>NC_082644.1:38618460-41118460 GCF_028023285.1 Balaenoptera ricei
ACTTCTGTTAAAAATTTATTATTTTGGTTATTAAGAACAAAACAAAACACTTGTCTAGATTGTAGGATTGAGAAACTGACATGAAAATGATGGGAAATTCCCTCCTTCTCACACTGTGGGGAGCCCTCTAAAAGGAAAAACACAAAATTATATATAAATGTATTTATTTAGAATGAGAAATTACAATATCTTGCTGGAGACTTGGAGATTCAGGTGCTTTTTAAATGAGATCTGTTTAGGAATTTACCGGAAATGCTACGTAGAAATCCTTCTTGATTGCAACTGGGCTTCCCCTTCATGCCTAGAAAATTCTTTAACTCTCAGCAATTCAGCACTCACAGGCGCCTGCACAAGTGAGGGGCTATGAGACCTCTCTTCACTGCTCACTCCATTAGCCTCAAGGTAAATCCACAGCTGTTCATGAATGAAACCTTTTGGGCCCCAGGTTAAAAACTCCTTCTCTACCACATCATTTTTAATGGCTTCCTAGTCATCTATTGCATGGATGTACAATAATATGTTTATCCAGGTGCCTTCTCTTGAACACTTAAGATGGTTTATAATACCACTCCGGGATAATCATTCTTTTAGCTAAATTCTCTGCCACTTCCCTGGTTATTTCCTTAGGATAAATTCCATTAATTGGATCAAAGGGTATTTCAAATTTTCAAATGTCAGATTTGGCAGGAATATTTAAGTTCATTTCACAAATGAAGAAAGTGAGAGTATAGTGGTTTACAGATATGGATCGTTAAACTCAGTTTTTCTGACTCTGAATCATATATCATTCGATCTACCACATGACCACTGGAAATCATTTGCCACTGTAAAAAGGTTTTGCCCCCAGAACCACACCATTATGTGAAATGCTGGCGTTGCTTCCCAGCCTTGTCATGTTTGTTTAGCTTCAGCTCAGGTTGTTCTTGCTCCATGTTTTTTTATGGGAAACCTTTTAGTTTGACACATAACAGCTATTAGGTATTTTGTTGAGCATTATCATTTGTTTAACTCCTCAGAAGATTTCAGGAGGATTGTGTCTGGCACATAGGAGGTGCTCAATAAATTGATGATTGTTGAATGATATTGAATAATTACAACAATCCTACAGAGGTTACAACTCCAGAAGATTGGATACGTATCAGAAATTTCATGATTGAGCTTGTGCCTCTAACATTTATGGTTCCAGATGGAAATGACTGTAGACTTTTGAGAGGACCACTATTATTCTAAACCTTATGGCTATAAAGTTTCATGATAAAGTTTGTGGCATTTTGTATATTTCTCTAACAAAGGTATGGAGGTAAGGAAATCAGCAAAAGAGGAGAAAGAGATAGTTGGGCTCCAACGCTCACCTTTCTCTCCCAGTCTAGTCCAAAGTTAAAATAATCAAACATTTATTGAATACTTACAAGGTATGGGCTAGACTGATTTGAAGAATCCCAGTTAAATGAATATCACTGTAAGGTCAGACTCTGGTCTACATCACACAATTATTTACAACGAGTTTTATATATCATAATAGGGTGTGCTGACAAAGCTGAGGGAACAACAGGGATTGGTTCTGCATTTTACTTAGTTGTGTGGGTTAATCTACTGGGTCTGTGTCCTGGCCATTGAACCACACTAACAGTGCTTTGTTAAAGTTGAATGCAAATTTTGCAAAAACACACATTCACATTTGTATCTATACCTTTCTACATTGCAGGTTAATTCATTTAGGAAGATGCTCTTTGAATAAAGTTTCATGTATATTACATACATTTAATTTCCGTAAAGTGTTAAATATTTAGATAATTAGGTGTTCTCAGATAATGCTTTTCAGCCTGGGTGGTTTGGGGTGGCAGTTGTTTTAAAATTATTTAAAATACTGTACCCTGCCTTTTGGTGCTCACAGTCAAGGAAACTATGGCATTTATAAAATGGCAGTCTCTTTGTTTATCGGAGTAAAGACATCTGCCAAGGGCAAACTGCAGAAAGCACAGGTGCTGCACCTCGGGTTACCTTTTGAATGACCTTCACACCTGCTTAATTTCTTTTAAACTTGATGGTAAGAAAACAAAACTAAAACCTCATAGCTCTCAATTTATTTCCCTAACTGGTTGTAATAATTTTACATTCCTTAACAGCTACTATAAACAGCAGGAAACATGATCCATGCTCTTGAAAAAAAGTAAATGGCAGTATTCATTAAGAATATATTATAGTGCGTTTACATGCAGTCAAAACAGAAGGGGGTGTATCAGTATTTTACCTTTCTGACACATTACTTTGGCTCAGATAAAACATTCCGTCTCTGCCTTCAGTGGCCCATTTAGCATTACCATTTTTGTGACTATATGTACGCACATTACAAAAAAAAAAGCAAAAAATAAATCAGCATGCTATTTTGTTCGTTGCAGCACTAGGTATCTGATTTACTGAGGCAGGGCCACAAAGCGGAATTTCGTTGTGTTCTGGGAGCCCAGCTGTGATAGCTGCTTGTCTTCACCTTCTTATTATGGACTCTCCTTGAGGTGAGGAAAAGGCTAAGTTTTACCGCGGTCCCCAGGGTCCAATGCCACCCCGGTACCACGTGGGTCGGAGGTACCGGGGTGGCATGGTGTTGGCCCGGTGCTGCTAAAAGCCTCCTAAGAGGGCGGGCGTGGGCTCCGGCTTAGTTCTGGGAAAAGGCGTTGTCTCTAACTGGTAGCATACAGGAAAGTGACTTGCGGGACATGGGCAGCCGCCCGAAGAACCATTTGGTTGGGTAGGCCGGCAGCTGCAGGGCACCACAGCCGGCGTCGCGCACATGCCCTGCTCCAGACTCTCGGCCCGGCCTTCCCCGCCCCCAAACAACGGCGCGAGCGCCCCGCCCTCCCCCCTGCGCGCGCTCCCTCCTTCTCCACGCGCGCTCCCCAACACCCCCCACCCTGCTCCTGCCCGCGCGTGCCCCGCCCTCCCCGCGGGGCGCACCCACCCGGCCCGCGCGCACGCGTGCCCCACCCTCCCTCCCGCCCGGCGCGCGCGAACCGGCTGGCCGAGGAGTGCGGTGGGAGGGGCGCCGCGCTGACGTTGCCCGGGATGCAGGCAGGTTCCGCCGCCGCTGCCGCCGCCGCCGCCGCCTGCTCCTCCTCTTCTGCCACCGGGGTTTGTATGAAAACACCCGGCGGCGGGCGGCGAGGCATCCGCCGGGCCCCCGGAGAGCAGCTGCTCGCGCTGCCGACGCCGAGCCGGCTGCTGCAGATTTACCCAGTCCCTGCCAGCGCCCCATCCTGAGCCGGTGAGCGCCCCGCCGCCGTCAGCGCGTCCGGGCCGGCAGCCCCTCGGCTGCGGCTATCCCGCCCGCCCGCCACCCCTCCTATCTCCTCAGCCGCGGCGTCCTGGGGGCTGGAGGGGCCGGGGAGGAGCGACCCCGGGCCCGCACCGGTCTGCGCCCTGCGATCCCTCCGCCCCTTACCTGACAGGTTGTGTAACCCGTGTCTTTCGGGGGGTGGACCGGGTCTTGAGGGGAACCCCTGATGGGTGGGGCCTTTGGCCGGTTTCTGGAAAACGCCCCGCCCCCACCCATGGAGGCTCGGTCGTTCCCGTTCCAGTCCCCGCGGAGGGTGCCCGGCGCGGTCTCAGGGCAGAGGCGGCCCCCTGCCCTGCTCTCCCTTTCTCTCGGTGGTGACCGCGCGGGTGGCTGCGGTACAGCGCGGAGCGGAGCCGAGGGGCGGAGGGCAGGGGCCGGGCGCGTACCCCGCCTCCCCAGCCGCCCCAGCTCCCACCCACTAGGTGCGCCGGGCTTCAGGGTGGGCTGTGGTGTGACGTCGGCAATGGCTGGGCTTGCTCCCTCTCAGTGGGTGGCTTGGCCTAAAGTGTGTTCTCTGCTTACAACTTGGCGCCTTGTGGGTTTGATTTGAACCTGAATCAGATCGCCCTAGATGACAGTGCAGAGTTTCCCTCCAGCCTTCCTTCCTGAGTTGCGGGTTCTTCCTGCAAGTGTTCAGGGACTCCTGCAACCCAACGCAAAGGCTTGCTGGGCTCAATGGTTGTTTCCCTCCTGTGCCTTTAAGTCTCTTAAAGTACCAGTGCAGTTTTGAATTGGTTCGTTTCCTTTCCTGGGCATTTACTCATTACAGAATAGAGTTTTACACATCGTTGTGAATGTTGATAACTTAAAGCCCATTTCTCATTTTAAGATAGCTTCCTCGAGTGCTTGCAGGTCTAGCACTGCCGATGACCTAATATGTTGTAAGACTCAGTCGAAATTTTCTTTGGCAATATTAATTCTGTGTGGTTTTTTTTTCTTTCAGGTATTCAAAATTGTAGCAGTGTTTATGATGTACGACAGTTTGTAGGTAGAAGGGACTTTATCGGTCTTCTGGATCACTCATTTTCACTTACCATTTATGTTCGTGTTGGAATCTTTATGTAAATCGGGTTATCTCTTTCTTTGTTAACCTCTGAATTCGTCTTATAAATTGTCTTTTTTTTTTCCCTGAGAAAACCAGAAAGTTATTTTTGTAATTGTATTGTGGAATGTTTTCAGTTCAGCAGGCCAAAAAAGTAGTAATTTATTTAAGGCACTTTATAATGGTACATATTTTAAAACGTGTGCCAAATGTTAAAACCAAAGAAAACCCTGAAAGATCTGTAAGCATTTTCTTATGTAATTACTGTGAGATAGTTAGCAGTGCCTTATCCACTCCTTATTTCTCATCCTTAAGGCTGAGTTGTAACACGACTTGTTCTGTTTCCCATTCCACTTTGCTTGAATTAATTTCTACAATGAAGTTGTAGGTTCATTTAAAAAAAAATTTATTTATTTTATTTATTTATTTTTGGCTGCATTGGGTCTTCGTTGCTGTGCGAGGGCTTTCTCTAGTTATAGGGAGCGGGGGCTACTCTTCGTTGCGGTGCGAGAGCTTCTCATTGCGGTGGCTTCTCTTGTTGCAGAGCATGGGCTCTAGGCCCGAGGGCTTCAGTAGGCTCGCGGGTTCTAGAGCGCAGGCCCAGTAGTTGTGGCGGATTCTTAACCACTGTGCCACCAGGGAAGCTGTAGGTTCATTTTTTTTTTTTTTCTAACTTTATTTATTTAGCCTTGGCTGTGTTGGGTCTTCGTTTCTGTGCGAGGGCTTTCTCTAGTTGTGGCAAGTGGGGGCCACTCTTCATCGCGGTGCGCGGGCCTCTCACTATCGCGGCCTCTCTTGTTGCGGAGCACAGGCTCCAGACGCGCAGGCTCAGTAGTTGTGGCTCACGGGCCTAGTTGATCCGCGGCAAGTGGGATCTTCCCAGACCAGGGCTCGAACCCGTGTCCCCTGCATTAGCAGGCAGATTCTCAACCACTGCGCCACCAGGGAAGCCCCCTAGGTTCCTTTTTAATGACCTCAAAACTCTGCCTTGAATTGCTTCAACACATTCTTAGAACTGCAGTCTCACTCTGAACACTGAAAAGTATAGACATAGAGCTACCCTTGTAATTAGTCACATTGCAAAACATTTAAATGTATAGTGTAATCTGAACTTTTGTAAAAGCAGTTTTTATAAAGCTCTTTCAATTGACTTGAATTGAGGCATTATTCTCTTTGGAATAGTCTAGCTAGATTCTTATATAATAACGGTTTTATCTTCAATAGTGGAAGGAAAAGAGGTCCAAGATGTGTGAAATCATCTAATTTGTATTATATTCTATATCTTGGACAAAAAATAAATCTCCACAGTTTCACCTTCCAAAATCTACTTTTCTTGCTCGAAGCCCCTTAATACCTGGAAGTTGAACAGTGCATGGGTAGTAATGGATGACCTGTCAGAGGGCTCTCTGCAAATTGGGAGCTTCTCTTAGGCAGTAGGTCTCAGTGTAACCAACAGAAATTGTCTACAGTGGACACTGAATTTAAACTTTATATATTATTGTTGGTTACTGTGCCTTTGTGTACTACAGTGTAGTGGCTAAGGGTCTGGGCCTCAGAGCCAGACAGGCTGGATTTGAATCCTGGCTTTGCTTTGAGCAAGTTATTTATCTTTTTTGTGCTTCAATTTTCTCAACTCCAAAAATGGGGATAATTATGGTGTATACTCTTAAGATGATCTTGAATATTAAATGAGTTAATACATATAAAGTGCTTAGCCCACAATGCCTGGCACATGGTAAATGCTCAGTAAATATTGCTAGTGTTTTTCCTAAGTGCAAAGGATCTAGTAAGCCGAAAAGGGGCTTTGGGCTGATCGAGCACTGTTATTCCAGATTAATTCCACGATGACCCATTTGCTCTTTTGGGGCTAAGTGAGAGCTTAGTGTTACTGTCCGGACTTGGAAGCATGTAGTTTAGTTTAGAACAGCTAGACCCTGAGCTGGGTGCCCTGAGATGCTGCCGGAGAGTGGCTGTAGTATCCCTGTTTGTCCCTTCTGACAGAACCTTGGATTGTCTCCCTCATGGTGGTGGTGGCTGCTATTTTAATCACCTGTTTTTGAGTTTGTGATTGCATGTTTCTTTGGCTGTCATGTGCAGCTATCAAAAATATTATCTATCAAACTATTAATGGATATATTTATGTGTTTATCTGATCAAGATATTACATGTTTCCTGGATATACAAAATCACTTTCATCTAAGCATTCTTTTTTTTTTTAAATTCTGTATTGATGTTACTTAGAATGAGGTTAATTTTGATTTGCCATTGTGTTCCTTTTCAGTTTTCATGTAATTTTCCTAGGAAAACTAAAAAAAAATTTTTAAAATGTACTTCTTGTTCTTTTTGGTTTGCAGGGATCTGATATTAATACTTTGTTCTTTACATCAGGTGCTTTCAAATGTTTGGTATCAGGACCCTTTTATACTCTTAAAAAATTATTGAGCACCACAGAAAGCTTTTGTGGATTATATCTATACTATATTATAAATTAAAGCAAAGATGCAAAATTTTTATTAATTCACTTAAAATGATCATTATAAACCCATTACATGTTAATATAAACGTATTTTTTAGTGAAAGATGACTATTTTTCAAGAATAAATAAAGGAGTGAGAAGACTGGCATTCTAGATTTTGTAAATCTCTAATGTCTGGTTTAATAGAAACAGCGGGATTCTCATATCTGCTTCTGCATTCAGTCTATTGCAATATATTGTTTGGGTTGAAGTATATATACAGAGAGAAATCCAGCCTCACCCAGTTAATGGCTGAAAAAGGAAGGGATATTTTGATAGCCTCCAGATAATTATGGATATACTTGTTTGGTACTACATCAAAACTCAGCATATGACAGTTTTTAGTTAGTTATGTAAGGGTTTGGAATGAACCTCCCCAAAATGTGCCACTTTTGAGCGTGGATTATTTTGAGCTAAAGGCAGTTGAGAAACTGCCTGTTCAAGGGAAACTACTGCCCCTTCCTTAACTAACTAGAAGGATTTAAATTGGGGATTTTTCCCAGAAAAAGAGTTATTACCAGAGATAAATTTTATACTAGTGGCCCCATCTATATGGCAGACAAACATCATATTGTCAAACATCTGCTCTTCTTACTGTCCTGTGAATGACCTTAGTTCTTGGAAGCCGCAGGCCCCTATCCCATTCTGTAGCTCAGGATGACATATACACTTCATTTTACCTTTCTGTCTTTGAAACTCTGATGTATGGAGGGTCTCTGACCCCTCATGTGGATGGGATTCCCATACATATGAAATTAAATTTGCTTTTCTCCTGTTAATCTGTCTCATGCCAATTTAATTCTTAGACCAGCCAGGATAACCTAGAAGAAGGGTAGAGGAAAGTTTTCTTCCTCCCTGACAGTTACAGTATGGAATCTGAAATCATAACATTGGACTTTTTGATAATGTTATGTTAAAATCCATTGGTCTGAACTTAGAGTGGATCTAATGCCCATGCCTGAATTTATAACATCATGCCCTGGTCATTTGTAAATATTGGTTCAGTGAGTTACTTTTCATTATAAAATATTGAAAAAATCATGTATGTTAATATCAGTATCACCACCTATTCCATCAGAAACAAGTTATTGGGAAGCTATCCCAGTTGTGACATGATGGTGTATATGAGTTTTCCAGAAATCTAATTTTTGCTTGAAAGCTCAAATTTTATCATTGGCAACAAATATGATTGTCAGTTGTTTCCTGTAAGTGACAAGTAGACTTCATTCATTTCTGAGCAAACCTCTGCCAAAATACCTAAGTCATTCTTTTAAGTAAAGGTGGTGTTTAATGAAAAAGGCTAATTCAAGGTCTCAATTCAGTTACAGAAGCACTTTTCCTTGAGACAGCCATCAAGCATTATAATTTAGTATATAGCAAGAAATGCTTCATGCATACTTAACCATTTTTTCACATAGAACATTAAAAGAATATGTATGCAATGGCCAAGATTTAGTAAAATTAATATCTTTTTTTACTATTTCAGGGACATTCTTAAGTGAAACAGACTCTTTTTTATAATTGCTGGTGCTTGATGGTGAAAATACAATCACTAATAACAATACAGTTTGGTGCCACCATTATAATTTGTTCCAAGGTGCCAGAAATTTTACACACCGTTGCTTTTGCACTATTAGTGTAAATGCTAATATAGTTAAAAAAGCTAATAATGTTTTAGTATTATTATAAAAATAGTTTTGACCTTGTGGACCCCCTAAAGGGTGTTGGGACCCCAGGGTTCCACAGACCACACTTTGAGGACTTATAGTATAAATCATAGGGGATTTCTACCAAACTTTGATTAGGAAGGGAAGTGGTAGTAACTATTTCTAGTCTCTTTTTGCTTCAGACTTTTGGGTCCCTGTAAAGGCCTTCTTTAAAAAAAAAAACATTTAAGCAGAGTTAAGATTATTCATAGAAAGTTGAGAGGTTTCTTAGGGTTTTAGTCAAGTGCTGATACAAGGGGGCTTTATTATTAGTATTCTGAAATTACACTATCTTAAAACAAAAAGATTTGGTAGTACATTTCCACATAAATGTTCAAATCTAATTTTTTTTGGATTTTACATGTTAGACAAATATAGTGAAGGCACAGTATGGAAACCTCGCTTGATACTCAGCTCATAAGCTGGAAAAAAAAAAAGACAAACTACTTAGCTCCCTTCATTTCTCATTTAATTCTTGCTGAGGATGAACCATCCTAAGGAGAGGTGCCCAGCACTTGCTGTCTTTGTGTCACATCTTTTCCACGTGGGGAAAATGATTTACGATTATGATTATAAGGGTATAGGTTACATTGGGAATAATAATAATAATAATGTCAATGAAGGATTTATGGTAGAATAATAGTAATAAAAATGTTAACACTGTCTACATATAATAGAGTTTAATGAATTGAAAATAATGCTATTTTTGACAAAAACTCCAGATTTGTTAATTTATGGTAGGCACAGCTTCTTGTTGAATGTAGGCAGAACTGATTGATGATAGTTGATGCAAGACTGCTAACCTCCCTGAGGAGCTTCTCTGCTAATTTACAGAGTGAAAGAATTTGACTTCCACGAGATCTTTGAAGCCTGCTACAACTCTAGAGTTCTGGGATTTTTTGTTTGCCTTGAAAATGTCTCTTTCATCTGTTAATTTCATCTCATCAGTTTTAATTTTTTTAAATTTAACTTAATTTAATTTTTCCTCTTCAACAGATTTTTTATTTTTTGGGTCCAGATTTTCTTTTATTTATTTTTGTATACAGCAGGTTCTTATTAGTCATCCATTTTATACACATCATTGTATACATGTCGATGCCAGTCTCCCAATTCATCACACCACCACCCCCACCCCCTGCCGCTTTCCCCTCTTGGTGTCCATACGTTTGTTCTCTACATCTGTGTCTCCATTTCTGCCCTGCAAACCGGTTCATCTGTACCATTTTTCTAGGTTCCACATATATGTGTTAATATACGATATTTGTTTTTCTCTTTCTGACTTACTTCACTCTGTATGACAGTCTCTAGATCCATCCACGTCTCAACAAATCACCCAATTTCGCTCCTTTTTATGGCTGAGTAATATTCCATTGTATATATGTACCACATCTTCTTTATCCATTCATCTGTCGATGGGCATTTAGGTTGCTTCCATGACCTGGCTATTGTAAATAGTGTTGCAGTGAACATTGGGGTGCATGTGTCTTTTTGAATTATGGTTTTCTCTGGGTATATGCCCAGTAGTGGGATTGCTGGGTCATATGGTAATTCTATTTTTAGTTTTTTAAGGAACCTCCATACTGTTCTCCATAGTGGCTGTATCAATTTACATTCCCACCAGCAGTGCAAGAGGGTTCCCTTTTCTCCACACCCTCTCCAGCATTTGTTGTTTGTAGATTTTCTGATGATGCCCATTCTAACTGGTGTGAGGTGATACCTCATTGTAGTTTTGATTTGCATTTCTCTAATAATTAGTGATGTTGAGCATCTTTTCATGTGCTTCTTGGCCATCTGTATGTCTTCTTTGGAGAAATGTCTATTTAGGTCTTCTGCCCATTTTTGGATTGGGTTATTTGTTTCATTAATATTGAGCTTCATGAGCTGTTTATATATTTTGGAGATTAATCCTTTGTCCGTTGATTCATTTGCAAATATTTTCTCCCATTCTGAGGGTTGTCTTTTTGTCTTGTTTATGGTTTCCTTTGCTGTGTAAAAGCTTTTAAGTTTCATTAGGTCCCATTTGTTTATTTTTGTTTTTATTTCCATTACTCTAGGAGGTGGATCAAAAAAGATCTTGCTGTGATTTATGTCAAAGAGTGTTGTTCTTCCTATGTTTTCCTCTAAGAGTTTTACAGTGTCCAGTCTTACATTTAGGTCTCTAATCCATTTTGAGTTTATTTTTGTGTATGGTGTTAGGGAGTATTCTAATTTCATTCTTTTACATGTAGCTGTCCAGTTTTCCCAGCCCACTTATTGAAGAGACTGTCTTTTCTCCATTGTATATCCTTGCCTACTTTGTCATAGATTAGTTGACCATATGTGCGGGGGTTTATCTCTGGGTTTCTATCTTGTTCCATTGATCTATGTTTCTGTTTTTGTGCCAGTACCATATTGTCTTGATTACCGTAGCTTTGTAGTATAGTCTGAAGTCAGGGAGTCAGACTCCTCCAGCTCCGCTTTTTTCCCTCAAGACTGCTTTGGCTATTCGGGGTCTTTTGTGTCTCCATACAAATTTTAAGATTTTTTGTACTAGTTCTGTAAAAAAAGGCATTGGTAGTTTGATAAGGATTGCACTGAATCTGTACATTGCTTTGAGTACTATAGTCATTTTCACAATATTGATTCTTCCAATCCAAGAACATGGTATATCTCTCCATCTGTTGATATCATCTTTAATTTCTTCCATCAGTGTCTTATAGTTTTCTGCATACAGGTCTTTTGTCTCCCTAGGTAGGTTTATTCCTAGGTATTTTCTTCTTTTTGTTGCAATGGTAAATGGGAGTGTTTCCTTAATTTCTCTTTCAGATTTTTCATCATTAGTGTATAGGAATGCAAGAGATTTCTGTGCATTAATTTTGTATCCTACAACTTTATTGATTAGCTCTAGTAGTTTTCTGGTGGCATCTTTAGGATTCTCTACGTATAGTATCATGTCATCTGCAAACAGTGACAGTTATACTTCTTTTTTTCCAATTTGTATTCCTTTCATTTCTTTTTCTTCTCTGATTTCTGTGGCTAGGACTTCCAAAACTATCTTGAATAATAGTGGTGAGAGTGGACATCCTTGTCTTGTTCCTGATCATAGAGGAAATGCTTTCAGTTTTTCACCATTGAGAATGATGTTTGCTGTGGGTTTGTCGTATATGGCCTTTATTATGTTGAGGTAGGTTCCCTCTATGCCCACTTTCTGGAGAGTTTTTACCATAAATGGGTGCTGAATTTTGTCAAAAGCTTTTTCTGCATCTATTGAGTTGATATGGTTTTTCTTCTTCAATTTGTTAATATGGTGTATCACATTGATTGATTTGCATATATTGAAGAATCCTTGCATCCCTGGGATAAATCCCACTTGATCATGGTGTATGACCCTTTTAATGTGTTGTTGGAGTCTATTTACTAGTATTTTGTTGAGGATTTTTGCATCTATATTCATCAGTGATATTGGTCTGTAATTTTCTTTTTTTGTAGTATCTTTGTCTGGTTTTGGTATCAGAGTGATGGCGACCTCATAGAATGCGTTTGGGAGTGTTCCTTCCTCTGCAATTTTTTGGAAGAGTTTGAGAAGGATGGGTGTTAGCTCTCCTCTAAATGTTTGATAAAATTTACCTGTGAAGCCATCTGGTCCTGGACTTTTGTTTGTTGGAAGATTTTTAATCACAGTTTCAATTTCAGTGCTTGTGATTGGTCTGTTCATATTTTCTATTTCTTCCTGGTTCAGTCTTGGAAGGTTATACCTTTCTACGAATTTGTCCATTTCTTCCAGGTTGTCCATTTTATTGGCATCGTGTTGCTTGTAGAAGTCTCTTAGGATGCTTTGTATTTCTGTGGTGTCTGCTGTAACTTCTCCTTTTTCATTTTTAATTTTATTGATTTGAGTCCTCTCCCTCTTTTTCTTGATGAGTCTGGCCAATGGTTTATCAATTTTGTTTATCTTCTCAAAGAACGAGCTTTTAGTTTTATTGATCTTTGCTATGGTTTTCTTTGTTTCTATTTCATTTATTTCTGCTCTGATCTTTACGATTTCTTTCCTTCTGCTAACTTTGGGTTTTGTTTGTTCTTCTTTCCCTAGTTCCTTTAGGTGTAAGGTTAGATTGTTTATGTGAGATTTTTCTTGTTTCTTGAGGTAGGCTTGTATAGCTATAAACTTCCCTCTTAGAACTGCTTTAGCTGCATCCCATAGATTTTGGATCATCGTGTTTTCATTGTCATTTGTCTCTAGGTATTTTTTGATTTCCTCTTTAATTTCTTCAGTGATCTCTTGGTTGTTTAGTAACGTATTATTTAGCCTCCATGTGTTTGTGTTTTTTACGTTATTTTCCCTGTAGTTGATTTCTTATCTCATAGCGTTGTGGTCAAAAAAGATGATTGATATGATTTCAGTTTTCTTAAATTTACTGAGGCTTGATTTGTGACCCAAGATGTGATCTATCCTGGAGAATGCTCCGTGTGCACTTGAGAAGAAAGTCTAATCTGCTGTTTTGGGATGGAATGTCCTATATATATCAATTAAATCTCTCTGGTCTATTGTGTCATTTAAAGCTTCTGTTTCCTAATTTATTTTCATTTTGGATGATCTGTCCATTGGTGTAAGTGAGGTGTTAAAGTCCCCCACTATTATTGTGTTACTGTCTATTTCCTCTTTTACAGCTGTTAGCAGTTGCCTTATGTATAGAGGTACTCCTATGTTGGGTGCATATATATTTATAATTGTTATATCTTCTTCTTGGATTGATCCCTTGATCATTATGTAGTGTCCTTCCTTGTCTCTTGTAACATTCTTTATTTTAAAGTCTATTTTATCTGATATGAGTATAGCTACTCCAGCTTCCTTTTGATTTCCATGTGCATGGAATATCTTTTTCCATCCCCTCACTTTCAGTCTGTATGTGTCCCTCGGTCTGAAGTGGGTCTCTTGTAGACAGCATATATATGGGTCCTGTTTTTGTATCCATTCAGCAAGCCTGTGTCTTTTGGTTGGAGCATTTAATCCATTCATGTTTAAGGTAATTACCCATATGTATGTTCCTATGACCATTTTCTTAATTGTTACAGGCTTGTTTATGTAGGTCCTTTTCTTCTCTTGTGTTTCCCACTTAGAGAAGTTCCTTTAGCATTTGTTGTAGAGCTGGTTTGGTGGTGCTGAATTCTCTTAGCTTTTGCTTGTCTGTAAAGCTTTTGATTTCTCCATCGAATCTGAATGAGATCCTTGCTGGGTAGAGTAATCTTGGTTGTTGGTTCTTCCCTTTCATTACTTTAAGTATATCATGTCACTCCCTTTTGGCTTGTAGAGTTTCTGCTGAGAAATCAGCTGTTAACCTTATGGGAGTTCCCTTGTATGTTTTTTGTTGTTTTTCCCTTGCTGCTTTCAGTAAGTTTTCTTTGTCTTTAATTTTTACCAATTTGATTACTATGTGTCTACGCGTGTTTCTCCTTGCGTTTATCCTGTATGGGACTCTCTGCGTTTCTTGTACTTTGGTGGCTATTTCCTTTCCCACATTAGGGAAGTTTTCGACTATGATCTGTTCAAATATTTTCTTGGGTCCTTTCTCTCTCTCGTCTCCTTCTGGGACCCCTATAATGCGAATGTTGTTGCATTTAATGTTGTCTCAGAGGCCTCTTAGGCTGTCTTCATTTCTTTTCACTGTTTTTTCTTTATTCTGTTCCGCACTGGTGAATTCCCCCAGTTTGTCTTCCAGGTCACTTATCCGTTCTTCTGCCTCAGTTATTCTGCTATTGATTCCTTCTAATGTAGTTTTCATTTCAGTTATTGTATTGTTCATCTCTGTTTGTTCTTTAATTCTTCCAGATCTTTGTTAAACATTTCTTGCATCTTCTCTATCTTTGCCTCCATTCTTTTTCTGAGGTCCTGGATCTTCACTATCATTATTCTGAATTCTTTTTCTGGAAGGTTGCCTATCTCCATTTATTTGTTTTTCTGGGGTTTTATCTTGTTTCTTCATCTGGTACATAGCCGTTGCCTTTTCATCTCATTTATCTTTTTGTGAATGTGGTTTTTGTTCCATAGCCTGCAGGATTGTAGTTCTTCTTGCTTCTGCTGTCTGCCCTCTGATGGATGAGCCTATCTAAGAGGCTTGTGCAGGTTTCCTGATAGGAGGGACTGGTGGTGGGTAGAGGTGGGTGTTGCTCTGGTGGGCAGAGCTCAGTAAAAGTTTAATCAGCTTGTCTGCTGATGGGTGGGGCTGGGTTCCCCCTCTGTTGGTTGTTTGGCCTGGGGCGACCCAACACTGGAGCCTACCTGGGCTCTTTGGTGGGGCTAATGTTGGACTCTGGGAAGGCTCTCGCCAAGGAGTACGTCCCAGAACTTCTGCTGCCAGTGTCCTTGTCCCCACGGTGAGCCACAGCCACCCCCCGCCTCTGCAGGAGACCCTCCAACACTAGCAGGTAGGTCTGGTTCAGTCTCCTATGGGGTCACTGCTCCTTCCCCTAGGTCCCCATGCACACACTACTTTGTGTGTGCCCTCCAAGAGTGGAGTCTCTGTTTCCCCCAGTCCTGTCGAAGTCCTGCAATCAAATCCCGCTGGCCTTCAAAGTTTGATTCTCTAGGAATTCCTGCTCCCGTTGCCGGACCCCCAGGTTGGGAAGCCTGACGTGGGGCTCAGAACCTTCACTCCAGTGGGTGGACTTCTGTGGTATAAGTGTTCTCCAGTTTGTGAGTCACCCACCCAGCAGTTATGGGATTTGATTTTATTGTGATTGTGCCCCTCTTACCATCTCATCGTGGCTTCTCCTTTGTCTTTGGATCTGGGGTATCTTTTTTGGTGAATTCCAGTGTCTTCCTGTCGATGATTGTTTAGCAGTTAATTGTGATTCTGGTGTTGTCACAAGAGGGAGTGAGAGCATGTCCTTCTACTCCACCATCTTGAACCAATCTCCCCAATTTTAACTTTGTGTTTACATTTGAAACTTATTTTTTCCAATCTTTAACGTATTGACTCATTCATAGTTTTGGTCCATATTTTGATTTAAAAATTTATTTTAAGAAATTATGGTATAATATATATAACATAAAGTTTAGCGTTTTAATCTCTTTTTAAAATAAATTATTTTATTTTATTTATTTATGTTTTGGCTGCGTTGGGTCTTCATTGCTGCACGCGGGCTTTCCTCTGGTTGTGGTGAGCGGGGTCTACTCTTCATTTTGGTGCAGAGGCTTCTCATTGTGGTGGCTTCTCTTGTTCGGAGCATGGTCTCTAGGCGCGCCGGCTTCAGTAGTTGTGGCACCAGGCTCAGTGGTTGTGGATTTGCGGGCTCTAGAACACAGGCTCAGTAGTTGCAGCGAATGGGCTTAGTTGCTGCGTGGCATGTGGGATCTTCCCGGACCAGGGCTCGAACCCGTGTCTCCTGCATTGGTAGGCGGATTCTTAACCACTGCGCCACCAGGGAAGCCCTTAATCATTTTTAATATATGGTTCAGTGGCATTAAGTAATTCACATTGTTGTGCATCCATTATTACCATCCATCTCTAGAACTTTTCATCTTGCAAAACTAAAACTCTTGTTCCATTAAATAATAACTGCCCATTTCTTCCCCTCCCACCTGCCCCTGGCAACTACCATTTTGTTTTTTCTCTCTCTGAATTAGACTACTTTATCTACATTATATGAATGGAATCATGCAGTATTTGCTCTTTTGTGATTGACTTATTTCTTTTAGTACGGTATCTTCAAGGTTCATCTACACTGTAGCATGTGTCAGAATTTTTTTCCTTTTTAAGGCTGACTAACATTCCATTGTATGTATATACCATATTTGTTAATTTTTTTGTTTTTTCATCCATTGATAGATCCTTGTGTTGCTTCTACCTTTTGGCTGTTGTGAATAATGCTGCTGCTGTGTAGATGGGTGTGCATATATTTCTTTGAGACCCTGCTTTTAGTTCTTTTGGGTACATACTCAGAAGTGGAATTGCTGGGTCATATGGTAATTCTATTATTAATTTTTTGAGGAATGACCATACTGTTTCCGTCACGGCTGCATCATTTTACATTCACACCAACACCAACATTGAACAAGGGTTCCAATTTCTTTACATCCTTGTCAACACTTGTTATTTTCTCTGTGTGGGTTTTTTTGTGTTTTGTTTTTTTTTGGATAGTAGCCATCCTGTTGGGTGTTAGGTGATATCTCATTGTGCTTTTGATTTACATTTATGCTGCTGAATTCAGTTTGCTGGTATTTTGTGGGGGATTTTTTGGATCTGTGTTCAAAGGGGTATTGGTCTGTAGTTTTCTTGTAATGTCTGTGTGGCTTTGGTATCAGGGCGATGCTGGCCTCATAGAATGAGTTAGGAAGTGTTCCCTCCACTTCAGTTTTTTGAAGAATTTGAGGAGCATTGATATTCTTTAAATGTTTGGTACACTTCACTAGTGAAGCCATTAGGTTTGGGGCTTTTCTTTGTTGGGAGCTTTTTGATTACTGACTCAATCTCCTTAATAATTATGGGTCTATTCAGATTTTCTATTTCTTTGTGACTTAATAGGTTTCTAGAAATTTGTCAGTTTTACCTAGGTTTTCCACTTTGTTGGTGCACAGTTGTTCACAGTACTCTCATAAAATCTTTTTTATTTCTGTGGAATCAGTAATGTCTGCACTTTCTGATTAGTAATTTGCTTCTTTTTTCTTAATCTTGCTAAAGTTTCGTCAATTTTGTTAATTTTTTGAAGAATCAACTTTTGTTTTTGTTGGTTTTTCTGTATTATTTTTCTATTCAGTATTTCATTTATCTCTGCCCTAGTCTTTATTATTTTCTTCTTTCTGCTAGCTTTGGGTTTCAGCTTTTTCTAGTTTCTTAAATTGTAAAGTTAAGTTGTTGATTTGAGATCTTTCTTATTTTTTAATATGTGTTTATAGCTATAAATTTCCCCCTTAGCACTACTTTCACCGCATCTAATAAATTTTGGTATGTTGTGTTTTTTGTTTTCATTTGTCTTTTAAGTATTTCTAATTTCCCTTAGGATTTCTACTTTGACCCATTGGTTGTTTAAGAGCGTATTGTTTAATTTCCACAAATTTGTGAATTTTCTAATTTTTCTTTTACTGATTTCTAAATTCATTCTGTTGTAGTTAGGAAAAATACTTTGTATGATTATCTGTCTTTAAAACTCTATTGAGACATAATTTGTGGGCTGATATATCATGTATTCTGGAGAATGTCCCACTTGTACTTGAGAAGAATGTATAATCTGTTGTTAGGTAGAATGTTCTGTATATGTCTGTTATCTCTAGTTGGTTAATTGTGTTGTTCATGTTCTCTATTTCCTTACTTATCTTCCATCTGGTTGTTCTATCCATTATTGAGAGTAGGGTGTTGAAACTGCCAACTATTATTATAGAACTGTCTATTTTCCCCTTTAATTCTGTCAGTTTTTACTTCATATATTTTGATAGTCTGTTATTAGGTGAATGTTTATAATTGTTATATCTTCTTGTTCTCTTGAGCCTTTTATTAATATATAGTGTTCTTCTTTGTATTTTATAACCTCCTTTGATTTAAAGTCTATTTTGTCTGGTATTAGTACAGCCACCCGTGCTGTCTTTTGGTTACTATTTGCATGTCATATCTTTTTCCATCCTTTCACTTTCAACCCATTTGTACCTTTGTATCTAAAGTAAGTCTCTTGTAGAGAACATATAGTTGGATTACGTTTTTAAAATTCATTTTTGTCAATGTCTATTGGAGAGTTTAATCCATTTACATCTAAAGTAATTATTCGTAAGGAGGAACTTTTGTCCTTTTGCTATTAGTTTCTTATATGCCTGATAGCTTTTTGAGTTCCTCATGTTCTGTATATTTTGATTCCTATTGTGATATTAGTGGGAGGTGACTTAGGGCTGGGGTACTTTCCTTAAAACAAACAAAGAAACAAACAAAACTTAAACCATTTTAATGGGTTAGAGTCATAGGTTAGAGGCAAGGAAAATATGTGTTTCAAGGTAAGAATTTTAATTTCTTCCATCACCTATATGGATTTAGGAATTTTGGCATTTGTTTAAGTATAAAAATAGTCAGTTGGAAGCAGTGTTGGGTGGAAGAGTTATTTTAAATAAACTATTTAATTAAATTGAAGTGTAGTTGGATTCTGCTCCTCCAACAATAAGACCCTATTATTTGTAGTATAATTAAAACATCACATAGCAGAACAAATTAGACCTTTGTAAATGTCAGAGCATCTTTTGTGGAGTAGTGTGTGAACCAACCAAATGCTTGTGTTTTTAATGAGGATGCATAATGAAGAAAGGTAAAAGGTATAACCTTCTTATAGGTTTACTGTTATCCACATTTTTTGATAAAATTAATGACAGTAATATAGGTGAAATAAATTTGCCTGTTTGCAGATCAGGTTAAAACATTAGTAAACTAATCATAAAATGTCATATGTTTAATGTAACTGGATGAAAATGTATACCTTAATATTGTAATTTAGAGTAGGTTAATAAACACAGATCATGTCCAATGTATATATTTCTCTCTTAATTTAGATGATAATAATCTCTATCTGCCTATTGCTGGGAATGTTACTCTTCTTTCCTTTAGACGATAGATGTTATTTATCTCTTTTCTTTAAAGTTTCTTTTTCCTTTAATAAGGGAAAGGGGTATAAGCATATTCTTTGGGATCTTATTAAATAATCAGGATTTACAATTTTCCATCACATTGACATAGCTGGTGTGGGGGAATAGTAGCTCACTTATATTCTTGAAAAGTGGTTTCTTCCTTTTAGATGATGAAACAATAAGGGAGAGCTGAAAAAAGCTCTTTTCAGCATACTTGTTTTCCCATTCCCCATGGTAGGACCAGCTACCCAGATTTTCTTTAACTACAGTCTTTTCCTAGTTGCCCACAACCATTCCAACAAGAACAATTATCTGGTATTTAACAGCAAAGGTTATTATTATTGATTAGAACAGTGTTTCTCAAACGTTTTTAAATAGTGGAAGTTTTTTGTCTAATGATACCTTGTGGGGAGACCCATTAGTAAACAGATGAGAGTAAATTAGTGAAGTTGTTCTGGCTGAATGGGAACTAGACCAAGTTGTTTAAGCAAGTCAAGTCAAAGGGAATCATATTTCCTCAGATTGTTTTTTAGAGATTTAGATGGGGCTTTGGAGTGTGAACAGTATATGGTTCTTGGCGTTTTTTCTTTTGTAGCAGTTTGACTTGAAATAAATTTAAAATCACGTGTATTTGAAGTCTTTATATATTTCGAATATACAGCTTTACCTTTGCTGTGTGTCAGAATTTCTTCTGTGGCTTGTTTGTGGAATGAAAATTAGGACAGCTTACATGTATGAAATACTGATGCCTTATGTGTGTGTGCCTGTTTATTGACTTGGCTGATGAGCTTGATTCCAGGGTTAAGCCAGTGAGAACTGAGGGTTTCAGTTTTTAGATTCTCTAGGCCTGGAACTAGTTCTAGTTGAGAGCAAAAGATCAGGAAAATCTCAAAAATTCAGAAGATCCAAACCTTTGTACTTTTGAGCTGGAATATACAAAATTGTTTACTTTTCCTTAGGTGTGGGCTAGCTTGAGCTAGTTTATTTGCTTGTATGATTTTCTGCTAAGGCCAGATTTCCACATTTAATTCCAGTGTAAGCCACATTTAAATATATAAAAATCAATTTATACAGACTCTTCCCCCAACTGGGGGAGGTGTATACTGTGGATTTTTATGTGACAGCATAGTGCAGCTTTTTTCTTCCCCAAACCTCTTTTGGGTAAATAACTCAGAATACATATTCCCAAGAGCCAGGTGGGTCTGTAGTTTTGCTTTTGTGTAAAGGGTATTGTATTCTATCAAGAGAAGCAGGCACTGAGGTACAGAAGGATTTAAGTCTCTAATCCTAATTTAGGAATGGTTGAATTATGAAAGTACCTGCAGAGATTAAGCCTTTTTTTTTAAATAGTTGTATTGAGATATAACTCACATACCATACAATTTCACCAGTTAAAGTATGCAATTCAGTGGATTTTAGTACATTCACAGAGTTGTGTAAACATCACCACAGTCAGTTTTAGAAAGAACATTTTCATTACCCCTCAAAGAAGCCCCACACCCTTTTAGCCTCTTCCCACACAGCCATCCCCATCTCTCCTAGTCCTAGGTAACCACTAATTTACTTTCTGTCTCTATAGATTTAGCTATCCTGGATATTTCATATAAATGGAATTATATAATTATGTGGTCTTTCTTGATTGGCTTCTTCCACTTAACATAATATTTTTAAGATTCATCCAGGTAGCACATATAAGTACTTTGTTTCTTTTTGTCACTGAATAATATTACATTGTATGGATATACCACATTTTATTTATCCATTCGTAAGTTGATGGGCATTTGGGTTGTTTCCACTTCTTGGTTTTTATGAATAATGCCGCTATAAACATTTTTGTACAGGTTTTTGTATGGATATAACTTTTCATTTCTTTGGGTATGTACCAAGAGATGGAATAGCTGAGTCATTACGGCCACTTTATGTTTAGCTTTTTGAGGAACTGCTAGACTGTTTTCAAAGCAGCTGTATCATTTTACTTTCCCATCAGCAATGTATAATAAGGGTTCTAGTTTCTCCATATCCTTGTTAACACTTGTTATTATCTGTGTTTTTTATTATAGATATTTTAGTAGGTGTGAAGTGGTATCTCACTGTAGACTAATTTTTTAAAATAGTGGTTAGGCATTACAGGAATGGTAGTACTCTAAGATGAAGTTAATATTACAATTAAACTATTTAATAGCCTGACCTGGGAATATAATCTTCAGTAGCCATTCTTAACCCTGGCTATGTATAATTAGTATCACTTCCTAATTAAAAAAAATGATGTTATGAATATTGTAAAATCCTTCCACCCACCCCACCCCTAAAAATTCTTTATTCAAAGAGAAAACAGTGAAGACTTAATTATAGAGAACAGAATCCACTTGATGTAACTTAAGCAGAGAGGATTTATTTACCATGGGGTACTAAAGAGCTTAAAAAATTGTTGTGATATATCAGTCTGGGTCCGATCAGGAGATAGAAGCCACATAGTAATTTAACAGGGAAAGAATAGTATAAAGAATTATTGACTACACTTGATCTTAGCCAAAAGGCTGAGAAGTGGTGCTGGGAAAACTGGACAGCTACATGTAAAAAAAATAAAATTAGAACATTCTCTAACACCATACACAAAAATAAACTCCAAATGGATCAAAGACCTAAGTGTAAGGGCAGACACTATAAAACTCTTAGAGGAAAACATAGGCAGAACACTCTTTGACATAAATCACAGCAGTATCTTTTTTGATCTGATCAGGGTCAGGTAGTAGCTATCTTGTACAATTTAGGACAGTCGATCCCTTCTAGAGTAATGAAAAATAAAAACAAAAATAAACAAATGGGACCTAATTAAACTTAAAAGTGTCTGCACAGCAAAGGAAACCATAAACAAAATGAAAAGACAAGCCACAGAATGGGAGAAAATATTTGCAAATGAAGCGACCGACAAGGGATTAATCTCCAAAATATACAAACAGCTCATGTAGCTCTATGTCAAAAAAAACCCCCCAAACCAAAAAACAAAACAAAACAAAAAAATCAAAAAATGGGAAGAAGATCTGAATAGACATTTCTCCAAAGAAAACATACAGATGGCCAAAAAGCACATGAAAAGATGCTTAACATCACTAATTATCAGAGAAATGCAAATCAAAACTACAATGAGGTATCACCTCACACTGGTCAGAATGGCCATCATCAAAAAGTCTACAAACAATAATTGCTCTAGAGAGTATGGAGGAAAAGCAACTCTCCTACACTGTTGGTGGGAATGTAAATTGGTACAACCACTATGAAGAACAGTATGGAGGTTCCTTAAAAAGCTGAAAATAGAACTACCATATGATCCAGCAATCCCACTCCTGGGCATATATCTGGAGAAAACCATAATCTGAAAGGATACATGCACCCCAGTGTTCACTGCAGCACTGTTTACAATAGCCAAGACATGGAAGCAACCTACATGTCCATTGATAGAGGATTGGATAAAGAAGATGTGGTACGTATATATAATGGAATATTGCTCAGCCATAATAAAGAATGAAATAATGCCATTTACAGCAACATGGGTGGACCTAGCAATTATCATACTAGGTGAAGTAAGTCAGACAAAGACAAATATATGATATTGCTTATATGTGGAATCTAAAAAAAGTACAAATGAACTTATTTATAAAACAGAAATAGAGTCACAGATATAGAAAACAAATTTATGGTTACCGGGGGGGAAAGGGAGGGAGGGATAAATTGGGAGATTGGGATTGACATATGTACACTACTATATATAAAATAGATAACTAATAAGGACCTACTGTATAGCACAGGGAATTCTACTCAGTACTCTCTAATGACCTATATGGGAAAAGAATGGATATATTTATATGTATAACTGATTCACTTTGCCATACAGCAGAAAGTAACACAACATTGTAAATCAACTATACTCCAACAAAAATTAAAAAAAAAGAATTACTGACTGTAACAGGGGATTGGAGCAATATGGGATTTACCAGTAAGAAGTCAAGGTAATGCTAAAGAATATAGGAATAGCTGATATAAAGAGCAGTTTCTAACCCCAGGGCTCACTGACATCTATCCTTGGTTAGGTAGGGCACGTTCAAGTCAAGTAGGTAAGGTGTGGCACTAGGAGAATTTGCTGGATATGTGCCCTCTTGGGTACCAGGGAAAGCGTTCCTGGGGAGGTGACTCACCAGCGGCACTCTGCTACAAAACTGCCTAACCTCCTGTTGGAGAAGCTGCACTGCTGCAGGAATCTGGTGCTGGAGAAACCATCCTTGTCGGGGTGGGTCCTGGAGAAGCCTTGCCTGCTGCAGCCAAGTGAGCACATTGGAACCATGAAACAGAATCTTTTTCCCCTACAGTGTCTTTCCAGTGCTCTCTTGACAAAGCTTAATATCATGTCAGTTGGCAAAGAAATTGGTATTTTAAGTACATAAATCCATTTTCACAGTACAGGCAAAAAGGGTGAATTTGGAGAGGAGGGGGAATGAATCAATATCTAGCACAGGTATTAAGTGGTTTACAGAATTGTTTAGACATCTAAAGAAAGAGACTCTTGATTGAGCTTCAAAGGAACAACCTCCAAAACCTCTGCACAGAACTGAGAAGCACAGGGAGTTATTGTCTTTTTTTGACTAAGAGGCCTCCTGTCTAATTGTGAAATTGCCTTTAGATCTTTACTGCTGTTTTAAAATCAGGAAAATGTTGTGGTCAGGAGGCCATGGTGCTCAGGAATCTCCTGCTATACTTAACCAGCTCTAGAACCACACTGGACCTGTTCTGGTCTGTACCAGCCCTGCCTACAAGAGACTAGACTAGCCTTTCTCAATTTTTATACCCTGGAGGATCCATGAAATAATTTTCAGGTCTCAGGTTACAGGTGTGATATTAGTGTAAACAGAAAGTTTAGATATAGTAATTGTCTGACCACCTCCTATTCACCTCCCTTCACCTGATTGGTGAAAGAGAGATCTCCTGTCCTAAATGGTACAAGATGGCTGCTACCTGACCCTGATCAGATGAGACAGTAATTGTTTAGTTACATGTACTCACAACCTATGGGAATGGTACTTGGGAGTAGAGTAAACTAGCCAAATTGTCTATGGGAGATTGGCTTTGGAGTAACAAAAGGATGAAGTACTCCCCGCAACTCTCCACCCCCGTGGGAGGATGTGATTAGTTTGTTTGAATAATTCTGAGGACTGGCAGGGAACTGAAACTAGTTGGGTTGAGGACTGAGTGGAGTGCAACTGATTCAGCTGATAGTGGACTGAGCTGGGTGAGGAGTCTTTCCTGTTGGCTATGGTGAGGGTGGGAGAACTCTCATTAGGCCTCTGGGGCCCTGTGAGGCTCAAAGCTGTCAGAACAGCACTTGAAATTTTAGGCCTTACAATACAGTACTCCAGTAATGATTGCTAATGCTTTTTTGATAGAGAATGATATTTTTCTGTGCCTCTATATATTTTGGCCATCTAATTAGTCTATTCTTTTGTATGGATCTCCATCTGCACACAGGATATAAACTCTTATGTGAGTTAGTAATGCAGGTAGAAAAAAGTTTTTCCTTTTCCTAAAATTTCCCACTGTATTTTTGTACTTTATCCAAGTAGGCCTAGGAGTCTTACAGATTTTTACTATACAAGATATCAATAGCATGGCTTGTGGTATATAGCTTGTACAAGAGTAATTTTATTTTTCTTTATTTAATGCAAATAAAGACTTTAACCCACCTTACTTGAAAAATAACCAGGTAGTTAAACTTAGCTTACTGTTCTGGAGACTAATCTCTTTCCTTTTTATGATTTTTAAAAACACATATGGTGATGATAATAAATTTCTGTTAAATAACTGGCTTAAGCTAAAATGGGATTCAATTTTTTTGAAAAGTAGCCTTGGTAGACTTAGTTTAAAAAAATATTGTAAGCTGAGTTTTAAAAAAATTATCTTTTTATTGTGGTAAAATATATTTAACATAAAATTTGCCATTTTAACCATTTTTAAGCTTATAATTCAGTAGCATTAATTACTTTCACGATGTTATACAACAGTCATCACTATCTAATTTCCAAAATTTGTCATCACCCCAAACAGATACTCTGCAACCATTAAGCAGTGACTCCCCATTCACCCTTGCCACCAGCCCCCAGTAAACTAATCTACTTTATATCTCTATGAATTTGCCGGTTATAGATATTTTATATAAGTGGAAGCATACAATATTTGTTGTTTTGTTTCTGACTTATTTCACTTAGCATAATGTTTTCAAGGTTCATTCATACTGTAGCATGTGTTAGAACTTTATTCCTTTTAATGGCTAAATAACATTCCATTTTGTGTATATACCACATTTTCTACATTCATCTTTCAGTAGACACTTAGGTTGTTTTTATGTTTTGGTGTTGTGAAGAATGCTATGTACGTTGACGTACAATTATCTGTTTGAGTCTCTGTTTTCAATTCTTGTGGGTATATACCTACGAGTAGAATTGCAGGGTCATATGGTAATTCTTTTTGAGGAACCGCCAAACTGTTTTCCATGGTGGTTGCACCATTTTACATTCCCACCAGCAATGTGTGAGGGTTTCAATTTATCCACATTCTTTTATTTTTTAAATTTATTTATTTATTTACTTATTTTTGGCTGCATTGGGTCTTCATTGCTGTGCCCAGGCTTTCTCTAGTTGTGGCAAGCAGGGGCTACACTTCGTTGTGGTGTGCGGGCTTCTCATTGCAGTGGCTTCTCTTGTTGCAGAGCATGGGCTCTAGGTGTGCAGCCTTCAGTAGTTGTGGCTTGCCGGCTTCAGTAGTTGTGGTGTGTGGGCTCAGTAGTTGTGGTGTACCGGCTTCAGTAGTTGTGGCACGTGGGTTCTAGAGCGCAGGCTCAGTAGTTGTGGCGCATGGGCTTAGTTGCTCCATGGCATGTGGGATCTTCCCGGACCAGGGATTGAACCCGTGTCCCCTGCATTGTCAGACTCTCAACCACTGCGCCACCAGGGAAGTCCCTGGATATTAAACCCTTATGAGATGTATGATTTGCAAATATTTTCTCCCATTCTGTATGTTGTCTTTTCACTTTCTTGACAATGTCCTTAGATGCACAGAAGTTTTTAATTTTGAAGTTCAATTTATTTATTTATTTTTTGTTCCTAATGCTTTTGTTGCCATAACTTAGAATCCATCACCAAATTCAAGGTCATACAGATTTACTCCCATGTTTTCTTTTAAGAGTTTTAGTGCTTATATTTAGCTCGTTGATTCATTTTGAGTTAATATTTATATATGGCGTGAGTGGGTGTTCAAATTCATTCTTTTGCATGTGGAAATCCAGTTGTCCCAGCAATAGAAGAGACTGTTCTTTCATTATGGAATGGACTTGACACCCTTGTCAGTAATCAATAGGCCATAAATGTATGTGTTTATTTCTAGACTTGCAGTTCCATTCCATTGGTCTCTTTGTCTATCTTTTTGCCGGTACCACTGTAAACTGATTTTAACTAGTGTTTACTACAAACATGAAAATTATTGACAGTGCAGATATTTGCTATCTAAAAACCATAAGCCAAAGTAATAGTAATAAAAATATAGCCCATTAGAATTTATACCAGAATTTGATAAAAAACAAACTCTTTTTTTCCTGACTGACATGATGAGGCTCAAATATAGGTCCAGGAATTACAAATGAGTATATATATGTGTGTTGATCACTTGATATTTTATCAAAAGGTTTTATACAATAAACTTATTAGTTTTTAAGACTAAAAATAGTGAAGTTTATGTCTTTCATATGAAACTTGTTTTTGTTTTCTTTGGTTGAACTTTAAATAACCATTCACAGATTTCATTTTCGACTGACATAAGATGATTTCCTACTTGCTCTTGATGCTTGTTAAACAAAAAATTCCATACACATATAATGAAATTGAAAGCTGGCAGCAAGATGTTCATTACCCTCTTATGATGTGCAGGACACTACTCTTTGATAGAAATCCAGCACTTTTTAGGGGCAGATCAGTAAATACCATCTTGGGTTCATAGTCAGACCGCAGAGTGCAAAATTCTTCCTCCTCAAAGTCAAGTTCTCAGCCTGCACAGATGATTCAGAGAAAGGGTCTCTCATTTCAGCCCTATACTTGTTGGAAAAGAAAGGGAAAATACTGTTCTATTTTATTTTTAAATTTTGTTCCCCTAGGTCAGCAAGACTTGGGATTTGCAGATATATCCTTTTTCCCTCTCAAGTCCAAGCAGCAATAAGAGCATCTTTTGATATCCTTTTGTCACTTGATCTTTTCCCCAAGAATCTTGTCACTTGAAGTCAAAATGCTTTCTTTAAAGTCTTGCAGAGAGTGGTTCATTTGTTTCATGTGATAACAAATCTTTGCTAAGTTGGCTAGTTTCAGTAGCCATTCTTCATCCTCTAAGCACTTAGCAGAATCTGGCCTACTGTGTTTGCAAAAGTACCCCTGCAGCTCACCATTCAGCTTGGATGTCCTGTTGAGAACTCTTCATCTGCTAAGCCCCCTGGACTTCTGCATGGAGCAGGAGATTTTTGTGCTCTTTGTCCAGGCTTTCACACAGCTCTTTAATCATTTTTGAGTAAACAGGTTTTTGTTTAATAAAGTCAATCATTTTTTGTAGCTTCAAATAGAACTTTTTCATTTCATCTCCCAGAGCTTTTGACACTAGCATTTCTCTGTGAAGAAAACACTGTGTTGAGAAGTCAGATTTTTGATTTTTGGTTTTTTTTTCGGGGTGTGGGGAGAGTTTAAACAATAGTGGCACATCTTCACATGGAGCCAGCTGTTGGTGGGACATTTTCAGCACAGATGCCAACATAGTTCCTCCAAGAGGGACCTTTTGTTTCTAGACAGAGGACAAAACATTAAATATCCTGTCCTTTGCTGGCTTTGGGCAGCACTCTGTAGCAAAAAAAGGTTTTCTTGATTTCACCATTTTCAAATCTTATAAAATCTATAAATACATAATGTAATCTTATAAATATTACAGATGATGAACTCTGTTGGCTCATCAATCTGGTTAGAGAAACTTGTTTTCCTATTATCACGTAGGTCTTTAACATCACATGACATGTCAATACATTGACTTACCTTACTGTTATTGTACTGTAGAACTTTAAAAATTTCTCTTACTGCATCTCATATAAACATTTCACTCAGCATAATTTTACATTCTGGCCGTATTAGGTTCTCAGCAACTGGGGTGGCTTTCCTTTTTCCGGTCAGTAAGGTCTACTACTATATAACTTGCTACCTCAGCCTTTTCATTATATGTAATTTTTTAAAGCAAAAGCTTTATTATGCTTATTTTGAGATCCCATTAATACCTTTAACGTGTCAAATGACTATAATTTGCAGCTGTGTCTTTTGAATACTGCTGGAGCCATTGCTGCACTTGAAACGTTGTTTTCCACAGACAACACAAAATGGAATAGGATATTCCATTGTATAAATCCATTGATAAGTAGTTTTCATTAGAAGGGTATGTTTTTTGTGTGTCTCTTGTTGCATTAATTTAGTGAAATGACTCGCATGATACAACTCTTCATTACTAATCTTACCAGAATTGTCCACTGACCTTCCTTTCACACCTCAGCCTCAAAAATTGCCACATTGGATTATCAGGCATATTTGTAAATTACAAATGTTAATGTGTGAGACATAAGGACATACCAAACAATTAAATGAGAAAATCACAAAAAGTCCAAACATTTCACAGTAGAAGTCCCTGGTAATTTATTTAGTCCACATTTTGGAATGTTCAGACCAATAACAAAGCATTAGGAGTGGGGGCAACTGGGTATAAAGTTTTTTTCATTAAAATTAAAATTTCCCTCCAGGTTTTCATTACACTTGTAGAGCTTATTTGCTCCTATAAGGCAGTTAGCAGTGCATGAGGGGAGATTAGGGGAGGCAATTTGAGAGGGAGAGGCTGATAGTCATTAGCCTATTATCTTCTCCCTGTGTCCTGCAGTCTTCAATTATCAAGGCCAACTCTAACCAAATGAACATGGTCCTACTGTGCACTATCACACACAGCTGATTTGTAACAAAATCATTAATTATGCTGCCATTGCTTGGTGCACAAAAATAGAAGAGAAGGAAAAAAGAACCCCCTGCCCCCAATCGTGAGCTCTCAAAGAATTCAGCTTGTGGACCCCACTTTGAGAAACCCTGGACTAGACTTTGGGACCTCTCCATACACTGCTGTAGAAGAACTAAGCACGTTTAAGTTGGTACTTACCTGTGGGATCAAGTGGCCTTTTTCTGACTTTCAGTCTAATAAATTTCATAAATGATGAAATTGAGGAAAACATCTGGAACCCTAGCTGCAGGAGAGTCTAGGAAATACTTTTTTTTTTTTTTGGAAAGCTTTCACGTTCCTGTAGTACAGGAAGGCATACTGGAGAGAAATTGGGATAGATATTGCGTGCCAATATATCTACGATATTGTTGGATTTTTAAAAATGAAGATTTCTTATTTGTGTAGTAAAATTTTCTCAAATTTTTGTTCATTCAGAAAGTTATTTACCACCTGCAATGTGCTGGCACTGTTCTAGGTACTTGGGAGACAGTGAGCAAAACAAAGATTTCTGCCCTTATGGAACTTTAATTCCAGTGGAGAGAAATAGATAATAAATAGTGCACAGAGTTAAATTGTCTAGTTTACAAGGTGATTAAAAAGAGTCAAGTAAGTCACCACCAAGATATTAGATATTAAACTACGTGACTTATGTGGTTATATCAAGAACCTTGGGTTGCTGCTGCTTTCCTCAAAACCTTGAGGAAATGAAGGAACCCATTGTGGTTCTTTTGTAGTCACCAGTGGTGATAAGCTGCTAAGAGTCTGGGATGAATTAGAGTACAGGATTGATGTATGTGGTGTGATAGGGCCATATATTGAGCATTTATAAGTATATGGAAATAAACTGTTCCCTTAAAAATTTGTTTTGACACCTGTTCAATTATAATCAGTTATTGAGAGTACAATTTTCAATGTGTTCTGATACTTTTGAACCATCCTGTCATAGAAGGTGGTAAGTGCGCTGGGAAAAGACAAAAGTAAACTGAGGCAAGGGGCAGTGGGTATGCCGGGGTCTGGAAGTGATTTACAGTATTAAATAGGATGGTTGGGATAGGCTTTATTGAAAAGGTGATACTTGGGCAAGGGAAGTTTGGGAGTTGGTTGGTCATTGGGATATCTGGCAGAACATTCTGGGCAAAGGAAACAGGTTGGGTAAAGGTAGTAAGGCGAGAGTGAGCCTGGCGTGTTGGTGGAAAGCAAGGAGGCCCAGCCAGTGTGTCTAGAGCAGTGTGAGGGAGAAGAGTTGTAGGTAGGAGATGAGGTTAGTGAGGGAAGGGCTGGGGTATTCCCTTAGGGTCCCTAATGTCATTGAAATGGGCAGCATTGCTGGGCTTTGAGCAGAGTGCTGATAAGATTTATCTACGTTTTTTTTTCTCTTTTCTCCAAGTTTTTAAAAGGATCAGTCAGGATGTTTTGTTGAGACTAGACTGAAAGGAGACTAATAAGGGCAGTGGCCCAATCATGGTAGTAGACGTGGAGAAGTGATTGGAGTCTGGATATATTTTGAAAACAGAATTATCAGGAGTTCCTCATGGGTTGGATGTGGGGTGTAAAATAAAACAGGAGTCAAGAAGGCCGCTAAGGTTCTAGACTGAGCAATTGGAGAGAGAGAATTGTCTCTAACTACAGTTGGGGAAAGCTGAGGTTAGAGCACATTGGGAAGGGAAGGGAAAGTCAGATTAGTTTTATATATGTTGAGTTTGTGATATTATTAGAGAGCCAAGTGGAGATGTTGAGTAGTCATGAGACTGGATGAGATCACCAAGGAAGAGACTGGAGTTGAAAAGGACAAGAACTGAGCCCTGGGGCATTCTAGTAAAGGCAACTTAAGAAGGAGTGGCAGTGAGGTAGGCAGAAAACAAAATATGGCCATATAAATAAAGTATTTGCAAGAAGAGGGAGTGATCAGCTATATCAAATGCTCCTTCTTGGAAGTACTTTCTTTGGCCATACACAGTTGAAGCTATGTAGCCATTAGTGTTTGTTAAATGAATGAATTTTGAGATTACAGTGATTTTCATCATCTTTTTAAAGTTAATTATTCAAGTAGTATAAATCCATGCTTTCTAATATTTTAAATATATAGCAAAACATGGTAGTTACATAAATTACACATGTAATAAAATGACAGAACTAGAGAAACATGTTGTATGAATATCAAATTTCTGGCTTTGATACTGTGCTAGAGTTAGCATAAAATGTCATATAACTGTTGGGAGAAACAGAGTGGGAACACGGGACTTCTCTCTACTATCTTTGCAACTTCCTGTGAATTTATAATAATTTCAAAATAAGAAGGTAAAACAATATGGTGAAACATAAGAAATCAAAGATCTTTTTTCCACTATCACCTTGTTTTCCAGCCCCCTCTTCCACTCACCCCCATGCCCAGAGGTAACCACTGTTAAGCTCTGTTAAAGTGTCCATTTTTCCTAACCTCCTGAAATATTTTAAAATAAATATGAGGTAGGTCAGATCATAAAAGTGATTCAGATAGTGCCACAAACTGAATGTTGTGTCCCTAAAAATTTAGTTTTTGAAAACTAATGCCCAGTGCAGTAGTGTTTGGAGGTGGGCCTTTGGTAGGTGATTAGGTCATGAGGGTGGAGCTCTCATGAATGGGATTAGTGTTCCTATAAGACACCTAAGAGAAACCCCTGGCCCCTTCCCCCATGCCACAACACAGTGAGAAGATGGGGGTCTATGAACCACATAGCCAGTTCTCACCAGACACTGTAGCTGCCAGCACCTTGATCTTGGACTTTCCAGCCTCCCTTGCATAAGGTCTTAGCTTCTTTGTCCGTTTCTTGCTTTGTCACACTTGGTTGGCAAAGCCACAAAACTTCGTGAGATGCAACACTTCTGCTTCTAGGTTCCTGCTCTTTCTGTTACACCATACTGTAATGAACACAAACTGTCACAGCAAAAAGAAGGCTTTTCTTTTTCTCTGAAGTACTGTGGCATCAGGCTTCAGCAAGAAAAACTGACTGTAAGGGACATATTGGCTTAGTGAAATGCACTTTTTTTTCTTCTTTTGTATTTTCTTTGTATTTCTCTTAAGTAGTTGCTTGACTTAACATCCTTCTGTTGGCTCTATACAATGAAAATACAAACTAGATAACAATAGAAAAAATAATTAAAGCATTAAATTGTACAAATTACAAATCTGTTCCAAATATACTTACATTAAATACAATGCACATTTCAGTAGAGATCTACAGTGAATGACACTATACATTCCGGGAAGCTTCATGACATCTAGGAAAGGGCTAAGAGAATTTACATCCAATCACAGTTTGTGACGGATTTCTTATCACCAGTCTGCAAGCTACGCTGAGCACATCATTAGCATCACTTGTGCAGGGAACTGATTTTGTCTGGGAAAAAGGGAAGAAGCAAGCTCTAGGCTCAATTCTGAGTTCATTACAACTTCTCAGGAATAACAGAGGCCTATTTAGTACAGTTTCAAAAAAGTAAATATGTTAAGGTAAGGAGGCAACCCTTTAGAACTTCAAACACATTTTCTTGCTGTATTTATGTAGAACTCTCCATCTACAGTGGACAGTTGTGAAGAGGTTCTTCCTCAGGACAACATGGTCACAGGACTTGGACAACCAGTGGGACTGAGAGGGAGCTTGATGACTGGGGAGGAGGGCTTCCTTTTAAGTTGGAGACAGACTTGTAACACAGCCTATGAGCCCTGTAGCCTTCTCCTCCTATCATCTGGCAGTTAACGCTTCGTGTAGTCTTCAACTTTATTCCCCAGGTCCTCCTTGTCCCACAGATGATGTTCTGCAGCTTCATGATTCAGTCGAGCATCAGAATTGAGAGGATCAGTAAACAGAGTTTAATCCCGAAACAACATCCTTCCATGTCCTCATGGGAGCCCAGCCGGTGCCATCAACCGAATGTTCTCTCAGTAAACTTAGACATATTTTACCAGTGATCCTGGTCAAGCATTTCACTTTGGGAGGCTGGAGTTACAGTTTGCTGAAAGCAGCGAAGCTTGTTTGGATCAGAAAAGTGCACTTTACATGTGCAACGTATTATAAATTAGCTTCATGTCCTGCAACCTCTTTAATAAGCAGCATGTCTCTCATAGAAGCCCTCTGAGCAGAGTCGGAGGCTATGGCTGATGTCCGGGGACCCTTTGAGACCCATCATCTCGCTTCAGTATGCTTGCCAACGTCAGTGTTACTGCTCTCTTTACCCTGGGCACCCGAGACAGGCGAGATGCGGCCCCTCACCTCCTGAGGTGGGCTTGCTGTTAATGTAGTTTTAGAGAAGGTCATACTGCTCAACAAGTAGAAGTAGCTTAATTAAGTTCTGTTTATGGCAGCAACAGCACTTTTGAAGACACACAAGATCCCCCCCCCTTAATTAATTTGGAAATTGGAAAAAGTTACTTTGACTTTGTAGTCATTAAAAAAGTCAATTGTAAGAAAAAACAGCATTTAAAAAAATGTCTTATCTACCTTAAAAACAGCCTATGTAATTTTTGTACATAACCCTAAATACATGTTTCCTCTTTCATAATTGAGTTAATTAGAAAAATGAAAAAAAGTCATGTTTATTTTGTTAATGTAAAAGTTCTTTGTTGTTGAAGAACTACATCCAGAATATCTATATCTTCTAAATCTATTAAACAATTTGAAGTCTCTTTTTTTTGCATGTTTGTTTTCCTTTAAATGTAGCATTACTAAATATTGCATAAGAATGTAACTTGTTGAATTGGCAGTAATTTTTAAATTTCTTGTGTTGCCACAAAATTCTGCTTCATTAATAAGCATTGATATGTAAAATTAAAAGATATCCAGGGTTTTTTTTTTTTGGGGGGGGGTGAATAGTTGTAAAAGAAATCTGAAAAATTATAAAAATTGTGTGAATTGAGATTTAGGGTTTTAAACCCCTTCTCCCTCTTGTCCTTGCAGCCCAGGGTGGTAACTGCTTCCTGCAGCTCTTTATCTTGAGCCTCCCTAGGTTTCCTCTTTTGCTTGCTAGCCTTTCAACACTCATGTAACCAATTCCTATATTAGGTTCCTTCTATTAAAAAAAAAAAAAAAGATTTAAGGTTTTAAATGTGTAATATGCACTTTCTGAAGATGAAACCTGTATTGCGGGAAAATATGCATAAGTATATTAAATGAGATGGTGTTTTAGAAGGTTTTTGCTCTGTCTAAGCAATTTGTTTTTGATTAAGGTGTTTTCATATAGAAATAATTATACGTATTAACCAGTATTGCACTGCTGTGTGAATGGTGGACAATACACTAATCACATGATGCTGTGATTGGTTTGAGTATTTTAGGGTGGAGTATTAGAACAGGAAGGATAATTTGAATTATCTAAAAAGAAATCTTGGCACTATATCATAAATTCTGTTATGTTAAATTTTTGCATTTTTGTAGCACTAGGATTTTTGATAACATTTTGCTGGCTGATTTTAGGTAATTTAATAGTCACACATTGCAGATTGAAGTGACCTTCCAGAAGCACATAAAACTCAAACATTCTCCTGTGGTTTCCAGTCTTATGTTGCCCATGATAAAACCTTTCAATTGTATGGCTTTTATGATATCTAATATATAGAAAACAGAATTGTGTGTTTAATATCATTAACTTTTTTTTCTTTTCAGCTTATCTGCAATGGTGAAATGAAGAGTAATTCAAGATGAGCAAGTTAAAAGTGATACCAGAGAAAAGGTACTGCAATTTTAGTTTTGTTTATTTATTTATTTATTTTTGGCTGAGTTGGGTCTTTGTTGCTGCGTGTGGTCTTTCTCTGGTTGCAGCGAGTGGGGGCTACTCTTCATTGCGGTGCGCGGGCTTCTCATTGTGGTGGCTTCTCTTGTTGCAGAGCATGGGCTCTAGGCGTGCGGGCTTCAGTAGTTGTGGTGCACGGGCTTCAGTAGTTGTGGCGCACGGGCTTAGTTGTTCCTCAGCATGTGGGACATTCCCGGACCAGGGCTTGAACCCGTGTCCCCTGCATTGGCAGGTGGATTCTTAACCACTGTGCCACCAGGGAAGCCCTGGTACTGCAATTTTAAATACCAGTATGTATAAATTACAGAACTAATACATGAAGTGATCATTTGAAACTTTTTGCTTTAAGAAATATTTGTTTAAATACAGTGTGTTATATTTATGTTATTTTATTAATATTTATTAGTGTTTAACTTTTCAGTTAAAGCAGGAGTCAGCAAACTAGGACACATGGGTCAAATCTGGCCTACTTCTTATTTTTGTGTGGCCCATGAGCTAAGAGTGGTTTTTACATTTCTAAATGGTTGGGAATAAAAATAAAAAGAATAATATTTTCTGACATATGAAGATTATATGAAATTCAAATTTCAGTGTATGTAAATAAGGTTTTACTGGAACACACCTGTGCTCACTTATTTATATATTGTCTGGCCACTGAATTTTTTTCCTTACATAAGACTTGATCAAAGCACATCCATTTCCACAGAAAATTTATTATATTCTTTCTGTCTTTAAAGGCTTCTATAGTTGCTCTTTTTAGTTTATTTATTTTTTTGCCCCTTTTAGATTTATTTCTCAACTGTGAGATATCTATTAAACACTTTTATGTACCTAACCCAGCACTGAATCTGTGAGAGTAGAAAAGAAACATAAATATAACACTTAACACAGTGCTTTGCAGAAAATGGGTGTTGAGTATGTTCTAAAGAATTGAGCCCTGTACTCTTTTTTTTTCAACTTTGGGTTTATTTATTTATTTATTTATTTATGGCTGTGTTGGGTCTTCGTTTCTGTGCGAGGGCTTTCTCTAGTTGGCGCAAGTGGGGGCCATTCTTCATCGCGGTGCACGGGCCTCTCACTATCGCGGCCTCTCTTGTTGCGGAGCACAGGCTCCAGATGCGCAGGCTCAGTAATTGTGGCTCACGGGCCTAGTTGCTCCGCGGCATGTGGGATCTTCCCAGACCAGGGCTCGAACCCGTGTCCCCTGCATTGGCAGGCAGATTCTCAAACACTGCACCACCAGGGAAGCCCCCTATACTCTTTTTACACGAAGCTTATAACCTGATGAGAACACCTGCACAAATGCAGTGTAGTGGTTTAACCAGTATATAGTGAAGTGTTAAATTGTGGGGTCCATAGAGTTAGAAAACAGGATCCTCATAATAAATAGGTGTTTATTGTGTGATATGGACTTGAAGAGGCAGGGCTGGCTTGAGACTTTCTTACTTTTTAGCAAATCTGGAGGAGTGGGTGGAATATTGATACTTGCTGAGTTTAGACAAGGACTGTAATTAGATGGATTAGATTGGCAGATTTAAAGACCATGTGAGTGGGTGGTGAGACAAATCAAGTAATGAAAATTTTATAAGATAGAAGAAGCAGAATTTTTCTCTACTCCCTACTCTCCATCATGATGTTCATGCCCTAAATGTTATCACCAGCAAAACTCTCCTTTCAAAGTACTAATTCAGACTTTTCATTTTCCAACAAAAATCTTTTACCTTTCCAGCTCACTTGTTCAAGTGGCTGTACTGCAAAGAGTTCTGCCTTATCCAGAGCTCTGAGCTATTGTTGACTTTTATCATCTCTTCCTGTCTTACCCAGTGTAGAATCCATTGTTCATCATTACACTCTTTGAATACCTGAAATGTTTTTACCTCACTTTGTGTTATTTCATCACACATACCTGACGAAGTCCTTTCTCTGGGTAGACCTTTACTGAGCAGCTGAATGATGTTGGAGGATAAACTAACTTGGAAGATATTGCTAAAAATTATGGATCATTATTGATCAGTAATCTTACTACTGTGGTTCTCTATAAAGCTCATTTTCTCAATTTTTTTAATGACTGTTTTACACTTTCTTCATACCTTTCAAATCTTTGAAATCCTCCGATGTATCACATACATACCCTCAGCAGTTGACCTTCTCTGTGATATCATAGAGATAATACAGTTTTTTTATCCTTATATTTCTTACACAAAATTTGCCTACTCCCCTTTACTTGATTCTATCCTCTGTTTACCCTCCTGTTATTTACTGCAACAGAGGATGTGTCTCTTTTTTTGTTAAAGACTAGCACTGTCACCTGTGTTCTAGATTTCACCTCTCTCTTTCCTTCTCAGGGTCTTTTAATCATTAGTATTGTTCTGTATTGAATCTTTAACTCCTCCATTCCTTATCATTTAAACATGATCTAGGCTTTCCAATATTTAGACTCTGCTCTTCTGCTACTACTCAATTTATCTGATTTCCTCAAAAGCCAAAAAATTTGAAATAGCCTATAAATGAAATCTACATCTCATTTCACACTCTCTAATCACTCGTCTTTAGTTTCTGCCTTATCCACTACGCCAACAGTACCTATGAATTTTTAAACAGCTTTATTGAGATATAATCATCTTATAACAAGCTGTACATAGAGAGTACAGTTTGGTAAGTGTGGCCTATGTATAACTGGAATTATCCTCTCAATCAAAATACTGAACATATTTATCATGCTCAGATATCTCCTGGTGCCCTTTTGTAATCTTTCTCTCCCACCCCATCCTTCACTCCAGACAACCATTGATCTGCTTTCTGTCACTACAGAAGTGTTGGCTTTTTTAGAACTTAATATAAATGGGACCATACAGTATGTCTTTTTTGGGGGTGGGGGTAGAGGTAGAAGGTAGGGGTGTGGGTATGCCTTCTTTAATTCAGCACAATTATTTTTGAGAATCATCTCTTGCAATCATACCTTTTTTTTGGTTAGTAAGTAGTATTCCATTGTGTTGATATACCACAATTTGTTTATCCATTCAACTTTTGGACATTTGGGTTGTTTCCAGTTTTTGGTTGTTACAAATAAAGCTGTTATGAACAGTTTTGGACTTACACTTTATTTTCTATTAGCTAAATACCTAGGATTGGAACGGCTGAAGCATATGGTAGGTCTGTGTTTCTTTTTATGAAACTGCCAACAATCTGTTTTACAAAGACGTTAATACCATCTTCTATTCCCTGCAGCAGTGTATGAAAGTTCTAGTTCTACATTCTCAACAACACTTGGTATGGTCATTCTTTTTAAATTCTTAAATTCTTATGATCATTCTTTTAAAATTGTAGCCATTCTAATAGGGGTGTATTGGTATCTCATTGTGATTTTAATTTGCGTTTCCCTAATGACATGATGTTGAGCATCTTTTCATGCACTTATTGAAATATCTTTCCAAATCTTCCAGTTTTTGAAATTGTAGTGTTTCTTAATAGTTGAGTTTTAGAATTTTTTTAATATATTATGGATACAAGTCCTTTATCAGATATTTGAATTGCAAACATTTTCTTCCAGTCTTGTCTTTTCATATTCTGTGCAGTATCTTTTAAGATAAGAAGTTTCAAATTTAGATGATTTCCATTTGCTTATTTGTTCTTTTATGGATTATGCTTTTAGAGTTGCATCTAAGAAATATTTGCATAACCCATATTACCAACGTTTTCTCTTATGTTTTTTCTAGAAGTTTTTATAGTTTTAGATTTTACATTTAGGTCTATGCTCCTTTCTGAGTTAATTTTTATATATGGTGCGAGGTATGGATAGAAGTTCTTTTTTTTTGTACATATGGATATCTGGTTGTTCAGCACCATTTTTAGAAAGACTATCCTTTCTCCACTGAGTTTCCTTTGTACCTTTATCAAAAATCAGTTATTTGTGGATGTGTAGGTCTATTCTTTTTTTTTTTTTTTTTTTTAGGTCTATTCTTATACTCTGTTTTGTTCCGTTGATCAACATGTCTGTCTTAGTGCCTATACCTCACTGCTTGGATAATTGTTGCTTTATAATGAGTCTCAAGATTTAGATAGTGTTGGTCTGCCAACCTTTTTCTTTTTTCTAAAGTTTGGCCTATTTTAGGTTCTTTGCATTTCCATATGAATTTAGCATCAGTCTGACAATTTCTACACGACAGCCTGTTGGTATTTTGATTGGGATTGCCTTGATTCTGTAGATCATTTTGGGGAGAGTCTTGGTTATGAGTCTTGGTTAAGTTGAAAACTTTGATATATTTTAATGAATTTTTTTGCTGTCAGATGTTTATATCTTATTTATGAAGACATTTACTATCTGTATTCAATTTACATTTTAAGATGAAAAGGTAATAAAATTTATTTATAATGTGAAGATAGGTTCTTTAGCCTTTGCACTTCCTTGGGAAATTATTTGTTGCAAGATAATATCTATACACCATTGAGACTTTTGTAACATACAAAAAAATTATGTTTTTAGGGAAATAGCTGTAAGGCTGAATGTAAACTCAAAGAATCAAAAGCAGTAGGAGACCACTACAGTGAAACAAATATTTGAGTGATAGTGTCTTTAAAATATACATTGGAAAGTTAACTCGATTTGATGTATTTCACATTGATCATATTTTCAATTCCATGATTTTTTTTACTATAAAGTAATTAACATTAGCAGTTATAAATGGAACCTCCCGAGGTTGGTCTTGGTCTCATTTTGATTCATCTAAAAATAGGGCAAGGCAGGGAAGATAAATCCTTGTCTGAGCCTCTTTATTTAACAATTTTCTGCTCTGCTGTGTAGCTCAGATTGTTCATTGAATAGCTGTATAGCTTTTGTTTTTTCCTTTATCCTTGGATTTTCCAAAGTCTAAAAATCATTCAGGAGGTAGAGCTGCCCTCTGGTGTTCACCCTGCAGTTCTCTCAACATTAGTGTCAACAGCCTTAAATTTTTAGATCTGAGTTGGGGGTGGCTTGGAATATTTTGTTCAGTTTTTATTCTGTCAATGAGAAAAGTGAAAATAGGGAAATGAACTTGCCTACGTTCTTAATTTACATTTGTTTGCCGTCCTTCAAAAAATTCATGGCATCTATCCATCTATAGTTTGTAAGAGCATGATTCTTAGAAAGAAATCACTTAGTTGCAAGTTGTTTTACTTTGATAGTGGTGTAATTTAATTTAAAATTCAAACTCTTACTTTGGAATGGAATAGAGCATGTGTTATGATCAGTTTGTTTTGTATGTTTTTGAATATTATTAATAGTAGATGTTTTATTAGCTACTGAAAAATGCTAACAGATGACCTTTAAGAGAAAAATAACTGGAGAAAACTAAACAAAAAAAACCACTCAATTATTAAATTTCAGAATCCTGGTTTCCATAATGCAAATTTTTCTTAAATCTAGGTTACAGAATTGTTTTTAAAGATGTATTTGTTCTCTAGTATGCGGACTGTGGTGTCTTAATACCATTTCTTACCAAAAAGAACCAGGGCTTTTTGGAGAAAGGGTCGATTCCAGATCAGAGCACAAAATGTGCAAGATAAGTTGAGAACAATAGTTCTCAAACTTTTTGTCTAAGAACCCCCTTGTGCTCTTAAATTAATGACTCCAAAAAGCTTTTGTTGAATGTGCGTTATTTTTTATCTATTGATATTTACCATATTATAAATTAAAACTGAGAAATTAAAAAATTTGTATAACTTCATTTAAAAATAACAGTAATAAACCCATTGCATAATAACATAGTAATATTTTATATTAAAATAACTAAATTGTGAAAAATATTTAGAAGGTGGCATGTTTTATTAAATTTTTGCAAATCTCTTTAATGTCTGGCTTAATGGAAGACAGCTAGATTCTCTTATCTGCTTCTGAGTTCAAACTGTCATACATACATCAATATACATATTGTATATAGTACACACATATGTTATACATACATATATGTTTTTGTGTATATTCGTGTTGTTAAAGTATATGACTACAATATGGGCTCACATAGATATATATTTAGAAAAGGAAGGAATACTTCAATAAAAGGCCTTTTCAGATAACTGTGGCTAATTGTCTTTTGATTTATGATGGAGGAAAATAAAGTTGTGTGTTCAGTATTTGGAGAGAAACAGTAAAAATGTGATTAAAGCAAGAATAATAATTATAGGTGAGGAATAAACATTTCTGAATGATAACAGTGTACTTTAGAAATAAAGCCATATTGTTTGAAATTCAAATTGAAGTGGATGTTCTTTGATATTACACTAAAACTTGATAAGTGGTAGTTTCTTAAAGGTTAGTTGCACTGTGGAATCAGAAGCCACATATGTGAACTTTTTGTTTTCTTTTACATTAAAATCCATTGGTCTCTTTTGCATATTGACTGGTTATTTTTCCCATGTCTGAATTTGTAACATCACACATTGGTCAGTGTTTGGAACATATTGATTCAGTGAGTTATGCAGACCTTCTAAATATTGACAGTGTTTATTACACAGTTTAAAAAAATTACATTTACTAATATCACCAGTGATTTTATCAGAAAATTCTTTAAGTAGGGGGAAGCTGTCAAGGTCATGATGGGAGATCTTTGTTTTCCAAGATTCTAATTTTTGCTTGAAAGTTCACATTTAATCATTGGTAACAGATCTATCAGTTGTTTCCTTGAAATGATAGACTCACTTTGTTTATTGCCAAGAAAATGTATGCCAGGATACCCCAGTGCGAATAATTATTGTCAGTTGTTTTTTTAAAGTAAAAATGATGTTCTATGGAAAAAGTAACTAGTTCAGCTTGCAGTTTAAACAACCACACAAGTGTTTTCCCTCAACCATCATATTTCATTGTGCAGCTGAAATGTCTTATGTGCACACAGAATATTAAAAAAATGTATACTCATAGGTGAAACTGGCATTTTTGTTTTTAACTGTGAGTGCATGTTGGTGAAGAACATGGTGACTGCTAGTTATCACACAGTGACTACAATTTGGTGGCACTGTCTTGATTGTATCATGTGCCAGCACTTTATCCACCATTGCCTTAAGATCAACAATGTAAATGTCAACACTGTGTCAAAGGTAAGTAGTGTCTTAGTATTTTTATGAAAATAGCTTTTGACCTCACAGATTTTCTGAAAGAGTCTCAAGTACTCAGTTTTGTAGAGCATACTGAGAACTGCTGGCCTAATAATAGTCCTGTTATATCAGAAATCCAGGAAGCTATCAAAGACTAGGATCATAACAAAAGGACTTGGGAGCCCACATGAAGAGGCTCCCACTGATCAAAGATGGGGCAATTTGAGCATTAATAACTACAGTGGATAAAATGTATCATATGCGTTTAAATCTGTGAGTACATATTGATACATGAAATCAAAATACTTCATTGATTACTTGGGGAGGACTTTTGGAAATGAACTCATTCTTCTGAAAACTGGTAAATAAAGATAAATTAAAAATCCAGCATTTATTTTGCTTTTATTTGATGAATTATACCTCTGGATAATTAAATAAGGGATTTTTCTTTTTATGGAGTTGTCCTAGTTAAGAAGTAGAAGGAATGGAAATGATAGAGTATCAGTGCTTTTCAACTCCTAATAAAGTAATGGATCTAGGCAGTGGTAACCAGTGACTGCTTATATTACAAAAGTAAGATAACCAGACCCTGTTTGCCTCATTATGGAAGATTACAGTACCACTTATAAAGACTTCATGTCACCAAATCAGGCCTTGATCAGATGAGACCTTTAAATTCGACTACCAGTTTACAAAAAATAAAGATAGACAAACATATTAATGATACTATTGTTGGGGAGGGGAAAATATATGTACACACACACACACACACTAAAGAATATATTGTATTGAATTTGTATATTTTAAAACTTTATGTTAATATCATACTGTATACATTTTGAGTTGTTTTTTTCATTTAGAGATTTTTACATAGTGATATATATTTTCATTTCCATACTATGCTGGCTATTTGCAAAATTAGGAAATATTGTATTATTTTATTTTAGTTACATTCTTAAATAGTATGCTCAATATGTTTTTTTCATCCTCCAGATACTTTTTCAGATGAAGTACCTCCAAATTTAAAGCATTGAGTCTAGTTGTTAATCTAAAAATAGTATAAATATACTGTTTTCCATATGCTTCTTCGTTTTTTTGTTCATTCTGAATATAGCTGTGTATTGCCTATTCTGTGCTAGCCACTGTTCGAAATACTCCATATATAGAATAAGACATGCAAGGTCTTTACCTTTGTGAAGCTTACATTGTTGGACACATTTTAATATTGGAAGCTGAAGGGCTGGTGGAGAAGTGGGGACATCTTCAGGTTGTAACCTGAAATGAGAAGGAGCCAGCCATATGAAGAACTGGCAGAAATTATCCTCTAGGTTGAGAGGACAGCAAATATAAAGACCTTGAGATTGGGAAAAAACTTGCTATATTTAAGGAAATGGTAGAAGGCCAGTGTGTTTGGATCCCGGTATGAGGGCAGCAAGAATGAAAGCAGATTATTTAGGGTGCTGTAATTGCCAAGTGAGAAATGATGATTGCTTGGACTTGGGTAGTAATAACGATGAGATGTGGAGAGAAGTGGATGGATTTGAGGTGTTTTAGAGATGAAGCTAATATTGAGTTGGGCATGGGAAAGGGAGTTTAGATTTTTGTCTTGAGCAACTGATGGTTTCATATGAGTTTGGGAAAGTTAAGATTTGGAAGAGGAGCAGGTTGAGGCTGGAGTTGAATGTAGGAGCCAGGCAGCATATCAATTTTAATCTAACCCCCAGCTGTGGGGTTAGATGAGATTGCTCGGGGCAGTAGAATGGAGAGAGTGAAGGGAAGAGGGCTGGGGATAGAGCTGTGGGGGGTCCTCAGCATCTAGAGGTTTGTTGGAGGAGGAGCCAGTAGAGTCGATCTAAAAGAAGTGGCGATAGGAAGAAAATCAGGAGAATATGGAGCCATTGAAGCCCAAGGGAGAAAGTGAAGAAAGAAGGAGCTGATTGGGATAGGGCTGAGATTCTGAATCTGACAAGGAAAGAAGTGACCACAGGAGGTTTTGGGGAGACCTCAGAGTGCAGAAGCCAAACTAGTAGTTTGAAAAAGTGAACAACATGTGAGGAAATGGAGAGGTCAAGTACAGACATTTCCTTCAAGGAGTAGCAGAGAAATGGGGTGGTAACTAGTGGGAGCTCCTGGATCATATTGTGTGCCAATGGGTATGATCCAGTTGAAAGGGAGAGCTAAATGATGAATCAGAGAAAGATTAAGTGAAGGAACAAATACATTGGGAATGCAAGAAGGGCTGGGGTCAGGCATGCCAGTGGAGGGATTGTTCTTTAAGTCTCAACATACCGGCCGAAGAGAGCCTTTTAAAAGCAAGTCAGGGCTTCCCTGGTGGTGCAGTTGTTGAGAATCCATCTGCCAGTGTAGGGGACACGGGTTCAAGCCTTGGTCCGGGAAGATCCCACATGCCGTGGAGCAACTAAGCCGGTGCGCCACAACTACTGAGGCTGTGCTCTAGAGCCCGTAAGCCACAACTACTGAAGCCCTCGTGCCTAGAGCCCATGCTCCGCAACAAGAGAAGCCACCGCAATGAGAAGCCTGCACACCACAACAAAGAGTGGCCCCCGCTCGCTGCAACTAGAGAAAAGCCCGTGAGCAGCAACGAAGACCCAACACAGCCAAAAATAAAATAAATAATAAATAAATAAATAAAAGCAAGTCAGATCACATCACTCTTCTCCTCAAAAACTTCCCATCTCACCTAGTTGAAAAAAGTCAACGTTTTTACAGTGGCCTATGAGGCTCTAAATGATTGTGCTCTCTTCTACCCAACCCTCAACTCTGACCTCATCTTTTACCGATATTCTCCTTTAAGTCTGCTGTGGCCATCTCACTCTTAATTGAATACAGCAGGCATGGTCCTGCCTTGGTGTTTTGATGATTGTGACTCTGTCTTCTGGTCAGCTCTTTCTGTGGGTATCTGCACCGTTCACTCTCTTACTCCTTTCCGGCCTTTCCCTAAATGGTACCCTCTCAAAGTTTTTCCTGACCACCCTGTCTAAAATTGCAACCTTCCGTGCCCTTGCATCTTTTATTCCCACAACCCGCTTTTCTCCATAGTGCTTCCTACCTCCTTCATACTATATAATTATTTATGTATTTAATTTGTCCCATTAGAATGTTCACTCTGAGGGGCAGGAATTTTTGTTCATTTTGTTTACTGTTGGCAGTACCTAGAATAGCACCAAATGTGCAAATGTATAATGAATGGGAATAAAGAAAGAATGTGGGTAGAGAATCAGAGAGGTTTAAGGAACTGTTGGTGGGAAAATGAATGTATTCTTGTTTGATTTTATAATAGTTATGAAGCAGGGTACTAACTGAGAATGGAGTGGGTTAGAAGGGGTGGTTAGAGTTTTGAGGAGAGCATAGTAGGATGTATAAAAAGTCTGCTTGGAGAGCGGAAAGGTGAATTGTCAGAATGTGATAAAAGATTGCTGGATAGGGTTGAATGCACATTTGTGGTTTCCTGAAATAGAATGTTTCTCACGTAAATCAACAGAACATTAGTAATGTTAAGCTCTAACACAGAGTAAGGAAATGTGACATGTGTAAATGCTTAATGTTTTTAGAAGGGTAGAATTTTGTTTTGATTTGTTTTTTAAAATATTTATTTATTTATTTTTGGCTGCGTTGGGTCTTTGTTGCTGCGCATGGGCTTTCTCTAGTTGCGGTGAGCGGGGGCTACTCTTTGTTGCGGTGCACGGACTTCTCATTGCGGTGGCTTCTCTTGTTGTGGAGCACCGGCTCTAGGCACGCGGGCTCAGTAGTTGTGGCACACGGGCTTAGTTGCTCCGTGGCAAGTGAGATCTTCCCGGACCAGGGCTCAAACCCGTGTCCCCTGCATTAGCAGGCAGATTCCCAACCACTGTGCCACCAGGGAAGCCCCTTGATTTGTTTTTAACACTGATCTTTATAGTATTTTATTTGCAATTGATGTAGAATGTGCCCTAATTTAAAGTAACATTCTTTTTTTAGCCTTACAAATAACTCTCGGATTGTGGGACTCCTGGCTCAGCTGGAGAAGATCAATACTGAATCTACAGAATCAGATACTGCCAGACATGTTACATCAAAAATTCTTCATCTGGCTCAGAGTCAAGGTGAACTTTAATCTCTTATTTTTGGAATGCTTTCTTAATTCTTTAAAAGTAGATGCTGAGAATGTTCAAACTTTTGATAAATACATGGTTTTATGTAAAAATTGAACTTTCTCCCATAGACTCAAGACGTAGAAAAGTAAATAACTGTGGAAGAAATTGATCTTCAAAACATTGTTTCTAAAAAATGATTATGAGTTTACTTATGTGTGACTGCCCCCCTTTCCCCAATTTTCAGACAACACCTAATTCCAGTACTACTTTTTCTAGAATGTTGACAAAAAGATGGCAGATATTATGTTGGTTATTAGTGTTGTTCCCCACTTTGAAATGCAAGCCCTGTCATTCAGTGATTGGGTGACCTTAGGGAAGTTTTGAATCTCTAGGACTTAGCTGCACCACCTCTGAAATAAAGATAAGAGATATCATGTAATTATCATGTAATTTACATGAGAAGCATATAAAAATAATGTTAAAAATGTTCAATAAATATCTGTAATTAGGCATAATTTATCTGTTTTATGAAGGTAGTACTACTGAGTTGGTATCAAAACCTTGACAGAGTACAAGAGAAGAAAAGTATTAACTTTGCACTCCGGAACCTAAATTTGAAAAATCCCAAATAAAACATTAATGAATTAAGTCCAATTATAATATCAGGAAATATATCAGTGTAGCATTATTTGGACAGGTTGAATAAAATCCATGTGATTATCTCAATAGGAGCTAAAAAAGAAATTTAAGATTCCAAAATCTGTGCTTGATTAAAAAAAAAAAACCTTGATTTTTCTTTTTCTAAATAAGGGTAAACCAGTAGCTACCTTTATATTTAACAGTGACACATTGAAGGCATTCTGTTAAAATTAAGATCCAGACAATTCACAATTATTTTAATTAATTTATTTTTTTATTATTTCATTATTCTGGAGGTGTAGGTCATTGAAATATTGTGCTTATCAACTAAGGTAAATGTATACGGATGGTCACTGTATTAGTGCAAAGATAGATAGATGTACCAAGTATATTCATTGTATTCGCATATGAAATAACTCCTTAAAACAAACAAAACACCCCAGCAAAACAAAGAAGACAAATTCTCCGAACCTATAGATACTACTTGCGTATAATTGCTCTCACCACTGTAGGCTCTTCCCATCATAGTCTAGAAGTCCCGACTCCAACATCACTACTGAAAATGCCCCTAGTCATACCACTACCAGAGATTGTCCTTTTCCCCACACTGCCACCCACAAATGGGGAAACCAGCCCCTGAATACTGCCCCCTGGGGTTGTATAATACAGTGACTCTGTTTATAGTTAACACAGTGTAAATTAGTAATGAAAGATTGTCCCGTCATTATTTATAGGATAATCCAGTTGTCTATCCATTTGAGAGAGAAAGATTAGGAATTTACAGCTCAAAGAAGAGGAAATGCAAATAACCAGTAAACATATGAAAAGGTTCTTTACTTTCTTAAAAGTCAGGAATTACTAATGAAAACAACTAAGGTATTTCTCACTACTTAGATTGGCAGAAATTAGAGAATGGCAATATCCAGTGCTGTTGAAGGCATGGAAAATAGGGTATTCTCATACACTGTAGGTGGTACAATAATTATTATAAACTTTGGAGGAAAGATTCTGGCAATGTTTATTAAAATTTAAAGTGCACCTGCTATTTTACTTAACGCTTTCACTCTCAGAAATCTGAGTGAAATAAAAATCTTATTATATAAAAGAATATTTGGAGGTGTTTATTTCAGTGTTTGTAAAGTCAAAGATCAAGAAACAACCTTAAATATCCAACTATGGAGAATGGTTGAATTAATTTTGATGTAACTGAACTGTGGGACATTATAACTACATTATACAGCTATTATCAATAATAAATTATTTATAATATATGCTGTGGTTCATTTGTGGAACTACAGGAATACCTCAGAGATATTGTAGGTTCGATTTCAGACTACCGCAATAAAGCAAATATTGCAGTAGGGTTAGTCACCTGAAGTTTTTGGTTTCCCAGTGCATATTAAAGTTACGTTTACACTGTACTGTAATCTATTAAGTATGCAATAGCATATGTCTAAAAAAATGTACATACCTTAATTAAAAAATACTTTATTGCTTAAAATGTAAGCCCTCAGTGAGTCATAATCTTTTTGCTGTTGGAGTGTCTTGCCTCAATATTTAAGGTGGCTGACTGAGGTGGTGCTTGCTGAAGGCTGGGGTGGCTGTAGCAATTTCTTAAAATAAGACAGTGAAGTTTGCCACACATCACTCTTTCACGAGTGATTTCTCTATAGCATGTTGTGCTGTTTGATAGCATTTTACCCACAATAGAACTTCTTTTAAAACTGGAATTAATCCTCTCAAACCCTACTGCTGCTTTATCAACTAAGTTCTTGTAGTGTTCTAAATCCTCTGTTGTCACTTCAGCAATCTTCACCAGGAGTAGATTCCATCTCAAGACCACTTCCTTTGCTTATCCATAAGAAGCAGCTCCTCATCTGTTAATATTTTATCGTGAGATTACAGGAATTCAGTCATATCATCAGGATCCACTTCTAATTCTAGTTCTCTTGCTGTTTCCACCACATCTGCAGTTATTTCCTCCTCTGAAGTCTTGAATCCCTCAAAGTCATCCATGAGGGTTGGAATCAACTTCTTTGAAACTTCTGTTTATGTTGATGTTTTGACCTCTTCCCATGAATCACAGATGTTCTTAATGGCATCTAGAATGGTGAATTCTTTACAGATTTTTAACTGACTTTGCTCAGATCCATCAGAGGAATCACTACCCATGACAGCTATAGCCTTATGAAATGTATTTCTTAAATAAGAAGACGTGAAAGGCAAAATTACTCCTTGATCCATGGATTGCAGAGTGGATGTTGTGTTAGCAGGCATGAGAACAACACTAATCTTGTATATCTTCATCAGAGCTCTTCATCAGAGTGACAAGGTGCATTGTTAGTGAACAGTCCCATTTTGAAAGGAATCTTTTTTTCTGAGCCAGTAGGTCCCAACAGTGGGCTTTAAAATATTCAGTAAGGGCTTCCCTGGTGGCGCAGTGGTTGAGAATCTGCCTGCCAATGCAGGGGACGCGGGTTTGAGCCCTGGTCTGGGAAGATCCCACATGCCGCGGAGCAACTCAGCCCGTGAGCCACAATTACTGAGCCTGCGCGTCTGGAGCCTGTGCTCGGCAACGAGAGGCCGCGATAGTGAGAGGCCCGCGCACCGCGATGAAGAGTGGCCCCCGCACCGTGATGAAGAGTGGCCCCCGCTTGCCACAACTAGAGAAAGCCCTCGCACAGAAACAAAGACCCAACACAGTCATACATACATACATACATACAAAGAATGTAAGCAGACAAGAATAGCATTAAAAAAAAAATTTAAAAAAAATTAAAAAAAAAATAAAATAAAATATTCAGTAAACCATGTTGTAGACAGATGTGCTATCATCCAGGCTTCATTGTTCCATTGATACAATACAGGCAGAGTAGATTAAGCATAATTATTAAGGGCCCTAGGATTTTTGGAATTGTAAATGAGCATTGGCTTCAACTTCAAGTCACGAGATGCATTAGTCCCTAATGAGAGAAGCTTTGAAGCCAGGCATTGACTTCTCCCTAGTTATGAAAGTCCTGGATGGCATCTCTTCCGATATAAGGCTATTTTGTCTACATTGAAAATCTGCTGTTTCGTGTAGCCAACTCACTGCAGCTTCTACATCAGCACTTGCTGCTTTACTTTGGGCTTTTATGTTATAGAGATGGCTTTTTTCATTGAACCTCATGAGTCAACCTCTGCTAGCTTCAAACATTTCCTCTGCAGAAAAAGGTATTCCATGCAAATGGAAATCAAAAGAAAGCCAGGGTAGCAATATTTGTATCAGACAATAAAGACCATTACAAGAGACAAAGAAGGACTTAACAAGATGATCAAGGGATCAATTCAATTGTAAATAAATTTACACCCAATATAGGAGCACCTAAATACATACAGCAAGTATTAACAGGCATAAAGGGAGAAATGGACAGTAACACAGTAATAGTAGGGGGCTTTAACACTCCACTTACATCAAGTGACATATCATCCAGACAGAAAATCAATATGGAAACACTGACCTTAAATGACACATTTAAACAAATGGACTTGATAGATATATATAGAACATTCCATCTGAAAGCAGCAAAATACACATTCTTTTCAAGTGCACATGGAACATTCTCCAAGATAGTTCATATGCTAGACCACAAAATAAGCCTAGGTAAATTTAAGAAAATTGAAATCATACCAAGTATCTTTTATAACCACAATGTTATGAGTCTAGAAATCAACTACAAGGGAAAAAAAAACTGCAAAAACCACAAATATGTGGAGGTTAAACAATACGTTACTAAACAAGAAATGGATCACTGAAGAAATCAAAGAGGAAATCATAAAATACCTGGAGACAAATGAAATGAAAATAATGGTCTGAAATCTATAGGATGCAGTAAAAACAGTTCTCAGAGGGAAGTTTGTAGTGATACAAGCTTAGCCCAGGAAACAAAAATCTCAAATAACCTAACCTTACATGTAAAGGAACTAGAAAAAGAAAGAACAAATGAAACCCAAAGTTAGTAGAAGGTAAGAAATCATAAAGATCAGAGCAGAAATAAGTGAAATAAGACTTAAAAAAATTAGAAAGAATGAGTGAAAATAAGAGCTGGTTCTCTGAAAAGATAAACAAAATTGATAAGCCTATAACCAGATACATCAAAAAAAAAAAAGAGTGCTCAAATTGATAAAATCAGAAATGAAAAAGAAATTACAACTGAAATCACAGAAATACAAAAGCTCATAAGAGACTACTATGAACAACTATATGCCAATAAAATGGACAACCTAGGAAAAATGGGCAAATTCTTAGAAACGTACAATCTCCCAAGACTGAACCAGGAAGAAACAGAAAATATGAACAGACCAATTACCAGTGATGAAACTGAATCAGTAATTAAAACACTCCCTACAAACCAAAGTCCTGAATCAGATGGCTTCACAGGTGAATTCTGCCAAATATTTAAAGAAGAGTTAATACATATCTTTGTGAAACTGCTCCAAAAAATTGCAGAGGAAGGCATGCTTCTGAACTCATTCTACAAGGTCAGCATTACCCTAATAGCAAAACCAGACAAAGATATCACAAAAAAACAAAATTACAGGCCCATCTCACTGATGAACATAGATGCAAAAATCCTCACCAAAATATTAGCAAATTGAATCCAACAATACATTAAGAGGATCATACACCATGATCAAGTGGGATTTATCTCAGAGATGCAAGGATGCTTCACTGTCCACAAATCAAACAGTGTGATACACCACGTTAACAAATTGAAGAATAAAAGCCATATAATCATCTCAATAGATGCAGAAAAGCTTTTGACAAATTTCAACATCTACTAATGGTAGAAACTCTCGGGCTTCCCTGGTGGCGCAGTGGTTGAGAATCCGCCTGCCAATGCAGGGGACACGGGTTCGAGCCCTGGTCTGGGAAGATCCCACATGCCACGGAGCAACTGGGCCCGTGAGCCACAACTGCTGAGCCTGTGCGTCTGGAGCCTGTGCTCCGCAACAAGAGAGGCCACGATAGTGAGAGGCCCGCGCACCGCGATGAAGAGTGGCCCCCGCTCACCGCAACTAGAGAAAGGCCTCGCACAGAAACGAAGACCCAACACAGCCAAAAAAAAAAAAAACCAAAAAAAAAACCAAAAATACTCTCCAGAAAGTGGGCGTAGAGGGAACATACCTCAACATAATAGAGGCCATATGTGATAAGGTCACAGTTAACATCATACTCAGTGATGAAAAGCTGAAAGTATTTTCTTTAAGATCAGGAACAAGACACGGATGCCTACTCTCACCACTTTTACTCAACATAGTTTTAGAAGTCCTAGCCACAGCAATCAGAGAAGAAAAAGAAATAAAAGGAATCCAAATTGGAAAGGAAGAAGTAAAATAGTCACTGTTTGCAGATGACATGATGCTATACATAGAAAACCCTAAAGATGCTACCAGAAACTACTAGAGTTCCCCAATGAATTTGGTAAAGTTGCAGGATACAAAATTAATATACAGAAATCTGCTGAATTTCTGTACACTAACAACAGAATATCAGAAACAGAAATTATGGAAACCATCCCATTTATCATCACATCAAAAAGAGTAAAACACCTGGGAATAAACCTACCTAATAAGGCAAAAGACCTGTACTCTGAAAACTATAAGACACTGATGAAAGAAATTGAAGATGACAAAAATAGATGGAAAGATATACCATGTTCATGGATTGGATGAATCAGTATTGTTACAATAACCATACTACCCAAGGTGATGTACAGATTCAGTGAAATCCCTATCAAAATACTAATGGCATGTTTCACAGAACTGAAACAAATAATTTCAAAATTTGTATGGAAACACAAAAGACCCCAAATTGCCAAAACAATCTTGAGAAAGAAGAACAGAGCTGGTGGAATCACACGCCCAGACTTCAGACTATACTACAAAGCAACCGTAATCAAAACAGTATGGTATTGGCACAGAAAACAGACATGTAGATCAATGGAACAAGATAGAGAAGCCAGAAATAAAGCCAGGTACTTAATCTATGACAAAGGAGGCAAAAATATACAATGGAGAAAAGACAGCCTCTTCAATAAGTGGTGCTGGGTAAACTGGACAGCTGCATGTGAAAGAATGAAATTAAAACATTCTTTAATGCCATATACAAAAATAAACTCAAATTGGATTAAAGATCTAAATGTAAGATTGGATACTATAAAACTCCTAGAGGAAAACATAGGCAAAACACTCTGACATAAATCGCAGCAATATTTTTTTGGATTCATGTCCTAAAATAAAGTAAATAAAAGCAAAAATAAATAAATAAATGGGACGTAATTCAACTTAAAAGCAAAGGACACCATTGACAAAACAAAAAAACAACCTTTTTTTTCTATTTATTGTGATGAAAAGGATCATCTAGTTTCCATTTCTACTGAAAGGGAGAAAATATTTGCAAATGATATGACTGATAAGGGATTAATATCTAATATATATAAACAGCTCATGCAACTTCACATCAAAAAAAAAACCAGACAGCCCAATTAAAAAATGGGAAGAAGAACTGAACAGACATTTTTCCAAAGAGAAAATGCAGATGGCCAACAGGCATATGAAAAGATGCTCAATATTGCTAATCATCAGTGAAATGTAGCTCAAAACCACAATGAGCTATCACCTCACACCTGTCAAAATGGCTATTATCAAATAGAACACAAATAACAAATGTTGGTGAGGATGTGGAGAAAAAACCCTTGTACACTGTCATTGGGAATGTAAATTGGTGCAACCACTGTGTAAAACAGTATGGAGCTTTCTCAAAAAACTAAAAATAGAGCTACCATATGACCCAGCAATTCCACTCCTGGGTATATGTCCAAAAAACCCACAAAAACACTAATTTGAAAAGATATATGCACCCCAATGTTCATATCAGCATTATTTACAATTGCCAAGATATGGAAGCAACTTAAGTGTCCATCAACAGATGAATGGATGAAGAAGATGTGATATACACACACAAGCACACAGACACACACAATGGAATACTACTCAGACATAAAAAAAGAACAAATTTTGCCGTTTGCAGCAACATGGCTGGACTTGGTGGACATTATACTAAGTGAAATACGTCAGCCAAAAAAAAATACTGTATGATATAACTTAAATGTGGAATCTAATATATATAACAAACTAGTGAATATAACAAAGAAGCAGATTCACGGATATAGAGAACAAACTAGTGTTGCCAGTGGGGAGGGAGGGAGGGACAATATAGTGGTGAGGAGTGGGAGGTCAAAGTATTTGATGTAAGATAGGCCACAAGGATATGTCGTATACCACGGGGAATATTATCTAATATAATATAATTATAACTAATATAATATCTAATATTAGTAAATATTAACTGTGTGATAAAACTATATGTAATTTTTTTTCTTTCATGTTTTAGAAGAAAATTTTTTTCCTACTTTTCAGAAAAAACAAGGAGAGAAATGACAGCCAAAGGTTCTACAGGAATGGAAGTTCTGCTGTCAACATTAGAGGTAACTCACTGACATGCTTTAATTATGTAGCTGTTAATAGCAACCAATACTGAGAGAAAAAAAATGACAAAGTACAAAATTTTTATCCTAGAGGTAGAGCCAATGAATGGAAGTTTGTTTTCTTTTTTAAATTATTTGGAACGGGGATATAAACATTCCAGCATACATTAGATAAACCTCTAAGTGTATTTCCCTATGATTATAATGATAACCATATTTTAAATCTTTACATGCCATTCTAATTGGTAATAGAAAATAAAGCATTAGTTGCAAATAAATCTTTAGCATAAAATAAATGATTGAGGGACTTCCCTGGCGGTCCAGTGGTTAAGACTCTGCGCTTCCACTGCAGGGGGCATGGGTTCGATCCCTGGTCAGGGAAGTAAGATCCTGCATAATGCGTGGTGTGGCCAAAAAAAAAAAAAGGATTGAAATTGGAAATTCTCATTTATTTTGTTAGTTATACATTTATGATTAAGTTCACTTCATACATTGGTTGAATAACTATATTATATCGATATTAATTAAGTTTCAATGCTAGTATAACAGTTTGGGGTGGATCAGCAAGACATAGTCAGAATCAAGATTTTATATTTTATTCAGTGCAATGTTAAAAATAAGGAGTGAGTGAGTACATTGTACACCTTAGACTTAAACAATGTTATATGTCAGATTATATCTTAGTAGAACTGGAAAAAAAATGATCAGGGAGTGAGTTCATGTGTGTGTGTGTGTTTTTTTTTTTGACTGTGCTGCATGGCTTGTGGGATCTTAGTTCCCTGACCAGGGATCGAACCTGTGCCCTCAGCAGTGAAAGTGTGAAGTCCTAACCACTGGACTGCCAGGGAATTCTCTGTTTTTTTTTGTTTTTGTTTTCTTTTAATTGAAGTACAGTATTGATTTATAATATTATATTTTTTATAGTTTCAGGTGTATGGCATAGTGATTCAGTATTTTTACAGTTTATACTCCATTAAACGTTATTACAAGATAATGGCTATAAATTCCCTGTGCTATACAATATATTCTTGTTGCCTATTTGTTTTATACATAACTTTGTAACGTTGTATTTGTAACTTCATATTTGTAACTCAATTCTGTACCCCTAATGTGCCCCTCCACCATCTTCTCTCCCCACTGGTAACCACTAGTTTGTTTTTTGTATCTGTGAGAATGTTCCAATTTTGCTTTATACATTCATTTGTATTATTTTTTAGAGTTCACATATAAGTGATAGCATACAATATTTGTCTTTCTCTGTCTGACTTGTTTCACTAAGCATAAAATTCTCTGGGTCCATCCACATTACTACAAATGGCAGAATTTCATTATTTTTTTATGGCTGAGTAATACTCTATTCTATATATATATATATACCACATCTTCTTTATCCATTCATCTGTTTATGGATACTTGGGTTGCTTCTATATCTTCTTGGCTATTGTAAATAGTACTGCTATGAACATTGGGGTGCATATATCTTTTCAAATTAGTGTTTTTGTTTTTTCTGGATATATACTCAGGAGTAGAATTGCTGGGTCATTCTGTAGTTCTATTTTTAGTTTTGAGAAACCTCCATACTCTTTTCCACAGTGGCTGCACTAATATACATTTCCACCAACAGTGTACATGGGTTTTTTTCTCCACATCCTCGCCAACATTTGTTTTTTGTGTTCTTTTTGATGATAGCCATTCTGACAGGTGTGAGGTGATATATCATTGTTGTTTTGATTTGCACTTCTATAATAATTATCCTTATTGTACATCTTTTCATGTGCCTTTTAATTTGTTGAGACTTGTTTTGTGGCCTGGCATGTGATCTATCCTAGAGAAGGTTCCATGTGCACTTGAAAAGATTATGTATTCTGCTGTTTCGGGATGTAACGTCCTGTAGATACCTATTAAGTCCAACTGGCCTCTGGTGTCATTTAAGACTACTGTTGCCTTTTTGATTTTGTGTCTGATGAGCTGTCCAGTGATGTAAGTGAGGTGTTAAAGTCTTCTACTATTATGTATTATTGTCAGTTTCTCCTATATGTCTGTTAGTCATCACGAATTATTAGAGAAATGCAAATCAAAATCACAATGAGGTATCACCTCACACTGGTCAGAATGGCCATCATCAAAAAATCTACAAACAATAAATGCTGGACAGGGTGAGGAGAAAAGGGAACCCTCTTGCACTGTTGGTGGGAATGTAAATTGATATAGCCACTATGGAGAACAGTATGGAGGTTCCTTAAAAAACTAAAAATAGAACTACCATATGACCCAGCAATCCCACTACTGGGCATATACCCAGAGAAAACCATAACTCAGAAAGACACATGCACCCCAATGTTCATTGCAGCACTATTTACAATAGCCAGGTCATGGAAGCAACCTAAATGCCCACCGACAGACGAATGGATAAAGAAGATGTGGTATATATACACAATGGAATATTACTCAGCCATAAATAGGAACGAAATTGGGTCATTTGTAGAGACGTGGATGGACCTAGAGACTGTCATTCAGAGTGAAGTAAATCAGAAAGAGAAAAACAAATATATATTAACGCATGTATGTGGACTCTAGAAAAATGGTACAGATGAACCTGTTTGCAAGGCAGAAATAGAGACACAGACGTAGAGAACAAACGGATGGACACCAAGGGGGGAATGGGGGGGTGGGATGAATTGGGAGATTGTGATTCACATATATACACTAATATGTATAAAATAGATAACTAATGAGAACCTGCTGTATAGCACAGGGAACTCCACTTCACTGTACAGTAGAAACTAACACAACGTTGTAAAACAACTATATCCCCTCCCCCCCAAAAAAAAACTATAGGGTGCAAGATAGTTTTGTACAAGGATGTATTGTACAACATGGGGAATAAAGCCAATATTTTGTAATAACTGTAAATGGAAAGTAACCTTTTAAAATTGTATAAAATTTTTTAAAAATTAAAAATAAAAAACTGTATTCAAAAAAAAATTATCCTACCTCCCTGGTAAATGAGTTAACAGTGCAACTTCCATTCATATTCCAGTGGCCTGAAATCAGTCACATGGCCCAAACCTAATTGCAGAAGAGCTGGAAAATGTGGTTTGGCTGTGTACCCAGGAAGAAGATGAACACTTAGCAATATTGCTCCTGCCGCAGTCTATTCTTTTCTTTAACAAATGTTTGTCTCTCATTCTTCCAACTCTGTCCCCAGTAAGCCAGTGGTCCAGTTAACACCCCCAGTGCTAAGACGAGGGTCTCTGGTTAATGTGTGGTCCTTTTTCTGGTCTGGATTTGACTTTCTGGTTCCATTAGTCTCTGCCCTTAAATGGTGAAGTAGAGACAACACTTATTCCCTTTTGGAAAGGGGAAGAGCAAGAGTCCCATTCCAGTCACTGATACATTGCAATTCCGAAATTCCTCTAAATAAACACTGTAAAATCCTTCTACTCTGGGGATGAGGCAGTTCCTTGAATAGGCCACAGTTCTGCTGTCTGTGTGGTTTTCTTCATCCAAGCATTGCTTTTAGTAAGAGAAATATAACCAAAGTACAGTATTTAAACATTTTCTCTTATTAGATTGGTTGTTCAGACTTTGGGAAATAGTTACTTTTCTGCATTGTGGGTTGGAGTGTAAATTGCTCAATGAAGAGCAGGTTAGTAATATCTACTATCAAAATAAATGCCCATATCATTGACCCAGAAATTCCAGGAATTTATCCCATGTACAGTTGTACTTGCTTCCCTGTAAGTGTATGTACTTAGTTTTGGTTGCAATTTTTAATAGCAAAAGATTTAAAAAATTTAAATATCCCTTTGATAGGTGACTGGTTGCATAAACAGTGGTATTGCCATGCAGTGGAATATATCATGTGGCCCTTAAAAAAGGATGAAGAAACTATTTATTGACATGTAAAAATATCAGTATAAAAAATAGTTACTTATAGAGCAGTAATATCATTTGGAGAAATAAGTCTATGTATACATGTATTTTTACATGGATTAGTTTTACGTGTGCACACTATCTTGCTGGATACATAAGAAATTGATAATGCCGTTACTTTTTGAGAGGGGAGCTCACTGGATAGTCACCATATATACATTGTAGTGCCTTTTATATTTTGATACATTTATTTGTATTATCTATTTGGTAGAAGTTGATGAGTTCAAATGACAAATTAATTCCTGTTGATAATAAGAAAATAATAGCTCAGATGATTTCCAAAAAATTTTAAGGGCAATAAGAAGAGACTGAAGTGATGTGTGAGAATAGTGAAAACCTGAATACGTTTATTCTTAGAGAAACCAAAAAGGTCATCTGTAAAATATAGGTGGTTCCCGACTGACAGAAAAAGTTTGGGAATCACAAATTTACAATGTTTTAATAAAGCAAATAAACTATTTATTTCAGAACACGAAAGATCTTCAAACTACTCTTAATATCTTAAGCATTCTTGTTGAGCTGGTGTCAGCTGGTAAGTTTTTGTTTCCTTTGGTGTAATTTCTGTTTGTAAACAATGATCAGAAATGCATCATGTGTACTTTTTTTGGAATTTTCTGATACTCGTACAGAGGCTATTCTGAGTATTGGAATTTGGAAGCGAAAATGTCATACTCTTGTTGCTTTGTTTTTGGTATCTTCTGGTGTCCCTCAAACCCATGTCTTTTAGAGCCTTGAATGTAGAGTTTTGCATCACTTTTATTTACTGTCTGCGCTATTTTTTAAACTAACATAAATAAAATAAAATTTTATTTTGATACTATTTGTTTGCTTTCTGAAGTCATCACTTTTAATACTTCTTTAAAGCTAACAAGTTGTGATATCTAATATGTTACAGAAGAATTTGCGATTTCAATGTATTTCTTTCAAAAAACTTCTTAGGTGGAGGTCGAAGAGCGAGTTTCTTAGTCTCCAAAGGTGGTTCACAAATATTATTACAGTTACTTATGAATGCCAGCAAAGAATCTCCCCTGAATGAGGAGTTAATGGTGCAGATTCATTCCATTCTTGCAAAAATTGGACCGAAAGGTAAGGGTTTCATTTGTATGACTTTCAGGTGGAACTATTTTTGTTACATCAATTCTGTGTGCCTTGAAACTGGTAAATTTTACAATCTAAAATGCTACTGCTTTTTCTTGGTCTGAGTCATGGAATGCTTTTTACAGTCAACTAGTGACCTGCAAGAATTTAGGATCCTAAATTTCTGAGTAATTCTATTGCATATGGTGGAAAAAGGAAGAAAAAATGCATTAAAGTCAGAAGTGTGTCTTGGTGTGTGTGTCCCTGGCATATATATGTTATAAAAGATACACGTAACATGGATATTGTTGAGGCCAGAAGGAGGGAGTGTGGATGGGAATGCTTTGAGGAGCATGCAGGTAGAATGTGTTTGCTTTTCATTAATAGTCATCTTATAGTCATGTCTCAGTGCCTAAAAAGCTTACAGACTAGTTAAGCTTTTAATCATAATCATATAAGAAAGTGATTACAGCTTTAATTATCTCAGATCAACTTTTAGTTGATAATAGGAATTTATAACATTAGTTTTAGAAATTTAATCGTTTTATGACATTTCATTTTATTCAGAAGTTACATATGAATAAATTGTGTTTGTTCATTTTTTTTTAAACAGACAAAAAATTTGGAGTGAAAGCTAGAATTAATGGAGCTCTAAATATAACCCTGAATTTGGTCAAACAGAATTTGCAGAATCATCGCTTGGTTTTGCCTTGTCTTCAGCTTTTACGAGTATATTCTGCCAACTGTGAGTATTTCAGAGCAGCTTTTAGTTAGCTCAGTGTTGTGAAGTTAACACAAAATGAAAATTTTGTACTTTAACTCCATAAATCTCTAAAATTTGTGGACAAGGAAAGAGAATATTTAATATGGCTCTTTGTAATTCTAACCCCCCACCACAAAAGTGAGGTAGGGTAAGAAGGTGAGTTGACAAAATCTTCAGAATTCTCATAATTCCCCCAGTTTGTAAAGGCATGTAGTAAGGGGGATGATTAGGTGGCCTGTGGAAAAGATTTGGAGGAATATGAGGATATTGGCAGCTGGAAAAACTGCTATGCCTATTTGGATTTTCACAGATGAGAGGAAAATTGAGAAGGAAGGAATGCGGTGGCATAGTCACATGGAGCTAATTCTCTTCAGTAATGAATAGGGAAGTAGCAGAACCGAAAATAAATAGCACAGGAGACTCTGAGGAAGCTGGAGAAAACAGTAATCACAGGGAGAGAGTCTCAGATGAAGTGTCTCCCAATGGGCACGCACACACACACACACACACACATACACACATTCTCTCCCTCTCTCACTAATGTAATATTAGGTCCCAAGCCCCTGAGGTATGGATTTTCTTCTATTCCCTGACAATGGGTTTGGAATGATTAACAAAACACCCAGAATTGAGACTGTACAGTATATATTATTGCAGAACATCATCACAAAATAATGATAATCAAAGTGGTAGATGTGTGTGTGTGTGTATTTATTTATCTGTATCTATACTTTGACAGTATAGCTAAAGGTGTACTCACAGGAAAATAGTTTTGAACACTTAAATAATTAACACTTAAATAATTAAGAAGTGCATAAGGAAATGAATTAATTGGCTGTTTAAACAAAGAAATTAGGAAAAGAGCAATAAACATAAGGGAAGCAGAGGAATGAAATTGTAAAGAAAAAATACGTTATGAAGTCTTCAAAAGTTGATTTAAAAAATAAAACAGATAAACCACTGAATGAAGGAAAATGGAAGACAAAACAGACTAAAATTAGAAGCGATAATGGAGTAATAAACAGATATAGAGGAAATTAAAATTGTCATACAAAACTTGAGGAACTACATTTTTGGTGGCATTTTATTTAATTAAGCACCAGGAGGCCAGTAAACAGTGTATCTATAATTTTTAAGCAATATTCGTTCAGGGTTGAAAATGTTAGGCACAATTTTCTGGTTAGGTAATTATTTGCATGTTCTGTCTAAAGTTGTTACCTGTTTTTCCCTACTGCAGTCGCTTTAGTTAAGGTTCTCATTACCTCTCACCTAGACCACAGTCTCCTAATGTGTCTCTCAAATCCATCTTTCCTACAATGCTGTTAGATCTGACCTGTATCTAAAATGCAGATCTGATTTGTTGTTCCTTTTGGGTAATTCCCTGCAGTTGAAAGAATTAACAACTTCTAGGACCTTTCATAATTTGTTCTAACTTCTTTTCCCACCTCATCTTCCCATTGGCATGCCTTTGTCTAACACTTTGTTTTAACAACATGTAACTGCAATTTCCCTGCAACTTCCCATTAAAAAATAAAGCAAAAAAAAACCCTTCCTTTGAAGTATTGACTAAGGTGGACTTTACGAGGGACTTGAGTTCACATTTACTAAACAATTTCAGAGCAGCTTTTAGTTAGCTCAGTGTTGTGAAGTTAACACAAAATGAAAATTTTGTATGTATATGTTTTTGGTTATGTATCACACGTATACACATTTCTACTCCCTGAGGTTTTAAAATCACTTTACATCTTTTTTTTCACCTTCCCAGCTGTGAATTCTGTATCCTTAGGGAAAAATGGAGTTGTGGAACTGATGTTTAAAATCATCGGACCATTTAGTAAGAAGAATTCCAGTCTTATGAAGTGAGTAAATGTTTTAAGTGTAAATAGAGGTATACCCTTTGTTATTTTGGGCCTTACCATCTTGATCTGTACAATGAGCAGGTTGAGTTAAATTGTATCTAGGGTCCTTTCTCAGTTCTTAAATAGTGATTTAATTATGATAAAGATTTTCTTTAGTATAAAGTTTAATCTTCAAAAATATATCAAAATTAGATAAATTCATTGAACATAGTGTTATGGAAATTCAGACTTTGAACATTCCTAGGTACTATAATAGGAAAAAAGACCATTTATAAATCTCATTCATTCAGAAACATTTATTGAGTGCCTACTATATTCCCTACCCAATTTTACAGTCTTTTAATGACTACTTCCTTCAGTCTTACAATTATCTGGATATATTTTAAATTTATACATTTCTTTTTTGTCAGAATCATGTTATTCTTTTTCTTACTTTGAGATATGTATATATATCTCAAAATATGTGTTATATATGTGTGTATTTGTGTGTGTGTGTGTGTGTATATATATATATATACACACACACATCCATAAATAAATAAATAATAAATAAATACACGCACACACACACATATGCACATATTCATTTGTAGGTCTTTCAACCTCAGAAAATAAAAGCAGTTTCCAGTTATTTCATTATGTTTAGTACTTTCTTAAGCCAAATTAATGGTCATTCTTTAAAAAAAATTTTTATTATGGAATTTTTCAAATACAGCATTTATATTATATTAATTATTACTTATTATATTCAACAGTTATCAACATTCTGCCATGTTTGTTTCATTTATTCCCCCTCCAGACTTTTATTTATTTTTCCTGGGGTATTTTTAAGCAAATCCCAGATGTTATCCACATATATATGAATTTCTGTAAGCAAATACCAGATATTTTCTCACTTTTCCCCTAAATACTTCATTATGTAACTCTGCTAAATAGGGACCTAAAAAATAACCATAATACTATAATCATGCTCAACAAAATGATTAATTCCCTAACACAATCTAAAATCCAGTGTGTTTAGTTTTCTCCAGTTGTCTCCAAATGCCCTTTAAAGCAAATATCAGCCATCAGACATTTATACTGTAAATTCTTTAGTATGATCACTATCAGACATAGTTTTTTTCTTTTAGTGTTACCAAAGTATCATTTCTTTGTTCAACAATATTAATAATTCTTTAAGATCATCTAATATTTTCTGATTGTCTAAGGAATGTCTTTTTTTTACAGTTGGCTTGTTCAAATCAGGATCCAAATAAGGGCTCTACATTCTATTTGATTGATAAGTCTTGTAATTTTTTGCAGTCAATAACAGGCCCCCTACTTTTTTTTTTTTTTTTTTTAAATCTTCATCCTTCCTGTTTTTTTAAATTTATTTATTTATGGCCGTGTTAGGTCTTCGTTTCTGTGCGAGGGCTTTCTCTAGTTGTCGCAAGCGGGGGCCACTCTTCCATCGCGGTGCGCGAGCCTCTCACTATCGTGGCCTCTCTTGTTGCGGAGCACAGGCTCCAGATGCGCAGGCTCAGTAATTGTGGCTCACGGGCCCAGTTGCTCTGCAGCATGTGGGATCTTCCCAGACCAGGGCTCGAACCCGTGTCCCCAGCATTGGCAGGCAGACTCTCAACCACTGCATCACCAGGGAAGCCCCCCCCTACTTTTCCATTCTGTTTTGTTTATTTGTTGAAGGAACTGGGTGGCATCTTATAGAATGTCCCAACATAGATTAAGATGACTGTATACTGGGGTCACTTAATTTGTAGGTATATCCCTCAAATTTTCTGTAGACTGATGGAGCTTGAGGCTTGATTAGATTTGTTTGTTTTTTTTTTTAATGGTCAAAATATTTCATAGTTGGTGCTGGGTCTCTGTTTTGCACCCCTTAAAATCATTGAGTTGAAATGTTCCATCCTCTTTCACCTAAAAACTTAGCAATATTTCATAGCATTGCCTGATCCATTATTTCTTAAAAGGTTCCAAAATAGTGACTTTTCTAATTTTCTCATTCTTTCTGCTTTTATTAGCTGTGATTCTTTTATAAGGAAGAACTTGTCCACATCAACTATTTGGTTAAATTTTACAAATGAATAACGTCCAGAACATGCCCAGTCTTTTCACCCTTTCTTAATAAAGGTCAGATATTTAGCTTTTACCCTTCTTGAAAATGGAAGCTTACTTGCACATATAATTATTTATTAAATATTTTTTGGTGGGATGACAGCATATTTACTTATACAAAGATCATACACACAGTCTTAGAGCATCTGATGAGATGTGACAAGATAAAGAAAATGATTGTTCACAATTAGTAGAACCAACTTCCAGCACTGATGTAGTGTAGTGAGTGGGCTCTGGAGCCAGGCAGAACTCGATTTGTGTGTTAGCTCTTACTGGCTTCATGATATGAAGTAAGTTGCCTAACTTTTTATGCCCCAGTTTCCTGTCTGTAAAATGGTAGTATTTGTGCATACATCATGAGGTTGTTACGAGGATTTAATGAGGTGATTCTTGTAATTAGCACAATGCCTATATTAATGCAGTGTAATTAGTTTAGGTGAGTAATGTAGTAATGTGGATGTGAATGAATCCTAGTTAATATTAAAAACATATTCTTTATCTTTAAAATTGTTATGCCTTGTCTCTTCTTGATCTTTAAAGTACTTTAAAATTAATCTTTATCTTGGTTATGATCTCCTACTTAAGATCTACATTACTCTATTGTAACCAAGTTACCAAATCTAATATAAAAAGTTCCTAGGAGAAAAGAACATTTCACAAGTATCTGTATAATATACAACGTGGAATATTTCCAAAACCATGTAGAAATCAGTGGGTCTAAACTTCTGAGAAAGCAATGTAAGTTATCTACATTATTCCTTCATTCTTTTTTCTATATTTTAAAAAGAAAAATTCTTTAAACTTTATTTTTACTTTAAAAAGGATAAACCATTCATTGACCAGACATCTATATCATGATTCCTTTATTTTGAATAATTGTAGGATCCTCCCCCTTAATTAAACAATCTCAACATCTAGAGCATTTGTATACCAGTTCTTCCTCCCCTTAATGCCCTGCATTTAGTTAGTTGAAGAAGATTGAGGGTTATTATTTATGTTTGAAGAGCGACACTTCCCTTTAGAATTTCCTTTCCTTTCCATTTTAGGTTTTGGATTTAAACATTGTTAATCTAGAAGGAAGCAACTCTAAAAGTTATTGTAACTCTTTCCGAGTTTCACTACAGGTTTGGAGGTTATTGCAAGGATTGACGCCCCCCCAACTTAAATGACTTCATGAGTACCTGGGGCTTCAGTTTCTCCTCCCTCGCTGCTCCCAAATGAATAAGCCACAGGCTGCTTTTAAAGCCATTGTTAGTTATGTTATTCTGTGTGGGACTTATGAAGACTGAAAAATATATGAGGAAGTATAAAATATTGGTGCTGAGAAATTCTAATCAACATATAAAAATGTACTTTTCAATAAATACTATTCTGTAATTGTTGGGTAACTTTTATATTATAAATTCATACTGGCTTATAACTGACATAGAATTACAGAAATTCCTTTGTACTGAAGTTTTAAAAAATACCTTTTAAAAATCATCTTGGTAAAACTGTCAAGACGACTTTGCACCAAACTTCATAATTTCTTTTCATCTAATGGGGCTGTGGAACAAGCATGATGGGCAGAAGGAATTGGGTGTATATCCAGTCTTGGCAGTGTTGAAGAATAAACATCAAGAGAAAAACATGTAGTTTAAGGCTTAGAAAATGTCAGAGCACTTCTGTTTGGTTCAAATGTGTTGTAAACAACTGCCAGCAGGCAGAAAGACTGTTTCTGAAAGTACTGTTAAGATTTTTAAAATTTTGAATTAAGACTTAGCTGTAAATGGGAAAATTCTGAGTTCATTGCAAATGATTGCTGCTAAGCGATTGTACTAGTTTCCTAGGACTGTTGTAACAAAGTACCTAGTACAAAGTTGGTAGTTTACAATAACAAATTTATTGTCTCTGGAGGCTGGAAGTTCAGAATCAACTTGTCAGCAGGACCAGTGTTCCCTTTGTAACCTGCAGGGGAGAATCCTTCCTTGCTTATTCCTAGTTTTTGGTGGTTTGCTGGCAATCTTTAGTGTTCCTTGGTTGTAGGTGCAACATTTCAGCCTCTGCCTCTGTCATCATATGGTGTTCTCTCCTTGTGTGTCTGTCTTCAAATAGTCTTCCCTCTTTTTATAAGAGCATCAGTCTTGATGGATTAAGGGCAGTCTACTCCAGCATGACTTCATTTTAACTAATTACCTCTACAAAGACCCTGTTTCCAGATGAGGCCAAGTTCTGAGGTGCTAGAGGTTTGGACTTCAACATATCTTTTGGGAGGAGACTGACATTTCTGATTTCATAATTTTCTTTCTCAACAAGAATCTTGTGTGATTTATTTTTCATGTCACTTAGTTTTTTTGTGACCCTAGGCATATTATATTCTGAAATCCTTAGTTTCTTTATTCATAAAATGTGCCAATTCTATGGACTAGGAATTTTCTTTTTAAAGAATTAAACTAGAAAACACATATACAAGGCATGTGTAACAATTTTTGGCATTTATCAGGTCTTGCTGAATGAAGTCTTCTTTTCTTTTTTCCCCAAAATTGCCATTGTACTTAGAAGATCCATTTAGTTCTGATTTTGACCAATTTAAAAGTCATCCTTATTCTGATAGTTTTACAGTCTTAAGTGCATTTTATTGCATAATTATAAGATTATGAAAAGTTTCTTACTGATGATTCAGTGCTGTGAAAATTCTGTTAATAATTTTATAGTTTTCATTTACTTTTAACTTGCCATTACCAAAACTGCACATTGTTTTGAGAAAGTTACATGCAGGAGTTTATATTTTTTAGAGCATATACTGTTGTTTTTATTTTACAAATGTTATCATAAATAAATGTTTATATGGGTGCTTTATTTGTGTCAATAAACCAAAATGTAACTGTTAACAACTTGCTCTAGAGGGTAGCAGTAATGAGCATTTATTATAAATGAGCACTTAGTCTGTACCTAGTCCTGGATTATTGTTTCAGGTTTTATTTTGAACCAATATCCATCTTAAATCAGTATCCGTTTTAAATCTTCTAAGTCATCTTAGAAGTCATCATCTGGTCATGCTATGTGTACCACGAATGTGTATGCAGCTTTATTAACTTTATTACCTTGTTTTCAGTTTTAATTTCTTGAGTAGTTTTTCCATAGATGTGTACACTTTATTACATTATCTAGATTGTAAAATTATCTGTGAAAGAGATAACTGTTTTCTAATTTTATACCCATGAAGAACCTGCTACTGTGGGTATCTAGTAGGCATTCAACAAATGCTTAGTGATGAGTGAAATGCTTAAATTTGACAGTGTACAGATTTTTATGCAAATTAATTATCCTTGTTGCAATCTTACTAAGAGGTGCTGGCTTATATTTTTAAAGTTCCTGAAAGTTCCATTTCTTCAATAACTCATTTTTAAAAAAATATTTGAATTACAGGTTTTCCACAGTGATGTCATATATATTTTTAAAGCTGATTAATGGCCACTGATTTCACTGTGTGTAACTGTACATTTATATTCAAAGAATATATAAGTCCTCTAATGGGCGGTGAGAAATTTTGAGATGTTAATTAGGTCATTATTCTCTTTGGTGCCGTATGGCTGAAAAATGTTAAGGGTTCATACTTCCTCTCCCCAAACCTCCTAGTTCCAAAATATTTTACATTTGTTATCACATTAAATGTTAGGATTATTGCTTGATAGAGCTAAAATACTTTGAAGTCAGATACCTACGAATATCTATAGAATTTTGTAGTCGCAAACTTTGTGTTAAAACTTGTTTTTGTTTTAATTTTTTTGTGAATCAGAATCTATGATTCTTAGTATTATTCCTTTGTGAACTCTGTCCCAGTCAGACACAGGTACAATGATTCCATTCACCTAACCTCCGATAACGAAGACTTTTAGACATTGTTAATTTTCTTCTTTTTCTTTCTTAAACATTTTTTTTTGGTGCTCTTTTGTTGATATTTCAATCTTCCTCATATCCAATTTTAACCTGAAGGAAGTGAGGCATATAGAGAAATGCCATATGTAATTGATTATAACAGGAATGACATTTGGAGTAGATACTAATAACTTATCTGAAAAGATTGTATGAATTTACTATTGTAGATTAATTTTACTAGTTTTGTTGTTGTTTGTGTTTTCTCATGTTGACAGGGTTGCTTTAGACACTCTTGCTGCATTGCTAAAATCAAGTAAGTTTTTAAATACTAGAAATACTAGATACTATTTTCTGAGTATTCTATCTACTATGTTAAAGAAACTGGAAATGTAGATTTAGTTTATGTTTATAAAGCTTGTTCATAATAATGTCAAAGTTGATTTTATCTTTTAGTACAGTTGATTGATATACATCATAACTAAGATCATTTATGTTTATTGAGCTCTAATTTATCAGTACATTTATATAATTTATTCAAGTATATTGACTTCCTTTTTCTAAGTTACTTTTATAAACATAAAGCCTTGTTAGTAGGGGAAAGTAATATGTAAATATTATATAGTATCATTTTGAAAAAGTGATGCTAACATGGCCTTGAGAACATCTACCATGAAGAGTATCTTTGACAACTACTGTCTCTGTATAACATATGATTTTCAGTTAGGACATCTTTATTAGAAGTATTATTTCTACCATAAAATTCAAATTTATAACATTAAAAATGACTTAATGTAAATTTACACTTTGCTAAATGCATTTACAGACTAAAGCACAATTTTTTTAATCTTCAAAATTGAAGTTTTGGAGGAAATGTGTCTTAACACAATATGGTGTTTTTGGAGAGTAACCATCTGCATTATGTGCTTTTTTTCTCTCCATGATACTCAGTGTCTGTATTTTAAATATTAATTTTTGTTAGCGCTCCCATTCCCCCATTCCATTGGTTGATTAAATTAACATCTTATTTAATCACAATAACATTTAGTCCTAAAGATCTATGTTGATGGCTTTCAATGTTATTTTTCCCCAAAACTGTCTATTGAGGGTGAGAACAACTTGCCCTTAAGTTTGATGAGAAGAACAGTAGCAAATGATTAATCGATTGAGAATCTGATATTTGGTAATGATTTATTAAATTTAAAGAATCACCTTAGGTATTAGTATTATATACTAGAGTGCATAAAGTTCAGTTAACAGTTTTATCCTTGAAATGAAATGTGTGTTATTCAATTAGATTAGCTATGTAGCTTTGTTTTCATATATGATGTGATAAACTTTAGACCAAGATTAGAATACTTGGATTAATTTCAAAGATATTTGTAGCCTTGCTTTGATGTGCCCTCCCTGCCTTTGTGGTTCAAATTGTTTAAAGATTAATTTTTAAATTAATGTAGGCATATTTTTTGATTTAGAGTAGATTAAAATAGCCATTAAAACTAAACTCTTATTAAAGCTTACTAATTTTCAGAATCACTGATGACAAAGTCACTAATTTGAAGTCAGTAAAAACTAAAACTCTTAAGTTTCAAGTATTTTTAGATATCAGTTAACCTAAAATGACTGAAATGCTGATATCTTCAGTTTTAAATAATACGCTTCCTTTTACTCCCTCCCTTCTTCTCCTTCAAAGGAGGATGGTGGGCAAACATATCTGTTTGCTCCATCAGGTAAAAAAGTAACTGACAAGTAAAGGCTCCTGGATTGCAGATAGCTCTGTTCACTTCTCTTAAGAGTCACTCAGCACCTGTGTTTGAGTTATGCACAAGTTTTTTATTTGATCTTCAATAAAGAATTTAAATATTTCTCATAAGTACCATTTAGGCTTTTGGGAATTCCAGTGGAATCTGGAATTACATTTGTAGCAGTGGAATCTGAAATTACATTTGTAGCTCTTCCAGACACAACAGAGGTATTAAACCTTTTACATAAGAAAGTGCCCCGCTCCTGCCCCTGTGAGTTTCTTCCAGCTCTCAAATATCAGAACATAATTTCTAAGAGGGCATTAATAAGTTTGTTGATCTCGGTGTCTTTATGTTTTAGGTGAGTATTAGCACATTTAAAACTGTAGTAACTCTTTCAGGCAACTAAAAGCAGCACAGCCTTACTGTTGCATTATCTTAGTGTCCATGCCATGAGCCAGGTGGTCATTTTATACGTAAACGTAGATGAGGAAGAGATTGGTATTTCTTTCTAATTAAACAACCTCAGATGGGTTGGTATTCCACATTATCTTGCACTCTTATCATTGGCCCACCCATGTGGTGCTGGGTGGCTCAGGATGTTGCTAAGATATGATTCCCTTGCTCTCATCTTAGTGAAATGCACCCTTCTGGTTAAAAATCTTAAATATTAACATTAAAAAAATGAAGTACATCAGATTTATGGATTTATTTCTGTTAATTTTACCCCAATAAAATTGACTGTTTACAAAAAAAATTTTTGATGTAGTTTTTTCATATATTAAAAAATTAATGACAATAAAGCACTATCTTCTAATCATATAATGCTTCTTACATTTCACTTACTAAAAAGTTGTTTAAGTATTTTTCACTTAGCTTTGTTGTAGCATGGATATTTATATAATTGTGGGGGTAATTAAAATTTAAAATAATTTCAATAGAAACACATAAAATTTGTAGTAGGAGCTACAATCCAATGGAGTTTATTTCACACAAAGATTGTAATAGAAGTTGCAATAATGATAATGGCTTTTAACAAAATCATAGTCACAGCTAGTGAGGTAAAGGCTTATATATTCCTTTTGGTGTAATGAAAGTCAGTATATTCATAAGTTTTAAAATATATGAAAGTTTTGTTAGTATTAACATTTAAAAATATACAACCTTAATTGTGTTAAAGATATTTTGATATTTATTAACCACAAAACAATATATGGGCAGGTTTCTGGAAAATTACCTGGAACTTGTCATATTTATTTTGTTAGCTAAAAAATATTTAAATATGTGGTTGCCATTTTTTTTTGGAAAAAAAGTATTGTAAGACTTCATTACAGTATTGTGGTTATGTTTTTAATTTGATTTATTCTACCAGTGTCTCTTATTATTTAAAAAATATTCTTTCTCAATTTTCTTTTGTTAAAGAAACAAATGCCAGGAGAGCTGTAGACAGAGGATATGTCCAAGTCCTTTTAACAATTTATGTAGATTGGCACCGCCATGATAATCGGCATAGAAACATGCTCATTCGAAAAGGAATTTTACAGAGTTTAAAAAGTGTTACAAGCATCAAGTTGGGAAGAAAAGCATTTATTGATGCCAATGGGATGAAAATTCTTTATAACACTTCGCAAGTGAGTTTTTAATTTTCTTCCTATTATTATGATTATCTATTAATGATAGGATTTGGTTCTTAAGAATACTTATTATTTCTAAAAATACTCAAAAAGTATGATAAATATATTAAAAAAATCCGAAAGCCAAAAGGCACAATCGTTTCTGAAATGTGACATCAGACTGAGTTCGAGAAAGTGCTCAGTGCATATCTCTGCAATATGAGGTTTTTCCCCCATACGTAAAAGGAAGATGTATATAAATCTCTCCACTGGGCAGGAAGGGATTCCATATAGCCACGTTTTCTAAGGTGTGCAGTTGGCTGTACTCAGTTTTGTATGTTCCCCTCATAAGTATTCATGAATCCTTTATGGCTGGTCAGGCAGATATGCTGTTTGTGAGTGTTCTCAGTGTCTTTCTTCTGGAGAGAATATTTTTAAATAGTGCAGGTACAAAAGTGAAACCTGGCGTTAGGAATCCTGGTTCTGCCAGCCATCTTACGCATAAACCTTCTCAACAATATCTTTAGCAAGATTCTAGCATCTGTAGAAGACTGTCAGTTATGGAGAGTGGGGATATTGCAAAGAAACCTTTTATTTTTACAAGGCTATAATTATTAGAACAAAATCTGTCTTGAAAATTCCAACCAGTCATCTTGGTTGTGCCCTCTTGGTCTTACGCACAACAAATAATCTTTTTCTGTGTGAGAGTAGTTAAGAACAATCACATGATCAATCACATGCACTTATTTTTACTATTCCTAATATAGACAGTGATGGATATTTAATATATGAGGAAGAATTTGGTTGACTTTGTTTATGCCACCTCACATTTATGAGCCTTAGTTTTTCATCTGTTTTGACAGGTCAGGTGTGAAGATTTCTATTGAAAATTTCACAGGTTATCAAAGTGCCATCTAAAGCCATCTAAATGTCAATTGTCAATAATAATAACAGTGTTATATGAAATAGTTTCAAATTCCCTGTTCACTAGTCCTTCTCAAGATTAGATACCAGGATAGCAAATTAAACTCTTACAACTTAAAATTGTGATATTCAGGCTATTCTTTTATAAGTTGAACAGCTAACTTATTAGGGGTGCTATTGCATGATAACTGATAGAATTTTGAGAAGGGCTCAGCCAAATGCACATTCCTTTTTATTTTCTACACCTTTCTTAATTTCTTAATCTTTCTTCTTTTTTTCTTCTTCCCTTAAATTTTCATTTTTATTTTATACCCTAGGCTTGCTAAATGCTCCCTGAGTCACTCATAGATATTACTTAGTGCTTTGGTGACTTCTGGAACCAAAGATGGTACTGATTTCTGCTTAGTTAAGATATTTAAGGAACATTACTGCTAAATTTGCCATATGAGGTTCTTACTTACAAAGAGATATTTCTGATTAGTCAAAGCTGTTTTATAATTATGTTAAAAATATTCGTTTTTGTGATATTTGCCTTTTGAAATTATTAATATATTACTTTCTGAAGTCATGTAAAATTGCTTCACTTATTCACCAAAGGCACATTATCTTTTTTTTCTTTTCTTATAAAACAGGAATGTTTGGCAGTCAGGACCCTTGATCCTCTTGTCAACACCTCCAGTCTGATAATGAGGAAGTGTTTCCCTAAAAATCGCCTGCCACTCCCAACGATTAAAAGTTCTTTCCATTTCCAGTTACCAGTTATTCCTGTGACTGGACCTGTGGCCCAGCTCTACAGTTTACCCCCTGAAGGTAGGACCACATGCTTCTTGCTGACTTTCAGTGGTTATTGGAATTGTGTGACTTTATCTATTTTTGCTTTTGTTCATCTCCCTAGCAAAAGAAGGCTTTAATGAACATGATAAACTTTCATATTATTTTTTAGTTAATAAATATTTCTTCAAATATAAGAAATTGAGGTTGAGTAATTAAGGGAAGGAATGTGGGGTGTGCTACATATGTGGAAATGTGAATTGTGAAAAATTTAAAGCGCCACGCAGGAACAGTATTTGATAGTTTATATAAATTTTCAAAATCTAAGAATGTAAACATTAACTGTTTAGGTAATTATATTTGAGCTTATATTTGTAGCTTTTTAATGAACTTCATTTTTTAAAGTTAAAGATGTCTAATCATCAGACATGTTATGGTTTATGTTTAACAAAACTTGAACAGTTACTTACCTGATAGAAAATATGAAATGATCATAAATTGGCTTTTTGTCATTTTTGGTGCAATATTGTATACATAGCAAAGGAAGTAAGGGTTTCCACTTCTTAATGTGGGCAAAAAGCAAAATTTTTTTTTTTTTAAATTTTATTTATTTATTTATTTATTTATGGCTGTGTTGGGTCTTCGTTTCTCTGCGAGGGCTTTCTCTAGTTGCGGCAAGCGGGGGCCACTCTTCATCGCAGTGCGCGGGCCTCTCGTTATTGTGGCCTCTCTTGTTGCGGAGCACAGGCTCCAGAAGCGCAGGCTCAGTAGTTGTGGCTCACGGGCTCAGTTGCTCCACGGCATGTGGGATCTTCCCAGACCAGGGCTCGAACCCGTGTCCCCTGCATTGGCAGGCAGATTCTCAACCACTGCGCCACCAGGGAAGCCCAAAGCAGAATTTTTTTGATAAGACATAGCAAAATTAAAAAGAGAAAGTAGTCTAGGCTATTAATAGAATTTCTAAAGTATTTTCTTGTTAGGTGATCACTTTTTTAAAAAAATAAGAGGTTTTTAATTATATTGAAAAGCAACTCTTTGAAGTAAGTGATTTAAGAAAATTTTCAAGTAATTAGAATTAGTTTATTATCCTTGATATAGACTTACCTATGGTATATATCACAGAGTTCACTGTTATGATTTCATTTCTAAAGTATTTAGTTATTAAAGTAGAAGTTTAGTCTACACAAAATATCAAAATGGATTATTCAGAAACTTCCTTTAAAAGGTTTAAAAGTCTAAGTCTGGGGCTTGATTAAACATAGCTAAGTGAAAACAGTGATGTAATTGCTTCTTCTCATTCCATTTAAAATTGCCAACAGACTTCAAAAATAGGGGAAAAATCTGTACTGAATCTGAAAACTAGATAAAAGGAGCATTCCCATGGAATAAACATAGGGTGTGCAACAAACATGTTGGAGAAAAGAATAGATTAAGGAAGAGTGTCAACTCTATTCACCCTTCTATGAAATGCAGTATCTCTGGCTCCAGGTTGAGGGCCACTAGTACCTAATTTGGAGGGACAATCAAGGAGCTGTTGGAATTTCTTTCTCTCTCTCAATGTAGGATTATGGAGGTTTAAGTGGTGGTCTAACTGGTAGAAAGCTTGTGAGACTTCGCTATATGTGGCAGGTAGTAACACTGGGAGAGAGATAGGATATACCCCAGAGTGTTCTTTGTTCCGTGTCCAGAATAATCACATGGCTAGAGAAAGCTGACTTGTAGTGCAGGGAATATATCAAACATGGGGGAAAAAAAGACAGAGATAATATTTTTCTGAGGGTTCCTTTTCTGCATCATTTCAGACTGATGGATCACTGAACTAGAAATGGAGACTTTAATTGACTAAGAAGGCTTCATGAATAAGATGTGAGAGCAGGGTTCTAATAGCAATTGCATAGACACAAAGAAAACACCCTGCTCTCCATCATTTTCTCACATATCAGGCTTCATTACATTTATCACAATTTTCATTAGTTTTTACCATCCTCAGTTAGACTGTAAATTCCACGAAGCTAGGACTGTTGTTTTTACCTTCATTTCATCCTCAGCATGCGTTAGATTGCATGAGTTGTAATAAATGTGCATTTAACATTTGTTAATGGGTGAATTGAGCTGGGCTCCAGACTTATTCTCTTAAACATTTAATGCCAAAAGATAGTGAAGCAGACTCTGGAGATTCGAAGGAAAAGTTCTGACTCAAGATTTCTGAACCCTTATTAGAAGCCACCCATATGGAAAGGTGACATATTCTTAGATATGCAAGGGTACAGAAGCATATTGCCCAGGAACCCTTCTGAAGTAATTATATTAAATAATACTTCAGCCAGGCCAGTGATGAATTAAGTCAAGAATGCAGAAGACATGGTAGTAGAGTAATTGTCTTTAACATTACAAATTGTTAATTATGTAATACTAAATAGTTGCTCTACTATTATTTTGAAATATATCAACTAATTTTTGGTGGAAGATACATAATATACGGCTATAGTAAACTGGGTCTTTTGCAATTTATATTCATAGATTTCTTAAATTATAATATTGTTGTATTTCTAAGATGGTAATTATAGAAATAGTGGCCCAAATATGTGTTTCAAAATGTAAAAGTAACATCTAGAGCAGAGATCCTTAGACTAGAATCTACTGAACCATGGGAATTCATGGATGGACCTCAGAGACTAAGAACCCTTTGAAATTCTGTATAAAATAATGTATATTCCTTCTTGGAAAAAATTCTTGAAGAGGTCCATCCATCACTGCTATAGAAAAGTAAGAAAAATTCCAAGATGCACAAAATCCGGAGAATGCTGAATACAAAGCAAGAACAAGCAAATCAGTTTCAGTAATAAGATATCTAAAAGGATAAAATACTCCCATTAAAAAAAAAGAGACTCTCAGGTTGGGTTAAAAACAAAATCTAAGTAGCTAGCTGATGCATCCTAGAAACTCTTAAAACAGCAAGACTGAAAGCTTAAAATAAACAGATTGGCAACTGTGTATCTGTTTTTCTCAGCTCAAGAAAGGTGAGGAAGACATTATTACTACCCCACAAAATATAGATACAGAACAAAAGGTTTAAAGCAAGATATCAAAGATGATTTTATACAAGCTAGATAATAACAAGTGTGCCAAGCACTAGAACAAAGGTAGATAAAGCTATAATTATTTGGATAATATGGAGAAATTGATAGAAACACAGCATTAGTGGGTGATTTTAATATACCTCTAAGTTCTTGGCAAGTTAAATAGAGGAGATCCAGTCAATCTAAGTGGATGCTAAAGATAGCTCCTGTTAATACATTTGAAAATATGATTGAGATGGACAATATTTTAGGGAAATATAGGTAATTAAAATTGACTTAAATAGTAGAAAACCTGCAACTGAATATGAAATCAAGTTGCCTTCAGTGAAGACACCAAACAATGATGACTTTATAGATTAGTTCTCTCAATTTTCAAGAAATTTTCCTATGCTTTATTTTCCAGAGCATAGAAAAAAAGAAAAGTTTAGAAGCTAGTATGTTGCTGAAATCAAAACCTGGTAAGAATAACCTGAAACAACTTACAGATCATTGTCACTCATGAAAATAAATCTAAAAATCTAAAATACTAGTAAATTGAATTGAGCGGCATTTTCAGATATAGGACACTTTGACAAAGTAAGGATTATTAAGACTTTAATTAAAATTTATCAGTAGGTCAAAGCAAGAAAACCAGTGATTATCTTAATAAATGCAGTGAAGAGTTTTGATAAAAATCATTATTAGTTTCAGATAAAACTTCGTAAGGAATATTTTCCATGCTAGCTGAGTATTATCTAACTCAAATCAGCAACCAACATTACAAATAGTTATGAAGTGTTAGAGGAACCCTTTCTCAACCATTATTAGTTAACATTGTTTTGAAAACTCTGGCCAAATCAATAAGACAGGGAAAGGAAAGGTATTAATCATTAAAAGAGTGAGATAAAGTTATATCAGTGTCTGCAGAGGATGTTATTGCTCATGTGGAAAATCCAAGCAAATCAATTATAAAATGTATCTTAAACCAGATGAAAGTTCAGTGAAGTCCTGTTTACAAGATAGATGAATAAAATTCACTAGTTTTCCTTCATGTGCACACGCGTGCGCGTGTGTGTATGTATATGTATGTATCAACAAAAAACAGTAACAGAAAACACAAAGGGAAAGATCACATTTATAGGAGCAATAGGATGAACAAAATAAACCCCTTGGAATATACTTTCCAAAACCTTATGGAAAGTGCTGACTTGTACCTTTTAATTGTTATATCATAGAGATATAGTATAATTTATCTAACTAGTTTCCTATTGATAGCCATTTAAGTTTTTTCCTGTGTTTTTGTCTTTACTATAAATGAGCCAAGGACATTTTGAAAACTAACAACAAGGATGATTTATATTCCCTGATTTTAATTGTGAGATTAAGTTATAATAATTGATATTTATTGGTGATGGTACAAGAATAGATCATTGGAATAGAAAAGAAGGTCTCAGACACCCTAAGCTATATAACATTTCACATCTGGCGTATGAAACCAAAGGAAAATACCTATAAAGGAAGATATTTGACAGGTTTGCCTAAAAATTAAAAACATATTTTCTCTTTGATACTGAACTGCATTTTCCCTTCTCCCTATCCAAGGAGTTCTCTTTCTTGTTTGCAATAGGCTTTTCTGAATTCAGTGCCTTCTTTTTTCCTAACAGTTCTTTTTCCAAATGTCAGTTTTTCCTATGTTTATCCACGACTAACTGGCATTAGTACATTGACATAAATAGACCCAGTTACTATATGCAATATAAATACTTACTTTGTGTGGTCTATTTCCAAAAGAATTTAGAGCAATTTGGTAACTCTGTCTGTTAGGATAGACTGAGCTGCTGTTACACAGTGACCCAGTACAGTACCACAGTCCCTCAAGCAACAATAGTAATAACAGACGTTTTTATAACACATACTCTCTCTTTTTTAAAAATAAATTTATTTATTTATTTATTGGCTGTGCTGGGTCTTTGTTGCTGTGTGCGGGCTACTCCTTGTTGTGGTGCATGGGCTTCTCATTGTGGTGGCTTCTCTTATTGTGGAGCATGGGCTCTAGGCGCATGGCCTCAGTAGTTGTGGCGCACGGGCTTAGTTGCTCCATGGCATGTGGGATCTTCCCGGACCAGGGATTGAAGCCATGTCCCCTGCATTGGCAGGCGGATTCTTAACCACTGCACCACCAGGGAAGTCCCATATAACACATACTCTTTGCCTGGCACGTTATATATATTAACTCCTTTAAGTCTCCCAAGAACAGTATGTGTGGGTATCTCCATTTTATAGGTGAGGAAACTGAGACACAAATAACTTATGTAACTTGCTCAAGGTCAAGTAGTTAGTAACTCAGGGAGCCAGGATTTGAATTAGGTATTCTGTCTCCAGAGCCCATTTGCTACACTGCCATGAGATAGATATTTTTTTTTTCTCTCACATACCCATCCAGAAGATGGGCAGGTGATCCTGGACAGTAGGCCTCTGTCCACCAGGTCATCAAAGGAAAAAGATTCTTTTTGTTTTCATCATCTCCTATGGTGGTTTCCTCATGTGCATGTGGAAAATGGTAATGGAAGAAAATGGAGAGGGCAATTTTCTTTTTAAAGGATGTGACCTGGAGTTTGTATTTACAACTTTGCCTCACATACTATTGGTCAAAAATTAGTCATATGGCTGTAACTACTGTGAGGGAGGCTGGAATCTATAACCTCTAGCTAAAATTCAGAGGTTCTGTTACTGAAATGAAGGAGAGGAGAACAGATACTTGGGTGGGAGGAATTTATAATCTTTGCTATAAAAAAATCACATTGGAAATGGAAGTATAAAATGGAAGTTTAAAGAAGGTTACATCAGCAAGATGGAGGGGTAGGAGGTCCCAACACTTGTCTCCCCTGCAAACGCAGCAAAAACAATAAATAACCAACTACAAACTGATGAAAATATCTCAGGGATAGCTCTGAACTTCAATGAAGACGCATCAGAAACCATGCAGAACTCAAAACCTGAGGATGGCCACATAGAAAAGTACAGGAAGCATTTTATCTCCATCACCCCATCCCCCAGTCCAGAGCAGCTTGGTACCAGAGGGTTCCCCTCCGTAGAATTTTACCCCATGGAGAAAAGGACAGCAGAAGAATCCCAGTGAGCCTTGCTGCTGTGGATGTTTATAGCCTTTGTTTCCGAGGCCTCCTAAGTCTTCACCAAAGTTGATTTCAGCTGACGGAGCTGCCTGGAGTCCTGCCTCTTGAATTTGTTCCTTGGGGATGGAGCTGTTGCTGTGGGCTCATATAGCTGCTGCATCTCCCCTCAGCTGGACTCACTACAGTGAGCCCCAGAGCTCCAGACCTCATTTTCATGAGAGATCTGCACATTCTCGCACCTTAGACACCAATGCCACTGCCACAGCAAGTGCACCAGTGCCCAAGGACCCAGGCATTGTGGTAGTTCCACATGCATCTGATTGTAGGACCCTGTCTGGCTCTGTTACTGCTGTGAGATCCAGCATACCAGATCAGGTGCCAAGGGGGATCCCCTTAGCTAGAACTTCCTCGTATAGGCAGAAAAGAGGAGTACAAGAAGACCCTAGCAGCCTTTGCCCCTGAGGATCCCAGTAGCCCTAGCCACCACTGCTACCTGAGGACCTCCATAGTATAGGCCACAGAAGACCCCTACAGTCAGTGCTGATGTTGACCTCAACTGACGGAGCTGCATAAAGACGCCACCACTGTGCCTTCCCAGGAAGCAAAGATGCTGCATGCTACCCAGCTGGTGCTCTTGCAGTCACCTTCAGGTGAAAGTCTTTCCCTACCCAAGCCAGTCCAAAAAGGCTGGAAGAGTTGACTGCATCCTCAGATGTGCAGACATCAATACAAAACCTTCAGAAACCTGGAAAAGCAAGGAAACATGACACTGCCAAAGGAACACAGTAACTTCTCAGTAACTGAACTTAAAGAAATGGAGATCTGTGAGTTATCTGAAAAAGAATTCAAAATAAAGAAGCTCAGATACTTCAAGAGAAGACAGAAGCAATTCAGTGAACTTAGGAAAACAATACATGAACAAAATGAGAAGTTCAACAAAGAGAAAGAAATCATAAAAAGAACCAAATTCTGGACCTGAAGAATACAATGAATAATGCAATAGAGAACTTCAGTATCAGGCTCAATCAAGCAAAAGAAAGAATCTGTGAACTTGAAGACAGATCTCGTGATATTATAAGGTCAGAGGAGAAAAAGAAATCAGAAAGAAAAAGAGTGAAGAAGGCCTATGTGAATAGTGGAACACGATTAAGTGAAACAACATCTGTGTAATGGGAGTCTCAGAAGAAGAAGAAGAGAGAAAGGGACAGAAAACTTATTTAAAGACATAATGGCTGAAAACTTACCAAATCTGGTGAAGGTATGGCTATGTAGGTGCACAAGCTCAAAGATCTGCAAATAGATTCATCCCTAAGAGATCTTCACCAAGACATTTTCATCAGGCTCTTAAGGCAAAGGGAGGATTTTGAAAGCAACTAGAGAAATAACTTGTTACCTACGTGGTAATCCTGATAAGCCTATTAGTAGATTTCTTGGCAGAAGCCTTGCAGGCCAGGAGAGAGTGGGATGATACATTCAAATTGCTTGAAGAGAAAAACTGTCAATCAAAAACACTTTACCCGGGACTTCCCTGGTGGTGCAGTGGTTAAGAATCTGCCTGCTAATGTGGGGGACATGGGTTCAAGCCCTGGTCTGGGAAGATCCCACATGCCACGGAGCAACTAAGCCCATGAGCCACAGCTACTGAGCCCACGTGCCACAACTACTGAAGCCCGTGCACCTAGAGCCCATGCTCTGCAACAAGAGAAGCCACCGCAATGAGAAGCCTGCACACTGCAATGAAGAGTAGCCCCTGCCTGCTGCAACTAGGGAAAGCCCATGCACAGCAATGAAGACCCAACACAGCCAAAAATAAATAAATAAATTAAAAAAAAAACTTTACCCATCAAAGTTGTCCTTCAGAAATGAAAGAGAGATAAAGAGTTCAGCAGAAACACAAAAGCTGAATGCCCACTCTCACCATTTTTACTCAGCATAGTACTAGATATCCTAATTATAGCAATTAGGCTAGAAAAAAGAAAGAAAATACATCCAAGTCAGAAAGGAAGAAATGAAATCATCTGTTTGCAGATGACATTATCTTATATATAGAAAACTGTAACATCTCCACCAAAAAACTGTTAGAACTAATAAATGAATTCAGTAAAGGTACAGGACACAAAGTTAATATACAAATCATCAGTTGCGTTTCTACACGCTAATAATGAACTATCTGAAAGAGAAATTAAGAAAGCAGTCCCATTTACAATAGCATCAAAAACAAAGTACTTACGAATAAGTTTTACCAAGAAATTGAAAGACCTGTACACTGATCAATAAGACGTTGTTAAAAGTTATTGAAGAAGACACACAAAAAAATTGAAAGATATCCTGTATTCTTGAATTGGAAGAACTAATATGAAAATGTTCATGCTGACCAAAGTGATCTTCAGAATCAATGCAATCCCTATCAAAATTCCAGTGTCATTTTTCACAGAAATACAAAAACTGTCCTAAAATTTGCATGGAACCACAAAAGACCCCAGATAGCCAAAGCAATCTTGAGAAAGAAGGATAAAGCTGGAGGCATCACACTTCCTGATTTCAAGCTATTATGAAGCTATGGTAATCAAAATAGTATGGTACTCAAGTAAAGCAGGGCACATAGACCAGTGGAACAGATTAGAGAGCCCAGTCATAAACCCAAACATATTATGGTCAACTGGTTTTTGATAAGGGTGCCAAGAACACACAATGGGGAAAGGACAGTCTCTAATAAATGGTATTGGGAAAACTAGGTATCCACATGCAAAAGAATGAAACTGGACCCCTGTCTTACACCATTCACAAAAATTGACTCGAAATGGATAAAAGACTTTACATATAAGGCCTGAAACTATAAAACTCCTAGAAGAAAACTTAAGGGAAAAGATCCTTGACATTGGTCTTAACAGTGATTTCTCGGGTAAGATAACAAAAGCACAGTCAACAGAAGCTAAAATAAACGAGTGGGACTACAGCAAACTAAAAAGATTCTGCACAGCAAAGGAGACAATATATTGAAAAGGCAACCTACAGAATGGGAAAAGATAATTGCAAACCATATATCTAATAGGGGTTTAATATCAAAAAAATACAAAGAACTTACATAGCCGAATAGTACAAAAGAAGGTAGTCCAATTAAAAATGGGCAAAGGACTTGAATAGACATTTTCCCAAAGAATCATGTATAAATGGCCAGTAGATAATGAAAAGGTGCCTTACATCAGTAATCATCAGAGAAATGCAAACCAAAACCACAAAGAGATATTACCTCACACTTCTTAGAATGGCTATTATCAAAAAGAAGAGAGAGCAAATAGCGAGGATTTGGAGAAAACAGAACCCTTATATGCTGTTGGTGGGAATGTAACATGGTACAGCTAATGTGGAAAAGGACATGGAGGTTCCTCAAAAAATTAAAAATAGAACTACCATACCAGCAAACCCATTCCTGGGTATATATCCAAAGGAATCAAAATCATTATCTTAAAGAGATATCTGTATACCCATGTTCATTCCAGCATTATTTACAATAGCCAACATTTGTAAACAACCTTAATGTCTTTCCATGAATGAATGGATAAAGGAAAAGTGATTCATATATATGATGTACATATATCATATATATGAATATTATTCAGCCAATAAAAAAAAGGAAATGCTACCATTTGCAACAACATGGATACATGGATGAATCTGGTGGGCATTCATGCTAAGTGAAATGTGCAAGGCAGAGGAAGACAAATACTGTGTGGTATCACTTATGTGTGGAATCGTTGAATAAAAAAAAAAAAAAAAAACGATTTCATAGAAACAGAATAGAAAGTTGGATTCCAAGGGCTGGGAGAATGGTAAATGGGGTGATAAGGTCAAAGGGTATACATTTTCAGTTTTAAGAAGAGTAAGTTCTGAGGATCTAATGTACAACATGGTGACTATAGTTAGTAATATGGCATTGTGTATTGAGTTTCTGAGAGTAAATCTTAAGCATTCTCACCACATGCACACGCACACACACATACACAAAGTGTTAACAGTGTTAACCATATGAGGTGATGGACGTATTAATTATCTTCATCTTGATAATCATTTTACCATGATTTACCATTTTACCATATGTCATCACATTTTACACTTTCAATATATACAGTTATATTGTCAATTATTCCTCAATAGAGTCAAAAAATAAAAACAAAGTTTAGAAAAATGTCCTTTAAAAATATTCTCTACTTTGTTTTAATGCACTCATTTGCTTACATGAGTACTCTCAGAGTACTCCTTTACTCTTCTTTTCTTGTATCCTCCACCTCTATGGTCCTCATGTCCTTTTGCATTCTATTTCCTGGGTTTTTCTCTAATGCATATTCATTCTTCATCCCCATTACTGCTGTATTGGTCCAGACAGTTACTGTCTTTTCCTCTGTTAATTGGTCCCCCTCCATATATATGCTCCCTTTCTCATACCTGCCAGAGTGATCTTTTGAAAAATGTAAGTTAAATCACTCTCCTCTTTAAAATCCCCAGTCCTTATCATCCATGGGGTGAAAATCTAAACTAATTGGCCCATCATACCCTTCATTTTCTCTTTCTTATTTGCTTCTCGCAGTACTTTCTCAAGCATACAAGTTAAGTCACGATTAACTTATTTTCCAAAGATATAATTTAAATTCTTTATTTTCGCATTATCATTTCTTCTTCTTAAAAGCCACACTCACACACTCTTATGTTCACCCAGAAAGCTGCTATATTTTTCTCCAAGATACTGCTTAATTATTACCTGTTTTGTGAAGTGATCACTAATAACCTTGGCCCCAGGCAGTTTGCATTTATTATTCCATTCCCATGGCATTTTTAAGTATACACCTTCATTAGTGTATACCTTTTGTATTATAATTATTTTTTGCTCTTTCTCTCTTTAACTTCATAAGCTCCCTGAGGCAGGGACTATATTTACACATCTTTTAAAAAATTCCCAGCACACAACGCAGTGCATGGTACATGGCAGTCAGTGAAAGAAATAAATGGGGAGTGAATTGTAAATGGATGAAAAGAGTTATTGAAATTTATCATAAACAGGAAGCGAGGTGTTTCATTCAGGCTGTTGCAATGTAAGACATTATTAATTTTTTAGAATGTGACAACATTAGTAAAAAAGCTCATACATTTTTAGAGTGCTTTTCCAAATTTTGAAGTACTTTCACTTCATCTAACAGGTTTTTCAACACCTGGAACAACCTTAGAGACATTTTTTATAAGGAAATTTCATTTACTTTTCCATTGGTGATTGAAATACCAGTGTTATATATATATATATATATATAAAACATTCTACTTTTGGTTGTGCATGTTATAGAATGCTTACCTCTGACCTACTTATAGCACATTTTGTATCACAGTGGATGACGTAGTAGATGAAAGTGATGACAACGATGATATTGATTTAGAAGCTGAAAATGAAACCGAAAATGAAGATGACCTAGATAAAAATTTTAAGGTTGGTATAAATTTCTGTGTTTAGTCAACTTTATAAATTGTATTCACAGGTGTAGAACAAAGATTGGGTAGATATGTATAGCTAACAGTAGATTAATTTGTTTTGTCCACATCTTTTTATCATGGATGACTATGGACACTAAGCTATTGAAAGGAAAATAATGTTGCTTTGAATACATTAGTCTGAAAAGGGCCTTAAAATAAGTTATTTTCACTCTCTCTGACAAGGAAGATTTTATCTAACCTTTCTGGCTTAGATTTTAAAGTCTAAGAAAATCTAAGGTTGAAGGAAAGTGTTTTTTGAGACTCTTAGGTGGCAACCCGTTTTGCTTTGTTAAGTGGTAGAGGGGGCCATTTTAGTATCTGCAGAAAAGCATCTTAACTCCTTTATTTTTCAACTGTTTAGCTTAATGCCTTTTGGGGCACAGGGAGTTCATTTGACTCTTGTCTGCTGGGGCCTTTTTGTCTTGGAATGCTACATCAAAATTGGGGTACACTGAGTATTTGACTCTCTCTGGAGATAGAATCTAAGATACTGGAAGGAGATTTCTATCTTAATAGCAGATGTAGAACCAGTTTTATTATCACCAGATGTGATCACCAAGCTTTGGTGAAATTGTCATGGTAGCCAGTCTAGACAATGTGATGGCATGCATCCTGGCCTCAAGAAGCTACAAAGACGAAAAACAGTGCAGGCTCTGGTGTTCAAGGCAAAAAATCTGGGATAACTGTGTTGGTGGTTCTGGACTTGATATGGTGAAAGAACTGGTAGGATCCAAGTTAGAAGAGTTTATATTCTGCATGTAAAGTGTTCCTTAGATAACAGGAGGTATATTAAAATCAACTGTTTGGATTCTTCGGGAAGTGAGTGTTTAGAGATAGTAAAATTTCCTAGATTAATATTCAGTTTATAATTTAAAGTTTTGTATTTTGATGGAAACATTTCTTTTATGTATGTTTCCATGTGTATTAAAAACAAAGTATGTTGAGTGTAATTTATTCTTCATGGCTCAGGGTCCTCATTAAAAATATCTGTTGTGACCACTACAGATGTAAAGATGGAGATTGGCAGGGAAATAGAACTCGATAGGAATTTATAACAGTGATTCTAATTTTTCTGCTTGGAAATAGTGTGTATGCATGAATACATATTTAAAATTTAAAAAAAATCATATGGGGATAAGTTCCATATATTATGTATCATGGTAATTTACCCCTAAATACATTAGTGTATATTTTCTCTAAGGACAGTGATAAAGTAATCTCTCAGTGTCCTAGGGGGAATTGGTTCCAGGACCCACCTCAGATACCAAAATCCACAGATGCTCAAGTTCCTTATATGAAATGACATAGTATTTGCATGTAACCTATACACATCCTCCCATATACTTTGTCATCTCTAGATTACTTATAATACCTAATACAATGTAAATGCTATGTAAATAGTTGTAAATACAAAGTAAATGCTGTGTATATAGTTGCTGGCGTGCCGCAAATTCATGTTTTACTTGTTGGAGTTTTGTTTTTTTAATATTTTCAATCCATGGTTGGTTGAATCTGAGGAATGGGAACCTGTGGATACGGAGGACTGACTGTATTCTGTTACATAACCACAATACAATTACCAACTTAATACATTTATAGTGATATATCATTTTTCTCTAATCTACCATCCACATTCCATTTTGTCAGCTGATCTAATAATCCCCTTTAAAAGATTTTTTTTCTTTCTCCAGTATAGGATCTAGCATCAGGTATTGCATTTAATTGTCATTTCTATTAAGTCTCCTTTAATTTAGAACATTTCCACAGATTTCTTTGTCTTTTTTGACAGTCACATCTATAAAATACAGTTATTGGCAGCATTATTCACTGGGGTATTTGAGATTGCTCACATTTTCCCCATTTTACCTTAACACAGCAGTTACAATAATAAGAAAAAATAATAGATTGAATTTATTGAACAGTTAATCCTGTGCTAGTCCGTGCACTTTACATATACAGGCGTACCTCGTTTTATTGCACTTCCCTTTATTGAGCTTAGCAGATACTGCGTTTTTAACAAATTGAAGAAGGTTTGTGGCAACCCTGTGTGGAGCAAGTCTGTTGGTGCCATTTTCCCAACAGCATTTGCTCACTTCATGTCTCTGTGTCACATTTTGGTAATTCTCACAATATTTCAAACTTTTTCATTATTAATATATTTGTTATGGTGATCTGTGGTCAGTGATCTTTGATGTTACTATTGTAATTGTTTAGCAATGAAGTATTTTTTAATTAAGGTATTTACATTGCTTTTTTAGACATAATGTATTGAACACTTAATAGACCACAGTATAGTATAAACATAACTTTTGTATGTATTGGGAAACCAAAAATTCGCTTTATTGCGACATTCGCTTTATTATGGTGGCCTGGAACTGAAGCTGAGATATTTCCGAGGTATGCCTGTAGTAACCATTAAATCCTGATAGTAATCCTATAAGGTATGTGGTATTATTACCTCTGCTTTACAGGGCTGATAATTAGAAACCAGAGGTACAGAAAGGTTATTGGTGTAGCTGATAAGAGGTGGGACCAAGATGCAGAATAAACCAGTCCAGTGTGAATGTTTGCTTTCTTTACCACTCTGCTCTGCTAAATATTACTTTTTTTCAAGGGCTACAGAATTGTTGGCTCTTTGACACTGCTGAGCTGTGTTATCTTATTTTTCTTCTTTACCACTGTCTGCTTCTTACTCACGTTGTCTGTTACATTTGGACTTTCCTTAGTTTTTCCTTTTTATCTAAATCACATCACTTTTTTCATGCTTTAGGTGAACCTGCTACATTGTAGTGGGTATAATATCTGTGTTCTAATGTGACTGTAGTCATAGAGACTGTTTTTTCCTCACCATAGTGATTCAATTCTCTTTGCCCCAGATTTTTCAGAGTTTGGAGCATTTATAGAAACCTGGAGGTTCTGTTGTAGAAGAGTCGTCTCCAGATTGCCAGGACTTGTCAGTATATAAGCTTCAATGCATTCTTTTTTTTTTCTCCTTAATTTTAGAAGAACTTTAAGGAGTAGTAGGAGGTTTATTTCTTCTGAGTGTGTCAGGAGCTCTTTATCTTTTTTTTCCCCCCCGAACCAAAACACAAAATTTCTTGCTATTGACCTCTCAAAGTATAGTTTTCTTTCCTCACTGTGCCTGTTTTACAGGAAATTTTTTTTTTAATTTTTAAAATAGCTACTTTGTAAAGCTATATCTTCATAAAATAGTAATGAATATTGAACTACTAGTATGTTTAGAGAAAGGAATACCTTTTAAAAATTTTTTATTCTTTGGAAAGTATTATCTACTTTAATAGATGCTAATCAAGAAAGTTACATTTTTTTGGTTCATCAGTGCATAATTTAAGGATATATGAAATTATATATTCATGTAATAATAATTACACAATTATGATACAGTAATTAATATGATACTCTTTAAATAAAACCAGTCTTTATTATTTATGGCAATGGGGAAAATCTTTTTATTGGTTAAAGAAATAATAGCTAAATTCCTGAATATGAAATATGAGAAATATATAGTATATTGTTCTTTTTTAAATTGTGTGTTAATATGACAATATATAAATATAATCAGGTACATGTATATAAAGCATTTTAAGGATTGACACATAGTAGAATGAATTTAAGTCTGAAAAATATGTACTTTACTCTGATAGTAAGATAAATGTAAAATTGAAGATGAATACCAATTGAAAATTAATAAGTGGTCTTATTATCTCTCTTTAGCCATCAGTGAAGGTAATGATGGATTTGTATTTGTGAAAGGCCAGAGTTGTTGAGGGTCCTAGAAAATAGCTTGGATAGTAGGTAACTCACACTTGTCTTTCCATCATGATGTACATTAGCTCTTTGTACACACACAGATCAAATTGATCCTGGATACATACCCTATTCCTCCGAGGTCATATTTCTTTACATTTACCCTCTTTTTTTTCCCCAAAGGGACATGGAAATCATTTTTGGCTGTTGTTCCACTCCTCATTGTTTTTTTTCCCTGAAAAACAGAGTGAATGGTGGTAATGAGCTTTTCTAAGGGTGCCTGATAACCATTAGTCGCTCTTGAGGCAATGCGTTATATTGACTAACAGTGTATTCTTTGAAATCACTGATTAGTGATTTCACATGCTGGCTCCTCTCTTTGCAAGCCACTTAACCTCTCTGTACCTCAGTTTCCTTTTTAATTAAATGGAGGTCATGATACTATCTGCTTCATAGTATTCTTATGCAGATTAAATTAGATCATTATGTAAAATCCTTAGCATAGCCCCTCACATATTTTCATTGCTCTATAAAAGTTAGTTATTTTGCTTATCACCACCACCATCATATGCTTACGTTTTTCAATTTAGTTTTCTTAAGTTTTACTGCCCTTTAATCTGAGCGAAACGATGGCAGTTGGGGAGGTTGGGGGGGCGAACGTAATTTAGTATCGATCTTGATGTTAGTTTTTCTATCTTGAGGAGCCCAAATACCATGCTATGTTAGAATAATCTTTGATAAAAAGAAAACACAACATAACAACCAAAATAACAATAACATAACAACCAAAAAATATAAGCAAATTTTAATTTACAATGAAATTAATACAACCTTTCTGCAGTGATTATTCTCTATGTACATGTAATTAATAATTTGGAAAGCTTTAAATCTGAAATGTATTTTGTAATTTTTCGTTTTTCTTAATTGGTGACATACCATTTTTATTATTTCAGAATGATGATATTGAAACGGATATTAACAAACTAAAACCCCAGCAAGAACCAGGACGAACAATAGAAGAACTTAAAATGTATGAACACCTTTTCCCTGAGCTTGTTGATGATTTTCAGGTATACAGAAAATTCAGCATCTTAACTAATTTTAAGAAAAAGTTCTTTTTTTCTTAGACCTATAATCACTGTTTTCACTTCTAAAAAATTAAAGTATTGTTGCTTTTCTGAGTGACATTGGACAATTATTTCAGCATTCTGAGCTACAAATTGCTGTCGGTAAAATGAGGGGACTAGGCGATTTAATTTTTGGACTAGCTTTTAAATTTTTTAATCATTTTTGTTTATCAAGTTAATTGACATAATTTTTTATTCTTTTTAAAAATAATCTTTAAAATGGCATTTCAGAATCTTATGTTAAAGCCTTATTTTTATCAGTTGCTTTCAGCTGAGGGGAGATGAGAGCTGAGAAAATGCTTAATTAAAAATATAGTCTATGCTCGTTGAATTGTTTTTCCTGATAGTCACCATATAAGCATGGAAGGTTGGGGAAAGAGGACAACTGGAAGTCTTTGAATCTAAGTTGCTTCATAAGGACAGTGACTTCTTGTTAACATTTCTTACCCTCATTTATTTACTAGAATATAGTATTCAGCTTGGATTGCACAGCAAGTAAAGCTGATTGAATTGATGGCTAGTAGTAAATATAGTTTCTTACGCTCACTCTGCCACTCACTTGTGGTGGGTTCTTGAGTAAGTCCCTGAAACTGCCCAGAATCTTAAACTGTAAAATAAAGAGTTTGAACTGATAATCTTAGATTTATTTAGCTCTTGCTGCAAAACCCCCATCCCTCCCCCTCTTCCCCCCCCCCACCCCCACCAAGTTTCACACACTTAATTCCTGGTTGCTCAAAGAAAAAAAACTTAAATGTGAAGCTATATGTGAGAAATAAAAACAGAGAAATACTTGTAGCTAATGTTTACATTTCACAGTTCTAATTATTCAGGTTTCTCTTTGGGAACTAATGAGCTTTTGGATGCAATAGAAGAAGCAGCAAGTTGCTCCCTCTCCCCCTCCCCCAGTGTCTTGGTACTCCCCATAGATTTGGGGTATGTTGGAAGGTACGTTGAAATCAGGGGTAGTAGAAAGAGGGCAGGAATGAAGGAGAGGTTATTTGTCAAAGAAAAAGAAGAAGACAAGAAGAGGCATTTGGGAAAGGATACAGGGTGATTTTCTTTCATGCCACCTACAGGAAGTATCTGGCTGCTCTTTTCACACTTTTGTGCCCAACTAAGAACCGCTTTAAAACAAAATCCCAGAGATAACAAATACTGCCAATTTAAAGCAGAAAAAATATATTGTGGAAGGGGTTTGGGGAAGGAATTGATTATTCTGTAAAGAAATGACCTATTTTCTTCTCTATTTGTATACATATAAGAATTATATAATGTGAGTAAAAACTATAGGAGTTTTGATGTGGGAATAGAGATGACTAGTTTTTTAGTAGGTGTTAAGGTCAGGATTTTGATTCGCATTATTTCACAAGCCAGTTCTTTCTTGTAGACTATGTTGATGAGTACTTGTACGTTTGCCTATTAGTTCAACAACCAGAATAGGCCACCTGTGATGGTTTCCTGCTTGGCACCTTTGAAGAGCTGGCCAACTTGTCCTTTAGTTTGGCTGCTCCTAGAACAGACTCGTACTTTTGGCCTGACTTGGTGTGACCAGGGTCAGATGGTAAAGACAGGTGTGTCTGAGTGTTAAGAGATCTGAGGATTCTTCCCAAGTGAGTTACCCCTTTTTATTGTGTTTTATTGTGTTTAAGCAAAAAAAGTTACTTCCAGTATTTCAGGTAGTGCATATTTATTAATGCCATATTTTTAAAGCTTAAAGTAGAATAGTAGTTAGGTCTATGTATATAGTATATGTTGCAGGAAATAGCACATTTTCTTCTATGTGCGTAATTGGAAAATCATTCTAAAGTAATTGTGTTGGCACTCTTTCTCATTTTTCAGTTTCAGAGGAATGCACTGTTCAAACACTTTAGTCTCTAATTTTTTAAGTGTGTGTTGGAACTATGTATAGGCAGCAATATTTAAGTGATGTATTTTTGAGAATTAAAAATAATTGGTTGGTTCTAAATAGAAAGTGTTTGAATTTTTTTCATCTATCATTGTATCAAATGATACAATGATATGAGATGGCAGATCATGAGATATTAAACAGAAATGGAATTAATTTTGATTATGACTTTTTCCACTTGGATTTACATGTCACTTTCAACATCAACCACTGAAGCTTAAAATTGCTTGATGTGTTTGTTTTTACCTGAACACCACCCACTTTGTTTCCAGATGTGTTAAAGCTACTATTCAGTGGCCTGACAGAGGCAGAATGAGTGCATTTGAAGTCCACATAAAGAATTATTAAAGTAGTTAGCAACAGACTTTTTTGAGGGGACCTTACGCATGCTTTTAAAGCTATGATTATTTATTTGTAGTGACAAGTATAGTTTTATTTTCTTTTGTTTCTTGATAGCAGAATATTAGAAGTGTCAAAATCCTGCATTTTCACAGCTCTATTTTCATACATCTGTGGTAGCATGATGACATTTACGATATGGACTTTTGTTATGTTTATTTTTTCCCCTCTTTTTAATTTGGTTTTAAGTTTTTATTAAAGTTATGCATGAACAAAGTTTAAAGAGCAAATAGTTTTACATAGTTTAATCAGGAAAAACTGTAGTCTCCTTCCTATCTGCTGTTTCCTACAATCACCTTTCCATATGTTTTTGAAGTTAATCCCCATATTTCTAAATGATATGCTTACAGTGCCATGTCTTGATATTTCCTGCTTTCATTCTCTCTCTCTCTCTTTTTATTATCATCTTAAGATAGACGTCCAGTAATTTTCAGCTTTTCTTCTCTTCTAATATTTACATATTCAGGCTATAAATTTCCCTCTAATTACTGTTGTAGTTGCATCACACAGGTTTTGAAATTTAGTGCTTTCATTATCTTTGTTTTGAAACTTTTTTTCCATTATGATTTTTTCCTTTGATTCATTGGTAATGTCAGAGTTGGCTTTTTTTTTTTTTATAAATTTATTTATTTGTTTTTATTTTTGGCTGTGTTGGGTCTTTGTTCTGTGCGTGGGCTTTCTCTAGTTGCAGCGAGTGGTGCGCGGGCTTCTCATTGTTGTGGCTTCTCTTGTTGCAGAGCACGGGCTCTAGAGCGCAGGCTCAGTAGTCGTGGCACATGGGCTTAGTTGCTCCACGGCATGTGGGAATCTTCCTGGGCCAGGTATCGAACCCGTGTCCCCTGCATTGGCAGGCAGATTCCCACCCACTGCACCACCAGGGAAGCCCCAGAGTTGGCTTTTTAATTTCCAATTTTTTGTTTATCTTTTTATTGACTTCTAGCATATTGTAGTAGGATGAGAGGACATATCCTTTATGATTATAATCTTTTGAAATTTTTGAGGCTTATAACTTTGAATATGGTCAACTTTTGTTATTATTTCTCATGTCTTTGAAACGAACTCTGCTGCAGTTAGGCACAGTTGTATATTCGCCTAATAGGATAAGATTGTTAATTGTCTTTAGAATTAACACAATTTAATTAGTTTAGTTTAGAATTTAATTAATTAATTTAGAATTTTCTATCCTTATGGATTTTTATTCCTGTGTTATCAATTACTGAGAAAAGTGTGTTAAAGATTTCTCACTATGATTGCAAATATGTTTCTTTTTGCAGCTCTGTCAGTTTTTGTTACATATTTTTGGAGGCTTATTATTTAATGTGTATAAGTGTAAATTGATTTCTCTTCCTTTCAAACTGAACCTTTTGTTTTTTTGGCTGCATCGGGTCTTAGTTGCGGCATGCAGGATCTTTCCTTGTGGTGCGTGGGCTCTTCATTGTGGCACACGGGCTTCTCTCTAGTTGCGGTGCACAGGCTCCAGAACACGTGGGCTCTGTAGTTTGCAGCATGCGGGCTCTCTAGTTGAGGCATACAGGCTCAGCAGTTGTGGCATGTGGGATCTTAGTTCCTCCACCAGGGATTGAACCTGCGTCCCCTGCATTGGAAGGTGGATTCTTAACCACTGGACCACCAGGGAATTCCCTCAGATTGAACCTTTTATTGAAGTTAGTTTTTATCTGTAAGACTTTAAGGCAAAAAGTTTTTTTAAAAAAATATTAATGTAGTTACATAAATTTTAGTTACTTGCCTGGTATCTTTAAAAATTTTTTCACCAACTTCTTGTTACCCTTAGATGTTTATCTTTTAAACAGCATATAGTTGGATTTTAAAAACTCAAGTCTGAGTCTTTGCTATTTAACTGGAGCGTTTAGATCACTTACATATAATTATTCATATATTTGAATTTGTGAGATCTTATTTTGTATTTTCATTTGTTTCATCTCTGTGTCTTTGTGTCTTTTTCTTGCCTTTGTTTGGATTATTTTTCCTCGTTTCAGTTTTTTCACCTTTATATGAAAACTATACAGTCTTGTTATTTTAATTTTATTCAACTTTCTTGAGGTATAATTTATGTGCAACAAATTGCATTCATTTAGAGTGTAAGTTTGACATATATGCAAAAATTTTAGTTACTCTTTTTTTAAAAATTTATTTATTTCATTTATTTTATTTTTGGCTGTGTTGGGTCTTCGTTGCTGCATGTGGGCTTTCTCTAGTTGTGGCGAGTGGGGGCTACTCTTCGTTGCAGTGCACAGGCTTCTCATTGTGGTGGCTTCTCTTGTTATGGAGCACGGGCTCTAGGCACGTGGGCCTCAGTAGTTGTGGCATGCGGGCTCAGTAGTTGTGGCTCGCAGGCTCTAGAGCACAGGCTCAGCAGTTGTGGCACACGGGCTTAGTTGCTCCGTGGCATGTGGGATCTTCCTGGACCAGGGCTCAAACCCGTGTCCCCTGCATTGGCAGGTGGATTCTTAACCACTGTGCCACCAGGGAAGCCCTCTAGTTACTCTTGATAAAATAGTTAATATATGTATTTACTAAATTCTGAAGTTAATTAGGATCTTTCTTTTCTCTTCTTAATTATAAAAGGAAACTTAGGATACTTTATATACACCTCCCAAACCTTCAAAACTTATATGCTTTGAATTTATATTTTAATTCTAGCTTTAAAAAAAAAACTCATATGTTGCTACTGCTTTTTGTTTAGATTCAGTGTTTAAGATTTACACACATTTTCACTACCTTTTTATTTTTTATTTCTTCTTGTTTCTCAGACTTTCTGTCTGAATTGCTTTCCTCCTGCTTGAAATGTTTTATAGTGTCTGTCTGTCTCTTTTTTGGTCCAAAAAAGTATTTATTTTGTAATTCTTCTTGAAAGTTAGTCACTGTTTTCCTCTAGCTGCTTTTTTAAAATCAACTTTACTTAAGTGTAATTTACATGCAATAAATTACAAATATTTAGGTTCAATGAGTTTTAACAAATATATACAATTGTGTAGCTACCAACCCCATCAAGACATAGAATTGTTTCTGTCACCCCAGAAATTCTGCCTGGGTTTCTTTTTAGACAATACCCTCATCTCTTGCCCAGGTAACTACTGATCTGCTGTCACTCCAGGTTAATTTTGCCTGTTTTGGAATTTCTCAAAACTGGGCTCATATAGTGTGTACTCTTTTGTGTAAGGCTTCTTTTGCTCAGTATGTTTTTGAGATTCACCTGTGTTTTGCATTTATCAGTGGTTTTTTTCCTTATTGCTGAGTAGTATTTCATTGTATGAATATACCACGATTTCTTTATTCATTCACTTCTTGATGAGTATTGGAATGTTGGCAGTTCTCGGCTATCATGAATACAATTGATACTACCATGTGTGTACAAAGCTTTTTTGTAGGAAAGCTTTGTAGGAAATATGCCTTCATTTCTCTTGGATAAATACCTACAAGTGAAATTGCTGGGTTGAGTGTATGTTTTCGCTTTATAAGAAATTGTTTCTGGTGACTTGTAAGATTGTTTCTTTAGCTTCAATGCTCTACAGTTTCCCAGAAATGTTTGTTAAGTGTAGATATTTGTTAAGTCTTGTTTGGGATTCATTGTGTTTTGGAATCTGTGAGTGTTGTTTTCTCATAGGATTTGGAAAAATTCTTTATTCTCTTCTTCAGATACTGCCTCTTTCTCTTTCCCTCTCTCTTCTCTTTTGGCATTTCTAATTGAATGTAGATTTTCTAACTCTCTTCCATATCTTTTAACTTTTTTTTTTTTTTTTTGGACAATCCTTTTTGAGTTTTTTTTTTTTTTTTAAACATCTTTATTGAAGTATAATTGCCTTACAATGGTGTGTGTTAGCTTCTGCTTTATAACACAGTGAATCAGTTATACATATACAATATGTTCCCATATCTCCTCCCTCTTGCGTCTCCCTTCCACCCTCCCTATCCCACCCCTCTAGGTGGTCACAAAGCACCGAGCTGATCTCCCTGTGCTATGCGGCTGCTTCCCACTAGCTATCTATTTTACATTTGGTAGTGTATATATGTCCATGACACTCTCTCACCCTGTCACATCTCACCCCACCCCCTCCCCATATCCTCAAGTCCATTCTCTAGTAGGTCTGTGTCTTTATTCCCGTCTTGCCACTAGGTTCTTCATGGCCTTTTTTTTTTTTTTTTCCCTTAGATTCCGTATATATGTTTTAGCATACTGTATTTGTTTTTCTCTTTCTGACTTACTTCACTCTGTATGACAGACTCTAACTCCATCCACCTCATTACAAATACCTCCATTTCATTTCTTTTTATGGCTGAGTAATATTCCATTGTATATATGTGCCACATCTTCTTTATCCATTCATCTGTCGATGGACATTTAGGTTGCTTCCATGTCCTGGCTATTGTAAATAGAGCTGCAATGAACATTTTGGTACATGACTCTTTTTGAACTATGGTTTTCTCAGGTTATATATCCAGTAGTGGGATTGCTGGATCGTATGGTAGTTCTATCTGTAGTTTTTTAAGGAACCTCCATACTGTTCTCCATAGTGGCTGTATCAATTTACATTCCCACCAACAGTGCAAGAGAGTTCCCTTTCCTCCACACCCTCTCCAGCATTTATTGTTTCTAGATTTTTTGATGATGGCCATTCTGACCGGTGTGAGATGATACCTCATTGTAGTTTTGATTTGCATTTCTCTAATGATTAATGATGTTGAGCATTCTTTCATGTGTCTGTAGGCCATCTGTATATCTTCTTTGGAGAAATGTCTATTTAGGTCTTCTGCCCATTTTTGGATTGGGTTGTTCGTTTTTTTGTTATTGAGCTGCATGAGCTGCTTGTAAATCTTGGAGATTAATCCTTTGTCAGTTGCTTCATTTGCAAATATTTTCTCCCATTCTGATGGTTGTCTTTTGGTCTTGTTTATGGTTTCCTTTGCTGTGCAAAAGCTTTTAAGTTTCATTAGGTCCCATTTGTTTATTTGTGTTCTTATTTCCATTTCTCTGGGAGCTGGGTCAAAAAGAATCTTGCTGTGATGTATGTCATAGAGTGTTCTGCCTATGTTTTCCTCTAAGAGTTTGATAGTGTCTGGTATTACACTTAGGTCTTTAATCCATTTTGAGTTTATTTTTGTGCATGGTGTCAGGGAGTGTTCTAATTTCATACTTTTACATGTATCTGTCCAATTTTCCCAGCACCACTTATTGAAGAGGCTGTCTTTTCTCCACTGTATATGCTTGCCTCCTTTATCTAAGATAAGGTGACCGTATGTGTGTGGGTTTATCTCTGGGCTTTCTATCCTGTTCCATTGATCTATATTTCTCTTTTTGTGCCAGTACCAAACTGTCTTGATTACTGTAACTTTGTAATATAGTCTGAAGTCAGGGAGCCTGATTCCCCCAGCTCCATTTTTCGTTCTCAAGATTGCTTTGGCTATTCGGGGTCTTTTGTGTTTCCATACAAATTGTGAAATTTTTTGTTCTAGTTCTGTGAAAAATGCCAGTGGTAGATTGATAGGGATTGCATTGAATCTGTAGATTGCTTTGGGTAGTAGAGTCATTTTCACAATGTTGATTCTTCCAATCCAGGAACATGGTATATCTTTCCACCTATTTGTATCATCTTTAATTTCTTTCATCAGTGTCTTATAATTTTCTGCATACAGGTCTTTTGTCTCCTTAGGTAGATTTATTCCTAGATATTTTATTCTTTTTGTTGCAATGGTAAACGGGAGTGTTTTCTTAATTTCACTTTCAGATTTTTCATCATTAGTGTATAGAAATGCAAGAGATTTCTGTGCATTAATTTTGTATCCTGCTACTTTACCAAATTCATTGATTAGCTCTAGGAGTTTTCTGGTAGCATCTTTAGGATTCTCTATATATAATATCATGTCATCTGCAAACAGTGACAGCTTTACTTCTTTTCCGATTTGGATTCCTTTTATTTCTTTTTCTTCTCTGATTGCTCTGGCTAACACTTCCAAAACTATGTTGAATAATAGTGGTGAGAGTGGGCAACCTTGTCTTGTTCCTGATCTTAGTGGAAATGGTTTCAGTTTTTCACCATTGAGGACAATGTTGGCTGTGGGTTTGTCATATATGGCCTTTATTATGTTGAGGAAAGTTCCCTCTATGCCTACTTTCTGCAGGGCTTTTATCATAAATGGGTGTTGAATTTTGTCGAAAGCTTTCTCTGCATCTATTGAGATGATCATATGGTTTTTCTCCTTCAATTTGTTAATATGGTGTATCACATTGATTGATTTGCGTATATTGAAGAATCCTTGCATTCCTGGGATAAACCCCACTTGATCATGGTGTATGATCCTTTTAATGTGCTGTTGGATTCTGTTTGCTAGTATTTTGTTGAGGATTTTTGCATCTATGTTCATCAGTGATATTGGCCTGTAGTTTTCTTTCTTTGTGACATCTTTGTCTGGTTTTGGTATCAGGGTGATGGTGGCCTCGTAGAATGAGTTTGGGAGTGTTCCTCCCTCTGCAATATTTTGGAAGAGTTTGAGAAGGATAGGTGTTAGCTCTTCTCTAAATGTTTGATAGAATTCACCTGTGAAGCCATCTGGTCCTGGGCTTTTGTTTGTTGGAAGGTTTTTAATCACAGTTTCAATTTCAGTGCTTGTGATTGGTCTGTTCATATTTTCTATTGCTTCCTGGTTCAGTCTCGGCAGGTTGTGCATTTCTAAGAATCTGTCCATTTCTTCCAGGTTGTCCATTTTATTGGTGTAGAGTTGCTTGTAGTAATCTCTCATGATCTTTTGTATTTCTGCAGTGTCAGTGGTTACTTCTCCTTTTTCATTTCTAATTCTATTGATTTGAGTCTTCTCCCTTTTTCTCTTGATGAGTCTGGCTAATGGTTTATCAATTTTGTTTATCTTCTCAAAGAACCAGCTTTTAGTTTTATTGATTTTTGCTATTGTTTCCTTCATTTCTTTTTCATTTATTTCTGACCTGATCTTTATGATTTCTTTCCTTCTGCTAGCTTTGGGGTTTTTTTGTTCTTCCTTCTCTAATTGCTTTAGGTGCAAGGTTAGGTTGTTTATTCGAGATGTTTCCTGTTTCTTGAGGTAGGCTTGTATTGCTATAAACTTCCCTCTTAGCACTGCTTTTGCTGCGTCCCATAGGTTTTGGGTCGTCGTATCTCCATTGTCATTTGTTTCTAGGTATTTTTTGATTTCCCCTTTGATTTCTTCAGTGATCACTTCGTTATTAAGTAGTGTATTGTGTAGCCTCCATGTGTTTGTATTTTTTACAGATCTTTTCCTGTAATTGATATCTAGTCTCATAGCGTTGTGGTCGGAAAAGATACTTGATACGATTTCAATTTTCTTAAATTTACCAAGGCTTGATTTGTGACCCAAGATATGATCTATCCTGGAGAATGTTCCATGCGCACTTGAGAAAAATGTGTATTCTGTTGTTTTTGGGTGGAATGTCCTATAAATATCAATTAAGTCCATCTTGTTTAATGTATCATTTAAAGCTTGTGTTTCCTTATTTATTTTCATTTTGGATGATCTGTCCATTGGTGAAAGTGGGGTGTTAAAGTCCCCTACTATGATTGTGTTGCTGTTGATTTCCCCTTTTATGGCTGTTAGTATTTGCCTTATGTATTGAGGTGCTCCTATGTTGGGTGCATAAATATTTACAATTGTTATACCTTCCTCTTGGATCGATCCCTTGATCATTATATAGTGTCCTTCTTTGTCTCTTATAATATTCTTTATTTTAAAGTCTATTTTGTCTAATATGAGAATTGCTACTCCAGCTTTCTTTTGATTTCCATTTGCATGGAATATCTTTTTCCATCGCCTCAGTCTCAGTCTGTATGTGTCTCTATGTCTGAAGTGGGTTTCTTGTAGACAGCATATATATGGGTCTTGTTTTTGTATCCATTCAGCCAGTCTGTGTCTTTTGGTGGGAGCATTTAATCCATTTACATTCAAGGTAATTATCGATATGTATGTTCCTATTCCCATTTTCTTAAATGTTTTGGGTTTGTTATTGTAGGTGTTTTCCTTCTCTTGTGTTTCTTGCCTAGAGAAGTTCCTTTAGCATTTGTTGTAAAGCTGGTTTGGTGGTGCTGAACTCTCTCAGCTTTTGCTTGTCTGTAAAGGTTTTAATTTCTCCATCACATCTGAATGAGATCCTTGCTGGGTAGAGTAATCTTGGTTGTAGGTTTTTCTCCTTCATCACTTTAAGTATATCCTGCCACTCCCTTCTGGCTTGCAGAGTTTCTGCTGAAAGATCAGCTGTTAACCTTATGGGGATTCCCTTGTGTGTTATTTGTTGTTTTTCCCTTGCTGCTTTTAATATGTTTTCTTTATATTTAATTTTTGACAGTTTGATTAATATGTGTCTTGGCGTGTTTCTCCTTGCATTTATCCTGTATGGGACTCTCTGTGCTTCCTGGACTTGATTAACTATTTCCTTTCCCATATTAGGGAAGTTTTCAACTATAATCTCTTCAAATATTTTCTCAGTCCCTTTCCTTTTCTCTTCTTCTTCTGGGACCCCTATAATTCGAATGTTGGTGCGTTTAATGTTGTCCCAGAGGTCTCTGAGACTGTCCTCAGTTCTTTTCATTCTTTTTTCTTTATCCTGCTCTGCAGTAGTTATTTCCACCATTTTATCTTCCAGGTCACTTATCCTTTCTTCTGCCTCAGTTATTCTGCTATTGATCCCATCTAGAGTATTTTTAATTTCATTTATTGTGTTTTTCATCGTTGCTTGGTTCCTCTTTAGTTCTTCTACGTCCTTGTTAAATGTTTCTTGCGTTTTGTCTATTCTATTTCCAAGATTTTGGATCATCCTTACTATCATTATTCTGAATTCTTTTTCAGGTAGACTACCTATTTCCTCTTCATTTGTTAGGTCTGGTGTATTTTGACCCTGCTCCTTCATCTGCTGTGTGTTTTTCTGTCGTCTCATTTTGCTTATCTTACTGTGTTTGGGGTCTCCTTTTCACAGGCTGCAGGTTCGTAGTTCCCGTTGTTTTTGGTATCTGTCCCCAGTGGGTAAGGTTGGTTCAGTGGGTTGTGTAGGCTTCCTGGTGGAGGGGACTATTGCCTGTGTTCTGGTGGATGAGCTTGAATCTTGTCTTTCTGGTGGGCACGTCCACGTCTGGTGGTGTGTTTTGGGGTGTCTGTGTCCTTATGATTTTAGGCAGCCTCCCTGCTAATGGATGGGGCTGTGTTCCTGTCTTGCTAGTTGTTTGGCATAGGGTGTCCAACCCTGTAGCTTGCTGGTCGTTGAGTGAAGCTGGGTCTTGATGTTGAGATGGAGATCTCTGAGAGATTTTTGCCGTTTGGTATTACGTGGAGCTGGGAGGTCTCTTGTGGACCAGTGTCCTGAAGTTGGCTCTCCCACCTCAGAGGCACAGCCCTGATGCCTGGCTGGAGCACCAAGAGCCTTTCATCCACACAGCTCAGAATATAAGGGAGAAAAAAATAGAAAGAAAGAAAGAGGATAAAATAAAATAAAATAAAGCTATTATAATAAAAAATAAGAAAAACAATTATTAAGAGTAAATGTATTCAGAAAAACATTTTTTAAAAATTTTTTTAAAATAGATTTATTAATTTTTTATAGTAAAAAATAAGAAAAAATTTTTAAGAAAAAAATTTATTAAGAAAAAAAAATTTTTAATTTTTTAAAATAAAAAATATGAAAAAACTTATTAAAAATTTTTTTAATTTCTAAAAATAGAAAGTATGGAAAAAATTATTAAGAAAACATATATTAGGAAAAAAAAATTTTTTTAAGTAAAAAAAAAAAAAAAAAAAATGGACGGACCTAGCCCTAGGTCTAATGGTGAAAGCAAAGCTATTCAGACAAAATCTCACCCAGAAGCATACACATATACACTCACAAAAAAAAAGGAAAAGGGGAAATTAATATATCCTGCTCCTAAAGTCCACCTTTTGAATTTGGGATGATTCGTTGTCTATTCAGGTATTCCACAGATGCAGGCACATCAAGTTGTTTGTGGAGCTTTAATCTGCTGCTTCTGAGGCTGCTGGGGGAGATTTCCCTTTCTCTTCTTTGTTCGTACAGCTCCCAGCGTTCAGCTTTGGATTTGGACCCGCCTCTGCATGTACCTCACCTGAGGGCGTCTGTTCCCCGCCCAGACAGAACGGGGTTAAAGGAGCAGCTGCTTCGGGGGCTCTGGCTCACTCAGGCCGGGGGAGGGAGCGGTACGGAGGAGGCGGGGCGAGCCTGCGGCGTCAGAGGCGTCGTGACGTTGCAGCAGCCTGAGGCGCGCCGTGTGTTCTCCCGGGGAAGTTGTCCCCGGATTACGGGAGCCTGGCAGTGGCGAGCTGCACCGGCTCCCGGGAGGGGCGGTGTGGAGAGTGACCTGTGCTCGCACACAGGCTTCTTGGTGGTGGCAGCAGCAGCCTTAGCGTCTCCTACCAGTCTCTGGGGTCCGCACTGATGGCCGTGGTTCGCGCCCGTCTCTGGGGTCCGCGCTGTTAGCCGCGGCTCGCGCCCGCCTCTGGAGTTCGTCTAGGCGGCGCTCTGAATCCCCTCTCCTTGCGCGCCGCGAAACCAAGAGGCAAGAAAAAGTCTCTTGCCTCTTCGGCAGCTGCAGACTTTTTCCCGGACTCCCTCCTGGCTAGCACCAAAGCCCGAGCCTCAGCTCCCAGCCCCCGCCCGCCCCGGCGGGTGAGCAGACAAGCCTCTCGGGCTGGTGAGTGCTGGTCAGCGCCGAGCCTCCGTGCGGGAATCTCTCTGCTTTGCCCTCCACACCCCTGTGGCTGCACTCTCCTCCGCGGCTCCGAAGCTTCCCCCCCCTGCCACCCGCAGTCTCTGCCCGCAAAGGGGCTTCCTAGTGCCTGGAAACCTTTCCTCCTTCATGGCTCCCTCCCACTGGCGCAGGTCCCGTCCCTATTCTTTTGTCTCTGTTATTTCTTTTTTCTTTTACCCTACCCAAGTACGTGGGGATTTTCTTGCCTTTTGGGAGGTCTGACGTCTTCTGCCAGCGTTCAGTGGGTGTTCTGTAGGAGCAGTTCCACGTGTAGTTGTATTTCTACTGTATCTGTGGGAAGGAAGGTGATCTCCGCGTCTTACTCTTCCGCCATCTTGCCCCTACCTCTTAACTCTTTTTTTTAATGTTTTCCTTCTCTTTGTTTCTCTGTGCTGCATTTAGGTAATTTCATCAGAACAGTCTGCCAGTTCCCTAGTTCTAATTTTTGCTCCATCTAATCTGTCATTAGAAACATACATTAGGCATTTAAATTTGTTTTTGATTTTTAGAAGGTTTAAAAAAATGTTTAATCAGTCTTTAACTTCTTGTTTCTTGTCTTTCATTTCTTTGAACATATTAAATATAGGCATTCCTTAGTCTTATAGTTTTAGTGTCTGAATTTCTTGCAGTTTTTTTAAAAAAATTTTTTTTACCATGAGCTGCTCGTTTTCTTTATAATTTTGTGGAAATTCCAGAAGTTTTTGTTGTTGTTGCTTTTGACAAGCACTGTAATAGATTAAATTCCTCATTGAGGATTTTTGTACCACCCAGATAATGTGAATTCAGGCTGCAAATTCATGTGATGTGATAGCAGGCTTTTGGTACCATTTTGTGAGTAGTGCTATTCTTCACCCTCTTAAGTGCTAAGGTTTGAGACAGTTGACTTTTCTTGCTATTAATTGTTTTGTGGTAGGGTATTTCTAGGGCCTCTATACTGAAGGTTTAGTTTTCTGGGGTTCAATCTTTATGGGAGGTGTATCTTCTGTTGGACTCCCCACTTTATGCAAGCTCTGGGTTACTCTCCTGTTCTTTATACTTTTTGAGATGGGAAAACCTATACCCTAGGTCACCTGTTTTAGCAAACATTTTTCAAGTGAAAGCCAGCTTCAGTCTTAAAACTTTGGGATTCCATCTTCACTTACCATTTGGTTTTTAATCCTTGCTTTCTTATTCACTTGTTGTCATACTTAAAATGTTTTAATATCTTTTTTTTTTGGCCGTGCCATGTGGCTTGCAGGATCTCAGTTCCCTGACCAGGGATTGAACCCTGGGCCAAGGCAGTGAAAGCTCTGAATCCTAACCACTAGACCGTCAGGGAACTCCCAAAATATTTTAATATATTTTCCAACAGTTGTAAATGTTTCTGTAGGGTAGATACCTAGCCCACCAGGTTTCCTACAACAGATTTTTAAATGCAGATTTCTTCCCTTCAGCCCTTTTAATGCAGAGACACTTACCCATTACCTCCTTTGTGCCTCCTTGTCTCCTTGGATTAGATATAGTGCAGAGGCCGAAAGTGAATAATATTTGAATCCCTGGTTTTTATACAGTGGATATTTAAGGAATGAATCACAAAGGAAAAGAGTCTTAATTTTGACTACATAATGTGTGTGTAGAAGTTAAACAAAATTAAAAGATGAATTGTAAATCCAGAAAAATTGTTGCAAAAATGGGTTAAGGGATGTGTCTCTGTGTGTGTGTGTGTAAATAAATGTGAGAATTTATACTACAAAACAAGAAAATCCCTATATTCCAGGAACAAATATATTACCTATGAAGAAATAAACTGGTTAATAGATATATGGAAAATTGTTTGCTTTTCTAGTAGTCAAAGAAATGCAAATTAAAGTGGCAGTAAGACCATACTTCTTATCTACCACTTTAGAAAAAATTTTTAAAAACTATAGTACCTAATGTTGTCAAGGAAGAGAAAAGTTGAAATAGATACTCTCATATACAGTTACTGGGAATAGTATTAATTTAAGTATTTTTGGAAGGCATTTGGACAATTTGTATTAGACATTAAAATTGATTATAGTATCTGGCTCTGTAATTCCATTTCAGTGCTTGGGAAATTATCCTAAACAAAAAATTTATGCAAAAGGATGTTCATTGCAGAGTTCTTTATAATAGCAAAATTTTGGAAATGGCTTAAATATACATCTTATTTGTTTGTTTAAATCCTTCCATATTCTGTGAAGGATTTAATGCCCAGCAATAGAATAAAGGTTAAATCCATTGAGGTTTTTTTTTTTTTTTTTTGATAAAATCTTACATAGACCAATAAAATGTCTAAAAGTATAAAAAGAGAAAAGGCTATTTGATCTGTCAGCAGCATCCTTTTTTTTACTTGTCTTCCAGGACACTTTTCTTCCCTGGTTTTCATGTTTCCAGCCCAGCTTTTTCTTCTCCATCTCCTATTGTTTCATTTTCATCTCCTCAACCTCTTAAGATTGTAGTATCCCGAGGTGTACAGCCTTTTGTCTTCTTCTCTTATCTGTCTGTTTCTTTCCACTGATGATGTCCAGTCTCATGGCTTGGAATAGTATCTGTATGTGAATGACTTTTCCCCCTTTTGTGAATGACAAAATGACAATTTTTCCCCCTGTATGTGAATGACTTTTCCCCTTTCCCCCTCTTCTTTTGCTTTAACACTTTACCCTCTAACATTCCATAAAATATATTTGTATCATGTTTATTACTTTTTGTATTGACAGTCCTCTCCCCTCCTTCTGTAGAAGAATATAAGCTGCAAAAGGGAAGAGTTTTTTTTGTTTGTTTGTTTGTTTTTTAACTGATGGGTCTTAAGTGCCTGAAACAGTGCTTGGCACAAAACAAACACTCTAAATATCTGTTGAATTAGTGAATAACAATTTAGCTGTTCTGTTTCCTTTAATAGATTTTGGATGATTTTAATGTCTCTATACTTTTCTAAAATTTCTCATATTTGTTATATATAGGCACTATTTTTATAATAGAAAAAGTAAAATAAGTGTAATGAATTTTGTGCTGGTTAAACATTTTATCTTTTATTAGCAAAATTAAAATATACCCTGTTTTATCCACATTTAAAATTTTCAAATGTTAGGTTTCTGAATCAGCATATAAAATGAATATGATCTTAGTTTTGTTAATACGTGTAAATATTTACATATAAAAGATTAAACTTATTTTTTATTTTCAAAGGACTATGATTTAATCTCCAGAGAACCAAAAGCTTTTGTATTTGAGGGAAAAGTGCGTGGCCCTATTGTTGTTCCCACGGCAGGAGAGGAAGCATCTGGGAATTCCGGCAATTTAAGAAAAGGAGTTGTAATGAAGGTGACTGTGTCTCCTAAAGGAGATGAAGATAATAAGAAACCAGCCTGTGCGGTTCTGGCAAAAGAAGACATTAAAGATAATGACAGAACATTACAACAGCAGCTAGGCGATCAGAACAGAACTATTTCATCGGGCCATGGCTTAAACAATGATATTGTGAAGGCCTTGGACCGAATTACATTGCAGAATATTCCTTCTCAAACAGCCCCGGGTTTTACTGCAGGAATGAAGAAGGACTGCAGTCTCCCTGTCACTGCCCTGACGTGCGCTAACGCATGTTCACACGTGGCTACTTGTGGGAATGTTCTGTTTGAGGGAAGAACTGTTCAGCTAGGCAAGCTTTGCTGTACTGGAGTCGAGACTGAGGATGATGAAGACACTGAGTCTACTGCATCAGTGGAACAAGCATTAGTTGAAGTTCCTGATGGACCAACACTCCACGACTCAGATCTTTATATTGAGATTGTGAAAAGTACAAAGTCTGTCCCAGAATATTCAGAGGTGGCTTATCCTGATTATTTTGGTCACATTCCTCCTCCATTCAAAGAGCCTATTTTGGAAAGGCCTTACGGTGTACAAAGGTGAGTTGCAGATTTCCTCTTCCTCGTAAACAAGACCATTGTCAAAATATGGAGCATGCTGAAAAAAACTGCTTTGGGTATTTAGGAAGAAAATTACTCTGAATTAAAATTAGTGTCGGCAGAGCCCCCTCACCTGCCTGCTTGTATCCCTCACAAGCATCCTGTAGTAATAAATCTACTTCTTGCCTATCAAAAGAAAAAAAATAAAGTTAGTGTCATTTTTTATCCTGCTTTGGAAATTTTGCATTGTTTTGAAATTGTCTGTATGGGTTTACTTTATTTTCTAAGTTTATTACCTATTCAAATGAAGCCAGCATAATAAACCTGACCATTGTACAATTTAGAAATGTTCTATTTAGAATGATTCTGAAAATATAAAAAGATTATTTAGTAATCTTTGAAAAAATATTATATTAGTAATATATATTAATTTAGTAATTTGATTATTATTTGAATTTGATTTAGGTATATAATCTAAAAATAGCAATATGGACAGCATTATTTTGTTGTAAAATTTGGAATTGGAAATATACAATATAAAAATTTGGGATTCATAGAACCGAACTTATTAAATGTTGCCAATTAATTTAAAAAATTATGGTTAGTATTAACTGTTGCCAACTAGTGAATATTGGGCACGTAAATACATTTTTGGTGCGACTTGACTATTTTCAGAGATTATGATTAAGGGTTTGTGATGGTGGCTTACCAGTACTTAAGAACATTTATATGTTCTTGCTATGAGTATGGTATGTAATGATGAAGGAAGACATTACTGTGCATATTTGATCCTCCTTAGACTATTAGCTCCTTTAAGGCAACACCTGTGTCTTATTTATTTTTTATATTTCGTATATAATATAATTAATCATTTTTACTTGGCAACTTAGTATATGTTTAACGCTACCAATTGACTCCTTGATCCATAGGTGTGGAATCACATACAACATAGCATCAGAACAAGGGACTGACTTTGCTGGGACGTGGGACGGGTGGGTGGGTGGGTGGACCTTTGCCTTGTCATCCATTGGTTGTATCACAGACTGCATCATCCAGAGGCGACGGGCCTCTTGGAGTGCTGGAGTGGCCTTCAGAAGGCACAGATGAAGCTCCAACTCAGAGGAAATACTCTGCAAGGATGGGCTGCAGTCTTTCAGGATGCAGTATAGGCACTAAGTTAGAAACTTCCATTTGCTTCTGTATCCCCAGTAGAAAGACTAATGGGTCTGGGAAGCAGAAGGTGGAAACAGAAACAGTCCTACTTACTGTAGCTCACAGTGTCCCGCTAGGGAACTTTGTGCAAGCGTGTGTCCCTGCACCTCTGAGCTCTGCAGCGTTAGTAGTCCTAGTCTCAAAGTGGGTGTAGTCTTTCCACAGGGGACATAGCAAGGGTACAGTTTGACTGCAAGCTGTGGTTGCCAATGATTTACTTTAGTCTCTTGTGTCTAGGACCAGCAGACAGGACCCAGATCAGCTAAAGGAGGTAGGATTGCTTCTACACGATGGCAGCAGGTTGACTATGGGTGGCACTCAAGTGATCCACTAACTTTAAGTATGAGTGGACACATCACGGCCACCCTGGAATGAGGATGATATGATTGCCAGGGTCTCAGACACCTAAGGAATGTTTGGGTCACTTAATCACATCAGCTGCCAAGACCTGCAGAGGTGTGATAGCTGAGGCAGAGGGGAATTTTGATAGATATTGGAGGATGGAGATGAGTTGCAGCCCTGAATAATTGCAGTGATGGATGGGGACAGCGTTTGTTCTGCTCATGTTTTTCTTTTAAGTGTCTCCTTAGTAGAGGCCCACAGGAACTGTGGAGCAGCTGCTCTCCAAAGATGGGTGGAGAAGTGGATCCATGCAGCACAAGGGTGGGCTGTGGCAGCCATGGCAATGAGTTTCTCATCTCTCCCTTCCTGAGAGAACCTGCTGTGAGGCTTGTAGTTGCCCCCAGCCTTCAGCCACTGTATTTTGGAGATCTCTTGCAGCATTATTGCTGAGACCATGTCCTCTCTGCATTGCTTCAGCCATCGGCTGACCATGATGGTGGTACTAGAGCTGAGCCATTCCTGAGCAATGCGGGGATCTGATCATAGGCAATATTTGTTCTGTGGCTTCTTGTTGGCATGGTCAAGACTTTTGCAGAGCTGCACTGCAGTGTGAGGCTCTCCTACTCAGTGTTCTCTCTCTTCCCAGGGGTAAAATCTGCTTTTTGGACAGACCTGAAGGCCTTTCACGCCTAACTACTGCTCTCTCTCACCTTTGTTTTTCACACCTGTTTCCCCTAATAGATCTCTTGCACAGTTGGCTGCAAGAGATTGTGATTGTGTCTGGCATTTGCTTTTTGAAGGACCTGAACTCACATGCCTGGCATGAGTCACAATCAGTCAGCAGCTAGATTTTTCTCCTTTTCAGCATCACTGCTTAGCCTCTCTATCTCCTGAAAGTCAAAGATGTCATCTTGACTACAGAAGGCACTTCCTGAACTTTAAGTGTTCTTTAAATGCTGAGAGCAAGTTTCCTCATTAAATTGCCTCAGTCTGAAAGTTTTAATTTTCCTTATTAGCCTATAATATCTGAAGTAAGATTAGAAGGAAGGAAGATTGTGGAATTGGGCTATAACTATTATATAGGTCTCTGATTCTCAGCCTTAATTTAACTACCAAGGATCCTTCTTATTTCCCCTCATGGACTTTGTTATGAAAGCTTTTCTCAGTCAAGACTCTTATTTAAGTATTTTACCCATTTGTGCTAATAAAAGACATAAATTCCTGCTAAGCAGAGCCTCTGATTAACATTAGATCACCTTTTCAGTTGCTACATTTATTGATATTGATAAGTAAAGAAACTTGTTTTAATTAAGTGTTTCTGTACTGCAAATGAATGTATCATGGCCACGAATAGTTGTTATACCTACTCTGTGGGTTCTCAAAATGTCTGTGCTGCAGGTGGGGAGCTACACCCTCAACTCTGGTGGCCTCTGTCCTCTTTGAGCAGCTTTTTCTAGTGTTGGGCTTTGTCATTGCCTGGCGGGGTCTTTAAGAGAGGATTATTCCACCCATAGTCCCATAGTCTACTTGCTGTCTCTGCAGGACTATGCCTTTCTTGGTAGAGGAGAAGTTTATACAGACTGGAATTACTGTGGCTCTTCTCAATCCTCCCCTCTTTCTTCATATTTATGGTGAATTCTTTCACCTCATTCCTGAAACACAGACATTGCAATTGCTTTACGCATCTAATCAACAGATTAGAAGTTCGACCTCTTGAGTATATTAGGCCACCTTCAGATTTTTTTCCTGAAGTAATTGACTTTTTCTATTGCCTCTCTACACAGGGAAATGTACCACGGAGTTTGTATGTTATTCAAACCAAAGCTTTAATATATAATTTTGAAACTAAACAGCATGATAAATGATAAAAAGGTCACTCAGAGTTGGGATATGTGTTTTAAAGGTGGGTGTGTTGGTGCAAGTTAAAGTGCAAAGGAGATGGAGCTCAAGGAAGTGAAAACACAGAAAACCCAATGATTTACAACCCGGTTTCCTGCATCCACTCTGGAAAATTTACAATGAGAAAAATAGGACCCTAAAACACCTTGGAGGGTTAGATGATCCATTTCTCCTGGAAGTTTCAAAGATTTCTTACCCCACTGATTTTCATCACCTTGATAAAAATATTTTTTTGCCTTCTGATTTGTTGCAGAAGAAATAAGTCAGAAATTATGAAGTAATCTAATCTTTGCTAGTCTCTTTTGCTGCATCATTATATATTTTGTGTGACTGTGAGTGTTGCAAAGAACACCTTTCATCTTATTTGTCATAATTTCCATTTTCATATCATTTGTCAAAATTTCCATGGGTGTCAGATATTTGATGTGAGGCAGGAATATAACTCTATGTCAATTAAACCAAACATTATGATTCTGTTTATTTAGATGTGTAGGATTTCCCCCGGTAATGTTAATTGCTTTAGATATAACTAATGCAAAAAGTATATACTTAAAATATTTCTGAATTATCAATACATACTAGGCAGCAGTACTCTCATATTTGAGGGTTGTTACTTCTTTTCTCCTTATTTTATGTACTCTGCAAATATTTGTCAAGTATTTATGTGGAATTTGTGGTGGGCAGTGTCATCCCGATGCAGCGAGATGCAATGTGTCAAAGCTTCTTTTCTCCCATCATTTTTGAATAACGGGTAGAAAACTTCAGAATTATTTGTTCCTTCAGGTGACATTAATTTGAGACTGCAAGAACAAATGCCTGTAGCGGCAATACTTGGACAATTGGACTTGACTTGAGAGTGCTGAGGCCATGTGGCGTGGTGAGGCGTTTTGGCGGGTCAGGATACTCTGAAAAGCAAGTCGAAACACATGGATTCTAGACTGGGCTCTCCCACTGACTTTGTGTGTGTATATTTGAGCAAATAACTTTATTTCTCCAGATACCAATTTTCTTAACTAAAAGCAGATCACTGTTTTTGAAACTGTGGGTTGATGTCCATTAGTAGCCAGTATTGAAAGAGAAAATAACAGTGTGTCACATCTAGTGCAGCCAGGTATCGTTTTATAAACTTTTTGTTTCAGCTGTGTGTGTGTGTATGTGTGTGTGCGCTTGTGTGCCTGTGTGTGTATGTAAGGCTGTGATTTTTTTAATGTATTTCTTGAAGGTCACGATCAAGAAAGTTTGATAATTCATCTAGATGAGGGATAGCAAACTGGCCCACAAGTCAAATACAGCTTACTGCCTATTTATGTTCAGCCCACCAGCGAAGAATGGTTTTTATATGTTTAAATGGCTCAAAAAAATCCAAAGAAAAATAATATTTTGTAACACATTAAAATTATACGAAATTCATATTTGTGTTCATAAATAAAGTTTTATTGGAACACAGCCAGTCCCATTTGTTTATGTACTATCTATGGCTGTTTTTTCACCACAGTGGCAAAGTTGAATAGTAGTGACAGAGACCATGTGCCTTGCAAAGCCTAAAATATTTACTGTCTGACCCTATATAGGAAAAGTTTGCTGACCCCTGTAGCTAGGTAGTCTGAAGGCTTTATGGTTCTGTATTTGTAATAAAATATCAAATATGGGCCAGGTAATACGTATTACTAAAATACTCAGAAGTGCTTCCTTTTTTTTGAAATACATTGAGGATATTGATTCTAGTTTGTTTATCTTATTTGCCTCATCCTCTGAAACTTATTTTTTGAGCAAATGATAAACACTTTGTAAATGTCAACTTTCAGCTCAATCCCTATCTGAGTGCAGTAACATTGTAAATGACTGATGTCAGAATTAATGAGGATTTACTATTTTATTATTTTCAGAAAAGGAAGCATTAGATTCCTTAAAATTATTCAGTGAAAATATCTTTTTGTCATTTTGAATTTCTACTTTATGATAATCTTTCTTGTATGTAATCACTGATCTTTTTAAAAGAAAGTACAATAAATGAATAAAATTTCATTAAAAATCTCTTCACCTCATTTGGAAGGGGAAAAATCCATTATAAGATTCATATCTCCATGTGGATAATGCACTGACATTTAAAAAAGTATTGTAAATACATAATGATGATTACTTGAAATCCATATTTTTGGTTTAAGTTGGATCAAAAATTAAAATGAAGCATCTCAATTTAAAGTGTGCTTAGCATTTTTTGGTGTATTTTCCTTGTTTTCATATTACATAAAATTAGCATTTTGATTTTCTTCACATTGTTTTTCTGTATGTTTTAGAAAAATTGCCTAGCTGTATTTTATAATAATAGATGTTATAAAATATAATTCATGTTACCTTGTTTTAAAAAAGCATTTAAGGTATTTTACAAAAATACTTTCAGCAAAATAAAATGAAAAAAATGGCAAAGAAACGTGGTGACTCTTAACCTCAGAAATATGTTCAGCATTTTTTCAAAGTAAGAGACTTTTTTTTTTTTTTTTTTTTTTTAACTGGAGTATAATTGCTTTACAATGTTATGTTAGTTTCTGCTGTACAACGAAGTGAATCAGCTCTATGTACATATATATCCCCTCCCTCGTGGACCTCCCTCCCCCCATCCCACCATGCAAATTAAAATGTACTGAGATATTTCCCACATATCAAAAATTGGCTAAAATGTGGAAGCTTGACAGTATATTCTATTGATGAGGCTGTGGAGAAACAGGCTCTCACATATATTGATGGTGGGATTTTCAATTGTTAATACCTCTTGTGGAGGGCAGTCTGACAGAGTATCAAAATTAAACTCCTTTGACACATTAATCCCACATCTGAAAATTTATGATATATATATATATGATATATATGTACATATACACATGTAATTTGCACATCTACGTTCAAAGTTTTTCATTGTAACATTGTTTTGAGATTGGAAGCAACTCAAATGCCCATCGATCAGAGACTAGTTAAATAAATTATGGTATATCCATTCTATGAATACTTTGCAATGATTAAAAAACAAAAATCTCTGTACACCAATAGAAAGAGCTACAAGATGTATTATTAAATAAAATAATCAAGGTGCTTGCGGAAGGAAAGTAATAAAAGTAGTTAACTGGATAAATGAACAGTGTGGGTTGTGTTGAAAGTGAGAGTCTTCATTTTATACTTTTATGTAATATTTGATTTTTGTACCAGGTCAATATATTACCTGTTGAGAAATTTAAAATTAAAAAAGTAGGTGAAGGAATTGTGGCAAAAGCAAAATAAGGAAAGCAAAACCTTGGATTTCTTTATATCACATTTAGAATGGTTCAGGTACTTCTGGAATGGAGATAATAGAAGTATTAGTAGGAGTAACACTAGCAGAAAACTTTTATATTGGGTGGTTTTTATGGGCCAGACACAGAAATAAGTAAAAAGCACTTTGTATGCAGTGTGTATATGCTTATAAATTATGTCATTTAATGGTATAACAGCTCTATGAGGAAATTGCTATTATTTCTCCTGTTTTATGGAAGACTATGCTGAAGCTTAGGATTCTTGAGGAACTTATCCAAGGTTACACTGCTAGCAAATGGCAGAGCCAAGAGTCAGCCTGGTCTACGTCATGAGCCTGTCCTGTTAGGTATTCATACGTAGTGATCATATATATGTGGTTATACCATACTCATGAAGAATATCTTCTACGGGTCCTCAGAGAACACTTATGTAATGAACAACATATCTCATAATATCCTGATGGTTGAGTAAATATAGCAATGAGGTGTACTCAATTGTTTCTCATAATGTTGTTCTGTATTGGTTGAAACCTAACAAAAGTACAGTTTTGGTGTTGGCCACATATCATGTGAACTTTTGAGTATTTACTAGACTGAATGGGCTGCAAATTTTTCAGGCTGCCTTACACAAATTATTTTCTTCTGAGCCAAGCCTTTGACGATGAATGTCAATAAGTTTGAGGTTATAGTCCCCAAGGGTACCTAGAAAATATTTATTGTTTTGTTTTGACTAGAGAGCCATATTTTTTAATAGGCAGCTGAGGTAAAGTAACGAAGGATTGATACCTCTTATGAAAGCTGTGCTGCTTAACACAAATGTATGAATAAAAGGCTAATTGTCCTCTTTATTAATGAGGTCTGAGGGCAGGGCAAGATTTCCCTCAGGTATTAGTTTTAGGTCTAATCTAAATTTAATATAAATGGGGAGTTATATCCCCTAATATGCAGTGTCAGAGGTTGAAAACCAGTGGCCTGTAGGCCATATTCAACTTGCTCGTGATTTTAGCTTCACTTGCAGAGGTTTTTGTTTTTGTTTTTTAACTGAATGCCAACATTTAACATTTGAGAGATTCCACATAGAGATCCAAGTTTGTCCTGTTTCTCGGAAAATTGGTATGACATCCTTAACCTCTGTTTCCTGCCTGGCAACATTCAGTTGTTTTTAGACAGAGCCTGCGTTCCCCAGTTTTCCACAGGTCTCCTCAGGTACACCACCTGCTGGCCCTGTAGGTGTCGAGCTTTTTTACCTTGTTTTACATTACAGAACATTGCTGTAAAACTGAGCTATTATATCAGCCTTTTAATACCATTTTCCTTAAGTAAAGCCCCAAACTTTTGTAAGTATTAATTTTTTGCACATTTGTGGTAGATATCAACCTTAAGATTTAATAAATTATTTTGACAAATGGATGTATTTAGTCATTCACCATACTTGAACACTTGTATTTTTTGGTATGGTACTTATATAAGTGCCATCTCTTTCATTGTTGGAGATCTGGTTGATATAAATTTTAGATTTGTTATTATTATAATTAATACCTTTTTAAAAGTTTGTTTCTTTAGAAAGGATTTGACTTTTGAAAGTTACGACATTGACTCTAAATCAAGGATTTATATCATAATCCTTTGATACTGGGTTTTTTTCTTGATATACTGCTTTGTGAGTGATGAGTTATTTTTTGTAAAATAAAAATTAAAAATAAATTATGCTTAACTGCGTAACTGCTAGATTAAGAACTTCTATGTAGAAAAGCATAATAGACATTAAACATTTTTTTTTCGAAAACTATTGGCCTTGTAGCTAGTTATTTTCTGTAACTCAGACTTTTAAAATACTGGTTTTTGTCTTGTTATGAATTGATTTTTTTTTGTACACAAAATATGTGGAGGAGTGATCATTTTTATTTTAAGAAATTTTTTTATCATTTTATACTTTTTTATCCAAAACTTACTTGGGAGATAATAATGAATTTTGGTCAAACTTCTTTTTTATGATTTCAGGACAAAAATTGCCCAAGATATTGAGAGGCTAATACATCAGAGTGATATAATAGATCGAGTGGTATATGACTTAGATAACCCAAAGTAAGTATGCTTTTTGTTTGTTTGTTTTACTTTTATTGGTTTTATTCCTACTGTAAAATTTCAGTGTTCTTTTAGAACACAAAAAAATATAGTTAACTTCCACCTAGTTAACCCTCACTACGTTTTCATCTTTTAGCAGAGATGTAACGGTAATGTAAATCATGTTTATTTACTTAAATTGAATATATCACAAGCTTTTATTTGATCTTAGGTGGGCTTTTAACGGGTTTAATAAGGGAAAGGTCACAAACTGATGCTTTGTTTTTAAAAACTGAAATTACCTCCACTTAAGAGAGTGGAGATATCACATGAATGCTGCAATTTTGTCCTGTAATACTGAGCCTTCATTTCCTTAGGACAACAAATAACCATCCCCTTTAGAAGGAACATATGCTTCCTAACTCTCCACAGTCCCCACTTCTCTCTTTTATCTCTTACTGCTTACAATCTGCTTCAGTCCTTTAAGTTACTTGCCTGACCTTTGAAGCCATTTGTTTGTGATCCTTGATGTTTTAACATCACTTCCAATTTAGGATTATCACTGGTACCATTGTATTTTATGGCTTAAATATAAGTAAATAAGTGAAAATGAAAAATGATGAAGGTGACTACTATTTATCAAATAAGAAATTTAATCAGCCTGCACGTGGGTTTTCCCTCTCCCTCAACATTCTAATATTTTGGGGAAGTTTCATATTTCAGTAGTCTCATTTGGAAGAAATAAAACATTTTAAGAAGATTTTTGTTAGAGAGTTAGGGTAAAGTTATGTCAGAGCTAATGACTGAATTTGAAATAATATTCTCAAAAATGAAAAACAAATCTACCTTATTCATAACTTCTTAGTTATTTCTAAAATTTTTGTGATTAACACTGACTGTAAATGTGGGAACAATTCTCGTAATTATAATTTTTTTGTCTATAAATATTAGCCGAAGTTTGTATTTTGCTTGTGTTGGTTTTGTTCTTTGGTTTAAAAATAATGAGGAGGGTGAGGCAGCAATAATGGTGTATTTTTAATCTGTAGTGTAGTTTTATTTTTTGCTCACTTGTTTAAATGCAATGTATTTTATTATTCTTACTTTAAAATTTCATTTAGTTACACCACTCCAGAAGAAGGAGATATTTTGAAGTTTAACTCCAAATTTGAATCTGGGAATCTGCGCAAAGTAATTCAAATTAGAAAGTAAGTCATTAAAAATTTTCCCATTTTGTATGTACACAGATTATTTTCCTAATTTTCATCAAATTTGTTTATTTTCTGTTTTCAGAAATGAATATGACCTTATTCTGAACTCAGATATAAATAGTAATCATTATCATCAGTGGTTTTACTTTGAAGTCAGTGGAATGCGACCAAGCATTGCTTATAGGTTCAACATCATTAACTGTGAAAAGTCCAACAGTCAATTTAATTATGGTAAGACAACTTTCTTTCCCAATTTAGAGGGCATGCAGGCATTGTAACTGTAGGATAGAAGTTTTTAAAAAATTACTAATGGGCTTCCCTGGTGGCACAGTGGTTGAGAATCTGCCTGCCAATGCAGGGGACACGGGTTCGAGCCCTGGTCTGGGAAGATCCCACATGCCGCGGAGCAACTAGGCCCGTGAGCCACAACTACCGAGCCTGCGCGTCTGGAGCCTCTGCTCCGCAACAAGAGAGGCTGCGATAGAGGCCCGCGCACCGCGATGAAGAGTGGCCCCCGCTCGCCGCAACTAGAGAAAGCCCTCGCACAGAGACGATGACCCAACACAGCCAAAAATAAATAAATTAATTAATTAAATTAATTAAAAAAAATTACTAATGTTTTTTAAAAGTTTCAGTGTTCTTTTGGTTTTTCTAGTTTTCAAAATTCACATATTTATGCAAGATTTGACATAAACTAAGCTTTGCTTTGTTGGTGAAAAGAGTTACCCTTATAAAAGCAAGCCCTTTAAAATGTAATAAGTGAGGTTGATTTCATCCAAATTGAATACAACTATAAAGATTTATTATGTATGTGGCTTAAAATCAAGTTTTTAATAAAGTCTGTTCATCCAGAAGAGAATTACATAAAGCAGTCTCTTTTTAACTGTTTATTTTGAATAGATTCATAAAAAGTTAAAGTATTGTAGAAGTTGCAGAAAGGTTCCATGTTTTCTTCACCAGATTTCCTCTCATGGTTACATCTTACATAGCTGTACTGGAATACCAAAGCCAGGGTTTCAAATACTAGTGCTATAGGTAGATGGCATTTTTACTAACTGTATTTATTTATTCACTTTTATAAAATAGTACTTACTACTTTAAGCTTCATTAAAATATTTTAATTTTTACACTTAAAAGCACACATTTTGGAGCGATGCTTCTCTATTAAAAAAAAAACTATACTTCTGTGTGATAAATAATTTCTTCCTTTAGTGTCATTTTAAATTGAAAATGAATAAAATTCTGTAAAACTAAATCAAAACAATGAGACAGATGTCTGCTTTAGTTTTTAAGTTTCTCCTGCCCTTTGGGTATTTTTGTATGTATATCATCCTTTCCAAACCCACTTTGTGGAGAATTTGGAAAAAACAGTGTTAAGAAAATTAAAACCATCAACAGTACATCATCCAGAGAAACTTATTTTATTTGTTTATTTTGTATAAATTTATTTAATTAATTTATTTATTTATGGCTGCGTTGGGTCTTGTTGTGGTGAGCAGGGGCTACTCTTCGTTGTGGTGCACGGGCTTCTTATTGCGGTGGCTTCTCTTGTTGCAGAGCACGGGCTCTAGGCGCACGGGCTTCAGTAGTTGTGGCACATGGGCTCTGGAGTGCAGGCTCAGTAGTTGTGACACACAGACTTAGTTGCTCCACGGCATGTGGGATCTTCCTGGACCAGGGCTGGAACCCATGTCCCCTGCATTGGCAGGCGGATTCTTAACCACTGCGCCACCAGGGAAGCCCGAGAAACTTATTTTAATGTTTGTTGTTTCTTTCCAGCTTTTAAAATAATGCAGTATGTGATTTCTCCATACATATAGTTATGTATTTATTTAAAAAAATAAATGCTCACAACCCACGCAGTTTCATAGTCTATATTTTAACATTATATTTATATTGTCAGTATTTTTCTGGTTATTAAATATCCATCTGAAGCAGAGTTTAATGGACATCCTATGGAAGTTCTGTAACTCATTTATCCAAACTTTCTTTTGTTGGACTTGCTTTTTTTTTCCTTCCAGTTTTATTGAGATATAACCGACCCTACAGCACTGTATAACTTTAAAGTGTACAGCATTATGATTTGACTTATATCATGAAATGATTACAATGTTTAGTGAACCTATTACAACTTAAGTTGTTTCTAATTATTTTCTATTTTAAATACTACTGAGATAAACATTATTGTACTAAATATTTGTGTGTATAATAATTTAGTTACACATTCACAGAAGTGGAATTTCTTTGCCAGCTGTAAATGTGTGTTGTTTTTTTTTTCTGATTAGGAACAGTGGATCTTATGGGATCCACTGTCTGAATTAGGGAATTTGGTAAAGAAAATATGCTTTAGAGAAGAATCTCTAGGAAGCAAAGAGAAGAAAAAAATCCACTGTTTAGCATTTTGTTAGCCATCCTTAAACTTATTCACATTCACATAATTTTAAAAGTAAATTTTACCCTTTTATAGATTTGGGATCACAATATGAAAACTCATTTGTAAACTATATTTTTAAACTACACAATATATTGTAAAAACATTTCCCCATGCCATTACATATTTTCAGCAACATTATTACTGATGTTTGTATAGTATTCTATTGAGTAATGTACAATAATTATTTAAATGATAACAGATTGACGAGAATTTGTCTTTTTCAACATTTCAAAATTACGAGCTGTGTTGCAATAGATATCCTTAATTATTTTTTTGTGTGTATGTTTCTGCTTATTGCTTTGCCATAAATTCCTCCAAGTAGAATTTCTCAAAGGAAATGAACTTACGTTGGTGAAGACTAGGGAAAATGGGTCCTTACAGTGTTGGTGGGAGTGTTGAATCAGTTCAGCTTCTTTGAAGTGCATTTGATAGTATGATTTTAGTGTTTATATTTAACTTCATCCATGCAGGATTTTTTTGGTATATTCTGTGAATTGCGATCTAACGTAATCCTATCGTTTGTAGTTAATCAGCTTTAGCTGAACTAATTCTTTCTCAAAAGAGTTTTAAACTATTGTTGATGAATTCATTGAGGTGTCAGATGTTTACATTTGTAACTCATTTGCAACTCTGTTCCTGACCCACTAGTAAAAACAGGATAGGGAACACCACTCAGAAGACATTGTACATTGTTGCCCTGTTATAATTGTTATAGAAAACGGTCAGTTTAGAAAAAAACAGATTAGAAACTGGTTTAAGGTATCACACTATTGCTTACTCATAATTTCTGACTTTCTGGTTTTTTTTTTTTAATTAATTAATTTATTTTTGGCTGTGTTGGGTCTTTGTTTCTGTGCGAGGGCTTTCTCTAGTTGCGGCGAGCGGGGGCCACTCTTCATCGCGGTGCACGGGCCTCTCACTGTCGTAGCCTCTCTTGTTGCGGAGCACAGGCTCCAGATGCGCAGGCTCAGTAGTTGTGGCTCACGGGCCCAGTTGCTCCTCGGCTGTGGGCTCTTCCCAGACCAGGGCTCAAACCCGTGTCCCCTGCATTGGCAGGCAGATTCTCAACCACTGCGCCACCAATTTGGGTCGAATTATTCTGACCTGTTAGTCATATTGTGTATCCCTTTTGGTTTGAAACTCCACAACTCTTGCAAGCTGTGGCCTTCACGATATACTAGCATTTGTTTGGGGGCTGTGTGTTGCTCTAGCACCACTTGATTTTAATTATTCTGACCTTTCAGTCTTGTGTAACATCATTGTTGCTTTAGAACCATTTTGTTTTTTAAATTATTTTGACTTTATAATATAGTTTAACATCCTGTAGTCTTTTTCAAAAACAATTTAACAACTTTTTCTAACTTTATTTTTCCTGAATAGTTTATTCTGAATATCATTCTGAGTAATTTTATCAAGTGCCCCAAATTTCCATTGCATTAAACTTATAGAATAATGTGGGAGAAATCGTATTTCTTATATTGTATTCGATCTTGCCACTTAGGAACATGGTGTATTTGTTTACTCAAGTTTTTTATGTTCTCACCTAAATTTTTTAGTTTTCTTTTTGTAAGTTCCATATATTTAAGTATACCTTCATTCTTAAGTATTTTATGTATTTCTTTTTTCTGTTGTGAAAGAGTACTTCTCCCTATTTTCAAGCTTGTTATTATTTATAATTAAGAAAGCTGAGGATTTTTATATGTTTACTTGAAAATCAGACTCCTTAGTTTCTTATTAGTTCTCATAGTTTCTCAGTTGATATTTTGAATTTTCTTGGTAGGTCCCTAGAATTTCTCCTTATCCCTAGTTATATCGTATATGTTTCATTGCTTTTGGCTGGAACTTTGAGATTGTTTAAACTAAAAGGAGACTTTGGGCATCCTTGTTTGATTTTGAATTTAATGTGAGTGCTGTTTGTGTGTGTGTGTGTGTGTGTGTGTGTGTGTGTGTGTATTTTTTTTTTTTTTTGTGGCAGTGCCCCGCGGCATGCGAGATCTTAGTTCCCCGACCAGGGATCGCACCCGCGCCTCCTGCATTGGGAGTGTGAAGTCTTAACCTGCTGGACCGCCAGGGAAATCCTGCTAGTATTTATGTTATGTATGTTAGCTCGTTTTGGGATACATATTCTTTCTTATACTAAAGAATTGCTATTTTTACCGAGTTTTAAAAAATCAGAAATATTTTATTTCACTTTTTGCATTTATCAGTGTTACCATATATTGCTGTGAGCTGTTAATGTGCTGTATTATAATTATTTAATAATGTTTCTAATAGTAAACCATCCTTGAGTTTCAGAAATTAGTCTGTTTTGCCCTGTGAGTTAATCTTTAATACAAATATTTTGCATTTGTTAGTATTTTGTTTAAAGGTTTTTACATCATTGGTCATAAGTTAGACAAGACAATTTCCTGTTTGGAGGACTATCTTTTTATAGTTTTGGAAGCAGGCTAATGCTAACATTGAACACTTAAATGAACAGCTTTTATTTCCCTACCCAGTGTTCTGGAGCAGTTTAAATAGCATTTATATGTCTAAAGTAGTCTGATTCTGTGCCCCTTTTTGGGGGGGAGAGGGAGCATCTGGATAACTTCTTTAGTTTTATGTGAGTCCATATAGTCTAGTTTTCTATTTTTTACTGAGGCAGTCTTGATGATTTATTTTTTCTTACACAGGTGACATTTAGATTTTCAGAATTCACTAGCAGAGAGTTGTATGAGATATCTGTAGTATGTGTACTTGCATGTCCCCTTGTTTGCTTTCCTTTTTGTGTGTGTGTGCTTAAAACATAATTTGTTTTATTTTACTATTTTAAAAACCTGGCTCTTAGTTTTATTCATTATTTCCTTTAAAAGTTTTTTTTTTAAATTTATTAATTTCTCCCTTGTCCTCCCTGCAGGTTGATACTTTTTCTCTTTCTAACTTCTAGTTTATTTGCTTAAATTTATTTAAATTTATTTTTGTTTGATGATCAAGCATTTAGGGTTTTTTTTTAATTGAGGTATAGTTGATTTACAATATTGTATTAATTTTAGGTGTACAACATATTGATTCAAAATTTTTATAAATTATAATCCATTTATAGTTATTAAAAATATTGGCTCTATTCCCTGTGTTGTACAATATCCTTGATGCTTAATTGTTTTATACATAGTACTTTGTACCTCTTAATCCCCTGCCCCTATCTTGCCCCTCCCACCTCCCCTCTCCCCACTGGTAACCTAGTTTGTTTGTTCACAGTATCTGTGATTCTGTTTCTTTTTTGTTATGTTCACTATTTTGTTTTATTTTTTATATTCCACATATACATGATAAAATACAGTATTTGTGTTTCTCTGTCTGGCTTATTTCACTGAGCATAATACCCTCCTGGTCCATCCATGTTGTTGTAAATGGCAAATTTTATTCTTTTTTATGGCTGAGTAGTATTCTGTGTGTGTGTGTGTGTGTGTGTGTGTGTGTGTGTGTGTGTGTGTGTGTGTATACACCGCATCTTCTTTATCCATTCATCTGTTCATGGGCAGTTAGGTTGCTTCCATATCTTGGCTATTGTAAATAATATGAACATTGGGGTGCATGCTTATTTCGGGGCTCCCTGTCTGTTTCATTGATCTGTGTATCCATGTTTGTGCCAGTACCATACTGTTTTGATTACTGAAGATTTGTAGTGTAGTGTGAAGTCAGGGAGCATGGTACCTCCAGCTCTGTTCTTCTCTTTCAAGATTGTTTTGGCTATTCAGGGTCTTTTATGTTTCCATACAAATTTTAAATTTATTTGTCCTAGTTCTGTGAACAATGCCATTGGTATTTTGATAGGGATTGCATTAAATCTGTAGATTGTGTTGGGTAGTATGGTTATTTTAACAATACTGATTTTTCCAATCCATGAACATGATGTGTCTCTCCATCTGTGTCTTCTTCAGTTTCATCAGTGTCCTTTTGTTTTTCGAGTACAGGTCTTTTACCTCCTTAGGTAGGTTTATTCCTAGGTATTTTATTCTTTTTTGATGCATTGGTGCATGGAATTGTTTCCTTAATTTCTCTTTCTGATAGTTCGTTGTTAGTGTATAGAAATGCAACAGACTTCTATATATTAATTTTGAATCCTGCAACTTTACTGAATTCATTGAAGAGCTCTAGTCGTTTTTTGGTGGTGTCTTTAGGATTTTCTATATATAATGTCATGTCATCTGCAAACAATGACAGTTTTACTTCCTGTTTTCCAATTTGGATTCCTTTTATTACTCTTTGTTATCTGAAAGCTGTGTCTAGGACTTCTAATACTATATTGAATAAAAGTGAGGAGAGTGGGCATCCTTGTCTTGTTTCTGATCTTAGAGGAAATGCTTTCAGCTTTTCATTGTTGAGTATGATGTTAGCTGTGGGCTAATAATATATGGCCTTTATTATGTTGAGGTGTGTTCCCTCTGTACCCACTTCCTGTAGAGATTTTATCGTAAGTGGATGTTGAAATTTGTCAAAAGCTTTTTGTGCATCTTTTGAGATGGTCATATTGTTTTTATTCTTCAATTTGTCAATGTGGTGTATCACATTGATTGATTTGTGGATATTGAACCATCCTTGCATCCCTGCAATAAATCCCACTTGATAATGGTATACGGTCTCCTTTTAACATATTGTTGGATTCAGTTTGCTAATGTTTTTTTGAGGATTATTGAGTCTATGTTCATCAGTGATATTAGCTTGTAATTTTCTTTTCTTGTGATCTCTTTGTCTGATTTTGTTGTCAGGGTGATGCTAGCCTCATAGAATGATTCCTTTAGGAATCATTCCTCAGCAACTTTTTAGAATAGTTTGAGAAGGATAGGTGTTAGCTCTTCTCTAAAGTTTGGTGGAATTCACCTGTGAAGCTATCTGGTCCAGGACTTTTGTTTTCTGGGAGTTTTTAAATTACTGATTCAATTTCATTATGGGTAATTGCTCTGTTTATGTTTTCTATTCCTTCTTGGTTCAGTCTTGGGAGATTGTACATTTCTAGGACTTTGTCCATTTCTTCTAGTTTGTACATTTTATTGGCATATCTCTTATGATTCTTTTTATTTCTGTGGTGTTGCTTATAAATTCTCCTTTTTTATTTCTGATTTTTATTGATTTGGGCCCTCTTTTTTTCCTCAATGAGTCTGGCTAAAAGTTTATCAATTTTGTTTATTTTTTCAAAGAACCAGCTTTTAGTTTCACTGATATTTTCTATTGTTTTTATTAGTCTCTATTTTATTAATTCTTGATCTTTATGATTTCTTTCCTTCTACTAACTTTGGGTTTTGTTTGTTCTTTTTCCTTTAGGTGTAAGGTTAGGTTTTTTTTTTTTTTTGGTTTAAAGTTAGGTTGTTTATTTGAGATTTTTCTTTTTTCCTTAGGTAAGCTGTATCGCTTTAAAATTCCCTCTTAGAACTGCTTTTGTTGCATCGTATAGAATTTGGATTTATTGTGTTTTTGTTTTCATTTATCTCCAGGTTTTTTTTTCTTCAGTGATCCATTGGTTGTTTAGGAGCATATTGTTTAGCCTCCATGCGTTTGTGTTTTTGGCAGGTTTTTTTTTTTTGGAGTCTCATGGCATTGTGGTCAAAAAAGATGCTTGATATGATTTCAATTTTCTTAAATTTACCGAGGCCTGTTTTGTGGCCTAGCATGTGATCTATCCTGGAGAATGTTCCATATGCACTTGTAAAGAATGTGTTATCTGCTGCTTTTGGACAGAGTGTTCTATATATATCTATTAAGTCCATCTGCTCTAATGTGTCACTTAAGGGCAGTGTTACCTTATTGATCTTCTGTCTGGATGATCTGTCCATTGATGTAAGTGGGTGTTAATGTCCATTACTAATATTGTGTTATTGTTGATTTCTCCCTTTATGTCTGTTAATATTTGCTCTTTGTGTTTAGGTGCTCCTATGTTGGGTGCATATATATTTGTAATTGTTATATTTTATTCTTGGATTGATTCCCTGATCATGATATGATATGCTTCTTTGTCTCTTGTCACAGTCTTTGTTTTAAAATCTATTTTGTCTCATACAGGTATTGCTACCCTGGCTTTCTTTTGATTTCCATTTGCGTGGAATACCTTTTTCCATCCCCTTACTTTCAGTCTGTGTCTTTGGATATGAAGTGAGTCTCTTGTAGACAGCATATATTACAGGTCTTGTTTTTGCATCCATTCAGCTGCTCTCTGTCTTTTGATTAGAGCATTTATTCTATTTATATTTAAAGTAATTATTGATACTTATGTATTTACTGCCACTGTGTTAATTGTTTTGGAGTTGTTTTTGTAGGTCTTTTTTGTTTCTTTTTTTTGTTCTCTTCCCCTATGATTTGATGACTATCTTTAGTGTTATGTTTGGATTCCGTTTTCTTTTGTGTATGTATCTATTATAGATTTTTGTTTTGTTGTTACCATGAGGTTTATATGTAGCAATCTATATTTATATACATGATTATTTTAGGTTGGTGATCTCTTAATTTCAAATGCATTGTAACAACCCTGCATTTGTACTCTTCTCTCCTCACAATTACCATTTTCGATACCATATATATTTTACATCTGTTTGTTTTGTGTATTCCTTAACTGCTTATTGTGGATATAGCTTATTTTACTGCCATTGTCTTTTAACCTTCCTACTAGCTCTGTACATGTTGTTTTACTACCTTTACTGTATGTTTGCCTTTACTGATGAGCTTTTTCCTTTCATAATTTTCATGTTCCTAGTTGTAGCCTTTTCTTTTTCACTTAGAGAAGGCCTTTTAACATTTCTTGTAAAGCTGGTTTGTTGGTGCTGAACTCTTTTAGCTTTTGCTTATCTGCAAAACATTTGATCTCTCCATCAAATCAGAATGAGAGCCTTGCCAGGTAGAATATTCTTGATTGTAGGTTTTTCCCTTTCATCATTTTAAATATATCATGCCACTCCCTTCTGGCCTGCAGAGTTTCTGCTGAAAAGTCAGCTGATAGTCTTATGGGAGTTCCCTTTTATGTAACTTAGTGCTTTTTCCTTGCTCCTTTTAATATTCTCTCCTTTTAAAATGTTTTTGCCATTTTAATAACACTGTGTCTTGGTGTGGTCCTCTTTTGGTTGATCCTGTTTGGGCCTCTCTGTGCTTTCTGCACTGGGATGTCTGTATCCTTTCGCAGGTTAGGGAAATTTTCAGGTATTATTTTTTCAAATGTGTTATTTGCTCCTTTGTCTCTTCCTTTTGGGACCCCTGTAATGTGAATCCTAGTATGCTCGATGTTGCCCCGGAGGTCTCTAACTGTCCTTATTTCTTTTTATTCTTTTTTCTGTTCAGCATCAGTGATTTCCACTATTCTTGTCTTCCAGGTTGCTGATCCTTTTCCTCTGTATCATTTAGTCTTCTACTGATTCCTTATAGTGTAATTTTTGTTTCATTTATTGTGTTCTTCATCTCAGTTTGGTTGTTCTTTATATTTTCCAACTCTTCGTTAAAAACTTATAATTTCCTGCCCTGTGCATCTTTACTTCTCCTGAGTTCTTTCATCATCCTTATGATCATTACCTTGAACTCTTTCTTGGGTAGATTGCCTATATTTACTTCACTTTGTTCTTCTTCTGGGGTTTTATCTTATTCCTTCGTTTGAAATGTGTTCCTCTGTCAACTTATTTTGCCTAAGTTGTTGTTTTTGTTTTTATGTATCTGGTATGTTGGTTATGTTTCCTGACCTTAGAAAAGTACCCTTTTGTAGGAGATATCTATGCGCCCCAGCTGTATACTTCTCTCTGGTCACTAGAACTGTGTGCTCTAGTGGTGCCTCCTATATGGGCTTTTTGGGTCCTTCTATTGTGGTGGGCTGACCACTGTGGGTGGACTGGTAGGTGTGGCTGGCCCCTGGTCTGGTTGGTTGCCAAGCCCTGCCTTGTGTGGAGGCTGCCAGCCACTGATTAGTAGGGCTGGGTTGTGAGGTGGCTGGCTGTGGAACCCCAGGGGGCCTTAGGGCTAGTGCTGGCTCACTGGTGGACAGAGTTGGGGTCCAGGAGATCCTGGGGCCAGTACTCACTCACTGGTGGCTGAAGCCAGGTCTTGGAGCTGGTGCTGGCCTTACTGGCAAGCAGAGCTGGGTCCTGGGGTCTGGCTAGAGGGCCCAGGGGTCCCAGAGCTGGTGTCAGACCACTGGAGGGTGGGGCTGGTTTGTGATACAGCTGGCTGCAGGGTTTGGGGTGTCCTGAAACTTGTCTTGGCTTGCTGGTAGGTGGGACTAGGGCCCAACTGTCCCAGGTCTGGTGCTGGCCTGCTAGTGGTTGGGCTGGGTCCTGCCCCGGCAGGCTTCAGGGCTGAGGTTGTCCTGGGGCTGGTGAGTGCCCACTGGTGGGTGAGACTGGTCTTGAGGCTAGAGCAGGCTTGCTTTTGGGCAGGGGCTGGTGCCTGTCCAGTGGTATGTGGGGCTGGTCCTGAGGCCAGTGTCAGCTTCCTGCTGGTAGGTGGAGTTGGGTCTTGGAATCTCTGCCTGTAGGGCCCTGGAGGTCCCAGATCTAGTGCCTGCACACTGGTGTGTGGGGCCAGGTCCTGGGCCCTCTGGTGGGCACAGCTGTGTCTGGGGCAGCTGTCTGTTCAGGGGTTCTTAAGGCAGCCTGCCTGTTGGTGGGTGGGGGGTATGTCTTGGCCCAGTTAGTTGCTTGGCCTCGGGTGGCCCAGAACTGGTACCTACAGGCTGTTGAGTCCTGGGGTCCTGGGGCTAATAAGCTAGAGGGAGGATTCCACAGTGATACTTGCCAGCACCAGTGTCTGATAGAACTAGCATCCAAAGATGGCTGCCCCCAGTGTCTGTGTCCTTAGGGTGAGCTCCAGTTTCCTCCTGCTTCTCTGGGAGACTTCTCAAGATCAGCAGTTAGGTCTGACCCAGGCTCCTTTCAAATTACTTCTTTTTCCCTGGGCCCTGGAATGTGTGAGATTTTGTGTTTGTCCTTTAGGAGTAGAGTCTGTTTCCCACAGCCCTCCAGCCCCCCTGAATTTAAGCCCTGCTAGCCTTCAAAGCCAAACATTCTCAAGGCTTGTTTCCTGGCACAGGACTCCTGGGCTAGGGAGCCTCATGTGGGGCTTAGACCCCTTGCTCCCTGGGGAGAACCTCTGCAATTGTATTCTCCTGTTTGTGGACTGCCCACTGAGGGGCATGTGTCTTGACTATACCATGACTCTCCCCCTCCTACCCATCTCGTTGTGGTTCTTCTTTATATCTTTAGTTGTAGAAGATCTTTTCTGGTAGGTTCTAGTCTTTTTCATAGGTGGTTCTGCAGATAGTTGTGATTTTGGTGTGCCCCTGAGAGGAGGTGAGCTCAGGGTCTTTCTACTCTGCCATGTTGGGAAGTCTCCTGCAAGCATTTAGGTTTTGGATTTGTTCTCGATTACAACTTAATTCTGTATCCCCTCCCCTCCAGATTTTGATACTAAGCCCTCCTTGTTATTTTCTAGATGGCTTCTAATTGTGTTTGGTTTTGGTATCCCTTTTGGCCCAAGAATTATTTAGAAAAGGGTTTGTTATATTTTTAGTTGGTTAAATTATTTTGGCTATAATTTTTCTCATTGCATTCAAATTTTAATCAGTTTTGTTCATAGATGTGAAATTTATGATTTGAAATAATTTTTATGGCTTAATATCTGATCAGTTTTAGTGTTCACAGGTTCTTGGAAAATATGTATTCTTTGTTGGCAACATAATTTAACATACATTGTTAAGTTTATTGTTATAAAACGGTTTATTCAGTTTTCTGTATCCTTTTTATTTTTTATCTTGTCTACTTGCCCAAGGCTTAAGAAAACTCAACAGTCTTTCACTTCTATTATGTTTCTGTCAATACCTCATTTAAAATGAGGTATTTAAAATGTATACATATTTTTTCTATTTTAATGCTGTATCATTTGGCACATAGACATTTATAAGTTTTCCTGTTCCTTTTGTGTATACCCATTAACAGTATAAAATAGTCACATTCATTCCATTCAGTATCTTTTGCCCAGAATTGTATTTTTATATTATATTGATTTGAATTTGTTTGATACATCTTTGCTGATTGTTTTTGTAAATAGAGGTTGCATTTTGTTGTTCGACCCTTGCCTTTTAAAATGTGATTTTAACCTATTTAAAATTCTTTTTATAATTGATACTTTTTTAATGTTTTCTATATTTGCTGTTCTTTATTTTCTTTATGTGTTATTCTTTAAGGGCCTACAAGGTGTAGTATGACACTTCTTTTAGCTGTGGGAAACCAAAATATGTATATATAAAAATAGATTGTGAGGCATATTCTGTACTGGATTTCTTTCAGTCCTGCTCCATCTGTCTTAAGTTTAGTAGAGATTCCTCCCAGATTCTGACAAGAAGTTGTCTGTTGTGAGTCTTTCATTTTCCTATACTTGTAAGTATTTAACTAGGAGGTTGGTAGAAGCTGTAGAAAGAGTTGTTTGGTAGATGTAATTTTTAAATGAACTCTAGTATTAGATTTGTTAGGGTAATGCAACATACAGCAAATCTTGGTTTGTCTGAACATCAATAGAGTTAGAAGACGGGAGAGACCAATATTTTAGTAAATTAGAATTCAACATTTTAAGAAATGATAACCAGCTATGTAGTTAATGTTAATTGTCATGAGATTCATACTGAATTCACTTCAGGGATGGTAATGATGACTGAAGATATTTGCAGTGGAAGCATCTTCAGCTGGAAGAATTTATTTAATTGTCATGCATGATTGAAGTCAGGAAATAATATTAATTAGGAAATTGTAAAAAAAAATTTTTTCCCCATTGGGACATGCTGCTTGGGGGAGTATTTAAATGTTGGTTCTTCTAGCAGATGTGCCCAATAGAGGTCTTGTTCTTTGGCAGTGTCCCTCAAAAAAGAGCAGAATTATAGTTTCTTTTGTTTCACAAGTTGCCCTTTTCTTGGAGAATTTTTAGGTGATTCTATTAAATATTAGTTTTCTCACAATGAATGATCTTATTTGTAAATTTGTATATGAGAATTTATATCACTATATACTACTGATATATCTGTTATAATCCGTCACGCCCTCCCCCCTCTCGGGCCCCCCCCCCCTTACTTGAAAGGGGTTTGCTCGAATTATCACTAGATGGCAGTCTTGCGTTTTAGTAACTTAGAGCTTTAGTCACAAGCTCCCTCTTTCTCCCCCTGCCCTCCCTCCCCCATATCTTCCAGATATATGAAGATTTTTAACCACTCTCTTATATAAATTGAACATATGTGGAACCAGGCAACAAAATAGAATTTCAGAGTCAATTCTGTAGCATTCCCACCTTGCTCACATTAGTTAATTCCATACTTGGAAGTTGAGCTATCTCTTGACTAAAGAAGTCTTCCCTGACTCCCCAGACTGGCTTAGTCCCCTTGATAAATGTTGCTTGTAATTTTTTCCTTTTAGGGTGCTCTTCACAGTTTTATGTTGTTTTTGTATGTGGCTGATTAATACCTTTCCTCTCTATGTGCCCCTCCCTGCAAATTGTTTGTATATTCCACAAGATCAGGGACAGTATCTGTTGCTGACCACTGTTATTTATAGTAAGGCATTTAGTAGATGTTCAGTTAAATAGTTATTAAATAAATGAGGCAATGGATGAATGAACTATGAAGATCCTATTAGGAACATAAAATGCCACGCACAAAATATATGTCAAGAAGACTAGTTCAGTTTATGATCATCGTTTTCTAAATTTATTTATGAAATAATTTCAAACTTACAGAAAAGTTGTACCCTTTATCTAAATGTTGGGCTTCGAAAGTGATGCCCCATCACCCTAGAACACTTTCAGTATATTTTGTGCAAACATGGCATTTTTCTATGTAACTATGGGATAGCTATCAACATCAGGAAATTATCATTGATACATGAATCCCATCTAATCCTTAGACCCCCCATTTAAGTTTCACCTATTTTCTCATTAATGACCTTAATAGCACAAGGATTCAGCTCAAACCACATGTTGTATTTAGTTGTCAAGTCTCTTTAGACTATTTTAATCAGGAACAGTTTTGTGGTCTTTAATGTTCATGACCTTGACACTTTTGAAAATTATAGCACTTATTTTGTAGAATGGTTCTCAGTTTGGAGTTGTCTCATGTTCCTCATGATTTAAGTTAGGCATCTTTGGGAGGAACATCACAGAAGTGACATTGTGTTTTGGTGACCCAGGATTTTGTTTTATTACTGATAGTAATAATTTATTCACTTGATTAAGTTGGTGTCTGCCAGACTTTTCCATTGTAAAGTTACCTTTTTTCTCTTTGTAGTTAGTAAGTATTTTACATGTTAATATCAGTATAGAATTGTTTACTGTTTTACTCAGTGGGTTGTAATTTGTTGCTATCATTATTTATTTTGATGTTTAAATTGCCCAGCATTTGGCCATTGGGATCCCTTCATGCTGCATTGTGTGTTCTTTTGACATGTCCCTGTCATTCTTTATGGGTGTCCTTGCTTTTTTGGCACAAGATGCTCAGGGCTCATCTTGCCTTTCAACAATCGTTTCTTCAAAGAGCCCTGGTTTGGAGAATGGTATTTTAAAAATAAGATCTGTATGCATAGTGTCTGCATTGTTATTGGACCTGTCCATGGACAGAGCTAGGGAATATGTATTTGTATATACAAGCGTTTATATAGAAATTTTCATTGGTAGTAATTTATACATATGTGTATGTTTATTTTTGTGTGTGTATGTTATACACAAACACACACATAAGCACACACACAGTATCTCCATGAAGTCACACTGATACCTTCATTGCACAGGATTTATTCTAGTTTTCTTTCCATATTTACAACCTCCTTCTCCAACATGGAGAATTTTGGCTTCTACTATTCTTAATATATTTTTTTATTTGATGAATTCCAGTGTACGTAACAGTCTGTCCTTTGCACTTACGGGCAGATGCCCTCCTCACCCCTTTCAAGGCCTGACACCCAAGTCAACCTGTCTCCCTTGCCTCTGCATGGGTATCCTCCCTTTTTGTTTTGTTTTTCATTTTGATTTTAATTTCTAGTTTTATTACATGGTGATCAGAGAGTTTTGTTTTTAATATTTCTCTTTTATGGAACTTACTGACATTTCCTTTTGACCTAATATATAGTCAATTTTTGTGAATATTCCCGATGCTCTTAGAAGAAGGTATATTCTCTACTATCAGGATACAGTGTTCAACATATCTATATAAGATTTGCCTTATTAATTATGTTATTTAGATCTATATAAATATTCTTAATTTTTGTTTAATCGGTCTGTCTTATACTGAGAGTGGAGTGTTAGCATCTGCTATCAGTAGTATGTTTCTAATACTTCTCCTGTATTTCCTGTAGTTTCTGCCTTACATAAGAGGTTGGTCTTATCTGGTGCATAGATATTGTGCCTTGCTATATTTTCACTGTGAATTGTGACTTCATAAAATTCCTTCTTCGTGTCACTTAGTATTTTTTAGCCTGCAGTCTACTTTGAGCTCATGATTTCAATCCCTCCTTTACTGTTTCCACTTCTGTGGTATATCTTTGCCCATTTTTCTACATAAAGGCAACTTGAAGTCTGTTATATTCTGTCTTCCAGTAATGCTGAAGGCCTGGGCGTGTGTGGTTTTTATTTGTGCTACTTGTTGAATTTATTTATTTGTTCTTGGTGAGGATGTGTGGAGTGATTCTGATTCAAGTGACTACCATTACCCTGCAGACCAAGAATCTCATCTTCCTGTTTTTAGTATGACTCTCTGCTATGATACCAGCCATATTAGAAGCATGTGTTTTTTTCTCTGTACAGTTACTGATAACATATATGCAGCTTGTGATAGGTACCTTCAGGTTATTCAAGCTCCCCCTCATCTGTTAAATGATGTTGTTAGCTTCAACTTGAAAAATTTGAGTCTGTGATTCACAATACATTTGATGATTAGGGCCTAAAACACCTTGCCTTTCATTGTATCTGCACTTGTTACTGAGCATGTACTCATACAACTTAAGCCTTTACATAGATATTATTAGAGGCTAGTGCCATTGGATGTTGGTTTCACTCTGGCAGTTTAATATTTTGATTGTCTGTATTCAAGTGACAAGCTTGACAGTTCTTAATATATTTATTTTATACATGTAAAAGTTTATCCTTTGGCTAATGACTAAATCAGTTACTCAAATATGGCCTTTCTGTATCAGGTTGAGTAGATTGTGATTTGTTCAATCTGAGTTACCTCATTTGAATGATTCTTACTGGGGCAACCTATTTTGTTCAGATGGTTTTCATTATACTCAGAATTTCCAAATATAGCTCCCTTCACTGTGACCAGAATTAACCATCATTTTAAAAGTAATAAGAGAATACATTGTCTTTTATAAAATTAGAACACTTCAGATAAATCTTTTATGCCCTTTGACTTCAGCCTGAACCTTGTTCCACCTTACTATAATTAACCATTATTATGAGTTTTGTGTGCCTGGAAGAGGTTGAAGTTTCGGATTGAAATGCCTCACTGACTCCTAGGAAGAAATAAGGAAGACAGGAATCTTTTATATGTACCAGTGAAATACCTGAGTTTCAGATATAAAGAGAAAATCTTAACATACTTCCACTTTAAAAGAACTGGTTACAGTACTTAAATAATATTGATAATAACAGCAGCTAATGTTTATTGAAAATTTATCATGTGCCAGGCCTTCTTTAAGTGCTAACGCATGTGATACTCTTAATCCACACAACAAACCAGCCTAGCAAGGTTGTTATCCACAGAAGAGAAAAAGGGGGCATGAGTGGTTTAGTAATGTGACCAGGATCATGCATGTGGCATGTGGTAAAGTTGGAATTCAAACCCAGGTAGTCTGGTTACAGACTGCATGCTCTTGATCACTATGTTGTTCTGCATGTGAAAAAATTAGGTTAGTATTGGACTCTCATCTGTGGTGCTAGAAGCTAGAGGAGTGCCAAATGTCTTTTGCAAAATCTGTCACTTTTTTGTCACGGCCAACAAACTGCATGTTTGTGTATATGTAGAATTCAGAAAATCTGCTACCCTGAACCCTCTCTGAGAAAAATAAATGAGGAAAAAGATCTCAAGATAGAAGACTTGAAATTTTTAAAATGTGTTAAGTGAAAGTGTTCTAAAAGAGGTGATATGGGAGAAGTGAAAGCTAACTTGTCTTGATGGGATTGCTTAGTTATTTAATATGATAATAGTATACTAGAGAAATATCAGTTAATCATAACTATTAGGATGGGAAATGGAATTGAGAAACACGAAAGAAAGCTTTCAAATGATAGAAGAAGAAAAGGAAATGTGGAAAAATGTAACCAAGCAAGTGAAATAAGAAGTTGTAAAGAAGGAAAAAAAAATTAATGAATAGTAGAAAGTAAGTAAGTTGGAAGGAATGAAATGAAATGTTTGTCTGTCATTACTGACTATGAATGAGCCAAAATGTCCTCAAAAATCAGATATCGAAAATTATACAATTTGTAGGGTCGGAGAATATGTGTGTGTGTGTTTATTAATTAAATGATAAAGTAAAGTTGAAAGAAATGATTGGGCAGAGATAAACTAGGTAAATGCAAATAAAGTAAAGGAAAAGTGGTAATATTAATGTCAGACAAAGAATAATTCAGGGTTAAAAGCACTGACTGCATATTGTGTATTTACAAGTTGCAGTCCTTGAAGATGCTATAATAATTGCAAATCTCCCCCCCCACTGAGATATAATTGACATATAGCATTGTATTAGTTTCAGGTGTACAACATAATGATTCAATGTTTGTATATATTGTGAAATGATCACTACAGTAAGTCTAGTTAACATCCATCACTACACTTTATTTTTCTTGTGATGAGAACTCTTAAGATCTATTCTCTGAGCCACTTACAAATACACACTATTGTATTATTAACTCTAGTTACCATGCTGCACATTATATCACCATGACTTAGTTGTTTTATAACTGGACGTTCATACCTTTTGACCACTTTACCAACCCCTCCAGCCCCTGCCTCTGGCATCCACCATTCTGTTCTCTGTATCTATGAGTTTGGGTTTTTGTTTTTTTTTTTAAGATTCCACACATATGCAAGATCATACAGTATTTGTCTTTCTCTGTCCTACTTATTAGCATAATGCCCTCAAACTGTGTCCATGTTGTTGCAGATAGCAAGAATTCCTTTTTTATGGCTAAATAATATTCCACTATGTACACACACACACACACAGTCATACATACATTATATACATACCACATCTTCTTTATCCATGCACTCATCAATGGATACTTAAGTTGCTTCCATGTGTTGGCTATTGTAAGTAATGGTGCAATGAGCATGCTGGGAGCAGTGCATGTCTTTTTGAATTAGTTTTTTAGGATAAATACCCAGGAGTAGAACTGCTGGATCAAACAGTAGTTCTATTTTTAATTTTTTGAGGAACCTTCATACTGTTTTCCATAGTGACTCCACCAATTTACATTCCCAGCAATGGTGCACAAGGGTTCTCTTTTCTCTACAGTCTCACCAACGCTTATTATTTCCTGTCTTTTTGATAATAGCCATTTTAGCAGGTATGAGGTGATATCTCATGGTGGTTTTGATTTGCATTTTCCTGATGATTAGTTATATTGAGTACCTTTTCATGTACCTGTTGGCCATCTGTATGTCTTCTTTGGAAAATGTCCATTCAGATCCTCTGTCCACTTTTCAACTAGATTGTTTGTTTTTTTGCTATTGAGTTGTATGAGTTCTTCATATATTTTGGATATTAACCCTTTATCAGATATATGATTTGCAAATATTTTCTCCCATTTGTTAGGTTGCTGTTTCATTTTGTTGTTGGTTTCATTTGCTATACAGAACACTAACCTCTTATACAATACAACAGCCATAACCACATGGCACCCACATAGGTAGAGCAAAAGCTCCGAGAAATACAACCTGATTAGAAGACAGTTATTGTGAGAATTTAAAATTCAGTTCTTTAGTGGCACTAGGCTTATTTCCTGTGCTTAACAGCCACACATGGCTAGTGGCTGCCACATTGGACAGTGCAGATATGGAACATTTCCATTCTGGCAGAAAGTTTAATTGGATGGCTCTGATCTAGAAAGTATAGCAAAGGAGAACACTTTATAGACTTATGGGACATAGCTAAACTGGTATTTGGAGGAAAATTGAATGCCTTTAATAACTGCATTATTTAAAATAAAAAAAACTGAAAATAAGTTATTGCTCAAGTGCTCAGTTTTTAAGTACTCAAAAAATAAGTACTCAAGATATTAGAAAAACAAAAAATAAAACCAAAAGGATAGAGAAGAGAATTTTTTTAAATGCCGAAAATAATGAGATAGAAATAGAACAAAACATAGAAATACTGAAATTGATTGAAAAAAGTAAAGATTCTGAACAGACTATAACTGTTGAAAAGGAAATAAAAAATGTATTTATTAGTCACCATATCAGGATGATATTCCAGCTAAATTATATTTACTTCTAAAAAAATTGATTTTACTTTTATTCTAATAAGTGATGGACAGCTTTTTAATATGTTTTTCTGAAGCTAGTGTAATATTATACCAATGCTTGGTAAAGGTAATTTTTTTTTTAAAGACCAATTTTTAGATGCAAAAATTCTAAATGAGATTTAGCTAATTTAATCATACAGCAGTAAAAGAATAGCATTTTCTTGGAATGCAAGGATAGTTCACAATAGGAAATCTATCAATTTATTGCATCAAGAGACTAAAGGAGAAAAGCCATGTGATTCTGTTACTGGATGCTGAAAAGGCATTTGATGAAATAATTAAAAACACTTAAATGTAATAAGAATTATGGGAGAAACTGCTCCAGTTATAGGAATAATCATAGCGCCTACCACAGAGGGTTATTGTGAGGATTTAATGACTTAACATATGTAAAAATGCTTAGAACAATATCTGGCACATAGAAATTATTCAGTGTTAGCTCTTTCTACTGTTTAAATAAGATAAAGTTGATTTGTTAAAAAAACAATAGGCAAATAATTGCATTGAATGGCAAAGTATTTTGATTAAAATGATCAAGACAGAGTTTTGTTCTTACCACTATATTCAGAATCATTTTTGAGGTTGCTTCATTTCTCTATAATAAAAGTAGAAAATAAAGTAACTGTTACAAATACTAAAAGAGGAGAGAAAATATTTTAAGTTACAAATGATATGATTTGCATGCCTAGAAAACCCTAGAGACTATTAAAGACTAATAAAAATACTCAGAGATAAGTTTAACATAATGGTTCTGTAGCAAGAAAATGAAGAAATGAAAGTTGAACGAGATCTCAATAAAAATTGTCAACCTTTCCAAAATTAACATATGAATTTCGTTAATTCCTGTTAGAAACCTAGAAACCTTTAAAATGATTTTAAAGTGCATGTGGAAAATATACTTCTAAAACTACCTAAGAAAATATACTATATATTTAATTCTGTTTTTGTTAACAGTCCCTCTCCCTCCTCATCCCCTCTCTCCTTCTCCATGCTATAAACACCTATTTGTATGGAGAAGGCTGAGGAAGAAAACAGTCATGCCATTTTAGTGGCATTGTTTTCCTTACCTTGGTGTAGATGGGAATCTATGGAGAGTTAGAGGGGTGATCATACTTAATTTAATATATATTTTTGTCTCTTTCACTTGTTATAAGGAATATATGTATAATTTTTAGTGTAATATGTATTACATATATATAATTCTTATATATTATATACAATTATACATTATAATTATAATGTATATAATTGATCTAATATAGAAAAGATAATAGAAAAATGTTTAATGACTTTTCACTCATTGAAGTTGTAACTCCATTTTAGTTAAAACTAGAAATAAAACATATCATTGATTGATTTAGGAGATTTTAAAGAAAGATCTCAGATTTTTTAAATGCATACTGAAAAACCAAAATGTATTTTCTTTTAGCTTTCCTGAATGTTTGGTGCTTCCTACAATGGCAAGATTAATTTTTAACTCAAAAATTCTGAAAAGAATTTTCTCTTTTTTTCTCTCTGTCAAAGGTATGCAACCACTCATGTATTCGGTTCAGGAAGCGTTAAATGCTAGACCATGGTGGATTCGTGTGGGGACTGACATTTGTTACTATAAGTAAGTATTCTGACAATAATAGGACATCAGTTTACAGAAGGAAATATTAATTCGTCTTATTTCAGTTCAAAGATAAAAAGTTATTGTGTTCTTTGAATTTGGTGATATGCTTTAGTATTACTTCCAACACAGTTTTTAAAAATTTGAGATCCATTATGGGGGTATATTTAGTGGAAATAAAACGTGTTTTGTAGACAGACGACAGACTTAGGTCCAAATCTTGCCTCCCCCACTTAGATGTGTTCTCAACTTTTTTAGCTTTAAAATTCTGGAAACTTCATTGAGTAAGACTGAAATTAGAAACTCTAGGAAATAATTTACAGTGGTTTTTTTATTATTCTGGTGATATTAAGTGTAATTCTTTTCTCTTCTGCACACAAATGTTTACCTCATTTTAACTTCCAAAATATTTTACTTGGAGATGTATTCCACAGTTACATTACTTCTGCTTTCACAGTTCAACTTTGACTTCAAATAGGTGATCTATTTATCAAGTTAAAATAAGTGCTAGAAATCATTTATTGCTTCAGTGGAATAATTGGATTATTCAATTCATGATTAAGTAATCTAGGATTATCATATGCCTTGCTTCCCATTTTTACTGTTTCTGCATGTAATACATTTCAAGATAACTTCTATCCACTATTGAATGCACTTGACATCCCTCTTTTTCTCTGTTATTAATCTTAATCCTGGCATTTCTGTTTAGTGGATTTTGAGTTTTTATATTTTATATTGTGCTTAACTAGCACTAATGTTCCTTTTCTTTTAGTTTTATCCGTTAGAAGAAGAAGAATTCTAAAATTAAACTGTTTTTAATGGTTTAGATAGGGTTTTGGAAAAACCTAGATCTTAAGTGCTATTGCTTTCTAAGAAAGAAATTGTTCCTTGGATTTAATCTCAGTAGGGTTTTCCCCATTTTATTAGCAAAATAAATAGTAAATAAATGAAGGAAAGAAGCATAAGGTTATATGTAATTCTTCTTCACCTGAATGAATTTCATATTTCTTTCAATGGTAGGCTAATATAAATATACTTTATCATTTATCTCTTTCTCATAAGTTGGAGTGGAGCAGTGATTATCTGGGAAGTGCTTGGTTAGATTTTGGCAGAATGATTTAAATTGTTAAAGGGTGAAACAACGTTTTTCAAAAAGTATTTCTTTCATGCTTCTCTTTTGCACAATAGAAATCATCAATCAATGAATGCTTTTCTTTTTCACACTGTAAAGTGAATGGTCATAGCATCTCAGGTGGTTTTTCTTTTTTATGTAAGGGGTGATGGCAAGGATTTTTGTTTGTTTAGTTTTTATTTTTTCTTTTGGCTCCTTCCAGATCCGGAATTGGAATTCAGGCCAATTCAACAGATATTTATTAACCACTTTCTATGTAACAAGCACTGTTCTAGTTGCTTTCCTCAAGCCTGAAATCCAGATAGTGGGGATTAAAAACTATTTTTGCACTGTCCTTTGATACTTGTTTGTCTCATCTGTAAAATGAGAATAAAACTACTTTCCACGAGTATGTGAGTGAATGTAACCTATAAAATGCCAGGTAGCTGTAATGTGGTGACATAAATACCTCCCCAATTAGATGTTAAGCTTTTGGAGTAAAAGAGTTGGCAGGATCTACTTCCAGACCTTATTTTGCATTTTCCTCAACTCTTAGCACCTTGTCATTGAATATCTATTCAAGATGTAGTGGCTAAGTTAATGAAGACTCTACCATTCTTTTAGGTCAGTGTTCTTTTACTTTCATTAATAGCAAGCTTGATTTTTATAAGATTATATTAGAAGATCTCATCCCAGGGTAGTTCTAAGGTTGTGATCTACCTTGAATGTCTGTGTGCATGAATAAGTAATCTATAGGCCATGGCTTTTCTTCAGTTCATGGCTTACATAATACAAGGTGATTTGGAATTTTAGAAATGAAGTTGATAGACCAAAGCATCTTTAGGTCATCATATCTCAATGATATTTAAAGTCTGGAAAGTAATATGTAGTTTTAAAAACTTTTTATTATGGAAATCTCCAAACATTTACAAAAGCGGATAATAGGATAATGAGGCCCCATGTATTCATCACTGAGTTTCAACAGTTATCAACACATGGTTTCATTTTAGCTATACTTTCACCCCTACCTCCACACTGAATTTTTTAAGGCATATTTTATCCTTATTTTTTTCCAGATATATTTTATCCATAAATACTTCAAAGGTCTTTGTCTTTTTGAGATACATATTTAAGACAATCTAACCACAAGGCCGTTGTCACACCTAAGAAAATTCCTTAATATGATAAAATATCCAGTCAATGTTCGGGCTTACTTGTCTCATAAATATTACTTTATAGTTGGTTTGTTTAAATCAGACCAACCAAGGGATCACACGTATGTCCTTTAAGTCTCTTAATTTATAGGCTTCCTTCTTCTCTATTTTTAAATTTCTCCTTTATTTATTGAAGAAATTAGATCATTTGTCATGTAGGATTTTCCACATTTTGGATTTTGCTGTTTGCATCCCTGTGGTGTTAATGAATTCTTCTATCTCACCAATTTCCTATAAACTCATAGTTAGATATAGAAGCTTTATCAGTTTCAGGTTTCATTTTTGACAAGAATACTTCATAGATGGTGCAGGGAATTCCTGTTGCATCATATTAGGAAACATATCATCTCTGGTTATTTCTTCTTTTGTAATTTTAAAATTGATCAGTGAATTCAGGTATTGTTGTCTGATCCATCAGCCTTTCATCCAATGGTCGTAGCAGCTGTTGGTGATCACTGCCTGGATCCAGTAATGTGTATGGCTATCAAAGAATGGGGCTCTAAAACCTCTATTGATGTACAGAGTAGTAGCTCTATTTAATTAGTAAATCCAGAAGTGGAAAGTCATGATGTTGACTGATAGCAATTAACTGCTTTTTTAGTACCAAGTCTAATTTTTGTTTTAAACAACATACTGATTTTTTATAGAGATTTATTTATTTATTTATTTATTTTTGGCTGCATCTGGTCTTATTTGCGGCACGCGGGATCTTTCATTGTGGCACGCAGGCTTCTTTCTAGTTGTGGTAAGCGGGCTCCAGAGCACGTGGGCTCTGTAGTTTGTGGTACTCAGGCTCTCTAGTTGAGGCACGTGAGATCAGTAGTTATGACGCGCGGGCTTAGTTGCTCCACGGCATGTGGGATCTTAGTTCCGTGACCAGGGAGGAAACCTGCGTCCCCTGCATTGTAAGGCAGATTCTTTACCACTAGACCACTAGGGAAGTCCCCCAAGTCTCATTTTTAAGAGTATCTAAGTTAAACTTTTTTACAAACTATGGTTTTTCTTTTTTTTTTTCTGAAGTTCTGTTTACTAAAATAGCAAGAAAAATCAGAATTTTGGTGTGGATGAAATAAACATGCTTTTCTGTTGCAGAAATCACTTCTCAAGAAGTTCAATTGCTGCAGGTGGGCAAAAGGGAAAATCCTACTATACAATTACATTCACTGTCATTTTTCCACATAAAGATGATGTGTGCTATTTTGCTTATCACTATCCATATACGTATTCAACTTTACAGGTGAGAACTCATTAAGTTGTACTGTGACCATTATTGTGTTGTATGTGTATGTGTCAGATAATTGAAGAAAAATTGCTTTAATTAAATATCTAAATAAGATAAGAAAAAGATTCAGGGTTGATGACTTTAGAAAATAATACAATATTTGTTGAAATCATTAAAGTAAAATGGGAATATAGTCTTCATTTTTATTTAATAGAAATACTATGGAAATATGACATGATTTTTACTTTCCACTTTGGGTAGAAATCTACAGATCACAATTTATAAATTTTAACTAGGTGAGATTTCTACTTGTTTAATGAAAAGCATTGAATCTCACAGAAAATGTAACAGTAGAAAATGTATATGCAATTTAAGTTTTTCTGTTGTGAATTCATTTCTTCCAATGGTTTCATATGGAGTCCTAGATCCAGATTGCTTAGAATATGAGGTATAAGAGTTGTTTTGTGGGTTCTTTTGAGATTTTTTGATTATCTGCATTGTAAAACAAAAAATTCAAGTAATTACTGTGGCAGATTTATACTCAGAACAGAATGTCTGTCCTAATGATCAAGGATCGTGAAGCTTCGTATGATCAATTTACCCAGAAAGGAATTGGAACACTATGATTAGAAACAAGCTTCCAAATTATGAGAGAGGAGAAAATGAGAGAAAAACATAGTCTATAGAGCAGAAGAAATGTCAAGGCCGAGAACATTAAATGAGGCTCTCTTTATTTTAGTAAGGTTCCAACCTACAGTAAAGGTATAAACCGATATCTTTCTGTGCTGAATAACATAGCATCAGAAATATAGTGTTGTTATTTACATGGTATTTGTTACTGTTCTTTACTGATGTTATCTTTTTAATATATTTTAAATGCCCCTACTTTCTTCCAGTCCCACTACCATGACCTTTTCCATGCATTACCATTGTTTCTCACCTGGACTTATGCCAACCTCTTTCTAACTGGTGTCCCAAAATTCACTTGTATCCCCTTTCCTCTTCATCACTGTTTTATCACACTGTAGCAAGAGGGCTCTTTGATGGCAAATCTAATCATATAAATCTGCTCCTTAAAACTCCTTAGTGATTTCTCTTGCCATTTGTATGAAGTCTAAAATTCTTACCGTAGCTCATTCAGTCATTTCTCCACTACTTTGCACAGTTTTGGCCATTTCTTCATACTGTTTGAACTGTTATTTACTTAATATTTATCTTTAAATAGACTTTAAAGTAATTCACTCTTTAAAGATTATCCTCATCCTAAGTTAATATCTGTGGAATTACAGGTTTAATGTGCTAAATTTTTTTTCTAATTCACAGTAAAATACATATCTATTAAAAAATTTTTAAAGGTTATCCACATATTACTTAGTTATCTTAATTACCAAATACTATGCTTTGGGAAGGACTGGTCTACCGGGCCCTTCCTTCTGTGTTAAATTCTCGATTTCTTACCCTTTTCTTTCTGGTCTAGCTATAATGAATCTTCTTCAGTTCTTTGAAATGTCCTTTTTTCTTATTTCATGATCTTCCTGTATGCTTTCCTTCTGCCTACAGCACACTTTCTATCCATTTCACTCATCCTTTGGATCTCACTTTAAATGTAATTTTTTTCTAGAAGACCTTTCCTCCCTGCCCAGACTCTGCGAGGCTCCCTTCCCTTTATTTCAAGCTCTCATAGCACTGTATATTTTTTCTAGGGTAGGGACCATTTATTCATTGTTATATCCCCAATGCCTGGCACAGTTTCTAGCCCAGAAATAGTGACCACATGGTAAATCATGATTATGTGAATGAACATAGGCAAAAGTTTGGAAACCAACTAAGTATCTTTAAAATAAGGGATTGAACAATTTATTTTTGGTGTGACCATATACTAAAACCATTAAAACTTGTGTTTTCAAAAGACATATATTCAACATGTTTAATGATGTGGCATAATATTTATAATTATGAATATCTTAATGTGAATGTATAAATTATTAAATGATAAAATCAGATTATAAAAAGTCTTACATGTAATTACAGTTTTGTTTATATATATTGGCATTTGTTAGTAGTAATCTAGGTGATGCAATTATGGGTGTTTAAAATTTTTTCTTATACTTTCTGTGTCTTCCAGACATTTTACAATGAGCCTTTATTAATTTGAAATCAGGAAAAATTGTTAAAAAATTTGTGCTGCATAATATTCATTCTCCATATTTTAGGTTGCCATTAACAGATCTATAGTCACAAAATTTCAACATTCAGAAGCCTTTGAAAACCAAAAGCATTTTCATAACCCATTTGGCAGCAAAGCCTGGCCTGAATTGATGTGAGCTTATTTAGAATATTGATTCTACTTAGCGTGACTCTTCATATGCTTTGCTACAGAAATACTAATGTGCTTATTTACAGGCTGCTGCCGCTGACCCCACTGGTTATATCGCACTATTAAGGGTATCCAAACTGTATCTATCCCCTTTCTCAAGTTCCCAAATACTGATGTTTAACTGCATCTGGACCCTAATCCCTGGAGAAGGGATTAGGAATCTGATTCACTTTTAGTTATGTTCAAGATCTGGATGCATTTATTTCTGTTTATCATAGGGAGTTTTTGAATGATTATATACTTTGCTTTTAAATTTTTATTAAGATGCATCTTCAAAAATTGGAATCAGCACACAATCCTCAGCAAATCTATTTTCGAAAAGATGTGTTATGTGAAACCCTGTCTGGAAACAGCTGTCCCTTGGTGACTATAACAGCAATGCCAGAGTCTAATTATTATGAACATATCTGTCAATTCAGTAAGTTTGTCTTCTTCACTCACAATACCAATCATTCTTACTTATTTTTCTTTGCTTCATGACTATTTTGTAAGGGCATTAGTACTAGGAATAGGTATCCGAAGTCTTGGGTTCTAGTCTGGGTCCTGTTACTGCCTAGCTCGGGCCCACTTCTGGGCCCCAGATTCCTCATATGAGGGAGCTGCCTGAGATGACCTCTGAGGTCTCTTGATACTAATATTCTGTAGTTCTTATTCTTAGAAGTCATACCCAAATTATAGTATAACAAATTATACCATCAGTTTAAGACTTTACAATTAATTTTATTTATAAATAAAACTACCATAAACCTATCAAGTATTTTGATGCTAGTACTGAATAGCTACTTGTTTTTCCCTGCCATTTATGTTTTTAAAGTTGCCTCAAATGTACAGCTATGGTAAAAAATATATACATATAAGAAAACTGTTCTAATTTTGTTAAGAAGGTAAAATATTTTCAGGAAAGAGAAAGAGCTTGCTATTCATGAAAATATGAGCAGATGAACTGAATGGTTATTTTGTAGCCCTGTATATCTAAATGTATAGTGAAAAATAGTTTTCTTTGTAAATCTCTGAGCAGATATACCTATTGTTCTGTGCTTATCATAGCGACCATAAAACAGGAATAAGATTATATTTTCCTTCTTTTTTCCGTGACTTTATGAAAAATAAATTTATATTTCATCTATTTTCCCCAGATACTTGTTCTTTATGAAACCAAGATAATATTAAAAAATTAATTTTATATGTTAGATTAATCATTGTGAAATAAATGACTCAAATACTATTTAATGTGTTATGTTCATATAAGACATGACTTATATGGGTTTTATATCTGTTTTCTCTAGCGGGCCTAGTATAGTGCTTGTATATAGTAGGTGCACAGTGAGTTCTACTTTGACTTTATATCAGTATTCACAATTGAGTAAAAATATTTCTGAAGCCCCAAGGTCAAACATCGTACAGACTTTTAGTAGACGTTCATTTTAATTTGAGGTTTTATGTCTACTTTAGGAAATCGCCCTTACGTTTTCTTATCTGCTCGGGTGCATCCTGGAGAGACTAATGCAAGTTGGGTAATGAAAGGAACATTGGAGTATCTCATGAGTAATAACCCTACTGCTCAGAGCTTACGAGAATCCTATATTTTTAAAATTGTCCCTATGCTAAATCCAGATGGTGTCATCAATGGAAAGTAAGTTAAGCAATAGTTATAGAAATATTATAGATTGTTGTGGCTATCCTGTATAAACTTGTTGAAATAATAGCATCCACATTAATTTCAAAAACAAATCTAGTGATTTTTCTAGAACAAAAAAAATTTAGTGAAGAATTAATCTGATAAATTTTTAAATGAAAATATTATTTGTATATTGTTAGTACTATGATATTTTGAGAAATTCTGTATCTATTCATGAGAATATGATTTTATAAAATGTATGTCTGCTTGAATTGTTTTAGAAAAATCACAGTATTGGGATATGAAAAAGATTTTTAGCACATTGTCTTATAGTCCTTTTTATTTGTCATGGCATGGTCTTAGGTTGTTTTAAGATTTAGAATCTTCTGGGATCTCTTTCCACTAGTATGGAATATTGGCTCCATCTGCTAACCTCTTCTTGATATGAGTAGGAATTCTTTAGAGTGGAAATACTGGAACGTTACTTTTTAAGTGGAGGTGGCTTATAGTTGGTACAGTTCATTTATTGTGTCAGTTAGACCAAGGTCTCTTTAGTGCTTCTGAAAGGGGGAAGTTAGTCTAACTGTCATGAGCATCTCCAAAGTCGAGGACACCATATTTATTTATTCAATAAAAGAACCATGAATATTTCTCATATTTAGGAAATTTTTGAATTAAAAAAATAGAATAATTTCTTTTTAGGTAGTATGATTATGGAACTAAAATGAGACTTTATGTCTAGTTTTAATTCAGAAACATATTGACCAGTTAGAATTCTGTTTATATTTCTGTTATCACCTTCTGACCGTTTACTTAAATTTTCACTCAGTGGCTTTAATACTTAATACCTACGATTAATGAAAATGTATTTGGATTTTTGCAAGAATGTGTGCTTTTCATACACAATACTTATCTTTCTTAGAAGGAGGGCCCAGATAGCACTTTTAATAATAACTGATACAATCAAAATACAGAATGTTAGCTTAAGAAATGATTATTATGTAGTTAGAATGGAAAATATGACCATGAATAAATTTTATGGTGTATGGAACAAAACCCCAGAATGGAGAATTTTTCCTATAGCTTGAAAATTTTGACTTATAAAACTGCAAGCTTACCACAGTTAAATGCATGTAACACAAGATCTTGCATATAGCAAATGCTAAATAAATGTTTACTTACTGACTATAATATGCATTCTGGTGAGCACACCCCATTTATACCTGTTTGAAATATTTAGTGGAATAGAATCATAAAATTAAATCAAGTATATGTAAGAGTTTATTGGTACCAATCTTTGTCATTGTGTTTACATATGTGTAGTCACCGCTGTTCTTTAAGTGGAGAGGATTTGAATAGACAGTGGCAAAGTCCAAATCCAGATTTACATCCTACAATTTATCATGCCAAGGGTCTGCTGCAATATCTGGCTGCAGTGAAGCGTTTACCACTGGTAAGCGGCAATATTTGTTTGTATAGTCAAAGAGGTGATTTTGTTGTAAGTTAGTATTTGGTAGATTATTTTCTGGTTATAAAAGCTGGGTGTTAATTTCAAAAACAGTTTCTTTAACACATCTTTGTTATCTATCACTTGTGTATTAATTATTATGTTGTCAAATTAATACAGTGTATCGATATTCTTATTTCATTAGATTTAATTTTTATAATTCTCATGAGCCCTTTACTTTTCTGTTTTGTTTATGAATATTGGTAACTCCTGGCTGTAAGTTTTAGCTATTTAACTTCACTGTTTGAACAATATCAAGGTAAAAGTACAATAGGTATCTTCCAAATTCTCAAACTAGTAGAAACTTATTTCTGAGCTCTTTAGCTAATTCTGAAGCAGGTAAGTCTCGACTATACACATAGGAAAGGTAGTATAGGCATGGTGGGAGACTCTCCTGAACTGTGTATGTGTATTTCTTCTGTTTTCAGCAACTTTTGTTTAGAATGTTTCCATTATTTTAGTCTTTAAATGAGTTAGTCTTCCTTTGGGAAAGATAGAACACTTTGCAGAGGGGCAAAATTGGCATGCAAATCTGTCCATTTTCTATTTTTAAAATGATGCTCTTAAAAATTAAAGGGAAACCATGCCCCCTTTTAAAATGTTTTTCATGAAAGCATTTTTTATGTTCTCTTAAATTAGGTAAATATTTTAACAACCCTTGGGGCAGTGATGAGTGCAGCTGTAGATTTGACCTATAACTGAATTTATTGTTTTTTAAGTGATGAATAGTAGATACAAAAGAAAGAGTGCAACTCGTGGCTTGACGCAGGACCTACCTGCAAAGGATTTAGCCATTCTAAGATTAATCATAGATCCTTTCCAAAAGTAAATATGTATTATTACTTTTATTGATTCTACTTGTTAAATGGTGGCTCAGTTACAATAAAAGGACAAAGGAACACAGAACTGTTTATTGGCTTCATATTAGCTAGCTTTACTTGGCAATATATGAATTTGAAGGATTTTCTTTTTAAAATATATTATCTTTTCAAGGTTTATTGTGATTATCATGGCCACTCCCGAAAGAAGAATGTATTTATGTATGGCTGCAGCATCAAAGAGACAGTGTGGCACACGAATGACAATGCAGCTTCATGTGATGTTGTGGAAGATATGGGATACAGGGTAATTATTACAGATAAGGCAGGAATTTTTGAATTTCAAACACTCATAAAACTACAGAAAATAATTTAACATATAGGAACTACTCAGATTCAGTAAATGTTGCCATTTTGTTTCAGATTTTTCGTTTTAAATGTTTCTTCTAATTTTTTTTGCTTTTCACATTTTTTTAATTAAAGTAGACTTGATTTACAATATTACATTAGTTACGGGTGTGCAGTGTAGTTATTCACTATTTTTGTAGATTATACTCCATTTAAAGTTATTATAGAATGTTGGCTGTATTTTCTGTGCTGTACAGTATATCCTTGTATTGTTCATGCATTGTTTATTTTATACATAGTAGTATGTGTCTCTTAATTGCCTACTGTTATCTTGCCACTACCCCATCCCTCTCCCTACTGGTAATGGCTAGTTTGTTCCTTATACCTGTGAGTCTGTTTCTCTTTTGTTATATACATTTGTTTTATTTTTTAGATTCTACATATAAATGATAATATACAGTATTTGTCTTTCTCTGTCTGACTTATTTCACTAAGCATAATACCCTCCAGGTCTATTCATGCTGTTTCAAATGGCAAAATTTCATTCTTTTTTATGGCTGAGAGTATTCCATTGTATAATATACACCACATCTTCTTTATCCATTCATCTGTTGGTGGATACTTAGGTTGCTTCCATGTCTTGGCTATTGTAAATAGTGCTGCTGTGGACATTGAGGTGCATGTATCATCTTGAATTAGAGTTTTTTGTCTTTTCTGGATATGTGCCCAGTAGTGGGATTGCTGGATCATATGGTAGCTTTATTTTTAGTTTTTTAAGGAACCTCCATACTGTTCTCCATAATGGTTGTACCAATTTACATTCCCACCAACAGTGTAGGAGGGTTCCCTTTTCTCCACACCCTCTCCAGCATTTATTATTTGTAGACTTTTTGATGATGGCCGTTATGACCAATGTGAAGTGATACCTCATTTTGGTTTTGATTTGCATTTCTCTAATAATTAGCGATGTTGAGCATCTTTTCATGTGCCTGTTGGCCATCTGTATGTCTCCTTTGGAAAAATATCTATTCAGTTCTGCCCATTTTTTAATTGGGTTGGTTGGGGGTTTTTTTGATGTTGAGTTGTATGAGCTGTTTATATATTTTGGATATTAACCTCTTTCAGTTATATCATTTGCAGATAGTTTCTCCCTCTACGTAGGTTGTCTTTTCATTTTGTCAGTTGTTTCCTGTGCTGTGCAAAAGCTTTTAAATTTAATTAGGTCCTAGCTATTTATTTTTGTTTTTGTTTCCTTTACCTGAGGAGACAGATCAAAAAAATATTGCTGTGACTTACATGAAAGAGTGTTCTGCCTATGTTTTCTTCTGTGAGTTTTATGGTTTCCAGCCTTACATTTAGGTCTTTAATTCATTTTGAGTTTACTTTTGCATATGGTATGGAAAATGTTTCTAATTGTACTTTTTTACATGTAGCTGTCCAGTTTTCCCACCACCACTTATTGAAGAGACTGTCTTTTTCCTATTGTATATTTTTGCCTCCTTTGTCATAGATTAATTGATCATATGTTAGTGCATTTATTTCTGGGCTCTCTATTCCATTGCTCGATATGTCAGGGTTTTTTTGTGTGTGTGTGCCAGTACATTCCTGTTTTGATTACTGTAGCTTTGTAGTGTAGTCTGAAGTCAGGAAGTCAGTGGTACCTCCAGCTTTTTTTTTTTTTTTTCCCTCCAGATTGCTTTATAGTCTTTTGTGGTTCCATATAAATTTTAGGATTATTTGTTGTACCTCTCTGAGAAATGTCCTGGGTATTCTAGATATTTTGATAGGGATTGCATTAAATCTGTAGATTGCTTTGAGTAGTATGGACATTTCAACAGTATTAACTCTTCCAGTTCATGAACAGGGATATCTTTCCATTTCTTTGTATCATCTTCAGTTTCCTTCATCAGTGTTATATAATTGTCAGATTATAGGTCTTTCAGTTTATTCCTATGTATTTTATTCTTTTTGATGCAGTTTTAAATGGAATTAGTTTTGGATTCCTGAACTAATGATAGATCATTATCAGTGTATAAAAAAGCAACAGATTTCTGTATTTTAATCTTGCATCCCGTACAAGAAAAATCCCAAATAAACAACCTAACCTATCATCCAAAGTAATTAGAAAAAGAAGAACAAACAAAGCTCAAAATCAGCAAAAGGAAGGAAATAATAAAGATCAGAGTGGAAATAAAATTGAGACCCCCCCCCTCAAAAAAATAGAAAAAATCAGTGAAACCAAGAGCTGTTTTTTTTTTTTTTTTTGAAAAGATAAACAAAATTGATAAGCCTTTAACCAGGCTCATTAAGGAAGGGAGAGAGGTCCCAAATAAACAAAATAAATGAAAGAGGAGAAATTACAACCAATATCACAGAGATACAAAAAACATAAGAGAATACTATGAACAGTTTTATGCCAACAAATTGGATGACCTGGAAGGAATGGATAAATTCCTAGAAATATACAATCTTCCAAAACTGAATCAGGAAGATATATTGGGTAGGCCAAAAAGTTTGTTTGGTTTTTTCCATAAGATGGCTCTAGTAGCATTTAGTTGTCTTTAACTTCATTCAAAATAATTTTGTTAGATTGTATTGTGACAGCTGTCATGTCAGCATGCATTTAAAAAACTTATCAAAATGGGTGAATTTTTGTGTAGCCATTTTAATATTGAAAATGGAAGAAAAAAAGCAACATTTTTGTCATATTGGTTTTTATTATTTCAAGAGAGGTAAAAACGCAACTGAAATGCAAAAAAAGATTTGTGCAGTGTACGGAGAAGGTGCTGTGATTGATCGAACGTGTCAAAAGTGGTTTGTGGAGTTTCGTGCTGGAGATATCTTGCTGGATGATGCTCCATGGTCAGGTAGGCCAGTTGAAGTTGATAGCAATCAAATTGAGACATTAATTGAGAAAAATCAACGTTATACCACGTGGGAGATAGCCAACATACTCAAAATATCCCAATCAAGCGTTGAAAATCATTTGCACCAGCTTGGTTATGTGTATTGCTTTGATGTTTGGGTTCCACATAAGTTAAGCGAAAAAAACCTTCTTGACCTTATTTCCGTGTGAGATTCTCTACTGAAACGTAATGAAAACGTTCCATTTTTAAAACAAATTGTGATGAGCAATGAAAAGTGTATACTGTACAACAATGTGGAATGGAAGAGATTGTGGGGCAAGCGAAATGAACCACCACCAACCACACCAAAGGCCGGTCTTCATCCAAAGAAGGTGATGTTGTATATATGGTGGGATTGGAAGGGAGTCCTCTATTATGAGCTCCTACCGGAAAACCAAACAATTGATTCCAACAAGTACTGCGCCCAGTTAGACCAACTGAAAGCAGCACTTGATGAAAAGTGTCTGGAATTAGTCAGCAGAAAACACACAATCTTCCATCAGGATAATGCAAGACTGCATGTTTCTTTGATGACCAGGCACAAACTGTTTCAGCTTCTCTGGGAAGTTCTGATTCACCCACCGTATTCGCCAGACATTGCACCTTCGGATTTCCATTTATTTCGGTCTTTACAAAATTCTCTTAATGGAAAAAATTTCAATTCCCTGGAAGACTGTAAAAGGCACCTGGAACAGTTCTTTGCTCAAAAAGATAAAAAGCTTTGGGAAGATGGAATTATAAAGTTGCTTGAAAAATGGCAGAAGGTAGTGGAACAAAAGGGTGAATACATTGTTCAATAAAGTTCTTGGTGAAAATGAAAAATGTGTCTTTTATTTTTACTTAAAAACCAAAGGAACTTTTTGGCCAAAGCAATAGGTAACCTGAACAGACTGATCACTAGTAGCGAAATTGAATCAGTAATAAAATAACTCCTAGCAAACAAAAGTCCAGGATCCAACAGCTTCAAAGGGGAATTCTACCAAACATGTAAAGAAGAGCTAATACCTATCCTTCTCAAACCACTCCAAAAAATTGAAAATGAGGGAACACTCCCAAATTCATTCTGTAAGGCCAACATTACCCTGATAACCAAAACCAAAGACACTACAAAAAAGATTACAGGCCAGTATCTATGATGAATATAGATGCAAAAATCCTCAACAAAATATTAGCAAACCGAGTCCAACAGTATATAAAAAGGATCATGCACAATGATCAAGTTGGATTTATTCTAAGGATGCAAGAATGGTTCATAATCACAAATCAGTCATTGTAATATGCCGCATTAACAAAAGGAAGTATAAAAATCACATGATCATCTCAATAGATGCAGAAAAAGCATTTGACAGAATTCATCCATTCATGTTAAAAACTCTCATCAAAGTTGGTATAGAGGGAGAATATCTCAACATAATAAAGGCCGTTTATGACAAAACCGCAGTTAATATCATACTCAAGTTTGAAAAACTGAAAGCTTTTCCTCTAAAAATGCTTCTCACATTTAGATTTTTAATCAATTTGGAATTTATTTTTATTTTTTTATTTTTTGGAATTTATTTTTGTATGAAATGTGGGGGTCTAATTTTAGTTTCCCCATGTATAACCAGTTGTCTCAGCACCATTTATTAAACAGCACCTCCTTCCTCTGCTGATTTTATACAGCCATCTGTTACAGACCTTGTTTCCACATGTATGGGTGTGTTTTGAGGTCTGCCTAGGACTGAAGGGAGATCTATTGTTTTACGTACTGGGTGCTTTTCATTTTGTCACAGTGTCTCTCTTACTATATTTACGCCTAAACAAACACCCCAGGTTATTTTCCAAAAAAAAATTTCAGTAACATACCACTCCCCTTAGCAAAACTTCAAAGCACATTTTCTTTTTGGTGTCCTCTCTCTTCTTCCCCTTTCCCAAATAAATAAAATGATTAGAGTTATGTTAAAAAATGGAAACACTCCAGAAATGTAAAGTAGTGAGTGAAAGTCATCTTCTCTCAATTAATCACTAATTAATCACTTTCACCATGTGTATTGTGAGATTTACCTCTAAGCACATTCATTCATAGATGTATATAAACATAGTATATCAAGTTTTTGTGGTTTTTATTTTTTTTTAACGCTCCACAGCAACTTTTTCTTCACATAATGTTTGTTGGCCATAGGTCCTCATATCTGAATCTGTCTTCATCTTTTTGATAGCTACACAAGATGTTCATTGTGTATTTTTGTTATTATTGTACGACTGTACCAAAATTGTTCACTGTCCCTTGGTGGTGGTCACTTCATTAGTATTGCCAAATTGTTTTTTATAAGGATTGTACAAATTGATACTCCCCAGTGAATGATAGTGCTGTTTCTCCAAACATCTTACTGTCATCTTTGCCAGGTGAAAAAAATATCTGATGGTTTTAGTTTGTGTATCTGTAATTATAATATATGAGGTCAAGTATCTTTTTCTATGTTTGGCCAATTATTATCTCTCTCTTTTTTAAAAATAGCCTTTTCTCATATTCTCTGCTTACTTTTATACAAGTATCTAATTATTTTTAAAATAACTTTATAAGTATACTCTTTATAAGTATATTAAAATTTTTTGTTTATGATATGTAGTGATTTAAAACTTTTATCATATTTGTTGATTTTTTTTTAAAGTAGCTTCTGGGTTTTGAAGCTTAGAAAGACTTCTCATTCTAAGATTTTAAAAGTAGAGTTCTATGTTTACTGTTTGTAGTTTCATTTAAAAATTTAACGTATTAATTTAAAATTTAAATTCACAATCTAATTAGAGTTAATTCAGTGGAGAGTGACTTCAGCTGGTTTTTCTCAGTGGCTGAGCAGTTGTATCAGCTTTTCGTGAATGATCAATGTTCCTCACTAATAATAATACTAATTTTAACAAATACCTTTGGTTCTAATTCTGAACTCTCTTTCTAAAGATGCATCTATTCCTATACCAGTATCATCATTTAACTGTTAGATATGTAATTATCTGTCAGATTATTTCTCCAGTCATAGCCTTTTCTTTCAGAATTCCCCAGGGTATACTGCTATATTTCATTTTCATGTGAACCTGAGAATAATTTTAAGTTGCAGAAATGTTGTGGGCATTTAGACTGTGAGTGTCTTAGCTTTATTGTTTCATTTAGGGTTGATTGATGTTTACAGTGTTAAATCTCATTCAAGCCATCTTCATGACTAAAGTTTCTTCATTTTTTGAAATATGTTTTTCTTTGTATTTTAAAACATGGTTTTCTTACATGGTTTTATTCCACTTACTGGTTGCTACTACGAATATTATCCTTTCGTTCATTCTATGTCCTGATTAATATTTGTCTAGGAAAGCAGAAAAGTCTAATTTAGTAAGAGGATTCTTTCAATGTTTTGAATAGCAAGGGATATAGGAAGAAGATCCACGTGACTGCTCTAATGACTATGTTTTCATAAAAATTTTTCAAAATTTAGAAATTAAAATAATTTTAAATGACAAAAAAAGAAAGCTCTTGAAATATTTTATCATTCTTATCTTTGCAGACTTTGCCTAAGATTCTGAGCCACATTGCCCCAGCATTTTGCATGAGCAGCTGTAGCTTCGTAGTAGAAAAATCTAAAGAATCTACAGCACGTGTTGTAGTTTGGAGAGAGATAGGAGTACAAAGAAGCTATACCATGGAGAGTACTTTGTGTGGCTGTGATCAGGGAAAATATAAGGTAAAACATCTCAGGACTTCCAGCCATAAAAATATTTCAAGTCTTCCATATATGCTCTAGTAGTTTTCAAGTATGTATTAAATGATATGTTTGTTATACTGAGCTAAATGTAACTTGCAATAATGGAATTGAATTATATGCGATCTTAAGAACAGTTTTTGTTTTTTTTACTTCTCTGAACTAAATAGCTTGCTTTGGATCCTTATGAAATCTTGGTTGAGTCTATTTACAGTCATAATTTTTAAGAAAGCATGCTGTAATACACATTTAAATAAGTAATTTATAATGAGCTGTGCAAGTAGTACATTATTAATAAAATGTTCTATAATTTTAATTCATTGGATGTAAATATATTTTTATGCATTTAGAAATAAACACATTACACTTACTTATAAAATTTTTTTAATTTAGATTTTATGTGTGTATGACTTTTAAATGCATATTCCTTCACTAATTTTTTTTTCTTTTCTAAGACTCCTCTTCTGTGGTACCATAGGCTTTTATGGGAAACAATGAGTTCAGACTTTATTTTTGAAATTTAAGAGTAATTAAATGTTAGGTGACTTTGAATTTTTTAATTTTAAAGTTTGAGAACTTTTAAAAAAAATTTTTATTGGAGTATAGTTGATTTACAATGTTTTGTTAGTTTCAGGTGTACAGCAAAGTGAATCAGTTATACATATACATATATCAACTCTTTTTTAGATTCTTTTCCCATATGGGTCATTACAGAGTACTGAGTAGAGTTCCCTGTGCTATACAGTGGTTCCTTATTAGTTAATCTATTTTATATACAATAGTGTGTATACGTCAATCCCAATCTCCCAATTTATCCCTCCTCGCGTTTCCCTGCTGGTAACTGTAAGATTGTTTTCTACATATGTGACTGTATTTCTGTTTTGTAGATAAGTTCATTTGTACCATTTTTTTAGATTCCACATATAAGTGATATCATACAATATTTGTTCTTCTCAGTCTGACTTACTTCACTCAGTATGACAATCTCTAGGTCCATCCATGTTGCTACACATGGTATTATTTTGTTCTTTTTTATTGCTGAGTAATATTCCATTGTATGTATGTACCACAAAAGATTGAGAACTTAAAAGGCAATGAATTGGACCTTAGGTAAGCAACTGTAAACCCGGATATTTATTTTTCTTGCCTTGCCACAAAAAGCTTTTCAGGTGTCATGCTAATTATTCCACTCATTCTGTTTTGTTGTGTTTTGTTTTTTTGACATGGGCAAGAGGAATCTGAATCTCATAGTAATTTTCATATACCTCACATAAAAGTGATTATAACTTTATGTTTAGAAAGAGTTAAAAATCTTCCAATTGGTTAGTATTAAAAATGTAAACATATTATGATTGATGCCAAAATGTTCAAATGGAAAGCTTAAATGATTTTTCCAGTCTGTAACAAACTGGGAGAAAATTGTATAGATTTTGCAACTGGCGTTCAAACTTTGGGGGCCTAGATGGGTAGAACTTAGTGAAATTTCAGTACTTTCTGTAGAGTGACTCTTCCCTAAGATTTACGTTGACCACAGTATACTATTCTTCCAAAATGTGCTATCTTTTGAAATCTCTTCAAATATTGTAAAACAGTGTCTTCTAGACTACCAAAGGCACGATTGTGGTAAGAGAGGAGCATGAGCACTCCAGCCCACAAACCCTGCCTCCTAATCATTGCTTTAGTGAACTGTAAGTGTGTGGGATGGAAAAAAGCTTGACAGTCATTTTTGTAAAGGACCGTAGGTAGTTCCTATGATTTAGGGAAATAGACTATAAATTCTTTGTTCTTAAAGAGATGCAGTCCAGCTGGAGAAGGTAAGTTAAAGCGTCAGTGTCTGTGAAACTGGTGTCTGGGAGTAGGGAGAGAAGAAGTCAGGGAAGCTGAGACTTGCATGCCCCTTGAAATCATCTGTTGCATAATAATAGTAGCACTTTCTTACTGTATTTGGATTCTACTGATAGACTTTCATTGGATTTTTTTGAATGTTCTTTTTGTGTTTTGATAAATTTATTTAGTCATTGAAAAAACCACGTTTAAAAAATTGCTAAAATATATTTTGAAACATAAAACATTAGCCGAGTTTTCTAAAAATTACTTTATAAAATCTTAAAAATAAAATGAATACCTAATATATAGTCATTTCTCTTTTATACGATTTACATTGGCATATATGTACTTTATGTGATTTCCGTTGATAGAGCTACATTGATTTAAAACTATGGAGAGGAGTATGTCTTATTACTAATAATAAGCTAAGTTTTTTACATCTAAAATTCAGTGCTTTGATCATAACGTATACTTTTTTAAAGCTTTTTTTAATTAATAAACTTTTTAAAATAAGTTTATTTATTTTTGGCTGCATTGGGTCTTTGTTGCTGCACCCGGGCTTTCTCTAGCTGTGGCGAGCGGGGGCTACTCTTCATAGCAGTGCATGGGCTTCTCATTGTGGTGGCTTCTCTTGCTGTGGAACACGAGCTGTAGGCCTGTGGGCTTCAGTAGTTGTGGCATGCAGGCTTCAGTAGTTGTGGCATGCAGGCTTCAGTAGTTGTGGCGTGTGGGCTTAGTAGCTCCATGGCATGTGGGATCCTCCCGGACCAGGGCTCGAACCCGTGTCCCCTGTGTTGACAGGTGGATTCTTAACCACTGTGCCACCAGGGAAGTCCCAATAAACTTTTTAAAGAGGAGTTTTAGATTCACAGAAAAATTGAGTGGAAACTACAGAATTCCCATATACCCCCATCCTCCCCCCCACACATAACGTATACTTTACAAACTTGTTAATATTAGCTAATAAGTTGTGTAAGTCTAATAATATTTTAAGAAACAAATCTCTTCACCCTCAAGAATGTTCTTATATTACTGAATTTTAGGCTTCAAATATTCTTTATTTTTATTTTTGATGAGCTAATTCAGAAATAGGCATAGCCTTTCTAAAGCTTTTAGATTAAGAAGGCAAATACATTTTCTAAGTCAGTTAGGTCACATTTCTTAGAATATTTGGAGATGGCCAACCTATTTAAACAATCAGTCAATCATTATTATGAAGGCATGTGTTACATAGAGTAAATAACAGTTTTTATAATTTATCTCTTCAGTTACTGTGTGCTTTTAGTCTGGTCATTGAAAGTCTAGTCTGCTCTCATCTACACCTGCAACCTTTGTTGGTGTAAGGATTGCATTTATTTTAGAGATTCATTTTTATCTGAAAATTAAATGATAAGCAGCATCTTGATTTACAGTCCATTTTTATCCTTTTATTTGGTAATGTTTAACTTTTGGTAAACCTTATATTGTTTATTGAGAAACTATTGCTTAAAAAAGGGTTGTGGTAAAATTTTGTTTTTGCGTTAGTAGACCGCCTTTGAAATGGGCATTGTCATCTGACATGGAACATAAGAACTTATTTTACTGCTGCCTCATTAGCTTAGATTCGTCTGATTATTTTTTGACATAGTTACCTTTCTTTTGTTTGTTTTTTACTCAGCAATTTCTTTTTATCATTCAGGAAAAGTATGTATAAAGTAATGTTCAAGTATACAAATTGGAGCCTTGATTGTAGCACTATAATATTTCAACATCGGCATACAAGTAGTAGATTACAAGAAGTACTAGCAAGATCTCGTAAAAATATAATTTCACCCATGAGCTCCAAGAATAACTTAACCACAAGATGTTTATCTGTTTTTTCCTCCCCAGTGTGTTGGTGAAAATAATTTTCACGCAGTGAATGAGCATAGACATTTTAGAAACGGTTTTTTAAGACAGTTTCCTTTGCGACTTAAAATGATCTTATGTTGTTAAGACACTGTGCTTATGAGTCCTAGGTTCATACAAAGTGCCAGCCTTTTATTTTATTAATATAGTTACAAATTCATTTTATGTAATTTTAGTGAGATACAGCCAGAGGATAGCAAATGTCCTAGTTACATGTTTATTATTTCTTTATTTTTAGGGTTTACAGATTGGTACTCGAGAATTGGAAGAGATGGGAGCAAAATTTTGTGTTGGTCTATTGCGTTTGAAAAGACTGACATCCCCACTGGAATATAATCTGCCTTCTAGCCTGCTTGACTTTGAAAATGACTTGATTGAATCGAGCTGCAAAGTAACTAGGTAAGACATACTTGTTTTATTCTTTTGTTATATGGTAGTATACTGTTAAACTTCATTAAATTAGTTACACAGAGGAAAGGCACAGAGATTTTGACAGCCAGGAGCATTTTTAGAATTAATATACATAAGTCTTGCTTATTTTAACATTGGTATTTGGATAAAATTTTAATGAAATATCCTTATATTTGGAATGCTGTTTTAGTGATCTTAATGATTTACTTTTAACTTAAATAAGCAGTGTGGAAAACAGTTACTTATATCAGATAATATGTAAAATTAGAAGGCTTGGAGCCAAGATTCATAGTTCAAAAGAAATTTTATTTTGTTGATAATCTACACATATCAGATGGCTTTCCAATCACCTTCTGGTTACATCTACTAGAAACAGCTAATTTAATATCCCTCTGAAAATATAACTACATCTGCCAAGTAGTATCCTTCTGAGTAGGTAAACTTTTGCTCCTAAAATTCAGTGTATGTAAAATTTGATCAGTTATTGTCTCAGAGATAGTTTAGTATCACAATTCTTAATCATAGTACCAGAGTTTAGCATTTTATAGTTTGATACATATGGGTAGGAATAGTCCCATTTTATAGAATCTACATGATTTTTATTGTTGGACATTGACATCAGATTTGTTAATTTATTACCAAGCTATGTTATATATATATATATATATCAATTTAGTAGTTTTAAGTGTAGTAAAACATTAATTAGAACTCTATTCTTATATAATGTGATAATTAGGCAGTGATCCTCTGCATTCTCTATATTTCAAAACACTTGCTAAACGATAATGGAAATAAATGTAAATATATTTATTTATAAATAAGTATAAATAAAGTTGTTCTCATTGATGTTTAGAAGCCTACTTTTAAGTTATTTCATGTATTCTTCCCCCCCCCCCCATCTTTTTGAGGTAAAATTCACAAATAAAATTGTAAGATATTTAAAGTGTACACTGTGATGATTTGGTATATGTATACATTGTGAAAGGATTTACCCCATTGAGTATTAACATATCCATCCATCACATCACATGTTTACCTTTGTGTCTGTGTGTGAGGGAATATTTTTCAGTTTTACTCTCCTAGCAAATTTCAATCATACAATCCAGTGTTATCTAGTATAGTCACCATGTTATACATTACTTCCTCAGACCTTATTCATCTCAACACCTGAAAGTTTGTATCACTCTTACTAACCTCTCCCTATTGCCTCCTCCACCTGTCCCATATCCCCTGGCAACCACTTTCCTGCTCTCTGTTTCTGAGTTGTTCCAATTCTTTTTTTTTTTTTTTTTTTAAACATTTCATATGTAAGTGACACCATGCAGTATTTGTCTTTGTCTGGCTTATTTCACTTAGCATAATGCCCTCCAGTTTCATCCATGCTGTAGCAAATGAAAGGATTTCCTTTTTTTTTTTTTAAGGCTGAATAATATTACATTGTATATCTATATGCCACATTTTCTTTATCCATTCATCCATCAATGGACAGTTAGATTGTTTTCATACTTTGACTATGTGAATAATACTGCTTTGAACATAAGAGTAGAGTGTCTTAACAGTTTTCAGTGTACAGATCTTCCACCTTCTTGGTTAATTTATTCCTAACTATTATTTTTGATGCTATAGTAAGTTTGTTTTCTTGATTTCTGTTTCTGATGTTTCATTGTTAGTGTATAGAAATGCAGCTGGTTTTTGTATATTGATTTTGTATCCTGCAGCTTTACTGAAATCATTTATTACTTCTAACATTGTGCTGTTTTTAGGAATTCTATATGATATCTTGTCTACTGCAAATAGAGAAAATTTACTTTTTCCTTTCTGATTTGGATGCGTTTTATTTCCGTTTCTTGCCTAATTGCTCAAGCCAGTACTGTGTTGAATAAGAGTGGTGAGAGTGGGCATCCTTGTTTTGTTCCTTATCTTAGAGGAAAAGCTTTTGGTATTTCATCGTTGAGTATGACATTAGCTGTGGGCTTGTCATATATTGCCTTTATTATGCTGGTTTGTTGAGTTTTATCATGAATGGATGGTGAATTTTGTCAAATGCTTTTCTGCATCTATTGAGATGATTGTATGATTTTTATCCTTCATTTTGTTAATGTGGTGTATCACATTGATTGATTTGCGTATGTTGAACCATCCTTGCATCTCAGGGTGCAAGGTGATCATGGTTTATGTATGATTCTTTTAACGTATTGTTGAATATGATTTCCTAATACATTTTATTGAGGATTTTTGCATCTAAGTTCATCAGGGATATTGGCCAATAATTTTCTTGTTTTTAAAATTTCTTCTCTGACTTTGGTATCAGGGTAATGCTGACCTTGTAAAATGAATTTGGAATTGTTCCCTCCTCTTTTAATTGGGGAAGAGTTTGAAAATAATTGCTATTATTTCTTGCTTAAATGTTTGGTAGAATTCATCATTGAAGCCATCTAGTCTTGGGGTTATCTTGGAAGGTTTTTGAGTATTGATTCAGTTTCCTCACTGGTAATTGGTCTGTTCAGATTTTCTGTTAATTTCTTCATGATTCAGTCTTGGTAGCTTGTATGTTTCTAGGATTTTTTTCCATTTCTTCTAGGTTGTCCAGTTTGTTGGTGTATAATTGTTTATAGTGGTCTCTTATGATCCTTTGTATTTTTGAGGTATCTGATGTGATGTCTCCTGTTTCATTTATAATTTCTCTCTCTCTTTTTTTGGGAAAGTCTTGCTGTTTGTCTATTCTATCTTTTAAAAAAAATTAGCTCTTAATTTCATTGATCTTTTTTTTCTTTTTAGTCTCTATTTCATTTGTCTGTTTGATCTTTGTTATTTTCTACCTTCTGCTAACTCTAGGCTTAGTTTGTTCTTATTTTCCTAGTTCCTTGAGGTGTAAAATTAGGTTGTTTATTTGAGATCTTTCTTTTTTCAGGCATTTATTGTTATAAACTTCCCTCTTAGAACTGCTTTTGCTGCGTCTCATCAGTTTTGGTATGTTGTGTTTCCATTTTTAGTTCTCTCAAAATATTATTTGATTTCTCTTTCACTCATTGGTTGTTTGGGAACACGTTGTGTAATCTCCACGTACTTGTGAATTTTCCAGTTTTCCTAATTGATTTCTAGTTTTCTTTTCTTTTCTTTCTTTCTTTCTTTTTTTTTTTTTTTTGCCACACCACACGGCTTGTGGAATCTTAGTTCCCTGACCAGGGATTGAACCCAGGCCCTCAGTAGTGAGGGCACGGAGTCCTAATCACTGGACCACCAGGGAATTCCCAATCAATTTCTAGTTTTATATGGTGGTTGGGCTTAGTATGATTTCAGTCTTCTTAACTTCATTAAGACTTGTTTGTAGCCTAAGATATGATTTACCCTGGATAATGTTCCATGTGTGTTTATGTATTCTTTTGCTGTTGGATAGAATGTTCTATATATCTGTTAGGTCCTTCTGGTCTAATGTGTAGTTTAATTCCAGTGGTTTTTTTTAGACTGATTTTCTGTCTTGGATGACCTATCCATTGTTGAAAGTGGGTGTTTGAAGTTCATTGCTATTCTTATATTGCTGTCTGTTCCCTCCTTCAGATCTGTTAATATTTGCTTTATATATTTAGGTGCTCCTATGTTGGGTGCATAAATATTTACAATTGTTATATCCTCCTGATGAATTGATCCTTTTATTATTATTATTTTTAAAATTTATTTATTTGTTTATTTATTTCTGGCTGCATTGGGTCTTCATTGCTGCATGCGGGCTTCCTCCCTAGTTGTGGCGAGCAGGAGCTACTCTTCGTGCAGTGCACTGGCTTCTTATTGCGGTGGCTTCTCTTTGTTGTGGAGCATGGGCTCTAGGCGCGCGGGCTTCCGTAGTTGTGGCACACGGGCTCAGTAGTTGTGGCTCGCAGGCTCTAGAGCACAGGCTCAGTAGTTGTGGTGCATGGGCTTAGTGGCTCTGTGGCATGTGGGGTCTTCCCGGACCAGGGGTCAAACCTGTGTCCCCTGTGTTGGCAGGCAGATTCTGAACCACTGCGCCACCAGGGAAGTCCAATTCTTTTATTATTATATAATGACCTTATTATTTTCTCTTGCTGATCTTTGGCTTAAAGTCTTTTATTTCTGGTATAAGTATAGCTACCCCTGCTTTCTTCTGGTTTCTATTTGCATTGAATTTATTTTTTCATCACTTCATTTTCAGTTGATGTGTGTCCTTAAAACTGAGAAACTGAGGTGTCTCTTGTAGGCAACATATAGTTGGGTCTCTTTTATTATTTATTCAGCCACTCCGTTTTTTGATTGGAGAATTTAATCCCTTTACAGTTAAAGTAATCATTGATAGGTGTAGGCCTACTATTGTCATTTTAATTGTTTTCTGGTTATTTTGTAATTCCTTTGCTTCTTTCTTCCTGTCTTGCTCTCTTCCTTTGTGATTTGATAATTTTCTGTACAGTAAGTCCCCTACACACGAACCTTCAAGTTGCAAACTTTCAAAGATGGAAACATGTGTTCACACGTCCAATCATGTAAGTTAGTTCATGTGTCTGGTGTACATTGTCGTCTGCGTGCATCCTTTACAAGTGGTTGTGCTTTTGTGTACTTTACTGTATAGTACTGTATAGAGTACAGTAGTACAGTATCTTTATTTCAAGCTAGATCTGCAAGGGAATGACTTCATTGAACTCCTTGCTGTGCAACATGAGGAGCTTATTAATGAAGACCTGATGGAATTGGAGACCCAGAGAAAGGACGAAGAGAGACAAGAAGAAGAAGAAGTAACTGAAGAACCAAAGAGATTCACGACACAGGAAATGGCAAGGGGATTTTCTTTATTTGAGGAGGCATTGTTAGTTTTGAGGCACAGGAGCTGAATGTAGAACAGTACACAAAGGTTGCAGCAGCCGTTCAGAATGCAAACCAGTGCTGCTGTGTCATCTATGATGAGAAAAAAAGAGCTACTACCCAGACATCCCTGGATCATTTTTTCAAGAGGGTAGATAGAATTGAATCCAGCAAGGAACCAGAACCTATGTCATCAGCGTCAGGCATGAGTGAAGTTGCAGCTTGCCCTCCATCTTCTATTGCTGATGATCCTTCAGTTCTATCATCTCTCACCTCTCCTCTCCCCTCCTCCAGTCAGTAACTCTTCTTGCCTGTTTACTCGATGCCAGCCCCTGTATGCCAGCTGATTTACTGTACTACTGTACTTTTCAAGGTACTGTACTGTAAGATTAAAAATATTTTATTTTTTGTGTTTGTTTTTTATGTATTATTTGTGTGAAAAATATTATAAACCTATTACAGTACAGTACTATATAGCCGATTGTGCTAATTAGGTACCTAGGCTAGTTTTGTTGGACTTACGAACGTGCTCTCAGAATGGAACTCGTTTGTATGTAGGGGACTTACGGTAGTGGTATGCTTTGAATTCTTTATCTTTTGTGTATCTACTATAGGTTTTGGCAGTGCATTGAGGCTTACATAAAACATTTTGTTTTTCTTTTTTGCCAAGGCCGCTACCCTTACATAAAACATTTTAAATATAAACAGTCTATTTTAATCTGATAATTACTTAACTTTAAATGCATACCAAAACTTCCCCTTCCTTCACATTTTGTTTAATGTTATAATTTGCATCTTTTCACATTGTATATCCATTAACAAATTATTGTAATTACATTTATTTTTAATACTTTTGTCTTTTAACCTGTAAACTAGATTTATAAGTGATGTACCCATCACCATTGCAATATTAGAATATTCTGAATTTAATTATATATTTACCTTTACCTGTGAGTTTTATACTTTCATGTTTTCCTGTTACTAATTAGTATCCTTTTGTTTCAGCTTGAAGAACTCCCTTTAACATTTCTTTTAAGACTGGTCTAGTGTTGATGAACTCCTTCATCATTTGTTTATCTGGAAAACTTATATCTCTTTTTCAGTTCTGAAGGACAACTTTGCCAGGTAGAGTATTCCTGATTGGCAATTTTTTCCTTTCAGAACTTTGAGTATATCATCTTACTCCCTTCTAGCCTGCAAGGTTTCTGCTGAAAAATCTGTTTATGGTCTTATCTGGGTTCCTGTGTATGTAATGAGTTTCTTTTTCTCTTGCTACTTTGAAGATTCTCCTTGTCTTTAACTTTTGATGATTTAATTATAATGTGTTTTGGTGTGGGTCCTTTTGGATATATCTTTTTTAGTACTTTCTAGGCTTCCTAGATCCAGTTGTCTGACATCTCTTTCTTTTCCCAAGTTAGGGAAGTTTTCAGCCATTAATCCTTGAATAACCTTTCTGCCTCCTTTTCTCTCCTCTCTTTCTGGAACCCCTATAATGCATATTTTAAGCTATTTTCACTCTTTCATTATTTCTGTTTGCACCTCTGTTTGAAAAAATTCCACTGCCGTTTTCAGGTTTGCTGATCCTTTCTTCCACTTGAGCTAGTCTGCTGTTGAAACCATCGTATTGCATTTTTCAGTGCTGTTATTGTAGTCTTCAGTTCTATCATTTCTGTTTGGGGATTTTTAATATTTTCTATCTCTTTTTTGAAGTTCTTACTTTGTTCATGCATTACTCTCCTAACTTTGGTGTGCATCTTTATGACCATTATTTTGAACTTTGTATCAGGTAAATCACTTACCTTTATTTCATTAAGATCTGCTTCTGGATATTTTTATTGTTCTTTGTTTGGAACATATTCCCCTAATTCTTCATTTTTATTGACTCTCTGTTCATTTCTGCACATTAGTTAGGACAGGCACCTCTCCCAGCCTGACAGAATGATCTCATGGCACGTGCTCTTCGTTGTGTTTCATACTTTTGTTATTCCCCAAAAGATAGTGTTCTGAAAGGAGCTGATAGTATAATAGAAAAAGCACAATTTACATTTGTGAAGGGGCATGATGGTGATTATAAAAAATACAGAAAATACATTAATATATTTAAAAAAACAAAATTTAAAAATTACATAGACATACTGAGAAAAAAGTTACTGAGTAAATAATTTAAAATCACCTGGATTTATGTGGAATAAATTTCTTAAATTAGTAAGTTTTAGGCTAGGACTTGAAAGATAGTAAATGAGGCTTGGTAAAGAAATAGGAGCTAACATGAAGGAAACAAAGTTGGCAATAAGAAGTAGGCTAATTTAGGTAAGGTGGAAAGGATTGCTTGGAGCTCAGAAAAGCTAATGTTGAAGAAGGCATTATGGGAGCAGGTGTTCAGTTTCATGGGAAGGTTAGTGTGGATTTTATAGAAGAGAAGTAGTAACTGTATATGTTCTTAAGCAAGGAATGATAACTGATATATCCTATGCAGGATGTATTAAAATTCAAAATGTTTAGAAGCTTATGCTAGTGTAATACTTCTGTATTGTAAGCACCAGGTATTATGGTAAGTTGAGGGAAAAGGTGACTGCAGAGCTTTCTGGAGTTGTTCTTTGAGGTTGATACTTCTAATGTATACTACTGGTGTCCAGTTATTCAAAGTGCTGCTTCTTGAATGTAGATTTCTGTTATTCTTATTTTCTTTTGTTTTAGTTGGTTTCTAATACGGGTAGAGCGAATAAGGAGGAATGAGAGAGGTTCTGATTGTTGGCTGAAGATGAAACAAGCTAGCTCCAAAGTTTCCGATGGAATTATTGGTATATACTTAGTGCTTTTAAGACTGCTCCCCCACCACCAAGACTGACAAAGCTCTTTTCCTCATAGCTAACTGTCATTTATGATTTTAAAATCTTATTTAATAATGATTGCTTACGCATTTGGCTGTCCTTTTTATTGCTTCTTGGAAACTTTTCAAGAATCATTGTAAATTCTTGTCATTATTTGCATTATTGGTAAAATGGGTGGGAGGGAAGTTGTACATATTTCTCACCTTTCCCTCTTTCTCCTAGCTTTTGATAATCATCCTTTAGTTTTGCTGTGCATTGGCAATCACTGATAACAATTACCTTGGAAATAAAAGCTATAGTAAATGTAACACAGATCAGTTGGGTTTATTTGTTGAGGCCAAAAAAGGGGCCTGTGGTGTTCAAAAACTTTCCTTTGAGTATTCCTTCTCTATCTTCTTTGCTTTTTCTCCTCTTTCAACTTTTCTTCTCATCCTACACACTTTCCATAAATGATACTCATTCCAGTGATTTTAAATTACATCTGTGTATTGATAACTCCAAAATACATATAATCTTCCAGACCTCTCTTCTGAGCTCTAGACTTATGTATCCAGCTTCCGACTTGATTTTGTACACTTGGACACAAAATTAACTTCTCTAAAACTCAACTTGTGACTTCTGTTCCCCTACCTCTCCCCAAACAAACCCATTCATCTGTATCCACCTCCCTCTACCCAATTGCTCTTGTAAGAAATCTTATTCTTGGCATCTCCTTCTCTCTCCCTTACCCTTAATCCAATCCATCACTTGGGGCTTTTTGATTTCACCTCCAAAATATTTCTCAGATCTTTCTATTTCTCTCCACCACTTCTGCCATTACACTGGTCCAGGCTGCCATCATCTCTTGCCTGCTCTACTCCAATAGCCTCTGACTGGTCTTTCCCTACTTTTTTGTATCCTCCAGTTTCTTTGTACGAAGTGGTCACTGTCCTGCTTAAAGTCCTTCAGTTATTTTCCACATATATGGCCTATATCCATTATCAGAGTCTCTGAGGTCCAGATGAGCCATCTATACCTTTCTCTCCCCCTTTAGCTTGTCCTACTCTCTCTCTGTATTCTTACCATTCCAACCACACTGACCATCTTATAGTTTTTATGACAGTGCTTCTAAACTAGCAAAGGTCTAGTTTTTATTTTCCAATTTGTTATGGATTGGTAATTGAATAAAATACAGTAAGAATGAAGTACTATACAAATGGAAGGGGGCACCCCAAGGAATGCAAATATAAGCTCCAATTTCCTGTTATTAGAGTCACCAGACACATAATTTTATGTAAAATTGTTGTAAAAGTTTCTGAACACTTCATTTTAATTCCTAGGCTTTTGTTGCCATGGACCAGTAACAAAGAATTTGTGGACCATACCTTGAGTAGTGCTATTCTAGAACATGAAAATCTTTTTATCATCCCAGCGTCTTTGCATTTGCTTTTTCCTCTATCAAAATGTCTATGCCTCCATTTGTTTAAGGTTTTATCCTTATCCTCAGTGCTATTCAGTTTCAGTGCATTGTGTTTAGGAGTGGTATATTAAAAAGAATATACCTTGGTTGACACTTAATATGTACGTTTAATTTGAGGACTCTTCAATTTTGAAAAAATCTCAACCATTTTTTTTTTTTTGAAAATTGCTTCTTTGACAATTCCTTTATTCTGTTCTTCCAGAATTCCTACACTGGAGCTTCTCTATGTGTTCTCCACACATGTCTCTTAACAACTTTTTCACATTTTCTATCTCTTTCAGTCTAGGTAAATTCTTCAGTAGCATTTTATAATTCACTAAATTTAGTTGTTTCTGGTCTAAAGTTTATCTCATGGGAGTATTTTATTTTAAAGATTATATATTTCACATCTAATTGGTTCTTTTTTGTTTCTGCATTTTTTAATTTCATGATTCCTTGTTTATTCTTATGGCCACTATTCTTCCCTTCTTTGAAGACCCTAAACACTTTCATAGTCATTTGTAGATTATGCCATTATTTTTGTGTTGGTAAGCTCATCACGGTTTCTCAAGACTTTTGTAACTTGCAAGGTCATATTAAATGAGAGCTTCCCCCAAACCGCCAGCTCTTTCAAGTCTTGCCCTTAATCCCTTAATGATTTTGTATTGCTTCTACCTGGCCCTCTCTAGGCTCCAGTCCAAGCTTATATTAGCTTACACTAGCATTTTATTAGTCTTGTATTTCCTACTTCCCATCCTTCAACGATACTGGGGATTTTGCTGGACAAGTGACTGTGTTCATGAGGGTTCTGACTTTGCTGCTTTGTCTCCTTTTTTCTGACTTAATAATTGCAACTTTATACAATCTTAACCTTAGGCAGAAGTCTCAGCCTTATTTTTTCAGCCTCCTTTCTAAAGTGGGAAGCCTCACTCCAGCTGCTCGATTGCCATGAGTCTGGGTTTAATTCCCTGGCTCTAGGACACTTAAGCCTCCCTGTTATTTTGAAGGAGCTATTGCTGCCTGCTCTTGGACCTGGAATTCAGGAGACCCATGACCTATTTTTGTGCCTCTATGCTTTTACTGGTCCAAGGAGATGTTTATGTTGTTTCTGTATACATCTGTGTCTTTTTTGTTTTCCTGTTTTACATTTTATCTATCATTGCTCTGTGGTTAGAGCAAGGATAATAAGGATCTCAAAGCATGTATTTGTCTAAACCAGCTTCTGAGAGAAGTCTGTCAGTCACACCTACCTAGCTAACTCCTAGTTAACCTCAGGGACCATATTTAAGCCTTTCAACACTGTCTAATGGTGCCTTGCATAGTACCAGTCACATACTGAGTTGAGGAAGTGGTAGGTTGCTACATAAGATTTTCAGATTCAATTGGGTTGGATTGCTTGTTGGTTGGGGGAAAGGTCTTACAGTACCCTAAATATCAGTGTAAGGATGTTAGACTTTATCCTTTAGGCAGTTGGCAGTTTTGAAGCCACTGGGTGGAGTATGCTAATTGGTGTTTTTTGCCTGAAAATAATGTAAAGATTTGATTGAAGCTGGGAAGGTAGAGGCAAGAAAACCTTTGAGGAAACTAGAATCATTCATGTTTGAGAGGAGGATGAGAGCTCAAATAAGGAGGTAATGTGGCAATGATTGTTTGAGGAGACAGTATCAGGTGGCAATGGAGAGGTCTTGATGATTGAATATGGAATCAGAAGCAGGTGAAGCCACGTTTCCATATTGGAGTGAAAAAGGCAAATGATGGTATTAGAGATGGAACTAGGAAACCACTTACTTTTACTAAGATTACCTTCCTGTCCTTTTCTCTTTATTGTCTGTACTCTTCTGGATCCTTTCTTTGTCCTTGGTAACTTTCTGTTTCCTGGTCTTAATGTAAACCTGACATATCATCTGAATGAATTAAGTTCTTCCCATTTTTTTTAGTGAGTTGACCCGTAAAAATCTTTCAAACCCATCTTCCCCTGTTCAATTTATGCTTTTGTTTCTGTGTACAATGTGGATGGTTTTATTCCACATAGTAGCCCTCAATTTAATTTTATCTTCCTCAGGTTTAACTGTTTCTCAAGGTAGAGTATCTATTTGTTGTGAACTAATTTATTTTCTATAGGCAATTTATATCAAGTAAGCTTGGAACAATTGCAGCGGCAAGAATAGTAAACATTAAATGCCTTTGTCAAGGTAATCAGTAACTCATTTATAGATGACAAATAATTAGTCTTCACAACACCATAAACCCGTCGGTATTTGGCACATAGCATTTGAGTTTGTTTAAATAAACTTAAGAAAAAGGTAAGAGACTTATTCAAAGTGAATCTTTGATAATTACGAAAAATAATTTCCCAGGTTTTCCATTTAGTATATATACCATTGCTTCATTTAATAGAAGATACTTTAGTTTTATAAACAATAATTGGAATCTAAAAATCAATTAGAAGTTGAACAAAGCATAAAAACTACCGATCTATAAAATTATTTTACTTGGAATGCTTAAAACTTCTGAATATAAGACTTTATATTAAAAAGCAGACAGATTCTTTAACCATGTTGGTATTACATGTATATAAGCTATAACTAGCTCTCTTTTTATTTAGTGTTTGTTTTTAACCTTCTCTTTATATGTAAATATATTGTAAGCAGAATATAGTTGTTTTTGTAAAATTTTAGTCTGACAGTTATCTTTTAATTGGAACATTAGTTCATTTACATTTATTGTAATTATTGACATATTTAGATTTAAATCTACCTGCTTATTATTTGCTTTGTTTGTTCCACTTGCCCTGTGTTTTTAAAAGGATTTTTATTTGATTTATTTAAACTAAACTTTTTACATTTATATTATATAAAATATATTCGTATTTATATTCAAGCTCAATATAAATGTGAATTTTTATCTCTTGGGACAATATAGGATCCTTCATATGTTAACTCCATTTAACCCCCTCTCAATATATGTACTACTGTTGTCAGATAGAGTATACTATGAGCATTTTACACTTTGTAGCTGTTATTACTGTTTTATGCAGTCATTGGATCTCACCACACGTTTACTGCCTCGCCACTCCCCGCCCCTTTTCTCATTTCTTTCTTCATATCAGTTTTTGTCTGGGGTCATTTTTCTTCTACTCAAAGAATACTCTTAAGTCTTCACCTTCATTTTTGAGGGGTGTTTTTTTGGATAGAGAAACGTTTTTCAGCATGTTGAGGGATCATTCTATTGTCTTCAATCTTCCACCACTGAGTTGTCAAGCCAGCCATTTGTCTGATTGTGGCCCCTTTGAACGTGATCTATCTTTTAAGGTTAAGTTGCTTTTATGAATTTCTCTTAGTCTTTAGTTATTTAGGGGTTTAACTTAGATGTGATTTTATTTATTTTGCTTGGGATTCACAAGGTTTCTTAAATTTGCAGCTTGATGTCTTCCATCAGTTTGGCGAAATTCTTAGCCATTTTCTCTTCAAACATTGATTCTGCTCCATTATCTCCCTCTTTCTGGGACTCAATTTACTTTTTTTTTTAAATTAATTAATTTTATTTTTGGCTGCGCTGGGTCTTTGTTGCTGGGCTTTTCTCTAGTTGCGGTGAGCGGGAGCTACTCTTCATTGCACTGCGCAGGCTTCTCATTGCGGTGGCTTCTCTTGTTGCAGAGCATGGGATCTAGGCTCGCAGGCTCAGTAGTTGTGGCGCATGGGCTTAGTTACTCCATGGCATGTGGGATCTTCCTGGACCAGGGCTCGAACCCATGTCCCCTGCATTGGCAGGTAGATTCTTAACCACTGTGCCACCAGGGAAGCCCCTCCATTTACTTTTAAGTTTGACCTTTTTACTATGTCCTCTGTGTCTTTTACTGTCATGAATAAGTTTCTATTCTTCTGTCCATCTGCTTTTTTCTGGATGTTTTTTCTAACCAACCTTTAATTCACCTCTGCTTCCTTTAGCTGAGTCAAATCTGATGTGAAATTTATCTTTTTAATTCTTAATTGTAGTGAATTAAGGGGGGATTAGGGGGAAAAAAACTCTAAAAAAAACTAGGGAGGATGATTTTTTAAAATTGAGAAATATTGCCCAGGTGCATAAGCCAGCATTCTGGGAGCCTAGTAGGACTTATTTTGAGCAGACTTTCACTTACTCTTCTCACCTTTACCCCACTTCTGCCTTTTGCCCTAAGTGAATAGCCTCTCTGATAAAAAGTCTTTAGAAAGTCAACTTTCCATCTCTTTGAACTAGGGCATGGCCCAAGCAAGGGGATCTAAAGATCTAATTGCTCTTTATAATACCTTTTAACCAATTCTGTTTTCAGTTCCCCATATAACCATTATCTTCAATTCCTGAACTGTTCTAGGGCTTTGTAATACAAATCGGCATTTTTTCCTTGGCTTCCCCTACTGTAGATGCTCAGCAAATTGGAGGAAGTTGGAACTCAAGCCTACTAATTTCATCCATCTTCCTCCATCCTCCAACATTTTATTGATATCTCTTCTTTGCTATTATCTCCTCTCCAGTTTTCTTTTTTTATGGGTTTATCCTTTTTAAAAAAGTTATTTTTTTTCCCATCATCTTAGTGGCCTTTGAGGTCCACTGTGTTTATCATAAGTTACAGAACTTGCTTCTCAGTGAAGCCTGTGGTTGAAAATTAATTATGTTTTATATTCTTAGGGCATTTGTTGGAAATTGCCACACACAAATCATTTTAATTTTACCCAATTGTATTTGTTGTGTAATAAAAATTCCATTTCATACAACACTTAAGTCTGCATTATGTCTTTCCTAGGGGGTGTGTTTCTTTTAGGTCAAAGCTGGGAATGTTGGTAGAACTCATTTAAAAACTTAAAGCTTGTTAGGCTGCACCCTACAGGCCTGCAAGCCTTGTAATTGCCCAGCCTTAAAACCGAAGAGCGAGCCCAGAGACAGCTAGAAACATCCTTGGTTTATTGGATAGTGACCCTTACATGTCCAATGCAAGGTCCTGGAAAGAGACAGCAGGCAGGACGTGGCCGCAGTCTTCGCTACGGGTGGTAGGGGGTGGGTGTTACCAGTGACACAGAGAATTGGCATCAGGTTGGCTCACCAGTTACCAGGGAAACCAGCAGAAGAGCCTGTCCCTCACAGCCCCTTTGATAAACTAGCAGGTGGAGCCATTCTGATCTGAAGAGTAGAAGATCACTAAGCTGGGGGTAGGTGTGGGAGGATGGGGCGTGGGGCAAGTTGCTTATTAGGCTCTATGATTAAGAGGGAAGGTCAGTCATGCCAGTAGGGTGTGGGTGAGGCAGGCACTCCTTGAGTGGGGGATGTACACAGAGCAAGAGAGCAGCCATCTTGAGTGGCCTGACCATACACAGCTATATAGTGTTTTTGAACTTAGCAAAAGTGTTTTTATTTTACCTGTTACCTGAACTAAGCAGTATTCTCAGTGACCCTCATTTAAAGGATTTGAGAACTGATAAAGCGTTTAACAATACTTCTCATTAGGAAATTGTGATGGTGACTAAATTTCAGGATAATAAGCATATGGTTTTAAGTTTAAGTATGTTTGAAACATTATGGGAAAGTGAAGTTGAAAAATACCAAACTCTATATAGTGTTTTATTGTAATAAAAAATATAGCCTTGTTTAAATGAAGCCTACTTATTATCTTATAATCAAACTGTATTTGGACCTGTTTTTTTTTAATTGAGGTGAAATTCACACAGCATGAAATTTACCATTTTTAAAGTGAACAATTTAATAGTATTTAGTTTGTTTACAATATTTTGCAACCACCAATCACCTCTGTCTAGTACCAAAACTTTTTTTAATCGCCCACGAAGGAGACCCTCATACTCATTAAGCAGCATTTTCAGCCCCTGGCAACCACTAATCTGCTTTCTGCCTCTATGAATTAACCTATTCTAGATGTTTCAAATAAATGGAATCATACAATATGTGACCTTTTGTGTCTGGCTTCTTTCAGTTACCTTTGTTTTTGAGATTCATCCATGTATCACTACTTAATTCCTTTTTGTGCATATACAAAGACATAAGAAAAGTTGATGAAAAATTTTTCCTAATGCAACTAATAAAATAAATAGGACTTAAGCTGAAGAAAGCCTTTAAAACATGCTTAACATTAGTTCTATTTTGTGTGAATGCTTCTTTAAAAATCTAATTTGATGTGTTTTGATAAATGTAGAGTACATTTCTACTAAGGTATAGGAAATGAGTACAGGTCTGTGGACCAGTTAACATCATAATGTTCTTGGTTGAAGGTTCTACCCCGTCCCTAGAAATATAAGAGAGGATAGCTGGACGTTATTGGTAAAGTAATACAAAGATATTGATTGCTGCACACTATTAACATTAGAATGAAATAGTAACCTCCATATTATCCACACTTTCTTTACGTGAAGCTAGTGTTTATTTGTAAATATATAAGAACTTTTTCTTCCGAAAAAATTAAATTAATATTCTTAAAGAAAAAATAATTATTCATGATACTTGTTAAAGAACAGCAAGGCAGACTTAATTCAGGAGGACTGCTACGGTGGGGTTTTGCAGTAGGGGAGAGTTGAGTTCAACTCTGAATACAGTATGGAAGAGTGGAGATTTATAGCTGAGGTACAGAGTGGGGATTTGTGGATGGAAAATTGCTAAGAGTAAACATCAGGGGTAAGGGAGATTCTGACTAAACGGACATGACAGAATTTTTGCCGAAAGCAGGCCAGGGTGATCAGATACCGAGAGTAAGGGATTAACGGACTCAGCAAGATTCTTGCTAAACCTGGAGTAAGCAAGGCAGAGCCACTGAACTAAGGACAGAGCCCCAGGTCAGGGCCAAGTCAGAAAGAGGACTCAGAGGACCCTGCCTCAAGTTTGGTCAAGGAGAGTCTCTGTCAGTAGAGATCATTTGTGGCCAAATGTTCACAGCAATATCTAGTATAGTAAAGCTTACTAATATTAATGTGCATCATTTTTAATGTACAGTTTACCATTTAATCAAGCTAATCTTAAAAATGGATCTTCCTTTTCAGTGACTGTGATGCACATATTTGAGTCTGGTTTGCATATGAGAGTCATTTATTACTACCACGTAGAAAATTCTTATAGCTATAATTGCTACTGGAATATTTTCTAGGCAGATAAATCATGCCATGTAATTGAAGATAGTATCACAACTTCCAAGTCCCCTGGAAATCATAGTTGCTTATAACTAAAAGTGAACCATTTGTGCGTTTGTACGAAGTCGGTGAAATGCTGTTGTACCCACAAATACAGAGGAAATTGAAATCATCTAGAAAAATAACTGGGACTTAAGTGAGCACTTAGGTCCACAGGCCAGATTTGACTATAATGAAAGCTTTGAGGCTTATCGTAAGAGGAGGCAATGATCATCCTTATCATTGAGATTCAGGCAGGTGTCAAGTTAGTCATCGTTAGTCTCTAAGACTTAGCTGGACAAGACATTTGATGACCAGATATATTTATAGATATATATGTGTTAAATTCTTGGTAGCCTCTTGGAAGAATGAAGTTATTCTTCTCACATAGGTGTCTATTTGAGACTTCAAAATAAGAATATAATATATCAGAATAAGAAGAGCACATATTCATTCAAAGAATGAATTCTCTCCTCCGGCAGGCCGTAGAGTAGGGCAGATCGCCCCAACTGAGTGAGGAGCTGAGCTGACTTGAGATGGGTTTGCAAAACTTATGAAGCTTGTGTAATTCTCGGTTCACGCCTCCCCCCTTTCTAAGTTGTAGCCCTCCAGAGGTCACAATTGAAGGCCCAGTGTTTCTCCTTTCCTTAGCACCACAAGACTGCCAAAAATTCTGTTATTTTCTGTTTTATTTGTTTTGCTGCTTTCTGCTTTGCTTTTCCGCTTCTTGCATTGTGTATTTTAAGAATTTGTCAAATACCTCTACGTCAGAACTGTTGGGGGTCACATCTCTGTAACTCCCTTCCTTCAGGAAACTTCGCAGCTCTGAACTCCAATTTTTGCCTGCATTCTTTTGAAATTGCTGAAAGCTCTGATGACTACACTGCCTCTTAGCCACTGCCCTTGCCTGCCCTTGGTTTCCTCTGGACTTTGCCCCATGCACCTTTTCTCTTGGTTGATTTTTCTTTGTATCCTTTCACTGTAATAAGTCATAGCTTTGAATACAACTCCGTGCTGAATCCTGTAAATCTTCCTAGCAAATCACTAAACCTGGGGTGGTCTTGGGACCCCCAACACACGTGCCCATTCCGAATTTCTGTTAAGTTGGATTGTTATCTCAGAGATTTTTTTTTTTTTTAATCTCAGAGATTTTAATGTTCTACTGAGAATGACCAGAGACAGATGGAATTGTAACCCCTCTACATATGTGTGTAAATCGAGGCTCAGAGATGAATTTATCAAGGTCATCCATGTAGTAATTCCTGACAGAACCAGGAATTGCATCCACGTCTAACTCCAAAATTCCCCTGTACTTTCCTTATATCTTGCATCTTCCAAATGATTAAGCAAAATTACTGAAAGGGAATGGTTTCAGTTTTTGGAGCTGTCCTGTATTAGTTAGGAATTAACCATTTAACCCTCTCATTATGCACAAGGAGTGTTTTTAGATCAATAGCAAACTAAGTTGGAGTTTAGTGACTTAACTGTTAACCAAAGGCAACTGTTACACTGTTTTTCCAACAAAGTATCAGTAAATTAGCAACTTAACTTTCCTTTTTTTTTCCAAATAGATAATCTCTTTTTAAACATTCTGTACACTGTGTGTGTGTGTGTGTGTGTGTGTGTGTGTGTGTGTGTTGCATGTGAATGTGTGTGCAAGTACTTATATGTATGCCGTGGGCACTTAAGACTGACAAAAGTTGTTATTTGTGCTTTTTATGGATAATTTTGTTAACTTTGTGATATTTAGTAGAGGCTATAGGGTAGGAATCAAATTATATAAGTAAAATACTCTCCAATATTTGTGCAGATAGAGATTTTCTTTCACCTTAGACTTAACATTTCAACACAAGAAAGACACAGTCAGCGAGTCACAAATTTCTGACAATGTGGGCAATGGAATATTTTTCTGTTTGTAAATAAGTTTCAGAAATTCTCCCCCAGGGTATCTTTATTTATTTATTTTAAAATTTTACTGTCTGAAAACAGGAAGGTTGGTCTCAGAATTGTAAAAGAGTGCAGGGTTAAGGGAGGATCCTGAGTTACAAAGGTAAGGCAGCATTTTTAGTCTGCTAGGCTTGGGGCAGCCCATCACCTGGACTCTTTAGGAATGGAGAAAGATTGATTTACTTTTTTCTTTAACAAGGCAGGTTTTATTAATGTCGTAATAACATTTTATATTTGTGCAGCTTAGGAGTTTCAAATGCTTTCCCATTTACTATCTAATTTGAGCCAGACCACTTTGTGAGGTGGTGGGGCTGCTCTACACTTGAGAAAAACCGGTGCTTGGAGAAAGTAAGTGACTTGTTCAAGATCACACAGCTGGCTAACAGAGGAGTAGAGGCACAAACCCAGACTTTCCGACTCCATGTGTCCCCCGTGCTTGTACAGGTAACAGAGCTGAGGGTCTACACTCTGGTGTCTCGGATGTCAGAACAGCCGTAATGGCAGCAGATGAGTGTACGTCTGAGGGAGACACTTAATTTTTTAGGTTTAATTTTGTGCAGTGCTTGATAGTTTAACATAAGGATAGCCAGAAAACCTTCTGAATCTGAATGAAGCAGAATTATAAACCTTGTCCACATCATAACAATACCATACAACAGAGAATTTCAATGATTTGTCCTGTGAGAATGCCCTTTGGGGGAAAGTTTTGATATTTACCCTGAAGCAGCATGAGGAGGATTTGTTTTTGAATTAAAATGCTATTCTCTTTTAGAATGAAATGTTTCTAAAATCCAGAATAGAAGGACATTAAGGCAGGTATATATGGAACAGCTATTAGAATGAAACAAAAACAGGGCAAAAGGAGTAAACATATGTGAAGAAAATGAGGGGAACAAGGAAGTAGTGGTGGGAAAAGCAACGTAGTCGTTGATGGGAAATAATTAAATGTTGATTAGACACCAAGGCGGGAAAGGTGGGGTGGGATGAATTGGGAGATTGGGATTAACATGTATACATTAATATGTATAAAATAGATAACTAATGAGAACATGCTGTATAGCACAGGGAACTCTACTTCATTTTGCTGTACAGTAGAAACAAACACAACACTGTAAAACAACTATACCCCAATAAAAAAAATTAGACTTTCTTTTTTTATGATTAAAATAATATTTGAATTCCTGTCTGCTGATATAAAGGGATTGTTTTATAACACTAGGGCAGATTACCTTAGTCTTTCTCTGAAGTGAAGGTTATTGTGAGATCATGTGTGTGCAGGAACTTCCTGAGTTGTAAAGCGCTCAAAACGTATGTTGGAATTATTAATAAAAGTAAAGCTGAGTTGTTAGGATTGATCTTGTGCCTTAAGTTTTTTCACTAAGGTAAAATCACTGGGATTGGGTGATATGAAAATGGATGATCTTGTCAACCTTGTGGCTTCTCATGGAGTTCAGCAAACATTTGTTCAGGGCTACAGTGTATCAGGTAGTCTGGGAGCCGACCGTCAGGAGGTGCCAAGAGACACCTGTGATTTAGTACTGAGAAGACAGGCCCTCAATAGATGGTTTCAAATGCATATGAGAAACATCAGATAGAATGTGCAGGGTACAAAGGGCGTGTATAGAGAAAGGGCAGCGTGGGCTTTAATAAAAGAAGAGCATCTAAAGTGACAGTAAGAAGGCTGCTTTCAGTGAGCGATGGGGGTTGTATTCTTCCTTCTCTTTCCTCATCTCGGTATCCCTCTAGCTCCTTAAACCCAGATCTACTGACCTCTCCTGTCCCCTCTGCCCCCCTCCCCACCATAAGTTAGCACTGATGGCCCCGTTACCATTGCAGGATATACTGAATATTTCAGCTGTAGTGTTGTCCTTAATGAAGCTGGGCTAGGAACATGATTTTGTTAGGATCCACAGAAACAGGAGTCAAATATCAGGGCCAGTGTGGGTTACAACAGTGGGCTAAGAATATGAAACTAGTCCACTCCTGGCTCTTAGAATGGGTGATGCCAGAACGTGAATGGAGTTCATGTCACAGGCGGCATATGAATAAGCCAAAACCAAGAACTTACAGTCTTAAATTATTTTCTGTATCCAGAGCACTGAACGTTCTTTATTGTGGGATTTCTTCTAAATTTCCAGGAGCTTTCCTTCCAGGTTGTGCTTCTCTGTCTGAAAGTTCTTGCCAGCATCTGATGCCAGCTCCAAGTCTCCTTGTTTTCTGGAAGCTTCTGTGGCTTGATCCTGGGCATCTTTATTGTCCCTGAATTAACTTCTCTCCTTCAGTTTCCTTATTGACTTACAGTTTATAAGACTAGGCTTTTTCTTTAAACTCTTTCCCTTTGTTCAAATTGATTAATTTTTTAGTATTTAGCTTCCCTGGGACACCCTGAGAATTTGAAACACCAAGGTCAAGATGGAATGAATTAACAGTTTTTCAAAAGAAAGAAAGAGTATAATTGTCATTTTAAAGGCAAATAATTTTTTAATCCAACTTTTTTTTTCTAAAAACCTAGCAGAGTGATGATATTTTAGTTGCATAATGGTGAAATTGTTCTTGTGAATGTTAGATGTATTGTAAAGTCTTACACAATCTTCCAAACCACTCAGCTTGATTTATCAGGACTACTGTATCATGGTGCAAGCTCTCAGCGTTTAAGAGGAAGTTTACTATACAAGATCAAGGTGGTTTTGCAATGTGTTATTCTCTTTTCCTTAATTAGCAAGATTAAAACAATTCTAGGAAAAAAGATACTCTCACCAGATGAGTTTTGCCTTCTTGTCTCAGAAAATTAGAACAATATAATCCATTAACTTGTCTTTCCTGTTTAAACTTCCAGATATCTGAACTGAATTTAATATTCAGTTGCAGGAATTCTTTCATTTTAGGTGCCTAATAACATCTCTTCCTCTGCTCATTTGACAAGATTATTGTTCCCCTTTTATTGTCTGATTTTATAGCTTTTAATTGTATCAGCAATGGGAAGTAGGTGGGATATAAACAAACACATATCTATATGAAGCTAAGATCGTTTTGCTCACAAAATGGGGACGTTGAAATGTTTCTGTAGTGTTTCTTTGATATGGGTGTGTGTGTGTGTGTGTGTGTGTGTGTGTGTAAAATCTCCCAAATGGGGAGAAGTCAGAATACTGTGATTTTTTTGAAGAGGAAAGAATATGTTCCTAGTGGAACGGTTGTCTTAATCCCAAACAGCCTGCCTAATGAAATATTTAGAAGCACTTAGTGCTTTTAGCAAATATCTTCTTCTGTGTCCTAAGGGAAAGTAATTAACCTGGGTATGGAGTGTTCACTTGTTTTTCATTTTTATTCTTGACCAGTGGAAACTGTGAGGATGGGTATATGGTCCGTTTTCATGGCAAATAATTACTTTACAGACTTAGAATAAGTGGTTTCAGGGCATTACTGGAGGAACCAATTAGATACCACAGTTTCTTATAAAGCCGGTTGAAATTATCTGTTACTTGATTTATAGTGATTAAAATACACTTTTAGAGTCTACAAATTGATGGAATCCTTCAAAGAAGTAACCTAATGAGCGAGTCCATTGTTTTTTGTAGCTATCTAATTGTAGCATATATATTGACACTCTTGTCAGATAATTAGAAATCAGCATTTCACCCTTTATTATCAATGCAATAGATTTCCGCTACTATAAATTTCTTAATTTGTTCATTTGGGTAACATTTTAAAAAATTAACCCAAATTACTTGTATTATATTGAAATCAAAGTTAATCCAGTATGGCCAAATAATCTTATATTAGAGCCTTGAAAACTAATGAAATCTTGTGTGTTCCATGTGCTTTGGCTACAGCCCCACCACTTATGTTTTGGATGAAGATGAACCTCGATTCCTTGAAGAAGTTGATTACAGTGCAGAAAGTAATGATGAGTTAGATATTGAATTGGCTGAAAGTGCAGGAGACTATGAACCTTCTGCACAAGAAGAAGTACTTTCTGACTCTGAATTATCAAGAACATACCTACCTTGAGCCCTTTGCCATCTCTTGTGAACTGCAAAGAAGAAATGAAATATCTTGGTTTTCATTACACAGGAAGTTTGAGAGCAATGAGTGTATAGAGAGGTGACTCAGAAAGACAGAAAGCAGCTTGGGCCTGTTTGGTTTCAAGACAATAAATATGTTATTAATTCATGATGAAATTGGCACTTGTTTTATTTTAGATATTCAATGCACTTTACATAGCATTGAAGTATCAAATATTGGATTTACTTTTTCAAAACCTGAGTATCATTGCATGAATTTTTATCTCCTTATGGTTATATCCTGCATCAAATGGATAACTTTGAAGTGTGTGAGAATATAAAATCTACATTCTAGAGTTGTTGAGAATCCTGGGTTGTTGAAAACTAATATGTATGTACATGGATTCCTGTAGATGTGTCTGTGTAAGGGTGGGTAGATATTGAAGATAAGACTGTTCTTCAAAATCATGTTAACTGTTGAGTTGTGACTGAAATACTCCAGAGTTTTCCTTGAAACCATTACATTCTACATTTACCAAGTTGAACAAATAAAAGCTCTATTAAATGTTGCATTCATTTTTTCATTCTTTTTAACCAGCTCAGATTATTTGGTCTATAGAATCTTTGGGGGAATATTATGATAATCTGACATCTGAAAACATTGACAAAAATTTGTAAAAAAAAATGCTTAATTTACTAGTGTTAAGTTTTTTTTGTTTTTTTTGTTTTTTTTTAATTTATCTTTGGCTGCATTGGGTCTTTGTTGCTGTGCGTGGGCTTTCTCTAGTTGCAGTGAGCCGGGACTGCTCTTCGTTGTGGTGCATGGGCTTCTCATTGCGGTGGCTTCTCTTGTTGCAGAGCACAGGCTCTAGGCACGCGGGCTTCAGTAGTTGTGGATCACAGGCTTAGTTGCTCCAAGGCATGTGGGATCTTCCCGGACCAGGGTTCGAACCCATGTCCCCTGCATTAGGCAGGCAGATTCTTAACCACTGCACCACCAGGGAAGCCCTAGTGTTAAGTTTTTTATAGCATAAGTATACCTATCTATCATAAAAAATATACTTGAACAGCCCTTTTCTCTAAAATTGTGTCTCATGGCTGCACCTAAAGTCTATCACTCCAGTCAGTTTGTTAAAAAGCTTTAAAAATTCAGTGAGGCTATGAGCCATTGTTAAATGTATATGAAGTTTATATAGCACCTCCTGAGCTGTGCTGTTATTAGATGTGCTAAAGTGAATTCAGGGCATGCTGACACTGGTAACCGAGTCCTAGAAGATGGCAGTGAATTTCAGCCTTTTCTTGTAGTGACATCTTCCTGAGTTTAAGCTGTCCTGCTGCAAGAATGTCTTTGTCCTCAAGTAAAATAAAACAAGTCCAGGGTCTTTGGATAAGTGCTTTAAGAACTAAGTTTCTGTTGTAACAAAACAAATCCAAAAAGATAACTTAAGAACAGACTCTTGCCAGGACTCAGGTGCTTTGGTTTTGGCACATTATCTTCACTTATTCCGGAAGAGAATTTTTTAAAATCTTTTTTGAAAAACCTGTAATTATGGAAAAGAAATTATAAAAGAGTATTTTTCAGAGTTTTGCATTTTCCAAATCAATGATTTTCATTGTTTTATTTGAGGCATTTCATCCACAGTGTAGCTTCTTTTTGGTGTCAGAGGAACCATGTTTAAAAACATAGCAAGGGGCCTTGATAATGAGGTCTTTTCCCTAAATAGCCTAATTCTTATTAATGTCAGAAAATAAAGACTAAATAGATTGTGAAACTGAACCAGCCCTCTTAATGTGTGGTGACCTGAAAGATGAGGATACCTTAGCAAGGTAAAGTATTATTTATTTAATAATTTATCTAACAATTCATAAAGTTATTTTATTATTTCTATATATAGAAAGTAATTACATATATAATTATAATATTTTCAGAGGGTGGATTATGGAGCCACAATGTCTGTATGTGCACTTCTCTTGGATCTTACAAAACTAGACATTAAAAACCAAGGCAACTGAGGCTACTAGAATGTGCAGAATAACTCAGAACGTGTGTTTCTTATGTTAGCAGTGTAAAAACCCCTTATGTACTGCTATAATATTTTCTATAGATCAGGCATATCTTTTAGTATATTTACAAACCTGAATATGCCTTTTATTAAATAATTATTCACAAGATTGAAGAGAAAGTCTTTATAGTTAGGAAATGACTTTTTTCTTTAACAATAAATAGCTTTGGAAAAGTAAGAAATACTTTAAAATCCTAACTTTCCTAATGAGGGGTAAAACTAAGTTTCATAGGCTATTTGTAGCTAAAAAGGCCCTAAATTTTACCTTTGTGGCTATGTCTTTTTAGATTTTCAAAGAATGATTGAGGTGCCTTCAGTACCATAATCCTGAAAATTAATGTGGCTGATAAACTGAGTCTATTATGGAATTTAGATTTATTTAATTTACATTGAATTTGTAGCTGTGAATTTCTTAACTGTAGTTTTGATCTAATGCAGTGGTTCTCAAACTGTATACAGCAGCGGTCCCCAATCTTTTTGACACCTGGGACCGGTTTCATGGAAGACAGTTTTTCCACGGGCCGGGGGTGGGGGTGGGGGTGGGGGATGGTTCAGGCAGTAATGCAAGCGATGGGGAACGATGGGGAGTGGCAGGTGAAGCTTTGCTGGCTCGGCCGCCCACCCGTCGCTCACCTCCTGCTGTGCGGCCCGGTTCCTAACAGGCCGAGGACCAGTACCGGTCTGCGGCCTGGGAGTTGTGGACCCCTGGTATACGGTATATATTGTGTGCATCAGAATCACCTGGACTTGCTTCTCAAAACACAGATTACTGATTCTGTAGATCTGAGGTGGGACCCCCAAATTTGCATTTCTTAAAAATTCTCAGGTGGTGATGCTGCAGGAGCCACACTGTGAGAGTCACTGGTGTGACCTGATGCTCTTTCAGCATCGCAGTTTCTCAGCACCAAGGATGAGTTACATCAAGCTAATCTGCAGAATCGAGAAAATAGGCAGAGATCAGGTGAGGTCACAGGGTCACTGAGGGACAGAGCCAGGGCTTTAGCCCAGGTCTCCTGACAACTAGCCTCATATTCTTACCAAAGAAGGAGATGCTGTTCTTTGCCTTTCCCCCCAAAATGAGGAATATTAAAAGCTCGAGGGTCGGTCTTTCTTGAGCTTATAAAATTTGTCTGGCAAAAACCTATGGTTCACAACGGCTTTTCCTTTATTGCAGTCATAGTGTTGTTTGAATACAGGATTTTGTTCTGCATTTAAGTATCTTTCTTAATCAGTCTCTGCCACTTTTGCCAGTTTTTGTGTGGTGTTTAGAAACATGGACATTTGTCTGAATCCTAATTACAAATAACTAAGCTGGAGTTCCACTTTGGAGAACATATGAACCGCAGTGGATATGATACTTCTGAATTTCAAGTATCCAAATTAAGATGATCATATTAATATAAGCACTGAAATGGATAATACAATAAGTGTACTAATGGAATTGTTTTTGTGCATGATCCAGAAATAAATTACTGTAATGAAACTATAAATGTATCTTTATGAATCTTTTCGTTTTCGCATATGTATTTTAATCATTACAAAATATTAATTGAAAATCAGTGAATTTTTCTCTTATTTTGGTGAAAGTTTAGTAGCTGTATTTAAACCCTAGTTCTCTCCATTAGCAAAAAACATGTTGAAGCAATATTTTAATTGAAAGGCTATTCTACTTTACATGACAGAATATTGTCATTAATTATTAAGTAAATATTTCTCTGGTTAAAGCATATTCAAATTCCTGCATAGAAAAAAGGAAACTAAGAAGAAAGTCTCATTTTCTTTATGAGCGTTAGTGTTTTGAAGATTTAGTCCTCGAAATGTTACAATTCAGTTGTTTTCAGCTATTAATAATATTTATAAAGCACTTCTACTTACCTATACTGGTCTGCCTTTGTGGTGGCCTCCTCTTTCTAGACCCTGAACAGTAACTTAGGCCCATGGCCATTTATTCTGCCCATTCTACCTCATAAGCCTTCTTTATACTCAGGCTCTTGGACCTGCTGGCACCCTCTGTCAAATCTGATCAAGTCTTTAGAGCATTGGGGGCATTGAGTCATTCAACCTTTTTTTCAATTTGAGTTTGCCAAACATGCAGTACCTAAATCTAAGTGAATGGCCCTGTTATGGTGGCATCTGAGGCATCATGCAGGCCAGTCACAGTGGTATTTGGGAGTCTGGGACATGGTTGACATTGGTGAGTACTGAAGAGGTCTCTGTGGATGTGCATCTGCACACAGCATACTCAGCCCTGTGAAGTGGACATGGATTTGTAGTGCCCTCCTACCTGTAAACCCAGACAGCTTTAAAGGGCTGAAGAGATATGGCTCCAAATATTTAGGAAGGTTTATTTTTATAATATCAACTGGATTCTACTCTCCATCTCAAAGACACCATTGATAGAGTGCCCAGCGAAGATGAGGTGAGCAGCAGGAAAAATCCGGTCGGGGTAATTATGATGCTGATCTTCCAAATATTTTTAGTGTACTTTTAGGCCACATAAAGATCTGTGATAAATGGCAAATGTGAAGAAATTATAAAAGGCAAAGATGCTCATTATTGGAAATTAAAGTGGAAAGGCTAGTGTTTAATAAATAAATGTAAAGTCTACACCTTTGAAAATACGTTGATTTCTCTGCAAGCTTTTTTTCTCTAGCTGAAGGTGTAATTAAGTAGAGAATTTTAAGACTGAAAATGTATTTTCATGTTCAGTGCTCATAGTAAAATAGTGAAGTCAAGTTATGTACTCTATTTACAGTGTCCTTATTTTTTAAAATTACTTATGCTTTCCTAGTCTTTGTATTATCTATGACTGTTTTTTCTCCTCTTTTCCTCCTTTTAATTCTTAGAAATGTTTGACATTTCATCTGTTTTCTTTTTCTTTCAAAATGTGGGCACTTGAAACAGAGTGCATGAACTGGATAGGATAAATTTCGGAATCTAAAAATTTTGCTGTTAAAGGAGTATAATTTGTATTTAATATAGAGGAGTGTCCAATGATAACTACCTTTGCCAACCTTTATTTCCCCCTCCTGAAGAGCTACACAAGATGAAAAAATATCAAAAACGACACCACTGTTTAACCCAGATCACTTACAGGATGCTGTGGGCACACATCCAGTCTCCCCCTTGCCCTAACCAGCCTTCAAGATCTGTGTGTTCTGAGGTACCCACTTCAGGAGTGGAGCCCATGACCTGAGCCGAGCCAGCCAGCTTGTTCTTTCTGCTGAGCATCTGGGGCGGGCACACCATCTAAGCCAATCCAAACAGAATGACTGTCGGGACTTGCGAAGGTAGTGCTGGAACAAAGACCCGGTCTTGGTAAGGAACGATATACTGCTGGTGGCCACCATACAGCCCTGAGAGGAGAGCGTGCCCGAGACAGCCAATGTTGAAGGAACAGAGGCAAGACATTGAGGGAAACTGCTTCTTTCTCTCACTTGAGCCCTGTGTCAAGCTGTATGTGAAATCTCAATTGCGTCAGTTATAAATCACCTTCAAAGTGTAGGCTGTTTAAAATTGAATTTTCTGTTACTGGAAAAGATATGTCTGTTACACAGGTGTGTATGTCTGAAACCTACCTGAAAACCCAGCAACCTTCAGTGTCCATCCCTGAAGGGGTGGCTCCACCCAAAGCATATGTCCTAAGAGATGTTAAAAGGAAGAGACACTCTGGGAAGGCAAGACCAGCAGATATCCACTCAAACATGTCAGACAAACTCATTTTTATTTTGTGTCTGCCAGAAAAGTTTACTGGGCCAGAGACAAGACATATTTTTGCCATTGCCTACTTGAAACTCAGGAATTATTTCCTCCAGTGATGAGACCTGTTATTGGTTTGTTCAGAAAGAATATTATCCCAAGAGCTGACTTTCCAGCATCTTGCAAGTTCTCTGTAGTAGTAATGGAGGACACAAATGTTGTGAAATATTAATATTGAAAGTGAATACCTCCTCAATGGTGCATCATATAACAAGATGGACCCAGGGAGCAAGCTGAGAGGGAACAGAGATCCCTTTGTTGAGTTACATCAGTTAGACCAATGAGCAAATATAATGGAATGAAGTTTTAATATTACTCAGTTACCAATTTCCATCCACCCACTGATTGGAACTACAGATCCCTGCCTTTCATCCACAAAAGATTCATAGATTAAAGAGCATTTCAGGGCTTCCCTGGTGGCGCAGTGGTTGAGAATCTGCCTGCCAATGCAGGGGACATGGGTTCGGGCCCTGGTCTGGGAAGATCCCACATGCCGCGGAGCAACTAAGCCCATGCGCCACAACTACTGAGCCTGCGCGTCTGGAGCCTGTGCTCCGCAACAAGAGAGGCCGCGATAGTGAGAGGCCCGCGCACCACGATGAAGAGTGGCCCCCGCTTGCCTCAGCTAGAGGAAGCCCTCCCACAGCAACGAAGACCCAACACAGGCAAAAATAAATAAATAATTAAAAAAAAAAAAAAGCATTTCAACAGCTCTTTAAGAAGTGCTTTCCTAAAAGTTACCTCATTTGAGCATCACGAAAGCACTATTAATAAACAGATACATTAGCATTGCCATTTAATATGTGAGGAACGTGGGGCTTAGAGAGGCCATATGACTTACCTGGACTTCTAGTAAATAACAGAGTTGGGGCTCAGACCCGCCCTCGGCCCCTTTGCCGACCACTCTGTGCTTCTCTCCCAGGGAGTAATCGGCGGCCTGTACCACCTCTGCAAACGAGCCGTCCCCGCCAGCCTTGTGTAGATAGTTTGATGACACTGGAAAAATATGCAACTGTTTTATCACTACGCACCACAGGGTCCCCAAGGTGTGTGGGCAGAGCGAAACCTGACAGTATCGGGTGTGTGTGAAGCACTCTCTTGGGTGCTTCATGAAAACGTTCTCAATGGAAACATTTTCTTTTTTCGCCCATGGAATGATTCTCCTATTTTCCAAATCAGTATTTTTATGGGTGGTTAGGAGGAGGGCGGTCCATCCAGTTTTTGTTTCTAACCATTTTATATATATATATATATATATATATATATATATATATATATTTTTTTTTTTTAATATATATATATATTAAAGGAAAAAGACCCTGGAGTCTTTTTTATGTTTAACAAAACAGGTAATGGTTTAGTACAAGCCTTTCTCTGTCTTTTCTGCTTTCCCTCAAGGCTGCTTTTATACCTGTGATGGTGAGGGAAAAGAATTTTGTCTAACATACTTACCTAGAGTACATTTTGTCTCATAGACTTAACCTAAAGTACATTTTTGTTTTGTTTTCTTTAAAGAATTTATGTTTTTACTGGGAAGATAGTTTATTCTGTAGCTGCATTATCACTTTAACTGACAGGGCCAACAAATAAGCTTTAGAAATGAGCCCACAATTACCTGTTTTTCTAGATTGAATTTTAGTTAGAGGAATATAGCCTTTTTATAATACAAAACAAGAATAAGATAACCTAAACACTCCAGCTTTATATTTGTATTAGTTTATGATTGAGCTCTTGGCCAAATTTTTTTTTTTAAAGTATAGTCCATAGCATGTTCTTTTTTTTTAAAAAATATATTTATTTTATTTATTTACTTTTGGCTACATTGGGTCTTCGTTGCTGTGCACGGGCTTTTTCTAGTTGCAGCGAGCGGGGGCTACTCATCGTTGCGGTGCATGGGCTTCTCATTGCAGTGGCTTCTCTTGTTGCAGAGCTCGGGCTCTAGATGTGCAGGCTTCAGTAGTTATAGCATGCGGGCTCAGTAGTTGTGGCTCATGGGCTCTAGAGTGCAGGCTCAGTAGTCGTGGCACATGGGCTTAGTTGCTCTGCGGCATGTGAGATCTTCCTGGACCAGGGCTCAAACCCGTGTCCCCTTCATTGGCGGGTGGATTCTTAACCACTGTGCCACCAGGAAAGCCCCTTGACCAAATTTTTATAGAGACTTTTTTATTCATTGGCTGGTTAAATTTGGCTTGCACCATCCTCAAGTTTTGGTAATTCTAAAGGTGTGAGTGCCATAGTATCAACTGGAAAGCTGGGTAACTGCTGCTGTACCATTTTGACAAGGTGCACTCTTGCTTGCATTGTAGAAGACATCCACCATGGGTCATTCCTAGGGTTTGTATACCAAACCCAAAAGCATAAGCATCCTGAACAGGAAGAGATCTCTAGGACTCTTCTACATTGCTTTACTTCTAGTTAATGTGACGCGGAAAGTTTCACATATCTTTCCAGGTAAGCCCATTAAATTTACAAAACCTTTTAGTAAGACCAGTCCAAAGCATGTCGATCTGTCCTATACTTGGAGTGAATAAAATAATGCTTTTCGCTTTGATGATAATAAAGGCTAGCATTTGCAGAGTACCTACAATGCTACAGGCACCAATCTGTGTACTATGTGTATGTCTAATCTTCACAACAACCCTATGACAGGTACTATTATCCCCATTTCACAGATGCGGAAACTAACTTGCTAAAGATCACACAACTAATAAGTGTTGGAAAATCAGTTGATTCTTATTCAAGTCAAGCAGGAAAGTGACTACTAAGAACTGGCATTAGAGCTTCCCTGGTGGCGCAGTGGTTGAGAATCTGCCTGCTAATGCGGGGGATGCGGGTTCGAGCCCTGGTCTGGGAGGATCCCACATGCCGCGGAGCAACTAGGCCCATGCACCACAACTACTGAGCCTGCGCGTCTGGAGCCTGTGCTCCGCAACAAGAGAAGCCGCGATAGTGAGAGGCCCGCGCACCGCGATGAAGAGTGGCCCCCGCTTGCCACAACTAGAGAAAGCCCTGGCACAGAAACGAAGACCCAACACAGCCAAAAATAAATAAATAAATTAATTAATTAATTTTAAAAAACAACAACAAAAAAAGAACTGGCATTAGGGGTTTTACAAAGTTGTCATCCCAGATTCCACAGTATCTCACCAGGGAGTACATTTCATGGCCAGTATGGTTCAAGCATGGCTTATTTACATGGGCCTGCCAATTTGCTTATACCCTCAAGGAACAGGTATCGTGCAATGCTTCTAAGTCCAATCTCAGGACCCTCGCTAACTCAGGAACTGTAGCAGGATGGCCGTCACATTTAACTTACCAGGAGTAGCTCTGTTTACGGGCTGTCCCCCGTCATATGCCACCTTGTGGGTAAGCGTGATGGAATTCAGGTAGCAATTCAGCCACTACATGGTCCAGTTCCCCAGTTATACCCATCATAAACCTTTTGTTGTTGTTAAAAGGAAAGAAAAAAGCAGGTCCTGAGAAAAATTATATATATATAATTATTATATAATTGTATATATATAATTATTATATAATTATATATATTATTATATAATAATTATATATATATGTCTAAAATATCTCCTGTGCTACTTGTTTATAAATCTAGAGGATCAACATGATGAGAAACCATTGATTAATAAAGATGGATTGTGAGAGTTCCCTCTTGAGGGAAGTGCCACACTTTACAGCGTGTCCGTTACCCCTTAGGCACCTGCCTGGGATCCACTGTACAGGTAGTGCAAGGGGGGCTGTGTATGGAGACAGTCATGGACTCTAATGAGTAAAATCAATGGGCCGAAAAATGCAGAATCAGGGGCAGTGACAGGGCTGTGACTCACAGGGCAGTTTTGCATCGTATGCAAGTGTCAACTTGTGCAGCAACAATGAAACTTACTTTTGCAGACTTAGAGAAGTGGAAAGTTGTTTCAAAAATTGTGTTATTTTACAAGTCCACACAGGGTGACATAGGGGTAGAATCTGGGCATAGCAGAGCAAGACTTTACCTTTCATTTTTGGTATGTTAATATTCAAATAGCCCCCACCCCAAGTCAAAGCCACCTGCCTAGGAACTTACTAGGGACAGATGTAATAACACCCAAGGTGCGAGTTCTCCATAGATCTTTCAAATGATTGTTTTCATCTTTAGCCTCCCTGCTCATCAGCACCACCCCTGTGTTCGCCAGCTGTCCACAGTACGTTTGTTTTTTGTGTCCCAGTTTCAGAGGCCTGGGATCTTATTAATTGTGGATTCTTTCAAATTATCTGACTTCTTTCAAAGGAACCAGGGGTGCCTTTTCATAGGTCTACTTTTCTAACTTGGGATTAGTTTGCATTGGGTGGAGGATTTAATGTCCATTTAATTAATTCACCAAGTACTACTATCACAGCTGGTGAGGTTATAGAGACCTGAAGTAAGAGCGGCAACCTATTGGCTGAAAGAAAATGATGCAACTCAGGAATTTAGTCCACTCTATTCCCACAAGATAATAATGCACATTTATAACAGAGGAAAGGAAAGCAAGAGATAGTCTATCGTCTTTGTATCTTGCTTAAAACTGTCTAGAAATTGCCTTTTCTTTTGGGGTCAAAAATGTCACTAGACATTGTGGAAATTGGAGACACTTTCATCAGTGAACCACTAGCAGGGCAAACCCAACAGCTCTTAGTACCTGACTAATTCAACCTTTGCATCTTTGTCAGACCCATGTCTCTATTTTGTTGTCCTTATTGATGAAACTAGATGGTAATATTCCTGGGAAAATGAGTGTTTCCCTTTATCAGGGTTATCACTGGGAGGGGCACAGGGCCTGGTGTGGGCTTGCAGAGTCACTCACATCGTTTGAGTAGAGTCTGATTTAAATAACTTATGGAGCTGAGGATGCCCTTTCATAGGTCTACTTTACTAATTTGGAATAGTTTGCGTTGGGCGGAGAATTTACTGTCTATTTAATTAATTCACCAAATACTGTTACAACTTGTGAGGTTATAGAAACCCAGATTTGCAGGGTGTCATGTATAAAGCCTGGGACAAAATAACAGCTCAGTAAATAGTGTAACTCTGTGGGTGGTGGGCCATTTGACTCTCATTTATTCTACTTAGTATTGCAGAAATTTTCTGTCCTTCCATAAAATCTTGAGTGCTGAAAAGACCCTCAGAGGTCATTGAGTCCCCCACTCTTTTTAAGATGAATTCAGTCCAAGAGAGCTTAAGTGGCTTGCCTGAGGCCACTCAGCTTTCTGACTCTGCTCCTTGAACCGCCCTCTCATCAGATCTTTTCTGATGTGTACACTCTGCTGGCACATCATTTTAGGCTGAGCAGAACTGACTCAATTTCAGACTTGTTTCATAGTCTGTTGACAATTACATTAACCATCTTGCCATTTATAGCTTTGACTTTATAGCTCTGGGAAGCACCTTAAAGGATAATTGCAAATACTCTACCATCCAAATATGCACTCCCCATGCCTAATAATGAGGCTTTTAAGTGGTGGCATAGGAGAGCAGCAAGATGTTAGCGCATGTGAAATGAGAAATCTGGGCAGATGGGATTTGGTAATGGACTTTTCAGTGACACTAGTTGTCTGATCATTGGTCCGCAGTTGTGCTGGTACATTTTGTATTTTGAAAGGCACAAAATGTCAAGTCATTGCCCAAATACTGGTTAAGATTTTGATTATTTTTCAGAATTGTAGCAAAGCACCTCAGGACTGATTTTTCTTCTTTTTTTTCAAAGCTTTATGTTTATGTTCCTATCCTTTGTTTACAAGTTGTACTTTCTATTGTTGGTAGGTCTATCCAAAAAAAAAAAAAAAGTTTTTCTTTCCTATTGCCTCAGTGATTTAATTGTTCTATTCTTGGAGGAGAAATTCCACCTGCCTTTGGATTTGAGACACATAGAAAATCTGCCTATGAGTTTGGCAGCTCTTAATCGAGAGCATTCATTCACTCATTCGTTTGTCAAAATTTTATTCAGTACCGATGTGTATGGCACCGTGGTAAGCGAAAGGAACGCGAAAGGGAGTAAGGCGTGGTTCTTATCTGCAAGGAACTCGGAGCCCATGGAGGAGATAAGCATGGTTTCAGTAAACAACAGCGATGCAAGACAGAACATGACGCCAGGAGAAGGGACAAAATTGCTGAGGGGGCACACGGGAATGATCAATCCCGAAAGGGGCCTCTGGGAAACGTGCAGGGATGTGAGGCCCAGCTGGATCTTAAAGAATGCTGGGGCTTGAAAAGTGGAGAAGGGAGCTGGCAGTGGGGGGAGTGCAGGCAGAGCAGGTGGGGGAAGGTGCAGGTGTTCCAGCGGAGGGAACAAGACACACAGAGGCTGGAGGTGGGAAGGTGAGGAGAGGCGGGGTGGCGGGGGGAGTGCTCTGGTCATGAAAGGATTTGGAAGCTATGCTATGGAGTTTGTTTCCATAGGTCAGTGGGGAGCTACAGATGGATCTTAAGCAAATAAGCAACGGGATTAGTGTTATGTTTTAGAAAGCTAAAGAATCATTGGGAGGGTATCAACCCCTGATTTCACTTCTGGATCCAACAACCAGTTGGGTTTCTTAGGTTTGCCTCTCAACTCCCTTATTTGGGGATGAGTTTGTAGCTGACCCCCAGATCCCTCAGGCCACTAGTTGCCCCTGGGTGAGAGGCCCACTAGGAGTCCTCAGAAACAAGCCCACCCTCCCTCTGAGCCAGGGCCTGCTGCAACCTGCTCCATAGTCCAGGAGGGAAAACGGACAGAGATAGTCACACCAAAGTTACCTGTGCTCTGTCTGACATCATGGGCTTGGATTTAACAAGTGCATGTGCACTATGGATCTTGACGTTTCAACTAAGGATTCTAGGCTACGTCAATATGTCACAGAGTGCAGTTCTCCGAGGCTAGCAGGTCTTACAGCAATTGACAAATAATTTTCCTTCCCACCAGAACTGCAAACAAATTCCTGATTAATGAGTTTGCTGAGTGAGTCCCTAAGGAGGGTCAGCGTGGGGAAGTGGAGAGTGAGGAGCCCCTCGTCTACTCATGCACATTGTTCAAACCTCCAGAAAGTGTTTCTGGATTCTGTTACATGTATAAATGGAAGGTATTTTAGGCAATCACCTTAATTTACGCAATCACATGACAGAATATTTACCTAAGGCAGATAACGTTGGCAAAGTGATCGTACGTAGAGACACGTCCTACTGGTAGTCCTCACAGAGATCTGGGTGACTGCCACTCACGCTCTGGAGCATTTGCCCCTCTACCTCCCATTGTGGGCGAGTGGAAAATACCTGTCTTTACAGAAATGTCCTCATTAACCAAGTAATTTGAGCAAATGGTACCATTTTCATAATCTTTTTTCCTGATCTAAAAGTTTCTAGCTGATCTCCCGTTAAGAGATGTGCATGAGTCACATAGGATGTGTGTGTGTGTGTGTGTGTGTGTGTGTGTGTGGTATATGTGTGTATGTAGGGTGTGTATATGGTATGTGTGTGTGGTATGTGTTTGTATGTGGTGTGTGTGGTGTGGTATGTGATTGTGTGGTGTGTAAGTCCAGTGGTTTTTCTGCCATGGCAGAGATGCTGCCACCCCAATACCCCCCAAATCAGAAGAGTGGAAAGGAAGTGAAATTTGTATTAGACTTGCTTGGACCTCCATCTATGCAAGAAGAAAATTAAGCTAAAAACCAAGTTAGCAAATGGGAGGGAAGAAGAGTGTGATCAGTAAAATGCTAGTTATGTCGCTCAGGATTCCCATTCCCTGGTTATTCAGTCAAACACTAATCTAGGTACTGCTGAAAGGTTGTGCAGATGTAATTAAAGTTACCAACCACCTGACTTCAAAATAGGGACATTATCCTGGATTATTTGGTTGTGCCAAAGTAATCACACGAACCCTTAAAAGCAGAAGGGGAAGGCAGAGGACTCAGAGAAAGGAGGCAGAAAGATCCGTCAGAGAGAGCTGAAGCACCCGTCGCTGACTTTGGAGATGGAAGTGGGGAGACCGTGAGCCGAGGAATGCGGGCGGCCCCAGAAGCTGGGAGCGACCCTGGCCCAGAGCAAAGGAGTGGGACTCCAGTTCTCCAGGAAAAGGAAATCTGCCAACAACTTAAATGAACTTGGAAGCCGGCTGGTGCCCAGAGCCTCACAGCCCTGGCGACACCTTGCCTGCAGCCTTGTGTGGGTTCAGGCCATGCAGAGCCCTCTAAACTCCTGGGCCCAGACTTCTGACGGAGAGAAACTGAGGTAATATGTTTGTGTTGTTTTAATCTGCTACATTTGGAGTGATTTTAGTCTGCTAAATGTGTAGCAACAGAAAACTAATCCAGAGGAGGGAAAACAAACAAAACCCACCAGCCTTCCAGCTCCCACATGATGAATTCTGTGTGTGTCTAATGAAGCTGCAACTCAACTCCTTGGATAAACAACACTAACCACCTTTCCTGTTGCTTTTGAGTTAAATGTTTTCATGTTTGGCTTCAGCTTCAAGGTGCTGCTTTTTATTTGTTGCGAGCGCATGGAAAGTTTATTTTAACCCCTTTTGAGTTATGAGAGTACAAGAATGAGGAAAATATGCTTTCCCCATTTAGAAAATTCAAATTGTGCAGAATGGGTTGAATTTTAAGGCTTTCCGTGTGATGAATTCTCAATGTGGAATAACAGTTTGGTTTAAGTTTGGGGGGGAAAGAGATAAAAACATAGCAGATGAAACCACGAAGCAGCCCAGCACTGTCTTTCATAACTGCCGGGTGCTCTGGGAGGTTGCCTGACCCAGTTGGGCTTGAATAGCTCAGCCAGTTTTTTGTCCATATTTGTGGGGAGTCATTTTCAAGATGCAGAGAGAGAATTGCACACCTCCACGGTGCTCTCAGCCATGTAGTCTTATTTTCCTTGCGTTTTGAATCTACTACAATGTCACATTCCGTTGGAGTGACCTTGGCCATTTTAACTTTTTAATATCAGAAAGGTGGAACTTTCCGGCTGTTTTCACTAAGCATGGTCACACCTGTGCCTTCGATACCTATGAGATTACCAGTGAACAGAGTTCTCTGAGCCAGTGGACGGGACAGGCAAGGTGAGACGGGGGTGCTTAGGTGTTGGTGCACCAGGGAGGGGGAGCTGTGGGAGCAGCCATGGAGATGCTTCTCCAGCGTCCTCGTCGAGGGCACCACCCAGCAGATGCGCCTGCCCTATTCCAGGGCCGTGGGCGGGATGCTGGTGACATGAGCCTGAGACAGGCCTGGGACCTGGGGACCCTTTGCTGCACTGCTGCAGTGCTTGCACCTGGACACACCTCTCCTCGAGCTACGAAATACAAAGAAACTATATGGGACTAAAAATAACAGTGTGCATGCGCAGTTGGGGCAAATTCTGGGCCAAAAGATACAAAAGGCTAAAACAAACAAAAACAAAAACACAAAAAACCAACCAAACTGCCATTTCCGAAGAGCCGGGAGCAAAAAACAGGGTGTTGGGAGCAAAAGCAGGGTACTGAGCATGCCCCCAGCCCTCAACACCGCCTAAGGGGTGGGCAAAACACCGAGGCCTCCCCTCCGGTCTGACCCCTGGACACACCCCTATGCCTCAGGGAGCAAGCAAGCAAGGGAATCTGTTGTTTGTTCTCGCTCCCCCCCACCCCCTGCTGCAGCAAGAACCCCAGTAAAGCGTTGCCTGAACTTCTTGTCTGGCTCTGGTCAATTTCTATTGCTTGGGGAAGGCCAAGAACCCTGGTGGGTATCAAGCTGAGGGCACTAGGAGATTGCAGGGAACTGTGCCATGAGGAGGAACCTGCAGACACAGGCCTCCCGAAACACCTGCCCCCAGAGGGCACCAAGAGCCCCTCGACGTGAGCCAGAACAGCTGTGCCACCCAACCAGGAGGTTTACAGCTGGACCAGATCTTGTCGCTAACTCTCAGTCCAAGAAGCAGAGGCAACCAACAGAAAGAAAGCTACAGTGGGACCCAGTGAACTAAAGAAACACTTGCTCATTTGCCTCTCCCTGCTCCTCACCCCCACATGCTGGTGGGGCATGACCCCAAAGACCAGGGGTGATGCGAATTTCAACCACGACCTCTCCCCTGCATGTGCTCAGGGTCTCCCTCAAGTCAGCACTGGAGGAGGGAGAAGATGAGGCTTGGATCAAATTCGAGTTAAATATATGTATGAACTCAAAATGTCATCGAGGGAAAGAAATGGGAGATTTGACACAGTATGATTGAAAATAATTATTGACCATTATGTTACGTAAAATTGTTACGGAGCGCAAGTTCATGTGCCCGATACACAGTGAGGCCAAACAAACCAAAACGTCTGAGTTTGGAGCAGAGAAAGGTTTATTGCAGGGCCATGCAAGGAGATGGCTGGCTCATGCCCAGAAAACCCCGAACTCTCTGAAGGGTTTCAGCAAGGCACTTTCAAAGGCCAGGTGAGGGAGGGGCGCGCAAACTTAGTTGTTTCAAACTTCTTGAAGTCGGAATCCTTTGTTCTTGCAGCTGTCCACATATGTCAGGTCACGATATTCCGGTAAACCTCCAACATGACAAATGTTATTCTCTGTTCTGCAACTTTTTATCTCTATATGAATGGATGCAAAGGTCAGAGCCCTGAGAATAGGCTATCCTGTATATTTCAGGCTATAGGCAACATTCTTTTACAAAAGTTGTGAAGCCAGCATGACTAAGCACAGGAAAAGGAACAGATCTAATATGGAGTCAGATTTGTTCTTCCCTACTACAAGTAAGTCAGACAGAGAAAGACAACTGCTGTGTGGTCTCACTTATATGTGAAATCTAAAACAACAAAGAACAACCAAGCTCATAGATACAGAGAACAGATTGGTAGTTGCAAGAGGCGGGGATGGAGGGTGGGCAAAATGGGTGAAGGGGGTCCAAAGGTACGAACTTACAGTTATAAGATGAGTAAGTCCTGGGGATGTAAGTACAGCATGATGACTATAGTTAATAACACTGTATTATATATTTGAAAGTTGCTAAGAGAGTAGATCTTAAAAGTTCTCGTCGGGCTTCCCTGGTGGCGCAGTGGTTGAGAATCTGCCTGTTAATGCAGGGGACACGGGTTCAAGCCCTGGTCTGGGAGGATCCCACATGCTGCAGAGCAACTAGGCCCGTGAGCCACAACTACTGAGCCTGCGCATCTGGAGCCTGTGCTCCGCAACAAGAGAGGCCACGATGGTGAGAGGCCCGCGCACCGCAATGAAGAGTGGCCCCCGCTTGCCGCAACTGGAGAAAGCCCTCATACAGAAACGAAGACCCAACACAGCCATAAATAAATAAATTAATTAATTAATTAAAAAAAAAAAGTTCTCGTCACAAGAAGAAAATTTTTAGTAATTATGTATGGTAACAGATGTTAACTAGGCTTATTGTGGTGATCATTTTGCAATATACACAAATATTGAATCATGTTGTACATCTGAAACTAATATAATGTTATATGTCAGTTATACCTCAATAAAAAAATCTTTGGCAAAAACCAAAACTGTTTCATGCTTGTACCCCCAAAGAGCTGAGAACTGCTCAATAAACTGGTAAAGGTTTCATACAGTAGAAGGACTGCAGGGCTCTAGATGGGCCCCTGTGGGGTCTGGGTGAACGTGTGAGCACTGATGGGTTTGGACTCAATGTAAGGAGATGAATGGGGAGGGGGGAATATGCTGACTGAGGAGGAGTGAGTTCCCCGTCTCTGCAGGGATGCAGGCAGGGATGAGGACAGAGATGGGAAGTGGGAGGACATAGATGTTCCTTAAAGCCCCTTCAAAACTGGGGCTTCTCCTCCTGTCCTGGGACCCTTGGGAGAGATGGGTAGGTGGGGGTGGCTCAGGAGGAGAGCAGGCTGGTGATGGCCTGCACTGCGAAGGTCCCTGGGGCCGGCCTGGGTCTGGAGGTCGGTGTTATATGAGGCTGGCCTCCCCAGGCTGGGGTCTCCAGTTGCCTTTGCACAGACTCAAGCAGGCTCTTCTGCTGGGCACTATTTCCTGCTGGCCCTGGGCATGGTGATGCTCAAAAACAGTTGTACCAGCTGGTGCACTGGGTCTGGCCCAAGGACGCAAAGGGAGGTGCGGCCAGGAGAGCTTCCCACAGGGTGCACGCCCTTCAGACCTTCAGGCCACCCCACCTCTGCTCTCACAGGAGGGCCAGCCACGCCTCCTCCCAGCTGGTCATCTCTGATGTGGATGTGGGATGGATGGGGACATTTGTGTGGGTGTGAAGCCCCCACCAGGGGCAGTTAGCAGGTGACTGAACAGCTTGGTTATGGGACTTTGGGCCCTGGTTACTGTTGATTTAAGTTTTGGGGGAAAAAAGATTCAAAAAGAAAAACATAACAGATGGGATCATTAAGTTGCCCCAGGGCTTAGCAGGGCACAGAGAATGGTAGGAATTCAAGTCCACAGCTTCCGTGGGCCTCCTGGGTCTTCAAACCTATTTTCCTAAGGCATCAATTCTTTTATATCCTCCTCCCCTCCTGACTAAATAAAAAAATCACACCCATGACGGTAGGGACCCTCATCCTTGCTCAGCCCAACCACTTCCTCTGATTCACAGGAAGAAGTCAGAGGGCTGTGTACGGTGCATGGGAAGAATACAACGAAAACAGGCCCACAGCAGATTCTGCAGTAAGACTGGGGCCGCCAGGTTTATCAGACAAAAAGATAGGATGCCCGGTCAAACCTGAATTTCAGATAAACAGCAGTGTGATATTTGGGGCATTCTTGCACTAAGAACTTCTTCATTGTTTATCTGAAGCTCGAATCTGACTGGGCGTCTTGTGCGCTCCCTGGTGACCCTCAACGGGGCTCGTTTCTGCAGTCGACACCCCTTTCCCCAGAAACAGGCAAGGCACTCAGTCTTTGGAGTGGAAAGAAGTCCAGCAGGGGACACCCAATCTTTCTCTACTGCAGGCTGAGTGTGAGGCACGGGATGTAACCTGAATGACCTACTTGACCAGCTTGGGGCACAGACCCAGGAGCGGTGTGACGGGCGTGATGTCTTCCTGTAATGTTCAAGGTGAGCCACAATCACCCTCTTGCCCACCTTACAGAACGTCCAGAACCACCTTTCTTGGGGTCTCCCTGCCACCTGGGGTTTGTTCAGTTTAAAGGGATCAGCCCTGTTTCCAAATGTCAGGCCTCCCCCCCAAGCCCTTCTCTCAGATCCCTGGCAGCCTCTGTGGTTCTCTGAGGGAAACCACTTCCGCGCTTGCTGAAGGTTCTGCCAGTTTCGTTCAGGGCAACTGGTTTAGGAGGGCTGCCCAGCCCGCTGGTCCTGGTGTTGAGCTGGGCTTGTCAGTCAAACGCCTGTCTTCTGACTAGCTCTTGATCCTATCCTGCCAGCTGACCGTGGCCAGAATGTTCCAGTCCAACCTAGAGGCTCTAGAATCATGAACCTCAAAGGCTCAAGTCAGGTCCCCATCCCTGTGCTCCCAGGAGGTGTCCTCGCTCTACAGCAAATGTCCTCACGTCTCTCCAGCAGCCTGCTCTGCATGGAAAGTGGTTCTAGAAGGAGTGACCTTTGTTAAGGCCCAGGGCAGGCCTATGCCCTCACCTTTAAAGAGCCAGGAAGGTCACCTAGCGACTCTTCCTTGAACAAAATCTGCTGGGCCCATCCAGGCAGAAAAGCAGTTAGTAATTTTAAGATGGCAGCGTCTTAAAATTCTTCCTGATCAGGCACTTTTGCCTGATCTACCTGAATGGGAGAGAGAAAATGTGGCTTCCTGCTGAGTTTTGTCAATTGGATCACCTCATAGGGTTGTTTAAAACTAGCAGCTGGTTTGGAATGGTTGTACCACGTAAGAGTGGCCTGTGTGTGTGTGTGTGTCCAGGTGTGTGTGTCTGTTCAGTGTAAGTTCAACAAGTCTGTGGATCCCCTTAGCCACTGGAACAGACTGTCAGCATGTCTCATCTCACAGAGTGTTTCTTCCAAGTGGTAAACACACATACAATCCAATTGTGTTTGAAGGAGACAATAGTTCAAAGGGTTTGCCAGGCTATTTTTAACATTGAAGTCTGGAAGGAAAATGATGTCACATGCTGGGAAAAGTGTCCAGATATTCCAACAGACTGCAGCCAAAGAATTCTGGTTTGCATTTGTTTCTCTCAGAATTGGGATCATTCAAAAAAAGGTGGGTTTTAAACCCCTCATTCCAAAAAGCTTTGCTTTTTTTTGCTTGACCTGTGCCTGGACCAGTTTTCTCTCCTGAAGTTTGTCAAACAGACACAAAGGCTCCTGCAAGCCAGGGGCCTGGGTGGGAGTGGGTGAGCCGGTGGCAGGGGAGGAGGGGGTCTTCTGAAGGCAGATGGACTTCACATTGCAGAGGAGCAGAAAGCCGGCCACCTTAAAGTCAGGAGAAAAAGGAAAAGAAAGGTGATCATTTTAGGATTTCCTGCCTCTTCTGTGTGATCTTGGACAAATTACTGAACCTCTCTGATTTTCAATCATCTCATTTGTAATATGGTAATACCTACCTCTGAAGATGGTTGTGGGTATTAAGATAATGAATGAGAAAAGCTATTACCGCGCAGGGCACATACTGGGTTAAACGAGTATTAGTTCTTGCCTCTCCTTTCCTTTGACGTTGTTTTTTCCATTATCAGGATTTACTTTTCTCCATTGTTTACTAGAGAACACATGCTACAAAGATCTCCCCAAGCTACTCTGGCCTACAGCCTTTAAGTGAGGAAGAGCACCCGGAAGAAATAAAGTCATAGGAGGGGTGGTAAAGCAGGGGGAAGAGCATGACTGTGATTGTTCTGTTCCCTTGGGAATAGGGGTTCATGTCTCTGCGGGAAATGGTGGTTTTATCTGCAGACAAGTGAGGGCCTGACCTAGTCCATGTGCTGACTGGGGAGAGAGGAAGGTCAACCCCTCTCTGGGCCAGTACTCCCAGAACAGCCCAGGCCTGCTTTGGCATTAGGTGCAAGCTTCCTGGAAGGCTCTGGCAGTCCCCTGGCCTCTTGGTGAGAACTGTATTCTTTAACACCTATTTCACTTTTGCCACATGTCGCCTGGGGTTCTTCGTTTGTTTATAACGGCGAGCCTGGAGACAGTTGTTCATCACTCTTGGCCACACAAGAGGCTTTCGTAGGAAACCCCCAGGCAGAAGGAAGGGAAGCAGGCACCAGTGGGAGAGATGAGGCCCTGCTTTCAGAGCCTGGCCTGGGAGTCAAGCTGCCCGTTGCTCTCGGCGGGAGAATATGGGTCAGCTTTGGTAGGGGTGGGTGGTGATTTCTTGACTCTCATGCAAAATCTAGAGACTGACTCAGCTTCCTCCCATCTTCTTTCTGCTCACTGCTCATTTAGCAACTACGGCCCAATGACTTCTTTTTACGAAAGGAAGAGTCTCAAAAATAGCGCATCTGGTGATCCTGGTGCCGGGGGACAGTTAGGTCAGTTACCCTTACGAGAAGGATGCCCTATTCTTATGAGAACGAGGCTTCGCCTACTGCTGGTGTTTGTATTCAGACCTGCTTGCTTCATCTGCTGGTCCAGCTTTAGTCTTAGGTCATTGGTCTACGGGATGTGGGGAGGAGCACCAATGAATGACAGCCAAGCAGGCTGGGGTGGACGAGAGCAGCTCAGAGGATGGGCATCTCACCTGGGCTTGTGTGGTCAGGTCAGTCTTCCTGGAGGAAGTCATGTCTGAGCTGGGACCTGTGGGATGAACTTCAGACTCTGAAGCCAGGGAAGAGAGTTCGGAGCAGCAGGAATAGAATATGCAAAAGCCTGCAGAGAGACAGGCGCAAGGTATTGGAGAAGATACGGGTGCTCAGTGTGGTCAGATTAGGAGGTGGAAAGAGGGAAGGAGGAGGCTGGTAAGGTCAGCAGTGGCCGGGCCGGCTGGTCCTTGGCTCAGACACGGCTGTGCAGGCTGAATAAAGATGCCCTCCCTGTGGGCACCACACACAGAGCTCCTGCTCAGGACAGAGACCAGGATCTGCCAGCATGTAGCTCATACGGAAAGGGCTCTGGTGAGGAAAGGTGAGGACACCTTTCTAACATCAGGAGTGAGCTGCCACCAAAGGGAGTATTATCCTACGATGAGAAAAGAGAGAGTACAGAGAGGGGGTTACCTTCTCCTGCCCTCACATGGAAGGTGATCAGGGATGAAGTGGATTAACCCTGCAGGAAAGCCCCCAACTCCAGCACCCTCCAGTCTGCCAGTGTAGATGGTGGACCGTTCTCCGTGGTTCGTTTGCTATGAGAGGCCGAGAGAGGGAGGACGAAGAAGAGACACACAAGGCAGCAGGGACCCTCCGACCTCACCTCCCAGCAGCCTTCTTTCCCTTTTTCCTCACTGACTGAAGCCTGGTTTATTGGGGATGTGCGTGTGCGTGTGTGTGCCCCAACTAAATGGGCCCAGTGAAAAAGCGACGTTACCCAGTCTTCCTGGCAGGGAGCAGTGTCCACAGGACACAGTGCTGGCCAAAGAGGCGTCGGTAGGACCCACTGGGTGAGCCTTCTGGACAGTGTGTAAGTGGGTGCAGATTCCCGGGCCCAGGCGCTTGCCCTTTGCCTGTGCCCATCCCCCCTCCTGTAGGTCAGGGCGGGGCCTGCGCCTTTGGATTTCTCGCGAGCTCCCTGCAATGCGGACGCTACTGGTCCAGGACGGCACTTTGAGAGCCACTGCTCAGTGGTCCTAAGGCATGGGTTGGAAGCTCATGTGTGAGCTCATGTAGAGCAGCCGGAGGAGGTGGGGGGAGGGTTGGGGGCGGGAAGGGGCGAACGTGAATGATGGGAGTCGTGACTGGGTGCCCGGAGGGAACTGGACGCCGCCACTGACTGTCGCCACTGGAATAACCAACATGTGCCTTTTGTTCTTCAGGAACGGTGGGGACAGGACCAGATAAGTGTGTCCTCCCGATGGCACGTGCACACACAGCCTCCAATGCTCCTCGCCCCCAGGCCTGTGTCCCCTCACTGCCAGGCCGGTCCCTACCTGCCTGGAGTCTGCGGCCTGGGCTGTGCCAGTGCTTCTGGATGGCAGCATGTTTTCTCCATCAGGACTCCGTTGTTACCATACACAGTGTTTATTTTTCTTCATAAAAACATGCAAGCTGTGTGCCTCCAAATGCTGGAAGCTCAGAATATTCCATTTGTTTGTAGAGAGACAGACGGGATGGCACACTTTCAGTCAAACTATGAAATGCAGCCTGGCAGCCTGGAGGGAGGAGGGGGAGAATGGCCCCCTGTGATCTTCCTTCGCAGGAGCCTGAGAGCTGAGATGCTGGGCCCACCCTCTCGTCCCTGGGAGGGGTCCGGGTGCACGTGTTCCCTCAGGATGGGTGACAGGAAACTGTCAGAAAAAAAAAAAGGAAACTGTCAAGAGCGATCCTTCCTCTCCCTGGGAACTGGCAGGGCCACGTGGCACATGCTGTGCCCCATTGATTTACTCTGGGTCTCAAGGCATGAGTCCTTTTGGTTCCCAAATGGAAATGGCCTTTTTCCCCCCACTAATTACAAAAGTAATAAATGAGCATTTAAAAATTTTCAGGAAACAAAGACTGAAGACCAAAAAAAAAAAAAAAAAAAAAGGTATAATGTCTCCCTGTCTGTATGTGTCTGCCTGTCTGTACCTAACCTGCCTTTTTCAACTGCGGACATCTTCCCGCAGGTTAACACACATAGATCTGTAACCTAAATTGTGACAGCTGAGTCACACTCTACCCTGTGGCTATGTCAGCCCCCAGTCGAGGGGTGTTTTTGCTTTTATAACTGTGCTGAATATCCTTCTTCATACGTCTGAGCTCCCTTTGTTTTCTTACAAGTGTAGGCTAAACTCTTAGCAGTGGAATTGCTTTTGAGGAACATTCCTGAACTGCCTTCCCTGAAGTCTGTGCAGAGGACACTTTTTTTTGTCACTTCCTCTTAGATTTCTGAACGATTAGCGTATTTTGAAATGGGAAATCTGTATGTAATAAAAATTAAAATTTTTTCTTATTATAAATTGTAGTTATATGGACTTCCCTGGTGGTCCAGCAGGTAAGACTCCGCGCTCCCAATGCTGGGGGCCTGGGTTCAATCCCTGGTCGAGGAACTAGATCCCGCATGCATGCCACAAATAAGACCTGGTGCAGCCAAAATAATTAATTAATTAATTAATTAATATTTTTTAAAAATTGTAGTTATAATAAGGATTTTATAATAATATGTATTTGACTTTTTCCTTATTTCAGCGTTTTCTTATGAAAATGTTCAAAGTGTGAGACAAGTTGAAATAATAGTAAAATGAACACCTGCATATGCTCCATCTAGATTCAGTGATTTACATTTTGCTATGCATGATTTCTCTATCTCTATGAGTGTGTACTTAAATCTTCCTAACAACCATAGTGCTGTTATCACACCTAAGAAAATTACCAGTAATTTCATAATATCATCAATTGTCTAGTCCATATTCAAACTAATCCAGAGTATGCAAAGTATTATTTCAGTATAATAATGTCTATATAATAAGTAGAGATAATATTCAGGGCTCTCAATCCTGGCGTATGCATTACAATCACCTGGGACTATGTTTTTAACAGGTGCTGGGGCTGGAATTAGAAATTCTTCAAGGAATTCTGAGGGGTCGGGGTGGGGAGTAGGATTTTTTTTTTTTTTTTTAATTGGAAGTTTTCCTGCAAGTTAGCAAATTTATCCAGAGACAAGATACCTAGGGGTCCTGATGCAGGGGCAGTGGCAGGGCAGAAAGAGAAAAACATGGTCACCTTGGTGAAGACAGCGACTGCCCCAGTGGGGCTGCTGCGATTAACCCAGCACGGAGAAAATAGCGGTGAACTAACAAAGCCGGGGGAGATGTGATTTTGGTGCTGGAGGCTGGAGAGACATGGTGGCAGCACAAGTGCCCCCAGGCCCCTGACGATGCCTTATTGTTTGAACTGGGTTGCTGTACGTCCCCGGATTGAGGGGCTGGGCGTGCTGACTGCTTGGTCCCTGTGCTCTGTCACCTGGGGGAAAAACACTAAACAGGTTTAGTCTGCAGTTCCCCAAATCTCTCATTGCCAAGAGCGTCCACTTCATTTAGAACTTGGATCAACCATGGTTTTCAACAGCGATGCTTAATGAACTGGGGCCTGAGAAATGGGCAATAAACTGTGTGGCCTGCTTAACCAAATACCGTCTCATTTGTCCTGACTGCAGTAATGTGTTTTATTTCCCCACTTTTTATTAGCTCCCAGCTAAAGGCCACGCTACACGAGCCCCTGTGCCTCTCTTTTGGGAGACGTGGGTATCTCAGCTTCACATTCGCCTCTGAGCATCTCAAATGGTCTTCAACGCTATTCTGAGTGTGGACCAAAGCCATTGAAAATGAGATTTCAGTAATGGCGATGGTTTGCTCTCTTCCGTCTTATAAATACAATCTTTCTTCCTTTTGTATTTGTTTGGATTTATATTAACTTGGATTATGTACACTGGCAGGATGGTTTTGTTTTGTTTTTTTAATGAGATTGGTAATGGCATTGTAAAAAAGTTTAAATCCCCTTATAATCACAGAAAACAGATTAAAGTGGGGGACGCACAGCAGGGATATTTCTGGGATGCATCTGAGAGTTGGATTTCCGGCTCTGTGTCCAGAGTGTGGCTTCCTTTTGAAACATCTTTGCACTAGGTTTGAAATCATCAGTAATTTGTTAATTGGTGGCAAACATTTGTATCTGCAGCTGCAGAGAGACAGAGAGAGCCTTGGGCATCAGGCATAGGGGACTTGGGGTGTCAGTCTCGGCACAGTCATTTCTGAGGCCACTGAACCATTCTGAGGCTCAGTTTCCTAAAGTCCGCTTCCCATCTGACCTTGAACATCCCACTCAGGTCTGGGACTCTATTAGTGCAAATGAGCTCTTCAAAACCAGGATATTGCCGTTTTATTGCATTTATTGGGATGGTGACTATAGATTCCACACTCCCCCTCCCCACCCCACTCCTCTCCCCCAACTTAGAACTACAGTGAGTTTTATGTTTAACCATAATTAGAAGGAAAAAGTTGTGAATAAATGGTATCTGTAAAATATATATACCATAGCCAGGCTATGAAACAAAACTGTTGTTATTTCTCAAGTTTTTCTGAAAATTGTTTTACAGACAAATCATAATTCTCCTATATCTGAAATATGCAAAAAACTAAAGGATGGAAAATCAAAATGCTTTAGTGATCTCTCTAGACTGTCTGAAACTACTAGCACATGAGCCATCTATCCATCCATCCATCCATTCACCCAACCATGTTTCTGCCATCTTGTAAACTTGATGCTTTAACATCTGCCCTGCGTGCATATGTCAGACACACCTTGTTCTGGACAAACTGAAGATATGCCTGAATCGCCTGCCCTTGCTGTCTTGTCTCCCTCATTGCCTCCCATGTCCTCCTCCCAGGGGTGCCTTTCCAATTCCAAAGCAATTAATCCAGAGTCTACCCCCCAACTACCTCCCTTACTGGATGTTCACACTTAGGGCCACTATCCATTTGTCCTATCACCCAAGGGCCAGATGCCAGGCAATTAGGAAGAAGCCTTTCCCCACCCGAGTGCTCTGAAACTATTCAAACGAGCCAATTTTAAGCCTGTTTGCCTTGCCTTGCCCATTACTTTCTGTGGAAACCACAATAAAGTCTCTCATCCCTGTTTTCCCCTCACTCCCTCTGCCTCCTGATGGATCCTGGTGCTTCTCCACGTGGCCCCCGAGGTGTGGTGGGCCCTATTCTCCTAGGAACTGGGAGTAATCAACTATTTTTTCAATGGCAATCCTCTCCCGATCTGTTGGCTTTACCATAACTGAATAACATTAAAACCTATTAAGATGCCTACTATATGCCAGGCATTACGTGAGGCACTGCGATGTGAAGGTGAGCAAATTGGAGTCCCTGCTTTAAGGATCCTTACAGTTTGGATGGGGACACAGACAAGCAAACACAGATCGACCACTCAGGCAGGGCAGGAAGTGCTAGATTTGCGACTGCGCTGTGAGCACCAAGGAAAGGGAGCTGGATCTCGAAAGATGAGAAGGGGAAAAAAACCACTTGTAGAGACACAGAGCAGGGTGGGCATGGTGGGGTAAGAAGGGGCAAGTCATTTGGTGAGGCTGGAATGAAGGGTGGGGGGTGGCAGGAAGGTTCAGAGTGGGGGCTTTAGAAGGTCTCGAAGGCCACACCGAGGTTGGGGACAGTAATTTCTGAGCGATGAGGAGCCAGCGAAGGCAGATGAGCAGGTGACGTGACCAAATGTCACCTGAAGGTGAGGCTGGAGTCAGCTCTCTGAGGTTGCCTGTCGGGGACTTGGAGAGCCAAGAAAGTAGTGGCAGGAGAGAAGGATTCAAGAATCAGTCTGGAGACTTAGCGACTGGGCCTTGGTGCCTGATGGCGGGGCCCCCTGAGCGGCCGTGTGTGGCCCACAGGCAGGTGGTGGGGTGCTGTTAAGTGAGACGGGCATGGAAGGTGGACGGATGGAAAGGGCGGGGAGGGAAGGGTAAAGTTTACATGCTTGTTGACCCTTCCGGGGAAGACAAAGACAGGAGTGGCCTGTGGGTTGTGCTGCTCCTAACGGAAACATAGAGGGGGAATGAGATTGCCTGGAGAGAAGGCTGATGGCAGAAGCCCCGGGCCACCAATGTGTTGTGGTGTTCGTGCCAGTGTCCCCTCTTTGGTTTCCTCTTCTCAGCCTCCCTTCCTGCATCATTTCCCCTGTCACTGAGTGCCATGTGTGCATGCTGGTGCGTGTGAGAAGGAGGCGAGGGCAAAGTTGACTGGAGTTTGCTGAGAGGTTAAGAAATGAAGGAGGGGGAGGGCATCAGGCAAGATGGTGGATATTTGATGCAACAAAGAAACGGAAAAGGATGGAATGGAAAGCATGGCTTTGCAGAGGAGGAAGGGTGTCTCTTCTTCTGGACGGGGAGGAACCAGGTGAAAACTAGCTCAAACAGTTTAGAGGTGGAGCGAATATTCGGTCCGAATGTTTTCTCTTCTCGGTGACTCTAGAGGTGAGTGAGGCTGGATACGTAAGGCAGCGGGGCGTGTGGTGGGCCCTTCCAGGAGGGCAAGAGACACCGTCACTGTCGAGTCAGTGGTGTGTGTCTGAGTGAGCCTTTCTGCACACAGGCTGGGTACCCGCTCGCTGTGGGCAGTCAAAAGGCCAAGGAGATGAGTGCCACTGGCTTTGCCCTCACGGGGCCTATGGTCCCGGGGCTGAGTCAGCAGCCTCATTTCTGGTCATAGAGCAAAGCAGTAGGAAGTGCTCCAACAGCTGTGAGCCTGAGCCCCGAGGGACCAGGACCAGCTTCCCAGAGGACGTGGCATTGCAGGTTGTCTTAAAGGATGTACAAGAGGCCAACAGGCTGAGAAAGAAGGGGACTGATCCTTTGGTTGCAAATATGGCAAGAAGAAATGTCAGCCCCTCAGTAGATAAAGAGAACTAAACTCAAGGGATGGGGTTAGGGAGTGAAGACAGTTTTAAAACACTGCCTGTGGCCTTTTCTCCATCTTTGAGAGTGGAGATCCTCAGTGGCGACTGAACAGCATGTTTCTAATTATTACATTGAGTCTTTGATCTGTTTTAATTATTTATTTCCCCTGCAAACACAAATTTGACTCACTGTTGCTGTCTTTAGCCAGCTGCTGGCTTGGAGGTGCTTGGGCGGTGGACCGTGTATGTTTCCCAAATGAACTACAAATGCCCTGCCTTTCTATTCAGCACATAACTATGGAGCTTCTACTATGTGCTAGGTGAAGGGGAGTGCAGGAATGAATAGGGCCCCTATTGCAGGTTGCCTCAAACACTTCTGACTGTCTAGCTGTCTCTCTTTCCCCAGGAGGAGGCTCTGGAGGAAGAGAGAAGAAAGTATGATAAAAATCCTGACCAGTTAGACCCCAGCCTACAGAAATATGAACACCTTGCAGCTGTATCAAAGCTGGAGACTTGTTAATTAAAGAAAAAACTTTCTGCCTAGGTCTTTTGGGATTCAAAGTGTTAGCTCCGTATTTGAAGTTTCTGAATTTTTAGTGTAAAACCTTTGGCAATAATCAGGTGAAAATGCAGTATGGTTCACCCAGCTGATTTAGTGAGGCTCAGAGGCAGAGCCATGCAAAAAGGATTTTAAAATACAAACTTGTGAATTTTAGAATTAAAACAATACTTTATGAGGTATAGTATACATATCATATAGTTCATCCATTTCAAGTGTTCAATTCGATGATTTTATTTTTGGGTAAACTTACCAAGTGGTGCAATCATTACCATAACTCACATTTCCCTAATAAGTTCACTCATGTACCTTTACTGTTAATCCCTGTTCCTCCCAGTACCCCTGTTCTGCACCACCAACCACTAATCTACTTGTCTCTGTATATTAGCCTTTTCTGGACATTTCAGATGGAAACATACAATATGCAGTCTCCTGTGTCTAGCTTCATTCACTTAATGAAATGTTCTTGAGGTCCATCCATGTCTCATCGTGTATCTGTTGTCTATTTCCTTTCATTGTAGAGTATTATTCTATTGCATGGACATACCACATGTTTTCCTCATTCACCAGTTGATGGACATTTTAATTTTTTTCCAATTTTGGTCTCTTATAAATAATGCTGCTATGACCATTCTTGTTCAGGTCTTTGTATGGGAGAAATACTTAAAATTTGGAATAAAAAATCTGCTCCAACTTTCAGTTACCCAGAATGCTATGTCAGCTCACGAAAAAGGTTTAATGTGCAGGCCAGGATATTATATGCAAAGCCCAGTGGTAGTTTCCCATTAGATGAGTACAAAAGAAAGAAGTCTGAGCTTTAGTCTGTCAAGACATTCAACTCAGTCCTAGAGGCAGGGTCCAGCTGTTAAGAAGTTGAGTTGACAGGCATTTCTGGATGTTCAGGCACTTGGTTCCTGGGCATTTTAATCAGTCTGGACCTTTAGTTGATAAAAACCCAACTCAACCAGTTTTCAACAAAAGAACAATAATAACAAGGGAATTTATTGGCTCAAAACTATGGTGTAGGGCTAGCTGCAGGTGTGGCTTGATCCAGAAGCTCAAATGATACTGTCAGTTCTTGGTTTCCTCCCAATGTGTGTGTTAATTCACAGGCGCCACCTGATGGTGAGATGGCTGCCAGTCCCTCTTCTTCTCGGGTTCAGGTTCATATGAGAAATATCCACTTCTAACAAGTTCAGAAAAGTATCACTATGTTTTATTGATTTTGATTGAGTCATAGTCCCACTCCTGAGTCAATCCTGTGGCCAGGGGAATTTGATCCCCTGATTTCTGGTGTTAGTCACATGCTTCAGCCCTGAAGTTGGAAGGTGTGGCACAAGTGGAGGAGAGGTGGATCCTCAGGAAAGTTGTGTGCTGTTGTCAGCAGGAGAATACATTGCTACTGAGAGACAAAATCAACATCCACCCCCTAGATAACTTCTGGGCTCCAAGACTGGGTGTACAGTTCAAGTATTTTAGTATCCTGCTCCTTCTCTCTACCCAGGATCCTGGATCTTGCAAAAGATAGAGGACTAAAGGCCATTGAGTTATTGCGTCTTCACTTCCCCACAGCATCTGCCTTGTTCTGGGCAGGAGGAAATCTCCGGAGGGAGGAAGACTATGTTGCAGTTTCTTAGCTTCTCCTTTGGATTCTTTCAAAATAGTGAGAGTTTTAAGAGTGAGGGGAAAGGTGGCCTCCTTTGTTAAAAGGGGCTGCTTTGCAGAAGTTGTAGAAAGTGTATCATGTAGAATCTCTTCCAGAAAGCTGTAAGGAAAACTATAGATTACAATAAGGATAATCTGAGGTATGATTTTTAAAAATTACTTTGAAGAGCCTCAGGAAAAAAGAGGAGGCACCTCAGGGGCCAGGGATGTGACAGGGAGGACAAGAACCCTTCAGTCATATGCACCTACTTTTGTTTATCTCTTGGATTTTTCACAAAAGATTCTATTTGAAGCAAGATTCCAAGGCTACAAACAGAAAATCATTGATATGGTTAAGAAACCTGTAATTTGGAAGAGTCATGCATATGCTAATTATACACATAATTTTATGTCCTCAAAATAAAAGGTTTAGAGAGGGAGATCCAAACTTATAATTTCCAAACTACAGCAATGTGGGATTTGCACAGTGGATTTTATTCCATGTGATAAGAGTAGATTTTCTCCCCTCTTGTGTTCAGTGGTTTCCTCTTCCATATCATTTCATATTTTATCTGTTCCTTTGAGTCTGTCCTTCTATTGACTATGGGAGTCAAAATCTTCTCGTTGGTGGAGCTACTCCTTATCTACCTATTCCAAGTTACTGTTATTCCATAATTGCCTCATACTATTCACATTTGGGAAAGCCCCATTGCTCAAGAGTAATAATCTCATTAGAGACTTCTGGTTTCCAATCTGGCATGTAAGAAGTTTAGAAGTTGCCACTCCATCCTAACGATAAATTAAAAACCTGAACAAACTGAAAAATCAACAATTCTTAGATCCATCAGAGAAGTGAGGTCACAGGGAAAACCACTGCCCCCACAGACTGGTGAATACAGAGAATCAAAACTTACCAGGGCAGAAAACCACGAGTAGCAAAGCAACCTCCATGGGAAGCAGTGCCAGAGTTAAGTAAACCTAGCTGTAATTGATGAATTGCTGGAGGCTCAGTGTGGACAAGGCTGGAGTTGAAAAAACTCCAGGTGGGCCCAGTCACAGAAAGGCCGCATGCCTTTGTGGGTTTTATCTCCAGGAGCTCTACCAGGTCCTCACAATGACTATCAAAGAGAAATCTGATTGTTCTGTTCTTAACAAAGTTGTTTCTTCAGGAGAAACTATTTAACCAGAGCCTAACTGGCTAGGGTTTCATCAGAGCCTAACTGACCCGAGAGAAAGAAAATACCCAACTTTAGCCTCCTCTATCCTTCCTATTCCACCTAATGCAGGGGTAGGGTGGAGGGTGGAGAGTAAGAGGAAGACAGAGAAGCACATATGAAGTTTACAATCCAGAGGCACAGGCTCACTAAAAGACTGAGACCTAATCACATGACTATAGAATGCTTCCCCTCCCCCATTCCTTACCAACACATTACTAAACGCCCATTTATAGCAGTTCCTTTTGCCTTGTACATCATATCTGCTATCAAGAAAATTATAAGACATACTAAAAGGCAAAGAGCACAGTTTGAAGAGATAGAGCAAGCATTAAAACCAGACTCATACATGGCAGGAATGTTGGAATTATAAGACTGGGAATTTAAAACAACTATGATTAACATGCTTGGAGCTCTAATGGGTAAAGTGGACAACATGCAAGAACAGATGGTGAGAAACTCAAAGATTTCCCACTAAGATCAGGCAATGATGTCCCCTCTCACCACTGCTTTTCAACATCATTCTGGAAGTCCTACCTAAAGCAATAAGACAAAGAAAGGAAATAAATGGTATACAGATTGTGAAGGAAGAAATACAACTGTCTTTGTTCAAAGATAACATGATTGATCATGTAGAAAAGCTGAAAGGGTCAACACACACACACAAACTCTCCTAGAGTTAATTAGTGATTATAGCAGAGTTTCAAGATGCAAGGTTAATATACAAAAGTTATATATACAAGGTTAACATACAAAAGTCAATTATTAGCAATGAATTTGAAATTAAAAACACAATACCATTTACATTAGCATTCAGAAAAAGGAAATGCTTAAGTATAAATATAGCAAATATTTCTAAGATCTACATGAGGAAAACTGCAAGACTTTGATGAAAGAAATCAAATAAGAATTAAATAAATGGAGAGAGAGTCCATGTTCATGGATAGGAAGATTCAGTATTGGTAAGATGTCAGTTTTTCCCAAACTGATCTATAGATCATTGCAGTCCCAATAAAAATCTTAGCAAGTTACTTTGTGGATATCAGCAGACTAATTCTAAAGTTTATATGGAGAGGCAAAAGACCCAGAATAGCTAACACAATATTGAAGGAGAAGAGCAAAATCAGAGGACTGACACTACCCAACTTTAAGACTTACTATATTGCTATAGTAATCAAGATAGTGTGGTATTGGCAAAAGAGTAGACAAAGAGATCAATGCAACAGAATAGGGAGGTCAGAAATAGACCCAATAAATATAACCAAAGAAGCAAAGTATATTGATAAAGAAGCAAAGGCAGTACAGTGGAGAAAAGATAGTCTTTTCAACAAGTGGTGCTGAAACAACTGGACATCCACATGCAAAAAAATGAATCTAAACAAAGACCTTACAGCCTTCACAAAAATTAACTCAAAATGGATCACAGACCTAAATGTAAAGCTTAAGAGTATAAAACTCCTAGAAGATAACATAGGAAGAAATCTAGATGACCTTGGGTTTGGTGATGACTTTTTTTTTTTTCTGTTCCAGGATCCTATCCAGGATATATTATATTTAGCTGTCATGTCTCCTTAGGCTTTTCTTAGCTTTGGCAGTTTCTCAAACTTGCCTTGATTTAAAAAAAAAAATAAATTAATTTATTTAATTTATTTTTGGCTGTGTTGGGTCTTTGTTGCGGTGCTCAGGCTTCTCATTGTGGTGGCTTCTCTTGTTGTGGAGCATGGACTCTAGGCGCACGGGCTTCAGCAGTTGTGGCCCGTGGACTCTAGAGCGCAGGCTCAGTAGTTGTGGCACACGGGCTTAGTTGCTCCACGGCATGTGGGATCTTCCTGGACCAGGGCTCGAACCTGTGTCCCCTGCGTTGGCAGGCAGATTCTTAACCACTGTGCCACGAGGGAAGTCCGGTGATGACTTTTTATATACAACACCAAAGCCATGATCAATGGCAGAAATAACTGATAAGCTGGACTTTATTAAAATTAAAAACTTCTGCTCTGTGAAACACACTTTTAAGAGAATAAAAAGAGAAGCCTCAGACTGGGAGAAAATATTGGCAAAAGACATATCTGATAAAGAAAACTATTATCCAAAGTACACAAAGAACACTCAAAACTCAACAATAAGACAACAAACAACCCAGTTAAAAAATAGGTCAAAGATCTTTAAAGATAGCTCATCAAAGAAGATATACAGTAGGTAAAGAAGCATATGAAAGAATGTTCAGCAGCATATGTCATCAGGGAAATGCAAATTAAAACAATAATGAGATATCACTACATACCTATTAGAATGAGCAAAATGCAGAGCACTGACAAAACCAAATGCTGACAAGGATGTGGGGCAACAGGAGCTCTCGTTCATTGTTGGTGGGGATGCAAATTGGTACCACCAGTTTGGAATGCAGTTTGATGGTTTCTTATAAGACTACATATACCCTTTCCAGCTATCATGATCCTGGCATTTACCCAAAGGAGTTGAAAACCTATGTCCACACAGAAACCTGTGTGTGGATATTTATAGCAGCTTTATTTATAATTGCCAAAACTTGGAAGCAACCAAGATACCCTTCAGCAGGTGAAGGCATAAATAAACTGTGGTACATCCAGGAAATGGAATATTATTCAACGCTAAAAATAAATGAGCTATCAAGCGATGAAAAGACATGAAGGAAATTTAAATGCATATTAGTAAGTGAAAGAAGCCAGTCTGAAAAAGGTACATATTGTATGATTCCAACTATATGACATTCTGGAAAAGGCAAAACTATGGAGACAATACAAAATCAGTGGTTGCTAGTAGTTAGGGAGAGGGAGGGATGAGTAAGCAGAGTATGGGGTAATGAAACTACTCTGTGTGATATTATAATGACTAATATATGTCATTATACATTTATCCAAACCCATAGAATGTCCAACACCAAGAGTGAAACCTAGTGAAACTGTAGACTGTGGTGATAATATTGTGTCAACATTCCACTCTGTTGACACAGATGTTGACAATGGGAGAGACTTGCGGGGGAGGGGCAGGAGTACGTGGGACATCTCTGTGCCTCTTTCTCAATTTTGCTGTGAACCCAAAAGTGCTCTAAAAAGCAAAGTCTGTTAAAAAAGAGAGAGAAAGAGAGAATGCAAGGTAAGAAAAAACCCCATTAAAGAAATTTGTGTAATTAAGCATGTTCTGGTTGGGTGACAATGACTTTTGGGGTCAGAAGAGAGGAGTAATAATCCTGTGGATACACTTGGCGACTGGGCTGTGTGGTCCACTCGGGCTGGGATTACTTACGTTCCTGGAGTGTACACAGTGATCTTTGACTCATCTGCACACCACATGGGTGAGAATGAATGGGGAGAAGCTGCTCATTAACACAGATATGCAAAATAAGGACATGGAGAGTTCTAGAAAATGTCAATAGGATTGCATTTACCCCAAACAGGACAGATGTCATGGTGGGTGCTAATGAAAGGGGATCAGCATGAGTTACATCAATAGCGGTGATAATACTTGAGCAGGTGTCTGTGCTTCAGATCCCAACCTGAGGTACAGGCTCAGCAAACCTGTTATGAGAGACTTGTTATGCTCCAATCCTAAGACGCATTCAGTCCTTACCCCTTAAGAGCTTTCTGTCTGGATGGAAAAAGACATAGAAATAGATAATTTACCACCCAGAAAGACAATTGTATCATAGAGAAGTTCGGACAAGAAGAGGGGGCCACCATTGACTGATGATGTCTCAAAGTCCAGATTCATAGAACACTGTGTGCAAATACAAAGAGGGTTCATTGAGCAAATGGTGACTCTGGAGTGTGTATGTGTGTGTGTGTGTGTGTATGAGAGTGTGTTTGTTGTGTGCATGTTTGTGTTATGTGTATGTATGAGTGTGTGACTTTGTGTATTTAGGGTTTGGGTGTGTGTATGAATGTGGGTCTGTGCATGTATGAGTGTATGTTTCTGGCTTTGTGTGTGGTGTGTGTGTGTGTGCGTGTGTGTGTTTGCGTTTGTATGGTGGGGAAGGCGTCTATGGCATAAAAATAATGGTGGCAAGGGTAGGTTGAATCTTTGAATGTCATAGTGCCATAGAGTGAATTTCAAGCTACCAGGAAGTATTTTTCAACAAGGGGTGGCCAGATCATTTTTGAAATTCAGAGATCACTGATGAGGAATGTGGAAGGTAGATGGGAGGAGAGAAGGGCTGCAGAGAGGCCTGAGAGGAGGGCCTTGCTTGGGGTTAGGCTTGGCCTCGCTGGCTGAGAGCCAACTGTAAAGGTGAGGACAGTGAGTAGAGGGCGTGGGTGCATCAGGTGCTGGGCTGTGGTCCACAGCAGAGGGATGGGCTGAGGCAGCGGGGAAAGCAGGAGTCCCGGCACGGCTCCTGAGGCCACTCGCCACCGCCGCTGAGCTCTCCTGTGCCTCCCCGACCTTCTCCTGAGAGACGACAGTCCTCTGAAGATCGAGGAGTGCTCTGGGACCCCAGACAAAGGACCTGAGGCTCTTGGCCTAGACCTACTAACTGGGGGCTGGGGACTAACCCCACCCAGTCAGTGGTTTCTGGAGGTTGCTGAAGATGACGTTTATGATGCCTTTAGAAATAATTCCTTTTTATTTTGCTACTTCATTATGCAAACCAAGGACACATACATATATTTATCATATACACACACACACACACACACACACACACACACACACACACACATTTGGCTCCATGGCAGACAGCTGATCACCTCGGAGAGCCCCACTCCTTGGCGTATGTTCTGAAAATGCCCAACACCCACAGAATGATGAGTTCCGATAATCAGGGATTTGGCAGATTCTTTTAGACTTTCTTTTCTTTTATTTATTTATTTATTTATTTTTATTTTTGGCTGTGTTGGGTCTTCGTTTCTGTGCGAGGGCTTTCTCTAGTTGTGGCGAGCGGGGGCCACTCTTCATCGCGGTGCGCGGGCCTCTCACTGTCGCGGCCTCTCTTGTTGCGGAGCACAGGCTCCAGACGCACAGGCTCAGTAGTTGTGGTGCATGGGCTTAGTTGCTCCGCGGCATGTGGGATCTTCCCAGACTAGGGCTCGAACCTGTGTCCCCTGCATTGGCAAGCAGATTCTCAACCACTGCGCCACCAGGGAAGCCCAAGACTTTCTTTTCTTTGAAGGATGACTGAGGGCAAATTTGTAGGGGAAGTTTACATGATTAGGGGAGAGAGCAAAAATGAGGAGGACTGACATAAGAAGAAATCAAATTAAAAACTGGTTTCTAAAATGATACAGATGAACTTACATACAAAAGAGAAATAGACCCACAGACATAGGAAACAAATTTATGGTTACCAAAGGGGAAAGGGAGGGGGAGGGATAAATTAGGAGTGTGGGATTAACATATACACACTACTATATATAAAATAGATAAACAACAAGGACCTAGTGTACAGCACAGGGAGCTCTACTCAATATTTTGTAATAACCTATAAGGGAAAAGAATCTGAAAAAAACCCCAGATATATATGTATGTATAAATGAATCACTTTACTGTACACCTGAACTTAATACAGCACTGTAAATCAACTATACTTCAATAAAAAAATAAAATAAATTCTATCATTGGCAAAAAAAAATTTTTTTTCTAATTTCCGGGAACCTACCAGCTTTGACTCAGCAATGACTGATTGGCTCCAAATCAGAAGAGCCTTCAGAGCCTTTTGTCCAAACCCCTTTCTCACATTGTATATCCTATAATACAGCAAGGACATAATAAAATCTAGTCTAAATCCCTTATGCTGCAGATGGGGAAACTGAGGCCCATAGAGGTCAAGTGACTCTCCAAAGGTTATACAAAATGTTTGTGGTAAAGCAGGGACTTGAATCCTGGTCTTTTGACATTCAGTCCTAGTATTTTAAAAGTTTTATTTAGTTACACCTTTATGCAAACCGGGTACACACAAACACACATATATATATGTATTCATAAATAAATTTGGCTCCACATATGGGGGCTGATTTTGGTCTGGGGTAAGAAAGAAAGGAAGCAGGGGTATAGGACTGTCCTGCCAAATTTTAATATAGTATAATTTCAGTTTAGTATAATAATTTCAATATAGTATACTTAATCAAATAGAAATCTAATTTACAAATGTATCTCCTATTCTTTATTGCCTTAAGAATGGAATAAAAAGAGAAAGGAATTTCTGTGGGGAAAAATAAGGACGAATTGGGTGAAATGGGCTAAAAGGGAGGAAACAGGGATATTCCCAAGGGGTGCTGTGAGAGAAGGAAACTTCCCCTGTCACATACATGCCACTGTTTCCATTTGTTTAAAGCCTTCATTTATCCTGTGTGCCAAGGGCCTCATATATATCATTTAACCATCCCGGGTGGTATTATTATCCCATTTCCAGAAAAAGAAAATGAAGCTCAGGAGATTTAAGTACTTTGCTTGAGGTTACAAAGCTGGCAAGTGACAGATTCACTCTTGGAACTCATTATTTGGAACGCCTTATGGACTAGGATTCAGCAAGCTTCCTTCCTTAAAGGAAAGTCTACAAGTTGATCCCCTGAGAAGGAAAGCATCTGAGCATTCCCTGGGCTCAGGGGAGGGTCTCCGTCTGTCTCCTGCAGGTAGGCAAGAATAGAGTGTCCCTCTGTAGAGACTCGTCTGGCGGGTGGTTCACTGTGGCGATGAAGAATGGGTCTACCAGTCCTATAAGAGGGGTCCTGGGATAGTGGTGACAGCTGTGATTTGGGATGAGAAAGGACCCCAGAGAACCAGAACCTTGTATGGTGGACCTGAATCTTATGTGAGGATCCAGCTTTCATGGCCAGCCAGCCACTGCGCCCCAGCCTGGTGGAGGGGGGCTGCAGGCCCTGAGTCTGGGGGCAGTTCTCGCTTGGCTGATTGGAGCTGGACTTTCCTTCCCTCAGCAACTTGCTCCTTCGTTTGTACACAAGTTCACTCCTGAGACTTCGATGTATCCCAACCCTCTTTTTTTGTTCTTTTTCTGGGTTTTCCCTTAGTACAATACCAATCCCAGCTCTTACTAAAGTGGGGGAAGGGAGCTTGCCCACCTCTATAGGGGGAGATGGGAGAAGCAGAGGCTGGGTGGCCTGGTGGTCCCAGGGATCTCTTTCTTGTTATGCCTTTGATCCATTATGTGGGACTCTCTCTCGTGGGCTTTCTGGAGTCTTCTCCTCCCTGGTTGAACTCCTGGGCTATGTTTTTGGTTGAGTGGAGTGAAAGGTGGGACATGCCAGCTGGTCCTTTTCCTCCCTGACACCCATCTCTAGACCGGGGGGTGGTGAGGGCATCCAGGAGCATCTAGAGCAGGGCTGGGCAAACTTTTTCTTTAAAGGGCCAGATAGGAAATATTCTAGGCTTTGCCGGTGGCATGATCTCTGTCACACCACTCAACTCTGCCACTGTAGTGGGAAAGTAGCCATAGACAAAATGCAATGAATGGGATGGCTGTGTTCCAGTAAAACTTTACCAACGCAGGCAATGGGCTGGATCTGATCCCTGGGTATAAATTGTAGAACTTGATCAAGAAGATGGAGGAAATTAACTGAATGGGAGGAATCCTTTCGCAACGTATACGTATATCAAATCATGATGTACACTTTCAATAGCTTACAATTTATTTGTCAATTATACCTCAATAAAGCTGGAAATAAAAAGAAGATGGAGCAGCCACAGTCTTTCACATGAGTGTCATTGACCAAATGGAAAAGATGTCTCGGATTGACCCGAGGCTCCACAGGACCCGAGAATTTGTACAGCCAAGAGCTTTGGGTGCCGGCCTGCCCCATGCAGCCCCGGAGACGATGTCTGTCTAGTGCTGGGGAACCTCGTTTCAGAGCATCATATTAAAGGAGCCATGGGCGAGAATGTGGGTCTGGATAGTACAAGTGATAATGTCCAGCTTGTCCTCCAGAGCTTGCCAGCTGGGGCTGGGCCAGGCTTGGGCTGCTTTCAAAGGCTGCTAAACTTTCCAGAGACATATTTCATCCACAGACACATGTCCGGCACACGTTGTTCCCATTACTCTGGCCCCTCACGGTGCACAGTGCACTCTTGGAAGATGTATGGGGTTTGAACCTGCTGCGGGTCAGTCCAATGCTCAGACACAGAAGGGCCAGAGGGAGATTGGGGCATGAGCCAGGGCAGGCCCAGACACCTAGGCTGCAGGGTAGAAGAGGGTAGACACCCGAGAAGAACAGCTACATCATGGGCCGTGGAGAGGAGGAGGAGTTTACTTTCGGCAGGGGCACTGGCTTCACGGAGGAGATGGTATTTGTGGTGGGCCTTGAAGGATGTGTCGGATTTAGGCAGCTGGGGCTAAGGGACAAGGGGTGGGAGAGTGGGCATGCTTGGCCAACAGCCAATGTGTCCTCTGGCTCTGAGGTACGCGGCTGATCGTATGTTCCAAAGATGACCCCACATTTTTCTCCCCATCAAGAGGTGTAGTCGAATTTCCTTCCCTTTGAATCCTGTGGCCATGCCCTGTATGTAGTCATCAGAATGCAGTGGAAGTGACATCACAGGACTTCCGAGGCAGGACCATAAGAGGAGTTGCAGCTCCTGCCCTGTGGGTGAGAGCACTCACCAGTGGCATCTGAGCCCTCGTGTATGAAGCCCGACCCCGCTGAGCCTGCCGGGGCAGGAGGAAGCCACTCTACACGGAGTGGCTGGACAGAGGCACCCTGGCGAGCATTCCTGTCCTCCCAGCCCAGGCCTGGGCGTTCAGATGACTCCAGTCTCCTGACACTGGGTCACCCCAGCCTCCAAGTCTTCTCAGGCCCCAGACACGCCGCAGCAGAGGGGAGCTGTCCTCCTGTGCCCTTCTGGCTCCTGATCAACAGAATCCATGGGCATGTTAAATGGTTGTTGTTTTACCCACTGAGGTGGGGGTGGTTTGTTCCCTGGACTCTGAAACTGGGAGAAGAGTGTAGGAAAGCTGCATGGCACCAGTTGTCTTTATTACCTTGAATCCAGGTTCAATGCTTGGAACTTCTGAATAGGCAGCAGGAACCCAGGGGAGGGTCAGTTGGGGGGGAATGGCTCACCTCAAGCTGTGTTTTCAAATGAAAAATCTGCAGCAACATCCAGGACAGGGTGTTGGGTGGTGGCTGGAAGTCAGGGTGGAGAACTTGCCCGGGTTTGGGGGACTGATCGAGATGACACGCAGTCTCAGGTGAGTTGTAGCTGTGGGAACAGTAAGGAGGGACCAGATGCTGCTGTGGAAGATTAGACAGGAGTTTTCCTGACCCTTCCGCAGCTCCAGCCCTCATCCAAGATGACCAAGAGCACACGCATGGTGTTCTTTGGAACCTGACTGGCACCGTCTTGTACTTGGCACAGGACTTTCTGTTTAAAATAGGCCTGAGGGGACTTCCCTGGTGGCACAGTGGTTAAGAATCCGCCTGCCAATGCAGGGGACACGGGTTTGAGCCCTGGTCCAGGAAGATCCACATGCCGTGGAGCAACTAAGCCCATGCGCCACAACTGCTGAGCCTGTGAGCCACAACTACTGAGGCCCATGTGCCTAGAGCCCATGCTCTGCAACGAGAAGCAACTGCAATGAGAAGCCTGTGCACCACAATGAAGAGTAGCCCCCTCTTTCTGCAACTAGAGAAAGCCCGTGTGCAGCAACGAAGACCTAATGCAATAAAAAAAAAATAAAAAAAAAAAAGTCCTGAGGCTTCTCACTGCCTGGTGGAACAATAAAACACAGAGCTGGTTTCTGGTGAGACTGTGTTATGTGTGGGTAGGTCGGTAAGGAAGAGCTGAGTTGGTAACCTAGGTGGTCATCAGATGTGAGGGACAGAAGACCCAATAGCTGTGACAGGTCTGGGAAGATAGGCAGGCAGCAATATCCCTAAAAACACTAAAGTAAGATTGCCCTACTTAATAGGCTACCCCTGTGGGCTGTCACCATGGGGCTGTTTCAGGGCAAACTCCCCTGTTGTGGATGCGTCTTTCACGGAGATTCTGCCTTTTCTTCCACAGTCAAGATGAAGCTCACTGTTCAGATGCTTTAGTGTCTTAAATTCAGACTATAGTGTAAATGACTGATAAACGAGATTTTCCTGAGTGAGAATTCTGAAGCAAAGAGCACTGGACCACAGGAAGGTATTGGGTTGCTGAGAGACAATGTGGAGGAGAGAAAGGATGCAGGAAGTGGAGGCTGGGAACTGATACTCAGAGCTCACTGACCTCAAGCCTGTGTTTAGGTCTGGGTTTCCCTACAGCTAGAGGTATTCTACCTATTCAACCCATTGTTAATGGCCATTGTTGGTTCTGACTGGCCGAATGTCAGTTCTAACTTGTTGGACATCTATTCTGATTGATTGAGTGTCCTTTAAGATTCGTTGGGTGTCTCTTCTGATTGGTAGTTCTGAAGTGCACCCGAGGAGGCTAAACCCCAGTGGTAGGAACAATTCCTGGGTCCCAAAAATGTGGAAGACAAACACAGGATGGCCAGTCCAGTCCTGTTGCCTCGCTGGGGCCCATAACCTTAGGTCTTGACCAACCTATGTGTGAACCCTGCCGGTCTTTGTGACACCTGACTCCTTCATTCCTGGGAACTCTCTTCCTCTCTCTCATGGTCCTCAAAGGCACTCACCTCTCTCTGTTCCCTCAGCATAACCCTTGGGGCAGAGACTGTGGTGTCCCACCCAAGTCCCCCCAGCCCTCATCATTCCCAAGCCCCTTCCAACTGCAAGTGTGCATAGACTCTGCCTTCCTCTGGCCTCTGTGGCCTCCTGGCCTGCTCACAGGGCAGGTTGAAGTACTGGGCTGTTAATGACCCCCAGGAACAGCCCTCAACCAATGATGGATGGGATTTGGTGGATAAATACCCCTCTCGACTGGGATATCTCAGAGGCATTGTCCACACCATCTCACAGAGCTTCCCGGTGGGCGTGAGCTCCAGTCACCTACGCTGGTAACCTGCCCATTTCCTGCCCTCCCTCTTACGGTGCTGCTGACAACGCCTCCCAAACAGCTATGGGCACTGAAGTTCTTATCTCAGGGTGTGTTTTAGAGGCTCCCACACGCAGGCACCCTCCCAAGGAAACCATGTTTCAGGGAAACAAAAGGTGAGTGGGGTACAGGCAACTCCTGCTGTTTTCCCTATAACACGACTCTCTGAAGTCTGGAAACAAGGAAGACATGACTGCTTTTCTGGTACTCAGAGGGGAAAAACACAGTGAAAGCCAAACACAAACTAATAACACGATAAATGACCTTGTCCCAAGTTCAGCCATGTTTGAAGCCAGCCACTCCTCGACTTCCTTATTAGGCAAGTCAATAAGTTCTTTCAGGGTGTGTGTGCCTGCGACTCTGAGTTGTGTTTCTAAGACCTGCAGCCACAGAAGTCCCACTTCATTGACGATCTCAGCTTAAACACCTCACAGGAGCCTTCCCTGGTCACCCTGGGCTGTGGTCTGTTTGTGTCCCCCTCTTCCTCCAGTTCATATGTTGAAATCCTAAACCCACCCAATGTGTTAGTATTAGGAGGTGGGCTTTGGGAGGTGATTAGGTCACAAGTGTGGAGCCCTCATGTTTGGGCCTAGTGCTCTTATAAAAGAGACCCCCAAGAGCTCCATCACCCCTTCCACCACATCAGGGCACAGTGAGAAGTTGGTCATCTACAACCCCGAAAAATGTTCTTGCCATATCCTAGCCATACTGGCTCCCTGATCATGCACTTCCAGCCTTAGAACTGTAAGAAATAAATTCCTGTTGTTTATAAGCCAAAACAAACAAACAAACAACCCCAAACTGTCCTATTTTCTTGGAATCTCTAATGCAAAGTAAAAAAAAAAAAATAATCCTCTCTCCCCAGCACTAACAATACTTCCCTGTGGTCATGAGTTTATCACATCTTTGAAGACCCTACTTTCTCAGCTACTAGTGTGAGGTGCTCAGCCCTTTGCATCCTCAGACAGAATCTCTTTTAAGCTCCGCTTCCTCTAATGATTAGATGACATTAAAGCAAGATTGAAGCATCTGCTGTGAACACGCCTCGGCAGGTGCCTCGGCCCTACCAGGGCAGACCCCTCCCCAGCTGACAGGCTGTTAACTGTGAACGTGGAGCAATCAACACGCTCTGTGTGCAGCGCTGCTGCTGCTTTGTGGAATCTGCTTTTGATGGAGACAAAGCCACTTGTCTTCAATTCGCTTCTTTAAACCTCCCTGGACCTTTGAAGTCAGAACCAGCAGCAGTGAGGATGGGGAAAACACAGGGCTGCAAAGTTGGGAAAAACACAGATGTAAACCATCCCTCCATGATGAATTTGAAAACCCATTTGAAAAACAGAATCTGACTGTCTAGTCGGACTTCTGTACGATTTCCTCTTGATGCCTCCATTTGGGGCATCCTGTCATGTCAAGTGCAGGAGGCGGGGAAGCAGAGGTCATCCCTTGTTGGGGGCCAGCAGATGCTCAGGAGGGATGGGGACACGTGTGGAGAGCTCGTGTCCATGTGCAGCTCATTCTAGGGGCCTCCCTGTCAGTGGTTAAAGGAGGCTTCCTCCAAGTTTTGTTCGCTGCTCTTCCACGGATTCATGATGTGCAAGCTCCTCCCTCAAATCCCAAGTGCAACCAAAAATGAACGCTTTTTCCTTACTTGTTCTGCTTCCCTTTCTTTTATTTTCCCTTCCCTTCTCTTTCTCCTTGAGTTTTCCATTTTCCCTCTGTATTCATTTGCCAGGGCTGCCATAACAAAATACCACAGATGGGCTGGCTTAAACAGCAGACGTTTATTTTCTCACAGCTCTGGAAGCTGGAAGTCCAAGGTCAAGGTGCTGCGGGTTTGGTTTCTCCTGAGGCCCCTCTCCTTGGCCTGAAGATGCCATCTTCTCCCTGTGTCCTCACGGTTCTTCCCTCTGTACTGCTGCATACCTGGTGTCTCTTCCTCTTCCTACGAGGACACCAGTCCTACGGGATTGGGGCCCACCCTTATGACCTCATTTAACCTTAATTATCTTTTAAAATGTCCTATTTTAAAGTACAGTCACAAACTGAGGTACTGGGGGTTAGGGCTTCAATATATGAAATTTGAGGGGACCCAATTCAACCCATCACACCATCTTCTCCATTCTGTAGCCAGAAATGGTCTTGCTTAATCAAGTTACATGGGTTTGAATCTTGGTTTTTGCATTTATAAGCTAAATGACCTGAATAATTTGCCTGACCTCTTTGATCTTCAGTTTTATTGTCTGTGAAATGGGAATATTAATACTTCATGGCAGTGTTGTGAGGATGAAAGGGGACAAAACACGTGGAGAGCCTGGCCCGGCACTAGGTGGGGGTGAGGTGCACACTACGTGTCTTCCCCTCTCTCACCACTCCTCCTCCCGCTTCAGTGCCTGTGGCTTTAGCCAGGACAACTGACCGCCTCTACAGAGGTGGTCCAGAAGTGCTCTTGTGAGGCCCTGGGCTGCAGTGGCTCCAGAAGGATCACAAACCTGGCATTCCTGATGAAAAGCCCGATTCCCCAGCCCTCCTCCCAGAGGCCAGAAGTGGGACTGGGAAATCAGGCTCTCCGGTGCTTGGGATGTGTTACCAGGTTTGGAAACTTCTGCCCTCAAGGTTACTGTTCTTTCAGATTTTAGGTTTAATTCACTTTACAGGATAGATACATTGGTTTGAAAATTATCATTGACGTTAGCTCCTATTTTCGTAATAGATTGTCATATAAAAGATGGTTTCTCTGCTGCTCACGGATGTGCGTTTCTGGCACAGTCGACCACTTCAGTTTCCCCATGAAACTGAAAACAGAACGGATCTAGAGACCTGGTCCGAATCAACTGCTATTTCAACTGCCTTACAGGGGCCTGCACAGCTGTGGTCGTGACTTCTTACACGTGTCTCCATGTTCTTAGGTCCACTGGGCAAGCTCTGCTGGTGGCTCAAGACAGTGGTTCTCAGCGACAGAGTCAAGAGATGAAGGTTAACATTTCTGGATCAGGAAATAGAAGTTTAAGTATATCTAAAAGTATAAAGGCAAACCTAGAAGAACGAATAAGATTATACAACAAAAATCCAGCGGTACGGAGAGTGGGGATGAAGCAGGCAATTTAAGGGCAGTGATTTCCCATCTTTCATAGTGGGAATGTCAGTGGATATTGTCCAAAGTTGGTAAATTAAGAAATGGAGGGGCTTCCCTGGTGGCGCAGTGGTTGGGAGTCTGCCTGCCAATGCAGGGGACACGGGTTCGAGCCCTGGTCTGGGAGGATCCCACATGCCGCGGAGCAACTAGGCCCGTGAGCCACAATTGCTGAGCCTGCGCGTCTGGAGCCTGTGCTCCGCAACAAGAGAGGCCGCGATAGTGAGAGGCCTGCGCACCGCGATGAAGAGTGGCCCCCGCTCTCTGCAACTAGAGAAAGCCTTCGCACAGAAACGAAGACCCAACACAGCCATAAATAATAAAATTAATAAATTAATGTAAAAAAAAAAAAAAAAAAAAAAGAAATGGAGGTACAGTGCTCCCTGCTATCTGAATATTCATTATGCTGGTCTCTGTACCTATGAGGTTGTGTAGGGAATCAAAAGTTGTCAAAGTATGCATATATTAAAAAACGATATAAATATTGGTAAAATTAGTTCCTACTAAAACATCTTCCCTTCTTGACACTTGCAGTTCTCTGCACCTATTACATTAATTCAGCCAATTGCAAACCTTAGGTAAGATGTAGGAGTTTATGTAAACTCTAAAGTGATACAGGACAGCTTCATGAATAACACTCAAAGTCAAGGACAAACAAGGACTCGGTGGAGTGAGGCCAGTTAACAACTGAGAAGAGAAAAGCTGAGCAGGGTGACAACAGTGCAGTCATTCATAGGAAATGGATTTGAATATCACACAATAAAGAGAAGTGCTTGGAATTTATGAAGTCTTCAAATGCTCTTTGCAAAAATGTCCATTCTATGATTAAACAGTGAAAGTCAAATACGAAATGCACCATGTCTTATCCTGCTATTATGCAATTTTGTCTGCAGAATTACTCCCCAAACCCTATAAATGCTTGATTTATTCTTTATTCTTTCTAAGAATTAGTGCACAGTTGCCATTATAGTAAAAGTTTAATTAAATAAAATACATTTATTTTTATCATTTTAGTTTCAGTTTGCAAGATAATCTCCTAATCACCATTTACTGTGAAATTTTGATCTCCATTTTAAATGGGTTCACTTTAAGTGGCTTTTTTTCCGGTGCCAATTGTCCTTGGATAATGAGGACCTCCTGTCTAAGTATATGATTTAGAGGGATGATTATAACCAAGCATTTAAAACAGAAAATAGTTAAGAGAGTAGATACCTCTGTGGAATGGGGTATGGAGACAGAGATGAGACTGACTTTTATTTTTGGTTCCTTACTTTTCTGAACTGTTTTAACTTCTCTCATCATATTTTATTTTGCTGAAGATACATACTACATTCAAAATTTGATTTTCTTCTTATTTGATAAAAACGTCTCAGTGATGTAATTGGTAAAAAAGGCCATGATGTGAGGTCTAATGTGGGTCCTTGGATATGAGTTGGTGGCAGACATTGTTGGTGCCCCATCTTTATCCCCTCAACACTTACTGTTCCTGACCTGCGCATGTTGGCAGCTTCCTACAGGAGCACCCGTGGCTCTGCCTGAGGCTGTCTCTAGCTGCTAGGCCCACTCCTGGGGCAGGTGCAATGTGCAGGGGAGTTGGCGCCTGAGAGCAGTCGTCAGCCAGGATGGGCGGGGCTGGAAGTCAGTATCCCGGCTTCCACCCCATATGCATGGGCCAACTCTGAGGTACCCTCTACGGCATCCCCAGAGGTCAGCAAGGGTGAGCCCTGGCTGCCCATCGTGGCTATCTGCTGGCTAACACGTCCTCTCCTGGGTTCCTTCCCTTTCCCACTCCATACAGGTGCTTCTTGGCATTACCTCCCAAGTTCACTTCTTGCACTTGAATCCTCGTCTCGGAGTCCGCTTTGGGGGAGCCCAATCCCAGACATAAGTTCTAGCGTGTGTAGCGGGAAGATTAACTGCCTTTCTCTTTTGAGCAGGGGAGGTGGGTTGAGGAGATTCTGAGGAAGTGAGCACTTTTGAGAGGAGCGAGTGGAAGGAAAAAGCCTTCCAGGAACTCAGCCCCACCTCCAGGCACTCAGCCCCACCTCCAGGCTCTCGTGGGGCAGAGGGGCTGGAACCATGCTCTCCCGGGCCCCTCACTCCTTTGTTGGAGGGGGCTAGTAGAATGATAACACCAAGAGGAAAGGGCCAGAAGGTCGTCCTCCTTCATTCTTTCCACCGCTCTTCAGTGGGCATGGAGCCCACTGCTGCTGGTAGCACCAAGGAACACAGGAGCCCAGGCTGGGAGACCCTGGGTCTGGATGCCATGCATAGGTGTGTGGGTTAGTTCTCCAGGATGGAGAAGAGGCCACAAACCTGCCTTCCAGGTCATGTGCTGTTCGTTCCACATAGGTTTGAAACGTTGCTCACATTCTTGTAAAGCCCTTCTCAAACATGTGCAAAAAGGACAACATGGAAAGCCAGCTATTCAGGCCCCGTTTTCCTGAGGAAGCAACAGGATTTTAGAAATGAATAGAGGGATCTTGTTTGTGACTCTTTTTTTTTTTTTTTTTATAAATTTATTTATTTATTTATTTATGGCTGTGTTGGGTCTTCGTTTCTGTGCGAGGGCTTTCTCTAGCTGCGGCAAGCGGGGGCCACTCTTCATCGCGGTGCGCGGGCCTCTCACTATCGCGGCCTCTCTTGTTGCGGAGCACAGGCTCCAGACGCGCAGGCTCAGCAGTTGTGGCTCACGGGCCCAGTCGCTCCGTGGCATGTGGGATCCTCCCAGACCAGGGCTCGAACCCGTGTCCCCTGCCCTGGCAGGCAGATTCCCAACCACTGCGCCACCAGGGAAGCCCTGTTTGTGACTCTTTTGACCAATAGAGTGCAGTGGACGGTTCTCTGTGCCCACTTCCAGGCCCATCCTTAAAAGGCTGCAATCCTCTACTTTCTCTCTCTTGGAAGTTCTCTCTCGGGGCTTTGCGGTACCTAGCTAGTCCAGCCCAAGCTCCTGATTCATAAAATTATGAAATCTAATAAATGGTTGTTTAAGCCACTAAGGTTTGGACTACTTTGCAATAGATAACTGAAATCAGTATGTTGGATCAAAGCCATGACATTTAGAACCCACTTTTATTAGTATTCTGTAAGTCAATGCTCTGTTTAGCAAGAAATATGTTTGGAACGATAATTTCCTTACATGCAATTTATTATTATTATTATACTCCCCAGGTAAAACTCCTCAGACTTCCAACCATGTAACGAATCCAAATCAAAATTCTCAATTCCTTGTGTGGTAGATTGATTACATTAGTGGTCCCAAATGTTCATGCTTTCCAGGGTCCACACCCTTTGGTACCCCCCTCTCACACTGACTCTGGACTAAGCCATGTGTTCTGGGCTGAACTGTGTCCCCCTGAAAATTCGTATGTTGAAGTCTTAACCCCCGCGCCAGTACTTCAGAATGTAATTGTATTTGGAGATAGGACCTTTAAACAGGTAAGTTAAAATGAGATCATTAGGGTGGTCCTAATCCAATATGACTGGTATCCTTATAAGAAGAGGAAATTAGGACCCAGACATGCACTGAGGGAAGACAATGTGAAGACACAGGGAGAAGATGGCCATCTACAAGCCAAGGAGAGAGGCCTCAGAAAAAAACAACTATGCCAACACCTTGATCTTGGGCTTCTAGCCTCCAGAATTGTGAGGAAATAAATTTCTGTTGTGTTAAGATACCTAGTCTGTGGTACTTTGTTATGGCAGCCCTAGCAAATGATTACACCTTGTGACTTGCTTTTGCCAATGGGTCGGTAGTAATCTTTTTTTTTTTTACTTTAAAAAATTAAATTACAGTTAACATAAAATATTATATTGGTTTCAGGTGTACAGCATAGTGATTTGATATTTTTATACATTATGAAGTTGTTACAATATTATTGACTATATTCCCTATGCTGTACATTATATCCCCATGATTTATTTATTTAATAACTGGAAGTTTGTAACCTCTTATTCCTCTTTACTTATTTCTTTTTTTAAAAATTAATTTTCATTGGAGTATAGTTGCTTTACAATGTTGTGTTAGTTTCTACTGTACAGCGAAGTGAATCAGCTATATGTGTACATATGTCCGCTCATTTTTGGATTTCCTTCCCATTTAGGTCACCAGGGATGGTAATAATCTTTATGCCAAGAGGAAGGTTGAAAAGTGCTTGTAAATTTCTGCTTCTTCTCTTTTGACTCTGCTACTACTGAGAGAACATACCCAAGATACCCCCCTGGAAGGATGTGAGAGATACGTGGAGAGCCAAGACCTCCCAGCTGAGGTCAACCTGGACCATCCATCCCACGGCCCACCTGCTGTCTGACCGCAGATGTGTGAGAAGCCCAACTAAATCAGCTGAGTCTGCTCACATCACCACAGCCCCCCAGATGACCCAGTGATTTGTGAGAAATAAGAAATGGGTGGTGTCTAAAGCTACAGTCTTGGCATCGTGTATTGTGCAGCATTATTGTGGCCATAGATAACTGATATTCCCCATGCAAGGCCTTCACAGACTGCTTAGTGTCACCTCTCCCTCCTCTCCACTACCCTCTACCATCAGAACAGAACAAAAAACTAAAGCACAGCCTCTACAGCACACCTGCTTCTACACTCTCACCCACTGCTGAGACGCTCCCCTTTCTGGCTGCCCCAGCCTGTTGCCCTGTACTGGCTTCCTGAAACATTCTGCTGAGCTTTCAAACCGAAATCTGACCTCTTCCAGGAATCCCTTCTGAGCCTTCTATCAATACAATAGTTCCCTGTCACCCCCATAACCAATTACCACAAATTTAGAGAATTAAAACAGCACACATTTATTCTCTCTCAGTTCTGGAGGTCAGAAGTCTAAACTCAGGATATTAGCAGGGCTGATACCTTTTTGGGGGCTTCAGAGGGAGCCATCCATTCCTTGCCTTTTCCAGCTTCTAGAGGTCACCCACATTCCTCAGCTTGTGGCCCCTTCCTTCATCTTCAAACATATCCCTCTAACTTCTGCTTCTGTTGTCACATCTCTTTATTCTGAATCTGATCCTCCTGCAGCCCTCATATAAGGAGGCTTGTGATTACATTGGGCCCACATGGATAATCACATTTGCAGGCTTCCGGGGTAAGGATGTGGATATCTTTGGGGGCCATTATTCAGCCTCTATTTTCTGCAAGGTAGTGGTGCTCTGAATCTCCCCTGAATGTCTCTATATCTGAACAAAATGCTTAATGTTGCACTTGATAAGCAGGCCGAGGTTGTTTAGAACTCTGTATCCACTACTAGATAGTGAACTCCACAAGGAAAGATATTTTGCGCATTATTCATTTTTGAAACCATGGCACTTAGCATAGACCCTGGCACAGGGTAGGAGTTCAGAAAAGATTTCTAGATGTTTAATATACATGCAACCTACAGTGTCCTTGTGTATAATTGCGTATGAGAAGTATGTGTGTCTCTACATAGATAGATGTACGTAGACATTTATAATATTATTTGTATATAGTGTTTTTGAGGGAATGAGTGGGAAACATACGTATTGGGTGAATAATACTGATTTATTTAATTACCAAGTGAGATCAAAGAAGACTTTCTCCTTAAAGCATGTCTTTTACTTTCATACTTCCGTTCCTACATTTTCCATCTTATAGTGACCCAGACCACACAGCACACACAGTGGATTCGCACACGCCCTTTTCCATGGCATCCTTGGGGAGAGAATGAATGCTTTCATCCTCTTTGTTGGAAGGGTGGGAGATGAAGCCCAGGGTGGCTGAGTGGCTGGACAAGCTGTAGAGGGGTGAACACAGTGCGGGGGCGGCCTTCCCAGGTCAGTGTTTGCCCCCCTGGATGCCACGACGAGTGGTCAGCCTTGTGTCCAGGTGTACATCATTACCACCCCCTCCTCATTTGCATCACAGCTTTGGGAAGAATTATTCCTTTGACTGGAAATTTTCCATGCTTGATCTGTATTCAAAGGGAGAGGAAAGATAAAGATCAAAGAAAAAAATATTCTCTGCTTTGTAGCTAGATGGGAGGACGGTTGTGTGTGTGTGTTTAACATGCAAACAAAGAAAATAAATGGTATTGGTCTTCCTCATAGATAACAGCAGAACATCTGGAAATTACAAAATGAAAACTTCCATGTGTTAAATTCTCCATGCAGAAACATGTGCCTATAAAGTTTGAGAAAAGGAAGCACTGGCATTACTCACATTTCTCAGGTCAACTGCCCCAAAGCTTCACGAGCAACTCAACAACATGATGGGCTCTGTCGTGTTACATATTTCTGTGCAATGGTGATGGGCTTCACAGAAACAAGGACAGGATAAGACCTGTCCTTAATAAGACCTTAATAAGACCAACTTATGTTTAGTTGTCCCAGGCTCATTGAAATGAGGCCAGGACTCAGAGAAACCAGCTGGCGCTGGAGGGGAGAGTGGTGATCACTCCAGGACCCCTCCCAACCCTTCACCGTAGGAGAGCTTCTCCACAAAGCCATCTTTCTTCATCAGCCCTCTAACCTCTGAGAAGAAGGAATGGTGGTGTGGTGTTTGCAACTTAGTGACGATCCCTGACGTTGAAACAGAAGTCTGCACTCATTCAATCTTAGTGAAGACCATCTTTAAGGCAGAGCAGGCAGTTGCTCCAACTTTCTAAACAAGGACCCAAACTCGCTCTCTTCTATACTCACTTCCTAGTTGATACAACCCAACTCTGATCACTCCATAGGGCAAAAGGTCAGTTCGGCTGCCTACCTGTATTCATCTGGGTATCAAACCAGCACCTCAAACTTGCCACAGCCAAAATAGAGTTCTTCATCTCCAGCGTCCTATCTGTTTGTCCCCTTGGCCTCCCTATTTCAGTTAATGGCCTCACCACCCACCTTGTTCAAATTCTTTCTTTCCCCTACCCCTACCCTTATTCCCAATTGTCACAGACTCTACTCATTAGCAAGTTGGCTCAGTGATACCTCAAAAATAGCAAAATGGTCCACGTTGCTGCATTTTCCTGATTCTGCCCTTGGCCAGGCGCCACCAGCTCACTCTGGAAGTACAGTAACAGCCCCCAAACTGGTGGTACTGCCCTCACTCCACTCCCCACACATAAGCCAGGGAAGGCTCTAAACAATATGAATCAGATGGTGTCATTTCCCTGCTACAAACATTTTAAAGCTTTCCCTCCACACTTCAGAGTACAACCCATCCTGGTCCACGTGGCCCTGGCTGATCAAGACCTTGGTCACCCCCTGCCTCTCTCACACTCTCCATTCTTCCTTCTGCTCCAGCCACACTGGCCTTCTTTCTCCGCCATCCCCTCCCTGTTCGCTCCCCACCCACCCCGAGGCCTTTGCTCTTCTTGCTCTTCTGCTAGGGCTTCCCCACCCTGAGATCTTTACAGGGTTGGTACTTCCAGGTCTCATTTCAGGTACAGTCTCCTTGGATCTTCTGACCATCCAACCCCAGGGGCTCCCCTCAGTGCATTTCCTTGTTCCCCACAAACCGACTCCCCAGTGGAAACCCAAGTTTGTGTGCTGAGCTGGGGCTTTGGCTCACTGCCCTCTGCCTTCCCAGAACCAGCATGATGCCTGCACACAGAAGTGCTGACTGGGTCAGAAATGGAATCAGAAGTCCTCCTGGGGTGGTGACCCTGAATGGGTCTCAGAGTCAGAAAACCTGGGTTAAACCCCAGATCTACCTCTGACTGCCATGTGGGAGCCACTCATTTCCTCTGAGCTCCGGGGCCTCATCCACCATGTTACATTACAGTCACACCCATTACACTGGAGTTAATAATGTTTTATTTCATCTGGTTGCTGTGGGGATTAAATAAGATCACACATGTGACAGTCCTGGGTACACCATGGATAGTCATGGTGCATTTTCTGTCTCCTTCTAGGCTTATTTGATCAGAACACAAAGCTAACAGGGTGAGGACATCATGGATTTAATGTCTCATGAGCTGGTTGCAACTGGCTTCTTGGCCTCAGACTTACCTTGCTTATCATCTCTGTTTAAAAGCCATCTCAGAGTGCATGCCACAAGGCACCAGGTCTAACTAATAACACAAGTAGTCACGGTATCCACCAAGCTGTCGTACATATGCAGGACCTCAGCAAAGGGACACAGTGGCAAACAAGATGGGGTTTTACCACAGGTAAGAGAGAAATGGAAGTGGCATTTACTGAGCAGCTATTCATTTCAGCTGATCTGAACACAGAATTTCAGTTTTCCCGTGGCAATCTGAGGAGGGGACATCATTGTTCTCATTTTACAGATGAGAAAACCAAGGCCAAAGATGATTGTGCAAAGAATATGCATGTTGTGAGGCCTTTTGGTATATGCTCCATAACTTTCAGAAAATTTGTTCTGATTTACATTGCCACCAGCAGTGAATCTCCCCTTGCTCTTGCAGAATTCACTTTTTGAGGGGCCAGGGGAGGTAAGCTTAACATCTACTTTTAATTAATTCTATCAATGTATGGAGAATTTAGCAGCTGGTTAATAGTAAGTAGTTAGAAAATATATTTTTCCAAGTTTAAAATAAGTTGTCTTGAGCAATCTCTAGCAACCTAAAACCATGAGAACATGTGTGAATGGTCAGAGCACTTTCCTGTAAAGCCTGTGTCAAGGTTATCGGGGATTTCCTAACAAAGTCTTCTCTTGCAAAGTGCATCTAATCTGGGACCTCCATGATCATATCTGGCCACCTTTATTCCTCTATAAATAATCGTGACTAAATACAATTTGATATAAGTAAAACTGAGCAAGTATACCCTGAAGTCTTCGCAAGTGGCCTTACTGCTTTGAGGGTCTCTGCCTGTCTAGACAACACTTGTATCTGTCCCAACTGGGTTCCAGCCACAGCCTGCCATCAAGCCCATCAGTGGCTGTCCTTTAACCCCCCTTATGCAGGTCATGCTGCTCTGGAGATAACTAGCTTCACTTTTTTTTTTTTTTTTAAATTTATTTATTTTATTTATTTATTTTTGGCTGTGTTGGGCCTTCGTTGCTGCATGCGGGCTTTCTCTAGTTGTGGCGAGCAGGGGCTACTCTTCCTTGTGGTGCACGGGCTTCTCATTGTGGTGGCTTCTCTTGTTGTGGAGCATGGGCTCTAGGTGTGCAGGCTTCTGTAGTTGTGGCTCATGGGCTCAGTAGTTGTGGCTCATGGGCTCTAGAGCGCAGGTTCAGCAGTTGTGGTGCACAAGCTTAGTTGCTCCGTGGCATATGGGATCTTCCCGGACCAGGGCTCGAACCCATGTCCCCTGCATTGGCAGGCGGATTCTTAACCACTGTGCCACCAGGGAAGCTCCTAGCTTCACTTTTAAATGGATGCAAGCAGATGTAGGACTCAGCGTGTTAACAGGCTCAGTGTAGCTCCACCCTTTCCCCTCCCATCCTTTCCTCTTATCACTAGAAAGAGCAGCCTGTCATTGTACTGGTCAGCATGGGAGGAAACCATACACTTTCTGGTTCTACACAGGGCATTGGATTTAATAGTTCCTTTGGTTGCTATTCCTTGGCTCAAAATCACAATGGGTTTCTCTATTTCTTCCTTGAGCCCAATTGGAAAGAGTTTGCAAGATGTGGAGGCTGAAGAGAACATGTCCAAATAGGCCATTTTACCTTCTTGCTGGTCACAGGAGCTACATTTTCACAAGCAGAACGCTGGTTTTCCTCTTCAATCAAAGTGTTATGACACCAGATCCACTTCCCCTGTGTTGGTAACTTCTCGATTGTCCTCGAATGGAGCAATTGCTTTTCTTTCCATCTGCTGTGTTTTCTTCATCAGTTCTTGAGTTGTTTTTCCCTCTTAAAGAATTTCCAGCACATTGGTGGATCTTGCCCAAGAAAGCATGTTTCCTGCTAACCACTGGTCACCTAACAGTTCCTCAGGCAGGATTCTAGTTGCAAGATCCACTTTTGTAGGTTGTTTCAAGATGCTTTTGGCACAGTCACTTATCAAATCCCCAAGTGGATTTCAAAACATAGTTCTTTCTTTTTTTATTAATTCAAAAATTTCTCTTCTGAGCTTGTTAAAAAGTGTGGTTCCCACATAATAACATGTCCTTACGCATCTGTGACCCAGTGTCACACTGCTGGCTTTGGCCATGGGCATTGATAGCTGCAGGGGTCCCACGTGTGCCTCACAGCATGGCTTCTGCAGAGCTAAGCCACAATTGCCTTTATGTTGAAGTTGGTAGCATCAATAAAGCTGCTTTAAACCATCGTGCTTTCCAGTTTCAGATCTCTGTGTATCCTGTTGTGAAGATATGCTCTAGCTGACGTGAGTGAGGCTTTGGATGATCAACCTGGACTCATTCTCAGAATTTCTTCAAATTCTCCCTCCCCACAAAGCTCCGTCACAAGGTACATTCACTTAGGCGTCTCAAACACTTGCTCCTGACATATGATGTGTTCCTGTTTCACACTCTTTAGGAAGCTCGACTTTCGTCCAAGTAACTTGATAGTGGAGCTTCCAGCCTGCCATCTTTTGCCCATTTAGTGGTCCCCTGCAACCTCAGGGACCACTTCAAAGTTCCCTTGTCCCAGTATTCTTCCAGAGGCACAGATTTCCTGAGGAGATCCATTCCCCATCTTTAGTTGAGCAGATTTTCCTTCTGAAAATTTCCCCTGAAACCATTGTTGTTGAGATGCTTTTCTCTTTGCATTTGAGGTTCTTAAGGGCTCTTCTGTGAGAAAGAAGTGTTCCTTTGATGGTTGGGAGGGCAATGAATTTGCTGACAAGGCCCCACAGGGATGGAATTGGGGGATGAGACTTGAATCTTCAGTATTTACCAAATCTTCCCCAGAGGACATGTCTCTGCTGGTAATTTTTTCTTCTTTTTTGTCTCTGTTGAAACTATAAATTTGGAACTATCCATGTTTGGTGTATCTGGCATTTCTTCCACCAATGGGAGGAAACTTTGTTCACAAGAACATACACAAAGCCCGTCTTTCTGAGCATTAGCAACGCTTGGGACATTTGGTGGATTTTCTCACCAAGCCCTAGCAGCCATTTCCTTAATTCTGTAACAAAAGCAACTTGAAAAGAAAGGTGTTTCTGTTTGAGGAAGAAGGGTAAGGTGAGTTGATGGCCAACTGGTGAGGTCCATAGCTGAATGTTGCGCTACACTCATTTTCTCACAACAGCAACTTCACTTTCAACTTTCAAAATGGTTCATGTCCCAAGATAGAGTGGGGGTAAGAAGGTGTAGGTGAAGGGGAGCTATCAAGGACCACCCCGAACATGGGACCCTGGGGAAAAGGTGTCCCAACAGCTCTGTCCCAGGAGACACCAGGAGATGAACTAGATTAGAGGGACTCAGCCTGGTCCCTCTGCAGTGTCACCCTGATCCCGAGGGTCCTGCCCTTCCTAGCCCAATCTGCAAAGACGAGGGTGTAAAGGGACCAAGTGCTTTAAGGTTAGGTGGCAGGGGCTGTTGGTAGAGTGATTTTCCTTAGAAGGGGCTCTGGGTAGGCAGATACCAAATGACATGGCATGATGGGGTTAATCAAGAGCATGGGTCAACCAGGGAAGGAAAAAGCTTAGAAAATTATGTATATATTTATAAAGATAAAAGCTAAATTAAGGTTTAAGAAATGAAAGAAAACATGAAAATCATACATTAACTCTAGCCTTCAGGCACACGATTGGAAGAATTATATAATTTCTAATCTTAGGTCTGGAGCAAACATTTCAAGAACCAGAACAGTTTCAGTTGACAGAGAGCAGGGCTAAGAAAGAGTATGTATTGTAAACAATACTTTGTTTTGTTTTGTTGCTTCACTAAAGACCAGTCCATTCTTTACCACTGGAAACAGTCATTAATGCCTTTAAATCTAATTAGACCAGAGAACCAAACATCAGAAAACCCAGAACCCTTGATATCAGTCTTAATAATGATTTTTTTGGATTTGACACCAAAAGCAAAAGCAACAAAGGCAAAAATGAAACAAACAAACAAAAAACAAAAATAAGTGTGACTATATCAAACTAAAAGCTTCTGTATAGCAAAGGGAATCAACAAAATGAAAAGGCAACCTATGGAATGGGAGGAAATATTGGCATATCATATATCTGACAAGGGGTTAATATCTAAAATATATAAAGAACTCATACAAACTCGGAAAAAAAATCCAATTAAAAATGGGCAGAGGATCTGAATAGACATTTTTCCAAAGAAGACATTCAAACGGCCAACAGGCACATGAAAATGTGCTGAACATTACTAATCATCAGGGAAATGCAAATCAAAACCACAGTGAGCTATCACCTCACACCTGTTAGAACAGTTATTACCAAAAGACAAGAAATGAAAGTGTTGGGGAGAACAGGAGAAAAGGCAATGCTTGTGCATTATTGGTAGGACTGTAAATTGGTGCAGCCACTATGGAAAACAGTATGAAGTTTCCTTAAGAAACTAAAAATAGAACTACCATATGATCCAACAATTCCACTACTGATTATTTATCTGAAGGAAATGATATCACTATCATAACTGCAGTTATGTTCATTGCAGCATTGTTTACAATAGCCAAGACACAGAAACACCTAAGCATCCATCAACGAATGGATGGATAAGAAAATGTGATATATATACACACAATGGAATATTATTCACCATTAAAGAAGAAAAGAATCCTACCATTGTGACAACATGGATGGACTTTGATGGCATGCATTATACTAAGTGAAATAAGTCAGACAGAGAAAGACAAATACCATATGCTCTTATGTATAGAATATAAAACAAACAAAAAAGCACCCAACAAACTAAGCTCACAGATACAGAGAACATACTGGTAGTTGCCAGAGGTGGGGTGGGGGGAGGGATGGGCAAAATGGGAAGGTGATCAAAAGGTGCAAACTTCCACTTATAAGATGAGCAAACCCTGGGGATGTAGTGTACACCATGGTGACTATAGTTAATAATACTGTACTATATATTTGAAAATTGCTGAGAGTAGAGTTTTAAGGTTCTTATCATAAAAAAATTTGTAACTGCGGTGATGGAGGTTAACTAGACTTATTGTGGTAGTCATCTCACAATGTACACATGTATCAAACCACTATGTTGTGTACCTAAAGCTAATACAATGTTATACGTCAATTATATCTCAATTTTTAAAAAATAATAAGAAAAGAAAACCCAGAAGCAATTCAGGGAACCTATCCTTAAGGTTCTGCTCCTCTAGAATCAGACTCAGGTACCAAATTCTGTGTCAGTCAGGGTTCAGTTAGAGCAGTTGGACCCCCAGGATAAGTACACGTATATGATTTTTGCAGTACTTGACTATGCACTCGTGGCTGCCATTTAAGCAGGTTCTGTGGGATTGCGGTCTTTGCATCTGATGCCGGAGCCAAGTCCCACGGGTGCTGAAGAAGAGAGGACGGTTGTAGCACGGGGAAGAGCAAGGACAAGCCAGACCACTGCAGAAACAGGAGCCTCGGAGGACAGACTGAAAACCGTGGCCGTTCTCATCACCTTTGATCTTGGTGGCGCGGGCTCTTCATCAGGAAGCTCAACAGACACACCTGGCCCAGGAGTCAGAGAAGCTGAAGAGGGCCCAGAGGAAGGAGGAGCCGCTGCAGGCCCGGCTGTGGCCTCATGCAGTTGAGGTGCACCAGCAGGTAAACCAGGAAGTGTGTGAGCTTCAGCATGACTGCAGCTTCTCCTCCAGCCTCCAAATCTCCCACAAGGTCTCTTTTGTCTCCCGCTCTGACAGGAAACCTGGGATGAAGGGAATTTGGGGATGTGTGGTTCACCCCAGCCAAGGGGACACATTGCAAAGCCCCTCCCAGCCAGGGTGGATTTCTTCTCAGCTTCTTGTGTGAACAGGCCTACGTTTACAGTCTCTCCAGGGACACTACAGGATTATTGAGTTTTCTACTGGGATCTGGTAGAGACAGGTAAGTTTCTTTGTGGGTTCCCTTTGATTCTGGCTGATTTCCCCCTGCCCACCCTTTCACTGAGTTTGTAGCCACTTCAGGGGTCCTGGCTTTCTGCAAGAGTCTCATTTTCAGTGGACTCAAGACCCAGTATCTTATTCCCATGCCCGTGGCTGTGAATTCCTGAGGCTCTGGGTCCCTGGCATCAGCATTGGCTCTCACTCCAGTGTAGCCCCAGCTACTGAATTTGTTCTATTTTAAGCTTTCAGGTTTGGGGTTTTTGGCAGGGTCATGTGGGGTGGAGATGTCTTTTCTTTTCTTGTGAGTACAACGATGTGGTTTAAATTGTGTTTGATGAATTCATCCAACATTTGAGTGTTTTGTGATGGGCAGCTATTTCAGAATATCCAGTCCAACTGCGGGAAGTCCCTAAAATGAGATGATGTAGATACAGTACCCAGTGTATGAAATGCCACATGGTAGACACTCAGGACATTTATTTATTTTATTTTATTTTAAAATTTATTTTATTCAAGTATAGTTGATTTACAATGTTGTGTTAATATCTGCTGTACAGCAAACTCTTTCAGTTATACATATATATATATATATATACATTCTTTTTTAAACATTCTTTTCCATTATGGTTTATCACAGGATATTGAATATAGTTTCCTGTGTTATACCGTAGGACCTTGTTGTTTATCCAGCCTACATATAATAGTTTGCATCTGCTAATTCCAAACTCCTAATCCATCTCTCCTCCACCCCCCTCCCCCTTGGCAACCACAAGTCTGTTCTCTAAGGACATTTTTTTTATTAATTACATAGACATTAGACTGTGCTGGGCAGTGGAAATATTGTGATAAACAAAATAGGTATTCTTTTTGCCCTCCTAGAGATTATATTCCAGTGTGGGATAGAGGGAGAAGAAAGCAATTGTCAGATAAATGGAATAATTGCTACTGGAATATGTGTTATAAAGCAGTTGATTAAAAGACTGAGTTAGCAAATCAGAGATACATAAATATATAAAGATATATAGCAATATATATACAGATACAAAAATATAAAAATAAATGGCAATCCTTCCTTCCTTTCTTCCTTCTAATGAGGGAACAGAGTTGAAAAGAAGGGTAACACCTGAGAGCGATAATGGATGAGAACAGCATGGAAGAATAGATTAGGTCCCTCCTGTCTTGAGGTCCGCTTATAAAGAGTCTCAGTTCTAACCCATTAGGTTGGCAGGAAGTTCAGTCTTTTCCTGATCTTCTTAGAACCCCCCATCACATCCCTTGTCCTCTAATTTTCTAAGAATTACATTTACTGGTGAGTCAGGCACCCGACGTTCCTCTGGGAGCCTGGGGGTCTGCTGCTGGTTGTTAAGGCTGGTTATTGCAGCTGATGTGACCGAGGATTCACAGGCCCACAAGTAGAGGAATTAAGAAGTTGTGCTTGTGTCCCAGTTCTGCTCTGACACAGTAAGGAGGATATGTCACCTTTTGTGGTCCATTCAATCTTTACAGGTGTGTGTTTTAAAAAGTACAAAAAGAAGGCTACAAATCACACTAAATCCAATTATCCCCCAAACACCTGTGTTAATATTTTCTGAACATTAAAATAGATACCTGTCTATGCATCTAGGTGTGGGTGCACACACATACGTACAGAAATAATTTCTGAAGGGTGGGATTACTACACATATGTTTTTAAAAACAAAATTTCTTAAATTTAATATTGATTGAAATCATTAGGAAAGGCATCAGCTGGTTTGTGGGCCTGGAGCCCATGTCCCCCTCCGAAGTGCTGTTAAGGAGAAAAACCACAGGCCCAAGATGGTGTCCCTTGTGCTAAAGTTCATGATGCCAAACCTAGATTCAATACCAAACTTAATTGCAGTTACGACCTTCGCCAGAAATGTAATCTTAATCAACCAGTTTTCTGTTCAGCACCAACGAGGTCATTGGTCAAGTAGGTCCTCTCCACCCCCCGCCCCACCTCCAGAGGAAGAAGAGGCAATCTGCACGATAAACCCCGTGCTGTTCCCTACCCTCCAAAAAGAAGGTGTCCTGGCCCCAAATAACCGTTTTTTGTTTCTTTTGCTAATGGCTTCCTTGCCCCACCTTCCTTTCTATAAAAGCCTTCCGTTTTGTACCACTCCCAGGAGCTGAGCGTCCTTCAAGTTGCTAGATTGGATGCTGCCCAATTCAGGAATTGTTGAATAAAGCCAGTTAGAGCTGCAAATTTACTCGCTGTATTTTGTTTTTGACAGTGTCCAGTGTGGGTTCCAGCGCCTCAGCCCGCACAGTGAGCTCCTTCTCTTGCCGGGTACAAGGCAGGTGTGCTGGTAGCTTGTGTTCTGGGTAACAAGGGCATCATCTGTCCCTTATAAAAATCAGCTTTGGTGGCTCCCAGCAACCACCCAGGGTCGCAGCCTCATCAGAAGTGCACTTTCAGAAAGCTAGAGCCAATGGTCAGATTTTAGCCCCCTAAAGGCTCCTTCTCCAGGCCTTTGTTGCTGACTTGGGATTATTCAGAAGTTCTGAATGGCGAACCTCACTACTTTTGGATGTCCTTCCCTGTTAATTTTGGGTTTATGAGATCCTCAGGCCTATTAGTTTACCATCAAATGCTTCCCTTCTGCTTTATCTCTAAATTTATCACTATCTGATCTTCTGGTGGCACTGTTCTCTGGTTTACAGGAATTGCTATGGATTTATTTTAATTATTTATATTCATTTTATTATTTCAGTGCGGGTTTTACAGAGAGAAAAGGTAAATATTTGTATTCAGTTGGGTATTTTGAATGGCAAGTCTCATTCTATTTTTATAGAATCTGTATCTATCTATAGATATAGATAGAACAATATAGAATATATAGAGCAATGAGAAGAAAAGCAAGAATTATTTTAAAAAATTGTGAAAGGTTTTGAATTTTTATGGGTGCTCCTCCATTTATTAATCATGCTTCTGACCCTTTATCTTAAATACATTTACTAAATTGTTACCAGTATCTTTATTTTTTCAGGTGACATTATTTTTCTCTCTTTTAAAAAAATATTTTATTATTTTTTTCAGCTTTATTGAGTCATAATTGACAAACAAGATTGTAAGATATTTATTTATTTATTTCTAACATCTTTATTGGAGTATAATTATTGTAAGATATTTAAAGTGTACCAGATGATGGTTGGACAGACGTATGCCTTGTGAAACGTTTCCACCCACTGAGTTCATTAACACATTCCGGTGACTTATTAAGGATGTCCGTTGGCACTTGATGACACAAGGCTGGAAAAAAGTGCATGGGGGGCAGAAAGTTGGGTTGGGAGTTTGGTCAAATTTGGACTGAGAATTTGCTACATCTGTTTCTTAATCACCCTGGGTTGACTGTGATAATTTTAAAGTTGTTTGGGGGACTCTAGGAACTGTCATTTTCAGACCTCGGGTTCTGGGCTGCATGCTTTCTTTGCCCGTCCACATCTACTCTCCCCGGCTCTCTTCCTAATGGTAATGAACCTGACAGAACAAATGGGCTTCCTTGCCCTCCAGCTCCCTCTTGGATTCAGCTGATGGAGTTGGAGGGAGGAGAGTGAGGTTGGGATATTTGTTCTCCTGGATCCCTGCTACTGTGGGCTGGCTGGCCTTGGATGGCTGTGCCCTTTGACAGAAGATTGCAGCTCCTCTCAAGATGGCATCCTCTACAGGATTTTTACCTTCTGGTTGGTAATCATGCCTTCCTCTCTTCCCTTGAGTCCCGAGTGTCTAGTTACAGTGACAGTAGTTCCAGGGGACTGCATTATTCCTTGTGGTTTCCCTGCAAAATTTTAAATAGTTCTTTCATTTAATATTTCTTGAATTATCCTAATTTGAGCATGTCATCTCTTTCCTACTGGAACCTTGACTGTTACACATCTATGAAAAATTGTCGTTAATTAAGCATGCTATTAATGACCTAGTTCTAAGAGCACTAAGGGAAATATATGACACATTTTCACATTTCAGTGTGTGCAGTCTTTTTTTTTTTTTTAAACATCTTTATTGAAGTATAATTGCCTTACAATGGTGTGTTAGCTTCTGCTTTATAACAAAGTTAATCAGTTATACATATACAATATGTTCCCATATCTCTTCCCTCTTGCATCTCCCTCCCTCCCACCCTCCCCATCCCACCCTTCTAGGTGGTCACAAAGCACCGAGCTGATCTCCCTGTGCTATGCGGCTGCTTCCCACTAGCTATCTATTTTACATTTGGTAGTGTATATATGTCCATGACACTCTCTCACCCTGTCACATCTCACCGCACCCCCTCCCCATATCCTCAAGTCCATTCTCTAGTAGGTCTGTGTCTTTATTCCCGTCTTGCCACTAGGTTCTTCATGGCTTTTTTTTCCCTTAGATTCCGTATATATGTGTTAGCATACTGTATTTGTTTTTCTCTTTCTGACTTACTTCACTCTGTATGACAGACTCTAGGGCCATCCACCTCATTACAAATACCTCCATTTCATTTCTTTTTATGGCTGAGTAATATTCCATTGTATATATGTGCCACATCTTCTTTATCCATTCATCTGTCGATGGACATTTAGGTTGCTTCCATGTCCTGGCTATTGTAAATAGAGCTGCAATGAACATTTTGGTACATGACTCTTTTTGAACTATGGTTTTCTCAGGGTATATGCCCAGTAGTGGGATTGCTGGGTCGTATGGTAGTTCTATTTGTAGTTTTTTAAGGAACCTCCATACTGTTCTCCATAGTGGCTGTATCAATTTACATTCCCACCAACAGTGCAAGAGAGTTCCCTTTCCTCCACACCCTCTCCAGCATTTATTGTTTCTAGATTTTTTGATGATGGCCATTCTGACCGGTGTGAGATGATATCTCATTGTAGTTTTGATTTGCATTTCTCTAATGATTAATGATGTTGAGCATTCTTTCATGTGTCTGTAGGCCATCTGTATATCTTCTTTGGAGAAATGTCTATTTAGGTCTTCTGCCCATTTTTGGATTGGGTTGTTCGTTTTTTTGTTATTGAGCTGCATGAGCTGCTTGTAAATCTTGGAGATTAATCCTTTGTCAGTTGCTTCATTTGCAAATATTTTCTCCCATTCTGATGGCTGTCTTTTGGTCTTGTTTATGGTTTCCTTTGCTGTGCAAAAGCTTTTAAGTTTCATTAGGTCCCATTTGTTTATTTGTGTTCTTATTTCCATTTCTCTGGGAGCTGGGTCAAAAAGAATCTTGCTGTGATGTATGTCATAGAGTGTTCTGCCTATGTTTTCCTCTAAGAGTTTGATAGTGTCTGGTCTTACACTTAGGTCTTTAATCCATTTTGAGTTTATTTTTGTGCATGGTGTCAGGGAGTGTTCTAATTTCATACTTTTACATGTATCTGTCCAATTTTCCCAGCACCACTTATTGAAGAGGCTGTCTTTTCTCCACTGTGTATGCTTGCCTCCTTTATCAAAGATAAGGTGACCGTATGTGTGTGGGTTTATCTCTGGGCTTTCTATCCTGTTCCATTGATCTATATTTCTGTTTTTGTGCCAGTACCAAACTGTCTTGATTACTGTAGCTTTGTAATATAGTCTGAAGTCAGGGAGCCTGATTCCCCCAGCTCCATTTTTCGTTCTCAAGATTGCTTTGGCTATTCGGGGTCTTTTGTGTTTCCATACAAATTGTGAAATTTTTTGTTCTAGTTCTGTGAAAAATGCCAGTGGTAGTTTGATAGGGATTGCATTGAATCTGTAGATTGCTTTGGGTAGTAGAGTCATTTTCACAATGTTGATTCTTCCAATCCAAGAACATGGTATATCTCTCCATCTATTTGTATCCTCTTTAATTTCTTTCATCAGTGTCCTATAATTTTCTGCATACAGGTCTTTTGTCTCCTTAGGTAGGTTTATTCCTAGCTATTTTATTCTTTTTGTTGCAATGGTAAACGGGAGTGTTTTCTTAATTTCACTTTCAGATTTTTCGTCATTAGTGTATAGAAATGCAAGAGATTTCTGTGCATTAATTTTGTATCCTGCTACTTTACCAAATTCATTGATTAGCTCTAGGAGTTTTCTGGTAGCATCTTTAGGATTCTCTATGTATAGTATCATGTCATCTGCAAACAATGACAGCTTTACTTCTTCTTTTCCGATTTGGATTCCTTTTATTTCTTTGTCTTCTCTGATTGCTGTGGCTAACACTTCCAAAACTATGTTGAATAATAGTGGTGAGTGGGCAACCTTGTCTTGTTCCTGATCTTAGTAGAAATGGTTTCAGTTTTTCACCATTGAGGACAATGTTGGCTGTGGGTTTGTCATATATGGCCTTTATTATGTTGAGGAAAGTTCCCTCTATGCCTACTTTCTGCAGGGCTTTTATCATAAATGGGTGTTGAATTTTGTCGAAAGCTTTCTCTGCATCTATTGAGATGATCATATGGTTTTTCTCCTTCAATTTGTTAATATGGTGTATCACGTTGATTGATTTACGTATATTGAAGAATCCTTGCATTCCTGGGATAAACCCCACTTGATCATGGTGTATGATCCTTTTAATGTGCTGTTGGATTCTGTTTGCGAGTATTTTGTTGAGGATTTTTGCATCTATGTTCATCAGTGATATTGGCCTGTAGTTTTCTTTCTTTGTGACATCTTTGTCTGGTTTTGGTATCAGGGTGATGGTGGCCTCGTAGAATGAGTTTGGGAGTGTTCCTCCCTCTGCAATATTTTGGAAGAGTTTGAGAAGGATAGGTGTTAGCTCTTCTCTAAATGTTTGATAGAATTCGCCTGTGAAGCCATCTGGTCCTGGGCTTTTGTTTGTTGGAAGGTTTTTAATCACAGTTTCAATTTCAGTGCTTGTGATTGGTCTGTTCATATTTTCTATTTCTTCCTGGTTCAGTCTTGGCAGTTTGTGCATTTCTAAGAATCTGTCCATTTCTTCCAGGTTGTCCATTTTATTGGCGTAGAGTTGCTTGTAGTAATCTCTCATGATCTTTTGTATTTCTGCAGTGTCAGTGGTTACTTCTCCTTTTTCATTTCTAATTCTATTGATTTGAGTCTTCTCCCTTTTTCTCTTGATGAGTCTGGCTAATGGTTTATCAATTTTGTTTATCTTCTCAAAGAACCAGCTTTTAGTTTTATTGATTTTTGCTATTGTTTCCTTCATTTCTTTTTCATTTATTTCTGACCTGATCTTTATGATTTCTTTCCTTCTGCTAGCTTTGGGGGTTTTTTGTTCTTCCTTCTCTAATTGCTTTAGGTGCAAGGTTAGGTTGTTTATTCGAGATGTTTCCTGTTTCTTGAGGTAGGCTTGTATTGCTATAAACTTCCCTCTTAGCACTGCTTTTGCTGCGTCCCATAGGTTTTGGGTCGTCGTATCTCCATTGTCATTTGTTTCTAGGTATTTTTTGATTTCCCCTTTGATTTCTTCAGTTATCACTTCGTTATTAAGTAGTGTATTGTGTAGCCTCCATGTGTTTGTATTTTTTTACAGATCTTTTCCTGTAATTGATATCTAGTCTCATAGCGTTGTGGTCGGAAAAGATACTTGATACGATTTCAATTTTCTTAAATTTACCAAGGCTTGATTTGTGACCCAAGATATGATCTATCCTGGAGAATGTTCCATGCGCACTTGAGAAAAATGTGTATTCTGTTGTTTTTGGGTGGAATGTCCTATAAATATCAATTAAGTCCATCTTGTTTAATGTATCATTTAAAGCTTGTGTTTCCTTATTTATTTTCATTTTGGATGATCTGTCCATTGGTGAAAGTGGGGTGTTAAAGTCCCCTACTATGATTGTGTTGCTGTCAATTTCCCCTTTTATGGCTGTTAGTATTTGCCTTATGTATTGAGGTGCTCCTATGTTGGGTGCATAAATATTTACAATTGTTATACCTTCCTCTTGGATCGATCCCTTGATCATTATATAGTGTCCTTCCTTGTCTCTTATAATATTCTTTATTTTAAAGTCTATTTTGTCTGATATGAGAATTGCTACTCCAGCTTTCTTTTGATTTCCATTTGCATGGAATATCTTTTTCCATCCCCTCACTTTCAGTCTGTATGTGTCTCTAGGTCTGAAGTGGGTCTCTTGTAGACAGCATATATATGGGTCTTGTTTTTGTATCCATTCAGCCAGTCTGTGTCTTTTGGTGGGAGCATTTAATCCATTTACATTCAAGGTAATTATCGATATGTATGTTCCCATTCCCATTTTCTTAAATGTTTTGGGTTTATTATTGTAGGTGTTTTCCTTCTCTTGTGTTTCTTGCCTAGAGAAGTTCCTTTAGCATTTGTTGTAAAGCTGGTTTGGTGGTGCTGAACTCTCTCAGCTTTTGCTTGTCTGTAAAGGTTTTAATTTCTCCATCACATCTGAATGAGATCCTTGCTGGGTAGAGTAACCTTGGTTGTAGGTTTTTCTCCTTCATCACTTTAAGTATATCCTGCCACTCCCTTCTGGCTTGCAGAGTTTCTGCTGAAAGATCAGCTGTTAACCTTATGGGGATTCCCTTGTGTGTTATTTGTTGTTTTTCCCTTGCTGCTTTTAATATGTTTTCTTTATATTTAATTTTTGACAGTTTGATTAATATGTGTCTTGGCGTGTTTCTCCTTGGGTTTATCCTGTATGGGACTCTCTGTGCTTCCTGGACTTGATTAACTATTTCCTTTCCCATATTAGGGAAGTTTTCAACTATAATCTCTTCAAATATTTTCTCAGTCCCTTTCTTTTTCTCTTCTTCTTCTGGGACCCCTATAATTCGAATGTTGGTGCGTTTAATGTTGTCCCAGAGGTCTCTGAGACGGTCCTCAGTTCTTTTCATTCTTTTTTCTTTATCCTGCTCTGCAGTAGTTATTTCCACCATTTTATCTTCCAGGTCACTTATCCTTTCTTCTGCCTCAGTTATTCTGCTATTGATCCCATCTAGAGTATTTTTAATTTCATTTATTGTGTTTTTCATCGTTGCTTGGTTCGTCTTTAGTTCTTCTACGTCCTTGTTAAAAGTTTCTTGCATTTTGTCTATTCTATTTCCAAGATTTTGGATCATCCTTACTATCATTATTCTGAATTCTTTTTCAGGTAGACTACCTATTTCCTCTTCATTTGTTAGGTCTGGTGTGTTTTGACCCTGCTCCTTCATCTGCTGCGTGTTTTTCTGTCATCTCATTTTGCTTATCTTACTGTGTTTGGGGTCTCCTTTTCACAGGCTGCAGGTTCGTAGTTCCCGTTGTTTTTGGTATCTGTCCCCAGTGGGTAAGGTTGGTTCAGTGGGTTGTGTAGGCTTCCTGGTGGAGGGGACTATTGCCTGTGTTCTGGTGGATGAGGTTGAATCTTGTCTTTCTGGTGGGCACGTCCCCGTCTGGTGGTGTGTTTTGGGGTGTCTGTGGCCTTATGATTTTAGGCAGCCTCCCTGCTAATGGATGGGGCTGTGTTCCTGTCTTGCTAGTTGTTTGGCATAGAGTGTCCAGCCCTGTAGCTTGCTGGTCGTTGAGTGAAGCTGGGTCTTGATGTTGATATGGAGATCTCTGAGAGATTTTTGCCGTTTGGTATTACGTGGAGCTGGTAGGTCTCTTGTGGACCAGTGTCCTGAAGTTGGCTCTCCCACCTCAGAGGCACAGCCCTGATGCCTGGCTGGAGCACCAAGAGCCTTTCATCCACACAGCTCAGAATATAAGGGAGAAAAAAATAGAAAGATAAAAAGAGGATAAAATAAAATAAAATAAAGCTATTATAATAAAAAATAAGAGAAAAAATTATTAAGAGTAAATGTATTCAGAAAAAAATTTTTTTTTTAATTTTAAAAAATAGATTTATTAATTTTTTATAGTAAAAAGTAAGAAAAAGATTTTTAAGAAAAAAATTTATTAAGAAAAAAATTTTTAATTTTTTAAAATAAAAAATATGAAAAAACTTATGAAAAAATTTTTAATTTCTAAAAATAGAAAATACGGAAAAAATTATTAAAAAAGCATATATTAAGAAAAAAAATTTTTTTAAGTAAAAAAAAAAAAAAAAAATGGACGGACCTAACCCTATGACTGATGGTGAAAGCAAAGCTATACAGATAAAATCTCACCCAGAAGCATACACATATACACTCACAAAAAAAGGAAAAGGGGAAATTAAAATTAATATATCCTGCTCCTAAAGTCCACCTTTTGAATTTGGGATGATTCGTTGTCTATTCAGGTATTCCACAGATGCAGGCACATCAAGTTGTTTGTGGAGCTTTAATCTGCTGCTTCTGAGGCTGCTGGGGGAGATTTCCCTTTCTCTTCTTTGTTCGTACAGCTCCCAGCGTTCAGCTTTGGATTTGGACCCGCCTCTGCATGTACCTCACCTGAGGGCGTCCGTTCCCCGCCCAGACAGAACGGGGTTAAAGGAGCAGCTGCTTCGGGGGCTCTGGCTCACTCAGGCCGGGGGAGGGAGAGGTACGGAGGAGGCGGGGCGAGCCTGCGGCGTCAGAGGCGTCGTGACGTTGCAGCAGCCTGAGGCGCGCCGTGTGTTCTCCCGGGGAAGTTGTCCCCGGATTACGGGAGCCTGGCAGTGGCGAGCTGCACCGGCTCCCGGGAGGGGCGGTGTGGAGAGTGACCTGTGCTCGCACACAGGTTTCTTGGTGGCGGCAGCAGCAGCCTTAGCGTTTCCTACCAGTCTCTGGGGTCCGCGCTGATGGCCGCGGCTCGCGCCCGCCTCTGGAGTTCGTCTAGGCGGCGCTCTGAATCCCCTCTCCTTGCGCACCGCGAAACAAAGAGGCAAGAAAAAGTCTCTTGCCTCTTCGGCGGCTGCAGACCTCCTCTCCGGCTCCCTCCCGGCTCGACGCGTCACGCCAACCCCTTCAGGCTGTGTTCACGCCGCCAACCCCAGTCCTCTCCCTGCGATCCGACCGAAGCCCGCACCTTAGCTCCCAGCCCCGCCTGCCCCAGCGGGTGAGCAGACAAGCCTCTCGGGCTGGTGAGCGCTGCTCGGCGCTGAGCCTCTGTGCGGGAATCTCTCCGTTTTTCCCTCTGCACCCCTGTTGCTGTGGGATCCGCACTGATAGCCGCGCGGCTCGCACCCGTCTCTGGATTTCGTTTAGGCAGCGCTCTGAATCCCCTCTCCTTGCGCGCCGTGAAACAAAGAGGCAAGAAAAGTCTCTTGCCTCTTCGGCAGCTGCAGACTTTTTCCCGGACTCCCTCCCGGCTAGCACCAAAGCCCGAGCCTCAGCTCCCAGCCCCCGCCCGCCCCGGCGAGTGAGCAGACAAGCCTCTCGGGCTGGTGAGTGCTGGTTGGCGCCGAGCCTCTGTGCGGGAGTCTCTCCGCTTTGCCCTCCGCACCCCTGTGGCTGCGCTCTCCTCCGCGGCTCCGAAGCTTCCCCCCTCTGCCACCCGCAGTCTCTGCCCGCAAAGGGGCTTCCTAGTGCCTGGAAACCTTTCCTCCTTCACGGCTCCCTCCCACTGGCGCAGGTCCCGTCCCTATTCTTTTGTCTCTGTTATTTCTTTTTCCTTTTACCCTACCCAAGTACGTGGGGATTTTCTTGCCTTTTGGGAGGTCTGACGTCTTCTGCCAGCGTTCAGTGGGTGTTCTGTAGGAGCAGTTCCACGTGTAGATGTATTTCTACTGTATCTGTGGGAAGGAAGGTGATCTCCGCGTCTTACTCTTCCGCCATCTTGCCCCTTGTGCAGTCTTGATATTACCCGCGCTTTGATTTTTTTACAAAACTTGTGATCCTGGACAGGCAAGCGAAGCCTCAACTACAGCTGCAGAAGAGACAGATCAGATAGAACTTTCCAATTTGGGGTAGGAATTCCTTCCTTTCATTACTCCTCAATCATCCATAATGTGTAATACATGTAAAGGTACTTCTAGGATACTTAAAAAACCCTCTTTCCTCCCATGTTGGCTGGCTTACAGAGAGCCAAGGGATCTTCTCAGGGAAGGCATAGATTCCTGGTGTTCAGTGATTTAGGCTAAATTACAGCTGCACTTATATTGGCAGGTGAGTCTGAGAGATGCTCAGATCAGCAGGAATTTAGCTTAAGGGAGTGACTTCCCCTCACCTGGTGGACAAAAAGAGTTCTCACAGGATTGTACAAACCGGATTCCACTGGCAGGTCATGGGCTCCTTAGGGCAAGGATTTTAGTTGATTCACTCTGTACTCCTAATCTCACAAGTATCTGGCAAATAGAGATGCCCAATCAATGCCTGTTGAATGAGTAGGGTGGACTCAGGGCTCCAGGGAGATCGGGAAGCCATCTCTTCATTCCGCTGCCTCCGGTGAGCTGCCAATAAAGCAAAAAAGCTCTCCAGTGTGAGTGAGGATGGCCTTCCAAAGCTTATTTATCCACACATTTAAGATCTTTCTCTAACTGAAAGCTACATAATTGCAGGTTAAGCTAATTTTATTGGACATAAATAAAAATGAATGGTAAGACCCTTATAACAGCTGTTTTTATATCTCAAGGCATTCAAACCTTCTCCAGCTTCTTTCCGTTTCTTTTTCTTGGTGGGCTAAATTATCCCAATTTCTTAAAAATTTCCCAGGACCCAAACTCAGAAGAGTATGATGAAGTTGGCTAAAGACATTTGAATTTATACTGTACCTGGTTTGGGGACTATGTTTCCTAGAATTATTCTGTTTTACGACAGGTCAGCATGTTTTAAGAATCAAAATGATTCAGAAGCTAGTCATTGAGATTGGGTTGTCTCCTGTAGCCTCCTCATTTCCCTTCAGTAGTGTTAGGGCAGACGGATGGCAAGAATGGGATTCATTGAAGGTAAATCTTTTAATCCAATCTGGTATTATGGGTTTTAGAAAGTAATCCAGAGAAGTGGTGGCATCAAACTATGCATGTAGGTAAAGGGGTTTGGGTCACTTTATATCCTCAAATCATAGGCAGGTTCATTCAATTTCCCACAAAGGGAAAGAGAGGAGTCAGACCTGGAAAGAGTAAAGTATGATTATTTTTTTCTTCAAATGTGTATCAGCCAATCTCTTAAGGAAACTGGAACAGAAAAAACAGAGGAAAAATAAGTGAGGCTTCCCTTTTAATCAACTGAGCTGAATGAAGGGCTCTGAGCAACCATCAGCAAAACCAGCCTAGATTCCTAAGAGAAGGGGCGAAGAAAGCACGCACTGATTTTCTGGCCCCTGTCTAAGTGGAGGGCTTGGAAACAATCTGAGTGGGTGTGGCAACTACTCACCTCCAAAGTGTTCATGGTCTTAATGGTGGAACCAGAGAGCCTCGGGCCAGGAGTCTTCAGCAGCTGCCTTAGGATCCCATTCACTCAGTGCACAGAATTTAATTAAAAGATAGACTGAATTATGACCTGCCTCTAGATTGAGGTGGAAAATAATTTATTTTATAAACAGTAGGCTCTGGATTTACATCGTAGTTTTGGATAGAACTTGGGATAGAAGGAGAAGCTCTAAAAGTCTAGGTGTCTGCTGAAACCAGGGCTTTTGCTCTGCAAAAGAAGGGGGTGATTCTTTGGAGGGGACAGGCACTCTTAGACAGGAGGGCCAGAGAGAAAGGAGAAGGGGAAAGAGGCAAAGAGGCTGGCAAGGTAGGGTCAGGGTCCAAGGGCCTGGAGCTGTCAACAGATATTTTAGCAATGATGATGCCCAGAGCCTGGGTACAGGTTGTGTATGGACCACATCACACATCTAAGGAGAGCAATTCACTTTGCAGGTATGAATATTTGAACTTGAATATTTATTATGATGATTATCCACCAGATGTCAGTAAAGCATCTAATTCTAACAACATAGGAGGGTAAAGGCAACTTTCCAACAGACGAAATTGTCTCAAGGAAGGGGTGCTTTAAAAAAATTTGCACAAAGGAATAGTATGTGCTAGCAGAGCCCTGATTCTTGGCCTTCTTCCACTTACTATTTAAAATAGCTCCCTCTTACACTTCTCCCAAAAGATAAAGACAAGCAAAAAGAAAGAAAACACTCCCAAATTTCCTACCCTCCAAGAAGCCATCATATCCAAAACCTGCAAAACAGCCTAACCAAATGGAACATAACTTTTACTGTACTCAGTTGCATTAGATCCACTTTAAGAGCTTTTCCTATGTTTCACTCATAACACATCATGCGTCACTTTGGGTATTTACAGTATGTATTCTATAATTATCTGTGTTCATGTCTCCTTCTCCTCGAAAGTTGTAAACCTCTTTTAAATCAGTAATTTATATTTTTATTTAAATTATGCATATTTGTAGTTAAATTTAAGTGTTATCAATAGTATTTGGCTTATAATAAAAACCAGCAGTCACCTACCCTACCCCACCCTAGTCCTACTAGGATTACTCCTTGGATGTACCACTTTCACCTCTTTTTCCTGTTTCTTTGGCTATCTACAGCCATACGTCTAAATACTTTGCTTCAATGTCTATTTCTTGATTAATCAGATTTTTCACTGCCTTCTTATTACAGTGGTTGAATATATGAGTCAGGCTAAGAACGTTAACTGATATAATAACCTCTCCATCATGCTAGCTTAACACAATAAAAGTTTCTTTCCAAAGTAGGTCATTAAAAGAGATGAGAAGATGTTCTCCACATCTTCAGGAACTCAGGGTCCTTTCATCCTTTGATGCCACCATCTTCAATATGTGGCCTCCAAGTTCCCCTGGAACAGGAAGAGAGAACAAAGGATTAAATATGAGGGATGCGGGGCAGTCGGGAAAGAGTGGTGTTTGGAGACGCAAAGGGAAGAAAGTGTATCTAGTTGGAGGAGTGATAAATTGTGCCAAGTAAGGAAAGAGAGAACTGACTATTGGATTTAGCAAGAAGGATGTCATTGGTAACCACGCTAAGACTGTGGGATGAAAACGTGAGTGGAGTGAGCCTACAAAAGGGAGAGGAGTTGGGATAAATGCAGAAGCATTGTAAAATGGTTTTGCAGCCCTTTCATGTGGAGAAATAAGGAGGGAGCTGAAGGAGCAAGGAGAGTTCAGCTAGTTTGTATGCTGAAGGGGGATGACCCTGTAGAGAGGATAAATGATAGGGTAGGATGGGGGGAGAATTCTGGAGTGGTTCTCTGAACTAGCTCACAGCATGGGGAGCTTTACAGCTGGAAGGCGGCCTTCAGTCACAGGAAGGAAGGGCACATGGTGTGAACGCTGCGGCAGGTGAAGGGGGAGACGTGGTGATGGGAGTTTGGGAGAGTTTTTCTTGGAACATGAGGCGAGGTCATTAGCTGAGAGTAAGGATGGGGGTCAGCTGAGAGGGTGGTTTTAAACTTTATTTCTTCTTTTTGAAAAATTAGTTTTCAGTCACTGTAGAGCGATCTGGGGAGGGAACACAGGTGTTCAACCTGCCATATTTAATAGGAAGCCCAATTATAAACTACTTAAAATTCCAATCCTACTCCTTTGCGTCTGTCAGGGTCTGAACCAGTAAACTCTCAATAAATGTTTGTGCAGCTGAAGTGAATTTTCTTCGTGGTCACAGTCAGCTTTTCCATTTCAAAAAAAATGTTTCTTCCTTATCACTTCCACAGACTTGAGAAAATTAAAGATTAACCTGTTAAAGACAGCTTCTCCACCCTTTCTTGCTGGGTGTTTTTGTGTTTGGGTTGCCCGTGTTTGCAGGTGTGCACGCTGTTGATACACATCTTTGCAGAACATGGAGGGTCTGAAGCGACCCGGTAGCCAGCGGTTTGGGAACATTGTTAGTTGCAGGTTGTCTCAGGGTGTGGCCACCAGCATCCTGCCTGAGGGTCAGAGCCAGGCCTCTGTGCTTCTGGGATGGGATGCCAGATATGGGCGCTTGTTCTATGATCTGGAGAAAGTAGATTGAAGTGCCACTCATGTTACTGTTTTTGAATTGAGATTTAAAGCATTTATAGGACAGCAAATTCAGAGGGTGAGGGAGCTGGTTATTGCCATGAGAGAGGACAAGTCTCCACTCTGTGAGCTTCAGACATTTACTTAAACACAAGAAGAACCTACATTTATGGAGGCTTATTTAATCCTGATGACTTCTGTTTGAGTATTATTATCCCTATTTTACACATAAAGACACTGAAGCAGGGAAGCTCAGTGACTTGCTGAGGTCAGACAGAAGTGAGAGGTGGGTTTTAAACCAAGGTGCATTGGCTCTGGAGCCCAAGTTCCTCTTAACCTCTGTGCTGACTCCCAGAGCCTCTATTTTCCTACCTTTCAAATGGGAATATGAGCATGTACCTTGCAGGGTCATGCTGAGAATTAAATGAGATAATGTATATAAAGTATCCGGCATATCATGGGAACTCTATAAGAGTTTTGTTAGTACTTAAAGTTGTTTTTCTTTTCTTTCTTCTTTTTTTTTTTTAACAAGAAATATATACAAAGATGTTAATATTATTTGGTAAGAAATACACAGAAAAGCCCACTGATCTGCATAGTGATGGTTCTTATAGTTCTTTCCATTGTGTATAGTTTCAGGAATTGGTTTTTGGAGAATAAATTACAACTACAATTTATCTTGTACATTTTATTATTCCAATAAAAGCTCACAGTTCAATGTTTTTTTTTTAAAGGAAAGAAAACCTAATAATATTCAGAATAAAGTACTCCCTGATATTTTTCTCAGTTTTCATAAAGCATTTATTTTTCCACTACAAGTTCCTCATGTTTTCATTAGTAATCTGGAGTATTGGCAAGACCAGAACCATTTTCAACTGAAAAGTCATAAAATAAGATCACCAAACAAGGGGAACATATTTTAAATGAGGACTTGTAGGTTTCTTCTTTACTCAGCTCTTTTATTATTAATAGTAAAATGAGTGAGAGAAAAGTTGTCAGGTAAAGACCATGAATGTGGGTCAGAAGACCGGCACCTATCCCAGCTCTGCCTCTTACTGGTCATGAAATCTTGGGTAGGGAACCCAACTTCTCCATGGTCAATTTCCTTATGTGGAGTTGGAGATAAAGCTTTCCTAAGTACAGTCCCAGGAACATTGGTTCCATGAGATATTAGAAGGTGACAAAGAAGAAAGGGTTTCATGGTCAAATACATTTGGGAAATTCTACATTAGGCAATCCTAGATTAGACAAAGTATCTTTATCATGGGCCTTCTCAGGGCCTTTGGTATGTTAATAATACTTAATTTCCAAGAAAAGGATGTGGTATTGTCTAAACTTAATTCATCACAGAATTGCTTTGTCAAAGAGTATCTCTCACACTAGGATTATACATACATATATACATAATACATCTAATATACATAATAAGTATATATATAAATGTAAATATATGTAGATATAATGTAAAACTTTTTACAAATGTTAGTAAATGATAATCATTAACTATTCAGCCATTCATGTAATAAAGAAGCAAGTAAATATCTCTTAACTAGGAGACTTTTCCCCATAATTTCTCTATACATTGTACTGCTGGGAAACACTACTGTTAAGTTACTGGTACAATTCTTGTTGATCACTAAGCTTCACTCATAATCCCTTCTAAGTTTAAATGTTCTTACTATGGAATATAGGACTCATATATTAGCATAACTCACTATATGCACACCTATATGTGTATATATATGTGTGTGTATATATATATATATATGATAATGATCACAGAATTGCTTTCCTTTGTCTCAAATCTGAGATGCTTATATCAAGAAAGATTTGTGACTATAGAAGACATGAGCAGACACAAGTAAAGGTCCCTAAAGTGTAGGGTAGGTATGAGGAAGATGACCTATTGTGCTTTTATTGTTCTTGAGAGATTGAGAGTCTATCAGGTAAAGGAATGGCTTATTATGTATCAAAATGTTGCCTAACTTAATCATCCAGTAGTTTAGGACTAGGATATGGTCTGCCCTTCTGCTCTCTTGTAAGATTGCCAGAAGAATCACGAGGTGACAGATAAACTACTGGCCAGGATCATTTTTTATTACTTCTTTCCCTCACCTCCTTCTTTTTAGTAAGGGAAGTTTTGAGTTAAAATGTGAATAAAAAAATAAAACCATAGACATTAATTTGCTGAATTCTGAACCAAATCAATGCACAAGATGATCTATTTTGGGTGTAAAACAAGGGTTTCAAACTTTGATCCTTTAAAAATTATATTTTTGTGTGTATGTTTCTCTTTGTATATAAATGTATACGGTAGTATAACATTAATCTATGAAAATAAATATTTGCTGTGCAATCAAAAGAATTTTAAAACTCTTTGGTCTGACTTTTGTAACTTTGTTCATTTCCATGAAATTTTATAACTTGAAGGTTTTTAATAGAAGATTACTGCATGTAAAAGTATTTAATGTCTTGAATCATATTCTGGATATGGATATAGATTGTTTTAATTTACTGTTGCCCTCAGGTCTATAGGTTCCCATGCCCTGACACTAAACACACATTATTATATGCCTAGTACTATTATTTTTCTCTCTTCTCCCTCACTTTTACATTAATCCTTATGTCTCTTGACAATTGCATTCCTCTGCCTGCCTCCATCAGTATTTCTAATTTATTTTGGGCAAGGAAACTAGATGAGCAAGTGTAATAGAACTGCATTTAAATGAACCCAATAGGCTCTAAGTAACAGGCCATCCTTCAATTATGTGAGTACAAGAGCTGAGAAGCAGGGCCTGAGGCACCTTCTGTGTTTCTTTCTAGAATAAGAATTTTGTTTTGGTGTGGATGTTTGCTCTTTGGATAAGTACATGTGACTGCAGTGATTAAAAAATGACTTTCTAAGAGTTACAGAACACATAGTACTCATTTTAGAGAATTTGGAAAATACAGAAAGGTACAAAAAAGAAAATTAAAAACTTATAATTTCAGTTTGGAATAACCAGTATAAACATTTACATGTATTTCTTCCTTTCTTATTTGCATATATATATGTCATATATTTATTTTGCGCATGTTTTACAAAATTTGGTTTATACTGCATTGTGAGTTTTGTATTACAGTTTTTCATGTGACATGTTAATAAGCATCTCCTATGTCATCACATTTTTTTCAAAATCCACATCCATGTTAGTGTCTAAGTTCCTCAAGTGAATGCACAATACAGTAACTTATCTAATTATCCCCAGTTATTGGAATGTTTGATATTTTACAAAACACTATGATAAAAAAACTTGTAAATAAATATCTGTCTACATTGTAAATCGTTTTTTAGGCTAAATTCTCAAATGAAAATACTGGATAAGAGATATGAAATGTGATGAGCATTCTTACAGCTAAATTGTTGTGCACGTCCTTAGTTATTTCTGTACACGAATTCTGTGAAGTGGAATTGCTGTTTAAAGAATATGCAGGTTTTGTTTAAGTATGTGTGTTTTTAAAATGGGACTAGGTCTTTCTGTCTTTTTTTTCTCATTGTGAAAGAAACACATGCTCACTGTAAAAAATATTCAGACACAGAAAAGCATGAAGAAGAAAGTAAAAGTCACCTGTCTTTCCATAATTCCTGTTGACATTTGGATTTTGTGCCGACATAGAGAAATATGTGCACCAATGTGAGAAGTCACGTATACCTCCATAATTACAAAAATGGGATCCATACTCTGCAAACTCTGTTATATACTGATATTTTAAGAAAACACATTAAAGCATGGCACACTTAGAAAAATATGCACAAAACAGAAGTGTACAGCTGGATGAATGTTCACAAATAAACACCTAGATTAAGAAAAAGAAAAAATGTGGAACACTTCACCAGGTTGTATGTTATCCTTACCCAGGTGCCATGCTAACTCTGTATGATTCTAGTCTTAGTTTATGTGCTCCTGAAAGGAACACTTAAAATGTATCAGGGATACATTTTCTTGTTAACATTTGACTATAAGACATCATTGATTGTTAGTGTCCCATTGTTTTAGGTACTACAGAGAAAGAAAGAGAGAGAGAGAGAGAGAGAGTGTGTGAAAGGAAGGAAGGAAGAAAGGAAGGAAGGGAGGGAGAAAGAAGGAAGAAGAGGGAGTAAGAAAAAGGAAGAAAGCAAGCAACAGCTGCCACCTAAACTATAGCATAACACTTTGTTGATAGGACAGTCCTGTGTCATAAGCAGCTTCTTTTTTTAAAAATTGAGATATAATTGACATAAACATTATATTAGTTTTGGGTGTACAACGTAATGATTCAGTATTTGTATATTGCAAAATGATCACCACAATAAGTCTAGTTAGTATCCATCACCACACATAGCACATTTTTTTTCTTGTGATGAAAACTTTTAAGATCTACTCTCTCAGCAACTTTCAAGTGTACAATACGATATTATTAACTATAGTCGCCATGCTGTGCATTACATCCCAGGACTTACTCATAACTGGAAGTTCATACCTTTGGGTCCCCTTCCCCCATTTTGCCCACCCTCCATCCCCGTCTCTGGCAACCATCAATTTGTTTTCTGAATCCATGAGTTTGTTTTTTGTTTGTTTTAGATTCCACCTATAAATGAGATCATACATTATTTGTCTTTGTCTGTCTGATACAACCAGCTTCTTGATGCTTTGAAATTTCCTTCATCTATTCTGAAGTTTGCCAGTTTCTCCACCCTTCAAGCTGGATTGTACGGTGTGTGGAGGCAATCTCTTTGCATTTTCTTATCTTTAGTCACTTTGGGTATCTTCTTTCTTGGGTCCCATCAAGCACTGGTTGTTTCTTCCCCAGAAAATATGAAATTATGGTCATTCTTCTCATGAAGATTATTTGCTTCAGTAATATTACATTTGTACTCTGCTTTTCTGTTTCCATATCTTTCTGCATACATTATATGATTTTGTTTCAATGCTGGTTATGCTGAAATCTTTTGAAAGACATTTTAAATAACAAACTCAACATGCGTGGTACCAATGAAGTGCATAACTCAATTTGAAATGACAACTATATAAAATCTTTGCTGGCGTTCATGCATGACCAAGCAGTTAGGAGGATAGCAGAACCTATGTGAAAAATGTAGGTCTAAGAGTCAATGAAATATAATATATACACACTATCACTTTTCTTATAATTGAGATTTTATTGGTTTAGCGTCTGGTCTGTTCACAGATCATATAAATAATCTATACACAATTTTTATGCAAGTCCTAACAAATCTAAAAAAATGTGGTTGCAGTCCTATTCTAACAAGTTACCCAGTCACTTCAGTTAAAATTTGGAGGCAAATTGTCCTTTGGAAGAGGATATCAAGTACTCATACGATAAAATATTGATAAATTGTTAGGTTAAAATCCCACTAATTCATGACTTAATAACATACTTACAATATACTAAAAAAAGTCCAATCTTTCACAGTGTATGATTAAAGCTGCAGTATAAACTGGGCTACTGCTACCAAAGATGTCACAGATGGCACTCAAGTCTGACCAAGAGCACCAAGATCAGGGAGCAGTTTGCTTAGAAAACTATTCTACCAAAGAGCAGCATGAAGTATAGAAGATCAGCAATGAAATGTTTGAGACATGCTAAATGCATGATTATGACTGTGAATTGCATTTAATTATGCTTCATGTTAAAGGATATAATCCTCCCTACCCCCAGCCTATGGAATGGTAAGTTGGAGCACAAGATGTCAAAGATTTCCTTAATTCAATATTCCTTGAATTCCAGGTTGTGCAGAAAAATAAACAACAGCACCTGATTTTACCTTTTAAGGAGAAGCATTTACACTTATCTAAATAGATAAAAAAATTCGTAATTATTTTTAGGGTGTCTAAAAAGCATGCCTTTACAAGACAGTTGAACAGTAAGGGGAGAATGGAGACCACGGACAAGAGTCGGAATAGGATATTCATCATCAGACTTGGCTTCTTTTGCTTCTGCTTCGCCACAGGGTGGACTCTCCTCTTTGTTCTGTTTTCTGCAGTTACATCTTCTTTAGTGTCTTCCTGACCCACTTTGGCCTGTTCCTTTTGCTCTTCTTTCACTTCTTTTGGTTTCCACTCTGAAGATCGATTCTTCCCTGTTGCCTTTTTGTAGCTTAGTTTCAACGTTTGCAGATACAGTTTGGTGTACCATTTCGCTCATCCCGCGGGGTTTCTTTGCTGCCCCTTGGGCTGAATTGCTCTGCCTCCTGGGCACCTTGGAGGACTGCTGCCACTCCTGTTGCTGCATTGCTGGAAGCTACATCATCGTTTTTCATGGCTGCACAATAGTCCATCTCATGGGAGTGCCGTACTTTATTTATTAATCCTGAAAATGAGGGAAATTCAAGTCTTCTCTAATTTTTCACTGTTTGTAAAAGTCAAGACAGTAATTCTTTTGCTCGGATAATTATACTTTTTTGTATAACTATTACCTTGTACTACATTGGTCCCAAAAGGCCACTGGTCCTGAAAGAAGGACCAATAACCCAAATGTTATTGTGCATTTTATCGATTTTATGTGTACTTTTAAAAAGTTATTCAGATTGACAACTACTGATGGTGTCTGAGAATGTGTAATTCCTGAATCCTCGAGAATACTTTCCTGGGTAATACTTCATGTTTTACTGGCCTTATTTTATTGATTAAAAACACCTCTTCCAATATATCAACTTTTTTTCTGATTTGTATGTTGTAAGTTTATTTTAGATTATCATTTACCTTTTCACTTAAAAAATTTTTTTCATAGCCTTTTTTTTGCCATTCAGAAATTCTAAATTTTTCTGAGTTCATTCTATTGATATTTTCCTAGACGGTTTTTGGATTTTATTCTCTTCTTCTGGGGCCTTCTTCTCTATGAGATAATATAAGTACTTTATTAGTCTATTTATTTGTATTGTTTCAAATTTAAAAATCCAATTGTGAATTTGATTAGAGTTTCATTCCATTAGATGTTAATTTGTGGATAATTGTCATATTTACAATCAAAATCTTTTAATCTGGGCTACAGTATATCTCTCCACTTTTTGTACCTTTCAGGTACCTCAGTAAAGTTCTATAATTCTTTTCATATGAATCCTGTGCATTTGGTTTTGATTTTACTTTCAGTTATTTTGTCTTGGTTGCTGTGTGAAAGGAAAATCTTTCCTTAATATTTCTAACAAATTAATGCTGATATGTAGAAAAAATGTAAATGAGGTGAAGAATATTCTAGCGTCTCAGCAGTTGATATTAACTTTTGTTTGTATGAAGAGCTTGGTTTTACTGCAAAAAGACCGTAATAGTTGTGAAGGATAGAAATGATCATGTGGCTGACATTTATGTTTCATGAAAATGAAAAAGAAGCTTTAAAAAAAAAGAGAGTAGGTGAGGGACAAAAGAAAAGTTCTAGAATGTGGGCTCTGGAGAGCACAGCTCCTTGACCCCACTGACCCCAAATCATAGGTGTGTATTCAGCTGGAAGAAGTCAGAATTGGGCCTTTTAATTCTGGGGCCAAAAGCTGGGGTCCTGACTGCCCATGTTGGTACTGTTGGCAAGAGCCACTTAGGGAGGAATTGTCTGATGGAAATAACGTGTGCTATTTGGTGTCAACTTTTCAATTTGGCTACATGGTTAGCAAATTCTGTTCTCTTAATTAATAAAATTTAGTTTTAGGATCACAGTAAAATTGAGTGCAAAGTACAGAGAGTTCCCATATTCCCCCGTCCTTCAACTTCTCCCAATGTCAACATCCTAGCAAATTCTAGTTTTTTTCAATATTTGTGGTGCTAGAGGATTATTTGTTGGGAAGTGGGATTTGTAGCGGTTTGAATTTTACATCAAGCTTGGCATGAAGCAAAAGCAGAATCTGCAAACGGGTATAATTGGATATCAAGGTTTTATTTATAATGGTGTTAGAATACATATGCATTTGATGTACATGAATTCAGATGTCTGCTCTGACAGGAAAGAAAAAATGAGGAAGAGAGAAAAGCAAAGAGATAATGATGTGAATGTTAGAAAATTCCATCCCCTATTCCATTTAATAAAGTTATATACAAGAGTGAACATCACAAAGGGGATATTGGACAAATTGTCTTTGCTGTACACATGGACAAGTGGTATGTATATCTGTCTCCTTTCTGTTGAAATTTTTCAATGGTAATTTTACAATACTAGATTTTTAGTCTTTTGTTATCTAGGTGAAAAATCATCTCCAAATCATATCATCTCCAAATAATTTTTCTCCTTTCTAATTTTTGTCTCTTTTATAATATTTATAACTCACTTTCTCTTTCTTAATACATAGATTAGAAATTCCAGTTTGAATAATGGATGTGAAAGCAAGTAATCTATTCTTGTTCCTAATTTAGTTACTGAGGCTATTTTTCATCATGTTAAGAATCTATTTTTCTAGTGTTGATTCATAAGGGGTTTTTTTAAAAAGAAAAATAGATTCTGAATATTATCAAGTATCTTTTCAATACTGATTGAGATGATCATATACTTTCATGCTTTGACTAATTTTATAAATTATATACATTTTTTTTCTTAACATTTAATCATGCTTGCATTCATGGAGTAAAGTCAACTTGGTAATGATATATTACTACTTTGGACTTTTAGATTTGAATTGCTTATATTTTATTTATAATTTTCACATCTATATTCCTAAATGAGATTGGTCTGTGTTTTTTTCTTTCTCTATCTTTGTCAGATTTTGGATTAAGTGATTTTTATCTCATCTTTTCTGTCTTGTTTCAAGTCTGTGATTTCGATATCTAAAAAGTTCCTTTTAATACTATTATTATTTTTTTAAAATATAATTTTCATAAAGTTGAACATAAACATACCCTATAATTCAACAATTCTTCTATTAGGTAGAAACTCTGTTTCAAGTCTAAGCCTATTCCAATTCAGGTCGCTATATTCCCAAACAGTGCACATGTGTATTAGGAGACATATAAAGAATGTTCATGGTACTATTGTCTATAATGGAAAAATATTGGGAAGTAGTGTGATTAGTTGTAAAATGAAAAAATGTATTGTATAGGCAATATTACACATCATCATGAATTACTTTCAAAAACAAAATACTGTGTAAAAAACACATAAAGAACAATATGTAAAGTATAACTCAATTTACATAAAAGCTCAAAAGAAGCAAAACTAAACAATATATTGTTTGGGGATTTATCCATATGTATGTATAAAGAAATTACAAACAAAAGGAAAAAAAGCTTAATATAAAATCCGGATAGTAGAGACAAGGAGTGGGGGCTGTGAGTTGGGAGGGGCGCTCTAGGGGTTTCAAAATTACCAGTAACGTTTCTTTCTTAAGTTAGATTGTGGATAAATGGGTGTTTATTTTATTGTTATTGATTATGAACTGTCCATTTACATATATATACACCCTTTTGTATATCTCACAGTATTAGTTTCCCAGGGCTACTATAACAAATTGTCACAAAGGAGGCATCTTAAAACAACAGAAATTTATTCTCTGTTGTATGAAATTTAGTTCTGGCAACTAAATGAAGGTGTCAACAGGGCCAGGTTTCTTCTGATGGCTCTAGGGAAGAAGGCTTCCTTGCCTCGTCTTAGCTTCTAGTGGCTCCCAGCTATCCTTGGCTTGTAGGTGCATCCTTCCAATCTCTGCCCTCATCTTCACATGGCCTTCTTCCCTGTGTGGGTCTCTGTGTGTCTCTTTTTCCTTTAAGGACACCACCCTATAAGGCCTTCCTATAAGGCCCACCCTAATCCAGTATGACTTCATCTTAATTTAACTAATTACATCTGCCAAGATCCTATTTCCAAGGTGACCAGTTCTGAGGTCCTGGGTGGACATGAGTTTTGGGGGAACACTATTTAACATACTACCCTTATGTATTTCATTTTTTAAGGAAATAAAAAATTTTTTTAAAAGCAGAGTAGTATAGGGCTACGAGTTTTGGGAATAACTTTGCAGCTTAAGTTGAGTGTTTCTCATTCTTTTTTAAAAATAAATATAATGGATTTTAGCTCTTAAAAAAAGTGTATTTTTCCTCTGCAACCTGAGTTTACTGTTTCCATTTTCTCCAGTTACGTTACATTGTTTCCTAGGCTCCGTGTTGCTTTCTCCTATTTATTGACATTGAAGCAATGGAGGGCTAGTCAGGCTTGGTTCACCTGGCTAGGGACAGGGGTTGGCCTCAGTCCCCCTCATTGTCACCAGAATCCTGTCAGTGTCCTCTCAGATCTTAAGGGATGAGGGTGAGTGCTTGTGCATCACACCTGGCTAACTGTGCAGGCATTTTCTCTCCTTGTAAGGACTGTTGAATAACTGGATGCAAATGTAGTTCTTTTGAAACAATCTATCATTGTTTCTGCATCAGAAACAGTCAAGAAAAAATTGCAGTCTCTTCAGGACACTACTCCAGTGGCCATTCCTGACTCCGTCCCTCTCTCCTCCAAACCTCACACCTTGGAAGAGATCATTTTCTGCCTTGTCTAATTCAGCTCCTAGCCAGATTGCTTTCCATGTAGTTACAACCTCAGAATGGTGCAGGAAGCCAACTGACAATGCAGTTTAGGGAAGGGATGCCAGGGCCTAGTATGAAAAAAATAGTCTGATATTTTTCCTTCTTGTTTATTAAATTTTAAAAAATATTAAAAGAAAAGTTATAAAAACACTTGCCTTGATCATTTGAAATTTTCTTGGCCTCAGTTTTCAGAAAGCTTCATGGTTAAAGCTGGAACATAATGCAATTCTAAAACTGCTAGAAATGTGTCCTAAGGATGTAAAATTGTCCCTTTGCATTTATTTTTGTCATTGTTTACTTTATATACATATTCAAATACACACATGTACATTTTAAGCTATTGGATAACAAAAATTTTAAATCTGTGTTATTGTGCAGCAGTAGTTTCTTCATTTTTGTTGTTATATATTATTACATTATATAGAATATATCCAATTTATCCATTTTACTCTTAAAATTTTGTTCATATTTATATATATTTTTTCTTGTGGGATTGCTTTCTTTCTCCCTTCCTTCTTTCTTTCCTTCCTTTCTTCTTCCCTTCCCTCCCCCCTCCCTCCCTCTCTCTCTCTCTCCCTTTCTTTCTTTCTTTCTTTCTTTCTTTCTTTCTTTCTTTCTTTCTTTCTTTCTTTCTTTCTTCTTTTCAGTTTTACTGAGCTATAACTGACATACAGCACTGTTTGTTTAAGGTGCACAGCATAAGGATTTGACTTCCATCATGAAATGATTATCACAATAAGTTCGGTGAACATCCATCATCTTGTACAGACACAAAATTAAAGAAATAGAAAAAAATTTTTTTCTTGTGAACAGAACTCTTAGTGTTTACTCTCTTTCATATATAACATACAGTGGTGTTAAATATATTTATCATGTTGTATATTACATCTTTAATACTTATTTATCTGATAACAGGAAGTTTGTACCTTTGACCGCCTTCATCCACTTCCCCTTCCCCCACCTCCCGCCTCTGGTAACCACAAAGCTGATCTCTTTTTCTATGAGTTTGTTTGTTTTTGAAGTATAATTGACCTACAACACTATGTTAGTTCCTGTTACACAACATAGTAGTTGGATATTTCTATATATTTCAAAACGATCACCATGATAAGTCTAGCTACAGTATGTCTCCATACTAGGATATTACTTAGTTATTGACTATATTTTCCACATTTCATACCCATGACCCATTTATTTTGCAAGTGGAACTTTGTACCTCTTAGTCTCCCACAACTATTTCTTTCCTCCCCTCACCCTTCTCCCCTCTGACACCACCTGTTTGTTCTCTGTATCTGTAACTCTGTTTCTGTTTTTTTACCTTTGTTCATTTGTTTTTTAGATTCCGCATATAAGTGAAATCATACAGTATTTGTTTTTCTCTGTCTGACTTATTTAGCATAATATCCTCTAGGTCCATCCATGTTATCACAAATGGCAAGATTGCATTCTTTTTTTTTATAACTGAGTAATATTCCATTGTATACATATACCACATCTTCTTTAGCCATTCACCTATTGATGGGCACTTAAGTAGCTTCCATACCTTGGCTATTGTAAATAATGCTGCAATGAACTTAGGGGTGCACGTATCTTTTCTAATTCATGTTTTTGTTTTCTTTGGAGAAATACCTAGAAGTGGAATTGCTGGATCATATAGTAGTTATATTTTTAATTATTTGAGCCATCTCCATACTGTTTTCCTTAGTGGCTGTACCAATTTAATTTCCACCAACAGTGCACGATGTTTCCTTTTTCTCTACATCCTTGCCAACATTTGTTATTTGTTGTCTTTTTGTTGATAGCCATTCTGACAGGTGTGAGATGATATCTCATTGTGGTTTTGATTTGCATTTCCCTGATGATTAGTGATGTTGAGCATCTTTTCATGTGCCTGTTAGCCATCTGTATGTCTTCTTTGAAAAAATGTCTATTCAGATCCACTGCCCATTTTTAATTGGGTTGTTTGATTTTTTGATGAGCTGAATGAGTTCTTTGTATATTTTGGATATTAACCCTTTATTGGATATATCGTTTGCAAATATCTTCTCCCATTCAGTAGGGGGCCTTGTTGTTTTGTTGATAGCTTCCTTCACTGTGCAAGAGCATTTTAGTTTGATGTAGTCCCATTTGTTTACTTTGCTTTTGTTTTCCTTGACTGAGGAGACATAGTCAAAAAAATATTACTAAGACTGATGTCAAAGACCATACTCCCTATGGTTTCTTCTAGAAGTTTTATGGTTCAGGTCTTACAATTAAGTCTTTGATCCATTTTGAATTTATTTTTGGGTATGGTGTGAGAGAGTAATCCAGTTTGATTCTTTTGCATGTAGCTGTTCAGTTTTCCCAACACCATTTATTGAAGAGGCTATCCTTCACTCTATGAATATATCACAATTTATCCATTTTACTCTTAAAATTTTTTATTGTGGTAAAATATACATAACATAAAATTTACCATTTTAATCATTTTAAAGTGTACAGTTCAGTGGCATTAAGCACATTTATACTGTTGTGCAACCATCACCACCATCTATCTCCAGAAATTTTCATCATCCCAAACTGAAACTTCATACCCATTAAACAATAATTCCCCATTCCCCCTTTTCCCAACCCCTGCCAACCACTGTTCTACTTTCTGCCTCTGTGAGTTTGACTACTATAGGGACTTCATATAAGTGGAATCATATAATATTTGTCCTTTTGTGTCTGGCTTATTTCACTGAGCATAATGTTTTCAAGGTTCATATATGTTGTAGTATGTATCAGACTTCCCTTCCTTTTAAGGCTGAATAATAATCTATTGTATGGATATACAGCATCTTGTTTATCCATTCATCTATTAATGGACACTTGGCTTGCTTCCACACTTTGGCTATTGTGAATATTGTTCATGGGAACATGGGTGTACCGATATCCACTCAAATTTCTGCTTTCTATTCTTTTGAGTATATATCCAGAAGTGGAATTGCTGGACCTTGAGATAATTCTATGTTTAATTTTTTGAGGAATCACCATACCATTTTCCACAGTGGCTGCATCATTTCACATTTCTACCCCTCCATTCTACTCCTGATGGACATTTGGGGGTTGTTTCTAGTTTGGGCTACTATGAATGATACCAAAAGCATGTTTATACATGTCTGTTGGTACACTTATGTACACGTTTTCATCAAGTATATGCCAGGAATATGTATGTATGCATATGTTCACCTCTCACAGAGAATCCCAGACTTTTTCCAAAGTACCAGTACCAACTGACACTACTGCCAGCACTGTGAGAGTTCCATTTGTTTCCATTCTTGCCAACTTAGCATTGTCAGTTGTTAAAATGATAGCCATTCTGATGAGTACGTAGTGCATCTCATCGGGACTAATGATGCTGAGTATCTTTCATATGCTTATTGATTTGGAATAGCCTCTTTCATGAAGTGTCTGGTTTAAATCTTTTGCTTAAAAAAAAACTGGATTGTCTGTCTTTTTCTTATTGATTTGAAAGAATTTTTTATATATTCTGGATATAAGGGTTTTTTGTTGGATATTTGCTTTGCAAATAGCTTTTCCTACTTGGTGGCTTGCCTTTTCACTTACGTACTATAGCTTAAAGAAACATACTTGTTCCTGGAACTTCCCTGGTGGTGCAGTGATTAAGAATCCGCCTGCCAATGCAGGTGACAAGGGTTCGAGCCCTGGTCTGGGAAGATCCCACATGCTGTGGAGCAACTAAGCCTGTGCACCACAACTACTGAGCCCATGTGCCACAACTACAGAAGCCCACGTGCCACAACTACTGAAGCCCATGCGCCTAGAGCCCAGGCTCTGCAACAAGAGAAGCTACCTCAATGAGAAGCTCGCACACCACAACAAAGAGTAGCCACCGCTCACCTCAGCTAGAGAAAGCCCGCATGCAGCAACAAAGACCCAACACAGCCAAAAATAAATAATTAAATAAATTTATATTTGAAAAACCATACTTCTTCCTATATATTATACAGTTTTGATCACACCTTAGAATTTTTTTCACTTACATTTCTGATTGGTTATCGTGAATCTGGATAAAAGATGTTAATTTATATATATTTATTTTGTAATTAGCCTCTTTACCAAATTAATTATGTGTTTTATTAAATCTTAAGTTCTCTAGGAATTTAATAATGTCACCTATAAGGAAAGAAAGATATTTATCTTCTTTTTCATATTCTGTTTATTTTGCTTTTGTGCATTAGCTAAATGTTTCTAAACATTATTGAGAAGTAGTGGTCATAGTATACATTCCTATCTTGGTCCTGATTTTAATGGAAATGACTTCCATAATTCACTGTTTAGCATATAATTTGCTGTGGTCTTTTCCATTTTTAAATAATGTCTTTCTATTTTACATTATGTGTAGTTATGGTCTCAGAATGATGCAGAAAGTAAAGTGCTAATTACAATTTGTAGAAGGGTCCAGTATTGAACTAGAGCCAAATATTTGATTCCTCTGTTTCTATTAAAATAAACTTCCTTTAAGGCAGTGGTTCTCAAAAATTTTTAATAATTTCTTTTTTTTTTAACATCTTCATTGGAGTATAATTGCTCTACAATGGTGTGTTAGTTTCTGCTTTATAACAAAGTTAATCAGCCATACATATACAATTTTTAATAATTTCGACATCATATTTCAGTCTCTGTTTTTCCCATATATATTTGTGACACAATGTTTACCTTTTTATGTATGAGACAGTCTGATGTTTTCTATTCTATTTTTCGTTTAAAATATATTGGTTGAGACCTACTTAATTGATTTTGTGATCCATTAATGGCTTGCAATCCATTGTTGGAAACATTCCTTCCTAAGTTAATAGGAGTCTCTTTTCTAGCCCTTGGGCTGAGAAAAGGTCCTAGGGGTAATAATTCATTGAAACACAGGGAATAGTTGAGGACACATATGTTAGTACTTCAAAATGCTATCCTTTCATGTGTTTGTTGGCAATCTGTATATCTTCTTTGGAGAAATGTCTATTTAGTTCTTCTGCCCATTTTTGGATTGGGTTGTTTGTTTTTTTGATATTGAGCTGCATGAGTTCCTTGTATATTTTGGAGATTAATCCATTGTCAGTTTCATTGCAGCACTATTTACAATAGCCAGGACATGGAAGCAACCTAAGTGTCCATCGACAGATGAGTGGATAAAGAAGATGTGGCACATATATATAATAGAATATTACTCAACCATAAAAAGAAACAAAATTTAGTTATTTGTAGTGAGGTGGATGGACCTAGAGTCTGTCATACAGAGTGAAGTAAGTCAGAAAGAGAAAAACAAATACCGTATGCTAATACATATATATATATATATGGAATCTAAAAAAAGAAAAAAGGTTCTGACGAACCTAGGGGCAGGACAGGAATAAAGACGCAGATGTAGAGAATGGAGTTGAGGACACGGGGAGTGGGAAGGGTAAGCTGGCATGAAGTGAGAGAGTGGCATGGACTTATATATACTACCAAACGTAAAATAGATAGCTAGTGGGAGGCAGCCGCATAGCACAGGGAGATCAGCTCAGTGCTTTGTGACCACCTAGAGGGGTGGGATAGGGAAGGTGGGAGGGAGATGCAAGAGGGAGGAGATATGGGGATGTATGTATATGTATAGCTGATTCACTTTGTTATACAGTAGAAACTAACACACCATTGTAAAGCAATTATACTCCAATAAAGATGTTAAAAAGAAAAAATACTGTCTTGCTGCGCTATTTAAAAATTAGAAAAGTTCAGAGGTTTTTGAAAATGGTTATGTGAAATTATTAGGCTTAATCACACTTGATGGCTCAGTTTCTTGAGTGAGTTGAAACATTTTTACTGAACTAATGACTATTTATTTACAAATTATAATTTTTCATATGGCATTGTGAAAACATTTTTTGGATTAAGTAATAAAAAATGGTCAATAATAGCTGTATTAGTCAACTATTGATGTGATAATACTGCATAACGAACAACTTCAGAATCTCAATGGTGTACAACAACAAACATTAATTTCCTCACCCACAGATCTGCAGGTTAGTTGGAATGGTTCAACTTTAGGCTAAGAGTTGGGTTCAAGTCTGTTCCTTGTTTTTGGACATCACAGAGAGCAGCTGCAAATCACCTGTTTTCCTCATGGAAGATGGCAGAAGTGCAAGATGGGGAAGCAAACTTATGAGAGGTCATTAAAGGCCTCTGCTCTGAAATGCCACACTGTCGTTTTGTTGACATTCCATTGGCCAAAGCAAGTCACATGGCTGAGCCCACCATCAATGGGATGGAGAGGTAAACTGTGGAGTCTGTTGACAGGATGAGGGAGAAAGAAAGAACTCTGAGCCAGTAATTCACCCTCCTACAATAGGCAACAGTTCCAGAACCATGTCTATTCTGTTCACTTATATCTGTACTCATAACAGTCACTGCTCAAAATAAGAAATAAATTGGCCCTTTATTTCATTATGAGAAAATTTAATTCCTTGATATGAGAAATTGCTTTTTGAAAACAGGGTTACATCTGCATTGTACAAGCAATTGTTTTCCAGTATATTTATTGAACATTTAAAAAAGAAGTTTTAAATATTTATGCAAGGTAGCCAGGGAAATGTGTCCTTTGGATAGTTTGTGTATTGCATTTTTGTAACCTCAGTGCATGCTGAATTTCTAGTAATAAATATCCAACCATGGATGAAATCAGAAAAATTTAATGACTCTCACATAGGAAAAAAGAAGGCCTCTTTCCTAATTCCCTTTATGATGAAGTTCTCACTTTAACTATACATTTCTTTCCCTGTGGGGCCACACAGTTATTTAATTAATAGAAGCTCTAAAATTGTGAAAATTAACTTCTCCTGCTTTGATTCCTGTCCTGAATGCAGTTGTAGAAAGATTTCTCAGTGTAATGAACAATGTGTAAGTCAATAAATGGAGCTGAATGATGGGAGAAGCCAGTGTAAAGTCGATTCTGTTCCCTCTTCAATGCTCTCTACCAGGGGTTGGCAGAACCATGGCCTGTGGACCAAATGTGGCCAACCATGTGTTTTTGTGAGTGAAGTCTTATTGAAACACAACCATTGGCATTCACTTAAATGTTGTCTATGACTGCTTTTGTGAGACATTGGCAGGGTTGAGTACTTGTGACAAAGACCATATGGCCCACAAAGGCTAAGATATTTGCTATCTGGTCCTGTACAGAAAAACTTGCCAACTCCTGCTCTATATAGTTATTATAATTAAAAGAACAGTTTTTAAAATGTAAATATTACAAAATATAAATGCTTTTGATTTCTTAAAAAACAAAATGCATAGCTTTTTAACATCTTTATTGGATTATAATTGCTTTACAATGGTGTGTTAGTTTCTGCTGTATAACAAAGTGAATTAGCTATATGTATAAATATATCCCCATATCCCCTCCATCTTGAGCCTCCCTCCCACCCTCCCTATCCCACCCCTCTAGGTTGTCACAAAGCATTGAGTTGATCTCCCTGTGCTATGCAGCAGCTTCTCACTAGCTATCTATTTTACATTTGGTAGTGTATATATGTCAATGCTAGTCTCTCATTTCGTCCCAGCTTCCCCTTCTACATCTGCGCCTTTATTCCTGCCCTGCCACTAGGTTCATCAGTACCATTTTTTTTAGATTCCATATATAAAATGCATAATTTTCACCCTTGCATCCACTGAGATTCTGATATTTGTAAGGAATATCTGACAACCCTTTTTTAGGGTAGATGAGTAGAAGTCAGCATGGTGAGGTCATGCTTCAGTAACAAACAACTGCATTAACACAGTAGGTTTGTTTTCTACTCCTGCTGAGTACTCATCATGGGGCAGCAGGGCTCATCCAGGATCCAGACTGTTGGAGCAGCCACTATCTGGAGAGCTTCTGGTCACCTTTGCTGAGGCAAAAGGAGTGTGGTTACTTGTGCACTGGGTGTTAAAGTTTCCATCCAGAAGTGGCACACATCACTTTTCTCAGACCAAAGCGACTCATATGGCTATATCTAATCTCAAGGGATTGGGGAAGCGCAATCCTATCATATACCCAGGAAAGAGAGAGAAATACTTGGTAGGCAGCACCAGTGACTGCTACTGTATGAAACAAACAATGGTCATTTCAGAAACTGGTTTCTTTACAGTAGGAAAGTGGCTACTAGCTTCATGGGCAGCAAAGGCCTAATGTCTCTGAGGTGGAGGTTTGCAAGGAAATGGTGGGGGTGGGGCACGGGGGGCGAGTAACATAAATTCCTTTTTACTTCCTTTCTCTGCTCTTCTGTTCCAGGGCTTCACCTATGCTTTGGTTAGTGTAAATTTTGTCTGGAGAACATTGGATTATTAATTTCCTTTGTTTCCGGTTTTACAGCAACTTTGCATCTTTTAGCCGTCATAAGTTTTTTTTTAAATTAATTAATTAATTTATTTTTGGCTGCGTTGGGTCTTCGTTGCTGCACGCGGGCTTTCTCTAGTTGTGGTGAGCGGGGGCTACTCTTCGTTGCAGTGCGAGGGCTTCTCGTTGCGGTGGCTTCTCTTGTTGTGGAGCACCGGCTCTAGGCGCGTGGGCTGCAGTAGTTGTGGCTCACGGGCTTTGTTGCTCCGTGGCATGTGGGATCTTCCTGGACCAGGGCTCGAACCCGTGTGCCCTGCGTTGGCAGGCGGATTCCTAACCACTGCGCCACCAGGGAAGCCCCGTCATAATTATTTGATGTGCTGTTGGGACATTGAGATCTGGAGTCACTAGCTGGCCTGCACTTACCTTGAAAACTTTGCTACTCTTTTTAAACTCTACATTGTGCCAAACAAAAACATTTTAAAGTACATGAAAAAGCAAGCCAACGAAACCCACCATCTAGTGGCTAATTTTCAAACTGGTACTGGAAAAGAAGCTATTTATTTTTTAACCTCAAAGTATTGTTCAGGGACAGAGATAAAACATCAAAATGGCCAGAAATTGAACACAAGTAAATTTGGTGTTTCAATTTCTTGGAACTTCTGTTTTGAAGAAGGTACTTTGTTTTCTCTTCCTTAACCTTCTAAATGGTTCCAGAGAGAACAGCCCTGTGTGGCATAATGAACACATCCAAGACAGTTTTCGAGGGAAAGGGATCCAGCCCAGTGTCTCAGTCTAGAAGAGGATGTCAAAAGGATCTGAGGTTACCTTGACCATTTTCTGTTGAGAGTCCATGGAAGGAGGCTGATGGGAACTGAAATGCCTATGTTTTAAGGGTTTGTGTGCCAGTTATAGATAACTGGGTTTTATTGAACCTGGTTTCTAGAAAGTTCCATGTGACGTTTATGTTCAATTTCTCCTTTTCTTGATGATGGAATTAACATCTGAGTCCCAAGGGGATAAACCATGCCAGGTCCAGACAAGTCAGAACCCATTAGAGGAAATTAAGATTCTAACATGAGGAATCAGGACTAAACTGGACCATGAGCCCCGGGAGGCCCCAGGTTTTTGCTGGTTTTGTTCAAGGTGAACAAGCAGTGCCGGGCACATGGTAGGAACCCAAACATTCTGAATAAATAAGTCTCCAAGTCCAGAGGCAAGATTGAAGTTGGAATTAAAGAGCCAGGATATAACTGACAGGCAGGGATGAGATTTGGAGGAGAGAAAGCAGGTGAAAGACAGAGAATTTCAGAGTATTTCCTGTGGCTGAATGGGGTGTCGGCAGCTCACCTGAGTGTTGTGTGTCCTCAGCTCAAAGATGTGTCAGGTTGGTTTCAAAGGCCAGAGGTAAGGCAGACAAAGCAGGTTTTCAAAAAACTGAAGTGAAATGGATTTTATTTTGAGAATTTATACATTAGGAGTAAGCAGCATTGATGTAACGGGTTTTTTAATATCATACCTTCATTTTTTTAAACAAAAAAGTGCATGTTTAATTCATAAATGGAGATGGCTCGGCCCTTGCAGGAGCTCAGGGAAGGAGCTTCTCCAGGAAGAGAATAAAGAAGACAGGAAATGGAGATCCTACTCTGGCCCCATTTCTGATGACTGATCTGCAGTTTTTACTGACATTAGCAATTGTTATTGTCTCTTTGCATAATCTGCCGGTACGCATTTCTTCATTTCAACAAGTATGTCTTTAATCCCTGTGTTTATGCTGCCAGAGAATTCAGCACACTTCATTTTATCTGCAGTTAAAAACCTACAGTTTCAAAGGACTTTCATATACCAATATCTAATCCTTGAGGGAGGTATTATCCTTGTTTGGTGGTCAGCAAGGATGAGAAAGGTTACGTGACTTTGGTTCTCATGGAAAGTCATGAAGCTGTGGCTTGAACCCTGAACTTTTACAATTCAGTATTGTTTCCACGGTGCTAACCGCCATGACACCCCCCAGTGGAGGAAGACTCCTGGGTTAGCTCCTGAAGACCACGTTGCACAGCCTGGGCGAGCCGTCCAGGGCAGGGCTCAGTTCCTGGAGTGCACAGAGGTGAGTGCCTCACCGGTAACCTCTGCTTTTCTCTTGCTGCTCTGACAGGGAGGTGGCCATTGGGAGACTGCTGTCCTGTGGCCTGAGGAACAGCAGCAAAGTTTGTCTAAAGGGAGCCACTGAGAGGAAAGTAGGGATAGTCTAGCAATAGCTATGAATATGGTGGCTTCATGATGAATGCTTTGGTGACTGAATTGGTATGTTTAGTCTTTTTGTTTTTCTCACTCTTGAGAAAAGTTGAAGAAAAAATGATGGAAGATGAGATCCTAAGTGTACAGGAGATGCTGAGAACTTATCTAAAAATGATCCTGGGACTTCCCTGGTGGTGCAGTGGTTAAGAATCTGCCTGCCAGTGCAGGGGACATGGGTTCGAGCCCTGGTCTGGGAAAATCCCACATGCCGTGGAGCAGCTAAGCCCGTGCGCCACAACTACTGAGCCTGCACTCTAGAGCCCGCGAGCCACAACTACTGAAGCCCGTGTGCCTAGAGCCCGTGCTCTGCAACAAAGAGAAGTCACCGCAATGAGAAGCCCACGCACAGCAACGAAGACACAATGCAGCCAAAAATAAATAAATAAATTTATAAAATAAATAAATAAAAATGATCCTGACCAGCGTGACCTCAGGGGTGCCCATTTAATGCAGTATATCGAGACAGTAGCTATGGGACAGTATCTTTCCTGGCAAGGGATACATTAAAAATTTAAAAAAAAATTTTTGTGGGTATTTAATTTGACCTGCTTCTGGTGATTCTGGGCTGTTGAATGGTAAGGTGGAAATGCAGAAGATTCTCAGAGTACCTTCAGGGGCTTAAACATCCTGAGATGTGTAAGTGCTCAGGGACCACTTCCTCCTGGGTAGATGTAATTGTATTTGTGCTCACTTTTTAAGAAGCCTCCTTCCGGTGTCTGTTTTAAAATTTATGGTGGGGGACAAAATAATCTAGTCTGTCTGATGCCCCACTGATTTGGAGGTGTACCCTTCACTGGGCAAGGCCTGGAAGGGCTAACATGTCTGCCCTTTGGAGCTGTGGGCAGAGAGCCTATTTCTTCAGGGAAGAAGGAGGAAAAAAGGGGCGCCTTGGGGCTCTGGAAACCTGGTGGGCAGAGCCATGTGAAAGAGTACTCAGTGACAACTGCTCTGTGGCTGTTTCCCAGAGAATTCTGACCTGTTGTGGAAATCGATCATTGGAAAATGACTGTTGCCATGGATACTTACTGGTTTAATCTATCCAGTAAGCTACCTGTTTACAGGAACCACCTTTCTCTCGTCCTGTCCACGTGGTTCAGCTGGCCCTGCCCACCTGGACATACCTGATTATCCCAGTGTCAACATCTGACTAAGCCAGACCAATGAATTTCTTCCTGGTGTTTCCTGACTCTGAACCAGAGGGAACATCTGGTCACTCTCTCTCTTAGGTTGCTGAAGCGGCCAAATGGAAAGCTCAGAAGCTGTTGGCAGCCCCCTTATCCTCTCCATGGAAAGAGCAGGCCATCAACAAGAAAGATACACATGCTGAGAGAACGGGAGACTGCACGGCTTTGCAGGGCCTGGTCCTAGTCCTCCGGAGGTCCAGACACATTCTCTCGTCCTAGACATCGATGAGATCATCTATGATCTTTCTAGTAAGTCCCTGTTTTTGCTTAGACCAGTTGGGTTGGGTTTCTGGCTGTCGTCAACCATGGGCTTTGGAGTTGTAGTGGCTTCTCATGAGAAATGAAGAGGAGAACCACAGAAGAGGGTAAGCTCCTGAGTCTAGGAGTGTGGTTCGAACTACTCCTCCAGGCCTTTAATGTGGCCGTACATCCAGGAGCATGAGATGTGTTTGTTGGATAACTTACCACAAGGGCCTCTGGTTAGCTCAGGCCTTCCAGAAACTTCCTGGCTCCATGTAGTTGAACCTGTAATTGAGGACAATTCCAAATGTGTCACCTGGCAAAAGTGATGTGGAAGCAGAGTCAAAGTGTAAAAGACATGGGTGCAGAGTGCTGGTTTTCCCTAAAATATACCTTTCCTGCTTCTAGAACCTCAGACTTTAAGCTGGGAACCTAGTGGCCCAGCATAAAGACTTCATTTTCCAGCCTCCCTTGTTGGTTATATGAGCAGAATTGTTGTATGGAAGCTCCTAGCAATCTTCTTTAAAAGGCAGGCAACTAGCACTCTCTGTCTCCCTATTCTTTGTCCCTTCTCCACCTAGCTCTGGGGAATGTGGTTGTGAGAGCCAGTGCTTTAGCTGCCCCGGTGGACCATGAGGATGAGGCCAGGCCATGAAGATGGCAGAGTGGTGAGCTGGGTCCTTGAGGACACCATGAGCAGAGCGCCTGTACCAGCTTGTGCTGTCTACCTCTGGAGCTTTACTTGAGGGATAAATCCATTTTTACCTCATTTTAGCCATTGTTCATTTGGGATTCTATTACTTGAAATGTTACACAACCCTAACTGATGGTAGATACTGAGCAGTGGACACTCTTCTCCTATTTCCAGAATTGATGGGTGATCCATGGGAGTTATATGCAGTAGGGGAGCAATGTAAGAGTGATAGTTCTCCGCAAATATGTCTCTGGACTTCAAAGAATATGAATTCAGGACAGTGGCTGACTATGGTCATGAATTGAATAAAGCATTTTCCTCTATTATTCTCACCCATTTCCTGCTTTTAGAGGGCAATGGACGAACTCTTTAGAGTTTGAATAGCTTTAGAAAAAACTCCTGGTGATTTTATTGACTCAGTGCCCTTCATATAGACAGCCATACTCGAAGCTGCTAGGCTTCCATTTTTAATGGCCATGACCCATTTTAAAAAGGGAAGGCCTTTGAGAAAAGAAACTTTCCAAACTGCCTGGGCTTCCTTATAAATGAATCAACACAGGCAGGGCTCTCTCCATTAAGGCAGCATACAACCGCAATAAAATACGGTGAAAACACTTTTAGGCTATAAAATAATATACAAATGGAAGGTATGATTATGATTAAGATTATGATTATGATTATTATTGGGCATTCCTGTTATTAATATCTTCTGTGGATTATTGACAAAATCATTCAACTTGAAGATAGGGGGTTTGATTTTTATTTAATTTAATTAATTAATTAATTAATTTTTTGTTATATTTTATTTTTGGCTGTGTTGGGTCTTCGTTGCTGTGCGCGGGCTTTCTCTAGTTGTGGTGAGTGGGGGCTACTCTTCATTGCAGTGCGCGGGCTTCTCTTGCTGCGGAGCACGGTCTCTAGGCACACGGGCTTCAGGAGTTGTGGCATGTGGGCTCAGTAGTTGTGGCACATGGGCTTAGCTGCTCCGTGGCATGTGGGACCGTCCCAGACCAGGGCTCGAACCCATGTCCCCTGCATTGGCAGGCAGATTCTTCCCTGCACCACGAGGGAAGTCCCAAAGTGCGTTTGGGTCCGTTCTTCAGAGAGTCCAGCTGTGTGTGACAGACTTTACAGTTTGCCAAACATGTTCCCTTCATTGTCATTCTTTTGTTTAATCCTCTTAACAATTTTTCATTGCAAAAGAACGGAGGTTCAGAAAGCTTAAGAAATTTGCTGAAGCTCAAGCCCCATGGTTGGGATGGCTGTGATTGCGCTTCGACGTGAAGTCTGAGAGTGAGGGGTAGGTGGGAAGAAGGAGGGAGGAGACCTGCAGGCTTTAGAGGGGTGGGTGGCGTGGGCAGCCCACCCTCAGACAGCGGGTACAATCCATCCCACCGAGCCCGAATGGACCTTTTCAGCCCGAAGCCACATTTCCACCCGGTTTGCCTGGACACACCCCTCTCCTCTGAGGGCACTTTGCATCCTGACCAACCCCTGGCATTCTGGGCACATCTGCAGAGCTTGCAGGCAGAGCCTCTCCAGGCAGCTGAAGTGCAGCCGCCTCTTAGCAGATGCTGGTTAATAAAAGGCTTTGTTCTCCAGGTTCTTCTATTTTCAGCCACTGAATACAATCTATAAAGAAAAAAACCACACACACCACCCCCCAGCCCTTATCAGATCTCTTATAATTATAGAATAAGGTGCCTGCCAACTCCCAGGGAGCTGGTTTCCATGGCGATGACAAGCTATTATATTCTAAAGGCCAAGCTAGAGCTCCGCCCCCTCGTCCTCCAGTGCTGTGTGTCTTGTTATTGCAGTGTTCCAAAATAAACTTGCTGCCTAATCGTAAATCCCATATAATTAGAGATGAGCTAATCGTTGCCCCACTACCTCTGTGTGGCCCACTCATCATGCCAGCAGTTTCTGGAACAGAGATGCTGACAGACTGTTTGATGTCAGAACAGACCTTCCCCCTGCAGGAAATGGGTGCAGCATAAATCCATGTATGGCTGGATTTGGTTCTCCACCCGGAAAGGCGCTCCGAGCTCTGTAAGCTGTCCCCATGCTTCAGCAGACGAGAGAGAGACCATGTAGGTAGTGACTGGGCTGCCAGATTGGAGACTCTCTTCAGCTCTCCATGAAGGATGGCAGAGAAAGCCCTTTGGAGGTGACAGAGAGCCCCAACTCTCATACTTTTTGGCCACCTGCTGTGACCAGGGCAGAACACTTGACCATGTGACATTTGGCAGGAAAGAAGTTTTCCCTACTCTCCCTCCCATTTCCTGCCCTGCTCCCTAGCTCCTTCGTAGACTTGAGTTTGCTCTTAGCACAATTTATGTCTTGGGCTTGTATGTTTTGTTCTTGTTCATGAGTGATCATTGTCTAGGTTTCAGCAGGTGGGGACCCCGGCAGGCATTGTTCTCAGTGAGAACAGTGACAAACAAGAGAAGTTCTCAGGAAAGTTGACTCACCTGGGGGCAGACAATAAAAGACCACAAAGGGAACAGGATAATTTCAGATGAGAGCTGCGAGGGAAATAAAACAGGGTTGATGTGTTAGAATGTGTTTGGAGTTTGGGGGGCTCATTTAATATCTGAGCAGAGACCTGGGGGACAAGAAGACCGATTGCAGTTCACCTGTTCATTTAGCCTAAATGCCCATCATGTCCAACCTGAGTTGCTACAGGACTTGGTGCCACTGCTTCCAGGTGATTCTTTGCTGGCTCTCTCTCCCCTGTGCCCCTCCTGAGTTGCTCTCTGCCCCCCTCCATCCAGGTGTCTGCTGGTTATCTTTAGAGCCACCGACGGGTTCTCTGGTACCTGTGTGGTCTCAGCCAGTGCTCAGCACGAGACTGGAGCATGGCAGGTGGCAATTGGTCAGGCTGGGCCTTCCCTGGCTCCCTCCCTGTGGGATCTCTTGGGGCGGGACTGGCTCCCCCTACAAAGACTGCAGGTGTCACCAGGTGGCCCCCTGCAGAGAGTTGCCCTCTCTGGGTGCAGGTATGGGCTCTCTCCCCTTGTTCCTCTAGGGTCAGGGCTTACAACAGCTTCCCACCATTGCTGGTCCAAGGAGACCTCGCCACCCTTGTTGTTTCTTACATCTGCCATCACCTGTGCAAACCGCGCAGTTGATAAACCTTGTTCTTCATCCTTGAGCAGGTTGGCCTCTGCCTTCCTGGCCCCTCATTCTGCCTCCCCGCCCCCCAGCCCTTATCCCAGCCTCCTTTCTATCATTTCTCCAATTGCTCACCCACTACCCAAGATGCTTTCCTGTTCCCCTCTGCCTGTTTTTAATCCTGCTCATTCAAGGACCAGCTCAAGTCTCACGTCCTCCAGATGCCGCCTCCGACCCGCCTTCACTTCTCCAAGAATCAGCCCCCAGGAGCTTAGCAGCTACTTCCTTGTTCCCTCCCTGTTTCCTGTCTGTGGGTTTTACTTCTCCAGCTAGACTTTCACCTTGTGCCAAGGACAGGACCATGTCAGGATGCCCTTCTTCAAGACTCACAGAGTGCCAGGTGCATCTTTCTGCTTGAGGAATTCTCCCTGGGGGCTGTGTTAGTCTGCTGCTGCCTGGGCCCCACCTCAGTGTGGTGGGTTGTCGGCTTGTGAGTGTCAGGGCAGGGAAATAGATTTAGCTATTTCATCTGGTGTCCTGCTGGGTGGGATCTCGGAGAAATAGCACTACCTGGGGGTTGCACTTCTTTTTTATTTCCTAAGACATGGTAGGTAATTTCAAATACTTCATCTGTTTTCCTCCTGAAAATAGGAAACAAAAGCATGAAAGCTGTTTAGGAAAATTCATTGCAAACCCTGTCTACACAGAAAGGAGCAATTAATAGGGTGAAGAACAGTGGGACTGGAAATCCCAGAATGAAAGTGTGCATGGGAACTGGGTAGTAGGGAAAATGAGGAAGTGAAGATAAAGAAATGCTTCCAAGAGATCATAATACCTGGTAGCAGGATCACGTAGGGCTTGCATTCAATATTTTTAGACTCTTTAGAACCCCGGGAGATGTCAATGAAATCAACAGATTTTTGTTGCTTCTTTGGACTGAGTAAAAAATGTGAGGCTGTTTTTTTAAAATGCTACTAGAGAATAATCTTTTGAAAAAGCAATACTTAGAGGATTGCCCAGGATTAAAGTCAGGGGAGAAAAAACAAAAGACAAAACCCCCAAATCCATTCAGATCAACAAGGAGTATGGCTTCCCAGCATGCTAATACATGGATATTTTTTAAAAAATTTTGTTAATTTTTGTTAAAATTTCTGTTAATTGACTTTTGGGAATACCTTTGCTGCTTTATTATGATAAGGAGCTTTGCAGCATTCTGTCCTGTTCTGATACCTGCCCTGCGCTTGGGTTATCTAAAGCAAAGTGGGATTAATTTCTCTGGCCTCTGGCAGCCAGGGCAACTTGAGGTTTTGCTGGGGTGGGTCCGGTCACTACAGGTTGAGTTATAAAAGCAGGCTCCAGTGTGATTTTGCTCTAGGTGACATACAGCAAAGAGCTTGGATGATTTGTCCATCAGGATTAAAAATGGTGCATTGGTGATATTTCCTTTTATGAAAGGCAGGCACTTTGTTTGGTGGTCCTTCCAGGTAGAAGGTCTTATTCAGACAACATCCTTGGATTTAATTCTGGATTTCCTTCCATGGGGTGTGGGGAGGAAGGCAGGACTGATTTGAGACTTTCGTAACAATGTAGCACATGAGAAGGGAAAAGAGAACTCTCCCACTTCAACCTAGAACAGCACACAGCTCTGGCCCTCTGAGTCCTCCGTGTACCCACAAAGATGCCTGGGTGGGCCGCCATGTCCAGAGGACACATAAGTATCCGTCAAGAGCAGAGTGCCATTTGGTAAAGGAATGACACAGTGGGAGTGGTGATCTGTAACAAAATGGTGCTTGTATGGCAAGGATGAGGTATATCTGATGGAGGGGCTTGGAGCAGCAGAAGATAAAAATGGCAGATGCCATGTGACATCTCAGATGTGACCTCTCAGCTTCATGCTCCAAGAACTGATAAGTCATAATCTCTGGAATTCCCCAGAAGTACTTGGAGTTGGAGGACTCTATGAGCGGCTGAGACCTATATTAGCAGATGGGATCAGGTGCCAGAGAAACATGGATGGCAAGCACAGTTAGGAAAGTTAGAATGGGGAGATACTTGACCAATTGGCGATATGATAATAATGGGTTTAGATTTTGCTTGCTGATTTTGACGTAACTTGGACATCCAAGTGAAGTGGTCTGTTTTGTTCCTCAGCACAGAGGGCATGATTGAATATTTGGAGTTTTAAAATTTCATATTTCCTTCAGAAGGGAGACCCTTTAAACATAAATCAGACATTTACACATTAGTATAAACAAAAGTTCTGCAAATAGGTTTTGGTAGGAAGGTAAAAATAAACAGCCATATATAAACACTACTGGAAAAGTGGTTATCACTGAGTAGAAAAATTCAGCCACAGAGGGAGCCTGAAGTAAGCAAGTCTATCTTCATGATAAAGCCCCGGACCTGCTCTGCTGTGGGCAATTATCTCTCCATCAGGACTACCCTTAATTTTATTTCCAAGCTTATGGGAAAACAAATCTATCCAAATGTATCTCCCTTAGACTCATATTCTATTATTATTATCATTCTACTTTTGATTTCAATATATTATTCTTTTTTACATTATATCTTTATTTGCTTTATTAAAGTATAGTTTATATATCACAAGCTTTACTCATTTTAAGTGTACAAGACAATGATTTTTAGTAAGTTTACTAAATTGTACAACTATCACCACAATCCAGTTTTAGAACATTTTTATTACCCCTATGAGATAACTCATGCCCATTTAATGTTAATCCCCATTCCCAGGATTATTTTTTTGTGTGTGGAAAATGGAGTTTCAAGACATGTTTCAGGTTCTTCAGAGAAGTGAGTATCAGAGATTACCCTTGAATGTTGGAGTCTGAGTCCTAATCCTACCTCTTTCACTAAGTACTGGTGAGTTTTTTTTTTTTTTTTTAACTATTTTGAAGATCAGTTGCTCATCTGAAAAGTATGATTCATAATATCTAACTTGTAGAAGTTTTCAGATGATTAGAGATAATACATATGAATGGCCTGATATATAGTAGGTGTTCAAATTATGAAATTATCTTATCATGAATACACAGATGCTTGCAATCAATAGAAATTGATTGGGCACAGGGACTGAACTACGGGGTTCATTATTTTCTATTTTGTAATTTAATCAGTGAGACGGGGTAGGGAGGAGAAAACACAATTTATTTGTCATAGATATTGGCTGCTTTGTGAAATCAAATGCATTTTAAAAAAATCTTAATTTCTTTTGATTTGCTCAAAAGTTTTCCCTCTTAAAACTACACAGAGGTTTTCTTTCCAAATGTCTTGAGTCCCCCCTGACCTCACCCCAACTCAACCCTGTGTTCTACGCGTCTGTCTTGCTTTCTTCTGAAATGGATTTGAAAAAAATAAGACCCTGGCTTTAGCTCTTCAGAGCCCGTTAGTGATTTTCTCTTCTGGTATGAAATTTAAGATCCATAAGATTCAGTTGCCGTTTCCTGCGGATGTTCCGTTTTTATGTTCCGATTTCATATTTATTGCCATGTGAGTCAAGATCACAATAAGTTGCTCCATTGCCCTGTGTTATCAATATAGTGCCATCCATTTATGTGGGGCTGGTTAGCTACTGGCTGGGTGCCAGTTGCTCGTTACCCGGAAAATTAAACATGGCCACCAGGGGGCACCTTTCTCCCAGAGTCTAGTCCAGGGTCCTAATATGGAAAAGGTGAGAGAGGGCCAGGGGTGAGGCTGCTTCAGCCTTGCTCCTCTCCTTCCTCGAGGGATGCCAGAGGTGAGGAGCATCCTTACGCCCAAACTCTCCCACTTGAGCCAATCCCCACACTGGGACAGCTTCCCAAGTGGGCAGGGGATGAATGGGACCTCCTTGCCAACTTTGAATTTCGGGGTCCCTCCATGGTTGCTTCTGGGGAAGGGTTTTTCTATTTGCTTCTCCAGAATCACTAGAAGGTGCTTATTCAAGATACAGGTTCTTGGATTTTGTTCTCTAGACAAAGTGAATCAAAATCTCTAAGGATGGGGTTCAGAAGTCTTGGCTCTCTACATGATTTGAATGCACGCCAGTTAGGGCCCTGAAAAGGTAGGCTGCTCTTGGAAAAACCTTTTAAAAAAATCAGGCTTTTCCCTTCCAAACCAAAACCCAAACCAAAGCAGAAGTCTTCAGAGAATATGCCGTCACCCTAAGTCTCCATGTTCACCTTGGTCCCCGCCGTGGCAGAGAACAATGCTTCCATGTCTGCCTGAGTTTGAGGGGCCCTCCAGGACTACTTTGAATTTCAGAAGTGGGATGAAGAAAAACAGTGTTGAAATCATTATCAATATTAATTAGGAAATGTAACTACTATCTTTGAAAAAGAAATGGACTTTGTGGTATTAGTTACCTGTGGCAACCGTAACAAAGTACCACAAACTGGGTGGTTTTAAAGAAGAGAAATTTATTCCCTCAGAATTCTGGAGGCTGGAAGTTGAAATCCAGGTGTCAGCAGGGTCAAGCTTGGCCCCTAGGGCTTTCCTCCCAGGCTCTGTGCCTTTCTCTTCGCTTCTGAATTGCAGGCAATCCTGGGATCCTTGGTTTGCAGCCACATAATTTCAATCTCTGCCCCTGTCATCACATGATCATCTTCTCCTGCGTGTCAATGTCTTCTTCTCTTCTTATAAGGACACAGCCACATTGGATTAGGGCTCACCCTAATGACCTTATATTAATTTGATTACATCTGCAAAGACCGTATTTCCAAATAAGGTCACATTCACAGGTACCCAGGGTTAGGATTTCAGTCTATTTTGGGGGGGGACATAATTCTACATATGTTGTTTCCTACAACTGATCTATCATCCTTTTAACTTTCCAGCCCACTGAGTCACAAGGAAAAACTAATTTAGTCCAATCCAGTAATATCAGTACAATCAAATAATTTAAAATGGCCTATTCATTCTCTGTAGGTATGACTCAGATAAATGCCCAGCCTTTCTTTTCTTCTTCCTTCCTTCCTTTCTTTCATTCCTTTCCTCCCTCCCTCCCTCCCTCCTTTCCTCCCTCCCTCCCTCCTTTCCTCCCTCCCTCCCTTCCTTCCTTCCTTCCTTCCTCCCTCCCTTCCTTCCTTCCTTCCTTCCTTCCTTCCTTCCTTCCTTCCTTCCTTCTCCATAGCATGCTATCTGGAGCTGTAGGTGATTGGGGTACCTGACTTCATGGTCCTAGGGGAAGGGGCAGACTTACTCTGTCCCCGGCTCCTGGCTGATCTCTGCTGCAGGAGGACTTCTCTGTTCTGCTCCAGCAATAGATCCCACTGAGTTAAGACAGGTCTTATCTGACTTTTTGGGTCTTATCCAGCATGGTCTTCTGGAATCCCATAATTTTGACCATTAGTCCCTGAAATTTAGAAATCTTCCTCATCATAAAGACCGGCTTTCAGGCTATTGTTTTATTAAAGAAACTGAGAAAATAAGCTTTGAGATTCCAAGTTGATCTATGGTCTTTTTGTTTCCAATAGCAGCCAACCGCTTCATCTGGTAGGCAATGACCCTGATGGTTTAGTCTCTGTCTGCAAGGGAACAAGAAATAAGACCATACAAAACCCATGTGGTGTGTTAATTATTACTGTGTAACAAACCACCCCAAACTCTGTGGCTTAAAACAAGGGTTGGCAAACTATGGCCCATGGGCCAAATCCGGCCCATGGCATGTTTTTGTATGACTTACAAGGTAGGAATGGTTTTATATATTTTATATATTTTACCTTTGAAGTGTTTAAAATACATAAAAAGAATACACAACAGAGACCATATGTGGCCTCTAAAACCTAGAATATTTACTATCTTGCCCTTCATGGACAAAGTTTGCTGACCCTGGATTAAAACAATAAGCATTTATTATTGCCCACAAGATTATGGGTTCTTTAGCTCCTGGACAGACTCTTTCATGTCTCTGAGGTCAGCTGTGGGTCAGACAGGCAACTCTGCTGATCTTGGCTGGTCTTTCTCACATGGTTGGAGGTTGGCTGGCTGTAAGTTGATCTAGGCTGGCTTTGGCTGAGATAAATGGGCTGTTGTCTATGAGCTCTCTTATCCTCTATCAGGCTAGCCAGGCCTTGTTTACTCCACAGTGGTAATGTTCTGAAAGAGACCAGAAATGAGCAAGACTTGGACTTGACACATTGTCACTCCTGCCACATTCTATTGGTCAGAAGTGCTGGCCCAGATCCAGGCTGGAGAAATAAACTCCATCTTGATAGAAGGAGCTGCAAAGGCACATGATAAAGGATGTGGGTACAGAAAGTGGTGAATAATTGAAGCCATTTCTGTAATCAATCTACCACATATGGGCTATTATTATTATTTTTTTAACTTTTCAACCTAATTTATAGGCAAAAAATATAAAAGTTTCATAATACATATGAAGGAACACTTTTATAGATTGCTGGTAAAACCTTATATTGGTACAACTTCAGGAAAATAGAAATTCTTATTAATTAAAACCCAAATAAATTACGACTCAGCAATTTCAGTTTTAGGAAGTTACTCTACAGATAAAGTTTCATATATGGTCAACAATATTCAATGCTGCTTTTTTTTTTTAACATCTTTATTGGAATATAATTGCTTTACAATGGTGTGTTAGTTTCTGCTTTATAACAAAATGAATCAGTTATACATATACATATGTCCCCATATTTCTTCCCTCTTGCATTTCCCTCCCTCCCACCCTCCCTATTCCACCCCTCTAGGTGGTCACAAAGCACCGAGCTGATCTCCCTGTGCTATGCGGCTGCTTCCCACTAGCTATCTATTTTACATTTGGTAGTGTATATATGTCCATGCCACTATCTCACTTTGTCCCAGCTTACCCTTATTATTTTCTAAATATTCTTCTAGTAGCAAAAAATTACATTTATCTATCTTTCCCAAATACTCCTTGTGATCTCAAGACTCACCTGTGTAGAAGTAGGTTTGATTTGATTTAGAGCATGGTAGAAACTTGTGCACCTTCCTCATAGGACTTGTAGGTTCTAAAACTCTAGGATTAAGATTTTTAAAATTTTATGCTAAGGATGTTCTCTTTTACCTTCAGTAATGTCTTCTCTTTCCAGTCCCAGATTCCCCCACCTGAAGGAGAGGAGGATTAGTTTAATATTGTTAGTTTTATAATTAACAATAGTTACAAATTTCCTATCCCTTCTGTTTATCACTTCTGAAATCTGAGCTGGTTTGGGGAAGCCTCCAGAGACAATCACCAGATACCTATCACCCTCATGAAGTTGCTGTGAGGTACCTCTTCTCAGGAGATTTTTAAGAAAAATTCTAAATTGGTGCCCAGGAGAACCATCTAGAATTTCATCCCAGTCAACCACAAGATGAGTTTACCCTCAAACTTCCCTTAACCCAGTTTTGAAACTCTGTGACTCATCTTTCCCTTTGTCTGGAGCCCCACAGTTTTTGCTTGATGCTGCTTGAAGAGGGAAAATAAAACAAACCACAAAGAGCCGAAGCACTGAGTTTTGGAGCCAGAGGGAATGTCCAATCTTTCTCTGAGACACGCACACTCTGCTGCCTTGAAGAAGTGGATGGCCAACTTCTTGGCTGTTTCTCATATCAGGGAGCTCACTACCTACTAAGACAGCTTTAATTAGACTAGGTTAATGTAGACTCTGCATATGGCTCCCAGATACCTGAAGAAATATCTAGGTCATGGTAGCCATTTTGTCTTTGGAACATGACTTAGAGGTCAGCATCTGGTTGGCAAAATAAAACTAAGCAAACCCAGGGACCTGCCTGAGGGAATGGTGGCCCCTACTCAGTCAGAGAAATGCTGTGATCTTGAGCATTCTTTCTAAATTCCAGTCGTAAAAATCAAGCCCTCACCGAAACTCTAAAAATGAGGCCTGGGAGGTAAATTCCTTGGTGGTTTCCCTAAAGACTGACAGCTAGTGGAGGGAGTGAGGGGTGTGCTGAGGACAGAGACCTGTGTTTGTTTAGTGTAGTATTGTGAGAGCAAGAGAGAGAGGCTGGGGCCAGAGAAAGAGAGCTCTGCTTGCCGGGAAGAGGCTGGTGTGTGTGGAACAGGCTGCCTAAAATCATGCGGGTCCTGGTGGGTTTGAAAACTCTTTTCAAGGTTGCCGTGTGTGAGAGACACTGCTGATTACCTGCCCAATTACCCACTATCCAATGTTCCCTTCTTCCTTCCTAGCAGAACCCCGTTTTGTTTGGGGCAGCTCTGTGCCCAGCTACGAACGCTCACCTTCCCCAATTCCCTGGCAGCTAATGGTGACTATGTGATGTCGTGAGTGAGGGCCAGTGAGGTGTGAGAGGATGTCTTCTGGGAATGCGGGGGGAAGACTTTGCTTCCTGTTACAGGTTCTGCTACCCCCCCATTTCCTTTTCCCTTCCTTCTTCCTTCTGCCTGTCCCGTGGAGGGGACACCAGGAGGTGCAGCATTTTTATGGCAACCACAGGCAACAGCATGGATGGAAATCGACACCCGCAGGATTCACCCCACAGCAGCTGTGCCAGCTCAGGACTGCATCCCTGGACTGCATCCCTGCTTTCTTTGTGAAAAATAAACCCCTGTGTGTCTAAGCCAACATCAGTTGGGCTTTTCTGTTACTTTCAGCCCAGTTCTCACTGATGTAGAACTTATACAGCGTAACTCTTTGAAAGTTTTTCTCTCTTTGGGTGATACCTGAGGGTCAAGTGTTGGCATCAGGCCTGGGTGACCTCAGAGATAGTCTTCTTCACAGTGTTGCTGGGTGGAAACTACAGAGACGAGACAAACAAGAACTGCTGTGTCTATGATCTGGGAGACTTCGTCTGGGCAGGGGGAGCTGTGAGTTGGCATGCGCGCACTGAGCCTACAGGATGAGTGTGGTGTAAAATGTTGGTGGGAAACCAAGGTGTTCTGTGCTACTGTATCTAGATGACCCCACACACCCAACTCCCACCCTTGGTGCCATGCATGTCCCATGTGGGTGAGGGGGCAAAGGAAGCCGTGCCCTTGAGTGGCTGCTGGGTCTGCTGATGAACTGAAAAGGCCACACCTGCTGTATTCCTGGTTCTGTTTCCTCCCACAAAGCTGAGTGAACATGGTACAAGGTTGAAGTCTCTCTGTGTTTTGTGAGTCTGAATTGCCAACCCGGACGCATGACCACTTCTGGGCCAGACCAAGACCCTGCTGATTTCGTTAAGACTAATTAGCCACATCTTTCTCCCCCATTAACAATAATTATTTTATTAATCTTTTATGTAGTCTTCTGTATTGCCTCAAATATATTTTTTGGATGGGTTGGGGTATAAATGATTTTAGTAAGTACAACTGAAAAGCTTTTCTAATCAATGGCGATCACCTCCTGTTAGAATTGAAAATGTTGGCTCTTCAAGAAGAGTTGATGTGATGGTAAAGGGGCCATTCCACTTGTCGTGGGCGGGAAGGTGGCACTGAGAGATGAAAGTGGCGTGGGCCTGGAGGTCAGGAAGACTGGAAATGAAGTTCAAATGCTACCTTTACAGCTGCGAGGTCTTGGGAGATTTATTTAGCCTTGCTGAGTCTCAGTTGCTGTATCCGTACATTGGGAATAAGTCTCTGCATAGATGAAATGAAACAATATAGATAAAATTGTCAAACAAAGTCCTGATCCAGGCACAGACATAGGCTTCCCACCAATGTTAGCTCCCTCCTTTCTTTCAAGTCTATAATAATAATAATAATAACAACACCATCTGTGTCATGCTTTCCTCTTACAGTGGAGTGGGGTTAAGTGCCTGGATTCTGGTGTCAGACTTCTGGGTTCGAATCCTTGGTCTGCTCTTTGTAGCTGAATAACTACAGCTACATAGGGCGAGATATTTGACTTTTTGGTGGTTCATGTGCTTCATTTGTAAAATGAGGATAACAATAGTACCTACTTATAGGGTTGTTGAGAAGGTTAGAGAAGTTGAGTAAAGTGTCTGGCACAATGCGTGGCACATACTAAGAGTTCAATAAGTGGTTACAAAAAAGAGAATGTTTACAGGAGCTCAGGTTTTGTCCCTTGGTTAGTACCAGTTGCATGAAGCTGGCAGAGCTGGGGCTCAAAGCCTGGCCCCTTGACATTGAGCTTGTTCTGTGCCTGGCACTGTGTTCAGCATGAGGCATATTGACCATGAATAAGACACAACTTCAGCTTCTGTTTTCAAGGAGCTCAGGGTCTACAGACAGTGGTGTTTAGGAAATGAGAATGTCATGGTTCCTAGTCCTTTACTACCTTAAACTGTTTAGATTTCCCTCTCCCTAGGAACAGGGAAGGTGCCCTAGAATCTGAATAGATGGTCACCCGTGACAAGATGGTGGAGGCTAGAGGCAAATCCAGGAGATCCAGCTTGTTGTTTTCCCATCTCTGCTGCATCCGTGTGCGCTGGGGAGGTTCTTTCCCTCACAGATTTATGTAACTTATCATCACAGTCATGTCTGTGTGTTTTGCTGATGCCATTTAAATTCTGTTACTATTTAATACCAGGAACATCGAAAAAGAACATTTTGAGGGACTTGAAAAATCCAATTGGTCTCTTAGTAATTTGATTTGTAGGAAATTGGAGAAGATCGTATTCTGAATAGAGTGCTTTTAAATGAATCATCATGGCTTTCCTGCACAGGCACTAGATGGGCTCAGATGGGGAGCCCTGCTAAATCTCTCATTAGGTGGAGGATGCAGTCTGTGTTGGTTAGGAAAGGCTCAGCTCCATGTGGCAGAAAATCCAAAATAATAACGGCTTAAACAAGATGGATGTTATTTGTCTCTCGTGAAAAAGAGCTCTGGAGGAGGCAGTTTGTGGCTGACAGGTGTCTTCATGGAATCACCAGGGAGCCAGACTCCTTCCATCTCCTCATTCTGCCGCTCTTAGAACGTGGCTTCCTCCTGATGGACAAAGAAGCCATTCAGACTCCACCATCACCACTTATGCCTGCATTCCAGGCACAGGCATGGGGGAGGGATAAGAAGGGAGTGCAATCTTCTTTTAGGGCATTTCCCAAGAGTCATAAATTATACTTTTGCTCACACACTATTGGTCAACACATAGTGACATGGCCACATCTACCTGCCAGGAAGGCTGGGTGGCTTATAAACAACAGAATTTTATTTCTCATAGTCTTGGAGGCTGGAAGTCTGAGATAGGGTACAAGCATGGTCAGGTTCTGGTGGGGACCTTCTTCCAGGTTCCCAGCTTCCTGTTGTGTCCTCACATGCAGGAGAGCAGAGAGGGGAAACAAGGTCTCTCATGACTCTGACAAGGGCACTAGTTCCATTCACAAGGGCTTCACCCTCATGACCTCATCTAATCCTAATTACTTTCCAAAGATTACCTCCTAATCCCATCACATGGAGAGGTAAGGTTTCAACATATACATTTTCAGAAGACACAAATATTCAGTCCATATCAGCTGGGAAATTTACTCTTTATTCCGGGTACCCAGGTACCCAGATAAAATAGGTGCTATGACTAGGGAACGAGGGGAGAATAGATACTGGGGCTTAGCCAGCAGGCTTTGCAACAAATTCTTTTGGAGAACTGACAATACCTCTTTCTCTGCCAGCTAAGGTTTATTTGTTTGAGAGGAATAGCAGGGACCAGCAGCAGAGAAATCCCTCGTGCAGATGGAACTGCAAAAAGGACACATGGGACTAGAAAAACAAAGAGACAGTTATGAAGTAGGGTGTAAGACAGAGTTGGAGAACCCTTGGAAATCATGGACGGCTGCAGGTCAGCTCCTTCAGGTAACACATGAAGATGTCGAGGGCCAGAGGGGTGAGTTGGCTGGTGTGTTGGGGTCACTAAGTTCACACTCTGGCTCCACAATTCACTAGAAGGACTCAAAGGACTCGGAAAAACTATTATACTCATAGTTTCAGTCTATTACAGTGAAAGCATACAGATTAAAGTCAGCAAAAGGAGAAAAATAGACTCAGGATAGAGTCCAGGAAAAACCAGGTGCGAGCTTTTAGTTGTTGTGTCCTTGTGTGGTCAATGGACAGGTCTTCATTTGCCTGGCTACGAGATGTGACAACATATACAGAGTTTTGCTAACCAGGGATACTCACCTGAGCCTGGGTGTCCAGGGCTTCTACTGGGGAGTTAGTCCCATAGGCAGGCAGTGCCTACGTGGCTGACCCCAGTTATTCAGTCTCCAGCCCACTTCTCAGGTCAAACTGATAAAGAGTGGCAAAGACCCCCACCATAAATCACATTGTTAACAAAAACTCTCTGGTGTGGCCCCAGGCATTCAGAGACACTCTTATCAAGCAGGACTGTCCCATGACTCAGAGGTTATCGCCCAGGAGCTGGTCAAGGGCCAGTCTTGAAGACCTTTACAATATGCAGGGTTTGGGCAGCCCAGGCCTGCTGAGCTAATCCCTTACTGCACACTTGCCCACGGTCATACGCCTATGGCAGAGCCAGGTCTAGAATATTCATCTCCTTGGAGGACAGTCAAGGGAGTTGGCTTGCCCGTGGCAGAAGCAGGTCTAGAGTGCACATCTCCTGACCCGCATGCAGTACACCAACAGGGTTGAAAGCATGATCGGGACAATCTCCATTCAAATTGGCTCTGACACTTAGTGGCTGTTTGATTTACTCAGATTGCTTATCTGCAGATGTGAAGAGGAGAGAAACGGCTACTCAGCATTTCTGTGAGGGCTAAATACATTCATTAACACAAGGTTCTCAGAACAGTGCCTGGCATAGGATATGTGCTCAACAAGTGAAAGCTAGTATTGTTATTACCATTCACATCACGTTGCTATTCCTCAGTCTCTTCTTATGTATGCAGAAAGCCCCGGAGCTGGTTCAGAACCTGGCTGTTGACAAACACCTGCTTGGCCAAGGCAGGATCTCTTCCTGGAAGGTCAGCCACTGAGCAGCAAGCTGCCCAGGACATTCCGGGCCCTCTGCATCACTGAAGACTGAAGTCTCATCCATACTTGGCATTGCCCATGTTGCAAAGATTCCCCCAACATTCACTCTAATCCTGTTTTCTATAAGGTAAAGCTGCTGTGTATACATTCTAAAAAATCTGTTTTTAAAGTGGGTGCTCCCTGATCTTTTCTCATTTTCAGAATCATCTCAGATAAACTTTTTCCTTCTGAGGTGATTCTCTGCAATGCTTCAATGTTCTCTGTGTTTCTGTAGAGAACGCATGCCTGGTTAGTTTCTGTTGTTTGGTCAAACTCAGCCCCAAAGACAGGAGCAAAGGATTCTGGGATCCCTTCCCTTATTTGCCACTCTCAGGCTTGCAATTCTGGGAAAGTCACTTCTCTGGGCTTCAGTTTGCTCATTCCTAAATTGAGGGGGAGGGGAGAGAGGGATGCTAAGGGTCTTCCTCTTCTGTGCTCAGATGCTGAATGTGAACATGCTTAATCTATCTTGGGCCATTTAGTCATCACAAGTATACATAAATCATGTGTGTGTGTGCGCGCGTGCACACACGTTCCTGGAAGACAGGGACACAGCAGGGACTCAGCTAATGCTGTTTATTCCCCCATGTTCTCTGTTGCTGAGCAATCCTGAATCACAGGCCTGTCAAAGGGGAGGCTGTTTGTGCTGGGGTAAGAAACTCTCAGCTGTGCTCCACCCCCTCTCTCCATGCTGTAAATGTCAATGCACTTAGAAGGGCTGGACGAGAGAATCTCCAATTTTTTCAGAAGCTATGAAGTTGCCTTGGAACAAAGATCCTCAAGTTGGTGGGCACCCCCCTACAATCCTGACAATGAAAAGCTGCATTTTACCCAGGGCCATTAAGCTGGATTTGCAAAGATGTGTGCTGGGTGGTGTTTAAGAAGAGAAGGACCCCAGAAAGGAGAAGACAAGACTCCCGTTGGTGCCTTCCCTCTCCCTCCTTCTCTCTCAAGGCTGTTGTTTTCAGAACCCAGGCCCCTGCCCCACTGGCTTCCTAAATTCTAGAGGAAGTGCCAGCCCTAGCAGGTATGGAGCGTGCCTGCATGCCTTAGTACCCCTCACTGCCCTGCGTAGCAGGCACCTTGCTCACTTCATTTTCAAGAGATTTAAAAAAGGAAACAGATGCTCCCCATGAAGCCTGAATAGCAGCATTTCTATCACTGGTTGTCATGACATGGGCTGACATGGGAGCAGCCTTGGAAACGGGGCTGACAGTTTGATGGGTTTTATTTCGGTGCAGATTTCTGCAAAGAGGCAGCTGCTAGAAATGCACCCCTGGTGGCTGGGGAGGCTGAAGGGGAAACAGGCAGGCGGTGGGAATCTAATGCTGCAGCCCATCTTGACAGCAGCAGCCCAGTGGGGCTGCCCGTAAGGGCTTTGCCCAGCACCAGCACCAGCACCACTGATGGCTGATTTCGGGATCTCAGTGCACCTCATACTCACTCAGCATTCTCCCTGCTCACCACTCTCCCTCTGGAGGGGCCCATCTTTGGTCTCTGTCTGAGAAATGGAGGCAGACATCAAATAAATTACCCTGAGATGAGGCTGGTCGAGGCAGCAGAGGAATCTGGAATCCCTATTCTTGGTCCTTGGTGCCAATCACTCTGAAGCAGAAAGAGAAGACAAAATAGCATCATTTCCTCTTCCATTCTTAACCCCACTTGATGTTCTAACATGAGGTACCAGTGCATGTGACAGAGGACTTATTGACAAGGAAAGCAAAACGAGGCAGGATTCCTTCCTCCCAGCTCTGTGCTTCTATTCCCTAGTACCCTCTCCCGCCAGGGTCTGTGAGATCTAACTTGGCAGCAGATGGAATCAACCAACCATCCGCTACCCTTCTCTCTTTCACACTCTGGCATCCTATTTTGTTCCCTCTGAGCCTTGAGGATTGGGAAGCCCATGAACTACCATCACATATTCATTCCACCAACATTAGTTGGTCCTGTGTGCTAGATACACCCTGCTACATGCTGGAGCCACCAAGCTGAATGATGCATGCTTCCTGCCTTTCAGGATCTGAACATCTGGTAGGGAGGACTGACATGCAAAGAAGTACTCTTAGGAAATACAAATTAAAGACCAGTCTGTGATGCCATTTTACACACCCCAGATTGGTAACATCTAGAAAGTCTGAACATATTAAGTGCTGTTGAGGGTGTAAAGCAACCTCTCTCATACCTTGCTGGTGAGAGAGTAAATTAATACAAGTACTTGGAAAATCATTTCATATTATTTAATAAATGGGAAGATGAATATATGCTATGTCTAGGCAAGTCTATGATTAAGTATGTACCCAGGAGAAATTCTTGTGCACATACTCACCGTAGCAATGTTTCAAACAGTAAAACACTGGAGACAACCCAAATGCCTATCAAGAGTAGGATGAATAAAACCATTTTGGAATATTATTCAGCAGTGAAAATTAATGCACTACTACTACACACATCAGCATGCATGAGTGTTACTAACAAACTGTAGAACAAGAAAAGCAAGTCACAGAAGAATATATTGAACATGATGTTATATAAAGGTCAAACATGGACAGAATTAAGCTACATATATAATAAATGTATTTTTAAAAACAGCAAGGGAATGATAACCACAAAACACAGGAGAGTGCTTACCTCTGGAGTGGGTGGGGTTCAGAGGGGCACAGTCATAAATGAGTTCATGGCCGAGCCTTTGCACAAGCCTACATCTAGAATGTTCATGATATCCACATGGAGATTTCCCTCATTAAAAAAAAGTTTTATGCAGCTGCTTCCAACTAGCTATCTATTTTACATTTGGTAGTGTGTATGTCAATGATACTCTCTCACTTCATCCCAGCTTACCCTTACCCCTCCTCGTGTCCTCAAGTCCATTCTCTACCTCTGCCACTAGGTTCATCAGAACCATTTTTTTTCTTTTTTTAGAGTCCATATATATGTGTTAGCATACGGTATTTGTTTTTCTCTTTCTGACTTACTTCACTCTGTAAGACAGACACTAGGTCCATCCACCTCACTACAGATAACTCAATTTCATTTCCTTTTATGGCTGAATAATATTCCATTGTATATATGTGCCACATCTTCTTTTTTCTTTTTAACATCTTTATTGGAGCATAATTGCTTTACAATGGTATGTTAGTTTCTGCTTTATAACAAAGTGAATCAGCTATACATATACATATATCCCCATATCTCTTCCTTCTTTCATCTCCCTCACTCCCACCCTCCCTATCCCACCCCTCTAGGTGGTCACAAAGCACTGAGCTGGTCTCCCTGTGCTATGCGGCTGCTTCCCAATAGCTAACAGTTTTACATTTGGTAGTGTATATATGTGTCCATGCCACTATCTCACTTTGTCCCAGCTTACCCTTCCCCCTCCCTGTGTCCTCAAGTCCATCTGCGTCTTTATTCCTGTCCTGCCCCTAGGTTCTTCATGACCATTTTTTTTTCTAGATTCCATATATATGTGTTAGCATACAGTATTTGTTTTTCTCTTTCTGACTTACTTCACTCTGTATGACAGACTCTAGATCCATCCACCTCACTACAAATCACTCAATTTCGTTTCTTTTTATGGCTGAGTAATATTCCATTGTATATATGTGCCACATCTTCTTTATCCATTCATCTGTTGATGGACAGTTAGGTTGCGTCCATGTCCTGGCTATTGTAAATAGAGCTGCAGTGAACATTGTGGTACATGACTCTTTTTGAATTATGGTTTTCTCAGGGTATATGCCCAGTAGTGGGATTGCTGGGTCATATGGCAGTTCTATTTTTAGTTTTTTAAGGAAACTCCATACTGTCCTCCATAGTGGCTGTATCAATTTACATTCCCACAAACAGTGCAAGAGTGTTCCCTTTTCTCCACACCCTCTCCAGCATTTATTGTTTGTAGATTTTTTGATGATGGCCAGTCTGACCAGTGTGAGATGATATCTCACTGTAGTTTTGATTTGCATTTCTCTAATGATTAATGATGTTGAGCATTCTTTCATGTGTTTGTTGGCAATCTGTATATCTTCTTTAGAGATATGTCTATTTAGGTTTTCTGCCCATTTTTCGATTGGGTTGTTTGTATTTTTGATATTGAGCTGCATGAGCTGCTTGTAAATTTTGGAGATTAATACTTTGTCAGTTGCTTCATTTGCAAATATTTTCTCCCATTCTGAGGGTTGTCTTTTGGTCTTGTTTATGGTTTCCTTTGCTGTGCAAAAGCTTTTAAGTTTCATTAGGTTCCATTTGTTTATTTGTGTTTTTCTTTCCATTTCTCTAGGAGGTGGGTCAAAAAGGATCTTGCTGTGATTTATGTCATAGAGTGTTCTGCCTATGGTTTCCTCTAAGAGTTTGATAGTGTCTGGCCTTACATTTAGACCTTTAATCCATTTTGAGTTTATTTTTGTGTATGGTGTTAGGGAGTGTTCTAATTGCATTCTTTTACATGTAACTGTCCAGTTTTCCCAGCACCACTTATTGAAGAGGCTGTCTTTTCTCCATTGTATATTCTTGCCTCCTTTGTCAAAAGTAAGGTGACCATATGTGCATGGGTTTATCTCTGGGCTTTCTATCCTGTTCCATTGATCTATATTTCTGTTTTTGTGGCAGTACCATACTGTCTTGATTACTGTAGCTTTGTAGTATAGTCTGAAGTCCAGGAGCCTGATTCTTCCAGCTCCGTGTTCTAGTTCTGTGAAAAATGCCATTGGTAGTTTGATAGGGATGGCATTGAATCTTTAGATTGCTTTGGGTAGTATAATCATTTTCACAAAGTTGATCCTTCCAATCCAAGAACATGGTCTATCTCTCCATCTGTTTGTATCATCTTTAATTTCTTTAATCAGAGTCTTATAATTTTCTGCATACAGGTCTTTTGTCTCCTTAGGTAGGTTTATTCTAGACATTTTATTCTTTTTGTTGCAATGGTAAATGGGAGCATTTCCTTAATTTCACTTTCATATTTTTCATCATTAGTGTATAGGAATGCAGGAGATTTCTGTGCATTAATTTTGTATCCTGCTACTTTATCAGATTCATTGAGTAGCTCTAGAGGTTTTCTGGTAGCATCTTTAGGATTCTCTATGTATAGTATCATGTCATCTGCAAACAGTGACAGCTTTATTTCTTCTTTTCCAATTTGGATTCCTTTTATTTCTTTTTCTTCCCTGATGCTGTGGCTAAAACTTCCAAAACAATGTTGAATAATAGTGATGAAAGTGGGCAACCTTGTCTTGTTCCTGATCTTAGTGGAAATGGTTTCAGTTTTTCACCATTGAGGACAAAGTTGGCTGTGAGTTTGTCATATATGGCTTTTATTATGTTGAGGTAAGTTCCCTCTATGCCTATTTTCTGGAGGGTTTTTATTCTAAATGGGTGTTCAATTTTGTTGAAAGATTTTTCTGCTACTATTTAGATGATCATATGGATTTATTCTTCAATTTGTTAATATGTTGTATCACATTGATTGATTTGCATATATTGAAGAATCCTTGCATTCCTGAGATAAACCCCACTTGATCATGGTGTATGATCCTTTTAATGTGCTGTTGGATTCTGTTTGCTAGTGTTTTGTTGCGGATTTTGCATCTATGTCCATCAGTGATATTGGCCTGCAGTTGTCTTTCTTTGTGACACCGTCGTCTGGTTTTGGTATCAGGGTGAGGGTGACCTCGTAGAATGAGTTTTGGAGTGTTCCTCCCTCTGCTATATTTTGGAAGAGTTTGAGAAGGATAGGTGTTAGCTCTTCTCTAAATATTTGATTGAATTCGCCTGTGAAGCCATCTGGTTCTGGGCTTTTGTTTGTTGGAAGAATTTTAATCACAGTTTCAATTTCAGTGCTTGTGATTAGTCTGTTTATATTTTCTATTTTTTCCTGGTTCAGTCTCGGAAGGTTTTGCTTTTCTACGAATCTGTCCAGTTCTTCCAGGTTGTCCATCTTATTGGCATAGAGTTGCTTGTAGTAATCTCTCATGATCCTTTGTATTTCTGCAGTGTCAGTGATTACTTCTCTTTTTTCATTTCTAATTCTATTGATTTGAGTCTTCTCCCTTTTTTTCTTGGTGAGTCTGGCTAATGGTTTATCAATTTTGTTTATCTTCTCAAAGAACCAGCTTTTAGTTTTATTGATCTTTGCTATTGTTTCCTTCATTTCTTTTTCATTTATTTCTCATCTGATCTTTATGATTTCTTTCCTGCTAAATTTGGGGTTTTTTGTTCTTCTTTCTCTAATTGCTTTAGGTGTAAGGTTAAGTTGTTTATTTGAGATGTTTCTTGTTTCTTAAGGTAGGATTTTATTGCTATAAACTTCCGTCTTAGAACTGCTTTTGCTGCATCCCATAGGTTTTGGGTTGCCGTGTTTTCATTGTCATTTGTTTCTAGGTATTTTTTGATTCCCTCTTTGATTTCCTCAGTGAGCTCTTGGTTATTAAGTAGTGTATTGTTTAGCCTCCACGTGTTTGTATTTTTTACAGATTTTTTCCTGTAATTGATATCTAGTCTCATAGCATTCGGGTCGGAAAAGATACTTGATACAATTTCAATTTTCTTAAATTTACCAAGGCTTGATTTGTGACCCAAGGTATGATCTATCCTGGAGAATGTTCCATGAGCACTTGAGAAGAAAATGTATTCTGTTGTTTTTGGATGGAATGTCCTATAAATATCAATTAAGCCCATCTTGTTTAATGTATCATTTAAAGGTTGTGTTTCCTCATTTATTTTCATTTTGGATCATCTATCCATTGGTGAAAGTGGGGTGTTAAAGTCCCATACTATGATTGTGTTACTGTCTATTATCCCATTTATGGCTGTTAGTATTTGCTTTATGCATTGAGGTGCTCGTATGTTGGGTGCATAAATATTTACAATTGTTATATCTTCTTCTTGGATTGATCCCTTGATCATTATGTAGTGTCCTTCTTTGTCTGTTGTAATTGTCTTTATTTTTAAGTCTATTTTGTCTGATATGAGAATTGCTACTCCAGCTTTCTTTTGATTTCCATTTCCATGGAATATCTTTTTCCATCCCCTCACCTTCAGTCTGTATGTGTCCTTAGGTCTGAAGTGGGTCTCTTGTAGACAGCATATGTACGGGTATTGTTTTTGTATCCATTCAGCCAGTCTACATCTTCTGGTTGGAGCATTTAAGGTGATTATCGATATGTATGTTCCTATTACCATTTTCTTAATTGTTTTGGGTTTGTTATTGTAGGTCTTTTCCTTCTCTTGTGTTTCCTGCCTAGAGAAGTTCCTTTAGCATTTGTTGTAAAGCTGGTTTGGTGGTGCTGAATTGTCTTAGCTTTTGCTTGTCTGTAGAGGTTTTAATTTCTCTGTTGAATCTTAATGAGATCCTTGCTGGGTAGCGTAATCTCGGTTGTAGGTTTTTCCTTTTCATCACTTTAAATATGTCCTGCCTCTCCCTTTTGGCTTGCAGAGTTTCTGCTGAAAGATCAGCTGTTAACCTTATGGGGATTCCTTTGTATTTTATTTGTTGTTTTTGCCTTGCTGCTTCTAGTATTTTTTCTTTGTATTTAATTTTTGATAGTTTGATTAATATGTGTCTTGGCGTGTTTCTCTTTGGATTTATCTTGTATGGGACTCTCTGCTCTTCCTGGACTTGATTAATTATTTCCTTTCCCATATTAGGGAAGTTTTCAACTATAATCTCTTCAAATATTGTCTCAGTTCCTTTCTTTGTGTATTATTCTTTCTCTTCTTCTTCTGGGACCCCTATAATTCGAGTGTTGGTGCATTTAATGTTGTCCCAGAGGTCTCTGAGACTGTCCTCAACTTTTTTCATTCTTTTTTCTTTATTCCACTCTGCAGTAGTTATTTCCACTATTTTATCGTCCAGGTCACTTATCCGTTCCTCTGCCTCAGTTATTCTGCTATTGATTCCTTGTAGAGAATTTTTAATTTCATTTATTTTGTTGTTCATCATTGTTTGCTCTTTAGTTCTTCTTGGTCCTTGTTAAAAGTTACTTGTATCTTCTCCATTCTATTTCGAGGAATTTGGATCATCTTTACTATCATTATTGTGAATTCTTTTTCAGGGAGACTGCCTATTTCCTCTTCATTTGTTTGGTCTGGTGGGGTTTTACCTTGCTCCTTTATCTGATGTGATTTTTTGTGTCTTCTCATTTTAATTTACTGTGTTTGGGGTCTCCTTTTCACAGGCTGCAGGTTCGTAGTTCCTGTTGTTTTTGGTGTCTGCCCCCAGTGGCTAAGGTTGGTTCACTGGGTTGTGTAGGCCACATCTTCTTTATCTATTCATCTGTCTATGGACACTTAAGTTGCTTCCATGTCCTGGCTATTGTAAATTGTGCTTCAGTGAACATTGTGGTACATGCCTCTTTTTGAATTATGTTTTTCTAGGGGTATATGCCCAGTAGTGGGATTGATGGGTCATATGGTAGTTCAGGGAGATCAGCTTGGTGCTTTTTGTCCACCTAGAGGAGTGAGATAGGGAGGGTGGGAGGGAGACACAAGAGGGAGGGGATATGGGGATATATGTATACGTATAGCTGATTCACTTTGTAATACAGCAGAAACTAACACAACATTGTAAAGCAATTATACTCCAATAAAGATGTTTAAAAAAATGTTTTATTGAAACATAATTGAAATAAAATGAGCTACACATATTTAAAAGTTTCAATTTGATATATTTGATATATTTTTCAAACTTGTTTTGGTTATTCTAACTCCTTTGCGTTTCTATACAAATTTTAGTTTTAAATGCTTGAGGATTGAGCACACGTTAAAGTTTCTTTTATAGGGTGCTTCCAAGTACAATGATATTTATTTGGTGAGAGAGGCGGTGGTGCAAAAGAGGAAGCAGAGGATCCCAATGCTAAGTAAGTATGAGGACCTGATGCCTGATGCCATCAATCAGAGGAGGGACAAATTCCCTGCCCTCCTGAGCCAGCACGGCAGTGGTGTCCATCCACAAAACTTTGGGAAACTCCCTATGCATCCCTAGGCACTGAATGGCACCGTTGTCCTGAATATTATCCTAAACATTCTCTCTGTTGGCCTCTTTGAGGATGTGGTGGTGACAATACAGTGAGAGCCAGATAGAGCCAGAAAGGGGATCCCAGTCTCTACTTCTAGATTCTTGCGTAGCTTCTTCATGGCTCTGTCTCTTGTGAGAACATTATGGAAAATGAAGTCAAAAGCAATTGATCCGCTAGTGTGAGAGACCCCTTGGATTCAACTTCTCTCTGCCTCAGCCAGAATCATTAGTGAACAGGATGAAGGTTATGGTTCCTCTCTTGCCCTCAAATGCATGTATGCAGTCATGCACTGTGTGTCAGAGAATCCAGGAAGGCAGCTGTGGAGGATATGTGTCATCTTTTGGGTGTCTAACATCCAAATCCCTCTCTTCCTTTAATACCCTTTAATACCCTGATTTCCTAACAAATGCTGGAGAGGGTAAGGAGAAAAGGGAACGTTTCTACACTGTTGGTGGGAATGTAAATTGGTGTAGCCATTATGGAGAATAGTATGGACGTTTCTTAAAAAACTAAAAATGGAGTTGCCATATTATCCAGCAATCCCACTCCTGGGCATATATCCAGAGATACATGCACCTCAATGTTCATAGCAGCACTATTCACAATAGCCAAGACATGGAAACAACCTAAATGTCCATGGGCAGATGAATGGATAAAGAAGATGTGGTATATATACACAGTGGAATACTACTCAGCCATAAAAAAGAATGAAATAATGCCATTTGCAGCAACATGGGTGGACCTGGAGATTATCACACTAAGTGAAATAAGTCAGACAGAGAAAGAAAATACCATATGATATCACTAATATGTGGAATCTAAAATATGACACAAATGAACTTATTTATGAAACAGAAACAGACTCACAGACATAGAAAACAAACTTATGGTTACCAAAGGGCACAGGGTGGGAGGGATAAATTAGAAGTTTGGGATTAGCAGATACACACCACTATATATAAAATAGGTAAACAACAAGGTCCTACTGTATAGCACAGGGAACTATATTCAACATCCTATAATAAACCAAAATGGAAAAGAATATGAAAAAGAATATGTATGTATATGTATAACCAAATTTCTTTGCTGTACACCAGAAACTAATACAACATAGTAAATCAACTATATACTTTAAAAAAGAAAGAAAGAAAAAAATAACCTGATTTCCTACTGGAGCAACTCACTACTATATGTCATCTTGGTGGTGGGCAATTCCTGGTGACAACTACTCCCTTAGCTTACCTCCATGAAAGTCAACAGAGGCCAGATTCTTTCTCTACTTTGTTGGAGAGCCTGGGGACAAGCATATGACCTAAGCTTGACCTGGAGGACATGGGTTCCTGGTACATTGGATCTGGAGTAAATGAAGCCAAGATGAAGAGAAGTGTGACGTGAGAACCTGAGCTGTGGCAGAGGCTGGGGCAGGCCTGTCTATTCATGCATGGTCACATTTTGGTGTCCCTTACGCACTGCTTGCTGCATAGAGGATGCTCAGTGAATGTTAAATGAATCATTGCATAGATAATAATACTGTCAGCAGATCCCATTTCTCCCAAACAAAAACACTGTCTAGAATCATAGACTTGTCAAGCTGGAACAGAGCTTTGTTTTTCATTCTCATCTAATACAAGCCCTTCATTTTGCTGGTAAGTAAAGAGATACCCAGGAAGTCCGAGGGATGTGGCCAAAATTGCAACCCTACAACTGCTCCCCAGGTACAGGCAGAGCTGGGCTCTAAATATTCAGACTCCCAGTTCATTTTTCTTTCAACTACTCTATCTCCAAGCCTTTAAAACTATATTTAGATATTGCCTATTTAACTAGCATACCCAGACATAAATATATTTATAGCAGAATCATTGAAAATGGTGCCAGTGGAGGGCAGTCTTGATACCAGCTGAGGTTCAGAGAGGAGTGACTCAAGATATTAATTAATAGGACTCAAGCTGGTTATTAGTCTAGGTGGGTTATATTTAGCATGAGTTACAGGATCCCAAAGCATCTTCACTTTCTTCATTTTCAGATCAGAGTGTGTTATAAGTTGACTTTCCTGAGTCACTTAGGGGGCTTCCTGAAACTGGCCAACACCTTGACTCTGTTGACGAGACCACTGGGTTTGTGGGTTCAGGATGAACTTCTAGAACCTAGAACACAAGTATGGCAGTTTTCTAAAGACATATGCGCTGAATGCAGATTTGCTTCAGCAAATGTAGCCTGTATGAAAAAGGCTTTATAGTTGGTTGTTAAACAAACAGCCTAGTGACCAAATGTCCATACTTGTTACCAGGCAAATAGGATAGAAGCTTTAGAAATGTCCAAGACTGTATTTACCCAAAAGTGTTGTCATCAGTCTTAAACAAATTGTATTGTGTTAAATCTCCGTGAAGTTTGTAGCAGCTTCTTTTTGAGTTTGGTATTGATTAGGGAAGGTAAAATCAGCTGTGAGAGAACAGGCCCTGGAATCTGAACACAGATATCCTCAGTGTGAGCATCTGAATTTGGGTCTCTCCAAATATAGACCCTGAGACAAGGAATTGGGTCCAAGTGGTTTATTTGGGAGATGGAAAGAAGGAGAGGGGAGAGAGAGACAGGAAAGAAGGAAGAGCCAATAAAAGGTGTGACCATGGGCAGATTACTGCTGCAGGCAACCGAGGTTCAATCCTGCTGGGGATCCTTTGAGAGATGGTGCAGATTACACCTCAAGTTCTTCCCACTGCCTGGGAGGAAGATGCTGGAAGATGGAAGATGCCATAGCCAGCAACTCTTGTTCTTCCTTGCTAGAGGGTTGCTCCTCAGGGGGTCAACTTTCTGGCATTCTGCCTCAAGGTGACCTCTGAGGTTGGCCAATCCTGGAGGTAGGGAACCAATGGCCTATGCTACACTAAGGAAATACTATTCCAGTGGCTTGGAGAACATAGGATCTTTGTATAGCACTTTACAATTCTCCTTTTCTTTAAACATCACCATGACGACCACCACAAAATAGAACACCTAAAGTTAGTAATAATTTAAAATTTCAGAGAATGTGGACTATACAAGAGATTTGCATTTCCATTCAATAAGAAAGCTTTACAGGAAAAATTCGATACTCTAAGTTGATTCTGGCTCTTTATAGTCCATATATGTGCTATTAGTATTGATTTCTCTCTCTTAACATCTTGCATAATTATAGTACAATATCAAAACCAGGAAATTGATATTGATGATATTGACACAATCCAGTTGCCTTATTTGGATTTTACCAGTTTTACATGCACTCATCTGTGTATAGCTAGTCTTATGTAATTTTATCAGCTGGGTAGATTTGTGTGACCACCACCACATTGAAGGTGCAAGATAGTTCCATTCCAAGTATCCCTTTATAGCCACAATAACGTCCTTCTCCTCCCCCTCCCCACTGATCAGTGCTGGCAACCCTTAATCTGTTGTCCATCTCTATAATTTCGTCCTTTCGAGAATGTTGTATAAAAGGAATCATACAGACCTAGAATGGAAGAGAATATGAATCACTTTGCTGTACACCTGAAACTAACACAATATTATAAATCAACTATAGTCCAATAAAATTTTTTTTAAAAAAGGAATCATACAGGTGTAACCTTTGAGATTTTTTTCTCACTCAGTATATCTCCCTTCAGATCCATCCAAGTTGTCATGTGCATCAGTAGTTTGTTCTTTTTTATTGCAGAGTAGTATTTCATGGTTTGGATATTTCACAGTCTCTAGCCATTTACCCGTTGAAGGACACTTCAGTTGGTTCTCGTTTTGGGACACTGTGGATAAAGCTGCTCTGACCTTCCGTGTACAGGTTTTGTGTGAACATCAGTTTCCATTTCTCTGGCATAAATGCCCAAGAGTGCACTAGTCAGGCCGTGTTAAGTGCAGGTTTAGTTTTGTGAGAAACTGCCTCACTCTTTTGCAGAGTGGCTGTGCCATTGCACATTCCCACCAGTGATGTACAGATGAGATGAGTGGTCCACACCCTCTCCAGTATGCAGAGTTAGTATTGATCTCTTTTGTCTTGGATCAGGGGGTCAGGAGAGTCTTATTTTGGTTTGAGAACAGTGTTGTGTTTGCAAAGTTTACAGGAAATTAGGGCAATTCTTGGGCCACCTAGGTGATATCTCTTATCATTCTTGCTCTTCTGTTTTCTGACTGCCTCTCTTTTTACTTTGAAATAACAACATATGTGATAAGTTGTAATAAATCAAAACATTTCCAATGACTAACTTCCCTCAGGTTAAAAAAAATAATGGACCCATCCCCAGTCTGCAGAGGTAAATAAGTGACTCCCATGTAGCTTGAATCAATGCGGGATGGATGGAACTGGGGAGAAAAATGAAGGACGGAGAGAACAGAGGAAAAGGACCATCTATTATCATAGGACATAATGAATATGGAATTGTTGAGAAGTAGGCTGAATATCTTCGGTATACACAGCAACAAAGAGAAATATATTTGTAGTGATACTGGGCTGTGAGCTACTTTAAGGGGGACTGGCTGATTATACAGAGTTAAAGGATTTGTTACAGTAACACAATTTGGGTTAAAAGGACATGAAAGCCCATCAGTTTAGATTCACCTTAGAAATGATACCATAGTTTTAGAAATGATGTAACTGATGCACGAAGCAATTAAACTGCTTGTCCAGAGTCACACAGGGAGCTGACTGCAGACAGGGGCCAGAGCCCTACAAGGCGTGGGGTTGCAGTATGCTTCCTATACAACAGTGTGAGGTGATGCATTTTTTCTTTTTAACATCTTTTTGGAGTACAATTGCTTTACAATGTTGTGTTAGTTTCTGCTGTACAACAAACTAAATCAGCTATATGTATACATATATCCCCATATCCCCTCCCTCTTGTGTCTCCCTCCCACCCTCCCTACCCCACCCCTCTAGGTGGTCACAAAGCACCGAGCTGATCTCCCTGTGCTATGCGGCTGCTTCCCACTAGCTATCTGTTATACATTTGGTAGTGTATATATGTCAGTGCTACCTTGACCTGTGTCAGGTATTTTCATACCCTACCAGGGCATGCCCTGCTTTCCTGGGCACACCACTGCTCTGGGTTGGAAGCTTCTAAGTTGTTCCATTTTGCTTTACACACCTATCAGACTCTAGAGAATGGGAACAGAACAATGGAATGACGTTGACAAAGATCCCCTTGTTCTCAGAGATGTCTGAAGGCTCAGAAGTAAAAAGAAGTGTTGGCCGTTTAAAAAAAACAGATTAACTAGAGCAGGTTTTTAAAATAGCAAGACTTAAAGTGATTCAATGTTAATTGAATATTGAGTAAGGAAGAGGTATGGAGTTAATTGAATGAGTGAGCTTGGGGTTTTGGATAATTTTTTCATGATGTGAAGGAAATTATTACAGAGTTGGATGCAGATCAGGGCAGAGAGAGAGAGGTAGCATGATCTTTGGAAGCAGTAAATGAAAGCCATTTAGTTTGGTGGGAGACACAATCTTGTTGGACTGTTGATTTTTCCTTTAAGCTCGTAAAATTCTGCTTAAAAAACTTTTTTTTGTTATAAAAAGTTACATGTTATTTGAAAAAAACGTAGAAACTATGAAAAAGCAAAAAGAACAAAATAAATATCATTCATGATCTCATTATAGATACACACAATTGACATTTTAGTTATATCCTTTTAGTCTTTTTCTATGAATATATATCATCTATGTATTTATACATGTACTAAATGCTTTTAAATAATGGATCATATTGTTTAATAACCTACCTTAAAACTTAACAGTCCATAAACACCTTTCCAATGTAATTTTAAACCACTGCCTAGTATTCTATTGTATAGGTGTTCTTTGGTTGATATTCCCAACATTATATCCCTCTTACAGACAACACTGTGACAGGTATTATAGCTTCATTTTTGTGTTTATCCACAATTATTTCCTTAGGTTAAGTTTGGAATTCCAATGTCAAATGAAATGTAAATTTTAGGACTTTCAATTCCTAGTGCAAAATTATGAACCTGGAAAAAACTGTATCAATTGCCATTCCTAGCCACAGTTTATAGGGTTCCCCACATTCTTCTCCAAAATGAGTTCCATTATTTCTTTTTAAATTGCCAATTTGATACATGAAAAATTATATATATTTACATTTTTTATTTCTTTGATTACTAAGGACATTATACTTAAAAAAAACTCCAAATATTTGAGTTCTGTGTTTGTAAATTATCTGAACATGTCCTTTGACTATTATTTTTTCTATTGGGTTGCTCATCTTTTTCTCATTAATTTTTTTAAATTTTCAATTAGATTAAAACTTCAATTTAAGAAATAAAATAAAATAAAACAAAATAAAACAATTCTTCCCCCAAAACAGAGATTAGTAAAAATAAAGATGTAATTATCTCACACACACACACACACACACAAAGGACAGCCAGATATCTACTGTTACAAAAATGAGATTAGATGGAACACTTTAACAAACTGTTTAAGCTATTTTCTTAAAAGAGACTTCTTCCACACCTAGAGATCTTGAATAGCCTCCTGGTCAGTCATCCAGAAGAAATTCTTCATATAGTTGATGAACTTGGTTTCCACTTTGGGAAGAGAACCACCCTTTTCTATACTTGCTTGCATTCTTGTTTTAATGTCTTCTATAGAACTAGCTCCTTTTGGTGTTTTAGGAGTTTTTCTATGTTTTTTGGATTCTTGACCTTTTGATCTTTATGTTGATGTTTTTGAGTCTTTGTCATTCTGATTTGGTTTTTGTGTATTTTTGGCTGGAGTATCTCATATAGATTCCTTTACTGGAGATTTTTCTTCAGCTTCCTCATTATCTTCATCATCACCATCATCCAGTTCACAGCAAGTTTGACTTTTTTTCTGTGGAAGCTTGCCACCACTTCCAGGGGCAGATCACTTTCCAGATATACTTAGGAGTTTCAGCTCCTCTTCATATTCTGACTCTGTATCTTCCCTCACACCAACCAAGTGCAGTTCACTAATATGCATGGGCCCTGAACCACCCTTCAACTCTTCAACTCTAAGCCACAGTTGGTGTTATTTCAAAGCCCCCAAGGGAAACCATTGGGTATACAGATATTTTCAAATTTGCCAGTGTTCCTTGAATAGGACTGCCTGCGTAATTCATTGCTACTGTTTCAATGATGTGCAATTCATCCTTTGTATCAGCCCTTAAACTGACTGTTCTTAAAGATAACTGGAGCTCATCTTCCATTATTATCCATTTTAAAATGACAATTTTTGTCAGCCCTTGGTTTACAACTGAAAAGATAGTTCTGGGGTCTCAGGGGCTCATGTTCGTGTCCATCAAATTGTCCATGAGGTGGTGACTAGTACTTGGGTAAGAGAGAAAGTGGATGGAGATACACGGCTACTCTTCTAGGGAACAGCTGTGCAGGAGGGAATCACATTAGGGTTTTTACTGATTTCTTTTTTTTCCAGAAGTGGTGGCTGAGCACACATGCATTTATTCATCCATTTATCAAATACTGATGGAGCATTATTACGGGTTAAATTGTGTTTCCCAAAAGAGGTGTTCATGTCTGAACCCCTGGTACCTGTGAATGTGACCAATTTAGAAATAAGGTCTTTGCAGGCACAATCAAGTTAAGATGAGGTCATTAGGATAAGCCATAGTCCACTATGAGCAGTGCCTGTATAAGAAGAGGGAAATTAGGACATACATACAGACACAGAGGGAATATGGTCTACTGAAGACAGAGGCAGAGACTGGAGTTCTGCTCCCACAAGCCACAGAATGGCTGTGGCTACCAGAAAGTAGAAGAGGAATGGAAGGGTCATCTCCTAGAGGTTTCAGAAGGGAACTGGTCCTGTCAACACCTTGATTTTTTGTTTGTTGTTTTAAAATTAAATTAAATTAATTAATTAATTTTTATACAGCAGGTTCTTATTAGTTATCTATTTTATATGTATTAGTGTATATATGTCAGTCCAATCTCCCAATGCATCCCACCACCACCACCACCCCCCACCCCAGGTTCTTACTGACTTTTTAATTACTTTGTGTACATTAAGTACACTCACTCTTTATCTGTTTTCTTTGTTGTCCACATTTTTTTCTCTGTTTGTTTTAGGCTTTCAACTTTGTTGATGTACTTTTCTATGTTAGTAATTTTTGTTGCTGTTACTATTTTTTCTTTTATTTGTTGGATTGCTTTTAGATTTTAGACAGCTAAATCTATTACTGTTATGATTTCTGTTATTAGTATCATACTTAGAAAGGCCACCCCCATCCTTAGATTATACAATACTTCTCTACATTTTCTTCTAGTCCTTTGTCATTTCACTTTAAATCTGAAAGGTCTTATTTCAGGAAACAACTTCAGAATATTACATTCTAATTTAAGTTTGTATACAGCCATTAGGATGGTTACTGACCAACACTGTTATATTTCTATTGTGAATGCATTTGTATGCATTATGTCTATACCTGCTAAATGCTGTTATCCACACCTGGGCCCGGGGCCCCACTGTTACCATCACCTTTTCATTGCTTGAAAGTCAGGATAGGTCTTGGGTTCCACATATACTAAGTAAGAGGGCCATCACTGTAATGTTGGTTGGAAAACTCAAATCCCTTTTTTTTTTGGCTTCTCAAACACTTAAAATTATGGTCATGTTGTGTTTTCCTTGAGATCTGTGAGAATAGCTGTTATATTTCAGTCATTGGTCAGAGTCCATGGGTTGTGAGAAAAGCTCTCCTGGAGGATGGTGAAGAGGAAGGAGTGGCCGGTCCTCTCAGGATTCCACGATTCAGCGTCCACACGAAGGCGCTCCAAGCTGGGTGGATTGCAGCACCGCAGGAACCTCTGAGCACAAACAACATCATTCCACGCAGCCCAGTTCTGAATGCCTCCAGCTGCAGAATGGATTGTTTCCTACTTTAGAATTAAACTTTGTCTTTTCCTTCTTTTTCTTGCAGAACTTCAGATGTGAGAACACATGCCAGTTGTTGTATCAGAGGACTCTTCCTACAGCACAAAAATGCATGCACTATACCAGATTTGCAAATATACAAAAGATGGCACATCTTGTTACTTCTGTTTTTGAGGTTCCTAAGCTCAAGTCTAGTAAAATGCTGGTTGCCAGTACACAGGGGCGTTTTGCAGGTAGGTGACCCAGGCGAGGTGAAATAAGTGGGAAGAGAGAGGCATGAGGAATTCCACAGATTTGGGAAATGCTTCCATTAATATTTTGTATTTGTGTTTTAAATTTTGGGAGTGACTCACAGGCACTGAGGAAAACTAACTGATTAAATTAACCTTGCCAGTAATGAGGTTGCCTGGCCTCTGTGTTAGCAGACACTCAGCTCATGGGCTGGTATTTAATTGGCTGCTTGGCGGCTCGTGAAAACAATGTGGGTTGAGTCCCACTTTAACAAGTGTTACAGTACATCAACCTTGTCATATTATATCCAGACGTTATTAAAATTAGGAAGTGATACACCGAATTGTTTGTTTTCCTTATTCACACAAAACAGATGTTCAGGACTCACTTTACTTAGATACAGTAAATTAGGGGTGGATGTGTTGAGTGAAGTAAATACTTTGTCTGTTCTAGAAGGATAAATGTTGTAGCCATTGTCCTGCTCTGGCTGCATTTGAAAACAACAAGTGATATTTTTAATACAATTTGATATTCTTCAAATGCCTAGTTGGAGGTCAGGGGTTATAAAATCAGCTTCTTGAGTAGTGAGAAAGTGCTATGGACAGAATCGTGTCCCCCCCACCCCCCTCCAAATTCATATGTTGAAGTCCTAACCCCTATGTGATTGTATTTGGAAATAGGGCTTTTAGCAGGTAATCAATGTTAAATGAGGTTGGATCCTTATCTGAAAGAATTAGTGACATTACAAGAAGAGGGAAGATCTCTCTCTCTCTCTCTTTCTCTCTCCCCTTCTCTCCACATGCACACACAGAGGCAAGACCATAGGAGAAGACAACCAACTGCAACTCAAGGAGCGAGCTCTCACCAGACACCAATGCTGTTGGCACCTTGATCTTGGAATTCTAGGCTCCAGAACTGTGAGCAAATAATTTTCTGTTCTTTAAGCCACCTGGTCTATGATATTTTGTTATGGCAGCACAAGCAGACAGAAAGAAAGGAGATATTGCTCCTAAGGAGACCTGTGGAAGCTAAAGACTGAAAGCAGTGAGTGCTTCTTTGTGAATGACCCTTAACAACCCTACTCGGTGAACCTAGTATGATCCAGTAGGGAGAGGACCTGCTAGAAATATGAGGCTGGGTTTACCTCTCAGCATTGCATCTTTCTGGGTCTCAGATTTCCTCACCTGTAGGAGAGGTCATTGTGTTAACTTTTCTTTAGGTCCATTCTAGCATGTTGAAAAGTCCAAGGGGTGTTGTATTTTAATTATTGGAATATTCCAGTAGGCCTCAGATGATATAATTTTCTCTCATGAATGGATTCTTGAAATTTTTTTCAAGTGAGGAATACTAGCCAATGGGAAGATATTGTTTCACTCCTCATCCTCAAACTCAAAGTTCATTTTGGGATGGGAAGTGGCAAGATTGGGAAAGATCCTCCCACCTCCACATCTCTGAATTAGGAGTCTTCTCAATCAGTACAGATGATCAAATAGCGAAATTTTTGGATATCAACCTCTGTGACTTGTGGCAGCTGGGTAATCAAAACACAACTCTATCTTCATCTCTACCATCCCTTTAAAATTTTTTCAGTGGGGATCTCCAATAATTAAAACCATTACCATCCTTTCTTCAGAATGAGAAATTGAACACTTTGCAAAACTAGTTAATGCCAATAAAATTTCAACAAACTGCAAATGCTCAAATACATCACACACACAAATTTATACACAATCACTTATCACATAGTTGTTTTTCTTTTTAAGCACCTTGCGGGCAAACATGGACATTTTCAACAATATCCGTGAGTTACCAGGTTGTTGGTGGTGAGGATTTGGGGCTAGTTCCAGGTGCACTGGGAGCTGTCTTACATGGGGTGTATGTCACAACTGCAGAGGCCACATCCTCCACGGAGATTGGGACCCTCAAACACAGATTTGCACACAAGATGTCCTGACCTCCTACTCAAAGGTCAGTACATCTCTCCCAGCCACACTTAGCTTTGTGTGAAAGCTCCTGGAGGTCATATGATAAGCAGCTAGTGCCTGTGAGTAGAACCTGTAATTTACTTCTGAGGGTAGTCTGAGGTCTTCTTGTTTCCCAAGACACCATTGAATGGGGTCGGGGAAAGACAGTTCCATGAGCGGCTTAAGGGAATGTCATATGAAAGAGAGGCAAGCCAACAGAGAAGGTATGGAGTTTCAGAAAAGCTGGCTAGTGCTCAAGGTGTGGCCCTTGAGAGGATTATCTTCTTTCATCAACATATACCTCTGTGGTGTCTAAATATGGTAAGGAGAGTTTGGGGAATGAGAAGTCCAAATAAATGAGCTAATGTGGATATAAGCCTTGCAATGCATAAATGGAGTTCACATACATGACCTCATTGACTCTTGGCACAATTCTGCATGGGGTTCCATCTTTATTTACCAACTGGGTTCCATGTTCTGGTTGCCAATGGGAAAAATGTGATTCAGAGAGGCTAAATTACCACCTGTGTCACAAAACTCATATACGGCAGATTGGAGGCTTAAATCCATGGCTTCTGACCCCAAAAATTTGGCTCTTGGAAGGAATAGAATAAAATGGAGTTCAGCTGGTTTGGGTAGAGGTGGAGGGAAATGTTACACGTTATTCACCCTGTTTTCTCTCCACTCCATCCTGATTACCTTTTGTCACTAGACAAAGATCCTTTTCCAGATTCTAGGCTGAAAGATGTCCCCACCTCACAAGCACCTATTTATTCTCCCACTCCCACAAAACACAGTCTGTCTCCACTCCCTGATTCTTTTGGTTGAATCACATGATTTAGATGTGAATGTGGGAACAGATAAATCCTTGTGACCCAATGACTGAGAGAACCACTAAGAAAGGAAGAGCACCTTCCCCTTGAGGAAAGACTTGACCTTTTCAAACTGAGACCCTCTAGATCAAGACACTTTTTCTGCTGGTTCTTTTCCTTCTTTTCAATTTTATCCATTTACCATTTTTCTAAGTCATATGATGAGGGGGGTGTGAACTGTGAGGGCAAGTTCCCACGCAGCCTCTTTGTCAGTTGGTGGCTTGATTCAGTATCCACAACCCATGTTTGGGTAGTGCCTGTTAGGGATGTCTCAGATGGAAGGTTACTTGGAATAAAGGACTCCCACACCTTCTCTCTCCAATTGGATCATATTCCCAACACAGGCTGTAAGTCTGGATTAAGTTCTAGTCAGGATCACCATCTCATAGCTTGGCCTCAGCAGTTCAGACTGTGTGCCCACTCCACACCACTGCCTAACCCAGTCCACCCAGGCCTCAGAGGAAGTAGATCCTGAAATAAATACCATGAGTGAGATGGTAAAGTTTGGTGATTCATCAAATATTTATGGCCCAGTAAAGCTCAATATATTTTTGATATTATCTCAATCATATTATTATATAGTTCCATTTTGTTTAGATAATATAATGTTAATCATCAATTATTTAGGGCCTGGCTGATTGAATGGGCTATTTGCCTTTCTTCCATTCAATCCTTGTTCAACAAATATTTATTAAGAACCTACTATGTGCTGGGCATAGTGTCAGGCATGGAGAATGCTATGCAAAGACAAAACAAAAAATCAGAGAACCTGCTCTCAAGGACTTACCATTAAAGAACTAATCCCACTAAGGATGCATAATTACAACTAGAGATTCTGAAAAAGGGGAGCTGGTTATATGGCAGTGTTAAAACAAAGGATCTTGTACTCCTGAGGTGAGTCACGGAAGAGTTCTCTGAGATTGAGAAGCCAGGACTGTGTTCTGAATGAAGAAGAGGAACTTGCCAGGAGTCAAGTAGCAAAGGGTAGGGGCAAAAAAGAACTTTCCAGCCAGAGGAAAGTCTGTGCAAAGACCTCATAGAGGAGGGAGTAGGGTGCTTTCTTACAAATGAAGGTCTGGGAAGCTGAAACTCAGAGGAAGGTTAGCACAAGCTGAGGCTGGAGAGAAGAGCTGGGATAAATCCCAAAGGGCTTTTTAGGCCATATTAAATATTTGGATCATGATCACAGGACATATGGAAAGCCACTGAAGGCTTTCAAGCAGGGGGGTGTGTGTATGTGTGTGTGTGTGTGTGTGTGTGTGTGTGTGTGTGTGTGTGAATGAATGATTAGATTTGTATTTTGAAAAGGAAAGTGAATACAGTGAGGACCTCACGTTGAAAGGAGACAAGCAAGGAGGCTGTCATAGGCACTCTGATGAGGTACAGTGGTATCTGGAAAGATGGTGATTGTGGTTGGACATTTAGGCAGTGATAGGTTGGATATGGACATGAAGGAGGGAACAGTGTCAAGAGTAACTCCTAGATTTCTGGCCTATGTGTTCAGGAGGATGGAAGTGTTATTTACTGTGATAAAGATACTGGAAAAGGGGCCAGGTGAGAAGGGGTTTCATGAGTTCAGTCCCTGTCTTTATATTAGTGATCAGCTACAAAGAACAGAAGGACTCACTGGAATGGCTGAACCAGTTAGGGGTGTGTGTGATTTGCAGGACAGGGAGTCCATGGCTATACAATCTAGGACTTATAAAGCAGCTCAACAATTCAAGGATAGTAGAGTTCTTTTCAGCTTTCTGGTCTACCTACTGTGGTGTGTAACCCTTTACCCTTTTGCTTATCTCCGTATGGTTCAAGATGACTGCTGTGACCCTCCCCTGGTACCTGCTTTACAAGTATAAAATTGGATGAAGGGCCAAGAGGTGAAGGGCTGTATCCTAGCAAAAATTTTCCCTTTTATTTGGGAAGGGACCTCTCCCCAGGAACATTTCCTACATCATATTGGCCTGAACTAAATTTCATGGCCACCCCTAGCTAAATGGAGGCTTGGAAATCCAGTATTTTAGTTTTCTAGCCTCTATGGGTAGAGGAAGACCAAGGAGAGGGGCATGTGAATAGCTTTTAGGACTTGCATATGTGATGTGGAGTTTGGGTGCTTTGTGTCATTCAAGTAGAGATTTCAAGAAGAGAGGAGGTATATTGGCCCAGAGCTATTCTTCCTTCTCCTCTTCTTCCTCCTAAAGGGAAGTAGGTGATTTGGTGACAGTTTTAAAATATGGCAGTTAAGGCATGTATCCCATCTCCTCAAAATAAAAGGAAAGCAGAAAAGCTCTGTAAGAAATTTGATCAGCCAAAAGGATGATTCCTTAATATTAACTACTATTATTGGAAGTAGGTGGCTAAAACGACCTTAAAATATGGACCCAATAATTCTGTGTGGGTCATGCTAGAAAATGACATCTTGCATCAACCCAGCCAGTCTCTTTGATGGTGCATGAATCTGTAGCATTAGCTTTTAATAACCTGGTCAATCTGGGCCACATTATAAACTTTAATGCACCATTTATAATGACAGTAATAACCTTCCTGCTTCATCGGCCGAATATCATTCTTCCCCATACATTTTTTCATTGAAAGGAGATGATGAGAGCAAGGGTAATGTCATTTCATAGGGGATTGTCACTGAGGAGGTGACAACTGAGCAGAGTCCTGAGGAAGTGAGGGAGGGTGCCATGAGGACCTGTAGGGAAAGGAATTCAGGCAGAGGTGGAAGCAGGCCTAAGGGCCCAAGATGGGTTAAGGAGTTTGTTATTGCATAGGGAGGGTCTGTAGGGGAGTATCCCAGGAGGGAAATGGAATATTAACATCAGTTTCTTTCATTTTAAAAGTTTTAAGTGAACTATGAAAATGATACACAGGAAAAGTATAATATGGGACTTTCTATTTCCACTGCTATTTTGAATCCTTTTCCTTGCAAACCATCTTTCCTCATTGAACTGGTTTCTAGAATTGCATCCATATCAATCAGGATAAACTGGGTGTAGGTAACAGAAGTCTTGACAAATATTTATCTTACATAAATGAAGTCTGGGGGTAGGAAGTTCTAGGGTTGGTTGAGCAATGCAACAACCTTTCTCTCATGGGAATAAGATGACTACAATAACTCCAGGCATTCCCCCAGTGGTGCCCCAAACAGGAAAGAAGGTGAAGGCTAAAAAAGAAGCTCTTTACCTTTCCAGCTCTCTGTGTATCCATGAGAAAAAGAGCTCCTCAGCACATTTCTGCTTATGCCTCATGGGCACTCAGTCAACTGCTCTCCCCTAAAGATAATCAGCAAATGGGAATGGAGCAATCATGCTTGACTTGCACGGAGCTTGGCTCATCCTCAGGGGCCAAGGGAGGGGTTTAGCTACTCTGAACTTGTTGTGGCCAAACCAAGTTGATTTATATTGACTATGGAGGGAGGAACAATTGCTGTAGTGTAGGTAACCCGCAGTGTCTGTCACACTAGCACATCCATGAATCCTTTCAAGTTTAGTCACAGAAGAGTTGACTATTTTCCTCTCTTTATTCTGTCTTGATGTAGACTCTCACTGATGCATTTCCTGACCAATCTAGAGGGTGGACTCACCTTGTCCTAATTTGGGTTACCTCCAGAAGCTGACCTGAAGCAAAGATTCAAGTGCAAAGAACTTCTTTGGGAGGTGCAGGGAACACTGACAAGGATGTGGAAAGTGATACAGGGATGGGAAGGCAGTCAAAAAAGGGTGAATTTGTACATAGTTATCAAGGTGAGCAACTGGAGCTTAATCTTGGGGAAACTGGGAAATAGAAAGTACAGGCCTCAGAATAATTCCACTTGAGAGATGAAGGAGCTGAGGAATTTATCCTCCAACTCCCATTGGTCATTGGTTGAGGGCTGCTCCTGAGATGTGTTGATTTCCCAGCACTCCTGGCCTGCACACACAGGCAGGGTAGTCTTCTATGGCTCTGGAAAAAGCTCTCAAGTCCAGAAATGCAGATAATTGCTGGTGGAGGTCATCCAAAACACAAAGAGATAGTAGGGTCTAAGGCAGCAGTCCTCAACCTTTTTGACACCAGGGACTGGTTTTGTGGAAGACAATTTTTCCACAGTTGGGGCGGAGGATGGTTTAGGCGGTAATGTGAGCGATGCCCGCCACTCATCTCCTGCTGTTTGGCCCAGTTCTTAACAGGCTGCGGACCAGTACTGGTCCTCGGCCCTGGAGTTGGAGATCCCTGGTCTAAGGGACATGGGAAGGGCTCTCACAGCACTTGCTACACACCCTACCTCTAACGGTCATGAGCCTCTTCCTTGATCTGCACTAAAATGCTTTGGTGGAATGCTTCTAACTTATGTCTGTAACTTTATCAGTGTTCACCAGAAATTGTATGCTCCTCAAAACAAGGATGGACCAGACTTGTATAATTTTATTGACACAGTATCCTGCTCAGTACTGTGTATAAGTAACTACTCTCTTACATGTATTTTGTTGGTGTCATGTTGAGGATTAGAATGACTTCATATATATCACAACATTTGGGCCAGCAGTTATCATCATGACTAGTTTATATGTTGATACAACTTTTCCAGTCAGGCAAATAAGTCAAGTGATAAAGTCCTTAAGGAGCATAACTTATGTAACATGGGTGAACCTACACCATACCAAGGAAATGGAGACTGGAATGGAAGTGGATCCATATTAATTTGATTACGGTAGTCAGCCCAGTGAAAAAATTCAGTACTCCAAATTCCAGAACCATAGTCACATTTTACACCTAGAGATTTCCTTGTGTCTCCTTTTCAAACAAAAAGAACCATAACAATTTTTAAAGTCTACATGGAGCATAAGCTGTTTTTATAAATGTGGAATAATTCATTGAGGATATAAGTAATGTTGAAGAGGCATCCCAAAGAAACCTTGCTTTTGATGTAATCTAGTCAAATGGACTTTTTTTTCTTCCTGCTCCCCCCCCACCTTCCCTAGTTCATTTTTGCCCAAGTGAGTTTCCATATGTTTCATCTAAATGAGTCACATTCAGAGAAATCATTCAAATTATCTGTGTGCACAGATACTCTTCTTTCATTTGTGGCTTGAAGGTGGGTGGTTATAAGGAGTGGAAATGATGGTGGGCTTTTCTCCAAACCCCAAATCTTTGGCTTGCTGTGATTCTCTGAGCTCTCTGCATCTCCAACTTTATTCTATACCAGAGGGAAATAGCCAAGGTAAATTGCAAAGATTATTCAATTTCAGTCCACTTTAAGTGCCCTCATAGGGAGACTGCACTCATGACTTCTCAGGGGATAGGCGATGCATCTTGCCACGAGTAAAGTGCTGGCTGAGAGGTTTTAAATCACATTTGTAGCTTGGGAGACTAATATTAGAGGCAGTCCTCTTCCTAAAAAGTAATGCCATCTGTGTCCTGACTGTATAGAGCACAAAGAGGTAGGGTGGGGGACACCAGAGCTAACTTGTTTAAAGAATGATAGAACCATTCAAAGGGTGTCTTTCAAGGGACATAAATGCCTTACCCAGGTTAATAAAGACTGCCATTGCATTTCACACTTTTAGCCTCAGGGATGCAATTGTTCTCTGGGTCTCCCTAAGTCACCTCATATTAGTCAACCTGAAATATACACAAATCTGAATACAAATGAAGCAATGCATTTGATCTATGCTTGAAAAAGAAATCTCTGTCGACTGTATTTATTTAATACTTTGTTTGAGTTTCACCCTTCTCATCAAAGGTCATCGTTATGAGTGACCATTTATGGAGCACTCACATCTGAATGGCCTAGGTACGGAATTATTCTTGACTTTCCCCCCCATTTGGTTGATATTTTCAAATGAATGGGTACATCGAATGTTTTGTAGATTTCATTGCTATTTGGGTTCCATAATCTCTATGGTCTCTTGGAAAAAACTCGATTCAATCCCACACACCCTTGCTGAGTGCAGACTGTGCCTGACACTGGGGTAGTAAGCCAGCCAGCCCGTCTGGAATCCTGCACAGCTGCCAACCTCTCATGTAGACCACCCACAGCCTATTCTCACAGATACTTGGCTCTGTCCCAGGAAAGACAGAGAGGAGCAGGGAAGGAAGGAAGGGAAAAAAGAAGGAAGGAAGGAAGGAAAGAAAGAAGGTAGGAAGGAATCAGGCCTCTAAAAATTTCAGATTGTTCCAAGCAGAGATTATCATGTGTGTGATAGGAATGCAGCCGAGCTGGAGGCAAGATCTTGTCTTTCCCTTTTGCATCTGTGAACATTACTCTGTTGGACACATTCCACATTGTGGGCAGTGTGATACACCCGGACTCCTTCAACTTCAGCTCTTTAAATGTTTCTGAAATCGGTGAATCTGAAATCCTTCCATGCAGTTGAGGTGGCTCATGTCCAACCCTGGCTGTTCCCTTTCTGCTTCAACAGCCAACCTTGGCTTGGGTGGAAATCTGTGCTGCTCTCCCTTCCTTTTCACTCACTCCCCTTGCTGGCTGAGCAGGATTCCTGCAGCAACCATCTAGCTAGCCCTGTTAGATTGACTTATTTCAAGGGCCAAGGTGTGTGGAGCTGATTGTAACCTGCACAAACAACAGAGTCTGGAAGTAAGCTGGGGTTAATGTGTCTCTTAGGTCGTCCTTATTAATTTTTTAATGTATTTATTATTTAGACTATACCTATTTCTAAAGCACCTTTGAGATGACCAACAATAAAAGAAAGAAAAGTAAATAGACTCATATAACAAGGATAAAAATGAAAACATATATAAAATGATAAACCTAGGCTAAAAATAGTTACTATTATTATAACACTAATTTTAGTAATGGGTTCCTAGGCAATCAAAATTTAAAATATAGTGAGGGACTAAACTTTAATTACCTGATGATAAAAAGGATACATACTAATTCACCAGGAGGTGAGTTTTCTCCTTAGATCACTAACTCTTAATTGAAATTTATTACATGGACCCTTGAATACAGGAAGGGACTAACAACATTTTTAATGGTGAAATTTTTCAAGTTGCAGAAATATTCTTAATGTATCTGTCTCTCATAGAGTGAAGAAAGTTGATTGGTCCATATAGAAGAATGAGAATCCTTTTTAGTTTTTCAGTTTTACTTCATCTGAGCTGTATCTTATCCATGCCAGAAACATGGACATGAGCTTTTTTGGTAGGAAGCATGACAGTTGGCCCACTCTGTCTTGAGCCAATGTGGTTTACATTCCAGGCTCTTAAAGAGTTCACCACATGCTTTCCCTGCAAGGGTATCTTGCCATGCTTACATAGTTACTTGGTTACACAGTAAAGCCTTCATCAGGAATTCTTTTTTATTTCCTAAAGGAAATTCTCCTTTATTTTTTCCTTTTTAAATTTTTTTCTCTTTATTGAGATATAATTGACGTATAACATTTTATGAGTTTAAGGTGTAGAACATGATGATTTGATACACCTATATATTGGGAAATGATTACCACAATAAGGTTAGTTAACACCTCCATCACCCCACATAATTACCTTTTTTTTTTTTGGTGGTGAGAACATTTAATATCTACTCTCTTAGCAACTTTCAAGTATATAAGACAGTATTGTTAACTATAGTCACCAGTTAGCTTATAACTGGACGTTTGTACTCTTTGACTTATATCTTCCCATATTCCTCACCCCCCAGCCCTTGAAAATCACCACTTTACTCATGTTTCCATGAGTTTGGCATCTTTAGATTCCACCTGTAAATGAAATCATACAGTATTTGTCTTTCTCTGTCTGACTTATTTCACTCAGCATAATGCCCTCAAGTCTATCCAAATGGACAGCATCCAATGTTGTCACAAATGGCAAGATTTCCTTCTTTTTTGTGGCTGAATATTAATCCTTTGTACATGCATTTTCTTTATTCATCTATTGATGAACACTTAAGATTTTTCCATGTCTTGACTATTGTGAATAACACTGCAATGAACATGGGAGTGGGGATATTTCTCTGAGGTAGTGATTTCAATTAGAGATTCTTGAAATTTCCTCTTTTGGCTCACCCTCAGAGGTCATTGGAGTAAGAATTGGTGGCCTCTTTAGTGTTTAGGTCTGTTCCTAAAAGTCTCTGTTTCAGGGAAAACTCCGGGCCTGCTTAACATCTTTTGCATCCTGCTAAGAGCACGATACTCTGTTACCCAAGGGGTCACCTCTGATGTGTGCCGATACTGAGCGCTGGTGCTCCAATCACTCGGGAGATGACAACCAAGCTTTTGAACTGATCCTCAGAATTAGGTATCACTTCATTTCAGCAGTCAGTGCCACAACTAATTTTGGTTATCTTTAGTACTTGACAAAAATGTTCTTCATCATGAATAGAGTATTTAACTTCTAAAATTCTGCCTAGTGCATTGACATCACAAATGAGTAATACTGCATGTCCCAACTTCAAAGGGTGACAAATAGTTTGATGAAAGCAGCAAATCAAGTCTGGCTCAGAGCCATTTATGCAGCAGACATAGATCCCAGATGTCAAATGTCAAATATCATTTAAGAACATCAGAACACTAAAGCAGCAGAACATTTTACCAGGGTAGGTGATACTGTCCCAGTCAGCAGAGAACACAAGAAGGAAATGATATCAGGGATAAAAACACATGAATAACGTTTAATAACCCTCAGAACATATGGAAATTAATGATATTCAGAGCTTGCAGAATACCAAGATTTTTCAGCTTAAAATAATCTTCCTGCTGATGCGCAGTTACTGGAGGGCTCCCAAAACGCCACAGAGAAAATTAGATGCAAGCAAAAAAAAGCAAATCTTTGAGATTCAGGGAAGGGTTAGAAATAAAGCAGAATTATTTTTGACTAGTTGAAGAGACAGTGATATGGAGACAGCACCAGATTGAGACCTGGGTCCATGCCCGTTTTCTCCTTACCCATTCTAATTGGTCTTGGACAAGATTCTTGTCCTTAATTTCTTTATTTGTAAGGTGGAATTTTGTTTTATTAACATTTAAGGTCCTTTGCATCTTTAAAACTGTATAATCTATGCATATGACAAAGACCCAGTAGCCAGAATAACTTCTATCTGTACTAAATCTGTACTGAAGTAGATAAAGTTTTCCCCCGACCACCCAGTGCTTGGAAATCTGATAAAATTTGTAGCAGAAGGAAGGGCTGCTCCACTTCCAAGCTCAACTACCACTATATCATGCTGCCCCAAGAATAGAGCATGGTGTGGGGAAAAGACGGGTGAAGAAAACGGAGGGCTAGTTCACCGGAAGCCTGTATGTAACCACATTATCCATTCATTCTCAGCTATTGCTGCTTGAAATGGGGATTAAATTGAGTAAAAGGGTCTGTACAACCCTAAATCCCAGGAGTGAGGTTTCTCCAATGACAGAGTTCTCCAGCTGAAAAAAAAAAGATGTCCCCAAGGGCTGGGTGAATGCCCTCAATGGAGACATATCTGAATCTCTTACACTCATTTAGTATAATTGAATCAGAGCTTCAAAATCCTTGAACTCTGCCTTCCTTTTAACCCCAGCACCTTATTGGCAAGCAGGATGCCTTCTAGAGAGTAGACCAAACCAGAAAGCTTTTAACTGACTCTGGATTCAAGAGTGACAGACTTTCAAAGAGCTCTGAGGCCTGCAAAAATCACAAGAGTGTGGGGAGGTCAACAGCAGATTTTTGAATTATTAACACATGTTTAACAATTAAAGAAAGACATATTGCTAGGCTATCAAGGCAATTAATTATTTAGTTGTACAAGGTAAAGAGTGGAAAAAAAGATTAAGTACAGTGAATATGACTCTTAGGCTGTGAAGGCAGATATGCATGAAATGCCTGTCAAAAAATTTACTTATTTGAAATCAAATCACATCTGATTGCACGCCTCCATTCCACAGGGCTGGTGCAAAGTTTAATCTCAGGTGAGATTATTAGCCTTCTTTTCCCACCTATTTCCAGAGTCATGCATAAGTCTTTACTGAGAAAGGGTAGGTCTTATATAGAGCTGATGATCAGAATCCAACACTACATAGTGGGTCTGGCTTCCAGGGGCTTTGCACGAATTCTGAGATATGCTTGGGGACAGGACAGATCTTGTTCAAGGCTTGGACTTCTTAGGTGTACCCCTCCCTTCCATCATCTCTCAAGGGAAGTGAGGGAGCCAGCTGTGGGTGGATACACAGCAGCCCTCCAGTCAACTCAGGGCCATCTCTTTTCTTCTCTGCTGCACTTTTTTTCCTGCAGAAGCATTAAGTTCTCTCCAATTCCATTTGGAATACCTGCATACCTGCCACCTTCCCCTCTGAACTGCTTACCTCAATCTCCTCAAAACTAAGGCTTTCATAAGAGGATGAAGGAGAGACTGTCTTCCAGAAGGTTTTTTTTTTGCCTAGCAATACAAATTTCTCTAGATTCAGGAAGCACAAAAACCCAGCTACCTGCATGGAATTGGAAGTGGGAGATGGATGTGAAGGAAAAGACATTATAAGAACAAGCCCAAATTGGTGCATCAACAAGTCATCCCATACCCTTCCACGCCTCCAACCCCCATAAATCTTTGTGTTCTTTTAGCTCAGTTGTCCAGGGATCTTTCCTAAGTAACTCTCCCACACAAAGCTGCAGGGGTGTGATACTTCCCCAGACTTTTCAAGGGTCAGGTATGTGGGCCCAGGTTCAAGGCAGCACTTTTGCCTTTTGACATGAGGAGGCAGCTCTGTGTAACAATTAAAAGCAGATGTATTGATAGGGTATCAGGACGACCAGTGATTCATAAGTACAACGGCGTGAGATGAAGGAAGACTACAGTTCCAAGTCTCCTGGATGAGGAGGACTCTTCATAAAAGAGTTTGTAACTAGCACTCAGGATTAATTGATGCAGAACGTTGCAGCGCCATGGCGGCCATCTGGGAAGTGACCGAGGACTCCCTGTTTGCTGTGTAACTGAGAGGATTGAGGTTATGACAATTAAGTACAAGATAAACTGCCTACCTGAATCCCTAAGCTAGGAATGACCTCCTCTCTTTTTACTCCTCTAATGAAATTCCCTCTGACTTCAAGGGTTTTTTTTTCTTTAATTTGAGCCGTTAGTAAAATAGCATTAAATAATTCTTATATTTATTTATATAAGGTTTGTCTTCCTTGCTAGCTCTATGAGCACAAGGACCAGTATTTGACTTGTTCTTCTGTGTATTTCCAGCACCTAGCACAGTGCTTGGGGCACAGTAGGTGCTCAATAAATAGTTTGGTTGAATGAATGAATGATCAAGGTAAAGGGCATTTGTATTCTAAAGATGTCCGTAGCCATTTTGCCCAGAGCGCAATCTCTTTCTTCCTTTGAGTGCCCAGAGCACTAATTACTTGTGTGACTGAGTTGTCACAGAACATAAAAAGCCTTGTATCACACATTTGCCCAGCACAAGTACCTGCAAGCCCCCAATGGCAGTTTGTAAGGTTGTAGAGGGCAGAGTCGATGACTCGCAATGCTCTGATTCTCTCTGGCAGTAGCACTGAGCTTTGAGCTCAGTGGGAACCTGATATATAGTATTTACAGATAATTGTTCTGTTTAGAAGTAAATATTTGGCACTCAGCCTTTTCTTGCAAATGGTGTTGTTCATATAATGAAAATCCTTTTGCTGGAAATCAGTTGTAGATCCTTCTACTACAAAACAATATATGCATTTCTGGAAAAAAATGCATTTTGTGTATTAAACATAAGAGGGTTTATGGAGAAATTAGGATTGGGAGTAGGCAGTTCAAAACCTTTGCAACTCTGTAACCACAGGCCTCATGAAAACAAGAATTACTACCTTGAGAGAGAATTTAGCAGGGGTGGTGGCAGCTGGAGAAGGCCCCATGGATACTAAAATGCATGTAACCAGTAGGGCGCAGATGGCTGGTCTGGGGGCACTGAGACGATGTATTTGGAAGTGAGCCCCGAGTGCACCTGTCACCAGCAGAGAGCGCTGTGAGGCTCGGGTGGTGGGAGGGGAGCCCTCACTGCAGGCACACATCTTAAGTTTACTTAAAATTGAGCTAAAAGGGCTCTGCTTATGCAACAGCCAAACTTCAGGCTCTTTCCTTTGGTGCTGGAGGTTCTTTCTGTTCTGTCTCCCGTTCCCAAGAAAACTCACCTGTGAACCGACAAAACTCACTCATTATATAGACATCATTCCCTTATTTAACAACCATGTGTGAGCTACCTGTTGTTCAGGATAGACTGTACTTGTGTTTGATCTCCATCTGCTTCTGATGTTCTAGGATGTAGTCCTACTCAGAACTATGGGTTTAAATGGTTTACTTTCACACCCTTTCCTAAAAATAATAACAATGACAATAATAACCACAACCATACCTTTCCACACCTGCAGCCTTTGGGATAAGCCATTTATGGCCCAGAGTGTGGTCTGTCTTGGTGAATGCTCCCTGTGAGTTTTTGAAGAATGTGTATTCTGCTGCTGTTGGACAAAGTAGTCTATAGATGTCAATTATACCCAATTGATTGATGGAGGTGTTGAATTTGACTGTGTCCTTACAGATTTTCTGCCTGCTGATCCATCCATTTCTGAGTAGGCTGTCGATATTTCCAACTATGATAGTGAATCCATCTATTTCTCCTTGCAGTTCTATCAGTTTTTCCTTCCTGTATTTTGATGCTCTGTTGTTAGGTGTATACTCCTTAAGAATTGTGATGCCTTCTTGGAGAATTGACCCCTTTATCATGATTTAAAGCCCCTCTTTATCCCTAATAACTTTCTTTGCTCTGAAGTCTGATCTGTATGAAATTATACTCCTGCTTTCTTTAGATTACTATTGAGGACCAAGATGGCTGAGGAGTAGGAGGATGTGCAGTTCATCTCTCTCCACAAATGCATCAAGAATACATATACATGTACATATCCATATTCTCACAGAACACCAGCTGAACATTAGCAGAAGACCTTGGACACTGGAAAGGACTAGACAGATCCTTGCATAACCTGGTAGGATGAAAGAAAGAAAGCAAAAAGAAGAGGAGAGGAAGAGGGATGGGATCTGTGCTCCTTGTGGGGGAGGTGAAGAAGTTCCTGCACCTGGGGAAGCCCCCTCACTGATGGGGAAATCAGTTGGGACAGAAGGGGAGCACCTGAGGCTGTCAGAGGAGGGTGAAACGGCTGGTCTGTGGCAGACAGGACAGAGTGAGACCTACACAGACAGTCTATGCCACAGCCCTGCATGCCCCAGACTGGGACGTGTGTCCACCCGTGCACATGGGGGCTGAGAGCTGGAACGTGGGGATTGGAGAGCAAACCTGAGGGGAGGACTGCTGTTGGCTATGAGGAGACAGCTTGAGAGGATGGGAGGGAGGAAATCTGCAGCCAGGAATGCTTGTGGAGGAAACCCAGATTGCCATAGGACAAAGATGCCACTGTTGAGTGACACACAGGGGTGGAGCCACCATTGCAGCCTCTCTCTCCAAGCACTGGCCCCCTGCCCTGCCAGGAGCTAATAAAAGGCTGACCTTCTCACACCTGCTGCCAGGTGTTAAGACAAGCCCCCACCAGGGCTGATCTTCTCGTGATGGCTGCCAGGTGCTAGGGCTGGATCTCTCACACCCATGGCCACCAGCTTTCCTGCACAACTGTTGCTGCCAGGGCCCCCACGACCCAGGCAGTCATGCCACCTCCATGCCCTACAATCACTGGGGCAGACCCTAGTACTCCAGGACAGCCTGGGGAACAGACTCCTGTGGGTGGCCCACATGCAGAGGTGGGGCCAAAACCGCAGCTGAGCCCCAGGGGCAGGGTGACTAAGGAAGAGGGAAAAAATTTTTCTGTGCAGCTGCACAAGTTGCAGATTAAATCCCTGTGATCAGCTTGGTAAACCCTGCATCTAAGGAATATCTGAATGGACGAGTGTTCCCACAAATGACACCAGTCTAACTCTAGCAGCTGTGGACTTTGGGGACTAGTACCCATGGGAGTTGGGCCAGGGCAGAGTCTGAGCTGTCCCCACAGTGTCCACAGAGGGACCAGAGACCTACCTAGAGATTTTGGAGGGCCTCCTGGGGAGGTGGAGGTTGGCTGTGACTCGTGGTTGGGGCAAGGACACTGACAGCTGAGACCCCAGGAAAATATAATTATTACTATTTTTTAATGTTTTGGTTTGCTCTGTTGCTTTTTTTATTATTATATGTTTTTATTTTTATTTAGTTTTTAAAAAATTTTTAATACATTAAAAATTTTTTCATATTTCTATTTCTATATTACTTTTTTTTTGTTCTGTGTTTTTTCCTTGTTTTTTTCCTTTCCTTTGCTCTGTTTTGTTTTTATCTCTTTTCCTTTGTTCTATTTGTTCTTATCTTTTTAATCTTTTTTAAATCGTTTTTGTGTGTTTGTTTTGTTTGCTTTTTCCTTCAGTTTGCAGTCTGCTTTTGGTTTGTTTGTACTTTTTGTTTTTGTTAGTTTTGTTTATAATTGTTTGATTTCATTTGGGGGTTCTTTTGTTTGTCTGGTTCTTCTTTTGTTTTTTTGTATTCCCTGTTTTTGTTTTTGGTTTTGGTATGTGTGTGTGTTTCTTTGTTTTGTTTTTGTTTGCTTGGTTTTGCTTTTACCATTTGTCTGGGGTTTTGTCTGTCTGTTCGGTTGTTTGTTTTTAATTGTTCTTGTTGCTGTTTGCTTGTTTTTGTCTTTGCTTTTATCTTGGGGTTTTTTGGTCTATTCGTTTTCATTTTTTTCCTTCCTGCTCCCTTTTTCTTTCTTTCTTTCTTTTTTTCCCCCTTTTTTGCCAGGCCATGTGGCTCGTAGGGTCTTGGTTCCCAAGCCAGGAGTTGGGCCTGAGCCTCTGGGGTGGCAGCACAGAGTCCAGGACACTGGAATGCCAGAGTATTCCCTGCCCCAGGGAATATTAAATGGTGAGAGCTCTCCCAGAGGTCTCCATCTCAACTCCAAGACATAGCTCCACCCAACTGCCTGCAGACTCCAGTGCTGAATGACCCATGCCAAACAACAAGCAGGATAGGAACACAAACCCACCCATCAGCAGACAGGCTCCCTAAGTCATACTAAGCCCACCCCAAAACACACCACCTGATGTGGCCCTACCCATCAGAGTAACAAGATCCAGCTCTACCCACAAGAACACAGGAACAAGTCCCTTCCACCAGGAAGCCAACACAAGCCACTGGACCAACCTCTGGTGTCTGGTGGGGTCAGACACCAGAAGCAAGAGGAACAACGACCCTCCAACCTGCAGAAAGGAGACCTCAAATACAGTGAGTTAGACAAAATGAGAAGACAGAGAAATATGTTGCAAATGAAGGAGCAAGATAAAAACCCACAAGACCAAATAAATGAAGAGGAAATAGACAGTCTACCTGAAAAATTATTCAGAGTAATGATAGTAAAGATGATCCAAAATCTTGGAAACAGAATGGAGAAAATACAAGAAACGTTTAGCAAGGACCTAGAAGAACTAAAGAACAAACAGTGATGAACAACACAACAACTGAAATTAAAAACACACTAGAAGGAATCAATAGCAGAATAATTGAGGCAGAAGCACGGATGAGTGAGCTGGAAGATAGAATGGTGGAAATAACTGCCACAGAGCAGAATAAAGAAAAAAGAATGAAAAGAATTGAGGACAGTCTGAGAGACCTCTGGGACAACATTAAATGCACCAATATTCCAATTATAGGGGTCCCAGAAGAAGAGAGAGAGAAAGGGTCTGAGAAAATATTTGAAGGGATTATAGTTGAAAACTGCAATAACATGGGAAAGGAAATAGTCAATCAAGTCTAGGAAGCACACAGAGTCCCATAGAGGATAAGCCCAAGGGGAAACATGCCAAGACACATATTAATCAAACTAAAAAAAATTAAATACAAAGAAAAAACATTAAAAGCAGCAAGGGAAAAGCAACAAATACCATACAAGGGAATCCACATAAGGTTAACAGCTGATTTTTCAGCAGAAACTCTGCAGGCCAGAAGGGAGTGGCAGGATATATTTAAACTGATGAAAGGGAAGAAACTACAACCAAGAATACTCTACCCAGGAAGGATCAGATTTGATGGAGAAATCAAAGGCTTTACAGACAAGCAAAAAGTAAGAGAATTCAACACCACCACTAGACTAGCTTTTTGCAACAAATGTTAAAAGAACTTCTGGCACAAAAACAGAAATATAGATAAATGAATGGATAGAAAGTCCAGAGATAAACCCACGCACATACGGTCACCTTATCTTTGATAAAGGAGGCAAGAATATACAATGGAGAAAAGAAAGGCTCTTCAACAAGTGGTGCTGGGAAAACTGGACAGCTACATATAAAAGAATGAAATTAGGACACTCCCTAACACCATACACAAAAATAAACTCAAAATGGATTAAAGACCTAAACGTAAGGCCAGACACTCTCAAACTCTTAGAGGAAAACATAGGCAGAAGACTCTGTGATATAAATCATAGCAAGATCCTTTTTGACCCACCTCCTAGGGAAATGGAAATAAAAACAAAAATAAACAAATGGGACCTAATGAAACTTCAAAGCTTTTGCACTGCAAAGGAAACCATAAACAAGATGAAAAGACAACCCTCAGAATGGGAGAAAACATTTGCAAACGAATCAATGGACAAAGGATTAATCTCCAAAACATACAAGCAGCTCATGCAGCTCAATATCAATAAAACAAACAACCCAATCCAAAAATGGGCAGAAGACCTAAATAGACATTTCTCCAAAGAAGATTTACAGATGGCCAACAGGCACATGAAAGGATGCTCAACATCACTAATCATTAGAGAAACGCAAATCAAAACTACAATGAGGTATAACCTCACACCGGTCAGAATGGCCATCATCAAAAAATCTACAAATAATAAATGTTGGCAAGGGTGTGGAGAAAAGGGAACCCTCTTGCAGTGTTGGTGGGAATGTAAATTGATACAGCTACTATGGAGAACAGTATGGAGGTTCCTTAAAAAACTAAAAATAGAACTACCATACGACCCAGCAATCCCACTACTGGGCATATACCCTGAGAAAACCACAATTCAGAAAGAGTCATGAACCACAATGTTCATTGCAGCGCAATTTACAGTAGCCAGGACACAGAAGCAACCTAAGGGTCCATTGACAGATGAATGGATAAAGAAGATGTGACACATATATACAATGGAATATTACTGAGCCATAAAAAGATATGAAATTATTTGTAGTGAGGTGGATGGACCTAGAGTCTGTCATACAGTGAAGTAAGTCAGAAAGAGAAAAACAAATACCGTATGCTAACACATATACATGGAATCTAAAAAGAAAATGGTTCTGATGAACCTAGGGACAGGACAGGAATAAAGACGCAGACGTAGAGAATGGACTTGAGGACATGGGGAGGGAGAAGGGTAAGCTGGGACGAAGTGAGAGAGTAGCACTGACATATATACACTACCAAATGTAAAATAAATAGCTAGTGGAAAGCATCTGCATAGCACAGGGAGATCAGCTGGGTGCTTTATGACCATCAAGAGGGGTGGGATGGGGAGGGTGGGAGGGAGATGTAAGAGGGAGGGTATATGGGGATATATGTATACATATAGCTGATTCACTTTGTTGTGTAGCAGAGACTGACACAACATTGTAAAGCAATTATACTCCAATAAAGATGTTTAAAAAAAAATAACTTCTCTAGGCAGGAAATACAAGGGAAGAAAAAGACCTACAAAAACAAACCCAAAAAACTTGAAAAATGGTAATAGGAACATACTTATTGGTAATTACCATAAATGTGGATTATATGCTCCAACCAAAAGACACAGACTGGCTGAATGGATACAAAAACAAGAGCTGTATATATGTTGTCTATAAGAGACCCACTTCAGACCTAGGGACAAATACAGACTGAAAGTGAGGGGATGGACAAAGATAGTCCATGCAAATGGAAATCAAAAGAAAGCTGGAGTAGCAATACTCATATCAGACAAAAGAGACTTGAAAATAAAGACTGTCACAAGAGACAAGGAAGGACACTACATAATGATCAAGGGATCAATCCAAAAAGAAGATATAAGAATTGTAAATATTTATGCACCTATCACAGAAGCACCTCTATACATAAGGCAAATGCTAATAGCCATAAAAGGGGAAATTGACAGTAATGCAATAATGGTGGGGGACTTTACCACTCCACTTACACAATGGATAGATCATCCAGACAGAAAATTAATAAGGAAACACAACCCTTAAATGATACATCAGACCAGATAGACTTAATTGGTATCTGTAGGACATTCCATCTGAAAGCAGCAGAATACACTTTCTTCTCAAGTGCATATGGAACATTCTGCAGGATAGATCACGTGGTGGGTCACAAATCAAGCCTTGGTAAATTTAAGAAAATTGAAATCTTATCAAGCATCTTTTCTGACCACAATGCTATGAAATTAGAAATCAATTACAGGAAGAAAAAAAACTACAAAACACAAATACATGGAGGCTAAACAATATGCTACCAAATAACCAAGAGATCACTGAGGAAATCAAAAAATACCTAGAAACAAATGACAATGAAAACACAATGACCCAAAACCTATGGGATGCACCAAAAGCAGTTCTAAGAGAGAAGTCTATAGTGATACAATCCCACCTCAAGAACCAAGAAAAATCTCAAATAAAAAACCTAACCTTACACCTAATGCAACTAGAGAAAGAAGAACAAACAAAACCCAAAGTTAATAGAAGGAAAGAAATCATAAAGATCAGAGCAGAAATAAATAAAATAGAAATGAAAAAAACAATACCAAAGATCAATAAAACTAAAAGTTTATTCTTTGAGAAGATAAACAAAGTTGATAAACCTTTAGCCCTACTCATCAAGAAAAAAAGGGAGAGGACTCAAATAAATAAAATTAGAAATGAAAAAAGAGAAGTTACAACTGACACTGCAGAAATACAAAGGATCATAAGAGACTACAAGCAACTATATGCCAATAAAATGGACAACCTGGAAGAAATGGACAAATTCTTAAAAAAGTACAACCTTCCATGACTGAACCAGGAAGAAATAGAAAGTATGAACAGACCCATCACAAGCACTGAAATTGAAACTGTGATTAAAAATCTTCCAACAAACACAAGCCCAGGGTAGATGGCTTCACAGGCAAATTCTATCAAACATTTAGAGAAGAGCTAATACCTATCTTTCTCAAACTCCTTCAAAAAATTTCAGAAGGAGGAACACTCCCAAACTCATTCTATGAGGCCACCATCACCCTGATACCAAAACCAGACAAAGATATCCCCAAAAAAGAAAATTAGAAGCCTATATCACTGATGAACATAGATGCAAAAATCCTCAATAAAACACTAGCAAATCCAACAACACATTAAAGAGATCATACACCATGATCAAGTGGGATTTATCCTAGAGATGCAAGGATTCCTCAATATATGCATATCGATCAACGTGATACACCATATTAACAAACTGAAGAATAAAAACCATATGATCATTTCAATAGATGTAGAAAAAGCTTTCAAAAAAATTCAACACCGATTTATGATAAAAACTCTTCAGAAAGTAAGCATAGTGGGAACCTACCTCAACATAATACATGCCATATATGACAAGCCCACAGCAAACATTATTCTCAATCATGAAATATTGAAAGCATTTCCTCTAAAATCAGGAACAAGACAAGGGTGCCCACTCTCACCACTATTATTCAACATTGTTTTGGAAGTCCTAGCCATGGCAATCAGAGAAGAAAAAGAAATAAAAGGAATCCAAATTGGAAAAGAAGTAAAACACTAACTGTTTGCAGATAACATGATACTATACATAGAAAATCCTAAAGATGCCACCAGAAAACTACTAGAGCTAATCAATGAATTTACTAAAGTCACAGGATACAAAATTAATACACAGAAATCTCTTGCATTCCTACACACTAAAAATGAAAGATCAGAAAGAGAAATTAAGGAAGCAATCCCATTTATCACTGCAACAAAAATAATAAAATACCTAAGAATAAACCTAACTAAGGAGGCAAAAGACCTGTATGCAGAAAACTATAAGATACTGATGAAAGAAATTAAAGATGACACAAACAGATGGAGAGATATACTATGTTCCTGGATTGGAAGAATCAATACTGTGAAAATGACTACCTAAAGCAATCTACATATTCAAAGCTATCCCTATGAAATTACCAATGGCATTTTTCCCAGAACTAGAACAAAAATTTTTACAATTTGTATGGAAACACAGAAGACCCCGAATAGCCAAAGCAATCTTGGGAAAAAAATGGAGCTGGAGGAATCAGGTTCCCTGACTTCAGACTATACTACAAAGCTATAGTAATCAAGATAGTATGGTACTGGCACAAAAACAGAAATATAGATCAATGGGACAGAATAGAAAGCCCAGAGATAAACCCACACAACTATGGTCACCTAATCTATGACAAAGGAGGCCAGAATATACAATGGAGCAAAGGTAGCCTTTTCAATAAGTGGTGCTGGGAAAACTGGACAGCTACGTGTAAAAGAATGAAATTAGAACACTCCCTAACACCATACACAAAAATAAACTCAAAATGGATTAAAGACCTACATGTAAGACCGGACACTATAAAACTCTTAGAGGAGAACATAAGCAGAACATTCTGACGTAAATCACAGCAAGATCTAAAAACGAAAATAAACAAATGGGACCTAATTAAACTTAAAAGCTTTTGCATAGCAAAGGAAATCATAAACAAGATGAAAAGAGAGCCCTCAGAATGGGAGAAAATATTTGCAAATGAAGCAACTGCCAAAGGATTAATCTCCAAAATATAGAAAGAGCTCATGCAGCTCAATATGAAAAAAACAAACAACTCAATCAAAAATGTCGATTTAAACAGACATTTCTCCAAAGAAGACATACAGATGGCCAAGAAGCACATGAAAATATGCTCAACATCACTAATTATTAGAGAAATGCAAATCAAAACTACAATGAGGTATCACCTCACACTGGTCAGAATGGCCATCATCAAAATATATATAAACAATAAATGCTGGAGAGGGTGTGGAGAAAAAGGAACTCTCACACATTGTTGGTGGGAATGTAAATTAATACAGCCAATATGGAGAACCATATGGAGTTTCCTTAAAAAACTAAAAATAGAACTACCATACGACCCAGCAATCCCACTACTGGGCATATACCCTGAGAAAACCATAATTCAAAAAGACACATGCTTCCCAATATTCAGTGCAGCATTATTTACAATAGCCAAGACTTGGAAGCAACCTTGATGTCCATCAACAGATGAATGGATAAAAAAGATGTGGCACATATAGAGTACTGTTAGCACAGTGTATCTTTCTCCATCCCTTAACTTTTTACCTATGGTGTTTTTCAATTTAAAATGGGTTTCATGTAGATAATATACAGCTGGATCTTGTTTTTTTTTTTTTTTTTAATTAATTAATTAATTTATCTTTGGCTGTGTTAGGTCTTCGTTTCTGTGCCAGGGCTTTCTCCAGTTGTGGCAAGCGGGGGCCACTCTTCATCACGGTGCGCGGGCCTATCACTCTCGTGGCCTCTCCCGTTGTGGAACACAGGCTCCAGATGCGCAAGCTCAGTAGTTGTGGCTCACGGGTTTAGTTGCTCCGCGGCATGTGGGATCCTCCCAGACTAGGGCTTGAACCTGTGTCCCCTGCATTGGCAGGCGGATTCCTAACCACTGCGCCACCAGGGAAGCCCTGGATCTTGTTTTTTGATCCACTCTGACAACATCTGTCTTTCGATTGGTGCATTTAGATCATTGACACTCAGAGTAATTATTGATATAATTGGATTAATATCTACCATATTTTTACTGTTTTCTATTTGTTGCCCTTGTTCTTTGTTCCTTATAGTCTTTTTTTGCCTTTCCTGGTTTTCACTGAGAATTTTGTATGATTCCATTTTCTCTCCTTTGTAAGCATATCAGTTAAAGTTCCTTTCATTAAAGTTTTTAGTGGTTTCCCTAGAGTTTGCAATATATATTTACAACTAATCCAAGTCCACTTTCAAATAACACTATACCCTTAGTGTTATGTGTACATAAGCATACATAATTGAATACACACTTACCATTGTTATTTTGCACAAATTCTTATCTGTTAGATCAATTAAGGATAAAAAAAATGAAGGGTTTTTGTTTTACCTTCACTTGTTCCTTCTTTAATGTTCTTTCTTTATGTAGACCTGAGTTTCTGTCTCTATTGGTTCCTTTCTCTGTAAAGAACTTTTGTTAACATTTCTTGCAAGGAAGATCTACTGGCTACAAATTCTCTGAAGTTTTGTTTGCCTGAGAAGGTCTTTATTTCTCTTCACTTTTGAAGGATAATTTCAGAGAGTACTGAATTCTAGGTTGGTGGGTTGTTTTACTCTCAACACTTTAGATATTTGACTCCATTCTCTTCTTGCTTCCATGATTTCTGAGGAGAAGTCAGGTATAATTCTTATCCTTGTTCCTCTATAGGTAAGGTGCTTTTTCCCCTCTGGTTTCTTTCAGGGTATTTTCTTTTTGTTGTTGTTGTTGTTTTTCCTGCTTTTTTTTTCTTTCTTTTTTAACATCTTTATTGGAGTATAATTGCTTTACAATGGTGTGTTAGTTTCTGCTTTATAACAAACTGAATCAGTTATACATATACATATGTCAGGGTATTTTTTTAATCTTTAATTTTCTGTGGTTTGAATATGCAATACCTGGGTGTAGTTCTTTTCTTGGCATTTATCCTACTTGGTGTTCTGAAAGCTTCCTGGATCTGTGGTTTGGTGTCTGACTTTAATTGGGGAAATTCTCATTCATTATTGCTTCAAATATTTCTTTTGTTCTTTTCTCTTTTCTCCTTCTGGTATTTCCATTACATGTATTTTGCACCTTTTGTAGTTGTCCCACAGTTCTTAGATATTCTGTTCTTTTGTTTTTTTCCTTTTCAGTTTTTGTTGTTTTTCAGTTTTGAGGATTCTATTGACATATCCTAAAGCTCAGAGATTCTTTCCTCAGCTGTGTCCATCAAGAGCATATTTTTTTTGTTATTTCTTTTTGGTTCTTTCTTAGGATTTCCATCTCTCTGATTACATTGTCTACGTCTTCTTGCATTCTGTCTACTTTACCTATTAGAGTCCTTAGCATATTAATCGTAGTTGTTTGAAGTGCCTGGTCTGATAATTCCAGTATTCCTGGCATGTCTGGTTCCATTGTTTGTTCTGTCTCTTCAAACTGCTTTTTTTGCCTTTTGGTATGCCTTGTAATTTTTTCTCGATAGTTGGACATGATATACTATGTAAAAGGAACTGCTATAAAAAGACTTTAGCAGTGTGGTAGTAAGGCATGCAGGGGAATTCTGTGTATGTGTGTGGTAATCACTGTCCTGTGATTAGGTCTCAGTCTTTTAGTGAGCCTGTGCCTCTGGATCGTGAACTACACAAGTGCGTCTCAGTTTTTTTCCCACCCCTTAGATAGACTGACTAGAGTTTGCTGGATTTGGATTTTTATTTCCCCCCAGGTCAGTTAGGCTCTGATAAAATCCCAGCTGGTTAAGCTCTTGTTAAATAGTTTCTCCTTGCTAAGAAGAACAGAGTACTCTGGTATATTTGAAATGGTTCATTTTTATTTCCTCCTTCCAGAAGCATGAGGTAATTTTTCTCTGATATTTACATGGGAACCTAGTGGAGCCCCAGGAGGTAACACAAAAGTGACTAGGTTTTTATCTCTGCAACTTGTCCACACTGAGCCTTGAGCAATTCATCATTTACAATTCTGGTTTTCTTACCTGGCCCTGGTTCCCAGAGATATTTCAGCTCCTGAGTTTTTGCTCCAGTAAGTTGTGATTTTTCTGTTTACCTGTTGGTCCCTTCAGTTTTGGGGGTAGCAGGTTGCCTTGTAACCTCACTTCTTTATGTATCCAGGAAGAGTTGTTGATTTTTCAGTCTGTTTAGCTTTTTACTTGTTAGTATGGAGTGGTGACTTCCACACTTCTTATATGCAGAACCAGAAACCAAAACTACCTGATAAGCATTTTACAGATTTTGTCTATTTAATGCTCAAAGCAACCTTACAATGAAGATATCCTTGTGCTCTTGTTACTGATGAATAGACTTCCCCTTGGAGCAGACCACGGTCTCATGGGGGGTTAGGGATGGTGCCTGGATATTAAGCTGGTCCACTGGCCCTCAAGCCAAGCTGTGTAGTGAAGAAGGTCTGGAAAAGCATCCTAAAAGCTCTGACCTTTCTCCTCTCCTGGTCTCAGTGAGGTTACACTAACTTTCAAAGGGAAGAGTGGCTGGTCATTTCTTTTTTAAAAATTAATTAATTAATGGCTGTGTTGGGTCTTCGTTTCTGTGCGAAGGCTTTCTCTAGTTGTGGCAAGTGGGGGCCACTCTTCATTGCGGTGCGCGGGCCTCTCACTATCGCGGCCTCTCTTGTTGTGGAGCACAGGCTCCAGACGCGCAGGCTAAGTAATTGTGGCTCACGGGCTTAGTTGCCCCACGGCATGTGGGATCTTCCCAGACCAGGGCTCGAACCTGTGTCCCCTGCATTGGCAGGCAGATTCTCAACCACTGCACCACCAGGGAAGCCCCTGGTCATTTCTTTTTGTTCACCATCCATAGGTAACTGACTTATCTGGTATCTGGCTTAACAGACAAATGGTGAAAGTCTTTTTAGATTGGCAAGATGAATCATTTGTTTTCAAGCTGACGTTTTCTCTCCTTGAAGCTTCCCAACCCCTTGTTTTATAGTCAGTCAATTCTGCTGAGAATTTTCAAGAAAGATTTCTTCCTTTATTATTCTGGAAATACTGTATCAGTCTCTCCCCCTAAGCACTTCTGAACTCACCAGGGGCTGACAAAAATTAAACTTCTTGAAGACAGAAGGTAATTAAGTTTCTCCTCTAGTGCCAAAAACGTAATTGAAGATTTTAGACAACGACTTACATTTTTTTCTTTTCAGTCTACCTACAACATCTATAGAAACATAGCTTGTTTTTAAATAGATTATCACATGACGCCAACCACTTCTAGTACTTTAATGGAAAAACATTCTAGATTAATATGCTTAAGATTGTTGGCTATGGTATTTACTGAAGGGTGTACTGATAGAGTAAATGTGTTAAGTCAATAGCATCAACCAGAAGTATGAAACAAAAATTTGTAAAAATCTAATGGTGTTATTGTTTATAAATTGATCAGGTACTGGAGCAGGGATCTCCAGAAAAGAGCTCTCAAACTTACTTAAAATAAGTTTTATGCCCATAAGCTAAATCAAAATACAGTGGAGAAAGAAATGGTTGAGGTCAAGTATCAATCAATTGCTTATAAAATCCTAAGCCTGTTGAAGGAGATACTTTTAGTTTCTCACATTATAAAAAAGGGAAGCTTGGAACACAGCAGAGATGAGCAATGTGACCTTAGTAAAACAATGAGGTGAGAGACCAGGAGCAGAGATATAGTGTGTAGTTTTCTGAATTAGTGAGCTAGCATGGGAACAAGCTAGCGATACGCACCAAAATGCCTTCTGTGCACATTGGGGTCAGTGTCTCTCTGGTCCCTCTTCTGAATTCCAACAAAGATGTTAATGTAAGATATTTAGTTGGTTTAAACTTGAAGCTGTCATCTTCCTCTGTGTCTTATTATAAAATAATTCTTATGGGCAAAGAGAAGCCCATAAATAACCTCTCAAAATCTCACTATATTTCATCCATCTTTTCTAGATCAAATTTGACTCCTACTGCTTTTTCCATGGGTCTGTTTGGTATGTATGATGGCAAGCAGAGCATGTTGTCTTCTGGGCTATCACACTGGAACTGGGTTGTAGATTGCACTACAGGAAGGAAAATAAAATACATTTTATGGTGGCAATACGGTACCCTTTTGGTCTGGCTATTGGGACAAATCAGGGCACGTCTATGTGGCTTTACTTCTGAAAGACATCTTAAATTCGTTATATGGATTGATAAATTATTTAACTTACAACATGAACTGACTACTATCAATTTTTATGGCTGAGGTGCTCTGGAGTGACATATGTCTGAAGTCTGAAAAACGTGAAGTCATTAACTGGCAACCTGAAAACTGTAAAGGTATGTTCTCAGCCCCAAGAGAGCCTGAACTCTTCATAAGATGCAACTTTACTTTGCTCTCCTTGATATTCGGTGTGGCAAAGGAAAATGGCACATATAATTCACACAGTGCTGTAAAAATTCCCACCTTATTATTTTTATTTTTTTATTTTGTTTATTTTTATTTTTTAAGAAGTCATGCTTCAAGGCAGTTTTCTCAGCATTTGAAAAGGTTGGTCAGCATACCATTTCTCCTTTACAACCGAGTGAAATATATTAAGATTTGTTCCACAGCATGAGAGAAAGGGTAGCATAATGGGTAAAAACATGGATTCTGGAGTCAGCCAACTGAGGTTCAAATTCCGGCTCCACCAGGCACTATCTCTGTAACTTTGGGCAAGTTCCTTTACTTCTCTGTGTCTCAGATTAAATGAGTGTGTGTGTGTGTGTGTGTTTGTGTGTGTGTGTGTGTGTGTGTGTGTGTGTGTGTGATAAATACTATGTGTTTGCTATATATTTCATAAGCCAAAGTAAAGTTTTGCATATTTAGTTCAGAAATTTTAAAGACTGACTTTGAGTTACTGTACATAAATTTCTGAGCAAAATCAGTGATCATAAATGAAACATAAATGACTCTTAACTGGAAGATAAACAAACATCGGAGAAAGAATTTCAATGTCCTATGTATGTTGGCAATTCACTTCTGATTCCTTGAAGAGATCTGCTCATTTCTGATATATTTATCTTCTAGAGGAGTTAAATCTTTTCTAAGTATAGATTCAGCGAACTCAATTATAACATATAAAAACTTTGCTATAATAAACAAGTTTATCTTCTCTTCCAATTGCTACTCATATTTCTTCTCCCACTTCAGCAAATTAACAGATCTTAAAATTTCATCATGTTTCTCTAACTTTGTTTCTTAACTTTGCAAACACAGAACTACTAAAAAAACAAAACAAAACAAAACAAAGAAACAACACATTGCCACAAAACAAAAACAAATGAACTTTTAGCGCTTTCCATTCACAAAACTGTATTTTTCTCTTTCTCCATTCACTCTCTTTGGTGTGTTAAACACCTAGCATGTTGCAGATGTTGACCAAGAAGCTACTACAAATGTTTCTCATGACGCTTCTTATAGAGCTCTCAAGCTGAGAGATTACCTTAGGAAAAGAAATAATGGGATTTGATTTCTCCAAGAAGCCTCAATTCCTGGAGCATACGGTAAGACACCAAACAATTGATATCTAGTCTCATAGCATTGTGGTCAGAAAAGATACTTGATACGATTTCAATTTTCTTAAATTTACCAAGGCTTGGTTTGTGACCCAAGATATGATCTATCCTGGAGAATGTTCCATGAACACTTGAGAAGAGAATACATTCTGTTGTTTTTGGATGGAATGTCCTATAAATATCAATTAAGCCCATCTTGTTTAATGTATCATTTAAAGCTTGTGTTTCCTTATTTATTTTCATTTTGGATGATCTGTTCATTGGTAAAAGTGGGGTGTTAAAGTCCCCTACTATGGTTGTGTTACTGTCGATTTCCCCTTTTATGGCTGTTAGTATTTGCCTTATGTATTTAGGCGCTCCTATGTTGGGTGCATAAATATTTACAATTGTTATATATTCTTCTTGGATTGATCCCCTGATCATTATGTAGTGTCCTTCTTTGTCTCTTGTAATAGTCTTTATTTTAAAGTCTATTTTGTCTGATATGAGTATTGCTACTGCAGCTTTCTTTTGATTTCCATTTGCATGGAATATCTTTTTCCATCCCCTCACTTTCAGTCTGTATGTGTCCCTAGGTCTGAAGTGAGTCTCTTGTGGACAGCATATATATGGGTCTTGTTTTTGTATACATTCAGCCAGTCTATGTCTTTTGGTTGGAACATTTAATCCATTTACATTTAAGATAGTTAAAGATATGTATGTTTCTATTACCATTTTCTTAATTGTTTTGAGTTTGTTATTGTAGGTCTTTTCCTTCTTTTGTTTTTCCTGCCTAGAGAAGTTCCTTTAGCCTTTGTTGTAAAGCTGGTTTGGTGGTGCTGAATTCTCTTAGCTTTTGCTTGTCTGTAAAGGTTTTAATTTCTCCATCAAATCTGAATGAGATCCTTGCTGGGTAGAGTAATCTTGGTTATAGTTTTTTCCCTTTCATCACTTTAAATATGTCCTGCCACTCCCTTCTGGCTTGCAGAGTTTCTGCTGAAAGATCAGCTGTTAACCTTATGGGGATTCCCTTGTATGTAATTTGTTGTTTTTCCTTTGCTGTTTTTAGTATTTTTTCTTTGTATTTAATTTTTGATAGTTTGATTAATATGTGTCTTGTACGTGTTTCTCCTTGGATTTATCCTGTATGGGACTCTCTGTGCTTCCTTGACTTAATTAACTATTTCCTTTCCCATATTAGGGAAGTTTTCAACTGTAATGTCTTTTAATATTTTCTCAGTCCCTTTCTTTCTCTCTTCTTCTTCTGGGACCCCTATAATTCGAATGTTGGTGCGTTTAATGTTGTGTCAGAGGTCTCTAAGACTGTCCTCAATTCTTTTCAGTTTTTTTTCTTTATTCTGCTCTGCAGTAGTTATTTCCCCTATTTTATCTTCCAGGTCACTTATCTGTTCTTCTGCTATTGATTCCTTCTGGAGAATTTTTAATTTCGTTTTTTGTGTTGTTCCTCATTGTTTGTTTGCTCTTTAGTTCTTCTAGGTCCTTGTTAAACATTTCTTGTATTTTCTCCACTCTATTTCCAAGATTTTGGATCATCTTTACTATCATTACTCTGAATTCTTTTTCAGGTAGACTGCCTATTTCCTCTTCGTTTGTTTGGTCTGGTGCGTTTTTACCTTAATCTGCTCTGTGTTTCTCTGTCTTCTCCTTTTGGTTGACTTACTGCGTTTGGGATCTCCTTTTTGCAGCTGCCAGTTTGTAGTTCCCGTTGTTTTTGGTGTCTGCCCCCAGTGGCTAAGGTTGGTTTAGTGGGTTGCGTAGGCTTCCTGGTGGAGGGGACTAGTGCCTGTGTTCTGGTGGATGAGGCTGGATCTTGTCTTTCTGGTGGGCAGGACCGCACCTTGTGGTGTGTTTTGGGGTGTCTGTGACCTTATTATGATTTTAGGCAGCCTCTCTGGTAATGGGTTGGGCTGTGTTCCTGTCTTGCTAGCTGTTTGGCATAGGATGTCCAGCATTGTAGCTTGCTGGTTGTTGGGTGGAGCTGGGTCTTAGAGTTGAGATGGACATCTCTGGGAGACCTTTCACCATTTGATATTACATGGAGCCAGGAGGTCTCTGGTGGACCTATGTCCTGAACTTGGCTCTCCCACCTCAGAGGCACAGACCTGACACCCAGCCCGAGCACCAAGACTGTCAGCCACACAGCTCAGAAGAAAAGGGAGAAAAAAAGAAAGAAAGAAAAATAAAATAAAATAAAGTTATTAAAATAAAATAATTATTAAAAATAAAAAAATTAAAAAGTAATAAAGAAAGAAATAGAAAGAAGGAAGAGAGCAACCAAACCAAAAAACAAATCCACCAATGATAACAAGCGCTAAGAACTATCGTATAAAAAACCAACCAAACAAACAAACAAAAAACGGACAGACAGAACCCTAGGACAAATGCTAAAAGCAAAGCTATACAGACAAAATCTCACAAAGAAGCATACAGATACACAGTCACAAAAAGAGAAAAAGCAAAAAAAAAAAAAAAAATTTATATATTAAAAAAAAAAGGAGGAAGACAGGAACCAAATCAATAAACAAATCTACCAATGATAATAAACTCTGAATACTAAACTAAGGTAACCATAACACGAGAAACAAATTAGATGCAGAAAGCAAACCCCAAACCTACAGTTGCTCCCAAAGTCCACCGCCTCTATCTTGGGATGATTTGTTTTCTATTCAGGTATTCCAGAGATGTAGGGTACAATAAGTTGACTGTGGAGATTTAATCTGCTGCTCCTGAGGCTGCTGGGAGAGATTTCCCTTTCTCTGCTTTGTTCACACAGCTCCTGGGGTTCAGCTTTGGATTTGGCCCTGCCTCTGCTTGTAGGTCTCCTGAGGGCGTCTGTTCCTCGCTCAGACAGGACGGGGTTAAAGGAGCGGCTGATTAGGGGGCTCCAGCCCACTCAGGCCGGGGGGGAGGGAGGGGTACTGAATGCGGGGCGAGTCTGCAGCAGCAAAGGCCAGCATGATGCTGCAGCAGCCTGAGGTGCACCGTGTGTTCTCCTGGGGAAGTTGTCCCTGGATCATGGGAGCCTGGCAGTGGCGGGCTGCACAGGCTCCCAGGAGGGGAGGTGTGGACAGTGACCTGTGCTTGCACACAGGCTTCTTGGTGGTTGCAGCAGCAGCTTTAAAGTTTCATGCCTGTCTCTTGTGTCTGCACTGGTAGCCGCGGCTCATGCCTATCTCTGGAGATCGTTTAAGAGGTGCTCTGAATCCCTGCTCCTCTTGCACTGTGAAACGATGGTCTCTTGCCCTTAGGCAGGTCCAGACATTTTCCTGGACTCCCTCCCAGGTAGCCGTGGTGCATTAGCCCCCTTCAGGCTGTGTTCGTGAAGCCAACCTCCCCACTCCTCTCCCTGCGATCTGACTTCCGAAGCCCAAGCCTCAGCTCCCAGCCCCCACCCGCCGCAGCGTGTGAGCAGACAAACCTCTCAGGCTGGTGAGTGCTGGTCAGCACTGATCCTCTGTGTGGGAATCTCTCCACTTTGCCCTCTGCACCCCAATTTTTGTGCTCTCCCCTGTGGCTCTGAAGTTTCCCCCACCACCCCCGTCTCTGCCAGTGAAGGGGCTTCCTAGTGTGTGGAAACTTTCCCTCCTTCATAGCTCCCTCCCAGAGGTGCAGGCCCTGTCCCTATTCTTTTGTCTCTGTTTTTTCTTTTGCCCTACCCAGGTACGTGGGGAGTTTCTTGTCTTTTGGGAAGTCTGAGGTCTTCTGCTGGTGTTCAGTAGGTGTTCTGTAGGAGCTGTTCCACGTGTAGATGTATTTCTGATGTATTTGTGGGGAGGAAGGTGATCTCCACATCTTACTCCTCCGCCATCTTGTAGGTCTCCCCTCTATGCTCAATATCTTGTAATAATCGATAATAGAAAATAATCTGAAAAAGAATATATATTTATATGTGTAACTGAATCACTTTTCTGTACACTTGAAACTATGACAGCATTGTAAATTAACTATACTTCAATAAAAGCACACACACACACACACACACACACACAAAATCCAGTGCTTCTAGTGTAATAGGCATTCAGGATTGACTAAAAGTCCTATAAAAACTGGAGATGAATATATTAAAAATAGTTTTTAGTATTACTTTCCAACATAGGTTTGAAGCAGTTTATGAGGTATTGACAATCTGGTGGGATTCCACAGAGGATGACCAGCAAAGACTGAAGTTTGGAATCTTGTCACCTGAAGGGTTAGAGGGAGGCAGAGATGTTAAGCCTGGTGAAGAGGAGGGGAAATCAAAGCTGTCTTGTTATATTGGAAGTGATGATTTGGAAAAGAGGAAGTACATTTGTTCAGTGTTACTTAAAGAGCATAATTAGCATACAGGTGGAAGTTATAGAAAATTAAATTTCAACTCAGTATAAGAAAGAACCAAGTAACAATTAGAAGTACCCAGAAAGTAGATTTGTGTTGCTTTGGGACATAGTTAATGTTCTTGTCAAATTAGCTAATCTGACTGACATTGTTTAGTCATTTACCAGGGATTCTTTACTAGATCACATTGAATGGAAGTTAAGTCTTGCTAATCTCTCAATTCCCTTGCAACTATAACATTCTGTGCATTAAAAAATCATATTAAAAAAATCAAGATTCTCTTTTGGAGGCAGAAGCAGTCAAGGGTAGCCTAGGGTTAGGGTTAGGCTTAGGGTTAGACTTAGGGTACGGCTTAGGGTACGGGTTCGGGGAGGTGTTCGGGTACGGCATATGGTATGGGTTAGGGTTAGGGTTAGGGTTAGTGTTAGGGTTAGGGCTCGGTTTAGGGTACGGGTTAGGATTAGGGTACGTGTTAGGGTTAGGGTAGGGGTTAGGGTTAGGGTACGCGTTAGGGTTAGGGTAGTTATAAAAAAAAAAAATAAAGAAGCATATTTGTACTTCTAATAAAAAGAAAAAAAAAAAAAATCAAGATTCTAAGTCAGGAACAAACACATTGCAGCCCAAGTTGCACAGAGGAAAAAAAATGCATATGGCTCTCCAAAAGAAGAATAGAAAGAAAGAAGTTGAGTGTATTTTCCTGGACTTCACTGGGAATGTGTAGACTTCCTCTATGAGCACTTATTAGACATGTGTTATATCATAGCACCATACTAGACTCTGTACAAAACCTCCTGCAGGGGTCAGGAGTCATGCTTTTTGGGTGACCCCGCATCTGAACTCCTTCTGTATGTTTTGGAGGATTCCTTCACTTTATAAGCCTGGGAGAGAGGTAGATCTCATTTCTTTTTACATAATCTGTTTTCAAGTTTTTTCAGACTTACCTGTGACTAAGTCATGGGGATCCATAAATTAGAGGCATCTGTTGGACTTGCAAGGGTTGTGAGGATTCTCCTCGAGGGGAGTAATAGTTTTGGGAAGAGGTACTGGAGCAGCAGAAGCTGTGGTGCTCAAGGTAGCATCCAGGATCCAGGCTGGAGATCTCCATGGGGCATGATTTAGCCTCTAATGTCTGGTGGCCATGGCCGGGGCATCCTCACCAGCAGTTCTACAACATAATGTCAGGCATTGTTCCTGATCACATATTCCTAAACCTTGTTCTCTAGCCTTCTTAAAAATCCTATGAAATGTGTAATATCTTTTTTTTAAATTTATTTTTATTTTTTTAAACATCTTTATTGGAGTATAATTGCTTTACAATGGTGTGTTAGTTTCTGCTTTATAACAAAGTGAATCAGTTATACATATACATATGTTCCCATATCTCTTCCCTCTTGCATCTCCCTCCCTCCCACCCTCCATATCCCACCCCTCTAGGTGGTCACAAAGCACCGAGCTGATCTCCCTGTGCTATGCGGTTGCTTCCCACTAGCTAGCTATTTTACATTTAGTAGTGTATATATGTCCATGACACTCTCTCACCCTGTCACATCTCACCCCTCCCCCTCCCCATATCCTCAAGTCCATTCTCTAGTAGGTCTGTGTCTTTATTCCCGTCTTGCCACTAGGTTCTTCATGACCTTTTTTTTTTTTTTTCCTTAGATTCCATATATATGTGTTAGCATACTGTATTTGTTTTTCTCTTTCTGACTTACTTCACTGTATGACAGACTCTAGGTCCATCCACCTCACTACAAATAATTTCATATCTTTTTATGGTTCAGTAATATTCCATTGTATATATGTGTCACATCTTCTTTATCCATTCATCTGTCAATGGACCCTTAGGTTGCTTCTGTGTCCTGGCTACTGTAAATTGCGCTGCAATGAACATTGTGGTTCATGACTCTTTCTGAATTGTGGTTTTCTCAGGGTATATGCCCAGTAGTGGGATTGCTGGGTCGTATGGTAGGTCTATTTTTAGTTTTTTAAGGAACCTCCATACTGTTCTCCATAGTAGCTGTATCAATTTACATTCCCACCAACAGTGCAAGAGGGTTCCCTTTTCTCCACACCCTCTCCAGCATTTATTGTTTCTAGATTTTTTGATGATGGCCATTCTGACCGGTGTGAGATGATACCTCATTGTAGTTTTGATTTGCATTTCTCTAATGATTAATGATGTTGAGCATTCTTTCATGTGCCTGTTGGCCATCTGTATATCTTCTTTGGAGAAATGTCTATTTAGGTCTTCTGCCCATTTTTGGATTGGGTTGTTTGTTTTTTTGTTATTGAGCTGCATGAGCTGCTTGTAAATCTTGGAGATTAATCCTTTGTCAGTTGCTTCATTTGCAAATATTTTCTCCCATTCTGAGGGTTGTCTTTTGGTCTTGTTTATGGTTTCCTTTGCTGTGCAAAAGCTTTTAAGTTTCATTAGGTCCCATTTGTTTATTTGTGTTTTTATTTCCATTTCTGTAGGAGGTGGGTCAAAAAGGATCTTGCTGTGATTTATGTCATAGAGTGTTCTGCCTATGTTTTCCTGTAAGAGTTTGATAGTCTCTGGCCTTACACTTAGGTCTTTAATCCATTTGGAGTTTATTTTTGTGTATGGTGTCAGGGAGTGTTCTAATTTCATACTTTTACATGTACCTGTCCAATTTTCCCAGCACCACTTATTGAAGAGGCTGTCTTTTCTCCACTGTATATGCTTGCCTCCTTTATCAAAGATAAGGTGACTGTATGTGCATGGGTTTATCTCTGGGCTTTCTATCCTGTTCCATTGATCTATATTTCTGTTTTTGTGCCAGTACCAAACTGTCTTGATTACTGTAGCTTTGTAATATAGTCTGAAGTCAGGGAGCCTGATTCCTCCAGCTCCATTTTTCGTTCTCAAGATTGCTTTGGCTATTCGGGGTCTTTTGTGTCTCCATACAAATTGTGAAATTTTTTGTTCCAGTTCTGTGAAAAATGCCTGTGGTAGTTTGATAGGGATTGCATTGAATCTGTAGATTGCTTTGGGTAGTAGAGTCATTTTCACAATGTTGATTCTTCCAATCCAAGAACATGGTATATCTCTCCATCTATTTGTATCCTCTTTAATTTCTTTCATCAGTGTCCTATAATTTTCTGCATACAGGTCTTTTGTCTCCTTAGGTAGGTTTATTCCTAGCTATTTTATTCTTTTTGTTGCAATGGTAAAAGGGAGTGTTTTCTTAATTTCACTTTCAGATTTTTCATCGTTAGTGTATAGGAATGCAAGAGATTTCTGTGCATTAATTTTGTATCCTGCTACTTTACCAAATTCATTGATTAGCTCTAGGAGTTTTCTGGTAGCATCTTTAGGATTCTCTATGTATAGTATCATGTCATCTGCAAACAGTGACAGCTTTACTTCTTCTTTTCCGATTTGGATTCCTTTTATTTCTTTTTCTTCTCTGATTGCTGTGGCTAACACTTCCAAAACTATGTTGAATAATAGTGGTGAGAGCGGGCAACCTTGTCTTTTTCCTGATCTTAGTGGAAATGGTTTCAGTTTTTCACCATTGAGGACAATGTTGGCTGTGGGTTTGTCATATATGGCCTTTATTATGTTGAGGAAAGTTCCCTCTATGCCTACTTTCTGCAGGGCTTTTATCATAAATGGGTGTTGAATTTTGTCGAAAGCTTTCTCTGCATCTATTGAGATGATCATATGGTTTTTCTCCTTCAGTTTGTTAATATGATGTATCACGTTAATTGATTTGAGTATATTGAAGAATCCTTGCATTCCTGGAATAAACCCCACTTGATCATGGTGTATAATCCTTTTAATGTGCTGTTGGATTCTGTTTGCGAGTATTTTGTTGAGGATTTTTGCATCTATGTTCATCAGTGATATTGGCCTGTAGTTTTCTTTCTTTGTGACATCTTTGTCTGGTTTTGTTATCAGGGTGATGGTGGCCTCGTAGAATGAGTTGGGGAGTGTTCCTCCTTCTGCAAAATTTTGGAAGAGTTTGAGAAGGATTGTTGTTAGTTCTTCTCTAAATGTTTGATAGAATTCGCCTGTGAAGCCATCTGGTCCTGGGCTTTTGTTTGTTGGAAGATTTTTAATCACAGTTTCAATTTCAGTGCTTGTGATTGGTCTGTTCATATTTTCTATTTCTTCCTGGTTCAGTCTCGGCAGGTTGTGCATTTCTAAGAATCTGTCCATTTCTTCCAGTTTGTCCATTTTATTGGCATAGAGTTGCTTGTAGTAATCTCTCATGATCGTTTGTATTTCTGCAGTGGCAGTGGTTACTTCTCCTTTTTCATTTCTAATTCTATTGATCTGAGTCTTCTCCCTTTTTCTCTTGATGAGTCTGGCTAATGGTTTATCAATTTTGTTTATCTTCTCAAAGAACCAGCTTTAAGTTTCATTGATTTTTGCTATTGTTTCCTTCATTTCTTTTTCATTTATTTCTGACCTGATCTTTATAATTTCTTTCCTTCTGCTGGCTTTGGGGTTTTTTTCTTCTTCTTTCTCTAATTGCTTTAGGTGCAAGTTTAGGTTGTTTATTCGAGATGTTTCCTGTTTCTTGAGGTAGGCTTGTATTGCTATAAACTTCCCTCTTAGAACTGCTTTTGCTGCGTCCCATAGGTTTTGGGTCGTCGTATCTCCATTGTCATTTGTTTCTAGGTATTTTTTGATTTCCCCTTTGATTTCTTCAGTAATCACTTCGTTATTAAGTAATGTATTGTGTAGCCTCCATGTGTTTGTATTTTTTACAGATCTTTTCCTGTAATTGATATCTAGTCTCATAGCGTTGTGGTCCGAAAAGATACTTGATACAATTTCAATTTTCTTAAATTTACCAAGGCTTGATTTGTGACCCAAGATATGATCAATCCTGGAGAATGTTCCATGAGCACTTGAGAAAAATATGTATTCTGTTGTTTTTGGGTGGAATGTCCTATAAATATCAATTAAGTCCATATTGTTTAATGTATCATTTAAAGCTTGTGTTTCCTTATTTATTTTCATTTTGGATGATCTGTCCATTGGTGAAAGTGGGGTGTTAAAGTCCCCTACTATGATTGTGTTGCTGTCGATTTCCCCTTTTATGGCTGTTAGTATTTGCCTTATGTATTGAGGTGCTCCTATGTTGGGTGCATAAATATTTACAATTGTTATACTTTCCTCTTGGATCGATCCCTTGATCATTATATAGTGTCCTTCTTTGTCTCTTGTAATAGTCTTTATTTTAAAGTCTATTTTGTCTGATATGAGAATTGCTACTCCAGCTTTCTTTTGATTTCCATTTGCATGGAATATCTTTTTCCATCCCCTCACTTTCAGTCTGTATGTGTCTCTAGGTCTGAAGTGAGTCTCTTGTAGACAGCATATATATGGGTCTTGTTTTTGTATCCATTCAGCCAGCCTGTGTCTTTCGGTGGGAGCACTTAATCCATTTACATTCAAGGTAATTATCGATATGTATGTTCCTATTCCCATTTTCTTAAATGTTTTGGGTTTGTTATTGTAGGTGTTTTCCTTCTCTTGTGTTTCTTGCCTAGAGAAGTTCCTTTAGCATTTGTTGTAAAGCTGGTTTGGTGGTGCTGAACTCTCTCAGCTTTTGCTTGTCTGTAAAGGTTTTAATTTCTCCATCGAATCTGAATGAGATTCTTGCTGGGTAGAGTAATCTTGGTTGTAGGTTTTTCTCCTTCATCACTTTAAGTATATCCTGCCACTCCCTTCTGGCTTGCAGAGTTTCTGCTGAAAGATCAGATGTTAACCTTATGGGGATTCCCTTGTGAGTTATTTGTTGTTTTTCCCTTGCTGCCTTTAATATGTTTTCCTTATATTTAATTTTTGACAGTTTGATTAATATGTGTCTTGGCGTGTTTCTCCTTGGGTTTATCCTGTATGGGACTCTCTGTGCTTCCAGGACTTGATTAACTATTTCCTTTCCCATATTAGGGAAGTTTTCAACTATAATCTCTTCAAATATTTTCTCAGTCCCTTTCTTTTTCTCTTCTTCTTCTGGGACCCCTATAATTCGAATGTTGGTGCGTTTAATGTTGTCCCAGAGGTCTCTGAGACTGTCCTCAGTTCTTTTCATTCTTTTTTCTTTATCCTGCTCTGTAGTAGTTATTTCCACCATTTTATCTTCCAGGTCACTTATCCTTTCTTCTGCCTCAGTTATTCTGCTATTGATCCCATCTAGGGTATTTTTAATTTCATTTATTGTGTTTTTCATCATTGCTTGGTTCCTCTTTAGTTCTTCTACGTCCTTGTTAAATGTTTCTTGCATTTTGTCTATTCTATTTCCAAGATTTTGGATCATCTTTACTATCATTACTCTGAATTCTTTTTCAGGTAGACTGCCTATTTCCTCTTCATTTGTTAGGTCTGGTGTGTTTTGACCCTGCTCCTTCACCTGCTGTGTGTTTTTTTGTCTTCTCATTTTCCTTATCTTACTGTGTTTGGGGTCTCCTTTTCACAGGCTGCAGGTTCGTAGTTCCCGTTGTTTTTGGTATCTATCCCCAGTGGCTAAGGTTCGTTTAGTGGGTTGTGTAGGCTTCCTGGTGGAGGGGACTAGTGCCTGTGTTCTGGTGGATGAGGTTGGATCTTGTCTTTCTGGTGGGCATGTCCACGTCTGGTGGTGTGTTTTGGGGTGTCTGTGGCCTTATTATGATTTTAGGCAGCCTCTCTGCTAATGGATGGGGCTGTGTTCCTGTCTTGCTAGTTGTTTGGCATAGAGTGTCCAGCACTGTAGCTTGCTCGTCGTTGAATGAAGCTGGGTCTTGATGTTGAGATGGAGATCTCTGAGAGATTTTCGCTGTTTGGTATTATGTGGAGCCGGAAGGTCTCTTGTGGACCAGTGTTCTGAAGTTGGCTCTCCCACCTCAGAGGCACAGCCCTGTTGCCTGGCTGGAGCACCAAGAGCCTTTCATCCACATGGCTCAGAATAAGAGGCAGAAAAAATAGAAAGAAAGAAAGAAAGAGGATAAAATAAAATAAAATATAACTATCATAATAAAAAATAAGAAAAAAAAATTAAGAATAAATTTATTAAGAAAAAAAATTTTTAATTTTTAAAAATAAATTTATTAATTTTTTATAAGGAAAAACAAGAAAAAAATTAAGAAAAAAATTATTAAGAAAAATTTTTTTTTAATTTTTTAAAAATAAAAAATATGGAAAAACTTATAAAAATTTTTTTTTAATTTCTAAAAATAGGAAATGAGGAAAAAATTATTAAGGAAACATTTATTAGGAAATAGAAAATTTTTTAAGTAAAAAAAGAAAAAAAAAAAAAAACGGACGGACCTAACCCTAGGACTAATGGTGAAAGCAAAGCTATACCGACAAAATCTCACCCAGAAGCATACACATATACACTCACAAAAAAAGGAAAAGGGGAAAAATTAATATATCCTGCTCCCAACGTCCACCTCCTGAATTTGGGATGATTCGTTGTCTATTCAGGTATTCAACAGATGCAGGCACATCAAGTTGTTTGTGGAGCTTTAATCCGCTGCTTCTGAGGCTGCTGGGAGAGATTTCCCTTTCTCTTCTTTGTTCATACAGCTCCCAGGGTTCAGCTTTGGATTTGGACCCGCCTCTGCATGTAGGTTGCCTGAGGGCATCTGTTCCCTGCCCAGACAGAACGGGGTTAAAGGAGCAGCTGCTTCGGGGGCTGTGGCTCACTCAGGACGGTTGGAGGGAGGGGTATGGATGCGAGGTGAGCCTGCGGTGGCAGAGGCGGGCATGGCATTGAAGCAGCCTGAGGCGCGCTGTGTGTTCTCCCAGGGAAGTTGTCCCTGGATCACGGGAGCCTGGCGGTGGCGGGCTGCACCAGCTCCCGGGAGGGGCGGTGTGGAGAGTGACCTGTGCTCACACACAGGCTTCTTGGTGGTGGCAGCAGCAGCCTTAGTGTCTCCTGCCCGCCTCTGGGGTCCGCGCTGATAGCCGCGGCTCACGCCCGTCTCTGGAGTTCGATTAGGCGGCGCTCTGAATCCCCTCTCTTTGCGCGCCACAAAACAAAGAGGCAAGAAAAAGTCTCTTGCCTCTTCGGCAGCTGCAGACTTTTTTCCGGACTCTCTCCCGGCTAGCACCGAAGCCGGAGCCTCAGCTCCCAGACCCCGCCCGCCCCGGCGGCTGAGCAGACAAGTCTCTTGGGCTGGTGAGCGCTGCTCAGCGCCGAGCCTCTGTGCGGGAATCTCTCCATTTTTCCCTCTGCGCCCCTGTTGCTGTGGGATCCGCGCTGATAGCCGCGGCTCGCGCCCGTCTCTGGAGCTCGTTTAGGCAGCGCTCTGAGTCCCCTCTCCTTGTGCGCCGTGAAACAAAGAGGCAATAAAAAGTCTCTTGCCTCTTCGGCAGCTGCAGACTTTTTCCCGGACTCCCTCCCAGCTAGCACAGAAGCCAGAGCTTCAGCTCCCAGCCCTGCCCACCCTGGCGGGTGAGCAGACAAGCCTCTTGGGCTGGTGAGTGCTGCTCAGCGCCAAGCCTCCGTGCGGGAATCTCTCCGCTTTGCCCTCTGCAACCCTGTGGCTGCGCTCTCCTCCGTGGCTCCGAAGCTCCCCCCCTCCGCCACCCGCAGTCTCTGCCCGCGAAGGGGTTTCCTAGTGTGTGGAAACCTTTCCTCCTTCACAGCTCCCTCCCACTGGTGCAGGTCCCGTCCCTATTCTTTTGTCTCTGTTATTTCTTTTTTTCTTTTGCCCTAACCAAGTACGTGGGGATTTTCTTGCCTTTTGGGAGGTCTGACGTCTTCTGCCAGTGTTCAGTGGGTGTTCTCTAGGAGCAGTTCCACGTGTAGATGTATTTCTACTGTATCTGTGGGAAGGAAGGTGATCTCCGCGTCTTACTCTTCCGCCATCTTGCCTCGTCCGTAATATCTTTTAATAATTTTCTTTTCTACCTATATCAGTCAGAGTTGATACTGTTTCTTTCATATGAGAACCCTGAATGATACCTGAACTGGTACCAGGAATGATTGAAAGCAACTGACTTTACAGGAAATGGAAGAGTCTGGAATTTTTTATATGCTCTGGTTGGGGCTGAAGATTGTGAAAATCCAGCTAAATATTAAGGCCTAGACTCTTGCAACTAATGACACATAGTTGTAAAACAGTTTTGAAACAATTGTGAATCATGTAATATCTGGGAAAAGCATTGAAAGACTTTGCCAAGTTATAGATCTTCCACAGTCTGAAAATGCAGGAGTGCATTTTTAGGTAGTTAGATAAAGGAAGAAAGAATATAATATTAAATAAAGTTAAATCTATTAATATGGGAGCTCTGAGCAAGTATTCTTGATTTAATGTGCTAGCTCAAGTGGTGGGGACTAGTTCCAATTGGTTGCTTGTTTTAGTGTCTGGATTCTGATTAAGTGGTAGCCATGTTAAATGAAGTTGAGATGCCAAAATTCCATGGGTACTATGTAGAGGAAGAAATCCCAACTCTTGCAAGATGAGGATGTTGGAGTGGATTTATCATGTTTAATCTGCAAATGCTAATTATGTCCCATTGATAAATACATTGGTAAAGGAAGCATCAACACTTTTATCAAGTCTTTTACTGTCTGTTCTCCATAGGCTGAAGATTTAGAACAAGATGTAGAAGTGTAAATGAATCCTCTGTTTTGAATGTGGAAACCAGAAGGTGGTCATGTAGGTATCGCACTAGACAACAGACATGGCATTGGAACTAGAATTTTCTGATCCACAAGAATATTTGATGGTAGTTAATTGATCCTGGGGCAGTAGGATAGAAATGGATGGGTAGCCCACTGAAATAGAATTTGATTTGTAGTACTGATAAAACAGTAAACCTGGAGAAAGGAGGTTTGAATTGAGCTACCAGAATGAGGCATAGCCCTGTTCTGTGCCTGGGTCTTAATTTAAAAAGCTGACTGTGTGATGGCACAGAGAAGTCAGCACCATTGAGAGATCTTCATCCCATAACATTTCCTGATAGAAGGGGATGCCACGCAAAGCCATGGGGGAAGCATGAGGCTGTTTTTCTTTTTTACCTTTTTAAAATTTTTTAAATTGAAGTATAGTTGATTTACAATGTTGTATTAGTTTTTGGGGTACTGCAAAGTGATTCAGTTATATATATATATATATATATATATATATATATATATATATATATATATATATATTCTTTTCCATTATGGTTTATTATAGGATATTGATCAGGAGGCAGAAGCTGGGGTAAGGGGGAGGCCCAGACCGTGGCCTTTATTGGGGTTTCTGTGGGAAGGGCAAGGCAGGCAGGGTAAACAGTTTGAATAATGTCATCATTATTCAATGGCTCTGGACTGTAGGGGTGGTCTCTAGTTGTCTGGTAACCTGCCCTGTGTTGGTTGGGGTGATTTAGGGCAGAAGAAATCTTGGTTTGGTTTGCGAGATTTAAAGGGCTAGGAAGGGGTATAGACTCACTGGGATTAGCTGTTTTGCATATGAAAGACTACTCCAGGCTGAGCCCTTTGCTATTTCTAACAACCTGGGTATCCCTGGAAAGGGCAGTCTCTCCAGGCCAGCCAAATATTTTAAGATCTCAAAACATCAGAAAATACAGAAAAAGAAAAAACAAAACTTTGATTAATGTAAGCCCCTTATCCAGTTTTCAGACTTGAGTCTGTGCACAGACATAGAGATTGCAGAGTAAAGGGGGGACAACTGCTCTAAGGGAAGAACCTGCTAGAGTTTGTAGCGTGATGCTTCTTCCGAGACTTCAGTGAAGGCACCAGCAGATATTTATTGGGGCAAATGGATTGTGTAAATGAAAATACCCTAACACTTTGGGGGTTATTGGACACTGGACAAAGCCAACACTGATTCCTGGGGACAAACCATGGTCAAAGTAGGGCTTAGGGGGAGGTGGAAAATAAGGAGAGCTTCTGTCCTAGTTCTTCTCTGTTGTACACTTGTTGAGACCTCAAACACACTTGGTGGTTATGTACCCAGTTATATCTGTAATACACATGTCTGTTGGCAGAATTCCTATAATGGCCTTTTGTCCTGGAGCAGTGGCTATACGGTAGAAAGAGCAGAAAGGAAATCCTTACAACTCCCTCTCCCTGCCCAAATAGCAAACCAATACACTACCTCTGGAGTAAATTAGAGTTGAAGGCCATCATAAAATCCTAAAAAGTACAGAGATGATAATTCTATTACATACCCACCTAACTAACTAATTTGGTTTCTGCTGAAGATGGTTTGTTGATTAAGAATAGTCACTTGCAGCTCTGTCCCAGATGAGGTCTCCTAATATAATCAATCAATGCATCTTCTAATTATAGGTATGCAATTATTAATACAGTGCAATCATTTTTTCTCACAGAACACAGCAAACTTTTTCTTAAAGAACCAGATAGCAAATACTTTAGGCATGTGGTGCCTTACGATATTTATGGCAACCACTCTCATCTCTGACACTATAGTGCAAAAGCCACTGTAAACAGTGCATAAGTGAATGGGTATAGCTGTTTCCAATAAAGCTTTATTTATAAAAACTGATAGCCAGACCCTGAGCACAGTTTGCCAACCACTACTCTATCTCAATAGCCAGGGAACACCAAAAATAATTTGCTCTAATCAGGATAGGACAGTGGTACATTATTACCAGTGAGGCTAGGACAGGGGGTGTTTCAGTAATAGATGCACTGAAACCAGAGCAAATCTCCTCCAAGATAAATTTGGCCCTAAGAGTCCATGAGTCTTACACAAATATTTCTACCCCTTTTTCATCATATCCCAAGGGTGAAGAAAGAGACACTACAATACCTCATTTGCTTACTAAGAGTCTCAAGCTTCCATCACAAGCTAAAAAAGTCCAATTACTGACTTATCTCACATTATTGGGTGACAGTTACATTGCATCAATATAATTAAAAGATTCAGTGACTTTCCCAAACAAAAAATTAACCTGATATGAGGTGACTCAGTAAGTTCACATCTAGAAACAAACTTTTAGCAACTCATTCTCCTAAAATTAAAATAATAAAGTTAGCACTTCACACCACATCCACAATTCTTTTTCTGTGCTTTTCAATAGGGTAAAGATAGATCATAGTCATTCTGATATTTCCTCGGAGGACATCAGATATGCTTTCTTATTAGTAGACCTCAAGACTCAGGTTTGAATGGGGATAAAGTGGAGTTTTTATTTAGCTATGCATTTCTATTGATAAATTTCAGATATGAGAGTTTTGCTCTGTAAAGGAATGCCCAGGCTATCACTGCCTTCCTAATAACTTTTGTCTGTTGAAATCTGATCTCTCCCCACACAGACATGCCACGGGTTCTGAATTACTGTGTGGCAATCCTATCAGTCACCGTAAAACTGCTAATGTGCCCCATTTAAACAGGCACAGTGGGTTTCAGAGCGGCACAGTGATAGAAAGCAGAGCTGACAGCTGTGCCGTCAATCATTTTTCTAGGCTGTGCCCTGCAGCTGTTTACCATTATCACTTATTTACTGTTTAAAATAGATGCTTTATAACCATAACTCAAAAGCCAACATAGCCACAAAGGGGAGAAAACTGTCCCTTGAGATCTGGGGAAACTTTGTGGTTGGATATATATTTAAGCTTATGTTGTTTGAGTACATCTCATTTCTCACTCCGAGTGACCCTTAGTCGGCCACATTAAAGTGATCAAGCTCACCGCAGAGTGACTAAATGGAAATATACACCGCATTTTGCCTTCAAACTCTTCTCATGAAACTAAAGTGCTTAAATACCTAAGAGAGATTTCCCGGATTCCAGAACTCAATGGCTATAGCTTAACTGGTTTAGCGTTCAGTCTTGGTCTTTATATCTTAATTAAGTTTGCTGAATGCTGGATCCTTCCACAAGAAGTGTGTCAACCCAGTAAATTTTTCTCTTAAGCCAGTTTGTGGCAAAATGCAGCAAGTAAATTATACACAGAGAGAATGAGAGAGAGACAGAGTGCTGACAATGACAATAATTAAGGCTTGGTTTATGTATAAGCTGGCTTAGGAAATTCGAGCATTTCAGTCATTGTCATGACTGCTATAAGTCAACATGGGTGAATAGGTGGTAGTGAGATCCATTTTTCTCATTAAAATCGCTCTGCCCTAGTCCAGCATTTTCTGAATATAAACTGGACCTCATATATGAATTGTTTTTGCAGGCAGACTTGTTAATGATGTAAACTGCAACTAGGTTATGGAACCTCAAATAAGATATTCTAAAGATAACTTCCCATTCATTGACCAAGGTAGGGCAAAGGGAAATGTAATGGAAGAAAAATAGAGAGAAAATCTTCTCTTAATCTGCTCCAGAGCCAAAGAGCTTTGCCTGGTTTCTTTCAACGACAGGACTAGAAATGAAAGTGCACAAAAATTAAGGGAAATTCCATGGCATTATCAGGCAGTCACCCTTGCTCAATCTATGTGAACTATAAGAATAAAATAGGGATTTGGGAATTTTACATATAAAAGTCAGCTGTTTGTCATCTGAAAAATTATTTGTGAATGGGTCAGACAAGGATTTATGGTATCTATTATCTATGAAATGTGGTTTAACTTACCTTCTCTTTACACTTCAATGAGATATCTGTTTTGTTTTTCTCAGTGGATTTAGTTGTCATCAGATGGTTTTCTTTTGTACTCTGAAACTTGAACTTAAAAAAAAATGTAAAGATCCTCAAGAAATCTCTTGAAAGTTGAATATTTTTCAAATTAAACCTATGAATATTTTCAGAAAGAGGAAATTTACTTTGAAAAAAAACTCAAATGAAATAAACATGTATAAATATCCAGGGTTTTAAAACACATTCTCATTTGATGACAGTCTAACATACAATTAGATGAATATTCAAGCTCTTTTGGGTGGGGTTTTGGGAAGCCATGGAAGAGGGAGGACTAGGGGATGGGAAGTTTTGTGCTCCCTTCCCGGAGCCTTGTCAGCACACTTCCTCTCATACTTCCTATTGTCTCGGGAGTAGAACCATCGGTGGCTAAGGAAAAGAGTATAGTTGCCACCCCTGTACTGAAAACAAACTTAAAAGTGTGGCCAAGGGCAATTAGGACTGTTGAGGGTGAGAGAGAACAGCAAGATGAGAGAGTAGTGGGGTCACAGCAAAAAGGAAGTCTCTGCCCCAAATTCAGCCTTTCTGTGAGCCAGGCCCCTCACACAGTTAGCAAGTTCAAGTTCATACTGCTTGCAGCACGAAGGTCAATAAATTGAGAGATGAGTTGTTGGGGGCAAGGAATAGCAACTTTATTTGGAAAGCCAGCAGATGGAGAAGATGGTGGACTAGTGTCCCAAAGAACCATCTTACCTCAGTTCGAATTCAGGATTCTTTTACACTAAAAAGGGGAAGGGATGTGATTGGTTGCTGCAAATTTCTTGGTGTTGGAATCCTTTATACTTGCAGCTTTCCACCTAGGTCAGGTCACGATGTTCCTGTAAACCTCCAACAAGACAGTTATTCTTTGTTTTGCAAAGTTTTATCTCTATATGAATGGAAAAATCTTATACCTTTAAAGGTCAGAGCCTTGAGAATGGGCTATCCTGTATATTTCAGGCTATAGGCAACATTCTTAACTTGTAGCAAACCAATAAAATGCAAATATTAAAGTAAAAGAAACAGACCCATTATGGAGTCAGATTTGTTCTTACCTATTACAGCACATCAGATGTGCAGCTTTAGTGCTCCAGTGAGGACCGAAGTGATCACATGGCATGTTCAGGACTCATGGATCCCATGGTCATGTGATCTACGACCTCTGTGCACAGAGGGTCAGAACCACTCTCGAGCCCATTTGTCTGCCTCCACACAGAGAGGTTCTTGGTTAGGCTGCAAAAATGGACCCAGGAAAACATCTCCATCCTTGAGTGCCTTGGAAAGGTGGCAGGACTCTCCCCTTTCACAGGCAAGAAAATTAAGGCCCAGAAAAATGGCACACACCAACCTAGCCAATGGAGATGAAGAGGACTATTTGGGGATTCTGAGTCCTAGCCAGAGATGGCTGGCAGGGGACAGGGGCACATGGGGTGGCCCAGACTGTCTGTTGCCCTGGATTGGCTAAGACTCTTTGAATCTGTTTCCCTCTCTGGAAGTGGCTGGAGCTTGTCATTCTAGGAAGCCCAGAGAAAATAGCCTCAGAAAAGGCCTTGGATGAGGTTGGGAAGGTCCAGACCTGGGTCGAATTGCCTGATATTCTATCTCCAGATTCACTTCAGATCTCTCCCTCTCTGCTTCTGAAAATGACTTTGACTGCAAATGGCTCTTCTGAGGTGCAAGGAGGTGTGCAGTTCCCTCTAGAACGTGACTGAGGTTTGGGCCATCCCTAATGTTTGTGGGGTCCCAGGCTAGAGTGCAAATGGCAGCCCAGCAACCTAATACCTGTGTGCTCACAATGGAAACATGAAGCTACAAACTATAAAGTAAAAGACTGAAATTAAAATGAGTCAGGGAAAGATCTGGCTGTGGTCTATCTCTCGTTGGTGCTGTACTCCTGGGAAAGACATATCCTTCACATCTGCAGTGTGTAGATTAGCATTCCTCCACCCTGATTGCAAATAAGAATTACCTGGGGGCACTTTAAAAATTACTGTTGCCTGGGCACCAATCCAGAACAATTAAATACAAATGTTGTGGGTAGAGTTTGTGTAAGACACTTAAAAAAAAAGACTTAGGGGATTCTAAGGTGCAACCAAGAGTGATAACCTTTGATCCATGAAAGAAGGTATTTGTTTGTTCTCTCAGAACACTTTTGGATCATAATATGTCAGATTCTATGAAAATTTCATTTCACTGTATCAAAGCTTGATTTGTTCATATGCTTCTCCCTGTAGCTAAATCATTCTGTATTTTAGGGCCACTTTCGTACTCTAAAGGCCTTACAATTCTTTTGGAAGAAATACTGTAGCCTGATGCTCTGTTCATCTAGTTTCACAGAATCTGTGTATACTTTTCTTGCCAAAATTCACTTCATCTACTTAACATCCAGCCTCTCTTAAGTCAATCAATATATTTTTTCCTCTCTAAAGTTTTTTTCTCATTCTGCCCTAAAATGCATTCCTCACTCCTGTCTGGCCAGGCTCCTCCTTGTTAAGCTTAATCAATAAAATTAATTCATTTGTTTATTTGTGCATTGAACATATATTTAGACAGGGTCCCATCTATGTTCATAGTTGTCTCTGAGGGTGATTTCAAATGCTTGATACACATATACATACACTTCATACCTGTCCTTCTAATTACCTAGGATGTTAGTCTGCCAACTTCTGTAAGCAGGAAAATGGCCGTTATTCTCAGCTCAGAGATGTAGGGGTGGTGTTTTGGCAAAAGAACAAGAGCAGAGAAGTATTACTCTTCTGGATTCTTCTATGTTTTGTGTTAATTGGAAATAACTTCCTAACTTCCATTCCCCTCTTGCTTTCTAAGAATTGGAGGAACAGTTTATCACAGGTCCATGCAGATTAATAAATAAGGGTCCAGGTGTCTTTGGAATGGCAGCCTTTTGATTCTTCTGAAACCAAAAAACTGGTTAATTCAAAGAAAGCGTTGCTTAATTCAAAGAATTAAGATCAAGGGTGAGTTTGCTCCCCTCCCCATCTCAGCAAAGCACCTTGAAATCCCAGTTTGGCTGTGCTCTACCAGATGGGTCTTGGGCTTTCAGTGATTGTATAGCAAAATCAGGAAGCAGCAGGAGCTTGGAGTGGCTCTGAATCTGCCAATACTGGGACCTAAGCTTTGATGATGCACGGTATTCTTATTGGAAGAAGTGTTTTTATGGTTAAAGACAATACATCTCTTCTTCCTTAAGTGGCAGTTTGTTGGCATTACTTCCTTTGATTTTTATTAAATTCATAAGAAGAAAAGCAAATCCACGTGGTCTAGAGAAGAGAAACTTGGTTAACTGCTCAGACTTAGAGTGAGAATCTTGAAAGGTACATAAGAATTAGGAATTGAATACAACCTCTCCTACCATAATATAATGTTAGCAACTGTCTACAGAGATGATGCAGGACAGTGAGACATAGTTCCCAGACAGTGAGCAACTTCATGTTGAGTGGGTGAAAAAAAGAATACTGTTAGCAGATCATCTCAGAACATGGGAAGGGAGAAAATGAGGTGCACAGGGTACTTAGAGATCAAAGGGCTGGGCACTTAGTCTGTTGTGTGTCTTGAAGGATTAAGTGGATAGGTGAAGTTGGTGGCAGTTGGGGGACAGGAAGGGTACCCATTCCTACTGAGTGCTCAATGTTGTTGCTTCTAGGACCTCTCAGCTGACAGAGCAAGGCAATATATATGTGTATATATACTTATGTATATACACGCATCTGCAAATATTTTTAATGTAAACATCTATATCCATTTTAAACTAAACATGAGTTCCTAATGATGTCACCAACTCTAATTGACTGATACATGGATCAATCTATTCTTCCCTCGTTTGTCCATGACCTCCCACTCTAAAAGGGAGAAACCTGGCTCCCACCATCTGCCAATCATTTACTTAACTGTCCAATCCAGTACACATGTATAGTACTTTCAGGACTGTTAACCCATATCCTCATGAGAAACAACCTTGTCTACTAGAGTACAGTGCTGATGTACAGTTCTTTTGCCTTTTGTGTCTTAAAGACACTACTCTTTTCCAAAGTGACTTAGGTCAGCATTTTCTCCCCATCCCTTTTGGTGAGGTTGTTTCATACATTTTTAACACAGATTATTTTGTCACATTTGGTATTCCATCCTGGTATCCTCTGACAACCTAAATGATTTTTTTAATATTTTCATATATTAAGACTCACTCTTTATACTATAAAGCTCTATGCATTTTAACAAGTTCATAGAGTCATGTATCTGTCATTGCAATATCATATGGAGTAGTTTCACCAGCCTAAAAATTCCCTGTATTTTATGTATTCAACCCTCTCTTACCCGCCTCCCCTCCAGGAAACTTGGCAACCACTGATCTATTTACTGTCTCTGTAGTTTTGTCTTTTCCAGAATGTCCTAGAAATGGAATCATATAATATATAGCCTTTTCAGGCTATTTCCTTTCACTTAGCAATAAGCATTTAAGATTCATCTATGCCTTTGCATAGCTCGATAACTTATTCTTTTTTATTGCTAAATAGTAGTCCGTTACATGGATGTACTAGCTTGCTTATCCATTCCCTATTGAAGGACATCTTGGTTGTTTCCAATTTTTGTAAAGTATGAATAACACCGCTACAAACATTCACATGCTGGTTTTTGTGTGGCTATAAATTTTCAAATCAATTAGGTAAATAACTAAGAGTGTGATTGCTGGAATTCATGGTTAGATTATGTTTAGCTTTGAAAGAAACTGCCAAGCTGTTTTCCAAAGTAGCTATTTTGAATTCTTACCAGCAATGAATGTGAGTTCCTGTTGCTCTACATCCTTACCAGCAATTAATGTTTTTTTTTTTTTGATTTTAGTTTTTTTAATAGATGTGTAGTTGTATCTCATTGTTGTTTTAAGTTGCAATTCCTAATTACAAATGATGTTGAACTGTTTTTCACATACTTTATTTACCAGCCGTATATCTTCTTTGGTGAGGTTTCTGTTCAGATCTTTTGCCCTTTTTTAATTGTATTGTTTGTTCTCTTATTGTTGAGATTTAGGAGTTCTTTAATTATTTTGGATATGAGTTCTTATCAGATATGTGTTTGCAAATATTTGTCACAATATTTTTTCAAAGTTTTGTCCTTTCATTATCTAAGTAGTGTCTTTCTTGGAGTGACAGTTTTGAATTTTAATAAAATTTACTTACCACTTTTTTTCTTTCATGGATTGTGCTTTTGATGTTGTATATAAAAATAAGGTCACATATATCTTTCCATCTTCTAGAAGTTTTATAGCTTTGCATTTTAAAGTTAGATCTATGATCTAAGTTGAGTAATTCTATTTTGTGGAACATGTGAAGTCTGTCTAATTTTACAGTTTTTACATATGGACATCTAATTTGTGTAGCACTGTTTGTTGAGAAGATTATCTGTTCTCCAAACAATTGCCTTTGCTCATTTGTCAAAGATCACCTGACTATATTTATGACAGCCTGGTTCTAGGCTCTCTATTCTGTTGTATTGATCTATGTGTCTATTATTTTGAGAATAGAATGCTATCTTGATTGCTGTCTCTTATAATAAGACTTGATATCAGGTAGTGTCAGTCCTCCAGTTTTATTTTTCTTTTTCAATATTATGTTGGTTATTCTAGGTCTTTTGCCTTTCCATACAAACTTTAGAACCAGTTTGTCAGTATCTACAAAATAATTTACAGAGATTTGGTCGGGATTATGTTGAATTATAGTTAATTTGGTAAGAATTGAATTTTAACAATATTATGTCTTCCAATCCATGAACGTAGGATATATTTCTATTTATTTATATCTTCTTTGATTTCTTTCATCAATGCTCTATAGTTATCTGTACATAGAATCTTATAATATTTTGTTAGATTCATGTCTATTTCATTTCTTTGTCCTAGTATAAGCGGTATTCTGTTTTTAATTTCAAATTTCTTATTTAATTTTAGTAAATTGTGTCTTTCAAGGAATTTGTTCATTTAACTAATTTGTCAAATTTATTGCCATGCAGTTGTTCACAACTGTTTTTACTATTTTTAAAAATGTCTGTGGAATCTGGAATGATGTACTCTCTTTCTTTCATGAATGAAATTTGTAATTTGTATTTTCTCTCTTTTTTATTGATAAATCTAGATAGAGGCCTGTATTTTATTAATCCTATCAAGAGACCTATTCTCAGTTTTGTTGATTTTCTATCATTTGTCTATTTTTTATTTCACTGATTTCTACTTTGCTTCTATTTTATTGTTTTGTTCCTTTTGCTTTAATTTCCTCTTCTTTTACTAGCTTCTTAAGATGAAAGTTTAGATCAGTGCTTTTAAATCTTTCTTTTGTCTTTTCTAGATATTTCCCTTTAAGCATTGCTTTAGCTGCATTCCACAAAGTTTTGATGTATTTTGCTTCCATTATCATTCAGTTCAAAATATTTTCTAATTTCCTTTGGAATTTCTTTTTTGATCCATGAGCTATTTAGAACTTTGTTGGTTAGCTTCCAAATGTTTAGGGATTTTCCTGACATCTTTTTGTTATTGACTTGTTGTGTGAAAGATCATATTTTTATTTGTTTTATTATTTTTAGAGAATATGCTTTGTATGAATTCAGTTCTTTAAAATGGATTGAGACCTTTCATGGCTCAGCAGCTGATCTATCTCATGTATATTCCACATACACTTGGAAAATATGTGAATTCCACAGTTGTTATGTGTAGTGTTCTATAAATGTCAATAAGGTTAAAATTGGCTAATAGTGTTGTTCAAGTTTTCTATATATTTATTAATTTTTAACTTTTTGTGGTTCTATAACTTTATTTGACAATCAACAGTTAGTTCTCATCCACATTAAGTGTCTGTAGATTTTTGAAAGTGGTGACAGGTATATAGGTGACCAAGGTATAGAGCTCGTTTGGTGAATCTTCATGTTCATTACGATTTCTGCACATGGGCATGAGATGGGACATTCCTTATTCCTTTGGCCCAGACAGCTTTGCTAAGCTTGGTGTCAATGCGTACATCTGGAGTTCTCATCTCCTTCATGGCAAATTTCAGGATTTCTTTGAGTGCCTGAGGGACACGTTTCTTGAAACCCACTCCATGGATGCTCTTGTAAATGTTGATAGTGTATTCTCTGGTCACCACCTCATTGATGGCGGACTGGCCCTTCTTCTTCTCTCCACCCTTCTTTGTGGGAGTCATTCTGCCGGGCTCTGGTTGGAAAACAATCTTTAATATATATGTTTTAATCAATTACTGGAAAAGAAATATTAAAATCTCCAATTTTAATTGGAATTTGTCTTTTTCTCCCTTAGCTCTGTCAGTTTTTGCATTATTTTGAAGCTTTGTATTAGATGCATGCACATTTAAGATTGTTATGTTTTCTTAATAAATTGTTTATTGCATCGTTATGAAATGCCTACCATTATCTCTGGGAATACTCCTTATCATGAATTCTACTTCTTGTGATATTAATGTAGCCCCTACAATTTTCTTCTGATTAGCTGTTTGCATGGTATAATTTTCCCAATCTTTTATTTTTTAAGCTGTGTCTATACTTGAAGGCTATTTCTTGAAAGCAACATATAATGTGTGTTTCCTACTTGTCTAGTTTGACAATCTTTACCTTTTAATTGTAGTTTTAGTCCACTCACAGTTGAAGTAATTATTGATATGTTTGAATTTAAGACCACCACTGCCTTGTCTGTTCTTTGTTCCTCTTTTCGTCATTTCCTTCTTTTTAAATTAACCAAGTATTTGAAAAACTTATTCCATCTTAACTCATCCATTGGTTTTTAGCTATTTTAGTGATTGCCATAGGGATTACAATACGTGTCCTTATATTACCATAGTCTTCCTTGAATTAACATTATACTTCTTTAAGTATAATATAAAAAACTTATTATAGCATATTTTAAACGATCTCTCCCATTCTTAGTGCTATTATTGTCTTTCATTTTACCTCTGCATTTTTATAAACCCCACAGTACATTTTTATGTACTTTGAATAGTAAATTGTATTTTTAAAAAAGAAATGAAGGCTTCCCTGGTGGCACAGTGGTTAAGAATCCACCTGCCAATGCACGGACACAGATTCGAGTCCTGGTCCGGGAAGACCCCACATGTCGCTGAGCAACTAAACCTGTGTGCCACAACTACTGAGCCTGTGCTCTAGAGCTCATGAGCCACAACTTCTGAGCCCATGTGCCACACTACTGAAGCCATGTGCCTACAGCCCATGCTCTGCAAAAGGAGAAGCCACTGCAATGAAGAGCAGCCCCCGCTCGTCGCAACTAGAAGAAAGCCCATGCGCAGCAATGAAGACCCAATGCAGCCAAAAATAAATAAATAAAAATAAAAATAAAAAAAGAAATGAGAAAAATACTTTCAGTTTACCTGCATATACATACTTCCTGACATGCTTCATTTCTTTATTTATGTTACTGTTTCTATCTGATATCATTTCCCTTCAGCACAAAGAGTTTTCTCTTATATTTCTTTCTGCTGGGGAAAATTCTCTTGGCAATTCTTTTTGTCATTTTTCCCCATTATTTTTAGAGAATATTTTCACTTGATATAGAATTCTAGGTCAACAGACTCTCTTTTTCCCTTTAGCACTTTAAAGATGTCTTGTCATTTTCTTCTGGCTTGTACTGCTACGGATGAGCTGTCTGCTCTCATTCTTCTCATTGCTCCTCTTTAGAGAACATGTCTTTATTTTCTGGTTGCTTTTAAGATTTTTCTCTTTGTCTTTGGTTTTCAACACGTTGAATATGATTTGCTTAGGATTTGTTAAGCTTCTTGGGTCTGTCCACTGGTATTTTTCATCAAATTTGGAAAAAAAATGTAGTCATTATTTCTCCAAAATTATTTTTACTCCCATGCTTCCTCTCATTTTGGATCACCTGTCTTACATATGTTAGACCACTTGATATAGTTTTACCATCACCGGTACTTCTACTTTTTTCTTTTTCTCACCCAATCACTGAGGCTTGGAATATTCTGCACTGGCAGCAAAAGCTTGCACAGTTAGAGTCAGGACCTAAAACACTGGAAAAGCTAACACATAGATTTGGAGTCTCATCAAGGTATAAGTAACCCCAGATGTTTTTATGAGGGTAAGCTATTGTGGAGAAAGATGAAGATGAGCTGAAGCTATTTTAGAGAGGAGGTAGAAAGAGAAAAGGCAGGGAGTAAAGGAAAAGACCCTATGATTAGCAAAGATAAGCTTTGAGGATGTCACAAATTGGCTTCCTAGTGTTTATTTTCTGAGTGGTAAAGGAAGGAGTAGAAATATTTGACAAACAATCTTTTATATTGCCCACCCATTTCTGGTGAATAAATTCAAAGAGGCAACTGAGCAAAGTTTGAGAGAGAAAGTGTATTTTCCACCTCCAATGCTCTCGTTTGGCTAACATAGGTTAGAAAAAGAGTTACCAGAGGAACTGATACCCTGACTTATTGTATCAGATGGGGACTTCTCTGGGTCTCCCAAGATTCACCCCTCTGTCAAGTCTCCTGCCTGGAGTCTCTTCAAAAATCTGTGAAAGACCTCCAGCAAGTCAGGTAGCAATGACTTTTAAAGTTAAACAACATGTAGTCTATTTACATTCTCTTATCAGGGGTAAATCAGAGCAATTAAGGAAATCAATTGATTATTTTTTTTAACATCTTTATTGGAGTATAATTGCTTTACAATGGTGTGTTAGTTTCTGCTTTCTAACAAAGTGAATCAGCTATACATATACATATAGCCCCATATCTCCTCCCTCTTGCATCTGATTATTAACTAATTAACTAGCTTAAGTTAATTAATTAAAATTAAATTGGAATGTAATTAAAATTTTCTCCTTGGAGGGAAATTAAAAAAAGAAAACACAAAAACGTTGAGAAACTTTGCCTTGAGCCTCCTCAGATGACCCATAAGAAGGCTTGTTCGATGATGCTCCACAATTAATTTTAAAGAACTCCCAACCATGTTTTTGTCTTATTTTAAAGTAGTAGATACTTTTTCTTAAACTAAGAGAGCCATAGAGTAGAAATGGCTGTCCAGCACATCTATATAGAGAGGGCCAGAGGCATCTAGCTTCAGACTCCCTGGAAAGGGTGGGAGCAGAAACATATCTTCTGCAGAATTCAAAGACCCCAGTATTCAGCTGAGGGGTAGTCAGACCTGGGGTAGACCAGAAGCTGGAAGTGAGAGATGCAGTGACAGCAACCATACTCAGCCTAATGTATGCCAGAGCAGATGGACCACGTCCAGTCCAGCCATGTAGAGCATCCCAGCATTCTCACATCCTCTTGGACTGTACCTGCACCCGTAGTGGTAGGGTCAGAACTGGCTGTGAATTGAATTCGATTACATTTCCAGCAGACGGCCCAGTGGGAACTCAAAGTGGAAATAAAGTTCAGGTAAAGAAGAATATAGCACATCACATTTCTTATATCCCTGCATTTTTGGCCTGGGATTTTGTCTACTATGTGAACTTATGAAGAAACGCACATCCGATAATGTGATGCGGACAGAATGCTGGATCCCCTATATTTCTTGAGAACCTGAAACAGCTGATGAGCAGAGCCGCAGAAGAACATACACTGGGTATAGGTGGAAATTCTTACACGTGATATGGGTTCATAGGCATTGTTAACTTCTTCAAGCAAAAGCTAAAAATTCTAGTGTTGAATGGGCAGAGATGGTGGTCTTTCTCCAGAAATTTCTGCTGGCTGCCTCTTCTCTTTTCCCCACTTGTCATCTTTCCAGGTGGTAAAATCCTGTCTGAATTTTAGTGCTTAGGATTTTCCTTCATGAGCTGCTTGAATCCCAGAAAAAAAGCCCTGAGCACTGTAAAGTGAGCTCCCATGAATAATTCTGCAAAATTTTATTGCCAAATAAGATATTCAGTTCTGTGGGCTGAGTTAACCAGCTCTGCATAGATGACAATGATGGCCCAGGGCCCGTGTCAGCCCCTGCTGCCCTCAGTTTCTTACCCCCAGGAAGTTCCACTGGAGTCTTTGTAGTGTCAAAGTGTAATTTTTGAAAAGTTGAAAATCTAACTCTCATAGAAATATAGAGGAAGCTTGTATCAAAGATTTACTCAACTCATTAGTGAGGAAGCCAGTAAGAAAGAAGCTGGTTCAAGGAGAATTTGAGGAACTGAGTATTTACACGCATTTTTAAAATGTTAGAATGAATTGCCAGGTTAGATACAAGACTTGTTGATACCCTACAGGACAAATAAAGCCAAATCTTTGGGGTTATTTTATATCACAAACAGAAATCATTAATAGTTTTCTTGGACAGAAATCTATAAGTTATGAAACTTCACAGGACCTAATTACTAGACAACAAAATCAAACACAGGTATGTTCTCCTGGATAACTGAATAATCTTTTGGTCAGCTTATTAAGCCATGTCCCAGTATGACATTGAAAGGACATGATTCCTCCCCCTTTGCCTTATTTCCATGTTTTAGATAGTATATCTTAACAGCAGCTCTTTGAAATGCTGGTGACAGTGTCTAGAACTTATCTCTGAGCTATGAGTCCTGCTTAATCAGCATTTTGGGACATGAATATATATACATCAGAATTGAAGAAAACAAGCACATTGCAGGAGGGCTCTGGCTTGGAGAGGAGAAGGGGACAAAATGGGTGGTGTGGGGAATTAATTTTTTAAAAATATTTTCTGTTGTTAAACATTTTTTTAGTCACTGAGCTTCATGTGATTAGTACTTTGGATTCAAAAAAAGATTTTGGCTCTGTTCAAGTTAGGATGTGGAGAAAAGGGAATCCTCTTGCACCGCTGGTAGGAATGTAAATAGACACAGCCACTATAGAGAACAGTATGGAGGTTCCTTAAAAAACTAAAAATAAGATTACCATATGACCCAGCAATCTCACTACTGGGCATATACTCAGAGAAAACCATAATTCAAAAAGGCACATGCACCACAGTGTTCATTGCAGCACTATTTACAATAGCCAGGTCATGGAAACAACCTAAATGCCCATCAACAGATAAATGGGTAAAGAAGATGTGGTACATATATTCAATGGAATATTACTCAGCCATAAAAAGGAACGAAATTGGGTCATTTGTAGAGCATGCATGGACTTAGAGACTGTCATTCAGAGTGAAGTAAGTCAGAAAGAGAAAAACAAATATCATATATTAATGCATATATGTGGAATCTAGAAAAATGGTACAGATGAACCTGTTTGCAAGGCAGAAATAGAGGCACAGATGTAGAGAACAAACGTATGGATACCAAGGGGGGAAGAAGGGGTGGAATGAATTGGGAGATTGGGACTGATGTATATAAATTAATATGTATAAAATAGATAACTAATGAGAACATGCTGTATAGCACAGGGAACTCTATTTCATTTGGCTGTACAGTAGAAACTAACACAACATTGTAAAACCACTATACCCCAATTAAAAAAAGAATAAAAAGGGAAAAGAGAGTGAAGAAAACAGGTTGCTTGAATTCTGGTTCAGCCACTGACTAAATGCATGACTTGGTCAAGTCACCTAAGATTGCTGTAGGTGACAGCTGGTCTCCAAAGATGGCCCCCAGTGAACTCTGCCTCCACTTTAATACCCTTGTGCAATCCCCTTCCAGGGTGGCTTGGACTGGCCCTATGCCTCCTTTTTAAGCAATAGAACATGAGCTAAGTGACACCGCCTAAGCCTTGGGAAGTCCTGACAGCCTCTGCTTTTGTGCTCTTTTAGAAGTCAGTCTGTACATAAGAAGTCTGACTGTCCCACCGGAACGAGAGGCCATGCGAAGGGGCCCTGGAAGATGAGGGGCACGTGGGGAGGGAGATCTCAGCGGGAAGCTCTCCGGTTCTGGACATGTGATTGATGACAGCATCCTGGACACTCCAGCCTACATGATGTTGAAAGCACTGGAGTTAAATGCCTTAAAAAAAAGTAAACAAAAAACCATTTAAAACAAAGCTAAAGATGACATTGCCAAGCAAAGGTAGACTGTGTGCGGGGCTTCCTGGTGGGAGGTGAACCTAATGAGAAAGGAGGGGTTTAGGGAGGAAAGTAAGCTTAATTGCAATGTTCAAAAGTTGTGGCATATTCTTTTAAAAGAAGCCAAAGATGCGCCATTTTTGAGTTATTGCAAAGTTGTACAAATCACTGGAGAAGATGTCTTAGGGAAGAATCCTGTGTGATAGGTAGGGAGAGAAAGGGAGACCCCAGATAACCAAATAGGTCTTTTTCATCCGATATGAATGGTTTTATAGCTGCATAGCTGGGAGCTTGGAGTAAACCTCAAAATGAAAGAATTACTTAAGGATGAGATTTACTATAGCAACAGAATATTTGTCATCTAAGGAGACCTAGTTGAAAACAAGGTTTACAAGACTTTAAACAGAAACATACTTTATTTTCAATAGTTTCATGATTGTTTTAAAACATTTGAGCCTACCCTAAGATAAACCATACCCTCCATAAGTCTTGTCTTCAGAGTAATTTTTGAATTCAGAAGAGCTAACCTTTGAAAATGTGTAATTCAATGTAAAGGAAAACTTAGCTTTCTTTACCTTGAATTCTTTAGAATAGTGAATTTTAGTATATACTGACTTTGTAAATACTGAGGGTTTTCAAGTTCTCCAATATGATGTCAATAAAGAACATAAGTATCAAATGCAGCCTTAGATGTGGTTCTTAGTTTTTCCCCCCAAACTTGAAAAATGTCCAACCTCAAGTGGTTTCTTTATGTACACTACTCGTTTTTGTGTTAGGGACTCCGTTTATGTCCTATGAGCATCTGCAGATCCCATGGGGTGCATGTTGTATCTCTCTTTTCTTGAGATCCAGGAGCAAGGCAGGAAAAGATTTCAACAAGTCCTGAAATAGGGACTGTTTTATATTACAGGGATATAGAAAATGAGAACAGAAGGTCATGGAACTGCATACAAGAAGAACAGCTGTTGCAAAAGAGATGCAAACACAAACTCTATTCTGAGCTGACTCTTCTTCTCAGCTCTCAGCACTTTTAATCTGGAAAGCTCTTCAGAAATCATTAAATCTCCATTCTGATAGCCAAAGACAAAGATGGAAATAATATCTGATGTTGGAAGGAATCTTTTAAAACTGTCTAACATTATAGGTAAGGACTCTAAGGCTCATAGAAGTGAAGCAACTGGTCTAATGACCCATGATGGATTAATGGTAGAATTTGGAAAAGGGTGTGAATAATGTTCGGGTAACACTTAAGAAAATATTTTTCGGGCAGGGACATCATGGACAATGTTTACGTCATGGCATTATTTGTTTCTGTATATTTGCCTAACTGCAAAATGTTTTGTACAGAAAAGCATTTAGGTGCTTTCAAACTATTAGGATTTTTTGACTCTGAGTTGAGAAAATAGACATAAAGGGACTTCTGTACATATGAAAACTAGTACATGGGTGTCTCTTTTATAGCTAATTTTATTATATGACAGATTTATACACATAGTTCATAACAATAAAAAAATATTCTCTGTCTTACTTATCACCATGTTATTTTTTTCCCTAAAGGAACCACTTTGCTTCTATTTCTTCCACAATTTACACCAATGTTTCTATATAATATGCTATTTTATATTAATAGAAGCAGCACTATAAGCTAACTCTCATTAATTTTAGACATTATTTATTAACTTTCTATTGTGGCATTAGAGGATTTAGCTTAGTCCAAATGTTACTTATAACAGAACTTGAGATTGAATTTTTCAACCCCTGGTGAGTAGGAACCTGGGATCAGATTTATTAGTTTTGAAAAATCAATGACATTTCTTTCAACCATGACATTTCTTGCAACTAAGTGTTGTGAGGAAGGTTCATGTCTGTCCCACTATTATGTGCACAGGTTGGAGTTCTTTACAGATGCAAAGTCACTTATGACCCACATCTTTTGAGATATGTATTATTACTGTTTTCCAACATTCTATAATGAGCCTAATCCAAGGTTATATCCCGTGTAATTAGAAAAGCCAGGATTTAAACTCAAATCTCTTCGATTTCAAAGACCAATCTTTTCCTAATGTTTCATACTCTCCCTAAAAGAAAGTTTCCTTCCAACAGAACTTTCTCTGTACCTTTAGGTGCTGTGACTGCTGCTACCTTCTTCTTGTACAGGAAACCTTCGAAAAAAGAGTTCTGTGGGTCTTGAGGAGAAATATAGTGTCATGAAGAGGTATGAGTGGAATAGAAGGGGGCACCTGGCATCTGGTGATTGGAGGAAAGGATCAGGCTCCCAAGTTGATTTTGTGAGAGACGAGGACAAAGCTGAGTCCAGTAGGCAGCAGATCTCAAGCATTTTGCTCCTGGTGCAGGTTGATTTTCTCCCCAAAATCCTTTGAATCCAGCTGATTGGGGAGAACTCCAGATATAAGAGAGGTTTCTCCAATAAAGGAGGGAAAAATTCTTTTCGTGTTGTCCTGTATTTTCAGTAGCAAGGATGAGGAAATGCTATGATGGGCATTTGTTAGTGTTAGTGTAACTGGAAGAATGAAAGTCACTTCTACTCTTCCCTTCTTCCCCAGACTGGGGAGGAAGATGGCCCTTGACTAAGAACATGATTGCATTCCTTAAAAGAGCTATTTCAAAGTTTTGGCAGCATCTTTGGTCAGCTAAGGGAAGGATGATTGTGAAGTGTCTCTCTCAGTGACAGGCTGTTTTCAGCACCAGCAGGTCTGTGTGTGTGTGTGTGTGTGTATGTGTGTGTGTGTGTGTGTGTGTGTGTGTGTGTTTTGGTCTGTTTGATTGACTTAACAGTTACTTCTTGGGCAATCAGAAGAACACAGAAGCAAACCTGCAGCTCATATGGTGGAAAGACTTGGAAGAGCATGGTGCTTTGGGCACTTCTACCCACCAAACACTGAATATACGTTTGTTCTCGGTTCTGCTGGAAACCTCATAGTTTATGCTAACATAAATATTTGAGCATTGAGGAAATGTAGCTCTGTGAGGCCACTGGAAAAATTGATTGCTTTGGGTAGGGTGTGAGGTTTTCTATAATGTTAGTGGAAATTCACATGAGGATTAGAAGAAGTTACTTTTGTAAAAAGGTACAAAATAGCAAAGTTAGCAACCGGAAGTATCCATGGAAGCTCTTTGTGAAGTTTTGACTTCTTGGGTGCTGTTTTCTTTTGACCAACAGAAAAACCTTAATTAGGATACTGTTCTGTAATTCCCTTGGTAGTTCAATTCTTCAGCCCTGTGTGTGATGTTGGTGGAGAAAAGAGGGTCAGAACAGTGAAGGTGGGTGTGTTGTCCCTTCATTCAGCCCTTTTGTGGAGTCCTGCTGAGGAAGGAGGCATTCTGGGAACTGACAGGCCACGGGGTTGGAGGTAGCAGGGTGAAGGACAGAAAGGACTGATTGCCAAGTGAGCAACTCAGAAGAGAGCCACATAAATCTCCTTCCTTTCCTTTCTTACACTGTGTTAAAGGAAGGTGAAGGGAAGAGAAAAAAGAAGAGGACAGGAAAGAAAGGAGGGAGAAGAGAGGAGAAGACAAAAAAAGAGAGTTAATAATGAACTGTGGCTTTCCCTTGAAGAACCAGTTAGGCAAGCACCCTACTGTGGGTTTGTTAATGTCAATATCTCCAAATCAATCATTGTGATACACCACATTAACCAACTGAAGAATAAAAACCATACGATCATCTCAATAGATGCAGAAAAAGCTTCTGATAAAATTCAACATCCATTTATGACAAAAATTCTCCATAAAGTGGGCATAGAGGGAACATACCTCAACATAATAAAGGCCATATATGACAAACCCACAGCTAACATTATTCTCAATGGTGAAAAGCTGAAAGCATTTCCTCTAAGATCAGGAAAAAAACAAAGATACCCACTCTTGCTACTTTTATTCAGCATAGTATTGGAAATCCTAGCCAGAGCAATCAGACAAGAAAAAGAAATAAAAGAAATCCAAATTGGAAAGGAAGAAGTAAAACTGTCACTGTTTGCAGATGACATAATACTATACATAGAAAATCCTAAAGAGGCGACCAGAAAACTACTAGATGCATTTCAATGAATCTGGTAAAGTTGCAGGATACAAAATTAATATACAGAAATCCATTGCATTTCTATAAACTAACAATGGAGTATCAGAAGGAGTAGTTGAGGAAACCATCCCATTTACCATTGCATCAAAAAGAATAAACCTACCTAAGGAGGTAAAAGACCTGTACTCAGAAAATTATGAGACACTGATGAAATAAATGAAGACAACACAAATAGATGGAAAGATATACTGTGTTCTTGGACTGGAAGAATTAATATTGTTAAAATGACCATACTACCAAAGGCAATCTACAGATTCAATACATTTCCTATCAAATACCAATGGCATTTTCCACTGAACTAGAACAAATAATTTTAAAATTTGTGCAGAAACACAAAAGACCCTGAATGGCCAAAACAATCTTGAGGAAGAAGAACAGAGCTGGAGGTATCATGCTCCCTGACTTCACATTATGTACAACTCTACAGTAATTGAAACAGCAGTACTGGCACAAAAATAGACACATAGATCAATGGAACAGAATAGAGAGCCCAGAAATAAACCCATGCACTTATGCTCAATTAATCTACAGCAAAGGAGTCAAGAATACACAATGGAGAAAAGACAGTCTTTTTTTTTTCATTTTTCTTTTATTTTTTGGCCACACAGTGCAGCATGTGGGATCTTAGTTCCCTGAACAAGGATCGAACACATGCCCCCTGCACTGGAAGCATGGAGTCTTAACCACTGGACCACCAGGGAAGTCCTGAGGCAGTATTTTCAATAAGTGGTGCTGGGAAAACTGGATAGCTACATGTAAAAGAATAGAATTAGAACATTCTCTAATGCTATACAAAAATAAACTCAAAATGGATTAAAGACCTAAATGTAAGGTCAGAAACCATAAAACTCCTAGAGGAAAACACAGGCAGAACACTCTTTGACATAAATCACAGCAATACTTTTTTGGATCCCTCTCCTAAAGCAAAGGCAATAAAAACAAAAATAAACAAATAGGACCTAATTAAACTTAAAAGCTTTTGTACAACAAAGGAAACCACTGACAACTTGAAAAGACAACCTACTGAATGGGAGAAAATATTTGAAATTGAGATAACAGATAAGGGCTTAATATCCAAAATATATAAACAGCTCATACAACTCAACATCAAAAACCAAAACCAAAACCAAAACAAACAACCCAATTAAAAAAAGGGCAGAAAACCTAAATAGGCATTTTTTCCAAAGAGGAAATGCAGATGGCCAACAGGCACATGAAAACACGCCCACCATCACTAATTATCAGGGAAATGCACATCAAAAACACAATGAGATATCACTTCACACCAATCAGAATGGCTATCATCAAAAGGAGCACAAATAACAAATGTTGGTGAGGATATGGAGAAAAGTGAGCCCTACCACACTGTTGGTGGGAATGTAAATTGGTTCAGACACTGTGGGAAACAGTATGGAGGTTTCTCAAAAAACTAAAACTAGAACTACCACATGACCCAGCAGTTCCACTCCTGGGTATATATCTGAAAAAAACAAAACCACTAATTTGTAAAGATACATGCACCCCAATGTTCATAGAAAAGTTATTTACATTTGCCAAGATATGGAAGTAACATAAGTATCTATTAACAGATGAATAGATAAAGAAGATATGATATATATATGTAACATTTTACATATATATAAAATGAAATACTCCTCAGCCATGAAAAAGAATGAAATTTTGCCATTTGCAGCAACATGGATGTCTTGGAGGACATTATGTTAAATGAAATAAGTCAGACAGAGAAAGACAAATACTGTATGATATCACTTATATGTGGAATCTGAAAAATACAACAAATAAGTGAATATGACAAAAAAGAAGCAGACACAGATATAAAGAACAAACAGGTGGTTACCAGTGGGGAGAGGGAAGGGGGGAGGGGCAATATAGGGGTGGGGGAGTAAGAGGTACATACTATTATGTATAGAATAAGCTACAAGGACAAAACAGAGAATATAACCAATATTTTATAACTATAAATGGAGTATAACCTTTAAAAGTTGTGAATCACTATATTGTACACCTGTAACATATAATATTGTACATCAACTATAACTCAATAAAAATAAATAAATAAAATGCATTGCTCCATTAAAAACAATGTGTGTTGCCTCTTGGTCTCAGGTCAGTCTTCAAATTGCTTCCTTATAGTGCTGACTTGGTGAGATAGCAAATCTTCTCTTCATGTCACCATGACCCCATGATCTATATTCTGGTAGTTGTACTCATAAGACAGGAGGGGGACCTGGGGAAGGGTTTCTTAAGGCTGAGACAGTCTTCATTTCCATGTGGACCCCCAGTGGGGACAGATTGGTGACCCTGCATGCACAGCTATGAGAGGGTCAATTCAGGGCTGAATATGCTTCTGCTTGGCTCCCTACTACACTCAAGAAGATTATTTCCCTTAAGAATTCAAGTTCCTGCATTTCTATCTTCCCTGTTATTGATGTCCTGACCACTCCTCTTGTCTCCTTTAAAATCTTTGATGTTTTTGTCGTTTCTGTGAGTAAAAAACTAATTCTGGACTCTTCCTGTCTCATGTTATTCCTGACCATTGTTTGTGTTTTCTCAGTGGATGACTCACATCTGTTCAGTTACAGGGAGGAAATTATTCCTCAGGATATAATTGAAAGAATTTGGTGGGTACAGAGTGGGGTTGAAACACAGATTAATATTTAGAAAGATTGCCCCACTGCCCTGACATTATACAGACAGGGTCTTTGCTCCATCACTTCTTTACAAGTGGGAGCCATTTACAATTCTCGATAAGAGAAGGTGATAGCATCACCTTGATAAACTGAAGATGGATCTAGAAAAACAAAGGAAGCCAAAAAATATGTAACAAGAAGGTACATCTGGGAAAATTCCCCATATATGTGCAATACCTTTGCTAAGTGTGCACAAGAGATCCAAATTTGTGATGTTGGCAGAACCCACATCTTGACCTCTGAGGCTAACATGTTTGGGTTACTACAGAGTTTGCAAATCTAAGTTGCTCTAAGTTGGTACACTCTGGCTGCTGGCCAACCTAAGGTCTCAAGTCCAGACCTCCCAGTGACTGAGTACAGAAAACTCTTAATGCTTTGGAAGTGTTTCAAATCTTTCAGGCCATTAGGGGACTATTTGGTATTCTAAGAAGGATAATTTACTAAAACAAATTGTGATAGTATGAAATAGCTAATGCAGCTCTCCCAGGCAGTTTTTAATTTCTTATTCCCTAGCAGGCTAAGGGCACCCCAGGTGGCATTCATCTCTTCCCACCAACTCTCACATTGTCCTTTGAGTGTTACTGTATTGTCACACTTGGACCAGTCTGCCTTGTGTTAAAGTTGTTTGGTACTGAAGGAAAATAAGACTGTGTCATAAGGGTATCATATGAAGAAGGCTGAGCTGGAGGAGGAGGTGGGCCCAAGGAGACAGCAAGACAGAAATGGGCTCCCTGGTTGAGGCAGGAAGAACAATTGAGGGAAGAGAAGTTAGATGGTACCTGCTACCTAAAATATTTCAGCTCCTCTCTTTTTTAGTAATACCCAGCAGAGTTTGGCATCATGTGTACACTAGGTAGCAAATAGCTTAGACAAGCAACAGCTAACACCTGACATTGGGATTTCAGGAAGGAGGGCAATGAGGAAACTGGTGTCATAACAAATAGGGAAGGGACAGAGAGGAGAGATGATGGTGTGGCAGGGGTTGAATTAAGAAATACTTTTCTAAAAATTTCAAGAATCATGACACACTGTTGATCCAAGAAGCCTGGGAATCTAACTAAGAGCACGTCTCAGGGTCTCCCATGTCCCTTCTAGAAAACTCTGAAGAGACTTGTCTAGCATACACATTTACCCCAACACTTTGGAGAAGTCTCTAAATCTGGATTGATTTCTGGCGGTTTCCCAACCTTGTTGCTGTTTACATTTTGGGTCAAAAATTTCTTTGTTGTTGGCTGATATGAGCACTGAAGGATGTTTAGCAGCCTCCCTGGCCTCTACTCACTACACACCAGTAGCACCTCCCCATTGAGCTGGGCTACTGCTGTTCCTTCCTCCTGCAGGCCTTTGAGATGTCCAGGTGAGGCTGTGGCCTCTGGACACCAAGTTTGGAAGCCCCAGTGCTCTGGACAGGAGTGGAAATGCTGCGCCTCCTTCTTTTTTATACCTTATCATCTGAGGCATAAAGCATATTGTGGTACCTTATATTTTTCAGAAGAGTTCAAGAAATATTGCACAGAGTCCAATAAGTTCATTATCTCTCCTTGATCTGGAATACAACTTGAGCCAATTGGGGCTGCCCCATAGGACCACTTTCAGTGACAGACACCATTTTGTTCTTCTGATCTCCTTCCCCTCTAAGGATCTTGTACTGGACCATACTCTTTCTGTTATTCTCCCCACCCTTCCTTCTCAATCTCAAGAAAACAGACCTTGGTGTTCCCAGGTCTCAGGGAGTTGCAGAGCAGGAAAACAAGTTTCATGAAAACAACCTTCTTCCTGATTTTTTAAATTAATTTTTATTGGAGTATAGTTGATTTACAATGTTGTGTTAGTTTCTGCTGTATAGCACAGTGAATCAGTTATAAATATACATATATTCACTCTTTTTTAGATTCTATTCCCATATAGGTCATCACAAAGTATTGAGTAGAGTTCCCTGTGCTATATAGTAGGTTCTTATTAGTTATCTATTTTATACATAGTAGTGTGTATATGTCAATCGCAATCTCGCAGTTTATCCCTCCAGCCTCCCCTTTCCTCCTTGGTAACCATAAGTTTGTTTTCTACATCTGTGATTCTATTTCTGTTTTGTAAATAGGTTCATTTGTACCATTTTTTTAGAATCCACATATAAGCAACATCATATGATATTTGTCTTTCTCTGTCTGACTTACTTCACTCAGTATGACAATCTCTAGGTCCATCCATGTTGCTGCAAATGGAATTATTTCATTCTTTTTTTTATGGCTGAGTAATATTCCATTGTACATATGTACCACATCTTCCTTATCCATTCCTCTGTCAGTGGACATTTAGGTTGCTTCCATGCCCTAGATATTGTAAATTGTGCTGCAATGAACATTGGGGTGCATGTTTCTTTTTGAATTACGTTCTTCAAAAATCTCAACCCATGGAAGAGAATATGCTGGGTCCTCTTGAGAGAAGGGAGAAATATTTCCCAAGCCCGAAGAGCAGTAGAGATCTGTGGTTTCCAGGGGCATTCTTTTCCCTGGCAATGCCCCCAGGGAGGTTGGAGAATCTCAGAAAGGAGGTGTGCCAGGTGTACCTAAAGAGTTTTAGATTCTACACACCAGGATTCCTGCCTTGACAGTGATTTCCATGCAAGTGTAGAGCCACCTGCCTTCAGAACTCTGGCCATGTGACCCTCAGGGGCAGATTTTATATTCCAAAGATGGTCACAATGATATCTTCTATCTTGCACACTCTTCTACAATGTGGCCTTGCCTATGCCCTATCAAAAAGTGGGATCGATTTCCTCTCCCCTTGAATCTTGGCTGGCCATATGACTCTACTGTAACCAACAAAATGTGGCTGAAGTGATGCTGCCTGATATCCAGAGTTAGGTCAGAATAGGCTGTGCAGCTTCTACCTGGTTGCCTTGTTCAGTGCGAAGTTCGTGTAGAAAGCCCAACTACCTTGTGATTTCCATACATGGAAAGACACATGTAGATGTTCCAGTGGACATCCCTGCTGAGCTCCCCGCCACAACTGCCTGTGGCATCTTGGAAGTCCAGCTTGGAAGTCCATGCTGTGGCATCTTGGAAGTCCAGCCCAGTGGAGTCTTCAGATGCCCAAAGCCCAAGTCAACGTTTGACAGCAGCCACGTGAGAGAAGAAGAAAGAATGGCCCATCTTAGCCCTTCCCAAATACCTGAACCACAGAATCATGAGCGAGAGAAAATGGCTGTGTTAAGCCATGAAGTTTTGGGGTCATTCATTATGCAGCTATAATAACTGGAGTAACCTCCCTGAATTTCCAGCTCTCTTCAACAACCCTAGATTTTCCCCATGGCCCTTAGGGTGGGAAACAGGAACCTCTTTATAACTCACTGGCGTTTCCCAGCAGCCCATGTAGGACAGAAGTCTGAGTCAGATTGATAAGATTTTTACTTTTGATGTAATAATGGAACTCTCCCTGCATACATAAGCTTGTGAAGAAGAATTCATACTTGCTATATTTACTCAACTCTCTTTTCCTTTAAGATGAGTTCTTCCCTTGCATCTCCTCATCCTTTCTGTGTATGGGCTGCTGGATGGCAAACATATCTGAAATATGCACTCAACACCACTGAGACTCCAGCTGGAACCTCACCTGCTCTCTCCACTCATGGGTTAAATAAAGAACTGGCACAGTTAGTCTATCTTGGGATGCCAGAACCTGCGTGCCCAGTGGGTCACTGAACCAGACCACAACAGGGTCTTTGGCCATCATCACCCTGTCCACTGAGTGTTGTCTGCCCCTGGCACAATGTCTAACGCTTAGTCGCTACTCAGTAAATATTAGTTGAATGCATAAACTAATGTTGAGAAAGAGAGCAGAAAACATGGAATAAGGAATTTAGGTTAAATTGAGGATTTAGAAGTGAGGGCAAGAGAGTTAACAAATGCTATATTTTTTAACTTGCAATTGCTTTAGCACAAAAAAAAGTTTTAGATCTCTGTACTTCAGCCTAGAAGAACTTTAGTCTTCATCCGAAAGGGAAAAAAATGGATCCTTCAGCCTCTAGGATTAGTCATCAGTTGAGTGATCCAGAAGTTACTTCAGATTTGTACTTCCATTTCTATTTCTATTTCTCCCTCTGTAAAGCTGATTGCTTTACCAGGTCCTTTCAACTAAAAGATCACGTTTCCCTTTAGAAATTGCCCTAGGTCTTCATATTTATTATCAAGCGTAATTGAAAAATAATACACCAGGCTTCTGAAGAGTTCTGGTTCCTACTTGTATGAAATTTAAATGAAATATTTACGTTTTCTCTCTATAAATTTCCTGCTTAGCGAATAAGTCTGGGTCAGTCATGTGCTGCATTCAGATCAGGTTCCTTTCAGAGTGTTGATTCTAGGTCTGGAAATAAAAGTTAGCATTTATGCAATGAAATGTTATTCACCTAATTGTTCAGAGTTTCCTAAACAATTCTGTACAAACTTTTTACAATCATGGCTTTCATCACTTCTATTATTGTCAAAAATAGTTCAGTTGGAATTCCTACTATTGCCTCTTTATTTTCTTTCTTTTTTTAAAAATAAATTTATTGGGCTTCCCTGGTGGCGCAGTAGTTAAGAATCCACCTGCCAATGCAGGAGACACGGGTTCGAGCCCTCATCCAGGAAGATCCCACATGCTGTGGAGCAACTAAGCCCGTGCGCCGCAACCACTGAGCCTGCGCTCTAGAGCCCGTGAGCCACAACTACTGAGCCCGTGTGCCACAACTTCTGAAGCCTGTGTGCCTAGAGCCCGTGCTCCACAACAAGAGAAGCCACTGCAATAAGAAGCCCGCGCACCACAACGAAGAGTAGTTCTCGCTCGCCACAACTAGAGAAAAGCCTGTGCGCAGCACTAAAGACCCAACACAGCCAAAAATAAATAAATAAATAAAAGAACCACTGCTATTAAAAAAATATATTTATTTATTTATGGCTGAGTTGGGTCTTTGTTGCAGTGCGCGGGCTTCTCATTGCAGTGGCTTGTCTTTGTTGCAGAGCACGGGATCTAGGTGTGCGGGCTTCAGTAGTTGTGGCACGGGGGCTCAGTAGTTGTGGCTCACAGGCTTAGTTGCTCCGTGGCCTGTGGGATCTTCCCAGACCAGGGCTCGAAGCCGTGTCTCCTGCACTGACAGGTGGATTCATAACCACTGTGCCACCAGGGAAGTCCCCTCTTTATTTTCAAGTTGAAAGTAAATTAAGTAAGTCAAGGACAGGTTTAAGACAATAGCTACAGGGATGCCCTCTGTATGAGTAGAATTTGCATTATAGTATTTTCATACTTGATATTTTGTGTATATTCTATCAAGAATGGGGATAATAATACCTCATTCATAGGGTTGTGATATTTGTGTATAGAAGTTAATTTCTTGATATTCTCTGGCCAATGTGCCAGATAAATCAAATTTCTGTCCTTTGAGTTCTTTGCATTTTCCTGTCCTCATTGGTCTTACTCAATGCATTTATAGCCAGCATTGCACCATTCTATGCTTAATTAGATACCATTTTGTATTGTTTGTAATATTTTAACTTCGTCCATCTTATTTTTGCAACTAGATTATAAAGTTTTAGACTTCTGTAGTCTCAGGATGGCCGGTACATTGATGAACAATGTCAGGCCTCAATAAATACTTGCTGGTTTTTTTTTTTTTTCTATCTTTTCGCTTTCCAATCTGTAGGCTTGAAATCAAAAGATATTCTTGAATTAACCAATGACTCACTTAATCAGACCATCTTTTATTTTGGTAAGCCTGGGGGAGGCTGTGCCTTGTCTCCTAGCTCTTAAACACATGTTAAAGAGAGGACATTTTCCAGTGGAGTCATTGGTATGCTTCACAAAACAAACAGAATTTTCATTAGGAAGGTGTTTATTAAATGAACATGTTTTGAAGAAAGCTGACGAGACATATGAGCTAACTCTCATCATTAGTAACAAAACCTCTGGCCCTGGAAGGGAGGAGCCAGAGCCTTCAGCCTGCCAAGAAGTGCTGAAAGTCAGCTCCAGAGCAAAAAGTTAGAAAGGAAATGTGTGAACAGTGTGTGCAGCCAGACCCATTTCCAGATGACAAGACTTCTGAGGAAAACACGTGTGGTGAATTTAAGCACATCTTGACATAAAGAAACAGACCTTTCACTTGCTGTCTGATGGCGGGGACTCTCTCATAAGGATGGTCTCGGGGACATGGTGGCAGTGGTGAGTACTGAAATCAGTGTTGTTACACTTCTGCATTTTCACTTGGGCTCTCCCCTTGTGATATGATATGATATTCTCCCCAGAATATCATGTCTGATTTGAGACCTGTTCCCATGGCACAAATCAGTTTTCTCACGCAGTGTCTCCAGTCATCAATCATCAATTTTTTTTTAATCAGTCATCAATTTTATACACATCAGTGTATACATGTCAATCCCAATCGCCCAATTCAGCACACCACCATCCCCACCCCACCGCGGTTTTCCCCCCTTGGTGTCCATACGTTTGTTCTCTACATCTGTGTCTCAACTTAATTTCAATTTCTTATTCAGACTTTATTACCCAGAACACCTGCATGGAAATAAGCATTTGAGTTTTAAAAGATGGGAGCATTTAGTCACTAAAGCATTTAGTCACTCCCACTCAGCCTCCATGGAACCACAGATATAACTCCTTGGAGGGAAATCCCATCTCTTCTTAATTCCCAGGCAGTTTAGCAGGACAAAATGGTGCCCTCCTTTTCTCTGAGTTTCAAATATAAGCTCCCTGTTTTCCTTTTCATCATGTCTACAGAGATTATGGGCAAGCAGGTGCTGGGTACACTCTCTGGGGAGATACTGGAAGTCTTGGTAATGGGTAGACTAAACCCCAAGTTTGTAGGGCCCTGGGAGGGGGAAGAACGGAGGCTTTCTGTCTATGTAGACTCCTTGTCTTTGGTAGGTATACCCTATGGAGTTTCAGGCAGGGTGAAACCACATTAACTTCTTTAGAAAATGAGGAGGATGCCATTAGAGCAGGATGACTTCAGAGTGAGAAGATGTGGGGAGAGTAATGGGCCAGTGGAGGCTATGGGTCATTCTGTGTGTACTCTGGAGGCCCTCCTAAGGCATTCTGGAGAATGTTTTATTGTGCTTCATGAAAGCAGCATCAGTTATTGATTCCTGCTTTCTCTTGGGTGGAGAAGACCCGCCATCTTGGCTCACATTATTTTGTTTTCTGCCTTTGCTCAAGTGTAAAAAGCCCTGGTTGTCTCTTTGCTCTTCTGTCTCTTTCTTACTAACTCCACAAGCCTCCTTATGCTTCTCTGTCCCAGGTATTCAGGGGTCTATAAGAGACATTGATTGGGGGAGTGGTCATCTCAGAAAGCATTTATGAAAGAAACAAAGCCTCCCCAGGACAAGGCAGGAGGAACCCGGAGCTTCCCTGACTGGGACTCAGATTGTAGAGCATCTTGGGTCCTCTGACCCAGCCCAAGCTCTTCTTCCAGCTAAAACATAGTCACTGACCTATTGATTATTGAGATATGTTTTTAAAAGCATCTGGAATCGGGCAATTAGTTCCTGCTCAATGCAGAATGTTAAGTCAGAGCCTCTGATTCTTTCTTTAATTGATCGAGGATTCATTATTTCCCTTACATAGTTGTATGTAGACTCGGGCCAATGGGAAAAATAAAGTAGAAGAAAAAGTTGAGAAAGTGAATCCAAAGATTTATTAGTCCCACAAAGAAATGCATTGTTTATCCATTCATTTCCCAGTAATTGCTTGTTTATTAAGGTGACCACTCAAACAGAAAGCCAATAGCAGTGATTGTCAATAATAAAGAGGGGTTATGTGTTTACTGTAAGTAGATGGTGTTGTGTTTCAGATATTAGAGCTCCCGGATCAGAAAAAAAACACAGTGAGAGTGCTTACGCTACAAAACTAAAGGTGGGCTATAGTCCATTATGAAAGGGAATTTCACTAGAGCCTATGGGCTTTCAGAGAAAGCTGCTCTGGGTAAGGGGGGTTACCAAATATGATAGTTATTTTCTGGAACTTGAGAGATAGTGTGTTGCACTGCAAAGAGTGCAGGCTTTTAGGTCAGTCAACCATGGTTTCAAACATAAGTGTGTCATGTATGAATTGCATTAATAGTTGTGTAACCTTGGACTTATTTTTTATTCTTATCTGAGAGGTAAAATAGCATCCTAGTTAAGAATGTGGATTTTGCAGCTAGGATGCTGAGTAGGACTCCTAGCTGCAAAAAGCTCTAAAATCCTGGAACACTCTGCCCCTTTCTAGCTATGTGATCTTGAGCAAGTTATTTTACTTCTCTGTGCTTCTGTTTCCTCCTCTGGTCAAATAAGGGCGATGGTGGGTAGCAGAATTGATACACAGACCCAGATTGCCCTGGCTGACCTAAGTTTACCTGCTGGTGAGCTTCCTGTGCACAACTTCCCATCTCAAGCACCTGGTCTTTCTTCCCTAGAAGGCTGAGGGCTTTTTTCTGGTACCAGGCAACATGCTCCACTGGCCTTGTTGGAGCTGATGACCTTCGGGCAACCTTCATGCAATGGGAATGGGAGTCTTGGATAAATATCCCAGCTGCCTCGCTCTCTGGTGCAACAATTCTAAGAGCATCTTACTAGGTTTCTCCGAGGGTCCCCAGGAAGATTGAGCCCACTTTCCCACAGCAGTGACATTTCCTTTGTTGAGCAATCTCCCATTTGTTTGTTCACCTCCCTAAATCAACTCCCTCCACCCAAGCCCTCATCTCCAGTACTGTTTTCTAAGGTAACTGTACCAGTTTATATTCATACCAACAGTGTACAAGGGTTTCCTTTTCTCCACAAGCTCACTGGCATTTCTTATCTCTTATCTTCTTGATAGTAGACATCCTAATAGGTGTGAGGTGATATCTTGTTGTGGCTTTGATTTGCATTTCCTTGATGATAAGTAATATTGAGCACTTTTTCATGTACCTATTGGCCATTTGTGTGTCTTCTTTGGAAAAACGTCTATTCAGGTCCTTGGCCCCAAATTGGATTATTTGTCATGTCATCTACAAACAAAGAACATTTTATTTTTTCTTTCTGATTTGGATGCCTTTTGTTTTATTTTTTTCTTGTCTATTTGCTCTGGCTAGGATTACTGGTACCATATTGAATAAAAGTGATGAGAGTGGAGTGGGCATGCTTGTCTTGTTCCTGATCTTAGAGGAAAAGCTTTCAGTTTTCATCATTGAGTATGATGTTAGCTGTGAGCTTGTCATATATGGCCTTTATTATGTTGAGGTAATTTACATCTATACCTAATTTGTTGAGAGTTTTTATCATGAAAGAATGTTGAATTTTGTCAAAGTGTTTTTCTGCATCTATTGAGATGATAATATTACCCTTCATTTTGTTTATGTGGTATATCACATTTATTAATTTGTGTATGTTGTGCCATCCTTGCAAAACAAGAATAGATCCTACTTGATCATGGTGTATGATCCTGTTAATATATCACTGAGTTCAGTTTGATAACATTTTGTAAAGGATTTTTGCATATGTTCATCAGGAATAGTGGCCTGTAATTTTCTTTTCTTGTAGTGCTCTTACCTGGCTTTGATATCTGGGTAATTCTAGCCTTGTAAAATTAGTTTGGATGTGTTCCCTCCTCTTCAACTTTGGTAATAGTTTGAGAAATATTTATATTAATCTTCTTTAAAGGTTTGGTAGAATTCACTAGGAAATTATCTGGCCCTGGACTTTTCTTTGTTGGGAAGTTTTTGATTACTGAATCAATCTCCTTACTCATTATTGGTCTGTCCAGCTTTTCTACTTATTTATGATTCAGTTTGATAGTTTGTATGTTTCAAAGAATATATCCAATTCCTCTAGATTATCAAATTTGTTGCCATATACTTGTACACAGTAGTCTCTTATGATCCTTTATATTTCTGTGACATCAATTGTAATGTCTCATCTTTCATTTCTGATTTTATTTATTTTAGTCTTCTCTTTTTTTCTTAGTCTAACAAATAGTTTGTCAATTTTGCTTATCCTTTCAGAAAACCAGCTCTCAGTTTCATTGATCTTTTGTCTTCCTAGTCGCTATTCATTTATTTCTGCTCTGCTCTTCATTATTTCCTTCCTTTGATAACTTTGGATTTAGTTTGTTTTACTTCTTCTAGTTCCTTGAATTGTAAGTTAGGTTGTTTATTTATGATCTTTCTTCTTTCTTGATGTTGGCATTTATTACTATAAACATCCTTGTTAGAGCTGCTTTTGCTGCATCCCATAAGTTTTATTGTGCTTCAATTTTCATTTGTTTCAAGATATTTTGTATTTCTCTTTTGATATCTTCTTTGACCCATTGGTTGTTAAGGAGCGTGCTGTTTAATTTCTACATATTTGTGTATTTTCCAGTTTTCCTCCCGTTATTGATTTCTATTTTCACACCAATATGGTCAGAAAAGATATTTGGTCTAATTTCAGTCTTCTTAAATTTGCTAAGATTTGTTTTGTAACATATCATATGATCTACCCTGGAGGATGTTCCATTTGCACTTGAAAAGAATGTATATTCTGCTGTTGTTGGATATATATGTTTGTTAGGTCCATTTTATTTATTTATTTATTTATTTTTATTTATTTTAAAAAATTTTTGTCTGCATTGGGTCTTCGTTGCTGCACGGGCTTTCTCTAGTTGCAGTGAGCAGGGACTACTCTTCGTTGCAGTGCATGGGCTTCTCACTGTGGTGGCTTCTCTTGTTGTGGAGCATGGGCTCTAGGTGCACGGGCTTCAGTAATTGTGGCATGGCAGGCTCAATAGTTGTGGCTTGTGGGCTCTAGAGCACAGGCTCAGTAGTTGTGGCACACGGGCTTAGTTGCTCCACGGCATGTGGGACCTTCCCGGACCAGGGCTCGAACCTGTGTCCCCTGCATTGGCAGGCAGTTTCTTAACCACTGAGCCACCAGGGAAGTTCTAGGTCCATTTGATTTAAAGCATAGTCCAAATCCAAAGTTTTCTCATTGATTTTCTGTCTGGATGATTTATCCATTGTTGAAAGTGAGGTATTTTAGTTTCCTATTACTATTGTATTGTTGTCTATTTTTCCCTTCAGATCTACTAGTATTGCTTAGTATGTTTAGGTGTTTCAATGTTGGGCGCATGTATATTTATGATCATTATATCTTCTTGGTGAATTACCTCTTTATCACTATATAAAAACCTTCTTTGCCTCTTGTTACAGTTTTGGACTTAAAGTCTATTTTGTCGTATATAAGTATAACTACCCTTGTTCTCTTTTGGTTTCCACTTGCATAAGATATATTTTTCCATCCTTTCACTTGGAGCCTATGTTTGTCCTTAGAGCTGAAGTGAGTCTCTTACAGGCAGCATATAGTTGGGTCCTGTTTTTTAAGCCATTCAGCTACTCTGTGCATTTTGACTGGAGAATTTAAATCCATTTACATTTAGAGTAGTTATTGATAGGTGAGGATTTACTAATGCCATCTTATTAATTGTTTTCTGACTGTTTTGTAGTTCTCTTTTTCTAATGAGATATTTTTCATTTGTTTTCATACTAGTGTTTGAAAGTCGATAAGCTTTACAGTATGTCTCAGTTCACAGTAGCCACATTTCAAGTACTCAATAGCTACAGGTGGCTGGTGACTATTGTATTGCATGATTATATTGCAGATCGCTACCTTTGTATGTGTTGTTCCCTCTTCCAGTAATACCTGTCCCCTCTATGTCTGCTCAATGAGCTTCTTTTGTCCTTCAAGAGAAAGTTCAAGTTTGTTCTCTCTAATTTATTCATTAATTGACTTAAGAAACAGAATCAAGAGTGTATTCTTTGGTACCAGACCACCAGATTCCAATATCCTGGGAGAGTTACATTAGTGTCTCTGTGTTTTATCTGAGGGATCTAGATTGCAATGGCACCCACTTAAATAAGTGAGTTATGTAAGTACAGAACATACAAATAAATGCCTAGTAAGTGTCAGCAGTTATTTCCATCATTGTTATTTACAAGACTCCATGTTAGATACTACACTGATAAGGACTAGTAAGACCCATGACCTTCACTTAATGAGCTTTGAACTAAAGGCGGTATGACATAGGAAGAAGTGTGAGGAAGTTTGCAGGCTCTTTTTACTTATTCCCTCCACCCAGCATTGTGTCTGGCACATAGCAAATCTTCAATATATATTTGAGGAATTAGTGGATCCACTAAACAAAAGATTTTCAACTGTGAAAAATATGATTTCTTTGTCACTTGTTCCCTCTTCTTTCTAGGAAGAATAAACAAATTCAGATATCAGGAAGCATGTTTAATTTCAATTTTGTATTCTTGGCTAGAACATCTCTATTTTTTGTTTTGCACATATGCAGTAAAAATCACATATTTCATAGAGGTTTTCATGATAAATGACAGTGATGCATTTACTAATAGAAAGCATTATCTCCAAAAATTAATAGTAAGAGAGTTCTTACTATTCCAAGAATTAACTTTTAAAAACTTAAAAGGACTATCTCCACTTAATTATTGCCAGCCTGTTTGCTCTTAGGCTAAGCAATTGCCCAGCAACTCATATTTATTTCTGGTTAAAACACACTTCAATAGTAGCAGCTTGTTCCTGACTGGAGACCAAATGGCTACGCTGTATGTATGTAGCTAACAGGTGACTCTCAGAGAATAAATATGCAGAGTGTGTTTGGAGGGAGGGAATGGAGGAAAAGAGGAACTGGCTTAAGCCAATTATAGAGAAAACATTTTGCTGGTTCAGAGACACATCTGCCTGTGGCTGTTAACAAGTAAGCTGTGACCCTGTTTAGTCTTCAGTGAGACTTCTGCCTCAGTTCCCCTTCTAGAACAGGCCAGGTGAGTCTGAGAAGGAGATTAGGAACAAGGATTGTACACAATCATGAAAATATTTCTGGAGCCCACACCTGCTGTCTTGCAATGCTTTACTCACTAGTCTTGCAATACAAGCACAGTTTCCTGGTTGTTGTCAGAGATGACTAACATGTGGTTTTAGTAGCCCTCCCCCTGGTCATTTGTGTCATATTCCTTAGAAGGAAGCTATTTAACATATGGAAATACTTCCTCCCTTTGACACTCTGTAGGGTTATTGAGTTCAGTTATCTTGAAGGCAAATAACTCCAACCATGGGGTAAAAAAACTCATCATACTTCATTAAATGGCTTATGAGATAATTATTTAATGGTATGGAATTTTTTATAGCATGCATTCTTGCAAAATCATCCCACATTTTTGACTTAACTATAGATGATTATGGAAATACTATTCTTAAAAGTCAAGAGTTAGTACAGTAGATAATAAATTACAGTTTTTAAAGAGAGAAAAGACTTTTTTTCCCCCTATGTGGCTTGTTATAATTTATTGCATTTAGGTTGAGATAATCAACAATTATGACCAAGTTTACATCTTTACAGTGAGTTCCATTGAGTAGTAGCCATTTAAATATTTACAAAAAGCTATATGCTCCAAGGCAGTGTTCCTCAGGTATGTCTATGGTGGGCCATGAAAATCTGCCGATGGACCATAAAATGAATCAAAATATTATTATGTTTCCTGTGTAAGTCTTGTAAGTGAAAGCGTACAATTCCATTGATGTTTTTTTCTTTTCAATGGCAGTTGGGAATGGATAAGTAAAGTAAGCCATTGAGGTCTTTTTCTTTATTATTTTGGCTCTGTTGATATGTGTTACAGTCAATATTATTTGAGAATCACTAGTCCGGGGTAGCATTTCCAACCAAAACCACAAATAAGTCTGGGAATGCTGTTCCATGTGTCCTTACTTGGAGATGCCTTATACATCTGAGACTCCAAATGGTCGAAACAAGGTTTTAGCATCGTTTAATTAATCCTTTTCTCTCAATTACTTTGAAGCAAAGCCACTTTTGTTTTTTGTTCATAAAACATCTAATAATACCTTAGAGATTACTGTGGTTCCAAGGAAAGCAGTTTGGGAACTGGGTGCTTTAGGGGAACTGAAGAAAACACAATCTAAATCTGTGTATGATCACAGCCAACCAGCAACAGACCTGCAAACATGGCTACATTGACTGTAAAATGTGACTGCCCCCTTTTCAGTCTGTTGTTTGGTGATTTTAAACTATGATTATTTCGACTGTGGTTATTAAAGGATATGTACTGAAACCTCAGTACTATAGTGGAAGACCTATAAATGGCTATAATACACATGGCAATTTAAACACAGACACACACACATGCATGTGATTTCTCAGGGGAACAATTCATGTTGTATTCTATGTGAAAGTCACCCCCTAGAGTAAGTCATATATGTGCAAGTGTGCATCAATTAACACATGTGTGCACATACACTAAAGAAATTAGGAAGTAAAAGTGAATTGAATGAATATTCCTGACCAGAGTAGGGGTTGAAACAGAAGTATAGCTTCATCTTACCCCAACAGGTGAGGGTGAGGGAAAACATTTTCTCTCTGCCTCTTTCCACTTCAAAACTCTTTTCCATATGAAAAACCTCTTTCTGGCATGCAGTGCTGTTTAAAATAATTTAATAGATTTTTTTTGTATCTTTGGGAAATACACCTTTAAGATCCACTCCATTATTAAGGCAAGGAGAAGCTTCTGATGGTGGTAATCATGAATTTAAGATAGTCTTAGGTTTCAAGATTCCTTGAAAGAGGGTTTTAGAACCTGGAGTAATCTAAAGCATTTTTTTCACCTGGAGATAACCAATGCCCTGACTTTCATGTAATTTCTTTCTTGCTTTACTTTTATTATGCATCCCTAAAAAATAGAGTAGTTTTGCCTGACTTTGACTTTAATATAATTGGAATAATTCTATATGACTTCTTTATTTCTTGCTTATTGCATACAACATTGTTTGTAAGATTCATCAAGATGTTGCATGTAGTTATAATTTGTTCATTTTCATTGCTATGTATTATTCCCAAGTATGAATATACTATAATTTATTTACCCATTCTACTATTGATGCATATTTTGGTTTTTCCACTTTTTAAAAGCAGCCTGAATCACGGAGTGGCAGCTTGGAGGGTAGCCATCAAAAAGATCTGCCCAGCCTGTATTCAAGTGTGATGTGAGGGAGAAATAAGCCTTTGCTATCTTATACCACTGAGACTTTGAATGTACTTGTTACTATAGAAGAGCCTATCTTATCATGAACAATATTACTAGTCATAAAAACACAAAAACATTTTCACTAAGGAAATTCTAAACTCCTGTGGCTTTGCTGAAAGTTTCATCGAACATTCAAGGAAGGAAAAAAACATTAACAGTTTCAGAGACTAGAAGAAGAGAGTAAACTCCTGGTTTACTGGTTGTAGTGGGCAGAATAATGGCTCCCCATGGATGTCCATGGCCTAATCCTTAGTATCTGGGAATATGTCACATACTTGGCAAAAGGGACTTTGCAGATATAATTAGGTTATGGTCCCTGAGAAAGGAGATTGTCCTAAATTATCCAAGTGGGCCCAATCTAGTCACATGACTTTAAAAGCTAATAAGCTTTCCTGGCTGTTGACAGAGCAAGATGTGACCAGGAAGAAGGATCAGAGAGATGTGACAACAGAGGACTCTGATTGGCTTTGAAAATGGAGCATGAAGGTTTCCAGAGGCTTCTAGAAGCCTCTAGAAGCTGGGACTGACTCTTTGTTTACAGCCAGCAAGAAAACAGGAATCTTAGTCCTACAACTTCAAGGAACCACATTCTGGCAACAATCTGAATGAGTAGGAACCAGACTCTTCCTTAGAGCCTTCAAAAAGGAACATAGCCTTGACTCCTTGATTTTCCTTTAGCCCAGTGAGATCTGTGTCAGAGTTTTGACCTCAAAACTGTAAGAGAATAGATTTGTGTTGTTTAAGCCACTAGATTTGTGGTGATTTGTTATGGCAGCAACAGAAAACTAGTACACTTGTATAACCTTGATATCAAAACCTGGCAAGGACATTATGAGAAAGAAAAATATCAGGCCAATCTCATTTATGAACATAAATGCTATACTAAAAATATTAGCAAACTAAATCCAAGAATATATAAAAAGAGAAAAGCATTATGACCAAGTTGTGTTTATGCCAGGAATGAGAGGTTGCCTGAAAATCAATCAAATCATCACATTGACACATTTAAGGAATATATCATGTGATGTCCTCAGTGGATAAAAAACAGCATCTGATATAATTTAACATTCATTTATAATTAACTTCTGAGGTATTAATGATGTGTTCTCCTACTAGAATTGCCACACTGAAGAAATGATGAAATTCTAAAAATGGAATTTCAAGGGGGAGGATGAGGTGATGTGGGGAAGGTGAGAAATTCTTACCGCGGATGCCCTTGAAATCTTACACGTCAGTGACCCAGACCTGTCCATACAGTTTGAGAATCAGTGCACACCTCTTTATTCTCCACTGTTCAAACACCACTGTACACCCTGGAACAGACCAGAACTCCTTTTATCAGGGCAATCTGTTGTTGACACCTGCAGCGGCCTGGATTCTATACCTCCCGTGATTTTAATCTTTTCAGAAGCCTGCAAAGTTCATTTCCAACTCTGAGTCTGACTCATTCTTGAGCCAACAGTTACAATTAGGAGCAGTGTTAGAATACACCCCCAGCCCCTCAAATTTCCATGCCATCTCACTTGTTTAAAAAACTAAAAAACAAAAAAGAAACTCCTTTCCTTTGTCTTGTCCAGTGCCTCCTTTTGACCTGTTTGCATGAGATGCTGTGGCATTGATCTTCCTTCTTTAACAGGCATCACTATTTCTTTTAGGATGGATAGATAGGCAAGCAGTTGGCCACTGACTTTCTTTCTAATTACACACCGTAGGGCATTATACATCATTCTGAGGGTGAGCAAGGCTGCCACTCTGCTTTTATACTTTATACTTTACTTTCAATGGAGTCAAAGACTTCCAATGTCTAATTCCTTTCTCTTTTCCTTATTAAGAAAATAATTGATGAATCAAGTTGGATCCTTGGTCAAAACCTTAACTAACGAGTTCTTATAAAATTCGGGAGTAATTCCTTCTATTTATTTTGGACACACCATGGAATTTTGTAAAATTTTTTGTCTCTAGGTGTTTCCAATTTTCCTTGTCCTAAAATTCTGAAGTTATTTATTTCTTGCATTCTTTCCCTTTAGATAAAAAATATATGGTGCTGCCAAAAGGTGGGAGGGGGAGGCAGAAAGGGAATGGCTATTATACCTAACTTTGTCTTGATTTGGCTTTGACATGTCCTTTGTTCATTGGAATCCTTATTGCTTCCTTGTGGGTGAAGAGGTAGCAGGCCCCAGTGTCCACAGTGCTGGTTTTGGAGCTGGTTTGGGGGTCAGTCTGGATCTTATCCCAAATCTTCAGCTTCCTACCTTTGCACCTTGAGTAAGCACTTTATCTCTCTGATCCCCAGTTGCATCACCAGGGAGAAAAGTCCGTGTCCCCCAAGGGACTGATGTGAGGAGTGCCTATGTGGTGTCCTGGGTACAGAGTCTGGAAAAGTGTAGTCTCCATCAATGCTCACTCTCATCCCTTCCAGCTCCTGTCTCAGGGCTGGAAGTGAGGACACCTGCATTTCAGTCCTGGCAAACTCACCATCAGCCAGGGCTCTAGTAGGTCATTTTACTTCTCTGAACTTTTGTTTCTTCCTTGAGAAAATGGAGGGGAGGGCTGAGCTGTCAGGAAGGCCACTCCAGCTTTCAGAGACCCAGAACCACAGGCTACACTTCATTTCCTGTCTGCCTTTCTGCGTCTGTGATCCATGACTCTTTCCTTTGCACCTGGCACAACTACCTGTTAATCTCTTCTCCAACTTCTCTCCACCAAAGTCAGCCTTCTTCTTCCTCCTCAGCTACACCCACCTCTTCTTCAACCTCACCCCAACCCCTTAAAGTGATCTTTCTCTCTCCTTTTGATTCTCTCCTTGGTTGACCCATATGTACCAGGTAGAATTGATGGGACTGGAAGATCTAATTTTCCCCACTGTAAAGCATCTTAGTTCTCCTGGCAACTGAGACCAACAGAACAGTTTTCACAGGAGGACACTGAATGGAAGTGCTCTCTCTCCTTACCAGCCCCTTACCTAGAAGTTCCCTCAGGCATGTGTTCACCCTTGGCTCTTTATGTCCAAATAGCAGTGATCAGCCTCTAATTGTCACCTCTGATATTACAGGATCTGGCAACTAAGCAAACATCTTCCTTAGAGTCCCTATTAAAGTTTCAGTAAAAAGTTCTTATTTTGGCTTCTCTCTGAATTTTAAGATAAGATCTCTAAATACTTTCCCCCATCTGTAGTGTATTTTGGCATTTCCCCTCCCATCTGTCAGACAGTTTTAGTCCCTTCCCCTCTCTAAGGTGTGTGCAGGAAAAGGCCTCCTGTGTCCCCACCAACCATCTTTTTTCTTATCTTTTCTTTTTTTTTTTTTTGCTTACTTAGATTTATAGTAATTGTCATCATTTATGTGTTTGAATTTTAAAATCACAACTTTCCAACTAGGTCAAAGAGAGATAGGTAGGAGTTTTTCAACTAAACAAAAGATAGAGAGAATTCCAGACAAAGAGATCACAGTTAGAATTGGGGATACATCTCTGCTATTACTTAAATGTGATTTGATCCTGTACAAATTACAGGACATTTGGAACTTTCATATCCTCATCTGTAAAATCTTTTCCATGTCTAAGCTGGGAAGAGTAAATGAGATAACATAAAAATATAATTTGGTAAACGTGAATATGGATTCAAATGCAGGCTCTTATAATTGTCACAAAGGAAATTGGAGATAGGCTGTATCTATAGTGAAGTAGGCCCTGAGGATTTCACTTCTAAACATTAATGTCTGCAAAAACCCTCCTTGCCTAAGAGCTTGTTTCTGGCTGCTGGACCATAGCAAATAGGTGAGCAGGGAGACATATGAGTAAACCTAGCCCAGATTAGCAGAAACACCTGGTCAACCCACAGATGTGTGAGCTGAATTGTTCTTTTAAGGCACCAAATTTTAAACCATTAAATATTATGTAGCAACAGATAATTAATGTACCATGTCTCTATTCTCTTGCTGCCTCTGACAGCCACAACACTAAGAGGTACGATCAGGGGCCCCTAGGTCTGTATATTTTCTCTTCTGAAGGCCCACAAAGCACCCCCTTCTCCAGAGCCACTCCTAATTGTGTATTAGGGAAGGAGATGATAAACAAAATGTTAGTAGAGGTTACTTTTCTTTTTGGAGTAAGCTCAGGCAGAAAATTGTGAAGCATCTGAGGGGTAAGGCATCATAGAATATTCCAATCTATCAGACAGGCTATAAATTTGCTTCCTATCACTCCAAAATGTTTTAAATAGGAAAATTTGGAAATTAAGTGAATTGTGGAGCCAAACGACTTGAATGGACCTGATGGAAATTTAACTTTTTGGTCCAACTAGAAACAGATAATTAATAGTTATAGTTGAGGCTAGTTGCAAACTCATAACCAGTTGCAAAAATCATAACCATATGGGTTCAATGTAAACAGAATCTAATTCAATGTCTGAGTGTGTTGGCCACTTACCTCTTCCCCATATGACAGGGTTGGGAGTGGGGGCAGCAAAATTTAAATGACCTCTGAGGACAACATGTGCATCAGAGAAAAATGGACATGGTTATTGAAGCAGGCTTTCTCCCAGGAATGACCATTTCTCCTTCTTTCTGGTGAGCTATCCACTTTCGGGGCATAAACCAAGCTAGAATTTGTAGGAAGGAGTTATATTTTCTAAGCGCAAATCAGCTGGCATTCAGTGTTATTGTCACCGTGGGATGAGGAGGTGTACGCATTTGTTGCTTTATCAAGTTCAGTCATGGCCTCTAATTCTACAGCAGGAAAAGTGTCAAGTTGTTTCCTCCCTTTTCATAGGCATGTCACAGATTCTCTCAGAGAGATGGAAACATCTTGCTCTATTGTACCTAACCAGATATATGCCTCAATTGGAGGTTAATAGTTTCAGAAACCTTATGATTCTTTTTATTAGTGTGATCTAATCTAGAGGCATTCTAATTTCTGAACAAGTAAGTATATTTAGTAGTTCCAATATGGTTTTCTTAAAGCAATAGGAAAAATCAGGCTGGACAAAACATTTTAAAAAACATTACAGGCAAAAGCTGGAATAGAGCTTGACAGATGAGCAGCAAACAACTTCTATTTCTCAGATTCCTCAACTATCCTTTGTTAATCCTTTGTAGTTATTCCAAAATATTTGGGAAAGAAAGGATAATGGTAAAAACATTGTCTTATTTTTAAATACTTGTCTACATTGACATTTAGTTTTCATTTGTAAACAAATGTTCATGATAATTGTCGAATCACTTATGATCAGCACTGGCAGAGAAAATCAAAGATTGTATAGATCAACCACGTAATGTTTAAATCCCTTCTGTAAATTCCAACTAAATTGTCATTCAATTTGTGCTTGCATGCCTGCCAAGACAAGGAGCATCCTACCCTGCATGAATCTCATTATCTCTTTGGACTTCCCTAACCATTTGGAAGGCCTTTTATATATTAAATGAAATAAGTTCCTAGAAATTTCCAAAGATCAATTACTGTTCACAGAATTATCAAAGATCAGAATTGTAAACGACTTTCTAGGTGTCATATTCCAATGGTTTCCAAACTGCAGAAACCACTAGTGGATTATAAAAAACAAGTTAGTAGGGTTCAACCAGCATTTTATAAAAGTGAAATAGAATAACATATCAGAGTACATCACCTGTAGCAAGGACACATTTCGTTTTGTAAAACTTTGTTATATATGTGTGTGTGTAGTGTGTGTGTGTGTGTGTGTGTGTGTGTCTGTTGGGTTGCAATGTAAAATTTATTTACCATTGATACTTTTAAAGACTTTAAAAGATACTGATATAGTTTACACTCATTTTGTAGATGGAAAAAGTTAGGCCCAGAAAAGCAAAATGACTTGTCCAAGATCCCACAACTGGCCAGCAGAGGAATCTAGCTGGAATTCTCTTGACCTATATCTAGTATTCTTTCTGCTATAACATCAATGCTTGGAAACTTGCTGAACAAATCTAGTTCCATTTTCCCATATATTGGTCCTTCAACTATCAGTAGCCCTCTTGCCTCCCCACTCAGTTTTCTCTTCTTCATGAGATACATTCCAATTTTTAAAAATAATGCCTCAAATTAAATCATTTTGAAGCCCTTAATCATCTTCATTTGCCTTCTTCTACAAATGCTTCAAATAGTTTCTATCCCATTTTAAGTATGGTACTTAGAACTGAAAAAAAATTCAGATGTGTTAGTGTGGCCATCATCTCCATTATTCCAGACATGCTGCTTCTATAAAGGCAATCTGAGTTTGCATTATTATTTTGGGAAGCTATATCATATTATTGAGTCTTACTGAGTTTATTTTCAATTCTACCACCTAATTCCTTTTACTCATGATGGGACAATAAGGAAGGAAAAAAGAAACTAGCATTTATTAAATGCCTACCATACCCCAGGTATGGTATTACATTTTCACAAGTGTAAATTCCTCTCAGAATAATTTTGTGAGATGTTCATTAACATCAGTTTTTAAATGAATAAACTGAAGTTATGGATGGAATATCAAGAACTTTCCAAGATCACTTAAATTGGCAGAACCAGGGATTGAGAACAGAGCTGAATGCGGTCTGTCATTCTACTGTAAATCTTAATTATCTCCACTGGGAACTTAGAAGGTCAGTTTCAGGAATAAACAACATGTCTTATTTTTCTCACTATACCGTGGTGGATGGGCTGGAGATGCCCCACCACTCAGTGTTCTGGTTAACGTTGGGTAGAATTCTAATTCTGTAACCTGGTACTGTCTTGATAACTCCTTAACAGTACTTTGCTTTCCTAGGCCCAGCTTAATCATGCTTTCTCCCACTATTGTATTCCCACACTGTGTGAACTATCACACTCTACCTGGGCCTTACAGACTACATAAATCAGGCTTTTCATTGGTTTAAACTAGAAATCCTCTCAGTGCATTTTATCACTATGGATATTTTAATGCTTTAATGTATATTAAAGTCCCCAGAGTGATAATAGGAAGGGTATATATGGTCTACATAGTCTTCTCCATTTCACTAGCTTTATTTCAGCTTCCCCCTTCCCTAGCACAATCTAAAAAAAATTACAATCTTTGCCATGTAAGGAGGTTCTACCCACAATCTGGTCCCTTGGGGACCTCAGCTTCTTTCTCATGGAATTTATTCTAAACAAATACAGCATTCTCCTTTCAAAATTTCTAGTGAATATAATTTTCTCCCTCTCATTAGGCCATCATTAAATTTTATATTATTATACAGTATTTAAAAGGAGACCTTTTTTGTTTCAGTTTTGGCCGAGTCTACAAAAGCTGTGAATAATAAAGTAGGACCCAAACACCCAAATTTCCTAGACAGAGCGATTAGAGCACACATGCAGAATGCAGACTACCCTGAGGTATTATAGAAGTCTGGCCAGCACTAGCCTATCATCCATTACCTGGACACAAAAGAGGCAAGGTGGAGGAGTGTTGTTGCAATCCTTGGGCACTGACTTTCTGCCCCCATGGAGAGAGGTGTGGACTTATCTCTCCAGTTCAAACTACGTGAGAGGAACTTTAAGGCATCCCATGGAGTTTGGGAACCCAAGGACTGGGGTTGGACTCTTGCCAGGAAAATTCTAAGGGCAGGAGGGCATGTGCAGATAAATGGGATGCAACAGAGCTACATGTGGAGAAAGCTACTCATTCAGTGAGCAAGGGCTAAGTACATGTTTCCATGACTCAGGTGTGGACCCTGCAATAGGAAATTGGTCTGGGTTGTCTTAAAAAGTGTCTTGTCCAATTGAAGTCCTAGAGGGTGAACAGAGGGACTAACACCAGAATGCCCTGGGGATGGGGGAGGAGTCTTAACAGATAAGCTGTGAGAAAGGCATTTCCTAGTCGAGGGACCTGCCAAGTGGAAGTCCCCAGCAGAGAATCTCTGAGGAACCCACAAAAGAGAATTAGCTTTGAACTTCCCTCATGCTCAGAGAGCAGCAATGACAATAACCAATTGCCAGTCACGACAGAACTCTTAGCCCACATTCCTCTTTTCATTCCACCTGCTCCATCCCCAGAGGGGCCAGAAACTGGAGGGACCATAGTCACTGAGTGGGAGTGAAGCTAGAAAATAGTGAAGAAGCTGACCCACTCACTCCCTTATTCTAGACTTCTAAACCCAAATCAGACCTGAGCTGGGTGGAGGTAGGGAAAAGCTTTAATTGGATAAGAATTCAAAGCTTTGACAATTACCCTGGATTGGACTGAGAATTTTGAGGTTATTAAACTGGGTTGGACATTTTCATACCCTAGTCAAGTAACTATTTGATTATTTTCTAAGAGCAATCTGAAATGCTACAGGACAGGTCCAAGATTTCATCCATAGACAGTAAAGAATGAGTTAATGGAACAAGTTTAGAAGGGAGTGGTGAGGACAATTTAAATTGTTTGTTTTTGTTATGCATGATCAATGCCAGTTGTTCAGTTAGTAATGAACGTAATAGGAATATTATGATAGCCAATAAAGATCTTTTGTGGTTTTGTTTTTCTCTTTCCACATAATTGCTCTCCCATCTAGCTTCTTATCACTCACAAATTTGATAAGCCTTTTCCATTAGAGTTGCAAGGAGTTATTTCATGAGGCTGGCCATTGGCATTGCATGACATTGCATTCCGGTTGGGTTGTAAGGACAGGCTGCCTAGTGACAATGAATAAATTCCATTGGAGAGATCCTATGTTTGTGTAACATACTGGTCACAGAGGTCTACTTGTTAGAGAAAGTACTTGCTAAATTAAGAAATGCTGTAACAAATGTTAGTACTAATGTGATTTTTCTTGTCATTGCTGCCACCATCTGAATGTAATTTGAAAGGTATATAGTCATTACTTAGTCTGTTTTGGCTGCTATAACACAATACCAGAGATTGGATAGCTCATAAACAACAGAAATATATATCTCACAGTTCTGGAGGCTGAAAGTCCAGGATCAGGGTGCCAGAATGGTTGAGTGAGGGCCCTCTTCTGGGTCATAGACTTCTCCTTGTATCCTCACCTGGAGGAAGGAACTGGGGAACCATGTGGATTCTCTTTTATATAGGCATTAATCACATTCATGAGGGCTTCACCCTCATGATGTAAGCACCTCTCAAAGGCTCCACTTCCTAATACCATCACATTGGACATTAGGATTTCAACATATGACTTCTGGGGGGACACAAACATCCAGAACACAGCACCAGGATGCATTTTTATGAACTCTCCATTCCTTTATGTGAAGCAGTAGTAGTGAAGTGACTAAGATACAATCTTGATTATTTTTTTAGCTGAAAGTATAAATTTGGAGGAATAAGTGGCTATTTTAAGTCTATTTTAGAGTGAGTATTATATGCCTATTTCTTCAACTACAAAACTATTTTGGCAAGAATCACAACTCTTATTTAACTACACTTAGTACTTGGCAGTGCTCTGGGCATGCCTTGAAGACGTTAACAGGAATTCTGCATTGAAATTAAACCCTTAGCTCCCAGCACTATCCTGCCTTACTCAGAAGTCTCTCAAGCTTGTGTGCCTATTTCCTTTAAATCATGTCAACATCCCATTCCAGACAAACTACAATATTTAAAACTGTTGGAAGTTCCATTACCAAGGGGTAAGAGTTCTTCTTTAAGGAAACATTATTACTGAATTTCAGAAGGGTGCTGTTCAACTTCAAAGACCAGTCTTGCACAAATACAGTATTAGAAGACATGATCCTAAGAAATTGAAAACATCACTGGAAATTGTAACAGAAGCTCAATTTTATTTATTTATATCTCGTTTATATCTTTGTTGTCTTAGTTGGGTTCTCTCAAAAGTAGACACCAAGACAAGGACTCAGTCAGAAGCAGTTTATATGAAAGTAGACCCCAGGAGACACCAGAAGGGGGGGGTGAGGAGACTGGGAAGGGACGGCAATCGAACAAGACTGTGTGACTGAGCAGGTCCCTGGGGAGTTTAGGGAGTCAATAAAGCACACCTCAGCCTGATCTCCACAAGCTGGTGTCACCAGGTGGGGTCTGCTCCAGGGACGCTAAGTCTCTGGCAGTTCTGGCCTGCCCTGGGTCAGCTGAGGGGACTCCCACTGTCAGAATAAAAGAGGCCCAAGTCAGTAGCAGGTCTTTGTTTTAAGCAGACTTCAGATTCTTCAGATAGGGGAAGGAAATGCCCAGGGAACATAGGCCAGACACTGACAGCATCTGCTATGCCTGGGCTAATAAGAAACGAAAAGGCACTGCTGAAATTGGCAGTGGTGCCCACTAGAAATCAAGAGACCAGGTTAGTTTCCTATCAGTATCACCTTTCTTGACGTGAGTAGAATGGGCAAAGGTTATGTTCAGAAACTACTACATTTGGAATAATGGAGGTCATTGAGATCAGAGGGTACTGTGTGAGGACATTAAATCTGTGCAGTGAAACGTCACATGACCCCAAATTAAGGGAATAAAGGGGATAAAGCCAGAACTAGGGTTAAGTATGGGCATGGAGGAAGGTCTGTGAATGCCTGAGTGAGTGTGTCTGTTAACCCTACACTCAAAAGAGTTTGAAAAATCTGAAAGATTTTGTGTCCTATTGTGAAGAATTTCGGGAGAATATTTTTTATTTTAAATATACATTTAAGAATAGGACAAATTATAAACATGTTGGAAGTATTATGACCTGAGAATTTGAATCTTGACTACCTTTACAAACTAACAAATATCCACAAGCAATTGCTCATTCATTGCCAAGTTAACCTCTAGAAATCTCTGTTCTGTCCTCTGAACAACTGTAGCAACCCAAGAATCTAATTTGGTGCCTCATAAATGATTGTGTTCCATCTCCTGACATTTATTTTTAAATTCTATGAAAACACCAGCTCACAGGATGTTGTGTTTTTTTTTTTCCTCCAGTATTTCTGCTGTTCCCCAGCTGTTTGAAACATGTTGTGGCTTTGACTTCTTCCAACTACCCCCTGTGATGAAGATTACCTTAATTGCTTGTTTGTGGAACATTCAGTCAGAGACAGAATATGCTGTAACAATTACCAATAGATGAAGGCTGACATTTTACATTCCTTGTTATTCCATTAACAGTTTCTTGTGAATTCTTGTTTGGCTTTTTTTTTTTTTTTTTTTTTTTTGCCTTGAAGCTAGAATATCCTTTGAAGTCTTGTGGTCACTGTTCATCATCCATCTACAGGGTGGGTCACATCATAGAGAAAAGGCTTGTTTCCTTTCAAACAGCATTCTACGAGCATTTGTTGAGCACCTATTGTGTGCCAGACACTAGTTGTAGAGAATGCAGATGTGAATTTATCAGACTGAGTCTTGCCCCTCTGATGCCTACGTTCTAGTGGAGGAAACAGAAAATAAACACATAATTGAATCAATATGTGAGGTAATTTCATGTAATGACAATGTTATGAAGAAAATAAAGGAGCAACTAATGTTATCTTTTTCTGGTGTTTTCTCTCCCCACAGCTATTTTATGCACATATAAAAAGTGCAAATACATATTCTATTTTCTTTCTTTTTATGCAAAAATGGTAGCACACTATACATACGTTTTACTGCCTTACCTTTTTTTCTTTCTTAAAAAAACTGAGGTATAATTGACATATATTATATTGTTACAGGTGTGCAGCACAATTATTTGATATTTGTATATTTTATGAAGTGATAACCACAATAAGTCTAGTTAATATCCATCACCAAAATAGCTACAATTGTTTCTTGTGATGAGAACCTTTAAGATCTACTCTCTTAGCAACTTTCAAATATAAAATATAGTATATTATTGACTATAGTCACCTTTTCTACTTAGCCATGAGTCTTAGAGATCATTCCTCATCAGTTCTTAATGAATTTTCCCATTCTTGTTTACAAGGCTACACAGTATTTCACTGTGCAGTGGTACAGAATTTATTTCACCATACTCCTTTTGATGGATATTTAGATCATTTCTAGTCTTTTCCTTTTACAACAAATGCTGCAACAAATATTCTCTTACATGATTTTACATATGCAAATGTTAACTATTGGATCATTTCTGAGAGGTTGAATTGTTGAGTCAAAGATATGTATATCTATCATTTTTAAGAGAATGCATTTTGTGTCACAACTTTTATGAATAGGTAACATGCACACATAGTAAATCTCTAAAAGGAACAAAATCATATAATGCAAATTAAGTCCTTCTCACACCTCTTTTCTCCTAGCACCAAATTCGTTTCTCCAGAGATTACAAATGTTACTTGCTTCTTGTTTATCATTCAGAATTATTGTATATATGTAAATGTATTATATAAATATAATATGTGTATATATGTTATAATATATGTACTTATACTTTATTGCCTCATCATTGTATTTCAGCCATATAGCATCATCTCTTGGACATCATTAGTAAAAGTGATGGTTCCATTGATTCTCCTTATGCCTTTCTTTGTTCTAGGGGAAGGGCAGCTATAGGTATGAAGTCTTATATTGTCCTTGGTCACAATTTTTGAACTTGTTCCACTATGTCATTTCCTTTTGTGCTTGATGCATATCCTGGGAACCTCTTTATCATCATCCTAAAGATTCCCCTAGCTCTTGTGTGTGTGTGTGTGTGTGTGTGTGTGTGTGTGTATGTGTGTTGTTTCTTCTAACACCTGTGTTCTATGAATTCTTCTTTAGTGGTTTATTCTCACCTTTAGGTAATATACATTCTTCAATAGCTCCCTGAGAAAGAGTTTGCGGGAGGTAAATTTTTTGAGACATTGAACACCTGAAAATGTTTTTATTCTATCTTCTCAAATCATTATCTGTTGACTGTTTGGGTAGGTGTAGAATTCTAGGATAGAAAATAATTTTCTTCAGGATTTTGAAAATATTCTTCCACTGTCTGTGAACTTCCAGTGTTGCTCTTGAAAATCCAACTCAGTTTTAATTACTAATACTTTTTAAGTGAATTTCTATGTCTTCTATTGAACTCTTAGGACTTCTTGTTGATCCCAGTGTTTTGTAATTTCACAATGATGTACCTTAGTGTGAGTCTGTTTTCATCTATTGTGCTAAGCATTAAGGGGCTCTCTTAATGTGAAAGAATATATTTTTCAGGTCTTCATAATATTCTTGAATTATTTTATTGAATATTTACTCCCTACACTTTATTTATTCTTTCTGGATTTTCTATTATTCAGATGTTTCAGCTTCTGAACTAGTGATCTTCCAGTTTTGTTAACTTTTTATTCTTATTTTATATGCTTGGTTTTTACGTAGGTTAAGGGAGATTTTCTTAATTTTACCTCCAAAGCTTTCCACTGATATTTTTCTCCTCTGCTCACATGATTTTAATTTCACAAACCTGTTTTTTTAAATTTCTGAATGCTTCTTTCTTATATCATTCTGTTCTTGCTTCATGACTGCCATGCAAACAGATATGCCACCATCTCTTTGCCCTCTCTACCCATGGAAAGATGAGTGTGACACAGTCTGAAACTATATATCTATAGTCTGAAACTTATATCTAAGAGGAAATTGAAGTAGGGGATTGTGATGGGAGACTGAGAGCTAGAAAGCTTGGAACTGTGATCAGTGACTGAGATTTTAACAAGCAAATTAAAAAATTACAAGGCTTGATTTAATTCACTGGAATAGAATAGACCAAATTTTTTCTCTAGTTGGGTTAGTGGTTCAAAGTCAAGAAATTATATGCAATCATAAAACCAAATATAAGCCTAATATTTATACATATATGAGGAGTGATTCTCTGATCACACCTGTTTTTTATACTATCTGCCTATTTTGCAGGTTTTTGAGTGATGTTGAAGTTCCCACATCTCTATCATTGAGCAGAGGTGCTCCAAGAGAGTCCTTATTTATGGACAACTGTGACAGAAATAGGTAGTTGACCACCAAGTGTCACTGTTTTCCTTTCCAGTGGTTGCTCAGCCAGAGGATATATATCCCATCTCCCCCTTGCATCTAGGTAGGGTCATGTCATTAATTCTCTTCCAAAGTGTGTGAACAGAAGTGATACATGCCATTCCCACCTGAGATGTTAATATTGGGTGCATATTCTCTGTACTCATCCCTCTCCGTGAAATCTTAGCTACAGGAAGGAAGCAGCCTGGATCCCTGTGTCATCACTTGGAGGAAAACCTCATTGCAAACTGAGTCATCAGCAAGAAATAAATTTTCAAAACTGTGTTAAGCCATTGAAAAGTTAGGGTCCTTTGTTATAGTAGTGAATACTGATAAATACATATACAGACATATTTTGTCTACTTAGGTGAAGAGCTGAAGCTCATGGGAATGCTTTTTGTGTTACCAAGATTGCCACCTGTGACAAAGATCACAAATATTCTTACATCTAAGTGCACATTAAATCTTGGAGGCACTTTTTATGAAACCACTACATTAGAGCTTATTAGAGCTTCACCAAATCATTGATCTTATCATTTAAAAAAATCAGGCTTCCTTAGAACATTTGGAAATATAATTTAACTTAACAAGATGAGTATTACTTCCATGCAAGGACCCCAACATCATGCTTCCCATGATCCATCCAAGTCATTTGGAATGTGGTATATCTGGGAAATATTTCCCCAGAAGTCCAGGAATGGCCATTCCTGCTCAGTTGAATTCCTTCCAAACACTCTTCACATTGGCAAGTAACACCAAGTGGAATACACTTCACATGAGTGCAAACTGGGAAGGACCAATGAAAATTCCTGGGCCATCTCAGGCTCAGAACAGCCTTTTACCTCCTGTGGGACTTTAGGCTCTAGATCCCTCCTTGGGATTGTCCCTGGAAGCCCTCTGATATATGTCACTTCAGTTCCCTTCAAGAGTCACCCAAGACACACTCGCTTAGCATTTGTGTCCACTCACTCCCATGGGCTTGCACTTTGTAGAGATAAGAGAAGTCTTTTAGAATCATCTCATCTCTCTTCTCTACTTTTTGACACTCATCTTGGGAGAGGCTGAAGAAGTAAAAGGAATTTCCAAATTCCAGTGGGTCAGTGGACATTCCAACTTTTCTGAGCCTTAGCAACAGATCAAGGTATTTGAGGATAATGTTTGAGTCTCATGATATTTCTAGAAATATACCTAGTATAAAATATGTACAACTGTTAATAGTAACAGCTAATATTTATTGAGTACTTACAATGTGCTAAGTACTGTTCTAGTGCTTTGACAAATATTAACTCTTTCAATCCTCACAATTATTCTCTATATGTTTAGAGAGCAATGATTAATTGCCAATAAGTGTTGACTGTTTTTTTTATCCAATCTACTTATCCAGATGGTCTCATCTTGTCATTGTGATTCTTCTGTCCTGGGGAATCCATCGCATTTCTGGGTTCCTGGCTTACAGGCCTTGTTCATCTGGCCTCTGACTAAACCAGGTTTTTACAATTAATAATACATGTTTTGATTCTCTGTCTGCAGTCTCTACCACATTCTCTCCCACCCCACACCACCCCACTCTCTTCTACACATCTTTTCCCTCAGTGGTAATAAAATATATATATCACATACATGATTTGGTATTTGCAGAATAATTTTTAATATCATAGAATCATAAACTTTTGAAAGTGGGAAAAAAAACCTCATAAAATTTTTGCTTTCTGCAGATATGGAAACTGGGCCTAGATATATGAGGTTACTTGACCAGGATTATGGAATTGGTTTAATTGTTTAGCTGGTACTATTCTTCAGAAAGGCTGCTTTCAACTCCCTTCTCATCATTCTATGCCCAGTAAAAGTTTTTTTAAGGGAAAAAACTTTCATCTTAAATCTTGTTTCAAACCATGAAGTGGATAAAAGGAAAGTCTATCTCCTTCTCTTCCTCTTTTTCTATTCATCCATCTGTCTTTCCATCATCTAAATTTCCTAGGTAAGTTTTTTCAAAGTGCAGCTGGGCATAACTTTCATGTGATATACCTGTATATTGCCAATTAATAAGAAGGTATTCATTAGTCAAGTGAATACCCTGTCTGTTTACATATAAATGTTATAAATGATGGAAAATTCAGCGACTATTTGTAAGAATTGAATACATTTCTGTGCATGTGGTTATTTAATCACAGAATTTTATACATTTGGTGGACATTTATTCACCTTTTTGAAGGGTAAAAGTTTTAAGATATATGAAAATGGTTGAACTGTGTACAAGAACTCTAAGAAGCCATAGAAGAAATGCTAATGAGGACAGATCAAAAGGACTATCAGACTGAAATTAGACTCAGTGTTGATGATGATGAAAATGGATAGAAAAATTGAATAATGAGAAATAATTAGAAACGTTAAGAAGAGTAAAGTGCAATGGGTTGGTCAGGAAATATACAAGCTTAAGAGCTTGTTGGAAATTTGTTAAAACAGAGAGCTTGAGAATGGAAGATTTTGGGAACAACTTTTAAATATATTGAATAAATTCCCTCAATGCTGTCAAGATGAAAAGTTTTCTCTGAGTCTACTGCCTGAGACAGCCACTCAATAATAAATTTGTATATATGTGAAGAAAATAACCCACAAAGTATATATTAAAGAGCACAACTCAGCAAAGACTTTCACATTGCAGGATTCCAAGATGAAGTCACCACCTGGAAATGGTCCAGGCTATTTTCAAATATTTGGCCAGATAAACAAATGCATCAATATTTTATTAATAACTATTAAGTTCTGCTTAATGCATATGTTATACAGTGGATGGCTAAGTTATTGTTAACTCCCATATGGAGAAACAAAAACTCTGATAGGTGTTTGGCAGAGCTATCAACCTATTAGGGTCCTACATTCTGGAATTCTGACCAAGTCTGGAGAGACCTCAGAGTAAGAGGAGCTGAAAGAGGGATAGCTGGACCTGAAATACAGGTCACATAAAATTTTAGATTTCTTTCCTATCATTATTTCCTCCATCTATTGACCTCAAGATCAAGGCTGAATTCAGGAGTCATGTTTTAGGTGGAATACTGATAAAAACCTGGGGCTATATAGGGTGGTAGTGGAGGGGAACAACCAGGATCGTGGATGATCTAGTGACCAAGTCATATGAGGAAAGACTGAAGAAGCTGGATTCATTATTTAACATAGAATAATGATATTCCTGAAATATACCAGGGACTGAACTATACTCTGGGGATACAGCAGTAAGCAAGGCAGTAGAATGCCCTTCTTCACAGAGCGACATTTTGGTGGTGGAGACAGACAAGTGAATAGATGATTTTAATGCAGTGCATTAATATTTAGAGTATGGATTAAGAGCAGAGTGCCATGGGAGGGGTGCCTGGTTCAGCTTTGTGAGGGGGATAGTGAGAGAGGAGCCTGAAAAGATGAGTAGGAATAGTCCACTTGACAGGTAAAGAGGACATTACAGGCAGAGGGCATGTATTAAGGACCATGTGGGAGAGCAAGTTGGGTTTGGGAACTCAAAGTCACTCAGAGTTTAATACATATTGTGTGAAAGGGAAGGAATGATGAGTGATGAGCCTGGAGAAAGAAGCAAGGAACAGACAATAAAAGGCTAACAGGGTTTAGAAACTGAGCTTTATCTTGAAGGCAGTAAGAAGCTATTTGAGTGTTTTTGTTTGTTTGTTTGTTTTAAAGGATGAAAATTTTGGAAACATTTTTCAGGTTCATGTATTAAGAATGGATTGCAGAATCAAAACCACAATGAGGTATCACCTCACACCAGTCAGAATGGCCATCATCAAAAAATCTGCAAACAATAAATTCTGGAGAGGGTGTGGAGAAAAGGAAACTCTCTTGCACTGTTGATGGGAATGTAGATTGATACAGCCACTGTGGAGAACAGTATGAAGGTTCCTTAAAAAACTAAAAATAGAACTACCATATGAGCCAGCAATCCCACTACTGGACATATACCCTGAGAAAACCATAATTCAAAAATAGTCATGGACCACAATGTTCACTGCAGCACTATTTACAATAGTCAGGACATGGAAGTAACCTAAGTGTCCATCGACAGATGAATGGATAAAGAAGATGTGGCACATATATACAATGGAATATTACTCAGCCATAAAAAGAAATGAAATTGAGTTATTTGTAGTGAGATGGATGGACCTAGAGTCTGTCATACAGAGTGAAGTAAGTCAGAAAGAGAAAAACAAATACCGTATGCTAACGCATATATATGGAATCTAAAAAAGAAAAAAAAAAAAGTTCTGATGAACCTAGGGACAGGACAGGAATAAAGACGCAGACGTAGAGAATGGACTTGAGGACACGGGGATGGAGAAGGGTAAGCTGGGATGAAGTGAGAGAGTGGCATGGACATATATACACCACCAAATGTAAAATAGATAGCTAGTGGGAAGCAGCAGCATAGCACAGCTTGGTGCTTTGTGACCACCTAGAGGGAGGGTGGGAGGGAGGCTCAGAGAGAGGGAATATGGAGATATATGTATACATATAGCTGATTCACTTTGTTATACAGCAGAAACTAACACATCAATGTAAAGCAATTATACTCCAATAAAGATGTTAAAAAAAAAAAAGAATGGATTGCAAGAGGTAAGACTGGAGGCTGGAAGATTTCCCAGGACACTAGGAGTAATTCACGAGAGAGGATATAATGGAAATGAGAATGGAGAGGAATGGGCAGTTACCAGATGTATTAAGGAGGTGGACTTGACACAACTTGATGTTTGATAAGATGACAGGCAGATATCTTCATATATTTGAAAGACCGTCATTAGGAGGTTCTTCTGACTCCAAGGCAGAAGTGAAACCATTGGGTGGAATAGAGATTTACAAGTAGAGAGCACACACAGTGAGCATGATTCAACAACGGGTTGGGCTGATTAAGGAGACCATGGAGTCCTGGTAGTCACTGGGCTCCATGGAGGTTTCAAGTACATGTCGGGATAAATGCTTGTCAGGGATGTTGTAGAGGATATTCTCATATGGCACTTGGTCTAAATGACATTGAATGTCTCCTCACATTTTGAAATTCACTTGTCATGTTTGACATGACTCCATGTGGCATTCCTCAAGATTGTCTCCAGGAAAGCAGTTTTGTCCTGATATTTACTTATCACTATTGACTTCTTAGATCTGCACTTCTTGTTCTGAAATGCAGGTAACAAGGAGTGGAAAAAGGAAGGAATTAAGGAAACAAGGAGAGGAACAAAGAGGGAATTAAGATATTAAAACTTGTTTTTCTCTACCAAAGCCATTTCCAACTTAAATGTTCTAAGTCTGCCCACCATGGTGCAGTGATGCAGTGATGAGGTCAAGAATGACCTCTAAGCTTCTAATTCACTGCGCTTTGTCCACTGGATTTATTGGTTCCAAATGTTAAGATATGGTTGGAGCAGACATTAACAGCATATAATCCATGAAGTTTCTTAACTCTGGTATCCTCCAGGTATTGCTGAAACAACATAACATAAAGTAGATAAAACACTAAAGGAAATTCCACAACAGTCAAACCACAGTGTAGATACATCAGTTTAGGCAAAGAGTTCTGACCTGAGGAAAAGAAAGTGAGCTCATCCTTGCATTTAACATGCATGTTTTTTTTCTTCCCTAAAGAGTCTCAAGTCTCCAACTCATCAACTCTAGTTGGACTTTCTTCATTATTAGAAAAATTAGGTTAAATTCTTTCCCATCCCCACCCCCCAGTTCATAACAGTTGCCTTGCCCAGTGCAAGGTCTTTGAAGGTATGAACTTCTCTGACATTTATTTTGACTTGGGTATAAATACACACAGATTTTGGGGATATATCAACAAACTTACCAAAATGGGAATATTCCATGGCAGAAACCTAAACTTTAGAGGATATTATAATCTTTAACAGTTTTTAAGAAAATGTCACTATCTTTACTTCATGAGTCTTCATTGGAAGCAGAATTTGCCTTCCAAGTCAGGCACCAAAATGGCTTTCTGAGTCACCTTTGCTGCTATTGTGCAGGCACAGGATGAAGTCTACCAGGAGAAGGGGCCCGAAACTTTGAAATGGGAGCTAGTGGAGGCCAGAAAATGCCCATTTTGGTGGCAGTAGCAGAGCAGCAAGACTGAATTTCCAGGGAAGTGGTGACAATGAGGGTCATAGTAGTCTACAGTACCCCTACCAGCAGGCTGGTGGTATAAATGCAGCATCTAGAACTTGAAGGCATTGACAGTGGTGACCTCACTGGTTCCTTGGCCTGATTTGAGGTGTTCCTGCCCACACTGTTGGAATTTTTTTTTTTTTATTCTCTTTTGGTGATTATGTGAACTGCTCAATATTCTCATAGTAAATTCAATTTCTGCTTCAAATCACCCAGAGTTGATTTCTGTTGCTGCAACTAATAATCCTAATCGAAAGAGGACAATGTAAAGGAATATATTTATGCTCTAATGATCTAATTCTAGTAAACATAAAAAAAGTCACATGGACAAATGCTTTCTCTGTTCACTGTTAAACTCTCTCTAGTACAATAATTGTTCACATACTATATAGGAAACAAAATAAGAAGTGTTGAATATAACTGAGTTGCTTACTATTCTGTTATTCTAAGTGGGTAAAGGATTCAGGAAAAAATGCATGGTATAGAAACTAATTCATACTGAAGTATAAATTACTCTATGATTAATTATATTTGAAAATAGAAACTTGTATTTCAACCAAATATTTAATTAAGGCACAGTGAAAAGATTTTTAGCAAGTTAATGGGCAAGCTAGCAAGTTATTTCATCGTACTTCAAAATCCTAGTTACCCAGAAAAGAATTCTACATAGGAACAGACATGAAGAAAGAAATGGTGAGGTAGGGAAGAGCCATCTCATTTCCTCCAGAGTTTCCTTTGTCAGAGCTTCTTCCAGAGAATAGAGTCCTTTGGTCGACTTTGGTCTATGGGATCAGAGTCAGGTGAAATATTTAAATATCCCAGGGTAAATTCGTGAAATGTCTATGGCCACAGGGAGCCTTATGCTATTACTACCTTGACTGCTTAGCATGAACTGTGGAGTTAAGGAAATAGTGTAATCACCATTCTTTTTTAGATTTAAGTATTTGTTTTTCATTGGTTTCATTTGCTTGCTTAATTAGTATCATCAGTTGCTGAAAAATATTGTAAGAATTATTGTCACATGTTCCTAGTCTTCTGGTCACAGGTCCATCATCTGTTTAAATAGAGGTTTTGGTCTTTATCAGAGTTGTTAATGTGTCAAAAGATACTGGCAGAATGGGGTTCCTGGGATGATATAAACACATTTTCAGGGTTTAATGGTTCGTCAGAAACTCTTAAACAAAGAGCCTTGAATAGAGCAAGGGACAAATTTGTAATTATATTTCTCCCATAGGGGTCATTAACCAAGATTTGGTCTTTAGTTTCTTCTAAGTGAAGTAATTAAAAGGAAAGCTTTGATTCCATTCATTCATGCATTCAGCAAAAACCATGTACTGAGCCCTTGCAATGTTCCAGGTTCTATGCTAGGACTTGAGGATTCAAAGAGGATGAAATTAATCCCATATCTTCAGGAGCTCAAGGTCCAATTCTGGAAAGGTGTTTAGGCTCACATGTGCTCCAAGGTAGTTGGTATTTTTAAATTACATACACTAGAATAGCTTTAAATTCTTGCTACTACTTTAATTATTTATTTATTTATTTTTGACTGTGTTGGGTCTTCGTTTCTGTGCCAGGGCTTTCTCTAGTTGCGGCAAGCGGGGGCCACTCTTCATCGCGGTGCGCGGGCCTCTGACTATCGCGGCCTCTCTTGTTGCGGAGCGCAGGCTCCAGATGCGCAGGCTCAGTTTTTTTTTTTTAATTATTTATTTAATTTTTTAATTATTTATTTATTTGCTACTACTTTAGAAAGCACTGAAAGGACTTCAGGGGTTGTGTTCACTATGGGGAAATTACTCATGTAATTCTCATTAGTGCAAATGGGGAAGAAGTGTAAACCCACAGTGATCTAGCTGAGAAAACACTCCTTCTTTGAGTTCTGTTGTTTGTTTCTATTTGTTCCTGGTTGAGTCAGGGAAATAATCAGGAAAATTATACATGTTCATTTGCCCGGTTGCTCCAGAACCCTTGGAGTATCTAATCACAGTTAATAATTAAAACAAAGCAAAGAGACTCACATGCTGGATTTAAGTACTATCAAGAGGGAAAGAAACCATTTGAAGGGGAAAGGATGAGGAGTGCTTTGTGGTAGATGGATTTTTACAGACAGAAACATAGGCTATTAAGGAGGAATATTCTTTCAGGATGGATGTGGATTATGGTGGATCAATAAATAAATATATACTAAGCTGCAACTGTGTCCCTAGCTCTGTGTTAGATCATACCAGGAACAAGGGATATGTTCCACATTTCATCAAGGAAGATACAATCAACAAACTGTGTGTGACTGACAGAGAAATTGGGACTTGTGGTTTAAAAATGGGACAGGATATTTGAAATAAGATACATTAACAGAAATTGCAGGACATGTGGTCATAGTTTCAGGTAATATCAGTTATCCTGATATTATTCAGGTAATACAAGCTATGCTGCAGTCAAATAACCACCAAATCTTAGTGGCTTGTAGCAAGACAGGTTGGGGACCCTTTTTATGTCTCTTGGCTCCAAGATCCAGGCTGATGGAGCAGCCACTGTCTTGAACATCACTATGAAGGGAAAGTCTGAGGCACTATGGCAAGTTTGTGGTCCCATTCAACCAAACGGGGGCCAGGAAATATAATCCCACTATGTGCCCAGAGAGCAGATAGCTAGAAATATTAGCTGAACAGCAAAATGACTATGCCTCTGACCTCAACAGGCAGAGTGTTCAAATGAGGACACACTAAAAGTGATATTCTACATAATGCTCCTCACCTGGGTGAAATTTTAAGAAGACCTAGTGGTCCTCATACTCGGGTGTGCATTGGAATCACCTGGAGGGCTTGGTAAACCATAGATTGCTGAGCCCCAGTCCCCCTTCAGATTTCTGGGTTCAGTAATGTAGGATGGGAACTAAACATTTGTATTCCCAGGGGATACTGATGCTGCTCAACTGGGAACTGCACTTTGAGAACCACTGGTCTAATAAAATCCAATGAAAGTTTCCTCTCTCAAGCCTTCAGTGAAATCATATTAAATGTTAGAGCCTGACTTGTGTTCTGGGAAATGGATGGAAGGTTTGGATACTCCAGGTGGAGGGATGACTGTTTTCAGAACCCACAGGCTCTGGCCCAGGCTCAACAGGTGACTTTAGGTCTGCCTCTCTCTGTTTTCCCTTGGATGCCTCCTTGTGGCAGAAGCCATCGTTCCCTCACTGGCTGGAAGATTCCAGAAACATGCTTTCAGATTCCACAACCAACAAAATAAGGCTCAAAGAGAAGAAATTGTTCCTCTTCCTTCTAAGGTCAATTTTCTAAGTCTTAATTTTCTCCTTTGGACCCTCCTTTTCCTGGGATCATTGACGATTTAAAAATATCTGTGTCCCTGTTGGGACACACTGACCCAAACTCACAAATGTGTGGTCCCCACAGCACAATCACAATAATGCCACATCCTTAAAAAAGATAAACAAAATGTCAGGATGGAAGGGGTGGGAAGTAATTTCCACTGCATCTCTCCCTACATATTACAAAGAAAGCATGATTCCTTTCATTTAAAATACTTTCTTGAATCTGGGTTGTTTAGAGTGAAGTAGAACCATATGTGGGTCATTAGCTCTTCAGTTCAGATTGAGCTCTACCAAGCCCACCCAAGATTTTTTTTCCCCCTGCACTCTTCTGATTCTCAAACTTCTGATTTCCCATGAGCATCAATTAAAATGAGAGTGTTCTTCACTTCTGGGAAACAAGCAAGGATGAGGCATGGCACCATCTAGAAGAGACATCAGAGAACCTGTAGAAATGTCAAGTGCCTACAGCACACACCTTGCGTAATCACATGGAGCCCTCGACTTTGCAGAGTCAGTATTTGACTGGTCTCTGCTTGATATTTGAGTTGACTTCCAGAAAAAGGAATACCTGCGTTGGAGGTGCCTTCAAAGCTCTACCTCCTGAAACTCAGAAAACTGTAGGTTAGAAGTGGCATTTTTTCCAGCTTCTGTCATTCCTGCTAAGATTTCAAAATCTTAAGGCTGTTTCAAGTCAGAGCTCAGGCTCAAGGTACAATGTGCCCCTTTTCTTAATAGTCTTTTCAAATATAATATATAATAAATATAATAAAATAAAATAAAAACAAAAACAACTTTTATTCTGAACATAACTTAGAAATAGTAGCTCATTCCTGTGATGTCAGCAGGGAAAGGACCACTTATATTTTCTAGCATTTGATTAATTCTTTCTCCCAGGATTCCCACTAGCATGGTACAGTCGTTAGAATTGATGAACCTACACTGACACCTCATTATCACCCAGAGTCCATAGTACATATTAGGGTTCACTCTTGGTGATGTACATTCTGTGGGTTTGGACAAATGTGTAATGACATGTACCCACCATTATAGTGTCATACAGAGGAGTTTCAATTGTTCCAAAAATCTTGTGTTCCACCTATTCATTCCTTCCTCCTCCTCCAACCCCTGGCGACCACTGACCTTTCTATTAATACTATCTACAGAGTTTTGTCTTTTCCAGAATGTCCTGTAGTTGGAATCATGCAGTATGTAGCCTTTTCATATTGGTTTCTTTCACTTAGTAATGTACATTTCACTTTCCTCCATGTCTTTTCATGGCTTGATAGCTCATTTTTTTTTAGCACTGAATAATAATAGTCCATTGTCTGGATGCACCAGAGTAAAATTATGCATTCGCCTACTGAGAGACATCTTGTTGCTTCCAAGTTTTGGTAGTTATGAATAAAGCTGCTATAAACATCTGTGTGCATGTTTTTGTGTGGACATAGTTTTCAACTCCTTTGGGTAAATACCAAGGAGAGTGATTGCTTGATCATATGGTAAGAGTATGTTTAGTTTTGTAAGAAACTGCCAAATTGTCTTCTAAAGTGGCTGTGCCATTTTGCATTCCCAGCAGTAGTGAATGAAAGTGCCTATTGCCCCACATGTTCGTCAGCATTTGATATTGTCAGTATTTTGGATTTTTGCCATTCTGATAGGTGTATAGAATGTTATTCTAACATTTAAATTTTAATTGTTTTATTTTGAATTTCTCTGATGACATGTGATGTGAAGTGTCTTCATGTAAAGAGTGACAGTTTTGTTTGTTTCTTTCCAATTAGTATATGTTTATATTTCTTCTTTTTTCCTGCTGTGCTGGTGAGAGCCTCCAAGAAAATACTGAAGAGAAGTAGTCATCCTTGTCTTATTTCTGATAGAAAAGAGAATGCTTTTAATATTTCTCTATTGCATATGATATTTATGGTAGATACACTTTATCAGATTTGGGAAGGTTCCCTCTTTTTCCACTTTAATGTTTCTCTCATGAATGAACATGGATTTTTGAATGCTTTTTCTTTGTCTATTGAGGTCATACTTTCTTCTTGTTTTCAATCTTTTGATGTGGTGCATTATAATATTGATTTGTATAATGTCAAATCAAACCTAAATTTCTGGAATAAATCAATTCATTCACAGTGTGTTATTTATAAATTATTGGATTCAGCTCAATAATACTTTCATTTAGAATTTTGTGTTGCTATTCTTGAATGAGATTGGCTTATAATTGTCCTTTCCTGTACTATCTGTGTCTTGTTTTGATATCAAAAGTATAAAAATTCACAAAAGTGAGTGTTTATGAAAGATATACATTGACTGTTAACAGTGATTATGACTGATTAATTGAATTAAAGATGATTTTGTTTTCTTCATAATTTTCTGCACTTTCAACTTTTCCACAATGAGAAAGGATTATATCTGATCACATGTTATTCATGCAAATACAGACGTAATCACAGACACACACATACAGCCTAACACAGGGTTTGACCATTGGTACCAAGACACTGGATTGTCTACATTTTGTCCTGAATTTTAAGGTGCTCCCTGAGCACATAAGAATAAAGAGAGGTGGGCAAAATCCTTTGGGAATCCTCAAAACTAACATGGAATGTTAAGATGTACTACAATGAAATTCAGCAGACTTGGAGGCCCAGGTTTGAATATGTAGTAACAAGCTTTAATTTTCTCACTTGTAGAATGAGGAAAATAATTCATACTCATGTTTACCTGGTTGGTATTTTGTAAGTATAGTGAATCTGAAAGTGCTTTATAATTTTAACTTGTCTTTGTATGCATCACAAATATATGAATATGTATATCTGCACATGCGTATGTAGATATACAGAGTCAAAAGAAAATGATTTAAGGGAGCCAAAGGAGTTTGGTAAGGCTTTATCCAGATAATTCCTAGATTCAGGGAACAGCTGAGGACCTGGAAGCTCCCCAAGGAAAGCAGGGGCAGAGTTTCACAACATAGGGGAAATGAAGGCCCTGTCTTAGCCATTTTGCCTTACAGTTTGCAACTATAACTGAAACTCATAGTTGGGAGTCATTCCTATTTTATGCTCCTCACTCAGTAACTACCAGAACAGTATTCTCCAAGAACTGTTTATGCAAATCTTGCAGTTTATTGCCTATTCAACATTCATGAGATAGAAGAGGTATTTGGCAAAAAGAAAGAAAAGAGGGTGAAGGTAGAAGTCAAGAGGAGCTCTCTATTATGTTTGTTTTAGTGCTTTTCCAATAGACAGATAGATATAGGTAGATACAGACTGATAGACAACAAACCAGTATTCACTCCCTTCCTTCCTTCATATGTACACCCTCCTCACTGCCCCTAGCACACACATATCTCACTATGACTCCTTGAGGGAAGAAAAGATGTTTCTGGATAGCATTTGTTGTAGAGATTACATGCAATAGAAAAAGGAACAACTACCAAAAAACCCCAAAATGATAAAGAGTCTTAATTGATCTTACAAAAAAAGGCAGGCAGTCAGGGTGAGGAGAGATACAAGTTGTGAGGATTGAAATTTGGAGAATTTTGAGGTATGGGAAATAAAGAGTGGAAGAAAAAGCTGTTGGGGAACAGCTATCATTCCTGCAAATGATACTGAGAAGGCAGAGATGGGGAGAGAAAATTATAAAAATGGTTTCCTGTGCACAAAGGTCCAAAGGACTCAGAAAAGATTTGAAGTGTTTTAAGTTACTTTTTGTCTGATCAGAACCAACTGTTTCTTTTAATATGACACCATCCCGAGACTGGACCACATGGGGCCCCAGTTAAATTTAGGTTACTCATAAATTTTTTTCCTTTAGGAATAGACGCCTTAAGTAAAACATAGTGTGTAAATTAACTGATTTCTCTTTTTTTACCTGGGACATTAAGCAGGTATTTGTCAGTGATATGACAAGAAGAAACAAGTCTCACTGAATTATTCCCACTGGTCATTATTGTTAATCAAAGCAGAGTTATTTAGTACAAATACAAGACATGAATTTCTGCCTGAACTCCCACCAGTTCCCTTCCCTGTGGTCCAAACGTCATCAAAATAATTCTTATTCAGATCTTTTAATGTCACTACATGCTCAAGTGTTCTCCCCCATACTCTCCCCCCACACACAGAGTAAAAGATATCTAACTTTAAAATGTTTGGAGAAGGAGGGAGAGACATGCAGAGAACATGGTTTGGGAATGCTGAGCAAATACAAGATGGGATGGTGCAGCAGACTCTGTTCATATCCTATCCATATAACCGTGGCACAAACCATTCTAGTGCATACCCACAACCTCCTACTGCAAACCAGCAACTGTCCACATGAGGACTTTCTCTTGACCACCTTTGGGGAGGGCCAGAAAAGTTGGGTAGTTAATGCCTCTGGGAACAGCCCAGTCAATAGGGATGAAGTTGGTGGACAAATACCCCAGCTTCCTTGTTCTTTGCTGGGGGCGGGGGTTTCTGCTTCTGGGGGCAGTCATCCTGAGACAGGTGGGTATGGAGGGCATTTGAAAGGGAAGTAAGGTTATCAAAGACGAATGGCGCCTACTTCTTCACTGTGCCTCTGTTCAGATCTTCTCTTTCTCCCATATTCGTTTTCCATGGTGAGGTTTTGCAAGCACAGCACTGTTGTCCTGTAGAAGCAAGTTGAAATAAAAAGACAAATAATTGCATGATGAGCTTCTAATGGATGAGATGTCACATTTAAAAAGACAGAGACTTGGAGGGAAGTCTGTGCTTTCTCTAGCACTCTGAGAATAAAAATCCATTTCTGATTGATTTCTTTCTTAATGGTCTCCCCTCCTCCCACCCCACTCTCCAGTTGAATAATCTCGGCAGTTATCTACCTCATGTTTCGGGCAATGTGCCTTTGACCTGGATTGTCTTCCAGAAACCTTGACAAGAGATGCATTTTTATAGATTTTGTACCATGTCAGCACTATATTTAGTGTTCCAATAGTCTGTCAGAGATTCTTTTACTAGGGTATTGAAGATAGCAGTCAGAAAATGAATACTTAGCAGACTGCCCATGACAGTTAACATCCAATACTTTGAGACCCCAGAGATAGTAAAGAGTGATTTCTAATAATTGCTGGAAATTATGACGAAGTGGAATGTCTTTATATGTAAAATGAAAAATAATATCCTTTTGAACCTCCCTGATTTTGGGGTGTGCAATTTTATTTATTTATTTATTTATTTTAATTTTTTTTGGCTGTGTTGGGTCTTCGTTTCTGTGCGAGGGTTTTCTCTAGTTGTGGCAAGCGGGGGCCACTCTTCATCGCGGTGCGCGGGCCTCTCACCATCGCGGCCTCGTTTGTTGCGGAGCACAGGCTCCAGATGCGCAGGCCCAGTAACTGTGGCTCACGGGCCTAGTTGCTCCGCGACATGTGGGATCCTCCCGGACCAGGGCTCGAACCCATGTCCCCTGCATCGGCAGGCAGACTCTCAACCACTGCCCCACCAGGGAAGACCCGGGGTGTGCAATTTTTTAGAGGTACATTGGACCGAAGTTTACCTTCCTTGCATTTTCTAGAACAAACAAAAAGGAATATGCACATCTGGATTTCAGGATGCACAACCCACCATTAACTCTGTGTCTAGGTGGAATTTAAAAGTGGTACCATAATAATCATTTTCTGAGGATATCCACAGGTGCCCCTCTAGCACTCCCCTTTCTCTACCAGCCCCATCATCATTACCTGTACTCTTCGTTTCTGTATCTCTCTCCTTTTAGCAGTGAGCTTTTCTAAGGACATGGCTATATCTTTTAGATTTGAGACAGCAATGGATAAATAGTCTGTGCTCAGTAAATGGTTGTTAAGTCGAATTTTTAAGACTTTCATGCTCTCATTGGAAAGCAAATAATTAATACCAAATGATTCTCACCTTTTCATGAAAGCAACTGTCTATAGATCTTGGCTTTTGCAAACTTTGTTAATTTTTCGTTTGTGCAGTGGTTTAAAAAACTTGCAGCTCTTCAGTTCTTAGTAATTATTGTATAATTTGGACTTGTCACTATTTCATATTGTCCTTCCTCTATCTCTTTTCATATTTAATGGTATTTCACTGTACTTCCAAGGAAAGAAATGTTTGGAAGGCCAAAAGGAATTAAAATGAAGGATAAACTGATGATTAAAATTACAAAAGAAGAGAATTTCAAGGGCAACATATGTTTGTGAAAATTTGCATAAATTCAGTACCATATAGTCAACACTAATTTAGCACTTACTTTTTACAAAGAACAAGTATTCTGAGGGATTAATAGGTTAATAATAGTTCTCAAGATGCAACAAAAACCTTAAAAAAAATGATCATCTTTACATAGCACAATGATTGATGGGGGTGAATTGGATAGGGTTTTGGAAATACACCTGTTGCTCAGTATCCATGGGGAATTGGTTACAGGATCCCCTGTGGATACCAAAATCCCTGGATGCTCAGGTCCCTTATATAAAATTGTGTAGTATTTGCATATAACCTATGCACATCCCCTTGTATAATTTAAATAATCTCTAGATTACTTATAATACCTAATATAATGTAAATGCTAGTGCGGGGCATATTCAAGTTTTGCTTTTTGGAACTTTCTGGAAATTTATTTTTCGAATATTTTCCATTCGAGGTTGCTTGAATTCACAGATGTGAAACCACAGATATGGAGGGCCAACTGTATAATGTTTAAAAAATGATATTATATTTGGAAAATATATTTTATATGTATTTATATGATGTAAAGAGGAGACAGGGAAAGAGAAGCTTAAGGAGACCCTGGCAATGGGAGGTGGGATTAGGAAGGAAGTTTACTTTGTATTTTATATCCTTCCCTTTGATACAGTTATAGTTTGCAATTTTTTTCTGTGTTAACATTATTTTTATAATAAGAATGTTTTAAAAAGTGGAATAAATAATTCTCAGTCCTCAGAGAACTTAAAATGACTTCCCAGAACATATGATTGTAGCATGATTACTTATAGTAGATCATTTCCAAATATGGCTGCATGATTTTCTACTATTCACCTATGTCCATGCCATCAAGAGCTGCATCAGGGGAGTATATCTTAGAAGCTCTCATCACAAGAAAAAAAGTTGTGACCATATATATTGATGGATGTTAACTAGACTTATTGTGGTGACCATTTCATAATATATACAAATATTGAATCATTATATTGTATACCTGAAACTTATAATGTTATGTGTAAATTATATCTCAAAAAAAGAGAGATGGAGATGATTTCTCCTACACTTGTGACTTGCAATGAATATCATGTTGTTCTGGATGCTCAGTACGTAGTAGGATCTTAGTAAATATTAATTCTCATCCACTCCTCCACTCCTTGTGTTATGGAACAGAGTAAACTTCCTGTTCATGCCAAGAAACAGCAGGAATGGAAGAAAGAATGGGAAAGAAAGGAGACTCAGTGGGACCTGAGAAATCTCAAAGCAGTGAACAAACCAGTGAAACCTGGGTCCTGTGTTAAACACAGACGTGATGGTCCAGGGCATTCCTGGGCCCTACTTAGATTTTGGCATATTCCCTCCATACTTTTGTCCAGGATCTTATTTTTCTGAGACTGCAAAGACTTAATATTCCCCTCACTCACCACTTCTCCCTTACATCTCTCCCTCTTTGATCCATTTCTTATCTATTCCCAGCCACCCAAGACGGGAAAGGAAATGGCAGGGAGCCCACTGCATGCGTGTGTGCCCAGGCACGCATTCCAGAGCCTGAGGCTGGGGGCTCAAAGGACAGAACTGCTGCCTTATTTAGTTTTGTTGGGGTAAAGGGAGATCCTCAAATAAGATGTGTTGATTTTTTTCAAGTACATCTGACACACACAAGGATCTGTAAATTTCCAAACACTTGCCTTTCAAGGGGAGGAGACTCATGTAGTATCTTCAGTGAGACTTGGAGCAGGGGAGTCATGCACATGAGGACAGTCTCTTATTCTGACTGAAAATGAAGTACATCACTAGGCATTCATGGAGATATTATTCAGGGACCGAAGCAAAAAAATATAAGAGCTCTTGGCCTGTAACCTACTGCAACAGGAGGTTTAGAATCCTGGGTCTACCCTTTTGAAGCTGTACAACCCCACTCAAAATATTTGATTTTTGGGCTTCCCTGGTGGCGCAGTGGCTAGGAATCCGCCTGCCAATGCAGGGGACACGGGTTCGAGCCCTGGTCTGGGAAGATCCCACATGCTGCAGAGCAGCTGGGCCCGTGTGCCACAACTACTGAGCCTGCACTCTACAGCCCACGTGCCTAGAGCCGGTGCTACGCGACGAGAGAGGCCCATGCACGGCAAGGAAGAGTAGCCCCCCCTCACCGCAACTAAAAAGAAAGCCCACGTGCAGCAACGAAGACACAACGCAGCCAAAAATAAATAAATTAATTAATTAAAAAAATTGATTTTTGAACTTTAATTTCCTCATCTGCAGAATGAGAATAATATCTACCCCACAGTGCTGCTCTGAGTGTTAAATTAAAACAAGTATGGAAAGCACCTGGCACATGGTAGGGGCTCTAAAAATATTTATAAGATAAAGTAATGGTGTGTGGGCGGCACTCAGTAAGTACTGTCCCCTCACTCACATCCAGGGAGGGCAGAAAGCAGAGAGGCGAGGGGAAGAGGAACAGGTGTTCCTATCACTGTTCATTCAGGCCCCAGGAATCTATATGCAAAAGTCTACAGGATCCAGGCAGCTCAAGTAAGACTCAAGTTCTTTGACACATCTCACCTCGAGAGGTGGTGTCTAGGTCCCTTCAAGGTGAATCTGGATGGGCTTATTAATGCTTCAGCCAACAGGATATGACTTCTGAGGCTACATCATAAAAGATGGTGCAGTTCTGCCTGGTTCTCTTAGGATGCTTGTTACAGGGGAAGCAGCCACTACAGAAGTCCCACTCTCCTCACTCGCCACGCTGCAGAGGCTATGTATCGGTGTTCCAGTCCCCAGCTGGGCCCCCAGCCATCACCACCTGCATCACCTGCAGCCTCGTGAGTGGCCATCTTGGGCCTCCAGCCCGATCAAATCTTCAGATGACTGCAGCTTAGCCAACACCTGCCTGCAACACTACAAAACCATGAACAAAATAAAATGGTTGTTTTAAACCACTGACTTTTGGGGGCAATTTGTCACTCAGCTGTAGATGTCACAAGAACAGGAGAGTAACTGGGCCCATGTTGTAGTGGAGGATGTGCCTTATCTAAAGGGGCTCATGCAAGCGTTGTGCTGGAGTGTTTCAGGTCCTGGACAGCCAGCTGTGATCTAACAAAGAGATGTTAGATCCAGAATTTTGTAAAATCTCCAAATGTTTTAGCTATCAGTTACTAATTAAAAAATTTTGAAAACACCGTGTGCATCACACAAAGCTGTCTATGTACCAGTAAAGCCTGTGAGCTGCCAGTTTGCCACCTCTGTTGTCTTTAGAAGTGAAGAGAGTCTGCTTGACCCACCCTAGCCAAGGCCTTCTTGTAAACTGGGGCTATCAGTCCCAGCTAGTGGCCTCCAGCCCAGCAGGAATGCTTCCCTATAATGTATTAGCATATGAAAACCTGCATTTAAGCAAGGTTTGTACATTCCCACATCTAAACCAAACAAACTGCCTCTTGTTTCACCAGTGATTGGAGCTCTGACCCATTTAAGCATGACAGCAAAATAGGGATTAGCAGGGGGTGTTGCTAGTGGTGTTTTGATTGGGAGGGGATGAAAGAAGTTGGAGGGAGAAGGGTGGGAGGAGGGACGATGAAGGAAAACTTCCTGGAGGACAAAAGTTCACCAGTTTTCCCCTGAAATTAATTTAAGGGCAATGACATCAATAAAAATTGCTGTGAATTGTTAAGTGTTTTTGAAAAAAACAGCCCTACTTATTGGTTTTGGCTTTTGCTGAGAATATTTGCTCTGGGCCCTAAAGGAGTTCACCTTTAACTGTGAAGGGTGGAATTGCATATCATTTTTTATCTACTTCTTGTGGAATTTCTTTAGGATGTGGGTGAGGCAGAAGACAGCACCGCTGAGCTGACACAGACAGGCTCAGTGCCAAGGCCCAGGGGACACTTGTGGCCTATGGGTAGGGGACCTAAGAGGTGGGACCAGGTGAGCATTGCAAAGCCAAAATATGTGCAGTCATGCAGGGAGAAAGGCAGCACCAGGATAGGGGCAGCTTTACAAAGAATTGTGGAAGGGTCCCTGGCCATTGGGGTGTCTGTAGCCTCAGCCTTCATCAACGGAATGAATAACTATATGACTATTTCCCAAAGCTCTGATAACAAAAAAGTATTCTATAGTGTGTTTAAAAACTATTAATGTTTAATCTTTTATATTGAACTTATTTTTGAAATGGTCCAAAGGGTAAATAGTAAAATGTCTCTCTCCCATCCTAATACCCTCATATTGTTTTGTTCCCCCATATAATCAATATAATCTAGTGTTTGTGTATTTTTCCAGAGATACTTATGCATATACACAGTAGAAAAATTATTTTTTTCACTCAAGTAGAGGCATACTATAAACACCGTCTTATGCTTATCTGTTTTCTCATGACTGTGTAACCTAAAGAACATTCCATATTTCCATAGCTGTTCATGGGTGTGCCCTCATTCTTTCCTACAGCTGCACAGTACTTTGTTTTATGGGTATATCATAATTTATTTAAATAGTTCTCTATTGATGGACAAGCATATTGTCTCTATTGTAATTTCCTTATGAAATAATTTAGAGTAAATTCTGTGATATGTGTATAAGTGAAAACTGATCTGTGACATGTGAGTCAGCCTTTGAAGTAGCCTGAGTAATAGCGCTTCAAGGGTAAATACTTAGAACTTCAAATATCCTTATTGTAACCTACCTCAGAGGGTTTGCTAATTAACATAAGGGCTGAAATGAGTGGAGCTGAAAATAGTTGGTTAGTTAGGAAGATCATATACTTCTCATGGTCTGACTGTCTGACTGTCTGCCTATCTGACTGACTGAATATCTGACCGACTGTTTGTCGACTGACTGACTGACTGACTGACTATCTGAATATCTGACTTAATGATGGGCTAGTTGACTGGTCTGGGTAACCACAGAAGGAATATGTTGCAAGGGACTTGAGGCATCTTATTGGGCTTGGAGTCTCCTTCCAGCTCCTATGCTATTCATATATTGGAAGTTCTTTTTCTTTCAGTAAGAAGCCAATCGGCTCTGTGAAGAATAAACACCACCAAAGGAAAATAAGTTCCTAAATCATTGCTAACAGATCTATGGTGTTTGCAGAATCCTGAACAAACAAAAACAAAACAAACAATTTTTAAAACTCCCAAAACATCCCTAAACCAAATCTCAGAGCTCAGTCAGCTTCTGTTGCTGCCTCCCAACTGCCAAAAGGAATTCTCTGAGGCAAATCTGTGACGTAAGAAAATTTCTCTCCCATGAGCTTTCCTTCTGGTGGAGACCCTTTATTTCTTTCAGCTGACCAGGGCATTGCCCCCTTTACCTCCTTCCTCACTCAAAACAGAGAAAGATCTGATAACCAGTCATTGACCTTTGTTCACTGATGGATTATATTTTGACTGGAACTCATATTCATCAACACCTTGTCTGAAATAAGCTTGTGAAATTGAAGACTTTTAGCTGTAATTATGGGATGAAAAGTGTTTCACTCAAGTTAAAAGAATTTCAAGCGCTAGCAAACGGGAAGGGAGAGGTGAAGGTCTACTCAGCCACCTCTAAATGTGGTCCTGATTTGTCTTCTTTTGGTGGGTGTTTTTCCCCACAAGAAACCTCTGGCACCACTGTGGAGAATAATGCAGGGGCTAGCAGAGCTAAAGCTGCTAGAGGTCTAGCTCAAGAATTGTTTGGATTAGAACTGTCAGTGACTTCTAGAATCTTCCAGATCTTGCTCTCACCTTCCCTACTTGACCAGGGACAGACTTGTTCCTTACTACGTCAACCAAATTCCTAACCTTGGTCCATCTGTTCCCAGTCTCTAAGAGACATAATTTACCCATTCTGGGCATTTTGATTGTTTAGTGATTATTTAAATTTTTTTCCCTACATAAATCCTGTGTCCATCAATCTGAAAGCATTTGGCCAACAGTATCTCTCCTTCAGATTAGGACGCTTCTAACTGCAACAGAAGACATGCCGTTAATATATAGTTTATTTATTAATTAGAGTTTGAGGACATGATTAGGAAACGTGGGAATGAGGATTCTGAGTTTCAGTGTCCCTTTGTGGTCTCTATGTTTGAAAGAAGGGGTGTACTTTGAGTCCTAATAACAAAGGTGGGTATTATCTTCATTTTACCTGTGAGGAAATTCATACTCAACTCTGTCTACTAATTTTCCTAAGAATACCTAGCTGGTAAGCTGTGGAGCCAATATTTGAGCCCAATTCTGACTAACTGCCACGTCATGCTTGTTCCATTAGATCACAACAGTAAGAAATGGTTTTATTTCCTAAGACTTTTGTATCTGTAGCTACACAAACAGATAGCAATTAGTTCTAACACTGGGCTGAAATCTATAGGACTTGTTTAAAGGTAAGCAACGAGCATCACTATTTTTAACATCTTATTATTGTCTTCCAATTTTTTCACAGTCCAAAATTTTCTAAGGAAAGGATTTTCAATAGTTTCCTGATTATAATAGTTCTTACTCTTGCCAGAGCTGGCAAAAATAAATGCCCAGTGGACAGAGTAGGTTTTATTACTTTTAAAGCAGTAATTATTTGTGTAAAAACAAATGAGAGAGAGGTCTTTTATGAAATGAAAAACATGAACTCTTGTCCCTGTCTTGGTGGACTTATGTCTTAGGGAGTAGGTTAAAAGTTTACCATAATACACTAGGGTTATCTGTTCAATTTCAAATCCAAGATCGATAAGGCTTATCAGAGCATATTTATGACTTCAGGGAGGTTATCGCTATCTTAATATAGTGATGAAGACAAAAGCCAGACCTCAGGAGAGGTCAGAACTGAGCAATCAAATTAACATCTGTCAGGAATGACTTGGTCCAACCTTCAAGGTTAACATATTCACAGATGACAAAGTGTCTAAATGGAGAGATGATAATTATTGACCCTGAAACCTTCTGGGGCTTGGCAAGCAGCTGTGGGGGAGATAAGGAGATTTCAGTTGAGATACAAAATACATGTTTGAATGTAACTTCCTTATTTTCCTTTTGTGAAATTGGAGGAAATGCCAAAACCAAGTCTCAGTTAACCACGGTCCTGTTGGATGGAGATAAAGCAGATCATTGAGGGCCCTCTTCCCCACAACCACTTTCTCCAGAATTATAATTCAGGGTCCTTGACGGATATGAGTTCCATGGTCTTTCTTTTATTTATTAACCCCAAAGAGGAATGGGAAAGAGGTGGGCAGCCAGAAAAAGAAAGAGGAAAGAAGCTTAGGTAAGGATAATCAATAGAGAACTAGGCAAAATTTGCAAAGAAAAGCTTCAAGTTTCATATAGTTTATTATGTCATCATTAACTAGTTAATTTCTTAACAAGGTCTATAAACTGAAAGATTTTCCCACTTCAGATCAGAAATTGAGTTCCTAATTTTAATGTGAACCTGGACTCAAATTTATTAAAAACAAACAAACTTAATAGAACTGACAACTGTGTTATTTACAGTTTACAATTTTGTGGCCTAAATGAATATTATCTACTAATAGTACAAACTCCAGAGGAAAGGAACATTATCTGTTTTGTTCCTCAATATATTGCCAATGCCTAGAGAAGTAGAGAGGTACAGTATCTCTGTCTCTATCTTAAAGTCTCCTGGTGCATTTTCTCTCACAAAGTGAAACAAAGAAGTCACCTGGAATGTGATAAACTTTCTTGATGGTAAGTAAGTATACTTTGACAAGGAGATAAATTGGACTGGAGGCTCTGGTGACTCCTTTAAAGAAGTTCTGATTTATTGCGTGTGAAAGTCAGGCCCAATGAAACTGTTTTTTGTAGAAGAATCAACCAATATTTTACTCATTCGTGAAATGTTGGTGTCAATCAAGACTGACTTGTAACTTGGTATTATGCCAGTCAAGACTGACTTGACTCTCAACTGTGATGCATCACCCAAGGTTATGTAGCGATGGCCCCATCTACACATTGGCCACAAAACAATGAGAATTGTGGAATACAGTTAGACAAGACACTAAGACACTATTAGCTCAGCTACATGGCTGATAATAAAAAGTAGTGCTGCCTAGATATGAAAAGGACCCATAGCAAAGCAGAAAAAATAATTGCAATCAGCAAACAGTAATTGGCTGAGCCCATGAGACTTGGCCAGTCTTGCTGGTCTACCTGGGAGTGACAGCATGGAGTAGTGGAAAGAGCACTAGGATTGGATAGGATGTGAGACCTGGATTCAGGTGCTACCTCTGTCACTTACCAACTGTGTAACTGTGGGGAACTTGGTTAAACCGTCTAATTCTTGGTTATTTATCTCTGTAGCATTAATTCTTCCTAAGGGAGATATTGTTATCCAAAATAAGACTCTCAAGGAAAGATACTTGGGTCATCTCTCAGTTATTAACCTATAAATTATCCATAAGGCAGACTTCCTAATATACTTTTCAATCTGAAATTGGCTTCTCCTGTTGCTACTGGGACACTTCCCAGCAAGCTTCCCCTGCCAAACAGCCAGTATGTTTATGGGAATAAATAGTTAGCTGAATTCTCATGCTCTTGCTCTTCAAGGAGAAAAAGCACACCTTCCAAACTGTGTCGGGAGAAACCCTCCCAGTGACCCTTCTTATCTTATCCTGAAGTTAAGCATTCCTGTTCCTACAAAAATCCATTAAAAGCCTCCTCCTGCCAATGCCTATCACCACAGCCTTTAATAATAATGAGGATAATGATAACGGTGTTCGTAATAATATCGTATTAGGTCTCTGGCCCTCCAGCAAACACAGACTTTTGATTTCATAGGGAGATACTGGTTTCCTTTAACCCCGTTTTCCAAGATTGCATAAAAGGCATTAACTGTCAGATTGATGAGATGGAGATCTGTTTCACGATGGAGTTAGGAGCTAACCCAAGATTTGATACAGTTAGTAATGTCATTGGCAAATGTCCTTATTAGAAAAAGTCTCTGTGAACTTTCACTTACAAAAAAAAAAATACTATAATTATCGGTGTAAATGCCTTTTGTTAATTAGAAAACTAAGATTTTTTCTTAAATTGCTGAATTAAACATCGGAATGGGATAAAAAATAAAATTGATCTCATACTCAAGAAATGGTAGTATTGGGTCATATTTTCCTCTCTACTTTTCATGTCATGCATTTCCCCACTTGCATATCAGTAGGCATTTGTACAGATTTCTTCTTAGAACATCTACTTTACTGCGTGAAATAGCAGAGTAAAGAGGGGACTAATCTACTGAACATTAACCATATGCCAGGTTCTTTGGTGTCAGGATCAATTTCCTCACCTGTAAAATATCTTAGGATAATAATATTTGTTGCATTTTTGAGTTAGTGTGAACATTAACTAAGATCATACTCATGAAACTAGTAAGTCAAGTTTATCCTGAGGGCAGACCCTCACCACTTGAACCATTCCCAGTATTCTGAGTTACCCAATCTCCTGAGGTCTGGTCAAAGGTCAAAGTCCCCTATTAAAGAAGAGCTGCATAAACTCTTTCTCACTAACTGGTAAATGACTCATAAGTTCTGAAAATGAATCATTTTAGGAAGATTCATATTTGGTTGGGATGGAAGCCTTAAAAATGATACTCAAACATGGTGATTTCAGGAGTGAGACATCTGGTAGGTAGAGATTTCTTTTTGCTGGGAATGGAGGAGTGGGCAGAGTCAGCTTCTCCTGATAGCCCCCCATGATCTTCCACATCTATGGAGGAGGGTGGTGGCTGAGAGGTGTTGTGTGTTGCGCTGGCTCCGTCTTGGAGAGAACTGGGGTGTGCATGTTCCCTTGGAGATGCTTCCCAGCTCATCCATGAGAGGGCACTGGCGCTCTAGATAGCCATGCTTAAGATTCTTGTCTGAAGAGAGACGTTTGTCCCACAACTTCAGGGGCGGTGAGCCACTTGTACCACATCTGTGGCTGCGTTTGATAGAAGTGATATATATAAATATATATGTATGTTCTGTCCTTTTACCCAGCTTAGTATATCTGTGGCCTTCTGACCCTGGCTGCCAACTGTTAAACTTCTGCCCATGTGTGGAAGTGCTGATCACTGGGTGCAAAGTATATTTTAAAAGTTAGGGCAACAAGTCTATCATTCAGGATTACACTAGAAAGGGGAACCAGGACCCCCGGGAGGCCCTCCAAAGGAAGGAAAAGGGTCTCTCCCCGTGGAAAGAAAGACAGTATAGGAAGAAAAAGAAAAAGGAGGGAGCAGGTAATTTACAGTGAAATGGATAATGTCCTGAACCCCTCACCCTGAATTGAGAAATGTCTTTTGACATAGGGTTCAAAGAAAAGATAACTAAAGGCCCTTACATACATAGCTTTTCAGATGGGTGCAAGCCGCATATCATCGTTCAAAACCGACCACCTAGTGAAACTTCTCCCATTCCTAGAGTCACTTTCTCTCATACCATCCTGTTATATTTTCTTCATAATGCTTAGTACTATCTGAAATAATCATAATTATTTATTTATTTATTTATCTATGTATTGCCTGTCATCTTTATTAGAGTATCAACTCTGTGAGGGCTGGGACTTTGACTATCTTGTTCACCACTATAGTTTCAGCTCCTGAAAGTATTGCCTGGCACAGTAGATGCCAATAAATGTTGGATGAATGATAATGCCCGAAGGTGTCAACATTTCACAAGTAGGGTCAAAGTGATTATGTTCAGTGAAAGGCTATGGCTTCAGAGGGACTGAAAAATGATTCCTAATGCAGCATGCCCCAGTGGGTTTTGAATGTAGACAAAGTGGATGGGTTGCTTTCTGACCAATGTGATCTCTGATCACCTCAGTGGCCATATACCATCTATACACACATATGCACACCCATGCCTTTCCTATATTTTTATTAACTTCTAAATATGTAATTGTGGAAAGAGTGTCTGCATGTTGAGTAGTCCTAGAATTTGGAAGAAATGTATTATTCTACCAGGCAACATTCCATGAAACTAATTATTGGGGGAAGTTCATAGATTTGTACATATAACTCACCCACCTATGGAAAGAAGTTACCATATGGCCACAATTTTATAGGAAATACCCATATGTCTTTATTTTGGGGTTCAGAAGATTTAACCACTTATAAAGAAAATATTAAATGACTTCAAAATAGAAATTTGATCTTTTAAGTCAATCTCAATTTGGATTGTGAGTTCTGAATAACCAGGTAATGAGGTAGGGATGACCAGCTTTAGGTAGGGTGTCAAAAATTCACAACCAGCCTGACTGGGGTAGCAACAGACTTACTGGAGCCACCAAGTGGGTTTGCCATGGTCATCATGAATTTATGCATACTTTCTAATTTCAGTATCAAATGGAATAGAACGATTCAGAAAATCAGTGAAGAAACACATTTTTGAGTGACTATCACATATTTGTACTAGGTTAAGTCTATGGGGAACACTCAGTAAGGTCTTCCTCTTGAGGAGGCTGAATTATGCTGAGGAAATATGACACACTTCTATCAGTCAGAATCTTTTCAGTTCCTTATTAGTCAGGGTTCTCCAGAGAAACAGAACCAATAAGATATACCTATATCTATCTATCTATCTATCTATCTATCTATCTATCTATCTATCTATCTATCATCTATCTGATTTATTATAGGAGTTGGCTCCCATGACTATGGAGACCATCAAGTCCCATGATCTGCCTTCTGCAAGGTACAGAACCATGGAAGCTGGTAGTAGCTCAGTCTGTGTCTGGAGGTCTGAGAACCAGGGGAGCTGATGGTATAAGTCTGAGTTCAAAGGCTGGAGAATTGGGAGGCTGATGGTGTTAAGTCATGGTTTGAGTCTGAAGGCCTGAGAACAAGGAACACTGACGTTTGAAGGCAGAAGATGGATGCTGCAGCTCAAGCAAAAATACCAAATTCATCCTTCCTTCATCTTTTTGTTCTATTCAGGCCCTCAGTGGATAGGATGATGCCCATTTGCATTGGTGAGGACAACCTTACTCAGTCTACTGATTCAAATGCTAATCTCTTTTGGAAACACCCTCACAGACACAACCAGAAATAATAGTTTTACCAGTTATCTGGGGATCCCTTAGCCTAGTCAAGTTGACACATAAAAGTAACCATCACAATTTCCAAGTAAAGAAAACTGAACTCAAATTGGCTAAGGTAAAAAATAGGAATTTATTGTCTCATATAATTGGAAAGTTCAAGTTTCAGGTTGACTTTGGGCATTATTGGATTTAAGACTTAAACTAAGCTACAAGGTCCCCATATTTCTGTCTCTCAGCTGGGCTCTGCTTTCTTCCTGCACTGGCTTCATTCTCAGGTTCCCTGTGGATCATTCCTCCAAGGCTCAAGCCTTGTGGAATAAGTGAGCACCTCTTTCCCATCTCTCAAGCCAAAGCCCTAAGATGAACTCTGATAATGCTGATCAGCATGACTTGCCCAAAGAGAACTGGGGGCCCTTACCTGGGGGCTGTGAATGGATGTGGGTGACCAGAAAACTACTAATGATCACAGTATGAAGCAGTAAATGGCAAATGTCATGTAAATGACTCAGTTTGGAAATGATTTGAGGGTTCAGGGGAACGAGAGGTTAATGTGATTGGAGTCATGAAGATACACACCAAAGGATAAAGATACGCTTGGTAAGGGCCTTGCTGGACAATTTTGGGACATCTTCTCTGCCTAGACACTTTCTGGGCAGCTCAGTATGTGTGAAAGAATGAATGAGCTTTGTGGACAACAAGCCAATGACATAGCCATTGTCCAACATACAACTTGCCATCTTGAAAGTGCAGTAGAGAAATTTGCCTCCTGTAAATACCTCTAAGTGCAGTGCCATTTACTGAGCCCCAAATTGCCTAGTTGACTAGATTTTTCTTCACGTTAATGGGGCAAGTTCCATTTCAGGTTTTGGTCTGCTATTTGTTTCAAGCCTTGCCTAAGCACATGATCTGTGATCCCACCAAGCACATTCCCCAGGCTGGTCCTGTAACTGCAGGGTACAGGAAGCCTTCTGTCACTGCAGGAGCCAGCTTCTCTGCCAGATTGAACCTGCTCACTCAGTGTGGGAGAGACCCCAGTGATCCAGCAGCCCTGGTCTGGGTGGCAGACATTAAAGGTTTTGTGGAATAGTACTTCTGAAGGGAAGACTTCATATCCTCAGCTAATTTATTTTTATGCTGCCTTTTTTATTGACCTGCTACATGATAAAACATTGATAAAAGCATTCATTAGTAAATAGGGCTCTCTGATTGCATCATGGTGGTTCTTGTTTTATGAATTGTCACTAGGAAAACATATGTGGTTTTTTGTGTTGTCAGACTTGGATATAAACCATCTTTATCTTTTCTGTTGGAGCTCAGTAACAGCATATGTCAATATTGACCTAGGATTTAGGGCTCCATGTTGGGTTTATCTGGAGGCTGTGAGATTTGGGTTCTCATAGAACTTTTCAATACACTGAAATTGTTTTCCTGTGCAAAGTTTAAAAGAAAGACAATGAGAAAACATGGGATATACATATATATATGTGTATATATATATATATATATATATATATATATATACATATACACATACACACACACACACACACACACACACATATATATATATATATATATATATATATATACATATGCATACATACACTCCTACACGTTGAAAGGATTGATCAATTGGATTCCTTGAAATAGTGTAAGGTTTTAAATATGTGTTCACTGGAAAGTTCCTGATAGGTAAATGACATGGATTTCTGTGTCCTCATATTTCTCTACTAATATAGTGGAATCAAATCCATTGGTCTATTTTACTTTATATTGGTAAAATGAACTACTTTCTGCTTTTTCTTTCTGAGTATGTTGTATATTTTTTAAACCTCAGAGTAGTTCTCAAGACTACCTAAATGCCTTTTTTTCTAGAAATCTTTCTCTCCTTCCAGTGTTTTAGGACATATTTTTACTGGTACATATTAAAGCTTCAGGATATTTTACACATGATTAATGTATCATTAAACACAACTAGAAGTCCAGTGGCTGAATGAAAGTTAATATTTTACATATTAGAATTCTGTTTTTAATCAGAGGGGATGATCAACAAATAGTTCATTTATTCAACAAATACTGATTGAGAATATCTACAGGTCAAACACTTTGATTAAATGTTACTTCTATTATTAGTGTAAGACATCTCTGTGTCTACTTTAAAGGCATTTGTACTTGAGAGTATTGACTCTTTATTCCAAATGTAAAAAATACTATAGAATATGCATATGGATACATATGCATATATAAACACATATATACACACACGAATACAAATTTATAGTTAGAAAAACTCAAGTCTACTATCACTTGCTGCAAAAACCCTGCTGATTTTAATGAAGGTAGAAGATCTTAGATAATTAACTTGTCAAATAAAAGAAAAATGTCAAAAATGAGTGACTTTGTAAAATATTAACAGTTAAGGAAAACAAATAGATGATAAAGATATTTTTATTTTATAACTGAATTAGGATTTTCCTATAATCACATTTTGATTGCTGTTGATTTATGCTTATACCACACTCCAGCTGACCTTCTTCAGTCCTTAGATCTTTTTTCACTTAAGTGAAATCAGGTGAGAGTTCATTCAGGGCTGTAGGGGGAAGAGTGGTGTGACAAGAGTCCTGAATTGGGTTATACACTGCTGACCATTAGCTATTTAACCTTAGCTAGTTAAAAACTCTACTTGTTTTAGCAGGCACTAAAATCTACAAAACCAATCTGCATTGGGCTACAGAGAAAAGAAAGAGTCTGGCTTGAACTTCAAGTTGTACCACTTACTAGCTCTATAAACTTAAGCAAGCTACTGAACTTCTCAAAGCTGACTTTGAGGTTAATGACAGTGCAACACATACTACCTTTGTAACCTGGGGCATGTTATTTCATCTCCTTCATTCTTGGTTTTCTCAATGTAAAATCGTGGTAGTAATAGTACTTAACTCATTGGGTTAGGAGTGGGAGTGGTTTAAGTTAGCCCAGGGAGCTGCTTAGTACAGTGTGAGTGGATGGGACATAATCAACTGATGAGAGTAATAACAGATGATGGATAGTCAACTGATGGAAGAATGGTGACATTAGTTTGTTCTCTGCTCTCCTATTTAGGAAAGTTGTATAAATAAGAATAACAGAGTCTCAGACAAATGGACAAGCCTGTGACAGAAGACAGACTCGACTGTGCCTCCTGTCTCAGTGTACCTCAGTGCAGCTAAGAATCACCCTGGGGGGCCCCACTTGCTATTTATGACCATCAAGTGTTCAGGTACCCAGAAGGGATATTGGCTGTGCAGCCTACACAACTTAAAAAGCACTTAGAGGAATGCAGTTCCATTAGACCAGGCATAATGGACCCACTCAGGGTCGTGCTTTGTAAATACATGGCTAATGTCATTCTGACATGTTTACAGGCCAGGACATGCTTCACATGGGTCAGGACCTTTGAGTGAATCTACTGGCTCTCAGGAGTCAGTTCCCTTACGTCTCACACCCAGGACTCTTTCACTTGAACACAAAATTTTTTTAAACTGGCAGTAAACAAATTATTGTTTCAAAAGATTGTGGAATGACCTTGGAGGTACACATGTCAGACCATCACAAGGCAATTGCCCAGAGGTGAAGAAAAACCATTATCATACTTTGCAGCTGGTTAATTAAAGGCTATTTTTGTCATCTTCAATTCTGCGAAAGTCAAGAGAGCTACAGTCCAACTTTTACAGGAGAAATTCCTGAAATAATGGGGTGGAAGGGGCAAAACAATCATAGGCTTTGTCTCTTTCAAATAAGAGTTAAGCATTTGTCCTTCTCACACCCTCCAAATTTTGCTTGGTGCAGTGTAAACCAAGATTTCAGTGCTTTTCTTTGAAGCTTCCTGGAGTCTAAATTACTTGGAGATGATCCTACAGGAGGAACTCACTGTTGCGGTTTATCTGATGCCTTTTCCGTTTTGCAAGGTCACTGGCATTGCTGATGACAGAACGTAATAGGCCTTGATATTTTGTGTTAAAAGGTCATGAAAATATTTCTTAGAATTTCTCCTTTAAATTCTGGAGACAAATTATTTCATTTTTTGAAATACAGCAGTACCTCCTAACTCAGAGCAATTTTGAATTGATGCCTAATGTTTTAAAGCTGGTAGACTTCTGAAAAGTCATTTTATGGACGGGTGCATTTTTGGCACTCATTTACAAGGCCGAAATCATTTACAAGGACTACAGTAAAAATTTATATCATTTAAAACTCCATGGCAGGAAAAATTCAGCTCATCAGTGACTTCCAGTGTTTAGGGAACACCTCTTATATTTCAGGGAGCCTGAGACCTACTCACTTCACCTCATTCCACTCTTAAATTCCCCATAAGAACACTGGATCTCCTTAGAATAAGAAGGGTGGTACCTTGTTCTTACTCTTTGCTTTTCTTTCCACTGACAGATAATGAGGCTTATGCACTTCAAAGTAAATAATCAACTTAATTTTCAAGTCAAGCGATAACACTTCCACATATCAGACTTTTACATTGAGTTTCCAAGTAGTCAATATTTAGATAGTCAATCTATCTTATTGCAAAATTGACCAACGCAAATGACTTATGACCTTCAAATGTCAAATTCCAGGAATGAAGCAAACTTCACCAATCACCGTGTTGGGGTTCCCCACTGGTGTGTGTCAAGGAGAATGAGCAGGCTTGTGAGGGGGAGACTGGGAGGGAGTTGACGACCAAGAAAAGAACAAAGGGCTTCTTTGGATTTCTGACCCATAGCTCTGCCCACTGCATCCTATAACCTTATTATCCCAAGTTAGTTACTGATCCTGGTCCTAGGATCATTGAAGTATTTTCAACAGGTAACTTTCCCCACCTTAGAAGAAACTTGCATATATAATGCTGCTAATGATACCAGGGACAATATAGAGAGAGCACACTTGTGTACTTCTGGGTTTTGTGCAAGTTGCACTTCCTCGGCTAAATTCCTGTTCATCCTTTGGCACCAACTTCAATGGCACTTCTTCTCTCTTAGTCCACAACCTAGGAATATTTGATCATCCCTTTCCTGTTTTTGCATTGCACATTGCAATAATCTTTATTGCATCTTATTGCAGTTGTTCATGTTTCTTTCTATCCATCTAGAATTTGAACCTAAAGAGCAGGAATCACATTGTGTTCACTAATTTAACCTCAGGATCTTATGCAGAGCTGAAAAGTTATAAGAGCACAATAGAAAATCTTTGGATGCTGGACAAAGGACCCCAGATTCTCAGCTCTCTGCTCTCCCTTCCATCTCCCTGCCTGGCCTTCCTTCCATCCCTCACCTTCACCCCACTCCAGCTCCACGCTTGGCCCCTCAGGTTCCACAATGGTACTTGATACTCTCTGAGAGACAGCATAGGGGACTAGGTTTCCCATTTGGAGCACACCATCAATGCTAACTAAATCACACGATTGTGTGTGTGTTTGCTATCCATGGCTCCAGGTCAATGTCCTGAGGGCAGGAAGGATGCTTGTGCATAAAAATCATTAATCCAGATATTAACATTTGATGGGCCTGGGAGTTAGTGGTGACTAAGAAATGCCAGACAGAATGCTGCTTCTGCATGTGGCTTCAGAGAGGCCCTCTTCTTTAATGATTAACAGCTTATGTTTGGTTCCTCCCTTGATCTCTGAGCGTCTCCCCAATCTTTGCAGCATGAAGGTAGTGTCTAGTCGGCCACGTTTCACGTAATTCACAACTTGCTTCTAAATCTAGACCTGTCCAGTAGGTCAAGATAATTAGAGACCTAGACTGGGCCCTTAAAATTGACCACGAGGGTTCTTTTCTATCTTGGAGCTCACACATCACCAGCATAAGGCTATAGACAATCCATTGGTGTTGTCCTTTTTAGCTGATAGAGAAATAACCCATTGTCCTTTTTGGAAGCTAATGGATGGATAATGATGACAAGATTAGAATGGTTAAACCAAGAGATGTTTAAAAACATCTATTGCTTGGCCTTGAAATATACTAGATGTAACTGTTAATATGCTAGTTTACCTTGATCCATTCTGGATCAAATTTGTAGACATCTTTGACACTCAAATGTCACATCCTCTTATTGTCATAATTGAATGAATTGGTCTCTACTCCATCCTCATAGCTCAACTTTATCAGGTTGCGTGTAGCTAATTGTTTCCTTGTCTATCATCCCTTGTATGTGAGCTACTTGAGGAAGGCCTCACATATTACTCACTTCTTCCCAAATAAAAACCCAGGGGTTGATGAATGGTAACAAATACTTCTTAAGAATATCCTATGTGCCATACTTTGGTAAGGACTTTACCTGCATGAAATCATTTTATGCCTACAGCTAGGCTGAAGGTTAGGGATTATTGTTACCCCTGTTCTACCATCTTGGAGAGTTAACTAACTAATTTGCCCAAAGCCTTACACCTTGTGGGATGGGGAGTCAGGATTTGAATCCAGTTGGTTTGTTTTCTGATCCCAGGCTCTTAATCATAATTGCCTTTCCATAGAGGGTGGTAAACTGTGTCCCAACAAACATAGGGAAAGGAAGGCTCTAACTGACTGAGGGGCAAAATCCACTTTCAGGAACTTGAGGGTGGACTATGTGAGAACTCTACCTGCACAGCTTCTAGACATCTTACAGAAAGGATGGAGAATTGGAATTCACACGTGTCCTGGGATTTCCACAGCCTCCACACAGTTACAGCTCTAAATGCAGACATCCACTCACTTCTCCCCTGTTTCTGTGTTCTAACTCACATTTTCACATGTCTATGCTTTCCCAATCAACTTATTAATCTCTTCCACTCAATGTATCTTGCATTTTCCATAAATCTTAGCAAAATCTCTTGCACACAGAAGACATTCACTAAAGGAGTGGAGTTTTTATTGAAGAATGGTTGATTTACAACTACAATTATATATATATAATACCACATCTTCTTTATCCATTCATCTGTTGATGGACACTTAGGTTGCTTCCTTATTGGCAATTGTAAACAATGCTGCTATGAACATTGAGGTGCATGTATCTTTTCAAATTAGTGTTTTCATTTCCTTTGGATATATACCCAGGAGTGGGATTCCTGGATCATGTGGCAGTTCTATTTTTAGTTTTTTGAGGAATCTCCATACTGTTTTCTAGAGTGGTTATGCCAATTTACGAAGGAATGGTTATCTTTATAGATGTAGTTGACACATTTTTAATGAAGGATATTGAAGGATACATAAAAATGCACAGATCATAAGCATACAGCTCAATACATTTTTGCAAGGAGGCCAAACCCACTTAACAACCACACAAATCAAGACGTAGAACATTGCCACCACCTGAGAAGGTTTCCTCATGATGTCTCCCAGAAATCACTATCCCCAAACATAATCACTATTCTGACTTTCATCACCGTAGGTTTGTTTTGCCTTTTTAAAGCTTTATACAAGTGGAATTATGGAATATTTCCTTTTTGTGTGTGGCTTGCCTCATCCAGCATTTTATTTGTGGCATTCATCCATGTAGAAATGGGTGGTATATTTGCATGTTTGCATAATATTTCATTGTATCAATGCACCATAATTTATTTATCTGTTCTACTGTTGATAGACAAACAAACAGGCTGTTTCCAGTTTTTGGTTATTGCAATGATGCTGTTGTAAGCATTTGTATACATCTTTTCTTTTTCTGGGAGGAGGATACAACATACATGTGCACTTCTATTGTGTATACATTTAGGAATAGAATTGCTGATTCATTGGGTGTGGATATATTCAGCATCCTTAGATACTACTAATCAGTTTTGCAAGGTAGTTGTACAAATTTACAGCCCCAGAATTACTCCTGCTTTATGTCATTGCCAACATTTCAGATAGTCATTTTTGTTCAGTTTTAGCAATTCTGATGGATATGTAATGGTATTTCATTGTGACTTTAATTTGTGTTCCACAATTGATTTTTGTACAGTGACCAGCTATCCAATAAACTTAATTTATTAATTCTAATAATAGTTTGTAGATTCTTTTTTTGTTCTACTTACACAATCATATCATCAGAAACTAATGACAGTTTTCCTTCTTCCTTTCAACACTATATGCCTTTATTTATTTCTCTTGCTAGGACCCCCAGTACAATGTTAAATGGAAGTGGTGATAGCTGACATTCTTGTCTCATTACCAATTGCAGAAGGAAAGCTTTTAATATTTCACCACAAAGTATGATGTGCATTGTGGGTTTTTTTGTAGATACTTTTGTTCAGATTAATAGTTTCATTTTATTCCTAGTTTCCAGTAGTTTGTTTTAAATCATGATTAGATGTTAAGTTTTTTCAAATGTACTTTCTACAGCTGACTCTTCTTTCTTTCTTTTTCTTTCTGTTAATGTGGGAATTGCATTGAGTGATTTTTGAATATTAACTACCTTTGCATTCTTGGAATAAAACCCACTTAGACATGATGTATTACCTTTTTTATGAGTAACTGGATATGCTACTATTTTGTTAAGCACAATTGCATCTATGTTCATGGGAAAGACTGATCATAATTTTCCTTTCTTATAATAATCTTATCATGTACCAACTTTATACTGACTTCTATTTTTTTTTTTTTACTATTTTTTCTCATTTGTTAGATTTTTAGTTATATGTTCTTTTACTGTTATTTAGTGTTTACCCTAGAGATTACAAAATCCACCCATGATTTATTATCGTGTTACCTTTTTCCAAACAATGTTCGAATCTTCTAGCATTTTAACTTCATTTACTTCCCTCTTTTGTATTATTATTGTCATAATAATATGACAATATTTATATTATATATAAATATAATTGATACATTTAAAAACAATATATGTATTATTATGTACATTTATAATATACATATTATACAAAATATATACTATTATATATGTAATATTTTATATAAATATTGTAAAATATATACATATAAACATGTTATATATGTGTAAATAATACACATTTTAAATATTATAAGCAATATTTTTATTGTGTGTAAAATACATGTTATATTTAAAATAAATATGCATATTTAAACTCCAAAAGACATTATTAATGTTGATTTTATGTTAATGCTCATTTTTATTTTCTTAAATTTTTACCTTTTCTGATGTTTTTTATTCCTTCCTGCATTATGTCCTTGTTTCCATCTGGATTCAGTTTTTTCTTTCTGCCTAAGAATTCCCTTTATTAATGCAGGTCTATTGGTGATTAGCACTCTCAATTTTTTGTCTGAAAAATCTTTTATTTTGTCTTCATTTTTGAAGGATATTTTCACAGTGTATGAATGTCTAGACTGGCAGTTATTTTTTGTCAGTACTTTAAAGGTAGTATTCCATTATTCTCTGGCTTCTACATTTTTCTACTGAAAACTCAACTGTCAGTCTTATTTTTACTCCTTTGAAGGTAAAGTGTCTTTTTTCTTCTCGCTCCTTTCAAGATTTTCTCTTTCCCTTTGTTTTTCATCACTTTTACTCTAATGTGCCTAGTTGTGGTTTTAGTATGTTAATCTTGGTTGATGATTGTAGCACTTCTTGAAATTGTTTGCTATATTTTAGAAATTTTGGAACATTCTCAGCTATAATTTATTCAAAAATATTTTCTGTCACACTCTATCCTCCCCTTCTGGGACTCAGTTACAGATGTGTCCTACCTTTGCAAAGTCCACCATATTTTACCAGTGCTCTTTTCTGTATTTTCCATCTCTCTTGCTCTCTGTGATTCAGCCTGTATATTTTATACTTACCAGTTTTTCAGCTCATCAATCCTCTCTTTTATTGTATTCAATCTACTGTGAACCTATCTACTGAGTTCTTAGTTTTAATCACTGTAATTTTTTAGTTCCACAATTTCTATTTGATGCTTTGCAAAAAATACATTACAGTGCTCTGGTGAAATTCCAATGTTGTCCCATATTTTAAAAATATATATTAATATTAGTTGTTTAACAAATCTGTGTCTGGATAGTTTCAATAATTGAGCCATGTGTGAATTTGTTTCTATTTTCTGTTTTTTATAATCTTGTTTTCTTTTTGGTATGCCTGGTGGTTTTTGGTTGAATGCTAGACATTGTGCATGAAAACTACAAAAGCTCAGGATAATGATAACTTCTTCTAGATAGAGTTCACCATATTCTATGATAGGCAGCTTGAGTGGGGTTGTCCCAATTCCCTTAATCTAATCAGGCAGAGGGCTGACTCAAAGGCTGGATTGCAGGTTTGCTAAGGCTCCATCTATCCCCTTGCTCATCCCTGCTCCTAGGGATAAAAGTCTAGGTTGCTTACTATGGCCACCTTTAGGTGGGTTGTTCCTAAACTGCGCTTTTTGTCTTATCAGCACATCAGATTGTTAAAAACTCTGATATGTTTTCAGCTGAATTTTTCAGCCTCTTGCTCTGAGAAATCTGAGAATTTGTCTCTGTGTTTCCCTCTTTCCAGATTTTTGGTCACTGTAGAACTGCCTACCAGGCAGCTCCTAACTGTAGTTTTTTTTCTCTTTATCCCTATGAAATTCCCAATGTTCTAGTGGCTTTCTTATCTCTTAGCCATAGCTCTCCTCCCAGTTTCTCAGATTCTAACTCATCATAAAGACAAGACTCAGCAAATGTCCTGGGGGAAAAGCAACCCACAGAAAGTCAGCTCACCTCCCTACATTTCCCTTCTCTGTAGACTCTTGCGCTCTCAAGTCCTGGTTACCTTGGCAGCTCTCCAATAACTTCAAGTAAATGTTTTAGGATTTTATCTGATTTCCTAGTTAGTTTTGGAATTATAACCATCATAATCTAAACCAGATGTCCATAGCTTTATTTTTTTTTAAGTTTGTAACTAGCATGTGGGTTATACTTTTACTGTGGGCATTAAGACAACTTTTGGTAAAGAAAGATGCTAAGATAGTCATAAAGGCAGGTGGAAAAATGAGCTTTTTAATAGGTTTATGAGGTGCGCACTATATATAATCCAAAACAAAATAGGGAAATAGCATCTTGAGTAGACAAACAGTGCTTGTGTTCTATCCTTTGACCATGGAATCTCTAAATACCTTTAAAATTCATTTTGTGGAGTGAAATAGATGGGGCTGGAGCAAGGGGTAGAGTAAACTATGTTTAGCATAAACTCATATATTCAGAGATAAACTTATAAGGAGATGAAGAGCAAAACTTCTGACTTAAGCCATTGAACCTTGAAATATATTCAATAGTTATGAGCTGCCAAGAGTGATGACTTTTGTAATTTTGCACATGGGCATGTGGCATAGTGTTATACTTCTCATGTGTTGCAAAACATGTATTAAATGACATCTCTCCTTGGAGATAAGTTATTTTTGCAAAAGACATGGGTTAAGAAGGTTAGATTATTTCTAGTTTTGAACTTGGGATGGCTCAGTGGGAGAATTCATCCGATTGTTATTTTCTGTTTCATGCTTTGGACCATGTAACGGAACAAGGATTTATCCAAATGCATAATGTGGTTTTCCTTTCTTTCACTAACATACTAAAAATCACTCTGTCTTCTGCAGACCCTGTATCAAAGGTTATGTAATAAGTCGTGGGACAGGTGTCAGGAGATAACAATGGTATTTTGGACAGCTCACTCAAACTTCCATTAACTGCCTTTGCCTTTTCTGTGAAAAGAGGAAGCCAAGGAATCAAAATTCTGAGAATGTGAGGTGATTTCCTTTGAAGAAAAAGTTTGAAGACCAGCAGTTGAACTCAGCAGGAGTCAAACAACTGCTTCAGAATTGAAGTGCAGAGCAAATCTCATCAGACCCCTGTGCCCAGGGGTATTTCTGGTGAAGTTGGTCAAGGTGGGGAGGGGGTGATGTCTGGGGTAGATGAGACTTCTGGAAATGGGGCCTCTGGGGATCTGGGACATTTTTTTTTGATGCCATTAGAGTTAAGGGTGAAGGAAGTGTTTTCCCTTTGACTTATTTTTAAACTTTGGAGAGTAAGCACTAGAAAGTGCCCCCAGGCATTTAGAAAAGCAGAAGGTCCTAGATGATGGAAAAGTCCTCTTTCTGAAAGTCTTTTTGAAAAGGATAAGAATTCCTTGGAGACCTTCACTTTCATCCAAACATCCTTTGTTTTGCATCTCTGCACTCTGCCCATGGTCATCATTCCACTTATAATACTCTTTTCTAAATTCCACTTCTTTGACTATTTGAATCTGCTCAGCCTTCAAAACCAGTTCAAACACTACCTTCTCAATGAAGCCATCCCAAAAGCAGAACTGATGCTTAGAAAGAGAATGGGGCTTGGAATGTGGCTCTGGGAATCTTCTCCGTAGCGCTGATAGATGGTGCAGGGAGGGCTGGATGCATTCCTCAAAGAATCGAGTAGAGAGATTTGTGCTTTGAGAGGATTTGCACATTTAGGAGGCAGGAGTGGGACAAGGAAGGTCTGAAGAGACGAGGAAAGTCTACAACCCAAGGAGGAAATGAGCACCAGTGAGAACAGCAGCATCAGCAAATCCTGAGAGGTCCAGAGGGTCAGAGAAGTAGCCATTAGGTTTTGTCACTGTGGGGTCACACAAGGCTTTCGAGATATTTACCTTGTGTGTTTGTGATAAAAGAGGGATACACAGCAGTACTCTGAAAATTAAAAGATTAAAAATTGTTCTGTTGCGTGCAGTTATAAAGTCATCATCATGGTTATTATAGTTATAGAGAATGCTCTACATCATTTTCTTCTACCCTCATGATATCTTTGGTTCAAAGAGGATTTCTCTGCTTCCAAGGGGATTTTAGATAAACATTTCTCTGCTTTCTTCTCTGTCTCTCTTTCTCATTAGTTGCCTCCAAAAACATCACACACAGGAGACTGCATTCTTGAAGTTTCCTTTTCCATCTAATTGCCATTTTCTCTCATATTGAAAACAAACTCAATCTTTGCCACTTAAACAACATTGTATTTGGAGACTGTCAAACTTAATTAAAGCTGAATATTTTTCCAGGTGGTGTATTAAGGACCAATGTAATAGACTGCGCTCAGGGACAGAGGCCAGCCATTTAAGAGGTTCTCTGGGCAGAGAGGTAGAGTTCTATTTATGGGTTATGTGTGGAGATAAGCCTTTCCTGACTGATTCAGAGAAAACAACTCCCTCTCCTTCACCACTGGTCCATTAGGATCGAACATGCTTCCAGTTAGCTTTCTCGAGGAAGAGAAAGAAAAATAGATCAATAATACTTATGATTTCTTGAAAAGAGGGTTCCTTGCTGCAGCATTGCTCCATTAAGGCTCTTTGCTATCAATAGAGTTGTGTTGGCCTCAGTGGGCAACATTAGCCACATTTCATTATATCAAGAGGGTTATGAAAATTGTCTTTGTGATGTCCAGCTGAAAATGGTCATAAACCTCATGTTAAGTTGAGTACAAGTCTGACATGCTAAGAATAATAATTTTGTGATGGCATTCTTTTATGATAAAATGATAATAATTTAAAAATGATAAAAACAATAATAATACATATCTTTTATTGACTGCTTTTCATGTACTAGGACCTGTGCTAAGTGCTTTGTATATACAATACTATTTAATCTTCAAAGTAATATTGTGAAGGTGGCAATCTCGGGCTATTTTCAGATGAGGCATTTTAAGCACAGGCAGGTTAAGTAACTTTCTCAAGGTCACATAGAAGACTGAAATTTGAACCCCAACCTTCCTAACTCTACAGCTCAATTTCTCTTAACCAGATCATTTTGCTTTAATATAGTCAGTGATTTATGAATCTGCAACATATACTATTAATTCTACAGAATAAATTTCCCATTTAGAAATACATAACACTCTGCTTTTTGAAGAGTCACAAATGATTCATTTAATATGCACGCTTAAGTGTTCTATTAAGAAATTCTAACTCAGATCTTTTCCTGGTTTAAGATGTCAGGTAAAATTACTCAAAGCATCTATTTTCAAAAAACTCTTCATGCTGCTCTTTATAATCACAACATTAAATCTACAAATTTACTCCACAGATAAATTAGGTTATTAATAATATTGTCTATAGCTTTTAATCTACTCTAGAACGTCATACAAATCAGTACTGATCCCATCGGTAATACATATTCATCTGTGCTTCTTAATAGTTTTGGAAATGAGCTACAGAGGGCTTCATGTTTATGGATGTCTGCACGCATTTTGCAATAGTTAATGAGGCTTGCTTTGGGGCACTTGAATGTGTTTGACACATGATGAGATGCAGAACAGGTATGGAAATCTATTCCTCAGTTCCCAGATGCTCCTTTATCCCTGTTCCATTATTAATCACTCAATAAACAGTATCATTCAGTAACTCTGGGCTTAAGCATTGAGCTTTGCTTGAATATCAAGTGTAGACACAGTTCCTATCTTCAAGGGTTTTGCAATAATGTTGGACAGATAAGAATAAGTTTTGAAACACCATGTAATATGAATTATATGGTAAAGATGATAAGTGTTGGAGGAATTTGAAGTTTGAAGAGATTGTGGAGAGCTGAGGAGGTCAGGAGAGGTGTTACGGGTTCAGAAGGTGGGCAAGAGTTGAAGACAGAGAGGAAGAGAGATAGTATCCCCAGTGCTTATGGAAACAGATGGAGATGGGGACTAGCTGATGAGCAAGGTGACTGCTGTAGCAGATGTCATTTAGGATGTGATGAGGGATAAACTTGTCTGGATAATGTGGGACCGTGATAGGGAAGATAGGTAACAGGTCTGCCCAATGTAAAACAGAATAGCTGGAGTTAAATAAAGAATGCTTCATGCCCTTAACTTGATGTCAGAGGGAGGTGACATGGGAAGGATAGGGAAACATAAAATTATGGCAAATACATTGAAAGAACTGTCTTGGGCAGTTACTAGTGGAGAATTTTGATTGATTCGTGTTGGACTTCCTAACGAAGTTTCCATAATATCTCTTATTGGTATTATTTACATGTTTATTATTAAAAACAGTATAACAACATTAAAAGATTTTTTTAAAGAGAAGTCTGTATTTCCACCACTCTGATGTAAGAGAAAAACTAGCCTTATTTTTGTATATTCTTTTCCAACTTGGCTTCCCATAATTGTACTTAGATGGTGACAGAATTTTGTGTTCTGATCTTTTCACATAACACCTAGCTTTCCATGTTTCCATGTAGTATTTATAATTATGATTTTTAACAGACACATAGTCTCCCATTGAGTCACTTTAACAGAGTTTGCTAATGCATTAGACTACTGTTGGATGCTTACATTGTTTTCTACTCTCTGTCACTATAGATGACACTACAAAGGACACTGGCATACAGGTGACTTTTTTTGGCTCCTATTGAGTTACTACTTCCTAAGCACACATTCCTGGGAGGGTAACTACTAGTTCATAGACTAAGAACACATTGTGGCATTTTCTATGTAATATAAGGCTGCACTTTGAAGGCCCTTACTGATAGAAGATGCCACCAGCAGGAAATGAGGGTGTCATTGTCACCTCAAATTTGGAGCAGGAAAAAAAACACTGTTGTGGATGGTAAATTACCATTTCATTCATTGGATTTCTCTGTAACTATGACTTTTGTTTCTTTTACATTTACTTTCTAAATAGTAAGGAAAGAGAGGAGGCTGAAGTGGGTCAGAAAGAAAAGCAATTGATAGGTGATGGGGCAAGAAAAAGGAGAATGAGAAGAAAAGGAGAGGAAGCCATGGAGAGCTATGATGGGAAGATGAGTAAAGGGGGAAACGTGGTACAACTGTACGATTGTTGATAAAGAGTGAAGGCGCCTGTTGGAACCCGTTTGTTTCTGGATGCTGTCAGCCTAATCTGTCCCAAAGGCTTGAGAGTTTCTGGGAGGGTCAGGTCTGGAAATTTCCACTCCATCTTCTCAGCTCTGGGCACCTCCTGAGGTTCTGTGTTTTTCATAAAGAATCATTCCACCAGGGCCTCCTGACTTTCTTCACGGCTTCTATCTGCAGGTGGTGCTAATGGCCTTGCTCTTGGCCAGCTGGGCTTGGAGGTGGGATTGTTAGGAGGACCGGCTGTGTATCCAGGGGCTTCCTCCCTCCTCTCGTGCCCTTGCCTTTGGCCTCTCCTTGGGCAGGTGTTTGGGAGAGGCCTTGACTGTTAAGGTTGGTCTCTGGGTGTGCCCTCCCATTATCTTAGACCTCTGGGGATCACAGCTGTGGAGAGAGAGTGCACAAATACGGTTTTGATTTTTTTTTTTTTTTTGAATTAAGTTTCAAAGACATTTATTCGTGCAGAACTACAAGTAGGACCTTGTCTACATTGACTGGGAAACATTTAGAAAGAGAATGTGCAGGGGTGGCAGTTCCTCCCCTAAGACTTCACACATTTTCTAGTCTTATCATATTTTTGTCAATGTTTAATTAGCAAAAGTGTAAACTTCAAGAAATTTTAAAATAATGTTAGCCATCATGGAATGTTTGAAGAGCAGAAGAAATAGGGGCTATAAGAAATCAGTGTTTTCCTCCTGAGTGATTTTGCAGGTCTTAAGCAATGGAGACATTTCCTCTCCCTGGACTTCTCTTCCCTCGGATAGTCACATGACTTGTTCTCTCACTTCCTTTAGGCCTTTGTTCAAGTATCAGTTCCTCAGAGAAGCCCTCTCTAACCATCCTAGCTATGAGCCTGTCCTCCCTCACATTCAATTCTTGTATCTGCTTTATTTTTCTTTAAAGCGGTTGTCTGATACTATTGCTATTAACTTATTTTTTATAATCTCTTTCACCAGTCAAAACAAAAGTTCTTTTTTTTTTTTTTTTAAAGGTCAGTGTGAACTTTTAAATTTAATTAATTAACTTATTAATTTATTTTGGCTTCATTGGGTCTATGTTGCTGCGTGTGGGCTTTTCTCTCGCTGTGGCAAGCGGGGGCTTCGTTGCAGTGGGTGGGCTTCTCACTGCGAAAGCTTCTCTTGTTTCAGAGCACGAGGTCTAGGGTACACAGGCTTCAGTAGTTGTGGTGTGTGGGCTCAGTAGTTGTGGCTCGCGGGCTCTAGAGTGCAGGTTCAGTAATTGTGGTGCACAGGCTTTGTTGTTCCGTGGCATGTGGGATCTTCCCAGACTAGGGATTGAACCCGTGTCCCCTGCATTGGCAGGCGGATTCTTAACCACTGCATCACCTGGGAAGTCCTGAAACAAAAGTTCTTATAAGGCAGAGACTTTGGATCCCCCTAACCATTGTATCTCTGACACCTAGAACAGTGCCTGACACATAGTAGGTGCTCAAAAAATATTGTGGAATGAATGAATAAACTAATGAGACAAATGTATTGGATCTTTTGACTTAAAACAGAAAAAAAGTTGTTCTAAAAATAATCAATCACACTTGGAACAATACTCAGGCATTTAGAAGAAATGTCTTGGTTACAGTAGAGACAGGATAAGAAATGAAGATGGCTTAGGGGACCAGAACATCCTTAATACTAGAAATTCAAATGCATATCCAGCTGACAAGCTGGCCTTCGTGTGTGAAGTGTAGCTTGTTATCCTTATGTCAGTCTATGGGAACATGCATGTGGGAGCAGGGCCACATACGTGGAAGCTCTAGTTCCCAGGACTGAGTAATAGCGAGGATGGTGGTGGCTGACTGCTCAGAATCTGAGAAGAGTCAGGGTACAATTACCTTATCAAACATGGATTGATGAAGATTGGAGTTAGAGAGTATAGGAAGTAGGTATCTCCTGTTCCCACCCCTCTCCCCTTCCAATACTATCATGCCATTCTCTTTTCCTAGAGAGTATCTGAGCTGGAAGTGGAGAGGGGTGTAGGGTGACAATCACCTCTCCTTTCACAAGTCATATTGACCTCAGCCAGCTTTGGGAACTGAATGAAGCTCAGTGCCCCAGGGTCCAGGTGAGGACACTGCAGAGATGTGGTCAGCATTAGGAAAGGGCACACTTGTCCACGGCTCTTTCTCACCTCACTGCTAGTGTGGCCCTCTTTCTCCCGTCCTGAGCTCCTCTGCGCCACAGGGCAACAGGTCTGAATTACCTGTTCAGACAGGTTCACCATTTTTTCTGAAGGTTACTGGAATTTGCTTTAAAACTTAGGTATTGGAAGATGATTTCCTGAAAGAAATTTCACTCCTGGGACAACAAATGGGGTCAGGTCTCAGGAGAGAGAAGTTTTCCCCTGTACTGAGAAATCCTGAATGCCTAGTGGGACAGATTGTGTGCAAAAATGAGCCTGATTCTCCACCGACAGGGTATGCCTGTCCTTTTCTATGTGGATTTGCAACTCTTCCCAATAAGGGGCACAGTTCATTTCCCCTTGAGTTCTGCACCAGCTGCAAGCCTAGGCCTCAGGAGACTTGCAAGAGAAAGAGATCTTCTATAGCTTTGTTGCCTGAAAGGGAGAGTGGAGGGCAAAGAGCATCTATTCCTTACCTTACCATTGAACATGCTAAACCCAAAAGATGGCAGCAGAGAAGAAATGTATTGATGAGGAAAAATTTGGTTTATTTTCTTTAATATGGTTGAAAATATAAGTATAGGTCTCCATGTTTTGACTGCTACACAACAAACTACCCCTGGACTTTCATTTGGAATCTTTCCACTGCCATATGAACCATCTTGGGCTAGCCTGTTGAGTGACGTGGGGCATGTGACTCAGTCACTGCTGTCACTCCAGCTATCAGACAGTCAAGCCCCAGACACGTGGTGAGGCCATCGTAGGTCAGTCAGCTCCCAGACAACTGCCAGGTGACTTCAGGCTCATGAACGAGCCTGGCTAAGAGGGGCAGAGTCTGGCCCAGATCCACAGACCACACAGCTGACTCATGCACTTATAGGCAAAAACAAATGGTTTTTATTTTAAGCCACTTAGTTGTAGGGGATTTGTAACATTGCAGTAGATAATGGATACACCTAGACTCAGGGGAGGATGGATGGGGACCCAACATTTGGCTGAGTGTGGGAGCCCTTTCCCACTCAGCCATCCAGAGGGGAAAATGGCAGTGTGGGTGTCTGTACTGAAGTTTATTCATAGAACCAAAGAGCCGGAGCAGCTAGCCTCCAGGCACTGCAGTGGAATTCCTTCCATGGGAGTAGGTTTAAGCTCTGGCTTCAGTCATGAGGGTAAAGCAACCAGCCCTGGCCCTTTGGACACTACCCAATCTTCGATCTAACAATGATGGAGAAGGGCTATCCTCTTGAGGATTAGACCTCTTGAAAATTCAGGCAGGAGGTGTTCTCAAGCTGGGGGGTTATTTGCCTTCTAAACTATGGCACAGGGGACTACAGTTATGTGGATAAAATGATTATATTGGACTGCTGGTCTTGGCAACTTTTCATTTTAGTGTTAATCCCACCCACACCCTGCCAAGGGTCCTCCAGATCCCACACAGCTCCAGGTCATGAGAGGCAAGGATGTTGATGTTATTAGGATGCAGGAGTGATAGATACAGTAGAGAGAAGGATGAGCAAGATGATGTGAGCCCAGCACTTGGTGGTAACTAAGGGCGAAGTCATAGGAGGAGAAATGGAATAAAAAGCTCCTAAGCTGCAATCAATAAACCCAATTTAGAGCCATGCCCCTCCCTGCAGCCCCCAGCTGTGCTCTCCACTCTGTCTCATTCCTTCCACAACCCGTGTCAAGAATTTCAAGGCTTTGCTCAGTAGTAGAAATTTTCATGGATAAACACTGGAATTAGGACTTGACTTTCCTTTAGAGATAAAGACTCAGGACTAAACATGGCGCCCTCCCTGTGGTGAAGTGGCTTTCTGGTACAGTTCAAAGGGAATTCTGTATTGGCCTAGGATGGCAATGTAAGGAAGTTGATGTGTCAGTCAATACATCTTTCATGTTCCATAGAAGGTAGTAACTTAGTGACTAGCTGGAAAATGAAAAAGATCATCCCAGGTTTCTGAAGATGGCTGTGTGGCCTCTGTGGAGCCATTTGATGATGGTTGTTTACAGCTTTGTTTATTGTTTTCAGTTGTAATGTGGAAGTCTCAGTGGATATTGCTCAGAGCACTTTGCCGTGTGTGTAGTTAAATGTTCTTAAATGACTTGACAGAGATGACGGTATCTACTCTCAGCTGCTCCCTTTGCTTCAGCCTTTCTCTTTCTGGAAGCTTTGGTCATATCTTATTTCCTCTGTGGTTTGAGTTTCAGACGAGTGTTTTGAAAATATGTCGTGGAAAGAATCACAATTTCTAATATTTAAAATTTAGACTCTAATTTCTTTTAAAATATGAATGTTTTCTCAGTCAGGTTAAGTCATTGCATACTTGCCTCCATATATTTACTTTGGTTCTTAGAAGTTTCAAACTTGGTTGAGTAGATTCAAATGCCAAGGGGATAAGGAAAAAAAATAATAATAGCAGGCCAGCCCTTCCCAGGTTATGGTACAAATGGCGCCAACCCCAATCCTTCCCAGAGAGCATTGTCTGAACATCTACCCCCAGTAGGAAGTATAGGAACACTGATTCCCTGCAGGCTCCTGCTGCACCCTTGTTTGCTGCACTAAAGCTGGGGATTTATGAGGGTCTGGGGCGGGGGAACCTTGGTCCTATATTGCTGTGCAAACTACAGTGTAGGGCTGCAGCTGTTCAGATGGCAGAAGCCTCAGTCAGCTGTGCCCAACAATGCAGGCAAAGTCCTTGACTTCCCAAATGGTCCAGGTGCTCAGGAGGCCTCACCTTCATGGTAACCAATCCTCACTGATCATCTCCCATCTCTCCAGAATTCTTCTGTGGAAGGATTCCTGGCTGAATTGCCAGGAATCTTTGGATTCAGACCTTCCAAACCTCTATTTCTTGCTGGTATGAGGCTGTGGAGATCGAGGCTGAAGGGCCAGCACCTCCAAGGAACCTAAGAGCCTAGGAGGATAGGAGATGTCTGAGGAATGTCACAGTGGACAACCTCTCCCTAGAGGTAGACCAGAAGCTTCTCAGTACCATGATGGCAGTGGTTTCTCCAAGGGTGGAGACATCAGGCTCCCCAGGTAGGTGAAGCAGGGCTGGGGGTAACTGCACATTCATTGCACACCCACATCTGAAACCAAAAATCACTTAGCCATCACCTTTTTCAGCTCTTATGTAGAGATACTTCCCAGGGACCAGTGGTCATGAGGAGTATTGAGTTATGGGCAGTTCCAGGATCCAGTTATTGGGACCAGTGCTATGTCCCACCTCAGTCACAGCAAACACTACCTCTCTGGGAGGGCTCTTCCCTTCTCCAACGTCCTTAGACCATAGCCTCTGCACCTACCCTCTGTCCTAATCTGGATTCCCTGCAAGACCACGAGATAAGAATGTGGGTGGGAGTGGCTTATGTGGGAGGGGATTCTAAGAAGCACAGCAGGGAAGTGAGGCAGAGAAGAGAGGAAAGATAATGAAAGTTTTGTTATGAGGAGGTAACCAATAAGGGCAACGGGACTCAACCTGCCTGAGGACCCTCTGAGAGACCGTGCAGAGCCACATCTCGACTGTTGTGCTGGGGCACGATAGTTGCGATACCCACCACCAACATCCCTTATTTGTTAAGGGTCAGGCCAACACCCTGGCCCTCTGCCCAGTCCTGCCTGTGGCAGAGCACCCACCTATGTGGGAAGATGCCCTCAAGCAGAGATGCAGGAAGCCCTTGTGAGGCAAAGGTGTGCAGGAGGATTCCGGAAGGGCTGAGGAGATATGGGAGTGATTTGGAGAGTGCCCACCACTCCTTCTAAGGCAGACCTCACCCAGTGTCTCCAGGTTAAACACTGTCCCCTCCTCTTCTGTGGAGTGGCTGGCAATTTTTCTTATCAAAAAGAAAACAAAAACACACACATGCATGAATTTAATCCCTCCCAGAGAAGACCACTGCATTCAGAACAGGAATTTGTGAAAATAGGCTAAGGACATATACAGTGAAAAACACCAGGGACTTCCCTGGCGGTCCAGTGGTTAAGACTACGCGCTTCCAACACAAGGGGCGCGGGTTTGATCTCTTGTCAGGGAACTAAGATCCCACATGCTGCTCGGCCAAAAAAAAAATTAATTAATTGAAAAAAAATTGTTTTTAATTAAAAAAAAAAAAAAAAAAGGAAACCACACCGGATAGGTGGTTTCACCTTGAGGCATGGGGTCAGCGTTTTGTAATGACTCCCCATTCAGTCATTGCCTGGGGTTTCAGGGAGAGGGGTGTCATCGATTTCCTGAGAAGGGGGCTGCAGGGAGTTAACAGTAGCTGGGAGATGGGTGCACTGGCAGTTAGAAGGGAGCAGGGTGGGAAGGAACAGCATCCATGACATTACTCTTTCCCATCACAGTTGTAGTGCTTCATAGCTGTTTAAAATTTTTCTGTGATTGTGGTTTAGCATAATGAAGACATCTAATGTGATGTTGGGGACATCTGACAATGATGAAATGTTGTTATTTTCCATCCTCTCCCTTTCCCTTAACATGATTTTCATTAAGGAAGCATGCAAGTCAGAAACATTTCAGGTGACTGTGTTGTTTATGGGTGGGACTAACACGCTGTTGTGCCTCATGGCATTTCCTCTGTCCTAATGTGTTGTAATGAGATAAAGATGTCTGCCTCATCCTCAGAGGGTTCCATGATATGTTCCCAAGTGGGTGGTTGTTGCTTTTCATGAGATGCCATATGGAGAATTTGAACAACCTTTACAGTATTAACTAGTTGAGGATGTATGGATAGATCCAGAATTTTGGATGGAATAAATAACCACTAGAGTTTATTTCCTCCCATTGGGATCCTAATGAACAGGGGCAAACCTTCCACCCAGGAGAATAATATGCTAATGGCAGGGAAGACATTTTTGAGTGGTAGAAATTGAAACTAAGGTTTTCATAATGGAAGGAGTCTGTTGGATTTGCAACCCGCCGAGTCAAAAACAGAATTTACTACATGCTTCTGCTTGACCTTCAGGCTGATACAAATTGAAATGGCAGAATTGATCTCCTCCTTAATTTATGGCATTGCAAAGGGGGACAACAAACTCTTGCTTTCTTGCTTCTCAGAAACCTTGCCTTAATTCTCCTTGGAGAGGCATTTTTATATTCTGAAGAAAATTCTTCTAAACTATAACATTAATATCAGAAATCTTACTTGTCTTGCTAAAGGTGATTACTACTGTTGTTCATTTGCAGAAAAAAAAAAGCAAGGCTTATTGCAAAAAGAAAAATCTGGAAGTTTTCTTATTCCTTGGATTTATAATGGTCATGAGAGAGGTTATGAGAAAGGGCTTTTCCAGACTGGGCTTTGAGTTACCTTTCTTGAAGTTAGAAACAAAAGATGAGACGGTATAGAAGATGCCTAAGTTAATTGTTGGCAGCCTGTTAAATTGACTTCACGCTCAGAAACCTTCCACTCCTTACCAATGACATAATCCTTGGTAATGTCTAAACCAAAACCTTAATTACTTCTACATTTGTTATTTTTGACATAAAGGGAGTGATCCAAGAAAAGTTTTATTTTTTGAACGTACCAATATACCATGAAAATGTTTAGTTTGGAAGTCATATTTGTAAAATGCTTGTAAAACTGAAAAATCACTGTACAAATGAGAAGCATCATTATTGTTATTGGAAACAGACTTGGGAAGTATTTGCTAGGCACAGTTGGCCTTTGTGGAACATGCAGAGGTTCAGAAGGAGTGTGTGATGGGGCTCTGGTATTAAACACTGACCCCCCTCAAAAGCCTTGGAGAAACTCCCAGCTGGTCCTGGTATGGTGTGATCCCTCCCCCACTTTGGTCTCCTGGTTGGTGCTGTGTTGGTCAAAGCAGTCTACATCCCATAGCAGAATTTTAACCCTGGTTGCTTCCTTCTGCTTTGGTAAATCCTAAGACATTCTTGGTCATGAATCTGCAATGACTCAATCTTCAAACTTAAAATGAGTATTCATCTTTCATGGTTCTTTCATGCCAGCTATTTTGGTTCCTTATTTTTCTATCCATAAATCCATAAAGTGCTTGAAGGGTGACTCTCCTCAGATCTAATATTCTCTGCAAATTCCTTCTGTGAATGCTGTTGTGGTAAAGTTTTACAGTGCTTACAGACTCTTTGAAAAAAGATAATAACTTTTGTGCTAAGTGGGTCCTGAGGACTTCCATCCCTTACCGAGGAGAAGCTGTCTACTTTCTGGCAGTTTCCTTTTTATCCTATCTTCCCTTCTGGCAACTCAGTGTCAATAAAAATAAATCTATTTGTTTCACTCTGGGGACAGAGAGGTTCTGTTTAATTGTGGTAGGTAAAATAATGTCCACTCCCACAAACGTCCACAATTGCTGGAGCTTGTGAATGTGTTAAGTTACGTGGCAAAGGGGAATTAAGGTTGCCAATCAGCTGACCTTAAAATAGGGAGACTGTCCTTGACTACTTGGGTGAGCCCAATGTAATTGCAATGGTCCTTAAAAGTGGGAGAGTGAGACAGGAGAGGAGGTCAGAGTGATGCCATGTGAGAAGGTCTCAAGAGTCCGCTGATGGCTTTGGAGATAGAGGAAGGGATCTAAAGCCGATGAACGTTGGCCGCTTCCAGAAGCGGGAAAAGGCACGGATTCTTCTTAAAGCCTTTAGCAAAGAATACAGCCAAAACCTGGATTTTACCAGTGAGACCCAGGTTAGATTTCTAACCCTATAAAACTGTAAGATAATAAATTTGTGAAGATTCAGGCCACTAATTTTGTGGTAATTTGTTACAGCCACATTAGAACACTAATACAATTTTTAAAAAATTTATTTAATTTATTTAGTTTTGGCTGCGTTGGGTCTTTGTCACTGCGTGCAGGCTTTCTCTAGTTGCAGTGAGCAGGGGCTACTCTTTGTTGAGGTGCGCGGGCTTATCATTGTGGTGGCTTCTCTTGTGGCAGAGCACGGGCTCTAGGCGCACGGCCTTCAGTAGTGTGGCACACGGGCTCGGTAGTTGTGGCTCACTGGCTTCGTTGCTCCACAGCATGTGGGATCTTCCCAGAGCAGGGCTTGAACCCATGTCCCCTGCATTGGCAGGCGGATTCTTAACCACTGCGCCATGAGGGAAGCCCCCTAATACAATTGTTTTATTTCAACTTTTATGTGGGGTTCCTGGGATGTGGACAATTTGTACTATAATTTTGTTGTTGCTACTTGATAATGGTTATGGTTCACTGAGTCCTCACTGCCGACATAGGCGTTGCTCTAGATGCTTTGCAGAAATTAATTTATTTAACCTGTATGTAGAATCTATGATGTGAGTACATTAGCATCCTTGTTTTCCAGAGAGAAAACTCAGACTGAGCAGTCAGGTAACGTGCCCAAGTTCTCACAACTTGTTCTCGGTGGAATTGTGAGTTAGCACAGGCAGATTTCAAAAGCAGGTCAGGTTCTCCCGACTTCTGTGCTGGCTTGCTTTGCCGTGTAGGTTAAGTAAGCGTATTTTGTGGTTGTGACATTTTAAGCCCTGAATCTCCTGATGAGATGGTGCTAAAGCCACAGCAACTCCCTCTGGGCATGTTGTCCCCAGGGTTGGGCTCATTAGTAAATCACTGGCCTTGTTGAGAAAGACAAACATCCCCCAGCCTGGATGGAGACAACTTCCCAGCTACATATTATAGAAGGGGTGGGACTGGGAAGCAGGGTGGGATCGGAAGAGGAGAAGGCATGGGATGTCAGGACAGAAGTCTTAGGCACCCAGCTGTGAACAGACTGTGGTCTCTATGACCTCTTTTAATAAGTATGATGTCTTTATCTTCTGGAGCCAAGAGTATGACTTGACATTGTAAGAGTCCATGCAGTTTGTCAAAAACTAACGAATGTGGAATAAAAGCAGAAATGTAACATAAAAGCGTAGTTCCCAAAGCCATGATTCTCCTACTTTTCTGGGCTACAGACCTTCCACAGGACATAGCAACCCCTTAATCCATCTGTTTCCACTCAGCCTGCTAATTAAAAAAAAATTGAATCTCCACACTGAAATCAGCAAAAAAAAATCATGCTGCTCTTGATGAGAAAGCAATGAGGTATTTTGTTGGCTTTTACTCAAGACTACAAAGTAAAAGTATTCAATCATGCTTGAAAAAAAAATAACCATTGTCACATAAAGATAAAAATAAAGGATTCTTTCAGCCCCACACAACCCCTTCCACCACACTTTGAGGGCCTTGCTATAGGACATCTGCACACCACTGATTTGTAGAATGAGTGCATAGGGGTACAAAAATATGTTCTCCATTGTCCCAGGTCATTTCACGTTTATTTTTCAGAGTGCTGAGTTGATTTTTTTCTTGTTCTTTAGTCACTCCAAGCTTTAGTATTGTCCAATCAAATTAAAATTCATCTCAATAATTTAGATTAATGTAAGTATCTTCAATGGATACTAGTATAAGTTACATAAAAAAATGAGACCATTAAAAGACTACTCTGGCAGGTTTATATAGAAACACGAGCATGCAGTATAGTAGTCATATTAATAATATATTGTTTTATGTTCATTTCATCCCAAAGGATTTCAAAGAGCTTTACCAACTTTACAAATAATGTGTGTGTATACAAGTAATGCAGGCATGCATTAAACCTGTAGATAATTCCTGATATTATTAGCTCTCTCCCCCCTAATTTGAGCCTTATATCTTTTTTGGCATTCTCCATATTTATATATTATACATCTTCTCCTCTTATCATTCAAGCAGTGAGAACCCAAACGTTTTTGTTTGTGTATTCCATCAATAAATGTGTTGGAGCTTGTACCCCCACTACAAGTGTATGTTGTTACCTATAAATCATTCTCCCATACTGCGGTGCTGATGTGTGTGTTATAAAACATACGTAGAAATATAGAAACTAAAGATGATGACATAAAAATGAAATACACAAAATTTTGAAAAGTGTTGCTACTTCTGAGGCTTTATACCTTCATTAGCTAATCTCTCAAGACACAATAAAAACCTAGAGAGAAATTTTGTGTTAATGGTCCTGGATGTAAGTCTACATTTCAAATAATGTTCTTGATGATTTCTTTTTAGCCAATTTTAAATGACAAAAACTTCTAATTATGAAAAAAATTTAAAATACATAATAGTAGGGAGAATAGTATGATGAAACCCCACACTTTCATCCCTCGGTTTCAATAATTATCAACATTTTGGATTATCATCATTTTTACCTGGTAATATGGCTAATGAAGAGTTCATAGTAGAGGCAAGGTCTCAACTCCGCCATTTTCTTTTTGCTTATTGTGCTTGCATTTTTAGTATTATCTTTAATCCATGATTTCATGGGAGAAATATATAAGTACAGTAGGCTCTCTGAATCTGCAGGTTTCTACATCTGAGGATTCAGCCAGCTGTAGATTGAGTACTGTGTTTATGATCTGAGGTTGGTTGAATTGGTGGATTTGGAACCAGGGATACTGAGGGCCAACTAAGGGACCTGAGCATCCTTGGATTTTGGTAATGGCTGGGGATCCTGAAACCAATCCCCCATGGATACAAAGCGATGACTGTATGCAAGATACTCTTTGTATTAGTCTGCTCAGGCTTGCATAACAAAATATGACAGAGTGGGTGACTTCAACAACAGAAAATTATTTTCTCACAGTTCTGGAGGCTGGAAGTCTGAGATCAAGGTGCCAACAGAATTGATTTCTGGTGAGAGATCACTTCCTGGCTTGCAGATGGCCACCTTCTTGCTTGTGCTCACATGGTCTTCCCTCTGAGAGAGAGAATGAGCTCTCTGGTGTCCCTTTTTATAAGGGCACTATTCCCATTGAAAGGGTCCCCACCCTCATGACGGCATCTAACCATAATTACCTCCTAACAGCCCCATCTACAAATACCATCACATTGGGAGTTCAAATTCATCACACATGGATTTTGGGGGGACAAAATTTAGTCCATAGCTTTGGTCTAATTTTTGATAGCTAGTTTATGTAATACTGGATAAATAATCGAAATTATAAATTTTTTTACTGACACACTTAACTACTGTATGTCACAATAGGTTGAAAATGACCAAATGAGGGAAGGAGCCACTGGCTGTGAACCCCCTTCTTCCCTTAGATGCTTGTCATCCTACAAACTCTATGAGATATATGGCCTGAGTGAGGACACTAGTGTCATTGAGTAAATGAAATACTAGTAAAGCTGATTTTTCCTTCTTATTTTTTAGGATAAAAATATATATCACCAGAGGTTTTAATATTTCTTTCCATGACTCTCTTGCACATTACTCTTCCATGTAACCACATTTCAATAAGTTCATGAAGACCAACATTCTGTTAGCTACCAGGTCTTTTGGGCAGTGTCTGTCTTGGTCAGGTGAAATAAACACAGATTTAAAGCACACTGGCCTTGTCTGATTCATCCAAAAATACAACCTTGATTTCATATGAAAGAAAAAAAAAAAAACATAGTGTTTGTTTGGCTTTCTGCCCATAGAGCTCAGCCACATAAAGATTCCCAGTGAAGGGGGCGGAGTCAAGATGGCATACTAGGAGGATGTGGAATTCGCATCTCCTCACAACTAGGGCACCTAACAGGCGCCAGTTGGAGACCATGGACACCTAAGGGGATGGGAGGAAACCCCAGTGACCAGCTTGTGGGATCTTGGTTCCCAGGCCAGAGGTTGGGCCTGAGCTCCTGTGGTGGGAGCTCCAACTCCAAACCACTGGACTAACAGAGAACCTCAGACACCAGGGAATATCAGTCAGAGTGAGAACTCCCAGAGGTCCTCATTTTAGCACCAAGACCCAGCTCTGTCTAAATGCCTGCAAACTCCAGTGCTGGATGTTTCAGGACAAACAACCAGTAAGACAGGAATATAGCACCACCCATCAAAACAAAAAAAGAATGAAAACAAAAAACATATGATGATGAAGGAGCAAGGTAAAAACCTACAAGACCAAATAAATGAAGATGAAATAGGCAACCTCCCTGAAAAAGAATTCAGAGTGGTGATATTAAGATGATCCAAAATCTCGGAAACAGAATGGAGAAAATACAAGAAACATTTAACAAGGATCTAGAAGAACTAAAGAGCAAACAAACAGTGATGAACAATACAATTACTAAAATTAAAAATATTCTGGAAGGAATCAATAACAGAATAACTGAGGCAGAAGAATGGATATGTGACCTGGAAGATAAAAGAGTGGAAATAATTACCACAGAGCACAATAAAGAAAAAAGAAAGAAAAGAATTGAGAGCAGTCTCAGAGACCTCTGGGACAACATTAAATGCACCAACATTGAATTATAGGGGTCCCAGAAGAAGAAGAGGAAAAGAAAGGGACTGAGAAAATATTTGAAGAGATTATAGTTGAAAACTTCCCTAATATGGGAAAGGAAATAGTTAATCAAGTCCAGTAAGCACAGAGAGTCACATACAAAATAAATTCAAGGAGAAACACGCCAAGACACATATTAATCAAACTATCAAAAATTAAATACAAAGAAAAAATATTAAGAGCAGCAAGGGAAAAACGACAAATAACATACAAGGGAATCCCCATAAGCTTAACAGCTGATTTTTCAGCAGAAACACTACAAGCCAGAAGGGAGTGGAAGGACATATTTAAAGTGATGAAAGGGAAATACCTACAGCCTAGATTACTCTACCCAGCAAGGATCTCATTCAGATTTGACCGAGAAATTAAAACCTTTACAGTCAAGCAAAAGCTAAGAGAAATCAGCACCACCAAACCAGTTTTACTACAAATGTTAAAGGAACTTCTCTAGGCAGGAAACACAAGAGAAGGAAAAGACCTACAATAACAAACCCAAAACAATTAAGAAAATGGTAACAGGAACATACATATCGATAATTACATTAAATGTAAATGAATTAAATGCTCCAACCAAAAGACATAGACTGGCTGAATGGATACAAAAACAAGACCTGTACATATGCTGTCTACTTTAGACCTAGGGACACATACAGACTGAAAGTGAGGGGGATGGAAAAAGATAATCCATGCAAATGGAAATCAAAGGAAAGCTGGTGTACCAATTCTCATATCAGACAAAATAGACTTTAAAATAAAGACAATTACAAGAGACAAACAAGGACACTACATAATGATCAAGGGATCAATCCAAGAAGAAGATATAACAATTGTAAATATTTATGCATCTAACATAGGAGCACCTCAACACAAAAGGCAAATACTAACAGACATAAAAGGGGAAATAGACAGTAACACAATAATAGTAGGGGACTTTAACACCCCACTTTCAACAATGGGCAGGTCATCCAAAATGAAAATAAATAAGGAAACACAAGCTTTAAATGACACATTGAAGGAGATGGACTTAATTGATATTTATGGGACATTCCATCCAAAAACAACAGAATACACTTTCTTCTCAAGTGCTCATGGAACATTCTCCAGGATAGATCATATCTTGGGTCACAAATCAAGCCTTGGTAAATTTAAGAAAATTGAAATTGTATCAAGTATCTTTTCTGACCACAACGCTATGAGACTAGATATCAATTACCAGAAAAAATCTGTAAAAAATACACACACATGGAGGCTAAACAACACACTACTTAATAACCAAGAGATCACTGAATAAATCAAAGAGGAAATTTTAAAAAACGTAGAAACAAATGACAATGAAAACACGATGACCTGAAACCTATGGGATGCAGCAAAAGCAGTTCTAAGGGGGAAGTTTATAGCAATACAATCCTACCTCAAGAAACAAGAAACATCTCAAATAAACAACCTAACCTTACACCTAAAGCAATTAGAGAAAGAAGAACAAGAAAAACCCAAAGTTAGCAGAAGGAAAGAAATCATAAAGATCAGATGAGAAATAAATGAAGAAGAAATGAAGGAAACAATAGCAAAGATCAATTAAACTAAAATCTGGTTCTTTGAGAAGATAAACAACATTGATAAACCATTAGCCAGACTCATCAAGAGAAAAAGGGAGAAAACTCAAATCAATAGAATTAGAAATGAAAAAGGAGAAGTAACAACTGACACTGCAGAAATACAGAGGATCATGAGAGATTACTACAAGTGACAAATGCCAATAAAATGGACAGTCTGGAAGAAAAGGACAAATTCTTAGAAAATCACAACCTTCTGAGACTGAACCAGGAAGAAGTAGAAAATATGAAGAGACCAATCACAAGCACTGAAATTGAAACTGTGATTAAAAATCTTCCAACAAACAAAAGCCCAGGACCAGATGGCTTCACAGTCGAATTCTATCAAACATTTAGAGAAGAGCTAACACTTATCCTTCTCAAACTCTTCCAAAATATAGCAGAGGGAGGAACACTGCGAAACTCATTCTACGAGGCCACCATCACTCTTATACCAAAACCAGACAAAGATGTCACAAAGAAAGAAAACTACAGGCCAATATCACTGATAAGCATAGATGCAAAAATCCTCAACAAAATACTAGCAAACAGAATCCAACAGCACATTAAAAGGATCATACACCATGATCAAGTGGGGTTTATCCCAGGAATGCAGGGATTCTTCAATATACGCAAATCAATCAATGTGATACACCATATTAACAAACTGAAGGATAAAAACCATATGATCATCTCAATAGATGCAGAAAGAGCTTTAACAAAATTCAACACCCATTTATGATAAAAACTCTCCAGAAAATAGGCATAGAGGGAACCTATCTCAACAAAATAAAGGCCATATTTGGCAAACCCACAGCCAATATCATTCTAAATGGTGAAAAACTAAAACCATTTCCTCTAAAATCAGGAACAAGATAAGGTTATCCACTCTCACCTCTATTATTCAACATAGTTTTGGAAGTTTTAGCCACAGCAATCAGAGAAGAAAAAGAAATAAAAGGAATCCAGATTGGAAAACTGTCACTGTTTGCAGATGACATGATACTATACATAGAGAATCCTAAAGATGCTACCAGAAAATTACTAGAGCTAATCAATGAATGTGGTAGTGTAGCAGGACACAAAATTAATGCACAGAAATCTCTTGCATCCCTATACACTAATGATGAAAAATCTGAAAGAGAAATTAAGGAAACACTCCCATTTATCACTGCAATAAATAGAATAAATAACCTAGGAATAAACCTATCTAAGGAGGTAAAAGACATGTATGCAGAAAACTATAAGACACTGATGAAAGAAATGAAAGATGATACAAACAGATGGAAAGATATATTATGTTCTTGGATTGGAAGAATCAACATTGTGAAAATGACTATACTACCCAAAGTAATCTAAAGATTCAATGCAATCCATACCAAACTACCAATGGCATTTTTCACAGAACTAGAACAAGAAGTTGAACAATTTGCATGGAAACACAAAAGATCTCGAATAGCTGAAGCAATCTTGAGGGGAAAAAAAAATGGAGCTGGAGGAATTCAATCTATACTACAAAGCTACAGTAATCAAGACAGTATGGTACTGGCACAGAAACAGAAATATAGATCAATGGAACAGGATAGAAAGCCCAGAGATAAACTCATGAACATATGGTCACCTTATCTTTGATAAAGGAGGCAAGAGTATACAATGGAGGAAAGACAGCCTCTTCAATAAGTGGTGCTGGGAAAACTGGACAGCTACATGTAAAAGAATGAAATTAGCACACTCCCTAACACCATACACAAAAGTAAACTCAAAATGGATTAAAGACCCAAATATAAGGCCAAACACTATAAAACTCTTAGAGGAACACATAGGCAGAACACTCTATGACATAAATCACAGCAAGATCCTTTTTGACCCACCTCCTAGAGAAATGGAAATAAATACAAAAATAAAGAAATGGGACCCAATGAAACTTAAAATCTTTTGCACTGCAAAGAAAACCATAAAAAAGATGAAAAGACAACCGTTAGAATGCGAGAAAATATTTGCAAATGAAGAAACTGACAAAGGATTAATCTCTAAAATATATAAGCAGCTCATGCAGCTCAATATCAAAAAAACAAACAACCTAATCCAAAAATGGGCAGAAGACATAAATAGACATTTCTCCAAAGAAGATATACCAATTGCCAACAAACACATGAAAAGATGCTCAACATCACTAATCATTAGAGAAATGCAAATCAAAACTACAATGAGGTATCACCTCACACTGGTCAGAATAGCCATCATAAAAAGTCTACAAAGACTAATTGCTGGAGAGGATGTGGAGAAAAGGGAACCCTCTTGCACTGTTGGTGGTAATGTAAATTGATATAGTCACTATGGAGAACGGTATGGAGGTTCCTAAAAAACTAAAAATAGAACTACCATACGACCCAGCAATCCCACTACTGGGCATATATCCTGAGAAAACCATAATTCAAAAAGTGTCAGGTACCACAATGTTCATTGCAGCACTATTTGCAATAGCCAGGGCATGGAAGCAACGTAAGTGTCCATCGACAGATGAATGAATAAAGAAGATGTGACACGTATATAGAATGGAATATTATTCAGCCATAAAAAGAAACAAAATTGAGTTATTTGTAGTGAGATGGATGGATGTAGAGTCTGTCATACAGAGTGAAGTAAGTCAGAAAGAGAAAAATAAATACCGTATGCTAACACATATATATGGAATCTAAAAAAAAATGGTTATGAAGAACCTAGGGGCAGGACAGGAATAAAGATGCAGCCATAGAGAATGGACTTGAGGACATGGGGAGGAGGAAGGGTAAGCTAGGACGAAGTGAGAGAGTAGCACTGACATATATACACTACCAAATGTAAAATAGATAGCTATTGGGAAGCAGCTTCATGGCACAGGGAGATCAGCTCGGTGCTTTGAAACCACCTAGAGGGTTGGGATAAGGAGGGTGGGAGGGAGATGCAAGAGGGAGGGGATATGGGGATATATGTATGCATATAGCTGATTCACTTTGTTATACAGCAGAAAGTAACACAACACTGTAGAGCAATTATACTCCAATAAAGATGTTAAAAAAAATGATTCACAGTGAACCAGTCTGAGACTATTTAACATCCAGTGTACATTGAATTTTATTCATAGCTTATTCATTCAACAAACACTTGTTGAGAATGTATTGTGTATCCTGCACTATCCTTTTCCCTTGGGCAGTATCAGTGAACTAAACATGGAGCATATATTCTAGTTAAGGGAGATAAAAAAACAATATAGATTTGTAAATTATGTAGAATGTCAGAAGAGGTGAAGCTATGGAGGAAATTTTTTTAAAAAGTATAAGGGAAAATGGGGTTGTGTGAGGTGGGGCTGGGTTGCAACTTTAAGTACAGGGGTCAGGGTAGGTCTCATTGTGAAGGTGAGATTTGAGAAAATATTTGAGAGGTGAGAAAGTTGGTTATGGGTCTGAATGTTTCGATCAGAGGGAACAGCATTGCAAAGGCCTAAGGTGGCAAGTACCTGGTATATTTGACCATTAGTTTGGGGGCCAGTGAATTTGGAGGAAAGTGAGAGAGACAGAGAGACAGAGACAGAGACAAGAAATAACAAGGACCCAGATTACGTGGAGCCTTCCATGTAATTGTAAGACTTGGGCTTTTACTCTGAATGAAAAGGGGAGCCAGTGCAGGTTTGTGAGGGGAGGGACATGATATGACTTTGTTTTAAAAGGATCAAGCTGGCTGCCGTTATGTCCAGAGTGGAGGACAAGGACACACACAGGGAGGCCAAGTGGGAGAAACCTATCCCAGGAATCCAGATGAGAGATGGTAGTGGCTTGGATCAGGTTAGGGGCCATGCTGGTGGGAGAAGTGGTCAGATTTGGGATATATTTTGAAGAGAAAATACTGCTTTGTGGTAGATTGATGAGAGAAAAAAGAGTCAAGAATGACTCCAAGGTTTTTGGCCTGAGCCAGTGGAAGGATGGAGTTGGCATCTACTGAGATGGGAAGGCTGCAGGTGGAGCTGGTTTTGTGGGGAAGATCTGAAGTTCAGTTTTGGAACTGCTGAGTTCAATATGCTCATGAACTTACCAAGTGAAGATGTCGAATAGGCTGTTAGATATGTGAGTCCGGATTTTCAAAGAAAGACTTTAGTTGAAAATAGAAATTGGGAAACTGCTGACAGAGAGAGCACCCACTATGTGCCAGGCACCATGCTAGGTGCTGGGAATACACAGTGAATAGGATGGACTCAAGGTCTAGTGCATCAGTTCCCAAATGGGATTCTCTGAGCAATACTCTGGACAGGTTCATGAGTGTTCTGAGTAAAAAAGGCTTAGGGTCAAAAAATGAGAAATGTTGTATCTCACTCTTTGGATTCATAATGCATCGTTACATTTTAAAGCCTCTGAGAAATCTTGCAGTAGTCTTTAAATAGACTTAACCCGGATTTTCTCCAAATTTATTTGATCATTGTATTTTTTATTCACTTTTTCTAAATTATTAGATATAAATTTGGGAAACGCCAAACTGGTGCGATTGATAATGCAAATAACTAATTAAAATGCAATGTGACAAGTGTTTCAATTGAGATGTTTTCTAAATTTTAGGGGAAAACAAACATGGAATATTTTTCTGCCTGGAAAGGCAAAAGGAGACTTTGATCGTATTTGTTGCACCTCAGAACAGACTGAGGCCTTATGGATGAGGTCAGAATACAGCCCTGACAATGTCTTGATTCACTGAGTGAGCAGAGTAAGTTACTTTTCTGTTTTTCTTTCATCTAGAAAATTAAGATAGCAATATTGACTTATTCAACAAAGGTATCAGAAAAAGCAGTTATCTATTTTGCAAGTTACTGTATTTGACTAAATGCCACTCAGTTCTTGGGGAAAATAATTGTTAAAAGTCGGTTATCAATTGTTTATTAATAAATATCCTTTCCTTAGCCTAATTCCCCTGAATTCATGTATGTAATTAGCTCCCAAAATTAATTAATTAGAGGGTAAAGGTGAGAGACTTCATGGCAACTTAGGTTAGTTTGATCAGAGAATGTTGTTAAATTGAGAGATATTAGAAAACTCTTAAGTTTGCAGCAGTTGGATTGTATGGCATGCTTCCCAGGTGGGTTGTAGTTAGTTTTGTCCCCTTGATATTAACATGTGGGGTAAGCACAGAGGGGAAGTGTACTTACATTCTATTATCCACGTCCTCATAAACGCTCTCACCCACTAACTTCACGAGTGATCCCACAAGACTTTGCTGAATTCTTCATTGCTAGATGATATGCTGCTTTTTAAAAAATGATTTCCCAAGAAGTATGCATTAACTACATTATGTAACACAGATTTCCAGTGTGACTAAAAGCACTGAATGGAAAGGGAGAAATGGGATGATGGAAAAGCAGATCTGGGCAATTGATGATTAAATTTGCACTTTAAATTTGGTTCCAAAGATAGTTGTTTTCCATCTGTTTCTTCTCCAGCCTTTATTACCCCAATCTTGCTCCTTGTTTCCAATGTTGAGAAATGCTGACAATTATGTCCTCTAATATGCAGATTTATCTTCCATCCCACCAGTTAATAATCAGAGATACTAGACTGAGGATTCTTGTTTTATTTCTTTTTTCCTTATTTCATAGGAAAATGTGATTTTTAAAAGAACTGCTTGTGTATTTTTATCTAATGTGGTATTACTTTTTCTGTTTCCCTATACAATGTTTGGTCTGCCTACCTTTGCATCATCTATAATTTTGGAACACTTGTAGTCTTCTCACTAGGATGGGAATGTATGCTACATCTCTCAAATATATCTCGAAACTTGAGAAGTTGAGAAACAATGTCCAGACAACTGAACTGTAGCTCCAATAGCCAGTTTAACTTGTTAATATTATTCTAATTGTACAATGTATAATGCAGTCTCAGGAAGGAAAAGTGAGAAATTGGAGGCAGAAGATGTCATGGGATGTCATAATGGAAACTGGAAGTTGGTGCATGAATGTGTATTTGGAAAAACAATCAAACTGCCTGGCCATTGGGAGTACCAAGAACTGATTTATCTAAGAGTAATTTTTTCAAACTAGCCCAGTGGACTTATTATTTTTTCTAAAGATTTTTTTTGATGTGGACTATTTTTTAAAGTCTTTATTGAATTTGTTACAATATTGCTTCTGTGTTAAGTTTTGGTTTTTTGGCCACGAGGCAAGTAGGATCCCAGCTCCCTGACTAGGGATCTAACCCGCACCCCCTGCATTGGAAGGTGAAGCCTTAACCACTGGACCGCAAGGGAAGTCCCTGGACTTACTTTTGAGTTGACCAATACTTTTCTCTTGGCTTAATCTCCTAACTCAAGATGTCTATAATTGATATCATCTATTTTCCTTATTGATATGAGGAAAATTGATATAATTGATATCCTTATTTTCAAGTGTATCTCTTCTTGGTGAATGGAGCCAACATCCATTTGGCAGTGCAAGATCAAAAGTTAAATGTTGTCTTTGATACCTCACTAAACTTCACCTCCAATAGCCAATGGAAAGATTAACTGATTCTACCCTCTAAATATCTCTCAGATACACTTATCTCTTTGTTCCATTGCCATCACTGTCCTAGCCCAAGCCACATCACCTCTTGTGTGGACTTCTGCAGCAGCCTGCTATGGTCTCCCTCACGTTCCACCTCCAATCTGTTCCCTACACCTCAGCCAGAAGGACCATATATATCAAATGGTGCTCTGTGGACATCTCCCTTGCCCTCTCCATTTAAAACACTTCAATGGCTTCCTATCACTTTTAGATTAAACAACAAATCTTTGGAACAAAGCCTCTAACGGCTTGCACCATGGTGTGTCTACCTCCAGCTCTAACCTCAACTCACTCCTCACTCCTTTCCCCCTGATCTCTAGCCACACTGGCTTTTTCAGGCCCTCACACCCACCTTCTTTCCTCCCAGCCTTTGCACATGTTCTTGTCTCTGCCTATAACTTCTTTCTCCATCTTTGCCAAAATCCTATGAACCCTTCAGGTCCCAGGTCAATCACTTGTAGCTTCCTTGCCCCCCAAAACCAGATCAGGTCCCCCCATTGCATGGTCTTATCCACCTGCCCCCTCCTTCATTTAAGTATGATTTTGTAAGTATTTCTATGATTACTTCATTCATATTCATCTCTTATACTAGACTGTAAGTATTACCATTATGTCAAGAATCATTCATTCATCTATTTGTCTATCTAATCTATCTATATTCAAAATCAAAATAAATACAAAATCCAAAATATCAAAAGTTATGTGTTAGTATTTTTAACACAGATCCTGGTGCTAGAAGCTGCTCAATACATTTTTGTGAATGAATTAATTAATAACTCTGATTTCCTTCCTGATTTACAATGCTTTCCCAGAATAATTAACTCCACTCTGTCAAAGCAGGCAGCTATCTAGTTCTTGCTCATTTGTTATTTTCTAAGAATTCTTAGTCTAAGACCTAAGACCTAAGACCTAAGGCCTAAGACCATTGGTTGATTCTACTCTAAACTTCCCCTGTTTGTCTTTTCTCTGCAGTCTTTCTTTTTTTTTTTAAACATTTTTAAAATTAATTAATTAATTAACTAATTTATTTTTGGCTGTGTTGGGTTTTCGTTGCTGCGCGTGGACTTTCTCTAGTTGCGGTGAGTGGGGGCTACTCTTCATTTCAGTGCATGGGCTTCTCATTGCGGTGGTCTCTCTTGTTGCAGAGCACGGGATCTAGGCATGCGGGCTTCAGCAGTTGTGTCACGCGGGCTCAGTATTTGTGACTCACGGGCTCTAGAGCACAGGCTCAGTAGTTGTGGTGCACGGGCTTTGTTGCTCCACAGCATGTGAGATCTCCCCGGACCAGGGCTCAAACCCATCTCCCCTGCATTGGCAGGCAGATTCTTATCCACTGCACCACAAGGGAAGTCAGGCAGTCTTTCTTTAACTCTGTATTGTCTCTATTTTTTTTATTATTCATACTTTCTAACTTATGTTAAAATCCCATAAAGGGTATGCCTTTGGGTTTATTGCTCTCTTTTTATAATATAATGCACATCTCTGAGTAAGAAAAACAAAGCTGGCAGCATCACACTTCCTGGTTTCATACAGGAATGCTTTAAGGAATAAGTAAGATAACAAACATGAACGGTTTTCTTTATTTTTGGATTTTACTTTATTTATTATTTATACAGCAGGTTCCCATTAGTTATCTATTTTATACATATTAGTGCATATATGCCAATCCCAATCTCCCAATTCATCCCACCTCCCCCCACCCACTCTTCCCCCTTGGTGTCCCTACGTTTGAGCTCTACATCTGTGGCTATTTCTGCCTTGCAAACCGGTTCATCTGTACCATTTTTCTAGAGTCCACATATATGCGTTAATATACGATATTTGTTTTTCTCTTTCTGACTTACTTCACTCTGTATGACAGTCTCTAGGTCCATCCACGTCTCTACAAATGACCCAATTTTGTTCTTTTTACGGCTGAGTAATATTCCATTGTATATACATGTACCACATCTTCTTTATCCATTTCTCTGGCGATGGGCATTTAGGTGGCTTCAGTGACCTGGCTATTGTAAATAGTGCTGCAGTGAACATTGGGGTGCATGTGTCTTTTTGAATTATGGTTTTGTCTGGGTATATGCCCAGGACTGCGATTGCTGGGTCATATGGTAATTCTATTTTTAGTTTTTTAAGGAACGTCCTTACTGTTCTCAATATGGCCGCATCAATTTACATTCCCACCAACAGTGCAAGAGGGTTCCCTTTTCTCCACACCCTCTCCAGCATTTATTGTTGGTAGATTTCCTGATGATGCCCATTCTAACTGGTGTGAGATGATACCTCATTGTAGTTTGATTTGCATTTCTCTAATAATTAGTGATGTTGAGCAGCTTTTCATGTGTCTCTTGGCCATCTGTATATCTTTTTTGGAGAAATGTCTATTTAGGTCTTCTGCCCACTTTTTGATTGGGTTGTTTGTTTTTTTGAATATTGAGTTGAATGAGCTGTTTATATATTTTGGAGATTAATCCTTTGTCCATTGATTCGTTTGCAAATGTTTTCTCCCATTCTGAGGGTCGTCTTTTCATCTCGTTCATAGGTTCCTTTGCTGTGCAAAAGCTTTCAAGTTTCATTAGGTCCCATTTGTTTATTTTTGTTTTTATTTCCATTACTCTAGGAGGTGGGTCAAAAAAGATCTTGCTGTGATTTATGTCATAGAGTGTTCTGCCTATGTTTTCCCCTAAGAGTTGTATAGTGTATGGCCTTACATTTAAGTCTTTAATTCATTTTGAGTTTATTTTTGTGTATGGTATATGGGAGTGTTCTAATTTTCTTCTTTTACATGTAGCTTTCCAGTTTTCCCAGCACCATTATTGAAGAGGCTGTCTTTTCTCCATTGTATATGCTTACCTCTTTCATCATAGATTAGTTGACCATAGGTGTGTGGGTTTATCTCTGGGCTTTCTATCCTGTTCCATTGATCTATATTTCTGTTTCTGTGCCAGTACCATACTGTCTTGATTACTGTAGCTTTGTAGTATAGTCTGAAGTCAGGGAGCCTGATTCTTCCAGCTCCATTTTTTTTTTTCTCAAGATTGCTTTAGCTATTTGAGGTCTTTTGTGTTTCCATACAAACTGTAAAATTTCTTTTTCTCGTTCTGTGAAAAATGCCATTGGTAATTTGATAGGGATTGCATTGAATCTGTAGATTGCTTTGGGTAGTGTAGTCATTTTCACAATATTGATTCTTCCAATCCAAGAACATGGTATATCTCTCCATCTGTTTGTGTCATCTTTGATTTCTGTCATCTGTGTCTTATAGTTTTCTGAGTACAGGTCTTTTACCTCCTTAGGTAGGTTTATTCCTAGGTATTTATTCTTTTTGTTGCAATGGTGAATGGGATTGTTTACTTAATTTCTCTTTCTGATTTTTTGTTGTTAATGTATAGGAACGCAAGAGAATTCTGTGCATTAATTTTGTACCCTGCAACTTTACCAAAACATTGATAAGCTCTAGTAGTTTTCTGGTGGCATCTTTAGGATTCTCTATGTATAGTGCCATGTCATCTGCAAGCAGTGACAGTTTTACTTCTTTTTTTCCAATTTGTGTTGCTTTTATTTCTTTTTCTTCTCTGATTGAAGTGGCTAGGACTTACAAAACTATGTTGAATAATTGTGGTGAGAGTGGACAACCTTGTCTTGTTCCTGATCTTAGAGGAAATGCTTTCAGTTTTTCACTATTGAGAATGATGTTTGCTGTGAGTTTGTCATATATGGTCTTTATTATGTTGAGGTAAGTTCCCTCTATGCCGACTTTCTGGAGAGTTTTTATCATAAACGGGTGTTGAATTTTGTCAAAAGGTTTTTCTGCATCTATTGAGATGATCATATTGTTTTTATTCTTCAATTTGTTAATATGGTGTATCACATTGATTTATTTGCATATACTGAAGAATCCTTGCATCCCTGGGATAAATCTGACTTGAGCATGGTGAATGATCCTTTTAATGTGTTGTTGGTTTCTGTTTGCTAGTATTTTGTTGAGGATTTTTGCATGTATATTCATCAGTGATATTGGTCTGTAATTTTCTTTTTTTGTAGTATCTTTGTCTGGTTTTGGTATCAGGGTGATGGTGGCCTCATAGAATGAGTTTGGGAATGTTCCTCCCTCTGAAATTTTTTGGAAGAGTTTGAGAAGGATGGTTTTAACTCTTCTCTAAATGTTTGATAGAATTCACCTGTGAAGCCATCTAGTCCTGGGCTGTTGTTTCTTGGAAAATTTTTAATCACAGTTTCAATTTCTGTACTTGTAATTGGTCCATTCATATTTTCTATTTCTTCCTGGTTCAGTCTTGGAAGGTTATACCTTTCTAAGAATTTGTCCATTTCTTCCAGGTTGTCCATTTTATTGACATAGAGTTGCTTGTAATAGTCTCTTGTGATACTTTGTATTTCTGTGGTGTCTGTTGTAACTTCTTTTTCATGTCTAATTTTATTGATTTGATTCCTCTCCCTCTTTTTCTTGATGAGTCTGCCTAAAGATTTATCAATTTTGTTTATCTTCTCAAAGAATCAGCTTTTATTTTTATTGATCTTTGCTATTGTTTTCTTTGTTTCTATTTCATTTATTTCTGCTCTGATCTTTATGATTTCTTTCCTTCTACTAACTTTGGATTTTGTTTGTACTTCTTTCTCTAGTTCCTTTAGGTGTAAGGTTTGATTGTTTATTTGAGATTTTTCTTGTTTCTTGAGTTAGGATTGTATTGCTATAAACTTCCCTCTTAGAACTGCTTTTGCTGCATCCCATAGGTTTTGGGTCATCGTGTTTTCATTGTCATTTGTTTCTAGGTATTTTTTGATTTCCTCTTTGATTTATTCAGTGATCTCTTGGTTATTTAGTAATGTATTGTTTAACCTCCATATATTTGTGTTTTTTACGTTTCTTTCCCTGTAATTTATTTCTAAGCTCATAGCGCTGTGCTCAGAAAAGATGCTTGATATGATTTTAATTTTCTTAAATTTACTGAGGCTTGATTTGTGACCTAAGATGTGACCTATCCTAGGGAATGTTCCATGTGCAGTTGAGAAGCAAGTGTAATCTGCTGTTTTTAGATGGAATGTCCTATAAATATCAATTAAATCTATCTGGTCTACTGCATCATTTAAATTTTCTGTCTGGATGATGTGTCCATTGGTGTAAGTAAGGTGTTAAAGTCCCCCACTATTATTGTGTTACTGTTGATTTCCTCTTTTATAGCTGATAGCATTTGCCTTATATATTGGGGTGCTCCTATGTTGCATGCATATATATTTATAATTGTTATATCTTCTTCTTGGATTGGCCCCTTGATCATTATGTAGTGTCCTTCCTTATCTCTTGTAACATTCTTTATTTTAAAGTCTATTTTATCTGATATGAGTATTGCTACTTCAGCTTTCTTTGATTTCCATTTGCATGGAATATCTTTTTTATTCCAGCAAGCCTGTGTCTTTTGGTTGGAGCATTGAATCCATTCACATTTAAGGTAATTATTGATATGTGTGTTCCTATTACCATTTTCTTAATTATTTTGGGTTTGTTTTTGAAGGTCCTTTTCTTCTTTTGTGTTTCCCATTTAGAGAAGTTCGTTTAGAATTTGTTGTAGAGCTTGTTTCGTTGTGCTGAATTCTCTTAGCTTTTGCTTGTCTGTAAGGCTTTTGATTTCTCTTTCAAATCTGAATGAGATCCTTGCTGGGTACAGTAATCTTGGTTGTAGGTTCTTCCCTTTCATCACTTTAAATATATCATGCCACTCCCTTCTGGCTTGTAGAGTTTCTGCTGAGAAATCAGCTTTTAACCTGTTGGGAGTTCCCTTGTATGCTATTTGTCATTTTTCCCTTGTTGCTTTTAATAATTTTTCTTTGTCTTTAGTTTTTGTCAATTTGATTATTATGTGTCTTGGCCTGCCTGGGACTCTCTGTGCTTCCTGGACTTGGGTGGCTATTTCCTTTCCCATGTTAGGGACGTTTTTGACTCTAATCTCTTCAAATATTTTCTTGGGTCCTTTCTTTCTCTCTTCTCCTTCTGGGACCCCTATAATGTAAATGTTGGTGCATTTAATGTTGTCCCAGAGGTTTCTTAGGCTGTCTTCATATCTTTTCATTCTTTTTTCTTTATTCTGTTTCACAGCAGTTAATTCCACCATAGTGTCTTCCAGGTCACTTATCCGTTCTTCTGCCTCAGTTATTCTGCTGTTGATTCTTTCTAGTGTATTTTTCATTTCAGTTATTGTATTGTTCATCTCTGTTTGTTTGTTCTTTAATTCTTCTAGGTCTTTGTTAAACATTTCTTGCATCTTCTTGATCTTTGCCTCCATTCTTTTTCCGAGGTCCTGGATCATCTTCACTCTCATTATTGTGAGTTCTTTTTCTGGAAGGTTGCCTATCTCCACTTCATTTAGTTGTTTTTTACGGGTTTTACCTTGTTCCTTCACCTGGTACATAGTCCTCTGCCTTTTCATTTTGTCTGTCTTTCTGTGAATGTGGTTTTCATTCCACAGCCTGCAGGATTGTAGTTCTTCTTGCTTCTGCTTTCTGACCTCTGGTGGATGAGGCTATCTAAGAGGTTTGTGCAAGCTTCCTGATGGGAGGGACTGGTGGTGGGTAGAGCTGGGTGTTGCTCTGGTGGGCAGAGCTCAGTTAAACTTTAATCCACTTGTCTTCTGATGAGTGGGGCTGAGTTCCCTCCCTGTTGGTTGTTTGGCCTGAGGTGACCCAGCACTGGAGCCTACAGGCCTTTTGGTGTGGCTAAAGGCAGACTCTGGGAGGGCTTACACCAAGGAGTACTTTCAAGAACTTCTGCTGCCAGTGTCCTTGTCCCTGCAGTGAGCCACAACCATCCCCCAGCCTCTTCAGGAGAACCTCTAACACTAGCACGCAGGTCTGGTTCAGTCTCACTGCTCCTTCCCCCTGGGTTCTGATGCGCACACTACTTTGTGTGTGATCTCCAAGAGTGGAGTCTCTGTTTCCCCCAGAAACAGAGTCAAAGTCCTGCATTCAAGGTCCTGAATTCAAATCCTGCCATCCTTCAACATCTGATTCTCTGGGAATTCCTCCTCCCATTGCTGGACCTCCAGGTTGGGAAGTCTGACATAGGGCTCAGAACCGTCACTCCAGTGGGTGGACTTCCATGGTATAATTGTTCTTCAGTTTGTGAGTCACCCACCTAGTGGTTATGGGATTTGATTTTATTGTGATTGCGCCCCTCCTACCATCTCATTGTGGCTTCTCCTTTGTCTTTGGATGTAGGGTATCTTTTTTGGTGAGTTCCAGTGTCTTCCTGTCGAAGACTGTTCAGCAGTTAGTTGTGATTCTGGTGCTCTTGCAAGAGGGAATCTTTGTTTGAAACATAAGACACCATATGATTAATGCTGCCATTTGAAAGCAATCTGGATGTCGTATGTCAAAATTTATAACCTCCAAGTGTGAGAATCTTTTTAGGAATAAAGGTGTCTCAGGAATCTACCTTTCTTTTAATAAATATCCAGTAAATCAACAAACTAGCCTGTGTGTATATGTGTGCGCTCATGCGTATATGTGCGTGTGTGTGCACATGTATGTATGCGTGGGCTGCTAACTCACCTTGATCCCTGTCACAAGGTTAGATGTTACAAGAATATACCCTAAGTGCTCTGTTGGCTCAGGAAGAAGTAAATGCAGGCAACTAAAAAAAGTCCACATAAAAAAAGCAGCCCACTGCAGCAAATATTGGAAACAACAAAATCTCTGCAATTGATTCTCAGTTAGAAAATGGAGAAAACCTTTTTTTTTTTCATATGGTGAAGCATTATTTAAAAAAATTTAAAGCCATGACTTATTCAAATATAGAATGAACAAGTGTCAAAATATATTGTCTTTACTAAGGGAACCAATAAGATGATAAAGCTGCGAAGAACATTTAAGAAACTAGAGTTTATGTAGTCCAGTAGGGAGGACACACACAGAAATGTGCATGTGTGCATGTGCTGTGTGTGTGTGTGTGTGTGTGTGTGTGTGTCTATAAGTGAGAGATGAATCTGATGAATATACTACAGGACAATACAATGGTAACCTTTGGAGCATCTCTTCTATTGAACAGAAGTAATTTGCATTTCTACCAGACAAAAATCTACGCGTAAACACATAACTTCACAGTGTCTGGGCTCTAGTCAATAGTAAATAGAAATGTCAACAGAGGTACATTCTCCTAGAGAAATAAATAACCCCTACTGGGCCAGAGGAGCAAGATTTCAGTATGGCATTGAGTTTGCAGTCATCCTCTTGGCCTTGTTTCCCACTTTGGATACATTTTCTATCACAAGTTATGCTTTAATTCAAATTCCCAGTGTAGGGGAACTATTTCAGCAGCCCAATACCTCTCTTGCTCACAGACTGATTAGGAGTTCAGGGTTGCATCAGCCACATGACCAAGGCTGGGGCTTTTGTCAGGATGGCAGGCAGTCAATCCACCCCGAGCAATGCATAGGCTGGGGATTTTTCCAGTCGAGCCCTCACTTCAATGTGAAGAAACTGAGACCCAGAGAGGCAAAATGACTTTGCCTGATGTACCCTTTTCTGCCTTATCTTTAGAGGCTCACCTCAAAAGTTATAGTCTTTCTAATGCTCAAACCCTGTCTACTTTGATAGGTGATATGGTTTCCCTTGTCAGTGTGATTTCATAGTATTTTATTCATATCTCTAATATAATGGGTACCAAATTGTTTGATACCCATTTGTTTGTTTGCTTATCTCCCTGGCTAGGCTTTGGGTTATTCAAATGTAGGAATAGTATTATATTCATCGTTGCGTGTTAGTGTTGAGCTGTGTGCTTGATGTATAATAAATGCTTGATAAATATTTATTGACTTGAAATGAAATTGCCTGAGATCCAACAAATTTAGTGACAGAGTTGGGACCAAGATCCACCACTCCTATATCTTAGACAACAACTCTTTCTATGACATCCCAGTGCCCCTCAAAACTGCACTACTGTGCTTAAAAAACTAAAAATAGAGTTGTCATATGATCAAGCAATCCCACTCCTGGGCATATATCCAGAGAAAATTCTAACTCAAGAAGATACATGCACCACAGTGTTCATAGCAGCCCTATTTACAATAGCCAAGACATGGAAACAACCTAAATGTCCATCAACAGATGAGTAGATAAAGAAGATGTGGTATATATACATAATGGAATACTACTCAGCCATAAAAAAGAATGAAATAATGCCATGTGCAGCAACATGGATGGAAGTAGAGATTATCATACTAAGTGAAGTAAGTCAGAAAGAAAAGGACAGATATCATATGATATCACTTATATGTGGAATCTAAAATATGACACAAATGAACTTATTTACGAAACAGAAACAGACTCACAGACATAGAAAACAAACTTATGGTTACCAAAGGGCAAAGGGTAGGAGGGATAAATTAGAAGTTTGGGGTTAGCAGATACACACTACTAAATATAAAATAGATAAAGAGTAAGGTCCTGTATAGCACAGGGAGCTATTTTCAATATCCTGTAATAAAACATAATGGGAAACAATATGAAAAATATATATATGTATAACTGTATCACTTTGCTGTACACCAGAAACTAACACAACATTGTAAATCAACTCTACTTCAATAAAAACTGCACTGCTGTGTTATTATAAATGATAGCCTAGTATAATATATAACATATATTAAAAATGGCATAAGCAGGAGTTCAAAGATGTGTAATCTTTCCTTCCTCAGACTTCCCTTCTGCTGTACTACTTAGGCAAGCAGCAAAAAAAGTGGTAGGAAAACCTTTTCCTCACTTCTCCCTCCCTTAGAGTAAGAGGCCCTCTTGCCTTGCAGGTCTCACTGGTCCTCTGGTGTGTGTGTGAGCACCCAGCTCTGGTGTCAGGGCTAACAGTCTGCATAGAACACACCTGGCATCTGGTATGTAGGTGCAGCTTCTCAGTGAAAGATTCTCTCTCTCCTGAATTATCCTATTTTCATAACAATTTACATATTTTAATTATCTGATAAACATGTAGATTTTTTATTGGATAATATGTAAAAATATTAAAGAAGAAAAAATGAAAAATTAAAATCACCCCAATATTCACTGCAACACTGTTTACAATAGCCAAGACATGGAAGCAACCTAAATGTCCACTGACAGAGGAATGGATAAAGAAGATATAGCACATATATACAATGGAATATTACTCAGCCATTAAAAAGAATGAAATAGTGTCATTTGCAGCAACATGGATGGACATAGATATTGTCATACTGAGTGAAGTAAGTCAGACAGAGAAAGAGAAATATCATATGATATTGCTTACATGTGGAATCTAAAAAGAAAATGATACAAATGAACTTATTTACAAAACAGAAACAGACTCACAGACTTAGAGAACAAAATTATGGTTACTGGTTGGAGGAGGGATAGTTAGGGAGTTTGGGATTGACATGTACACACTGCTATATTTAAAATAGGGCTTTCCTGGTGGCGCAGTGGTTGAGAATCTGCCTGCCAATGCAGGGGACACGGGTTCAAGCCCTGGTCTGGGAAGATCCCACATGCTGCGGAGCAACTGGGCCCGTGAGCCACAATTACTGAGCCTGTGCGTCTGGAACCTGTGCTCTGCAACAAGAGAGGCCGCGATAGTGAGAGGCCCGTGCACCGCGATGAAGACTGGCTCCCGCTTGCCACAACTAGAGAAAGCCCTCGCACAGAAATGAAGACCCAACACAGCCATAAATAAATAAATTTAAAAATGGTCCACATCAAAAAAATCTTTAAAATAAATAACCATCAAGGAAAAAAAAAATCTCATCCCTCAACAATAACTACTTGTAATGATTTGGTGTACATCCTTCCAGACATTTTTCTGCACATATGTGTCTGAATATACATATATAACTTATTTAACCCAATTTTGATCACATTGCCTATACATTTTATCATCTGCCTTTTTCCTGAGTTACCAATATAGTACGTATTTACTGCTCTGTCAAAAAGTATATTTGTATATGTAATTTGTAATAGCTACATATCGTGTCATTGTCTTAATGACCATCATTTATTTAACCATTTAAAATACTGTTGGTCACTTAGGTTGTTTCTAATTTGTTGTAATTATAAACAATCCCAAGATAAATACTGTTGAGGCTAAATTTTGACAGATTGTCATTTAAAATAATATTTATTATATGGGCATATTTTTTTCTACTTACAAAATTAAGGTTTCTTATTGGTGGTAGTTCTCTAATACTTCTTTCTTACTTCAGTTCTTTCTCCCTTGGTGTCTTGCTTTTTTCTTTTCCTGAATGCCTTGAGCCAATAATGTGCCCATCTCTGCCTCCTTTCCCCTCATTTGCTAGTTATTCTCTTTATTTGAAAAGCGATAACATCAAAATGAATAAGGAGAGATAGATTCTCTACCATTATTGCTTCCTGTCCTTTTTAATCTATTTATTTCACATTCTCTTTTCCTCCTTGCCTGTTTAATTCAAGGCTATCCTTTCACATGGCTGGCCACCTGGAGGACCAGCTAAGCAATATGGTAACCGTGGCCAGTGGACAAGACACAACAATGCCACTGATCACCACCACCAAGGTGTTTTATCTCCATTGATATCATTTGTGCTTCTGAAAGAAAAAAAAAAGAACAAAAAAGACTAAACAATCCAGAATTGGCTAAGAAAGAGTCATATGCTTTTAACTATTAATGAACCTTTGAAAATTATTATTTCAACGGTCTTCCTGGGAGTGAAATGTTTTCCATGTGTGGGATTGCCTAAGTCATCCTAGTAGTGCCTGCAATCTGGAATAGTTGTTTGGTATCTCTGGCTCCATGACTTTTCCAACTTTTTTCTAACATCTCCAGAAAGCACTCAAGTCCTGAAATTTTATTTTTCTGAATTTTAATGAACAATGTGGCAGCTGATGAAAACTATGACCTGTGTGGATGGTCTGGTGTCATGCATGATTGCAAAGTTGCCCTCTTGCCTTCCTTTCTCTTCTTCTGGTTGTTTGTCTTGCCTAAGGCCGTCTCTTTTTCAGAAGGCATTAAGCTTATATCACATATGGGATGGCAACATCAAATTCATGCAGCTGTGAAAGATTATAAGTGAGAGAATGGTGGGGTGGGGGAAGGTGGGGAAACCACGACGCCTGGTTAATAGTTTCCTCAGGAATGTTTCAGCAAACAACAAGATGGTGGTCTTCCCTGCTTCCCTTTCTGCTGTCCTTACTTAGAAGATGAAGAAGTGAGTGTGTGTGTGGTGTGGGGTGTGTGTGTGTGTGTGACAGAGAGAGAGAGAGAGAGACAGGATGCAGGCATGGGATTCTGTCTTAAAGTTCGTGAAGCCCTACGACAACAGGTGTTACCTCTGTCACATTCCAAAGTCAGGTGCTCCCTCAGCCTCCTAGGCTGCCATTTAAGTACTGATTTAGGGACCTTAGCTGACCACCTACTCCTGGTCTCCGAGAGGTCAGAAAGGCCACAAAAGAAGCTGACCATCAGAGGTAGGATTTCTCTGGTGGGAGCTATGCTGTGGTTCCCACTCCCACCCTTCATGGAAGAGGATTGACGATGTCTCTCTTTCTCAGTAAGCTGAGTTTCAAGAGCCCTTGATATGTGACCCCTAAAGTCTGGGGGATGGTGTCTGATCCTCATTAGAAAATCTAAAGGGCTTTGGGCTGGCTGACGTGGTCTGTATTGCAGAGCCAAAGGAAGGTTGCAGTGAGGCGCGGGGACCTGCACAGCGAGAGAGATCGTGGATGGGCCGAGCAGAGTAGGGAAGATGTGATACCACTGAGCCAGGGACCCGCAGGTTGGGGGCCCCGTGGAAGTGTATCCCCCAAAACTCCAGCTAAGCATACCCTGATAGGACCTCTCCCACAGCCAGAAAACACCACCGCAAGATCAATGTCAGTGAAATAAATGTTTTCTGCTCTTTACCTCCCCCATTCTCTTCCCCCCACCACCCGGCGGCTAGTCCCCAAAAGGGTAGAGGAAGCTCGGTGGGTGGAAGGTCAGGAGAAACTGAAAGTGAGGAAATTAAAGAAGCTAATCACAGTTCCCTTCCTCTCCAGGAGGTTCCTGCCTGAAGCAGGTCTGGACTGGCAAAGAGAGAAACAGCTTATAAATGAAATTTAGAGTCTGATTATTACTGGACACACTAAATACTGAAATGAGATAAATTTAGAGATTGAACTGAACAACAGTGGTTTTATTACCTGAGGATGGGCAGATAAACTTCTGTGCCCTACTGGAGATTATTTCTAGGGCAGGGGAAGAGCTAACCATGGAGCAAGTTTAATCCGCCAGTGGGAAAACAGTCACCTGTGATTTGACAATGCAGGTGGTACTCTTTCAACATGTACGTTTCATTACTTATTCAAAAACAAACCTGAACCTTAAATAAACATTAAGATGTTTGTCTTTAATTATGAGAAGGCCATAACTTATGTACCAAATTGTAACTCTGCTATAAAGAGTGAAATAATTCCACAATTATAATAAATAATAAACCTTGCCAAAATATTATATCAATCACAACATTATGTAAACATATACGCAAAATTAGAGTCCACCCACCCCTGAGTGGCGAAGCTACTGTCTAAAGTCTAGCTTAAGCTTTTATTATCAGAGTGTTCTTCCCTTTTGTGAGGAAATGGCCCAAAGCAACCACTCTTGATCGAGGCAAAAGATCAGGTAATTACTGGGGCAAGAGAAACTCAGTGACATAAGACAACAGTCTTTTATTATCCCTCTTGCGACTGGGGTCAGCTGGGGTCCATGGGTCTAGCCTGGGCTTGTGGGCAGCTCCCTCACCTGCACTGGGCTGGCCCCCCCGTCTGTGGGTCGGTGACGGGTCTGCTCACCCCAGCTGGGCTCCGCTCTTCAGGTCTGGGAAGGAGCTGGAGCAGCTCTGCTCTATTTCTCATCCTCCTCCTGGGACCAGAGGGATGATCGGGCTGTCTTCTTCTCATGGTGACAGCAGAGGCTTGAAACCGGCACATCGTCACTTCTGTCCACGTGCCCTTGGCCAGAGCAAGTCACATGTCTGAGTTCGACGTCAAGGGGCAGAGATGTACACTTTATCTGTAATGGGGCCACAGCAAGGGTACAGAGGCAGGAAGTGATAAATAATTGGAGCCCCGAATCCCATAGATAGATCCCTGAAAAAAGATGAAGGTCTAGGATGAAACATTGCACATCGGGGGCCAGTGACACCTACTCTTTCTGCCTTGTTTGTACCTTCAGTCCAGACCTGTCTTGGGTGCAGTAGGTCATGAAAGGAGTGAGGGGGTATTTGTGGTGAGCCCGCCCACGGGGTGAAGGTACAACGATGTTTTCTTTGCCCTTTCAAAGGGGAGTTAGGACTCAGGAGCCAGCTTTGTAATTCAGGTCAAAATGCCTTAACATTTCCTGTTTTGAAAGTCTTTATCTGTCCCCTTATTGTGACTATTAGAAAATCCCTGAAATAATAGTCCTAGGAGCTTATCTAGGGGCTGAGGGAACTGTACTTCATCCTCAGAAGAAGAACCTGAGAAGACTCAGTGGATGGTGGCAGCTTCTCAGAGGCAAGAAAAGCTGGCTGAGCCCCAGGACCCTCTCCAGGGAAGCAAAAAAAGGAAACTATTATTTCCTGATTCCCACTGCATTCCAGGAACTATGCTAGATGTTTTTGTGGAGCATCTGCTTTCATCTTCACCAAAAGAATACTGTATGTAGTCATTCATATCCCCACTTAATAAATGGGGGGCATTAATCATGGGGGGGGAGAATAAATGTGGGAATTGATGCAAAAAGAAGTGAGTGACCTTCCCAAGGTCAGACAGCTAGTGTCTGGCTGAGGCAAGTGGGTGAGGAGATCTCTGTTGCATCCATCGTGGCAACTTGAACCTGAGATGAGGGATCCCTTGTAGAAAGGGTCCCTTACCACCCCCAGGGCTCCAGGCTTACACACTTACCCTACTTTCCACACTCTTACTGAGACCGAGGAGAGTGCCCAGTGGGACAGAGAGGGACCTTCTCAAGATGAGGCATGTGCTGGGGGTTGATTGGACCACCTGCCTGAGCCTCCTATGTAATGCTTCCAGAAATACCTAGCTTTCTAATCGTTATGAAAGCTTGCCTTGTCTCTTAAACTAACGTTCCCTGCCCCCCAGAATGAAAAAGTCAAATCCATATCTGGTTTATTTTTCAGTGAGAGAGTAACTAACTCTGCCTTTCTAAGATGGCAAACAACTTTTCTATGTGATTCCTGCCTGTGGAAGGACCAGAGGTATGCTCCCCTTGGGCCCTAGCCTTCATTAGTTTCCAAGAAATAAAAACACATGCTCTGCATCTCACTGTCATCTTTTCCTAGGCTAAATGCAGGAGAGTGTTGCCATGGCAACTGAAGCAGAATTTAGGACATAGAGGATATTTTGGCCCTGCTGCATCATTGACCAAAAGCTATGCCATGTGATTGTGACAGTGTCATGTCTGCCCATTCAGGCTGTGGCTGCATGCCTCCCTCTCAAATTTAAGAGCATTTGGGTTAATAATTTTCTCTTCTCTTATACTTATCCCTAACTCTTGGTACCTTGCTTCACATCCAACTCACCAATCTGGGTACAATTTTCTGTATTCAAATGTCTGGTTGCCAGGTCAGCAGCAGAGGAAAACATATATGGTCATCCCTCGGTATCTGAGGGGGATTGTTTCCAGGACCCCACAGTTACCCCATCTTAAACCTATTAAATCAGAACTTTCATTTTGGCAAGATTACCAGGAGATTCAAATGAATGCTAAAATTTGAGAAACTGCCCTCTGTACTACCTCTTGACCTGAGGATGTTTCATACCTCCCAGGCATTTGGGGGACCCCAGGAATTCTTGGTACAGCTCATACCCCAATCATACATAGCACTTCCTGTGAATGGGTAATTTTTCAACCAAATCCAGAATATGAAAAAAAAAATGACTTGGACCCACATTTGGCTCTGCTGGTACTACAACCAGCACTTGTGTGACTTTACCGCTGCCTTGTGTGCTGTTACTTCTGTTACAAATGCCCCTTTGTATCAGTTATCATCGCTGCATACCAAATTACTGCAAAACATAGTGCCTGCAAACAGCAAGTATTTGTTTTCTCACAGTTTCTGGGGGTCAGGAAAAGCTAGTAGAGAGTAGCTGGCTTGTGCCTCTCAGTCAAGGTCTAGGGTTGCTAGATTTAGCACATAAAAGTACAGGCTGCCCAGCTAAATTTGAATATTAGATGAACAATGGATAATCTTTTAGTTCCAGTCCCATTCAACATTTGAGACATACATAAAATTTTAAAAAGTCATTTGTGGCAAGTCTGTCTAGGTCTTGCTGGAAGTTACTGTCAATCTCTTGACCATGACTGTTGTCACCCAGAAGTATTGCAGCAATCAGTGCGGTGGTTAATTTTATGTGTCAACTTGACTGGCACAGATACTTGGTCAATCATTATTCTGGGTGTGCCTATGAGGGTGTTTTTGAATGTGATTAAAGTCTAATGTGGGTGGGCCTCATCCAAACAGTTGAAGTCCTGAAAAGGCTGACCCTCCCATGAGTGAGGGGGACTCCTTCTGCCTGATTGCCTTGAGCTGCTACAGCAGTCTTTTCCTGACTTTAGACTTGAACTAAAATATTGGCTTTTCTTGGGTCAGCCTACTAGCTTTTGCACTAGAACTTAACATCATTTGTTCTCCTGGTTCTCAGGACTGGAAGTACAGGATCCATTCCTCTGGGTCTCCAGCTTGCTGATGGCAAATTTTGGGACTTCTCAGCCTCCATAATCACATGAGCTGATTCATTCAATAAATCTCTCTCTCTACACACACACACACACACACACACACACTCTATTGGTTCTCTTTTGCTGGAGACCTCTGAGCAATCCACTCTAAGTGCTTCTAAGCACTCTCCCATGGTTGTTTGGTTGTAATCTTTGGGACTTCACCAAGTGAAGCTGGCAGGCTGACCCAAGAACAGTCAATGTTTTAGCTCAAGTCTAAAGGCAGGAAAAGACTCCACAGAGCCTCCTCATGACATGGCAACTGGCCTAGTACTGGGTGAGCCATCCATGAAAGAACAAGAGAGAGTACATCCAGTAGGAAAGCCAGTCTTCTTGTAACCTGATCTTGGAAGTGGTATCTCACATCCCAATACTTCTGCCATATTCTATTCACAAATCACTAAGTCCAGTCCACATGCAAAGGCAGAGATTACACAAGGATGTGAAAGCCAGGAGGCAGGAATCACTGGGGGCCATGTTAGAGGCCACCTGCCCTATCCTTACGTCTTCCCACCAGCATGGATATAGGGTTAGAGGAGGACATAGACCCTCTAATTTGCAATTTGTATTTCAGAAGCTGATAAAAGTTACAAGAAGATGGTGAAGTCTGAACCTCACTCATAAAGATGATGGTCATTTCAATGATATGGAGATGGTGCAAAGATCACTAGGAAAATGGATTCAGCAGTTCAGCTTAATGCTGTCAGGAGGGTCCTGTGAGGTCTGGAGGTGCCTGCCCAGGGGTCTGCTGCCTAGCAGCTCAGCCCCTGGCTTCACCTCTAGGAGTTTCTGTTGAGTTTCACTCAGATTTCTATATAGACTTCCTGGTTTTCTCAATCTTGCTAAAATTACATGCTAGAATTGAAAGAGAAATGTCCCAATAGTACTTTATTTAGCATTTTACAAACAAAGTGTCTTTAGAGAGTTGAAGAAGTAGGATCATGGATGGGGAGGAGGATGTATTCTAGAAAAATCATCCAGAAAGGATTCTTCTTTTAAAGGGCATTCCCAGAGCACATTCCCACAGAGAGAGAAGTGATTCCTTTCCTTCCATTCTGCCTGACCCCTCCCTGCTCACAGAGAGAGGAGTCACGGATGTTATTGCACCAGAGACCAGTTCAATTCTAAATCCAATCATGTTCGGAGCATTTTATGGTAGGGGAAAATGGGATCAAATATAAAGGGAAAGAAAATGGTAATAATGAAGGGCTTTGAGCCAAAAGCACCATTAAAATAAGAATATGAAATAAAATACATTTAACCATCTTAAGGCCTTTTTGTTTTTGTTGTTGTTGGTTTTTTAAAACTGTGTTATGCAAACATTAGGAAAATTATTTTCACAGAACTCAGCTTCATTTGAGGCAGCCATGTAGAGCCAACTCCTAATAATTATAAAGCAATCACAAAAATAAAGCTAATTCCATGGCAGCCTATCAACTTAAATTCTTGCAAAACAAAATGTCTTTCCAAAGTTTCCATTAAGCATGGGCTGGCCTTGTAAGCATATATGTATTAGATTAAAAAAAATAGAGTAGAAACAATTGAACTAAGTGGTTTTTACATTGAGTTCTCAGAGTATTTTCTACATAGTATAACATCATCTGTATCCCCAAAGTAGTCTATTCATTTAAGTTTAATAAGATAAAATTGGAACCAGGTTCAATATGAAGGTATCCCCAGCAATCTGAGAAGTTTCCTTTTACTTAGGTTACAAAATTTGGATAACATCCCTTGTTTAAATTTATTGCAGAAACAAGGCTTATTGAAGACTTCTCTTTTAACCCCCTGCAATTCCTATAGAAAGAAGACATTTTTGGGGGGTTAAGTGTATAGATGGTTAGGCTGAGCACACTAGCATTAGCAGTTTTGAAAGGGGCTTTGGTTCTTGAAAGGCAAGAAGAAAAAATAGGACTAGTTTTTCTCTGAGTTGTATGCAGCTTATCATGTTTTGTCAGTATCTCAGGATCTCTCTCTTTTAGCCCCGAGTCAACTTAGCAGTTTTTAAAATATTAATTAAGCATTCAATTCAAAATATATTTATTGTGTTAGAGGCAGTGTTCTAGAAACAACAGAATAAGGAGATGACTATGAAGCCATGTTTGCCTTCTAGGAACTTTCCAGCAAGTGTGCCAGATGTGACCATCAATAACTTTGTTGACACACTCATTTATGTCCCAGGCACTGTTCCTGGTGCTTTGTGGGAAATGACTCAGTTCATCCCTGCAACAGTTGTAATTCCTACAACTTATATGAGGTAAATTCCACTATTGTCCTCATTTTATGGGCGAGGTAACCAAGGCTAATATAGATGTTAAGAATTTTTTCTAAGGTAAAACACATGGGTTGTGGTATAGACAGTGCTGTGGGCTGAACTGTATCCCTCCAAAACTCATATGTTGAAGTCCTGACCCCCAGTACCTCAGAATGTGACCGTAGTTGGAGATAGGGCCTTTTAAAAGATACTTAAGTTAAAATGAGGTTATTATGTGGGCCCTAATCTGATATGACTAGTGTCCTTATAAAGAGGAAGTTTGGACACAGACAGGCAAGAAAGGGAAGACCATGTGAGGGCATAGGGAGAAGATGGCCATCTACAAGCCAAGGAGAGAGGAGAAATCAATGCTGCTGACAGCTTGATCTCAGATTTCTAGCCCCTAGAACCATGAGGAGATAAATTTTTATTGTTTAAGCCACGGAGACTATGGTAACTTTTATGGCAGCCCTAGGAAATGAATGCAGACAGGATTCAGACCCAGACTGGCTAGTGTAAGTATACACACTCTTTACCATGCAGAGCTTGGCGATGTTGCCAAGCTTTTAATTTAAGAACAACATAGGAGAGGTGCAAGCACATGGCAGTAGGGATTCAAAGGATGGAGCCATCATCTCTCCGATGGCTGAAAAAAAAATGCACCTATATGAAGAGGCACTTGAGGTGGTCCTTGAAGGTGGGCAGGATTTGGACAGATTGTGACAGCTGGGAGAAGGCATCTTAAGTGGCACAAACAGATGGACCAAGAGTGCTGTAGTCAGAAAGCTTGGGGTACACTTGTCAAACCAGGAGCTGCTCTGGCCTCATGGAGTGTTGGGGACAATAAGTTAAGATCAAGTTGTTCTTAATCTTTTTTTTTTGTACCTTGTACTTTGGCAATATGGCCAAGTCTATGGATTCCCTTTGCAGATTAATGTTTTTAATTGCATTAAAAAATACCAGAATTTGTGTTTAAAAACAGTTATCGAAATAAATATTAAAAAGTTAGGATATATGATAAAAAATACCTGTGCTTCTGGATTAATGCATTCAGTGACTGGATCTAGTGGCAAGTCTAAGAACTACCATAATTTTGAAGTAATCATGAGCATGTGTGATATTTTGAGATGTCTGTCATACTGGCAGTGTGATTGGAAAAGATCTATAATTTCTACTGATAACAAAATCATAGGTACTGTAGCACTTACTGTGCTTTTTTGCCTACATTCACAATCAAAAGAGATGCCAAATTTCAGTTAGAGATTAGTAAAAATGAAGATTTTCTTTTTTCCATCCAGATGCACAGACCCCTGACCTCGAGTAATGGTTTTTAAGCTCTCTGGGTTTCTTCACTCTTTCTAGAATTTGACACAAGTTGTAGGTCTTTCCACATGCTCTCTTCTGGAAAAAAAAAAAAAAAAAGTACATCCACATGTAAACCCAATTTAGTCTACAATTTGAGGAGATAAGTGAACTGCAAGTCTAGAAGGGTACCAGACTAGAAAGACATGTTTGGACTATATTGTATATTGTAGAGGATCATGAATAACAAGACTTTCTACTGAAATTGGTAGCTAAAGGTAGATAATTGGAGGGTTTTCAGTACCAAAATAATGCAATTGGAGATGTGCTCTTGGAAGACTTATCAAACTATTTCTTGAAAAGTCAAATAATCTCTTCTTGATGGTCCCTTAATTAGATTTTACAAATGTACAAATCTTTTACTTTTAAATACCTGCTAATAATGCACTTTTCATATAATTCCTTAGTAATGCAATTTTCTTGCTTACTAACTTTGTGAAGGTGAATCAATAGTAGAAGAAGCTCCTGCAGAGCCTGCATCAAAAGCATTGGTGACCATCGTCTCAGGTGCTGCGTTCACGGTGATGGCTGAGCACTGAGCCATTGATCAACTGCCAAGTATTCAATCCAATTTAGTTGTTAAAACGCCTGGAACAACCAGGCAAGTGCCACTACAAATGCTTAACCACAGAGCTGGCTAAACCACTCATCCATCAATTGATTTTTTAGCCCATATGACAGCTGGGAAACCTAAGAATAATCTCCTGACAGTTCATTCATTGGCATTCCACAGACGCAGCTGCTTAGGTGAGAGTGACTTCCTTTTCTCCCTGGTGTCATCTGTAGCACTGCTCAGGATCCATTGCAACACTCCTGGAGGAGGTAGTGGTCACAGACTCCAAGGGAGAGTGGTGGTCCACAGGGACCCTTCAAAACTCATGCTCCTAGGGTTCAGCCTTAGAGAGCACTAATGGTCAAAGAAACACAGTCTTGTGGCAATCAGCCAAACCCTTGACTTGCACTTTTCAAAAGCCAAATGCGGATCCATGGCAACTCGAGTAGGAAGCCTCTGACTTCTGTTTATGTCCACCACACTCTGCACAGATTCTTGTGTAAGTGTCCCCACAGTCTTTCACAAAAACCCTCTCAATTACCAGGCCAGCCCTGCTTTCATTCCCACTTTCCTCTTCCTCGTTCTTCATTTATTTATCATGTAGGTTAACTAAGCCTTTCTCTAGCAAAGAGGAATACTTCCTCTTTCAAAGGAGAATGAAAGGAGGGGAGATAGAATATGTGCTGGTGTTTGCAGGACTCTCTTTGGAGTTCTGGTGGATGAGGAAGCTGTGGACAAGCTGTGTTAATTGTTTTTGTCCTGCCTCACAGACAAAGTCTGAAGACTGCTTTAAGTTGAAGGAAGTCTTAGCCGCCATCAATTTACAGATGAGAGGGTTTCAGAGAGCTGAAGTGACTTCCCTGACTCTTTTGGCAGTAAATGACAGAAAACCTTAAACAGGCATGAGTCAGAGAAGGAAATGTGTTGGCTTTTGTTACTGGAAAACCCTGGGATAACATCATCTTCAGGAGCAGGTGGATTCAGGTGTTCACATGATATTGCCAAAGTATCTTGTTTTATCTTTCTGTTCTCTGTTGACCTTATTCCTGGGTACCTTCTTCCTAAGTGGTAACAAATTTGCTTTGCAACAGCTCCAAGTTACAGCCTCAGCAGAGAGAATGTTTCATCCCTCAACGTTCCAGGTAAAGTTCCAGGGAGTATGCGTTTGATCCAGAGTAGGTCATGCGCTCATCTCTGAAGCAACTTCTCTGGCTGTGATTGGCTGTACCTAATTCTTGTTCTTAACACTGGAACTGGGGTGAACTGAGAGTGTGTGCTTTGGAAAGAGACGGGTAGTTCACCAAAGAAAACAAGATGCTCTTAGTAGACAAAGGGTTGAAAGATATTTGGAAATAAGGAAAAGAAAAATGCCCAAAGCTGTAAAGGCTAGCTGCTGGCAGAGAATTGCTGCCAGAACAAGATGCTGCAAGCACCCCTTGGTGCAGTTAGTTACTCTTCTCTTATGGTCTCTGATAGCCCCTGGCAAGATGGCTGAAGTAACTGAGGACTTCTGTAGAACTCTCAGGATTAACCCTTTCAAATGCTGAACCTCTGTGTAGTTCAGCCTGCCAGTCTGACCCCGTCTGCGACCAGAAGCCTAGCTGGGAACCTGGGATTCCTCTGTCCCCACCTGCATGATGTTGCTAGATCATCTGCCTGGGACCTATTTCCTGCCTTATTCTTTCCAGGCATCTCCCAGGTATTGGGTTTCACTTCATTGTTTTCCTGGACACAATGCTTGTTCTGTTTGGCGCTCCACCTATTCCATGTTTTGCTTCTAAAAACAGTGTCATCTGTCCTGCTTGAGCAGTTTGGTTCTCCTTATATTTCAACATCTGCCTTGAATTGAACTACTTTTCTGCACTGTTGATTGAATTGAGATGTAATTTATGAAGATCATGGTGGCTGCCACTTTTGTCCCCAGAGTTGCCCCCACATAGCTTTCTACCTCTGGGAGCTAATGTCAACATCCGTCTGCTACACAGAACTCATTCATTTAACAAACACAACCAATTTTGCTTTAGAGCCCCATAATTGTGTTAAAAAACCCTCAAATTCTCAAAAATAAAAACTCCTTACTGTGACTTCCAAGGCATCTGAGTATCTTTCTAATTTTATTTTGTACTAGTGTGTTAGTTACTGCTGTATAATATCCACCACATTTCAATGACATACAATAATAAGCATTCATTCAACACCTGTAGGTTGGCTGGAGCTTGCTAATCTAGGCTGGGCTTGGGTGAACTTAGCTCCAAGCTGTAGATTGTGTCTAGATCTACTCAATGTCTCGAATCCTCCTTAGACCAGGAGCCATCCTAAGCATGTTATTCTTATGGTGAAATGCTCGAGTATAAAAGGACAAGCACAACTGCATGAGAAAATTTCAAATCTTTGGTCGTGTCATGTCAGCTAAATATCATTGGTCAAAAGCAAGCCATATGACCAAGATGTAAATCAAGTGACAGCAAAATATACTCCTCCCATGGAGATGGGGTAGGGGAAATCAATATTTTCTAAATACAATCTAATGTACTATACTACCCTTCTGCCTTCTGACTACACTCCAGCAATTCTGGCTCTCTTTCTGTTATTTGAACTCACTAAACTCATTCCTGCCTCAAGGCCTTTGCACTTATTTTCCCTTTGCCTTTTTAAAATGCTTGTTCCTTTTTTCCAGCCAGGACTTACTTCAAATGCTACCTGTTCAGAGAGAACTTCCCTGACTAGCTTCCTCTGTCAGCATTACTTTCTCTTAAATAACCCTTTTATATTTTTATCTTAGCACTTGCCATGTCTAAAATTACCTTTTAATTTCCTGTCTTCCCCTGCCCCAACCCTCTCCTCACCCCATCTCCTGGCTGCTGACATACACACAAAAATGTAATCTCTCTGAATACAGTCTTGTTCATACTCTACTCTCAGTGCTAGTATATCACCTGGTCCTTAGAAAGCTTGCAGTAAATATTTGTTGAATAAACAAATGACTGCTAAAAATAGTAAAAATAGTTGATCAAAACTGACAAAATCAAGCTTAAATTCTTCCTTCCCTGTTCTTTGTTTTGTACACTCAGATACTTCTATCTCTGTTACTTCTTTCAAACTTGACTTTGTGGGTCATTTCTGCTTATAGTTAAATCCACAACCACCAGAGTTAAGCAGAAGAGCATGATGACAGTTGAGCATCAGATCCTCAAACCAAGAAGCTGTGCACTCTATGATGCTCAAAGGACAACTAAGCTAGGGGTCTTGGTTTACAATCAAAATAGCTTTATAAAATAGACACGATACAGTGTCTATGTGTGAATTAGAAAAAGTACCACCTCTTGGCAAGATGGATAGGATGGATGACATAGTAAGCTGATCATGTCTCTGAGCTGAAACAAAAGTGTCCCTTCCTCTGGTTAAAATTGCCTTGTACAAGGGCACACAGCTTGGCACATGGAGCATAAACTGGATTTCAGCTGTCCTTACCCTCCACTGCTGGATGCCTTTGTGCTGTGCCCAAACTGAGCAACTGTATTTAGTTGCTTGGAGTCCATGTATTTCAAATCATATTTTTTTTTTTTTTTGGTTGCTAATGAAAATAGTATTATATTTCTAAAAATTTTAAATTCCACTTGTTCATTGCTGGTATTTAGGAAAGTGATTGACTTTTGTACATTAACTTTGTATCCTGCAAGCTTGCTATATTGTTTATGAATTTCAGAAGGTTTTGCCAATTCTTTTGGATTTTCTACATAGACAATCATGTCATCTGTGGAACAAAGACAAGTTTACATCTTTTTTTCCAAATCTGTACACCTTTTATTTCTTGTTCTTGTCTTATTGCATTAGCCAGAACTTCTAGTATGAGTTTGGAAAGGAGTGGTGAGAGGGGACACCCTTGTGTTCTTCCTGATTTTAGTGGGAAAACTTCAAGTTTCTTACCATTAAGTATGATGTTAGATGTAGATTGCTTATAGATATTTGTTACTAAGTTTAGGAAATTCCCTTCTATTCTTAGGTTACTGAGAGTTTTTATAGTGAATGGGTGTTGGATTTTGTCAAATGATTTTTCTGTATCTATTGTTATAATCATGTGATTTTTCTTTTTTAGCCTATTGATGTGATAGATTATATTAATTGATTTTTGAATGTTGAACTGGCCTTGCATACCTGGGATAAATCCCACTTGTCCATGGTGTGTAATTCACTTTATACATTGTTGGATTCATTTTGCTAATATTTTGTTGAGGATTTTTATATCTATGTTCATGAGAGATATTGGTCTATAGTTTTATTTTATTTGTAATATGTTTGTTTGGCTTTGGTATTAAGGTAATACTGGCCTCATAGAATGAGTTAGGATGTATTTTCTCTGCTTCTATCCTCTGAAAGAGATTGTAGAGAGTTGGTATAATTTCTTCATTAAATGTTTGGTACAATTCACCAGTGAACCTATCTAGATCTGGTGCTTTCTGTTTTGGAAGATTATTAATTATTGATTCAATTTCTTAATAGATATAGGCATACTGCAGAGATACTGGCAGTTCTGTTCTAGACAACTGCAATAAAGTGAATATCACAATAAAGGGAGTCACACAAATTGTTTGGTTTCCCAGTGCATGTAAAAGTTTACACTATACTCTAGTCTATTAAGTGTGCAATAGCATTATGTCTAAAAAAAAATGAACATATCTGAATTTAAAAAATTTTATTGCTAAAAATGCTAACCATCATTTGAGTCTTCAGTGAGTTGTAGTAATAACATCAAAGATCACTGATCGCAGATCATCATAACAAATATAATAACAATGAAAAAGTTTGAAATATTGTGAGAATTACCAAACAGTGAGACAGAGACATGAAGCGAGCAAATGCTGTTGGAAAAGTGGTGGTGATAGGTTGCCACAAACCTTCAATTTGGTAAAAAAACAAACAAACCCCTACAATCTGTGAAGTGCAATAAAGCAAATCACAATTGGCCTGTATAGGCCTACTCAGATTGTCTATTCAAATCATATTTCTTAATTAATGAATTTCATTAAAACAAATCAGGGTAGGAAATCCCATGCTATAAGAAAATTTTCTGCTTTTGTTGAGTTCTTACTATGTGCTAGACAGTGTGTTAAGTGCCATGCATACAGAAACTAGAAAGATCATGGTACTTGACCCAGGAATTTTAGAGTGTGTTGAAGAAAATGTGCAAGAAATTACTTATAATTAATTAATTATAGTTCTGACAGTACAATAGCACAATAGAAAAGCACAGAGTGCCTTAAGAAGGGGATTTAAATTAGACAAGATTAAAGGACTTTCAGAGGAATTTCCAATCTGCTTGATGGACCCTACTCACCCAGCCAGAGTCAAGCTACAAATCCCCAGCACCTAGCACCATGGCCTCTGATTGCTAGCATCCTGGGATGCTCACCATGAAGACTAGACCCCATGCCACTTGCCTGCCCCGGCTCATCTCAGACATGTACACAAGATCTCCTAGAAAGCAGGCCAGTCTCTCCAGGCAGCTGGCTGCCTCCATTTAAGAACTCTGCTTCATTTCCTCTGGCCTGCATTGCATGGCTAAACCCCCCTGAGTAATGGTGTCATTGCACAGGTAAGAAAAGGCAGCACATGCCCTCTAATCAGAGCATAAGTCCTATGAGCAGGAATCACGTCATTTATTTCCTTTTTATCCCACATAGCAGTGGTATTTTCAAGGGTTGGACTACCTGTTGATCGGTGTTGAGGTCGTGCCCAAGGTTTGGGATCTTCGTTGGGTTGGTGGGCCTGTAAGTCATTGTTCTAAATCAGGTCTTAACAGTGATTCTGAGAAGATCCTCCTTTGGGTTCCCAAAGTACCTGTGAAATCTTCCTCTTTCTTATTCATTTTTGCATTTCCAGAATAAAGTACTTAGTAGATTGATACATGCCCAGACATTTCTACTCTGCTCTGTAATCCTGAGATGGGAAGACAGAGGGTTCCCTCTTCCAATCTCCTCAGTTTTGAATGTCCCATCTCCTCTCTTTTCTTCTCTCAATCCTAGGGGTGGTAACTGCTTCCCGAAATTTCTAGTATCTGGTTACCCGAGCAACCTCTTTTTGTTCTTTCACTCTTCCAATAATTTCATAACCCAGTTTTTGTATTAAGTCCACTCTTTCAAACACTTAGTATGGTTTCTGCATTTCTAATTGGACCTTGACCAATAAAAATAGCTAAAATATATGTGTTTCGATCTCAACTGAACTTGATCTCTCTATGTAAAGCAGCTGTTGTGTAAAGAAGTTTTGGGGGGAGGAATGGATTCTGGTTGCAGCTCAGCCACTATTTCACAGTTTGACCTTAGGCCAACCACTTCACCTCTGTGGGTCTCCATTTATTTACCTGCAAAATGAGGAATTGTACTCCATTACATCCAGGGTTTCTTCTACCATAACATTTTATGATTCTGTGGTTTAATCATTTCAACCTCACCTCAAATTTCATGTCAGCAGTCCACTAGATCTTCCAATTCTATATTTAGTGGATCTCTTTATACCTCTTAACTAACTTTAGAAAATTCTCTCTTACAGACATTGTTTTCCTCTCTGAGAGCAACCTCCTTGTAGCTTAATTCCAATTAAGTTATCTCTTGGTTAGACTGATTTGCTCAAGGAAGGATAATTTAACTATCCTAGACAAAATTACACCTTTCTTTATAAGGCAGCTTAAGGATGACCTTGCCTCACATCTTGGCTCAATGAACTCCTAAACTATTCTCCAACCCTGAGTTTTGTGCTAAACAACTTTCGTAGTGTGAAGAGTGTGAAACTGCACGTTTTAGCTATTATCACTGGCAAGTCAATATTCAGTCTGCATACTCTTCTTGACATGGAGCAATAATAACAGTAATAAAAGGAATAGACCAAACGTGTAACAGATGCCCAAGTGCAAATTGAGGTGAATGAGTGTGGGTAAGGAACTGTCATCACCTACATCACAAACATACACAGCTGGTATCTGAGACATAGTTTATATGGAAATGTGGAGCACACCCTGAACCTTGAGCATTGAAATAAAGAAGTATTGTATTTTAATGTTGGTGAAACCAACGATACACTCAGGGTAAGCCCACTCCAGTTTCAAGCACGTATCCCTTTTAGAACTTGGTTCATCTCCGTGCCAAATTGGCTTAGTTCTTATACTTAGGGAACAGTGCCAGAATCTTGAGCCAAAAAAGCTGAAACAGTTGGTTCTGTGGTCCTAATCAATGGACAACAAGCTTCAGTGAGATGACATGAGCCTTCCACTGGAGCCACAGCAACTGCTATGTTAGAGACTGAAATTATTGCCAAGGGGATGACAAAGAAGAGAACTACAGAATATAGCATTAGATAATATTGGTGATTTGTTTCCAGGCACTCTATAGTCATTCTTTTTCACTGATTAATGACTCTGATCTCTAGGAAATAACAATGGAAGAATGTCAGCTTTTTGGTATCCAATGTAAGACTCTCAAACTGTGTTTTAAGTGGGATCCATCCATTGTCCTGAGAGGCAATAGATGAGGATTTCCACATACTCACCAAGAAGCCTAATCTTTCTCATCTCTGGGCTGAGAATCAATACCACTAGCCTTTTAGGGGGTTCTTTAAGAGCCACTTGACTCCTTTGACAGCTATCATGGATTGGGGAAAGCGTCAAAAGGAAGGGGGACTTGCGTTTAGATGCCAAATACTGAGAGATATTTTCCAGCTTTTGATCCATGAGAAGAGACAATGCCTCATGTCATCATGTCTACTGTCATTTTAGAGACAGACGTCTTGATTCCTTCCATTTACGTGCTCATCTTACAATTATTTTCCTTTCAAACTTCTCAGAGAAGTTTCTATCTACCCAGCAAGTCCTTCCACAAGGCATTTTATTGGGAAAGATCCTAGAGTTCATTGACATCAAATACTGTGAAAGGCATTAATGGCATCAGTAGCCCTGGTTTTATTTAAATGGTGCACATCTGAGTGATTGTCTAGTGGCCCATGAGGTGGATCGTAGTAACCCTCACTGGATGCCATTCTCAGGTCCAGACGATATTGTTCAGCAAGTAAAGTTTATCTTCTGTCTATTGGCCTTCTTTTCTTTTTTTCACTTAAGGGATCTCTTATCTCCTTTCCTTTTCTCTCAGTCTGGTATCCACATTTTCATTCTCTCTTTAAAAATCTCCTTTCCATAATGGATCTATCAAAGTCATTTACATTGAGTTATGTAGGGCAGATGAGACTTATTTAATGTGTTCATTCTCATAATCAGTTAAGATAAAAGATAAGAAAGCATGACAGGAGGAAGTACCCACAGTAGTTCACTTTTAAAAGGAAATAAACTCATAAGTGGAAGAAGTAAATGTCTAACTGCAGAATTGAAGACATTAGTGAGTTGGTAGGAACTTTTTAAAACCCCAGAATTATTCTACCTTTGTGATCATCTATTCATGCTTAACCTTGCCCAACTCTGATAGCCCCAACTACAGACATCATAATGAACATCTCCAATTCTAGGAATTTGGTCTTTTGGATGTTCTCTACTCTGGCTTGACAATATGAAAACTGGCAACTCCAGTCAGATGGAGATGGTCCAGTTTTTTAGGGGAAGGTCACTGATCTCATTTTATATATAAATGAAATGCTAAACAAGCATGTAATGAAACAAGTTTTTTTTTTTTTTTTCTTCCTCTTTAAAGTGTATTTTGTGGAGGAATCTTCTATAATGCCACTGGATGAAAACTTTTCAGGTCCCTGGACTTTTTCAATCAGTCTTAGGTAATAGACATCCTTACAATAACTTTAAGTCATGGAAACAATCTCAGTTCACTAAATCAAAATGTCAAGGAGATATTGATCAAAATTATGGAGCTGATTTACAGTGAAATTAGCTCTGTATTTGCAACTGTAGAGAAAGGTAATTCTTTGAAGGTCTCCAAGTGGTCCCATGAAGATCTACTCCCTGGGCTTTAGGGAAAGAAGGTAATACCCCTCCCCCTACTTTCTTGGGGAATTAGAGACTCAGAATGGCAACAGCTCTTTTTGAAGAAACATCCCCATTCCTTCACACTACGTCCAATTCTTATAGCCTTGATATTGCTGAAGGGGTCAAGAGTGATGGAACTTGTTTTCCATCATTTCTTTGAAAATTATGTATTTGAGTGTTTGTCCCACACTTACTTTGATAAGCTGAATCTATCTTAGCAATACTTTGGTTGAAATTAAGACAGGAATGGTCCCACTCTAACATCCCTTATATTAACAAACTGATATTTCCCCTAGTGTCTTTAATCTGTAAATTGGGGTTGGGTAGGGCCCCACTGATCAGAAATGTTAGATACTCTCTATTCTGTAGCTGCAAACACAGAACCAGTATTTTATGTCCAAACAATGGCTACATGGATTGAGAAAGGCAGTCATTGATTAGACAGCTGTTGGATATCACAGAGACTTGTGATTGCTGCTAATTTATATTTTCCTTTAAGCATTTATGTTCCATTTATGGAACATAAATGGAACATAGTCTTTATAATCATGTTTCTGTAAGTCTTGTTCTTATTCCCTGGAAAACCAAATATAAGAACTATTTTAGTTATGATCTTGGAGACAGAAGGGTGAATCAAAGATACTCTTCCCACTGCACATGCCAATGAAAAAAGTGCTAAAATTAACCTTGGTCTCTTTCCACCAGTGCATTGTTTCACCAGCCTGTACCTCATTACATTCCATGTCAACATAAGCACATTACTATTCTACTTAACGGCTGCAGTGCTAGGGGTGGTGGTTTTGGTTGAGGGTGAGACAATCATGAAAACCTGCACTGAATGCAAAATGAAATGCAGGAGCATAACTGCCATACTCCATCCTAGTATGTCATTGGTCAACATGAATGTTTCTCTTTCATTCCTCATATCATCTTTTCCCTTTGCAAAGGACCATTTTCTAGAATCTTGCAAATATGTGGCATGATTTTGTGGATTCTCTAAAAATTATTGCAACTTCTTTATGTTGTTTCATACATCTATTGATAAATCTTTTATTAAACTTAGCCTAAAGAAACTGACAAATTCAGTTAACCATCCGAAAGGCTAGATTAGATCATAAAGAAACCAGCATTTATACTCTTATTCAGCAGAACACTTGGTAAAGTCCTTTGTTGATAGTAATATTTGACTTTATCATTGATAAACATAGCCCACCTTAATATGGCTCTATTTTTTTTTACATCTTTATTGAAGTATAATTGCTTACAATGGTGTGTTACTTTCTGCTTTATAACAAAGTGAATCAGTTATACATATACATATGTCCCCATGTCTCTTCCCTCTTGCAGCTCCCTCCCTCTCACCCTCCCTATCCCACCCCTCTAGGTGGTCACAAAGCACCGAGCTGATCTCCCTGTGCTATGCGGTTGCTTCCCACTAGCTATTTATTTTACGTTTGGTAGTGCATATATGTGCATTCCACTCTCTCATTTTCTCCCAGCTTACCCTTCCCCCTCCCAGTATCCTCAAGTCCATTCTCTAGTAAGTCTGTATCTTTATTCCCATCTTGCCTCTAGGTTCTTCACGACCATTTTTTTTTTTTTTTTAGATTCCATATATATGTGTTAGCATACAGTATTTGTTTTTCTCTTTCTGACTTACTTCACTCTGTATGACACTCTCTAGGTCCATCCACCTCACTACAAATAACTCAGTTTCATTCCTTTTTATGGCTGAGTAATATTCCATTGTATATATGTGCCACATCTTCTTTGTCCATTCATCTGTTGATAGACACTTCAGTTGCTTCCATGTCCTGGCTATTGTAAATAGAGCTGCAATGAACATTTTGGTACATGACTCTTTTTGAATTATGGTTTTCTCAGGGTATATGCCCAGTAGTGGGATTGCTGGGTCGTATGGTAGTTTTATTTTTAGTTTTTTAAGGAACGTCCATACTGTTCTCCATAGTGGCTGTATCAATTTACATTTCCAGCAACAGTGCAAGAGGGTTCCCTTTTCTCCACACCCTCTCCAGCATTTATTGTTTGTAGATGTTTTGATGATGGCCATTCTGACCGGTGTGAGATGATATCTCACTGTAGTTTTGATTTGCATTTCTCTAATGATTAATGATGTTGAGCATTCTTTCATGTGTCTGTTGGCAATCTGTATATCTTCTTTGGACAAATGTCTATTTAGGCCTTCTGCCCATGTTTGGATTGGGTTGTTTGTTTTTTTAATATTGAGCTGCATAAGCTGCTTGTAAATTTTGGAGATTAACCCTTTGTCATTTGCTTCATTTGCAAATATTTTCTCCATTCTGAGGGTTGTCTTTTCTTCTTGTTTATGGTTTCCTTTGCTATGCAAAAGCTCTTAAATTTCATTAGGTCCCATTTGTTTATTTTTGTTTTTATTTCCATTTCTTTAGGAGGTGGGTCAAAAAGGATCTTGCTATGATTTTTGTCATAGAGTGTTCTGCCTATGTTTTCCTCTAAGGGTTTTATAGTGTATGGCCTTACATTTAGGTCTTTAATCCATTTTGAGTTTATTTTTGTGTATGGTGTTAGAGAGTGTTCTGATTTCATTTTTTTACATGTAGCTGTCCAGTTTTCCCAGCACCACTTATTGAAAAGGCTGTCTTTTATCCACTGTATATTCTTGCCTCCTTTATCAAAGATAAGGTGACCATATATGCATGGGTTTACCTCTGGGTTTTCTATCCTGTTTCATTGATCTATATTTCTGCTTCTGTGCCAGTACCATACTGTCTTGATTACTGTAGCTTTGTAGTATAATCTGAAGTCAGGGAGCCTGATTCCTCCAGCTCCGTTTTTCTTTCTCAAGATTGCTTTGGCTATTCGGGGTCTTTTGTTTTTCCATACAAATTGTGAATTTTTTTGTTCCAGTTCTGTGAAAATTGCCAGTGGTAGTTTCATAGGGATTGCATTGAATCTGTACATTGCTTTGGGTAGTAGAGTCATTTTCACAATGTTGATTCTTCCGATCCAAGAACATGGTATGCCTCTCCATCTATTTGTATCATTAATTTCTTTCATCAGTGTCATATAATTTTCTGCATACCGGTCTTTGTCTCCTTTGGTAGGTTTACTCTTAGATATTTTATTCTTTTTGTTGCAGTGGTAAATGGGAGTATTTCCTTAATTTCTCTTTCAGATTTTTCATCATTGTGTTGAGGAATGCAAGAGATTTCTGTGCATTAATTTTGTATCCTGCTACTTTATCAAATTCATTGATTAGCTCTAGCAGCTTTCTGGTAGCATCTTTAGGATTCTCTATGTATATTATCATGTCATCTGCAAACAGTGACAGCTTTAATTCTTCTTTTCCAATTTGGATTCCTTTTATTTCTTTTTCTTCTCTGATTGCTCTGGCTAAAAATTCCAAAACAGTGTTGAATAATAGTGGTGAGAGTGGGCAACCTTGTCTTGTTCCTGATCTTAGTGGAAATGGTTTGTTTTTCACCATTGAGGACGATGTTTGCTGTGGGTTTGTCATATATGGCCTTTGTTATGTTGAGGAAAGTTCCCTCTATGCCTACTTTCTGGAGGGTTTTTATCATAAATAGGTTTTGAATTTTGTCAAAATCTTTCTGTGCATCTATTGAGATGATCATATGGCTTTTTCCCTTCAATTTGTTAATATGGTGTATGACATTGTTTGATTTGCGTATATTGAAGAATCCTTGCATTCCTGGAATAAAACCCACTTGATCATGGTGTATGATCCTTTTAATGTGCTGTTGAATTCTGTTTGCTAGCATTTTGTTGAGTATTTTTGCATCTATGTTCATCAGTGATATTGGCCTGTAGTTTTCTTTCTTTGTTACATCTTTGTCTGGTTTTGGTATCAGAGTGATGTTGGCCTCGTAGAATGAGTTTGGGAGTGTTCCTCCCTCTACTATATTTTGGAAGAGTTTGAGAAGGATAGGTGTTAGAGCTTCCCTAAATGTTTGATAGAATTCGCCTCTGAAGCCATCTGGTCCTGGGCTTTTGTTTGTTGGAAGATTTTTAATCACAGTTTCAATTTCAGTGCTTGTGATTGGTCTGTTCATATTTTCTATTTCTTCCTGGTTCAGTCTCGGTAGGTTGTGCATTTTTAAGAATTTGTCTATTTCTTCCAGGTTGTCCATTTTATTGGCATATTGTTTCTTGTAGTAATCTCTCATGATCCTATGTAAGTCTGCAGTGTCAGTTATTACTTCTTTTTCATTTCTAATTCTATTGATTTGAGAATTCTCCCTTTTTTTTTTTTTTGATATGTCTAGGTCATGTTTTATCAATTTTGTTTATCTTCTCAAAGAACCAGCTTTTAGTTTTATTGATCTTTGCTATCGTTTCCTTCGTTTCTTTTTCATTTATTCCTGACCTGATCTTAATGATTTCTTTCCTTCTGCTAACTTCAGGGGTTTTTTTGTTCTTCTTTCTCTAATTGATTTAGGTGTAAGGTTAGGTTGTTTCTTTGAGATGTTTTTTGTTTCTTAAGGTAGGATTGTATTGCTATAAAATTCCCTCTTAGAACTGCTTTTGCTGCATCCCATAGGTTTTGGGTCGTCGTGTTTTCATTGTCATTTGTTTCTAGGTATTTTTTGATTTCCTCTTTGATTTCTTCAGTGATCTCTTGGTATATAAGTAGTGTGATGTTTAGCCTCTATGTGTTTGTATTTCTTACAGATTTTTTCCTGTAATTGATATCTAGTCTCATAGCGTTGTGGTCAGAAAAGATACTTGATACAACTTCAATTTTCTTAAATTTACCAAAGCTTGATTTGTGACCCAAGATATGAAATATCCTGGAGGACGTTCCATGAGCACTTGAGAAGAATGTGTATTCTGTTGTTTTTGGATGGAATGTCCTATAAATATCAATTAAGTCCATCCTGTTTAATGTATCATTTAAAACTTGTGTTTCCTTATTTATTTTCATTTTGGATGATCTGTCCATTGGTGAAAGTGGGGTGTTAAATTCCCCTACTATGATTGTGTTACTGCTGATTTCCCCTTTTATGGCTGTTAGTATTTGCCTTATGTATTGAGGTGCTCCTATGTTGGGTTCATAAATATTTACAATTGTTATATCTTCTTCTTGGATTGATCCCCTGATCATTATGTAGTGTCCTTCCTTGTCTCTTGTAATAGTTTTTGTTTTAAAGTCTATTTTGTCTGATATGAGAATTGCTACTCCAGCTTTCTTTTGATTTCCATTAGCATGGAATATCTTTTTCCATCCCCTCACTTTCAGTCTGTATGTGTCCCCTAGGGCTGAAGTGGGTCTCTTGTAGACAGCATATATACGGGTCTTGTTTTTGTATCCATTCAGGCAATCTATGTCTTTTGGTTGGAGCATTTAATCCATTTACATTTAAGGTAATTATCGATATGTGTGTTCCTATTACCATTTTCTTAATTGTTTTGGGTTTGTTATTGTAGGCCTTCTCCTTCTTATGTTTTTCCTGCCTAGAGAAGTTCCTTTAGCATTTGTTGTAAAGCTGGTTTGGTGGTGCTGAATTCTCTTAGCTTTTGCTTGTCTGTAAATGTTTTAATTTCTCCGTCAAATCTTAATGAGATCCTTGCTGGGTAGAGTAATCTCGGTTGTAGGTTTTTCCCTTTCACCACTTTAAATATGTCCTGCCACTCCTTTCTGGCTTTCAGAGTTTCTGCTGAAAGATCAGCTGTTAACCTTATGGGGATTCCCTTATGTGTTCTTTGTTGTTTTTCCCTTGCTGCTTTTAATATTTGTTCTTTGTATTTAATTTTTGATAGTTTGATTAATATGTGTCTTGACGTGTTTCTCCTTAGATTTATCCTGTATGTGACTCTCTGTGCTTCCTGGACTTGATTAACTATTTCCTTTCCCATATTAGGGAAGTTTTCAACTATAATCTCTTCAAATATTTTCTCATTCCCTATCTTTTTCTCTTCTTCTTCTGAGACCCCTATAATTCGAATGTTGGTGTGTTTAATATTGTCCCTGAGATCTCTGAGACTGCCCTCAATTCTTTTCATTCTATTTTCTTTATTCTGCTCTGCAGTAGTTATTTCCACTATTTTATCTTCCAGGTCACTTATGCGTTCTTCTGCCTCAGTTAGTCTCCTATTGATCCCTTCTAGAGAATTTTAAATTTCATTTATTGTGTTGTTCATCACCGTTTTCTCTTTAGTTCTTCTAGGTCCTTGTTAAACGTTTCTTGTATTTTCTCCATTCTATTTCCAAGATTTTGGGTCATTTTTACTGTCATTATTCTGAATTCTTTTTCAGGTAGACTGCCTATTTCCTCTTCACCTGTTAGGTCTGGTGGGTTTTTGCCTTACTCCTTCATCTGCTATGTGTTTCTCTGTCTTCTCATTTTGCTTAACTTACTGTGTTTGGGGTCTCCTTTTCGCAGGCTGCAGGTTCGTAGTTCCTGTTGTTTTTGGTGTCCATCCCAAGTGGCTAAGGTTGGTTCAGTGGGTTGTGTAGGCTTCCTTTTGGAGGGGACTAGTGCCTGTGTTCTGGTGGATGAGGCTGGATCTTGTCTTTCTGGTGGGCAGGTCCATGTCTGGTGATGTGTTTTGGGGAGTCTGTGGCCTTATTATGATTTTAGGCAGCCTCTGTGCTAATGGATGGGGTTGTGTTCCTGTCTTGCTAGTTTTTTGGCATAGGGTGTCCAACACTGTAGCTTGCTGGTTGTTGAGTGGAGCTGGGTCTTGACGTTGCGATGGAGATCTCTGGGAGATTTTCACCATTTATTATTACGTGGAGCTGTGAGGTCTGTTGTGGACCAGTGTCCAGAACTTGGCTCTCCCACCTCAGTGGCACAGCCCTGACGCCTGGCTGGAGCACCAAGAGCCTGTCCTCCACACCACTCAGAATAAAAGGGAGGAAAAAAATAAAGAAAGAAAGAAGATAAAATAAAATAAAATAAAACGAAGTAAAATAAAATAAAATAAAGTTATTAAAATAAAAAAATAATTATTAAAAAAAAATTTTTTAAGTAATAAAAAAAAAGCAAAAACAAAAAAAATAGACAGACAGAACCCTAGGACAATGGTAAAAGCAAAACTATACAGACAACATCACACAGAGAAGCATACACATACACACTCACAAAAAGAGAAAAAGGGGGAAAAGAATATATATCTTTGTTCCCAAAGTCCACCTCCTCTATTTGGGATGATTCGTTGTCTATTCAGGTATTCCACAGATGCGGGTACCTTAAGTTGATTGTGGAGATTTTTTTTTTTTTTAAAAGGAACTCCTTTATTTATTTATTTATTTATGTTTGGCTGTGTTGGGTCTTCGTTTCTGTGCGAGGGGTTTCTGTAGTTGCGGCAAGCGGGGGCCACTCTTCAACGCGGTGCGCAGGCCTCTCATTATCGCAGCCTCTCTTGTTGCGGAGCACAGGCTCCAGACACGCAGGCTCATTAGTTGTGGCGCATGGGCTTAGTTGCTCCGTGGCATGTGGGATCTTCCCAGACCAGGGCTCGAACCTGTGTCCCCTGCATGGCAGGCAGATTCTCAATCACTGCGCCACCAGGGAAGCCCGATTGTGGAGATTTAATCTGCTGCTCCTGAGGCTGCTGGGAGAGATTTCCCTTTCTCTTCTTTGTTCGCACAGCTCCTGGGGTTCAGCTTTGGATTTTTCCCCGCCTCTGCCTGTATGTCACCTGAGGGTGTCTGCTCTTTGCTCAGACAGGGCGGGGTTAAAGGAGCAGCTGATTCGGGGGCTCTGGCTCACTCAGGCCAGGGGAAGGGAGGGATACAGATGCGGGGCGAGCCTGTGGCAACAGAGGCCCGTGTGACGTTGCACCAGCCTGAGGCATGCCGTGCGTTCTCCCGGGGAAGTTGTCCCTGGATCACGGGACCCTGGCAGTGGCGGGCTGCACAGGCTCCTGGGAGGGGCGGTGTGGAGAGTGACCTGTGCTCGCACACAGGCTTCTTGGTGGCGGCATCAGCAGCCTTAGCGTCTCATGCCCATCTCTGGGGTCCACTCTGATAGCCGCGGCTCGCGCCCGTCTCTGGAGCTCCTTTAGGCAGCACTCTTAATCCCCTCTCCTTGCGCACCAGGAAACAAAGAGGCAAGAAAAAGTCTCTTTCTTCTTAGGCAGCTGCAGACTTTTCCCCCCGGACTCCCTCCCGGCAGCTGTGGTGCGCTAACCCCTTCAGTCTGTGTTCACGCCGCCAACCCCAGTCCTCTCCCTGGGATCCGACCTCTGAAGCCCGAGCCTCAGCTCCCAACCCCCGCCCGCCCCGGCGGGTGAGCAGACAAGCCTCTCGGACTGGTGAGTGCGGGTCGGCGCCGAGCCTCTGTGCGGGAATCTCTCCGCTTTGCCTGCTGCACCCTTGTTGCTGTGCTCTCCTCCGTGGCTCCGAAGCTCCCCCCTCCACCACCCGCAGTCTCCGCCTGCGAAGGGGCTTCCTAGTGTGTGGAAAGCTTTCCTCCTTCACAGCTGTCTCCCACTGGTTCAGATCCCGTCCCTGTTCTTTTGTCTCTGTGTTTTCTTTTTTCTTTTGCCCTACCCAGGTACGTGGGGAGTTTCTTGCCTTTTGGGAGGTCTGAGATCTTCTGCCAGCGTTCGGTAGGTGTTCTGTAGGAGTTGTTCCACATGTAGATGTATTTCTGATGTATTTGTGGGGAGGAAGGTGATCTCCGTGTCTTACTCTTCCGCCATCTCTCTCACTCTCTCTTACTCTAACGCCATAGAAGCTCTCTCTATGGCTCTATTTTTATTCGTTTGCTTCTATGTACTTTCTCAGTATGAATGATATTCCTCTAGTAATGACCAAAGACCACCAAGGCTGGTGGTGAAGAGACTGGCACAAGGCCAGTGCAATTAGTTGAAATTAAGAGATAATATAATGGACTGACTTATAAGACAGTAAATCTTTTGATTTAATGGTGCATGAATAGTGAACCCATGCACATATGGCGATGGTGTTAAACTGTGTCTGCAAATTCTATGATACTTCTCCCTTCAAGAAGTGGAGTTTAAATCTCCTCTTCATGAGTGTGAGAACTTAGTGATTAGCATATAATTATGTGATGGTATAGAACTTTGTAAAAGGCACTAGAACTTCAGCCTTTCTCTCTCGGGTTATTCACCTTGAAGGAAGACAGCATGATGGCATAAGGGCACATCAAGCAGCCCACAGAGAGGCCTCCACTGCAAAGAACTGAGGCTTCCTGTCAACAGCCATGTGAGTGAGTCATCTTGGATGCAGATCCTCCAGCTCCAGTCAAACCTTCAGATTATTGCAGCCTGAGCTGACATGTTAACTATAGCATCATGAGAGATTCAGAGCCAGAACTATTCAACTAAATATTTCTTGAATTCCTGACTCATAGAAACAGTGAGATAATAATTGTTAAAAATCTCTAAGTTTTGAGGGTAATTTGTTATGCAGCAACAGATAAATTATACACCCCTGAAAGCAATACTTTCTGCGTGTCTCTGAAATGGAGACACATTGAAGTTGAATTGAGTTGAAGATTCATGCAGGTTCTATTGATAAAATGGAAGAGAGGTGTTCACTGCAAGCAATAGATGATTTGATAATTTTAAGGAGAGAATAGTTGGTATAAAAGTAGAGCCTTTGGGAAAGCTGCAAATAGTATAAAAAGCATTGAAGAATTTTCCAGTAAAGGTAACTGAAATCACTGAAGGCTACTGTTAACAAGAGGTTTTTGATGTTCATAGAAAAGGGCGCAAGGGAAAAATGAGACACATTTTCATAAGGGCATTTTCATTTACCAAAAATAGAATCTTAGGGACATTCACACACTAGATTTGGCAGTGAATATTTTCAAAATAGAAAAGCTTATGCAAACCCAGTTAGAACATCCTAGCAGAAATGAGAAACGCCTGTACTTGCTATTAAGAAGATTATTCTTCACTAGTACACCAGAGTCCTGCACTATCCCTTGCGATTTCCCTATATCCTGCCTACACCTAAATAATAATAAAGGACCTCCACAGGTACTTTATTAGTCTCTCTTTGAATTGCTTAATTTGAGAGTATCATTTCTTTCTTGCTGGTAGGGTCCTTGGAGATCTTCCCAAAGCCCACAATGTTGCCCTTTTGCCGTTAGGTGAGGGTACAGCCTTATCGAGGGCAGGGCCACCTTATTTTCATTTGTGGCCCCAGCAGAGCGTCCAGCGCACAGTAAGTAGGCAATACAAGTTTAAAAAACATGTGAACAAACACACTCAGAGAAAGTGGAATTAAAACATATAATAAGAAGCAAGGGTGTGAGAGAAAAACCTATTCAACAAAGAAGTATATTTTGTATGAACCAGAAAAGTAATATATTCCATCTCCAATATTATGTAACTTGGGAATAATATAGGAAGCTGCATATTTTAAAATTTGTTTCAGATAAAACTGAACCTCTAAGTAAAAACTTGACCTGTAAATGTAAGTTTTGTGTTTAAGAGCCAAATGCTTTGCAATCAGATAGGCCTCACTGAATCCTCATTCTCCTTTTCTAGTTTTACAACGTTAAGAAAGTCATTTAAACTTTGGTAGACTCAGTTTCCTCATCTGTAAAATGGGAATAACAATACCTACCTTTAAGTGTTGTTGTAAAAGTTTAGTGAGATCATGTTTGTAAAGCCCTTAGTGTAGGGTTGCACACTGGTACAGAACTCAACTAATGAAAGTTTTGGTGTTTTTGTGTTTTTTCCCAAGGCATTATGATTTCCTAAAAGATATACAAAGCTAAAAAAGAGTCAAAACAAAAGCTAAAGATAACATATGCTATGGATAATCTTTCCCCCTTTATTACAAAATGTAACTCTTGTACTTGAAATATGCTAGTCCTTTCTGAGTCCCTTACACTTGGCTTGATCACTCAATCAATAATTATGTATTGAGCATTTCCATCTTGTCCCCCTTCTTATGTCAACTATGCTTCTGCTTTAGTGCCTTTGCGCTTACTGTTTTCTCTGCTTCAAAAGCTCTTCTCTCAGATATTTACATGTCTCCATGATTCACTTTGTTCAGATTACTATGCAAATACAACATTTCACAGAGATCTTCTCCTTACCTGGCTTTACTTTTCTTTATAGCCCTTATTACTATCTGGTATGTAGGTATACACTCAGCCCTCCATATCTGCGAGTTCTGCATCCATGGATTCAACCAACTGTGGATTGAAAATACTTTTTTTTGAGTTATAAAAAATTCCAAAAAGCAAAACTTGAATTTGCCATGCACCGGCAAATATTTACATAGCATTTACATTGTGTTTACAACTATTTACATGCAATTACATTGTATTAGGTATTACAAGTAATCCAGAGATGATTTTAAGTATACAAGAGATGTGCATAGGTTATATGCAAATACCTTGCCATTTTATATAAGGGACTTGAGCATCCACAGATTTTGGTATCTGCAGGGTGTGCTAGAACTAATTCTCTGTTGATACTGAGGGACAATTGTACTTACCTCTTCGTGTATTTTCCATCTTTTTCATCCCAGTATGACTCAGGAGGGCAGCGACTTTGCCTTATTCACTGCTGAGTCCCAGTTTATTGAACAGTGCCTAACACCTAATGAGTATTCAATAAATACTTGAAGAATGAATAATTGAATAAAATTCTAAGAGTTACAAAGATAACAGTGTATGATGTTATATCTTAATTAGAGCTTACAGACTATCTACCTGCATTTGTCCATTTTTTTCTTCCCACCTGGAATATCCTAGTTCCATATTTCTAAATGAAGTTAAACTTCAACTCCCAGTCCCAACTCTCAACTGTTCCCCAAAAGATTTGTTCAGTCAGTACTACTGACATTACTATATCTCTTCTCTGACTCCCTTAAGACAGATCCTGATTAATGAGAAGTAATTGAACAAGAGAAGTCATGTGACTGATTTCCTATGGTTAAGAAAGATAATTTGTGCTTTAGTGAAGGTAATCTCTATTTAACGTCTTTAACCTAATAGTTTTGTAAATAGTACATACAAACTCACCTGGTGTTTGTACCTCTATCTTCCTCTTAGAGCCTCTTGTGGTAGGTATGGGGGCATATGAACTGGACAACTCAATTTCGGCTGGTACCTGAATCCTGTAGAAGTCATTCCAAATGCATGGACTGACCAGTTAACATAAATCTGCCCAGCCCTTGAGATAAATGCATTAGCTTTCTGATCAGATAAGAGAAAGCATATTCAAGTTATCATAATTCTATTCCAGACCCTGAAGAGCTAGGAAATTACTCAGTCATCATGCCAGGAGAGATTAAGGAAACAGGAGGCATTTCCCAAGAGCCATGGAGTAGATGGAAAATTGGTTCTAGGATCAATTTAGTTTCAAATACAAGCTCTGTGTTCTTGAGCAAATTGTTTAATTTTTCTGAAACTCAGTTTTCTCCTCTGGAAATGGGAATAATATTTGGCCAACTTATCACACAGAGATGATCTAAGAATCAAATGACTTCCTATATGGAAAATGGCTTCATAAGCTATAAAGAGCTTTATATATTTAAGTGAAATTTACAAAGTGCTGTGGTCTTAGCAGATAGCTATCGTGTACTAAGACAATGATTGTGGATGTGATAAGTGCTACAACAAACCTTGGGCTACTGAATTAGTTTTCCAGGGCTGCTATAACAAAGTACCACAAACTGGGAAGCTTAAACAACAGAAATTTATTGTCTCATAGTTTTGAAGCTAAAGTCTGAGATCAAGGTATTGGTTCCTTCTAAGAGCTGTGAGAAAGAATGTGATCCATGCCTCTCTCCTAGTTTCTGGGGGTTTTCTGGCAACCTTTGACATTCCTTGGCTTTAGAAGCATCCCCTCGATGTCTGCCTTTATCTTCACATGACATTCTCCCTGTGCGTGTGTCTTTGTGTCCAAATTTCCCCTTTGTATAAGGACACCAGACATAATGTCCTAGGACTCATCCTTATGACCTCATCTGAATTTAACTGATTACATGTGCAATGACTCTATTTCCAAATAAGGTTACACTGTGAGATAATGGGGGATAGGACATCAGCATATGAATTTTGGGGAGACAATTGTGTACCCAGAATACTTTACCAGATCAGATTATTGAGAGGCAAAGGTTTGTTTCTGAGTTAATCTAACTTATCTTCCCTTGGGATATGTTCTCTTTCCTCTAGCCCACTGCCAGTACGCTTCTATGACACCTTCCCATTGGTGCCCAGACATAAGTGCCATACCAAGGAGGAGAGAGGCAGGAGTGGTCTGCCCCAGTGGAGATGAGTATTTTATCACTCATGTTGTTTAGAATTGTTGGTGCAAGGTGATAATCAAAAGCAAATGAACTTTTAGTTGGTTTTATTATTGTTGTTAAATTCTCTACAGACAATGCATCCCTTTATTGCCAGCACCCAGGGAGGATTGCTCCCACTGCCCTGCCCTTGACACGCCACTGCCGGACCTGCCCAGACATAGCTCAGTTCACCAGTGGGAATGGCATAAATGATTTCCCAGGAGGTTCCTCAATCCCTATGCAAATAGAATTTCACCAGACCTCATCCACGCATGCGTACACATGCCCAGATATGCTCGTTAAGAAAAATTATCCAAAACTTGTATAGGGCCAAGACAGTACAAAATGACCTTCTAAAAACATACTGGGGTATGGTTTAACGAGCCCATTTGTCTGTGGAAATACATTTTATGGCTCTGTTATCTATTGCTTTTTTTTGGAAATGGGTGTTCACTTTATTTTATTTTATTTTTTGGAAATGGGTATTCACTTTATTATTTTTGTAATAGATCTTTATTGGAGTATAATTTCTTCACAATACTGTGTTAGTTTCTGTTGTACACCAAAGTGAATCAGCCACATGCATACATATGTCTTCATATCCCCTCCCTTTTGAGGCTTCCTCCCACCCTCCCTAACCCACCCCTCTAGGTCGTCACAAAGCAACAAGCTGATCTCCCTGTGCTATGCTGCTGCTTCCCACTAGCTAACTATTTTACATTCGGTAGTGTATATATGTCCATGCCACTCTCACTTCGCCTCAGCTTCCCCCTCCCACCCCGTGTCCTGGAGAGCTACATGTGAAAGAGTGAAATTAGAACACGACCTAACATCATACACAAAAATAAACTCAAAATGGATTAAAGGCCTAAATGTAAGACCAGACACTATAAAACTCTTAGAGGAGAACATAGGAAAAACACACTTTGACATAAACCACAGTAAAATCTTTTTTGACCCACCTCCTAGAGTAAAGGAAATAAAAACAAAAATAAACAAATGGGACTTAATTAAACTTAAAAGCTTTTGCACAGCAAAAGAAACCATAAACAAGATGAAAAGACAGCCCTCAGAATGGGAGAAAATATTTGCAAATGAAACAACAGACAAAGGATTAATCTCCAAAATATATAAACAGCTCATGGAGCTCAATATCAAAAAAACAAGCAATTCAATTAAAAAATGGGTGGAAGACCTAAATAGACATTTCACCAAGGAAGACATACAGATGGCCAAGAGGCATATGAAAAGATGCTTAACATCACTAATTATTAGAGAAATGCAAATCAAAACTACAATGAGATATCACCTCATGCCAGTCAGAATGGCCGTTGTAAAAAAATTTAGGAACAATAAATGCTGGAAAGGGTGTGGTGAAAAGGGAACCCTCCTGCACTGTTGGTGGGAATGTAAGTTGATACAGCCACTATGGAGAACAGTGTGGAGGTTCCTTAAAAAATCTATTGATAATTAAAGACTCAGATTCTGTGACGTTACATATTAACTTCATGTAGGTCTTGTCCAGCAGAGATGCAAATAATTTTTCCAGTTGAAAAGATAAACCCTGTAAGGCATTCACCTAGCAATCTTATTGTTACTTTTTTTCTTAAATGCCTATAAATATCCAGTTCCTCAAAATATTTTTTGATCAAATTTATCATCTTAGTGGGTCCATTATTAATTAGTTAGTATATCTTTGATACCAGTCAAAATGTATCAGTCAGCAGTAGAAAGATATGCTTAGGCTGCATCCCAATTTTTATAGTTTGTGGCTTATTCCACAAGAACTACTTAATGTTCTGAAGTATGATTAATGAAGACACTGATATTTCTTCTGTTTAAAATATTTCTGCCTCTTCTTCCCTTTGACTCCTGTCAATGCTTCACCCTTTTTTACTCAATGTGGGAAAAAGCCACCAATAAAAGGAGAGGGAAATTTTGTTCTAATACACGTACAAGAGCATTTAGAAGGAAACTTTTGAGTAGAAAATAGAGTGAAATGTGTATCGGTTGAACTGTATACTTACCGCACAATGATAGTTAATCTCTGGGCAGATGATGTCTGAAGAGAGAGGCAACGTGATTTCTCACTGGTGGGAAAACCGGGAAAGATACTGGAAATTCATTCTCTCTAGGACTCTTTCCATGTTTCCTGAGTATGCAGCTTTCTGTTTTTTCAAAAACCTAACCAATATGTGATTGATTATGAAGAGAGATGGCAAATTCCCTGTTTCACTGAAGTTAAAATTTCTTTTTCAAGCTCCCAAGTTGGTCACTGCTGTGTATATTCCCAGGTTTTGGTTGTAGAAGAGGATGTTAAAATGGAAGGTGTGTGGTAGAGACCTTTATGCACTAATATTAGACATTAAAGTGAGTTGCAAATCATCACCTTGTAGGATTTCCAAGAAGGAAATCAGAAGTCAATTACTCCCCTAACATTCATGAGGATTATAAAAAATGTCTAGATAGGTGGAGATGAAGGGAGGATTTGTGGCAAGGATTTCTTTGAAGAGAGCTATGCTGAGTCCCATCCACCATCTTTTCCCTAAGATAAGGGGCAAGGAGTACTTTGTCTTTAGAGAGAGATGGCAACAGAGCTACTCTGAGAGCTTGTCTTATGTCCCTTGAACTTGGAAGACACAGTGGTTCTCGGATGTGGAAGATTAGTTTATCATTAAAACATGGTTTTTCCCTCTCCATCTCCATGAGTAAAGTGTACCTCACCTGCCCCTTGACTCATCACTGTACTATGTGGCTTGATTTGTCAATGGGATGTTAACAGCTGATTCAGGCAGGGGCTTAGAATATGCTTGCATGGTTGGGCATGGCTCTTGGTGCCTCTGCCTTTGTCATGAGAAGAACATGCCTGGCTAGCCCCTGGTCCAAGGAGAATGAAAGATTCGTGGAACAGGCCTGCTGCTCCAATCAATCCACATGTGTAAGAATCAACTATTATTTTAAGCCACTGAGATTTGAAGTTGTTTGCTCTGCAGCATCCTTGTGGTCTTGGCTGATTGCTATCTTGTCTTACTGCTTTGATGGTAAAGAAAAAGAGAGCTGCTGCTTGCTGCATTAGAATCAGCCCCCACTGTCAGTGCATCCAAAGACATGCTTGAGTGTTTCCTATGGACTGGATGTGCACTCTGTGTTGGAAAGAGACTTAGCATGTGAATTGTGTCAGGCAAGGCTGACAGATTTGGTGAGTAAAGAAACAATGATCTCTTATTTTAGTCAAATAGCTTATTACTCATATAGACAGCAAAATCAAGAGTAGCAAATGTACTAGTTTTCTGTGTTCCTTGTTCCACAGGACAACACCAGAACAAAAGGGGCTAGATACTACAACATGAATAATGGAACATCCTGGCCTTGAAAAGCCCATGCCTTGCTGCAGGTAAGCCATTTTACAGCCTGCAGATCTACCCTAAGTGGGAGTGAGACAGAAAGCCTCCGACCTTGTCAGAATCCAGGAGGCACTGAAGAACCATCTGGTGACAGCCTCCCAGGAAGACAGAGAGGCAAGTGAGAGATGGCCTTGTAGCAGCTCCTTTCACACTATATATCATCATTAGTCCTTCAGCTCAAAGGAGTGTTTGAAAAGACTGCTGCCAGAAGTATTTTCAGATTCCAAAATTGCAAGCAGATTTTCAAGTGCCAAGAAGAAATCTACAGCAATATTTATTAAAAATGTTCTAGCTCCATTTATAATTATAGAGATTATCAGAGATCTTTTTAAGGCGTAGCCATGGATGCAAGTAATCACAACGCAGAAAAATTTTCCTTTGTGCAATACTGTATGTATATGTATATATATAGTATATATTATATAACATATATACATATAGGATAATACATGTATTATCCTAAAAAAACTTGCTTGTAAGGCTATTGTGAATAAAATCCCTTCTAAACGAGAGTTCAAAATAATAGCAAATTTTTGCGAAGACTCTCAAGTTGAGTTAGAATTTAGAAAACTTTTACTGCCTTTAGGGAGGTAATACAAATACAAATTTTAGTAAATATTTGCAGAAAAGCACAGAAAATATATAGTCAGAGTTGAAGCAAAGAATAGATGATTTTATGGAAAGTGCTGGCTGACCTGCCCATACTCTGTGTAATGCTGCTCAAGCAGCATTTGATGTCCTTTCTATTGGCATTGAGGTAATTGTCATGAAATTCTTGTACTTTGGCATTTGTATTGTCAGAATTGAGCAATTAAAGGATTTTTGTGATTTTGTTGACATTTAGTATTTTTCAATCTTCTCACATTCCGAAAGCCCATTGTCTCTCTTTGACAAATGCAACTGAGAGAATCCTCAGTTTATCTGAAGCATTGAAATCATATTTTTATTCTGAAGGGAAGCCCCCTCCCAAATTCTTATTGACTTTTAAAGTAATCTATTGAGGGAAGTCTACTTATTTCTTATCACTCACAGTTTTCAATATCTCTTTAGCAATAGGATTATGCAAATTAAAAGAAAAGCAAACAGTGTTATTGAAGACTCTATTGCTTAAAGAAACTCATCAAATGTGTTAAAGAAAAATGAAAGAAAAATTTATCCTTTTAAGTGTCAAGGCTGTTCTTAAAAGGACAAACTTACTTATGAACAGAAAAAGAAAATCTGACATGAAGTGGATAATTATTACAGTACTTGCCATGACTATCTTTTGAAATGGATTTCATCCCATAAAGAATTCAATTATGTTATATGGATGTTACTAAATACTCTTGTAGTATGTGTAGTGTTGAAGAAGGGATTGAAATTTGATGATCATGCTCTTTCTTTTTTGTCAGTGGACAACATTTAAAAAATTGTTGATCAAGAGATTCATTGTAATCCTGAAGAATGGAAAAGCAAGCTATGCCATGAAAGATAGCATTGTGTGTTGCAAAAAATCAAATTTGAAGAGAAGTCTTAGAGTTGTTAATTTTATGCAAGTACAAGTTCAGTGTACTGGCTCATAATGCTAATTTGACCATAGCATCTCATTAATGAATGTTCAATGGACAACAGAACAAAATAAGTTGGATGTGACCAACCAAAATAAGTTGGATGTACAAGCTATGTTACAATGTGATGGGAAACTAGACTGTAACTGTAAAAAATTTCATAAGCAAATTCTGCAAAATAAGTAACTTGTCAGGAAAGCCAAATCAGCAGAGAAATATTATTAAAGAAAGAGGTATGTAATTTAGATACTTATCAGCTATTTCAGATAGACAACAAGTAATTTTTTTAGTATCATATATGTCATGCAGTATTCTTCTTTTGTATCAATCTACAATGCATGGGCAATTTGAAATAATTATCATTTACCTGAGTATGCCATATCTTTATTTGCTTAATCCTACAGCCCTGGTCAAATGGAGCATGTCTCGGGGCTCTCTTAAGCTATTTAATTTACTTAGGAACCAATCTTTGACACTAACAGATCATGAAAGAAAAAGGAAAAAATCCATGATAATTATATGGTCTTCAGGTAGACCTAGAACTCTGGAAATTGTCTGGTCCAACAGGAGAAGAAATCTGATCACTAAAGATGGCCTTTCAGCTCTGCCTCAATAGCCTAACAGCTGGAAAGATGCAAGTAGACAGCCGATACACTTGTATAAATTTTCATTACTTTGTAGACTTTTTAAAAGTCACAGTTTACATAAAAATAACTTGTGACTCTTTCTGACTGTAGACAAAGCTAACGTTGAGCCCTGGAAGATGCTTCCCTTGAAGGAGTTTGAGCACAGAGGAATGTGTAATCTGTCTGCCCGAGGCTTGCCCATCCCTGGGGGCAGCTGGGAGTCTCTGGGTTGCATTTTTAGTGTTTCTTAAGTAGCAGCAGCACTTCCATTAACATATTCCCTGGTTAGAAGGTAAACTTCATTCATAGAAATGTTCTCTAGGGTTCTCCTTTCTTTCTATAATGCTTCTCCTAATGGCCTCTCAAAACATTACATTTTCTGTCCTTGTTTCAATTTTACACCAAGAAGCATGTTGCTGTCTCCTGGTTTGAGTGTAGGGTTTAGCAAAATCCTCATGCCATTCTATTGCTTGCAGGTTACTGTTAGGAGAGGTGATGAGGAACAGCAGAAGAGCCAGCATGTGGGATTCACAGAAAAGTAAGGCAGCACTTCGGGTAACAGAGATTCTTCAACAATGGGATGGTGACGGAGGGAGGATGCACAGGGGTGCTAGCTGGGCATCCAGGACATGCCCGAGAGGCAACTCACCAACCTGAGGTCAGCCTTAAAAGGTGAAAGTGGAATTCAGGATACACTAGTATTTAAAAATAAAAGGAAGGCTTTGGTGGAAAGAGCAGTGGATTCACACTCTTATAGATTTATATAGTGATAGGTCCGAGTTCAAGTTTTTGCCAGAAAAAAATCAGTCCCTCACACTGTTTCCTATTTTGAAAAAACATATGGGTGGGATGACTTTCTCACAAAATTGTTGTGAGGAACACACACAACAGGGACTGAGTAACTGTTATTTGTCTTTCCCCTTCATTTATTCATGACTCTATAGAGTCATTCAATCTACAGATATTTATTGAGCACCTACTGTGTGATTGTACTCTGGCGGGTGTTAGAGATATAATGAGGACCAAACTCCCTCCCTCCAAAAAAGCCCAAAGCCCATGATTCTGACCCTTTATGGTTATTACACTGGTAGAGGAGACAGAGCTTAATAAGACATTAGACATCAGACTATAACTGGAATGCTTGATATGAAGGGGAGATTTTGGTGCTATTAAGAATACACATTATCGGGCTTTAGGTAAGGCTTCCCTGAGAAAATTAAAATTGAGTATAGATCTGGGAGTTCCATGGTGACCTAATTTTTAGGATTCCAAGCTTTCACTGCCGGGGCCCGGATTCAACCTGGTCAGGGAACTGAGATCCTGCAAGCTGTGTGGTGCAGCAAAAAAAAAAAAAAAAAAAAGGAGTGTAGATTCAAAGGATGAGTAGGAAATAACTGGGCTAACAGGGACTAGCATGTGCAACGTTGGGAGGGAGCATGGGGCACCCCAGGAAAGGATAAAGGCCATCAAAGATAAAGCATATTGGAAACCATAAAGGAAAGTGGAGAGGGTTAGCACATGGTTTAGTCTTATTTGCAAAGTTGAAGGAAATGATGTCAGAACACTCCTATTAGCCCTAAAATTCAGTACATATAACTTCATATTCCATATTGTGGACTGACTCAGTGCAGAGCAATCGATTAGATTTTCCTTAATGTTCACTCACTTCCATTATTTATTGACCAAAGTAACCAGATCATAAGCAATTATTTCAGTTTTCTTAATAACACATTAGCTTGATTACAGCAATAATTGTGAAAGATGACCCCGTTAATTGGTTTAGGGGAAAATGGGTTTTCCCATATATGTAGGGCTTAATGTAACCTAATATGGTTTGGTTACAATCCAGTTGGAAATGGAAAGATGTGTTCATGACAAGCTAGTTTAGGCTTTAAAAATATGTCTTTGTTTATGATCTTGTAGTACTGATCTCATATTGAACTGACATGACCTGATATATTATGTGTGGCTTCTAGGGCCCAAGGATATGTCCATATATATGTCAGACAGCCCACGTCAGTAATGCAAACCTTGAGTGTTTAGCAGAACAAGATACTGCACTATAGTGTGAGAGGGCTAAGACGCATGACAGATCATATCTATAGTGTTTATCCCCAGATATAGGTTGGGGGATCAAGCCTGAGATTTGGAATCACCCAACCTGGGGTTTGAATCTAAGCTTGACCATGAGCTGTGTGACTTTGGGCAAATGACCTAAGTTGTGTGGGGCCTCAGGTTCGTCATCTGTAAAATGGGAATTATAATGCTTATTTCTCAAGATTAAGTGAAATCAAATACACAAAGGTAGATGTCCAACGAATATTTATTACTTTATCACCTTTCTTTATAAGTTAATTGAGGCGCCTGGACACACACAACGAGGAAACTGATGACCCCAAATAGCAGTTCCCGAGGACAGAAATGAGGTCCACAAGGAATGACAGTAGAGTCCAGTGGAGAGGATGTCAGGACAGAACTCAAGAAGAGAGGACAGTCTCTGGCCTCAGAGGATTCATCACCCAGAGTTGGGAAGTCAATAGTGGTGACTACTGGACCTATTAGACCCATCTGCAAAGGGGCTGGTGTGTTTGAGAATCACGGAATAACTTGGGAATATCTGTAGCTAAAAAGACTAATATGCAAACAGCTGTCCTTTGCTCTCCATGCAGAAAAACCACTGCTCTAAATGAATTCTTTTATTTCTTCAGCTCAAAAGACACAGACTCAAAAGGCCTGAGGGGAACTGATCTGTCATAACTAGTGTGAAGTCATTGTTTTTCTCAGGAGATCTACACAGAGGACCTGGCTACACTTATTATTATCAACTCAGAAAGAAATAGAACTCTCATTCTGAGGAAGCCAGTTTCAGTTTTCCAAGATCCTAAGGATCCCTCAGCCTGCAAGAGAATTCTGTTGGCGTTTGCTTGGAGTTGACTGCAATTTGTGTTAAAATCACCATCCCATTAGCCATAGAACTATTAATCTTCTTATAGACTGTTAGACAGAAAACCACAGGCAGTGAAATAACAGCTGGTTGGGAGTGATGAAACTTTAAAGGGCACAGTTGAGAGGCCTGGTGTGAAACCACACCAAAGCCCAGCGTTCCAGCAGCAAACTCGATTGCCATCCCAGGTAGGCTGGCTGAAACACATTCTTAGCTGGAAAGATCCTCAAGGTGGGTGTGAGGAGCCTGGGATGCCCTGTTACTCATGTCACTCGCTACATAAGCCTTGGAAGAGGAAGCCAAAAACTAAAATCTCTGAGCTCACACAAATTCTGACCAGCCTACAGCACATTTCTCTCTCTCCACTTCCCACACTTACCCTTGTCAGCCACGGCACAGGCACTGGCAAACTGCCCGGAGAAAGGTCTGGACATAGGTTGGGGAATTTATTATTCTATTAGGACTCATATTTGCTCTCAGAGCAATTTTCTCAGTACCCAGCCTGGGCTTTTTCTCTGTGCTGGTTTAAAGAGCTATGTTATTTAAGCAAAATTTAGTCCTAAGATTCCCAAGACTTAAAATGAGGATAACGGTAGCCAATCGGGTCAGCCACAGGAGGATTATGGCTTTAAGGACAGGACCTCTGCCACATCTCAGAGCTCCCAATGGCTCTCAGTAGTCTCCAGGTCTGGATATGTTAAATTGGACTTGGTACAGTTATAAAACCACCCAGCCTCGTCCCATGAGCCAAGCAAAAATATCAATGAGAAACAGCAAATGCTGATACTCAGCTGGAAATTGTCACAGTTGGGGCTGCAGAGTGTAGGGGAAAGAGTGCTCCCCTTGAGAAAGAGCCAGTGGAGCCCAGCATCTTTGGTGCAGGATGGCATTTTCCTAGGTGCCTGTGAGATGTGCATCATGGTAACTACTCAAGAGTTACCTTAGCTACTTTTCAGGGCTTTGCTTTCTCAGATGTTTTTCTTTCACTATTTGCAAAAAGAAACCTCCTCCATGAGGATGTGGAGAAATTGGAAACTTCCTATTGTTGCAGGCAGGGCAGCCACTTTGGAAAAAAGCCTGGCATTTCCTCAAAAAGTTAAACATAGAGTTACATTATGACCCAGCAATTTCACTCCTAGGTATATACACAAGAGAACTGAAAACATATGTCCACAAAAAACTTATATTCAAAGGCTCATAACACCATCATTCATAATAGCCAAAAAATGAAAACAACCCACGTGTCCATCAACAGATGAATGCATAAACAAAATGTGGTATATCCACACAATGGGATATTATTCAGCCATGAAAAGGAATGCAGTACTGATATATTCTACAACATGGATGAAATTTGAAAACATAATGCTAAGTGATAGAGAAGTTGGATGCAAATTATGATTCCATTTAAATGAAATGTTCAGATAGAGACAGAAAGTAGATCAGTGGTTGCCTGGGACTGGGGTGGGGGCCATAGGGAGTGACTGCTAATGCATATGGGGATTCTTTTTGGGGTGATAAAATTGATCTGGAATTAGATAGTGGTGATGGTTGCACAACGTAAATATACTAAAACCCAATGAGTTGTGTAATTTATAAGGTGAATTTCATGGTATGTAAAAATATCTGAATTTGAAAAATCTCCTCCAAAGTGAAAAGACACTCTAGAAACTTATAGCTAAGAGACAGAATCTAGATTTGAGTTTGGAGGTTCACATGCTTACTTTGGGCCTTGCATAGACACGTTTCATTTTGAGCACTTTATAATGTCTATAAAAAGATACTTTTTTTGAAAAGGTAAAATCATGAATTTCAAATATCAATAAATATAAATAAAACAAATATAAAATGAACCCATATCAGAGGCTTTAATTATTAATTAATGAGCAAATTAGTAAGATATAACAGCAGGTTCAAGGAGTATTCAAAGAATGAGAAATAGATGAGCAGTAAGGGGTAATGAAATGAACCTTAAAATAAATATAAAACTAGCCTACCCACAGGGCAATAATCAATTGTGTTCCACAGGACATAATGTATTTGCATTTCTATGGACAAGACTCATATGCATTATTATCGGTATTCTTCAATTTACAAATTTGTGAAATAGCTCAAAGTCAATAAAAGGCAGAGGAAAAACCCCAGAAAGATGTGCTAGAGAGGCAATATAGTAAACAAAACTTTTTGCTCATTTTAAAGTTCATAATTTTTCTTGGCTTATTTAAGATATTGTAGGTACTTTGAAGGTTGAATGGAAGAGTGAATGAATACGATTGTTTTTTAAAATGTATTTTGTTTTAGTCAGGAGTAGTCAGACTTAAATATTCCATAATAAATGTCAGTCATGTCAATCATTATCCCGTTGACACGTATTTATTTAGAAGCTACCCAGTGCCAGGTCAGGAACTTACAATTTAGTTGGGGTAGGCTGGATGGGCTGAACAAAAAACATCTGAATATGGAAGTGATTCCCCTCTTAATGCGAAACACAGCACAGAAGGGAGTCCAGAGGAAGGAGAAATCACTGTGGGTTGAAACAACCTGAGAAAGGAAGTGGTATTTTGAGCTGAACCTTCAACACACAACAAATAGTTAATGATCAATCACTAAAGGTAATATACTAAGATATATTATACTAAGTATAATAATAGTATAATAGTATAGTATAATAGTATAATTATACTAAGATATTATATTATCTTATACTAAGATAAGTGCTTGTGTTCAGATGACACTCAATCCGGACCTAATCTCAACTTTACTCTCTGTGTAAAGTAAGTTGGGCAAGCTACATAACATTTCTGCACCTAGTTTTCTCTTTTTCAAAATGGGACTAATAAATAAAACCTATCCCATGAATTTCTCGTGAGGATTAAGTGAGCTAGGAAAGGTAAAGTGCTGGAAGCAGCATGTTGCATATAGTAAACTCACAATAAATAATACTTATGTCCGTTAAACTGTTACTGAGTTCCATTTCTTGCCCTGTAATAGCACAAAGTCAGGAGGCAAGATAACTGTGTACAGGGAAGGGGAGCTGATTTCTTAAAATGCCTATAAAGTGAAGGCGCTCCCTGACACTTTTATATACATCATTTCCTCTAATTCTTACAATAAACTTGTGAGTTAAATATCATCACACCCTTCTTAAAGGTTAGGAAAGGGGGCCCACAGTGTTGATTAAAATCCTGGTTCATCTTGGGTTGAGAATCAGTGTTTGCCATATATATGCCCTGTGCTCAGAGCAGGAATATATGTGCATTGTGCTGAGAGAACACAGAGGGGGAATCCTTCCCTATCAAGGGAAATATTTTGGCAGGGGGAGAGGCTTCCAGGTTGGGAAATGGCTTAGATGGAGACATGAAGGCAAATGGGAAATGGGAAATGAGAGGTAGGTTCTATAAACAATGGCAATAACACATGTAGCAATGACAAGACAAGAGGAAAGACTAATAATATCTTTATGTTTGGAAGAAAACACAGAAGGAGAAGGAAAGAAGGCTGAGAGTGGTGCTCTCAGCAGGAGCATGTAGAATAGATTTAACTCCTTCAAGCCTTGCCATTACCCTTAGATCAGTGTTGTCAAGCATTTCATTGTAGCATCAGGATCCTATTGTTCAAACACAACCTAAAATAATTCAGTTAAAAATGGACCTCTGATTGAGACTGAGGCTAGTTGGGGGCTTAGAGTCTTGCCCACTTGGCCTTCTCTGCCTCCATTTGCCAAAAGACAGAACTTGAGGAAAATCTTTGGGGCCACAAAATTTTCCATAGCTCCCTGGTTCATGGAACACTGTGCAGAAAAACTGAGCTGGATAGAAATGACAGTCCACCTAAGCAACGTAGAATTCTACACACAGTGGGCAGCTGTCAGAGGTCAGAAATAGGTGATGTCAATAGTGGTGAGGGCAATGATTCAGGCCAGTGGGGAGGAGTGAGGTAATTCACAAGAATAAAATATCTGGGTCAGATCCACAAAATCATGGTAGTAGACTGGAACTCAATAGTGTAAAATGTAGATCAGAGAGCAGAAGCACGTAAGAGGGAGGCAAAACTTCCAGTATCTTTGAGGTAAAACAGCTGTTTGTGGACTTCTGGTGACTTTTATACTCATGAGAGCTTGACCGTCTGGCCTAGTCACTTTCTCTGAACATCTGTATCCAAATATGTATTCTACTGTCCATATAAAAGACAGAGTCACATCTTGTGGTTGGCCAGGAGAAATAGCAGGAGGGTTATCAATCCCAGGTGCTTCTTCATATCCAACTAGGAGGGTGGTTTAAGCTTGAGGTTTTGTGCCAAGACCTCTTCATCATCTGAACCACTGTTTTCTGAGACACTTGATGGGGGATTCTATTGGCTGAAAGTCACTAGGTGTCTGAGGGTTCAACTTACACAGATCAATAGAGAGTTACCAATATATTTGATGGATCTTGTCTCTGAACCTAAGCCCTAGTGATTTCAAGGTCACACTGCTCCTGGTTTTCAATTTCAAATTTTCTTTAATGAAGAACCTTTAGAGAATCAATAAAAAATGTTCCAGCCAGGCTGCTGATGACAGAATATGGCCTTTCAGTTATAAGAGAAAAATATATATTGGACCTCCACTTGGCAAAGAAGGGAGGCAAAGAAGAGTCTAAGTTATGGAATTTTCTTTGCAAATTGTGAACGTCTTTGTGTATAGTAGTTTGTATAATATTCACTAACGGTTATTAGAATCTGATAAGCTTCTTTCTTGCTTATAACAGACCATGCATGATGAGAGTAACAATCTAATTATCCAAACTGCTGGTATCCAAGATACTGTCTCCCAAGATTAATGTGTTTGCATTATGAGTTTCCCTCTGAGTGAGAGACAGTGGTCCTAAATAAATTGCACTGAATTGCTGTAATGAACAATGGAAATAAATCAGCTTCTCATGTCAATTCTAGGTGTGAGTGATTTCCACTGTTGATAGAACAAGGCCAGTTTTGTGTGTTAGAATTAAAGCAAAGCAATTCTGTGGACCATAAAAAACCATGACAGTCCTTCTTGGTTAATGAGCTTGCTGCTCTTCTCGAAGCTCTGTCACCTGCAATTGTCCTTTTTATTATTCCTTTCTGCAGATGTTCATTTCACCCCGTGGCTTTCAACCCTGCCCAGATGCCTTTGCATAGTCCCAGAGACTAGACTGTCTGTGGCAGAGACACCCTGACACTGGGGTTGCTTCTAACATAGTGATTGAAAAGAGACTCTGGAGGCACATTGCTCAAGTTCAAATCCCAACTTCTGTATCTACTATGCACCCTGCAAAGTACTTAACCATTCTGTGTTTCTGTTTCATTGTCTGTAAATGGGGATGATATTGCACAAAAATTTAAACTTTTTATGAGGACAAAATAAATTCTACACGTAGAATGTGTAGAATAGTGCCTGGCACATAGTAGGTCTTAATAACGTGAGTTCTTAATATCTTCATTATTACTATATAGTATGATGGAAAGTGTCCTGGATGTGGAGTCAAAATCGCTGGGTCCAAACCCTAGTTCTACTAGTGGAATTCCAGATCGAAGAATTTGGGAGGGAAATGTTATTTCAACTCTGAAGTCTGTTTCCCATCTATAAAAGGGGGCAAAGTCTACTTTATGGAGTTCGAGAGGATTAAGTAGGAAAGCACGTGGAAGCAGGGGTAAATTACATAGTGGTCAAGGGTGTACGACATGGAACCACACTAAGCTGGGCACATATGTCAGCTAGCTATGTGGCCCTGGGGAAGTTATTTTTCCTTTCTAGACCTTAGATTTATTTGTAAAATGGGGATAGCAGTGCTATTTATTTCTGTGAGGATTAAATGTTTTAGCAGTTTCTGGCCTGAGTTCCACTGAGAAATCAATAAACAGCAGTGAACCGTGTTGTCAATAGAACACACAACCAACACCTAGCCCATAGGTGATACTCAGTGCACCCGTTTTCTACCTCCTTCCTCTCTTTCCCCACCCACCCCTTGGGACCTGCCAGCAGCCTCCTCCCCCCTGCACCCAGTTAGGACTTGCTTGTCGCGGTAGCCACAGCTCTCAGCCCCCTTCTCCCCGATATGAATTATACCTTATTTCAGGGGCCTCAGCTCATGGAATGACTATTTCTTCTCCTACTCATACTAACACAGGGAATAACACTTCACATTTTTCTTTTTGTAATGCTTTGCACTTTCCAGAGGGCTCATATGACAATAAAATCCTATGGAATAGGGGTATTTATTAGCACGGTTCAACAGATCAAGGGAGTGTGGGCAAGAACTCACATTTATGGAGGGGCTAGGATGTGTCAGACACTCATGAAATAGATCTCATATCCCAGTTATGCAGATGATGAAGATGAAACTCAGGGAGACCAATGGGCTTGCTCACCATAACACAGATGGGAAGATCCAGAGATGAAAATCAACAATGGGTCTGTTTGCACAGAACACAAACTTATGGTTACCAAAGGGGAAAGAGGGGAGAAGGATAAATTAGGAGTTTGGGACTAGCAGATACAAACTACCATATATAAAATAGATAAACAACGAGGTCTTACTATATAGCACAAGGAACTATATTCACTATCTTGTAATCAACTAACAGAAAAGACTCTGAAAAAGAATATATATATACTTATATATGTATAATTGAATCACTTTACTGTACACTGGAAACTAACACAACACTGTAACTCAACTATATTTCATTTAAAAAAAAGGGTCTGCTTGATTCCCAGAGCTTGAAGTTTTAACACAAATCACGGAAAGAGTCAAGGACTTGCCACAAGTGTATTATTACTAAAAATTGGTAGGGAGAAGATTATTTGAATGCAGAGTTTGGTTTTTGCTCTCCTGAGTAAAGAAAATAGTGAAATGTCCTGAATAAGTCAAGAATCTGCCCCTAAGACACTCATAGTCCGTGAAACTCATTTGTACAAAAGGGATATTTGTATAACATGCAATCATTCTGAAATAACCTTTTAGTAAAATCAAAACCTGCATTGTACAATATGGTAGCCATTCATTCTATGTGAATATTTACATTTAAGTTTAAACCAACTGAAATTAAATACAATTAATGCAATTAATGCTATACTCTCTGGGGTCTCCGGCCAATACTGCCTGAGTCAAGAGCTGGGGAAAGTCATGCCCTGCAGGAACACAGCACCATAGAAACTGCATTCTTCCAGCAGTGAAGAAAAGAGCCTGCTCTTCCAGGGACTGGGGGGCAGGATACCCCACAACCAGGAACAGAAGCTCTTCCTTCCTCCAGTCTCCCTCCTAGAAAATGAAGAAGGGGCATGAAGAAACTTGGGGTAATGGAAATATTCTGTGTTGATTGAGGCAGTGGTTTTATGGTTGTAAACATCTGTCATCTAGAAAATGAAGAAAGGGCATGAAGAAACTTGGGATAATGGAAATATTCTGTGTTGATTGAGGCAGTGGTCTTATGGGTGTAAACATCTGTCAAAGCTCATTGAATTTTATATTCTAAAGGATGTAATTCCTTGTATGTAAATTGTACCTCAATGAAATTGATTTTTAAAAAGAAATATATGGTAAACTCTCAACAGACACAAGTGCATGCTTGTACACCACCCACCACAGACACACTAAGCCCAAGTTCAGATGGCTAAAATGAAAAAGACAGAAAATACCAAGTTCAGTGAAGATGTGAAGCAACTGGAACTTTCCTAACACTGTTGGTGGGAAAGAAAAATGTACAGTGTTGGAAAACTCTTTTGCAGGAACTATTGAACCTGAACATATGCATACCTTTGTCCAACAATTCCACTCCTAATGAATAACAGAAATGCAAACATATGCTCACCAAAAGATGTCTAGCAGAATATTCATAGCAGCACTGAAATGTTCAGAACTTCAGATTGGAAGATATCCAAATGGCCATAATAGATGAATGGGTTAACCCATTGTTGTATATTAATATAATGGAATATTAAATGGCAATGGCAAGAGACAAACTATAACCACACAATGTGGGTGAAGCTTATGAATACCATGTTGAATGTAAGAAGACAAATGGGCATGAAAGAGTATGATTATTCCATTTATTAAAAAATTCAAAATAGGCAACAAGTTATGATTAAGAGTCAGGGTTGTGGTTACTCATGTGGCGGTTAGTGACAGGAAGGGGGCATTGAAGGGCTTCTGGGTGCCCTACTGCATTCTTTCTTGATGTGGGTGATGGTTACATGGCGTGTTCAGTTTATAAGTCATTGCATTGTGCCCTTATGGTTTAAGTCCTTTTCTATATGTATGTTATGCTTCAGTAACGAGTTTACTTAAAAAAAAAATTTTTTCAGCACTGCTTAGTACGCTCAGAGCTCACAAACAATTGGGTTTGAATCTGTTTTAAGTGAACTTGTGCTTCTTCAGAGGGAATGAGCTGTTACCATTTTAGTATGTTGTGAATCTGTTCTCCTTGAGGACCCCCCAAGGGTCATCTGCAAGAGCATATGGGGTTATCACAGGCAGGACAATATAAGGTGCTCTTCAACTCCCTGTTGATGGGAGGAGGAGGAGGACCCAGGCTGGAGCAGAGACAGCACTCCTGGTCCAAGGCTGAGAAGCCCTGGAATAAGAGCAGGTGAGTCTCCTTCCGTTGGTACAAGTTTAAAGGGAAAGGACTTCAGATTTTTTCACTTTACTTTACTCTGTTAGCTGTCTGTCTGTCTAATTTGTGCATCAAGGCAAAAGAAAACTTAAAGATAGGCCAATGACATTGGTGTAAGCTTGGGTGGTGGATGGTAGTAAGGCATCCTAGCGTAACAGAGGGAACTCAGGCCTTGCAGACACACATGCCTGAACTTGAACTCTGAATCGCCATTCCTTGGTGTATCTGGGTAAACTTGGAGAAAGTTATGAACTCTTTCAGAGCCCCAGATTTCTCATGTAAGAGAGAAGAGATACATTTCACATTTGGGGTAAGTACTAGCATTAAAATATTAGCATTAAAGTTCTACACACTTTTTTGACCATGATCTTCATGAAGATAAACTTTTAACATTTTACACAGGGACCCAATACAACTTTACATACATGCACACGCACAGAAACAAAACATTTTACAAAATGATACTCTTGTTATTTGTGGTTGACTGATGTTTTTGATTCTATTTCATTTACTTATTTTTAAATAAAAAGTGCCAGTTGCAACCATTTAAATCTATTTCATCACCTACTAGGAAGCCACTGCCCACAGTCTGAAAAACACCAGCACACAACCCTTAGTGCAAGGCCCACAGTCATCAGGCGTAAGTGAGACCACCATAAAGTTTGGATCAAATAGCTTCTTTAAAATTCCATCAGAGTCTGCTGTTCGCTAGCAAAACAGGGTCTTTCCAAAGCAAAAACTCCTGAAAAGCACGGTTGTTGGTGGAACTCCTGACCTCAGTAGTGGTTCCCAACTTTGCCTCCATATTAGAATCAACTGTGCTCTAAAAACTCCCCAGACCCAAGCCACACCTCAGTCCAATTGAATCAAAACTTCTGAAGGTGAGATCCAGGCACCACTGACTCCTGAAGTGTCCCGAGTGACTCCAACGTGCAGTCGAGACAGTGACCCCTGGTCTAATGGGCCACGTGGGCGCCTGTCCCTATGCCAGCTCTTGCTCCTTCCTTCTCAGGGATCAGAGACAACTGGGCACTCAGCCACCTATTTTGTCGAGGCCCTGAATGCCTGCCAGGAGCATTACCGATTCCCTAGTGATAATACCTTGATACCTACCCACTGTTGGAAGAGGAATGAGAACTCACTTTCTCAGGCTCTGAAGCAGTGACTAAATTTGCATTTATCTGTGAATTCACCTAAAATGACATGAAGGGGCAGTCTGGTGACTTCCTCAGGCTCTTGTTGGGATCAACATGCTAACGTTGGTAAAGCACGTTGAGGTTCCTGGATCAAGTGACCGAGAGATTATGTTAACGAAGCTGTGCCATTTGGAGTTTACTATTGAGCAGAAATGAGGACAAGTGTTTCCCTAAATGGTGCACTCAGATCACACCCTGCTGTTACTTCAGCCTGCCATGTGTCTCATCATGTATACGCAGAGACTTAGCAAATGCTGGGAGAACAGAACTTTGCCTTTTTACCTGCATTCTGAAATATGTTTATGACCAAAACATCTCATAGCCCATAAGATGCTTTTCCAACCACATCAGAACATAATTGTAAAGACACCCTAAATTTTCAATCTAACTGCAGCACTTAGCCCTACCAGAAATCTCTTCCTATTAAAGAAAGTATAGCTGAAAAGTGACATAGCAGAAATGCTCAGCAAGTTTTCTTCTCTTGATTTTTGCAAGCTACCAGGGTTTAACCTCTCACAAATGAGCATTTAAAACAAAGGTATATTTGCTTCTTATATAAAAATATATTTCCACTTAGCATTTTCAGACATGCTACCATGGGAGAAGGAAAAGAGGTCTGAGAGAGCGCAAAGAGACCATCTATCTTTTGTGTGCGGTTCCGATCAATCATTCCATTTATCACATGGTACCAAGCACAGGAGTGACTGACTGTAGTATGGGACTTATCGAGCTCAGCTCTTTGAGACCCCATTTACTCTTCCAGAAGTATGTGCTCTGATTAATAATAGATGGTTAGCCACATAGTTAAGTAGAATGATTGGTACCTTTTATTGGTTGTTTTTAAGACTAATTTAGTGAAACTGGCTGACCAGAGCAGAGGTTTGTTGCTGGGCTAGCTAACAAATGTCTGCCTGTTTGTGAACTCAGAAAGCCCTCCTTCCAAAGATCAAGCTATTGGTGTTCTCTGGAAATTTGCTCCGTTATATGTGGTGCTCAAATCCTTGTGAAGACTATGGCTCCTGAGTCTTCCCGTCTTTTTTCTATAAGGATATTTCACCCTTTGGTAATTGTGGAAAAGTTGATGCTGACACATGCATCCCTCTAAGCCAACAACATAATTAGCTGTAGACAATATCCCATGGACTAGATAAAGTTTGGGAAGGGCAGACTGAAGTTTGGTTGCTAAAAACTCTGCTAAGGAATGTGGAGTAAATAAACACTTAATCCAAAACCTAAAAATCAAAAACAAAAATAGAAAGCCTGACATTACATTTAACATTACGTGCATAGGTGAGTATATATGTTGAGATTTATTGATACATTGAGTGTGGGACAGGTTTCTTCAAACACTGCCCACACCCTGTAGATAATCCTTTTATTGAAATCTCCCCAACCACTCAGGTTGAGTGGGCCATCTGATTCCCTCCTGGGCCCTGTATGTAGAGATGAGGGTCTGGAAATTCATATTGCATAAGTAACTTGGCCTTGGCCAAGGTCATATTAAGAGGAGTTGGAGAAATTGTGCTCCATCCTTTAGGAACACAAAGCAAGTGTCATTAGATATTGCAGGATACACAGCTATGACTCGCATTTTCTCAAAGGGAGTGGATGACAACTCAGATGAGTGTATGAAAACAGGTGAGGAGGGCAGTGTGCTGGCCATCAATTCTGATGCTTCCCATGGGTCAGTCACCAGTTCTGCTGCAAAGAGATATTAAACAGGGGAGTGAAGGCATCAGCACATCTTAGAATTATAGGGTCATCTAGACACCAAGATCATCTAGAGGCAAAGCTGAAGTTCCTCAGAAACAGAAAGCTACCACTGTCTGACACTTGCCTTTGTACTATCAGCTCTCTGGCAACTCACCAAGGGATTCTTACTTTCCTCTAGAACTTTCTTAAAACTTTTGCAGTCCAATGGGACTTAAAGATTAACAGGATTGATGTATAGCAAAACATTTCTGCAGGTGGAGCTACTCAGTCCATTAAAAAATAATAATACAACTAATATTCATTGAGTGGTTATTATGTGCTAGACTGTGATAATAACTGTGTGTACACTGAAGTATTTAATTCATCCAAAAACCCATGATGTAGGTCTGGTAATGTTCCCATTTTACAGATGAGGAGACTGGGTTGTAGAGTGACTCAGAAATGTGCTTAAAGCTTAGTGGTGGTCAACGGGTAGAACCGGGACTCAAATCCAGGACTGTTTGATACCAATATCCTTGCTCTGGACCTTTATACTCTATAGCTATATAGGTAGCTTCATGGGTATTTTTTCCTTGCTATTTTTCCCAAAGCAATATGGTTGCAATTATCTCCTGAATATTCTCCACCTTTCACCTCCTCCTTAATACACATTTTCTCTTATTTCTTCCCAAGCACCCAAAATATGTCCTTTCAATGATGGGAGAGCTCCTTTCTCCTAGTGTAAGCAAGATACTGTCTTTGATCTTCCATAGCTTTGAAATTATTGAATCTAGATATTGCCCAACTCTCTTGTCCATTCTTTAAGTGGAGAGAGCAAGTTTGTACTAAATGTTAAAAGTAATGGACCAATATCTAAGAAGCACTAAGAGCTCTTCCACTCAATATTTCCCCAGAATGTAGAAGTATTTCCAATTACTCTGCTTTTCTCCAAACCTAGGATCAACAAATGAATAAGAGATGTCAACTTTCATGGAAGGCTACTCACTGAATGCAGTCTGTTCTTGCTTATTGGAAAATCTTTAGCATGGGTTCTTTGTGTTTCGGTTACCATGACAATATTTGGTTCCTTACCATGTTTTCTTTTTCCAGATCTGAGGCACACTTCACAGTGCCTCACTTCACAGGAAACGTTACAACAAGTATTATTTGCTGCCTATGATGATAATCTTAAGTGGATTTCATTCACTGTCCTTTATCAGGGTCGTGCTGTTCATAAGATGACTTCACTTTGTCAAGTTATAACATTTAGCACAATTGATTTTTTCACTATTTATGTTTCAGATTTCAGCTCAAAGATCACTCGCTAAGAACTGCTTTCTTGACTCTGCAAGACTACACTAGACTGCTAAGGTCCCTGCATTATCCCTTTCATTGCATTTTCCACAATCAGTGAAGTTTTGTTTTTTTAAAAATAGGCTTTAGAGCAGTTTCAGGTTCACAGAAAAATTGAGCAGGTGGTATAGAGGGTTTCCAGACATCCCCTACCTCTACACATGGACAACCTCTCCACTAACACATCCTGTGCCAGAGTGAAGATTTGTTACAATTGATGAACCTACATCAACACATCATTATTACCCCAAGTCCATAGTTTACATTAAGGTTCACTCTTGGTGTTGTACATTCAATGGGTTGTGATAAATTTATAACGACATGTAGCCACCATTATAGTATCATTGAGTACTTTCACTGCCCTAAAAATCCTGTGTTCTGCCTACTCATCCCTCCCTTGTCCCTAACCCATGACAAGTACTGATCTTTTTACTGTCTCCAGAGTTTTGCCTTTTCCAGAATGACATATAGTTGAAATAATACATCTTTTCATATTGGCTTATTTCACTTACTAATATGCATTTAAGGCTCCTCCATGTCTTTTCATGGCTTGATAGTTCATTGTTTTAAGCACTTACTAACATTTCATTGTCTGTATGTACCACAGTTTATTTACCCATTCACCTAATGAAGGGCATCTTGGTTGCTTCCGAGTTCCGTCAATTATGAATAAATCTACTATAAACAACTGTGTGCAGGTTTTTGTGTAGACATAAGTTTTCCGTTCTTTTGGGTAAAGACAAAGGAGCACAATTTCTTGATCATATGGTAAGAATATGCTTGTTTATTTATTTATTTATTTGGAAACTGTCAAACTGTCTTCCAAAGTGGCTGCACTATTTTACATTCCCACTAGCAGTGAATGAGAGTTCCTGTTGCTCCACATCCTTGCCAGTGATTGGTGTTGTGTGTGTTTTGGATTTGGTCATTCTAATGGGTGTGTAGTAGTATCTCATTGTTTTGTAATTCCCTGATGACATATGATTTTTAACCTCTTTTCATATACTTGCTTTCCATCTGTTTGTCTTCTTTGGTGAGCTGTCTCTTCAGCTCTTTTGCCCATCTTTAAATCAGGTTGTTCATTTTCCAATGTAGTTGTTTAATGCCTGTGTTCCCTGTAGTAACATAAAGCTCTTAAAGGCCAGGGCTGTGACATTTTTCTTACTGCTGTATTCGCAGCACCTAGCTCAGGGCCTTCAGGGATTCAATAAGTGTTTGTTTAATGAAAGAATAAGTGTGTGCATGAACTTGACCACTACTCTAGTCAACCTGGTATCATTGATACCCGTATTTGCCAATTTACTCATTTCATGACCATAAGTAATTTATTTATTCTAAGTCTCAGTTCCTTATCTCTGAAGTGAAGATAATCATAAAACCAAATCTTCTGACAGGTGAGAATTATATGAGATAATAACTGAAAACACTTTGTGAACTTGGTGAACTATTTCTAAGATATTACTTATGATAAAGTCCAGCAAACTGGGCTTTAAAGAGCTATTTCAGGAAAATTTTAGGTGTAGGATAATTGTCATCTACTTCAATAATTGCAGTCTGGTTACAATAGAGCTTAATGATAACTCCTGTTAAGTGAGTGTGTTTGCCACACATGACTTCTAATCATTGCAACCACTTTGCATTGTAAGTATCATTTTTCACAGGTGAAAAACCTGCAGCTCAAAGAACTTTGGTAACTTGTGCAAGATCACAGTGACTGAGCAAGAATTTGAACCCAGGTCAGGTTGACAGCAAACCTTATGTGTTTCTACTTGTCTGGAATGGTCTCTGACAACTAAACTAAATCAGCTCAAATGAAAACTTTTAGACTGTATATTTTTAGAATTTTCTGGAAGAATAACTCAGTCTATGCAAAAGAAAATTGAGAAACTAGAGAATTTCACTGGTTACTTCGGGTGGTCTTTGAGAAAGTGTCCCGCATGCACATGCTCCCTTCATCTGAGCTGTGTGTATTGGTCATTGAGAACCTGAGGCTCTAAGCCCTCACGCATAGACGGGCAACAAGGGCTCAGGCAGGGAGTGTGGTCAGCCCTGCCTTGGCCTTGCTGTGAAGCCAGCCTCTTCACATCAATTATGGGCTGTGAGTCTTTCCCCAATGGGACTGCATGTTTCAGCCTGAGGCCCAGATATGAAGGCATGAATATGTTTGTTCCTTACCCATCGGCACAACATAAATTCAAAGATCAGACTTAACTTATGGAATGTTCTTTATTACCTACAGTGGGATTGTTTGTTCATATCTGTTCAGTGACTAAAAGACTTGACTGTCAAGAGTTGCTTTCACAGTGACCCTTCCCCCAGCATCTTGTTACATCCATAAGACTCTGCCAGAGAAAGATTAGGAGGCCACCTGGAGAACAGAGCACCTCAGAAGCAGAGTTTGGAGCTGAATCTATTCCTGTTACTCAGCCACAACACAACAGACGTAGATCTAAAGGAGTCTGTTAGAATCAGTCCTGGGCAAATTTTAGGAGGTTGACAATTGCTAGGATTTCTATTTTAGTCTAGAGTCTGAAAATGTCTTCAGTGCTTATTCTGCTACCTAGGTACATAATTCTCCTAAAGAATGCTGGTCCTTGCCCTAGTTTTTCTTTTCTAAAAGTCTTTTCAAGGCAGAAACATTTATCTTCTTTGTATTGCTGTAGATTACTTCTTATAAAGTGTATCACTTCATCTATGATAAAACTAGAAAATTGGGTAAGTGCTCTGTCATTATTGAAAGGCTACAAACAAAAATGACCTTTCTTCCCCACTCTCTGCCAGCCGCCTGCCCCCAACCAGGCCATCATCTCCGTCCAAAAACATTTGATCAGGTCTTTTAGGACCACACATGTGAAAGGGCATCCCCGTCACTGAGACTGACTTCTGCCCTGCATCAGTGCATTTTATTACCCTTATCTGCTTATTGGATTACCATTAGCTGCTTATCTTGACAAATGCACAACCATAAATATAATTTACTGGATTTTGAAACTGTAAGCCATGACTTGTTTATATCATTCTTTGTTTCCAGGCAGGATTTAGTAGTACATACATTTTATTAAGGAATCCTTCCTCTGCCTCAGTCCAGGCTAGCGAATATATTTCCCAGCTCCTTTCCCCGTTATTTCCCTGCCAAAAAGGTCCAAATAGAAACTGTTGCTTGGTTTATATCCTCCTGAAATATTTTCCTGGAACAGAAGGCTATGGCGTTTGAGCAAAATATGGTACTTCCTTCACAGCAATTTGTATGTTAGTGATGAGAATGAGCCAAAGTAAAATTCAGAAATATTCCTGACACCTATGTCTCATACATGTGCCAGCGAAGTTTCAAATGGGAATTCATGAAGTAAAGAATCTTTTCCTATTTCACCATTAATGAGTGCATGCTTTCCTTCATTTGAGCAGCGTATTATCTTATGAAACTCTTGAAGACAAAGCACCTATACTCGGAACCTGCCATGGGCGAAACTCTATTCTGCCTCAGCATCAGCTCTGGAAGTTCTTTAAAATGTCTCTTTCACTTATTCTAGAACAACCAAACCTTACTCTCTGCCTTGAATACTTTCCCACTGATTAACTGACATTTCTATTTGAAACACTTGCCTGGATTCTGACGTGGGAGACTCAGGGGCAGGACATAAACACCTGGGTTAAAACTTTTTACTTGGAGTTGAAGGCAAATCCAGAAATAGAATTCAGTGGCTTGGGCATGGGAGGGCTTCAAGAGTCTGCAGAACCTGCTAATGGACTCTGCCATCACTGCTTTTTAAACCTTGCATCAAGCTGTTCGTAAATAAGCAGGGAAGACCTGCCCTTTTGCCTGTGCATGAAACACATGCTTTCCTTACTTCAGCTTTCAGAACCCCCAAAGGGACCCCAGGCCACTAATCCAGGCTGCCTTCTGACCTGTAAAACCCCTGGGTTATCACCATATACCCTTCAGAGTTGGGAGCAGGTATAGCTCTTTCACTCACACAGGCAGATGCAAGGTAAAAGCATTTGCAAGTGATTTTATTATTTTTACCAAGTGTGCTTAAGAAAACAAAATACTCTATTCAGAAGACCCCAGAATTCGCCATCCAAATGTCTCAAACTTATGGGGTGGCCCTTGATCTTAGTATGACTCAATAAGACAACTCAAGCCCCCATCCCACCCTCCAGGAGGGACTCCTCCCAATATCCCAGGAGATTTCTGGGGGGCTCTTGGTCTCCTGGTAAGTCCACACAGCATCCAGTTTGGCAACAGGCTTTAGGTTTTGTCTTGCTGGTTTCCTTCACCCCACACTGGAAGTCACTCTGAAACCTTTCCTTCCTGAGAGTGCTACTAAGTCTTTTGTGTCTAGTGAAATTTACGGAGAGTTTGAATTAACAGAAGGAGATTACTGCAAGCAAAAACTTCACCTTGGATACTGGAAATCACTGTCCAGAGATTCCATCAGCCAATCCTCACCATAGGCAGTTTATCAGCAGCCAGGCTCTCTTGGGTACCATCTTGTCACAATCTTTTGGGCCCTCATCCTCCCTTGATGGCCCCTCTTCCTCCCTGCTTCCTGTCTCAGAACATAAATTCCTTACATGTCAGACAAGCTTTTGACTTCCTACCTCACATTAATTTATAGGGCTACATCTGCATAGGCAAAAACTTATTGAGGTCTTCTGAAAAACAAAGGATGATCCACTCCATCCAGCTATCCACATGTTATTGGCACAAATCAAGGGGCATATTAAAATATTTAACAACTGGTATAGCATGAACCTTATTAATCAGAGTGCCAGCCATAAAGCGTCACATGGCCAGACCATGTGAGCCATTAATATTCAACTGTGGGGCAACAAGCATGAACAGAAACTATGAAATTATGGTTTTCCTAGGTAGAAGTTCCCTCCTTACCAAATTCTGCAAGCACAAGTGGAGTAGTTTAAAGATGTACGCTCTCACTGGCCAGGGCAAGTCCTTTGTTTTATCTTTTCCTTCCAACTTCACTGATACTATTGATATTATTTATTAGTACATGGAATATCTAGACATAGAAAATGAACATTCATCAGATGTTTGCTGTGGGCTGGGTGCCAGACATATATAATTGAAATCTCATACACTGATGCTTGGAGGCAGGTAACATAATCCACATTTAATAAGGAAAGAATGGGAGGCTCAGAGCCCCTAAGATGCTAAATAACTTGCCCGAGGTCACACTCTTGGTAAGTCGTGGAGATGCGATTTGATCCAAGGCTTGGCTGATTTTTCAGTCCTTGCCTCTCCCTGCACACATAAGAGTGAGTTCCTTAGAATAGCTTCTCTGGTCCTACTCCCTTGCCTCTTGGGTAGACAAAGATCATAATTCAGGCAGTTGAACCTAGGAAGCAGATGGCTCCCAATAGCTTCAGCTCCTGCCTTCTGTCTCCTAAACATACACTGCACTCTTTAGAGAAAAAGTTTACTCTCCTGCCTGTAAAACCCTTAAGTTCTCCAAAGCTTCACAGCTGTGTGAAGCACACTATGCCCTTCCCCACCCGCTCCCACCCAAAAGCCCTGCTACAGAACAGTTACTTTGCAGAAAGGCTTAGATTTTATTCACAAACACCCGCTGTATTTTATCCCAAACACCTACTGGCACAATTTATTAATATTGTTGTTATAAATATTCTAGGTGAGGAATTACAATAAACAAAATGACCTAGAATATAGAAATGTTCTTATTTTCCCACCCAAGTGGAAGTTTAAGAATCTCTTTTCTCATGTTCTCCCATCTCCTACAGTGACCCTCCCAAGGTCATTGTCCACTCATTTGGGATAATGACGGGGTGACTAATGGCCATGTTGGGAAGGTGGAGATCAGGGATGTTTCTGATGGCACAGGTCTCTCCTTGTTCCTGAGCTCTTCCAATTACAATTGTATCTGCTGAGAGATGCAGACCTGCTAACTCAGAGAGAAACAAGAAATCTTGGTATTTTTTCTTGGCACTTAGAGTTACCAAGTTTCTCAAGAACTTCTTCCCTGGAGGGAAAGAAGAAAGGATTCACTGACAGATTAGACCAGAATTAGCTTTTTCATAAAGTGATCCTGGATTACATCAATTGCCATTAATGAAAGGTATCTTTTCCCTGCCAATAAGCTTCCAAATGTTCAACTGAAATCTCCAGGGCAATGCTGAGACAAAATCATGGTGGACAAGCCACCATCATCTCTCACATGGATTAATGTCTCCCCTTCCTAGCTGCTCTCAACTGTTCCCACTGTGTGTTGGGGGCCCCAAGACCACTCTCAGGCTCAGTGATTTGCTAGAAGGACAGACAGGACTCAGAAAAGTTGTTATATTCATGGTACAGTTTATTATAGCAAAGGCATACAGATGGAAATCAGCACAGGGAAAAGGCACATAGGGTGCAGTCCACGGGAAACCAGCCACAAGCTTCCAAGTGTGCCCTCCTGGTGGAGTTGTATAGGACACACATATTTCTTTCAAGTGTGACAACACTTGTGAATTGTTTCAGCCAGGGAAGGCTTGTGTCCAGGGTTTCTATTGTGGGTCAGTCATGTTAGCATGCAGCATCTACTTGACTGACCCTGGCTACTCAGACTGCAGCCCTCTTATTTGGTAAAACTGGTACAGCCTGGCCTAAGGTCTCATGTTCAACAGAACTCTTTTCAAGCAGAGTATTCCAAGGGCGCAGAAGTTATCTCCCAGGAGCCCAACAAAGGCCTCTCCTGAAGCCAGGCCTTTTCTGTTGAATGTGCAGGGTTTGAGCACCCCAGGCCTGCTGAGTTAACCCTCACTTCCCTTGAGTCTATTCTCTGCAGAGATGACTGTTTAAAGTCAGAGAGATGCTGTTTAAAACTCTGCTCAGAATCCTCCACTCTCTTCCCTTGGTAACACAACCTTATGACTCCACGTCATCTGGTTCCCTATCATGCCTTCACTCACGCCATTTCCTCCTCCTTTGCTCTCTGGACTCCAGCAAGACTGGCGTCCTCCCTGTTTCTCAAAACCACAGGCACATTCCTACCTCAGGGCATTTGTTTCCTCTGCCTAGAATGCCCTTCCCTCATATGTGCACACGGTTTCCTTCCTTGGTCACACCATCTGGCGTTTAACCCCACTCCCAGCACATCACATATCTTATTCTTGCCTATTTTTTCCTCCTTATCACTTATCATTAACTATCATCCTCCATAACTCACTTCTTTATTGTTCATTGCTAGTCCCTTCCCTAGAATATAAACTCCTTAAGTGTGTTACCTGTTTGTTCTCTGCCGTATCCCTAATTCCTAGAATCAGTGCCTGACATACTCAATACTATTGTTGAATGAATAAATAAGTGAGGCAAAGTGGTTGCATCCATTCCCATCCTAAGTAGATAAGAAACAATCATCATCATCATATCACCATCATTAATAAAGGCTTACTCTTTTTTTCGGCCATTTTACAGATTACAAAGAATTTTTGTAACTGTTAACCACCTGAGCCTTACCACCTTGGGAGGCAGGTATGATAAGTGGCGAGTGCCTCTTCTGTACTAATGTGGGATGTGGGAGAAGGTAAGTAAAAGGCAGGGAGATGCAGAGTAAAGGACACTGGATCCAATGTCTTCTACACTTTGGTCTTCCACAAACTTCCATTCTATGGGGCTTGCATGAGACACTTTATCATTTATGGATTCAGTTTATCTTTGTTTATAAAATAAAGAAGTTGAACTTGGATTTGATAATTTGAAGTCCTTCTCCTTCTAGAAGTTGGTTGTAAAAGTCCAGTTTTATGAGCTCCAGTGTGGTTTCTTTCAACTCATACTGTCCAACTCTTTTTCTGAGAAAGGGCAGCTTGGGTCAATAGTCTTCTTTCTTCAACTCCCATGATTGACGGTGGGGCTTCAGACCTGTCCAGAGGTTCACTTTAAACTTCCTGTGGAAATCCCTGCTATTGAAACCAGGAAGGGTGGTTAACCCCTTCTAAGTCCACCCTTTTATTCTAACCAAGAGTCTTTTGTGCTTTCAAATATGTAACAATGTTTTAATAACATGTAGAAATGCTTATGCTGTCTTACTAAGTGTTCAAAGCTGCATGTAAAAGTAAATCTAAAGTATTGTCTTCATTACATAAAAACATGTATAGCAAAAAGAATGGAAGTATGCAAAATGTCAGCTGTGGTTTCCTTTGTGTAGTTAACTTACGGTTTTTCCCACCTAGTATTTGTTCATTTCTATATTTTTCAAATATTCTAAAATAAATATGTATTGATAACTAACATTATTTCTTTAAATTGAAATTTTAAGACAAAACCAAAAATAATAATAAGAAAACAAAGTATAGAGAGGCATAATTTATAAGTTATTTTTATTTTCCAAGATCATATTTTGAGATTCTGAACACAGCTGACAACACAAGTTTAAAGTTTGCATTTCCTCTACTTGGGCTTCCTTTCAGCACTTAAGCAATGTCAACGGATAGCCAAACTCTCCTTTTGGGGATGTAAGCTACAGGATCAGAAGTTTATTTGAGGAGAGTAGCCATTAGAATCACAAATCTTAATGCAATTTAAATTGCTTCCAGAGCTATCTTTTGCCCCAACCTAAATGTTTTTTCACCCATCACAATCCACTGAGAAGTAACTCAGAACCAGAAGCCTTTGCTCTTTATCAGTTCTGGGACAGGTAGACTTGAAGCAGCAGCAAGTTCTTGTTCCAAATGGATGAATCCAATGTTGTCGACAGTGGTTCAAAACAAGTAGGATAGCTCCAAAGCTAAAGCGTGTGTGTGTGTGTGTGTGTGTGTGTGTGTGTGTGTGTGTATGTGTGTGTGTAAGAGAGAGAGAGAGAGATTCTTGATAATCTCTTAAACTGAGCACTTCCTGCCTGCCCATGTGTAACTGTCTCTAATTGTGGGAAAGCCATGATATACAATAACAAAAACAACAAACCCCTCAGTGAGCAGTTTCAATGTTTCATTTATGCCTTATCATTTAACTGCGTGCTGAGGTACCTGAATTTAATCCTCTCCTTTTCTCTCTTAAGTGCCAAAACGGAGTGTTGGTTCCTGTACAAGAAAAGCAAAATCTGTTTTCCCAGGCATCAGGTTTCACAGGAGGACGTTGCATAGATGTGACCAACTATATCTGCATGTGTTTTGAGTAAACATTTCAACTTCCATTACTGATGTTAATTTACCAGCCAGCCTCTGCCTACATGTCCAAGGGATTGGAACTCAACTGAACTTCCCATAATACAAATCACCTAATTGTGTTCTGTATCAGTGTATGTCAGTGTATGTACTTCCTCTTCCTTATAAAATTACAAGCTCTTAAACATTAGGGGCAGAATCTACTTTTAACATTTTCAAATTCTGTCCCACAGTGTCTTTGTAACAAGAGGTGATGGGTTGTCACTGAGACTACCTACAACTGGGCACTAAGTGGTCCGTGGTTGATGGAGGAATGGGGACAAAAGAGGACAGAGAACTAAGATGCATTGAGCACCAACTCTTGACAGTCACTGGACTAAGAACATTACAAAAATGCATTTTTCCCCATAATATCTGTTAGATGCGTATTATTAGCCTCACTTTACAGATGAGGAAAAGGAGACTTGAGTGAGTGACACCATTTATAAGTGGAAGCATTAAGATTCAAAAACATTTCAGTCTAATACTCCAATTTTAAGTTTTTTGGTTGACTCTTCCAGGACTTCACAGTGGCCTTGGCCTTGAAATTTCCTCCAGATTACCTGACAGTCATGGACATTTCATTCAGTACAGCAAGAAATGTACCATCTCTCTCTTGCTTTTCTATAGGGTCCACTCCCTTATTTGTGAGGAGCATCTGGAGCTTGGGAGAACAATTGTTTATTTTGAAACTTGGCTTTGAATATTAAACCCTTTTATTTATAAGGGGCATTTAAGAGCTACCCAGGGGTTGATGGCTCTAGTATATGCAGGTCGATCCCTGCCCAAACTGAGATCATCTTTCAGAGAGTAACATTTGAAGGCAATGGTCTTTCTCTCTGCTTTCTTATCTTGTTCGTGGCAGGTAACTCAGCTGTCAACAGCATGTCAATCAAATCTCAGTTATTAATGAATGTCCTCAGAAAGGACATTTTAGAAATGGACACATCATGCTGTGCGATCCTGAATGTATTTACTTTTGCATATGACACCCTATAAACAAAGCATATGTGTGCAGTCTGGCTCCTTTGCTGATCCCAGATGTGGAACCAGCTGGACGGAAGTTCTTGCTCGCTGGGCTTTGTGATCACTCCAGTGAGCCAGCCTCCCTCCCTCCTGTTCACAGCATTATAGGCAGCTGGTGATCTTGGGGATACATCTTACATATATATTTAGGGAAAGCAGAACTGGGAAGGACTGCTGGAAATGATAGGAATGAGACAGTCTGTGGGCTCCACGCAGCCAAAGTACTGTTCATGTGGGTGGCTGTGAGGTTGGAAATTTACAGGGGAGGGGCCAGCAGTAAAGAAGACGACCCCACCTTGGCAGGGACCCCCTCACTCTTCGGGGACCGTGAGGTCCCCTCCTAACCTTTCCTCACCCCCAGCTTACTCCAAAGTGGTCTATGCTGGCTGAGAGCTTAGTAGGAACATTTGCTCACTTCAATATTTATTTACACCACACCTGTGTATAAAGAGCTCCCCCTGAGATTTCACAAGACCCTTGACATTACCCAAAAAGAGCGTCAGGAAACAGGGCAAACACGAGTGTGTCTGCCTACATGCAGTGGAGACGTCAGAAGGAGAGCCATTCTGGACACCCATGGATGGCCAAATACTGTGAACTCAGAGAGTCCACATGTGCTTTGTGAAAACAGGAACTGACCATGGGACTCTTGTGCCCGTAGTTTCTGTCAAGTTCTTTCCTCTGAAGATTTTATTTTCCTTGTGCTTTTCTTCGGAGAGAGCTGGACTTGAGACCTAGTTGGTTGTTAATCGAAAACACAATAAACATCGTTTTTACTTAAAATTAGATTTTCATCCCTTAATACTGAACGGCCACATGAAATGGGTTGTGTAACCCAGGCCGACCGTCTGCTTCTCTTTTTCATAATGAAATGGGCTTGTCTCTGGTTTTATGGGCACGGCAGAGTCTGGGAAAGGCACACATCAACTTTGCTACTGAAGGAACACGCCGGTGAAATTCCTCTGCTCTGAGCTGCTTCTCTTTCCTTCACTCACCTTGCTGAGATCTTCCTTCCTTACTCGACAGAGGAGGAACTGCTTTGGGGATGAAATAAACTTAAAATGAAGTCTGACTCTGTCCCTTACATGGGTAACTTCTCCCCACTTGTGCCTCTATGTGCCTCTCTCTGTATTTTCCTACCCTGACTCAGAGGTTTGTCTGTTTTCACCAACAGACAGCCTCCCACATGCCATGACCCTGTTCCTAAGATCACTTTCTGGTTGGTGTTAGAACCTAGAATGGTCGTGTTTGGAGGTTGGGTCCCAAGACAAGCTCACCAGAGTCTGAGGTTCACTGTGGTCATAACAGAACCTGACCCCCAAGGCTGAGAGTGTTGGTAGGTGAATCAACACTCCATTCCAACTTGCTAAGGCAGGACCATGGTTGAGGTTTTATAGAGAGATGGGGAATATCCTACCAGGGAGGTGCAGGAAAGGTGTATGTTTGGAGCGGTGGGGGGATCTTCAAACAAGAAGGCATAAGCCTCTGCCAGTCAGTTTCAGGCGATGCGGCAGCTAAGGGAAGCTTATGAAGTGAGAGCCCTTCCCAGGGCACACTGACTCTCATCATCAAGGTAGCTGCCAGCTGTCTACGTGAAGGCCAACCTGGCTGCACACACTAGCCCGAGGTAAGTCAGATACTCTGGAGGACAGGTGCTACACTAGCAAGGTGGAGATGTCATTGGCCAGGAGGGAAGCCATGAGGAGGAGCATTTCTTTTTACAGTGGGAATGCATGTCCCATTTCCCCAGCTGCTTGTTCCCTGGAATGGCATCCCAAGCCTTGGCCCCAGGCCACCAGGCATTGGAGCTGAGCATTCAGCTTGGAATGGCTTGGCATCTGGTCAGTGTGCACATCTGGGACGTGCAGCTGGATTCAGAACTTTGTAGTGGACTCTGGCACTTGGCAGAGTTTGGGGACTGTTAGCACTGACTGAGCTTGGAGGGGTTACAGCCCATCTTTCCTCAGAAGGAGCATCTTGCTCATCAACACTGCAGCCCAAGGCGGAGAAGGAGCCTCTGCTCCACTCAGGCAAAGAGAGTGAGGTCATGTTTAAGTTGGATGAACGAGCGCATTGCAGCAGGTCCAGAAGTCTGTCAGCCATGGGATGGTGTTTTCCATCCAGAGGACAGCAGTGAACGACAGGATGTGATTAGGGATTCACAGAACAAACTGGCAGCCTGTGGCCTCTTCGTGGCATGCACAGTTCACCCAGGCTACAAAGCAAGGCAGGCAGAGGAAACCATGCCCACCCTCTCTCCCACCGTCATACTTCCTTAGTGTGTCTGACTCTTGAACAACAGCAACAGCCATTTTTTGAATATTTATTATGTGCCAAGAATTTTACATACATAGGCTCACTTAACCTTTGCAAGAACCCAATGATGTATGATTCTTACTCAAATTTGAAGCAAAGGAAATGAGATTCAGAGATTTTAAATATCTTGGCCTTGGAGACACAGCTAGGAAGTGGCCAAATGAGATTCTGTGTTGTTTCTATCAGACTTCAAAGTCCATTATGCCTCATGGCTTTGTCATCACTTCCCACCTTGCTTCCCAAGAGCTTTGATAAGGGTTACATCTGTAGATGTAGCATCTAACTGTCCAGATTATCTAGGATACTGTGTGACTGCTGTAATGAAGACCCAAGATAAGAGTAGCTTATACAAATTAGAAATTTAATTTTTCTCAGCCTGAATAAAAGCAATCCAAGACTGTTGTGGTAGCTCCACAATGCCAGGAAGGCACTACAGCCTCTGATCACCCACATGGTCCAATGTGGTTCTTCATGATGTCTTCTTCCAACTGCAAGGATGAAGAAAAGTGGGGCAAGACAAGGCACACCCCCAAAACGGTTTGGTCATAGACCCACACATAGCAATAAGGATAGTATGAAAATTAGCCTTTTTTCTGAACATTTATATGGATGACTAAAGTCTAGTACCAAAGAAGCAAAGAAGAGGGCAAGAATGGATCTTGGGGCACAACTCTCCATCTTTGCCATATATTTTAATGGCCAATCTAAATTTCAGAAGGAAAAAAAAAGTGTGATACCTCTAATATAAAGGCATCTGGGACTTCCTGGAGGGAACTGATCAAGGATAATAGGAATCTGAGGTACATGCAATCCATATTCCTGGAGAGAGAGACAAACAGGAAAGGAAAAGAGATATCTGTAAAGACACCAGTGATTCACAGACCACTGGATAGAACTGGTCACATGACTCTAATTGGACTGCAATGGAGGCTGGAAAGTATAGCAGAGCTTGTGGATTTGGGATGAGCATCAGTTGTCTCTGCTGTGGAGATTTCACATAAAAACTAGAATTTGCAACTTTTCTTGGAAAATCAGATGTAGCAAACTCAGCTCAACTCTACTGGGCAAGATCCACAGGAGCTCCTCAACTGCACCCTTTAGTCAGAGAAATTGGTTTCCAATGTGTCTTATTTACCATTTAACATCCCACCTTTGGGGCCCAATAGTGTCAGAATACAGTTTTGAATGATTTCAGAAGGCTTGTTCTAAGTTGTTCATGACAAGCCAAGGCAATCCATTTTATAAGCAGAGCTAGAATCATTTCTCCCTAAATGCATTGCCTTACATTTTCCTCAGTGACTCTCTACACTTCCTCACACTTTGCCTGTGAGAACAACCTTCTTGTATTCCTGTGGGTTGATATTTTGTCACTCAAAGATTGTGGGAAGCATCTAGTGTGGGCTTTGTCAGCAAGTATATATAAGAAATATTATTCTGTACATTTTAATGAAAACTTTATGAATGGCCATGCCTCCTCTTTTAATTCTATTCATGGAAGGGGTATAGAATTAGCAACCTAAAGACCTAGGTTGAAGTGTTGATCCTATGACTTGTTAGCTGTCTGACCATGGGTGCATCTGTTAGCCTCTTGGAAACCTCATAAAACATTCAGTACGAAGGTGGCCATGGGAATTCCTTGGCGGTCCAGTGGTTAGGACTTGGCGCTTTCACTGCCGTGACCCAGGTTCAACCCCTGGTTGGGGAACTGAGATCCTGAAAGCCACACAGCACAGCCAAACACAAAAAACAAAACAAAACAAAAAAAGGTGGCCATGAGGATTAAGTGAGGTAAAGTTTGTGAAGGCATTGTAAACTGCAACACCAAGAACACCAATTCAGTTTCCAATCCAGTTATCTTTCAAGTTTCGTTGTTTTCCATTTCTTTTAAATTTTCGATGATGCAGTCTCCTCTACATTTTACTTTATTTTGTTTTACTTAAGAAAAAGAAGGCAAGAGCTGAAGCACAGCTCTAGATATCTAGAAGAGACAAGAAAAATGTTCTCCTTTTACAGTCAAAGAAACTGACCAACAAGTAGGCTTATCAAACAGCCAAGGCAGAATAAAAGTTGAAAGGTTGTGGCAAAATTGAATTAAAGACCAAATACAGCTGATTCTCATCATTTGCAGATTCTATATTTGCAAATTTGCCTACTGGTTAACATTTATCTGTAATTCTAGAATCAATACTCCTGGAGCTTTTGTAGTCATTTGCAGACACGAGCAGAGCAATGAAAAACATGTATTACCCAACAACGCGCATTCCTAGCTGAGTTTGAAAAAGGTGACACTGCCTTCTTGTTTCAGGTCTCATACTGTAAACATGTGTCTTTTTGCAGTTTTTTTTTCCATTTTTGTGCTTCTTGTTGATGTTTTCACTCTCTAAAATGGCTCCCAAACAGTGTTGTCTAGCACAAGACGTGTGTGATGTGCCTTATGGAGAAAGAACGTGTGTTAGATAACTTCATTCAGGCATGAGTTATGTTGCTGCTGACCGTAAGTTCAATGTTAATGAATCACACACACACACACACAGTATATATACACACACACACATATATATGGTATATATATATATAGTGTATACACACACACACACACACATTGTAAGTTGCTTCAAGTAGATAGAAAAACATAAAACAAGATCATGTATTGATCAGTTGATCAAAATGTTGTGACAATAGGCTTGCAGGAACTTAACTATGTTTCCCTTAGAAGCAATCGTTCAGTACTAGCTAATTTGTATGTTTTAGGTGACTTCATAGAAAGTAGTAACTATGAATAATACAAATCAACTGTACATTGCCAAGTGCAAACCCTTCATCATAATTTGAAAGTTTTAACAAGATTGCTTTCATTTCAAGCCTCCTTCAAGTATAGTGATGGAACCAATGAAAAGCTCTGTGTCTTGGTGGGCATTCTTGACATGCCACTGACATTATCAGCTAATTTTGGAAATATATGGCCTAGCCACGATCACTTCTGGCTCCATGTGAGCTGTGGCATCATCTTAAATTCAAGATTTAGGTTCTAAAGTCAGAACTAAATATATTTCATTCATTTTGACTTCATAATCAAAGTAAGCTAAAAGCTGAATGATTGGTGGGTTAGGTTAATGGGACAATAAATTATGGAACATTTAGATTCCTTATTTCCTTTTGAAATAGTTATGTAAATCGTCTTTTTGCCTTTCTTCTCTCCTTGCCTTCATTCTTTCCCTTTCTTCTCTCTTTTTTCCTCTGGAATTTAATCCTTTTTACTTTTCTTACACCCCCCTCTTTCTCCTTCTCTCCCTCATTTCTCTTTTCTGATGTTGTTACACTTTTCTTGTGTACACAACACAAGGCAAAACAGAGACTTGATAATTACTCATTTAATTTTATGACTACAGAGAACCAGCCTATCAAATCCACTCTGAGAACTCTCAAAATACAAAGATCAAAAGGCAACTTGAAAGAAGCTGCGTTTTGAGATAACTTTTAAAACCCCAATTTGTTTTTCTCATAGCTCAGGGCAAAGGAATGAAAAATAATAGAAATAAATTTTAAAGAAATCCCTTAGAGTTGAACTGTATTTCTAGGTAACTTAGATCACAAAAGTGACATTTAAAAATCAAATTAGCTGTTGACTGCATTGAGTAAAGCCTGGAAATAAATGAAGAAACCAATTCACTTGGAGATTTAGTTAGGAATTAAGTAAATATGGAGCTTTGACTGCCCTTCATGAAATATCCACATGGTTTGCATATTTCACATTTTAATAACTAGCCTGGCTTTGTTAAAAATGTGTTAGCATTGGAGGTAACAAGCTTGATTTTGTTTAGATCTCTTGGGGTGCTCTCTCTTTTCTCCCTTAGATGCACAAGTTTCAGTCCTGATCCATCATCCCAAGATAAGAGCTGGAGAGCTTTTAGTTGAAGAGTGGCCATTTAGTGCATCTGAAGGAAGTCTCAGTGCAGCTTCCCCGTTTGCCTGGAGTCACTTTAACGATGCAAGGGAGCACATAATGCACTTTATCCTGATGTTTCATTACTTCAGGCACTACACCATTGTCAGATCCACCATCAATATCTTATTAAATTCATCATTATGTCCTTGACATTATTTTAATAGCACTGGCAACTGCATGATAGATACAAATAAATCACAGCCTGAATTTTCTTTCATGTGACTTCCTGACTCAATCCACCACTCACTTTCTCTTTAGCTATAAAAATCCTTAGGCAAGACTTCCCTGGTGGCGCAGTGGTTAAGAATCCGCCTGCCAATGCAGGGGACACAGTTTCGAGCCCTGGTCCGGGAAGATCCCACATGACATGGAGCAACTAAGCCTGTGCGCCACAACTACTGAGCCTGCACTCTAGAGCCCATGTGCCACAACTACTGAGCCTGCGTGCCACAACTACTGAAGCCCACATGCCTAGAGCCCGTGCTCTGCAACAAGAGAAGCCACCACAATGAGAAGCCTGTGTACCGCAACGAAGAGTAGCCCCCGCTTCCCACAGCTAGAGAAAGCCCTTGTGCATCAATGAAGACCCAACACAGCCAAAAATAAAGAAAGAAAGAAATTTTTTAAAAAGTGCTTAGGCAACCAGTCACTTTTTCAGTTGGTAGGAGCACTAAGATGGAGCTTTTTGTAGCTGCTTTCTGAAGCATTTGCTTTAACATTACAGATTTATCCATGGAGCCAAACCCTTGAACATCAAAGACAAGGGTTTTGTCTTTGATTGTTTGATTGACCCTGGTCTACTGAGAACTTGGCCACAGCCCTCTCCAATTTCAGGTACCTGGAAAACACCTATTCTCATGATTCATCTACATAGGTAAAACATGGATTGAAATGCTTTCTTCAATCCTTGCTAGTTGGGAGCAGCCTTACTATCTTGAGCTTAACCAGCAGTCTGGATATCTCTATTTCACAAGCCTGAATAAATCGAACATCTCATTTTGAAAGTTCTCTGCCCTTTTCTTTCTGTCTTTTTCTTTTTTCTCTTAGCAACATATGAATTTTACACCATTTACTGATGCAAATTGCAGATTTTTTTTAGAACTATGCTGTGGCTAGCTTCTTTAGGCTATAAATACTCCAGCTCGACTATGTTAGAGACAGATGATTTATGAATTTCGTGGAAAACCAGGGTAAGATCACTATTTGATAATATTATGGCCAAGGGAACACAAGTCCCCAAATCATGCTTCTTGAGGACTCGCCCTTCCATGGATTATGCCTGAGAAGCAGATGTAACCACAGGTGATAAATTGCAAATACAAGATAAAGTAGCATTATTTTTAGCTCATCCCCATCCTCATGAAAAACTTGAGCGAGGTATACTGGCTTACAGGAAAGCAAATTTTCCTTCTACAAGTTAAACCCAAGTTGCTCAAATTTGAGCATGCATCAGAATCTCTTAGAAGCCTGGTTAAAGTGCAGATCACTGGATCCCATCCCCAGAGTTTCTGATGTAGTAAGTCTGCGGTGGGACCTGAGAATTTGCATTTCTCACTTTGAGACCCGCTGAGTTAGGTTTTCATCACCTCAAGATAAAGCAAAACACAGGGTCTGACTGGCCTATAGCCCCTTCAAGTCCACACCCACGTTTTTGATCTTACCCTGTGATGTCAGGAAAACCCCCCGAGGTCCTGGCACTGAGCTGGCCCCAGCCCAGTACCCTGGGCATCGCATTGCATTTTAGTAGCTCCAGGCCTGCCTCATGGATGAGAGAGACCACTACTGGGCCCCATGGGTGGAAGAGGAGAAAGAAGACAGTGCCACTCCCTCATCCACTGTTCCCCATCAACATTGAGAAGCTCTGCCCTTCACACATGGTCCACTCATCTGTATGACGGGAGCTGACCAGTCCCCCTCTTTGCACATCCAACATCAAGGAGGGCATGCAGAGAACGGCCCACACTAGTTTTAGAAAAAGAAATCGTATCCCCGTTTCTTCCTCCACTACTAAATTTCCTCTGATAAACCACAGACAGTGATAACTCCTGTGTATCTCTTGCCCACTGGTTCGAGGGATATTCTTTGCATGTGTGCCTCTATCTCAACAGCAGAGCACACAATTATGTTTGAAAACAGACTCCAATTCTAAATGTGTTTGTAGAAAATATCCTTAAGAGTAATCCTATAATGAGTATTTTTGTAAATTATGTCTTTTCTCCTTAAATCATCCATTTTATATATTTCTACTCTCAAGGGTACAGTCTGCTGTGAGACATGTAAATTTGCACTTATCTGCCTGTTGCTTATTTTGTTGTAAACGTTTTATTGTGGAAAATTTCAAACATGCCTTTGTTTTCTTCAATTTTTTAAAAGAATATTCTTTGCTTTAAAAAAAATGTTTTCCCCGACTTTTCTGTTGTTTCAGCTTTATCTGGTGTGGAGGGAAAATACAAAACTTTCTTCAGAATTTACTTTAAAGATAGTATACTTCCTGTCACATAGTATTTTCTTATGAGCCTTTGGTGTTAGAAGAAACTATGCTTCACTTGAGGAAATGGTATCCTTTTATTGGGCAAATAATGTGGATCTTGCTCTGATGGTGTTTCCCTTTACTTTAGCTCGAGGTCTTTTAGAGTCAATTTGCAATCAACTTCTAGCATTTGTACAGAATCTTTGGACACTCATTTCTGAGTGTTAAAGTGGCCTTTAATTTCTTCCCCTTGTTTCTTTTTAAATTCTATTTTACTTATAACATTTTGGTAAACTCTTTTTGATCATCTTTGAAAAAGAAGATAGGGTAAAAACAAACGCATTTTTCATAAAAAGGCATTATCTTCCTGCCCTTAAAATACAGCCTGTAGTGGAATCTGTGTGCTAGACAGGAAAAGCATTTGATCTCATCGAGAGAAATCTGTATCCAGCAGCAAAGTGACAAACACCTCACAGGAACATCAGTGGTCATCAGGAGAAGGAGTTCTTGTGGCCAGTCTAGATGCCTTTTTGCATCTGTTACCCTCATGTGGAGCTCACTTACTTTACTGAGCTCCAGTGAATGAAATGGTCTTTCAAGTCTGCTTCCTTCCAACATGCAATAGGCTGTGATTCCATCAAGTTCTACTATTTTGGGTTGTAGAAATGTTATATATTAAGGTAAGAAAACCTGGACAAGATGATTTATAATATATAAAGAGGTGATACAAATCCATAAAAAAGAGACCAACAACTCAGAAAAATGGCATTGGATCAAACGAGCAATTCACAGAACTAAAAAATGATCACACACATATGAGAAAAGTCTGGGCAATCTCATCCATAACAAAGAACAAGCAAATTATATAACCAATAAAATAGTGGCTTTGGCCCACTAGATTGGCACTATTTTAGGAAAAGTAGGAAAGAGTGTGGGAAATGAATACTCTTAATCACTGTTGATGGGATTATTAATTGTCCTAGACTGAGGGCAAGTTACAAAGAATTATCCAAAATTTAAATGCAGAGACTATACCAGGAATTCTTCTTTTAAGGACTTATCCTACACAAATATTGGCACATGTGTGCAGAGGCATGCATATGCATGTCATCGTCATATTAATGATAATATTGAAAAAGGGATAATTAAACTATCCATCAATAAGGGAATGATTAAATAATCATTATGTGGATGTATTCATACAATGGCAGCCTGTGCAGCAGTTTAATGAGCTTGATAGCTCTCTGTGTGCCAGCATGGAAATACTCTTCAAAACATATGGTTCAAAGGATGAAACTAAGATGCAGAACAATATGAAAAGAGTATGAGTCCACATATGTAGCAAACTACTGCAGACAATATGTTTTTGTGTATGTGTCTATAAGAATGCAAATACATAGAGAAAGGACTTTTTAAAAATAGCTCTCTCTGGTTAGGGGAGTGGGATGGAGATGGGGATGGCAAGGAGAGTAAAGAAGGGCTTTTATTTTTTTATCCTATATCATTTTACATGGTTTGAACTTTTTCATGTTTGCATCCCTGTATTGTGCAATTAATTACCCCCAAAAAACCTTTAAAATAATGAGAAAAATAAAGATAAGAGGACTAAATAGATATATATTCAAATGTAATCTGGATAATGGAATTATGGATAGTTTTTAGTTTTTTTGAGCTGTTGTTTCCAAATATTTACAATGAGTATATACTGTTTTGTAAGTGGACAAAAACAAACAAACAAACAAAAACTTTTTCAGCGTGATACATTCTACTCCTTCCTTTCTAAACACATAGAAAAGGGATATGACAAACCATTGTATTTTAACCACTATGATTTTCTTTCCCATTCTTTCAATCACTCTTATCATTAGAGGGCGGTTTCTGTTTCCTTCCATTCCTGTACTTTAATACTTTCTGACAGAGCTTTCTGGTTCAGATTCTCTGTGTTTACTCCCAAACACTAGGAATAAGTTTCAGCCCTGATAGTGTCTTATTCCCAGAAATGCCCATCAACTTCGCCTTCCTCCAGGGGGTTGTTAGGGGAAGAATGCTGAACATTTTTTCTAATTTGTCCTTTTCGTCGGTACAGCATTATATAACCCAGAGACTCCATCTCCTGTGGATTTACCTGGATACCTGGAAATTTCCTTTTTAAAGGAAACATGTTTTCTTCCAGCTGTGCCCTCATGGGCAACCCCCATCTCCATTTGGTCTGGAGCTTTCACAAGCTGAATTCCTGCCAGTCTCCCTTGGATCAGCTCAGAGTCACGCTTTCTCCTGAATGTGCCATATGGACTACTTGTGGATGATTTCCCACGGCCTGCTCACCTTTTATCATAAGCACGTCAAGGCATCCATGTGTGGCACGTGTTTTTCAGAAATAAAAAGAATTTCATGAAAATAGATCCATGAACGGGCTTCCCTTCCCCCAGCCACCTTGCTTTTCCCCTCAGTGGTATCTCTTCTGTATACAAATTATCTCCTTAGGGCAGACTTCTCAATCTGTAACACACATGCAAATGGCCTGGGGATCTTGTTAAAATGCAGATTCTCATTCATTAAATCTGGGGTGGGGCCCAAGACTTTGCATTTCCACCAAGCTCCCAGGGGATGGTGATTTTGCTGATCCATAGGCTGCACTTAGAGTGTAAGGTTCTAAGGGACATTAGCTGGACTTAGTCCCATCAAAGCCATGTACGGGTGACGTGGGACTTGTTTAATTGCAAAAAGGAAGCTGTCCACACAATAGTGATAGAGAATCAAAGGTATGATTGAACTTATGGATATAGGTTTCATTTAGATTTATCTTCTTAAGCATAAACCAAAAGGCCCACAGTTTTATAGAGGGACCTGGCTATGAAACCATGAATCCCAGAATCTCAGGAATGGAAAAGCAGCCTAGAAGGTGTGTACTGAGCTCTCAAAGACAAAACATTTATTCCATTTCATTTTTGATACATTTAGAATTTATTTCAGGTTATCAAATGGGATATGGAGTAATTAAAACACAGTGTGGTTATTTGAACATTTCTTTATACTGAAGTATTTGTTTTAAAATTTTCTTTATACTGAACATTATTTATACTGTTTTTGAGTATATTATTTTGTACAGTTTTCTTAGTAGTTTATCTATGTGCTACAATATACACATGTACCTTACAGACATTTAACCACTTCAAGTGAGATATAGAAACCTTGTTTCCATTTACTTCTCTTTACTCTCTCTCTCTCTCTCTCTCTCTCTTTTGTTACAAAATACAAATAACATAAAATTTGCCATTGGTGATATTTAGTACATTCACAATATTGTGCAACCATAACCACTGTCTAGTTGTAATATTGCACATTCTAATCACCTTCAAAGGAAACCATGGACCCATAAGTAATTACTCTCCATTCCTCTTCTCCCTAGTCCCAGGCAACCACTAATCTACTTTCCGTTTCTATGGATTTGCTTGTTCAAGATATTTTATATAAGTGGAATCATAACATGTGGCCTTTATATCTGGTTTCTTTCACTCATCATAACGTTATCAAAGGTCATTCATGTAGTAAGATGAGTCAGTACACCATTCATTCTTATGGCTGAATTATATTCCAGATCAACGGGTATATAAATAGGAAGCTTCTACAGTATTAAGTCATTATACATTTGTGTTCATTCAGGGCTGGGGCTAGGGTGAAGTAAATGAACCAAGTGAGGTAATTATCTTGAGCCCTAAATTGTAAAAGATGCTGAAAAACTTAGTAGTCATGATAAATAGTAAGGCAATATTTTAAAAATCAAAATTAATGCAAAAAGTACATGATAAACAAAATATCAAAAGTAAGTAAAGACAGGATCAGTATTTTAAGTAAAGACAGGATCAGTATTACTGATGTTTCCTTTTGACTTTGGCTGCAATGTGGCTTGGCACATCACTGTTATTGGCACTATATTTAAAAAGTTGATATTTTGTTAGTCCTACAATTTTATACTGATTTTGATAAAATATTATACTAGGACATTATTTGTTTTGATTCCTAAGTTTTGGTGTCAACTTAAATTGGGCACCGGAGGAGAGAGTACCCTGCCTCAATCACTTCACCTTAATCCTGGCCTGTTGTCCATTTATTCCTGAAAACTAGCTTGCCCTCATATTTGTTAATAAAACAAGATAGTTTACTAGCAGAATGGAACAAAGAACAAGATGATTTCCAAAATTAAATTAAATTGAATTAAAAATTTAATGAAAGGCTTGAAATATAAAATCTGCACAATCTTCAGGAAGATAAATCCAAAGATAATGACATAAAAATATGAGAGAATAAAATGTAAATTTAGAGAATCAGACCTGAAAAAAATCTAACATCAGACTATTAGGAATTATAGAAGTTAAAACACACACACACACACACACACACACACACACACACACACACACGAGGTATTTATTAACTAAGTCATACCAGAAAAATTCTATGACCTCAAAGGTACATGTCTCCTTGTTAGAAAGGCCCAATGAATGATAAAGGATTCAAACTCAGGAACATCATTGTGGAATTTCAGAACAACAAGGATAAAGGCATATAGAGGAAAAAAAAACAATGGAAAAACAAATTGCCGACAAAGGAATGAGTATCAGAATGACATCAGGCTCTTGACAGAACACTTTAAGCACAGCGTGGGCAGATACTCTGCTGCCTGGTCTGCCTCATTGTGAATGATGGCATTATGTCTGAAAATAAAAATACAATAATGGTAAGTGACATTTGTAGATAAATCTGAACCAGGTGGTCCCCAATCACAATGCAATCAAGAGTCTGAAAAACCCAGAGCAGGTCGAAGGTGAGCAGCCATCCTTAAAATGGTCTGTCCTCTTGTCCCTTTGGCACGTGCAGAATCACACCACAATATACTCTCCACAGGACCTGGGGCCTGCTTTATCTGTTCACGGAAGTATCTGTAGCATCTTAAATATGGTGTGGCATAAACAAGTCCTCTGTAAAAACTTACTGAACAAATAAAGAAATGGATCTTTGAGGCTCATCGCCTATCATCTCATGAGGAAGGCAGATACCGTGTAAAAAAATGTACATAGGTAAGCTGGGAGCCAGAAAACCCTGGTGTGGCATGAATGAGAACTGGCAAGGAACACAGAGGGCTCCCATCTTTTCAGGTGCATATTGAGAATTTGGATGTTCCCCTTTGGCCTACTTCATGGTACACACTTAGTTTTAATTAATAATGGAGACTTTAATGAAACATTTGGAAGCACAGAGATGTTTAATAATAACACAAAAACACTTGCTATTAGAAGGCTTCATTTCTAATGCATGCCCCCTTATTACCTTTAGGTTTGCTTTCATGTTTTCCAACAGTTTAAAATATGTGTTTCCTAGAGAAGTCAGCACGTCTATTTTCAGGTTTTGAAGAAAACATATTTTTGGCGTTTATATAGTTTCTGTCTCATTTGGTGGTTTACTTTTCTTCCTGGTATTCATTTTTTCTCCTTATTTCTAATCCCTGTAATGAATTTAATCTCCTCCTTCACATGTATGTGCCCAAGACAATGTTATGAACCCTGGAAGATCTCAACTAAATACTTTCTAATTAACTCACTACCACTTCCATCCCTGGTTTCACTTGGACCAAAAAAAAAAAAAATATGTCCTCCTGTCTCTAGCAGATGCCTTGAGGCACCTGACAGCGCACTGTTGTGAAAGACTTCAGCAGACTCGCCAAGCAGACTGAAGCCTCCTTCCTTTAACCTTAAAGAAATGTCCCAATTTTAAAACTACTTCCAGAAATATATGCCCCCTACCCCAGGGGAAGAGGGAGCACAGCGAAGCCATATCATGTTTCTGCTTAAATTCTTGTTAATCTGATTTTCAATTATTTTTTAAAGTTTTCCTCTGGTAAATGTACCAAATAAGTGCATGTGATTCACTTCAGGGACCAAGGCAGTTCTGCATTAGAAACAGGCCAATTCTGTGAGTGATTAGAAAGTTTCCTAGAGGACCATTCCATGCAAATTGGACTTAGTACAAGATCTGACTTCAAAGGGCGAAACTGATGGTTAAGTGGAGAAAAATTACTCCCTTATGATTAAAAAGAAAATGGTATATTTTGTGCAGACTGGAAGCATCATTCTGATGCAAAAACTTTCCTCTCCTCTCTCCTGTTCTGTTTGTGCCTTCTGTGAGCAAGCAGCAGAAGAGAGAGAGAAACTAATCACACCCTTAGAATTTCCTCTCCCTGGGAAAGCTTTGGGCCAGTGCTACTTTAAGTGAGGTCCTCTCCTGGGGAAAGCTCTGGGCCAGTGCTACTTTAAGTGAGGACTGGCTGACAGTCCTCACACTGTTGGTTGCTGTTAACAAGACAGAGAACTTGCAAGGGAATGTAAATACATTACATCATTAAGCAGACTTTTGGGTCCAGCTGAAATTCACAAGGTGACCTTCTTGATGAAGGAAGCAGTATCTTGATTCACATTCTGGGGTAAACTTGTCTCGGTTGGACTGACACTTTGGGTAGCACTGGGTTGTCCATGGCGAAAGGAAAACTACTGAACTGACTCCTGAAGAAGCCACTGAACTGGTTCTGGTTGCAAGTAACAGCAATACAGCCAGCCCAAGAAAAGAATTTATTTTAGGGATACAAACATTGAACCTCATGGAAATCCAAGAGCTGAGATCATAGAGCTGAAACTCCCAGAAGCTAGTGCCAGAGGCCAGCTCCAGAACAAAAGTTCTCTAACAGGATCAGCAGCAAAAAGTGTGGACCCACATACTTATGCTGTTCAATTAACAGGTTTTGGAGATATTTCACTTCCTTGCTTTTACTTACAGTTTCCGCTCCCTCCTGACTGGGTATCTCTTAGTATCTAGCACTTAATGAATCTAATTCAATTTGAGGTCACTCTTCTCTCAGTGAATTCCATTAAAGGTAAAGGAAACTGGAGTTATTAAACCTCTGCATGGGGTTTCTAGAAAATACTGGGGCTTAAGCAATGTATTTGAAAAAGCCTTTTCTTTCCATCGGCAGTGATATAAAAAAGTTTTTGATGAAGGCGTAGATCATAATGCCAGTTGCCATAGATAAGGAAAGGGTGAATAAGAAACAGAGCTTAAAATAAAACAGCTTAAAACAGACCAAAATCAGTTGTCTGAGGAATGGATCTACATTGCACATGTGCTTTATTTGACCTACATATTGCTTTCTTACACACACACACACACACACACATATATATATACACATATATGTATATTTAAAATTTTACCCTTGTGTATTAACCCATATTGTATTGAGCTAACTCATATGTATTAGGTTTTTCTGTAGCTGCTGCAACAAATTGCCACAAACTTGGTTCTTACAGTTCTGGAGGCTGGAAGTCCAAAATCAATTTCACTGGGCTGAAATCAAGATGTAGGCAGGACCATGCTCCCTCTAGAGGCCCTAGCTGAAGATATGTTCCTTGAATGTTCCAGCTTCTGGTGGCTGCCAGCAGTCCTTGACCTGTGGCTTCATCATCTAATCTCAGCACTCACATTGCCTCCTCCTCTTCTATGTGAAATCACCCTCTCCTCCCTCTCATAAAGACACTCCTGATGGCATTTAGGGCCAACCTATATAATCCAGGATCATCTCCCATCCCAAGATCCTTAACTTAATCACATTTGCAAAGACCCCTTTTCCATATAAGGTAGTATTCACAGGTCCCAGGGATATCTTGGGGGTTGTATTCAGCCTACCACACCCTATGAAATTATTATTTGACTGTTTTTGATCTGTAAATGTAACTTTCATATAATAAAAAAATACTGGTTGCCAGAAAATAAATCAGGTTTAATATAAAATACAGATCTCTGTCTTTTCTTGAAAAATGAGAAGATCTGGATAAGCTGGGGTCAAATCCTCAATAGCAACACAGCTGGATGTCAGCAGCATCTGTCCCTGTGTAAGACTCACCTGTGATCTCCAGCTCACTGTTGCACCCATTTACGGTACTTACTTGGACCCTGAATTGACTTGAGTTTGTAACCTCTGACAGTTGCAACATTCACAACTGCACACCTCTACTACAAAGCACCAGGATACGCTCGTGGAGAAGGTCTGTTTGAGGTGGTTCTAAGGGGTAAGTCAGGCAGAGTTTAGGGTAGCATGGAGGTAAGTTAATTCTAAGTAAGTGAGCAGACCTTGGAAGTTGGAAAAGTATTAAGTCCTAAGCCACCTTATGGCACCCAGATATTTCTTCCTACAACCTTGAAAGCAAGACTGCTCTTACATAATGTGGCTGAACCTGCCTGGAACGAAGGGAAGCTAAGAGAGTCTGAGAAATCCCACTGTGATCTGAACCCCATTGACCCTGTATCAGAATCTTGTGGCAGCTGGCCTTCTACAAGGTCCTGGAAAAGTACATTTGTTCCTACGGCAACTTGCAGACACAAATGATAATGCAGAAACAAAATGAGATCCAGTGATACTCATTGATGATGAAAAAGAAGTATACAGTTTTGATTACTTTTATCACAGTTCCTAAAATTCTTTGGGAGGAGGTATTTTTAGTTTTTTTCTTTTTTTGGCACTTATGCAATAATGATGTCAAACTCTGTTATTTTTTTGGAATTATGAATTATACCTATCTTAAAAATCTGTGGAAGACTAAATATATTTCATCATGAAGAGGTAATATACTTAAAATATATATATTGGGTCAATCACTAAAAAGTGAGTTTAGCTGAGGTCAGGTTGACATTTTTGCAGTTTTTTATTGAATTAAAAGGAGGAAGTGGGAACAGAGATGTGTGGTTGTTCCCCCAGGTGAATTGGTGTCTTTGAGAAATGGAGAAATGTGTGACTCCCTTCTTTCTTTCTCATTTTTCCTTCCTTTCCTTCCTGCTATGGCTTTTTGTTCTCATGCATGAAACAAGTCTATTCCATGATTTGGGTGGAAGAGGGGAGGGGCAAATTTTGATGTTTTGAATTAAATTATAACGAGTAGGGTGTGGGTTGTCCCTGATGAGACAAGGTAAACATCTCCAGTCAGAATCCTGGGCAAGAAATTGCAAATAAAGGTCCTGGCTGTAATTTAGTTAACTGTTTTTTTCTTGAGAATTATAATATGGGTGTTAAGAGTCATATTTCTAGGTTCTTCTCTGGGGAAGAGTAAGTGGAGTTCACCAAAGTCTTGAGCATGAAAACATGTAGTTTTGTCTCTACCTTCTACTGCATCCACATCTTAGTTAGTATCTTTTAATTTCTTATTCATTAATTCGACCAATATTTCATGAGTATCTAGGCATCATTGGCACTGTAGAAGGTGATGGGCATATTTCAGTGAAAAAAATAGACAAAAATCTCTGAAACTTGCAGATTACATTCCAATCTAATTAAGAGCAGACATAAGAATAAACCCAATAAATAAAGAATGATTTTATGCATTAGAAGATGATAAGCTGCCTCAGGGACTAAAAGGAGGATAAGGAGCTAGGATGCTAGGGGATGAGTTGCAGTTTTAAATGGGAAGGGAAGATGGACCTCATTAAAGAGGTAACATTTATGCAAAGACTTGAAGGAGGGAAGGGAGTGAGCCTTGTGTTTATCAGGAGAAAAAGGAAGAGTGAATCATGCAGAGAGACAAGCCAGTACAAAGGCCCAGAGTTGGGAGCACACCTGGTGTGTTCCAGGAGCAGTGAGGAGGCTGGTGTGTCTGGAGTGAAAGGCTGGATTGAGAAAATAATAGGAAACAAGGTGAAAGAGAGGCTTTTGTAGGCTGTAAAGGGATTTGATTTTTACTACGGTAAGATGGAATAATATGGGAAGATTTTGAGCAGGGGAGTATTATGATCTGATTTGTTTTTAACAGGCTCACTTTGGCTGCTATCTAATCTGGGCATCAGATTATAGCTAGTCCAGAGTGGTAGAGGAAAAATCAGAGAAGGAGTCACACAAGAGAAGAGAGCGTCTGCCCAGTCGTAGGTGTGGAGGGAGACATGTTTTTGAAGGGAGAGTAAAAAAAAAAAAATGTCACAAACCTCTTACACTAATTAGAACCAAGAACATCAATATGTAATCATGTCCTAATTTAAGGTAATGTAATAAGGTTTCAGGGGAAGGGCTATGGCATAGAACTACAATAAAACTCTACACCATCCCTAAAATATAGTAAAATGAGCAAAACATATGTTTTAAAGAATGGGAAAATAGAAGCATGGCACTGAAATTGCATAGCTCCCATGCAGTGACCTCATAATTTATAGAGTCTCTACCATGATGCTCTACATGACAGTATTTCTCATCCCCTCCAAAATAAATAAAATATACAGTGCCATATGCATTAGTAAATTTGACTGAAAATTCTGTGTGAAAAAAGGAAAGAATATTTATATCACATACAAAGATCCTAAGAGAAATTTCTTGACACTTTTGTTCTTTGCTATTGATTATTCTCCAAATCCAAGTCTCTTCGTCATCATTCTCTGTACTTCCACCAACTTTTGTACAACGGCTCCTTTACTGTCCAAAGGAGTTAAGCTCTGGCTCTCAACTTAAATCCCCAAAACTAAACAAAAACTAGTTGGCTGTCCCCTCACTCCTCAGATGCAGCAAAAATCTATGTTATTGTTATTCAAACATGACTCCAAGTTCTAATCCTCTATTCCAAGCAGTCTATGAAAATATTAACCCAACAAATATAGGTCTTTTCTTGGATTGGGGATGCTGCTGCCAGGAAATATAATGTTTCTACACATTGCTACAAAAGGAAGTTTGCAATTTTTGTATCAAAACTATAAAATATCAAACACTTTGTAAAGTTTCTTCAAGAAATAGAGAAATACAGGAGTACATAAAATGGCACACAGCTAGTGGTGTCCTGAAACCAGTTCATAGTGGCTCATGAGAGCCATTCGTGTATGCTTTTCCCAACTTCCAAATTCAGTGACATCATGTTGCAGCTGAAATCAGCCATCCATGATGGTGGTATTTACACCACAGGAATGAAAATACTGAAAATCAGTTTTTTTTTTTTTTTCTCTCTATAGAATCAATTTACCACATACCACTGCATATGGCACTTATTGGAAGAGATGGCAGAAAAAAAAATTATAAAAACCTCACTTTTATTCTCCAACTTGAAACAAAGAAGATTGAGAAGTCTAAATAAAAAGTCTGCATAGAGAGAGAGCTTCAAGATGGCGGAAGAGTAAGACGAGGAGATCACCTTCCTCCCCACAAATACATCAGTAATACATCTACATGTGGAACAACTCCTACAGAACACCTACTGAACGCTGGCAGAAGACCTCAGACCTCCCAAAAGGCAAGAAACTCCACCATGTACCTGGGTAGGGCAAAAGAAAAAAGAAAAAACAAAGACAAAAGAATAGGGACAGGACCTGCACCAGTGGGAGGGAGCTGTGAGGGAGGAAAAGTTTCCACACACTAGGAAGCCCCTTCATGGGGGGAGACTGTGGGTGGCGGAGGGGGGTGAGCTTTGGGGACACAGAGGAGAGTGCAACAACAAGGGTGCGGAGGGCAAAGCGGAGAGATTCCTGCACAGAGGATCGGTGCCGACCAGCACTCACCAGCCCGAGAGGCTTGTCTGCTCACCCGCTGGGGCAGGCGGGGGCTGGGAGCTGAGGCTCGGGCTTCGGTCGGATCGCAGGGAGAGGACTGGGGTTGGCGGCGTGAACACAGACTGAAGGGGGCTAGTGAGCCACAGCTAGCCAGGAGGGAGTCCGGAAAAAAGTCTGGACCTGCCGAAGAGGCAAGAGACTTTTTCTTGTCTCTTTGTCTCCTGGTGCACGAGGAGAGGGGATTAAGAGCGCCGCTTAAATGAGCTCCAGAGATGGGCACGAGCCGTGGCTATCAGCATGGACCCCAGAGACAGGCATGAGATGCTAAAACTGCTGCTGTCGCCACAAAGAAGCCTGTGTGCAAGCACAGGACACTATCCACACCTACCCTCCTGGGAGCCTGTGCAACCCACCACTGCCAGGGTCCCGTGATCCAGGGACAACTTCCCCAGGAGAACACATGGTGTGCCTCAGGCTGGTGCAACGTCACGCTGGCCTCTGCTGCCGCAGGCTCACCCCACATTCCACACCCCTCCCTCCCCGCGGCCTAAGAGAGCCAGAGCCCCCGAATCAGCTGCTCCTTTAACCCCGTCCTGTCTGAGTGAAGAGCAGACGCCCTCAGGCAACCTACACGCAGAGGCAGGGCCAAATACAAAGCTGAACCCCGGGAGCTGTGCGAACACAGAAGAGAAAGGGAAATCTCTCCCAGCAGCCTCGGGAGCAGCGGATTAAAACTCCACAACTAACTTGATGTACCCTGCATCTGTGGAGTACCTGAATAGACAATGAATCATCCCAAATTGAGGAGGCGGACTTTGGAAGCAACAATATATATATATATTTCCCTTGTTCTCTTTTTGTGAGTGTATATGTGTATACTTCCGTGTGTGATTTTGTCTGTATAGATTTGCTTTTACCATTTGTTCTAGGGGTCTGTCTGTCCACCTTTTTTTGTTTTTGTTTTTCTTTTTTTTAGTATAGTTTTTAGCACTTGTTATCATTGGTGGATTTGTTTTTCACTTTGGTTGCACTCTTCTTTCCACTTTTTTTTTTAAATTACTTTAAAAAATTTTTTAATTTAATTATTTTTTTTATTTTAATAACATTATTTTATTTAATTTTACTTTATTTTATTTTATCTTCTTCTTTCTTCCTTTCTTTCCTTTTTTTCCTCCATTTTATCCTGAGCCATGTGGATGAGAGGCTTTTGGTACTCCAGCCAGTTGGCAGGGCTGTGCCTCTGAGGAGGGAGGGCCAAGTTCAGGACACTGGTCCACAAGAGACCTCCCAGCTCCACATAATATCAAACGGTGAAAATCTCCCAGAGATCTCCATCTCAACGCCAACACCCAGCTCCACTCAATGACCAGCAAGCTACAGTGCAGGACACCCTATGCCAAACAACTAGCAAGACAGGAACACAAACCCATCCATTAGCAGAGAGGCTGCCTAAAATCATAATAAGGCCACAGACACCCCAAAACACACCACCAGATGTGGACCTGCCCACCAGAAAGACAACATCCAGCCTCACTGACCAGAACACAGGCACTAGTCCCCTCCACCAGGAAGCCTACACAACCCACTGAACCAACAGTAGCCAATGGGGACAGACACCAAAAACAATAGAAACTATGAACTTGCAGCCTGCAAAAAGGAGACCCCAAACACAGTAAGTTAAGCAAAATAAGAAAACAGAGAAACACACAGCAGATGAAGGAACAAGGCAAAAACCCACTAGACTCAACAAATGTAGAAGAAATAGGCAGTCTACTTGTAAAAGAATTCAGAATAATGATAATAAAGATGATCCAAAATCTTGGAATTAGAATGGAGAAAATACAAGAAACGTTTAACAAGGACCTAGAAGAACGAAAGAGCAAACAAACAGTGATGAACAACACAATATATGCAATTAAAAATTCTCTGTAGCAGAATAATTGAGGCAGAAGAACGGATAAGTGACCTGGAAGATAAAATAGTGGAAATAACTACTGCAGAGCAGAATAAAGAAAAAAGAATGAAAGAATTGAGGACAGTCTCAGAGACCTCTGGGACAACATTAAACGCACCAACATTCGAATTATAGGGGTCCCAGAAAAAGAAGAGAAAAAGAAAGGGCCTGAGAAAATATTTGAAGAGATTATAGTTGAAAACATCCTTAATATAGGAAAAGAAATAGTTAATCAAGTCCAGGAAGCACAGAGAGTCCCATACTGGATAAATCCAAGGAGAAACATGCCAAGACACATATTAATCAAACTATCAAATATTAAATACAAAGAACGAATATTAAAAGCAGCAAGGGGAAAACAACAAATAACACACAAGGGAATCCCCATAAGGTTAACAGCTAATCTTTCAGCAGAAACTCTGCAAGCCAGAAGGGAGTGGCAGGACATATTTAAAGTGGTGAAAGGGAAAAACCTACAACCGAGATTACTCTACGCAGCAAGGATCTCATTCAGATTTGATGGAGAAATTAAAACTTTACAGAGAAGCAAAAGCTAAGAGAATTCAGCACCACCAAACCAGCTTTACAACAAATGCTAAAGGAACTCCTCTAGGCAGGAAACACAAGAGAAGGAAAAGACGTACAATAACAAACCCAAAACAATTAAGAAAATGGTAATAGGAACACACATATCGATAATTACCTTAAATGTAAATGGATTAAATACTCCAACCAAAAGACATAGACTGGCTGAATGGATACAAAACAAGACCCATATATATGCTGTCTACAAGAGACCCACTTCAGACCTAGGGACACATACAGACCGAAAGAGAGGGGATGGAAAAAGATATTCCATGCAAAAGAAAATCAAAAGAAAGCTGGAGTTGCAATTCTCATATCAGACAAAATAGACTTTAAAACAAAGATTATTACAAGATACAAAGAAGGACACTACATAATGATCAAGGGATCAATTCAAGAAGAAGATAAAATAATTGTAAATATTTATGCACCCAATATAGGAGCACCTCAATACATAAGGCAAATACTAACAGCCATAAAAGGGGAAATCAACAGTAACACAATCATAGTAGGGGACTTTAACACCCTACTTTCAGCAATGGACAGATCATCCAAAATGAACATAAATAAGGAAACACAAGCTTTAAATGATACATTAAACAAGATGGATTTGATTGATATCTATAGGACATTCCATCCAAAAACTACAGAATACACGTTCATCTCAAGTGCTCATGGAACATTCTCCAGGATAGGTCATATCTTGGGTCACAAATCAAGCCTTGGTAAATTTAAGAAAATTGAAATCATATCAAGTATCTTTTCCAACCACAACGCTATGAGACTAGATATCAATTACAGGAAAAAATCTGTAAAAAATAGAAACACACAGATGCTAAACAATATACTACTTAAGAACCAAGAATTCACTGCAGAAATCAAAGAGGAAATCAAAAAATACCTGAAAACAAATGACAATGAAAACATGATGACCCAAAACCTATGGGATGCAGCAAAAGCAGTTCTAAGAAGGAAGTTTATAGCAATAAATCCTACCTTAAGAAGCAAGAAACATGTCAAATAAACAACCTATGCTTACACCTAAAACAATTACAGGAAGAAGAACAAAAAAAAACCCAAATTCAGCAGAAGGAAAGAAATCATAGAGATCAGATCAGAAATAAATGAAAAAGAAATGAAGGAAACAGGAAATGATAGCAAAGATCAATAAAACTAAAAGCTGGTTCTTTAAGAAGATAAACAAAATTGATAAACCATTAACCAGACTCATCAAGAAAAAAAGGGAGAAGACTCAAATCAATAGAATTAGAAATGAAAAAAGAGAAGTAATTACTGACACTGCAGAAACACGAAGGATCATGAGAGATTACTACAAGCAAATCTATGCCAAAAAAATGGACAATCTCGAAGAAATGGACAGATTCTTAGAAATGCACAACCTTCTGAGACTGAACCAGGAAGAAATAGAAAATATGAACAGACCAATAACAAGCACTGAAATTGAAACTGTGATTAAAAATCTTCCAACCAACAAAAGCCCAAGACCAGATGGCTTTACAGGCGAGTTCTACCAAACATTTAGACAAGAGTTAACACCTATCCTTCTCAAAGTCTTCCAAAATATAACAGAGGGAGGAACACTCTGAAACACATTCTATGAGGCCACCATCACCCTGATACCAAAACCAGACAAAGATGTCACAAAGAAAGAAAACTACAGGCCAATATCACTGATGAACATAGATGCAAAAATCCTCAACAAAATACTAGCAAACAGAAGCCAACAGCACATTAAAAGGATAATACGCCATGATCAAGTGGGGTTTATCCCAGGAATGCAAGGATTCTTCAATATAAGCAAATCAATCAATGTGATACACCATATTAACGAATTGAAGGAGAAAAACCATATGATCATCTCAAGAGATGCAGAGAAAACTTTCAACAAAATTCAACACCCATTTATGATAAAAACCTCCAGAAAGTAGGCATAGAGGGAACTTTCCTCAACCTAATAAAGGCCATATATGACAAAGCCACAGCCAACATTGTCCTCAATGGTGAATAACTGAAATTGTTTCCACTAAGATCACGAACAAGACAAGGTTGCCCACTCTCACCACTTTTATTCAACATAGTTTTGGAATTTTTAGCCACAGCAATCAGAGAAGACAAAGAAATAAAAGGAATCCAAATCAGAAAAGAAGAAGTAAAGCTGTCACTGTTTGCAGATGACATGATACTATACATAGAGAATCCTAAAGATGCTACCAGAAAACTACTAGAGCTAATCAATGAATTTGGTAAAGTAGCAGGATACAAAATTAAAGCACAGAAATCTCTTGCATTCCTATACACTAATGATGAAAAATATGAAAGTGAAATTAAGGTAACACTCTCATTTACCATTGCAACAAAAAGAATAAAATATCTAGGAATAAACCTACCTAAGGAGACAAAAGACCTGTATGCAGAAAATTATAAGACACTGATGAAAAATGATACAAACAGATGGAGAGATATATTATGTTATTGGATTGGAAGAATCAACATTGTGAAAATGACTCTACTACCCAAAGCAATCTACAGATTCAATGCAATCCCTATCAAACAATCACTGGCATTTTTCACATAAGTAAAACAAAAAATTCCACAATTTGTATGGAAACACAAAAGACCCCAAATAGCCAAAGCAATCTTGAGAAAGAAAAACGGAGCTGGAGGTATCAGGATGCCTAACTTCAGACTATACTACAAAGCTACAGTAATCTATACAGTATCTACTGGCACAAAAACAGAAATATAGATCATTGGAATAGGATAGAAAGCCCAGAGATAAACACATGCAAATATGGTCACCTTATCTTTGATAAAGGAGGCAAGAATATACAGTGGAGAAAAGACAGCCTCTTCAATAAGTGGTGCTGGGAAAACTGGACAGCTACATGTAAAAGTATGAAATTAGAACACTCCCTAACACCATACACAAAAATAAACTCAAAATGGTTTAAAGACCTAAATGTAAGGCCAGACACTATCAAACTCTTAGAGGAAAACATAGGCAGAACACTCTATGACATAAATCACAGCAAGATCCTTTTGACCCACCTCCTAGGGAAATGGAAATAAAAACAAAAATAAACAAATCGGACCTAATGACACTAAAATCTTTTGCATAGTAAAGGAAACCATAAACAAGATGAAAAAACAACCCTTAGAATGGGAGAAAATATTTGCAAATGAAGCAACTGACAAAGGATTAATCTCCAAAATTTACAAGCAGCTCATGCAGCTCAATATCAAAAAAACAAACCACCCAATCCAAAAATGGGCAGAACACCTAAAAAGACATTTCTCCTAAGAAGATATACAGATTGCCAACAAACACATGAAAGAGTGCTCAATGTCATTAATCATTAGATAAATGCAGATCAAAACTAAAATGAGATATCATCTCCCACCAGTCAGAATGGCCATCATCAAAAAATCTAACAACAATAAATGCTGGAGAGGGTGTGGAGAAAAGGGAACCCTCTTGCACTGTTGGTGGGAATGTAAATTGATACTGCCACTATGGAGAACATTATGGAGGTTCCTGAAAAAACTAAAAATAGAGCTACCATTCGACCCAGCAATCCCACTACTGGGCATATACCCTGAGAAAACCATAATTCAAAAAGAGTCATTTACCAAAATGTTCATTGCAGCTCTATTTACAATAGCCAGGACATGGAAGGAACCTAAGTGTCCATCAAAAGATTAATGGATAAAGAAAATGTGGCACATGCATACAATGGAATATTACTCAGCCATAAAAAGAAACGAAATTGTATTATTTGTAGAGAGGTGGATGGACCTAGAGTCTGTCATACAGACTGAAGTAAGTCAGAAAGAGAAAAACAAATACCATATGCTAGCACATATATATGGAATCTAAAAATAAAAAGGTCATGAAGAACCTAGGTGCAAGATGGGAATAAAGACCCAGACCTACTAGAGAATGGACTTGAGGATACGAAGAGGGGGAAGGGTAAGATGGGACAAAGTGAGAGAGTGGCCTGGACATATATACACTACCAAATGTAAAATAGATAACTAGTGGGAAGCAGCCGCATAGCACAGGGAGATCAGATCTGTGCTTTGTGACCACCTAGAGGGGTGGGATAGGGAGGGTGGGAGGGAGGGAGATGCAAGAGGGAAGAGATATGGGGACATATGTATATGTATAACTGATTCACTTTGTTATAAAGCAGAAACTAACACACCTTTTTAAAGCAATTATACTCCATTAAAGATGTTTAAAAAAAAAGTCTGCATAAAAATAGAATAGAAATCAAATAGAAAAAAGCTGTGTGTTGATCTGTCTAAATGTAGAACTAAAATCGAATGATTTGGGGCTTGCTGTTCTCTCAAGATACAGTAGCTCATTCCTCCCTGTCCTCTCCCCTACAACAAAAAGACTCTGCATGTAATACAACAAACAAAGATATAAAGTTTCTGAAAGGTTGAAAGAAAGCAGTGGGCTGTCTAAAGTCCTGGGATATAAGGACCAATATGTTGGTGAATTCCCTGGGTTTCCTTGTTGCCTCCTATGTATCCTTGATAAGACACTGAAGAAACCTCCAACCCAGCACCATTAAATGACATAGGCAAAGCATGTTCCCCATAGCCAAAGGACTGAGGAAAGAACAGTCTAACAACAGGAAACCTTTTTGACAATAAGCAGACACAAATGGAAAAGATGAACTCCTCTCTGAGGTTTCACTGTGTTGTGTAGTAAGTTTATCTCACAAAACTCTACACCCTCACTGAAGCAGGTGGCATGCTCTGATTTTCCTTGCCAGGTGGTGTCTGCAGGGCTGAGCATAGAGCTAATCTTCCATCTCCCACCTGACTGAAGGAGGTAATGACAATACGGTTGGCCCATTGGGTGGTGTTGGATGAACTGGGCTGGCAGTTGATCTTTAATCCCTTGCCTATCAAAACAGGTCATGTTTCAAATCCTTGGTTAGGGTTGTGTTGATGGGATCCAGTGGGGAGATGAGCCTCCACCCCCACCCAGCAGAACAGGATGTGATGAGGAAGTAGTAGGTAGAGCTAGTCACCATTTGGCTTCACCACCTTTCCTCCAGTGTCATCAGGGTCCACCTTCACCTAGAATCAACAAGGCTGAATGAGCTTGGCAAATGCAGGACTAGCTGGCATTCTGCTTGCTTCCTCATTTCCGCTGGTGCCAGTGGGGATCTAAGATTCTACATTCACTTTTCATCAACAGAGTGGTGTGAGTCAGACCTCTGCTTCTTCCCTCCCTGATGGCATTGAAGCCCACTGAGGAGCTGACCTTATACCTCCACTTGAAGAAAATGAAGCAATGTAATGTGGTGCCCACTTTCCCTGGGAAGGTACTGGGGAGTACTGAATTCTCATCCAACCTGTTTCACTGAGGCAGAGTGAATCAGTGGCCCACTTTTGCAAGGGTGGTGTCAGCACTGCCTTGTGAGAGGCTGAACATTACCACACAGCCCTCATGCTATCCCTCAACAGGGGTACTACCTATTAAAAGATTAAATAGGATATTAAGTTTCAAAATATAGTATCCAAAATGTCCAGGATAAAATTTTTAAAAATCACTAGTTATACCAAGAACCAGGAGAATCACAACATGAATGAGAAAAAAAAGATGACAAAAGTAAGATAAATCCAATGTTGGAACTATCTGAAAATGCTTCAAAAAACAATGACAAATTGCCTTGAATTAATAAAAAAAAAATAGAAAGTCTCATCGGAGAAATAGTAGTTATATAAAAAAAACCCAATGGAAGTTATAGAACTGAAGCATATAATAACAGAAAAAAATCATTGGGTGAGTTCATTAGAGAGTGGAATTGACAGAGGACAGTATCTGTAAACTTGAGGACAGATCAACAGAATTTACTCAGTCTGAACATAAAGAGAAAGTAGACTAATAAAAAGGGACAAAATCTCAGGTACCTGTGGGACAATTAACACAAGAGCTAATATTTGCATCATTGGAGCTCCAGAAGGAAAAAGGAGAGAAAAACAGTGGGACTGAACAAGTATTCAAAGAAATATGGCTAGAAATATCCTGAATTCATTGACACAAACCTAGACATTCAAGAAGCTTTGAGAATCCCAATTAAGATAAACCCAAAGAAATCCACATCATGACACATCAAAATTAATCTTCTGAAAACTAAAGATAAAGGAAAAAACTTGAAAGCAACCAGAGAGAAATGTCACAATACTTATAGAGAAATACTGATTTGAATGATAGCAGATTTGGAAAGAAAAAAAGAAATGTCAAACTTGAAATATATCCTTCAGGAATAAAGCGCATAAGAAGACATTCTTAGGGAAAGGAAATCTTAGAGAATTTACTGTTAACAAACTAACCATTAAAGGATAGATAAAGTAAGTTCTCTAAACAGAAAGGAAATTATAACAGAAGATTTGGAACTTCAGAAAGAATAGAAGAACATCAGAATGGGTAAAAAATAAGGACTATTCTATTTCTTATGAAGTCTCTTAAATCATATGTAATAATTGAAGCAAAAATTATAACACCAACCAATGTGGTGTTCAATGTATATAGAGGAAAAATTTAAGAAAATTATATTTTAAAGTCGGAGAAGGTAAAGGAAATGAAATAGAAGCATGTTTTCTCTACTTCACTTGAAGTGGTTAAACATCTTTGTATGTATATTGTAACACCTAGAACAAGCACTAAAAATTAAAACCAGAAATGATATATACAAAAACAGTACATATAAATCAAGATGGAATCCTAAAAATATATTTAAGTAACGTATAAGAAAGTAAGAAAGAGAAATAGAGGAACAAGAAACAGAGGAAAAAAAATAGAAAACAAATAATGAAATGTTGAGTTAAGTCTTAACTTTCAATAATTACTTTATATGTAAGTTGATTCTAAATACACCAATTAGAAACAAACAAACACTGACAGAATGAATAAAACAATATGCTGTCTATAAGAAACTCACTTCAACTATAATGAAATAGGTTGAAAATAAAAGAATGGAAAAAGAAATATCATGCAAACATTAATTTAACATTATGGGGTGATAAACATTTATCTAAGGATCAACAATTCCTTCAGGTTTTTTTCTTTTAAATTTAAGTAAAATAAAACACAACTTTTACTTAAAATGAAACATGTATAATTTGATCACATGTGGATTACTTATTTCCATTTATCTGCCCATTTATGCTAATCTACATAATGAATGATGTTCTAATTGCTCTTAATAACAGTAATGCATAGGTAATAGGATTTAGGGTGAAGTTTTATTTTGTAATTTTCTGTACATCTTTAGTTATTCATATGCAAAGTCTCACTTTTCAAAAAAAGCCACTGAATGGAAAAGTGATCAAAATGTTAAAAAGAAAATTCACAAAGTAACAAAAAATAAAATAAAAATAAAATACCAAGTAATAAACATAAAAGAAGTTGCAAACAGACACCTGGGTAATTTAGATATTGAACTTAGCAGACAAGGGCTTTAAAATAATTATAATTAATGTGTTCAAGAAACTAGAGGAAACAAATGGAACTTCACCAGAGATTTAGTACCCTTAGAAAAGAACCAAATGAGAACTCTAGAACGGAAAAATACATCTGATATTAAGAACTCAGTAAGTATGTTTAAAAGCAGATTAAATGCAGGCAGGTAAGACAGGTTAATTGAATGATATGCCAATAAAAAATACACAAACTAAAGTTCAGAGAGAGATAGAAAATGTGAGAACTATGGGGAAAAAGTGTAAGAGCTATTTGGAAAACAATTGAAATAGACTAATATATGTGACTTCAAGTTCCAAAAGCAGCTCAAGTGAGAGGAAATTATCACCTTCAAAGGAGCAACAAAGTAATAATTAGGTCATCACTATCTTCTCAACAGAGACAGTAGAAGCCAGAAGACAGTAGAATGACATCTTTAAAGTGTTGAAAGGATGAAACTGCCAACTAGCATTCTCTACACAGTGAAAATATCCTTCAAAAACAAAGGCAAAATTAAGATGTTTGCAGAGACACCAAAGCTGAGAGAGAGTGTGTTGTTAGCTGATGTGACTGCAAGATATACTAAAGGGAGTTTTTTAGAAAAAGCAAAATGAAGGAAGAAATGAGGAACAACAGAAAAGGCAAGTAAAAATGAACGCTGACTAAATAATGCAATAGTAGTAATGTTTTGCTGTGTTTAAAATATATTTAGAACCAAAGGCAGGTTAACTATACATCAAAAATGGTAAAATGCAAATGCACCTAAAGCATTATCAGAGAGGTAGTAAAGGTAATAATTTGCATTATTAATTTAGTAATAAGTTAAGAGTATATGTGTTCATGTATAGAATATCCATTCAAAGAAAAGTAAAAAAAGAAAACATAACTGATAGGACAATAAAGGAAAAGACGGTATAATAAAATATTTTATTAATCCAAAAGAAGTCAAGAAATGAAAGCAAAGGAACAGAAAATCAAGTGTATGATGGTAGTGATAAACACAAATATATTAGTAATTATAATAAGTGATATGGACTAAATACTCCAATTAAAAGTCTCAGATTTTCAGACTGAATAGAAATATAAAGGCCATTTATATGCTGCTTGCAAAACACACACCTTGATATAAGTAAAATATTTTAAAATATACTATGCATACACCAACTAAAAGAAAGCTGAGGTAGCTATGCTAATACTAGACAAAGGAGAATTTAAGGCAAGAAACATTTCTAGAGACAAAGCAAGTTATTTCATAATGACATACAGGTCAATTCATTGGAACAATATAAAAATTCTAAATTTGTGAGCACTCAATAGCATGGCTTTAAGACATAGAGGGCAAAAATTGACACAATTAAAAAGAGAGATTAGACAAATCTACAATGATGATAAGAAATTTTAACAAACTCCTCTCAACTGAGAAAACAAGCATACAAAAAAACCTCAATAATTATACAGAAGATCTTAACTACACAACTAACAAATATAACCTAATTGATACATAGAGAATACTGGACCTGATGGCAACAGTATACATTTTGTTTTCAAGTTGCATGAAATATTTACCAAAATTTCTAAGAAAACAATAATTACATAAAGATTTTCAATATACCATGCAAGCCTTCATTTCAAGAAGCTATGAAAAGAATAGCAAAAGAAACTCAAAGAAGGAAAGAATTAATTAAAAACAGAAATCATGAAATGGATACCAAATGTTCAATAAAGAAGGGCTTCCCTGGTGGCACAGTGGTTAAGAATCTGCCTGCCAATGCAAGGGATATGGATTTGGGCCCTGGTCCAGGAAGATCCCACATGCTGTGGAGCAACTAAGCCCATGTGCCACAACTACTGAGCCATGCCACAACTACTGAAGCCCGTGCGCCTAGATCCTGTGCTCTGCAACAAGAAGCCATCACAATGAGAAGCCCATGCACTGCAATGAAGAGTAGCCCCCACTTGCTGCAACTAGAAATAGCTCGCGTGCAGCAACAAAGACCCAACACAGCCAAAAATAAATAAAATAAACTGAAAAAAAATATATATATATATTTAGAAACCCACAAATGTTCAATAAAGAACATCAATAGTGCCAAAGTTGGCTCTTTGAAGAGATCAATAAACTTGGTAAACTCCTAGCAACATTGATAAAGAAAAAAGAAAAAACAAATTGCCAGTAACATGAATAAAATGAGGACATCAGTATGTATCCTACAGATATTAAAAAGATCATAAAAGGATACTATAAACAATTTTATGCCAATAAATTTGAAAATTTAGATGCTATGGACCAGTTTCTCAAAAACAGTTGCCAAATATGACCCAAGAAGGAATATCTAAATAAGTTTTTGATTAAACAAATTGAGTAATAGTCATCCCAGAAAGAAAATTCCAGCCCCAGATGATTCACCAGTAATTTTCTCCAAATATTTAAGGAAGAAATAATATCAATCTTACATAAACTCTTCCAGAGTAAAGGAAAAGATGGAACACATCTGAACTTGTTTGCAGAGGGCAGCTTAATTTTGATACCAAACTCTGACAAGGACACAGTAAGAAGGAATAATACAAGCCAATGTCTCTCATGACCTAGATATGAAAATCTTACATGAAATACTTGCAAATCAACTAAATGAATGCATAGGTGTAGTTTAGCATTCAAAAAATCAATTAGTGCTATTCACCACATTAACAGAAATAGGAAAAATGATTTCATATTCCTTATTGAGAAATACACAGCACTGAAGAAAATTCAATACCCATTATTTTTTCAAAAGTCCTCTTAGCAAATTAGAAATAGGAGACTCTTAAATTCAAAAAGGATTTTTTTTTTTTTACAAAATCTTACAGTAAGATTTTCACATTTATGGTAAAATATTAAAAACTCTTCCCCTGAGACTGGGAATGAGACAAAGATGTGCACTTCAAGCTTCTATTCAACTTATACTGGAGATTCTAACAAGTACAATAAGACAAGAAAATTAAATAAAATGCTTAAGAATTGGAAAGGAAAAAATACTGTCATCGTTTGAAGATATTGTTATTGTGTACATAGAAAATTCAAAAGAATCTGCAAAAAATAAGAATTAACAATTGAACTTAGCAAGGTGACTAAATACAAGGTCAATATTTTAAAAATCAATTTGATTTCTGTATTTATTTCTGTATACTAGAAACAAATAGAAAATTAAGATGAAATAATCTACACATTATTAAAATTAATACTTGAATTTAGCAAGATAATTATAAAATAGAAAATTATTAAACCATCAAAATGCTTAGGAATACATACAATAAAATTAATGAAGACTTCTACTCTGTAAACAAAATATTATTGAGGGAAATTAAAGAAGATCTAAATAAATAGAATAATATTCCATGACGATGGATTGGAAGACTCATTATTGTAAACATGCCAATTTTCCCCAAATTTATCTATAGATTCAATAAAATTCTAATCAAAATTCCAGCAGGTTGTGTGTGTGTGTGTGTGTGTGTGTGTGCATGCAGGTAAATTTAAAAAACTGATTCAAAAGTGAATATGGAAATGCAAAGGGGCAAGAATAATCAAGTCACTCTTGAAGAGCAGCAACAAAGCTGGAGGACCCATGTTACCAGAAACCAAGAACAACTATAAAGCTATAATAATTAAGACAGTGTAATATTGACCCAAGGGTGCAATACTGACCAATAGTATAACAAAAGAGAGAACTCATAAACGGGCCTACACATATACATTCCACTGGCTTATGACATTGACATTGCAATACATTGAGGAAAGGATTGTCTTTTTAATAAATGGTGTTGGGTAAACTGAATATCCACATTGAAAAAAAATAAATCTCAACTTCTAGTCCACCCCACACACAAAAACCAATTCCAGATGGATCAAGGATGAAAATATGAGTGGCATAACAATAAAGCTTTTAGAAGACTGTCTTCATGAATATAGACAAATATTTCTTAAACATAGTACAAAAAGCACTAGTCATAAAGGAAAAAAAAAAGATATATTGGACCACATTAATAATGTGAACTTCTGTGTATGAAAAGATACTACTAATGCAATGAAAAAGCTAGCTTTAGAGTGGAGTTATATATTTATAACACATATATCTAACAAGGGATTCCTGTGCATAATAGACAGATGATTATACACACACACAGTGGACCATTGAACAACACTGGTTTTAACTGCCTTGGTTCACTCCTATGTGGATTTTTTTCAATAGTAGATATTACAGTACTACACGATCCTTATTGGTTGAATCTGTGAATGTGGAACCATGAATACAGAGGAATGATGGATAAAGAGGGCCAGTTATAAATTACATAGGATTTTTGACTGCTCAGTGGGTCAGCACCTCTAATCCCTGTGTTGTTCAAGGATCAACTGTATACATATATATTTTAGGTATGTATTTTATGTGTATTTATATAATATAAGCTATAATTATATAAACTATAATTATATATAATATTTATGCATAAATATATAAATCCTACTAACCAATAAAACGCAAGAAGAACAATAGAAAGAAGGACAACAGGCATTTACAGAAGAAGTTATCCAAGTGGTGAGCAAGCACATGAAAAAATACTCTACTTCATTAGTCATCAGGGAAATGAAAAAATAATACCACAATACAACTTCAACCCACCCACCAGAATGATTAAAATGAAAAAGACCAAAACCATCAAGTGTTGGTGGAACATTCATAGCTCTTGTGCACTGCTGGTGGGAGTGTACATTGGTAAACCAGGTGGGAAACTGTGTATTTGTGTACTTGCTAAATCTGAACATATGCAGACCCTATGGCTGAATAGTTTCCCTCTTAGTTTTATGTCCAACAGAAATGCGAACATATGCTCACCACAAACACATATGAAGACGTTCATAGAAGTATTACTTGTGATCCTCAATATTGGAAACAACCAGAATGTCCGTCAGAAGCTGACTGACATGAAGGGAAGTCTTGGTCACAGCAAGTGGTCCTACAACAGAAGCTGGCAGGGACTCTCTGGCTGGGGACCCTCGGAGATCTGAGAGTCTAGAGGGACAAGGTCATTGGGTGATTTCTCTCAGCAGATGCCCAAAGAGAATAGTTTATCACAGATCAGACACTTCTTCATCCCCTCCCCCATTCCCATCCCATGCTGTCCAGTGAGGCCACAGAGAGAGACAAGGAAATCCTCTGTTGCCTGAGCTTAAACCTAAAACGGTGAGAATAACACTCACCGCTATAATATCAACCTTACATAAACCTTACAAAGAAATTAAGGTTGATATTAACCTTATAATATCAACCTTACATAAACCTTACAAAGAAATTAATTTCTTTGGAATATTTTAGATTAAGCTTACAAAAATTATCTTCTCGCTTCTCACTTCTTTCTTTAAATTGTGGTAAAATACGTATAATAGTTACCATCTTAAACATCTTTAAGTGTACTGTTCATTGCCATTAAATGCATTCATGTTGTGTTACCTTCACAAGAATTCTTTTCATCTTACAAAACAAACTCTGTACTCATTAAGCATTAAATCCCCATTCCTCCCTTCCCCAGCTTCTCTACTTTCTGTCTCTATGAATCGGACTATCTACGTAACTCATATAAATGGAATCACACAGTATTTGTCCTATTATGTCTGGCTCATTTCACTTAGCATAATGTCATCAAGATTCATCCTTGATATTATAACTTGTGTTAGGATTTCCTTTTTTTTAATTAAATTTATTTTTTATATAGCAGGTTCTTATTAGTTAACTATTTCATACATATTAGTCTATATATGTCAGTCACAATCTCCCAGATCATCCCACCACCCCCACCCCTGCTTTCCCCCCTTGGTGTCCATACATTTGTTCTCTACATCTGTCTCTCCATTTCTGCCTTGCAAACCAGTTCATCTGTACCTTTTTTCTAGATTCCACATATGTGCATTGATATACAATATTTGTTTTTCTCTTTCTGACTTACTTCACTCTGTATGAGAGTCTCTAGGTCCATCTATAAATGACCCAATTTCGTTCCTTTTTATGGCTGAGTAATATTCCATGTATATATGTACCACTTCTTCTTTATCCATTTGTCTGTCGATGGGCATTTAGGTTGCTTCCATGACCTGACTATTGTAAATAGTGCTGCAATGAACATTGGGATGCATGTGTCTTTTTGAATTATGGTTTTCTCTGGGTATATACCCAGTACTGGGATTGCTGGGGCATACGGTAATTCTATTTTTAGTTTTTTAAGGAACCTCCACATTATTCTTCTTAGTGGCTGTATCAATTTACATTCCCACCAACAGTGAAAGAGGGTTTCCTTTTCTCAACAGCCTTTCCAGAATTTGCTGTTTGTATATTTTCTGATGAAGCCCACTCTAACTAGTGTGAGGAGATACCTCATTGTAGTTTTCATTTGCATTTCTCTAATAATTAGTGATGTTGAGTAGCTTTTCATGTGCCCCTTGGCCATCCATATGTCTTCTTTGGAGAAATGTCTATTTAGGTCTTCTGCCCAGTTTTTGATTGGTTTGTGTTTTTTTTTTTTTTTTTAATATTGAGCTGCATCAGCTGCTTATATAATTTGGAGATTAATCCTTTGCCCATTGATTCTTTTGCAAATATTTTCTCCCATTCTAAGGGTTGTCTTTATGTCTTGTTTACAGTTTCCTTTGCTGTGCAAAAGCTATTAAGTTTCATTAGGTCCCATTTGTTCATTTTTGTTTTTATATCCATTACTCTAAGAGGTGGGTCAAAAAAGATCTCGCTGAACCTTATGTCAAAGAGTGTTCTGCCTATGTTTTCCTCTAAGAGTTTTATAGTGTCCAGTCTTACATTTAGATATTTAATCCATTTTGAGTTTATTTTTGTGTATGGTATTAGGGAGTGTTCTAATTTCATTCTTTTACATATAGCTGTCCAGTTTTCCCAGCACCACTTATTGAAGAGACTGTCTTTTCTCCATTGTATATCCTTACCTCCTTTGTCATAGACTAGTTGACCATAGGTGTGTGAGTTTATCTCTGGGCTGTCTATCCTGTTCCATTGATCTATATTTCCGTTTTTGTGCCAGTACCATATTGTCTTGATTACTGTAGCTTTGCAGTATGGTCTGAAGTCGGAGTCTGATTCCTCCAGTGCCATTTTTTCCCTCAAGATTGCTTTGGTTTTTCTGTCTCCATACAAATTTTAAGATTTTTTTGTTCTAGTTCTGTAAAAAATGCCACTGGTAATTTGATAGGGATTGCATTGAATCTCTAAATTACACTGGGTAGTATAGTCATTTTCACAATGTTAATTCTTCCAATACAAGAACATGGTCTATCTCTCCATCTGTTTGTGCCATCTTTGATCTCTTTCATCAGTGTCTTATAGTTTTCTGAGTACAGGTCTTTTACCTCCTTATGTAGGTTTATTCCTAGGTATTTTATTCTTTTTGTTGCAATGGTGAATGGGATTGTTTCCTTAATTTTTCTTTCTTATCTTTCATTGTTAGTGTATAGGAATGCAAGAGATTTCTGTGCATTAATTTTGTATCCTGCTACTTTACTAAATCCATTGATTAGCTCTAGGAGTTTCCTGGTGGCATCTTTAGGATTCTCTATGTATAGTAACATGTCATCTGCAAACAGTGACAGCTTTACTTCTTCTTTTCTGATTTGGATTCCTTTTATTTCTTTTTCTTCTCTGATTGCTGTGGCTAAAACTTCCAAAATTATGTTGAATAATAGTGGTGAGAGTGGGCAACCTTGTCTTGTTCCTGATCTTGGTGGAAATGGTTTCAGTTATTCACCTTTGAGGACGATGTTGGTTGTGGGTTTGTCATATATGGCCTTTATTATGTTGAGGTAAGTTCCCTCTATGCCTACTTTCTGGAAGGTTTTTATCATAAATGGGTGTTGAACTTTGTCAAAAGCTTTCTCTGCATCTATTGAGATGATCATATGGTTTTTCTCCTTCAATTTGTTAATATGGTGTATCACATTGATTGATTTGCATATATTGAAGAATCCTTGCATTCCTGGGATAAACCCCACTTGATCATGGTGTATGATCCTTTTAATGTGCTGTTGGCTTCTGTTTGCTAGTATTTTGTCGAGGATTTTTGCATCCATATTCATCAGTGATATTGGTCTGTAATTTCCTTTTTTTGTAGTATCTTTGTCTGGTTTTGGTATCAGGATGATGGTGAATGAGTAGAATGAGTTTGGGAGTGTTCCTCCCTCTGCTATATTTTTAGAAGAGCTTGAGAAGGATAGATGTTAGCTCTTCTCCAATTGTTTGATAGAATTCACCTGTGAAGCCACCTGGTCCTGGGACTTTGTTTGTTGGAAGATTTTTAACCACAGTTTCAATTTCATTACTTGTGATTGGTCTGTTCATATTTTCTATTTCTTCCTGGTTCATTCTTGGAAGGTTATACATTTCTAAGAATTTGTCCATTTCTCCCAGTTTGTCCATTTTGTTGGCATAGAGTTGCTTGTAGTAGTCTCTTAAGATGCTTTGTATTTCTGCGGTGTCAGTTGTAACTTCTCCTTCTTCTTTCTAATTTTATTGATTTGAATCCTCTCCCTCTTTTTCTTGATGAGTCTGGCTAAAGGTTTATCAATTTTGTTTATCTTCTCAAAGAACCAGCTTTTAGTTTTATTGATCTTGCCTATTGTTTTCTTTGTTTCTTTTTCATTTATTTCTGCTCTGATTTTTATGATTTCTTTCCTTCTACTAACTTGAGGTTTTGTTTGTTTTTCTTTCTCTAGTTCCTTTAGGTGTAAGGTTAGGTTGTTTCTTTGAGATTTTTCTTGTTTCTTGAGGTAGGCTTTTATTGCTATAAATTTCCCTCTTAGAACTGCTTTTGCTGCATCCCATAGGTTTTGGATCATTGTGTTTTTGTTTTCATTTGTCTCTGGGTATTTTTTGATTTCCTCTTTGATTCTTCAGTGTTCTCTGGGCTATTTAGGAACGTATTGTTTAGCCTCCATGTGTTTGTGTTTTTTACTTTTTTTTTCCTGTAATTTATTTCTAATCTCATAGCATTGTGGTCGGAAAAGATGCTTGATACAATTTCAATTTTCTTAAATTTACTGAGGCTTGATTTGTGACCCAAGATGTGATCTATCCTGGAGAGTGTTCCATGTGCACTTGAGAAGAAAGTGTAATCTGCTGTTTTTGGATGGAATGTCCTATAAATATCAATTAAATCTCTCTGGTCTATTGTGTCATTTAAAGCTTGTGTTTCCTTATTAATTTTTGGACTGGATGATCTGCCCTTTGGTTTAAGTGAGGTGTTAAAGTCCCCCACTATTATTGTGCTACTGTCAATTTCCTCTTTTATAGCTGTTAGCAGTTGCCTTATGTATTGAACTGCTCCTATGTTGGGTGCATATATATTTATAATTGTTATATCTTCTTCTTGGATTGATCCCTCGATCATTGTGTAGTGTCCTTCCTTGTCTCTTGTAACATTCTTTATTTTAAAGTCTATTGTATCTGATATGAGTATTACTACTCCAGCTTTCTATATATTTCCATTTGCATAGAATATCATTTTTATTCCAGCAAGCCTGTGTCTTTTGGTTGGAGCATTGAATCCATTCACATTTAAGGTAATTATTGATATGTATGTTCCTATTACCATTTTCTTAATTGTTTTAGGTTTGTTTTTGTAGGTCCTTTTCTTCTTTTGTGTTTCCCACTTAGAGAAGTTCCTTTAGCATTTGTTTTAGAGCTTGTTTCATTGTGCTGAACTCTCTTAGCTTTTGCTTGTCTGTAAGGCTTTTGATTTCTCCTTCGAATCTGAATGAGATCCTTGCCCGGTAGAGTAATCTTTGTTGTACTTTGTTCCCTTTCATCACTTTAAATATATCTTGCCATTCCCTTCTGGCCTGTAGAGTTTCTGCTGAGAAATCAGCTGTTAACCTTATGGGAGTTCCCTTGTATGTTATTTGTCATTTTTCCCTTGTTGCTTTGAATAATTTTGCTTTGTCTTTAATTTTTGTCAATTTGATTACTATGTGTCTCAGTGGGTTTCTACTTGGGTTTCTCCTGCCTGGATCTCTCTGTGCCTCCTGGACTTGGGTAGCCACCTCCTTTCACATATTAGGAAAGTTGTCAACTATAATCTCTTCAAATATTTCTCAGGTGCTTTCTCTCTCTCTTCTCCTTCTGGGACCTCTATTATGTGAATGTTGGTGCATTTAATGTTGTCCCAGAGGTCTCTTAGGCTGTCTTCATTTCTTTTCATTCTTTTTTCTTTATTATGTACCGTGGCAGTGAATTCCACCATTCTGTCTTCCAGGTCACTTATTTGTTCTTCTGCCTCAGTTATTCTGCTATTGATTCCTTCTAGTGTATTTTTCATTTCAGTTATTGTATTGTTCATCTCTGTTTGTTTGTTCTTTAATTATTTTAGGTGTTTGTTATTTAATTCTTCTAGGTCTTTGTTAAACATTTCTTGCATCTTCTCGATCTTTGCCTCCATTTTTTTTCCGAGGTCCTGAATCATCTTCACTCTCATTATTCTGAATTCTTTTTCTGAAAGGTTGCCTATCTCCACTTCATTTAGTTGTTTTTGGGGGTTTTGTCTTGTTCCTTCATCTGGTACATAGTCCTCTGACTTTTCATTTTGTCTATCTTTCTGTGAATGTGGTTTTCATTCCACAGCCTGCAGGATTGTACTTCTTGTGGCTTCTGCTCTCTGTCCTCTGGTGGATGAGGCTATCTAAGAGGCTTGTGGAAACTTCCTGATGGGATGGACTGGTGGTAGGTAGAGTTGGGTGTTGCTCTGGTGGGCAGAGCTCAGTAAAACTTTAATCCACTTGTCTGTTGACAGGTGGGGCTGAGCTCCCTCCTTGTTGGTTGTTTGGTCTGAGGCAACCCAACACTGGAGTCTACAAGCCTTTTGGTGGGGTTAATAGCAGACTCTGGGAGGGCTTACACCAAGGAGTACTTCCCAGTACTTCTTCTGCCAGTGTCCTTGTCCCCGTGGTGAGCCACAACTTTCCCACAGCCTCTGCAGGAGACCCTCCAACACTAGCAAGTAGGTCTGGTTCAGTCTCCTATGGGGTCACTGCTCCTTCCCCCTGGGTCCTGATGCGCACACTACTTTGTGTGTGCCCTCCAAGAGTGGAGTCTCTGTTTCCCCTAGACCTGTCAAAATCTTGCAATCAAATCCCACTAACCTTTAAAGTCTGCTTCTCTGGGAATTCCTCCTCCCATTGCCAGACCCCCAGGTTGGGAAGCCTGATGTTGGACTCAGAACCTTCACTCCAGTGGGTGGACTTCTGTGGTATAATTGTTCTCCAGTTTGTAAGTCACCCACCTAGCGGTTATGGGATTTGATTTTATTGTGATTGTGCCCCTTCTACCATCTCATTGCGGTTTCTCCTTTGTCTTTGGATGTGGGGTCTCTTTTTTGGTGAGTTCTAGTGTTTTCTTTTCAATGACTGTTCAGGAGTTAGTTGTAATTCTTGTGCTCTCACAAGAGGGAGTCAGGATTTCCCTCTTTTTTAATGCTGAATAATATTGTTCTGTATGGATATACCACATTTTGTTTATTCATTCCTCCATGACAACTTGAATTTCTTCCACATTTTGGTTATTGTGAACAAATGCTACCATACACCTGGGTGTACAAATATCTCCTTTGAGCTCTTGCTTTCCATTCCTTTGGGTACCTACCCAGCAGTGGAATTGCTAGACATATGGTGATTCTATCTTTAATGTTTTGAGGAACCACCTTATTGTTTTCCATAGTGGCTGCACCCATTTTCCATGGGATATTTTATATTAAGCTTTTAAATGAAAAGGAAACTTAAGACAGAAGCTAAGTTCAGTTGTAGGAAAACAAAGAAAATTAAATTTTTTTCCACACCTGTGTTTGTTAACTGAAGAAATGTATACCTACTGTGCTCATCTGAATTAACAATTCTGCTTTCTACCTCCTGAGGTTTGAATTCAGTAACTTCCCCTTTATTTTTTCTCATCTGCAGAGTGCCAAAAAAAGATGATTTGCATGGATTTTTTCCTTTGCATCCTGTGTCTCAGCATTATGGAAACACAGCCTTTACTTGCCTTCTCATGGGTGAAGTCAGCCACAGCCCTGACTGGGGACATTGCTTTTTCTTCTAGCCCTCCACCTCTTCCTTGACATCTTTGTTGGGTTGGATCCTGCTGACCAGCCTCCTTTACACTTTGTTGTTCCTTGGTTTCTGTTCCTATTTTCTTTTCTACTTCTGTGATCATGCCTCTTCCTCCTCCTGTTCCCGAGATGTCACATTGTAGCCTGCAATGCTCAGAGAACCCTAGGAAAGAAGAGTGGAGGCCAGGAGTCAGAAGCCTCTTGACATTGATGCAGCTCTCAGTGGTCAAGTACATGGTGTGGCTGAGGGAGTGGGAAAAGCCAGGGCTGAGATGATTTGGAGGTTCCTCCTTGGGCAACTTGTGAGGGAAGTTGCCGCCACCTGTGAGGGAAAGCAGGAGGAAGATAAGGACTTCAATTTTAGACACATTAGGTTAAACTGCCTGCAAGACATCCAGGTGGCATATGCTGCTGTCCTATCTCTCACATCTCCCCCCATTCCAATCCTCTGCCAGTGCCCTGATCACTGCTCACCTGGGCCAGCTGAACAGCCTGAACAGGCCAGCTGAACGGGCCTCTCTGTCTCCTGGTTTCTACTTCCTGTCCCAAACTCCCCTTTGCTGCTGGGTTAATCATCCCAGAGTGAGACCACAATTGTATGCCACGCTATCCTACTCACACAAGGCATGGTGTATGCTACCATAAAATCATATCCCATACGTCATCACATGCTGCCTGTCACACAGTACACACTGCCACACAATCATATCACACACTGTCATCATATATTGTGTGTCACACGGTACACACTACTACAAGTCATATCACATGCTATCACATATCACGTCACAAGATACAAACCATCACACAATCAAATTCTGTCCTCTCCTACATCACATTTCACATAGTACACACTAATATACAATTACATCACGTGTTATTGCATTTGTCACACAGCGCACACTACCACATAATCGTATCACATGTAAAAACTGCAACCCATCAACAACCTTAAAAGTCATTGCCTATCCTTCTATATTAAATGTAAATTTCCTACCCTGGAATTCCACATGTTAGGATGTTTTTGGTTGCAAGACATAAATCCTGACTTAACATGTTTTAAGCGACAAGGATACTTAATATTTTTTACCCCAGTCAGGCAAATGATATTAACTCTGGATTAGAGAAGAGGAAATGGAGACGCAGAATTGCTAAGTAATTTGCCCAGCACCAAACAGCTAATAAATGTCAGAGTCAAGCCTTTTAACTCCATCCTCTGTCTCCGAAGCTCCTGATCTATTCTCTCTCTATACTACCTGATGTGAGTTGGCGTTTGCATTCTCCATTCCTTATTCTAAGAGGTTAGGTTGAGGGAGATCTTGACGAATGTCAACATTTTTTCAATTTTAAGCCAGTGAATCAAAAAGTCTTTTTAGAGTATCTGCTGTGTTCCAGCATAGTGGGTAATACTGAAAATTGCATGGCCCAGTCCTTGCCCTGAAGGAACGTCCAACCTGGTAGGAGAAAGATGGCATAAAAGCACAGCTAATCTTTAGAGATTAATAAAGTGGGTAAGTCTGTAACTGTGTAGAGCAGAAAAGAAGCTGATCATACTATGAATGCCTGGGTCTTGTAAATGGGTAGGATTTTCATGAAGTGAGTGTAAGGAACATTGTAACAGCATGAACAAGGGCACAGCAGCAGGAATACATGAAGAAATCAGTATCTATTAAAGAAGAAACTTCCCTATCCTGCTTTTCTCTGTATGCCCATGGCTATATATATGTATTTAATATATATAACAAAGATCATATGTGGCCCCCAAAGCCTAAAACATTTGCTTTCTGACACTTTATGGAAGGGGTTTGTGGAGATCAGGCTATCTAGATGGCTCAGAAGAGTGTTACATTGGAGTTATTTCCATTTCTGGAATTGTCTTCATGGCCTCTGGGGCAGGTTCCCTCAAGGTCCACGAGGGACCAGACCCTCATCTCTAAAGTTGTAGGGGCCACCCCAATCCGTGGGAATCGCCTTCCCAGCACTGCCCTTGTGGGAACTTAGGGCTTATTCTAGTGTTCAAGATTGGTCTTATAAATATTCTACATACTCGGGGTATTTTTTAAATTGAGAACTATTTTTCAACAAAAGACTAATATAATTTTTTTAAAGGAGAAATTATACAATGAAAGAGTCTTCCTTCTACCCTAGACTCCAAATTTGAAAGAACTGCTATTGAGAGTTTCTTGTGTATCCTTAATCTGTGTGTGCGTATGTATGTGTGTTACTTTATACAATGGGGAAAAAGTTGCCCTACTGTCCTGGCTCTTGCTTTCTTGCTTCTTTTTTTTTTTTTTTAACTTAGCAATATAATGAGAAGATCTTTCCACATCAGCAAATGCAAATCTGGCTCCTTTTGAATAGCAGCATAGTATTCTTTTGACTGAATGTACTACATTTGAATGACCTATTTCCTTATTAATAACAATTAAGTAGTCGCCAGTGTTTGTCTGTTACAAACTATTTTAAATTTCTAATCCTTATACAGGTAGCTTTGTACAAATGAGTGAATGTAACTGGAGGATAAATTCCTAGATGTGGAATTGCTGAGTAAAGGGTAAGCGGTTTTAGATTTTGATACATAATGACAAACAGCCTTCCAGAAAAGTTGCACAGAATCAACTCTCCACCAACAGGAGATAAGAATTCCTTTTCCCCAACAGCTTCCTTAACATTGAGCCTTATCATTACCAATTTGGTAGGTGAAAATCAAAGTCCACTGTATATGATTGTGTAACATTGCATAAACCATCACCTTTCATGGTTATTTTTATGGGATCCGTCAGTTCATGCTTTGTTCATTGAGGTGTTGGAGTTTCTCTTTTTAATACCTCCTACACCTCATCCACACCTTCCAGAATACAGGGACTTTATCTGTCTTTTTTGCCCACTGTAGCCCCCGAGGAATGCCCAGAACTGTGCCTGACACATAGTAGGCAGATAGTATTTGTTAAATATATGAACAATTTAAAAAATCATTATACAGTAAGAAAATTAGGCCCTCTGACTCTCAATATGTGTTGCAAAATTTTTTTTTCACTGTTAGATTCCCTTGGTTATTTATTTATTTTTACAATGTAAAAGGTTCATGAAAATTTCCATGGTTAAGAATATCATTCTTTGATTCACTTAAAATATATTTTGCTATAAGTTGTGTGGAAGGATTCTAACTTAAAATTTTCTGCCTTAATGTGTTTGTGTGTTTTTTTTAATATCTTCATTGGAGTATAATTGCTTTACAATGTTGTCAGTTTCTGCTGTACAACAAAGTGAATCAGCTATATGTATACACATATCCCCACATCCCCTCCCTCTTAAGCCTCCCTCTCACCCTCCCTATCCCACCCCTCTAGGTCGTCACAAAGCATCGAGCTGATTTCCCTGTGCTATGGACACTTGAATGAGCCTAGAAAGCCCTCTGCATACTTTTTGGTCCACAAAATCCCACCATAAGCACAGTATGCCTTCATCTCAAGGCTCTGGGTCACGTTTCTGAGAAGTGTGGATTTTATTCGATGGAATGATGGGACAAACTAGAATGCTGGTTGGTGTAGAGAGAGAAGTTTCCACTAAAGAGGCAAGTGTATAGGAAGAGAAAATTGGAAATTCCAAGAGTGAATTTTGCTTATTTCACAATAATTCTAAGACTAACTTAATTAGGATACCTTTCTTTTGAGATACGTGCAATTTTATTTTGGATTTTTCTCATGCAATACAGAGATGTCAATTCTGAGCCTCCATGCCCCTTGAGATGTGGAAGACATTGGATGGTCTGAAGCCCATTCAAGCGTTTTTGAGAATTTCTGGAAGTCTTAAGTTCTCCTGCTTCCTCTGCCTCTTCATCTTCAGCTTGTTCACCATCTCCTCACGTGAACCTCAGGCAAACACAGATCCTCCTCCACTGTCACTACCCAATCACCAACAAAAATCCCTCATGCCAAATCTTTGTGGGTGTAGTAGAGTTTACTGAAGACATTTTTGGGTGAAACTTTCTACCATCATGCTGGCACCATCTTTCTCCCCATCCTAACCCTCTGCCTCTGTTTGTCATCATCTTCCCCACTGCACTGGTCTAAGGACTTACTTCCCTTCCCTGAAATGTTGCCCAGCAGGAAGGGGAGAGACCACATAGACTTTTTCCAACAAAGACAGATTTGTAACCAAATGGAAATCTGGTGCCAACAGTCAAAATCATAAAATGTTCTCTACCTCGTTGTATTTACATTACATTTTAACAGGTCCATTACTGCTTTCTCCCATCACACTCCGACTACCACCACACACAGCCATCCACATGCACATACTTCTCCCCTTGCCTCTCTTTGTCCATTACAAAGCAACTTAACCAATATGAAAGCCAAGTGAATTAAAATAATTGATAGCCTTTGAGACACAGCTGAGTTTTTTCTGGTTCATTGCAGTGCAATAGATTAGACAGATGGGGTCTAGACTAGATCCAGAAATTAGAACTGCAGACTCTTAGTGGGCTTAGTGGTCCCCTAACAATCTGAAGTCCTAGGACAAAGTCCAGACTGGTAGACAAAAGGTAACAGATAAAAGAGAATAGTCTAATACTTCCTCTGGCACCAGGGGAGTCTATATAGCCTCAGTGACACAATGTCCAGCAGATGGGTAGGGACTGATAATGGAGAACCCAGTGGCTAATCACACATGGGTGGATTTGCTTGGTGTTCTCAATTGCAGGAACTTGGGGAGCATCAGTGAAATCTCACAGCATGGAGCAGACCCCTGCTCTATTTCAATGCGCAGAACTGTTGCCCCAGAAACAAGGTAAAGGTGTGAGAAAATGAGTGGGAAGTGTCGCAGGCTACTAAAACTGAAAATGGGGAAAAACCCAAAGGGAAGTAAACTTGACCGTGAATGTCTGGAAGAGGGGTCAGCACGCTATGGCCTAATGGGCCAATCTCACCCACTACCTATTTTTTTTTTTTAATTAATTAATTTATTTATGGCTGTGTTGGGTCTTTGTTTCTGTGTGAGGGCTTTCTCTAGTTGTGGCAAGCGGGGCCACTCTTCATCGCGGTGCACGGGCCTTTCACCATTGCGGCCTCTCTTGTTGCGGGGCACAGGCTCCAGAAGTGCAGGCTCAGTAGTTGTGGCTCACGGGCCCAGTTGCTCTGCGGCATATGGGATCTTCCCAGACCAGGGCGCGAACCCGTGCCCCCTGCATTGGCAGGCAGATTATCAACCACTGCGCCACCAGGGAAGCCCCCTATTTTTATAAATAAAGTTATATTGAAACACAGCTGCACCATTCATTTGTCTATTGTTTATGTCTGCTTTCATGCTGTAACGGCAGAGCTGAGTTGTTGAAATAGCGATCATATGGCCGGCAGACCCTAAAATATTTACTACCTTGCCCTTTCACAGGAAAAAAAAAAAAAAATTGCCTACCCCTGCTTTAGAATGAGTTCTGAGAGCAGAGAGTTTTTTTCCATCTTGTCTACATCTCTATTTTCAGCATCTACAAGAGTGCCTGGCACATCTTAGGTGTTCAATCAGTATTTGTTAAATGAATGAATGAGCAAATAAAGCCCTGAATGTTAGGAATCTCTTACATCCTAAGCTCCTTTCTCCAAAGAGGAGGACTGGTCATGGGGACTAGGATTGGGTCCCTCTCAGCTGTGGAGAGAGCAAGGTTTACAGAGAACATACCAGAACCTGAAGATCATCCTGTAGACAAAAGGAGGTTCTCAGATGCCCCTAACTGCTTTACCAGCAGAAACCTCCATGTGTATCTATTTCTGGAAATTAAGCCTAATTTAAAATCTGCAGAATTAGCTAAGCACCCTGATAGTTTTCACTAATGAATTCTAATGGTTAATTATGCTTAGTTTCTTAATGGTTTTATCCCTTCATCAGGTCCCTTTGTGCTGGCTCTGCTCAGAGGGCACAAAATGATACCTACTGATGGTATTTCTTCAAGAAAGAAAGCTTTGAATTCACTGCAGTTTTCTTTTCCTTTCCTTATTGATCCTCCTTGTTTTCACTGTCAATTATGAGCTGATAGTAAAAAAAATAATACAAGAATGGCAACCAGTGGAACCTGTACTAATAACCTATATAGGAATATAGGAAAAGAATCTGAAAAAACATATATATATATATATATATATATATATATATATATATATTCAGTTCTCTCTCTCTCTCTCTCTCTCTCTCTCTATATATATATATATACATATATATATATATATTCTTTTTCAGATATATATATATATAGAGAGAGAGAGAGAGAGAGAACTGAATCACTTTACTGTGCACTTGAAAGTAACGCAACATTGTAAGTCAACTATACTTCAATTAAAAAAAATACAGAAATTGCAATCAGCTAGTCATGTTCAGTTTTCAGTTTTTAAGTGCCTGCAGCTGACTTTTCAGACCTTGGGCTTGCGTGAAACTTTGTGTTAAGTGATTATCCCTCCTCCCCAACCACCAAAGTTTCTAAAGAAGTAAAATAAAGGCCTCATTCTTAGGATCAAAACTTGACAAGGATATCACATCCTACCTAAGGCACCAAAACTGCTAAGCAAGAGGCACCCTACTCTCTCAAGCCTCCCAGCTGAGCATGTAGTGAAGGGCTTCATTGGCCATTTCCCACAAGTTTTCTTTCTTAAGGGAGAAGGGAGATTATGCCATGATTGACAAGTCTCCAAACGCCATAAGTGTGGTCTCCTCTTGTCTTAGTCTGTTCAGATTGTTATAACAAGAATACCATTTACTGGGTGACTTAAACAACAGAAATTTATTTCTTACAGTTCTGAGGCTAGGAAGTCCAAGATCAAGGTGTCAGCAGATTTGGTGACTGGTGAAGACCCACTTCCTGGTTTGCAGATGGCCATCTTCTCACTGTGTTCTCACATGACGAAGAGAGAGATCATCTCTCTGATATCTCTTATAAGGGCACTAATTCCATTCATGAAGGCTCCATCCTCATGACCCAATTGCCTCCCAAAGGCCCCACCTCCAAAAACCATCACACTTCTACATATGAATTTGGGGGGTGAGCACAAACATTCCATCTATAGCACTTACACCATTAAAGCACTAACATTAGGAAATGATACACATGCTTTCCTGGCTTTTCTGTCACTCTGACTGGTTTACATCTTCTGAGGTTTTCCATGAGAAGGTACTAGATGTTGGTTCCAATCATCATATAGCCACTCTCCTCACTTCTGCACTCAATATGCACTGTTTATACAGTTTGCTGTTGTGGATAATGAGGCGTCACACCAGAAACTGCACCCAGTATTTGCAGCCAGTCAAGTCAGAAGTATTTATTGAGTATGTTCTATGCATGTGACATTCATTTGGATATGTGCTGGAGATATAAGGATGAATAAAACAATATGAGGACGCATCTTGAGAAAAAGTATAAGGGAAGATAAAGCTCAGAGGCACCCATATAGTTACTATTCACGGGTACTTGATTAAAATCCCAGGATCATCCTTAAGTCCAACCAAGTAGGAATGTGATTGAAACATAAAACTTAGGTTCACTTACAAATACTACCCAAATTTCCCAATCCTCCCAGGTGAGGCTGGTGGGTCCTGTTGATAAGGCAGTTAAAGTTGCTTTTAGCAATCCTCCTCAGAAAATGCAGGTGAGAGATCTTTGTTCTCAGCACTTTTTTTTATCTGCATAGGACTCTGGAGACACATCAATTTCTGAATTGTCTGGATATTTTTCAGGATTGATGCTGAATTGGAAAAGACTAGTGATTGATTTGGAGTGAGTATTTAGAATTTTTCAATGTCAAACTTGTAACTTTCCCTGTAATCTATTTTTGAAGTGAATTTAGAATTGGTTTTAAAAATAATGATGCATACTAAAACCATGCTAGTGTAAGGTTTTCAGATTTAATAGAACTCTAGAAAATGATGAATATTATATGTAAATTTCAAACATAAAACGTACTCCCAAGTCATCCCCTAATGGTATTCACTGTGCAGGAGAATGTAGCTTTGGATAGGTATGTTTTGGTCATAATCAGAAAATTTTCATTTCTAAAAATAACATTATGAGACCATATCTTCTATTACATAAAAATTTCAATCTTTCCCTGCTTCTCCTTATTGAATTTCCCTCCTTAAGTACCTTGTCTAAGAAAGCTATCCTTCAGCTTATCCTGCCTCTTCTCACCTCTTCGACAGCTTTCTCTGATGAATCACCACCTCCAAGCAGGAGAGCACAACAGTGCTTTTAAACATGAGAAATCTGCCTGATGCATCTGCAGTTCACTATCAAACAACCTGATTGTGCAAGAATATTTTTTCAATTTGGAGCTTGATGCAACTGACTGGTCTTTGTGGAGTTGAATGTAAAAACTACGATGCTCCTGGGGAGAGCAGAATGGGCTACTTGCACTGGTCTCCTGGGCACAAAGGACAACTTGTCACAGAGACACAGGGATAAGACTGAAGGCAGAAGATGCTCACTGTATGATTTTAAACTTGTATCCTGACAAGAAAAATTATCCACAACATGGAAATAAGGCAAAAGGATGACTATGCATCCTTTAGTGCCCTGGTGAAGCATTGCCTAACAAGCCTGCTAAAAAGACAGCTAACTCTCTAGGGGAATGTAACTTGGTTTGCACAACTGATTAAGGTCCAGACATTTACAATTCTGTGAAACTGATAAGGTGTGCTGAATTTCTTTACTGATTCTGAGACAAGACAGCCAAAGATGATACCTTCATGGCTCTACAGCATACTCACCAGTGAGCACCTACTTTACTAATCTTATGTTGGCATTCCTGGATTTCCCATTGATCATAAGCATCCCAAGTTTTCAAATTCTCCTTTTTTTTTTTTAATTGGAGTATAATTGCTTTACAATGGTGTGTTAGTTTCTGCTTTATAACAAAGTGAATCAGCTATACCTATACATACATCCCAATATCTCTTCCCTCTGGCATCTCGCTCCCTCCCACCCTCCCTATCCCACCCCTTTAGGTGGTCACAAAGCACCAAGCTGATCTCCCTGTGCTATGCGGCTGCTTCCCACTAGCTATCGGTTTTACATTTGGTAGTGTATATATGTCCATGCCACTCTCTCACTTTGACACAGCTTACCCTTACCCCTCCCCATGTCCTCAAGTCCATTCTCTAGTAGGTCTGTGTCTTTATTTCTGTCCTGCTCCTAGGTTCTTCATGAGTTTTTTTTTTTCTTTATTTAGATTCCATATATATGTGTTAGCATATGGTATTTGTTTTTCTCTTTCTGACTTACTTCACTCTGTATGACAGACTCTAGGTCCATCCACCTCACTACAAATAACTCAGTTTCGTTTCTTTTTATGGCTGAGTAATATTCCATTGTATGTATGTGCCACATCTTCTTCATCCATCCATCTGTCGATGGACACGTAGGTTGCTTCCATGTGCTGGCTATTGTAAATAGAGCTGCAATGAACATTCTGATATATGACTCTTTTTGAATTATGGTTTTCTCAGGGTATATGCCCAGTAGTGGGATTGCTGGGTCGTATGGTAGTTCTATTTTTAGTTTTTTAAGGAACCTCCATACTGTTCTCCATAGTGGCTGTATCAATTTACATTCCCACCAACAGTGCAAGAGTGTTCCCTTTTCTCCACACCCTCTCCAGCATTTATTGTTTATAGATTTTTTGATGATGGCCATTCTGACTGGTGGGAGATGATATCTTGTAGTTTTGATTTGCATTTCTCTAATGATTAATGATGTTGAGCAGTCTTTCAGGTGTTTGTTGGCAATTTGTACATCTTCTTTGGAGAAATGTCAGTTTAGGACTTCTGCCCATTTTTGGATTGGGTGGTTTGTTTTTTTGATATCGAGCTGAATGAGCTGCTTGTAAATTTTGGAGATTAATCCTTTGTCAGTTGCTTCATTTGCAAATATATTCTCCCATTCTGAGGGTTGTCTTTTCGTCTTGTTTATGGTTTCCTTTGCTGTGCAAAAGCTTTTAAGTTTCATTAGGTCCCATTTGTTTATTTTTGTTTTTATTTCCATTTCTCTAGGAGGTGGGTCAAAAGGATTTTGCTGTGATTTATGTCATAGAGTGTTCTGCCTATGTTTTCCTCTAAGAGTTTTATAGTGTCTGGCCTTACATTTAGGTCTTTAATCCATTTTGAGTTTATTTTTGTGTATGGTGTTAGGGAGTGTTTTAATTTCATTCTTTTACATGTAGCTGTTCAGTTTTCCCAACACCACATATTGAAAAGGCTGTTTTTTCTCCATTGTATATGCTTGCCTCCTTTATCAAACATAAGGTGACCATATGTGTGTGGGTTTATCTCTGAGCTTTCTATCCTGTTCCATTGACCTATATTTCTGTTTTTTGTGCAAGGACCATACTGTCTTGATTACTGTAGCTTTGTAGTATAGTCTGAAGTCAGGGAGCCTGATTCCCCCAGCTCCATTTTTCTTTCTCAATATTTCTTTGGCTATTTGGGGTCTCCTGTGTTTCCATACAAATTGTGAAATTTTTTGTTCTAGTTCTGTGAAAAATGCCAGTGGTATTTTGATAGGGATTGCATTGAATCTGTACATTGCCTTGGGTAGTATAGTCATTTTCACAATGTTGATTCTTCCAGTCCAAACACATATATATATCTCCAACTAATTGTATCATCTTTATTTCTTTCAACAGTGTCTTATAGTTTTCTGTATACAGGACTTTTGTCTCCTTAGGTGGGTTTATTCCTAGGTATTTTATTCTTTTTGTTGCAGTGGTAAATGGGAGTATTTCCTTAATTTCACTTTCATATTTTTCATCATCAGTGTATAGGAATGCAAGAGATTTCTGTGCATTAATTTTGTATCCTGCTACTTTACCAAATTCATTGATAAGTTCTAGTAGTTTTCTGGTAGCATCTTTAGGATTGTCTATGTATAGTATTATGTCATCTGCAAACAGTGACATTTCTACTTCTCCTTTCCCGATTTGGATTCCTTTTATTTCTTTTTCTTCTCTGATTGCTGTGACTAAATCTTCCAAAACAATGTTGAATAATAGTGGTGAGAGTGGGCAACCTTGTCTTGTTCCTGATCTTCGTGGAAAATGTTTCAGTTTTTCACCAGTGAGGAAGATGTTCACTGTGGGCTTATCCTATATGGTCTTTATTATGTTGAGATACTTTCCCTCTATGCCTGCTTTGTGGAGAGTTTTTATCATAAATGGGTGTTGAATTTTGTTGAAAGCTTTTTCTGCATCTATTGAGATGATCATGTGGTTTTTATTCTTCAGTTTGTTAATATGGTGTATTACATTAATTGATTTGCATATATTGAAGAATCCTTGCATTCCTGGGATAAACCCCACTTGATCATGGTGTATGGTCCTTTTAATGTGCTGTTGGATTCTGTTTGCTAGTATTTTGTTGAGGAGTTTTGCATCTATGTTCATCAGTGACATTGGCCTGTAGTTTTCTTTCTTTCTGACATCTTTGTCTGGTTTTGGTATCAGGGTGATGGTGGTCTCGTAGAATGAGCTTGGGAGCGTTCCTCCCTCTGTTATATTTTGGAAGAGTTTGAGAAGGATAGGTGTTAGCTCTTCTCTAACTGTTTGATAGAATTCGCCTGTGAAGCCATCTGGTCCTGGGCTTTTGTTTGTTGGAAGATTTTTAATCACAGTTTCAATTTCAGTACTTGTGATTGGTGTGTTTATATTTTCTATTTATTCCTGGTTCAGTCTGGGAAGGTTGTGCTTTTCTAAGAATTTGTCCATTACTTCCAGGTTGTTCATTTTATTGGCATATATTTGCTTATAGTAATCTCTCATGATCCTTTGTATTTCTGCAGCATCAGTTGTTACTTCTCCTTCTTCATTTCTAATTCTATTGATTTGAGTCTTCTCCCTTTTTTTCTTGATGAGTCTGGCTAATAGTTTATCAATTTCGTTTACCTTCTCAAAGAACCAGGTTTTAGTTTATTGCTCTTTGCTATCATTTCATTCATTTCTATTTCATTTATTTCTGATCTGATCTTTATTATTTCTTTCCTTCTGCTAACTTTGGGGGTTTTTTGTTCTTCTTTCTCTAATTGCCTTAGGTGTAAGGTTAAGTTTTTTATTTCAGATGTTTCTTGTTTCTTAAGGTAGGATTGTATTAGTATAAACTTCCCTCTTAGAAGTGCCTTTGCTACATCCCATAGGTTTTGGGTCATCGTGTTTTCATTGTCATTCGTTTCTAGGTATTTTTTGATTTCCTCTTTGATTTCTTCAGTGATCTCTTGGTTATTAAGTGGTATATTGTTTAGCCTCCATGTGTTTGTATTTTTTACAGATTTTTTTCCCGTAATTGATATCTAGTCTCATAGCGTTGTGGTCGGAAAAGATACATGATATGATTTCAATTTTCTTAAATTTACCAAGGCTTGACTTGTAATCCAAGATATGATCTATCCTGGAGAATGTTCCATGAGCACTTGAGGAGAAAGTGTATTCTGTTGTTTTTGGATGGAATTTCCTATAAATATCAATTAAGTCCATCTTGTTTAATGTATCATTTAAAGCTTGTGTTTCCTTATTTATTTTCATTGTGGATGACCTGTCCATTGGTGAATGTGGTGTGTTAAAGTCCCCTACTATGATTGTGTTACTGCCAATTTCCCCTTTTACGGCTGTTACTATTTGCCTTATGTATTTAGGTGCTCCTATGTTGGTTGCATAAATATTTACAATTGTTATATCTTCTTCTTGGACTGATCCCTTGATCATTATGTAGTGTCCTTCTTTGTTTCTTGTAATTGTCTTTATTTTACAGTCTATTTTTTCTGATATGAGAATTGCTACTCCAGGTTTCTTTTGATTTCCGTACGCATGGAATATCTTTTTCCATCCCCTCACTCTCAGTCTGTATGTGCCCGTAGGTCTGAAGTGAGTCTCTTGTAGACAGCATATATACGGGTCTTGTTTTTGCATCCTTTCAGCCAGTCTATGTCTTTTGGTTGGAGCATTTAATCCATTTACATTTAAGGTAATTATCGATATGTATGTTCTTATTACCATTTTGAAAATTGTTTTGCATTTGTTATTGTAGGTCTTTTCTTTCTCTTGTGTTTCCGGCCTAGAGGAGTTCCTTTAGCATTTGTTGTAAAGCTGGTTTGGTGTGCTGAATTCTCTTAGCTTTTACTTGTCTGTAAAGGTTTTAATTTCTCCATCAAATCTGAATGAGATCCGTGCTGCGTAGAGTAATCTTGGTTGTAGGTTTTTCCCCTTCATCACTTTAAATATGTCCTGCCACTCCCTTCTGGCTTGCAGAGTTTCTGCTGAAAGATCAGCTGTTAACCTTATGGGGATTCCCTTATGTGTTATTTGTTGTTTTTCACTTGCTGCTTTTAATATTTGTTCTTTGTATTTAATATTTGATAGTTTGATTAATATGTGTCTTTGGCGTGTTTCTCCTTGGATTTATCCTGTATGGGACTCTCTGTGCTTCCTGGACTTGATTAACTATTTCTTTTCCCATACTAGGGAAGTTTTCAACTATAATCTCTTCAAATATTTTCTCAGTCCCTTTATTTTTCTCTTCTTCTTTTGGGACCCCTATAATTCAAAGGTTGATGTGTTCAATATTGCCCCCGAGGTCTCTGAGACTGTCCCCAATTCTTTTTATTCTTTTTTCTTTATTCTGCTCTGCAGTAGCAATTTCCAGTCTTTTATCTTCCAGGTCATTTATCTGTTCTTCTGCCGCAGTTATTCTGCTATTGATTCCTTCTGGAGAATTTTTCATTTCATTTATTGTGTTGTTCATCATTGTTTGTTTGCTCTTTAGTTCTTCTAGGTCCTTTTTAAACGTTTCTTGTAGTTTCTCCATTCTATTTCCAAGATTTGGATCACCTTTACTATCATTTTTTTAAATTTTTTTTCAGGTAGACTGCCTATTTCTTCTTCATTTTTTTGTTCTGGTGGATGAGACTGGATCTTGTCTTTCTGGTGGGCAGATGCACATCTGGTGGTGTGTTTTGGGGTGTCTGTGACATTATTATGATTTTAGGCAAACTCTGTGCTAATGCGTGGGTTTGTGTTCCTGTCCTGCTAGTTGTTTGGCATAGGGTGTCCAGCATTGTAGCTTGCTGGTCATTGAGTGGAGCTGGGTCTTGGCATTGAGAGGGAGACCTCCTGGAGATTTTCGTCATTTGATATTATGTGGAGCTGGGAGGTCTCTGGTGGACCAATGTCCTGAGCTCAGCTCTCCCACCTCAGAGGCACAGGCCTGATGTCCGGCTGGAGCATCAAGACCCTGTCATCCACACGGCTCAGAGTAAAAGGGAGAAAGGAAAGAAAGAAAGAAAGAAAGAAAGAAAGAAAGAAAGAAAGAGAGAAAGAAAGAGAGAAAGAAAGAGAGAAAGAGAGAGAGAAAGAAAGAGAGAAAGAAAGAAAGAAAGAAAGAGAAAGAAAGAAAGAAAGAAAGAAGGAAGGAAGGAAAGAAAGAAAGAAAGAAAGAAAGAAAGAAAGAAAGAAAGGAAGAAAGAAAGAAAGGGAGAAAGGAAGGAAGGAAAGAAGGAAGGAAGGAAGGAAGGAAGAAAGAAAGAAAGAAGAGAGGAACCAAACCAAAAAACAAATCCAGCAATGATAACAAGCACTGAAAAGTATACTGAAAAAAAAAAAAAAAAAAGGACAGACAGACCCGAGGTCAAATGGTAAAAGCAAAGCTATATAGACAAAGTCACACACAGAAGCATACACATACACACTCACAAAAAGAGAAAAAGAGGAAAAAATATATAAACGTTGCTCCCAAAGTCCACTGTCTCAATTTGGGATGATTCATTGTCTATTTAGGTATTCCAGAGATGCAGTGTACATCAAGTTGATTGTGGAGATTTAATACACTGCTCCTGAGGCTGCTGGGAGAGATTTCCCTTTCTCTTCTTTGTTTGCACCGCTCCCAGGGTTCAGCTTTGGATTTGGCCCTGTCTCCACATGTAGGTCGGCTGAGGGTGTCTGTTTTTCACTCGGATGGGATGGGGTTAAAGGAGCAGCTGATTAGGGAGCTATGGCTCACTCAGGCCGGGGGGTGGGGGTCGGGGTGGGGTACGGATGTGGGGTGAGTCTGCGGCGGCAGAGGCGGTCGTGACATTGCAACAACCTGAGGCACACCATGTGTTCTCCTGGGGAAGTTGTCCCTGGATCACGGGACCCTGGCAGTGGCGGGCTGCACAGGCTCCCGGGAGGGGAGGTGTGGAGAGTGACCTGTACTGGCACACAGGCTTCTTTGTAGCGGCAGCAGCAGCCTTAGCGTCCCATGCTCGTCTCTGGGGTCCGCGCTGATAGCCGCGCCTCGCCCCTGTCTCTGGAGCTCCTTTAAGCAGCGCTCTTAATCCCCTGTCCTCACGCACCAGAAAACAAAGAGGCAAGAAAAAGTCTCTTGTCTCTTCGGCAGGTCCAGGCCTTTTCCCGGACTCCCTCCCGGCTAGCTGTGGCGCACTAGCCCCCTTCAGGCTGTGTTCATGCCGCCAACCCCAGTCCTCTGCCTGCGATCCGACCTCTGAAGCCTGAGCCTCAGCTCCCAGCCGCCGCCCGCCCCGGCAGGTGAGCAGACAAGCCTCTCAGGCTGGTGAGTGCTGCTCGGCACTGAGCCTCTGTGCGAGAATCTCTCCGCTTTGCCCTCCGCACCCCTGTGGCTGCGCTCTCCTCCGTGGCTCCGAAGCTTCCCCCCTCTGCCACCCGCAGTCTCTGCTCACAAAAGGGCTTCCTAGTGTGTGGAAACCTTTCCTCCTTCACAGCTCCCTCCCACTGGTGCAGGTCCTGTCCCTATTCCTTTGTCTCTGTTTTTTCATTTTTCTTTTGCCCTACCCAGGTACGTGGGGGGGTTTCTTGCCTTTTGGGAGGTCTGAGGTTTTCTGCCAGCATTCAGTAGGTGTTCTGTAAGGGTTGTTCCACATGTAGATGTATTTCTGATGTATTTGTGGGGAGGAAGGTGATCTCCACGTCTTACTCTTCTGCCATCTTGAAGCTCCTCCCATATTCTCCTTTTGAACTGGTGTTGTCATCTTTCTGTTTCTCCATTAGTGAGTAAAATAATATATTGTGAAAACTTTGGCACATGTTCCCTATATAATGTGCAAAATTGTTTTTAAGTTTTTTGAAAATTATATTTTCACCCCTTTTACCAATCCACAATGCCTACACTGAACTATGACCTAGTACTGTTTATAAATCTGTCAATCCCCTTGAGAATAGCTTGGTCATATGCTATTATGTGTTTGTTAAGAACATTAAATTCTTTAATATACGTTTAAATTATGGCATAATTCTTGTATCTCTGTTTTGGTATTTATTTTTGATATATCAGGAGTTTCAAAAAATGAAAGAGGCCTCAATTGACTTCTGAGAAGTCCTGGTTGATCATCACCTTCTAAAATGTGCTAGAAAAATGTGAGAAAGTCTCTCCTTGTTGCTAAATTGTCAATGGAATTTTAAAGACTTATTGAACATCGAGAAACATTAACACATACCCCTCTTTTCTTCCTCAAATAGGAACTTAAAAATGTCCCAAGGGGAAGGAAACCTTTCCCCCTTTCCCTTTGATTTTTTTTTTTTTTTTTTTTTTTTTTTTACGCCTCCTTCACAGTCTGTGTACCATTAACACCTGACAACAAAGTCACAGGCCAGAAACATGACCTTCCTCAGAGGAATTCTATAGAAAATTACTTTTTAAAAATGGCCAGTTACAGCCATGGTATTTTGGGAACCTGAAAGTAGAGAACAGAGATTAGAGACTGCCTTCTAGGGCTGCCTGGATAATGCTGATCTGTGTGCTCTTGGAAGGAGCCCCCTGGATCTGTGCAGTGCATCACCTATAGTACAGCAGCTCTGGATGGGGGGCTCAGGAGAATCACAAATTTAGCATGTCAAAAGCTGAACTCACAATGTGCTCTTTCTCGTCTCCCCCATCTTAGTCAAGAGTCAAATTTTCTGATTACAAACCTTGGAGTCAATTTTAAAATAGCTTTCTCTTCTGATGGAACCCAACCAAGTCCCACTATTCAACCACCAAAATATCTCTTGAATTCATCCACATATCCCATGTCCATTGCCTCCAGCTAATGTGAGACAACATTATTTCTCCCCTGAATGACTGCCATAGATTCCTAACTCACATACCCACATGGATCTTTACCTTCCTCCAGTTTTGGTAAATACAAATAAATAACAGTTCATCAGCTCACTGCTCCCTTAGAGTGTAGCCAACCTGTGACACGGCCTACAAGGCCCCTGATGACTTGTGCCCACGTATCTTTCCAAGTTCATCCTATTCTTCTCCCCTTTATGCTCTCTTCTACATCTGCACTGGCCTTCCTTCAGTTCTTGACTATGTCAGGCCCCCATACTGCCCCAGGATCTTTTTACATGCTGTTCCCCTGCTAAGAACACTCTCTTCTCTCCTTGTCCCCTTAGAGGTGACTTCCTGACCCTTAGGTGGGTCAGAACTTGTTACAAGTTCTCATCTTATTCCATGTTTCTCTATCAAACCATTTGCCACAAAGGGAATTGTAGCAGTATCTTAATGTTTGAATACTCAGGGTATCATTGATATGTGAAAAAATATATATACATATGTATATATTCTTTTCCTTTCTTTCTCTTTTTTGTGTGTTTGTTGCAAAAAGAGTCATTTTGCCCATCTTTGATGCAAGACCTTTCTAGATCTGAGTGAAAATCTACCTCTTTCCCTCTACTCTTTCCACCACATGGAGACCAGGGAATTCTTTCTCAAGACCAAGGGCATTGCACCCTTGAGAAAGGGGAAACATGCTTTCTGTTGAAAATGACTTGAAAGCAGGTCTCACAGGGACTCAAACTTCTCCTGATGAGTGAGATTCTATTAGAAGAGACATAGGGGTTTTGAGCTAAATCATTAAGAGACCAAGGGCAGAACTTAGGACACCTGGGGCGGAGGGAGGTTGGTGATAAGAAGGAGAGCCTTCTGTGTCTGAGGACTTCTTGGGCACTCCCCATGGGGGGCTTGATCCAGATTAGTTCTCTGTGAGTGGATTTGCTGCTACAAGTTGTCTGGCAAGCCCACCAGGCAGCCTTCATGCAAGTGGCAATTCCAAGTCACCTGTACCTAAGCCACTCTCCATCCCCCATGTGAGGAGAGCCCCAGGACATCTGTGAACCCAAGGGGATCTCTGGAAGCCTGATGGGGAATAAGGAAATGTTATAGACTTCTAGAGGTTCTGAGTGCTCTGGAGCACTCCACGCTGATCTAGACCACATCTTACTGTATCCTCTGGTAACGCTACATTTAATACTCACAGGTCTTCCACTTCCACCCCAGTGGAATGCAACTTCCCAGAGAGCTGGGACTGTCTCCTGATCACTGCTTTATACCCATATCTGACAGCAACAAGACAAAACTCTTGTGGAAGTCCTCCCCAGGCAAATGGGGTGATTGGGCCATATAAATGATTCTTATGGTGACTTTAGCCTCAGAAGTACCCCTAAAGTAACAATCTTAGAATCCTAATGTGAACATTAGTAAAAAATGAGGGTGCTCTGGCTGAGTCAGGCATAAGCATTTGGTCCTCAGCATCTCAGTAGACCCCTAACTTCCTTGAGGGATCCCCCACTGGGCTCCTTGGAATATCACCCAACAACCCAGGACTGGATCATTTATTAACAAACCTGCTCTTCAGTTGTGCAAAGCTTTCCAGTTACAACATGCTTTCCCATACATTATTCTCACTAAATTAGTGACCTTAAAATGCATCCTGTTTTAAGACTGTCTGAAATTTGTGAGCTAAAAAAAATGTAAGCTATAAGGATCTTAAGGATATTCTTGATGCCCAAAGCTGGAATTCCTGGTCCCCTAAACAGCTTCCTTAGAACACTGTGATGAGCTGATTTTGGTATTTCAATGAAATAAGGAAAGGTTCTCCATGGCCATGGGCCTGTCTCATACCCACCTGACAGTCAGAAAAGGTTAACTTAGCCAATTCCCACTTTGGACAGGGAGGTCTGTCTGGCTTCTTTGATTAGCTATTGCATTAGACACAGTGGCCTCATCTTAAATCTCTAGTCCTCTCTTACATCTGAGGAATGAGTGTGGGATCCCCATTCTGCCGATTCTGTTTTCCAGCTGCTCACTTCTACACCCTGCCTTCATCAAACTGTCTGCCACATGTGTACTCTGCTGTACTCCACCAAGACCTGTCACTACTCTGCTCTCCTCCTCGCCTACTTACTCTTAATCACTGGCTTTCAGACTTAGGGAACTGTCCCCACTGAGTAAAGATGACATTGTTTAGACCGCATTTCCTAACACACTAGGGCCAGATTTTCAGCATAAGGTCAGCCCTTATGACAGACATAGAAAATTAGCTTAGATCCAAAGGCCCAAGATCTGTAAGAAATTAAGGGCGATTAGAGCTAGTCATTTGTAGGAAAACACATTTTGTATTGAAAATATGACTCATGGCTCTAGGGTGGGCAATTTGGCCCACATCTCCCCTTAATACAGCTGATTGAGAGCAGCGCCTGAACCCTGCTGCTCTAAAATCCATAGATGCTTAGAAAGAGGCCGAGATCCTCCAAACTGCAGGAGAAACCTGCATCTTCATAGACAAAAATGAGTATGATTTTAAACTTCAATTTAACATTTGATAGACCCTTGAAAAATATCACCTGTGCTTTTTTATTGAAAAAGCGATTGCGTTGCTCTCTAGCTGTGCTCTGAAAATATTTGTCTGACAACAGATATAATTTGATTGATCTTCATGAAAATAATTTCTATAGGCCCTAATTAGTCTTATCGAGAATTATGACTTCCGAATTCTCTTAGAGAGGGGAGTACTGTCCCAATCAACCACCCAGAGCCGTTCCTTGCCATGGTCCCCCACCTCCCCCACTCCTGTATTTTCTCCAGATGAATTACCCCGTTACAGCATGGAGAAATTCAGGCTTGCGGCTGCTAAGCTGGGAAGCCGGCAGTTGAACTCACATCTGTCAATTTCCAAAGGATACGTGTTTTGCATTCTCCTAGAATGGATTATCTATAAAACCCTTCCTTCACCAAGATTTTACCCATTTTTATTTTTTCCTTCTCCATTTACTTCAGCCCATCCACCTACTTCCCAACCCCTCCCCATATCACTGCCACATTAAGAGCTTTTTTTTTTTTTTGTCTCCTTCCATTCTTATTTTGCAATGGCAGAAAGAGCCACAGTAAAAGGAAATTGATTAGAGGGTTGGCATGTAAACATGATTGTCTTTATTTTTCATCAATTGCACTAGATAACCAAGGATACCATGTGCTTTCCAAACAAGTCCCCTCATCTAAATTTGTTCATCATATAACAATTTCCTAATTTCCTAAGGGGAATATTATTCTTTTGGGGACTAATACGCCGTGTTAGGTTTCTTTTACAATAAAACTTCATTAAATTTGCCTCAAGTCACTGGGAAAGTCCCATAAAGCCCCTGCACTGGGAAAAATGGAGAGATGATTGGTTTTTTGCATGTGTAGGGGGGCATCTATAAAGAAATAATGTGTTAAGCAAGTAATAGTCCAAACCAGGGACATGTTTGACCTGCTTTAAGGAACAAATATTTGAAGAACCATAGTATTTGCATTATTTATGTTAACAAGTTCTTCTAAAATATCTATCATTCGTATAAAATGCTCAAAATATTGCCATATCTTGAATTATATATACTGCTTTCCTTTATATCTACTCTCTCATTTTTAAAAAATTTAACCATTTTTTATTGAAGTATAATTAATTTATAATGCTGTGTTAGTTTCAGGAGTATAGCAAAAAGATTTTTTATATATGTATATATATATAATCTTTTTCAGATTCTTTTCCATTATAGGTTATTACAAGATATTGATTGTAATTCCCTGTGCTATACAGTAGGTCATTGTTGTTTATCTATTTTATATATAGCAGTGTGTATCAATTAATCCCAAACTCCTAATTTACCTCTCATGTTTACATAAATAAATGTACCTCTATCTCTAAAGAAAACTTCATATCATCAGATAGATGGAAAATACGATGAAGTCCATAAATAAAAGCTACCAGTAAATATTAATTCAAAGGAAATAGCACAAATTATCAACTTCTGTCTAGATATTGCCTGCTGAAGGCTCCCTGCCTGTCACTTATTTTCTCTCTCTCTCTTTTCAAAAGGAGACTGGCAAGGGTTAAAAAGTGATGATCAAACCACAGTCCTGCATTGAGTCTTTCTCCTTTGGGGAATCAGAATGTATGAAGGGACTTGCAAATGAAATAATTTTTGCTATGCAATTTTATATTAGTTAATACATTATTCCCTTATAACCCCCAATAATATTTTATACCATGAGTGGTATGTGTCCCTCACCCATGAGGGAAATGAGTCTCACTCATTCACTCATTTATTCACTCAAAATCTCTCTATAAGGAGTATCATCGTCTTCTTGTAAATATTTTATATCTAATGAATTTCCCAACTTGAATGTAACAAAACTTCATTCCTTTAAAATACTGCATAATTCAGATTCTTACTACTTTGCAGTGACCCTCTGAGGCTTCTCCTCACCTTCTAATCAGACCATATTCATTCTGTGTTTCCATATAAGCAACGTGAATTCACTGGGATGATTGCAATAATCACCAAAATCTTGAGCGATTTCCTCCTGCTGGGAGCCTCTCTCATTCACCTTAAAGGAACCCTGGACCCCTCCTACAAGAGACGTCAGATTTCCTTTGCACCACCTGCTGCAAATGATGAAAGTGAGGGGGACTAGTTCAACGCTCCTCCTCCCCATCCTCCTTCCAAGATGGTGTCTGGTGAGGTTATCGCTAGGGGCTCTGCTGATGAAAGGACAATGGACCATAGTGGCCCATCCAGAAGTCTGATGGGATGGAGTAACTGCTTGAGCTAAAGCTGACCCATAGGGTGGCCCATCCAAGTGCTGTCCTTCTCCACTGGGCTCTGGGAGAGGAGCTTTGTCCCACTTATTACTACACACAAGCTTGGTCTCTGCTCAAGTCCCTGCTCAAAGGGAAGCTCCACAAGGACAGGGATTTTGGTCTGTTTGGCTCATTTCTGCCTCCATGGCACCTTCTAAGAGCTGTATCAGGCACATAATTGGCGCAAGAGAATCATTTCTTGAATAAACACATGAATATAATTGATTCCTCTTGTCCTGCTGACTCTGAGCTATATTGTTACCACTGAAGCCCCGACCTTGGTGGTCTCTCTGACCACTCCCAGGCGTGTGTCAGGATGCAGGCCTCTCAGAATCTCCTGTCACCTTGGGGGACCACACAGAATTTTCCATCTTCCTGCAAACTCGGGCCCAGAACCATGTACAAAAAAGGATGCTGGAGAGTGTATTCTCTGAGTCCCTTCTGTAGCTCAGAGAAAAACTCAAAAGAGCAAAGTGATGATGCTTAGTTGATAAGAAATAACACAGCAACCCTTGCTTAAAAATTTAGGAAAAGTTTTCTCTCTTGCCAAAGACAAGAGAGAAAGATCTGAAAACGTAGGAAACTCTTGGTCTTTCTGCAGGTTCAGAGATCCTTTTTTTTTTTTTTTTTCATTTTTATTGGAGTATAATTGCTTTACAATGTTCTGTTAGTTTCTGCCATACAACAAACTGAATCAGCTATATGTATACATATATCCCTATATCCCCTCCCTCTTGAGCCTCCCACCCACCCTCCCTATCCCACCCCTCTAGGTCGTCACAAAGCATCGAGCTGATCTCCCTGTGCTATGCAGCAGCTTCCCACTAGCCATCCATTTTACATTTGGTAGTGTATATATGTCAATGCTACTCTCCCACTTCGTCCCGGCTTCCCCTTCCCCCTTGTGTCCTCAAGCCCATTCTCTACATTTGCGTCTTTATTCCTGCCCTGCCACTAGGTTCATCAGTACTGTTTTCTTAGATTCCATATATATGGGTTAGCATATGGTATTTATTTTTCTCTTTCTGACTTACTTCACTCTGTATGACAGACTCTAGGTCCATCAAACTCATTATAAATAACTCAATTTTGTTCCTTTTTTATGGCTGAGTAATATTCCATTGTATATATGTGCCACATCTTCTTTATCCATTCATCTGTCGATGGACACTTAGGTTGCTTCCACATCCTGGCTATTGTAAATAGTGCTGCAATGAACATTGTGGTACATGACTCTTTTTGAGTTATGGTTTTCTCAGGGTATATGCCCAGTAGTGGGATGGCTGGGTCGTATGGTAGTTCTATTTTTAGTTCTTTAAGGACCCTCCATACTGTTCTCCATAGTAGCTGTATCAATTTACATTCTCACCAACAGTGTAAGAGGGTTCCCTTTTCTCCACACCCTCTCCAGCATTTATTGTTTGTAGATTTTTTGATGATGGCTATTCTGACCGGTGTGAGATGATATCGCATTGTAGTTTTGATTTGCATTTCTCTAATGATTAATGATGTTGAACAGTCTTTCATGTGTTTGTTGGCAATCTGTATATCTTCTTTGGAGAAATGTCTGTTTAGGACTTCTGCCCATTTTTGGATTGGGTGGTTTGTTTTTTTGATATTGAGCTGCATGAGCTGCTTGTAAATTTTGGAGATTAAACCTTTGTCAGTTCCTTCATTTGCAAGTATCTTCTCCCATTCTGAGGATTGTCTTTTCATCTTGTTTATGGTTTCCTTTGCTGTGCAAAAGCTTTTAAGTTTCATTAGGTCCCATTTGTTTATTTTTGTTTTTATTTCCATTTCCCTAGGAGGTGGGTCAAAAAGGATCTTACGGTGATTTATGTCTTAGAGTGTTCTGCCTATGTTTTCCTCTAAGAGTTTCATAGTGTCTGGCCTTACATTTAGGTCTTCAATCCATTTTGAGTTTATTTTTGTGTATGGTGTTAGGGAGTGTTCTAATTTCATACTTTTACATGTAGCTGTCCAGTTTTCCCAGCACCACTTATTGAAGAGGCTGTCTTTTCTCCATTGTATATGCTTGCCTCCTTAATCAAAGATAAGGTGACCATATGTGCATGGGTTTATCTCTGGGCTTTCTATCCTGTTCCATTGATCTATATTTCTGTTTTTGTACCAGTACCATACTGTTGATTATTGTATCTTTGTAGTATAGTCTGAAGTGAGGGAGCCTGATTTCTCCAGCTCCATTTCTTTTTCTTCTCAAGATTGCTTTAGGTATTTGGGGTCTTTTGTGTTTCCATACAAATTGTAAAATTTCTTGTTCTAGTTCTGTAAAAAAATGCCATTGGTAATTTGATAGGGATTGCATTGAATCTGTAAATTGCTTTGGGTAGTATAGTCATTTCACAATGTTGATTCTTCTAATCCAAAGACATGGTATATCTCTCCATCTGTTTATATCGTCTTTGATTTCTTTCATCAGTGTCTTACAGTTTTCTGCATACAGGTGTTTTGCCTCCTTAGCTAGGTTTATTCCTAGGTATTTTATTCTTTTTGTTGTAGTGGTAAATGGGAGTGTTTCCTTAATTTCTCTTTCTGATCTTTCATCATTAGTGTATAGGAATGCAAGAGATTTCTGTGCATTAATTTTGTATACTGCTACTTTACCAAACTCATTGATTAGCTCTAGTAGTTTTCTGGTGGCATCTTTAGGTTTTTCTATGTATAGTATCATGTCATCTGCAAACAGTGACAATTTTACTTCTTCTTTTCCAAGTTGTATTCCTTTTATTTCTTTTTCTTCTCTGATTGCTATGGCTAAAACTTCCAAAACTATGTTGAATTATAGTGGTGAGAGAGGGCACCCTTGTCTTGTTCCTGATCTTAGAGGAAATGCTTTGTTTTCACCATTGAGAATGACGTTGGCTGTGTGTTTGTCATATACAGCTTTTATTATGTTGAAGTAGGTTCTCCCCTCTATGCCTACTTTCTGGAGAGTTTTTATCATAAACGGGTGTTGAATTTTGTCAAAAGTTTTCTCTGCATCTGTTGAGATGATCATGTTGTTTTTATCCTTCAATTTGTTAATATGGGGTATCATATTGATTGATTTGCATATATTGAGGAATCCTTGCATTCCTGGGATAAATGCCACTTGATCATAGTATATGATCCTTTTAATGTGCTGTTGGATTCTATTGGCTAGTATTTTGTTGAGGATTTTTGCATCTGTGTTCATCAGTGATATTGGCCTGCAATTTTCTTTTCCTGTGACATCTTTGTCTGGTTTTGGTATCAGGGTGATGGTGGCCTCATAGAATGAGTTTGGGAGTGTTCCTCTCTCTGGTATATTTTGGAAGAGTTTGAGAAAGATAGGTGTCAGCTCTTCTCTAACTGTTTGGAATAATTTGCCTGTGAAGCCATCTGTTCCTGGGCTTTTGTTCATTGGAAAATTTTTAATCACAGTTTTAATTTCAGTGCTTGTGGGGGGTGTTCATATTTTCTATTCCTTCCTGATCCAGTCATGGAAGGTTGTACTTTTCTAAGAATTTGTCCATTTCTTCCAGGTTGTCCATTTTATTGGTATATAGTTGCTTATAGTAGTCTCTCATGATTCTTTGTATTTCTGCTGTGTCAGTTGTTACTTCTCCTTTTTCATTTCTAATTCTGTTGATTTGAGCCTTCCCCCTTTTTTTCCTGATGAGTCTGGCTAATGGTTTATCAATTTTTATTATCTTCTCAAAGAACCAGCTTTTAGTTTTATTGATCTTTGCTATCATTTCCTTCATTTCTTTTTCATTTATTTCTGACCTGGTCTTTATGATTTCTTTCCTTCTGCTAACTTTGGGGGATTTTTTAGTTCTTCTTCTTCTTCTTCTTTCTCTAATTTCTTTAGGTGTAAGGTTAGGCTGCTTATTTGAGATTTTTCTTATTTCTTGAGGTAGGATTTTATTGCTATAAAGTTCCCTCTTAGAACTGCTTTTGCTGCATCCCATAGGTTTTGGGTTATAGTGTTTTCATTGTCATTTGTTTCTATGTAGTTTTTGACTTCTTCATTGATTTTTTTCAGTGAAGAGATCCTATTTTTTTATGTCAGAAGGAGAACAGGGACCTGGCTCTTCCTGTTGTAGAACTCTTCCTCTTGTAGGAAATGTAATTCTCCCCAAGGCAAAGGTATGTCTCCAATGGAAAAGGAGATTGGCCATGTTTAAGGCAATGCAAGAAAGAAAGACATGTTTCCAAGTGAATCAGCCAACAACTTCTGCATCTATGGGTACATTATTTTCACAAATACAGAGAAAGTTTTGACAGAATACTGCTTTATAAACACTGGTTCCTGGGGTGGGGGGAGTGGCATGGGCTTAGCATAGAGAGATGTTATTGGCACCTTATTGTTAAGCACATCTTTATGTTTGAATGGCTGCAATGAACATTTTTACTTTTAAAATCAAAACCTTGATAAGCTGTAAAGATATTACAAGAGTAAAAGTAAGCTGCTTGCATCTTCTTCAGAGTTTTATGTGTCTATATGTTTATGTGTTTACTCTGAAGCAGTACTGAGGCCCCTTGGGTGCATGAAGATCACTGGGGAACTGAAAAACTCGAAGTCCTGGCCCCCACCCCAGAATAATAGAGTTAGGGTGATCTTCATGCACAGTGGGCACTGAGACCCACCCTCCAGTGTGAATGACAGTGATAGAGATGTTCTGGGGTCAACTTACAAGAGTCTCCAAGGAGTCTTCTGGGAAGACTTTTGAGGCACACAACTTTGGAACATGGGCTAGAGAGCTGGAGTGATTACAACACAATTCTGTCACTCCTTGTGCTCTGCAGCCCAACTGGAGGAGTAGGCAATGACAAGTGAGCCATTTTATCAGAATCTCAGTAAGATCTTAATATTTCAAATCCCCAGCAACACCAGCACCAGAAGCTTCAGTAATGAAAGGCAATAGGGACGGTGACTTTGAAACCGTAAACACACAGGTTTGGGATGGCTTATGACAGCAAAGACCGACAAGAGCAGACCCTGTAGGAAATCAGGTCAGAAATGAGTGACTTGGGCTTGGGTACCCTCGGTGTGGACATCAGCATGTGGGCACCACAGCCTCCGGTGCATACCAGGGACAGGAAGCCTGGGCACGCTAACCTGCAGCCAGAAGAACTGGTCCATGGAGAACCTGTGAGGCCCTGCCTGGGAACTTTCCAGAAGTATCTGTCAGGAATTTGAGGTGGTAACTAAACTAGAAAAATACTGTTTGTCTCATAATTAGTCTGATTCAGTCTTGAGTTCCCCTCTGAAAAAAAATTGCACGAAGAGCCAATCGCCCTTCACAAGGGCAAGCTGAGTGTCAGGAAGGCTTCACTGAGGAGGTGAAAGGAAGTGTGCTCCCAGGGGGGCCCACACGATGCAGGGTTTGGGTGGAGATTGTTTTGTCTCTGTCACAACCCACTGTTCCCAGTGTTATCAAGGAACCTTCAACAGGGCCTGTTTTCTTGGACTTCACCCATTAGCCTGCAGGTCTGTACGCCCCTTGGTGAGGTAAAGAATCTCTGGTTAGTGTGTTGTCTGAGAATGCATGCTGTGGTTTCTTCTGAATAGAATTTCCAGTTACCAGCTGGCACTAACAAGAAAAGAATTTGCTGCAAGCTCTGCCCCAAACATGAGGTTCAAAGCCCCAAATACTATGAAAGAAATCTGGTGTCTCTTCTATCTTGATTTTTGTTCTCTCTCTCTCTTTTTTCCCCAATGTCACTGTTTGGTCCTTAGTCTTTTTCTTATTTGTGAAGGACCATTTCCCTCAGGCTCTACATCTTCTGTCAGCAAGGCCCAGGCCAAATTATGGGGTTCATGTGGTAGCTTCTTTTTTGGTGAAAAACAAGTGAAGTAAATGTGATTATGCTCAGAAGACCAAAGAATCATTCCACTGTCTCATTTTTGTGGTCTTATGTTTCAACCCCTCTGAAGGAAAATTCAGAGTTAAAGGGAAAAATTCAAAGACATCAACTTACCTTTACCTCTGCTTCTGCACATTCAGTGACCCTTACAGCTAGAAAGAAACCAGAGCACCATTTGCCAAGACATATGTTTAAAATATAGATGTATTTCAATAAAATTTAAGTATGTTTAAAACATGTAAACTATGTATTTTTGAGGTGTATGTTAAAGTGAATAGATAATAAACAAGGTTGTGAAAACAAGTCTATTTTACATGTTCTATTAAAGAAATAGTTTTAGTGAGATGATGTAATTATGCTCTTCACAAAACTTTTAAGAATTTACAATAAGTATTAATTTATCACACACAAAAAAAGAAATAAAATCTGAAAATAGGACCTAAAATCAGAGTTGTATGACAAGCATTTCCTTTCATTCCTTTTTATGCTTCTTTGGGACTCTTTGTATAACCTCAGTTAAGGCTCTTTGTGGACATGAAACACCATCCAAATGGCGCTCTGGCCCACCACCTCAGCCTTGCTCCCAGGGAGTCTAGCCTTGCTCTGCCACTGGGGGTCAGTTTTGTGCATATGGCAATGGCCAAAAGACAAGACTGCTTTTCACTCAGCTTGCTTTCCCTTCTTGGAGTGGCGTGGGTGTTGCTGGACCATAAGTCCTGCCCACAGCACAAGAGGTCCTACCTTCCCCATCCTGGTTTCCTGCCTGTGGAGCCCAGTGGGCCTCACTCCAGCTGCTCAGAGATTCTGCCTCATTTCCCCTTACACCATACATGCTCTTCTCCTCAAGAATCTATACAAAACAGTAAAGGGAAGCCAGATACATAAACTTACCCTGGCATAGAAACATGGTACAATTGGCATGGCTCTCTGGCCTAAAAACGAGGTAGGGGGAATAGGGAGATATGAATTTAACCTAAGGTTGAAAAACAACCTCCAGCACTCCCCACCTTTAGCTTCATCAGATCCAGCCCTGTGGGTCTTGGAGGCAAAGGCATGGTGACGTTTTACAGCTTGGAGGAATGTTTGTGGGTTGACAAGTAGACCCAATAACTGCACTCTACCCAAGAAATTTTCTTGAGCAAAATTCTAATAGAAATGAATCTCTTCCAGAGAAGTTTTCCAAGGGAACTTCAATATGGGCATCAATCTACTTGGGAATATCTTAAGAGGAAGAAATTGAAAAGAGATGAAGAGAGAGACCAAGTCCCAAAAATATAGGGATTTTTTAACAAGAGTGTGAAGAGATATAGGGAAGATGAGGTCAGCTGAGTCTTGGCCTTGGGCTGAATGTTCACTGTTTAGCGGAGAGCATAGGAGTGTGAAGCCAGGTGGGAGATGGTGCCTTGTTCTGTGGTACAGTGACAGGTCATAGCCATGACAGAGCAACAGGTACATCATTCATGGATTAGGGGAGTGAGTTGAGAAAGTCCCCAAGGTACAGGAGAAGATTGGTTCAATAGGGAAACACCTAACTTTTTCCATCAGTGAGCCAAGTTACTCTGTGTCTCTAGGGTACAACATGGAACAAAAAGATGTACATTAAAAACTTTGGGTTAAAAAACTAGAAAGGCATTAGAACATAGAAAGGAGGAACAGACACTGATACCCCTAAATGAACCCCTAAATTCATCACTGATACTGATGAATTTATCATCAGTAAAGAAGCAAACTGAACTTTCTGGATCTGCTTTGAATCTTAATGGGAGGGAGAATGTAAAAAGAGTGGAAATTCATTGTACAGTATACATGAGTATTGATGCAAAATAAGTAGCATGGTGTTGATGTGAGGTTCCTTTTGGGGGCCATTTTGCCTTGTTTTTTATACGTGAAGTAATACCCATGGAGTCTTCATTTGTCCATTCATAAACTTGTTGCCACAATGCTGCTATCTCCATGGAACCCTAAATCTTTAACTATGGTCTCCTACCTGGAGAGTTCCAAGGATGTAAATCTTTAAAATTCCCTAGGAGTCTGGATGTCTCTGTAGTGAAACCCAGATTTGCCACCTTTGGTCCTAGTTTTCTGAAGACAAGAGTGAAAACGTGAGCAAGCTCAGACGACCTTTCCTGTGAATGCCCCGTGATTTTTCTAAGGCAGGAAACAAAAGCCTCTGAGAAACTGCTTAAACAGCTCTTGGAGAACATCCTGTCTGCCTGGACTCAAGAGCTCTTTCTCTGCACCTTCTTTGCGTGACTCACCTGTGGTGCATCTGAAGCATCTGATGACGGCCCTGCTCACACATATGTTCAGTTTCCTGCCTACAGGAAGGAAAAGGGAACAGGATCAAATATAATCAGAAAGAGCAGTGTAACTACTATATATAAAATAGATAACCAACAGGGATAACCCTGTGTACAGCACAGGGAACTATAGCCAATATTTTGTAATAACCTATAAGGGAAAAGAATCTGAAAAAAAAAAAAAGTACATATTTGTATAACTGAATCACTTTGCTGTACACCTGAAACTACCACAACATTGTAAATCAACTATACTTCAATTAAATAAATAAATAAAAATTAAAAAGAGCAGTGTAAAACCTTTGTCCCAGGACCTGGAAATCTAGATTGTCATCCCATCCCTGCCACCACCATCCACCGGCTCACCCTTAGGCAAATCACTTCACTTCTCAGGGCCTAAAGTTTCTTATCTTTAGAATGGAGAGATGGGGCTAGTGCCGTAGGATTCCTTCAGCTTTTACATGATAAGATCCTGTTAAACATGTATTTTTATTTTTTAAGATATATGAATAGAACACACATCTAACACCTTTGTGCCCACCTCCTTTCTGAAACACCAAAAATCACCAATACTCCTCTGTGTCAAATTCCCTTGCACTGTCTTCTCTGATTTCAATCCCCTTCCCCCACCTCAGAGGGAATGCTATTCTGAATATAGTGTTTATTATTCCTCGCATTTTTTAATATACGTTTATGTTCCTAAGCAATCTATGGTACTATTATGCATCTTTTAAACTCGATGTATGTAAATGTAGTCTAGTCTATGTGTATTAATTTTCTTATTTGTAAAGTATCATCTTAAGAATATACAGAATATTTGTATTGATTCTCCAGCTGCTCAGTATTTAGGTTGTTTTCCATTGTTTGCTATTACAAACATCTATATTTTGGTATATGTAGCCTTGTATACACTTCTTAGGGTATACACCTAAGTGTGGGATTGCTGGTCTCAAGGGGCGTGCATGTTCAACTTTAGTAAACTACTTTTCCAGATTGTTCTCTAAAGAAGTTGTGTCAATTTACATCCCCACCAGCAGGATATTAGAGTATGTGAATCTAGAAAGTGAGGCCTTGCTATGGTTTCTCCTGATAAGGCAATGTGATCTTCCCTTCATAGGAGGTGAAGCATTTTGTCTAGTTTATAGGTGACAGTGATGGGAAATGGAAAAGAATTAGCATGATTCATTTATTCCACAAATATTCTTGAGCATCTACTACATACCTGAGAAGTGCTGGGGATCAAGAGAGTCCCGTTCTCCTGGAGCTAACCACGCATGCATTTATTAAATATCTCTTTTGTGCAGGGAGTTTATGGCCTATTTTTCTCATTTAATTGTTGCCATAGCCATTTGAAGTAAACATTGCCAACCCCATTTTCCAAATGAATAAACTGAGGCACAGAAAAAGCACATAACTAAGAGATGGGGATGGATCAGAACCCTGATGTGACTGCAAATATTCCATCCATTCGCCTATTTGCTCCATCCCTGCTTGTTGTCTGAATGCCTCTGCACAGCCAGAGAAAGCCCGTCCATGTGCTTGGCTCACGATGGGATCCAGGGTGGATGAACTGCAAAGCAGCGTGCCTACCTTTCAGACTCAGATGCCTGGAAATCCCTGAGGAGGAAACTGGTCTCTCAAGTTCTCATATCTGAAAATATTTATAAATTCTTGGGAAGAGTTCTTATGTCTTCTCCCCTGCTTTCTTTCTGTATCTTTTGGGAGAACTCATATTTGAGTATGGATGTCTGGGTTATGGTCTCTGAGAAACAATAGACACTCGTACCCCACAGAGATATGAAACTATGCAGGTGCTGAATAATATCGAGTTCTAAAGAGCTGCAGTGTTAAGGGTTTTTGTTTTTTTTTTTCCCCACAACATCTTGAAAGTATTTTCTCTGTGTCAACTACATATTCTAATCCGAAAAGAGAGATCTTGATATTTGGAATATACAATGTGCCTTTTTCCCTCAGCAAGGTGTACAATTAATTCCTTACGTTCTCGAATAAAATGGTGGAGCAGAGAGTGTCTCCAGGATCCCCAGAGATTCCAGGCACACAATAAGAATGTTTATCTTTTCATTTTCAGAAGCAATCACTGCACACCTCTACCTGCAGGAGAATGAGTAGCTGGGATTTCTTTCAATTATTTTCCCAAAGAGAGAGTAAATGAAGTCATCAAGCCATCTGGTCGACCTTCAGCAGTCATTTACTATATTCATTTATCATATCTATGAGTAAACTGTAATAACAAGAAAAGAGCTAGCCACAGGAATAAGAATCCTGGGAAAAGTTTAAGTGTTAAAAGGTTAAAATTTATAAAAGGAGGAAATGGGAAAAGGGAATATAGCTTCCTCATACCTCACGCTTGCCTCAGTCTGCTTGTGTTTACCCATCTCTCCTGCAGTACTGGCTCCTAGTTTGACTCCTCATATTGACAGGTGGTTTTCATACCTCCCCACTCTGGGGGAAGGGGTAAAGAGGGAATCATCTTCCTGGGGATTTCCCTCTCTCTCTAAAACCAGAGGCTGAGTATCTGCCCTGAATCATAGCATTTTAGACAGATAGCCTGGAATTCAAAATACTGCCAGGCTCCTAAATCTCTATCCCTCCCTCTCAATTCCCCATCATGGAGACCTAACTGGTTAATTAAAACCAAATATCTTCCTCAAATTAGAGCAGACACAAAAAACCAATATAAGAGTTCATGGGAATTGGGGAAAATTTTTGCAGTAGAAGTGAGCTAGAGTAAAATCACTCCTTCCCAATGTCTCCCCATTTCCTCTGAAGATGTACATGCAGTGTCCATATCTTCAAAGGACACCTTATTTGTAGGCTATCAGGTAAGAAATGACCTGTCATCAGCTGGTGCCACAGTAACTTTGGATATGAATATGCATGCAGGAGGGACACCTCAGAGTCTACATTCTGTATACCATCATCTGGCTGCAACAGGTTCAGGGAACAAATTCCAACTCCCCACCTACTGTTGGGGGGCCACCTTAATTGTCTTATCCCTTTGGATTGTCTTAGAGGATGCTTTTAAAACAGATTTTAAGAATCTTAATCGAGCTGTTAATTTTGGTCTTAGGCTTCCTTTCCAGAATGGCCCTTAGCGTATGGAATTTGGGTGGGAACTTTTTACGTTTGATTACTACACATATTAAGTTTTATAGCTGCCCAAATTTCTCCTTTCTTAGAGTGTGGGAAGAGAGGGCAATGGGAAGAAATTAGGACTGTAGTTGTGGTAGACATTTTAAGGCACAAAGCTTCTCTGGGCCATTCAAAACATAGGAGAGACTACTTAATTTACCTCTACACAAGGCTGACTCTAGTTCTGCAGTTTTGCAGGATAATAGGCTGTTTTCCCCAGATACCCAGAATTTTCCAGGATGTCAAGTAAGAGTTGCACATATTTTTTCATACTGTATCTGATTTCTACATATAAAGGAAAAAGAAAAGAAAATTAAATAATTAATTACTCTGATGGATAGATTCTGTGATATATTGCCCAAGTGCCCCTTTAATGAAAGAATTTTTACCCCAGCTTCTGGGTGTGCTTTCAGCAGATAGCCTTCGATAGTACTTTCAGGTCTCCTTCACCTGGAGAGAGCCCAAGTGCCCAAAGTTGCACCTCTTTCTGTGGAACGCAGCATGCTCATGGGGCAAAATAGTTGGGTGGCTAACAAGGGTACTACTCAATTTGTACCATTACCATATCAAGGATGGATGATAAGAAGTGACATACCATTACATTTGCCATAATCTATTGGTTAAAAGCACATCACAGGTCCTGCCCACATTACAGGATAAGAATATTGGAGCACCCTAGCGTCTTTCTCCCACATTGGGTGATCTAAAAGGTTGCCAGCTTAAAGTACCCAAAACAGGAAAGAGCTCTGTGGAAGTCCACAGTGCAGTGCAATCAGCACAGCTTTTTGGGCCATAGGGCCTGAGATACCCATGGTATTAGAGGAAAAGTGCTGGGAAGAAAGGCCACGTGGAGTTTATTAATAGTTTGGGTGTCATAGTTTCATGTAACACAATAAATAATAACACTTTATTACTGTGATATCTTGATTGATCATGAGATTTTTCTAGCTCACTTTTCTACAAATTCATCAAAACTTAGCAACCTCATTTTCAATGACATAATTGAAAGCAATGTCAGTTGCTCTTGGAAAGTGTAAGATCAAAAGTAATTTTTAATTTTTAGAGGGATCTTTCTGCTGATGCAACCATTACTGGAGTTGGTAAGAGTATATTACAGTCTGTGATAACATTGGGACAAATTTCTGATAAATTATTTCAAAATAAGATTTCAGTACTTCTAGAGCATGATTCTAAATCCTTTTCTAAAAGGATTTAACTCTTTATACAAATCATTTTTGTTTAAGTCTGAGTTCAATTTTAAACATAAATTTATACAATGACATTTTAATGCTTCCTCTGAAATTTCGTGGAGCTTGTGCAAGAAACTAAAAGTGGCTTTGTGATTTGTATATAATTCAAAATGTCTGTTATGTCATCTATCGCTGGATCTTCAATGACAAGAAAACATTGGTTTTCAGATTGCCTTTCTTGTTATCAACTGGTTCATTGGAAAGTTCATATGAAACTACAGCTCTTTTCCATTGGAAGCAACAATTTGAAATTTGATTTCTATTTCTAGATGTATAGATCTTTGCTTTCTAATCTTGCAACAGATTTCAAAACCAGAGATTCTAAACTCTCTGAAGAATTCTAGCAATTCCCTGCTACGCATTATGTCCTTGTTTATGCTTTCTAAAGAGTTCTGTTTCCAATATCGATATGTGTGTATGGAAGTAGAGGGCAGTTCCCCCACATATCCAAGCAATTCTCAGACACCAGCTGGGTGTCCTACAATTCAACTCAATTCTGACACTATCTGTCCAAAGATAGTGTCAGATTCCACAGGTTAAGGGTTCAGCCCTACAAGACTGCTCCCCCTCCTCTTGACACACACACGCATACACACACACACACACACACACACACTTCAGATGCCAATTCCAGGTCATCACCTGTGCTTCTGACCCACTGGCTATAGACCAGAAGTTCCAATGACCCTCCCTCCACCTTGGTTTTGGTTAATTTGCTAGAGCAGCTCATCTAACTCAGAGAAACCTTCTACTTACTAGATCACTGGTTTATTATAAAAGGATATAACTCAGGAACAGTCAGATGGAAGAGATTCATAGGTCTAGGTACGGGGAAAGGGCACTGAACTTCCACGCCCTCTCCAGGTAAGCCACTCTCCCCAAATCTCCAGGTGTTCACTAACCAAGAAGCTCTCCAAACCCCATCCTTTTGGGGTTTATGGAGACTTCATTACATAGGCATGATTAATTAAACCATTGGCCATTGGCGATTGATTCAACTTCTAGCCCCTCTCTCCTCCAGGGAGGTCAGGAGAGACTGAAAGTTTCAACTTTCTAATCATAGGATTGGTTCTCCTGGCAACTAGTTGCTTTCCAAAAGTCACCTCATTAACATAACAAAAGACACCTTTGTAGCTCTCAGCACTTAGGAAATTCCAAGGGTTTTAGGAGCTCTGTGCCAGAAATGGGAATGAAGACCACATATGTATTTCTTATTATAATTCACAGTACCACACTTTTCTTTTGTAATAATTTACTGAAATGTTTGCTGGCTGAGCACAGGTAGTTCCTATCTTGGTCCTCAGGCTGAAGAGTTAATATTGGTGCAGATGCCACAGGGATGGATGGGAAGGCTGGCCTCTCACCACAGGTCCCAGCATTAAACTCATGAGGTTTCTCCCCTTTCTTCCAGGGCAGTGGCTGCCACCACTGCTGCTTCTGTTGCTGCTGCTACCATCCCAGTCCAGAATACCTCTGGGCTCTTCAGGGCCCTGACCTGCCCCAAGTATGCTTGTGTGCACCAGGTAGCCAGGCCAACTGCTTGGCATGCATGCTGAACACTGCCCACTGTGCCTGTGGATCTGACCCCAGGTGTGTGTGCGCTGTTCCCTGGTTATCTCCCCTGCGCACACCCATGCCCTGTTGTTCCATTGGACTTCACCAACAAGGCATAAGTTCAAAGATAAAATCATTATGAATTTCAAGATGGTATCCACAGAGCATTAAACCAAGCATGCAGCCCCTTAGGAGAGTGGAGTCCTGTGAGACTACACTGGTTACATGATCATGTCCTGCTGGCAGAAGTCGCTCAAAAAGTGAGTGTCACTGGATGTCTTCCATGCTGCTGGCTGCAAAACTGTCATAGGAGCAAGCAGGGAAGAACACACAGAACCAAGAAAAGAAGTGCCTTCTTTTTTCCACGTCCAACCAGGGTACCTCTACTAACAAAGCTTAATACCATGCCAGATGGCAATGAGAAAATGGGGTCCAGCTCCAGCATCACAATGCAAGATAGAGAATGGATTTAGAGGAAAAAAGAATTGACCTAAGTCACTTTGGAGAAGAGTGAAGTTTGGAAGGCTAAAGGCAAAAAGAACTGCACGTAAGCATTGAGTTCTAGTTGATAGTTTGGTTTCATGAGGGTTTGGGTTAACAATTCTGAAACCATTAGGCATGTATACTTGGGTTGAGCATTTAAGTAGATGGTGGGAGCCAGGTTTCCACCTGGCTGGAGTGGGAGGTTATGAATAAACAAGGGAACGAGGCTAGAATGTTCCATGTGGTAATAGATTAGAATTGGAGACATCACTATCAACCCATGTTTGGCTCAATATAGATTTACCTGGTTACATATAGAAATATTTATACGTACGAATGTATACACTGGTTAGTATGCAACAAGTATACCTAGAACCCAGATCTTGGTTTTTAATACTGTTCTCCAATAAAAGGAACCAGGGCTTATTGAAGAAATGGCTTATACTAGGACTGAGGCAGGAAATATACAAAATGAGCCTGGAGTATCCATGGTGCCAAAAATAAGAAAATGCTAAAAAACAAAAACAAAACAGAAAAATACACAGTAATGGGGAATCCCACAGTAAAGCAAAGGAATCCAGATGCCAACTAAAAGAGTTCCAAATGGCCAGAGCTGAAGTAATTTGAGCAATAAAATAAATAATGGAGTATTGAATTATTGCTCAAAGTACAAAATAAATTTCTATGAGTCCATAGTGATATAAATAAATGATTAAATAAATTAATAAGTGGGAGAAAATAGACAAATCTTCCATGCCAAAGAATTCTGAATAATTAATGTAGCTTCTCCTCCACCCTCAAAGTGGTACAACATGGAAAAAGAAAAAAAAAAAAGAGTAACTTTACAATGGAGACCCTGACAAACATCATCACAAGCCAAATGACCAGAGTTAGCATTAACACTGACAGCTCATACTAATAGCATGTACTCTCAAATGATGTGATCAGAATGGCCCATAGTTCTGTGACCTTCTTGCCCAAAGCATATTACTCCATGATAAAAACCTCAGACAAATCCCAACTGAAGAATATTCTATATGATAACTGACCTCAAAACTGTCAAAATCAACAAACACAAAGAACGTCCAAGAAACTGTCATAAGCAAGAGAAGCCTAAGGAGATTTGACTACTAACTGTAATATGGGTTCCTAGATGGGATCCTGGGACAGAAAAGAACATTAGGGAAAAACTGGGGAAATCTGAATGAAGAATGGACTTTAGTTAATAATAATGTATCAATATTGTTTCCTTAATTGTGACAAATGTACTATACAAATGTAGGATGTTAGTAATAGGGAGAACTGGGTGAGGGATATATAGGAATTCTCTGTACTATCTTCACAATTATTCTGTAAAACTAAAACTGCTCTAAAATAACAGTTTATTTTAAAAAGAATGGATCTGAAGCTGAGAGACTGAAACTTGTTAAGCACACAACATGTTAAGTCCTTCAGAGAGTATTCACCCTTGAAAGAGGCACTAAACTACCAAATACACAAAATGCTTTGGTCCACTAACCTCAGCCAGCCTCTGTCATCAGCCATCACAGTAAAGGTACAAAAAGGCGCATGCATGAAATGGATGCAGGGGCCAGGGATGAAGGCCCCACATAGGTCATCAACATGTACTCCAACATACCAAGGCTTATCTAGCTATGTCCATTGCTGAATGTCCAACCTGCCCATTATGGGGGCCAGTGATGAACCTTGATGTTGGCACCATCTCTCAACAAGGCAAAATGGCCGCTTGGTGTCAAGTTGTCAAGTCAACTACATTGGACCTCTTTCATATTCTCAATGCTTCCTTTTCTTCTTGTCCACAAGTATTCATCCCAAGGGCACTCATTAATAAACATCTTACATGCTGCTCTCCAGCCAGGCATCTGCATCCCAAGGAGCCTAACCTGTGACAAGTGTCCACTCAGTGTCAAGATCTATGCTGGGTGACTTACATTTGTCATCTCCACTATTCTTCACAACACCCTGTGAGATGTTTTGAATGGTGGCTACCTTTAAGAGTTTGGGCAGGGAGCCTCAGAGGTTAATGAACTTGCCCAGGGTTCTATCACTTTTAGGTCAAGAGCCACTCCAAAGGCCATGTCTGGGAAGTCTACCATGGTAGCTACACCTATTGTAAGAAAAAAGAAAAAGACACTAATGATCATTTCCTCCCATAGACCAGACATTTTGCTAGACCCTTGTACCTACACAACATTCAATTTCACAGAAACCCAATTAAAGTAGAGAGTGTTGTCCCCATTTTAAACATCGATAAAGGCAAGGCTAAGGGACTTTCACTAGATAAGAGGCAAAGTTAGTTGTGGAACCCAAGCCTGTCTGATTCTAAAGGTGGCACATTCTCCTCTAGGTCAAGCTGCTTACTCTAAGATGGAGAGCCACCCAGAGAGAGCACGAGAGACTGGAAACCCTGAGACACGTATTTACCTAGAAACAGCCCAAACTAGGCAGTATTCATTGACTTATCAACCATAAAGAAGGGTGTCTTCTTTCTCAGACTGAGCTTTAGAAATTTTTCCAAAGGGGTCTTCCACGAGCCTTCTAAACCCTGTGGTTACCTATAATAAGGTACTTACATAATTTTTGATCCAAAGCATGATACTTGAGAGTATCAGGGGACAATAGGAGAAAAACAGATGGCCATGGGAAAACAGAAAGGAATGCTCCCCCTACTACTGGGAAAAAAAATGTTCTATGTTTCTTATGTGTCATTCTTAGTTCATACTTAGTGCCTCAAATCAAATCACACTATAAGTTGAGTTTTCGGAGAGAGTGCTTCAGAGTGACTCACTGAATGGCCCTGCCTTTAATGCATTGTTTTCCCCTGCAAATTCAACCACAATCTTGGCCTCTTAATCACCCAGCCACTCGAGTTCCATTCTGATATAAACACTGTGCATTTCCGATTTGTGGAATTGTTTTCCTTTAATTAAATGAAGGGGGAAGGTGTAGTTATTTTCAACTCTCTGCACAAATTACTACCCAGTAGAAACAGAATCATGTATTGTAAGTAGTACTTATTCTATTTATTGTGCCGTCTATTGATGTGTGTTGGACTTGTTCTATTTTGGAGGCACTGCCATGGTAACTGGGCTCCTGACAAAGGCCTGTGTCAGAGCCGAACTTGAACATGCAGAACTTCAGATAAGTGGTGAAATAAAAAACCAACCGCGGCAGGCTCAAAAATAACAATTTGAAGGATCACGTTTTGCTCCTGGGTGTTTTTATCCATAAAGTTGGGAAGTTCTGAGAGGCAGATCATGGGATTTACTGGACATCAAACTGGTCCTGAGTGAAAGGGTGGAAGAAAGACTATTTTCACAGTCTCTTAGCCCCCCTATCAATATCTGTGGCTCTGCCTTTGGGTCAGGCTCACAGCTTTAGGCAGAAAGTACAAGTTGGTGTTCAGCCTTCAGAGATCCAGGGTGGATTTAGAGGATTGGCCTTGACTCCACAGCCCTGAGCTGTGGCCCTGGCTCTGCCCTTAACAAGCTCAGGGGCTTCCCCAAACTAGGATTTTGTTCCCACCTATGCACTTGGGTGTCCTTGGAAGACTCGGGAGCTCTAATATCAGGTTTCTCCTGAATCTGGTGCAGGGGGAGATGGGGAGGAATCTGCCTGATTCTCCTTTCTCTGTAGAACCAGAAGATTTCAGTGTTCCTGCGGGGAGTGGGCATCTAAACCATGCTGACTTTCTACAGCCCAGGTCTGTAGGGACTAAGGACACCAGAAGGAAGTCCACATGAACAAAACTTTCCCTGGAGGATTTTCCTTTGGATTTTGCATAGAAATAGCAGTCTTGTCACTTCCACACAATTTCTCACTCTGGAGAGCCACTGAAAAGCACAAGCAGTGACCAGGTCTAGATCTTCCTTCGTCATCTCTCCCCCATACTCCTTCCTTTACTTAGAACCCCTCAGCCTATCAGCTCAGGCTCTGTTTAGCTCCTGAGTTGGGCCCAGGAGTAGAAAGGAGCTCATGTGCCTAGGGTTGGCTAGGGGCCACTCCATGGAACTCATCCTGGGATTCAAAGCTAGTGTGAGAATTGTCTTTCTTCTCCTTTTCCACTAGTTTTAGTCACTGCTCATGGTTTCATGAGCTAAATTATTCAGGCTTGAGTTCAGTCTAGAAGCAAGATGATCACCATCTTTCAGGAGCCTGCTCAGAAGGACTGAAAATAGATGCCTGACAAGTCTCTCTCTGGGAAGCCATGGGTCCCAGAGGGAGGGCTAATGGAAAGGGTACCATCTGTGCAAATTTCCTGACCCCAGGGAGAGCGAATCAGGACACAGACGGGCAAAGGAGGGAAAATGGAAGGGTTTCCCTGTTTATTAGAGAAACAGCCTCTTACTTGGCTGACATAAAATTTGTAAGATTATCTAGGAATCCCAGCTTCTCAAGTTAGCCATCATTTCCTACTCCAACATTTGAGAGGTGGTTGTACCCTTAGCACTGAAGGGCAGGCTTAGGGCCCCATCCTGTTCTCTCACTCAGCGCTCCTGCAACAAAGCACTCGCTGTCCCACCTCCTGATCCTTGGTGACCCCTGCCCCCCAAAGCATCTCAGTCCTTGGCGCTCCCATTGGCCCTCCCTTACCTCCAAGCTTTAACCAGAAGGCTGGACCCTCTCGAGGGTTTCCCTTGGGCCAGAAATAGCAGATGTGTGCCTGGATTTAGAGCAGACCCAGCTCTCCTCAACTCTCTCACCCTTTGAGTTTTCTTTTATTGATAATGGAAATGCCACATTGCTCTCGATCCTACCTCTGTTTCTCTTCCCCCAAACATCACTCTCCCATAAACAACAGAAACAACTGTTTTTCCACTCCACAGTCTTCTCTCTTGTGATCCTGGGTATTTCCAGTTAGGGGAGTCAGCTATCATGCTAGCTCCCACCTTCATCCCTCATTTAATCAATTCTTCCTCCAGTTTGTCAAATGTTTCCCTTGCTATGGGGGAGGGTGGAGCAGAGTTGGGGATCCTGGAGGCATTGGGACAACAAGTGTGGAAGTCCTTTTAGATTAAAAAGCAAACTAAGATGTCCAGTGATGGTAATCTTTTGACTTTTCCTACAGGGCAGAGTTCACAATTTGGGGGAAAGAAAAAGAGAAAGGAGTGCTGATTATCCACATCTGGGGTGAATATGTGTAAAGGTGAGAGAGGGCAGGGAGGAAGTAGGGGACTGGAAAAGTTCCTAATAAACCATAGGAAGAAGACCAAGCTAGGGCTTTGTATTTTTAGGGGTGACAGAACACTTCCAGCCTGTTACGGCTTGAGATGTTAATTATAGGACCTGTGGATATCAGCAGAGATCTTTTAAAAGAATAACTTAAGTGCCTAAAATCCCCCCAAGAATACAGAACCCGTTTTAGAAATGGCCTTCAAAGACAACAAAAGCCAAATGCGCAAATGCCTTCTACGCAGGGTGGTGCTGGGCAACCAGATCGCTTTCCAGCCTCCCCCCATACACTGTTGCTAGGAAACCGAAGGACTATACTTCCATCATCTCCATACTTGCTGGGAGATTGAGTAATTGGTCTCTGGATGTGCGTGTGCTGCTTCCCAAAATATCTCTTTAAAAAGACGTGAGAAGGATGCGGAGCCAGTCGGTAGGATGGTGGAGGGCGGACTGTGTCCCCAGAGGGCAGCGGGTTCCCAAAGCCAGGACTGAAGCGGAGTTGGGGGGAGGGGAGGACCCACGTTGGGGATAGAAATGGGGAGCTGTTTACAGGTTTCCCAGATTCTTTCCTATCATCAGCTTTCTTATTTAAGACTGATCTCCTAAGCGGAATCTGGAAATTGGTAGAGACAACTAAAATCTGGAGAGTAATGTGGTTTGCTTTTCATTCTTACTATTGACACAGCAAGGCTAGGAAAAATATTTTATTTTGTAGATACTTAAAATATAAATGAACATCCTTTATAGTGCTTGATTATAGTTGTTGAACCTCATTTGTGGGGCGGGGGAGGGGGGGTAAGAAATAGGCATGCTGTGGACACACACCCATGCCTACATGCACACGGGCCTCTGTGATGAAAATGCCTGCTTCACCTGCAGGGAGCCGAAGAAATAGAACATTAGGTCCACAGCTGAGGGTCTCTGGAAGTTAGGAAACCCAGTGATGAGACTTAGCACTGCTCCTAACAGCTACATGACCGTCCGTGACCCTTCTGTGCCTCAGTTTCCTTATCTGTAACCCAACAGGGTTGAGCTAGTCCATCCCCAAAGTACACTCCAAATCTCCAACTTTATTGGAGTCTACATCTAGTCCCACCTTCTCCCCAGAGCCAGGGGACAATGTCATATCATTTCTTTGTGGAGGTTTTCAATTCTTTCCTGTTAATTATCTGATTGATTTCTGCATTTTGTATTTTTTCCAATATCTATTCAAATTACTTGTTGCTGGAAGTCCTGAAGAGTAGATTTGCAAGTGAAGTGACTTACTTTTAAATTTTATTATTTTCCGTTTTGTTACACTTTTCATACAATACATAATGTGTTCAAAAATCCACTTTTAATAGTATCACTTTTTTTTTTAACCAAAGGAAGAGGATGGAAGGAGGCAGGGGGTTCAGGATATATTGACATTATATCCTGATCTTATAAACAAGAACTAATAATCTGGGGAGTTTTCCTTAAACTCACTGGCTGTATGATTAAGTGTTCTAAAATTCTATACCGAATTAGAAAACTCACTTTCTAGTTCTGACTCTATCTTCAACTCCTGGGACCATGACCAGACCCTTCTCTGTAAAATGAGGAAAAAGCCCGTGCTCCAATCCTCATAGGAATGTTAGGAAACAAAATGCCATAATATATGTAAATGCCCTTTGGAACGTAGAAAGGGTGCACAGAATGTTCTGCATTCTTTTCACTATGTGCCTGGGAAATTTATTCATTTATTCAGCAGGCATTTTCTGAGATGCTGCTGCCACCAGGCCCTTGTTAGGTATTGATTCACATGGCACATACCCATGGTCAGTGTCTTCCATCGTCTGTCCTGGCCCACAGTTCTGGGGAGAGGGACCTTCGATTACTACAGATAACTGAATTCTCAACAACTGCACCGTCTGAGTACTAGACCTTCTCCCAGGCTGAACCTTTGCCCAGTATGAAAAATGCTCTTAAATCACTCCCACGAGTGTCTGTCTTACTGTGTTCTTGAACACTCCCAGTGACACAAACCTCAGACACTTTATTTCCTGTGTTAATGAGTGCCATTGTACAAGCAGATGCTCTTCAGCAAAAACAAATAAAATTAAGCCTGTCTTTAGGTTAGCAAACACCTCCCACCCTGGGCTGAGCAGGCAATTAAGCAATGCTTTTCACCTTTTTTTCTCATCAGAGACGACAAAGCTCTCTGTCCCCTGGAACACCCAAGCCTCCTTATTTCCCTTGTTTTTGAAAGCATCCTGGAGGTTTTGGATGGACCTCGGATATAAGGGCTGTGAGGAGCATTAGTTGTCTTGACATCACTGAGAACTTATTTTATCAGTGGAGAGGAGGAGACAAACCTTACTTTTAATCTTTCTGATCCCGTTAAAAGTTAATTCCTCCTTGTGCCAAGAATGAGCTGAAGCCTGGAGGACAAGGGAGGGAAAATGGGACTCGTGGGCTGGACATTAGCTTTACCAGGCAGAGCTGGGTTCCTTCTTTTGTCCTGGGTATTTGGCAAATGTTCCAGAGTTTTCTGTAGGGGGATGGACATGGGAGGAAGAGCACAAGGAAGTCGTAAAGGGATGCCAAGTAATAATGAATAAGAGTTATTCTGTGTACTCCCAGGAGCTCTGAGCCCATGGGAGGCAGATGTTGTTTCAGCACCAGGAAGCGCTTGCTAAGGAAGCTTTGTAAAATGCAAAATGGCCTGGCGGTGGGGGGAGGCTGGGGGGTTCTTCAAGTAAATTCCCTTTCACTAGGAATGGACCCCCTGGCAAGGGTGTCCACAGGATTGCCCTCTGTGGCCCCTCCAGCCCTGTGAATCTGTGATGCTGTAGGAGCTCCAGGAGAACCATTCTGATCTATAATCAGCCCTCTACCCTAAAGCCAGAAAGGCCACTGATGGTCTCCAGAAAGTTTTGTCCCCAAACTAAGAAAGCATTGAATAACTTTGCAAAGTGCTGTTTAAAGTCCACTCTAGAAAAGTCCCCAGGTCCAGCTGAATTGAACAAAAATAACTGTCATCCTAAAGATGCCACAATTCTTTTTATGCTTTTCCATTTGGCCTCATTGCCTGATTTCCAGCAAGCATGGAAGGAGGTCCTCTCTGAGGGACCCTTAATCTCTTACTTTTGAAGATATGGATTCTATTTGAAAGGGAAATGGCTTAGTTGTCCAACTGAAAATAAAAGCCTAGCCATTTTTATTTTCACTCATGGTAGCCTTGCCTCTTCTGGAAGCTTGTCTGGGGTCCCCAAACTAAGTCAAGAAGAAAAATCACTCTCCTTTCATGTGGGAAAATTTGAAGTCATTTACACTAATAACTTACTTTATGGTTTCAAAACATGGATTAGCTCACCTGAAACTGGAGAAAAAGCCCATATTAGATAGTTTATAAATAAGATAAATTATCATTTATATTTATATTTCAATAGTTCTAAGGCTTAGGAAGGTTAAAATGGCTTGCCTAGGGTCACACCGCCTATTTCTAAGCATCAGTCTACTGTAACTACCTGCCTAGTTTCCTGACCTCTTACCTCAAGCTCCTTAACATTTGTTGATTCAGTCATTCATTCATTCCTCTGTTCACTCATTTGAAAATGATTGAGCACCACCTATGTGTCAAGAGTCAGCCTAGACAGTGAACCAAAGACACTGAAATCTCTGCCTGTGTAAAATTTACATTCTAATTGTAGGAAATGGCCGAGAAAAATTTTAATAAATAAAGATAATAATATTGTCACACAAACAGAGGTAAATGGCCAGATACTGCATATAGCACACCTGCTGGAGTGTCATGATTTGGGGGAAGACTCTTGGGGACAGAAACAGTAGCTCATAGCTGTGTTCCCAGTTGCCCATCACTGTCTGCGATTGCACACGACAATCCTGTAGGACTGAATTTAGGCTCCTGAAGAGGGATCCTGACCCTGGGGCTGTGGGACTTTTAAGTTGCATGATTAAGAGGTACTGGCCACTCCCCTGTAGTAGTCTCGTGCTAGCATTTAATAGCAATATGGCAGAACTTGAACTCCAATGTATCCAGCCAGCTCAGTTCTCATGGTCACAGGCTGGGCCCAAGACTTGTGGTTGCTCTGCTTGTTATAGCAAGCTAGCTGCAGGATGCCCTTCATCAGAATCCATGGTTGGAGAACCACCATGTTCTTCTGCCATAATGGGGAGCTGGAGCCCCAGCCTTTCAGTTGATCAGGACTGATTGATTGATTGACTGATTGATTGCTTTCAATACTGGGCCATAACGGGTTTCCATGGAGCTTGGCAGAAAACTTATTTTCTGAGAGAACGTGTAGTTAACTACTTAACTCCTTGGATACTGATGATTTGCTTTTTAAAACTATCTAGTGCTCCATCTAGCATTCTTGAAAGTTCTAGGCCCTTTTCGGTCTGGCCCATTCTCTGCTGAGTCAAGTCCTAGGGCTAGCACCAGGTGTTTCTATTTGGATGGTTGAAATTCTGGGGCTGAGCCTTACCATCCTCTAGAACAATAATTCTCTACCTTAGCTACACATTAGAAACATCTAGAGGATTTGCACACACACACACACACACACATACACACACACACACTCACAAGCCAGCCTATGTCTTGTCCAACGCAGACTAACAGAAACAGGGTGAGGCTTTGGCTTCTACATTTTTCAAAGTTCTCCAAGTGATTCTGATCCACAACAAGAACTGTTCTTGCCAGAAAAATAGGACTATGTGAAGAGAATCCTCATCTAAATGCAGGAAGAAAGCTCTGAGGTTTCCAGGGAAGATGGAAGACGGAACAAGTACACAAGCCTTCCATCTTGTTCACATACACATGCTCAGTGAAATATAACAAAATGGGAAAAGAAACAGAAAAATCTCCAGAAGCCAAAGGAAACTAAAAGCCAAATTAAGGCCTCGTGACTCATCTTGAGAGTAGATAGTCATCATACCTAGTGGATCGAGTGTGAGGAGGTGGTGGCCCTTGGGGGGAGGCTGCAGTGTGTCGGAGGACATCTGTCCTAGAGACAAGGCTCTCAGCTCTGGCACCAGAGCCACTGGATTGTGATGGACAGTAAATGCGAAGCCCTTCTCGTATTTCCTGGGTATCAATGAACCTTGAGATACAAAGGATACCCTAGGAAGGGGAGGCACACCCAGTAATTGCTGAAATTGGTTTTGCCCCTGCAGGATGTGGACTTGAGTCAAATATGGCCTGATTTAAAAGAAATGAAGAAAGCGGCATTTCCCACGCATAGGCTGGTATCTACAAATCCATACATACCTGCTACAGGAGAAGAGGCTGTAGTTGTCCATAGGGAGGTTGTTATAGCATCTGTGTGACTTTAAAATCAGTGTTTACAATGTGATGTGTATGTACAAATATAGCCTATACACTAGAAGTGATTAGATATCATGACGTATCTAGTGATACACGGATGTACTATAGATGACATATGCAGTGCCCATGTGAGAAGTGACTTTAGTAGGTAATTGGCATTTAAAATAATGTTATCAATATCACATGGTTTGCTAATTAGGATAAGGGACATAGATTTTTGTATGTATGTGAAGTGACTGATCCTGAAGATTGAGTACTTGTTAGAATTATTGTACAAGTGTCATCATTCCTGCATGAAGGAGGCAGAAGAATCTGGCAAAGCCCAGCTCTCTAATGCCAGGAATGCAGCTCTCAGTGACCAGGGCTCCCTGGGTCTTCCGTTGTCCCTCCCTGTCACCTGAACAGAGGCCAGGATGGTCCTGGCATTAGTACATCTTTGCATCTGTGACTTCCATGCAAGGTCAGGCAAGGGAAGTTTCTTGGCCTACATTGCAGGCTTGTAATAAGTCATTGCTTGTTGGATGAATTTGCTCTGAACCTGGCAATCCTTGTAAAGCAGCACCTGTAGATGGCAGGTGGGATGGGATGTTTAGCTCTCATATAGCTCTAACCATGGGAGCCTACTGAAGATCCTGACATTCGGGAAATGCAGATTCGCAGAGAGATAGTCTCACATCACTGAAAGCCTCGGAACCCACTGCTAAGCAGCTGCTTCCACTGTAGGCTCACTCTCCCCGAGGCTGATGAGTGGTGGGAAGAGGGAAAAGGAGCACTGGGTCTAGGAAAGCACCAAAGACCTTGCCAGATTTGGGCTTTGTCTTGGGACCAAATTCTTACCTCATCCCTAGTGACCGAAATCCCTACACTCCAGGTTTAACTTCCTAGAAACTCTCTAGTCTCCTGGAACCTTGAATCTTGGCATTAGCTCCCACTGATAAGCCCATTCCTACAGGGCTGGGATGTTGAATTGTTTTTACCAGTCTCCGAGGGGCCTGGAGCCCAGACTCTCAACACCATGCCACGTGGTGAGCCCAAACCCCAGCTGCAGGCTTCCGTGGGCCAGCCAGGTGCCTGCATTTCTGCCTATTGCCTGGAGTGGAACCCCCTGAGTTCCTCCCTTGTTTTCAGGATTAAATGGCTACCTTTCTGGCAAGTAGTAAACACTACATTTGCTGGTCAATTTCTTTTGACCTAACTTTTTGGCAAGTTCCTTAACTCTCAGTGCCTCAGTTTTCTCATCTGTAAACTGGGGATAATAATAGTACCTACCTCCCAGTGTTGACGTAAGAGCTGGGTGAGTTAACATACTGTAGAGGTTTAAATGGTGGCCTCCAAAAAGATATGTCCACGTAGTAATCCCTGGAACCTGGGAACGTGACCTGATAAGGCAAAAGAGTGAGGAAGAGCTTTTCCTGGATTATCCCCGGTGGGCCTTAAATGCAACCACACGTATCCTTACGAGACACACACACAGAGGAGAGGACACAGGAAGAAGAGGAGAAGGCAACGTGGCCGCTGAGGCAGATATTGGAGTGATGCGGCCACAAGCCCAGGAACATCTGGAGCCCCCAGAGGCTGGAACAGGTAAAAAACAGATTCTCCCTGAGGGTCTCCAGAGGGAGTGCGGCCCCGCCGACACCTCAGTTTCAGACTTCTGGCCTTCAGAACTGTGAGAGAACACATTTCTGTTGCTTTAAGCCACTCAGTGTGTGGTAATTTGTTACAGCAAAAACACAACATACATAACACCCTGGCATGCAGTAAGCATTTGTTTTATTAGTCAATTTCTTCTAAAGGTAAGGATGCCTGTTTGAATGAGGTTGTTAATCACAATACCTCAGAAGTGTTGTTCCTAACCAAGCAATTAGGCATCCTCAGGGGTGAACTAAAAAAGTGTATTTGAGGGAGAAAATGAGACAGGGTCTACAAAACAGCAGGCAGGGCTCTGGAAAACTTGACTTCAGGTTTGGAATTTAACTGATTACTGATTATAAACACACAAATAATAAGAATATAAAAACGTTGTCTGGTAAAGGTGTGGATCTTTAATAATCCAAATAATCCACTGGCCAAGGCATCAGTGGTTTAACTTTTGTTCTTTAATCCTGTTTCTTTGAGTGGGATACACACTTCAATCCCACAGCAACAACACATGTTCGTACTTGGATTTTTAGACGAGTTGTTTTCCCCCCTTACACAGCTTTGAATTCCCCAAGTCTCTGCTGAGTTTCAACTGGATTGTATTTTTTTTAACTCAAGGAAAATATACCTGAGCCAGTAAGAGGGGTTTTCATGGGCAAAGTTCCTGAGGAGTTTGATTTGAGGACAGTCTGCTGGCAAGCTCTACACTCCTGAAGCCTCCATCAGGTATGCTGCCCAGAAGCCTTCTGTGCCTCTCAGAGGAGATGGAGGGGAAACGGTCAGACAGCGGGAAACACGGCTGTGACTCTGAGAAATGCAAATGTGGGAGGACTGCTCTGATGGCCAGGAAGAGACAGGCTGCCGGATCCCTGTGAAACCACCCTTCTTTTGTCCTCCTTCACCTTTTAGGAAACACTGGTTAACAGAGAGACCGAGAGGATGTGACATTTTCTATTTGGCTACTTCTGCTGCTGGGTCATCATGATTCTCAAAGCTGCCCCAACCCTAGGCCACGATTCACAACATTTCCTTTATGGTAGGTTTCTTAGGTCTGATCTGTTAGAAATCCTGGTGATTCCTGTGCTGTCTCACATGGTAGTCATGAGCTCCGTGTGGCTATTTAAATGTAAACTAATTGAAATTAAATCACATTTAAAATTCAGCTCTTAGTCCCACTGGCCGCAGGTCAAGTGCCTACTGGCCATATTGGACAGTGCAGATAAAACATTTCTATCATTGTAGAAAGTTCTACTGGACAGTGAAGTTCTAGTTATCCAAGATAGAAGGTGAAAATGTCAGGTTATGGAGGGATCAGCCAGGGAACTTGTACTCTCGTTGCTTCAACTGATGAACACGGCAGGCACCTGCAGTGACCTTATCTAAAATACATACATATGGACAGACAGACAAAGAGCACACCATGCCTTGTGAAAATTCTAGTAATCATCATGTCACTTTTAGTGTCTCTTTTAGAGGATGTTATTTATTTTAAGACATCATTTTTATTAAATACACTGTAGTACAAGAGACTTTCCATGTCAGGTTGAGAGAAGCTGGTCACATGATTTACAAACAAAACTTTTTTTTTTTTTTTAAACACTGATATTCTGGTGTCACTTTGAAATCAGCCAAGATGCAGTGGGTCTTAATAAAGCAATGGACCTCCAAACAGTTTGCAAAACAAGAACCAGTAAGTATCAGCACAGAGACGTCACATTAAAAGGAAAATAAAGCAAATGAAAAGGGAGTTTCAAATACCAGGTCACAATTAAAGGGGCAATATATCTTCAGAGAGATATTGAAATGTGTGTGTGGATACGGCCCGGATATATACAAACATCTCTCCATGTACAGAAGCAAATGCAGAGACTGTTCACACCTCTAGGCAGATTTGTTAGTGATGGATAATGATTAATGAACGCAGGGAGCAATATTTCACCATAATTTGGTCATTTATCAAGGGATTATATATTCAAAATCCACATTTAATTCAAAGACCTTGTATTTAAACATTTCCAGTGTTTTTTTTTTTTTTTTTTTTTTACATTTTTAAAGCAATAGGAAGATATACAACTTGCAAAATGTAGGCCTTTACATTTCATTTTCTACAAATTTTTTTTCCAGTTCAAACCTGTGGCAATTAGCAGCTTTAGTTATGCTTGCTCCAGCATGTTGGACATTCGGCCAACCTTCACTCAGGATCATTTTCGTTAATGTACAGACCAAAGAAATAAAACAAACACAGACCTGGCCTAGAATGCATAAACTAAAAAAAATGACATCCCATGTTTTCCCATTGTGTCTCCTGAGACGTATGTTAAGATGGCAGAAGAGTTGCTTGGTTGCTCTTGTGAAATTCACAGTGTTTTGCCTGCAACACATATACACATATATATATATATTTTTTGCTTCGCTTTGTGTCTGTGATGAATGGAGCAAAGAAATATATATATAAATAAATAAATACATAAATAAAGGTAAAAGAAAAAAAAGGAAATAAATACAAAAACTAAGGATATTCGAGAACCTTTGACTTATAGCAGCAGTGATTCATTCCAGCCCTGACAAACAAGAAAATACTCCTTCATATGGGACAATTCAACTCCCATATTTTGCTACAAATCCCTCCCACCACAAATTCTTTAGAATATCATTTGCTGTCTCAACCTCGGGGTCTCAGCATCCCACCATTACAAATTGTGATGAAACTGCTTTAACTGCTCACTTAGCCATCTGAGTAATTGGGTCACTGGCCATCCCCCTTGTGAGATTTTCTGTAGCAGTGATATAGGGCCAAACTGAAGCTCATCATTGGGAACAAAAGTCCTCAAATGGGAAAAAAAGAAAAGAAAGAGCAAGAGAATTGAGACTATGTGTGTCTGCAGTCATTTATTTAATTAGATACACAATTTAATGTTATTGGCATTATAGAAGGTCCAATTTACAAAAGGGTGAGTTTAAAATAAAGAATTCTATTCCTGACCAGGGGATCCTGTTGCCATGGCTCTTTGCAAAGGCCAGCATTTTACACTGCTGCCTCTTGCATTCCGCTAGGATGTGGGAATTCCTAAGAGTCACTCGCCTCGCAGTGGAGTCTTGGATTCTCACCTTTGGCCTTCAAGACACTGGGCTCCCAACACTCCAGTTCTCTTTTGGAATTCTTAGACTCTGAACACAAGTGTAAAGGGGTCACAGTGGGACAGGTGAGCATAATACAAATAAATGTGCAAAAGGATTTAAAAAAAAATCAGTTTTCCTTTTCTGGACCTTTACATAAGGAGATATATTTCCGGCTGCATTTTCCTTTGCAGGGAGCCAGAGGAAGGACTCAATGTAGTGGGATGGTTTTGATTTAGTTGTTTTGGGAAGCACATTATCTTAAATATGTCTTCCACCCATGCAGTATTGCAGAGAGTCGAAAAGTGTGATGGGGTCCTACCCACATGGAGAAAGGAAGCACGAACAGCAACATGACATTAAAAAAGTTTTGGTTATTTAGCAGATTTTAAGCAAATTATTCATACTGCACCCTACTTATAATTATCTCTATTACTGTGTGCCTATAAATTTATACATAAGCTCACAAACACACTATGCATGTGTGTTTGTCTATGTATAAATCAAGTATTTATAACACACATATAAATACATGGAAATACCACAGGGAGGGCTGATGTGAACACATAATATGAATTCTGATAAAGTCTTTTATAGCATAGTTCAAAATGTCTTCTAAATAAGCCTGGTTATGACATTGGTTCATTGTACAAGGATTTCGCTGAAGCTATGAGCATGATTATATGTCATGAGATCTCAGCTGCTTGCATCTCACATATTTCATTTTGCTCTTCTAACTTTATATCCTGCTTCATGAATTGGTTAGCGTGCTTTCTCTCCTGGACTGCTTGTGTATATATTAGGGTCTCTAGTGGACCAAATCATGAACTTCAGAGTCAGAGTACTTAGATTCAGTCCCAGAGTTGCCTGGAGAGTACTAGCATGCCATTTAACTTCTCCAACTCTCAATTTCCTCACCTCTAAAAAATGGGAATAATTTGCCGACATATGTGAAAAGTGTTTGGATAACTATTAAACAATGTATAAATGGAAGCAACTGTCAGGATGAGTTCAGGCTAGAGAATTAGGTTTGTCACCACTCCCGTTGTAGTTTTTAACGAATTTGATGGCAGGCCCTATTCTGTGATCTTTACACTGCAGAATGAGGATGCCCCTTTTCTAAAAATTACAAGAGCATGAGAAGAGGGGATTGTGGAGGAACAGGGACGGAGACTTGAAGATAGTCTGTGGTTCATTCGGCTACTTTAAAAGCAATCTGGGATTCTTTCAATGCGAGACGTCTCTGTGATCAGTACATACTCTTGAGACAACAGAGGGAAAAAATGAATAATAATCAGCAATATAAATAACTATAAAACTTTGCACTTGCATAGAACCTTTCATTTCAAGACCTTGAGGGACTTGTCAGAAGGTAAAGAGAAATTTTTTTTTTTTCTTTTTTCCTTCAGAGGAAAACACAACACTGGAAGGGGAAGGGAATGCTCCCATCCTCTCATCTGCTTTAAACAAATCCTTGCTCTAAAACTGCACAGCCCTCCTTGAATTTGATCCCTTAGAGTATTACCTCCTTTGCTCTCTGTTAAAATAAAACAAGTAACTTGCAGCTTCTTCCCCCAGAGCAGCTGGCCAGTCGCACAGAATAACAAACCTGTGTAGGTTTTCAGGTCATTACTGATGGAATCTAGAAAAGTTTTGTACAAATCTGCCTCTTCTTACTGCTTCACAGGGTGCCACAGTGTTTTAACAGTACCATGGGCCCTTAATAGGATATATACGTGCAGGTATATATCATGGAGATATGGCTTTCGTTATATTATTATGTGTGTTCTGGAGGGTTTTTGGTCACCAACAAAGAGAACAATTCAACTCCCATGTCTCGTAGGCAGCGCAGAACCTGAAAGGACTATGTGGATCGCCTTGTCTAACCCCCTTCACTTGACAGCAGATGCTACTGGATTTCCTTTTGTTCTCTGTTAATGGACACTTTCGATTCTTTGAGAACTGGCTTTCAACGTCTAGAATGGAAAATAAGGTGCTTCAGTAACTAAGGGCACAAGCAAAACTTAAACAGAGCAATTGCACCTTCAGAAACAAATATGAAATAAAATGACTTAAGTTGAATTCAAATCACTCCCTTTCAATCTGGCTCGTGTTATAAAGATGTTGAGTTAGCAAAATTCCCCTCACAGAGGGTAGCAAGTTTTCTTGAGGAACAGAAAAAATTTTCTTCCTTGGTATAACTGATCACCCAGATAACTGTAAATTTCTATTTAAATTTACAACCTCTTTTCGCAAAACCCGTGGCTATGCCCAGAAGCACACCTCCAAAGCTTGGCCTGGGCACAGCGTCCCATGGGTATGCTGTGCCTAAGTTTTTATTTTTACTTTCTTTTAAAATGCAGTGAAAAAAACAAAACAGCATATTGACAATGGAGTACATTTAGAATGAAACCACTCTCCCAACCAGAGCCCAGAGCAAGGTCTCGGCCTTTGTACACTGAACATCAATGCCTGTGATACCCCCAAGGTGGGTGAGGTCTCCTGTCCCTTGGGGGTTGATTTTGCCCTTCCCACAGGGCCACAGTGGGTGCGACATGGTTGAGGATATCCAGGTTTCAGGGTCCATATTTGTTAAAACCCATCGCCACCATACGACCCAGAGACATTTATACTCAGCTGATGAATTCCATTAGCTCCCCTAATTATATAAGTTATACCTTTTATGGATCTGCTCTACATATCTGGGGCACGACGTCTGGAGCGGTAGTTTCTGCACACAAGATATTTTTATCGACAAAGACCATGCACAATTTTGCTTGCACAGTTAAAAGGACGGGTGGGGTGGAGGCTAGGGGTTGGAAGGAATTGCTATCTGAAAAGTTCAATGTAAGAGAAACTTGCCTCCAAATTTAGAGCTTGTCCTATCTTTTCCAAGTCCTTGGCTTTCCCACCTGACCCTGAAATGATTGCTGGACAAGAATCCACCTACTTTCAACTGAACTTGACACAGGCTCAGTGGATAACACTTGGAAAAACAAACCAGTGCCATCACCGTGGCCTACAAAGACAAGACTGTCGGAACGTGTGATGTGCCATCTTGCCTCCCGGAAGCCATCTTTTCTCTGTACTACACTCTAGTGTTTCCAGTGATGGGAAAAGAATAGTCCATGGCACAGAGTTCGACAGTCTTTTTACTCCTCAGAAATGTCCTCGGGGGAAGGTGCCGAATACATTCTTCCCAGCTAACAGTCGCTGGGTTTTCTTAAGTTGGGACTGACGCCAGCCGATCCCAATGGTTGCCTTTGTTCTTCCCATACTGTGGTTTATAATAAATCTTCTTTCTCTCTGGTTTTAATCTCCCATAGATAAAGGTTTCCCAGATTGAACACAAGTTTTCCTTTTTCATACACAGGCTTAAGCCATCCCAAACAATAAGAACAGTAATAATAATAAATAAATAGAAGTGAATCCATAGAAACTCTCGATGTCTGTACAGCAGAAGTGACAAAGTTTAAGTCAAATATTTGTTTTCCCTTTTTTTCATCCACATCAAAGGCAGGAATACAACAAGGCATTGTTAGTTGTGGTGGGCAAACCAGAGTGTCTGCTGATATAACAAATTAGGTTTGTTAAGGCCTTTGTCTATGCAGAGTTAATAGTAATGCAGAAGCCAGATTGATTAAAAAAGAAAGGGTGAGGATTGTGAAGTAGGGAAGACAAAAAACAAAGGAAAGAAAAACAAACCAAAAAAACTAGGGAATAAACCAAGGGAGATGGAAAGAGAGAAAGAGATAATGCCAAAAAGAAGTCCATACTGTGTCTACGGATGGAGAAGTACACATTGCTTCCCTCGGAAAGCTTCTCGGTGTCTTTGTAGTTAATACTGTCAGAGTGAAGAACAGCAGATTGATGGCATCCAGCGGCAGTTAAAAGACGTTCATCCTCTCGGCCCAACTGAGGAGATGCTTTGGGAAGGATCGGTCTGGGGGAAAGGGCCCTAGCCTAGTATATCCAGGTAGACCGGAGATGCCTTGGCCAAGTTCTGAAGGAGGGTGTGGATGCCCTTGATGTTCTTCCTCATGTGGGGCTCTCGCTGCCAGCACCCCAGCATCAGCTCATAGACTTCCTGGGGGCATGTTCGAGGTCGCTGCAAGACTCGGCCTTGAGTGATACATTCTATCACCTGGACAGGACGGAGAGCAAAGATAGGGTCAGACCAGAGGAAAAACAATGTGGATACAATAAATGTCAGTACAAAGAGAGGCCTGCTTTAAAGAAACCCACTCAGTGTTTACTTTTTTTCAGAGGCAAGAGAGTGACTGTTCTAGGTTGGTATATCATGGTTAATTTGATGGGTTTATATTCATTTTTCAAGCCACACTGATTTCACCAAACTGGTGGAGAAATAATTCATCTATATGGAATGCTCCCAAAGCACACCCTGGAATTCCAATGTTTTACTGGCCTGAGATGGGACCAGGGTCACTTTTGTGTCTGGGCACTGACTGGCCAGGGAACCCCAGGGTACAGAAATGAGCAGTCATTTTGGATAATGGAATTGGGTAAAAGACAGACGTGGGCCTGAAGAAGTGAGATGCTTGACCAAGAAGTGATGCCTCAAATATAAACATATTTGCAAACAGATTAGAAAAGGAAAATAAAATGCTTGAGTTTTTCACTAGAAGTAAATGTTCTAGTGAAATGTGCAAAAAGGAGAGAAGCTTGAAACCTTATTGGAATAATACCAAAGAGCTAGCTGGACTCTAAGGGTACCAGAATGCCACATCTGCTATCAATTTACTAGATGAACAGCACGAAATGACTCTTGTGTCCCAATGCCAGAGAATCACAGGCGCGTCAGCAAACGCTGTGCTTTTCTCTTTCTAGAACTCTTAAATTTGGAGAGTGACTATACTTTGGCCATGAAATTTAGATACATGGCAGGCCGTTTGGGAGGTGCTTCTCCCAACAAAGCCACATGAGAGCGTGTCCTGACTTCCAGCCTGGGGATGCCTCGCCGTGTCAGCTCTCTAGGGGTCTTTCTTTCCACTCACCTCATTGTTCGACAGCTGGTACCAAGGCTGTTTGCCATACGTGAAGATCTCCCACAACACGACCCCCAGGCTCCAGACGTCACTTTCAGTGGTGAACTTCCTGTACATGATGCTCTCTGGAGGCATCCAGCGAATGGGCAGCATCGTGTGGCCACCGACCTGGCGGAAAAGGGGTAAACAAGGTGGCATCAGTTCCCACCATCAGGAGAAAAGGTTTGGAAGGGAGATGTGGGGGACATTTTTTTTCCCTTTCCTTTATTTGTATTTATTAATTTTAATTGTTTATAAAACATAAGGGAAAGACGATTGGTTTATAATCTCAAGCAACAGAGACAGAGGGCAAAGAGTGGTCAAAGGTTTTTTCTCACATTTTTGCAATTCTCTCTTTCTCAAAACTAGACAGGAGCAGAGATGGTGATTGGGTGGATATTCATCCTGTATAAAACACAGACACACCTACTTTCTGGTATGAGGAGGACTTGATCTTGTAATTAACAAGATAACCTTGGTCAGGATAAAAAGTAGAGAGTTTTGCATCCAAAATGACCCACCAAGGGACTCTGCTTCCTTAGCAAGGCCGGAGCTTCCTTCCACTTTAAAGTGTCAGGAGAGCACACAGAGCTGCCTTGAACATGCTTGCCACAACCCAGCAATGGGCAGGGCAGAAGTGATTATTCACATTTTACAGAGGGGCAACTGAGTTTCAGGTTGCTATGGACACAAAGAAGTCCAGTCTTTGGACTTTCATCTACTACAGGATACTTCAACTGAGCTTATTTACAAAACTAAATAAGTAGGAGGAGCTTCAAGATGGCGGAAGAATAAGACGCGGAGATCAGCTTGCTCCCAACAAATACATCAGAAATACATCTACATGTGGAACAGCTCCTACAGAACACCTACTGAACGCTGGCAGAAGACCTCAGACCTCCCAAAAGGCAAAGAAATTCCCCATGTACCTGGGTAAGGCAAAAGTAAAAAGAAAAAACACAGACAAAAGAATAGGGACGGGACCTGCACCAGTGGGAGGGAGCCATGAAGAAGGAAAGGTTTCCACACACTAGGAAGCCCCTTCGCGGGCGGAGACTGCGGGTGGCAGAGGGGGGAAGCTTCGGGGCCACGGAGGAGAGCGCAGCAACGGGGTGCGGAGGGCAAAGCAGAGAGATTCCCGCAGAGGAGCGGTGCCGACCAGCACTCACCAGCCCGAGAGGCTTGTCTGCTCACCCGCCGGGGCAGGCGGGGGCTGGGAGCTGAGGCTCGGGCTTCGGTCGGATCGCAGGGACAGGACTGGGGTTGGCGGCGTGAACACAGCCTGAAGGGGTTAGTGCACCACAGCTAGCCGGGAGGGAGTCTGGGTAAAAGTCTGGACCTGCCGAAGAGGCAAGAGACTTTTTCTTGCCTCTTTGTTTCCTGGTGCATGAGGAGCGGGGATTAAGAGGGCCGCTTAAAGGAGCTCCAGAGACGGGCGCGAGCCGCGGCTATCAGCGCGGACCCCAGAGACGGGCATGAGACACTAAGGCTGCTGCTGCCGCCACCAAGAAGTCTGTGTGCAAGCACAGGTCACTATCCCCACCTCCCCTCCCGGGAGCCTGTGCAGCCTGCCACTGCCAGGGTCCCGTGATCCAGGGACAACTTCCCTGGGAGAATGCATGTCGCGCCTCAGGCTGGTGCAATGTCATGCTGGCCTCTGCCACCGCAGGCTCGCCCCGCATCCGTACCCCTCCCTCCCCCCGGCCTGAGTGAGCCAGAGCCCCCAAAACAGCTGCTCCTTTAACCCCGTCCTGTGTGAGCGAAGAACAGATGCCCTCAGGTGAACTACACACAGAGGTGGGTCCAAATACAAAGCTGAACCCCGGGAGCTGTGCGAACAAAGAAGAGAAAGGGAAATCTCTCACAGCAGCCTCAGGAGCAGCGGATTAAATCTCCACAGTCAACTTGATGTACCCACATCTATGGAATACCTGAATAGACAAAGAACCATCCCAAATTGAGGAGGTGGACTGTGGGAGCAATGATATATATATATTTCCCCCTTTTTCTCTTTTTGTGAGTGTGTATGCGTATACTTCTGTGTGAGATTTTGTCTGTATAGCTTTGCTTTTACCATTTGTCCTAGGGTTCTGTGTGTCCATTTTTTTTGTTTTTTAGTAAAGTTTTCAGTGCTTGTTATTACTGGTGGATTTGTTTTTTTGGTTTGGCTGTTCTCTTCTTTCTTCCTTTTTTTAATTACTTAAAAATTTTTTTAATAATTATTTTTTGTTTTTTATTTTAATAACTTTTTAATTTAACTTAATTTTATTTTATTTTATCTTTTCTTTCTTTTTTCTTTTTTTCTCCTTTTTATTCTGAGCTGTGTGAAGGACAGGCTCTTGGTGCTCCAGCCAGGCATCAGGGCTGTGCCTCTGAGGTGGGAGAGCCAAGTTCAGGACATTGGTCGACCAGAGACCTCCCAGCTCCATGTAATATCAAATGGTGAAAATCTCCCAGAGATCTCCATCTCAATGCCAAGAAGCAGCTCCACTCAACGACCAGAAAGCTACAGTGCTGGACACCCTTTGCCAAACAACTAGCAAGACAGGAACACAACCCCACCCATTAGCAGAGAGGCTGCATAAAATCATAATAAGGTCACAGACACCCCAAAACACACCACCAGACGTCAATCTGCCAACCAGAAAGACAAGATCCAGCCTCATCCACCAGAACACAGGCACCAGTCCCCTCCACCAGGAAACCTACAAAACCCACTGAACCAACCTTAGCCACTGGGGGCAGACACCAAAAACAACGGGAACTACGAACATGCAGCCTGCAAAAAGGAGACCCCAAACCCAGTAAGTTAAGTAAAATGAGAAGACAAAGAAACACACAGCAGATGAAGGAGCAAGGCAAAAATCCACCAGACCTAACAAATGAAGAGGAAATAGGCAGTCTACATGAAAAAGAATTCAGAATAATGACAGTAAAGATGATCCACAATCTTGTAAATTGAATGGAGAAAATACAAGAAACGTTTAACAAGGACCTAGAAGAACTAAAGAGCAAACAAACAATCATGAACAACACAATAAATGAAATTAAAAATTCTGTAGAAGGGATCAATAGCAGAATAACTGAGGCTGAAGAATGGATAAGTGACCTGGAAGATAAAATAGTGGAAATAACTACTTCAGAGCAGAATAAAGGAAAAAGAATTAAAAGAATTGAGGACAGTCTCAGAGACTTCTGGGACAATATTAAATGCACCAACATTTGAATTATAGGGGTCCCAGAAGAAGAAGAGAAAAAGAAAGGGACTGAGAAAATATTTGAAGAGATTATAGTTGAAAACTTCCCTAATATGGGAAAGGAAATAGTTAATCAAGTCCAGGAAGCACAGAGAGTCACATACAGGATAAATCTAAGGAGAAACACGCCAAGACACATATTAATCAAACTATCAAAAATTAAATACAAACAAAAAATATTAAAAGCAGCAAGGGAAAAACAACAAAGAACATACAAGGGAATCCCCATAAGGTTAACAGCTGATCTTTCAGCAGAAACTCTGCAAGCCAGAAGGGAGTGGCAGGACATATTTAAAGTGATGAAAGGGAAAAACCTACAACCAAGATTACTCTAACCAGCAAGGATGTCATTCAGATTTGACGGAGAAATTAAAAACCATACAGACAAGTAAAAGCTAAGAGAATTCAGCACCACCAAACCAGCTTTACAACAAATGCTAAAGGAACTCCTCTAGGCAGGAAACACAAGAGAAGGAAAAAACCTACAATAACAAACCCAAAACAATTAAGAAAATGTTAATAGGAACATACGTATGGATAATTTCCTTAAATGTAAATGGATTAAATGCTCCAGCCAAAAGACATAGACTGGCTGAATGGATGCAAAAACAAGACCCATATATATGCTGTCTACAAAAGACCCACTTCTGACCTAGGAACACAAACAGACTGAGAGTGAGGGGATGGAAAAAGATATTCCATGCAAATGGAAATCAAAAGAAAGCTGGAGTAGCAATTCTCATATCAGACAAAATAGACTTTAAAATAAAGACTATTACAAGAGACAAAGAAGGACACTGTATAATGATCAAGGGATCAACCCAAGAAGAGGATATAACAATTTAAAATATCTCTGCACCCAACATAGGAGCACCTCAATACATAAGGCAAATACTAACAGCCATAAAAGAGGAAATCGACAGTAACACAATCATAGTAGGGGACTTGAACACCCCACTTTCACCAATGGACAGATCCTCCAAAATGAAAATAAATAAGGAAACACAAGCTTTAAACGATACATTAAACAAGATGGACTTAATTGATAATTATAGGACATTCCATCAAAAAACAACACAATACACTTTTTTCTCAAGTGCTCATGGAACATTCTCCAGGATAGATCATATATTGGGTCACAAGTCAAGCCTTGGTAAATTTAAGAAAATTGAAATCATATCTAGTATCTTTTCTGACCACAACGCTATGAGACTAGATATCAATTACAGGAAAAAATCTGTAAAAAATACAAACACATGAAGGATAAACAATACACTACTTAATAACCAAGAGATCACTGAAGAAATCAAAGAGGAAATCAGAAAATACCTAGAAACAAATGACAATGAAAACACGATGACCCAAAACCTATGGGATGCAGCAAAAGCAGTTTTAAGGGGGAAGTTTATAGCAATACAATCCTACCTTAAGAAACAAGAAACATCTCAAATAAACAACCTAACCTTACACCTAAAGCAATTAGAGAAAGAAGAACAGAAAAACCCCAAAGTTAGCAGAAGGAAAGAAATCATAAAGATCAGAGGAGAAATAAATGAAAAAAAATGAAGGAAACGATAGCAAAGATCAATAAAACTAAAAGCTGGTTCTTTGAGAAGATAAACAAAATTGATAAGCCATTAGCCAGACTCAACAAGAAAAAAAAGGGAGAAGACTCAAATCAATAGAATTAGAAATGAAAAAGCAGAAGTAACAACTGACACTGCAGAAATACAAAGGATCATGAGAGAATACTACAAGTAGCTATATGCCAATAAAATGGACAACCTGGAAGAAATGGACACAGTCTTAGAAATGCACAACCGTCCGAGACTGAACCAGGAAGAAATAGAAAATATAAACAGATCAATCACAAGCACTGAAATTAAAGCTGTGATTAAAAATCTTCCAACAGGGGCTTCCCTGGTGGCGCAGTGGTTGAGAATCTGCCTGCCAATGCAGGGGACACGGGTTCGAGCCCTGGTCTGGGAAGATCCCACATGCCGCGGAGCAGCTGGGCCCGTGAGCCACAAGTACTGAGCCTGTGCGTCTGGAGCCTGTGCTCTGCAACAAGAGAGGCCCGCGCACCGCGATGAAGAGTGGCCCCTGCTTGCCGCAACCAGAGAAAGCCCTTGCACAGAAACAAAGACCCAACACAGCCAAAAATAAATAAATAAATAATAAAATAATAAAAATAAAAGGAATTCCTTTAAAAAAAAAAAAAAAAGAAGAAGAAGGGGTGCTCCTTTAAAAAAAAAAAAAAATCTTCCAACAAACAAAAGCCCAGGACCAGATGGCTTCACAGGCGAATTCTATCAAACATTTAGAGAGGAGCTAACACCTATCCTTCTCAAACTCTTCCAAAATATAACAGAGGGAGGAACGCTCCCCAACTCATTCTACGAGGCCACCATCACCCTGATACCCAAACCAGAAAAAGATGTCACAAAAAAAGAAAACTACAGACCAATATTACTGATGAACATAGATGCAAAATTCCTCAACAAAATGCTAGGAAACAGAATCCAACAGCACATTAAAAGGATCATACACCATGATCAAGTGGGGTTTATCCCAGGAACGCAAGGATTCTTCAATATACGCAAACCAATCAATGTGATACAGCATATTAACAAATTGAAGGAGAAAAACCATATGATCATCTCAATCGATGCAGAGAAAGCTTTCGACAAAATTCAACATCCATTTATGATAAAAACCCTCCAGAAAGTAGGCATAGACGGAACTTTCCTCAACATAATAAAGGCCATATATGACAAACCAACAGCTAACATCGTCCTCAATGGTGAATTACTGAAACCATTTTCACTAAGATCAGGAAAAAGACAAGGTTGCCCACTCTCACCACTATTATTCCACATAGTTTTGGAAGTTTTAGCCACAGACATCAGAGAAGAAAAAGAAATAAAAGGAATCCGAATTGGAAAAGAAGAAGTAAAGCTGCCACTGTTTGCAGATGACATGATAGTATACATAGAGAATCCTAAAGATGCTACGAGAAAACTACTAGAGCTAATCAATGAATTTGGTAAAGTAGCAGGATACAAAATTAATGCACAGAAATCTCTTGCATTCCTATACACTAATGATGAAAAATCTGAAAGTGAAATTAAGAAAACACTCCCATTTACCATTGCAACAAAAAGAATAAAATACCTAGGAATAAAACTACTTAAGGAGACAAAAGACATGTATGCAGAAAATTATAAGACACTGATAAAGAAATTTAAGATGATACAAATAGATTGAGAGATATACCATGTTCTTGGATTAGAAGAATCAACATTATGAAAATGACTCTACTACCCAAAGCAATCTACAGATTCAATGCAATCCTTATGAAACTACCACTGGCATTTTTCACAGAACTAGAACAAAAAAATTCACAAATTGTATGGAAACACAAAAGACCTCGAATAGCCAAAGCAATCTTGAGAAAGAAAAATGGAGCTGGACGAACCAGGCTCCCAGACTTCAGACTATACTACAAAGCTACAGTAGTCAAGACAGTATGGTACTGGCACAAAAACAGAAATATAGAACAATGGAACAGGATAGAAAGCCCAGAGATAAACCCACGCACATATGGTCACCTTATCTTTGATAAAGGAGGCAAGCATATATAATGGAGAAAAGACAACCTCTTCAATAAGTGGTGCTAGGAAATCTGGACAGCTGCATGTAAAAGTATGAACTTAGAACACTCCCTAAGGCCATACACAAAAATAAACTCAAAATGGATTGAAGACCTAAATGTAAAGCCAGACACTATGAAACTCTTAGAGGAAAACATAGGCAGAACACTCTATGACATAAATCATAGCAAGATCCTTTTTGACCCACCTCCTACGGAAATGGAAATAAAAACAAAAATAAACAAATGGGACCCAATTACACTTAAAAGCTTTTGCACAGCAAAGGAAACCATAAATAAGACGAAAAGACAACCCTCAGAATGGGAGAAGATGTTTGCAAATGAAGCAACTGACAAAGGATTAATCTCCAAAATTTACAAGCAGCTCATGCAGCTCAATATCAAAAAAACAAACCACCCAATCCAAAGATGGGCAGAAGTCCTAAACAGACATTTCTCCATAGAAGATATACAGATTGCCAACAAACACATGAAAGACTGCTCAACATCATTAATCATTAGAGAAATGGAAATCAAAACTACAATGCAATATCATCTCACACCTATCAGAATGGCCATCATCAAAAAATCTAGAAACAATAAATGCCGGAGAGGGTGTGGAGAAAAGGGAACCCTCTTGCACTGTTGGTGGGAATGTAAATTGATACAGCTACTATGGAGAACAGTATGGAGGTTCCTTAAAGAACTAAAAATAGAACTACCATACGACCCAGCAATCCCACTACTGGGCGTATACCCTGAGAAAACCATAATTCAAAAAGAGTCATGTACCACAATGTTCATTGCAGCTCTATTTACAATAGCCAGGACATGGAGGCAACCAAAGTGTCCATCAACAGATGAATGGATAAAGAAGATGTGGCACATATATACAATGGAATATTACTCAGCCATAAAAAGAAACGAAATTGAGTTATTTGTAGTGAGGTGGATGGACCTAGAATCTGTCATACAGAGTGAAGTAAGTCAGAAAGAGAAAAACAAATACCATATGTTAACACATGTATATGGAAAAATAAAAAAGATCATGAAGAACCTAGGGTAAGACGGGAATAAAGATGCAGACCTACTAGAGAATGGACTTGAGGACACGGGGAGGGGGAAGGGTAAGCTGGGACAAAATGAGAGAGTGGTAGTGTATGTATGTCCATATATACACTACCAAATGTAAAATAGATAGCTAGTGGGAAGCAGTCGCATAGCACATGGAGATGAGCTCGGTGCTTTGTGATCAGCTAGAAGGGTAGGATAGGGAGTGCGGGAGGGAGGGAGACACAAGAGGGAAGAGATATGGGGATATCTGTATATGAATAACTGATTCACTTTGTTATGAAGCAGAAACTAACCCACCATTGTAAAGCAATTATACTCCAATAAAAATGTTAAAAAAAAAACAGTAAATAAGTAAGTATGGTTTTTGAAAAGCCCATTTTAGTAAAAACGCCAAGGTTGAGGCTTTAGATAGCAACAGCATTAGCACAGGCAAAGAAAACTTTGATCAAAGAGACTTGTTTATGATTTCCAACTTTCTGGAGAAAAACTAACAAAAACTAAATATATTCCATATACAGGTTTGTAGCCCATCAAGGCTGTCTGATTTTTAAACCAAGATAAGATTTCTTCACAGTAGCCCAATGCGTGGCAGGTCCTACTTTTCACGCTGGTGAACCCCAGCACTATCTGCCCAAATGCCATGCTGACACCAGGGCAGTGGGTGAGCTCACAAGACAGGAGGAATTAGATTTCCCTGACAACTCCCACCCCCTGAACTCTGAGACCAATGCCACACAGAGTTTCTGCCCAATTATAATTCTCGATATCTATTTCTGCCTCACTAAGGGAAGGAAATGGACTAACAGTGCCTGAAAAATGCTGCTCAACTCCGTAGCCCAAGGAGTGGAGAGTGTCAGAGATGTCTAATTTGCTTGGTGATTTCAAATGATGCTCTTAGCATCAAAGAAAGCATGCATGATTTTTCCCCATTCTTCTCTGTACGAGGAATCCAAGTGTGACAAGTCGAGACATGACTTGCTGGCTCAGCGTTAAGGCGCCCCTCTATTTTTACTGTTCAGCTTTGAATACACCAAAAGTTCATGCGCTAAGTGCAAGCTTGTTGCCTTCCATCAGCTTTCAATTTCCTCGCTTTCTCCTCATTCCGCAAGGACAGGTAGTCACTGTTCAACGAGCACAGATTTCCCTCATGGAGCTGCCTGGACATGACAATACTCACCACCAGGATTGATACCTAAAACACAACCTGTGCAACACAGGCACTGACCAGAAAGGTTGCTGGTGTTCATATCGGCACAGCCAAATGGGCGTGTTTCTGGCTGATGGCTATCTGCCCGGCTCTGCAACCCTGAAATCCCATGTACCCAGGACTTTGGGAAAGGAAATCTGCCAACACACAAGAGTTTCCTACGTTTTCAGATACTTACGAACACAAAGGATACCAAGGTGGAATGGTCCCCCGGGTGCTGGCAGCCTATACCCCAGCACCAAGGAGAGGCTTTGTGGCAGTGCAGGGAGCTACATGCGCAGAGTTATGGGGAGTGAGAGGTCTCTGCCCAGGTTTTTAGTGAAAATGACATAATTCTTTCTTGAATGGGAATAGTGAAACAATTGAAATTGACATATTGAAAGTAGAATTAGAAAAATATTGAAATTAGACCATACATCCAATGTACAGTTGGTCTGTGGTAGTAAAGGGAAGACTGGGATATTATGGACCAATGTGGTGTTCTTTTGGATACCTGACCCTCAAAGTATTAAGAGCTAGCTTGCCACATGTGTTCCTAGTTCAGATGTGTCAAATATACTATAACCTGTAACCCTCTTCATTTCTTGGAGATTCATAATGCACAGAATTCCCTTGAAGTGTCTCAGGAGTGTGGCAGAAAGAACAGATTTAACTTTGTTTAACTTAGTGAATTAAACTAATTTGGCTGTGCGTTTGTGGGGGAGAGGGAGAGAGATGGAGAGCCACTCACATACATTCCTAGAACCAGACGGTAAATATCCCACTTTGGGACATGTTAACCTATGGAGACGCCAGGCTTTCCATATTCTTTTTGTGTTCCCAGCTGTGGTGCAGTGGACAACACTCAATTCATGACTTTAGAAGGGAGCCAAAAGGTACAAATTTCCAGTTGTAAAATAAATAAGTCCTGAGGATGTAAGGTACAGCAAGGTGACTATAGTTAATAATACTGCATTGCATATTTGAAAGTAAATCCTAAAAGTTTTCATCACAACAACAACAAATTGTAACTATGTGAGGAGACAGGTGTTAACTAGACTTATGGCTGTGATCATTTTGCAATATATACAAATATCAAATTGTTATGTTGTACACCTGAAACAAATATAATATGTCAAGTATACCTCAATTAAAAAAAAAAACAAACAAAACTCTGGGCTCCAGAGTTAATTTCACTACTTGCCAAACATCTCTGTGTCTTAGTTTTTCCAACTATAAAATGTGGGTAACAATATATACCTCCCAGGGTTAACTCAAGCAGACAATATTTGTGAAAGCCCTTTATGAATTTTAATGCACTAAATGCTTTCTAGGTGTTGCTTCTTTCTCTGTAGCCTTTATTATCTAGCTTTTATTTTCTCAATGGGAAGCAGCCATAGAGACATTAAGAAGAGTCAACACTACAACTCTCCCACACTCCTCACTCTGCAATGACAAGTACTCTGGGGCCCCTCTGATTACACCTACTCTTCTGGATCCTCTGTCCTGTATTGCTAATGGCCAAAGAAGTGGCTCCTGTGTCCTTTAAAGGAGGGAAAAAAAAGATTCAAATTTTGATTTACATGTTTTCCCATCTGATCATTTATTTCATGCTTGCAGTCTCTTTGGGACAGATTTTTCACTCTAATTCTTTCAAGAATCCCCTCTGGGATTTCACACATGCCATTATAATTAATGCTTTCCTTGTTCTGATGTCAAATGGGTGAGTGGTGGGAGCATCTAATAAAAGTTCAGACAGGGTTCACAAGTTTTCTAAACCCGTTTAGAACATTTCTGAATATTTCTTTTGCAGCCCTTTCTCAGGATTTTGGAGCATGTCACAAAAGTGGGCCCAAAAAGTAAAAAATAGAAAAAAGAGCCACTGTGGTTACAAATTACTGTCACATTCCAGTCACAGTCACTGGATGGTTTTTAGAACTCACAAAACCACATACTGTGCAGTGACAAACACAATGAGATATTTGTCTTGTATGTGCAACTTGGCCATTGGCCCTCACGCTCTTGCTTAAATATTTGTGAGATGGAATGTGATCCCAAGTATGACATTGGGAGTCAGAACTGTTGCTTTGACTGCCAGATACTCAGTGGTGCCAGGAGAGACCTTTCAGTGATCGACTTGGGTCAGGAACGTGCTCTTCACTAAACGCCCCAGAATAAGCTGATGCAACATGGGAAATCCACTTAGCTGGGGAGTTGACTTGGACTTGCAGTTTTTATTTTCCTCAACCCATGAGCCTGGGGTTTTAGCTTTGTAATTAACCACTTGCCACCACCTTCCCACCATCATCATCTGTCAACACAGAGCAGTTGATCTTTACAAAGAACTTCTACTCGATGATCTCACTTGAGCCCAATAATTACCCTCTTGAGAAGACATTGGCTTGCCTTCACATTTTAAGTAATGCCCCCCAAATTCAGAGAGTTTGAGTAGCTTATCTAAAGACACACACACATAACCCCTCCCCACAGGACATCTTGTACTCACTCTGATGGGTCACTCTGTGTTTCTGGCTTCTGCATTCTCCAATTCATGCCCTATATTCAGCCAGCAAACTTAGTTGTGGCTCCTCACCCAGGCCAAACCTACTCATGCCTCTTGGAAAGTTTGATCTCTCTTTTTTTCTACCTACTCTGGAAGGTCTCCTAAAGGCAAGTTCAAGTTCCATCACTTCAAGGAACTTACCTTCCCTGCTATAGCTCAGCAATGTTTCTAAGCACCCCTTAGTACAGCTCTGGTAACACTGCAGGCAATCCCTATTTTTGCTAATGGATCACATGCCTCAAGAGGAAGGATGCTGAGCAGTTATGGCTGGCAAGGCATGGCGGGGCGGGGGTTGGTTGGTAAGGAGACCATATCTTCGAGTTTCTTCTGACTGTTGAGATTTGGGGAGGAATTCTCAATGTGTTCCTTCAAAGAGATCGGTGTTCACTACTTTCCCATCCACCGCCAATAACTTCTTTAAACTCTTCATAGAACCAACCTTAGATTAAATGGATGGAAACTGGCTCACCTAATTGATGCTACAAATAAGAACCATTCAATGAAATTCAAAACTTCTTAATAAAATGCAATCCAAAATACTGGCGTTCACATGGAGTATCAAAACTCTCTAAGCTGTGTGTGAAATCCCGTTCATTCCTCAGTTTATCATCTGTACAGTAGGTGGGGGAGTCTCTGGTGCAGACCTGGTACTATTCGACCTGGGAATAAAGTTTAGGAAGACGTCATAATGAATAACATGAGAGAATATTGCTCTATAAGATAGCATCTCATATCCTCTGAGGCGAGAGAGGAAGGACAGAGACTAAAGAAGAAAATTAAGCCATGAAAAAGGAAAGACTGAATGGCCATCAGGCTGCTAATCACCGTGACTTGCTTAAATCAGTGAAGTTAATCAGAACAATGTCTGGAGCCAATGGCCAAAAACAAATTCCATAGCGCCTAAAATAAATCAAGTTATGCAAAATAATGGATTCTGTTTTTAAAACATCTGCGAAAAGAACTGTTTGTTTAGCTCTTACTGTTTATTTCCATGACACTTCATAATTTTGATGGTGACATGTACAGGACAATCTGATTTAAAAAACAACCAAAAAACCTGTTCTAGGAAAAATACCTAGGCCTGAGCATCATTTAAATCTACTTGTTTGCAAGGTGTTAAGACGATAAATCCTGGAAAGAATACTAAAAGGCCCTTGGTAAAACTGTCTTGTGTCAGAAATGCTGTATAGCACAGGGAGCTCAACTCGGTGCACTGCGATGACCTAAATGGGTGGGATGGGCAGGGGAGGGAGGTCCAAGAGGGAGGGGATATATGTATACATATAGCTGATTCACTTTGTTGTACAGTGGAAACTAACACAACACTGTAAAGCATCTATACTCTAACAATAACAAAAAAAGAAATCGATGATTTTATTATTTTTAAATCAAATTGGGAACATCTAATCAGTTCAACTACAATATTTATTTCTTACCCAAGAAATATTCTTTGGGTACATTCTCTTTGGTCACTAGGTTGTAAATGGTGACTATTTCCCCATGGCTTAACAAACAATATGATTTATTTTTCTACACTGGAAAACTAGAATTTAGGAAGGTCAAGGAACTTGCTGAGCAAGTGGAGATATGAATTGGTGACCAGCAGTATTGAAGACAGCTCTCTATCCCACTATTATTCATGCTGAGACCCTAGGTTCTTACTTAATTTTTACAAATATATGACGCATCTTTATCCCTGGTACAAGTTTATGAGGAATGCACAACCCATTTTCCAGGGGTCTCGGTTGATGAGAGAGAAGGTAACAAGCATCCACCCTCCTCCTTGCTCCCTCATTGTCTTCTCTTCTTTTTCAGCATCCATCCCTCTCAGTGTGGGCCCTCCCAGTCCATTCCTGAATCCCTTTCTTTGAATCTCCTCTCAAATCTCACTCGTCCAGTCCCATTTCAAATTCCAACGTTGACTTTTGTCTTGCCCGATTCTTTTATCTCCCCAGAGGATCATGCGTGTCCTCCCCAAAACTCATTCCCCATCCATGGGGATGCCTCGTCTCCCTTCTGTGTGTATGAGAGGCACAGTGGCAGGCTGGAGCCCTTCTATAGACCCAAAGCAAATGCCTAGCTGGCTTTGAAAACACTGGTGATTTAAAGGTGAGTAAAGCTAATCTGGGACCTTCTATACTTAAGTAGCAAAGAGCAGTGATGCCTGGGAGGCCACTTTCAGCTTGTGGTCTTTACTCAGTGAGTGAGTGATAACTTGTTTGGAAGCCAAACGTTTTACTTCCTTAGAAAAGTGCAGGCCAAAGGGCAAGCCCCAGTAAGAGATGATTAGCTGTCAGAGGCTTTTGGCCACATTAAATACTGAAGAGGCTCATAGACCTTCTTGTCACACCCTGCACCCGCTTCCTTTGTTTCAACAGTTTCTCCTGATCTGTTCCTTAAAAATTCATGATAGCTGTAAACTTTAAGACATAACTGGACATTATTTACTTATTTATTATGTGTTGCATCTGTAATATGAAGTTTAAAAAAAGGAGAAACAATTTGTGCAAAATCTTCTCCTTGGAGAACCTGGGACCATTGTGGTCAGACTGTGGGTGCTTTATGACCACATCCAGGAAGATCAGGGTTCTCCTATTACAAAGAGTGATGGGGTACTTCCGTGGCATGTGGCTAGGGAACCAGGGGATACTTCATGGGAAGTGATTCAGCTCTTCCTGCCTTGCCTAGAAGTCCTGAATGAATGGAACTCAGTGAAGGCAGTCATGAATGAATGGGGTCAGGAGGAGTTCTGGGGACAGCCTGGTTGCCCCTCTTTCTTACGGCAGGAAATGTTTATCGCTATACCTGAAGTTGCTGTTACTTGCAACCTGGAAAATCTTCTATTATCTTTTACCATTACCAATCTGGTCACAGATACAAGGGTTGTGACTTAATAACTACAAGCCAAGGGTTTTTGAATTAGTCACGAGAGGGTATGCTGGACCTTATTGCTAACAATATTTTGTGAATATTTTTTCCATTGAGAATTGATGTTGTCTTTATTCTACCATGAAATAATAATATAAACAGTGAAAAATAATAATAATACCTTATGTTTGTATACGTGTTTTGCTTTTTCATAGCATTTCCGCATCCGTTCATTCTATAATAATGGTACCTACCTCAGAATATGGTTGTGAAGATTAAATGAGTTGATATTAGAAAAGCTCTGTGGTGCCATCCTGTGATGCCATTTGTATGACATTCTTGAGAAGACAAACTGTAGGTCTAGAAAACGTATGGTTGTCAGGGCCTGGGAATTGGGGGTGGGGGCTTGTCTTACAGAGGCATGAGGGAATTTGGGGGGAGGTGGTGACAATGTTCTAAGTCTTGATTGTGGTGGCAGTTAAATGACTGTGTTTGCCAAAACTCAGAACAATACACTAAAAAAGGTGAATTTTACTATATGTAATAAAGCTCTTAGCATAACACCTGGTACACAATAAAAGTGTAAAATATATTAGCTGTTGTTGTTATGCTAAGTATTTGATTCTCTAGTAATCCTCTGGGGTAAGTCAGGCATGTTCTTTTATCTCAGTTTAAGAGATGAGGAATCCCCAGGCCCAGAGACAATGTGACCTACCCAAGACCACACAGCTTAGATGTGGTAGCATCTACACCAGGACCCATATCTCCAAACCAAACACATTCCGTCTCAAGTCTGACATGGAGTCAGACCCAGGGCTAGGAAAGGCTCTCTGCATTTGTTTGCTCAGTCTGCCATAACAAAATACCATAGACTGGGTGGCTAAAACAAGACATTTATTTTCTCACAGTTCTAGAGGCTAGAAATCCAAGACCAAGGTTCCAGACAGTTCAGTTTCTGGTGAGAGGTCTCTTCCTGGCTTACAGATGACTGTGTGTAGCTTGTGTGTGTGCAGAGAGTGCGTGAACTTCTGGTGTCTCCTTTTACAAGGACACTAATCCTATTGGTTGGGGGCTCCACCCTATGACCTCATTTAACCTTAATTACTTCCTCAGAGACCCCATTTTTAAATGCAGCCACACCGGGGGTTAGGGTTAGATCTGAGTTTTGGGGGAACACAAACATTCAGGCCACAACACTCTCCTTGTCAATGCTTCCCCTTCTGATTCTAGCACACTCCAAGGAGGGGCAAGAACAGCTTCAAATACTAGGAGCTGTGCAATTCTGGTCCATAATTCAGATCTGTAGTCGTCTCTCAGCATTTTTATGGCCCCAAGTTAAGGCTCAATGCCACTGCTCTTTTCCCAGCTTGGGTTACTCTTGACAGTTTCCCTGTTATCAACTGATTCCAGAGCTTAGCAGATGCTGTTGTTCCACAGCAGCCCCCAGATTCAGCTTATTTCCAAGGCAAACCTTAGGGCAATCTTGGTCCTCACCCTGTCCCCCCACTCCACCCCAACCGCCCTGGGGGTAGCTAAGGGAGAGTGAGCAGACCCTGCAACTCCCCGGTCATGCATTGATAAAGGCAGAAGGGCTTCCTGGACTCCGTGTCACCTCAAGTGATAGCCCTCATGGGCCCTATTGTCCCCTGCTTGTGCACTATATACACTTTCAAGAGCCAAGAGCCCCAGTCTTAGAAGTGATTATAGTTTCACCTTATTTCACATTTGCTCTAATCAGGAGCAAAAAGCCTTCTCTCACTACAGCTTAAAACTGCAATCACACCCATGTTTAAGAATCACATTGAGATCTAGAAACGAGGATGCTTCATTTTAACAATACAGAGAAATTAAACAGTGACAACATCCCCCTTCCTCTGACTGCCTCCCCCCTCCTCGCCCCACTAACTCTTATCCATTTTGATGGGGAGTTTCCCAAGTGGCTCACTGGGAAGATGAAGCCTTTGGAGAGAACGAAGACAGCATGCAGGCTGCCGTGTGGTCACTGTACTACTACATCACTCAGCAATGGGAACCTGTACATTCCAACGATCCACATCGCATCAAGCTGTCATTATTTTAATGTTCAATATTACTGAGCTTTTTATGGCCTCCTGAGCATTATGGTTTTTAACGCAGGAGATCATCTGACTCTTTAGTACTTGAGACCAAAGCATCGTATCCTTTTATAGTGAAAGGCCAACAGAGACTGACACGTGATGAGCAAAGACAACCAGGAAAGCAGGAGCTGTATAGATTCATGTCACTGTCTATGTTAAGGTGATCGCATTATGTTGGTTTAGTACCAAAATTCCAATGTGAAATTGTTTCTATGGCAATAACTCAGAAAGGCTGGTATTCCAGCTAGCTTTAAGTAAAGGAAGAAATCAGTGATTTTCCAACAGAGTAGGGGGAAAAAGCTTCTCTGTACTAGCAACAGCAATCTCCATACCAGCTGTAATTATCGTGATTCTTGCTGCTCTCAAGGCATCATGTCTAATACGTGGACAGATCAGGTTTCTGGTTGGACAGCGCATATCTGTGCCACCATTAACCCCAGCTTGTTAGTTAACACTGAGGACCCGCTAGAATGTAATTCCACCATTAACCTGAGATGAGAACTTAATACGCCAGAGCCAGTTAAAAATGAATAAGTTGTCTTTCTTCCCAGTTCATTCTGATACAGAAACTGATGTCTGTGTCCTTGTGAGTGTAACATTAACGGGAAAGTTGCTTTCTCCAGGGAGTTCTGAATGCCTACCTGGCATCATTATGGTCCTTCTGTTATGTCTGTGATACATGGAATGCATAGAGATTGTGACCTTGGTTATAAAAGACACTGTGATTTCTTATGATGATTGTGAGAGCTAAGAAATCATGTAATACAAGTAACTCTCAATTACTGAGCTCTTACGCTGTGTGAGAGGTTGTGTGCTAAAGACATCACTTACACTTAAAACTCCTTTTTTCATACCTCTCCCGACATAACCACAGATAAAATATACCCATAGAAAGTCCACATATTATAAGAGGCAGTTATTTTGTGATTGTGAAACTGGAACTCAGTTTCTGACCAGCAGCTTTCCTCTGCAGGGTGGACAGAAAAGAGTTACTAACAGTGGCTGCTCAGTGTTATGCGAAACCAGTGTGCTGGCGCTGGGGGCCTCTCAAACCATTCCACCAAAGCACCCACAACTGCAGAAAGAAGTAAAAGACCAGGGGAGTGGGGAGGAATTGGGACCATGTCTATAGGCCTAGACCAAGGTGCCTATGGCAGGCATGGAATTTCTTTAAAGTCTTGTATTTCATCTTTAACATCTGATATAATTGTGGCATTCGATTCCACAGTGCGATATGAAAAGTCATGATTTTTCCCCAAATCATTTATTAAAAGTGATGCTTTAGAAACTTGGGCCATGTTGATTTTGTGGCTTCATGAGTCTCTGGTCTGGATGCACCAACTTGTGTCCAAAGTCTACCCAGATTCCTATTTGAGAGGCACTGGTGGCAGAAAGTAAAAGGGTTTTGGAGTCAACAGACCTGGTTTCCTCTTCTAGCTCGGCCACTCACTAAGTGAGTGTAAATAAATTACTTCATATCTTAGTGTCTTTCATTGTATATAAATAGGAATAAAACCTTATAAGCCTAAATCAAGCCTATATCCTTCCTCAACAGGCTAAGTTCTAGAAACAGTGGTAAACAGCCCAATGGCCAGAACTAAGCAGAAAGAAATATACAGGCAATCGCCTTGGGATAACAGCAACAAGCTCCTGCACAGTCCTGAGGGGCCCTTTTCCCACTGCGGTCCATGTAGATGCTCCCTCCTTTTGCCCAACATGGTGTCCTGCATCAGAAGCCCGGGGGTCTACTCCGGTGCTTACCAGACTCTCCATGTGACTTTGGCAATGTCATTACCTCCCTCTAAGCCATAGGTTTTTCACGTATAGAATGGAGACCATGTCATTATCTGTGAGGCTCAAGTGAGGTAGCTGAGATAAAATATGGCTTACATGGTAACACCCAATCCACGTGGCTTTATGTTAGGACATTTCAACCCATTTGCATTTAGTGCTACGTGCACGGTGGGGAAACAACGTTGGATGGGGTTAAGTCCTTGCCCTCGGGAGCTTGTTCTACAACCATAACGCAAGGTGGGGAATTGATGCCATAGTGGAAATGTGACCATCTGCTGGGGCTCATGATACTGGCACAGTTTGGCCCATTCCTTAATCTAGTGATGCTTTCAGCCCCCTTCCACTAAGAAGTTGATATCAGGATGCCTGAACATTTGCCACCGTGTCCAGAGGGTCACAGGAAAGGAGACTATTGGGAAAGAGCTGGAGAGAAAGCTGTCAAAGAAGATCAAGGTCCTGATTCCCCACTGAAGTTCCCTGAGAAGAAGGAGTTGGCCACACTGCCCCAAAGAGGCTGCAATGGCTGGGGTGTGTTTAGCTTTGTGGCTAATGTTCAACATCCAGATACCACGTACTGCAGGCACAACCAAGAACTTTACACATGCTATCCCGCTGAGCTGCAATGAACCACAAGCTGAGCCAATGCAGGGATGCAGAGGAAACAACACTTAAGGATCACTGTCAGCTTCATGGGACAGAGACAGTGGCTTAACCATGGAGCGGAGGAAGGGGTCCCTTTTCTCCCTTACTAGAAGTCCTGAAGCATGCAGTCAAGGGCTGGTGGGACTCTAAGAAGTCCTTCTGAGGACATCCTTCAAAAGACAACTCTGTTTACTTCTTTCCACCCTTATTTTGATCTCCTGGTTGGGTCGTTTCCCTCCCTCGGCCACTGTGACAGCCTCCTAACTGGTCTATCATTTCCCTTCTCACCTTTTTCCAAACCACTGTCCTTACAATAGCAAGAGCAATTGTCTTAAAATAATTAATTGTATCAAATCTTTTGTTTTTCTGCTATAAACTCTCCAATGACTTCCCATTGCCTTTAGGATAAAATTAAAAGTCACTGGAATGGCTGATAGCACCCTGGTTGATCTCAGGGCTTCCTTCCGCAGTCTCCTCTTTCCCCCTTTCCTTGCAGTAACCCATCCATCCGGGTCTTAAACGTCCTTGGCGCTTTCTCACCGCTGGTTCTTCACACGTGCAGCTCCTCAGGTTTTACCTGGTTAACTTCTACTTGTCTACCAGGAATAAACTTCAATACCATATGCTTAGCCATCAAAAACAAGTTAGACTCTCAGGTAGCACTGCTTACCTTCCCCTCACAGCACCAATCAGTAGCAATGATGTGCTTATTTGTGTGCTTACATGCTTGCTCTCTTCCTCTGCCTCTGACTACAAACTTCATGAAGGAAGCCCTAGCCAGTGCTTGGAGGCCCAACAGGTATCTGTCAAATAAAACAGTTGCATCGGGATGCCCGGGAGCATGGTCTTGGTGGATAGACAATACATTATAAAATAAATACGGAAGAAGAAGGGGTTAAAGCCCCAAAGGCAGCTTCCCGTCAGCCTTCCTCGGGGCTGTCAGCACAGAGCCCTTGGAGCCGGGAGGGGTGCCGGGGGTTGGGGGGGGGGACAAAGGAAAAGACGGACAGTAGCCAATTTGCTTTAGAGAGCAACACCCGTTTCTAATTTAAACTGTAAATAAGGAATGGAAACAGACGTGTGCTGTACACAGAGTAATGAACATATGGGATCAGTTACCAAGAAAAGCCGTGGAAGCTGAAGATTACTGAGCTGAGGTGACACCTTGGAGGAGGAGAGGGTGAGGGCGTGGGGAGGGCGGAGTCAGAGAGGAAAGGCTGGGCGTCCTGTCCTGGGGGTTCCCGTCCCTTTGCTCGTCCTGTCCTGTGGTGCGTCCTGTTGTTCGTCCCGACTTCCTTTGATGAAGCCATCCCACTTACAGCGCCCCCGTGTGGTCTCATCAGAAACTCCCCAAGGGAGGGGCTTGAGGGCTGTGCGGGGCGCGCAGATGCGTGGAGGTGGGAGAGGCCGGTCCTGAAGGCGCCTTGGATGGCACCGCCGATGCTTAGTCTCCATGGCTGGAGACGTAAAGGGGGCAGATAGAGATTCACGAGAGGAGGTCTGAAGCCCCCAAACCTCCACTCAGCATCACCCCGCCTCCTGTATCAGCTACCCTCTGACTCTCACCTCCACCATCGCTCCACAGCCTTAAATCCTGAGCAGAGTGCTTGGAGTAGCCAAAGTCTGGAGAAGTTCAGCTAAAAGCCAAACCCCCAACTTCAAAGGACTACCCATTGCCATCTCAGAAGATGATATTTTAAAAAGCTGTTATAACATGTTTTGGATTCTCAAACCCTCATTGCACAGGGTAAAGGTTGATCTTTTTCAGCACTGAGTTGACAATCATTTGTTTGTTTTGGTATCATTCACTCATTCAGCAAAAACTTACTGAGCTACCTGGGCTGGGTGCTGAGCAACGTCGTGGGCACTGGGGTGTGGACGTGCATCCGCTCCATGTTCTCATGAAGCTCTCATTTTAGTGAGGGGCGCAGACCACACATCAGTAAACAGATATCTGTGCTTGATAATGCCAGGAGGTGAGAAATACTGTGAGGAAAAGGAGGTAAAGAGATGGAAAGGTGAGAGGGGCAGCGATATTTTAGATGGGTAGGTCAGCACAGGCTTTTCTAAGCAGATGAAATCTAAGCAGAGATCTGAATAAAGAGAAAGAACAAGACGTGCAAACATCAGGAAGAAGGGCATTTCAGGCATTGTGGTCAGCAGGTGCACAGGCCCTGAGGTAGGAACAATCTTGATGTGTTTGGACAGTAAGGGGACCAGTGTGGCTGCAGTGACTGTAGCCAGGTGGGGACAGGTAGGACAGGGGGTGGAATGTTACTGGGGCCATCATTGGTGGGGTTTTATGTAATGGCACAGCTGCACTGGGTGTGTGTGTGTCTATAGCTGTGTATCTGTATCTATATGTTTGTCTTAAGTTCGATATCTAAATAATATGCTGTGTCCGGATAGTATTTTAAGGCAAGCTACTTAATATTGTTTTAAAGCAAATAATTAGGTCACATAATCTGTGACCTAACCATTATTACCATTTTCTAAGTAGAGAAATTATAACATAGAAACCCAAGGCCACAATCAGAATCAGGGTCTGAGGTGACAATGCAAGACCCCAAATCCACGAGTCTTGCCTCTTTCTCTTTGATTTTTGCCCCTTATTTTGTACCACTTCCCCAAATCCACCTGGTGCATGACCAGCCATGCAAACCAGCTAAAGCAATTATCAGCCACATTCTCTGAGTCCTGTTCAGGAGGAAATCCCTTCTTCCCTGATCCAGACAAGTCAACAATGACATCATTGCATGCAGCAATAACCAATGCTTTTTTTTTGTAGGAAGTGATGGATTTAGGAAGCAAAGTGAGTCTGACTGTGTGGGTCCCCCACCCTTTCTTTCAGTGGAACGAGGAATGAGCAGGAGAGGGATCCTACTACTTCTAGCCCCTTAAGAAGCACAGATGCATTCCTGAGTTTCTCAGAACGATGAGTTATAGCCCCCTTGGTGTTTAGCTTTAGGATTTATGCTAATGGTCCCAGCATACTTCTCTCTGTCAGCAGAGACGTAGGAAGCTCCCTCCACATTACCTTGTTTTTCCTGATTATTCCCCCAATATTCCAACAGTTAAACGATCATATCACTGCTGAGGTCCTTTGCCCTTTGACTCCTAAAACACTTTGAGTTTCCTTTGAGGAAGAAAGCTGCCCTTGTGTTAGCCCAGGGGAGAAGAGAAAAGATTCCATAGCCTTGGAGTCTTTAATGCTGGTCTGTTAGTGTCCTTCCTTTGTGTATCTTCCTTCCTGCCTCTCAACCTCTTAGTCAAACCCTATGGCATTTTTTATTCCTGCAAATTCCCTCCCAAGGTCACTATCACTGGCAATAATATTTTGTTTATACCAAATCATCCATTTAGGTACAGATCATTGGCATTTAGGATACTATATTTACTGGTTAATATCTACTCGACTTCATTTACGGAAATAGCTTGCATGAAACACATAAAGGTCTTCAAGCACTACCATCTACTCTGTGAACACAGACTCTGGGATAACAATTCTCTTCAGCCCTGAATTTATCTTCAGAGATGAAGACAAGAACACTCAAGAGAAGGGCAAGGTTTATACAGAACAAACAAGCTACTGCAAATTAACTGAACACTGTAGGAAAAGGCAGAAATGATTCCCAACTTAAGAACACTGAACTTTAAAACAATCTGTCCCCCTTCCCAACGGTGGTGTGTCTTCTGCTTACCTAAAGGTTAAATGTCCTCAAATTTCTTCCCCCTTTTGAATCCCTGTCCGTCCCTCCGTCTTCCCTTTCCCCCTAAACAGCACCACTATACCCACCGACCACCACTATTTTTGTTCAAAGCTAAACACCTAGGAGTCACCATTGATTCTCCCTCATCTGCCATATCCAAGTCATCATCAGGTTCTTTCAGCTTGACCTGTAGAGCATGCCCTGAATGTGCCCACTTTCTCATTTCCACTGTTACCGCTTAATCCAAGCCATCATGTGCATGTACCCGGACTGTCGCAGTAGTCTCCTCCAAGCTCTTCTAGCCCTACTCTCCAAGTGATGTCCCTACTCGGAGGGCAACTGACCCGAATTCCTCTTATCCTAGCCTGGCCTGATGTTGAGGGCATCCTTTGAAGACAACCTTACCCTGCTCCCAGAAACTCCTTCCTGGTCTTGGTGCCTGCCACCTCTGCCCCATAGAACAACTCACTGAAAGACCTCTCGCTTCGCCCTGTAGTCATATTTTAACCTTTGCCCATCACCATAACCAGATTTGAATAAAACTGAATCCTGGAGCAGTCAAATGACACAAAGTATATGCTCAGTGGTTAGTTCTTTAAGAGCTGTACTTAGTAAAACTTTCGAAGATAGGAATGTTTATTTTTTGAGGAATTTGTGAAAGGCTTTTTATCCATTTGCTAAACACGTTAATGGTCACTTCATCGCCTCTCTAAATTAAATCACTAAAGCTGCACCATTATTTTAAAGTGGGAAAAGTAGTTACCCCTAGAAGGAAAAATTAGGTTCAGCAGAAAAGGAACCCAAAGTGATCTTTATAAAGTAGAACACCGTGGAGAGACAACGGCAACTAATAGCATCTGGGAAGCCCCGCACACCCACACATCTGAGGCTCACACCAGCCGTGAACCGCAAGCCTCACGGGTCAGGCTCTTAATGATCTCTGCTAATGAAAAGTCAGCCAATCAGAACTGGTCTCATTCTGAGAGTTATCCTCTTGGGGTCTCCAGAAATTACGACCAGGCTTGCTTTGCATTTATATCACCCACAGTCCTGGTCAGGAAAACTAGGAGCTGGGCAATGGGGGGTAGGAGTTTATTCAGCTGGAGGGAAGCAGGCTAAGGTGTAACCAAACATCATCTTCAAGTGAGGAAGCAGGATCATCAGGCGAATAATGCCTGCCTGCTCGTCCCCAAGGGCAGGTCAAGTAAAGGTGAGGGTGGACTTAGCACAAGCATCTCATGTTTGACATAATCAACTTTTTGACATGAATACCAATAGGTCATTAACTGCTTGAATGCTCGGATGAGGGCAGCTGTGAAGTCCCCCTCTGATGTCCCGTATTGAGATACTCAGTGGGGCTTTCCCAGTTGTCCCCTGATTTAAAAATTCCAGCCTTTAGCTGAGGGAGAAGGAGCTCTGGGTATCCCATATTCTAGAGAAAGTCTCTATATCAGTCAGGATCCAGCATCTGAAAGCTGGACTGGACTCCTGCCCCATAATAGAAAAAGCCCTTCAGTAACCACCCCCCACCCTAGATCCCCCCCATCTCTCAGTCTGTGTGGGGAGAGAACTGGGGAGGGGAGTGAGCAAGAGTAATGGGGCCACTGGTCTGGGAGCCACTGGTGGAATGTTCCTGAACAGAGGTCATTTCCTTCCCTTCTCCTTCTCTCTGCACCAGCCCATCCTCAACCTGAAATCCAGTAGAAGACTTCAAGAGAATTCCTCATGAAGACTGGGGTGCCTTAAGAAGGGGAGACTGGGACCTGATTTTGCATTTGGACTTCTGTGTAGGCGGCAGACGGTGTGCCCTGCGAAGGAAAAGGGAAGAGGGTGGAGAAAGATGGGGGAGCTGACCATGGGTGGCAGAAGAGCCTGCTCTCCCATAGTTTGGAAGGACAGAGGTGTGTGAGATTATCATGAATGAGTGAACACTGTTTGAGTCTTCCTGTCTGTACCTGCAGAGAAACAATAATGAATAAGAAGATCACAACTGAGAATAAAGAGATGTTTGCTGTTTATCCTCAGGCCCTCCTCCCAGCTCCTAACCTTATGGGAACTAGAGACAGACAATGAAAAGGGAGACTTCCAACCAGTGATGCCAGAGGAGAAGATTTGCATCTGATAGAAGAATGAAGTTGTAAACTGGATACGACTGGTTTCATAACTGAAAGTGAACAAAAAATCTTAGAATCTATCCAAGATGCTCTTAAGTGGTAGGAAATATTGGCTTCAAAGTGCTGCAATGCATACCATTCCACACCTACTAGATTGATGAGAATCCAAAACACTGACAACACCAAATGCTGATGAGGATGTGGAGCAACAGGAACTCTCATTCATTGCTGGTGGGAATGGAAAATTCAGCTATTTGGGAAGACAGTTTGGCAGCTTCTGACAAAACTAACATATTCTTGTCACATAATCCAGCCATTATGCTTCTTGGTATTTACCTCAAATTAGTTGAAAACTTATCTCCACACAAACACCTGCACATGGATGTTAACAGCAGCTTTATTCATAATTGCCCGAACTTGGAAGAAACCAAGATGTCCTTCAGTAGGTGAATGGATAAATGGTAGTATATCCAGACTGGAATACTATGCAGCACTAAAAAGTAGTAAGCCATCAAGCCATGAAAAGACAGGAATCTTAAACGCACACTACTAAGTGAAAGAAGCCAATCTGAAAATGTTACAGGGTGTATGATTTCAACCATGGGACATTCTGGAAAAGGCAAAACTATGGACACAGTAAAGAGATCAGTGGCTGACAGGGGCTAGCAGGAGGGAGGGTTGAATAGGTGGAGCACAGAGGATATTTAGGGCAGTAAAACTATTCTGTATGATACTATAATGGTGGTTACATGTCAGTATAAATTCATCAAAACCCATAGAATATACAGCACCAAGTGTGAACTGTTATTGAAACTATGGACTTTGGGTGATAATGATGTGTCAGTTAGGTTCATGATTGTAACAAAGGTACACTCTGGTAGGAGAGCTGATAGTAGAGGCGGCTGTGCCTGTGTGGGGTTAGGGGGTGTATGGGAACTCTACTTTCTGCTCAATTGTCTATAAACCTAAAACTACTCTAAAAAAGAAAGCATACTTTTTTTTAAAAAAAAGTGTTACAGTGAGGAGGCTGTGGCAGTGACTGAGGGAGGCTCTGTTGCTCACTTAGCACCCATGCCGTCTACAATTTGTGGAGAAGAGGTTGCCAGCCCGCCTGGTTCTCACTGTGATCTGCTGTCGTTCACTGGGCTGTGAAGGCTGTCCCACAGGGACTGAGAACCCAAGCAGTGAACACAGAAGCGTGGCTGGAGGAAAGCAACAGAGAACACAGCAGGGTGGAAGCTGGCATGGAGCCATCCACTCGCCCAGCCCCGGTGCAGAAGTCGATGTGGCTGGAAGCCCACCCTCAACAGGAAGCGGGAAGCTGAGCTGCTCAGGAATCTCTGAAATGGGCGTGCAATGAGGGTTGGGGAAAGAGGTCACGAGAATTTGGGGCAGGACCATTCTTACCAAGATGAAGTTAAGTTTCCTGTGGAAGGTACACACTGTTTCCCCCACATATAACTTGGAGCAAAAAACACTTTTTTGTTTAATTTTGAGAACTTGATAGCTAAACTTGCTAAAGACAATTACAAGGATGCTGGGCATATCAGTAGAGCAACGATGCTGAGCTGGCGTAAAATTAAGATGAGGAAGAACTGAAGGATATTAGTGAGAAGCATCTTTAATTGTAATGATTTATGCCTTAACGGCCTAATATGTTGTTAGTGCCATAGCGAAAGATACTAGAATATGATTTTCATCATGATACTTCTCTTTTAAGGATATTGGAGTCTTAACAGACAGTAAAAAATGAGCTTTCATAGCTTACTGATGGGGAGGAATCTCAACTGAGAACAGTGAATGTCTTATGACTGTTCTTAAAAGCTTCGCCTGGCTTGGGCAGTCATAAAAGGGAAAACTTCCATATCGGGTGACCGAAGGGTGTTCAGTGGGAGAGGGATAAGAAATGGCTAGGGCTTCCCTGTTGGCGCAGTGGTTAAGAATCTGCCTGCCAATGCAGGGGACATGGGTTCCAGCCCTGGTCAGGGAAGATCCCACATGCCGTGGAGCAGCTAAGCCTGTGCGCCACAACTACTGAGCCTGAGCTCTAGAGCCTGCGAGCCACAACTACTGAGCCCGCAAGCCACAACTGCTGAAGCCTGCTTGCCTAGAGCCCGTGCTCCGCAACAAGAGAAGCCACTGCAATGAGAAGCCCACGCACCGCAGCGAAGAGTAGCCCCTGCTCACCGCAACTAGAGAAAGCCAGCACACAGCAACGAAGACAAAACGCAGCCAAAAATAATAAATAAATAAAATAAATAAATGTATATTAAAAAAAAGACAAATGGCTAAAATGAGCTGGCTGTGTATTCATAGGAATAAGTGACATATGAATAAGTGACCGGGTTCTCGTATGTGAACCAAAGGGGGGTGGGGCCCAGGAGGCATTCGAGAAAAATTGTTTGAAAAATGGACCAAGAACCCCCAAGGACAGAGGACAACAGGGAAGAGTTTCCCTGGCTGAGAGAAAGGAAAAACTGCTCTGGGGGTTCAAAAAAAGAGACTGACAAACCTCAACTACAGATGAGGGTCCATTTGGGGCAAACTTTCACACCCTGGGGCTTCACTAAAATGAAGATCTGAGTCTGGACTGCAGAACCACATCAGGGGTGACACTGTATCATGTATAAATGAGGTCCTTCCTGTAGCAAATTACTTTTCTTTCCTGAATGAATTCACCTTATATCAAATGCTAAGAAATGAAAACAGTAGCAGGAAGGAGAGTTTCTCCATGAAGCAGAGCCTTGGGCTAAGGCTTATCTGCTCCTACTTTCTCAGGGAGTTCAATGCCAGGGAAGCAAGAGTGAGGGGTAAGGAGAGTGAGGCGAGGAAGGAGGCAGAGGCGGTAGGAAGAGTTAGCGAGCTAGCCCTTATGTGGGGTCCATGTGACTGACTGCTTGCCCACAGGCTTCTGGGAGGCTGCAGGGAATACTGGGTCTCAAGAGAGTCTGAGTGAAGGGAAGATCGGGTAATAATTTATCTACACGCTCCTGTCTCCTATTGCTCAAAAGTTCCAACACTGGGTCTTGACCTCCCTGCACTTCCATGTTAAGCTTGCATTGGCATCAGAGTGAGTCCAACAGAGTCTGATATCTCAGCATCAATAGAGAGACACCGGGCCATGAGGTGAGAGGTACGTAATGTGGGCAAGACGCAAGGTGCTGTGCAGTCCACTGGGGAACCTGCACAGGGCTGGTCATCGCAACAGGAGCTGGAGCAGAACAAAGTGGTCAATGGTCCCAAAGACAGGCAAAGCCAAGAGGATCTGAAGCAGTGCATGAGAGGTATCTGCTACAGGAAGGGTGCTAGGCAATAAGACCCCACTATCTCTTTCCTATGCCATTCCACCATGGCGCGACCCACCTTTCCCCACCCAGGTTTACAGACCCATCATTGTTTAAGCAGCCTCAGCTTACCCCGACCCCTTCCTAAATTTTCTTTGCTGAATACAAAATCGGCCTCCATGTCAGGCTGACTTGGCAACCCTCCCACCTTATGCCTGGATTCATTCTTGTTCTCCTGCCCCAAGGGGTGGCAAGTGTCTGTGCTGGTCACCACATACTCCCAGCTCCCAGCTCAAAGCTTGCAGTGCTGGAGTTTTTCTAGGCAGGCTCTTTCCTGGTACAGGGATTCGGCTTGATCTCATTCTAGTTATCACTCCGGTAACCTTACCTGTCCCTCAGGCTCCCAGGGATACCTGGATCTGTGCCTCTAAACACAAGCTCAGTGACTATCCCTGTCCCCCAAGACAGATTCCTTAAAACCAGTTCCGGCTTGACAGATCTTTGAGGTATCTGTGCATAAGACTCCTCATTTCTGGGCCCATCTGTTTCGAGGGACACTCAGCTTCTTCTTGACCCCTAGCCTCGACTGGAGACTGATTTTAATCTCAGACACAAACTTTGCCCCTGGGCTAATTCCCTACCACTTCTTGGACCTGCCATCATCATTGTGCCCAGGTCTAAATCCCAGCAGCTGCCTGGCCCTACACCTGCCTTGTCTGGCTGCCATGTCACCTCTGTGAATTCTACACTACGGTGACAACAGCTAATCAGGAGTCGATGAAGACTTCATCCTTAGTTGCCTTCTGGCACAGTTCTGGTAAAAAGGTGCACATGCTCACCTCCACGGCCAGGTAGAGACAGGGATGCAGACACATGTTACTTATCACGTGGCTTAATGTGGACAAAGCCCCAGGTGATTCTGCATGTGGGTGAAACTGGGTTCACCAGCCTGGAAACAGCCATGGAGAGGAAGAAGGTCAACTGGGAGAGCACAAGAAAATCAGCCTCTTCCACACAATGCAGCACACATCTGAGGTAAGGGGCAGGCTGTTATCTATCTCTCCATCTCTTTCTCTCTCCATCTCTCTGTACTTCTTCTTCTGACTTTCTTTTAATTTTATTTTTCATGTAATACCACGATACAGATGGCAGATCTGGTACTTAAAGGCCTGCCCAAGGCTAGCAGCTTCCCGGCTGCAGACCTAGAATAGAGCCCTAGCTCTCTGACTCTGAATCCAGGGCCCACTACCCTCCACTGCATGGTGGAGGGTAGTGGGCATGGTGTCCTGGGACACCAATCTGTGTCCTCTCCTGGGAACCACACAGGGAGGGCAGACTCTGAGGCCAAAATGTAGGATCTCTCTCCTCCAGTAAGATGTGATCGGGAGACAGGCATAGCAAGAAATAGCTCCATTTTTCTACCTGCAAAACTGAGCTTTAAATGACTTGCCTCTGGGCATCTGTGCTCTGTCCACTAGCCCAGAGTCACCTGGGGCAGAATCACTGTCTTGCTCTAGCTTGTCCCTCTGACAAGACGCTTTAAAGCTTCTTTGGTAAGCTTGGTGGAGTAAGAAACCATGAGGGAGGTCATGGTCTTATCACAGCTATGACTTTCATGCTGAGTGCTTAATCACTCACATTAATGGGAAGGGGGTTATATCTTTAGAAATGCTTTTTCCCAAGGTTAATATTTCATGCTAAATCTATTCACTCTTTTGACATTTTTATGACCTGTGTACAGCAGTCTCATATGTTCACAATAATGTTCAAATTGAAAGAGTATGATGATCACTTCACAATATAAAAAATACTCTTTGTTAAGTCAATTTTAAGCATCTTGTTATATTTGAGACTTGCATCCAATCACATATCTTCCTTTTAAAGCTCTGCCTCCTGTATTTTCCCAGGACTGTTAACAATATTGAAAGGCTAAGAAGAGAATGCTGACTTCTCTGGGGATCTCAGGTGTCCATGTGTTTCTTGTCCCCTCTTAAAGGCTAATGACCTTTAGACAAATGAATGTGATCTACTGAGTTAAAAACTTCATGAGTCTGTAATTGTTAGCTTAAATTTGGACCTGATCTCGAGTTTCTGTTTAGTTGGCTAGATAAAGGTGGTATGTTCCAGTGCTGGAAACATCACCAATGCCCATTCCAGGCCATATGCTGGTTCTTTACATACGTTCATTTATTTAATTCTTGCAACAGCCCAGCAAGCTAGGCATTATGATGTCCAATTATCAGAAAAAGAAACAGGGGCTCAGAGAGGCTAAACGATTTGCCCAAGTGTGTGACAGAATCACTCCAGCAGCGCCTTGACTTCCAAGGCCAAAATCATCTGGAATTGCTGGAATTCTCATGGTGCCTTGGATTCAGTTCAGAACCTACAGAAGTCATACCTGTTCTTCACTTGGGCATCTGGGATGCCATGGGCCCTGATGGGGCAGAGTGAGACTCAAGAGTCCACCCCAATGCAAAAAAAAAAAAAAAAAAAAAGCCGGGGATAAGGAGTGATCTTTCCTTAAATTCTGCCAGCTTTGTAATTTTTCGGGGTAGAGGTGGAGAACAGCAACAGTATGTAGTCATCCTTGGACACGCAGTCCAGTGCAGTGTGATTCTTTCTGAAGCCCAGCAGGCTTTCTACAGTAGTTCCTGCTGACAGGGGGCCGGGAGCTGCCTGCATCTCAGTAGGAATCTATGGACTACATTCCCCTTAGGGAAGGCTCTGCAAGGAAAAAAATATATAAAATTTCCAAGACTTTTCTGTTTCTAAGGACTCACGTGGAGTTTATCATTCACTTTGCTATTTTTAAAATGGTCTAAGGCTACGTCTAAGCCCTGAACACAGTGTCGCCTTTTCTCAGGGACAATCCACACCCCGCCCGCCACCCCCGGTTGGAGCATGTTGTATGCATTGCAACTGGGCTGTCTGTACATCCGTCCTTCTGCACGTTAGTGATTCATCTGGATCTAATTTAGGCCCCAACACACACCGGGCAGGAACCTTCAATCCCATGTTCTCTTCAATGTTCAGCAGATTTTGTTCACTCAACAAATGTTAAATGCCAGTAATAACTAACACTTTCTCTCTCTAAATAAAGCACTATTTTGAGACAGCATATGCATGACCATTCTGATTTAATCTTTTATTTAGAGAACAGGGAAAAAAAAAAAAAGCCACACACAGATTTGTCAGCAATGCTTGAGTTTCGAAGTCTGAAACTGGGTCATGGTAACAGGATGGAAGATATGGAATGCTGAAGAGTCTGGAAGCACTGAAATTACCTGGGGATGGGAATAATAAAAAGTGTCTTCTGCAAGACATCTTGAAGGAGACAGGGTGGGAGAATGGAAAGAGCACTGGATGGGGATTTGCTGCTGAGCCAGGGCAGAATTAGCTGGCAGCTTCATCTTTGTGGGACTCGGGGGTCAAATTGGATGATACCTGAGAAAGGTCTGCTCATTCACTTAAATTAGTCATTTGTTGAGCACATATTTATTCAGTGTCTACTCTGTATTCAATATGGGGAAAATATTGGTGAACATGGTCCTACCCCTAACAGAACTTAGAGATATTCATCAAATAATCTCAAAATAGGTGTGAAATTCAAGTGTAAGAAATGTTGTAGAGGAGAGGTACATGATACATAAAAATAGGAGAGAGAGTCAAAATATCTAATAAGCATGGACTAAAGGTAACCTACATAAAGCTTGGTGTCTGAAGGTTCCATGTTGTGTCTGGAGACAACTCTCCAGTGGCTGAAGGAAGTAGACTTGGGGTGGTGGCTATTTACTAACTTGTGCAGAAATATTTCAGATTTTGCAACTAGCGCTCTGGCTGAATACTGGCATTGTCCAATAGCTGCTAAGAGAAGGATTTGCTTTGGGCTGGAAGACTGGTAAGAGGCTTCATATGGGGGTGACATTTGGGCAAAGACATTGAAGAATAAGTAAGAACTAACTAGGGGAAGAGAGGAGGAAAATTATTCTAGGCATAGTGAGTGGAGCATGTTCCAAAGCCCTGTGGCAGAAGGGAACAAAACTTGTTTGAGGAGCTTAAAAAAGTCCAGAAGGACAAGAGTGCAGTAAGCAATGGGAGCCGAATAGGGGATGAGGCAGCAGATGTGGATAAGATCCAGAACTTGTAAGATCTTGAAGGTCAGTGAAAGGATTTCATTTTTTTCCCTCTGAGCAATGGGAAATCATTAAAGATTTTAAGCTGAAAAGGGCATGGCCAGATTTGCATTTTACAAAGAACACTTAAGCTGCTGTGTAGAGCAGGGATGGCACTAGGAGCAGCTGAAAGGCTGCTGTGGTCATCCAGGGGAGAGGTTGGTGGCTCAGACTAGGATATTGGTGATAAGGGTGGAAAAAGTATATAGTTTCTTGTTTGCTAAATTGGTAGATGATGGCCGTCCACTGAGCTAGGAAACACTCAAGTAGGCCTGGGGCCATGCTGGAGTTGGGAGCCAGAGAGAGACTGTTGGAAGGGAAGGCGCTGATCATGTTGCAGTGGAGGGGCCACTGCAGTATCCAAGGGGAAACCTGGGTGCAGGGAAATAGTCCGGACTGGAGGTGTGCATTTGTGAGTCATCTTTGCAGCAGGGGTCACTGATGCCCAGATGGTGCAGGAGAAGCCTAGGGAAGAGCAGTGGGCCGAGGAGGGGGCTTGAGAAATTCTTAAAGTTAATGGCTGGCCCTCTATCTAAGAAAGAGTAACTAGAGTGGACAGGGAAAAATAAAGTGGTCCAGTATCAAGGAAGCCAAGGAGAGAAAAAATTCCAAGAGGGCATAGATGACAATTGTCAAATGGGATGACGATGAAAAGGCCCATCAGCTTGAGCTCCCGAGAGATTTCACTGAAGATTTAGTGAGAGCTGCTATAATTTCTTTTAACTTTTCACTTTGAACTAATTAAAGACTCACAAATAATTGCCAGTATAGCGCAGAGAGGTCCCCTGAACCATCATCCAGCTCCCCAGATGTAACATCTCACACAGCTACAACATCAAAACCAGGAAACTGGCATTGGCACAATACAATGAATTCAACCACAGACCTTAATCATATTACAGTAAGAGCTGCTCTGATGGAACAATGAGGCCAGTAGTGGGCGGGCCAGGGAGTAAAAGGAAGGAAGAGAGACATGGTACAGAGTAAATATTTATTGTATTCCACTCTGTGCTAAGCATGAGGCCAGACCCTGGGCACAGTGTGGAGCCCTGCGGAAACCTTGACACCCTTCACATTCACAGGATCTGGACAAGGAGTCAGGGGAAGAGGAAGCTGAGGGTAAAAATCTACCTGTGGCAGTGGGTGCCAGCGTCAGAGGCCACAGCGGGTCAGGGATCAGGGGCACTAGTGGTGAGTCATTGAGAACAGGCTCTGAACCCCGGCAGTGGCTGGAGAAAGTACACATACAGAGACAGAAGCATCAAGGCTCTTCCTTCAGGACAGATTTTCTGGGGATTTTGTCAACCCGATGTCTCTCAGATTTTAGAGACTTTTAAGAGCAGGGGACCTTTCTGCAGTGGAGCCCAAAACATTTTACATCTCTTACATTTTCTACTTGAATTTCAGAGGGAAATTTAGCTAGTGGGTAGGAGTAGCACATTCCTAACAAGCCCACTTTATAGATGAATGCACTGGACCCCAAGACACAGGGGAGCTCATGTCGCCCAACCACATAGCAAGGGCCTTCCTAGATCTTGGAATTCAGACTTGATGACATTTCCATTCCATTGCCATAGAGGTCCCTTCTTCCTGCTTTGCCCTGGATCTCAAGAAACAGATTCTACTGAGCTGTATAAGTAGTCATTGCCTCCTATGAAAGTTTGAAGAATTTCTTTTCTCTAATACCACCCAAGTTGGCTACCCCCAGGTATCAAATAGCCAACAGTATCATAGGACATGTTTTATATTTGTCTATTGTTATGGCTGATGGATGGCCAACGGCCAGAAAAATAATTAAGTATATGAAACCGTGAGGATAGATATTACTGCTGCTCCTCATTCCAACTCCTACCCCACTGGGCTCATTCCATGAAGCTGTGTTCTCAAGATGGAAGGAGGCAAAGAAGAGGAAGTCAAAGGAAGAGACACAGGTGGAATGCGGCAGCAAGACCTGGATCCCCATGGGACTGGGGCTGCAGTCAGCCTCATTCAGACAGGTGTGCTGGGAGGTTCCCCTCGCCCGCCTCATTCCATCTCAGCTGCTGGGACTTAAAGAGTGCTGGCTGCTGTGTGAGAGAAGCTGTAACAGGAGGTTCTGGTCCTGCATACTAATTGGCCCATTTTAATGACTTTTCATCCCCTCCCTGCAACTGCAACAATCCCCTCTTCCGAAATCGCCTGCTCCTAGCGGAGGAGGCTGCTACCATGGCAACCAAGCCTTCCAAGGCTGAGAAAACTCACCATAGAGATGTGGGGAGAAAAATTCCACTGTTGGATTTCCAAAGAAGAAGGGCTTAAAGGGAAGGGAGAAGGATAACAAAGATTTGGGAGAGGATGTGACTGGAGTCAGGGAGCTTTCCCGGCTGAGGGCTGTGGGTGCACTATACAAACGTGCATCCAGACACATAAACCCACAGAGATAAGATCAGAGGGGGCCTGGCTCTCTGAGACACCATCTACATACGCTAATGTTCATATCACCTCACCCACGGGGTGCCCAGTACAGAAGAGTGAAGACAGGAACACGTCTGCAATGGCCTGTCTCCTTAATAAAATGCTCCCTCCATCCTCTGTAAAATACAGAGAAGTTCGAATGTGCTCTGATCAAAATGTGGACTTTGTCACTGAGAGCTTTTGTTATTGTTTTTGCTGTACTAGAAACTCATATTTGAAACATATTTGAAATTATATCTTCTTTGAGAAGAGAGGAAATATATTCGACATGACGTGTATATTGTTTGCTTGGTGCATTTGTTTGGAGGCAGTCTGCTCCCACCCACCGTGACCCAAGACTTTGTGATGTTGCCGTGGGGAAAGACGCCAGGCCAACAGCATCTGGAGCTTCTTAAATAGGACAAAAAAAGCAACAGACAGGGGTGTTTGGTGATCCCCTCTAATTCTGGGGTCCCCCTTAGCATTGTCTGAAGCTCTATCCTTCCTGAAATATTTTAATTCATTCCCCTCTGTTCCTTCAAGCTCCCCTTCAGATCCCTTTTCTTCCTGTTTCTAAAGCAAGGCAGTGCCTTTTGCGTCATGAACCCGTGGCATCATTTCTGAAACACCCCAGTGTTCAGGAGCTGGCGCACATAATGTCAAAAGGGGTGTTTAGTTCTCAAAACCAAAGCAAACACACACACAAATGTTCTCTCCGGGACCAACGTGGGAGAGAGTTTCTAAAGGCCGACCACAAGCTGATTGTGTTTCTGTCAGCCCCCTTCTCTCAAAGGAACGGGCAAATTCCCCCACGCCTTTCTATGTGCCTGACAACTCCCAGAACCGAGCCAGGGCTGGGAGCTCACTTCAGATCCAAGCCAGAAAAGCCTGAGAGCAGGAGATGGCCTGTGCTTGGAGAATGAAGCACTGGAAACTACACAAAAACAGGAAGCACTTGTTTTTCAGATGGAACAGAGAAAAGCCTTCTTTGGTTGTGTAAGATACACAACAATGTCACATTTACCTTTGTTCCTCTGATGTCATTTTTGACACAAAGACTTTGTGACATGCTTGACTCCCAAGCCCTGGCTTTCAATGTGACATTTGATAAATCTTTCATTTCTTTTCAACAGATACTTATTGAACAAACTCTGCTATATGCCAGAAACACAAAGACAAATATCCGCCTGGCCTCCTTTTAGAGAGTAGTGGAGATGATAGCAATCTCTTACATTTGCAGACTACTTCTAGTTTCCAAAGCACTTCACACACATCATCTAATTTAATTCTGCGGACCAGCCTGCCTGGCAGAGTGTAGATAAAGCCTGGGCTGCCTGAGCAAGGAATGAGAGGCAGGAAACCCTTGACAAAAGATGCCACCCGGGTTGGCGGGTGTTATCCTTGATATTAGCAACTCACTTTGCACCTAGGAAATTTAGGTGCTAAAAGTGCATGTTCTCTGGGTACCAAAGTTCAAGGCTGAGTATGCAGAGCCTCTCGGGAGATTAAGTATGTTATCCTTCAAAGAAATCTTTGAAAGTGAGGACACTTTATTCAGAAGGAAAATAGGCTTTACTCCCAAAGAAAACTGCAAAGAAGATATTTTCAAAGAGATGGCTTAATGAGGTAGAAAGAATACTGAACAAGGAGTTGGGAGGTTGATGGCCTGGTCCTACTCTGTGGCTTTTGGCAAATGAGGAAATTGGGCCAGATTATTTCTAAACTGTAGGTCAAAAATTCTGCATGATTGACCAGACGGGTCTGCCATTTTAAATGTTGTTTAGCAGTTTCTGAAAAAGGTTTGAGCAAATGCAGTTTTAGAAATTTTGCAAATATTGTTACTTACATGTGTATTTATATAACTGTCAAGACTGGTCCAATGTCAAGGGCTAAATAGCATTTTCTAGGTCTTATTTTGAGGTCTCCTGTCACATGTACTATAGGAAGGATAAGGATGGGAAGCATAAAGCCTGGAACAAAATAGACATTCCATCAATATTTTCTTCATAAACACATGAAGACACAGATAAATGAATGAATAAATGAGGGACACATGACCTTAGGGAGAAAAGACCAGAAGTTTGTCCTGACAACAACCTGGAGAATGCAAAAGGATATGGTTCTGAGAAGTGTATGAAAGTATCTTGCACCAAAAACCAAAGCCATGTAACCAGGAAACAACATAGTGCCTTGCAGGGAAGTGGGGTTGGTGGGTACATGTGTACAAGAAGTTTTAGTTTTGATCCTTTAGTCCTACTATTGTTTCCTAAAGGTTATTTTGGTGATTTATTGTTAAGTAGCTGAGTTGCTTGTGTTCTCTGATGCTAGATATTTGTATTTGGAAAACACAACCAACCCCAAGCCAACACAATTCTGTGCAGATCCAAGCATCAGATTTAAGTCCAGAGTCCCAGCTTATAGCAAAGACATTTGTCATTTGATGTCACCTCCTGCCATCAGATAAGTCACTCATGGTCCCTTCTGCTCCTTGGCATTTTGGCTTGTGGGCTGTCACATTGACAGTGCCCCCAAGCTTATGTCCACCCTGTCTGCTGTGTAGGTGCACCCTGAAGGACTTGACACATCTAGACTGTGTCTCCCGGGGAAATGTGCTCATTCTTCTGGATCTTGTCAACTCCCTTCAAAATACTGCACAGGCTTCTTAGTATCGCTCTATGAACCCCCTCCCCCCACAATACACGAGAGCATCTAGCATTTACTTTTTCTGATAAAACCACTTATGGGATTATCATTTTATGCATAAACTTTGTCCTTCCAATAACCTTAAAACGTGTAGAGTGGAAACTGTATTTGGTGCATATCTGTGCCCCCAGAGTGCCCAGTAGGTGTTAAATAAGCATTTGTTGATTGATGGTGATGACAAACTGAAATTTTCATGGTGTAATCACAGTTTGGGCATACAAAAATGGACTTGGGCGGCCATTGAGAATCTGGTCTTAGACATGTCTCTGCATCCCTGAAAATCTGGACTTTCTTTGAGCTGTACCAGGTCCAAGGACATCACCAGCCATATTCAGAACAACACCTGCCAGCTGCAACCTTACAGTCTCAAGGTCTCCCTTTATAATCATGCAATCATTTCGGGCCCCAACCAATCCTTACTTAACAAGCACCGTAACTTCTTGCCAGCTCCAATTATAATTCTTAATAAATAACTCATATAACTAACTATAACTTTGCTGTGTTTGCCTTTATAAGCCTCCCCATTTTGTAGTCTAGTGGAACATAATTCAGGTGCTTCTTAAATCTTGTGTCTCCTGGGCTGTAGTCCTAATAAACCCAAATGAACACCTTTTTATTTCAATCAGGTCTCTGCCTCTAAAATTTTGGTTAACAATGGATAAGAAATACATCATGGTATGCATAATAAATACATTAAGGAAGTAACTGCAGCATTTAAAAAGTGTCAAATTAGAAATTTACAACTTTTAAGCATAGGCAAATATAGAGCATTAATTATATGTGGACCAGAATTGTAAAAAAAAAAAATTTTAAGTACAATAAAAATTCAGAAGTTCCATCATTAAAATTCTTATTGTAAAAATAAATTAAAATTTGTATTTTCTGCATCATAAGTATACTTTAGTAGTGGTAAGTTTAACAATGAAGAAGAAACTATTTACTGGGCATATACCCTGAGAAAACCATAATTCAAAAAGAGTCATGTACAATGTTCATTGCAGCTCTATTTACAATAGCCAGGACATGGAAGCAACCTAAGTGTCCATCGACGGATGAATGGATAAAGAAGATGTGGCACATATATACTATGGAATATTACTCAGCCATAAAAAGAAACGAAACTGAGTTATTTGTAGTGAGGTGGATGGACCTAGAGTCTGTCATACAGAGTGAAGTAAGTCAGAAAGAGAAAAACAAATACCGTATGCTAACACATATATATGGAATCTGAAAAAAAAAAAATGGTTATGAAAAACCTAGGGGCAGGACAGGAATAAAGATGCAGACGTAGAGAATGGACTTGAAGACACAGGGAGGGGGAAGGGTAAGCTGGGACAAAGTGAGAGAGTGGCATAGACATATACATACTACCAAATGTAAAATAGATAGCTAGTGGGAAGCAGCTGCATAGCACAGGGAGATCAGCTTGGCGCTTTGTGACCACCTAGAGGGGTGGGATAGGGATGGTGGGAGGAAGACACAAGAGTGAGGAGATATGGGGATATATGTATATGTATAGCTGATTCACTTTGTTATAAAGCAGAAACTAACACACCATTGTAAAGCAATTATACTCCAATAAAGATGTTTAAAAAAAAAAAAGAAGAAATTATTTAAAGAGAAAAGCAGGAACAGAATTATCTCCTCACATGCATCATTGCTTAGTTAATGCTTCTGCTCAGAAAAATACTTCAGTTGTTCAATTTGGTGTTACTGATTTTTCATTCTTAATGGTTTGCTACCCTTTGATTCCTCAAAAATCAATCAGGAGCTTTGAATGTTCGTGAGGCTAAGAGGAGGGTTATAAAGAAAAGGAAAAGGAGGGAGTTTAACTGATGGAAGAAAGAAAATTTTATTCTCTGCTTTCTTCAAAGACTGGTGTTCCCCTCTCTGAAGTGAGTAAACAATACTACTTGCATTTTCCTAACTTAAAAAAGAAAACGGGGGTGGGGTTTCTTATCCATGTGTTTTATAAAACTACATCACAATCCATGTGCTGAGTCACCTAAATGTAGTTACCAGATCATTTCTTCTTCCACCCAAATCAGTTATGACCAGATATTGATGACAGCCCAACCCATTTAAAGCTCGGTGCTCAGTTAACATAAATCTGCAATAATGCCCTTTCAGTAGAGTATTAGGCTACAAGGCTGAATTTCCTAACAATTTCCTTTCACCTTGAAATGTAAAATTGGGCCATTTTGGGTCTCAAATTCTCCCTTTTTAAAATCAAAAGATATCAAATCTATGGTCTCATTTACAAGAGAAAGTGTGACTTTTCTCCCTCAGTCTCATCAGAAACAGCCCCAGCTAACTGACTTCACATTTCCTTAGTGAAATCACCTGTGTTTCAAGGCCCACTTATCAGATGATCTCCTCTGATTGAAAGGATACTTTTACAGGGTGTTTAGCTATATCTTAGAATGTCCTGAGTGGGACAGTTAAATTAAAATCACCTTTCTGGACTGAAACACAGTGAGTACGAAAGTGGGTCCCCAATTATGGGCACAGGTCTCTCTCTCTCCCCCCTCACTCTATCTCTTTTGCTCCTTCTCTTCAATAATTTATTAAATCAGTTCAGCAGATCTAAAGGAATGAAGTCTACCAACAAATGAGATGCATAAATGACCATGAAACTTGTTACTATTGTAAGTGGAAGAAGTTTTGAGGGTGGCAAAACTTTCACCGCCCTTTCAGTGGTGACTGGAGCATTCCTTTTAAAGAATTACTATCAGTCAGTCTGAACTGGGGAGGGCTTGAGAACTTTATCATTTGGCTTGAGGGCTGTTTGTCCAAGGGTAGTTATCTCTGGCCTTCAAATAGCAGCCAGATAAGAACTGTAATTTAACCTATTCTGTGCCTTACTGTCTAGCAGCCACCTTTTCAACTCTGGGGGTGGTTCTACAAAGAACACAGAGCGCATCTCTGTGTAATTAAAGTTCCAGCTGCATGGATCTGCTCACTAGAAATTCAGAGTCCTGGAGACCCGTGTCTCAGAGGCTTCCCCTGTCCCCTCCCACATTCTCTTGTTTCTTCCTTTTTCCCGCCCTTTCTGGCTTTATAATTCATCTCTGAAACTGCGGCAGAAAAACTGCAAAGAAACTAATAGTCTCGCTTCCTAACTAAATTGGGTGCTCCTTGAAGGCACATCCTATTTATTTTAACACAGAGCCTTAATAAATGTTGGGGGAATTAATGGAAGTTCCCTTTTCCCATGATGATGCTGGCAAAAACAATACTTGCATGCAAATGAATCATGCACCTTAAAATCTTCAACCCTATCTCAAATTGTGCTTAACCCATTCAAGGAGGGTAGATTTTATTCTTCAAGAAGATACCACAATAATATTTATCCATATTTGTAACAAACAATGAACATAAATATTAATTCGCGGGTAGGTATCACTCTTAACAAGTCCATCGCATACTAAAAGGGCAGGCTACTAGCACTTAGCTTTTTGGCAGAGGGATAGTTAAGATCTCTGGCTGTGGATGGAACACTCTGCAGGTTCAAATCCTGGCTTTCAACCTTTGTTGACGGTGTGAATATAGGCCGAGTTTCTTTACCTTTACAGCAGGGCCCAGGATACTCATGGAGTTGTTGGCTGAATTTATGAGTAGCACCTATAAAGTGCTCAGAGAGGTTTGTCCTTAGTAAGGCTCAATAAACTTTAGTCATCAGACAGCTGATCACAGTACTACCCTTTCAAGCAGAGATGCAAATTATGGGGTTTCAGAAAGGGCAACCTCACTTTGTTTCCATCATGGGAAAGGGACATGAAAATAACATCAAGAGATTGATTCATACCTGATTACTACTAGTTCCCTATGTGCCTGATTTGTCTAAGTAAAAATAATATATTGACAAAGGGTATGGCTCTTTCTACAAACAACCTTGCAAGGACAAATAAGAGATTTTTTTATCTCTTTTTCCTAAAAAGACACAGTCTTGTACTGGTAGCTTAGTCAAAGGCATTTCTATGATAGGAGAACAAAGTCATGCTCACAGCCCATAATAATAGCAGCAACTCTACTGTCCTACTGGTTAACATACTGATACTGTTTCAAGGGTTCATAATGTATGTTCATTCATGTGATCACCATCTGCCAAAGATACAGGAGAGAGAGAATCAAAGTGAAACAGAGAAGGTTAAGAAGCTTTACTTTGGCAATACAATGAATTAGTGGCGACAGTGAGACTGGAACCTCGGTACCTTGACTCTCAACACCAAGCTCTTTTTAGTTTACTACGAAATACTCCCTTATGAACTACAGTTAATTTCTAAAAATTCGAGTACATGCAGTAAACATTTTGTCATACCATGTAGTGGTGGTTCCCAGCAAAAAAGCCTAGACAAGCAGCATCTGCTTTACCTGAGAACTTGGTAGCTGTGTAAATTCTTGGGGCCACCCTAGACCTCCCGAATCAGAAGCTCTGGGGGTGGGGCCCACAGTCTATTTTACCAAGTCCTCTGTGTGATTCTCATGCACACCAAAGTTTGAGAGCCACTCCCCTAGAATAAGGAGGCTAGTAATAACTAAATTATCTCATTTAGTCTTTACAACAGCTCCAAGATATGTAATATCATCATCACAATCTTAGATAGAGGAAACCAAGGCTCTAAAAGAATAGTCAATCTTTCTAACATCATGTGATAAATAAGAGAAAACTGAAGCTCACACCTATGTCTGCCTGACTCCAGAAGTCCAGCTCCTACACCCACTGCCTCATTGCCTCTCAACAAGTATAATTGTCAGAAAGAATTTTACTAGAAAGTATTCAAATCTGTTTATCCATAATTTCTATCCAAACAAGGCTATTCTTTCTCTTCACAAAAGACCTTCCCATTTAAAATGATGGCTATCATGTCCCCCTACTCCCATCATATAACTTAGGGGATGAAGTATTAAAATAATCAGTTGGACAGTGGAGATCTGAGCTTTTCTACAAAATGATCATACAAATACCCAATTCCAGTGGGATCCAGGCTCATAAAGCCTAGGTCACTTTTTATACTACTCCAAATTTGGAATTGAAGAACACTTTTGATCGCTGAGTTCCTCAAACGGTTGGCACTTATTTTCTAAGGGAATAAAAATGTAATTGACTTCCATTTCCATAACTAGAACTAGCTCAAGGATGCAAAGAGAGTTGTTTATAGTCAGGCAAAGACTTAAAATAATGGTGAAGGCCTGAGTTAGCAGAGGAAGCCCCCAATGGAAGTCTTGAAATACTTTTCAGAGAACAACAGGTGCTCTGTGGCTATGTCCTGGAATCTGTTGATGCTGATCTCAGGACAGGGCCTGTGCTTAAGTGGTCGCATATTTCATTTAATGTTGCTTCTCTCTCCATCCGTCTTACCTTGGGGCCATTAAGTTTTCAGGGAGCCATGGGAACAGAACTGAGTATAAACTTAAAGGACAGCAATTTGGTATTAAGATGCTGTCAAAGGGCAAAAGGGTAGTAATTTTTAAGACTAGAATTGGGAACACTTAAGGGGCCTTTTTTTCCTTACCTCATGCATCTGCAAAATGACCTCGCTACCAAGAACTGATTCAGAAGGGTCAGAATAATAGTAAGTGCCCTTTCCCACCTCCCTATCCTTGCTTTACCCAACAAAAGTTGGGTGGGGAAAGAATGAGACAGAAGAAAGAATCCACCACAGCTCTGAGAAAGAAAATCTATACCATCTCCTTAACTGCATGTTGTCCGTCCCCTTTGACAAATAATCATGCATCATTATATTTTGTTTACAAATCTTTGTGAAATGGAGATTAACTGAGGATATGTGCTATCTTTGAAATTATTTTTAAGTCAAAGCATATAAATTACTTCCTTTAAATCTAATGGTCATATGAATATCAAACAGTAGCTATGCCATGTACTGGAGATGTGTTACCCTACATTTTTATATTCTGTGGCATGTGCACGAAAGTGTAATTTTATCATTAGCACATTGGTTTGTAGGTAAGAAGTAAAATAGGTAGAGAGCTTGGGACAAAGAGAATAAGGTGGATCTGCGAAAAGCATAGGATTTTTGTGAGGATAGTGTTAGCATGTAAAGGGAGAGGCACTTGGCTACCATGTGGATTTAGAGTAAATGCCTCCTTTAATATAATCTAAGGTTAAGGTCCTGCTGAGAAAGAATCCTGATCAATTGCACTTTGCTAGTCCTCAGTCAGTAAGAGCCACCCAGGGAAACTGTGTCTCTCCTCGCAGTGTGGCCATGAGTGGGTTTTCCTAAAAGCCACCTTGGCTAAAGGCCACCAAACTCTGCTCCCTTTCCTAAACCTCTAATACTGATATCTGATATTAAAACTTTGTACCATGGAGGTGTATAATTCATAATTCAACCCAATCAAAAGGAAAAGTGTTATTGCATGGAAGCACTGAGAAAATGCAAAACATTCTTAAGTACATTTAGAATGTATATTAGGAATGTACATTTACATTTGCATTAATCAGAATGTTTACCCAGTAACAAAGGCACTGGATAGAAATTCAGAAATTAAATCTCTTGGTTAGTTATGCCACATGATGCCAATCCATCAACTGGATTGTTATTCCCCTTGCCCACTGAGTTAGCTGATTCCTTGACTAAGCCAATTTAATTCTGGCTGCATAGATTCCTCTTCAGGCTAATCAATAAAAATCCAGAAACTATCATTTTAAAGGTTAAACTGCTAAATGATTCGAAACACAGGCATTTCAAAACGATTTCTCTCATCAAAACTCTTTCCTTTTTATCCTGTGGACATAATGACTGAAGTGAAATGCTATTTTTTAAAAAATACAATTCTTCCACTTATGGAGAAAAAGGACATCATTGGAGTATCATGCTTCCTCAACTGACTTAAGAAAACAATGAAAAAATCAACAAGTTCCAATGATTATACAACTTGAACTATAGGTTAGATAAACTATGTTTTGTTTCCAAAATAAAATGGAAAACAATGGATTAAGAAAAATATTTGCTTAATTACATACAGATGAGTAATTACATACACACGCATGCACACACACACTCACATCCCACATATTTTAAGGAATTACTCAGTTAAAAAAAAATTAAGACCTCAACGTGTAAAAAGCACATAGGCAGAAAATCTACATAAGAAAAAACAAGAATGGGTTACAAAAATTGGGGAGTGATTGATTTAGTCATTTGTCCTTTCCAGCTCCTTTGGAAAGATCTTCTCTGCCTGTGAAGGCATCACCTAAATTCATGTAAAAACCTGGCATGGGTATCTGAGGAATTTATTTCAGACTACGTGCTCTCTCACAGTTTGACCCACTAACTCTTGCTTCTATCGTCCCAGTTTCTTCATTACATCTACTCTAAGGTACATGTTCAGCATTACATGCTTTGATGTCCCATCTTGGACACACTACCCAAGCGGGACCTGGCGTGCCCTCCTTCAGATTCACATTCAGCCTCTGCCCTTGTATTGGGATGGTGTGGGAGGGACCTCCTTGGCTGTTGACCTCCTGCCTTGCCCCAGAGGAACTCATCAACAGTCAGAGGGACAGAAATCATGCATCCATAATCAAAGGAATCCAGATTCACACCCAGGGGACAGTGTTTTATTTAGGAATTTGACAAACTTTTCATTTAATCACCAATCAACTCAGGCTTGGATGCAATTGAAACACCCAGGGATTGGTGGTCAGCAACATTTATATCGTGGTGTATCCTGTGCAGCTGTTTTAAAAACGGGATGACACTACAGATCGAGAGTCATAATGATGTTCATATTCTGTGAGCCTATGAGTCCACTACTGGAGCTTATCCTATGTAAATCATTCAAAAGAAGAAAAATGTCCTACATGCAATCATGCACTTTGCACAGTTATTTAAAATAGTAAGAAAAGGAAAAATCTGGAAATCCAACGATAGGGAACAATTAGGCTAATTATGGTAACTCAACTCGATGGAATATTACTTAGTCATCAAAAATGATCATTATACAGTGATCATTCACTGTAACAAGAAAAATGTCTATCATAAAAGACTATGCACAAAAACTATATAAGAATTCTAAGTTCAACATGATTACAACTACATAATGTGTGTATATGTACACAGTGTATATGCTACAGATCCTCATTAATCATAAATTCTGTATTTGCAGATTCGCCGACTCCCTAATATGTATTTGTAATCAATACTCACAGTGCTTTCCTAGTTATTCACAGCCATGTGCAGGGCAGTGAAAAGTTGGGGTCATCTGCACATTCCCAGTTAAGTTGGAACAAGACAACACTCTGCCTTCTTGTTTTAGCTCTGACACTGTAAATAAGCACCTTTTTCATGGTCTATTTAGTGCCATGTTTTCTGCATTTTTATGTTTTTTGCTGGTGAATTCACTGTTTAAAATGGCATTCAAGGGTAATGCTGAAGGGCTGTCTAGTATTCCTAAGAGCAAGAAGGACGTGATGTACCTTACAGAAAAAATATGTGTGCAGGAGAAGCTGCGCTCAGGCATGAGTTATACAGTTGGCCATAAGTTCAGTGTTAATGGATCAAAAATATATATTAAAGAAAGTGTCTTAAAACAGAAACACACATAAACAAGGCTATGTATTGATCAGTTGGCAAAAATATCACGACCAGAGGTTCACAAGAACCTAACCGTGTATTTTCCCTAGGAGCAATGGTTCAGTATTTACTAACTCAGTGTTTGCAGAACACAACTACCACTAATAAGAAGAACTGACTGTATATACATACCTAGACATATATACATATATACCTAGACATAGATACATATATACACACACATATACACACACAATATAAGAGATTAGTGTGTACAAATACACATATATGTAATTATGTGAGTTTAGGAATGGTTTAGCTTTTCTCTTAAAATTTTAAAAATGTTTTTATAACATGGCTTTTACCATGAAAACATTTAAAATGGACAAAAGGCAAAGAACCCTTGCTGACTGATAACAGAGCTCTCTAGTCATATGTATAGGTCTCTTAGAATCAGTGCCTTACAACCTCCATCAAATGAAGCAGGTTGGCCAACATGTGTCCTTCATGCTGGTTACCTGGACACATCACCTGATCTTGCAATGTTTAAGTTGGCTCTACTAAGAGGTAAGAATAATATCGGGCCTTGTATGAATGTATACATTAAAATCTTGCAGTAAGTTTCCCAGGGAAATATTCTGATTATCTTAGGCCTCTATCAGTGTGGTCTTCAGAGTATCTATTCTAAATTGTTCCTTGGTAACAACTGACTGACTTTTCTCTTCCAAAATTCATAAGTTGAAACCCTAACCCCAAATGAGATGGTATTAAGAGGTGGGACCTTTGGGAGGTAGTTAGAACTAGATGCAGCCATTAGGCCCTCATGATGGGATTAATGCCCTTATAATAAGAGGAGGCGACAAGGAACCTCTCTTTCTCTCTCTTTTTCTTTTGCTTCCTCTCTGTGTTCACATGCCAAGGAAGGCCATGTGAGGACATAACCAGGAAGAAGGCCCACACCAACAAGCTGACCATGCTGGCACCCTGACCTTCAGACTGTGAGAAATAAATTTCTGTTGTTTAAGCCATCTGGTCTATGGCATTTTGTTATGGCATCCCGAGCTGACTCATGCACTTGGGTTCAGAGGACAGAGCGTTGGGTGTGGAATTATCACAGGCTGGCTACATCCTTCTACCAAAAGTCACAGCTCCTGTCAGATGGCCCTCTCCAGGTGTTACCCTTCTTGGATTCACTCTTTCCCCCTGTCACTTCAGACCAACAGGTGATGGGGTCTAACACTATCCCTGTGGTTTCCCTAAAACCTACCTACATTTTTGTAAATAGTCCTTTAATTCAAATATGCTTCTATTACTCAGTTTCAGTGCGTCACTTATTTCCTACCAAAACTCCGACAGGATCTAACAAAACATGGGAATTGCTAAAAAGATTATTTTTATAAAACTATAATTCCTAACATTACCTCTCTGATAAAGAGACTGAGACCCAAGAACTCCTAATTAACTGGTAACAATGTCACATCCTCAAATGGGGTCACCATGGGACAGCGGCTGTTGCATGGCCTATACCGCTTGGCTTGTGATGACAATGCCAATGTGATGGTAAGAAACGAAACCTTCTCTGATCTGCCTAGAGCAAAACCTATTCATATTACGTTTTTCTTCCCATAGTCTATGAGCCAGACTGTCCATAATCTCCGGTTCCATTTTTATTTTTGCCATGACTTTTCCCCCATCTTGGTTCCATTCACTGAAAAGTCTCCATTGTTCTAGGGGTCAGGAAACACAGGCAGGGTGGGTGCTTGTTGAGAACTGATTGCCTAGCAACCCATCTTTCTTATTCCAAGGACAGAGGCTATTTGCATTTTGGGAAAGAAGGAAAAATGCTCCCCTTCTCATGAGTCCCGGGGTAAGAATGTCTTGCTGACCACTCCTCACAGGAACCTTCCTTCCTCTGAGAACTCCCCCTGGGTGGCCTGTCTCTGCCTGCTGCCACTGTGTATACTCCCCTGGGGGTGGGTGCAGCCTTCCAAGGTGCACCCAGGGCTGCCGAGGGCAACGAGTGCCTTCTGGCAGCGCCAAGCTGCAGCCCCAGGCAGGCAGCACCAGGACAGGGCTCAGAACATCCTGATCTCATTCAAGTGGACATTGCTTTCCCACACTACTCTTTCCTTTTGTAGCTTCCTTTCCTGGAAACCTGCCACACCAAGGGGATGTCTAGGCCTGCTGCTCTTAACCTCCAAACTGCCGGTGAGTTCCTTGAACTTGCTTAGGGAAAGCTGAAGCCATCAGGGACAGGGAAAGAGGAGGAGCTATAACCCTCACTCGGAAGCACTTAGCCGACCTACAGGAGGTGGGAACCAAGAGAAGAAAAAAGACTGTTCTTCCCATCATTTGAGAAACTGAACTGGGTTTATATATGGAAAAATCACTGTTCCAAACCAGAGACCTCCTGCCCAAAACATCTCATTCTCTGTCCTGCTCAGTCTCCATGCTGAAGGAATAAAGGATGGTCCTCTTATAAGTGATATGTGAAGAGCGATGAGATTGGAGCCCTCCTTCTTTTATGCCTTAAAGAGGTAAAGAAGACTCTTGGGCTATCTGGCTTCAAGTTGGGCAAGACCTTTAATCTTCTGAAGCTCTGAATTGCCATCTATAAAACTGAGATCTTTAAGAATTACACTGACAACTGTTGACAATGTTTAATTTATTTGAACAGAGCCAAGTAGCACAAGGCATGTACCCTGGGGTGTACTATTTAATGAAAACCATCTCATGACTGTGTTTACATTGTTCCTCGGCCTCTCTAAGATATTTGTCTTGAGGAGAGGCCCTAGTTTTCCACAGATAATGTTGATTTACAACATGATAGCAGATACAGCTGCCATTAAGATGTTATCAGGTTTTATAGAACTTTGCATTCCTCTGCCATTTTATGTATTTCCTCGTATAAGTACAATCCAAGACAAAGAAACCTGCATAAAGCTAATAAATAAACAAACTTCTTTAACTACTGTAGGAATACTCCTCCAAGGGATAAAAGGTAGAAGAAGATAATACCACCTAATCCTCTTATCTGTTAGGCCAGGAGATAAATGCATCCCCAAGAAAATTCTGAAAGATTCATGGAAGTTGTTCTATGAGAAGAGAACAAAGAAACACATTTTAAAAAATATCACTAACCAAAATTTTACCTCCTGTGGAAGGATATAAGTGTGGCTTTGTTTTTGTTATTTTTGCCAGATTTGTAAATTCTCTAAAAATTGATCTTAAGTCTTCTCTGTGCAGAAAATATTTAATTCAGTGGAATTGGGAATTGAGCTTAGAGTTTTAAGGCTAGAAGGACTATAGACGTCATCTGACCCAAGCACTGCCCTCATTTCACAATTGAGGCCCATACACTGAAGCCCAAGGAGGTTTGGGTTTGCCCAGGTGACAGGAAAATCATATGGGTGGTACTTAATGCACAGAAATCATTACTTACGACACTTTGGGTTCATGTAACCACAGGCAGCTGACTTTATTAATAATGGGAGTACTATGCTTGTTAGCAGGCCAACTTTGTTTCTCACTTGAAAGGGTTTTGAGGTATAGGCATTTGGAAATGAGGAACCTAGAATGCTATGCAAGGGGCTGAAGTAGGCTGCCATATTTCTATTCATTTCTCATTCATTTCAGTGGGAGTATTTAAGGACACACTGGGTGTTCTACCACTGAATGGGCAAGTAGAGAATATGGTTATAGCCAAGTGTGTCCTTGGGTGAATGTTCTCTCTACTGCAAAGTTGGTGAGTTTTGCTGAGAGTTTAGTGACTAGTGAAGCAGTCATCTGGTAAAAAGTTTAATCAAACATTCTCTGGGTTTCTCTGATCTGCTTGCTATTTTCTCTCTTTCCTCTTTAACTACTGCCACTTCATTATTCACAGCTTCAAAGCTGTGAACATTCGCCTCTCTGTGACATGGAGAAACTGTTGGGCATGGTCCCTAAACCATTTAAATAATTATGTCATAAGTATAATGAGATACTAAGCCTCAGACTTTTTAGAATAGTCCATGCACATATAATCAATGCCTTGAAAGCTCAGATGAAGTTTGGCAAGTTTGAAAGAAGTAAGGAGAGGGCTTACTGGAGAGTGTTGGGTGAATTGGAACCACAGTTGATTCTGGAAGCAGAGTGTTTCATGAATTTCTCCCTGTACATAGAAGACCTATATCTAGTTGTATCCTTTTTGTTTGGGCTAAAATAATTTATGTAAATGAGAATATGGTAGCTGATTTTGATTGTCAGGATGAAAACCTTGAAACCTTTGAGTGATAAACGCCTTTAGAAGTTATCTACCTCACATACAATCTTAAAACAGAATTCACCAAGCTAAGTCAAATAAAAATGCATCATATCAGTGTGAATTTATTTACAAAATTTCACCTTGGTAACATTTATGTATTATAAATCAAACCACAAAAACACATTAAAGGTTTGCTGTTGCCCAGTGTACTAAAACTGTATATGCAACCCATCTGAGCGTGTTGGTTTCCATTAGTTTTTATTAATGGTTATAATGCACTTAGTAATAATAGTTATATTAATGGTTATAGTACACATAAGCAGATGACATTTAAATAAACTGTTTATAGAACGAATCACTGAAACCCCTCCACAAAAATCCCTGTGTTCCACAGAACACAATTTACAAAACACTGAGCCCTTTCTACAGCATCATGGAAGATGGAAAGCCTATGCTTGGACACTTCCCTCCGGTGACAAGAAACTCATCTCTTGTCAAGGCAACTCCTGTCACAGTTCTCACTCACAGCCTCTTTACATGGTGCCAAATCTTCTTCCTGAAACTTTTACCCAGCAGTCCAAGTTCTGGCCTCTAGAACTACTGTCTTCATCTGCGGGGCAGAAGACAGCTACTGCGTCTACATCTAGGTCTTCCTTTCTCTCGTCCCAACGTTCCCCATTCCCTCAACTATCCCTCCTATGGCAGGGTCCTAGACTTCTTGATCACCCTCCTCTGAGTGTCCTTTTGCTTGTTAGAGCAAGAAATATAGACCCTAGAAATATAGATGGCTTAAAATTACATCAAACTCAGCATGTACCAACTGAGTTCTTGTTGTCTGCCAGCCCATTCCAAAACCAGGACAGGGAATAGCACCACTGTCTTCCCAGCTATGCAGGTCAGAAATCTATTTCACATCCTTGACTTCCTGTGCTTTGCACTTTCCACACCCAATCCACCACTAAGTCCTGCAATTTTGCCTTCTAAATAGCTTATAAGCCTCTTCACTTGGCTTTGCCTCCACTGTCATCACCTGTGACCGCCATACCATCGTGTCTTTCCTGAACTTCTGTAAGAACCTCTTAGCCCATTTGCCTACAGCTGCTCTGGCTCTCCAGAGTTGCACCATCCCACATCTTACTTAAAATTCTTAGCAGCATCTCACTGTTTGATGATAATGAAAAATCCTTAGCATGGCTGACAACGTCCTATGTGATGTAATTCCTTGCTGCTTCTCCATGTGAATTTTGCACCTCATGCTCTGTGCTTAGCACACTGGCCATCTTTTGTTTCCTTCACTCTGCTCTGCTTCTTCTGCCACACGGCCTTCCTACCTGTTGTTTTCTCTGCATGGAGGGTACTTTTCTCCTCTTTCAGCCTAGGTAACCCAACCTGCAGGATGCAGCTCAAAGATTCCTACCTCAGTCTTCCCAGAGTTCCTATACCAGGTCAGATCCCTTGTTACAGATTCTTACAGCACTCAGGACATCTGCTTCATGACACTTATCACAGTTCTTATTTACATATGTTTATCTGACTAATGCCTGGCTCCCCAGCTGGATCATTAGCTCCACCTGGCTGAGATGTGTTGATTTTTGCTCACTTTTTTCCTCTTAGTGCACATAAGGTGCTCCAAAGTATTTGTTGAGTGAGTTAACTGTGCAATTCCTATTTTGATATTCTCTGGTTCCATCAAGGAAATTGACCTTAAATCTAGAAAAAATGGCACAAATATTATCAAGAGCAATTTGAAACTCTAAGGAGATGAATAAATGGAGAGCTCAAAGTTGTTTTTAAAAGAACGTGTGGGGCTTCCCTGGTGGCGCAGTGGATGAGAATCTGCCTGCCAATGCAGGGGACACAGGTTCGAGCCCTGGTCTGGGAAGATCCCACATGCCGCGGAGCAACTAGGCCCGTGAGCCACAACTACTGAGCCTGCGCGTCTGGAGCCTGTGCTCCGCAACAAGAGAGGCCGCGACAATGAGAGGCCCACACACCATGAAGAGTGGCCCCCACTTGCCGCAACTAGAGAAAGCCCTCACACAGAAACAAAGACCCAACACAGCCATAAATAAATAAATAAATAAATAAATAAATAAAAATTAAAAAAAAAAAAAAAGAAGAATGTGTGGATTCTTTGGATTGGATTGGATTGGATTCCATCTAATTTTCACTAACCTATCAAAAAGTTAGCATTTCCAATCCTTAACATCGGCCACAAACCACAGTAGTATCAGCAGCATGAGTGAAGTTGTCACACATAGATCAGATATTTTCATATTATATTACTGTTGTTGCAGATATCTCAAAACATCATTTATGCTCATCACTTTGAAGTTACAGTGGTTATTAGACCTGCCACCAGATCTCATTATTGAATGTTTTAACAAAAACACTTGCATTATTATATCACATTCTAAACACGTAAATGTTCTGCAATGTAACTGCGTTCCTTTTTAGCCCCATGTACTTTATTTTATGCATTTAAAGCCTTATTTGGGGAAGGAGTCCCTAGGCTTCATCAGATTGCTAAAGGGCAGAGGCTGTCCTACGTTATCTAGGTCAAGTTTGTGCTGCAGTGTGTGTGGTTTAGGCCATGATGATTTCCCTTTATGACATGTGTTTCATGCTCAAGCAAATAGTTATGACTCATCATGGCTTCCAAAGGTAAGCAAGTGATAGTTCTGGACCAACCACAAAGAGACAAAGGAAGCATATCACACAGAATATTAAAACGTGCGTCCTGTGGTAGCAGCTAAAGTTGTCTTTAAGGATATAGTAGAAGAAATACAGAGTAAAAATCAACAGGCAGAAAGGATCAGGGAAGTCCTTGGACATTCTCAAAGACCTCATACACATCACTCTAGCCTGGGAGGGTTGCCCAACAGTGTATAAAGAGTGGCTGTAAAAAAAAAAAAAAAAAAAAAGAGTGGCTGTAAAACACACGTGGGATGTATGTCATAAATCCAGGAGACAAGAATTGAAAGAAAGAGTGATGGCCAGTGTATATGCCCCAAAGGCAACACCCTAAGACTATTCCATAAAGATGTGAGACTATGCCCACATTCCTAGGAACCCATCCCAGTTTCAGCGATGTTTATCTAAGAGAGCACTCCTCCAAACAAGGGAGGCAGAGCCCAACATATGCCACAGGATTCCACATTGTCCCTGTTCACTGATAACAGCAAGAAGAAGAACTTACATACATATTCTCTACACCTTCCATGGTGGCTTCATGACAGCACTAAGTAGCAGGCAGAACAGACTTCTTCACCATTTCACTAAGATGGAAAGTAAGGTCAGGGAAGTGAAGTGAGTTGCTCAAAGCTGCATGCTGCATACATACTGCAGGTGAGAATGGAGCCAGGTCTGCTGGTTCCATGTTCCTTGGCGTAGTAACCAGATTTGGTATCTGGAAAGAATCCAGATTCCCTCCTTGAGAAGTCAGACTGGCTATATCTGAAGTCCTTTAAGGTTGTGTGTGGAGCCCTATGTCAAGGACACAGGACAAAAACTCCAGAATTAACCGAGCCCCCATAGCAACTGTTGTCAGGGGCTCTCCTAATCTAAACCGGACAGCCCCCTGACTCCATATTAGGTAAAATAATCACCATGTAGTAACCTTGTAGCATCCTGACCGATCACCTAATGCCATCCTGCCAGCAGGAATTTTCTTTGTCTTGAGGCTATAAAAGTTGGCTACTAGCCCACAAAGAGGGTCGGCTCTCCCTGGTCTATCAGGAAGTTGGTCCGCTGGATTCACAGCGCCCCTCACTAACTCCGCTCTTCGTTCTCAAGAAACTCACTCTTTTCTAAAATACCTTATGTTTGGAAATTCTTCTGCCAAACAGCGCTTGGACCACGACATTGTGGTTCTGAAATTTAAAGTATCCCTTTTCCTCCTGCAGCCAATAAAGCTTTAGGACTCAGTCCTACACAGTGAGCCCGTGTCCTGGATGGACCTGTGTTGACCACTAAGGGCAGAACTCTGAGAATTCACCAGGCAACCTGTCCCTACCTCCCAGAGAGAAGACTGGGGCAGCTGTGGTTGTGCTGAAGGCACCAGGGGGGTTCAGAGTGGGAAGAACACGATTTTTTCCTTCCAGAACAGGGGTTCAAATGTCAGCTCTGCCACCTGGATGAGCTATGGCATCTCAGGAAACTGACTTCGCCTCTCTGAATATTACTCTCTTCATCTGTATGTTAAAGATGGTTGAGAAGGTTACATGTCAAGCTGAGATATTAAAGAAGGCCAGTAAATGTTAGTCTTCCTTACAAGACCCAACATCAACCCTCTAACACATTAACAGGAGTCTTTTAAGGTCACAATTGTTTCCTACAATGAAGCCTAATGAGTTTTCCAGAAGAAATTCACTACTTGCCTTAAAAGAGCTGGGAAGCATTCAAACACCTGCGGTAGCTGCACACACACACACAAATGCTGATATTGGATTTAACTCCCTGTGCAGCTTCACCTTGGAGTAAATTTTCCCTCTGTGCCCTGAAAATTGGGGCATCAATCCCTCTATACCTTTGCAAAAGGTTTCTGTGTTCAAACAAATTCTGAGGCATGAGCCTCAAATACTCCTCACCCTCCACTGCCATATCCCCGTCATCAGCAACATGTGAATGAACCAAATTATCTCCAGGGCTGAGGGCGTGGGCCACATCGCCGGGCTCTGCCGTCAAAGGAGCCCAGCGTCATGATCTCCACCCCCTTAGGAGATGGCTGATGCTGTCATAGGACTGTGAGGGAGGAAGCCAGCCTGGAAATGCCATGTAGGGAAGAAACTGTTCCATTTCAGTGTGAGAATTCTAAAATAGCTGCTAATAAAAAGCCTTCATACTGTGACACTTCAATACAGACACCCACAAGGATACCTTGACAAGCTGTTTGACTCCTCACAAGCCTTTTCTTGCTTTTCCTGCACAGGGCCCGAACCATCGCCCACACGGCTATACAGCGATGCAGTGACGGAGAAGGCCAGCAGGGGTCTGCCTAGTCTGCGGGACCAGCCGGGGAGCCCGGGTTCCTTCTCGGAGGGAGGCATCGCTGATCTGATGTTGGCTTGTCCAGGCACCTGTCACGGCAGTTTGAACCTGCTGCTTATTTCTCTCTCTCTATCCTCCTGCTTATTCTGTCTCTCTCTCTATCCTCCTGTTGTCTTTGACAATACTTACCCAGACAATGAGTCAAGTTTACCTCCTAGGATGAGAGGGGAGAGTATCAAATAATATTTCATTTACCAATTCAGAAATGCCATGGTTCAATGAATCTAGGCTCTGAAGATAAGGAGAGTAGGATACGACTGTATGATAGTGATTAAAATCCAAAGAGTTTTTCCCACTGGAAGTCCTAAAAATCCATTAATTACTATAGCACTATCTCCATCAGGAAAACAATGGGTCAAGTTTGAAAGAATTTTTAACAGCACCTATTCTATTTTTGAAGCTTGATAATTAGATCTTTTATAAAGTTACTATATGAATCTTAGCCTAGATGAGACCATGTTAACTATTTTCTATAAATGCTGCTGAGCAGGACCCATACAATTCTTGTTCCTGGCTGTCCATCAGACTCACCTAAGAAGCTTGTTAAAAATATAAATTCCCAAGTCTCATCTTCAGTGATGCTGGATCAGTATATCTAAGGTGAGGCCTAGTAATCAATATTTTGAAGAAAGCACTTTGAGCTATTCAGATGTATGGTCAAGCTTGGGAGCCTGTATAGTGGGGAGCATGATAGTACCAGGTAAGGTAACCCTGTTATGCTTCCATTAGCATGCAGAGAATTTGAGAAGTTGTCTCACAGTTGGATATCATAAAGCAAATTTATGTTTGAAAATTCTCTTAGTGGAGTCCAATTTGGAATTCGTTTTTATCTGGTCAGTAGAATTTTTCAGGTTTTATACTAAGTTCTCATGACCACAAATGGAATGACCACCAAGAGAAGCTGCTGCAACTCTGCAGAGGGATCAATCCTGAAGTTTTTTTGTTTGTTTGTTTGTTTTAAATTTTATTTATTTTTTTGGCTGCATTGGGTCTTTGTTGCTGCGCACGGGCTTTCTCTAGTTGTGGTGAGCGGGGGCTACTCTTTTTTGTAGTGCGTGGGCTTCTCATTGGGGTGGCTTCTCTTGTTGCAGAGCACAGGCTCTAGGCACGCGGGCTTCAGTAGTTGTGGCACGTGGGCTCAGTAACTGTGGCTTGCGGGCTTAGTTGCTCCATGGCATATGGGATCTTCCTGGGCCAGGGATCTAACCCATGTCCCCTGCATTGGCAGGCAGATTCTTAACCACTGTGCCACCAGGGATGTCCAATCCTGAAGTTTTTAATGTCTTTGTATGTACACAGCATTAAGTGAGGTTGTCGTAACAATCTTTTGTAGTTTTATAATTTTTTTCAAATCTGGACAAATAGACCAAACAGGAATGTGAACTAACTGCTTGAGGAGAGAATTCTAAGAAAGTTTTATGGAGAGTTGAGAGATGGAGTCAAATCATACTTGCACTTGGAGCTATTTCCATCCTGAAGACCCACTATGGTGGATAACATCTTTACTTTCAAAGACTTCCAGGGGGAATGGTATATAATCTTTCTCAGACCTTCCTTTTAGGCAATTATCATTATCACTAAGAACCTAGAAAGTGCTCAGCACTGTGTGAGGCATTGTGGAGGTCAAGGTTAGAAGATGCACATTTTGCCCAAGAAGCACTTGTAATCAGGTCACCTAGTCTTGATTATAACTTCAGTCATCTGCAATAGTCTTTAAGTTCAATAACACCTTCATCTGCTATTCTTCCTTTAAGACCCAGGTCAAATCTTATTTCTTCCAGAGAATTTTCCAGGTTTCATTCCACATGCCAATAAAAATCAATTTATCTCTACTCTTCACAACTTGTATCATACTGCCTAGCATCAGAGTGATTCACTATGTTTCTTCTCCCCAAGAGATTTGTGGTTTTCTTTAGGGAACAGAACATGTCTCATTCAGAATCTACATATTGAAGAAGCATGGCTAAAAATTATATATGCAGTACCATCTTGGACTAATTCAGTCATTTATCCATCCAAGGTGTTCTGTCTCTGACCACAGGACAATGACTGTGGGAAAATGTAAAAAGTGTGGAGCATTATTAATATTCTGCCCACACATCTTTTTCCAAAGCCTTCTTGAACCAGTTCACATTTTGAGCCTGGGGAATCTCTCAGTGGTAACAGGGAAGCTTAGATAATTTCCTTTTGCTCAATACTCACTGAAGATGGAGACAATCTACTCTCTTACTAAAGTAATAATCTTGTGTAGGCAGGAAAACTTTGGTTGTAGAAGAAGTATTATGTAAATGTAAGTTATTTAATTAAAAAGAAAAAGATCCTTCACAGGAAGTAGATGTTCTAAAGATGTGGGAGAACTTGTTTTCTTTACTGCAGTTTGTAAGTGGTTCACTGATAGATTTTTTTAAATGACATATTAATCATGAGAAATGGCGACTGTCTTCTACCTTTAGGCAAGGTGGAGTAACAGGGAAAAAATATACCTTCTTATCTGAAACAACCAGAAACTGGCTTAAATATATGTATATGAAACAACTATTTTCAAGACACTAGTTAACAGGCAATGAGGGATAATGATTCTTGAGAGATGAGAAACAAACATAGTGAGTTCTATGGTTACCAAGCTTAATTCATTGAAAGAGACAGAGGGCTCCAAGTGGAGCCCAGCATGCTCCCTGGATTAAGGAGATGGAGCAGAGAGCCTGGAAAGATCAAGGTGACTAGACTGGAAAAGACAGAATACCAAAGAAGAGAGAGCTGCACACAGAGAAAACTCTGAAGATTTATAGAGTGTGCCCCTCACGTATTCAGCTGAGTATTGATCACTGCACACATGTGAGGACACAATCAATGGCTGGGGAAGACTGTCCAAAAGGATCAATGTCCAGTGCTCACACAGGACCAGGAATACTGCCAGTTTCCGATGAAGCAGAGTGAAAACCTCATGATTCATGGGGAATTAGGTAGAGTGTCTAGTAGATCTTGCCTCAGTAGTTGCGAATTATTAGCTCTAAAGTAGGCACTGGTCTGATACTGCCTAATAAATCTTAACAGCAACACACAAAGGGATCAAACAGCTTCAAGGCAATATAACCACATTCCAGAACAAAGCTCAAAAATATATTTAGGAAGGCAAAATATCTAGCAACCAACAAGGTAAAATTCACAATGTCAGGCATCCAACCTAAAGTTACCAGGCATACAAAGCAGCAGGAAAATATGATCCATGATGAGGAGAAAAATCAATCAATGGAAATTGATCCAGGACTGACACACATGATGGAACTATAGACAAATATACTGAAAACATTTATTATAAATGCATTCCACATGTTTAAAAAGTTAACTAGAAGACTGGAAAGTATAAGAAAAGGCCCATATTGAACTTTTAGGAATGAAAACTTGAATATGTGAAATGAAAAATATATTGGATGGGAATAATGGAAAATTAGACACTGCAGAAGAAAAAAAGTTATGGAAGTTGAAGACAGAGTAATAGAAACTATCCAAAATGAAACACAAAGAAAAGAGAATCCAAAAATATGAAAAGAGCTCAGTGGGCAATGAGACAATTTTAAGTAGTTTAATAAAAGTGAAATTGGAGTCCCTAGCAGTTAAGTAGGGAGAAGAGAAGAAATATATGAACAAATAATGGTCAGAAAATTTCAAATTGATGAAAACTATAAGCCCACAAATCCAAGAATGCCAATGAACCCAAGAGAAAATCTTAAAAGCAGCTTGAGGAAAAAGAAGCATTACATACAGAGGAGTAAAAATCTCCTACTGAAAAATGCCAGCACTTTTGTTTTTTTTAGCACTGATTATGTGCCACTTCAGTTTATTGTCCTCAACAAGCTTTAAAGGCAGGAGCTCATTGAGAATAAAGAAACAGAGACCATGATGGCACATCAGGTGAGTATGGCATGGTTTTCTTTGCTCTTCCCAAACCCATTCACCCATTCACTTTCAGTTCCTTTTTACCTATAATAGAACCATAGTCTGTCTAGGTCTTCAGAAAGCCACTGATCTCTGCAAGTGTATTCAGTCCTTAGTCTTGGCCCATGTGTGGCCAGTGAGGTATAAGAAGGAGTCTTTGCAGAGGAGATGTTCTGGGAAAGATTTACTTCCTGATGAAAGGAAGGCATGCAGGTAGAAACAATCTTTTCTCTGCAGCCATCTTGCCCCCTTCCTCCTCCAATTGCATTTTTGACATGTTTGGAGTTGCTGCACCCATCTATCAGCCATGAGGAAAAGACCAAGAAAATGTCAAGTGCCAAAAAATTGCTCTGACATTGAAAAGCTTCTGAACCAATCAGAAACTGCCCACCTGTGAACTTCTTGTCATGCAAATCAAAGCAACTCCCTATCTGCTTAGGCCATTGCTAGTAGCTAAATGCTAAATTCATTCCTAACGGATAGAATCATAAAGTTAGAAGAGAGAAATTGGAGATTCAAACCTTTGCCCTTAGGACCCCAGTCTGATGCTCTTTCCTCTATACTCCAGCTAACTCTTTGTTGCCAGCTTCCTTTTTTAAGGAGCTCCGGTCTCAGTGATGCAAAGATATGGAATGTCACAGACATGAGACAGCTGAGGCCTGACTGCTTCAAAAATGGGTAAAAATGGGAGAAAGTACCTGCTGAGGATACCTCTCAGTACTCTGAAGAATCAGAATCCTTCTGGCCCATCCAAGTCAATGTCAATCCTTCCCAGCATACCTGAAAGCACACTTAATTTCCGTATGTAGTACTTCCATGTACAAAGTGGATGGGCTTTTGATTTCAAGAAGAAGAGACTCAGAAGACTGAAAAAACAAGAGGATTTATGCCATCTCTCGCTAACAGACTTTACTAGTTAGGAAATGGATGGAACCAGGCCCCTGGACAAAGGATCTCCAGGCCAGCTCTTTTGTGCAGGCTTTGGCCGCTTTCCGTAGCCCTTCTTAAAAGGCCACAAGTCCCAGTAATAGATTAAAGGCTCTGAGGCATTCTGTAGAAAGGAAATTATTCTTACCTTAGTGACCATGGATCTCTTTTACTGGTGAACAGCCTCTGACAGCTCATGGTTCCAGTTGGAGAGATGCTGCTCTAGGCCAATCAAATATGTACAGCAGTGGAGATGTGGGGATCTGTTGGGTGGATCTATTTTCATAAGCTGCCAGAATGCAATCTGACATGTCACTTTCTGGCATAAAAACTCTCAGTGGCTTCCCACTGACGAAAGGACCAAGTCCAAAATCTTTGGCATGGCAAACAGGTCCCCATGAAATCTGATAGTAGCCTAAATAGCCTACTTTTTTAGCCTCAGAGGCATGCAAAGGAGTCCCATTCCCTGGCCACACATCGCAATGTTTACATTGCCATCTCTTGTCCTATGCTACCTCCTATGCCAAGAATTCCACCCCTCCCCTCCTGGCCCATAGCCTTCTTGCCTCTAGAACAATTTTGGGTTCATGTCTTAAATACCAGCTCAAATGTCATGTCTCTGTGAACCCTACTCTGGTTTCCCAGCGTAGGCTGGTGGCTTTCTCTTTAGGGTTCCTGGTACATATTTCTATTACAGCATTCATCACATTATCCCATGTCTAAAAACTCCTCCTTTATTATTTAGTACAGTATCTAACACATAGCAGCTGCTTCATTAATGTGTATTGAATGAATGAATGAATGAATGAATACTCACCCACCCTGTTGCAACTCCAAAGCATATGTGAAAGTTTCATAGGGAGGCTTGAATACAAATTAAGCCAATTTAGAATCTTGAAACAATTTATGCCAATCAACTTTTATATAGAATTAGTCTGAACTCAGTGTTCTGATTTCTCTCCAACAGACAGGTTCCTCTGAACTGTGCTCTCTCTAACTGTTGTACAAGGCATAAATTGAAGATGATTTCCAAGAATAAACAAACTCTTACATTTCTGGGGCCACTTTAATCAAAAGAACCCAAGCAGAAAGTTCTATAGTCGTTCATGTGAAAGTTAAAAGTCATTGTGTGAGTATCTATTAAGGAGGAAAATAAGGAAATGGTATCTGCAAAAGAGAGTTAATGACATAGAGGCATTCTTCTTTCAGGAAGGGATTGTGTTGCCTCTTAAAATGAATGCCATGCCTGGCTTTATGGGTTCTAGGCAAAGTATATCAGAGGAAGTTTTTCTACTATAGTATTAATGTAAATAAGTTTAAGCTCTGAGCTTTCTACTGAAAATAAATTGTCTGAGATAAGGATGTCCCTATATCTCTGGCTTTACTTCCTGAAGACAGCACTCCTAGACTCAGAGACAGGCTATCTGCAAATCTGAGTATCTTCTGTATTCATCAACAGGGCTAAAAAGATATGCTTATCAAGGCTTTTCCTTATGTGTGTCCTGTTCAGCACGCATAGTATGTGCCCTGCACTCTTACAGTTTGCACAGATACAAAGATATATTAGACTTATCCTCTCCCTGCTCTCATATCAGTGAGAAGACATGCACATGAACAGGTTTCCATGATGCAACGTGCTCTATGCTGTAATGCTTATTTATATGAAGTATTGAGGGATCACAGATTTGTGAGCCATTACTCTGCGTGGAGAAAGTCAGGGAGGAGGTGGAACTGGAATTGGTAGATGCCATGCTGCTCCTCATAGCGGGAATGACCTGGGCATTTTATACAACACATTAAAAACATCTGTGGAATGAGCTGAGATCTATCTATCTATCTATCTATCTATCTATCTATCTATCTATCTATCTATCTACCTATCTATCTATCCATCCATCCATCCGTCTGTCTACCTACCTATCTAGAAATGTTCACATTACATACAAATATTTCTTTTAAAATAAACACATTTTTTCAAAGACCAAGGTATGAAAGTTAATCCTTGATTATTTCCTATGTGCTTGTCCAGTTCTTAAATTACCTAAGCCTTCTTCTCTCCTCTATGGTTCAGGACTTTATTTTCCAGTTTATTATCCCTCTTTCTCCAGGGTGGGCATATTAAGGGACAACGTACTGAAGTTCAAAACAGTTCTTTTCCTACTCGTTATATCAGCTTATTTTAAGAAAAATCATCGTCTTTTCTCTCTGCTGTTCATAAACTGTATTGAGCACTTGAAGATGATTTCTAGACTTGTTCTTTATATCATTTTAACACTTTAGGATTCTGACCATGGCCTTGCTTAGCCAAGCTATATTCATTTGCTTCTTTTAATCTCCACCATTAATCAATTTGCTGATTCTGCGTCCTTCTCTTTTCTTCTTAAGTGAACGATGGATTAAAGGATAGGATTTCTTACCCCCTGCCACCATAAAACTAAAGCCCAAAGGGGTATAAGACTTAAAAGTGAGGATTTCAGATGTCTGGGGCTCTCTATTCACCAACGGTCACATTCATTTTAAATGCATGTTGAAGCCAAATTGTGGAAAATACCAAAGTGCACATTAAAAAAAAATTCAGTGGATACACTGTGGCATAGTAATGACCAAGTAGAGTGAGATCCTAGGTCTCTGACAGAAATCTGTTTCAGATGCTTCCTAAATGCCAGGCTTTGCCAGTGGAGGGAAGGAATAAAAATGAAATGAAAGACTGGTACTGCAGAGCTGCTAATTAAAATAATTCAGAGAACATAAATGCTAGAGTAATTTTGGACCTGCCATATCAGGCTGGTTTCAATGCAAATGTAGCGTTCCGATTTCTTCCTTCTTTGGGAAGATATAATTAGCTCAGCTGCAACAGGGTGGAAGCCTTGAGGCAGCCGTTTCCTGGTGCTGCCAGCTCCCTCATGATGGAGAAACAGCTGCCGCCCGCCCCTCCTGCCATGGGTCGCACAGAGCTGGGGCCACTCTGCAAGGCTGCTCACAAGCCACCACGAGCTGAAGGCTCAGGCTGCCAGTGGGACTGGTTCTTGCTTAAAGATAAGGGACATGTTACTCCTTAATTATCCAGTTGACTCTAGGCCCAGTCGCCATCCTTCCATATAAGATAGCCTTGGTGAACTCAAAAATCCTCCTCCGTTACTGTGGCAGGAAAGATACTTAACACTGGTGATGACAGCCCACATTGGCCACAGCAGCTCCCCACCTCGGAGTGTGCAGGCTTTTGGAGAAGCTAGGAACAAAACAATGAAGAAAATGTGCCCACAAATGAGAAACCGGAGCTGTAAGGAGAACACATTCCCCAGCTGCCGTGGCAGAGAAGATGAAGAGACACTGTGATGGGGACAGGCTCAATGCTAAGCTTATGGATGATCCAACAGGTGGGTAACTCATGTGAAAGCAAGAGTGTCCTGGGAAATAGCCACTGCACGATGTATTCAACTCACCTGCAGAAACAGAGCACCAGCTTCTACTTGTCGATTTCACAAACTCAAGAGAATGGACTCTACTGACAGACTTTTGATATTTAAATAAGCAATAATATTCTACAAATGAGTTCTATGACAATAAATGCTTTCATGGAACCAAAAATTGTACCACCATTTTGAAATTTTAGAGAAGGCAAAATAGAATGCATAATTTCTTAGTTTTCCTAAGCTACCATCAAAGTGTCAGGTTCTTACACCCATCATCCACTTTCCTACCGGCTCCCACCTAGGCCCACCTATCATAGAGGCCAACGAAAGGCCGGTTTTTTCTCCTCCTCCTCAATGGGAACAACAAACAACCAGGCAAACATACAAACCCTGCAGCTGCCACTGAGTAATGACCATGGTGGGGGGATTAAATCAATGTGGCATCTGAAGAACATTTCTTAATGACTGGGGTAGTTCCATGCAGAACATTTAATAAATAAAGGAACTGGGAATCATTATTTCCTCGAATCAATTCAGAAGGAAATACTTCAGGAAAATGTCACTTAAGTGGAGGATTATCTTTTCACCAAATCAGAATATATGGTAGATGACAAATGACAGTGTTTCTATAATGCATAAATGACCAAGGCTAACTTCTCGTGTCTATAATGATGGTTACTGTTTTGTTAGTATTTTTGGGGCTTTTTTATCGAGATACAATTCATATACCACAATATTTACCCTTTTAAAGTATACATTCAATGGTTTTAAGTATATTTACACATATACTAAACAATCATCCCACTATACAATTTAAGAACATTTTCATCACCCCAAAAAGAAACTCCATATCCAGGACCAGTCACTCCTCTTTCCCCATTGCCCCTCAGCTCCTGGCAACCACTAATCTATTTTCTGTCTGTATGGATTTGCCTATTCTGGACATTCCATATAAATGGAAGCATGTAGTATATGACCTTTTGTGCTTGGCTTTCTGCACTCACCATAGTGTTTTCAAGGTTCATCCATGTTGTAGCATGAATAAGTACTTCATTCCTTTTAATTAATGAATAATAGCCCATCATATGGATGACCACATTTTATCTGTTCACCAGTTGATGGACACCGAAATTGTTTCCACTTTTGAGCTATAATGAATAATGCTGCTATTTCGTTTGTGTGCATGTGTGTATATGTGTGTGTGTGTCTGTCTGTGTGTGTGTGAACATATGATTTCAATTCTCTTGGGCATATACCTAGGGGTAGAATTGCTGGGTTATATGGTGACTCTATGTTGAACATTTTGAAGAACTGCCAAACTATTTCCAAAACAGTTGCACCATTTTACATTCCCACCAGCACTTTATGAGGGTTCCAATTTCTCCACATCCCTGTTAACACTTCTTATTGTCTGTTTTGCCAAGTGGATGTGAAGTGGTGCCTCACTGTGGTTTTGATTTACATTTTCCTAATGACTAATGATGTTGAGCATCATTTTATGTACTTATTGGCCATTTGTACATTTTCTTTGGGGACACCAAAAGAATCTTAAATCCTTTGCCTATTTTCTAATTGGGTAATTTATCTTCATATCATTGAGCTTTTCAGTCTTTTTCCTCTGAATTATTTTTCTAGAGATTATAGAAAAGGACACTGAGTTCTACTTAGTTCAGTCCCGGTTTTGAGAATGAAGCATAATTTTTTCGATTTGGATAATGATAAGGTTGAAAATACTTATCGAGCACTTATTTTGTGCCAGGCATTCTGAAACCTTTATTAACTTACTGCGAAAGGGAGAGCTATTGCTTGGGCCACATATTTCTTCCTTGGATGCTCATCAAGATCAGCAAAGATTTCTTAAGGAAGAACTCATGTGTTCCTTTGTCTCCTGAGACTGGGAAATGCCCCATTCCCTGCTTCCTGCCATGGGAGCAGAGCTAACAGAGAAGATGCATCCATTGGCAGGTAACCTCCCACCATGTTTTAGCTGTCTGTAATAAACTAGTCAGTCACTGCTAGACTCAGGACGGGTGCTTTGTAGCTCTGTTTTGAACACCTGAAGTTAAGACTGCCCATGTTTCCTGCAAATACACACAAGAAAATCCTTTACAATTGGGTCTCCATCCTTTCTTGGTATATAAAACATGGACAATGCTCATCAAGGTGACAAAGGAAGAAACCCCACAAATCAATCTATAGAAGAATACGCAGCAAGGCAATGGATTCATTGTCTTAGACTAATTGTAGGAAAGTCAGCTCGGTTAAAGGGCAGAGGCACTGGAGGTGAGGGAGGCTGCAGGGAGGAGTACAGGAGACAAACTGAGAAGGCTCCTCCTCAAACATAAATCATAAAGGGCAGAGCAAAGGCGAGAACAGGCATTTTCTTCACCAGCCCTAACCTAGTATGAAAATTAGTCGAGTTCTAAGTTTTATCCTCTTCGGTAATATATTTCTAGAACATTTATTTCTTTTTCTTCCTACATCCCTCTCCCCTTAAAAATCAAGCAAAACAACAAGAAAACAAAATTGGGGGTTTGAGGTAGTAGAACACAACCCAAATCTTCACTTTCAATATCATGACTTCCCGGTTTCCAGAAATAACCCTTTTCTTTCATACCCAAGTTCTGAGATGTCAGTTAACAAATCTAACATGCCAAGGACGCCAACTCCAGGTAATCAGTGGATTTGAATGATTGTCTATAACTCTAGCTGTTAGTGTTTCAAATGGTGGAACCCCAGGCAGACTCGGTAGGACAGAACCTCTTACCAAGATGGCCACTAGCCAATCCACTTTCAGCCAAGATGGTTCTGAGTGGGAACTTCCAGGGTCTTAGCGTACTTTCATTTATGTGAACCAGTTCACCTTAGATCAAGCCTAAACAAAGGCTCCTGGCATAGTTTCACAGAATCAAATCCAAACCTCAAAATCCTTTAACCTCATGGCCTCCTGGAATTTTTCCAAGGGTTCCCCTGGAAGAACTCTCACGTTGAGAACTTTCCTCTTGGAGATCTCACACACAGCTCTGGAGAGCCATGGAAAGAGCAGGACGGTGTTGTGGGCTGAACTGCGTTTCCCCCAAATTTATATGTAGAAGCCTTAGCCCCTAGAATCCCAGAACACAGCTGCATTTGGAGATAGGGCCTTTAAGGAGGTGATTAAGCTAAAATGAGGCCGTTAGGGTGGGCTCTAATCCAGTCTGACTGGCGTCCTTATAAGAAGAGGAAATTTAGACACACAGAGAGACCCCAGGGATGCCCGTGCACAGAGAAAAGACCATGTGAGGGTGTACATAGCGAGAAGGCACTGTCTGTAAGCTGAGGAGAGAAGCCTTAGAAGAAACCACCCCTGCCATCACCTTGATCTTGGACTTCTAGCCTCTAGAAGTGTGAGAAAATCAATTTCTGGTGTGTAAGCCACTTGGTCTGTGGTATTTTGTTGTGGCAGCCCTAGCAAACTAATACAACGAGGGGCCCCCAGGGAAGGACGGCCCTGGGGTCTCTTCTTCGGTACAGCCACTCACCCTGTAGTAGTCAGTGCTGTATACGTCCCGGGACATGCCGAAGTCCCCGATCTTCACCAGGAGGTTCTCGCCCACCAGGCAGTTCCGGGTGGCCAGGTCTCGGTGCACGAAGTGCTGGGACGCCAGGTAGACCATGCCCGCAGCGATCTGCTGGGCGATGTGCAGCATCTGCGACTGCGTCAGCTCCGTCGGCGGGTTGCCCTCGGCCATCAGCATGGCGTCAGGTCCGTGCGCCCTGGGGAGAACACAGAAGGCCTTGCTGGAGCCTCAGCTCTTTGCCTTGAGGGTCCCTTTGCCCCACATCAGCTGCTGGTACGGAAAGATGCTGCCTGACTTAGCAAAAGAGGAGGGAAGGATGCTCCACCCACAGTTTTATCTCTAAAGCCTCCAGAGCACCTAGGCTTTATTTCCCAGAAAGTCTAGCATTTCCAGGGCCAGTGGGCCTGAATAAGTGCCCCCCTCGACACACAGACAGGTTCACATTTTAGGGTTCTGGAACTATGCTGGGGTCAGGCACTGGCTAGATCCCGAGACCCTGAAAAGCAGTGGGTGGACAAAGCAAAAAACAAGCAAACAAAAAAACCCAAATCAAAATAAAACACTGGGGGAAGAGTTTGGTTCTCCTGGAGTGAAGGGTCACTGCACCCCAGCAGGAGCCCCAACTCTGTCCTCCCAGCCACATGCTGCAGCAGAGGGCCCTCACTCTCTCCAGAGTGCAGCTCTGCTCTCCCCTACTCCACCTGCTCTGTGGCCCAACATGGCTTCAAGCTGCCCATGTTATCCCCAAGCCCAACTCAGCAGAATCCCAGGGCATCCTCATCCCGGACATTCGTTCCCAGTGAAAAATACCATCTCCTTTGGCCCACCCCTACCCCTGACCTCCAGCTCAACACATGTCCTGGGCACCACATAGAAGAGCTTTTTGAATCACAACACATTTATTCTTTTACTGGGGCAAGTCTTATTCCCCACACTATGGCGGGGGGCAGGGGGGAGCGGTGAAGTATGGTGTCTTATACCTTCTTTATCTTCTGTTTTACACACCCAGCCTTTTCCCAGCTATGTGACAACTTAAGGCATCTTAACCCTGGCATGTGCTTCAGGGAGGGGAGGGTCCCAGTCTTAGGATGCCATCATGAACCGCTCCCACCCCCCTTTCCGCATTCCCCACCCGGAACCCTGCTGGGCCGACTGGAGTCACTGCCCCTGACGGCCTGAGGGGTGCTGCAGGGCAAGGAGTAAAGGTATCCTTTGCTGCTGGACCTGCCAGGGCAGGAGTCAAAGGGCTTCTGTCTCCCAAAGGGAAACAAGGGAGAAGATCTCCTTCAGGACAGTTGGAAGCACTTAAAACAAACATAGAGGATTCTAAATTTTAGAATTTAAAGTGGGTGACCCCACCTATGGGGGTCCAGAGCTATATGAGTATTTGAAAATAAGAGAGCCAGAATTACCCAAGACCATCCAGCTCATTTTGCCCCTCCTCCGACCCACCAGCCCCATAGCCCCTCCCATCGTGGCTCCAGCCACAGTGGTTCCCAAAACACGCTGTCACCAGATCATTCATTCTTGCATTTTCAGAGAACAGCACTGGACAAGGAGGTGGGGAGTTTCCCAGTCCTCGCAGTGTCCAGCCCCATGATCTGGGGAAGACTTTCAACTTGTCCAGTCTGGAATTTCCCCATTAGGCAAAAATCCATAGGGGTATTATGTTGGGTGATCATTTAGGTTCCTTTTATCTCTGAATATCTGGATTTAACCATTCCTGTTTCTGTACAAGGCAAGTCCTAACACATTTATTTCACCTCCGTTCAAACTACAGCCCCGACTGCCAATGGTCACACGGAGGAGAATACGGGAAAAGCTTCAGGCTCTCTCCAGCTCAGAATCTCCCTCTGGAGTAAGAAGTCTTGCAGTGCAGCGGCCAAGGCTCTGGGTTATCAGAACTGAATGTGATCTCCTTCTAACATGCTAGCTGTGAGCTCAGGTAGGCTACAGAACGTCTCTGGGCCTGTTTCCTCATTCTGTAAAGTGGGGATACTGACTACACCTTCCTAATAATATTACACTAACAGGGGATACTTGAGACTCTGCTTGTATGGTGCTTTGTAGACTTTCATTGGAAAGCTGGAGAGAAAGGCTTTGCAAACAAAGTTTTCTTTAAAAAAAGAAATGGGGCTTCCCTGGTGGCGCAGTGGTTAGGAATCCGCCTGCCAATGCAGGGAACACGGGTTCGTGCCCCGGTCCGGGATGATCCCACATGCCGCGGAGCGGCTAGGCCCGTGAGCCACAACTACTGAGCCTGCGCGTCTGGAGCCTGTGCTCCACAACAAGAGAGGCCGCAACAGTGAGAGGCCCGCGCACCGCGATGAAGAGTGGCCCCCGCTTGCCACAACTAGAGAAAGCCCTCGCACAGAAACGAAGACCCAACACAGCCAAAAATAAATAAATAAATAAATTTATAAAAAAAAAAAAAAAGAAATGGATGGTGATACGAAAACACAAGTCATCATCTGTGCATTTCTTTTTGTGGTTGGCCTGTGATGGGGCTCTCAGGGTCGGCCCCGCCCACCTCACTAAAGGTCACTCAAGCCCAACCCTTCCTAGCACTGAAGGGGCAGGGGAAAGTGACAGTGTTTTCACTCGTCGTAGGAGACACCAGGAAAAGGACCTAGGGATGCACATAAATTATGGGAAATCCTGAAACAAGCAGAGAATATAGGCCAGGATGAAATCTTCATAGATTTAGTTCAAAGAGTGAAATAAGTTGTTAATTTTTCACAGCCTTATTTCAGCTCCAGAAATCCAGACTCCTCTAAGAATCTGTCTGTTGCAAAGACTCCAGGAAAGAGGAAAAGTTAGAGGCCAAGCACAAAAGGCCACCTCTGTGCAAAGCCCCCATCTGCCAGCTTTCCACTCTGCAGCACCGGAAAGCTGGCGCCCTCCAGGGCCCTCTGCACTCCACCTCCTTCCCTGTGGGTTGGGGCAAGCTCCTGCATTTTTTTTTTTTTTAATCTTTATTGGAGTATAATTTCTTTACAATGGTGTGTTAGTCTCTGCTTTATAACAAAGTGCATCAGCTATACGTATACATATATCCCCATATCTCCTCCCTCTTGCATCTCCTTCCCACCCTCCCTATCCCACCCCTCTAGGTGGTCACAAAGCACCGAGCTGATCTCCCTGTGCTATGCGGCTGCTTCCCACTAGCTATCTATTTTACGTTTGGTAGTGTATATATGTCCATGCCACTCTCTCACTTTGTCCCAGCTTACCCTTCCCCCTCCCCATATCCTCAAGTCCATTCTCTAGTAGGTCTGTGTCTTTATTCCCGTCTTACCACTAGGTTCTTCATGACCTTTTTAACCAGCCGTTTCTCCTGCTTGGTTCTGGGTATTTGAACAAGGCTCCTTTTAATAGAAGAAGCCTTTGAATGCTTTGCTTGAGCAGTAAGTCCTGCTGTAAAAACAGGGCAGGCGAGTCTTCTAAACAAGTTCTTAAGAGGAGTATAAACAACGTTGACAACAGCCCTTTGCTTCACTCCACAGGTTACCCCGCAGCTCTTGGAAATAAAAACATATTTCACCTCTTCCAGGAGAACACGCCTTAAGAGGGGAAAGCACCACTGGTGCCCTGGCTCGGGGAGCAGGTAGTAGCGTCAGCGGGATTCTGACGAGGGAGGTTGCCCACCCTGCCTTGTTCGGCCTGTTGCCTCCCCCAATGGGGGTGACGGCAGCACTTAGCCACACTCTTCTGGCTCCAGAATTCTACAGGACACTGCTTTCCTTCTGGTTTTTTAATGGCCACTTCAAGAGGAAGTACTGACATGGTTAAGACTATGGGTTTTGCAGCCCTGGCTATGGGTTTGAATCTCAACTCTGTCACTCACTAGCTGCTTGACTCACTTTCTTCAACTGTAATATGGAAATGATGGTAATAATAGCTTACTATGTTGATACATTTAAAACATTTACAATGCTTAGAAAGGCTCAATAAATAAATAGCTTTTTTTTTTTTCTTGGCCTCACCACGCAGCTTGCGGGACCTTAGTTCCCCGATCAGGGATCAAACCCTGGGCCCCGGCAGTGAAAGCGCTGAGTCCTAACTACTGGACCACCAGGGAATTCCCAATAAATAGCTGTTATTGCTTGAAAAAAAAAAGCTGTCTCTATCTTCCCCTCATTGGAAGGGAATTCAGGAGAATTCTAAGGGGAAAATTGTCATCTCCTTGAAAGCAAGGACCATGCTTGACTCTTCATCTCCCAGCCAACCGAGCATAGGGCCTGGCCATGTTGGTCCTCAATGTGTGGCTTTTGGATGAGTAAAAAGGGTGGGAGGATAATTGTAGACATCTGTCTTTATAGGGCAGTTCCAATGACACTTGGGGACACATTCATGGCAGTGTAAGGGCTGGGTTCCCTTCCAGAAAGAGAGGACAGACTGTAGTTCACAGCACATCCCTGGACCTGAGAACCTGATTCTTGGCATGGAAAACCTCTTGTTCCCAGAGTCCAGCAGATTCTGAAATGGAGCAGAGGAGATTTTCAAGAGCTCCATGCCCTGTGCAAGCTGCCAAGGGAGAACTAGGTGCCTGCTCCTTCTGGAAGGCAGGAAGGAGAGCAAGGGATGGAACTGAAAGTGAAAGGATCAACACACACACACACACACACACACACACACACACACACACACACGGAGTCTGAGCTCACAGAGGCATTTAATTGTATCCAGGTGAGTACATTTGAATTTATTATGCTACAGTTTTCGGAAAGTACCATTTTAAGTTAGGAACATATCCTAAAACATGGGAACAAAGGAAATTAGCTCTATAAGCAGCAGACCTCAACCAAATTCAGCTTCTTTTCTTCCTTTCACATTAGATCTGTCAAGATAATGGGCAAAAGCTCCCATCATCCTCTCTCCTATCACCTGTGCACATGTATTCACGAGGCTAGGGATGGTCAAAATGATCCGGACTGTACAAACCATGGGATGACATTTCTAAACACGGCAGTACTCTCTCACCCTTCCACTGTTCTCTCAGCAATTGACTTATTCCTTAAACTGTACAGTTCCTGAACCTTCCAGGGGCTGCATGAAGCTACTGGTGCTGATTTCTGTGGAAAGCTCTCTTCAGTGCCCGTAGAAACTAGAGGAGGACAGAGCAGTCTAGGTACTGCTGTAACGCAAAAGACGTCACTTCCCCGGGATTATGGAGGCCTCAGCCAAAATAAAGAGGAAAATGTGTCAGAGAAGAAGGGTTGTGGGGACAACATCTATCGATTACCTGCCATCACAATAGTCCTGACACTAGGCCTTGAAATGGGTGTTATCACACCCCTTTTACAGGTGAGGAAACTGAGGCCAGTGAGGAACATCTTTCTTATTTCTCCTAAATTATACTAATCTTTCAAAGATTAGTTCTATTTTAAAGAAAACAGTATGCTAGAGCCAGATGTGACTTTAAGAGGATCTAACTCAGACCCACCTGAGAGTTGAGGTGGCCGAGGTGGTGTGGCTTGGGACCCACCCAAGGGACCCAAGCAGCTGATGCTGAATAGGAGGGAGAACCCGGGTCTCCCAGCCCTCACTACTGGGACCTCTTACTCTTTCCATTGTTCGAGATCATAAATGTGCGGCTTCCATCGTGCCTCTGCTTAATGCAAATGAAAGCATCGCTTGTTTTCCTTCACCAAGGAGGGTCTGGATCAGCACATTTCTTCTCTCCCCTGGTAGATACAGTATGAGAACACTCACTATGGGCTCCAGCAGGGTGACCACCAGCTTCCTCTGTCTCTCTCATCAAATTCAGCTCTCCTTTCGATTTCTCTCAGCTGGTGTATGAGTAGAAATCATTACTAGCAGAATTCAAGCTTCTGCTTGTTGAAAACTTCCTACTTGCTCCTATGCTACGAGCTTTCTATTTATTCTAATTCAGCCCTCATGCCTACCCTGCTGGCTCAATATTATCATCAGAACAGCTAAGAGACTTGCCCAAGTTCATTCAGCTAATAAATGCCAGAGCTGAGATTCAACTCCAGCTGAACATGCTGCCTGGATCATTACTATCTCCTCGAGAGACGCTGCACTGCGATCCCTTTTACTTCGCACGTTGTCCTCACTGTTTCAAAGCAGCGCCGCCCACCAGCGCACCCCACCCCCGGTTATGCACATTCTAAACTGTCTCTCACTTGCTCTATCCCGTGGTCCCTCGCAGGCCCCCGCACCCATCACCCCAAGGAAGGGACTTCCTGAGAACCCACGGCTGAACCAAAACCCAATTAGGCCAATGCTAGAAATCCAAGTTACAATGCTATTTAACAACCCAACGACTCCCTCTTATCCTCAACATTTTCCCTTTCCTCGCTTTGCTGCCTTCCAGTTTTCCCCGCTGGTCACAAAACCCCTCATGTCGAAGCTGACCATCTTTTTCTGACCTCCGGGACTCAATAAGGCCCCAATCCTCAGTCTTCAATGGTCCTGTCCAATATCGTTTTACCTCCTTTCTCCTAGATGTTTTGCTCTTTCGATTCTGTTCTTTTCACTCAATCCTCTGACCGACTGACTTCCTGGTTCTTCTTTCCGTCTTCAGAGTAAAGTCCAAATGCTCACCTTTCCAGCCGTGACTCCTCCTACCCCCTTTCTACCTCCCCTTGCCCTGGTTTCTTGTGTTGTCTGGCATCTCCAGACTCTCCACTCTCACCAGACCAGACCTTTCCCTGTGACACCTGGGTGCCTGAACTCTTGCTGTTTCCTTCGCCCGAATAACATTCTTCCCTTATCCACCTGGCAAACTCCCACAGAGCCTAAGGCCCGTCTCAAAGGCACATGTCACGTACCATTTAATAAACCAATGCTCAATAAACACAGGTGAAACAGAGTGGAATCATTAGTATCACATTATGTGGAGTTTGTTGATTCAGGAAAAGGAGCAATGCAGTGGCCTCAGGTTCTTTCTCTGTAGTAGGCATTGATGTTGTCACCAGGACAGGCTGTTCCAGAGAAAGGTCCAAGGGCCCCTTGGTCCTTCCCAGGAAGCCCCCTGTCCTCACCCCCAGGCTGTCTGAAGCCCACCTCCCACGTGGCCCCGGTGCCCCCCATACCTGAGGAACTTGTTGAGGTCCCCGTGCTTCATGTACTCAAAGACCATGATGAGAGGATCACCCTCCACACAGACGCCATAGAACTTGACGATGTGTTCGTGCTGGAGGTTGGTCAGCAGCTCGGCCTCGCGGTGGAAGTCCTTGCGTGCATTGTCACTGGCATCTTTCAGCGTCTGGGGACCAGGGGCAGAGGGGAGAAAACCAACACAGCTTAGACTGAGGGCGTGAGAGGGAAGCTGCGTTGAGAGGAATTCCTTTAGGGGGCTTTGAGGTTCCTGGATGGGAAGGGCATTCATCTCATGTATCACACAAAAGATTGAAAACTAGCCTAATTCCTGAGGAAATAATGTTTGTACGAATTACTGAGGAAAAGTTCCTTCTGGGTATGCAAAGGTTTAGTTTATGAAGGATTTACATAGATGTTCTTTCATTAAGTGACAGACATGAACTTTTTATAAGATATTGAATATAGTTCCCTGTGCTATACAGTAGGTCCTTGTTTATCTATTTTATATATAGTAGTGTGTATCTGTATCTGTTAAACCCAAGTTCCCAATTTATCCATCTCCCACCTCCTTTCCCGTTTTGTAACCATAAGTTTGTTTTCTATGTCTGTGAGTCTATTTCTGTTTTGTAAATAAGTTCATTTGTATCATTTTTTAGATTCCACAAATATTTGTCTTTCTCTGTCTGACTTCACTTTGTATGATAATCTCTAGGGCCATCCATATTGCTGCAAATGGCATTATTTCATCCTTTTAAAGGGCTGAGTAATATTCCATTGTACATACGTACCACTTCTTCTTTACCCATTCATCTGTCAATGGACAGTTAGGTTGCTTCCACGTCTTGGTTATTGTAAATAGTGCTGCTGTGAACACTGGGGTACATGTGTCTTTTAGAATTAGAGTTTTCTTCTTTTCCAGATATATGCCTAGGAGTGGGATTGCAGGATCATATGGTAATTCTATTTTTAGTTTTTTAAGGAACCTCCATACTGTTCTCCATAGTGGCTGTACCAGTTTACATTCCCACCAACAATGTGAAGGGTTCCCTTTTCTCCATGTCCTCTCCAGCATTTATTATTTGTAGACTTTTTGATGATGGCCATTCTGACTGGTGCAAGGTGCAGACATTAACTTTTTATCACCTTCATCCTTTTTAACCCTGGTCCCAATTACTACCTCGGACATCTCTCCCATTTGGGGGCTGGTTGTACTTTCTAGGCTGCTCTGCACACCTCGCCTCTGCTCATATAACTTTTGTAAAGCTTTATATTATGGAAATATTCAGTAGAGAGAAGATCATAATGACCCCTCATGTACCCATCTTCCAGCTTCAACGGTGATCACTTTGCCAGTCTTTACTATGTAAGTTCTCCAAAAAGCCTTCCCCAACTTGTGCCCACACACACTGCTGGCTCAGAAAACATCCTTGCCAGTGAGCTCAAGAAGGCCAGTCATGCTGCCACAAAGACAATGTCCAGGAGCATGCCAGCTGGCCTCTGGTGCCTCTAGTTCTCTGCTCACCCACCACGGTGTCACAGCAGGGCACAGCTGGCATCTGTTGGTGCCACGCACACATGCTGAGCTCCTGTCCTGTGTCAGTCACTGACCAGAGCTGCGGTGACATCAAGAAGACAATGACCCAAACAGGGGCCTCAGACATTCATGAGCAAATAGGGTGATAAATCACAATGATAATTCAAGCTCCAAACACAATGCCTGAATGAACTGGCTCCCCTGTATCTCTGTACAGCTTGATATCTTGACATGCCTGTCTTGAAACTTATGCTTCCACCTTATGAAATGTCTGCAGCTGCCCAAATGACACGGACCATGCCCCCCTGCCCCTGCCCATGTTCATCCCTCTGCCTGGGATGCTGACTCGGCCAGGGTCACTGGTGTTGGAGGTTGAATAATGCCCCTCCCCAAAGGTATCCGCATCCTAATCCCTGTAACTTATGAATATGTTACCTAACATGGCAAAGGGACTTTTTTATAAATTTATTTATTTATTTATTTTTTGGCTGTGTTGGGTCTTTGTTGCTGCATGAGAGCTTTCTCCAGTTGTGGAGAGTGGGGGCTACTCTTTGTTGCAGTGTGCAGGCTTCTCACTGCGGTGGTTTCTCTTGTTGTGGAGCACGGGCTCTAGGTGCTTGGGTTTCAGCAGTTGTGGCACATGGGCTCAGTAGTTGTGGCTCACGGGCTCTAGAGCACAGGATCAGTAGTTGTGGCGCACGGGCTTAATTGCTCCTCGGCATGTGGGATCTTCCTGGACCAGGGCTCGAACCCGCGTCCCCTGCATTGGCAGGCAGATTCTTAACCACTGCGCCACCAGGGAGCAAAAGGGGCTTTGCAGATATGATTAAGGATCTTGATGTGAGGAAATGAGCCTGGATTATTCGAGTGGGACCCAATGTCATCATAAACAAGGGTCCTTATAAGAGACCAGCAGGAGGGGCAAGAGAAAGAAGCTATTAGGATAGAAGCAGAGGTCAGAGAGGAGAGAAGATGCTGTGCTGCTGGCTTTGAAGAAGGAAGAAGAGGCCATGAGCCAAGGAATGTGGGCAGCTCTAAAAGCTGGAAAAGGCAAGAAAACAAACTCTACCCAGACCCTCCAGAAGGAGCCAGGACATCTTGACTTTAACTAAGTAAACTGATTTCAGACTTCTGCCTCCAGAACTGTGAGAGAAATAATTTGCGTTGTTTAGGCCACTGAGTTTGTAGTAGTTTGTTACAGCAACCATAAGAACTAATACACCTGGCTAACACTTAGCAGTCCTCCAAGACTGCACTTGGCCATCACCTTTCTGAGAAACGTTCGCTGACCCCCTCATCATTGTCACATCCCCACGGCCTGGCCTCCCAGGCTAGGTTGGATGACCCTTCTAGGTACACCTCGTACCCACCTCTATCATATTGCCAGCCACAGTACATTCTCACTGCGTGTTTATTTGCTTACCTCTGGTGTATATGGTGAGCTTCTTGACACAGGGACTGTGCCTTCCACCTCTGCACTGCTGGCATTGGGCACGGCGCCAGGCACATGGCAGGTATTCAAGATTTATTTGTGCAATGAGCCAGGGTTTAAACCTGGACCTTTTGATGCGAAGCTAGAACTCCTCCCCTTTGGGTACCATAGTGTGAGGATCTGCCTTTGACTAAAAGGAGAACACAGACTTTGGCTCTGCTCTGGACCTCTCTGAACTCTGATTTTCTCTTCTGTAGGGTGAGGGTAACAATATCATCTACTTCACAGGGTCCCTGGGAGGATTGGATGAGATAGACTAAGTTGAGATGCCTCCCAGGCTCCCTGGTACAGACAGATATTTGGGAGATTTGAATTTGAAACTCCAACCAAGTTGCATTCAATTTGCTCACACTAGGATCCAAGAAGGCCAAAAGGTGCATGGATAAGGCTGGGGGCCAGCCCAAGGCATGAAAGTGCCCCTGAGTCTGCCACTGGTTCCCTCCTGAAATCCCTTGAAGCCTGCAGAATTTTCTCAGAGATCCAGTCTTTTTATGCAGGGGCTCCTCTGAGTCACTGAGATAGCTTATTTCTATGGCCTTGGTCCATCTTTAACAGTGTGTTGGAGAAGGCAAATGAAATTTTCAGGTCATTATCACAAAGCATGAACAAATTCTGCATGTAAATTTTCTTCTCAAGTTTCAGCTATGTAGTGTTGACTCAAGAATGCTAAATTGTGTGTGTGTGTGTGTGTCTGTGTGTCTGTGTGTGTGTGTGTTAGAGAAAGAGGTGGGGGGATGTCAGACAGTGGGGTAGAGTGGGAAAGAAGATAGGATTTTCACTGGGGAGGCACCAAACTGAAAGACTTAACAAGCATTTCATATTTCCATTTCCTCAAAGCAAAATCCTATGGGAAGAGACTCCACTCTTAGTGCAATGTTAAAAACTGTGCTTCAGTAACATTTTTGAATTTAGGAGAGGAGATTTCACTATTCATGGGACAAATGCATTTCACAAACCTGGCCTCATCCTATGTGCCCATCCATTTTTACATGTCTTTTTCTAAATTATAATCCAATTCTATTTTAAGAGATTCAGAAAATATGGCGGTAACGAGTTGGGCAAAATCATCTTCTGAATTTGGCACTCGAAGGACAGAATTTTTCTAAGGGTGGAACCATAGCCAGACAGCAATCAGAAGCTGGAAAAATCCTGCTATCAACCCTATTTATAGAATTCATCTCTGTTTTAGCACCATGGCTGATTGTGTCCCTTGGCAATGGACATGAGACGGCAGCATCCCTCACTGACAACTCCCTCCACTGAAGTTTCATTCTGACAGGCGTATTTGCCCCATCACTGAGCATTGCTATTTTCTTATTCCTAGTGTCTGCTTTGTAGCTTCATTTCTTCTTATTCCTGGTGAATTTCCTGACACTCTAAAGATGCCATCCTTTCTGAAGATATTCTCAAGGGAGAGGTCTTATCCTGAGCTGCAGCGAGTTGCTGCCTGGAATACACATTGAGTCAGAGTTGGAAGAGTGGATTAGCATGACATAAAGTCAAGCACAGAACTGAGAAACTAGTGAAAGTAAAATAGAAGTAAGAAAATAAAAACAAAAGGAAGCTTAACATTCGTCTGAAATGCTTCCACAGAATATTAAGGCTAATGGGAAGCTGGTAGGGGAGGCAAGAACACTTATTTGAAATCATTGGTGTGATTGGATGTTGTGAGCCATGACAAATGATTGTGCATTTCAAAGTATAGGTGGTTTAGGAGGCACAAGGTAACACGAAGATTGTGTCCTTTTTAAAATACTGATGTCATATTCTTCTCCTATACTTTTTAGAGAACATAGAAACAGAGTTAAGGTGAAAGAGAAAAAAAAGAAGAGATTATTATGGCAAAACCTCACAATGCCCAATGCACACCACTGTGCTTAAAGCAGAGAGGGAAATGAGTAAACCCTCCTACGAGGCAACCAAGATGGATAAGAATGTTTGTCAACATGCCTAAGCTCTTCTGGGTCAAGACCTGTTGCTAATGGAGACTGTTTACTCTTCTGATATCTTCTAGACCTGCACTGTCCAGTATGGTAGCCAATAGCCACATGTGGTTAGTGATCATCTGAAATACGGTCCAAATTGAGATGTGTGTAAAATACAGATTTCAGATTCTGGAAACTTGGTATGCATGAAATACCTCATTAATATTTTTAGATTAACAGTATATTGAAATGATGATATTTTAGATAGGTTGAATTAAATAAAACACATCAATACAATGAGTTTCATCTGTTTCTTTTTACTTTTTAACGTGTGGACTATGAAATTTTAAAACAGAAATATGGCTTGCTTTTGTGGTCCACGTTATACTTCTATTGGACAGACCTGTTCTATAAAAGTCACCTTAGTAAGCTATTAATGGGTCAACCTACTTCTTGGGAATGTTGGAAAACAATGCTAAACTGAAATAGAGTTAAGGCAGACACCCTCCTTATAAGGTCCTTACAGGCAATGATTATGCAAGTATTTAGGGTAAGCCATAGTCACGAGGCTATGTGATTCTTCTAACTTACAGGGTCCTCTCTAAAGAAAAGTAGAGGAAGCTTCTAACCAATGCTTACAAAAGTGAACTTTTGAGGAGTATATTGTAATAAATTCAGAGATAGAAAGAGCTTGATAGAAATAAAATCTTAGAAACTAGGAAGAATGTAGGAGCTGTCTCCCCAACATTCCTACAAATGTAAAAGCTAATTAGATGACTGTATAAAAACAGTAATGATCACACACACACTCAGATAGTGCTCGCTGTACTAGAAAGCAACACTCTGTGTAACTTTGCAGTTACATATGATTGACTGCAAAGGCCAGTCTATCATATGTAACTGGACTTTGCAAGGACTTTAATTATATACCAAGTGCCAGAGTCAAATACAAGATTCATAGCCAGGATGTTGACTGCTGCTATGTTTATTTTCACAATGGTGCTCTCATGGTTCCAAATCTAACAAGCCAACCATCCAATGGGAAACATGAGGTTAATTTCTAATTCGTATACTTTAAAATACTTGCAATAATTTGGGGGATAAAATTAATGGTTTGTGCATGTATATTACATCAAGTTGCATATTACAAATGCTAAATCTTTGAAAAATGGGAAACTAATTCATAGCAACTGTCACATTAGAGAAATATTGACTCAAAAGAGTGAATCAGAAGTTGGCCTCCGACATGCACAACTGCAAGATATTTACAGGCTTTAAATATGCTAGCATACAATTGACTGAGACAATTCCACTAGATAGAAAGGAGCTGGTAGATCACAGTAGACCATGACTCGATTACGAGTTCTGCTGTCATGTTAATTAAAAAGCAGCCCATCTATCACAATGCACATGTTCTAGAGATACAGAGGAGTGAAATGAATACTCCAGCTATTTTGGTATCAGATGAGACCTCATTAGAGTGAGATGCACTGCTTGTTTTCAGCATTTCTGAAAAGATGTGGATAAATTGGAGAAAAGCCAGAAAAAAAGGGTTAACAGGACAAATTAACAAGACAAAAAACAGATCTCCCATCAAAGGTTAAAAGTTGAAGTTACTGGGAAAGGGACATTGATGGAGAAACTTAATAATGGGGGCCCACCGTAACAAGTACAAGAGGGATTCTGACACGGAAAATGTTACTGTCCATCCTACAGCACATGTGGATGTGCACGTACACACACACACACAAGCACATGCACTCACACATGCGCCAGGGAAGAATGCACTTCCACTAAAGGACATAGAAATCTATTAAGCAGTGCCCGGACCATAAAGATGATTAAGCCTTTTAACAAGCCACTGTTCAAAGTTCTACCATTTCTGTTCCCAGAAACTTGTAAAGATGGAATTGATAGTACTTTCTGCAACATTATATTCTGTTAAGGAATACAAACAATTTTTTTAGGGCAACACTGACAAATGTTCTCTTAAATACACTAACCTTGTCATCATCAATTTCTATTTTGTGGGAACAGGGATTTCACACACCAATTTAAATGGAGAAATGGAGGGGGGCACGGGAGGAGGAAGGAATGGTTGAGAGACTTCACAGTTAATCAAGATGTGAGGACTGATGTGACAACTATCAGTAGAAAATAAAAAGAAGGAAGGAAAGGAAGGAAAGGAAGGAAGGGAGGGAGGGAGGGAGGGGTGATGGAAGGAAGGAAGGAAGGAAGGAAGGAAGGAAGGAAGGAAGGGAGGGAGGGAGGGAGGAAGGGAGGAAGGGAGGAAGGAAGGAAGGAGGGAAGGAAGGAGAGGAGAAAGAAAATAGCCATCTGTCTTAAAAATAAACTTGCCTGGGGAAAGCATTTGAATCGATGAACTCTGGACGCTCTTTCTCATTTACAAATTGCTTCCTTGTTCCAGACTGAAGGATAAACTGTCTTTTTCGAGGTCTCCTACTGCCCTTACACATATTCTGAGACAACTGGCTCTAGTTGCTTCTGGCCCATAAGTGGCCTCGCCTGTGTCACATGACCACCTTGGATGCTTGGACCGCAGGCAGGTGCCTGGTAGGAACACTGACTGGAGTAACTGGATGCATGGCATTTCCTTCTTAAGGAACCTGAAGGTGAGTAATAGAGACCGTGGGAGCAGCAGTGGGCAGGAGGCAGCAGCCCAGTGCTAGGGAACAGCGGAGGGGAGAGACAGCTGCGCCACACCAGCAGGGAAGCCTGGAGGAGAGCCCTAGTGCCTCCTGCGAGGATAACAAAGGGACCGTCCTAAGGGCCAGCTCAGATCCTGGTGAGCTTCTGGATCCCAGCTGCTTCATTCACAGTGAGGCCCAGTGGTCCTGCAGGTCCTATTTGAGTCATTCATCTTTCAGTTTTTCCTGTCAGATCTCTTTCCCCTGTCCTTTTGTTTAGCATCTCTAATATTCTTTCAGAGAACCCATGCCTCCTTACATTTGGTCCATGGGTGTGGGTAGAGCTGACCTCATCTTCCATTTGCAAGGATATGCATGTGACCCAGGCCTAGATAATCAGAACATTCTATTCCCTTGGCTGGAGGGCCTGGTGAAACAACTCAAGACAAGCCAATACGAGTTGGCCCTTCGACTTTTGCATAATTGTTGGGAAAGAAGAGCTCTCTTTTGGGTTGCTAGGATGGCCGCATCTAAGCCCAGAGCCACTGCTGCTGAGTCTTTAGCATAGTGTGGGGAGAACCTGCCAGAGAATACAGTCAGCAGAGAAGAAAGCAGAGCCAGGAGATGGAGAGAGAGAGAAAGAGAGAAAGAATTGCTGATGCCCTGGATCTTTCAGTGCCTGAAGCTAGAGCACCAGCAGCAAGGTCTTCCAGTAGCTTGGGCAAATACATTCCCTTTTCTGCTTAAACCAGCTTGAGTTGGGTTTTCAATGAATATTATATTGCTCTTATTATCAAAGCCGATTAAGGTATTTTGCTTGTATCCTCCTGAGGCCAAAGCACTCATCCGGAATCATTTTCCTTATTTCCACCTATTCCCTTGAATTACATTTCTACCCAGGAAAACATGAAAATCTCTCTCATCATTATACACAAATAAGCACAACTACACACTCCTTTGTATTACTTGATAAGTGGTATTATGTTGAATTTCCTCAGTTTGGTTTATTAGGGCACGTGTAGAATTCAGTAAGTGAAAACGTGGTGCTCAGTGGGCATGGGGCTGGTGAGGAGGTCGGAGTTTTAGTCCTAGGTCTGACATTAAGTGATCTCATTCAAACTATGTAAGTTTGGATGGGTCATTTATCTTCTCTGGACCTCGTTGGCAAAATGCATGAGTTAAGCTAAAGAATTTCAATAATAGCTCTATATATCTGCACAGTGATTCAATCATTTCTAAAATGATTTCTCATTAGATTATATCATATATATATATATATCTCATGAAATTATTTCTTACCTAGAAATGCTAACTGCCAATTATTTACATTTTCAAAAGTCTATTATTTCAATAGCCCATCCATCCATCCATTCAACAAGCATTTATTGCCTGCTACTACATATTAGGCAATGTGCTAAAAGGCATGGTTCCTACCCTCAAAAATATGTCACTCTAATGGAGAAGATAGATACTCATGTCATTGATTAAATATACCCACGAATACACATATAATTAACAACCTTGACGTATGCTGTAAAGGACAAGTACAGATGCCTTAATACATGGAACTGGGAGTTCTGACCTAGACAGGGGAGCAGCAAGGGGAAGTCTCCTTGAAGGAGCAACTCTAGCTGAGAGCTGATGGGTGAGTGGGAGCTGTGTGGCGCCGAGGCTGCGCTGGGGCCCTCCAGGCCCGGGCATAGCCACAGCGTGTTGGATACTACTTTGGGCTGGCTCAGGTAACATGCCACAGGGTGTATCAGTCAACTCTGCCAAAACGCTTGCATCATTTCCTCTGTTGTTGACAAGCGAATATTCAGAAACATGAAAAACAAAAAGCCTTCATTAGATGCTAAAGAAAGTGCCTGCTGAACTCAGATGTCACCATTTTGCATCTCGCCAAGTCTTCCTGTGCAGAATCTCTGACTCGCTTTAACTTACACCTTGAGGAAGACACTCAAATTCTCTGGGTCTTGGATTTGCCATTTATAAAACATGGGGCTTGGATTATAGATTATAGATATGATTCCTAAGGCCTCTCTTGTGTTCAGCATTTTCTGTTTCTAGAAGTACACCTGAGTTAGTGGAGAGGGGGAAGAGAGGCCATGAATCCTACAAAGCCCACTTGTGGCTATATTTAAAAAATGAAAATTAGCGCACATTCACAGCACAAGGAAAGGTTGTAGGAATTGTAGCTATTGAAATGCAGGTTGGATGGAGCCAAAATTAGTTAACGCATCCACAGCTAATGCAGGGAAATGGTGATGCAGTGTTTCCTTGGCAATTGAGTTACTTAAAGGTAAAGGAACTCATTTTGATCAAAGACCGGTTTCTCTGCTTCTCATTCTCTCTGTGGGTTCTTCAGTTGTCATTCAGAGGAAAGGGACAAATCCATTTCACTAAAAAACAAAGGTCATCCCAAAAATCAAGAAAAGGGCAATCCGGCTGGATCCAAACAAGCAGATACTCTAATGGGAGAGGCCTGTTCAGCCTCCCATGCGCCCTTGAGGGGCTTGCGCATGCCTTAGGATCGCTCCCACTTTAAACTGGCTTCTGTGGATCCCTCAAACCTTAAGTCATTTGGGGCAAGTGATGCCAGAATTTACAGGAACCTGATGTCTGTCAGTCTGAATGCAAAACCTTGGATTTCAAACCAGTCAGTTCCTTCTAGAGAAGGAAAAAGGACAATAGCTGCTATTTCTTAGCATGCATAATCAATGCTGCAGGGTTGCTAGGCAACAGGCAGGAAGACCGTCAAACATCCCTGGGTGCCTCCAATGGAGGAGGAGTAGCCCTGGCAGCCATTCCTCAGAGGTGAAGGGCTATGCAGGCCCTGGAGGCCACGTTCAGTTTGTCTCAGTCCTTTAAAAAAAATCCCTTTATTGTGGTCAGGATGGAACCATAGACATTTTCCTCCCAGGCTTATTAGATAGTCTTTGAATACACTTTCAATTGGCCCACACGCCTAAAAATGAGCAGATCAGGCTGGTGAGAGGCAGCTCTATGAAAGGTTCATGTGTTTTTCTGACCCAATTCATCCCGGAGCCCGTGAAAGATCGGACTTGTTTCTTCCGTGGCTGTAGCCTCTGGATCCCAGAAACTTAAAATGGGCCTCCTCTCTGAAGCTTGAAATCATTCTGGCCAATGTAAGCAAAGCCTCTGATTTCAACAAAAGTTCACATTCAAGGTCATCGAGATGAGATTTCTTAGCTGTGCGACCTTGAAGTTGAAATGAATTTTTAAGCTGTAGATATTTTGTTCTCTCTACTTGAGATAAAGGGACAAATTTGCTTGGTTTTGTTTTTGTTTTGTTTTTCAGCAGTGTTGATTAAAGAGCAAACGCTCATCGCGGGTCGTTAATTTATAAACATTTATTTGGCAAAGCCAGGAGGTTTATGCGGACTAGGGCCTGGGTCGGAGTCGGGGGTGGGATTAGGGCTATGACTGAGATTTAAACCAGAAAGAAGCCTCACTGGCAGTAGTGATGGGAAGCATGCTGTGGGCAGAACAACTGGCTACACATTGCTGACGCTGGCTGATCCTTCATCATTATGAGCCCAAGCCCTGATATCCTGTTTTAGCACTAGTTTGGAAGGAAATGTAGCATCTGAGTTGAGGGCGCCGTGGAGTTAGTCTCCTTAAGGACACTGCAAGAAGTACACCGGACCAGGAGCGGAATTAGGAGTGATACGGAAATGAAAGGCAATACCCACTGAGAAATTCTGTGAGTCTATCTCTTTATCAGGCTGAGGTCTTTCAGCTATTCCTACACTGTCCTCTAGGTTTCCCTAATCTCCCAGGATTTTCTCACATTCAAAGATTTCACCTTGTGACCCCATGAAGTGAATTTCTGAAGGCCTGACTTAGCTCCCTGGATGGCCTCCAAATATCAGTGGGAAACATGGCCCCAGGGCCTTCAATCTCCCTGCCTATGACACACGCTAGACTAGGCTTATATGTTCCCTAAGTGTCTTCCAGCTCTAACCTTGCATCAGGCTATGAATCTACAATAACAGAGGCACCTTTCAGTCCCATTTTTCCAAAGGGGGGAAAAAAGATAGCAGCAGAAGAAAGCAAAGACTGCAGATATAACACTGCCAAATGTTCTGAACATTTTGTGCTTTAAAAAATAACAAACTTTTTGAGTAAATGAAAGAAAAGAGGAAGGAATTGCAGCAGCAGGAATTAAACATCCTCAGCATCCCCTCAGGATTCTCACTTTACACCACTCACCCCACTTAACCTCACATCTCTCTAGCATCTCCCTTCCCCTCTTCTCTACTCTGTCTCACTCCCCTCCTCCATCTACCTATCTTAGAGATGATGTTTATTTGATGGATATTACATTGCTCATCCCTAGAAAGGTCTGTCCTTTATTCACCCCAAAGTGGAGCTTTTTAGGAGCCTTTGCTGAGAGTCTAAGAGTAGCCGTGCCACTCGGCTTAGTTACTTTTGATGACAAGGAAAGCAAATACGCAGCGTTTCATCCAGATGAACTTTAACAGAAACTGTGTTTAGTCTGCAGGTTGGGGAAGTTCAAGAATCATTTTGTTTCTCTCCTCTGTTACCCATTACACGTATATTGAAGTATTTTAAGGCTAAGTACAACAGTAATGGAATACATGTCTCATTTTTAAAAAGTTGTCCTGGTTATAATGAGTAAATAAATGCCATTTGTACAAATATTCTGTGTTTGGCCAAACAAACAAACAAATAAAAACCCAAACTCAATCATGTTAGGCCAAGAAGTTACATTTTATTACATTAGCCATGTCCGTATTCATTTGGCATTTAATTCATTTTATAAACATATGCCTTTTTTAAGTGTTTTACATATATTATACCTTGGTGAGTTGTTTTTTCGTAATTTTGACAATGCATGTGTAAAAGATATGCTGAAGTCTTTTGTGCTATTTATGTTGATTCTTGTGATTTAGAGAGCTCAGTGGAAATTTTAGCCCTTTCAATAATGTTTATCTTATTGAAGAACAGGTCTCCTTTTTTGAGTTTATGAAGAAATGGCTATGATGAAGGACTTTCAGACTTCTGTATTTCAGTAACATCTTGTGTCTCCTAGGGCGGTGGGATCTACCAGAGATGTCACCCATCCCAGATGGAATCATGCCTAGGGCCTTGGAGACATTTGGGAGGGACAAAGTAAGTATAACAGAAGTTCTCAGCAGAACTGAGGCTGAGAGGGGAAGTGAAGGCCACAGTCTCCCTTCCAGAACCTTCAAACAGGAGACAACCTCCCGCTGAGCTTGGACAAGCACTGAGCAACCTGAGGAGACAGTAGAGTTTCCAAGACTTGGCCGGTTGGATTCTGTTTGACCCCATTGACCTCTATCCAGAATTTAGTTAACATTGACTGGGAAGAGTAGCTCAGAGCTATTCACAGCCTGTAGACTGGAAGGTTGTCCCTGAGCAGAACCTCTGACACTTGGATGTGCCCCAAATACCCTTCCCACTGTCCATTCCTTTAAAGGAATTTGAACACATCCACCATAGCAGATGTAATTTGCTCCTGAATTGGCCACTACAATAACATAAAATAAAGCATCACCTCCACACCTGAGTGTGACCACGGATAATGAGACGTTCTGGAGTGTTCGCTTACCTTCACTGCCACCAAGATCTTGTCCTGCTCAGGACAGAGGTTATAGCATTCAGCTAGGAAAACTTTTCCAAAGGCTCCTTCGCCTAGCTCCCTTTTCAGAACAATGTTATGTCGCTTGATGTGCTGAACAACTGTAAAACAAAGACAGAATGGACATTGGAATAGAGGCATGTGGAGCTGCAGGCAGAGGATGGGGAGTCAGTGGCTGCATCCTGAGCTTGCAGGCCCCCGGTTCTCTCCTCCACAATGGGTAACCAGATGGGAAGCTCAGGGTCCATCCGTAAGGTCCACCCCAAAGGGTTGGAAGGTGGCGGCGTTGGCTTGCTCTCCGGAGTGGAATTATTGTTTCTGATAGAACTAAAGGAACCACCTAGCCGTTGGCTGCAGAATGTCATTAATGAGCTTTACAGACTAGGAAAGGGGAGAAATGAGAAGGGAATGGATATTAATGGCAGGCCTCTCACTAGCCAGATGTTTTGCATGTATTTGTCAGTTATGTGTCTAGTGGGAAAGGCAGAGAGCTAGCCAGGAAGCCTTAAGTCTTTGTTAAGCCCCCTCAGACTCCTGAGGGAGAGAGGCTCAGAGGATACAAAGGGAAAATGCAAGATCTGTGCATTGCTGATTAAGGCTGTGTCCTCACCTCACTTTTCTCCTCCTGCTGAGGTAGGCTCCATGGTTGAGCCTTAGTGACGCCTTTTGTTTAGACCAGAAATGTCTAGAAAAGGCTAGCTTCCTTAGCTCCTTTCTAAGATTGTGTCCTAGTCTTGGCTCTCCAAAGCTAAGAGGAGACAAGAATAGAAGCATCTGGGGAAGGGAGAATATTCCTCCCTCTTGTCCAGAGCAGAGCTGGCCCATGTCACTCATCCATGTGCCTTACTGGAGAAAGAGGCAGGAGGTGGTCCAGAGTCCTTTAGAGCCCAGTAGTGCAAGGTGGGAGGGGAGTGAGTGATTCTCAGGACAGAGCCAGTGGAGAAGCCCTAAAAGAGACTGTGCAGAGGACAGAGCTGCAGTGTGAGCTTGGGCCTCTTCACCCAGCACATCAAGTGTTGGATCCCTTAGACCAGGGTTTCCACCAGGTCAATGGACAACTCATCCCTGAACGGCAGAGTTTAAAAGGACTCTGACTCCCTCTAGAGCTTGGAATGTGGAGCCGACAATATTCTCTCATTTGACTCTCACCACACTGGGAAGCATCCTTTTCTACATTTTACACTTGGAGAAACTAAGTCTGCAAGAATTTCAATGATGCATAGCATGGGAATGGAGGAGTTGGCATTTGAACTCAGGTCTCTCTGAATCCAGAGTCTGTGATTTTTCTTCGACACCACAAAGTTCCTTTCCAATTGTAAATTGTGTTAAGCATAAGCATAACAAGAGAAATAGAAATATATAATAGGCTAAAAAGTAAAAATAGTCTTCCAGCTTCCTCTCTGCTTAGTTCACTCTTCAAAGGCCAGTTCAAACTCTCAAAAGTTCAAAAGTTCAAAAGGAAATACAAAGCATATCTCTGTAGTTTTAATAATAATAAATTGAATACCCATGAACCCCCCATTCCATTGTAAGAAACAGAATATCACTAGTACTTTTAAAGCACTAGTGTTCTTTCTTGATTGTACCCACTTCCCACTCACCTCCCAGGGGTAACCACTATCCTGTATTTTATGTTAATCATTTGCCTTATTGGTTTGCTACCAATGACATGTCCCAAACCAGAGATTGTTGGGCTATGCCAGTTTTGAACTTATATAAATGGAATCATACTACAGGCATCCTTCCATGTCTTACATCTGTCACTCAACAATGTCCATGAGATTGAATTACATTGTGTGTGTAGTAGTAATTCTTTTGCTTTTACTACTTTAGAATAGTCTGTGGAAGGACTGTAACACCATTTATTTATCCATTCTATGTTGATGGATATGTTATACAGTTTCTTTTTAGATACAACTTGATATAAAATGCAACTGGTGATTAAGGTTATGCTTTAATAGGATTTTTCCCCTTATAATTCATGTGGTTTGGAGCTATGGCTGCTTCCATAGGCCTCTGGGAACTCAGGGTGATAAAAATCAAAAGGTCTTTTATGAGCAACATTATTAATGAATCTAAGAATGTATATTAATTTCTCATGCTCCAGTAGCAATGCCTGAATTTAAGAGGGGAGAAATGTGTTCATTAGGAAGAGTGCCCATATGAAGAGATGAATGTAATTCTTGCAGAGAATTAGCTGCCCTATTTAAATCTAATATTTAACTCCATGGTTGTCACATGTTCATTGGGAATTAAATTGCCACTTGATTTACTTTACACTCCAACAAGATCAAGGCAAGTATTTAACTCTTTTTTTTTTTTTGCATTTGATTTATACTTTTCCTCCCTCCCTTCCTTCCTCCTTTCTTTCCTTCCTCCCTCCCTCCTTTCTTTCTCTCTCTCTCTCTCTCTCTCTTTCTTTCTTTCTTTCTTTCCAAGCAGTAAAAAAAAGTTGGTGGCAAATAAGTTCATAAAGCTATGGATAAAGCCACAACTTGATCATCTTCAAAGCTAAAATTGATGAGACCAGTTTTCCCATGTTGACCTTGAAGGCAGTAAATGTATCTTTTCTTTAAGAAATGGGCTATTTTGCATTAATTTGTTTTGCTATGTTTGAGACATAATAGATTACAAGAATGCTGGCCTTTTGCCAATGTACTCCCTCTAAATAGAATGAATTTCTCTTTTCTAAGACTGGAAGCCACCAAAGGGCACAGGTAACAATTTTGTGTTTGTATTTGCATTCCTGCCAGGGTCTCACAGCAGGTGCTATCCAAACATTTGTTGAAAAATGTGCCGAATGATAATAAAAACAATACATAAATACTGTTTAGTTATATTATTTCAGTTAACTGACAGTAACCTTACTGAGTATGTAGGCAATAAAGCAGCCCAATTCTCCAAGATGTCAGGAGTAGGGAGAACAACTAGTCTGAAGCTATTACATCCTTGAGCTAAGAATTTCTTCCCATTCTCTTCCAGGAGAGCATCGGGACTTATCCCAACCTGCCTCATTGCCTGCTTCCCTCAATCAAGGGAAGTCCCCAGTACCCTCTCAGGGCCTCCCTCTTTATCCAGCCTCAAACCCCCAAATTGCTCATGAGTGCCCAAGGCTGAGCCAATGCTAACGCCTTCACCTCCCTCACAACCCCTTCCATCGGTCCCTCTGGGCTCACTCCCCTGTCATCCACAAGCTCCCTGTATCCTCAATCTCTCCTTAAACTTCCCTTTACCTCCTCCTCCACTCAAATAAAACCTTAGCTATGTTTGAGGAAACTCATGCCTTCCCCCTGCAGCCCTCTCGAATGAAAGCCATCCCCACTCCTCACTCCCAGGTACTTCAAGGCCTGTGTGCCTGATGTCTGACCATTACCCATCCCACTCCTGCTAGAGCCCCAGCCAGCTGAAAGCATCTATCTTAGGGAGCCATCAGCCTGACCATATCTGCCCCCTCACTCTGATATCTTGGCTACTCCTCTCACCCACTGAGCTCCTGGCTCAAGCTTTCCCTTGCTATCCTCCCGATGCCATCATTCTCAGGGCCTGAGGCACAGAGGGCTGAAGTAGTTTGCCCAAGCTATACAAACACTTGGCTGCCATTTGTCTTGTGTCTTTCAATAGTGCGGCTGAGAGGCGAGGCATTGGGAAGTTTGGTTTGGCTGTTTGCATGGCATTTGGCTGACTTTTTCTGGGAGCAAGACTTCCTTTTTTAAAATTTTATTTTATTATTTTTTTGGGGGGGGTTGCGGGGGGCTCACCATGTGGCCTGCAGGATCTTAGTTCCTTGACCAGGGATCAAACCTGTGCCCCACTGCAGTGGAAGTGTGGAAGTGTGGAGTCCTAACCACTGGACCACTAGGGAAGTCCCAAGACTTTCCTAATGAAGGAAGCAATGCACTGGTTCCCATTCTAGACAGTCTCACTGTGGACAAGCACTTTGAATAACACTGCCTTAAAGGGTCCTGGGAATCTTGGGTTCATTTTATACAAAATATCCTCAGTGAAGTGAGTCTAAAGATTCCATGATAAATAAGCTATCAGGTAAGCATGTTAAAATTTTTACACGCTTCTTTTCTCTGAGGTCAGTCAATTCTCTGCTTTTAACTTTGGAGACTCCAGTAAAAAGACCTCAAACCCAACATGAATAACTAATAAAAAAATAAATGAAAGCCCAGACTCTACCATAAATGGCTCCTTAGTTTCGGAGGAAAACTCAAAACAATAATTGATTTTTTTTTAAAATGTTTTGTAAAAAAAGTGTCTCTGAAATTCACCTTGCCAAAAAAAAAAAAAAAAAAAAGGAGTATCTTGAAGAGGTGTAGGTGGTGTAGGAGCTATACCAACAAACTCATGTGGTCTGCAGACTGATCTGTGTACGTTCATATAGTCAAAACAAAGGGTGTGATTAGATTATTGTGCAAATAAATCTACTCTGTGGAATTGGGGAGAAATTGATGACCAGCAATAATAATCGTGATGAGGGGCTAAAAACTGTCTGGATGTCTTTATCACTAATGGAATTTTCCAGAGTGGAGATTTGGTGCCCTTGGTTATTTTCTTCCTAAGTACCAGAACTGAGTAGATTTCTGGTTTTGTATTAGTATCACATTACAGCCACTGAAAAATGCATTTTGTCACAAAGTGGCTTCAGTAGTTTATGGAGATGCTTGCAGTTTCAGATGGTTTAAATCAAATTCCTGGTATCAATATCTCCCAGAAGTAAATATTCTATATTTACACACAGGCTATAGTATCAACCCATGTCTGTATTCATTATTACTAAATCTAAAACTAACAAAACAAATAAATAAATACAACGCTACCCACTTAAGGTTGAAATCGGAAATATATCCTCCCATTTCCTCAGTAATGGGGTTTCATAGAGATCCTTGGCCTCCTGGACGCATCCTGCTCAGCACCTGGACATTTGAGACGTTTATTGAGTCTCAATATATGTCAAGTACTAAGTGACCTGCAGTTAAAGGAAAGATATTTTAAAGTTGTGAGTAGGATGGTAAAAAGTAATATACCCCAGAAGATAATGTTCTGTATTAGGAGCAATCTTTCTGTTGCCCTATAGACCTAAATGTAGGGCCTGCCTCAATAGTTCCAACGCAAAGGACCAGATGCTATGATGGGAACAGAAGCCAAATATCATCGAGGCTGACTCCCTCATGTCTGACAGTCAGCCAGTGAGTCTCAGAGAGGTGAAGTAACTTCCCCAGGACCACACAGCTAGAAGGAGATCAAGCTAGAACTCAGATCCCCTGACTCTCAGAAGAATGACCTTGTAACAGAAACCCCTATTTGAGACTGCAGGCAGTGAGCATTCCCTGACAGTAAAGTGATAAAAGGTATTTCATTTAGTTAATTATCTCTTCAACTAGAAATACTTGAAACATTGACGTTTATCATCTGAAATGGATCAAGTATCTCATAATGAAGAACTTCATTAGAAAATGGCCAATAAACATAAAATATGAGTGCAAAAAGCGGGATGTCAAAACTATGAAAAATGCTTGAGCTTGATTTTAAATGCAATTAACAAAAATTATTTACTAAATATCTTAATGTCTATTTCATAGGGAGCATATTGAAACAGGTTAAATCATCCACCTTGTAAAAGTAAATTTGTATGAAAGACAGGAACTATGTTTTTTGATTTCATCTATATTTTTATTAAGATATAAATTGGGACTAAATTGAAAATAAATGCAATTAAGACCAGAGATATAAACCACACCAGGACAAGACAAAGCCAAATATTCATAAATAATATTAATGATGATGTAAAACGTAATAATACTGAGCCATTCTTAAGCACTTTTCAACAAAAAAATCTCAATGTGCATTACCATCGATTAATTTTCATATCCCTCTGAATGAGGTCAATAGTCACATTTATTTTACATATGACACCTCAATGAATTGACTACCTTGTGAGCAATCCACTTATCCTTTTCCAAGTGCAATTTCCAATGAAATGAGGAAGTATGGAGGGAAGAGAGGAGCCCTAACATGTGCTGATTGCTATTATGGACCTGAAAATGTGCTGAGAGGTTTACAAGCAATATCAATCTTCATAGCTATCCAGTAGGGTATCCTTATTTCCATTTTCAGATTAAAGTAAAAAGAAGAGGATCATATTAGCTAAATCAGTCACCCAAGTTTGTACAATTGGTAATAGGCAGAGTTTAAATTCTTTCCACTACAACACTCCACCTTCCCTTGGCCTTCTTACAACAGACAAAGTGTAAGAGAAAGTGAGCTTGACTTTGCCCACCTAGGGAGTCATGGGTCTACTTTTATCAACTTAGTTCAACAAAACTTTATTAAACACCTACTGTAGCCTCGGCATTTTTCTGTGGCCTAGTAAAAAGGATGCACAAAATAATCCCTGTTCTCAAGGAACTCACAACATAAAAGGGCAGAAAAACACATGCTTATACCTATCATAACTTTTACTTGTACCTCTGTTTCATTCACAAAAGATTCAGGTACTTTATGTGATCATGCAAGAGAAAGCAAAAACTTAACAAGAACTGAAGTCAGAGAAAATGGAAAAGAAGGCTTAAACAAGATGTTAAGTAGAAATGCAAACATGCAGATTCTAAGGTTCCTCATGCTTATTAAAATTAAGTCATAAATTGATTCTGAGTTTCCTGGCAGCAGAAGCCAGGACGAAATGCAATAATTTATAAAATTTTGACTACCCATAAGTAAGGACACAGAAATGTCTTATGGTAAGTAAGATTGTTCACAGCATTTAGTTTTGAAAGGATTTTATGGAATGGATTTTACACAGGAGATAAATGTCCTTAACAATGTCTGTAAAGTAAATAGTGAGTTTCCTAAGAATATTTCTCATGGCAGAGCTCAATGAGAAATAAACGTATGATGCAAAAGCCACCCTCAGTCAAATATGCACAGTGCTTATCATTGTAATGGCATAAAAATCAATGTTTATGGGCTTACTCAAGAATGCTTTGGGCACTCTCTCTTGTGAGAACACTGGAGTCACAACTAACTGCTGTACAATCATGGACAGGAAGACACTGGAACTCACCAAAAAGGATACCCCACATCCACAGACAAAGGAGAAACCACAATGAGACATTAGGAGGGGCACAACCACAATGAAATCAAATCTCATAACTGCTGGGTGGGTGATCAAAAACTGGAGAACACTTATACCACAGAAGTCCACGCACTGGAGTGAAGGTTCTGAGCCCCACATCAGGCTTCCCAAACTGGGGGTCCGGCAATGGGAGGAGGAATTCCTAGAGAATCAGACTTCGAAGGCTAGCGGAATTTGATTGTAAGACTTCGACAGGACTGGGGGAAACAGAGACTCCACTCTTGGAGGGCACACACAAAGTAGTGTGTGCATTGGGACCCAGGGGAAGAAGCAGTGACCCCATAGGAGACTGAACCAGACCTACCTGCTAGTGTTGGAGGGTCTCCTGCAGAGTTGTGGGGTGGCTGTGTCTCACTGTGAGGACAAGGACACTGGCAGCAGAAGTTCTGGGAAGAACTCCTTGGCATGAGCCCTCCCAGAGTCCACCATTAGCCCCACCAAAGAGCCGGGTAGGCTCCAGTGTTGGTTGCCTCAGGCCAAACAACCAACAGGGAGGAAACCCAGTCCCACCCATCAGCAGACAAACAGATTAAAGTTTTACTGAGCTCTGCCAGAGCAACAGCCAGCTCTACCTACCACTAGTCCCTCCCATCAGGAAACTTGCACAAGTCTCTTAGATAGCCTCATCCACCAAAGGGCAGACAGCAGAAGCAAGAAGAACTACAATCTTGTAGCCTGTGGAACAAAAACCACATTCACAGAAAGACAGACAAGATGAAAAGGTAGCGGGATATGTACCAGATGAAGGACCAAGATAAAACACCAGAAAAACAATGAAATGAGTGGAGATGGGCAACCTTCCAGAAAAAGAATTCAGAATAATGATAGTGAAGATGATCCAGGACCTCAGAAAAAGAATGGAGGCAAAGATTGAGAAGATGCAAGAAATGTTTAACAAAGACCTAGAAGAATTAATGAATAAACACCTAGAAGAATTAAAGAACAAACAAACAGAGATGAACAACACAATAACTCAAATGAAAAATACACTAGAAGGAATCAATAGCAGAATAACTGAGGCAGAAGAACGGATAAGTGACCTGAAAGACAGAATAGTGGAATTCACTGCCACGGAACAGAATAGAGAAAAAAGAATGAAAAGAAATGAAGACAGCCTAAGAGACCACTGGGACAACATTAAATGCAACAACATTTGCATTATAGGTGTCCCAGAAGGAGAAGAGAGAGAAAGGACCCAAGAAAATATTTGAAGAGATTATAGTCGAAAATTTCCCTAACGTGGGAAAGGAAATAGCCACCCAAGTCCAGGAAGCACAGAGAGTCCGAGGCAGGATAAACCCAAGGAGAAACATGCCAAGACACATAGTAATCAAATTGACAAAAATTAAAGACAAAGAAAAATTATTGAAAGCAGCAAGGGAAAAACAACAAATAACATACAAGGGAACTCCCATAAGGTTAACAGCTGATTTCTCAGCAGAAACTCTACAAACCAGAAGGGAGTGGCATGATATACTTAAAGTGATGAAAGGGAAGAACCTACAACCAAGATTACTCTACCTGGCAAGGATGTCATTTAGATTTGATGGAGAAATCAAAAGCTTTACAGACAAGCAAAAGCTAAGAGAATTCAGCACCACCAAACCAGCTCTACAACAAATGGTAAAGGAAATTCTCTAAGTGGGAAACACAAGGGAAGAAAAGGACCTACAAAAACAAAACCATAACAATTAAGAAAATGGTAATAGGAACATATATATCGATAATTACCTTAAATATGAGTGGATTAAATGCTCCAACGAAAAGACACAGGCTCACTGAATGGATGCAAAAACAAGACCCATATTTATGCTGTCTACAAGAGACCCATTTCAGACCTAGGGACACATACAGACTGAGGGTGAGGGGATGGAGAAAGATATTCCATGCAAATGGAAATCAAACAAAAGCTGGAGTAACAATACTCATATCAGATAAAATAGAACTTAAAATAAAGAATGTTACAGGAGACAAGGAGGGACACTACATAATGATCAAGGGATCAATCCAAGAAGAAGATATAAAAATTATAAATATATATGCACCCAACATAGGAACAACTCAATACATAAGGCAACTGCTAACAGCTATAAAAGAGGAAATCAACAGTAACAAAATAATAGTGGGGGACTTTAACACCTCACTTACATGAAAGGAAAGATCATCCAAACAGAAAATTAATAAGGAAACACAAGCTTTAAATGACACAATAGACTGGATAGATTTAATTGATGTTTATAGGACATTCCATCCAAAAACAGCAGATTAGCTTTCTTCTCAAGTGCACATGGAACATTCTCTAGGATAGATCACATCTTGGGTCACAAATCAAGCCTCAGTAATTTAAGAAAATTGAAATCATATCAAGCATCTTTTCTGACCACAATGCTATGAGATTAGAAATAAATTACAGGGAAAAAAACGTAAAAAACACAAACACATGGAGGCTAAACAATACATTACTAAATAACCAGGAGATCACTGGAGAAATCAAAGAGGAAATCAAAAATTACCTAGAGACAAATGACAATGAAAACACGACGATCCAAAACCTATGGGATGCATCAAAAGCAGTTCTAAGTGGGAAGTTTATAGCAATACAAGCCTACCTCAAGAAACAAGAAAAATCTCAAATAAACAACCTAAACTTACACCCAAAGGAACTACAGAAAGAAGAACAAGCAAAACCCAAAGTTACTAGAAGGAAAGCAATCATAAAGATCACAGCAGAAATGAATGAAAAAGAAACAAAGAAAACAATAGCAAAGATCAACAAAACTAAAAGATGGTTCTTTGAGAAGATAAACAAAATTGATAAAACTTTAGCCAGACTCATCAAGAAAAAGAGGGAAAGGACTCAAATGAATAAAATTAGAAATGAAAAAGTAGAAGTTACAAGAGACACTGCAGAAATACAAAGCATCCTAAGAGACTACTACAGGCAACTCTATGCCAATAAAATGGACAACCTGGAAGAAATGGACAAATTCTTAGAAAGGTATAACCTTCCAAGACTGAACCAGGAAGAAATAGAAAATATGAACAGACCAACCACAAGTAATGAAACTGAAACAGTGATTAAAAAATCCTCCAACAAACAAAAGTCCAGGACCAGATGGCTTCAAGGGAATTCTATCAAACATTTAGAGAAGGGCCAACACCTATCCTTCTCAAACTCTTCCAAGAAATTGCAGAGGAAGGAACACTCCTAAACTCATTCTATGAGGTCACCATCACCCTGATACAAAAACCAGACAAAGATACTACAAAAAAAGAAAATTACAGACCAATATCACTCATGAATATAGATGCAAAAATCCTCAACAAAATACTAGCAATCAGAATCCAACAACATATTAAAAGGATCATACACCATGATCAGGTGGGATTTATCCCAGGGATGCAAGGATTCTTCAATATACGCAAATCAATCAATGTGATACACCATATTAACAAATTGAAGAATAAAAACCATATGAGCAACTCAATAGATGCAGAAAAAGCTTTTGACAAAATTCAACACCCATTTATGATAAAAAGTCTCCAGAAAGTGGGCATAGAGGGAACTTACCTCAACATAATAAAGGCCATATACGAAAAAGCCACAGCAAACATCATTCTCAATGGTGAAAAACTGAAAGCATTTCCTCTAACATCAGGAACAAAACAAGGATGTCCACTCTTGCCACTATCATTCAACATAGTTTTGGAAGTCCTAGCCACAGCAATCAGAGCAGAAAAAGAAATAAAAGGAATTCAAATTGGAAAAATAGAAGTAAAGCTGTCACTGTTTGCAGATGACATGATACTATACATAGAGAATCTTAAAGATGCCACCAGAAAACCACTAGAGCTAATCAATGAATTTGGTAAAGTTGCAGGATACAAAATTAATGCACAGAAATCTCTTGCATTCCTATACACTAATGATGAAAAGCTGAAAGAGAAATTAAGGAAACACTCCCATTTACCCTTGAAACAAAAAGAATAAAATACCTAGGAATAAACCTACTTAGGGAGACAAAAGACTTGTATGCAGAAAACTATAAGACGCTGATGAAAGAAATTAAAGATGGTGCAAACAGATGGAGAGATATACCATGTTCTTGGATTGAAAGAATCAACATTGTGAAAATGAGTATACTACCCAAAGCAATCTACAGATTCAAAGCAATCCCTATCAAATTACCACTGGCATTTTTTACAGAACTAGAACAAAAAATCTTAAAATTTGTATGGCGACACAAAAGACCCCAAAGAGCCAAAGAAGTCTTGAGGGAAGAAAACGGAGCAGGAGGAATCAGACTCCCTGACTTCAGACTATACTACAAAGTTACAGTAATCAAGACAAAATGGTACTGGCACAAAAACAGAAATATAGATCAATGGAACAGGATAGAAAGCCCAGAGATAAACCCACGCACCTATAGTCAACTAATCGATGACAAAGGAGGCAAGGATATACAATGGAGAAAAGACAGTCTCTTCAATAAGTGGTGCTGGGAAAACTGGACAGCTACATGTAAAGGAATGAAATTAGAACACTCCTTAACACCATACACAAAAATAAATCCAAAATGGATTAGAGACCTAAATGTAAGACTGGACACTATAAAACTCTTAGAGGAAAATATAGGAAGAACACTCTTTGACATAAATCACAGCAAGATCTTTTTTGATCCACCTCGTAGAGTAATAGAAATAAAAACAAAAATAAACAAATGGGACCTAATGAAACTTCAAAGCTTTTGCACAGCAAAGGAAACCAGAAACAAGACAAAAAGACAACCCTCATAATGGGAGAATGTATTTGCAAACGAATCAGCAGACAAAGGATTAATCTCCAAAATATATAAACAGCTCATGCAGCTCAATATTAAAAAAACAAACAACCCAATCCAAACATGGGCAGAAGGCCTAAATAGACATTTCTCCAAAGAAGACATATGGATGGCCAAGAAGCACATGAAAAGCTGCTCAACATCACTAATTATTAGAGAAATGCAAATCAAAACTACAATGAGGTATCACCTCACACCAGTTAAAATGGGTATTATCAGAAAATCTACAAACAACAAATGCTGGAGAGGGTGTGGAGAAAAGGGAACCCTGTTGCACTGTTGGTGGGAATGTAAATTGATACAGCCACTATGGAGAACAGTATGGAGGTTCCTTAAAAAACTAAAAACAGAACTATCATATGACCCAGCAATCCCACTACTGGGCATATACCCAGAGAAAACCATAATTCAAAAAGACACACGCACCCCAATGTTCATTGCAGCACTATTTACAATAGCCAGGTCATGGAAGCAACCTAAATGCTCATCGACAGATGAATGGATAAAGAAGATGTGGTACATATATACAATGGAATATTACTCAGCCATAAAAGGTACACAATTGGGTCATTTGTAGAGACGTGGATGGATCTAGAGACTGTCATACAGAGTGAAGTAAGTCAGAAAGAGAAAAACAAATATCGTGTATTAATGCATACATGTGAAACCTAGAAAAATGGTACAGATGAACTGGTTTGCAAGGCAGAAATCGAGACACAGATATAGAGAACAAACGTATGGACATCAAGGGGGGAAGGTGGCGGGGGGTGTGATGAATTGGGAGATTGGGATTGACATATATACACTAATATATATAAAATGGATAACTAATAAGAACCTGCTGTATAAAAAAGTAAATAAAATCAAATGCAAAAATTAAAAAAAAAAAAGAATGCTTTGGGGATGGGGTTAAAGAATAGATGTAATTTCCCACACCTGCTACTGGGTCTAGAACATATCAGGCAATCAATAGTATTTTATGAATAAATAATAACATAAACATGAAAAAATAGATGAGTGGTTGAACAAGAGATGAGAATGGTGGGAAGGAGGGCATTTAAAGTGGGGGAAGAGAAAAAGCAAGGATGAAGAAGAGGAAAAGTCCAGATTATCATACCAAGTGTAGTTAGTCAGACAGAGAAAGACAAATATCATATGATATCACTTATATGTGGAATCCAAAAGAATATGATACAAATGAACTTATTTACAAAACAGAAACAGACTCACAGTCACAGAAAACAAACTTACGGTTACTAAAGGAGAATAGGGGGTTGGGGAGAGGGATAAATTAGGAGTTTGGGATTAACATATACACATTACTATATATAAAATAGATAAACAACAAGGACCTCCTGTACAGCACAGGGAACCATATTCAATATCTTGTAATAACCTATAATGGAAAAGAATCTGAAAAACAATATATATGTATATAACTGAATCACTTTGCTGTACACCTGAAACTAACACAACATTGTAAATCAACTATACTTCAATAAAAATTTTAAAAAAAGAAACTGTGATTTATATTGTTTTTTTCCTAAAGAGAAAAAGCAGGCAATACACAGTAAAAGGAGGACAAGGTTGGACCATAGAGGGCCCTGAACACCTCACTAAGTAGTTTAAACAATCTCGTCCACTAGTAAGTATGGACTCAGACAAATGCTTCACTGCTCTTTGCCTTCCTTTCATCATCTTTAAATGAAGGAGTTTGGACTAAACAGCATTTCAGATCTGCTGTAGCACACACACACTTCCATAATAGGTGAGCCCGTAGCTTTGTTCTGTATGTAAGTCTTATGTAGAAGACTTTTGAGCATGGAAGAAAAGTGATGGGGACAAATTAGATTATTCTGGCAGTGATCAAACTGGAGGCAGAGAAGCCAGTTCTGATATAACTTAGACCTTGCTCTCACAGAGGCCTGTGCTGAGCCGAGAGCGGGCTCCAGCAGTCACTCATCCATCTTTCCTCCCCAGCCCCTTGCCCATCGAATGCACACAGCTCAAGGTGACAGACTCCAGGGAAGCTGAGGTCAAGTCCGTGACCCTGAAGGGAACAGAGGATGTCACCAAGGACTAATCCTGATGTTTTCAGGGAAAGACAGAGAACAAGGAGCAATAGAGCAAGACTGAAATGGACAAATGAGAGAGGCAGGAGAAAGGGCCAGGGATGAGCGTGAGGAGAGCCGAAGGCAGACTTCTGGGGGCAGAGGACAGAGCACTGGGCCACTGAAAGAGGACATGGACTTCCAGGGACTCCCAAGGGGCCCAGTAGGAACCTTTGCACTAAACCTTGCATTGGGTCCAGTGATGGACAAGGTAAGACTCTTGCAAGGTGACTTTGCATTGCTGGAAGGGCATCATGTACTTACTTGGATGCCCCGTACAACATCCAACAGCAGCAAAGGACCTTTTCCTCTTAAACCAAATTTTAATACCCTATGTTGAATGAGAACAGAACAGCTATGGAGGGAAAGGCGGGATTGGGCTTAATCTAACCTGAACATAACATTAGATAAAAGACTTGAGTTATTTGAAGTTAAAATTCCCAAAACTTCTTGTAGAAAACAGCCAGGGAGGGGGAAAGCCCCAGAAATCTTTCAAGCTGTTAGACTGAAGGGAACACCACACTTCAAAATACACATACGGCACATCCTTCGCTTTGACAGCCCCTAACAGACAAAATTATATCTGTTCTACACACTGGCATGTGGTAGAATTGGATTGATTTGCCCTGACAGCCCTCCCTGCTGGAACAATACTTGTCAGTCAGCCCCAGCAATGTTTGTATTTTCAAGAATAATTATGCAGAGTGATTGTACAAGATCCTGGCAGGTGGGCCAGACAGGCTTATCTGTCTACCTCTCCGACCCTGTGTCCCTGAGCCCGAGGATGGAAAACACCCCTTTAACGTCCTGCTTCCCCCCTCCCAAGCTGTGTGCATCAACCTCCATTTGAGAGTTCTATGCTGATGTCTGTTTTATCATTTGGGATCCTTCATTCCCATGCCCTCCAAACAGAAACCTTCCTTCCTTCAATAATTTCAACTGGTAGCCACTATGTTTTCCTAATTGACTTCTTCAAGTCAGCTGGCCTTAACCAACGTACATCTGAATGAATGCTCCAATGTTTTGTCTTTGGTGGAGATAATTCACATAACACACACACACACACACACACACACACACGCACACACATGCACACACACACACCAGTGTGCATTCAGGGGCTTTCCTAGCCTGTGTCTTAATTGTGAATAGTTTACCCAAGAATAAATATATTGAGTCTCTTTTCTGTGCACACACTCTAGTGAGGGTAAGAGAAATGCAGATATAATGAAAATGGGATCAGAATGAGATAAATGGTAATGAGAGGGGCCAGCCAAGTGCTCTGTAAGTGGGGCCATTCAGGAAAGGCTCTGTGAAGTCATTGAGCCAATTCTAGAAAAGCAAGTTAGAGTCTTTATGAAGAAAGCTCTGAACAAAAGAGAACGGGGCAAGTGCTTAGCCTAAGAAGCAGTGGGGAGCCAGTGGGCACTTCATGAGGTCCGGAGTTCTGTGCCAGCTTCCCAGGCTGCCTCACATGGCTGTAGACTCTGCCCCAATTCCACAGAAAGGCAATGCTCAGTAGAGCTCACAACCAATGATATGTGGTGAATGAAAGAGACAGGATCACAGACAAGATTTTTGGGTGCATCCCAAGGGTTTTCCATCTCTGGATGGCTTTCTGTCCAATTGATATGTCAAGCAGAGTACTATGCTATTTCCTCTTCAATATGATTATTTGAGAACTCATATTTTCAAAGGTAGGACTAATGTTTGTTTTCCTTAAAGTATTTTGCAATACTTTCAGCATCTTTCAATCCAACATACCTTTTTTTTCCTTTTCATTTCGCCATTTAAGCACCTATGTGTAAAGAACTGTGTCTGATGCTGTGGAAGTTTCAAGGGTGAATAAGGGTAGCAGGAAGCCAGTGTTCATTAATTGCACATCTGCTGCGTACGAGGTATCATGTCAAGCATTGTGCATACAATCTTTTATTCAGACATTCTTCTGCACCTAAGAAGAGACATCACTGACTCCATTTGGGGAATGGAATAAGTAAGTCTTGGAGATGTTAAGTAATTTGCCCAAAGCCACACAGCTGGAAAGCGGCCAAGGCAAGCTAGAACTGGCTTCAAAACCAAGCAGTCTCTCACAATAGAACACAAATCTTTCCCCTAAAGGAACTGTAGTCTAATAGGGAGATGAGACACAAATAACAGTTGTAAAAAGCAGAATGTAAAACACACCATGACAGATGTTAGAAATACAGGGTTGAGGGTGTTTAGAAGAAAAAAATTCTTTGAATACAGGGTTTGGGGTTGGAGGGTGTGCCATTTGAATTTTCCCTTGTAAGTTGAGCAGGGCTTGAAATGTTGGTTGGAAAAGAAGGGCATTGTTGAATGTAATGAATTATGACATTTTCAAATTGTCAAGATGTCACTGACTTGATCATGTACTGGACTTTCATGTTAAGACATACCTGCATTAAAGTCCAAAATCTGAAACCTATTTAGGTTGAACCAAACGAAATTTCCATTTGTGCAGGCCCAAATGAGACAAATATCAGCTATTTCATGTGGCTTAACATTAGGTTGTATCTTTACAAACAGAAACTCTGAATGTTAGAAAATACATATCTTTTAATGTTCAAAAAAACATAAAGGAAAGCAATACATGCACATGGTAACAAACCAAGAGCCTTAAGATAGAAAGAAGTTGTACCCTTCCATACTCCTCCCTGTCCTTGGTCCTCCTCTCCTGGGAAACCAATACAATGCAATTTAGATTTTGGTTTTCAAGGGGTGAGCTCCATAACTCTAATTAATATGGTATACCTCTTGTTCCTGTTTTCCCAATTTAAGACACATTGATTCTCCACTATATAAGAGGAGGATTTTGCTTGCACTGTCTCCCACCTCCACCCAATAACTGGGTGCTGTATTAGTTTTTAGTTCTTCTATTGATTATCTATTATACTATACCTCTATTTCTGCCAGTATCCTGACAGTCTTCTGTATATGATGAGCATATTAGCACCCCTATCTTCCCTCTACCCCACTCATATATTGGGGTATATTCTTTGAGCTTGACCTTTACTACAACTGTGTCAATATTATTGTTATATACATTCCATTCCCAATATGATACAATTAAGTGTCTTATGCTTCTAAAAATTGAACAGCAATAAACAGAATTTATGTTAATATGACCAGCTTAATACTGTATACTACAAGGCTAAGTGGGTGCCAGGACTGCATTTGCTTTTCATGCCTAATATCACGCAGAGAACTTCTGAGTCACTTGAAGGAGGATGTTTATAGCATCAAGATCAAAAGACTTCTCTCTCTTAAGCATCAAGACTGTTACAGCATCAAATTCAGGCAGACAGATTTTTCATTTCTCCTGCTGGCACTTGTGGACCTCTCAATTTGAGGTCCATGGTGCTTCTTCAACACTGAGAAGTCATCTTTGTTTTTTTCTTTGATAATTTTCTCCCTGCCATTTTTCTCAGTTCTCATCATTATCTGGAAATCTTAATACATATTATTAAGATAATACATATGACATATTAAACATATGTCACCTCTCATGATACAATTGAATTGTATGAATTCTCTCTCATGCATTGGTTATCTATTTCTCTTCTTCTCCAGCACTATCTCTGCCTTTTTGCTCTTTATTTTGGAAAACTTTCTTGCCTATCTTTCAGACCTGTGATTGAAACTTGTACTTCCACCACCATATATTTAATTTTTATGAGTTCCTTATCTTATAATTCCTTTTTCCTAGCTACTTAACTTTGATTTATGTGCATAAAGTCTCAAATCAGAGAACACTTTTTTCTTTTAAATTTTCTTACACTCCTAAAAAATTTCTTTTCCCTCCAAGGTCAGTTTTTCTCTTTGGATCTTCTCTTTCAGGTGCTTATTGTCCTCACATGTAGAGTGGATCTTGAATTCTATTTATATTGAAGAAAGAAAGACAGGATAGCTAACAAGGGTTTCCTGGGCTCTTATGTCAGTATTTCTGATTTCAGATGGGAAGTTTGGTTAGGAATTGGGTCATTGGTAGAACACATAGATAGGGAGGGCTTGCTTTAGGATGAATAGGCAGAGAATGGACCATTCAGCTGGAGTATAAACATGCCAGAGTAAAGAGAACAGTACTCTGTTCTCACATACCCATACTAATATTAGCCCTCATTCTCTAGGACAACCTGGCAATTTCTGCACAGAAGTGTTTTAGATTTTTTTTTTTTTTTTTTTTTGGTATGAGGATAAATAATGGGCTATCTGCTTCTCTGCCCAGTTGTAGGTGGGAGTGTGTACCACTCATGCAGTGCCTCCCTTGTTTTAAGCCCTTTCCCACTGCTTCCTTCTGTTGAAACTGCTGCATGCACATGATGGCCCCAAGCCTGCAACCATTCCAGGTTCACCAAACAGGGCACTCCTGCCTCCACTGCAGACCCCCATAGCACATTCCGAGCTGAAGATTCTTCCACTATGCTTCATGCATCAACATGGCAACCAGGCACCATCTCTTTTCCAGAAATCTACTGAAAAATCTTAGCCATTAAAGCCTCAGCCTCTGCTTCACTTCACTGTTATGAATAAGAGGCAACAGATATGTTCCGCTCAGCAATCTGGATGGAATGTCTTCAATACCTTACTAGGGAAGTGTTCCTTGGAGTCTCCACACAGGTGGAATCTTCTCCAAGAGCTCAACCAGGGTGCCTGAGGACTTTGAACAACCTATTCATTTCACAAATGAGGACAACAAGGCACTGTAAAAGTGCTAATTTCCCAGAGCTGAGCCAGGATCCACCATTTGCTTGCCCTCAAATCCAGTGCCATTTTCATTATACCCTGATCTTTCTCATTATAGACATTTATCAACCAAACACAACACATAGTTCAAACGTGTAAGAAGAGGGGAAGGCAGGGAAGATAAAGGCTGTATGAAGTCAGAAAAATATTGCTATAGCCGGTCCTCAGAAGTCACATCACCCTTCCTCTGCAGCTACCAGATTTTATCTCTTTTGTCCTCTGCCTATTCACACGCTCCATCTTCGATGAGCTGCAAAACCTTGGATGTGAACTCACGTCAAGAAGCATGGTGTTGAAGGCAGTTTATGAGCTGAGGGCAGATTTATAACGTGAGACTCGTGGTGCTTGGGTTTCCTTCCTTTCTGTCTTGGGATAAGGATGTGTTTTTTGTGATTCTGTCAACTGGAACACTTCCAAACTTTGCAGTCGATGCTACAAACTCAGTTTTTGGAGAACAGTTATAAAAAGTGCACAGTTATGCTACGTTACCTAATCACACTGCTTTAGAGAGGAAAGGGCCATTCCTATCCACTGGGCTTGGGGTCCTTTTGGGGATCCTGTAGAGGGTCAGACAAATCTGGCTCCTGCTATGGTTTCCCAAGTTTTATAATGAAGTCCCTTCTAGAAATTGTCTCCTCCTGAGAAAGTTTCAAAGCAACTATTACAAAGGGAACTACTTATGCTGCGTGATTAAAAATTATGTTGTTATATGTTAATATGAACCATTTACAGTTGGGATTAGTTTAGTCTAAAGTATTAAAATGGCATCAAATATTCAGAGTAGATTATATCAAATTCATTCAAGAAAACAATGGGACCAACAAGGGATTAATTTCTAAAATACACAAACAGCTCATACAGCTCAATGTCAAAAAAAACAAAACCTAATCAAAAATGGGCAGAAGACCTAAAATGACATTTCTCCAAAGGAGACATACAGATGGCCAACAGGCACATGAAAAGATGCTCAACACTGTTAATTATTAGAGAAATGCAGATCAAAACCACAATGAGGTATCACCTCACACCGGTGAGAATGGCCATCATCAAAAAATCTACAAATAATAAATTCTGGTGAGGGTGTGGAGAAAAGGGAACCCTCCCACACTGTTGATGGGAATGTAAATTGGTGGAGCCACTATGGAAAACAGCATGAAGTTTCCTTAAAAAACTAAAAACAGAGCTACCACATGATCCAGCAATCCCACTCCTGGGCATATATCTGGAAAAGAGGAAAACTCTAACTCAAAAAGGTACACACACCCCAATGTTCATAGCAGCATGACTTACAATAGCCAAGACATGGAAGATGAATGGGTAAAGATGTGGTATATAGACACAATGGAATAGTACCCAGTCATAAAAGAAAATGATCTAATGCCATTTGAAGCAATCTGGATGGACCTAGAGATTATCATGTTAAGTGAAGTCAGTCAGACTGATAAAGAAAAGTATCATAAGATACCACTTACACGTGGAATCTAAAAGAAAATGATACAAATGAATGTATTTACAAAACAGAAATAGACTCACAGACATAGAGAACAAACTTATGGTTACCAAGGCGGAAAGAGGTGGGAGATAAATTGGGAGTTTGGGATTAACAGATACATGCTATGATATATAAAATAGATAAACAACAAGGGCCTACTGTACAGCAGAGGGAACTACACTCAATATCTTACAATAATACCTATAATGGAAAAGAATCTGAAAAAGAATATATATATGTATATAACTGAATCACTTTGCTGTACACCTGAAACTAACACAACATTGTAAATCAGCTATTATTTCAATTAAAAAAATAAATAAGACAAATATTGGAGTGGCCAAAAAGTTCGTTCGGGTTTTTCCATTCCATCTTAGGGAAAAACCCAAACGAACTTTTGGGCCAACCCAATGCAACAAAAAGAATAAGCCAGTGTTAAATCGTATGGTATGCTGAAGTTGAGGCAATAATCAGCTGATGACAATTTGTCTCTATGGGTGTGGCTAAGCAATGTCCAGCCTTGCCTTGTAACCCCACCTGGGGCCTGAATGGACAAGCCTCCAGGGAGAACCTGATTCCTCAGGAGGGTTGATATCTGCATGGGGTTGAATTGATAGTTAGGACCTAACATGGGACTCAGGTCACTTATCTGATCCAGGCTCCTCCACCTTAAAATACCTGAGTGAATCAACAGTATTTGGAAGGAACAATAAAATATTCTTAAATTTTGTCCCCCACCCCTTATGAATTTGCACATGATTATAATGAACTGAACAGGAGTGAGATCAGTACAAGCCCAGATGAAAACACTATAATCCTGCAAGAACCAATGAAGGCCCAGGAGGAAAATGTCCATTGAGGAAGAAAAGTGAAAAACGAGGAGGAAAGTGTCCCATGGGCAGGGCCCAGGGTGATGATGGGGGAAGCAGTGAGTGAAAATGACCACAATTTGCAAGCAGGGATTAAGAGGCAGAAAGGAAGTCTCAGTCCAATTGTTGCTAATAACTAACTACATAAGTCACAGCAATTCACTTAATGTATCTGTCGATTCCTCTCCTCCAGCTGTAAAATGGGAATAGAAATACCTGACCCCTGCATCCTAGAGAGAACAAAATGGTATTCTAAATAAAAAGCACTCTGAAAAGTAAAAGGTACTATAAATGTTACATGGTGTGACCACTGCTATCGAGCAATTTGGTGCTCAAGATTATACAGTGCCTTACAGATATATTTTATTGGTTCAATTTAACATTAAATATTATAGACAAACTACAATACTAATGGGGCCTTCTGCCCTCAGAACACTTTAAAGTTTATAAAGTACTCTCACATATTATTTTATTTGAGCATGAAAATAGCTCTGTGAAATTGGCTATGAACATTTCCCAAGTTCCATTTCACAGTTGAGGAAGCAGAGGCTCCGAGAGGCTGAGGGGCTCATCCAAGGTTGCACAGCTGGACAGTTATAGAACTAGACACCAAGCTTGGGCTTTTGATTCCAAGTTCAATATTCTTTACACCAAAGTGGCATAGTAGGGATTCTGGAGACTAAGAATGACAAAAGTAAAAAAATTCATTCTGGAGATAAGACTTGTAGATATGACGCTAAGATCAATGCAAGATACTAGTGCAAAAATAGTGCCAGGCATTTGTCTACTAGACAGATATGAACTCAAGAAAGGAGAAATTAATGTGGATGGGTAATCACAGGAAAGGCTTCACATATTAAAAAAGGTCTGGGTTTTCATGTGAAAAATGGATTTCTTTGAATAGTTGGAGATAAAGGAGAAGAAGAGAAAGCATGAAGTCAGGATGGTGGGAATAAGATTGCTCTGTTTAACCAGGGGTATAGTAAGAGGTGGTGGGATAGAAGTTTTAATAGAAGTTTTGATAGGTTAAATGGGACAAGATCATAGAGAGCCTGAAGGTTAGATGAGGGGGTCTAGCTTTGATCCTATAAGCGGAATGGAGTTATTGTAGGTTCCTGAACAAGGGAGTGGCATTATATACGTAGTATACTGTCTGGTAGGAATATGCACAGTGTATTAAATGCACCCAGAAGCACAGAGAGTAACTAGAAGATTGTTGCATTAATAACAGCATAGTCATGAAGTCCCTGTGTCACAGTGGTGGCAATGAAAATAAAAGGAAAGCTACAAATACTAAGAGCCAAGTCATTGGATAATCAGAGCAAGAGAATTACTCACTCAGCTACCATACTCCAAATGACTCTCAGAAACATAAATAGTTTTCTTAATCATATTTTCCCTTAACCATGCTGCCAAATTAAGTGATCCAGAGTTGCCAAAGCAAAGAGTTCATTAAAAATCTCTGGAATTTGTCTAAAATGTTCTTTAATTCATCCCTTGGTCTTCTTTCCAAGAAGACTTCTCAGAAGTGAAACGATTATATACACGCATAAACACCACTAGAGTCACCTTCAGACCTTCCCAATGCTCTTAACTATGTATTCATGTCATATGAATCCCTGTATCTAATGTCAGAAGATGTTGTCGTGTCACCTTTCATTGGATCCATATCATCTCCAGAGAGGTGAAGTGAAGATGGGGAGAAGAAGCAGAGGCAAAGAAGCCCCAAGTGCCAAGTGTGGAGCAGAGAAGGAGGAGGAGAAGGGCAGGAAGATGGGGACCAGTATGGTATTGTGAATGGAGAGCCTGGATCCTAATAACTTGGTTGCTCGGTCCAGCCTGAACTCAGTGCCTGAGTCTGCCTTTTCAACACTTACCTGAACCCTGTCCCAAAGCAAAGAGGTTAAGGATTGAAATTGGTTCCCTTTCTTTGGTTGGCAGGTGGGTTCATGGACATGGTCTGATTTGAACAGCATCCATTTTCCTAAGTGAATTTTAATAAAGACATACTTTCCCTTTAAATTTCAACAGCTCTGCTGTGTTTTCCATTCCCTCTTCATTTCAGCGTGTGGGCATCACATACACACACACGCGCGCACACACACACACAGACACCTCGCACGCTGCACCGACAGCTGCTTGCCAGTCAATGAAGTCACGTTACTCTGTCATGAGGACGTGTGAAATCAGCCGCCTCCCAGGAGGTGGGCAGAGGCATGCACGATGCAATCAATGTAAACGGGAGTTTTCTGTCTCCTGCGCCTGTTTTGTTGGCTCATTGAGCAGAGAAGTGAACAAGCTTCACTGGGTGCAAAACGGTATTTAGGAAAAACCTTTTCTTTTTATTGCCATTATATGTGATAATGACTTCAGGAGACTGTCACCTTTAGATTCACACTGGTTGGATGAAACAGGCTCCCTGCTTTCAGAAAAATCCAACAGAATTGACCTCTTTTTCCCATGAAAATGTCAACAGCAATATACAACCCTCACTCCCTAGGCAGGCAAACCAGAGCCCCTCCAATGGCCCCAAGGCTGTGGACAAGCTCCATCACTGTCATGGTAGCTTCAGCACCTCAAAGCATCTCCCTTAGTGCTGATGTACACAATGCTCCATGTCAGGCAGTTGTCACTGCTGCCAAGGATCTGTCAGCCCAGGCGCTCCCCGGGCTGCACGCATATTCATGGGTCATTCCAGCAGAATAACCTCCATCCCAGACTCCAGCAACCCAGAAATGGATGACTTAAACCAAGTACCTGAGAGCTTATTTGTATTATTCCATAGGGATTTTGTACTCCATGGCAAGAACTTATGAAAGACAGATGTTTATTTTGGGTCAAACACACTTACATAATGCCTGATGGTGTGCAAATAATGGTTTGTCTCACCCGACATTGTTAGACTACCTACAAGGACTTCCCTGCCCCCAGAGTTAAACCTCTATCCAAAACCAACCAAAGCCAACAAGCAGGCTTCATTGCTCAAATAAGAAGTGTACAGTGGGAGAAAGCTCCAGGACACTGGGATAGGATGAGACCCTGGATGGCTAATTAACAGGACCAGGGAAGGGAGTGTGACAGTCTGACACACAAGTGAGCTGGCAACCCTAACTAATTAGCAACAATTAATTTTACAGTAGGAGCAAGAACACATGTATTATGTTCTATAAAAGCTTAATAGATGTCACCATAAATCACTCTCATCTCTCCCCTGAAACTGAATTTGCAAGCAGGCTGCCTTGAAATCTTCAGGAATGAACAATATAGAGCTGCCTGCTATCTCTTGGACCTTAATATGAAAGCAAGACAGCTTTTGCTCTGCCACTTGGCCCTGGACAAATCTCAGCTGTTGTAACTGAGGTTGGCATCAGTAGGCTCCACTGTACCCCAGCCCTGAACCAATTCTGATTAAGGAAGGCAAGAAATGATCAGCCCGAGTTCCTGGTAGGATCTGGGATCCATGGTGCTTCCCTAGTTGGATGTCCAGTGTTCCCAAAAGGAGCTTCCTGCCTGAGACAGAGAACAGATTTCTTCATTTATGTCTCCTCCTACCGATTGGAAGTACCTGCGTGGAACATTATGTTGAAAGGATTGGGGCTTAGTGGGAAAGAGTGCCAGGAGCAACTAGTAATGTCTGCTAGGCACTAGGATTGGAAGCACTGTTGGTTTTGTTTTTTCTGTTTTGTTTTAATTTTCCACCATTTTTAAAAATTGTGGTAAAATACATATAACATAAAGTTTATCATTTTAAAGCGTACAATTTAGTGGCATTAACCGCATTCATAATTCTGTGCAGCCATCACTACTATCTTTTTAAAAAATTTTTATTGGAGTATAGTTGCTTTACAATGTTGTGCTAGTTTCTTGCTGTACAGCAAAGTGAATCAGTCATATGTATACATATATCCACTCTTTTTTAGATTTCCTTCCCATTTAGGTCACCACAGAGCATTGAGTAGAGTTCCCTGTGCTATACAGTAGGTTCTCATTAGTTATCTATTTTATACATAGTAGCATCACTATTATCTAGTTCCAGAATTTTCCCATCACCCCAAGTGGAAACCCTGAACCTATTAAGCACTCTCTTCCCATTTCCCCCTCCCCTCAGCCCCTGGAAACTACTAATCTGTTTTCTGTCTCTATGGATTTGCTTATTCTGGAAATTTCATATGGATAGAATCATACAATATGTGTCCTTTGTGTCTGGCATCTTTTCACTTAATGTTTTCAAGGTTCATGTTGTAGTAGGTATCAGCACTCTTGTTTTGATCACCTTGACTAGTCCTGTCTTTGGTGAGTATTCTTCAGTTTCCTAAACAGCATCTCAGTTCTCATTTGAGTCATGAACCCACGTTGAAGCCCAGACAACTCTTTCTAGGCCTCTTTGTCAAATGCTTGCACTTTATTTTTCATCCTCCCAGGTCCCTGGTGCAACTCTATTCTGAGAGGGCAGAGTAACTGAAACCAAGACTCTGCTGTTTGTTACACTGCTCTTGATGCCATGATCCAGCAACCAGACTGGACTCCCTTGGAAGGGAGGCAGACCTGACCCATTCTTCAGAGCACTGTACATTGCTTTCTCAAGACTGATAGATTTCAAATGCCAGACTTTAGCCAGGTGAATTCCCCCAGTCCTGAATCTACATTGGAGCAGTTTTATTAATTTTTCAGAAAGCTCAACAGAAAACATGGGGTATAGAGTGGTAAATTAAAATGTGAGAGATGTGACCTCTGCTTCTAGGAAGACAAAGTAGGTATACTTTTCTCAATGTTTCCCACTAAGTACCATTAAGAACCCTTAACAATGTATATTAAGCAAACATAAGAATACTCTAAAAGGTGGAGAAAAGAAGGAATGATGATTGAAATTTCCCAAATCTAGCAAAAGACATAAACCTAAAGATTCAAGAAGTTAACCCCAAACAGGATAAACCCAAAGAAATATACACTATGGAGATTTTAGTCAAACTTCTGAAAACTAAAGACAAAGAAAAAATTCTTAAGTGTAGTGACAGAGAAATGACACCTTATCTATAAGGGAAAAACTATTTGAATGGCAGTGGATTTCTCATATGAAACCATGGAGACCAGAAGAAAAGTAGCCTGACCTTATTCAAGTGATCAAAAAAAGTTAAGTACTGTCAACTCAGAATCCTATGTCCAGTGAAAATATCCATAAAGAACAAGGAAAGAGTACTAGGGCACCTACCAGATGCTGGTGGGGGACCTCAACACACAAGGGGACAGGAGGAACCCCAGAGGGACTGGGTAGGACATGGGGGGAGCGAGGGGGAAGGAGAAGTGGAAGCCAGATGGGACTGGTGACCCTGAGGGGTGGCTGGGGGTTGGGAGGAGTTCCCACATCTGGAGGATCAGGGGGAACGTGGCTAGCATTTCCCCCAATCACTCAGGACCCAGGAAGCCTGCTGGGGTCCTGGGCCTGGTCCTCTGCCCTCCAGGGCCCCCTCCAGCCACATGGGTCCTAGAGGCATGGGAGGGAGGGTGGGGGGGAAGAAGAGTAGAGGTTAACGGGGAGTGACCCTCCAGGATCAGAGGATGGGAGGGAATGTGGCTAGAGTTTCCCCCTCCCACTCGGGCCCCAGTGAGCCTACTGAGGCCCCAGGCCTGATCATCCACACTCCGACGCTGGAGGTACTCCAGGGGCCTTCTGGCCACCCTAAGCCTAAGCCCCGCAGCCCCACCCCTACCCCCCAGGGCCTTTTCTGGCTGCGTGGGTCCTAAGCCTAGACCCGCCCCCACCTAAACCCCACCCCCACCTAAGCCTGCCCCCGCCTAAGCTCCGCCCCCACAGCCAAGGCTTTTCTGGCCTTTTTTTTCTCTTTTTTGCTATTATGGTTCTGTTTTACCTTCCGGTTGTTCTTTCATTTATATTTTTATTTTTTCTATCATATCTGTTAGTTCTCTAATCTTATTTTATTTTTTACTCCTTGTTATTGTTCTCCTCCTTTTTTTTTTTTTTTTTTTTGGCCACCCTGAGCGGCTTGTGGGATCTTGGTTCATGGGCCAGGGGTCAGGCCTCAGCTCCTGTGGTGGGAGCACTGAGTCTGAACCACTGGACTAACAGAGAACCTCAGACCCCAGGGAATATTAATCCGAGTAAGTTCTCCTGGAGGTCCTCATCTCGGCACCAAGACCCAGCTCTACCCAACAGCCTACAAACTACACTGCTGGAAGCCTCAGGCCAAATAACCGGTAAAACAGGAACACAGTCCCACCCATCAAAAGAAATGAGATTGCAAAAAAATACATTACAGATGAGGGAGCAAGGTAAAAACCTACAAGACCAAATAAATGAAGAGGAAATAGAAAACCTACCTGAAAAGGAATTCAGAATAATGATAGTAAAGATGATCCAAAATCTCAGAAATAGAATGGAGGCATGGATAGAGAAAATACAAGAAATGTTTAACAAAGACCTAGAAGAATTAAAGAACAAACAGAGACGAACAACACAATAACTGAAATGAAAAATACACTAGAAGGAATCAATAGCAGAATAATTGAGGCAGAAGAATAAATAAGTGAGTTGGAAGATAGAATGGTGGAAATAACTGCCAAGGAGCAGAATAAAGAAAAAAGAATGAAAAGAATTGAAGACAGTCCCAGAGACCTCTGGGACAACACTAAATGCACCAACATTTGAATTATAGGGGTCCCAGAAGAAGAAAAGAGGAAGGGTTTGAGAAAATATTCAAAGAGATTATAGTTGAAAACTTCCCTAACATGGGAAAGGAAATAGCCACCCAAGTCCAGGAAGTTCAGAGAGTCCCATACAAGATAAATCCTAGGAGAAGCACACCAAGACACATAATAATCAAACTAACAAAAATTAAATTCAAAGAAAAAATATTACAAGCAGCAAAGGAAAAGCAAAAAATAACACATAAGGGAATCCCCATAAGGTTATCAGCTGATTTTTCAGCAGAAACTCTGCAGGCCAGAAGGGAGTGGCAGGTTATATTTAAAGTGATGAAAGAGACAAAACTACAACCAAGATTACTCTACCTAGCAAGGATCTCATTCAGATTTGAGGGAAAAATTAAAACCTTTACAGACAAGCAAAAGCTAAAAGAATTCAGCAACACCAAACCAGCTCTACAACAAATGTTAAAGGAACTTCTCTAGGCAGGAAACACAAGACAAGAAAAGACCCACAAAAACAAAGCTAGAATAATTAAGAAACTGGTAATAGGAACATGCATATTGATAATTACCCTAAATGTAAATGGATTAAATGCTCCAACCAAAAGACACAGGCTGGCTGAGTGGATACAAAAACAAGATCCATATGTATGCTGTCTACAAGAGACCCACTTCAGACCTAGGGACACATACAGACGGAAAGTGAGGGGATGGAAAAAGTATTCCATACAAATGGAAATCAAAAGAAAGCTGGAATAGCAATATTCATATCAGATAAAATAGACTTTAAAATAAAGACAGTTACAAGAGATAAGGAAGGATTCTACATAATGATCAAGGGATAAATCCAAGAGGAAGATATAATAATTATAAATATTTATGCACCCAACACAGCAGCACCTCAATACATAAGGCGAATGCTAACAACCAAAAAAGGGGAAATCAAGAGTAACACAATAATAGTGAGGGACTTTAACACCACACTTACACTCATGGACAGATCATCCAAACAGAAGATAAATAAGGAAACACAAGCTTTAAATGACACAACAGACCAGATAGATTTAATTGATATATATAGGACATTCCACCTGAAAGTGGCAGAATACACTCTCTTCTCAAGTGCACATGGAACATTCTCCAGGATAGATCACATCTTGGGTCACAAATCAAGCCTCAGAAAATTTCAGAAAATTGAAATCATATCAAGCATCTTTTCCAACAACAGTGCTATGAGATTAGAAATCAATTACAGGAAAAAAACTGTAAAAAGCACAAACACATGGAGGCTAAGCAGTGTGCTACTAAATAACCAAGAGATCACTGAAGAAATCAAAGAGGAGATTAAAAAATACATAGAAACAAATGACAATGAAAACACGATGACCTAAAGCCCATGGGATGCAGCAAAAGCAGTTCTAAGAGGGAATTCTATAGCAATTCAATCTCACTTCAAAAAACAAGAAAAATCTCAAATAAACAATCTAAGTTACACCTAAATCAACTAGAGGAAGAAGAACAAAGAAAACCCAAAGTCAGTAGAAGGAAAGAAATCATAAAGGTCAGAGCAGAAATAAATGAAATAGAAAGGAAGAAAACAATAGCAAAGATAAAAAAATCTAAAAGTTTGTTCTTTGAGAAGATAACCAAAATTGATAAACCTTTAGCCAGACACATCAGGAAAAAAAGGGAGAGGACACAAATCAATAAAATTAGAAATAAAAAAGGAGGATTTACAACTGACACCACAGAAATGCAAAGGACTACAAGCAACTATATTCCAATAAAATGGACAACCTCGAAGAAATGGACAAATCCTTGGAAAGGTACAATTTTCCAAGACTAAACCAGGAAGAATTAGAAAATATAAACAGTCCTATCACAAGTAATGAAACTGAAACTGTAATTAAAAATCTTCCAACAAACAAATGTCCAGGACCAGATGGTTTCACAGGTGAATTCTATCAAACTTTTAGAGATGAGCTAACACCTATCCTGCTCAAACTCTTCCAAAAAATTGCAGAGGGAGGAACATTCCCAAATTCATTCTACAAGGCCACCATCACGCTGACACCAAAACCAGACAAAGATATCACACAAAAAAAGAAAATTACAGACCAATATCACTGATGAACACAGACACAAAAATCCTCAACAAAATACTAGCAAACAGACTCCAACAACATATTAAAAGGATCATGCACCATGACCAAGTGGGATTTGTCACAGGAATGCAAGGATTCTTCGATATATGCAAATCAATGTGATACACCATATTAACAAATTAACGAATAAAAACCATATGATCATCTCAATAGATGCAGAAAAATCTGTTGACGAAATTCAACACCCATTTATGATAAAAACTCTCCAGAAAATGGGCATAGAGGGAATCTACCTCAACATAATAAAGGCCATACATATGAAACACCCACAGCAAACCTCATTCTCAATGGTGAAAAACTGAAAGCATTTCCTCTAATATCAGGAACAAGACAAGGATGCCCACTCTTGCCACTCTTATTCAACATAGTTTTGGAAGACCTAGCCACGGCAATCAGAGAAGAAAAAGAAATAGAAGGAATCCAAATTGGAAAAGAAGAAGTAAAACTCTCACTGTTTGCAGATGACATGATACTATACATAGAAAATCCTAAAGATGACACCAGAAAACTACTAGAGCTAATCAATGAATTTGGTAGTTGCAGGATACAAAATTAATGCACAGAAACATCTTGGATTCCTATATGCTAATGATGAAAGATCAGAAAGAGAAATTAAGGAAACAATCCCATTTACCATTGCAACAAAAAGAATAAAATACCTAGGAATAAACCTACCTAAGGAGGCAAAAGACCTGTATGCAGAAAACTATAAAACACTGATGAAAGAAATCAAAGATGACACAAACAGATGGAGAAATATACCATGTTCTTGGATTGGGAAGAATCAATGCTGTGAAAATGACTCTACTACCCAAAGCAATCTACAGATTCAATGGAATCCCTATTAAATTACCAATGGCATTCTTCACTGAATTAGAACAAAAAATTTACAATTGTATGGAAACACAAAAGACCCCAAATAGCCAAAGCAATCTTAAGAAAGAAAAACAGAGCTGGAGGAATCAGACTCCCTGACTTCAAACTATACTACAAAGCCACAGTAATCAAGACAGTATGGTACTGGCACAAAAACAGAAACATAGATCAGTGGAACAGGATAGAAAGCCCAGAGATAAATCCATGCACATATGGTTACCTAATCTATGACAAAGGAGGCAAGAACATACAATGGAGAAAAGACAGCCTCTTCAATAAGTGGTGCTGTGAGAACTGGACAACTACATGTGAAAGAATCAAATTAGAACACTACCTAACATCATACACAAAAATAAACTCCAAATGGAGTAAAGACCTAAATGTAAGGTGGGACAGTATAAAACTCTGAGAGGAAAACATAGGAAAAACATTCTTTGACATATATCACAGCAAGATCTTTTTTGACCCACCTCCTAGAGTAATGAAAATAAAAACAAAAATAAACAAATGGGACCTACTGAAACTTAAAAGCTTTTGCACAGCAAAGGATACCACAAACAAGACAAAAAGACAACCCTCAGAATGGGAGAAAATATTGGCAAACGAAGCAACAGACAAAGGATTAATCTCCAAAATATACAAACAGCTTATGGAGCTCAATATCAAGAAAACAAACAACCCAATCAAAAAAATGGATGGAAGACCTAAATAGACATCTCTCCAAGGAGGACATATGGATGTCCAAGGGGCACATGAAAGGATGCTCAACATCACTAATTATTAGAGAAATGCAAATCAAAACTACAATGAGGTATCACCTCATACTGGTCAGAATGGCCATGATCAAAAAAAATCTACAAACAGTAAATTCTGGAGAGGGTGTGGAGAAAAGGGAACCCTCTTGCACTGTTGGTGGGAATGTAAATTGATACAGCCACTGTGGAGAACAGTATGGAGGTTCCTTAAAAAACTAAAAATAGAAGTACCATATGACCCAGCAATCCCACTACTGGGCATATACACTGACAAAACCATAATTCAAAAGGACACATGTACCCCAATGTTCATTGCAGCATTATTTACAATAGCCAGGACATGGAAACAACCTAAATGTCCAATGACAAATGAATGCATAAAGAAGATGTAGCACATGTATACAATGGAATATTACTCAGCTATAAAAAGGAACGAAATTGGGCTGTTTGTAGAGATGTGGATGGACCTAGAGTCTGTCATTCAGAGTGAAGTAAGTCAGAAAGAGAAAAAGAAATATCATGTATTAATGCATGTATGTGGAATCTAGAAAAATGGTACAGATGAACCTATATCCAGGGCTGGAATAGAGACACAGGCATAGAGGATGGATATGTGGACATGAGGGGGAAGGGGTGGTGGGACGAATTGGGAGATTAGGATTGACATATATACACTACCATGTGTAAGATAGATAACTAGTGCGAACATGCTATAAAGCACAGGAAGCTCAGCTTTGTGCTCTGTGATGACCTAGATGGGTGGGATGGAGGTCCAAGAGGGAGGGAATATGTGTATACATATAGCTGATTCACTTCATTGTACAGCAGAAACTAACACAACATTGTAAAGCAATTATACTCCAATGAAAAAAAAATGAAAAAAAATAGAACAAGGAAAGAAAAAAAATCATTGGCAAATAGAATATTTTTTCCTTCTCTTTTTGAGTTTTCTAACTTGTGTTTGGGGGATGAAGAAAAATTATAACATTGTTTCATTGTAGACATATGTAGAAAAAATATTGAAGACAATTATAATTGGAAAGGGAAAGTAATAAGGGGGGTAACATTTCTGCATTTCATTTGAACTGGTAAAATGGCAAAACCAGTAGACTATGATAAGTTATGTTAATATAATACCAAGAGCAAGTACTAAAAAAGGTATACAAAGGGACACACTCAAAAATACTATAGATACATCAAAATGCAATTATAAAAAAATGTTCAAGTAACCCAGAGGAAAGCAGGAAGAAGAAAAAAGAGAAACAAAAGCAGCAACAAAAGAGAGCAAACAGAAAACAAAAAATGAAAGACTTAAGCCCTAAGATGTCAATAATTACATTAAATGGAAGGATCTAAATAGGCCAATTAAAAGACAGAAATTGATACATGATGATATATGCATGACTCAACTGAATGACATCTACAAGAAAGTCACTTCAAATATAACAATATAGGTAAGTTGAAAATAAAAGGATGAATGGAAGATCATCGTGAAAACATTAGTCAAAAGAAAGCAGACATGATTATATTAATATCAGATAAAGTAAACTTCAGAGCAACAAGAATTACCAGGGACAGAAGGAGACATTACATAATTGATAAAACAGTCAATCCACCAAAAAAGACATAGCAGTCCTAAATGTGAATGCACCAAGAGAGATGAAAAATATGTAAGAAAAAAGTGAGATAACTGAAAGGAGAAATAGACAAATCCACAATTGTAATAGGAGACTTCAATATCTTTCTTTCAATAATTGATAAAACTACTAGACAGAACAATTAGCTAGGATGAACAAGACCTGAAAACACCATTAACCAACAGAATCTGAATGACATGGATAAGACATTCAACTCAACAACTGTCCAAGTACCTACAGAACACGTACCAAGGTAGACCATATCAAACAAACAACAACAAATGTATATGAATTGAAATCATGTAGTGTGTGTTCTCTGACCACTAAAGAGTCAAAATAGAAATCATAACAGAATGATAACAGGAAAATACTAAACACTTGCAAATTAAACAAAACATGTCTAAATAATCCATGGATCAAAAAGGAAGTTTCAAGGGAAATTTTTAAAGATACTTTGAACTGAATGAAAATGAAAACACAACATATTAAAATTTGTAGAGCACAGATAAAGCAATGCCGAGAGGAAAATTTGTAGCACGAAATTCTTACATTAGGAAGAAAAAGAACCTCAAACCAATAATCTAAGCTCCTGCCACAAGAAACTAGAAGCACAAAATAAACACAAAACAAGTAAAGAAATTTAAAAAGATAAGAACGGAAATCAATGAAGAAAACATAAACAATAGAGAAAAACACTGCACCAAAAAGTTGGTTCTTCGAAAAGATCAATAAAATTGGCAAGTCGCTGGCAAGACTGACAAAGAAAATAAAAGAGAAGACTCACATTAACAAAATCAGGAATGAAACCTTATAGATGTTACAGACATTGAAAGGATAATAAGGGACTACTATGAGCAACTCTACACACATAAGATCAACAAATTGGATGAAATGAAACAATTCTTTGAAAAGTAGAAACTACCACAACTCACCTAAAATGAGATAATTTGAATAGTCCTATAACTTTTAAGGAAATTTGAAAACTCCCCAAAAGGAAATTTCTAATTCCCAATGGTTTCACTGGAGAATTCTACCAAACATTTAAAGATTTAATGCCAATTCCATACAATTTCTTCCAAAAAATAAATGAGGAGGGAGTATTTCTAAATTCATTTTAAAGCTAGTGTTACCTTGATATCAGTACCAGATGAAGATAGCACAAAAAACAAAACTACAAATATCCCTCATAAATATAGATATTAAAATTCTTAAATATCCCTCATAAATACAGATATTAAAATTCTTAACAATGTATTAGCAAATAGAATTCTGCAATATATAAAAAGAATTATACACCATGACCAAGTGGGATTTATTTCTGAGATGGAAAGTTGGTTCAATACTCAAAAGCCAATCAATGCAATCCACCATATTAACAGGCTCAAGAAGAAAAATCGCATGATCTTATCAACTGATGAAGAAAAGGCATCTGGCGATCTTTAATACTTGTTTTTGACAAATACTCTCAAAACATTGAGAATAGAGGGAAACTTCCTCAACTTGATACAAGTATACACGAAAAACCTACAGATAACATTATGCTTAATGTTAAAAGACAATGCATTCCCTTCAAGATTAGAACAGGGCGAGGATGTCAGCTCTCACCCTTCTTATTCAACATAGTAGTGGAAGTTCTAGTCAGTGCAATAAAGCAGTAAAGGAAATAACAAGCATACAGATGGAAAAGGAAGAAATGAAAGGCCATGACAGTCTATACAGACAATTCCAAAAAATCTATTTAAAAAATCCTTTCTAAAATAAATGAGTTCAGCAAGGTTGCAGGATACAAAATAAACATGAAATCAATTTTGTTTCTATAAGCTAACAAGGAACATGTAGACACCAAAATTAAAAATGCAATACCATTTAAAATTGCTCTAAATATATGAAATACTTAAATGAAATCTAACAATGTGTTCAGGACTTACATGTTGAAAACTACAATGCTGATGAAAGAAATCAAATGTCTAAATAAATAGAGAAGCATACCATGCTCAAGGGCCTCAGGAGGCATCAAGGCCCTGTTGACACTGATTTCAGATTTCTGGCCTCCAGAAATGTGAGAGAATATATTTCTGTTGTTTTAAACCACCACATTTGCGGTAATTTTTCATGGCAGCTGTAGGAAACTAATACAATAGCCTTTCAACAAATGGTGCTCCCGCAATTACACATCCTTGGGCAAAAAACTGACCTGTGACCTAAGTCTCACACCTTATACAGAAACTAATTAAAAAATAAATTAAGCTTAAATGTAAAACATAAAATTATAGAACATTTTAGAAAAACAGAAGACAATCGTCAGGATTTAGGGCTAGGCAAAGCACTCCTAGATTTGACTCCAAAAGCATGATACCTAAAAGGAAAAATTAATAAATTGGACTTAATCAAAAGCAAAAATTTTTACTAAATATTCTGTTAAGGGGATGAAAAGACACGCAACACACTGGAAGAAAATATTTGCAACCACATATGTGACAAAGTGTCTAGAGTACATAAATAATTCTCAAAACTCAATTGTTAAAAAACAACAAAAAGTCCAATTACGAGATGGACATGAAGAGACATTTCATTGAAAAGTATATACAGATGGCATGGCAGAAAAGGACATGAAACGATGTTCAAAATAATTAGTCATTAGGGAAATGCAAAGAAAAACCACAATGATATATCACTACACACCTATCAGAATAGCTAAAATAAAAATTGTGACCCAATACCAAATGCTGATGAGGGTGAAAAACTGGGTCACTCATAAATTGCTAATGGTCATGTAAAATGGTATAGCTATTCTGGAAAACATTTTGTCAGTTTCTTAAAAAAAAACTAAATATGCAACTACCATACCACCCAGCGATTGCCCTTCTGGGCATTCATCTTAGAGGAATGAAAACTTACGTGCACACAGTATACACAAATATTTATAACAGTTTTATCCATCATAGCCCCCAAATGGAAACAACCCAGATGTCTTTCAATAGGTGAATGGCTAAACAAACTGTGATACATCTATACCATGGAATACAACTCAGCAATTTATAGATACACACAAAAACCTGGATGAATTTCTGGAGAATTAGGCTGATTGAGAAAAAGAAACCCTCGAAAGGTTATATCCTTTATGACTCTATATGCATAGCAATCTTGAAATGAAAAATTTATAGAAATAGAAGATTAGTGGTTGCGAAGGTGTTATGGATAGGAGAGAGGAGATTAGGGAGGGAAGAGAGTGTAGCTATAAAAGGGCAACATGAGGGATCCCAGTAGTGATGGAAATGCTCTGCATTTTGACTGTACCCATGTCCATATCCCTGTTGTAATACTGTCCTATAGTTTTACAAGATATTACCATTGGGGGAAACTGAGTAAAAAATACATGGGCTCACTCTGTATTATTTCTTACAACTGCATGTGAATCTACAATTATCTCAAAGTAAAAAGTTTGAAAATGTCAGAGACATGCCCTGTGCCATCGGATAAGTTTTTAATATGGACAAAGCACATTACTTGCTTGTAAGGAACAGTTTGCCACTAAAAGCTACCATTCATTACGAACAATTCTGGCTTTGGGCCCACCTGCATCATAAGTGAGCTCCTTGAGGGCCTGACTCATGTATTATTTATCCATAAATATCCCATAGTGCATAGAAAGCACCCTGCTACGTAATAAGTGCTCAATAAATGTTTGTTGACAGTGTTTTTATCAGTAATGCTTTGAGTATGTGAGTACACGTATGCTGCACAGTTAAAACATTGCTTGCCACAAATGAAGAAGACATTAAAGAAATGTGTCATGGAGTAAATGAATGCCATCCTTAAAAAAGCAATTAGATCTCTTTCTTTGCTTTTTCACTAGTGTTCTATTTATTTACTTTTCTTTGTTTTCGTCGGATTGCAGATGCAATCAGTGTTCATTGTAGGAAAGTTTTAAAGTCTAGAAAGGTGAAAAGGGCTTTCATTGTACTATTTTAATGACCAGATGAGTCACTTCTAATTTGACATGGTATGTTTCCAAAGTGCTTGACTTCCATTTTCCTGTTCATTGACTCATCCGTTCATCAGACTTACGCTGAGGACCTACCAAAGGCAGTCATGCAGACCCAGAAGTAAACGTGGCCTCCTGCATTCTCCTACAAATAAAATGAACTCACTTGTTTGAAGGGTTCAGCCAGAGGAAGCCTGTTTCTCTTTTCTGTTGTCTGGTATCAGAATAACCTGTTTCCTGTATTTTGACATCTTAGAAGGATAGTCCTCCCTGGTTAATGATAAACACAGCTGAGTATTTCCCCAGCAGTAAAGGTTTCCAGAGGACATCTCCAGGGCACATCTCCCGGCCAGTCACCACAATCAATAGAGAAGGCAAGAAATAGTGAAAGGTTATCGACTAGTCTTAAATAAGAGGTTGGGAGTTCAGAAACTGTAAACCTGGGTAAGATTCTGAATGTATTCAAATGCATCAGAAACAGAAGATAGCAAAAAGCAACACAGGACAAGATGCTAGGGTCCATAACCACATTACATTTACATCAAATCCATATTCTTGGAAAAACTAGGAAAAGCAAAACAAGCATTAACCTTTAAAGGGAAAAAAGTAATACCTACAAAGACAACCAGGCAAAATCTGTTACTTTATTAAGAGAAATGCATTCTTTTCCTCCCCTGATATTTGTTGCTGGTATAAATTTTATCTACCAGCCTGAGAAGAATTAAGCAAAGCTTTGGGAATTTTTGCCAGGCAGGTACAAAAATTATGTGTGCTATTGTTTGTTCCACATTTTGAAAGAGAAGTAAACTAATTCAGAGTGTGTTTCTGTTTATTTATTGCCCCTGTTAACGATAATGGGGAACCAAAGAACCCAGACTTTTACCAAAATACTAAGTGGGATGCCAAAAGCAACATGCTTTTCAGTTCATTTCCTGAAAATGTTCTGTTGCTATGGAAATGGCTTTCAACTTATCCAAATGAAAACCATTCTTCCCAGGTGAGGACCTTCTAACTGGGTTCACCATATTTTCTCACCTTTCATATGTAATGATCTAGTCAAAACCTGCATTAGAAGCAGTCCTGCCAGCTATGAACAGAGTGGTAGGTGTCGAGTTCACATACACCACCACTTATTATTAGTGGTAGGTGATGCTAAATATATTTTTTGTGTGGTTTGAAGGAGATTCGCATGTTTCACTTCAACAAAGATTGATTCCACACTTGTTCCAGAATTGTTGCAAGTGCCCCAACACCCACTGTGTTTATAGAAATGCTTTGAATTTCCCCAAAAGCAGACTGGAAATTTCTGAGCCACATAATTGGTTAAAGTTTTCCTTTTTTTAAAAAAAGAGCACCCATTTAAACATTACTTTTACAAAAGGGAAAAAGTAAGGAATAATTCCGGGCAGCGGGTCGGAAATGGTGGGGTGCTGTTGTATACTGATAAGTACAATTTACAAAGGAATAAACAGAAGCAGTGAAAACAAAGCAGTCTGTCCACAGGCACAGTGGGCAACTGCCCACATGCGATCAAGAACACCAAGGACTCTTCTGCCTGAAAACCTCCCTAACTAGCCCTCAGCAGCTCTGTCAGTCCCAGAGTGACCTACAGTCTTCACGGACTGGATGTTATGTGACTGGAGAGGGCTCATTACCATCCACCAATCCTAGGGCTCTGATGGGTCCATTTTGATGGAAAATACACTAAGTTCAGCAAAGGTCATTGATGTAGGGGTGGCAGAAGTGTGAAAAACCAGTCAACTAGAAGCGCCAAATCAAATCTCATTCATTCTCCCTGTCTCTGCCACTCTCATTGCCTTGGGGCTTCACCACCAGATCACAGAGCCACTATCCCCACCCATGGTGGTCCCTCCACCCATTGGTGGTCTGGTGAAACTGCCCTCCAAGGCCACTGATTGGCTGCATCTCCTGGACCCAGTTTTTCTCTCCGCCTTTATCTTCTTTGTCCTCTCTGGTGTTTTCTCTTCCATGACACTAGTTCTCTTGTTTCCTCTTTTCCCTCTTTTTTTTTTTTTTCTTTTTTTCTACTCCTGAATTCTAGGCATTCCCACGCCTTGAATTCTGGAATTGGTGCCCTCTTTTTCTCCCTCTTTACACATTCTCTCCAACTACCACTACCCATTTTTTTCCAAGCCTCAAATCTTCTTTCTATACAGATCTCTCTTCATCAACATCTCTAGTCCCATAGTTTTCTGAGCTCGTTTTCCATTTCTAGCTTCCTTTAGGACACTTTCCCCTGGATGTCTTTCCTGCTCTTTGAATGCAAGCATTAAAAATTGAATGCGTCTTTGGCTTCCCCAATCTGATCCTCCCTGTAAGTCCCTCATATCTTTTCTCGCACACACCCAGGTGGAAACAAAATCAATTTTAAGTTTCTCCCCGTCTTCACAATATACATCCAATCAGTAGCCAAATCTCATCTATCCTGCCTCTATCATTTCTCCCACGTCTGCCTGTCTTCATTCATTTCATTCACTGCCATCACAAGAAAGACCCTTCCTCCTTTAATCTGTGTTAATATAATAGTCACCTATGTAGAACCCACCTACCTGACACTCCCAGTTAACTATCTTAAGGCACAAGACAGACAGGATCCTTCCCTGATTTTGACTGCAATTCAAATGAAGAAATGTTTTTTACATTGTAACCTAGTACACATAAGCCACTGTTCACCTAAAATTTCATAAAGCACATATATCTACTTTCAATAAGGTCACTTTTTAAAAGTCAATTTCATTCAATTTGATTTCATTTTAATTTCTTTAAAAGAATGACTGGTATTGAAACAGAGCAGGACCCTATGGTCCTTCAGCCCCATGTCCTCAGCCTGCCTTCTGTCTGTGGAAAAAATTCAGCCAAAGAATAACTTTAATCAGAGAAGTGAGAAAATGCAGAAGCAAAAGAAAACAGTCAAAGGAGACCAAAGAATAATAGTTTAGCCACGAAGCAAGTCAAGGAACCTTTAGGTTCCTCCTCAAGGGCTATATATAATATTCGGAGGCATATCCTGTGAGCTGTCTTATAGATGCTGAAACCGCCACCAGGTGGAAGAAGTTAACTACGTGATGACCAGACTGTAGCCATGACATAAGCTGCCACAATTCCAAGAACTGGCCTCAAGGAAATGGGAACAAACTGACCCTGGAACTGAAGATTAACTGTACTTAAAACAATCAAGATGATACTGGTCAGACTACAGCATGACCAATTTCAAGATGACTATCAGAGCTGACTGTGCTGTTTCTACATGTAACCCCCTTTCTCCATCTCTAAATGCGCTTCTCCACTGATAGTCAGTGGGGGGCAGTTGGCCTTTGGACAGAAGTCCTACCTCCCCAACCCCCCAACCCTGGTTGCTGGCATCCAAAATAAAGCAAGCTTTCCTTTCCACCAGGCTTGCCTCTTTAATGGCTTTTGAGTGGTGAGCAGCCGGCCCCCACTTATGGTTACAGTATGACTTACTAATGAGCTGAAGCATGCAGTTTAAAAGGCACAGGTTTATAAGACAACTTAGTAGAAACATTGTCCTCTTATCCCCTCTCATATTCTATCTTCTACCGTTCAGGGGAAGCAGAAAATTTCATCATTCTTTAATTATTCCCAGCACATTTTGCTACTGTGATAGATTTCACATAACATCAAATTTAGCATCTTAACCATTTCTAAGTGTACAGTTCAGTGGCCTTAAGTACATTCACACAGTTGTACAATCGTCACCACCACCCATCTCCAAACTCATTTCTTGAAAAACTGAAACTGTGTAGCCATTAAACAAAAACTTCCCATTCCCCTCACCCCGGCCCTTGACAACAACTATTCTACATCTTGTCTCTATCAATTTGACTACTGTACCTCATATAAGTGGAATCATACGGCATTTGTCCTTTTGTGGCTGGCTTATTTCACTCAGCATAATGTCTTTAAAATTTATCCATGTTGTAGCATATGTCAGATTTCCCTTCTTTTTTAAGGCTGACTACTGTGTACATTGTATGTACACACCACATTTTGTTTGTCCATTCATCCATCGATGGACACTTTACCTTGTACTTTTAAAGCCCTGCTTCTGTGTCCATATCATTTCCCTGCACATTCTTAGTTTCTATTACACACACACACACGCGCATGCACAAACACACACACCTTCCAAAACTCCACCATGGAGTAGATATGGGGACAATAGTACCACCTGGTGTTTCACTTGAGGAAACTTCCCTTCCCTCCACATCTCCAACATCTTCTGTCTTCCCCTTCAGAGGGACTGTCTGACATACTATCCTCCTCTATTCTCCACTTGGATGGTACCTTCCACAATAAAGATAACTACACAAGCAAATCCTTTCTCATGAACGTGTGCACCTTGAGGGCACACCTCAAGCCCTGTGTGCCTCCTTTCACCTAAGGCTATACAGTCACAACAGCATCATTTCACTCTCCACCTTTCTTTTCTCCTTTTTATTAAAGGAAAAAAAAAATCTCTAATGCTCTTTAAGGTTGACAAGCCTAAGTAAGGCTAGGAAAATACTGGTATAAAGGAGAAGAAAAGCCAGCGATTTATAAACTAAAATGGAGATGTTTTCTATTTTACTTAAATACTTGGATTAAAACAGCATTGCTTTCCACTATTTTTCATGGCAAAACTAGAGATTCGACTGTGAGTGAAACAGACTTGTGTGAGCTAGCCTCATAGTCTAACCACCGTGTATGAAATTGTTCCTGTGAGAGTACTGCATTCAAAAAACTGGCTTTATATTCAGCAAGCATATGTAATATGAGAAAAATCTCTCCTCTCTCTTCACAGAATATCTTGTTATTTAAGTGATATCCCTAAATTTTCATCTCTGATATCAAAAGGGAAGCAGAGTTTGAATGCAAACATTCACAGAAAATTCAGATACCCTTTTTAGCAATTAGCTTGCACTTTCTTAACTACATTTTCTTAAACTAGAGTTGTTATGAGAAGATAAAATATGAGGGGAGTGGATGATAGCAGAAAATGCCATCCATAGTGGAGGTATGAAGAGGAGATAAAGCAACGCATGTGAACAAACCATAAGGTAGAAACCATGCTTAAAGAATAAATGGCTGCCTTGCTGAGAACTTATTAAAATTCAAAGGTATTTATAAAGATTAAAAATTAAGGTTGGCTGGAGTTACACAGCTAGGCAAGTTCTCTGCAAATTCCATTAATAATTAAAACTTTTATAGCATTCCATGTGATTCCTAGAGGAATGCATTAAAGACACGGTGTGTCCTCTGCCCAAGGTTAGGCAAGAAGCCAATTCAATGATGAGGATTAGAATTCATGAATTCTCAGTTCAGAACACCATGTGCCTAGCATACACGGTAGAAGAAAATAACCTATAATAACTTCTGATTAAGAAAGGGAGGCCAGAGAAGAAGGTATTTCGAAGTAAGGGCATTTCCATAGGTAAGCTGTTTTGCAGTGCCTATCAGATTTTGGTCTCACTTCTTCTCTTTGAAATTGTAGGCACCGTTTGTTTAGATTCACTAACTTTTGAACAGCCTGAAGCAGCTTCTCAGTAACAGTTGAAGCATCTGCTTAGTAATACTCTAGGCAGGGAGCTCTGCAGATTCATTGATGAAGCATCCCCCTGATTCAGTAAAAGATCACAGCTCCCAGGTCAGGTCATATCTTTACTCTATTCTGGAAGGAGGTAAAGACAGAAGGAAGAAAGGAAGGAAGGAAGGAAGGAAGGAAGGAAGGAAGGAAGGAAGAAAGGAAGGAAGGAAGGAAAGAAGGAAGGAAGGAAGGGAGGGAGGGAGGGAGGGAGGGAAGAAGGAAAAGAAAAAAATGAATGAACAAATGGAGGTCAGGACAGAGAAGGAAAGATTTTCCTGCCTACTAAGAGTACATTGCTTTTTCTAACTGGCCTTTTTTCCCATCAAAAACAAAAACAAAACACAATACATTGAGATCAAAGACTTTGTCCAATTTAAGACAGAGTTAGTGTTTTAGTGCTGGAATGATCGTAACATGGGAATTGGGAAAGAAGATGAAGTTGTAAGAATATGATTAGCTATAGTATATCTCTAAATGATCAGCTCTATCTCCAGCCCATCCTCATAGCTTCCATCCTCAAAGTCACCTGTGATCACAACATTGACCCTGCAGCTATAGCTGCCCTCCAAGAAAGCTTTACCCAGGGGCTTTTGCTTATATTTATTGGCCAGAACTGCATCACACCTATAGCTGCAAGACAGTCAAGAGAGCCGATCACTAAAACTTTCAGCAATAATGGAAACATTCTCTCTGTGCTGTTCTATGTCATAGCCATTTGAAATAAGAAACTGAAATTCTAATTTTATTTCCTTTTAATTAACTCAACTTTAAATAACTATATGTATAGATTTTCAGCTAGGAAGTCCAAAGGAATCAGAAAATTCCCTAGTCTCCAAGTTACATGGTGACTGCGATGAGATGAGCTGGGGTGAGGAAAGGGATGAAGAATCATTGAGATAGCTTGTTTGTAAACATGTGAAACCATGCTAGGGGCTTGATAATTATTGTTGCAGTTAGAGCTACAAAAGTTAATGCAGGCTTTGTTGTACCCAGTTTACAGAAGAAAGAACTAAGGCTCAGTTTGAATAACTTGGCTGAAACCGTAGAGTTAATAGCAGTGGTGTTGAGTTTTGAACCTGGGGCTCTCTGACAGCAGAGCCCATGTTGTTTTCACCATCACAGAGAAGTCACAGGGACCAGCAAGGAGTAAGCAGGATTCTTAGACAAGGCACCCAAAGGTGGAGGCGGGAGAGGTAGCAGATGCTTTTTAACTGGAGTGCCCTTCTGCCACCCCTACCTTTCTACTACTAGTCCTGTGGATTAGTCTGCCTACTTCCCTTCTCCCTACAATAATCTGAAATTTTAAAATGTTTAAAAAATTTAAGCCAATGTACACTCACTGTTTGCAAAAATTCAGATTTCTTCTAAAAGTACTAAAAACAGAAAACAAAAAAGCACCCCAAATCCCACCCCAGTCCTAAAGCTTTTCATCTCACCTTTCTTTGTCGTGAACTGCTGTGAAATAGAATACAGATTCACAGATTCAACCTAATCCCCACGTCCCTAAAGGATGCACATGGATCCTTCAAGCTGGTCAAAGAACACAAAAGAATTTTTTTAAGTTTCTTGCCTTCTCACTGGTAGGAAAAAGACAACACTCCTTAAAGTCTAAAGCACTGATAATATTGATAGTACCCTTTAGATTAAACTCTTACTAGGCAATGGTATGAAGTAACATGCATATATACTTCAAAGGAAAGGTGAATTTCTGGGCATTGTGAGCAGTGGAGTTATGGTTTAGATATGGGTGGAGCTGGGGCTTTTCAGGAGAAGGCAGCAGAGGGAAAGGGAAGGCAAGACCCAGGGGTGAGTCACCTTCTCTGGAACCACCATCATTATTGCATTTTGGGCACAACCATAATATTTTGGATAAAGCAGGGTTATAAATAAAGAGACAGATGAAAACACATATGTTCTTCATAATAATTTGGGGTTTCTTATATAATGATTAATATGGTGCATTCATGCTTATTTTACAGGACTCAGCATTGTTTAAATTTTTAAAATTATAAAAAAGCTTAGAGTAGTTTATATTTATCTCTTCATTTTGGGGGTCCTATCTGCAAGTTAATTGCTTAAGCAAACACGTAACCTGTAATTGCACATTTTCTTTTAGAAAATATCATTCTGTTTACAATGTTTCCCTTAGTGATTTTATTTCTAAGTTAAAATGTGAACCAACTGTATGCAGTTCACTGGCACAAGTGACTCCTCCCTCCTGTTACCTACTCACTCATCTTTTGATCAATGTGCTGCTTCCTTATACTTGAAAAAAAAGTTTTTGTACTTAAATTGATAGACGTTTTTGGCTGTTAAAAAAACTTTTTAACTGAAGATTTGGGGAAACGCATTTTAAATGAATCAATAAAATGAGGGCTTTTCATTATGGCTTTATCCAGGCTGCCCTCTGTCATCTCAGAAGAGCTGGGGAGGCTTCCTTTCCAATTCAATGATTGGAGAAGACGATATTAATGATCCAATCATTGGAAAAGTTGACAATTTACATTTAGACTCACAAGTGCCTTTTTTTTTTTTTTAAAAAATAGGAAGGGTAAGCTGTGACAAAGTGAGAGAGTGGCATGGACATATATACACTACTAAATGTAAAATAGATAGCTAGTGGGAAGCAGCCGCATGGCACAGGGAGATCAGCTCGGTGTTTTGTGACCACTTAGAGGGGTGGGATAGGGAGGGTGGGAGGCAGGGAGACTCAAGAGGGAAGAGATATGGGAACATATGTATATGTATAACTGATTCACTTTGTTATAAAGCAGAAACTAACACACCATTGTAAAGCAATTATACTCCAATAAAGATGTTTAAAAAAAAAAAAAATAGCACTGTTGGATCTTCCCAAAGCATGCCTCTGAAATGCAGCTGCTGTGGTTGACTTTCACATTGCTCCGTCTAGAATTGTCGAGGCTCAGAGACACAGATGATGTACAAAGTAAAAAGGAAACCATGGAAGCCAAGCCCTCACTGTGCCCATGGTATTCTTAGGACTGTGTGGACGTCCCAGATTTAAGGATGAAAACTTCAAGAATATCCTTTCTTCACAATCCTCAACCCGATGAACATACCCAGAAACACAGAGAATCTTTCACACACCCTGAACCTCAGGAGGGCAGGGGAGAGAAGGTCAGTAACAGAGCCCCAGACAGAAACAGATTAATAGACTTCTCATCCCATCTCTGCTACTCATTAGCTATGAGACGTTGGATCAGTCCCTTACCCTTCAGATAGTTTTCTTATCTTTTAACTAAAGAGGTAGAACTAGATGACCTCTAAAGCCCCAGCCAACACTAACATTCTGAATGTGATTATGGCTCTAGAGATGCCATCACTTCCTTTCCTTGATATGAATGAAACATCTGATTTCCAACAAGAGAAGCATTTGGCGCTGTGTCTTATGGGGAAAAATAGAGTTACGAAATATTTGTTTTGCTTGAGATGTCCCAAAAGTAAGTTGTTTCCTTAACATGGCCTCCTTCCTTTATATCCACACTGATGGGTATTGGTAAATCTACTCTCTCCTTAGATTTTCTACCTGGCCCTAAAATATAGGCAGTGCAGGAATGTTTTTTTCCATAGACCAAGGAACTAAGAATTTGAGGAGCTGATTGTCCACATGATACGGGACTAGACTCCTGTTCTGGGGGTTCCTAGCTTGCCCACACTAGTGTGTTGCTCTGTTCTTTGTCCAGACACATTGTCAGTCTTCATTGTCCTCTCTGTCCCTGATTCTCTCTCTCTCTTTCTCTATGACTCAAATATAAGCAGTAGAAATGGAAATAGAAATACCTACGTAAATGGTATAGGGTAGTTTGGCATGTTACCTTAAGAGCTGGTTCAAATTTCTGACCCACATTCACATATGTTACTCAAGCAATGCCCTTTTGGAAGACCTAAATAAACATCTCTTCAGAGAAGACCTCTAGATGGCTAACCAGAACATGAAAAGACGCTCAACACTGCTAATCATTAGAGAAATGCAAATCAAAACCACAACGAGGTACCACCTCACACTGGTCAGAATGGCCATCATTAAAAAGTCTACAGACAATAAATGCTGGAGAGGGTGTGGAGAAAAGGAAACCCTCCTACACTGTTGGTGGGAATGGAAATTGATACAGCCACTATGGAGAACAGTGTGGAGGCTCCTTAAAAAAACTAAAAATAGAACTACCATATGACCCAGCAATCCCACTCCTGGGCATATATCCTGAAAAGATGAGAACTCTAATTCGAAAAGATACATACACCTCAATGTTCAAGGAAAGGCTATTTACAATAGCCAAGACATGAAAACAACTCAAGTGCCCATCAACAGACGTGGCTGGTTTAAGAAGATGTGGTATATATATACAATGGAATATTATTCAGCCCTAAGAAAGAATGAAATAATGTCATTTACAACAACATAGATGGACCTAGAGAATATCATACTAAGTGGAGTAAGTCACAAAGAGAAAGACAAATATTATATGATATCACTTATATGTGGAATTAAAAAATAATACAAATGAATCTATATACAAAACAGAAACAGGCTGACAAACATAGAAAACAGACTTACAGTTACCAAAGGGGAAAGAGAGGTGGGGGAGGGATAATTTGGGAATATAATATTAACAGATACAAACTACTATTATATAAAATAGATAAGCAACAAGTTCCTACTGTATAGCACAGGGAACTATATTCACTATCATGTAATAACCTATAATGGAAAATAATCTGAAAAATATATACGTATATAACTGAATCACTTTGCTGTACACCTGAAACTAACACAGCATGGTAAATCAACTATACTTCAATAAAAAGAAAACAATGCCCTTTTCGTTCTCAAAGATATAGTCCCAGGGATGGGAACACCAGACAGAGGAGTGAGGCCTGACAGTTGGAAGGGCATGTGACCTCTCAAATTTCCAGAGACAGAAAAAATAATCAGATGATAATGATTGACAGAACTGTTAAACATTCTTTTTGGATTGAAGGTACATATTTAAAACCCATATAGAAAACAAACTTATGGTTACTAAAGGGGAAGGTGGTGGTGGGCGGGATAAATTAGGAGGATGGGATTAACATATACATGCTGCTATATATATAAAAGAGACAACCATCAAGGACCTACTATAAAAAAAAAAAAAATTGCTACCATGCCTAGAGTCTTCTGCACATCCCTTTGGATATTTTAGGCACACTCTCCTGTTATATCCTGAAATACATATTCAGCTTTTGATGGAGAGTTACTGTAGAATTAGATAAGAGAAAGAATAAAATCTCTAGGTCATTAGAATTTTCTGAAAAATCAGTACTCTTGATTGTCTTTAATAGAAACATATTTAGTGTTTCTCAATGTAGTGAGCTAAACATCCATGATGGCATCCTTCCAAAGGAAGTAGTAATGCATCAGTTTTGAGAATCATCATCTTCCTGCCCCCAAATCTCAGTGCTCAGATCACTCAAAAAAGGGCACATTTGTGCTACAGTAGACTTTGCTGGCACTGAAGACAAGTATCTCAGTAAAGCGAGCCTTCATTCAGAAATAAACTGAAAACACTAAGAAAGCTCTTTCCTCAGTAACTTTAAAACCACTGTGTAATTCTTCAAGTCTGAGTGTACCTATAGTAAGAACCAGGTCCATTTGTCCAATCAGAAATATCTACTTCACCTAAATAGATTGTTCCCGGCCACAGGCAGACCCAATTTTTTATATCACAGCATTACTTGGAAAACCACAAACAACTACAGGCACACCTCAGGGATATTGTAGGTTCATGTCCAGACCATCGTAACAAAGCAAATATCACAATAAAGTGAGTCACACAAAACTTTTTGGTTTCATAGTGCAAATCAAAGTTATGCTTATACTCCACTGAAGTCTATTAAGTGTGCAATAACATTATGTCTAAAAAACAACATACATGTCTTCATTAAAAATACTTTATTGCTAAAAAATGATAATCATCCTCTGAACCTTCAGCGACTCATAATAGTAACGTCAAAGATGACTGATCACAGATCACCATAACACATATAATATGCAGGGTTGCCCCAGACCTTCAATTTGTAAAAAATCACAGTATCTTTGAAGCACAATAAAGTGAAGTGCAATAAAATGAGGTGTGCCTCTTGTGAAATATAGATATTCTTCTGAGAAAGCGATGGCACCATGGATGCCAGCTGTGAGAGAAGCAGGCTCCTTAAGCCCAGGAGTAAGATTTCCAAGCCACTCTTATGGAACTTTAGCAAATCTCATCAGCTAAGTCATTTCCCACTAAGGCATCAGAGGTTGGAGCATTTCCATCAGAGTTGAATCTGTCTTATAAAAGGGGTTTTCAAAACCAGTTATAGATGTCACAGAAAGAACAAACAGTAGCAGATAGAACCCCTCACCTTTGTCTGATCTGTAGGCTTTTCTGCCTCTGGGTTTCTTTGCAAGTCAAAGGGAGCACCTCACACAAGACAGTGGGTCTCACATTCTACCCACCCCGGGGCTAGGCTGCGGTTGCCATGGCTACAAAGACAAGAACATCCCTTGGGCTTCCCCTCAGGAGCCTTTTCAGTTGGCATTTCGTGTATCTTCTTCAGATCCCCGTGTGGCAGGAATCAGATGGAATTCACGACTGCCCCCACCTAACGTGGGTGATGACCAACCCATGAGCGATGGAACAGAAGCGCCCAGAGGAAGTGGTTTGGGAGGGTGTGGACAAAGGGCTTGCTTCTGCGCCCCATCCTTCTGGGTCCTAAGGCACTGATCACACATGGGTGCAGGCATCATTCTCAGCCTCCCGCTGTTTTTGTCCAAGGACAGGACAAGAGGTGCCAGCACCCAAGGGACTCTTGTGCCAGAACAGGCAAGTGACCATGGTGACTGGTGTTAGAGGTCCCGGAGCAGAAGTCAGAACCACAGCATAAACAATGTCACAGCAATACCCATAGCACGGGGTCCCGAGGGATGTAGGGCATAGTGGTTAAGAGCTTGGGCTCAGAAGGGGACCTCCAGAGGGCTAGTCTAGCTCTTCCATTGGCCAGGTACCTAGCTGTGAGAAGGAATTCACAACACCCCGCCGGGGCTTGCTTGCCTCATGTGTGGAATGCAGATAACGGCATTAATAATAGTAGCATCTCTCTCTTAGATCTGTGACTATGATTCCGGGAAGAGTCAGATGAGCAGCTCTGGGAAAGAAGGTGGCCCACTCACCCCCAACATGACATCCATCTCTCCTGCTCTTAATTTCCAGCTACTGTCATGGAATTCCCAAGGGCTATCTGACTCTTCACCAACCCATTTCCTCTCACATTTCCTAGTCGTCATTCTCCCCATCCTTCTTACCAGGAGCCACTCCTAGAGGAAGGCAGAATAAGAGTTTTGCTACCTGAGACATCCTGAAGTTGGGGCTTTGAAATATCTCATTATTAAATTTTGAAATGTATGGTATGAGGTCATTTATGTAAAAGTATAGTCAAAAGTAACGTGATTAAAAAAAAAGCATTTTAAAAAAATCAGTTTCTTTTAAACAAGCAGACCCTTCAAATGCACTTATACTTTGCCAGTTTCCCTTCAGAGATGTGTTAAAAGAGCAAGATGGCCCAGAATCCTGCAGGATGCTAAATCACTTTAGAGACACACCACAGAGGCCTAACATGAAATTACTTCTTTCTTTCCAATTTTGGGGGATTACACAAGTCATTAGAACTAGGTTAGTTTGGGGGAGGAAAATATGTGCTTTCAATTCCCATCACTGCAGGCTCCATCCATCCAGCGTGTTACTGAGCACTTCCACGGCGCCAGGCAGTGTTTTAGGCACTGAGGATACAGCAGTGGGTAAAGGAGACAAAATCCCTACCCTCGTGGGGCTTACATTCTTGGACAGTGCCTGCTGCATGGACACGTGCATGCACTTTCACCCTAATGACCAGACCATGCTGCTAGATCTAAAGTAGCTCTGTAAGTTCTTCAACAAGCATAGCCATGTGCATAACCAAAGTTGCCACATTCAGAAAAAAATTTTTAAACAAACCAACAAACTTTGATTCATTTCGCAAAGAACCTATCTCAACAGAACAACAACAAAACAAAAGACAGAGAGGCTTACTCAAATGTGGGCAGCCTAAGAATCCTAGGAAAATGTTATTTAGAAATTAACATAGACATAGAAAACAAATTTACGATTACGAAAGGGGAAGGGGGGGAGGGATAAATTAGGAGGTTGACACACACTACTATATATAAAATAGGTAACCAATAAGGACGTACCGTATAGCACAGGTATCTAGCTGTGAGAAGGAAGTATTGAGTATATTGAGTATAGCACTCAATATTTTGAGTATAGCACTCAATATTTTGAATAACCTATAAAGGAAAAGAATCTGAAAAAAATAGATACATATGTATGTATAACTAAATCACTTTGCTGTACACCTGAAACTAACACAATATTGTAAATCAATTATACTTCATTTTTAAAAAAAATTTTAGAAAAGAAATTAACATAGACTCTGAAAGAGAGCAACCTATCACACCTTGTCAAATGAGTTAAAGATCTTCCTGCACCATTCATCCTTTATTGTTAGATAATAATTCCCCAAATGCCCTCCAGCCAGTAAACAAGCCCCTTATAAACAAGCTTCTCCAGCGGGGAAATAGGAGAAGGGAGCAAAAGGAAACCTGGCAAAGACCAGCCTCTGCAGCTCTATGCTCCTTCTCTGCAATACTCAATTGATTGGCTCACACTCCCCAAAGGTCTGAGACATTTTATAACCATGACCATAATTGAATGCCAGCAGGGGTTCATGGGGACTTCCCTCTTTAACATTTAAAGAGGCAATAAGCATCAGTTTAAGAGCCATAAACCTTACCAAGAAGCCAAGGCAGCGCCACAGACGGCCCCTACCTTCCTGACCTCTGCTTTCTTAACTGTGGCCATGGATACCTGGCCACTGGCCCCAGAGACACATGGAGAAAATTCCCCGTCCCTCCTCTAGGATTTGATGATCTGGCTGCCAGGACAGGATGACAGGCAGGAAAAGGGAAGGAGAACTGCTTGGGGAGAATCATTTCCAGGGAAAAGCAATTAAAAAAGCCTTTCATCAAAAACTGCTGCAGTGAACGAGACAGGTAATGGATCAGACGGTGCCAGGAACTTCCCAACCTATCCACTTCTAAACTCACATCCAGGCAACATCCCTCGATTCAGAGAAAGTGGAAGTCTCTGTGTCAAAATCACTGCTTAAATGTTAGAGCTGGAAAGTTACAAAGCACGTCTTTAAAATTTAAAAGACATTAACAAAAAGAGTATAAAGTCCACTGAGCCTTTTGTCTGTTTGTCTTACAGCCAATATCCTGCTGTCTCCCCACACTTCACTTCCTCCTCTGTCCCGAGTCTGAGTTTCGTAAGTTGTGCACGTTAAGTTGTGCACGTTATTGTCTCAGGTTGCCTTATTATCTAAGCATTATATTTTCCCCATTATTCTGTGATAAGCTTGAATCATAGATCTCTATATCTTCCTGCAATTTTATTCCAGCCGAGCCAAGTAGCAAATACCTTATCTTCTCTGATGCCTGTCCAATTTCCCTCTATCTATTAAGCTTTGTCTGCAGCTAATTAGGAGAAAAGTTTATGAATTGTGTACCCAATCCTGTACTGTTTTTTGAAGTCATCATAGGTAATATTAGAGATGATTGATAGTATCTGTTGTTTTGAGATGCATATGGCACTTTATTAATTTGATGTCTGTCATCACTCATGGTTCCATGTATTTGTAAATTAGGCTTCACGGTAAGATTTTTATAGAGGAACTATTGCTTGGATGATAATTTTACATGAACACAATATTTCCATACTGGGAAACTCAAGGAAGCTTCTCGCTCTTGGCCAGCCTTAAGCAAGGTATGCTGAAGTTCAGATAGGATATTTTGGTGGAGGTGGGGGAAGACAGGGAATCTTCCTGTTATTTGCTGACTGATCCATGTAATGAAATAGAACAGAAAGTCGGGACGACTAAACTGCAATAATCCCCCCAAAATTGCTCACCTTTGCCTTAGCTCAGCAGCCAATGACCCATTAAAGCACAAAGCTAAATAAAATCATCTGTTAGTGGAGATAAGCATGATTGCTGCTGGTCTGGTTATACAAACTGTGTCCCATTAAATTAAGCACGTGAGATGCAAAACAAAGAGAACCAGCTCACAGTTGGCATGTATTCAAGGCGTTGGAGCAGCAGCTTTCTTAGATTAATGTGGGTGTACGATGTAGACTATTAAAACCCCTCCGAGCGTGCGTGCGATCGCCGGGTACCTGTAAGACTTTTCATTTATCCAAATAACACTGAATATACTCATTTGGGAGCACACTTGCTGCACAGCCTGGCCCTCTGGATTTCATAGCCTAATGATAGCTCCTTGCAGCACTTGGTTGGAGAGGCCTCCTGGGTGCATTTCATCTGGGTCGCCCTCTCTTTGTTACTGAATGTGCCACATCTATCTCAGAAAGTAGGGTGACCTGTTTCTTGTCATCCAAACCTGTGGGTTTGGAAAAGCCTCAGATATAACATCAGCTCCCCATGCAGCTCCTTTTTCTACACTGGAGGCAGAGCGAGCAGTATCTGCCTGTTTAGCCGAGAATCTTCACCCTGCTCAGGGGATACACACCGTTCGGCCCCTGGATTGCGCTGCATGCTTTGAGGCAAACTATTTCCTCCTTTTTCCTCCTTTGTCTCATGGAACAACCAGAATCAAACCAATAATACAGAGTCCAGTTCACAGACACAAAGGCAGACCCGCTAATAGACACAGCCACGCCAGGGGATGTGTGGGGTCTGCATGGGTGTCCCTGGCCCTCTCATCGCTGCCACGTGCCCACCTGCACATTCTCATCCTCGTTGTCATTGAGAAGCTGCTGCTGCAGCCTTGCAGGGACCGAAATCAAGACACAGGGTCAACTGCCCCCAAATTGCTGAGCAGTCAAGGATGACTCCCTGTGGAAAAATTCTTGCTTCTCCATGAGGCAGCGGAAGGAGTCATGGCTCTGAGAGCACAGAGAAGAGGTACACTTTCAAGGTTAAAGATTTTTTTTCAGTATTGGATAAAGAAGCCCAGTTCTCACCCAGAATACATACTGAATAATTAATATAAAGCTCTAGAATAGGCAAAATGAATCTAAGGCTTAAAAAATCACAACAGTGATTGCTGTTGATGGAGGGTGGGTGGAAGGGATTGACTGGCAAGGCACAGGAGGAAACTTTATGGGGTGACAGTAATGCTCTGGGTCTTGATGGGGGTTTGGTTACACGGGAGTATGTATTTGTCAAAGCTCGTGGAATAAGACATTTAGGACTAGTGTATCTCATTACATGTAAATTTCATCTCAAAGACATAAGAGAAAAAAAGGAGAGAGGGAGAAAGGGAAGGAAGGAAGGGAAGGAAGGAACGGAGGGAGGAAGTGAGGGAGGGAGAGAGAGACCATAAACAAATATTGAACTCTAGCTTGTCGTTGAAGTGTTTAGGGTTGAAGTGTCCTATTGTCTGCAGCTTACTTTGCAATGCTTCTAAAACTGAAGGGATGGATGATGATAAACAGGTCTTCACTGGAGAATCCAGATGGGTATATGGATGTTCACTGAACCGTTCTTTCAACTTTTCTGTATGTTTGAAACTTTCTGTTAATAAAATACAGGGAATGGAAGGAAGAAATTTAATTCTACGTTTTAGAAGTCAGGTTTCAGAGTTGGTGATTTGGGGGATGTGCCAGATGGAATCTCTCCCCCAGAAAGAAGTCTAAGATGTAAGAGCCAGGTCTGTCGCAAACAACGGCAGTACACACAGCTCTTCCTGTGCTTTGCATGGATTCTACTGCCTGGGGCCTCTCTCTCTCTCTCTCAGCTCTGCTGGACTGTAATATACAATTCTGCTTGGCAGCAGAGCTCAGATAACCTAAGCAAGAAAAATGTCCTTTGGATAATTTGCAGACTTTGACCTGAAAGAAGGGCAGATACATTTAGATATATGATTTGTTTTCTGGCTGCTGTGCTATTTCAAAGTATCTTTGTTACTGCTTATGATGGAAAACTCCTCCACCATCAGGGAAATGAATCAGACTGGGTTACTAAAACCTTACCCTACAACTCTCCTGCCTATATCCATCTTACTATCATATTGACCTAAGTTCACCTCTTTAAAAAAATTCTTTTCATGTGATACATGCTGGTAAAGAATTCTTTTTTTTTAAAAAAAGCAGAATATATTGGCTGAACCAAACAAGTTAAGTTACATCCCTGGACACCTTAACAACACAGGGTCCTTTCTAAATTTCTTTAGGTTCTAATTTATAACTCTCAATACTAAGGGCTAAAGGATGAGAACAAAGACATGAATATCAATAAAAATCACTGGTATTTGCTTTGGGATTCAGTCCTAGATGCTTATTAAGTGAGGTAAATACATGAACTAACTATCTATGGTGTATCCCACTTTCCTCCCAGATCAGCCCTCCTGTTAAGTCCCAAGACCCAACCAGACAGCTGAGAAAAGAAGAAAAACCTGGAACTTGCTTTCCCAAGTGGCATGTCCATGGTAGTATGCCAAGGTTAAGTAAAACCATCGAACTTCCATAAGAGTTCATTTTACTTGACTATCTGGGGGAATATATTTTTATACTAAAATATAACACATATATTCTGGGACAGTGTTGTAGTATACTGTTACTTTGGTGGCCTCAATAAACTATGACTCCCTATTTTCATGTTCTTGTGTGAGCTTCTGGCTTTGAATCCAGGCTGGCCCTACAATCTGCTTTAACCGATAACCGTGAAAGTGAGACTGCTGGTTCTAGACCTTAAGACTTAAGAAGGCCTTTCAGCTTTCACTGTTATGCTTTTTAAAATAAGTTTGACTACCTTGAGTCTTTCATGCTGTGAGAATGCACAAGCGTCCATGTGCAGAAGTCCATGCAGGGGAGAACTGAGTGCCTTGACCGATAATCCCCGCTGAATTCCCAGCCAGCAATCACCAACTTCCTGCCATGTGCAAGAGACAATTTTGGACCTTCCAAAAGTCTAAGCCAACACCATATGAAGTAGAAAACCTCTGGTCAACCCACAGAACTCTGAGAAATAATCAATTGTTCTTGTTTTAAGCTGCTAAATTTGGGGGCAGTTTGTTACACAGAATTAGATAACCAAAGCTTATGTTTAAAATAAAAATTTGTGATTTCAAAGAAATTTTACTTTATTTTTTAACTTAAAAGAAAAATTTTTTTTAATTTATTTTATTTATTTATTTTTGGCTGCATTGGGTCTTCGTTGCTGTGAGGGCTTTCTCTAGTTGCGGCGAGAGGGGGCTACTCTTCATTGCGGTGCGGCGGGCGTCTCACTGCGGTGGCTTCTCTTGTTGCAGAGCACGGGCTCTAGGCACGCAGGCTCAGTAGTTGTGGCTCACAGGCTCTAGAGCGCAGGCTCAGTAGTTGTGGCGCACGGGCTTAGTTTCTCTGTGGCATGTGGAATCTTACTGGACCAGGGCTCGAACCTGTGTCCCCTGCATTGGCAGGCGGATTCTTAACCACTGCGCCACCAGGGAAGCCCCTCAAAGAAATTTTATAATCAAAAAAGGCATCTTACTTAGAGTTATCCCCCGAGACCTCTATCTACCAGTCCGGGTACTTCAGTGAAGATGATCAAGAGGCATTTCCTTAGAATATAATTCATGAGAAGATAATCCCCCAGATTCAGGTGTATTTTCTAGTTGTTACATGATCAAGAGGAGCCTCATATCCTACGTTTTTGGTAGATGATCAGAAATAAGCCTTTTTTAATCATGCCTGTTCGTACCAAGGGATCATTTCAAGACATTATGGAAGTAGGAACCTCATTTATACCAAGTGTATTTTCTTTCCTCAAATTACTGCTCTTGTTACTAAGAACCTGTAGCCATATGGCCAGTTGCAACTAATCCTAGATGGTGAGAAAAGATCAGGAAAGTCTGGTCTACATCTGTTCTACCCAGCACGAAGAACCTAAAGCTAAGGCTAAGAATTGGACCCTCACTCCAGCAGTTCATCAAATGGCCCCTGCATAACAAGACCCTTAGCTCTTCCCAACAGGGTTAAATCTCTGAATTAACATAATGAAGAAGCCCCGGCCTGGGTCAGGACCTGTCACATGAGGACAATAAGGGTCGCACTCATTAGTACCGATCAGTCACATCCATGGACCCGTCATTGCCCAGCACCAGAGCCTGAGCGATGGGGACCTAATGTGACCCAAGCTGAGGTAGAGAAGGAAAGGGAGACACAGGAGAACACCTATTGACCACAATTGACATCTACTGACCACAGTGAGGTGTGCATAATATACTACATGTGTTATATGCATTCCAAATCAGTGAAGATGCACAAGAACCAGAGCTGTTGGGTATTGTTATTCTCATTTTGTGCATACTGCGATGATGTTGGCAAAGTACTTAGCACAGCAGCTGGCTCTTAATGAGTACCCCAAGAGAGTAGCCATGAGTATTTTTTATTATGTTAATATCATTTTACAGAGTGGAAACTGAGGCTGATTGAGGTTACGTGACTTGCCCGAGGTCACACAAGAGCAACAGTGGGAGGCCAGGATTAAAGTCTGAATCTGCCTGGTGCCACTGTCTCCATATTAGCAATAATGATGGTGTTATAAGGACAGCTGTTTCCTCCTGGCAATGGGCTGAAAAAGTTATACCCTTAGACTATGCCCCAATGATATGTTAAAGTTATATACAAATTCAAAATACAAAAATATTTTGGGTCCTGCTTACAGCATCAAGGGTGTTTCGGAATTAAAGGAAGGGAAAAATGTTTTAAAAGAGCTATTTAAAAAAGTAATTGCTATCAGTGGTAACAAACGGAGAAAGTTCATCCATGAGGCAATCAGCCTGCATATAAAGGCTGAGCTTCTCAAGGATTTCAACCAAAGAAAATTTTGTAACCCATGATTTGTCCTGATAATGGACTCAACCTTCCACTACTATGGTTGGAGTGTCTGGGGTCAGGTCAGTTTCATAGTGTGTGGCTCTCTGAGGCTGGGGCCCCATCCCTTAGGGATTTCCATAGGGTTGGTGGCCAGGTGCTTGGTGATGAGTGGTGGAGACAGAAGTGTTCAGGTAGCTTTGAGGTGCGAGAAGCCGGGTTTTTGTCTTTTCTCTGCCACTTTCTACCTAGACCATGAGTCTTACTTAGACTCTCCAAGTCTCACTCTCCTCATCCATAAGAAATTGCCTGAACTTTAGCTGAGATAATGTACGTGGAAACAGCTCATGGTAAGTCTCAAAAAAGTTTCCTTTCCTCATCCCTTTCTAGAACTGGTTAAGTTCCTCTCTAACATCTGAACCCAAGAATAACATTTTCTTCTGCTTTCTTTGTCCTGGCTGACTTTTGTTTGCCTTATTAACTACTTGGAAAGTAATGAGGCAGAATTTATTTTGTTTTCTGTTCTACTCTGTGGTTTGTCAAGAAGCCATGTACCTTAAAAAATGGGTTTTGTCACTTCTTGTAAAATTAATTTGAACCTTAAGCAAATAGGACACGAAACAAGATCATGTGTCCCTCTTTTCCCCCACTTTATCAAGAAAATAATTTGTGACCTCAAGTAACACTAATAAATAATCTTTCCCCTAAGGAAAAAAAAAGTGTAGATTCAGCCCTTCTGTCCAATCCCAATTTAAGAGATTTTTCTACTGGGATCCAAGCCAGAAAGCTGAAATTTATATAACAAAGCAAATCTGAGAATGGATACTGCCATCTTGCTGGAGATGGTTACCTAACATCTTAAGAGGCAGTGACTGTTGATGGCCAGAAAGAGAAACAGCATCTGGGACCACACTCTGGACTCAAGCTTACACATCGCTGATATATTTGGTCTGGCTTTGTGAAGGATGCTCAGTACAGCTTACAGTCAAGATTCAGAGAGGCTGCCATTTTTGTTTTTGGGTATCAAACCATTTTCTTCTTGAATGTCACATCGTTTGGCTCCATGGCTTTACCAGCTGTCATTAATGATACTAGAGGATCATTTTTTAATTCCTTTGACAGCAGTAAAACATTCCCTCCATGGGGCACTTAATTTCTTGCTAGTCACTTGATGATGAATAGGTCTCAAGGCCTTTGGCAGCTGTTGGCCAGATTCACACCATCAGGGGAGGATGCACGGTGATGGGAGATAACCTCAAGTCAATCCTTAAAAATTCCTTTGCCTTGAAAACTAACTTAGGGAAAACGCCTGGCTTAAGGGGATGAGAAGAAAATGAGCAACACACACACTGGGTTACAAAATACCAGTTTTGGCCTTTGCAAGAACCTCTTCCATTTCCTGAAATATGATCCATTCTCTTAAAATAAAATGTGTGAAGAAGTGACACAAGTCATTGATTTTTTTTTTTTTTTTTTTTTTGATGAACCACATAACTTCCGCCCAAGCAAAACTTATTCTCAGGAACAGAGTCCAAACCCACGTGGAATCTTTATCTTTTGTTCAAACCCCACACTTGTTTTACCCACAGCGAGTTTAGGCAGAAACTGATAACTAATGCTTTTCCTTAAGCCAGTCAAACAAAATTGCTTACCAGGTTTTACTCCTTCATCAGCCTGACTAATTACACCCATTCACTGTTTCTTTCAGACAGAGATTTCAAATTCCAACTCTCAAAGACTCACACCACCCCAGAGACATCTGCTTCCTGGCTCATTCTGTCTCCTTTTTATATTACCCAGTGAAAAATACTCAGTGGCCCAGAAAATGCCTGTTAAGCAAAACCTGGAAGCTAGAACTGGTTTCAAGCTGGTGAAGGGTCAGGTCAAGGAGAAGGTGTTGAGATAAAGGTCGTGGGAGATGGTGAGATGAAAAGATAGGATGGAATCTTCTCAATCAACACAGTCAGGGAAAGGCATTTGGCCTCCAGGCTCCAGTGACCAGCCTCAGATACCTCTGCATGGCGACAGAACAAACACAATGTGTGCATGTTACTGAGGCAAAGTTGGTCTGAAACATTCTGAGGCACCAAGTTGGAGTGGGTGCTCCAGGGGTGGCAGTAGCACGAGGTTTGGGTGATAATAACGAAGGCTGAACTTGAACGTCAAGCCTAGATAGTGTTCAGGTAGCAATTACCTTTCTCCAAACCATCAAATGTGGGACAATTTGGAGATTAGGGGCCCAACAGCTCCACAAGCTTGGGAAGCAACTTCCCATGCATCCACAGTCCAAACTAAAATTTTACATTTAAAAGAAAATATGGGGATACAATCTTCAACCTCATAAAGTATTGTAACCTTAACTTTCTCTCTGTGGAAAGTTCTTTGCCCGTGAACTGCGTTAGCTGAGTCCACATCAAATTCTTCAGAGTAGTCACGAACATCTACAAAATCATGCAGTGCTGCCCTAACGAGTATAAATCCCATTTCCCATCTGTGTGTTATGAGTTCTTTGAAGATCTCATCTTTCTGGCTAAGTAATCTGTTGGTAGAAACAATGTAAAAAAGCACAGCATCTTCAAAATTGCTGTTGGAAAACCATTTTGAATACTGGGTTTAAAAAACCTCATAGGAAATAGGTCCTCCTGACACCTTTTTCTTCTGAAGTTGCCCAAGCTAACTCTTGTTTATGCTTTCAGCTTAGGGCTTTCATAAGTGCATGACATAATGCTTCTCTAGATTATTCAAAGCAAAAAAATAAAGGATAACTTCTACTACAAGTTCATTTCACACACTCGGTTTATTACAGCACAAAGAACACCAGATGTGGTTCAAATTTAAATTGTGTCTTTAATATAAAGATCTAGGGCCACTGAAATCATGCACGTATGATAGCCATACTTCAAAAAGCTGTTTAATAGCTGAAGATCACGTTTTGAGGGCTTGACCTCACTATTTAGAACTCAGTTCCTTTTCAGTGATTTGTCACTTGAAGCTCATTTTTTAAGGGATCATCAGAAAACAGGCTTCTGGCCTTTCAGTTTTCCAATTAGTGAGGTCATATTTTAAATGCCTAATAATTTTTGATCAATGAGGCTTAATTAGATCACAGATTTCCAAATTGAGTAGCTTAAAGGGGCCGCAGTGATCATCTCTACCCCAGAGAGTTAAAAAGTACTAGTTAGTCCAAGGGACACATTTCAGGACAGTCAATGCCCTATTTCTTTCCACTGTCCGTGGCTAAACTAGGAAGCAAGAGAAGAGGCTTTTCCCATCAGTTTCCTTGCCTCTTAACCACATCCAGCACATATTTTATACATTGTATGTTTAGCTTTGTGACCATATCTTTTATGTTTAACATTTTGAGAAGACACTTCAACTCTGAGAAATACTAATAGCAGTGCAGTTTCAAAATACCCTGTTTGCACTGAAATATAGTAAATAAATATTTAAAATCACCCTTACTGGCACTATCCACCGTATAATTAGTGTTAAGCATCTGTGATCAATTGTGACTAACAAATTGCTCAAGCATCATAAGCCTTGTGAAAAGACCACAGTTTTATTAAACACTGAAAATTGCATTTTTTCCCAGTGGTTGTACTGTAAGATAATGAACTCCCTGTGAGTGGCAGGAGAGATGCAAATTCAATTTTGCAAGAGACTCACAAATACCGTGATATATTATGCTGATGGAGACACGGCCTCCGTCTAGACAAAATGAAAAAATTTTCTCGTGTTCAGTGAATGTGTGTAATTAAGAAAATATGAAGGACAGCTAATCATCAATATTGCATGCATGTCTGTATCTCCAATCTTGTTTTTTAAAAAAATTCTAGTTGAAAGTTGAACCTTGTTCTTCTGGGTTTCAGGTTTCAGTTTTCAAAGGGACTATTGATATTGATGAAACCAGAAGGCACCCTAATCAGGCCCAAAAAATGTACTAAATATTCCTTAAATTTTTGCTTTCAACCAAGTGGCATGCCTAGGTTTTAATTTATGAGAGCAGGTTTTATTATACAAATAAGCAGACACTGTCTGGGGGACAAATTTGAAGCAGCTCTGATAGTTTTATTAATTTATTTGATTTACTTCTGGTTTCCCTTACCCAATCTTATTTATGTCAAAGTAAGTTGAAGCAGAATTCATTATGCAGTGAAATCCAATTTGAACACTTTTTATTGGGACATGGTGATTCAATCATTTCTCTCCTTAAATCCCATTATCTCTTCTCACATTATTTTGTACAGATCAAATCACATAAGATGAAATTCCAAAAGAAACTTAAGAACTTGCGGGCAGGAATGAAATAATATCTGAATAATTTCTTATACTATGAATACTAAGTTATACCACAGTTAACATTCTTATCATTTTGCATTCTAGTAGCATATTTCCTCTGAAGAAAATTAACTGAATTAGCGAACTTGACTTTCTTAAGTAAACTTTTGAAGCAATTGTAGTTTCTAATTGTTTTGATACAGAATCATCAGAAGCACTGAGTCTAATCTGACCCCGTTTGGGCACCTTGACATTTTGTTTATTATATGGATTGCAAAATTTGCCAAATTCCTACTGACTTTCCTCTTCAAATTGTGGAGTTTAGGAATTCTCAAATTTTGGTAACTTTATAAAAAGTGTTTGTGAAAAAATATTTATTTACCTATTTCATTGTGTCAGGTATATTGTTAATACGTAGGAACTCCTCAAGTCATAAATGAATCTAGTCACCAAAGTCCATTTCCACGTTGATTATTTAGAAATGGGAGTCATTTTCTCATGGAGACATTGCAGTTATACTTAGAATGACAAGATTATCCCCTAAATACCTTTTAAACCCCTGTGCTACCATATCTTCCAAATCACAATTCGTATGCCTTAACCCATCATGAGTTAAATATTTCCATGTTTAGAGACCTCTAAGAGCTCTTTGCAGACCAGAGAGGGTAACCAAATTCAGCAATTCAAATGGAAAGGTTGCCTAACTTCTGCTCCTAACAGAATCAGAGGAGAATTTAACTTATTAGCCATGTCAGATGCCTGGTGAAGTAGAGATGTATTTTTCTCCCAAAGCTACAGTACAATTACAAGCACAGCAAATACACTTATCCATTCATGTGTTCCTTCAGTTATTCACCACACGTTTATTATGCAATGTCCTGGGTACCGTTCTAAGAGCTGGAGATGCCAAAGCACTTGTTTGTCCATTGAACAGTCCATGGTTAGAAACTTACACAATTGTCAATAAGTCTTTCCATCTGCGATTTTCAATATCATTCGATGACTACTGCCACTCAGTTCCCGGGTAAGATGTGACTTCCTGATTATACACATTCATCATCCAACAAAGACATACGATTATACACGCTGAACCAAATCTGAACTTTCATCCTCATCCCCTCTATGCCACCCCATCCGGGAGTTTCTTTGTTAAAGATTTCACACAGTATTATTAGTCAGAGATTTGTTTGATTTCATTTCATTAGGAAATTTTCCATATTGGCAAATGGTAGGTACAAGCAAAACACACACAATACTTATTCCAGGGTAAGCAAAAGACTCATCAAATTCTCTTTGGAAATATTTCAACTCTGCTTGTGTGAAGTCTGATCTTCTGTAGTCTCTCCAAGCCGCTCTCAGACTGCACCTTCACAAACACTAAAGAGCTGCCCAAGCTTTACAGCTTTGTACTGTTACAGGCATGGGTGTCTAGGGGGCCTAGAAATTTCCAATAAACAATATTTTGATGTTAAACAAACAAACAAACAAACAAAAACCTCTGTAATAAATGTACTAAATAATAAAACAAAAACAAAACAAAACAAAAAAAACAATAGTTTGATTGTAACCTTATTTGTTATGATGGCCTTTGAACGGCAACTGAATAATTCATACCCCGAACTCCGGTCTTTTCTAAGTTATTAAGGTAATTAAGAGAGTAAAACGTTGGGTCAGAAAAGAATTTATTCATTTTGGCTAACCTCCCCATTTCTAATTCATCTGCACTCCTCATGCGCAGTGAGCCATTGCTATGTGATGTTTTTGGGGAGCACGTGTTACTCTACTTATTACAAGATTAACATGAAGTCACACTTACAAATCTGTGGATGTACATGCCCCTGTGACAAAGTAGGTACCTTAGAATATCAGCTCCCTGACCTTATGAAGCTCCTGATGCATGCTCTTCTCATGGAAGAAATGCCACTTATCAAAGGCGATTCCTGTTTTTTAAAGACTCCTTAAAGGCTAAATATCTATAAGAATCTTGACACCTTTCGAGTAGGTAATTTGGAAACATGGACCTTTGCATGGAAAATGGAAAAAACGAGTCATAGAGGGTAAGCCAGAAAAGTGACTTGTCTGTCCTACAAGATGTTCACACATGGCTGGCATTGAAATTGGTTGTCTGTAGAATGGTTATCGAGAAGGCAGTATTAGCCTGTGTCCTCTTGGTCTCCCTGGAACAGGGTGACCCAGGCAGATGCTGTGGGTGCTTTAACCCTTGCAACACTGGTTTACAAACCTCAGTAAATGTGTGCACTTCAACTGGCTCCTAAAGCTCTTGGTACTCTTTGAATTCTGTCTTTGGAGAGATAGACATCAAGTTCACCTAGGAAAAGTGATGTGCTTATCTCAGAGGAGTGAAGGTGTCCAAGAAAGAGTCAGAGATCTATGATATAGGATTCTTTTCCTAGGGTTTTCTGAAATAAAACAAAAAAGGCCAACATTTTAGAGAGGGTTGGGGTGGGGGAAGAGGGATTTTACATGATTTTAACCAGCAAAAAATAAAAATAAGAGTTTATTATTCATGATTATTTAGTATTTCTGGTAACGACTCCATTGAGAAGACCTCCCTACAGCCCCAGTGACCCCTGTGTCAACCCTTACATTAGAGGCTGGGCCCGGGGTCAGCCTACTACTGGTTCCTTTCTCCCCAGCAATAAACTCACTCCCCGCCATCTGGCATGACCCTGGCTGCATGTTTGAAGGTTAATACCCTCAGCCTACCTTGATAAGCCCACGTGAAAGGTACAACACCAACACTACAATTCCTCTTGCAGAGTTTCAAAATTGCTCCATGCTATTTTTGGAAAAGGTGAGCAGCCGCACTCAGCTGGAAAGAGCCCCAGACTTCAGGGAGGCCGACTGGGGACTGAATAGAAACTCCCCCACATTGGGGCTGTAATTTGGGTTCATTATTTTTCCTCTCAAGCTCTCTGAGCCTCAGTTTTCTCATCTATAAAACAGAGTAATAATATCTATCCTGCAGTGCTGACAGGGATTCTTTTTTTTTTTTTTTTTTTAATGTGAAAATGCAACTCATAAGGCCTGGCACATAAAAGGCATTTGATATTGGTTGTTTAAAATAATCAAAAATGCACACATTACAAAAGGGGCTCATGACATTAAGGAACAAGCTAAGTGAAAATGGAGTATTTTAAATCTCAAAGAGTATATATCTCTAACTTAGCAAATCTAACACTACAACTCCAAATGTGGGGAAATGAAGCAATATCTAATATATTTTTTAATTTCACTTATATTTTAAAATTTTACCCAATTTTTCCCTAGATTAATTCTCAAATTTGCTAAGAAGATCTCTGGACTCTCCTATCCTTTCTGCCTTTTTAAAAGAATCATCTCTCTCACTCTCTCTTTTCTTGTCTTTCCTTCTTTCTTTTTTTTTTTTTTTGTTGTGGCAGTCTTGTTCATTTCCTCAGTCTGGAGAGTCACATACAAAAACAAGGCCATCAGAAGATGAGAGTACCCGTCTATGCAGATACTTCAGCAGATAGCACAGGATGGTTAGTGCCGGGGTTGCTGAGGCTGGTTGAGCAAAAGGAAGTCAGAGAAATGTATCTCCAGGGACAGATGGGATGGAGGGAGGAAGGACAATTAGGCCAGAAATACAGGAAAGGAGAGAAGACCGAAAGCTAATCAACCCAGCAGCTAATGTATACAAAACAGAGCTTTGCAAAGGCCAGAGGTTTACACAAGATCCTGGTCAAAAGGAGCCTGAGTCCAGGGCCAAGCTAGGGTGAGGGGAGTGAGATTCTTGCCTTGTGCACAAAATTTAAGGGAGCACAACAAATTCAGTAATCGACATGAATAATGTTTTATTTTTTCCCTTTATTTTTTAAAATTATTTGTTTATTGAGGTATAGTTGATGCACAATACATATAAGTTTCAGGTGTACAATATAGTGACTCACAATTTTTAAAGATTATATTCCATTTATAGTTAATATAAAATATCACAACATTATGAATAATGTTTTAATGTAATATTTAAAAAAAATTAACAAAAACATCTATGAAGAAAAAAACTTGAAATTTCAAATCATGACAGTATTTGACCTTGAATTTGTAGCACTCACCTTACCCTAATCCCCACCTTCTCAATCCTGTCTTAATTAAAAATTTTCTTCATAGATTTCTTTCATTAATTTTTGGCTTTTAAAATATTGCATTGAAATATGATTTATCTTGATGGCTGAGTTTGTTGGTGCCCCTTTAAATTATGCACTTTAATTAAGGGCTTCCCCACATTACCCTAATCATGGCCCTGCTGGGTGCAGAGGGGGTTGCTTGGGAGCTAAATGGGAATCAGTGGGACAACTTCTAGGAGGCTGTCTGTAGTGCTTTTAGGAATCCCAACACTGAATTATATTCTCAAGTTTATGTAAAAATAATTATTAGCAGGTGATAAAAAGCAGGCAACGGAGACCATTAATCTGACACTCTTGTCTTTATTGGTGTACGAGTTTGGTTCTGACTGATCAACTACATCACAAATTCCAATACAACAGATCTCATTTCCATCAGTGTCTCTGTATAATAAAGATTTCCAAGCTCCATTATCATTTATACATATGTGTGGACAAGCCCTGGAGGTTCTGAACATAGTAAAAGAATGCAGGTCATGTTTCAGGTCCACTCTCTTCAAACATAAGAGAGGGAAATAAAGTTAAGCAACATGTAGCAATCAACAGAGACCCCTCCGTCTCCCACCTCTGCAGATCGTGGTGCAGCATCAGAGGGCAGAGTTGCTGAGACCAGCACAGCAAAGCAGCAGGCAGGTGCCCAGCAAGCAGTAAGGGGCTCATTGCTTGTCACGGGGAAGCACGGAGACCTCCGAGAGAGGACCACGCTAACACCCAGACTGGGTGCCCGTTAGCAGAAGGATCTCCTTGGGGAATATCATCCATACCAATCCACACAAGCCCCCTCTTTCCAAAAGTGGGCAGAAGGTGTGAAGACCATATGGATTCAACCCCAACCCCACAACCCCCTCCCATAGCTTGGCCCCCACGCAGAAGCTTGGCCCTGATCTCTTCTACAAGAACAAAAGAAGGCCCTGGGTTGTGAACACCAAGGACTGTACCCATGCATCAGCCACTAGACCCCATTCCGGCTAAGATCCACTTTAATTTAAAACTTGGGATGCAATGTGCAAGAAACAGCAGAGAGTATACACAAGCCCAGAGGAGACACATGACTCAGGAAGTGAGTGATAAGGTCATTCCCTTTGCTACTTGGTCTTTGTCTTCCTCCTCAAAGCTCAGGAGTTCAGGAATCTAAGGCAGAGCTCCCCATCACCAAAATGTTACTAAGAAAATGAGAGTTTTCCTCTTCCAAAACCAAAGTTGATAAAGGTCTAGGTAGGGCTCAAGGAAAACTAAAACCTTATATGTACACAAAGGTATGTTAGTCAAAACAAAGGCTCTTAAGAGGGAGAGAAATATCCTAAAACTGACAGCACTTGGGAAAGAAGAAAATGGTCTTCTCAAAATAAGGCTTCCACAGTGATACAGAATCATAACTGCTTCGCTGGATATCAGGAAATGGCATTAATGTAACTAGGAACTAGGATGAAATGTCATCATTAGCATCATGGTTCCTGAACCCTAATATATAGAGAAAAGGAGGGAGGATGACAGAATGAGATGGGCAAAAAAAAAAAAGTAAGACTATGTCCCTGGGTAACCAGTTAGCTTCTCTCTGTTCATTAGCAACTCACTCGTAAAAGCAAGCTCACTTGTAAAAGCAAACTCCTTTCAGGAGCAAGGGTGGGGATCAGTAGTGGGTATGAGAGTATAAAGGGATCTGAAAATCCATCATTCTTTCAGGAAAATATGTGAGGTGGCTACTCAGTGGTGTCATCTCTGCCTATTTTATAAGCAGATATATCATGTAATCTCCTCTAATGAAAGCATTCCATAACATGGAGACTAGCTCTTTTGATATAATTAGATAGTGTGGGATGGTATCCTGTCCCCTCTACATCAACCACTTATTGGAACATTAGGAATATGGCACTTAGTCTAAATGCCATCATTATCTCATAATGACCTGGGTTCTACGTTAATGCACCCAGAAGGTCAATGGTATGGTTAAATAAATGTGCTAAATAATAGCAACAGGGTAAAAAGAATTTTGATGTCTACCCATACTCATAGCGTATATAGTAACTGATAAGTATAATAGAGAAACTAGGCATTAGATTATTGTTTCCTTTCTAGAGTTCTTCCCACCCCCTTTGGTTCAAAGTCGCACAAATCTAATCTCTTACAAATCATAGGAAAATATGTGTTCTGAACTCATTTTTAGAACCTATCAACTTTAATATTACTGCGCAAAATGCCAACTCTGAAATACTTCTGTATGTCATATTATTGATAGAAGTCCCCTGGCCGGAACCCCAGCTTAGGCCTTGATGCCTGAGACATGAGAAGAGGAAGCATTTCATGAGGGGAAGACTGGAGAATATTAGGCTACTGACTCCATCAAGTTTAGGTGAGGCTGAATGATTAAGGGGAGATTCCAATTCATCAGAGGTCCTGGCACAGCCGAGGAATCCTGGGTGGAAGAAAAGGCATCTCTAAATAGTGAGAACCATATCAGATGTAACCAGACTGGCCCTTTCAGATCCAGCACACTTGGCTCTCTGAAAGGAGCTACCCAGCGGGGGTGAAGAACTGGGGGCAAAAACTGATCATCTGCTCCAGCTGAGCAGACAACTACATTTGGAGTCATCCAGAGAGCTGACCCTAAACTGGAGCGCTCAGCCTGCCTTGGCAGATCCGGGACCCTTTTGCTCCCTGAGTCCTCCGGGCCCATAACACAAGGCTCGTCTCCTCTGTGACACTCACCCTGGAAAAGCTAAGCTCCTCTGGATTCACGATCCCTCAAAACCCAACCTGCCATGGCCTGTCCAGCCCAGCTCTGTCTTAATCCCTATGCATCACCAAGCAAATATAAAATCTGACACTGACAATAATATACCCAGAGAGCCTCCTATGGACCTTCCAACACAATTCACCCAAGACAAACCTTTACTATAGAAATATGAACAAAGCCCAGTACAAATAAAGGCCAGGGTACAAGTGGTTAGACTTTATATCACAGGAGGTTAAAAGGACACTCACAAGACGAGGAAGTTGGATATCCAAATGATATTATCACCAATTATCTCTGTTGGAATTACAGACAAGTTTTTATTTCATCTTTGTTTCTTATGTTTTCCAAATTTCCAACTACAACCTATATTATTTATTTTAAAGAATCGCATTTTAGGGTACCTGAAGGCATTCTGAGTAAGGAGGACTTAATTCTGTCTTACTAGCAGAAATCATCAGAGCTATACCAACTAGGGTGACCAATCCACTATCATTTGCCCAGGACTGCCCCAGTTTTAAAACTGAAAGTTTTGCATCCTAAGAACCTCCCCAGCCCTGCGGGTGGAGGGGAGGTCACTGTGATACTGATATGTCCTTCTTCTTTGAGCCACAAATGCCGCCTTCTAATTTTTCCCTCCCTGAGGGAGCCCAAGCATTCAGAAACACACAGCATCTTCTCAGCCAAAGGGAGCCGGCTCAGACAGAGGGCAGCGTGGACTCAGAAACCCTTTGGGCTGCTGTCTCCATCTCAGGAAGCAGCTTTCCTCCTAGAGGCTGAGCTCAAGGGGTGAGACTGCCTTTGTGCTTGGTTATCAGGTTGAACTAAGTAGATCTCTCTCCAATTCTTTCCTGTCCATGGTGTGGAGCAAATTCATTGTACATGCCTTTCAAGAGAAGTAACAACTACCAAGAAAAAGAGCAAACAAATAAACAAGTACAACATAGTGAATGAAAGGCAGCATGGCTGAACTTCATAAGGGGAGCTGGCATAATGATTAATCTGAGAAGATCCCAACCATGGTGGCTTACCCTCTCTGGCTGGCAGAATTAGCAAAGGCAGAGAAAACTTCTCAAGGAGAAAACCTGCACTCTGTTACATTAGCTGCCATGAAGAATTGAACTGTGAGTGAGCATCGCATCCAAGAAAAACTCCCATTCTTTCATTTCTCCTTAACCACAGGGAGCACTCAGTGTTCAAAGCATCTGGGTAGCAGGAGCTGCTTAGCAACATAAGAGGTTCCTCTGCATATGTGTTTGCTGAGCTGGTCCTGGTCCCCAGTCTGCTGGCACATGCAAGAGTGACCGACCAGATACCAAAATGGGGGTGCATTTGATAAATTCATCATGCTGGTATCCACTCTCCAGTTGGGCTGGGCGTTGGGAAATACCCAGAAGAAATGCAGTAGCATCCTGCATCTGCCTGCATGCTTCCAGCACATCACTGATGATTTGGTGAAACTGGACTGAACTGTCTGATGTGTGAGGGGTGCATAATTCCCTCTTGGTTGGCTGATGATGTGGAAGTAAAATCAGAATATCATTGTGAGTGTCTCCCTGACCTAAATCCATAATTGTTTTTCCCTTTTAGTCATTAAATGTAAGATGGGCTGTTTTCTCTAAGAGGTCTAGGTACCCTGTAACTGGGTGGTATTTCTTTTTTGATAACAAGTAATATCACCCAGTGGTCAAATGCTAATAGAATGATGTCGCTTATTTTACTTAGTTGTAAATGTGCTTGAAACTGGTTTCCTAACAAATCTCCTTCTCAATAGAGTTTGTAACATGGCTTACATTTTACATGTAATTGTGCAGCATGTATTCGTTTCCTTTCTTCGAGGGAACTCAAGTTGCTTTTTTTAAGCATTATTTGATAGCTTCTTACCATCTCCTCTGGAGTTGAAAGGAGAATATAGTATCAAGCTGTTATAGCTGGCAATGGAGAACTATGGCACCAAGAGACAGAATTGGATTGGGACCTACAGCGGCTGAGCAATGTGCCATGAAGACCCCCATGAAACGAGTCGTCAGCCCACTGTGCCATAAACGAAGCAATTTCTAAGGATCCTAAAAAAACTGCATTCTTTCGCCCCTAACACTCATGCTGGGCAAAATAGACTTAGGTTATTTTTAAAGTGCAGGCCATGGCCTTCAAAGGGATATAAACAGTTCCCAAAGCAATTATTGTTTGGCCAATGAAATACTTAGAAGAAAACATACTTTTGAAAGACAAAGTTAGTAGGCAAAGGACCTAGGAAAGTGCTATAACAATTGTTTCTGCCTGTTTTTACTTCCATCAAGTGGACCATCAAAATGGACCATGGACACAGATTGCACTGAAGTTCGAAGATAACCTCCAATAACTCTCATCCCTTGATCTAACGAGCTCCTGAGGTCTTGGATATGATTCAGAATTTTTGCTCATGTGTACTCAAAGTAATGTTACAAACATGTTCAAAACCTCTGCAGTTCTGTGAAAAATACCACTTCCATTCCCTCCCTTGGTTGGTAACACAATGACAGGGTGGGTATCGCAGTTAAGGGGAGCAAGAGGGTTGTCCTATGTGATCTTTTCAACTACTGTTAAAACACTCCCTCCTTTTATTATATTTTATCTCCTTAGTCTTAGCTGGTCTATGAATCTGTGCTTATCTACGTAGTTGCCTAATAAGCATGTAACCAATGGGAAAACACACCCACAAACATATATAAACACGTGAACTATAATACTTGAAGTATGACACACGCTGCAGGAAATCAATAAACATCCATTTCATTGGAAATGGAATTAAAGTGGAAAAAAGTCAGAATTCCTTATCTGCATCTGCCACAGAGAGTTACTAGCCCTAGATATACATAGAGGGCATGCGCTGTAAGAACAAACACATACAGTATGTATTTCAAGACAATTCTCATTTAATTTAGGCCCTCCACCTAGGACCCTAGCTAATTTACAAGGCTGCTCTAGGAAAGACACAATTCTAGGGATGACAATAAGTCTATGGGATTTGCTTTTCCTGCAGGGGAAGCTATAACGCATTCCCACCCTTCAAGAGAACCCAAGATTGATGATTCGGGGGTTTTGCTGGTTAGAGTGTTTTTTTTTTTTTTTTTCTTTCTTTCTTTCTTTGTTTCTTTCTTTCTTTCTTTCTTTTTTTTCCAGCTCAGAAGGTGTGTTTCCATTGTACCCTGTCAAAAATGTTCTTAGCAGTCAAGGAGAGGATAGCAGCACAGCTGCCCTTGAGCCGGGTTGGTCAGTCCTACTGGGAAAACACCCCGTGCGGACAGATGATGTGGTTTTCAGACACGTCTACACAGACTAGTTGAATTAAAGACCAACTCCAGCCTTGATGTTGCTGAGCTCCTCAGCTCCATCTTGCCATCCTGATTGATCGAGGAGATGGGTCTATAGTTAGAGTGGCATAGCACTTTGAGGGTTTAGTCATTAGAGCACACTGCTTTCTCTTGGGAAGGCAACTTCTTGCTTGGCTAGGTTTTGGAAGCTAAGGAGTGACGTCAAGATGTTGTCTGGCCAGAATTTGCAGATAACCATAGAACTCTTCTCCTCCATCAGGCATGGATTTAGCCTCCTTTAGTTCCTGCAGTGACACAGGAGCCTCCAAATACCAAATTATTATCAGGCGGTCTTGGGGGAACCTCTGGGCCCTGCAATAAAGTAGACAGACTTGCTATTGGAAAGTGCTCAGGAGCAATTCAGCCCTGTTCAGATTGTTCTAAAATCCTGCAAACAACCTCTGGACTTTGTAAATGAAAACCTCACATAGCTCCTGAGAGTGAAAAATTACTTAGGGGAATAAAATTTGTCATCATCCTTCACTCAAATGATCTTACACATCATTTAAAGAAATATGGTTTAATCATGATTTTTTTGTTTGTTTGTTGTTCTGTTTTTAGAGCAAAGCTACACAAGCAGGGAGGCTGTATTACTTTTGGACAAGCCATTTCTGAGCATTGTCTGTAAAGTAAGGTGTATGTATTCATTGATCTTTAAGGTCACAAACAGTTGGTGGATTGTGGACCAAATCTGACTCTGCTGATGTATTTTGTTGGTTCCACCCAGCGTTTTAAATCTTGGAGAATTCACATAAAATATAAAATGCCCGCTCTCTCTGGAAAAATTGGAGTATCTGGTAATACCAAGCCCACATGCCATCATGATCTTCACTATACCATATCATCTTTCTGATCTAGCCTGTTTCTCATATTGACCTGCCTGATCCTTGTCAGGGTTTAGGATCCTTGCTCTAAGCTATCCTATCATAGTGCACTGTGATTATACGATGAAGTCTTTCACCACTGGCCTCCCCAAGGAGACTCCCTGAGGGCAAGGAACATGCCATCATTATGACCTAATTTCCAATTCTTAGTATTGTAGGAATATTGTGGGTAGTCAATAAATATGTAATGAATTGAACTTCACCTTATACATTAGATTCTTACAATTCAGTGAAATAAGCTGGGATCACTGTTTGTAAGAGCACACATATAAAGCCAACATCTTTGAATAGCAGGCAGCTTTAGGAAAGAGAAGTAAAAGTGCTGGTTTGTGACCCAAGCCGCTGATGGATCCAGAGCTTGGTGGTATACTGTCTATGTGATATTTTGCTTTAAGCACATGGGAAAAATTCCATACTTTTTCTGAGAGCTTCTTAAATTTGTTTTTCAGATGTAACCTATCCAACTTCTTGGAAGAGCCCTTCTTTAGAGATTGGTTGTAAAAATACTTGATGGGAATAACTTAACTGAAAGCTAAGCTCCCAAAATATCATGGGTCTATAGCAACAGATCCCTCTCTACATCAGATCTATGCATTTTGAAATATTTAAATTTCTGAATGACTACAATTAGGATCTTCAAAGAAAGGATTTTTTGTTAAAGGCTTATTTCTGCTAAATTTGCTATCTAAATCTATTTAAACTGGCTAACATGTTGTTAAAAATACATCTAACAAACAAAGTCTACGTAGGCAAATTTAATAGGAAAGGACCCAATGTAAAAGGCTCAATGTAAAAGGTCCTCTATACTTGTTACAAGTCTGTTAGTAATTAATATTTCAGCAATATATAGCCGTATCTGGTCAACATCTGGCCAACATCAAAGGCACATCATGTCCCATGCTATGAAGAAGTAGTTCAACAAGTATAGTTTCTGCTCTCTAGGAGCTTACAATCTAACCTAATCAAGACTAGAGAAACATACACCAGAGTGGTCATACTCAGGACTTCACAAAAGGCAACAGATACATTGAAGATAAAGGTAAAAAGTATGGGGTAAAGGACGACATTTAAGAAAGGGTAGAGGGAATGAGAGAAGTAAATTGCTTCTTTATTCCCATTTCTTTGAAAAAGGATTTATGGAAGATGTGTTATTTTAAGTGTTCTTAAAATCATGAAAGAGCATATGGTTTGATGCTTGGAAGAAAGAAAATTTCTTCTGATATAAGATACTAAGTGATTGAGAACACTGAGCCAGTAAGGACTGCTGAGTGAAGGACCCAACAAGACTTTATAAGGAACAACCAAACAATCAATGGTCTGGTGCCCTCTGGTAGAGGGCAGAAGCTGAGGGGAAGCTGCAGGTCTCCTCAACTCTCTTCCAACTCTTCCTAAGTGGGAGTGACTGAGCCACAAAACCAAGATTCTTCCAAAATTACCAAAATGTCTAATCCAAAACCTTTGTAAAAACCTCTATGAACTCTAGATTAAGGAAATGACCTTTGGAAATTTTCTTGTGGAATTTCTAAGGGAAGAAAGCACTTCTAGAAAGAACCACAGACTCAGAAGCCATCTAGCTCACTTGATTCTATAGGCTCTCATTTGTTTGCTTTCTTGCTCATTGGTTCATTTTCTCTTATTGGACTTGTTAGGCTAATGCTATCTACTTGATTATTCAGCTTTATCTTTCCTCCATTGACAAAGTATAGCAAATTTTTGAGTACAGGTTGATTTTAGTCAACTTTAATTTTAATGCAGTCTCAGGTTAACTAAAGTACATCATACAGCCTGGTGCTGGTGGTGGTGACAGGGGTGTCAAAGTACTCTGTTCCTAGGGAGAACAATCAAAATGATGACAGAGTCTCTCATTACACTATCTTGCTTTGCTTTATTCAATATTTGACTGTTGCACATGCAGGGCATTTCAGGAACCATTGGAGGATGCTTATCTCAACAAAGAATGCACATTTTAAGCAAACCTCCACACATCATGTTCACACCATAATAATAATATTAGAATTAATAATACTTTGATTTCAAAGAATACCTTTTATTTCAAGGAGCTCAATATTCTTCATATATGCTATTCTATTTATCTTGTCATATTACATATTCAACTGAAAGCAATGTTGAGGTTCAGTCTCACACATTACAAGACTGTAATACTGTTCACCCTAATGATTAAATTCAAATCCATTGTTAAACATACCTCAGGATAAATTTGAATGACTAGGAGGAAATTACAGATGTTTCTTTATATTTGAAAAGATACTCACTGTTAAGTCCCCTTATCCATGAGCATTCTCAGTGAAAAGTCAGTCCCCAACATCTAACCTTGAAATAGTCCTACCTTACCTGAGACAGGGCAGGAGAACAGTATTTAAGATGGGGCAAGAACATGCAGATAGACAAAAGGTACCCACTTGTCAGTGCCAGAGAACCCCCGGGACCTTAGCCACCTGATATTCTAGCCCTCATGGCCCCTTATTCATGTGTAAGGGAAGGCCTGGAGTTCCAGTGGCATAAGCCTGTTTGTCTACTGTGACTTTATTTCTTGTCCTTCAGGCTGTGTTCCAGTCTCTATATTTGAGCACTGGCTCAGAAGATAGGATAAGAGAAAGATTCCAAGTTTCCCAACAGAGGCTAGTGGGTTAATTTGGTTCTAAGAAATATAACTCAGTGTACTTAACAGGCAGACCATCTGTTGTGATGTCCCTTTGCTATTGTGACATCACAACAAGCCTCATGCTGGGAACTAGGACTGAACAAAGAAAACAGAACTACCTAAATTGATACCACCTGTGTGCAACACAGAGCATTCCTGACTACCATTAGTGTATATTTTAAGGACTTTCAATAAACCAAATTTAAATCCCACCAATTGCTTATCTTCTGTAACTGATGTATGTGCATTCTAATGACACTTCTGGTTTCTGTCTATCTTTTTCAAGATAAGCATGCCTTGATTCCAACTTCATGTTGATAAATGGTTTTGGAAAATGGATCTCAAGAGAAGTCAGTATCTGCCCACAGTTCCAATCCCAGCAGGAGACACACCCTGAGAACTCCATAATCAACAAACTAAATGATCTATTCCTTGGGCTCAAAGCCCCAAGAATCCTCAGACATTTCACACTGTACCCTCCCCTCAGTCATCCTCGTCAGGGACTCTGATAAACATGCTGCTTGATACAGCTACGCAGCAAATGGGCCAATAAGTATAAACAGATGTACTTACATGTGTCTGGCTTGAGCTGACTATTGGTGATGCCAAAGTACTGGGGATTTTCAATGACAGGAATCTTGGTCATTCCAATAATGACAGCATCAGGGCCACCCTCTGAAGACGATGGGGTGTTACTCCCATTGGAGATGTGATGGAGTGGGCTGGCAGAGTCATCATCATTGCTGATAACTGAGGCTGGGCCTGGAGTTGGAAAAATACATATTTTCCTGTAATTTTTCATGGTTTTGTTGAGCTATAATTCACATACCTAAAATTCACCCATTTAAAGTGTACAATTCAGTGGGTTTTAGCATACTCAAAGAGTTGTGAAACCATCACTACAATCTAATTTTAGGAGATTTTTATCATCTCAATTAGCAGTCGCTTCCCATTCTCCCCACTTCCAGCCCTGGGCATCCACAAATTTACTTTTTATCTCTATGGATTTACCTATTTTGGACATTTCATATCAATGGGATCACATAATATGTGATCTTTTGTGCTTCTTTCACTTAGCCTAATGTTTTTAAGGTTGATTCACGTTGTAGCATGCGTCATTATTTTATTCCTTTTTATTACCAAATGATATTCCATTGCATGGATACACACCATTTTGTTGATCCATTCATCAATTGATAGAAATTTGGGTTGTTTAAAATTTTTGGCTATTATGAATAATGTAGCTATGTGCATTCGTGTACAAGTTTTTGTGTGGATATATGTTTTCATTTTTCTTGGGTGGAATTGCTGGTCATACAGTAGCTTTACGGTTAACATTTTCAGGAACTGCCAAGCTGTTTTCCAAAGTGGCTGCACTACATATTTTATATCCCCAACAGCAGTGTGTGAGGGTTCCAATTTCTTTACTTCCTTCTCCTATAATTCAATATGCAGCTTTCCTCTCTGTTCTCTGAACATCTTTAGAACACTCTCTCATTGAAACGCCCAGCATGAATCTAGGATTCCTGTTGTACAGTGTACTGAAAGACGTCCTAGAAGTTCAAAGATCTGATCCTTTCACCACTCTTTGGACAAGTCACTTACCTTTTTTGTACCTCTACATCTGCTTACATGTGTAAAATATGCAAAATAGTATCTGCTTGTTACTTTCTGAGACTGGAATGAAACTACTGATATGAAAATGTGCTTCATGAGTATGAATTACTACTAAGTGTTACTAAATAAACTTACAAATAACTGGTTGACTAGAATTGCATTGGACTGTCCTATTACTATGCTCCAATTTCTGTATATTCTCTCAGCAGCGGCACCACTTTTGCATACAAAATACTTTCACAGCAATAATGGATCAATCCCATGGCAAAGTTCCCTGTTTTGCCTTTAGCCATAACATTATTTGTAGTGTCATTACATGGATGTCTTTATACTAAAGCGATAACCATAGCATTTTTCATACCAGATTTAAACTTTCCAGTCCAGAGTCTCAGAACGTATATACCCATAAATACAGTCTACTGTATCTTATCTAAACAATTCAACCATTGACCCATAATGTTTGCAACCAAAAATACATTCACAAAGATAAAGGTCTACATTCATTGAAAACTTGCAAACAATTAAGATCTCAGTGGCTTTTGACAGACACGCCCTACAGGAAAAGTAGACAAAGCCCCCTAGCATAGTACACAGGATTCTACAGTATCCTGAATAGGTGCAGGGTCTTACAGAAGGCTCTCACTGGCCAGGGCTACTATAATAAGCTAAGAGGAAGACAGGAAGAAAAGGATATGGAAGAAAGACAAAGGGAAGGCAATGAGAAGGCAAAATCCAATGTGCAGCAAAGACAAATGTGTACTGGGGAAATGAAAGCCTTAATCACTATTTCCTGAGCAAGACCATGTGTGTTCGTCCAACCCCCCAGGATGTTTCAGCACCTCCAGCCAACCTCTACCTCTTCCTCACATTTTACTTTTTCTGTAAGAAGCACAGCAATAGAAACAAAAGTTGTTGTATCATACTTTTATGAATTCCTTATGAACTATCACGGTAATCCATCCCCCAACCTCCAAGATCCATTTTCCCTCTTATATGGGGATTATCACAGTTTGTAGGGATAACGACATTCCCCAGCTAGCTGAATCTTAAACTATGCAGGAGGCAGCCAACTGCTATTATAGGTAATTTTTAAAAGCACTCTCTCAAGGGGATGTGTATTTAAGTTGCTTTTAATGATACACTCTGGCTTAATTCTGCAAGCAAGTCCTCACACAGCCAATTTAGAAGCCACAGAACACTCAAAGCAAAGACAAGCTTACCAGTTGTATTCGTCCTAAGCCTAGCTCACCAGTGTTAGTAAACAGTGGAAATTCTGCCAAGAATAGCTACACAGACAAGTTCTTTCTAATATCCTTAACCATCCCTGTTTTATGATTTGCTTCTTGACAGGCCCCAGTCACCCAGAGCTTAAACCCAGAGGTAGAAAATGGAAATGTGTTATGCTAAGCTTTCTGCATCATGTCAATAAAACCTTCCCATCATGGGCTCCCTTGCTCCAGTCCCGGTGCAGTTGTCCCCTCCTTCGAGGTTACCAAAGCACGCTACCGTCCGAGCTCCCCGGGGAGGGTGCAGTAGAGGCCACACATTTCTCAACAGATTCCAGGCTGCACATTTACCCCCAGAAATGCAAGAGTTGTCATGTTCAAACACTCCACATGCTGTCAGAAGGCCAGCGATATTTGCTTCTGGATTCCCTGCAATAATTTGAAACGCACTGATCCCAGTTGCTTTTCCTCTGATTCCCTTTTGGCCCAGGACAGGCTATCCACATTCCCGTAGCATTCAATCGTTTTGGAGGAGGATGATACTTAGAAGACAATGTTGAAATTCCTCCAGGAATTCGGGCTCTGAAGCATCTGCCATGTATACAGTGGAGCCTTACTTAAAGAGTTCAACCAAGGGACTTGCTCTTTGCTTCTCCATCACCAGAGGACACCCTTTCCTTCCTGTGGCCTCGCTGAGTAAAACCCCCAACTCTGAGGTAACAGATTCCAAGAGGAGAGGCTCTCTGTTTGGGGGGAAATGTTTTAAGCACAGAAGTGGTATAAAGCACCAGAGGTAATCTTTCAAAAGCTTTTTCACTTTGCCAGAAGGTCACTGTTGACAAATCTGAGCAACATATAAACCTCAACAATTTATCAAGTGGAATATTAATTCAAGTGCTGTTTTCTTCATTATTGATGTTCCAAATCCTGGAAGATTGATACAGCTGGCAAGGTTGCAGAGATTCAGCCATTTTTCTATGAACATTTTGATCAAATGGAGCACAGCAAAGCTGCAAAGGGGGAAAGCTCTCAGCGGGGAAGATGAATGTCTATATAATTTGACAGCAGCCTGTCTGTGCATATCATGGATGTCTCGTTATGTGTCTGTGCACGTGGGGAAAACACCCCAAAAAGACAGACAGAAGAAGAGTCAGGGGCACATCACAGCAGGTGAGAAATTCATAGGAGGACTTGAAAAAATGTCTTATAATATTAACAAAAAGTTTTAAATTGCTGGGTATGTGCAGCTTGCTGAGTTTGGGGTAGATAGTTCTAATTACTGAGCTGACAAATAGGAGCTATGCCTGGAAACATTTTTAGCCCATTTTTATTTTAATATGTCTCACATGCAAAGAGGCATTTTTCTTTTACCAGAGCTGCTCAGTAACATATCCTGCATAAATGACTTTACAGACATTTTTAAGCCTGATTGAGACTTTTTTCCCTGATAAGAATTGATGTAGGTCATCTGGAGAAGGAGTTTCCTTCTCTCAAGACCAACATGCCTTCAAGGAGAGAGACAGATTATTGTTCTTAAATAGCTGTATTAACCATGTCTTTTATTTTCTGTATTCTGATGCTTCAACATCTGAGGCTTTGGTGACAGAGGAGGGACTGCCAGTTCCTAGAGATAATAAAGTACTTGCCTACGAGAGTATGTTTCATACACAAACTGAACAATCTACAGTCTACGCCCCCAACCGCATTACTTACTAGGCTCTCACAGTCCAGGCTGCTATCCACCTGCCCCATCACCCCAGAGCCAGGTATAAGACAACTGGGGACTGTCCCTACATCCCAGAGCCCACTGACCTTACTCAACCCAGCCAGTCCTAAACCTGCTTACCCTGCCTCACCCATTCCTTTCTGCAGAAACCACAATAGAGGTTCTTGTCTATGTTTTCCCCTTACTCCCTCTGCCTCCTGATGGACCCTGTGCCCCCTTCAGCACCATGGTCCCCACGGTGGCATGGCCTGCCCTCTTCTCTTGGGATCTGTGAGTAACAAAAGATATTTTCAGAGGCAGTCATCTCCAGACCTGTGACCTTCCCACAGCTGAATAATCATAAAACCTTCATTTTAAAGCAGCATCACTTCTGATGAACTGTAGCTGAAAGAACAATTCTGGAGAAGAATTCTCTCTGCTGTAGCCTGAAAGGGTGAAGCCCAGTTTTTGAAGCTTTCCAGGAACAAGTGCCTCTCTGAAGAGCAAAATGGCCTGGAAAACATGTACATGGCTGTACCATGTAAAATGCCAATAAGTATCATTAACTATAAGTTTTATTTTTAAAGGGGAGATAAAGAGTAAGAGTATGGTGTATACATTTTCAAAGGGTCTATATAATCCATAAAATTTATTTTCTTTGTAAGGACATAAGACATATGTGATAGGTACATCTCTTGGGAGAGAGATGGTGGGGGAAACCATGGAGGTGGGTAAGAGAGACATTGTTTAATATTTACATTTCTGTATTGTTAATTTTTGAAAAATCTTATGCATGTATAATTTTTCTCTATGTTAACAAACACTCTCTGGGTACAGGGATAAATGGTGTTTTTGTTTGTTTGTTTTATTCTTTATTCTTTTCTGTTTTAAAAAAATAAAGATTACTTCAAAAAAATTTAAAACAAAAACAAAAACAATAACAAAGCAAAACATTTACATGGTTGCACCGATTTGCTGTTTAGTGGAAGGAAAACCCCATCTCATGGCGCTATTGTGAGAGAGCTTGTCACTCAACTTCCCTCTTCACCGCCACACACAGAGTGAGCACAAAGCCTTGGAACAGGGTGCCTTCAAGATTGCATGGACAATCTCTCTGCTATCTTGGCAAAGTGCCTATTATCAGCTGGATCTGAAATTTGCCCCTGGGGAGTCACAGACAAGTCCTGAGCTGGTGGAGCTTAATGTTCCAACTTTGCCACACTCCACTTTCTCTTTGCTGGTTAAGAGCTTTAGTCTTGGAATTCCTAGGGCTAGCTAAGGGTCAGGGTGACTTTCCCCCTTCAGGCCCTCTCTGGCTCAGTTTCTGCCACCTCTGGGTTCAGCCCGTGTGACATTTTGGATCACTGGACCGACACTGAGAAAGGCTGTCCAATAGGAAAGGTCTGCTATCGGGCTCAAAAAGAGAAAGAAAACAGGCTTCCTTGTATGGATGGGATGGACACGTATGGGGTGGATGACTCAGAACTGGAAGGCTCCAGGACCCTGGTACACTTCCCCTATTTTACAATTTTCCCTATAGCCAACCTTGCTACCGAAATAAATACTAACCAACAGATACTAAAGATGGGGCTAGATCTTGGAAATACACAGGCAAGATGTAAAGACAGTTTGTGCTTTCATGCCTTCTAAGCAATTCCTGTTCATTGTCTCTGTACCCATAGAAAATACTGAACAAATTGGAGGTCCCAGGAGATCACACCTGATTCCAGTCCTAGTGATGAGTTACATTATCTGCACTCATTTCATAGCTACAAACTCTGCTTTTCAATTACCAGCACATAGTCTGAATGCAAGGAACAGAATGCAATCAAGCACAAATCATAGCGTCTGGACGTTAGAGTCTTGCTTTGAAAGAGAAGTGGTCATAAATGAACAGCTGATTTCCTAATTCAGAAATTTATTACATGTTGGCCAATGGAAGAAAGTTAAGATGCGAACTTGATCAGACTTGAATATTCAGCCAAATGTTTGCTGTACATGGAGTTGGAGTGTAGTTGCATTTTATTTCCTTAACCTTCTTAAAAATGCAGCAACAAGCTAGATCTGGATGACAGTTAACACTCCCCCATAGGATAGAAACAAGGTGATGTCAAAAATACAAAACCGTTTACTGAAGTCAATATTCCTTTTCTGGAAAATTCTAGGCCTCTTTCCTCAGCAAATCAGAAACCAGGAACATAGAAAAAGAATCAAGGACCAACAAGTATAAAGAGAGTCAAAGCAGTTTCATCCTAATTAAACAACACAAACTCATTACTTATCCAAAGAAGGAGGAACTACTTACCAACACCTTGTCTTGATTTTACTTTCCCAAATCCAAACCATGAGAAATCTGAAAACCACAACAAAACATAAAATAAACTTGGAAACAGAAGCGTAAACCAGAAGCATTCAGCACCGTCCCTAGTGAAATAACAAACTCCCCCAAAAAGCTCCACTGGGGACCGAAGCTTCCCCTCAAACACCTGGAAACTAACCCTTGGATTTTTGTGTAAAGATTTATTTCTCATCCTGAGAACATGGAGGTTGGAATAAGATAAGAGAGAGCAAGAGCTTGTCTTCAAGAAAAATGGCCCAAACCTGGGGTTAAAGGCACTGAGCAGATTTTACTTCTCACTGTCTCTCTTCTCCCTAAGTATCGAACCATCAAACAGGGAACTGCAAGGGTGAAAACAGCACAATGCATTCAACAAATGCACCATGGCTCTCAACCACAGACATGTGGGAAAATAATCAAAGAAAAGATCTTTTCTGGAGCTAAGACAGACAGTACAAAAAAGGAACATGAAATCCTGTGGGAGAACTGACACTTGGGCTATATGGGAATTCAAGAGGAAAAAAGGGGATCACAATTCTACAACTGACTTGCTGTGTGACGGTGGGCAGTTCCCAGCAGCTCTGCGCCTCTTTATAACACAAGATTCCATGGGGCACGTGTGGGGAAAAGTGTGCCAAATGTTTGGAGGTCCTCCAGTGAATAATGCCACAATGAAATGCCTATTTATTTCCTGGGCCCGACTGTTCCCTTCTAGGTAATTTCCGCTGGGTTCAAAGTAAACTCTGCACAGCAGGGAAATCCCTGGATAAGAGGCCAATAAAGGGAATGGAGCCCAAATAAGTAGTAACTGTGTTTCTCAGCTCCTTACATCTGTAGTGATTTTTACAGGCAGGATAAAAAGCCACATAAGAGAAGAGCCCATCGAAATGAAAAATGCATACGAAAACACTTTGCACACTCAAAAATGCCTTACAAAGTTGTCATGATTACTATCTTTTTCAAGTACATTTAGCCTTTCCTTTCTTAGTATTCTACAACTTCAGCTCTAAGCCAATTTTTACTTCTGATTGGTATTCCTCTGAATGCTTTCTTCCAGATTTTAAAAGGCAGGAGGAAGGTCTGGCCTCTATCCAATGCCAAAGAAAGATTCGTTTGCACAGGAGAAAGTGACCTCATTCACTGGCTCCTCAGTGTAGCGAGGCCAGGCTGTGACTGGATTTCTTAGTTACGACTTATCTCTTTCAAAATGGAGTGTATTTTCCTACTGGTCACTTTTTGTTTTTTTATACTTGTTTGATTTACATAGTTTTAATTAAATCGTGGATTGAATATTTGGACTCCTTTTTTCACTTGAGTATTTTTTCAAAATCATGATTCTGTCTTACAGAGAGCCCACTGAAGGGCAAGGCCATAGCGCTCCTCACTGGTTACCTGATTCAGATTATTGTCCATCATCCACTATCATAACCACAACTGCAATGAACAGCTTTGCATGTCTTAGGTGTTCCCATCCCCATTTTCAGAAATCATTTCCTCAAGATAAATCCCAGAAATGGAATTACTGTGTCAAAAGGGGGAAATATTGTTAAGGTTCTCAATGCACGTTATCTAATTGTTTTCCCACTACACGAGGTCTTACTTTCACCAATAGCGTATAAGAGGGTGGAGTGTATTTCCAATGGGAAAGCTAAGGGTGAACCATTTCCGATGTCCATCCTGCCATTAGTCGGTCTCCACCTAACTGAACAGAGACCTGGTAAATACTCCCCTCCCATCTGTGCCGCATGACAGCACTCATCCCCTACGTGTCCTAGGCTGGTGTTTGACACAGGTGCAGTAGGGAGAACTACAGGTATGAAAAGCATAAGAATGAAGCAGGTAACACTTGTGCAGTCATCATAATTCACAAAATGCCTCCCCCACCTCAGACACTTCTCCCTTAGTCCTCAGCCAAACCCTGTAATATATCCCAGTTCCTTAACAAGGGATTGAGACTCAGAGAGGCTGACAGACTTAGCAAAGGCCACAGCCTTTTGATGCCAAATCCAGTTTTCCCATTCTTTCTTAGTTGCCTTTCCAATCCTCCAAACTACTTAGCCAAAATTAGCCAAAGTTTTACAACGCTACAATTAGGATTCAATCTTATATATAGAAAAGCACTAGAAGTAGTCATTCATTCCTCATTTATTTATTAAGCAGGCATAGCAGAAGATTCAAATACAGAGAGCTGTATGGCCTGCCCTCAAGGAGTTTACAATCAAGGATCAACTCTCGTGGAAGTACAGCCGGGATGTATGGGAACTCAAACAAGGAGTATCTAGCTGAATCTGGGAAGCGGGTTGAGGGGGGAGTGGGTAAGGGGGGAGAGTTCTTTGGCTTCTGGACAATAGATTAAAATTTGCCAAGAATGGGAAAAAGCAGAGGAGGACATTCTCACTGTAAATAGTCCAGTTCTGGTTAGAGAGGGAAGCATTCATTTGTCAAGGGGCTGATGAAGCTGGAAAGTGGAAAGAAGCTGAAACACATAAGCAAGGGCCAGGTTAAGAGTTTGGAACCTATGGTGAATATTGCAGGTAGGCCCTAGAAACAAACCAACCAACGAACTTCAGGCCAGGATGGAACATAATCACAGTTAATTTTAGAAAGTGCTTGCAGAATGGAAACAGGATGATGTAACGGAAAGACTGAGGGCAAGAGACTGGTTGAAGAGGCTGCTGGAGAAATCAGGGCCTGAGAGAATTGTTACCTGAGCCAGGTAGTGGGGAGGTGGGGCAGGGACGAGGAGGGGATGGCTGTCCGGCCTCTTTAGGGGAATCAAGAGGACTTGGCAATTGATTGCAAGTTGAGGGGAATACCGGAAATGAACAGGGACATTCTTGGGTTTAGACTACAAGACACATGGTGATGCTGCCCAGTGTCTCCAAGGAACCTGGCAGGAAAATAGGCTAGGGGTTCAACTCACAGCATGGGTGTGGGGCACGATTCCCAAATAAGGTGACTATGTGCAGAAAGCCTCAGAGGGAGACATCCAGTGTTTGGGGCTCAGGTCTGGAGCTCAGAACCCAGGTCTAGTGTCCCAAGTGGATCTGCTCAAGTTTAAGCGGAGCCCAGGGTCCAACTGAGAACAGAAGCTGGATGCTGCAGCTGGGACACATTTCTTCTTGGACACATAAAAAAACAGCCCTTTTTGTTTGTGTAGGTACAAATAAAAGGATATCCAACGAGGCTAACTTTTGACAAACTTATTCCTAAATTGCTAAAATACTTCTAAGTTCTTTTTAACAGTAACACAATTATTACGTAAGAGAGACTATAATCTTCTTGACCATGCGCCAGAGTTCTTGGAAAATTTAACAGATTAGGCAGAGCAACATCACATTGATACGTCTCCCTTCCAAAAACTGTCCCTTGTTCGACTTTTTCTTGATGAATTTAAGCAGTAGTCTTAAAACCGTGGTACTAAATCTCACCCACAAAAATTTCCCATAAAGCCAAAAAGAAACAATTTCTCAATTTCCTGTGATGTTTCACCCATTGGGAGCAGAGTCCTGCCAAAGATTCATTTATTTTCTACTTAATAAGAGACACTTTATTCACTGCAACATAAAGGGCTCCTTCAAAAGCAAATGTAGTTGCAGCGAGCTTAAAGGAACTCCTTCTTTTGGAAACTAGACCAACAAAGAATCTAAATTATGAAATTAACCAATTAAATCCATCTCTTCTTGAAGAAAGTTCAATCTTCCCCATCCAGAGAAGAGGAATGTAGAAAAGAAAATAGCGTATTAACACATTAACAGCTCTAAAATGGGACTCTAAATAAAATAAATAGCAATAAAGATTCCTTTTCAAATGTCTCTCAGAGGAAATCGCTAAAATTTAGGGGGTTGAAAAGGAATATTTATGATGCAAAGGAGAGAATCAGAGGAAAGAGCGAGAAACAGGCAACGTGGAAGAAATTTAATCTTCCCTGTGGTGCTGAATGGTACAAACACTAAATGTGATTTTTAGAAGGGCTCTGATCTCAATAGAATGCCGTTTCTGGATTTTTTTTGTAAGTTTCAGAAAAATTGTTTTTGTATATTAGAAGGAAAAGCAGCTCTTCTAACTCTGGAGGAATTAAAATTTGCTGCGTTCGCAATTGAAATTTCTTTTTATATATATATATTTTTTTAATTATTGAAATTTCTTTATATTTTAAGGCAAAGCTCATCACCCTCTGCCCCCAAGAAAAGCATCTCTAATGATGGAAGCTAATGGGAGAATATGATTCACTGACAGAAATGCACTTCACCTCCAACTTCTTCCTCTCCTTCGGGGAATGGGCCACGCCCACTCCCCGGAGGACACATAAGAGAGGAGCTGTGGGCTGCCTTGCTGCAGGGAAAGTGTTGAGCCCAGAGTAGACTCCATAAGTGCTTGGGTGAGCAGCCAGCTGCCTGTTACCTCACACAAAGAAGTAGGATGACTGGTCATTGCAGTGGAAAGGAAATGAATGCAAAGGACCGCTTTGTGGACAATATAATCATCTCTCTTTCCAACTGACACGTAATCGGAGTGAGTAATAGTTTGCTTCAAATTAATTCCAGTTCCTCAGGGCACAGAATAGTGTAGTTTGGGGCCAAGTTTCACTTCAATTTAAACTTAATCTTTTACTTAAGGACACAACCTTTATATATAAGTCCCATCTCCACAGACCAGGAAGAGGGCTCACTTTGTGTTAAGCTAGTTCCCGAAATCACAGTTCAAAAGCATCCTGGATTTCTCCAGACCACCCTTCACTGGCTCCATCCTTTCCCTTCCCTCAAACTTCCAATGTGAGTTATGTCCACTGTTCTTAAGAAAAGGAACACTGAAGACCTCCAATGTGACAAATTTAAAGAAAAATATGTGTTTTGTGGCTGAAACTGCTAGCTGCTCTCTGAAGTCTGTATTTCCCTCTTTTTCCCTGGGCCCACAGCTAGACTACATTTTCCAGCCCTTCCTGCAGTTAGTCGTGGCCATACTATTAAATTCCAGCCAATGGAAGGTGTGCAGAGCACTGAGTACCACTTCTGGGCTGTATGACTTATAAATATATGCTACCCCATGCTCTTTCCCCTTCTACTTGTTCAGAAGGAAGACTGAAGACAATGATTACGGTAAACTTGGAAGTTATGACTTGAAGATAGCAAAGAAATTCTCTGTTCATTCTCCCAGTATTGTTTGGTGAATGCAGACAGTGTAGAAACCGAGTTCTTCTACCGGAGATCCAATGAAGCTGAGCTATTTATCCTCCAAATTTCATCCATATGCAAGAAATAGACTATTGTGTTTAAACCATCTTCCACTTCAGGACGTTTTTACTATGGTAGAGAGCCTATCCTAACCGATACAAAGGGAAAGATATACACACATGTACACATAGTAATTAACTGACTCCATAACCTCTAAATCCCCCATCACAAATTCATAATTGTGTTCCATGTATATCTGCATTTTTAAATCCACAGTGTGAAAATCCACAGATTTCATTAGATTTTCCAAAGCTACTTCATTGCAAAATGCTAAGAACCCCTGAAATACATACAAATGGTTTCAGAGACAAAGATATCAATGCATAGGTACTCTGCATTTCGATTCTATTTGATTATATTCCCTATCAACACTTGAACCTGGGTGCTGATAACCATCTATCATCTCTCACCTAAACTTCTACAGCAACCTTCTCATTCATCTCCTGCCCTGTTCTTGCCTCCCCGGAATCTCTTCTCTGCAGAGCTGCTGGCGTAATTATTTTCAGGTATCAGTCAGATTATCGCATTCCCCTGCTTAACATCATTTAAAGGTTTCTCCTTGCATCTAGTATAAACTCTTGATGATGACTAGAGTCCCATACGACGTGGCCTCCCCCAGCCTACCCCCCCCCCATCTCCTGTGAAATGACCACAGCGGTCTCTTTCCTGTTCCTGCTCACTCTGCACGTTTCCTTGCCTCCTTCCAGAATCCTCTGTTTGGGCCCTTCTCATGCCTAACCACCACCTCTCATCCTCAGGGTTTCAGGGCAACTATCACACCCCAGAGGAGCCCCGACCTCACCACTAACCCAAGACTCTCTCAGCCCCTCTCACTAACTATCATCTCCTCCTTCTCAGTATGTACCAAGAAAGGACCTGACTCACTTCTTGTATTATTTCTTGTCTGTATCCTTTACTAGAACTTGAGCTCCACAAAGTCAGTGACTGTCTTAGAAGAGGCTCAGCCCCTGCACCCTCCGCTGGAAACAGACTCTGACACAAGGATTCAAGTGAAGGCAGTTTAGTAGGAAGGGATCCAGGAAAACTAGAGGGGGAGTGAGCCGGTGACACAGGGAGGGAGGGAAGCCTGCAGTGGATGCGATATCCAGTGGGTTACACTGTGGACAACTAGAGTTCAAATCCCTGGGGTGCTTGGGGAGAGGGTGTAGAATGCATCTCAGAGTTTTCCCATCCAAAACATGAGGAAGTTGGGTTATTTACCTTCCAACTACCATCTGTCATTCTGCTAAGAGAGAGCACTGGGGCAGAGTCCCGGGTGTTTGCAGCAGGACACTGGGGGCCAGCACGGGGGCCAGCATGGGGATGGTGGGACTTGGGAGGACCTGGTGGGGCACCAACAGGATTTGCTACAGGGATCTTGTCTATGTAGTTCACCACCACCTTCAGTGCCTAGTACAGACCCTCAATAAATACTTGTTGAATGAATGCATGAGAACAACCATTTTTCAAAGCATAACAATATGAAGTACAGCAAGTGTAATGAAAACACCAACATGCAAATTATACACTCAACGTAAAAACCACAATATTTTGCAAGCATATTTGCTGCCCTCTTGAATCATTTATGACCCTCCCATGGAATCTCATGGTAGACAGTATTTAAAAGTGAGCAATACCCAGAATCCAGCATTCTGGGCAGGAGTGTGGAATAAAGATGTTGGATCAGATGTCAGGTGCAGGGTTTCTCTAGATGCTGTAAGAAATGAACTGCATGACCTTGGGTGAGTCACTTCCCTCCCTCATAGGCTCTGCTTCCTTCTCCATGAAGACAGAGGTTGAGAAGTGGCATCGAAGGCCCGTTTGAGCCCTAGCAGTCTATAGTACTAACCATCAGGCACATATGACTGGGAATAAATTGCCACATGGCCTTATATAGCTTTCCTGAACATGGGTATTTTGGGAATGTGAGATCATGTGCAATTTAAAGAAAAGCACTCAGTCAACTGGCCTAGATTTCCTCCTACTCAGATGCTTTGGGGTCACTATTTCCTCATCTTGCGAGAAGGGCCTGTGCTCTGAAAAAGCAATTTTTGAAAAACAGTACTTATTGATTACTTGCTAGATGCTAGGACACTTACTAGAGATTAGATGTTACTTTAATTAGGGAAAATTGGTCAGCTTCTATTGCAGCATTAAAAAAATAAAATCAGACTCAAATGATTTTTAGATCCTACAGACTTAAAGTTCAGAAGCCTCAAGTGGGAGTAGATGAAATAGACTTGCTCGGAATGTGGAAAAATGTCCCATTCCCATATTTCAAACATTCAATTTTGAGGACAAAGTGTTGCCAACTACTTCCCTCTTTCATTTGAACATGTGGAATATTTCAAAGAAAATTCATTTGGTCTACATCTTAGTCATTCACAGTTAAACAGTACAAAGTGCTGGATTTTTTTTTAATCTATTGTAAATTCTGAAGGCTTTTTCTTTAACAAAGGAGGTCACACGATCTTCTCTGAGTGGGTAAAAAATGGAACCTGGGACTCCTAATGGTTAGTTTTAAACTTGGGACTTTGAGAAAGGCAGAGGCAGCCTCTGTTTACTAATAACAGTTGAAAGAGATGAAAGAGGCATATCATAGCTTTGCCTCTGTGGTATCACCCCAGTGAGAGCTCAAAACACTCTATAAACTTTTTTTTTCAGCTGTCACAAGCTTCCTGCAGGGAAGACAGGTGATGTCTGGTTGTACACACACAAAATTTCCCTAATACTGTCTTCACATTGAGGAAATGACTGCCTGAGACTCATCCCCAAACCCCCATCTCTCTGCAAAGCAACACTGGTAAGCACTCAGAGCAAGTCTTTTGGGAGGGAAATTGGCTGATACTCATCATCTGAGAAGTGATATTAGTGGCCCTCAAAGAGAGTAACAGACCCAGAGAAGCTGGCAAACACTTTATGTCAAATTCCCCTGAGCTTTCATTTCCATGGAAAACCTAAACAATGACTCAGAGACCTGAACTGACTTGCTCAGACCTGTCTCTTGTGCGCAGTCACCAAGTAGGGTCAAAATGTGCTCTCTGCAATTCCTTGCACAAGGACTGTCGCCACATGACATGCATTTGAAAATGCTTTTGTAATTGCTGCCATAAAGTCATAGTTATATTCATATTTATGCATATATATATATATAAATAACATGCAAATTCTTTTTTCAGTTCCTCTAAACCAACATTTGCTGCAGCTAATGCAAAGCACCATGTAGGAATTTTTTTTGTGGTTCTACTATGGAATTTTGGAAGGAGTAGGAGGATGGCAGCATTTCTAGCCATCTCACTTTAAAATATTTTCAGTTGTATCCAAATTCTTCTCTCCAGTCTTGGAATGTGGTGACCTGCTTCATGCACATTTGTCTTTCTTTCCAGTGACCCATGGTCAACCTTCCCCCCCACAAACCAACACTCTTAAATCCAGCCAAGGTCAGGAAATGTGTGAGGCTGACACAATAGCTAAGATGTTCATTTAATTTTATTACTTTGTGCTCTTCTATTAGGAAGCTCCCATAACGGAATAGAACATAATAGGATTATATACACTTATAAAGCTGGGTGCTGAATACAAATAGTTGAATAAAATGACCATAAATAGAACAAAATGAAAACTCATTGTTGAAAATGCAGCACCAGTCATATGAATTAACTATCGGCCATCTACTTCCTACTTAATATCACTGCAGGTGGTTTACACACTGTCAGTGGAGGAAACCCAAATCCATAAGATGAAACCGCATTTCTTTCCTTCATGTTTTCCCACTAAATGCCCAATGTGCTCTTTAAGATCCACTGCTTTTCTGGAAACAAATCAAAATTGACTGGCTAGGTCAGTGGTCTTGAATGGGGATGACTTTTGCCTCCCAGGGTAAGTTTGGCAATGTCTGGAGATATTCGGGGTTGTCACCATGGGAGGGGTGAGGTGGAGAGGCTGTGCTCCTAGCGTGTGATGGGTAGAGGCCAGGGATGCTGATAAACAGCCAACAATACACAGGCCAGTCCCCACACAACAAAGAACTTAAGTCCCAAAACATTAATCGTGCCGACACTAAGAAACACTGGCCTAAACCATAGCCCAGCAGAGGTGGAATTTATCCCCAAATCTTGTATCTCTGTTAAAAAGAAATCCTAGCCTGTCTAAGCTCACTGCTACTACGGGAGTTTAGTCTTCTCTCATGTTATTCCAATGTTCTTATCACTGGTCCCTCTCTCTCAGTTTCCCATATTTTGCAAGAAACATCTATGATATTGTCATTTCTGCTGCTCCCAAACACCAAAAAGTGCTGTTCTGATCCAGAACAGATAGGCAATGCAGTATGAAGGGATGGGAATTGCATGTGGACTCCAAGCCTTGTGTTCGAGTCTTGGATCCTCCACTTCCTGACAGACACCCCACAGTGACTTGGTCTCTCTAAGAGTCCTTCCTCAGAGCAATAATTACCACCCTGCCCACCTGAAGGGGCTGTTTTAGGATCAATGGACCTATGTGTCTGTGACACCTCCATAAACTCTGGTATTATATAAACATAAGGGTAAGGAAAATTTTCAATGGCATTCAAAACCCTGACCCGGCCCCAGCTTTATCACTTATGACTTGCCTTAAAATATCCCAGCTTCCAGTTAAACTGTTAGTTTGCATTCCTTAAATGAGCATGCCTTATTTTCCTATTTCTTCATTAATTCATTGAAAAACTATTCTTTGACCACCTGATAGATACAAGACACAAGACAGTGCTGGGGATGTAATAAAGAATAAAGCAGGCTTCCCTGGTGGCGCAGTGGTTAAGAATCCGCCTGCCAATGCAGGGGACACGGGTTCGAGCCCTGGTCCGGGAGGATCCCACATGCCGCGGAGCAACTAGGCCCGTGCGCCACAACTACTGAGCCTGCGCTCTAGAGCCCTCGTGCCACAACTACTGAAGCCCGCGCGCCAAGAGCCCATGCTCCGCAGCAAGAGAAGCCACCGCAATGAGAAGCCCACGCACCGCAATGAAGAGTAGCCCCCGCTTGCCGCAACTAGAGAAAGCCTGCAAGCAGCAACAAAGACCCAACACAGCCAAAAATAAATAAATAAATTTATTTAAAAAAAAAAAAAGAAAATTAAAAAACTAATAATAATAAAGTAATCACAGTCCCTGCACATGTGGAGCTTCCAAATGTTGTGTCTTTGCACCAGCTAATTTTTCCTACTGAAAAACCTCAACTCAACCTCAATTTTTTATCATTAAATCCCCTTTATTCAAAAAAATCCACCTTAAAATTCACTTCATCATGAGCATTTCTCCATTCCCCAAATCAGAAATACCCCCCATTGACATTTAGGTGGTTCGTCTCACGATAAATACCACATTCTCTGCTGTATTAATATTTATATAGTCTTATTGCTCCTATTAGATTTTAAGCACTCTGAGTTAAACAGAAATCTTCTTATTCACCCTCTTCAATAAGCTTCCTAACAGTTACAACAGTGTCAAGCAGGATACTTTACACGTGGTAGGTACTTAGCAAATACTTCAGTTGCAGCAGATTGGGTCCAAGTAGAATGATTTGAAAACAGGGCATGAGATGCCCACAGAAATAGTAGGGACTGAGTTGGAAAGCAAGAGATAGACAACAGTAGGAGCCTTCATTATGCCAACTACTGTTTTCCGTATTTCCAAGGCACACTGTTCTTTGCCTGCCATAGCTCATCTCACTCTGAATTTTAATTATCTACTTACTTGTTGTAACCTCTCCCCACTGGAAGTTCTCTACGAGTAACAAAAATATTTCTCCCCATTGTACATACAATGTCTCCCCATTGTACTTCTAGCATTGAGCACAGTGCCTGGTACATTTTAGGTGCTCAGTAAAGATGTATTGAATAAATAGGTGAACAAATTCCAACTTTTCACCTTTGAATTCTTCGATCACGAGCCCAATTTGGTGTGACATGGGATCCTGATTGTGTTAGACACCACACTGCTCCCTCTCCTTCCTTGTCCAGCAGAGGACTGGAAACCACCCTCCACCACTACCGTCACCAATCCACATTGCTTGCATTTGCCAGTGAAAAAGGAGCAGAAATGACATGTGTTACTCCTGGGCAGAAGACTTAATAGTAGGTTCTCCACTTCCTCTTCATCCTATCATCGTGAAGCCTCATGTTTGGACAAACTGTGTTGTACATGGAGCATGAGGAGAAATAATCTTCTCTGTCTTAAGGGTTATTTGTTTCTGCAACGTAACCTAGCCTATTCTGACTGATACAATAGTGAAGTTCCAAGTGAACCTTACTAAAAGGTAACCTTATCTATAAAAATATCAGGCTTTTATTTTATAAAAAGACTGACATGTACGGTTAAGAGAATATATGCTCACACATGTACTCTCTAAAGCATACGCAGGTGTGTGCATAAATACATAATGTACAAATATTCATGATAAAGTAATACAAGAAGTTTTTAAAAGCTCGTTGTAACTCACATTAAGAAATCAGAGTTGTAACCTTGCAAGCAATTCCCTCAGAAGGCCATGCCTTCTTTGCAAATATACTGTTCCTGTATATCACATTTTCAGAGCTCGTCTTGGGGAATTATCTTTAATTATGTAGCAGAGTCTTCAAACTATGGAAATCTTCATTATTTGAGAGGAAATTTTAACATCCAAAGGTCATTTGCAGCCAGATCTGATAGAACGTGTGGGCGATTAAGCTGGACCACATCACTATTATTCAAAATGTCAGGGGGTCTGATTCTGTAGTCTCCAGTCTCCACCTCTATTGTGGAGCTCATAACTTTTCACTAAAGGCACTTCTGAAAGATGAGTTCCAAAAAGGCACAAGGTCTCTTTTCTGGTGATTCTCAAACTTTTTCATAGTCCTAGAATCATAACTAAATGTCAGTCTCCAGGAACTTCCTTGGTCCCTTAATTCATGGCCGTTAAGTAGATGCAACCTGATTGAATGCATGGCTGGGTGTTCCTCACAGCATCCATTAGAAGCTACCTAAGCACATTCACTCTCAGACTATAAAATCATAAACACAATTGACTCCTGGTGGATAAAAGCCCACCTAAAACAGGATTAATTAGAGATGCACGGCTGGGGGTTATCATTTTTGCTTGTGTTCCACACTGAATTGTATATCCCCAAAATTCATATACTGAAGACCTAGTTCCCAATATAGCTGTATTTGGGCTTTTAAGGAGGTAATTAAGGTTAAATGAGGCCATAAGGGTGGGGGGTTAATCTCAGGTGTCCTCTCTTTCTTTCTCCACGAGCCACAGAGAAAAGGTCATGTGAGGACACAGTGAGAAGGGGGCTGTCTGCAAGCCAGGAAGAGGGCCCTCACCAGGAGCCTTACTGGCTGCACATGATCTTAGACTTCTAGGTTCCAGAACTGTGAGAAAGTAAATGTTTGTTGTTAAGCCACCCAATCAGTGATATTGTGTTACGGTGTCCTGAGCAGAATATTCTAGTTTGTTTATTTGTTTATTTTGTTTATTTGCTGTAGTCATCACTGTTTGAATTGCCACCCTGTGTCCACTTCTGCCTGCTCACTGATCATGATTTTCATTTGGTTATCCACCTACCCCCAGACAGCCAACGTGTTTCAAGATGGAACCAATGGCTTAGGCATAAAAATTCAGCATAATTCCACTCCCTGCCCACAGTGTGGCTTAAGAATCGGCATGTGACTAAAGTTAGTCTGATCAAAACCAAGCCTGGGATGTGTGTACAAAGGTTGACATAAGTGATGTTTTCTTTCCTGCTGGATGGACATCTGGGAGGATTAGCATCAGGACCGAATGGAACTCATCTTTGTTGCAACCGTGAGAGAAAAGTTTGTCTCCAAGTCAAGCCAATCCAACAGAAGAGAGCCACAGTGTTTGGGCCTTGGATCAAGCCATATCCAGAGCTTGGTATTTACTCCCGGATGGTATACTTATTGTTCGAGACATTTGCAACTGTAAGATGCCAAACTAATACAGGGATGGGGCAAGAGTAGTCTAATTGTCAGTAAGTCACTCCTGTGTCCCCAGAGGCTGGAGTAAATGGGTACCATATTCTAGAGTCCTTCCACGCCCCCAAGTTTTATTACCACTAATGTTGAATTGGCCTGTTATGGAGATGTAAATGTCCTGCTCTTCAAAGGCATGTTTGACAGGATGAAAAGCTTTGGGATTTCAATGACTTTGACTCCTCAGGAGATGGGGGACAGCCTATTTTAGCAATTTCCTTGGAATGAATAGACATATACTTTAGCTATTCAAATATTTAACTAGCTCTTTTGTTGTTGTTTTGAATTCCAACGAGCTGCAGCTGCCTATTTGTGTCTGTTGTGTCTTTAAGGGGCTTGCTGATTCAGTGGGATCCCTTGAATGCATTAATTAGCCTTCTCTCATTTTCCCAGCCCATGCCTATGAAGAAATGAGCATTTGCAGCTCCAATTGTGGAACCATGTGAGTCTTGAGGGTACCAGATAAATGGAGACTCAGAATTGCCTGCTTTTTGACGGGCATTTTTACGCTGGCAGCAGCCTGCATGATGAATTTATTGGCGATCACTATTGGCAGGTGAATGAAACACAGGCCCCGGATTAAAGTGTAACAGGGGAGATGGGGCATTAATCAGCCCAGGTACATGAGTCAGAAAGAGGTAAAGATGCAGAGAAAATAAAATGTTATGGAAGGCTGGAAAATGATTTATCATTTTTAATATATATGATCTAAACCCACTCTTTATAACTGCTTGTAGGTCTCCATGTTGGTGAAGACTTGCGCAATAAAATACTCCTTCTCTAAAGCACTAAAGTGAAAGATGCTGGTGAGGAAAATAAAGAAGCACAAAGAGTGAACTGCCTATAAAAGAAAAAACTGTTTGGCTTAAAATTGAATGTACACTCTTTTCTTTTAAAATGATTTATAGATACAGCTTTTGCTTGGAAAAACTGCATTCTATTGATCAGATGGAGAGGAAGATGAGAGGTCTGTCTGTGAGGGTCCATTTCTCAGATCGTTTTTAAAATTATTAAAATATGAGACAATGTACTTTCCAAGAGTAAGTGTCCACAGCAGGCTTAACTGTTAAGCCAGCTGATTAAATTGCCATTAACATTGAATCCTTGAGCTTGGAAGCTTGGTTCTACATAATTAAGCATTCTCAAATATGGAAGTTAGCAAGAAGAAAGTCTAGCAACTAGGTGGAGAATTATATGGAATGAGACATCCCTTCCCCCATTAGTGGTTGGTTACTAGTCTTCCTTGGGTTTTTCAACCCAGGAAATTGTAAAAACCTTTTTCAGGAAGGTTTCCCTTTCTGTCATGGGCAGAGACAAATAACAGCACATCCCTCAGCATTCTGTAACACTATAAGCTATAAAGCTTCTAACGGTAACTGTTTGTCTTAGTTCCCCTTCAGAAATGTCAGGTGTTTCTAGCAAACAGGCAAAGACCAAAGACCTAGGACATGAACATGTTACCCAGAACCATCAGGAAATGTAATAAGAGAAGAATATCAGGGGGTCCATTGTCTGCTTCTTCATTTTACCTCCTTTATGAAAATTCTCTGACATTCTATGACAGGCTATGCTTATAAACATAGAGCCTATTGCTTTTCTTCCAAATAGTGGACCATCTATGGCCAGACTAATGCTAGCTGAAAAGGCAATGGCTGCTGCTCTGGTCCAGGCCTCTCCAGCTCTCAGGACAGCTGCTACCTTGGCTTACTGCAGCCTCCTGCCTTTCTTTTGCTCTCCTTAGGTCCATCCTCCATGCTACAGCTGGACAGAATTTGCTAAAATGTGCAGATCCTCTTCTTTTTGTCAACATAATTGAGGGCTCCACGTCACTGCCTTACAACCCAAAGTCCTAATCTGGGTCTTGGCTTCAAGTTCCTTTCCAAACTTCTCTCTTCTAGTCTCTTTCTCTCATCTTAAGGCCTAGAAACTGAGGTAGCGATTGGCAGATCTATGCTTAAATTGTACTGTGTCTTGTCTATGTCTTGACTCTATGTCTTTGCTAACTCCAATCCTTTCCCTAGTTTTTTCCTATGCATCCTTTACTATTCGAGGTTCACCTCCTTCAGGATGCCTTCCTGACCACTTCAGACTGGGCTAAACGTGTCTCTTCTCTGCTCACATGATACCCTTTGCAGATCTTGATTAAAACTATGCATTATAACAATCTTTTCTAACTTTTCTAACCAAGGACTTTTCTAACCAAGTCCTCGACTAAATTATACACCTTTGAGAAGCCTCTAGTCTTTCAAGGGTTTATTGATACACAGTGCATGGCGTACAGCTCCCTCTGCCCTGCAACAGGCACACACAGGGCTGATGCATTGCACACCCCTTCGCTGGTTCCCCTGGAGTTGTTCAACTCAGGGCAGGGCCAGGCTGCATGTGGCCTTCAGTAGAGGTCCACACCTTTGAGCTCTAGCTCTCAGCCTTCAAAAACCACTGTGGAAAATGCAACCATCCCTGGCAATGAGAACACATCAAACCAGCATAGCCATGAAGACCAAGCACTGTATGACTGAGGTGCTGGCCAACCTGTCAGTAGGGCCCTGAGGAATGAAGGACAGTGGGCAGCCACCTTATGTGAAGGAAAGTGAAAAACAACTATGCACAATAGCCAAGACATGGAAACAATCCAAATGCCCATCAACAGATGACTGATTTAAGAAGATGTATATATACAATGGAATATTACTCAGCCATAAAAAAGAATGAAATAATACCATTTGCAGCAACATGGATAGACCTAGAGATTATTGTACTAAGTGAAGTAAGTCAGACAAAGACAAATATTATATGATATCACTTATATGTGAAATCTAAAAAATAATACAAATGAATCTATATACAAAACAGAAACAGACTTGCAGACATAGAAAACAAACTTATGGTTACCAAAGGGGAAAGGAGAGAGGGATAAATTAGGAGCATGGGATTAACAGATGCAAACTACTATACATAAAATAGGAAGCAACAAGGATTTACTGTATAACACGGGGAACAATATTCGATATCTTGTAATAACCTATAATGGAAAATAATCTGAAAATATATATATATATGTATAACTGAATCACTTTGCTGTACACCTGAAACTAACACAATATTTAAATCAACTATACTTCAATATAAATAAGAAAATCCTGAAGCTTTGGAGATTTCCTGGGGGCTGGTAGAATCCTGTACTGGGAGAGGAGGCTCTGAGAGGGGGGTGAGGGCTACAGGAATCAAGGTTTATCTGCTTCACAAGCCTTCCTGAACACCTTCAGGTATAAGAACTGCTCAGCTATTGTAGACCCAGGGAATCAACCGATCAACTAAAAGTCTACATTATTATGGGAAGGACTAGCATTTACTGAGTTCTTCCTATGTACTAGGCATCTTATTATTGGATCCTCACCGTTACACCATCAAGTAGGTATTATTATCCCCGTTCCTAAGATGCAGAGGAATTCAGTAATCTTTGGATCATACAGACAGGAAATGGAGCAGAGTAAATGTATAGTCAAGAATTAGTCAGGGACTTCCCTGGTGGCACGGTGGTTAAGAATCCGCCTGCCCATGCAGGGGACACGGGTTCGAGCCCTGGTCCAGGAAGATCCCACATGCCATGGAGCAACTAAGCCCGTGTGCCACAACTACTGAGCCTGCACTCTAGAGCCCTCAAGCCACAACTACTGAAGCCCGTGCTGTGCAACAAGAGAAGCCACCACGATGAGAAGACCGCGCACCACAAGGAAAAGTAGCCCCCGCTCACCGCAACTAGAGAAAGCCTACACACAGCACGGAAGACTCAATGCAGCCAAAACTAAATAAATAAATAAATAAACATTAAAAATAAATAATTAGTCAGAAAGGATGGGTCACAGTGATAATTTGGGGGGGTCATCTAAGTACATACCCTCTCTCATACTTCTCCGCACACAAACACTCAAGGTCTTTCATAAACTTCTGGAAAATTGGGTGTTCACAGTCTAAAGTCTTCTAAGGCCTTTAAGTTGGCTCTAGTAGTGGGTCTAGAACTTGTCTGCCAGCTGTTTTCTCAGATGTTCAACAAAGTCTAGCTCTCCTCAGATTTAACCTAAAGAATGGAGGATTCTCATCAGTGCTGCCAGACTGTGGACAAAGTGAGGTTCCAATTCTTATACAGAGGAAAACCCCAATCCTTTGCTGAAATCAGGGGCCCAGGGAGAGGGCAGGTTCCCATGGCCATGCAGGTCACTTCCTGACACACAGTGCGACCAGCAAAGCAGCACTGAGTGGATGACAAGGAGAGGAAGAGTGGGAGTCCCAGCCCCGGGAGCTCAGTCAGATAGCAGCAGTCCTGGAGTGGAGGGAAAGTCCAGACGCAAATCGACAACTTTGGCCAAGGGTCTTCCTTTGAGCTCAGAGCTGATTTTATTAATTCATCCAGGATGAGGATGGCATTCACACACAGTGTCTGAAAAACAGTGCTTACCCTCAGATAATGTAAACATATGTTTTTGAAGATAACCCTGGCAGTCATGGGAAAAATGATTTACAAGAGGGCAAGACTTGAATCAGGAGGGTGATGGGCTATGAGGTCACTGCTGTTGATCAAAGAAGCCCAGGATCTCTTCACATGGAACAGAACTCCATCCCCAAGTATGTCAACACCCAGACTAAGATTACTTAGTCCCTTACTGTGCTTAAGAGCTGCAGTGGCATGCAAGGGTGGATGGAAATGGAAACAGGAGGAGAGGTGGGATTCCAAAGTCACTCACATTGTCTGGGTCATCAAATTTTGGGGGACAGGATTAATAATTCTGCCTGTTGCTTTAATGTTTTGTCTATAAGATGCAACATATCTGAATGTGTAGCATGTCTGCTAGTGATTAGTGCTCCAGAGACAAGTAAGGGAGGGAAGAGGGACGTCGACCATCAAGCACGAATAAGTACTGGAATTTGATAAATAGTTAGGGAAGGCCTCCCAGGGGTGATATCTGAGCAAGGATCTGAAGGAGATAAGGAGAGCATTCCAGAAAGAGGAAACCACATATACAAGGTCGTGGGGAAAGAGTGTGCCCAGGGTGGGCTATGAGGAGCAAGAAGACTTGGGAGGCCAGGTAGTATAGGAGGGAGATCAGGGAAGAGAGAGACGGAGACAGAGACAGAGTGGGCATCAGCGTTTGTGGTCTGGGGAGGTTGAAGGACTGTTGGCCGGTGGCAGAGAGTGAGCTGGAAACGGGATCGGGGAGGGGGGTTCTTGAGATTACGGAGAGGTTGGTAATGACAAAGTCAAGGAAATGTCCCCAGGAGAGCAGGACAGATGGCACGTTTCTCACAAAGGACCAAACAGGCTGTGTATTTTTCCTAATCAGTGAGAATAATCAATAAAGAGATCTTATTGTATTTCTAAAGTCTTCAGGAAGGGAGGGGAGAAGGGAGGGAGAGAAGGAGGGACGTTGGTGGCAAAACACAGCACTCAAAACACAGAATTCATGAAAGCTGAGCTTAAGAAAAAGGAACAGAGAAACCCAACACCCTGTAGTTCAGAGCTTCCCCGAATCCTTCGTCGGGACCTCTAATAAAGAGCAGCAATTTGTCTTCGTTTTGCAGACCCGCTTGACGTGCTGGCAGCCTCCCCACACACTGCCGGTTTGTAGGGATGAGGGGGAAGGCGGCGGCGGGACTCCTGGGCAGCAAAGCTGAGGAAAGAAAGCCACAGGCAGGCTGGGGCCTGGCCTGGAGAGGAAGCAGCCTGCTCTGGGCTGGCTCTGGGCTCCGAAATCAGCTCCACATCAGAAGAGCTCACGCTTGGCCAAGGTCAGCACAGAGCCAGGCATGGAGCAAGCACTCCAAAAATGTTTGGTGTTGTCCAGATGAAGGACACCACCTCTGCTCTGATCTTTCTGGAGCCTGAGTGCCTTCAGATGAGGGCCAAACTCTGCCAAGACCCTGCTGGGGGAGGGACGTGTCCCAGTGAAAGGAGATTGTGGGGACAGTAGTTTGAAGTCCCAGGTTTTATTCTCATTTCCATCCAACCCACAAACCTATAGTGAACAACTATTACGTGCTAACCTCTGTGCAAAGAACTGGGGGTCTCGTGTAATCCATCCATATTACATATTTACTAAAGCAGATAAGATAAAATAGAGGCCAAAGGAAGTTAAATTAAAATTTGTGCTCACCTGTGGTCTATATTGTTTCAGGTTTTTTTTTAAAGTATATTTTGACTCTTCTGGTGAGAAGTTGTCAGAAGAGAAGATGAGAGCTACCTCAATGTTTCACACACAAAAATAAAAAATACCCATTAGGTTGACCACCAAACCACAAATGGAGAGTAATAAATAATACATAGCATTTGTCAGAATCAGTACAAATGTGGGTTAATTACTACAGTAATAAAGGAAGTGAGGTAATTTATTTTTTCTAAGAGTTAATGAAATAGATGTTTCACCTTCCAGAGCTGTCTTGTACATCTTGGTGTTTTCTTTGTTCCAGAAATTGAATCCAAGTCTTGTAGGAAGACATTATGAAAAAAATCATTAAAGCTTCTGTGCAGAATTTCAATTATTTTTAATCAATGAAGCACAAGGTAAATAGTACTGTTCCATATTTTAAACAAAAGATCTGGCTATTTTCAGTAAATAAGCCATTATTTATTTTATTTTAAATTATATATCAGCAATAAAAGTTCACAAAATAGTATATGTTATGGGAAGAAAAGTAACACTAAGTAGGTGAACTCACTCCTGTGGGATTAATTTTCTCCTTAAAAGCTTTTGAATAACTTTTTGCATTATAAAACATGTGCTTGCCTTTTGTAGAAACGTTGAAAAGTGCAGAAAGTATAAAAAAGAGAATAGAAATCACCTATAATCCCACATCTCATAATGATTAACGTTCTGATGCTTTTATCTCATTTTTTCCGTGTAAAATATAAGTTTGAAATCAGGATCCATATAGAATACAGTTTAATATTCTAAACTTTTGACTTTACATTGGGGGCACATAATTTATCCTACTATCTTTGGAATTTCACCATCATTTAATTAATCATTCTCATATTATGGAACATTTAGGGTTTTTCTTTTCTTTTCCTTTTTCTTTTCTATTATAAATTCTATGGAGAGTATCAACTTTATACACACAGCTTCCTCCCCATCTCTGTCTCTCTTTTGTTCTGGATGTGCTGTCGTGATTGTTGTTGTTTTCCTACTCTGAGGGACATTTTTTTTTACCATTCTATTGTCTCACATTATTGCTAACTTATGGATGAGCAACTAAATAATCTGTTTGGTATCCCGCCAGATTATAGAAACTTTAGATTCAGTACTAGGTTTATAAATTGGTTCTCCACCATTTTCTAAGCACTCACAATATCTATAAATATCATATCTTTCCCTTTTCCTTAAATAAATCTCTTATATTTGCTGTCTCACTCCATTAGCTAGCACTTCCCAAACATGATAAAATCATAGAGATGATGTACAGATTCTTGTGTTGCTTCAGATTTTAATGAGAAAAGATACTGAAATTTCACCATTAACTCTGATGGTGATCGTATCAGATGTAGCCCCTTTATCACACAAAGGGGGTATTCCTTCTCAGTCTAGTAATTTTTACAAGTTATTTAATTTTGTCAACACCTAAACCAAATGGGGATCACCAGATTTTCTTTTGTGACTTAGTCACTGGATTCTTAGCTTATTATAGTAGCACTGGGGTTATTCTTTCATTATTAGCTTGTATGAAAAGCTATCTGAAGTTTTATCTTTTTATAGCTAAAAGCCCTCTTTATTCCATTGGACAAAATACCAGGTGACAAAATCTCCCTCCAATGCCTCAGATTTCACTAACATTCATTGAGAATCTATTAGCTCCAGGCAGTTTCTGAGCACTTTACATACATCTCTAAATGACCCTATAAGGTAGATATTACTGTTATTCCCATTGTACGATTGAGGAAATGTAGGCACAGAGACTTCAAACCTTTCGTTTGAGTTCACACAGACAGTGAGTGGTAGAATGAGAACTTGGGCCCCAGACAGCCTGACACCAATGTGTGCTCACAGCTGCCATGGCCATACCCCCTACTTGGGATCACAGCTGTATCATCCGCCACCCAGGTTGCCTTTGGTGGGTCACTTGACTTCTCCTAGAAACAGTTTCCTCATCTCTAAAGTAAGGATAATAGTAGGAACAATAGCTACCTAGCAGCATTGGTGTGAAGCTCTCTATGTCTGACATGGAATAGACATTCAATGAAATAACAGTTAGCATTTCTTATTATTGCTTTTATGTTCTTAACAAATATTGACTGAATGCCTACTCAGCGCCAGACATTATTCAGGGTATTTGGTAAATAACACTGCCCTCATGGAACTTCTGTCATTGTATATTCCAAAATTATTTGAGATTACATTATTCTATAGGACACTCTACCACAGCTCCCAATTTATTATCTGCACTTCTGAAAACTGAAGTGTTCCCAAAACCCAAAGTTAAACTCATTTGGTGCTAAAACCAGACCTGAACTGCTATGAGGTTATTTGTAGACTTGACTTATCCCTGTGGGTGTGACTAGTCCTCAGTTTCACTGCAGAAATATCACAGATTGTGACTACAAAGAGCTCCCCCAGGTCGCACAGGAGGTGGTAGTGATATTCACTGGAGGAACCATACTGTGTTTCTAAAATTTAAGAAATCCCCGAATCCAAAGCATCTGGTTCCAAGGGTAAAAAAGTGTGGTCCTGTACAACCTGCAATAATATTACATTATGCCAGAAAAGAATCACATTACATTCGAGTAGAATCCAACAGTGTGATCAATTTCTTCACTCAGTTATAATGCAAATCCCGGGAAGTGGGGGGAGGGATAAATTAGGAGTTTGTTGGGATTAACATATACACACTACTATACATAAAATAGATAACCAACAAGGGCCTACTGTATAGCACAGGGAACTATTCTCGATATCTTGTAATAACCTATAATGGAAAAGAATCTGAAAAAGAATATACATATTTTTATATATATGCGTATAACTGAATCACTTTGCTGTATATCAGAAACTAACACAACATTGTAAATCAACAATATTTCAATAAAAATTAAAAAAATAAAATAATGACTTTCTCAGAAAAAAAAAAAAAAAGAAAGCAAGTCCCTTGAAGGCACTGACTTGTCTTGCCCATCACACTGTTTCCCACAGTAATTCACATGCTTCCAAGTCCCTGGTGGGTTCTTGATAATCATTCTGCTCAAATCAATTCAATCCAAGAGCATCTTCCTTGATCCAAGATATTTCAGTTCCCTGAAGGGCTACTTCCCTTGGATAAAAATATCAACAGAGCCATCGTTTTCTAACCAACTGTGGGAAAAATGGGCAGGACAGACCATAGCAAGGGCTGCCCTTGACTTGCATTTCTGTATACCTAGAGATGCTTTTCTGCCTCATATCAACATGTTTGGCCTTACATATCCGCAAAATAGCTGTTTTACTAATAAAATGCTCAAAAGCTGTCGGCACATTTTAATGAATTTACTTCCACCATAAGGCAAACTCAAAACGTTTTGGCAAAGAGTAGAACTATGGTGTTTGCTCAGATGGTAAGGAGTTCTGTTTCTCTGAGGTTTCTGCTCAAGGATGGCCCCAAGATGTGATGGGATCCAGCGTTCTGCCTTGGCACATGGCATGAGACATTAAATCTTGTCTTACACTTCAACCGCAAGGGCCTCTTATGTTTCTGGAGCTGTTTCATCTTGTCAATTGTTTTGAGTTGTATATTAGATTAGGATTTGCTAGCATTGCGGGGGAGATTCCGAAACTGCCCCAAGCAGGTTCTATAAGCCATGAATAGGAAGAACAATGACTTATGTTACTTTCGCACATTATATTTTTCAAAGTACTTTCACAGACATGATTTCAGAATCGCTTCCCACCAGCTGGCTTCCCCAGGTCAACCTTATGTGCCATTACCCACATGGCTATCTTCAGCACTGATGGAAAGAGGAATGATTTTGTAGGATTTTACAACAGGATGATCACAACGGATGGGGGAGAAGGACAGCTTTGATGTGTAGCCAACCTAATGCATCATCTTTGGATTTCTGTAGGTTAATTGTTATCTCTATCTGAATCTCACAGTGACAAACGCCAGAAAAGTTATCCCATGGTTCTGGCACCTGACAGACACACTCTTTTTTGATGTGGAGAAACTCACTGTTCCAAAGGCAACAATGGCTGTCTTTCAAAGCCAGGATCGTTTCACTGACAGAAAAGAGCTCAGCATACTCCATCTGGCAGTGCCAGGTCATGCACAGATGAACACTGCATACGTGTACTGTGATGATTGATAATGATGATGGGGCAAGCGAGGAAAGGTGTTGCACAGGCCCAGGTACTCAATAATCGCTGATTGATGAATGGTGACAGCTACTAAATGCCATCCTAAAAGATATCTACTCTTGAAAAGATATGTAGGCTAATTCAAGCTCCCAGATAAAATGCCTGGGATTGAATTGTGCAAGTCTTTCTTAACACAGGCATGCCTGGATCAGTGGGAAGAAATGCATAAGTAGTTGTTATAGGTTTCCCCTGCCAAAGGAATAGTGCTCACCCAAGAGAGAAGACTAAGTCCATACCTGCTACAAGGAATATAAATTAGTGCCTGGGCAAGAAAGCCACTAACTTTAGTCTATTTTGCCTATGTTTTGTAGTATGAGCTGGACCCGTGACATAATTTGCAGTGACCAATAGTAAATGAAATGGGGATCCCTTGTTCATAAGTTATTAAGAATTTCAAAAATGTTGGCAGCAGAGTATTAAACCAAGAATGCAGTGCTTCTGCAGGGGGCCTTGTGTGAAGGCACAGACTGACACCTGTGAAGCTGGTGCTGAGCATGAGTAATGGTTTGTACGTAATGTTACAGTTATCCTTCTTATTACCTGTAATTGGTGGGCTTTTGGAGTCCCAGATGGCTTGACAGGTGGACAGACCCAGTAACCTGAGTCAGGAATGATTAGGTCAAGTGTTATCTTGGCTCCACATGAAACACTTCCCTCAAATAAGAAACAGAAAATGAATAGGCCACCCGAGGGTTCCTAGAAGCTCCAGACTAAGGGCTGACCTTGATAATCAAGGGAAAATGTGATTAGGAGTTAACTTCATGAGGTGGGATATAAAGTCATTCCCACCCTGTGAAAAGATGCTCAGTGAACAGAGGCTCAGAAGTTAGCACTCAGTGAAGAAGTGCTAACCCTTTGGGGCTCAAGTCTAATTATCCTGGAGGCAAGCACCAGGGCACCATAGGGCCTGCTAGCCTGGAGTCCTGTTATCAACTGGAAAGTCAGAAACCTGCCATTTAAAATTTTATTTTGACTTGATTTCATTTCCTCTATAGGTTGGATAAATAAAGGATGCCCAGCTAAATTTGCATTTCAGACAATCAGGAAATAATACCTTGTATAAGCATTTCCCAAATATTGCATGGGACATAATTATAATTAACAAGTCATCTGTCATTTACCTGAAATTCAAATTTAACTGGGCATCTTGTGTTTCCTTACTAAATCTGGCAACCTTATTGATAGGTTCTTGATGGGTTCTGCCTCCATATTTTGTAAGGTTCTATAAGAAATTGCCAACTTCTCGCAGCTAAGCTAGAATTTGAGGTAGATGACAGTATAATACAGGCAGAAGTGGCCCTGGGGACTGTAGCCAAGCTGCCTGAGTGGAAGGGAAACTCAAATGAACTAAGCAGTGGAGACACCTCTGTGCCCATCTTCACCTGTGTGCGGTTCTCAACACTCTGTGCACCCTGGGATCACCTGGGGAGTTTTAAAGACATTGACACCAAGGTTCTGTACCTTATTTGATTGTTCTGGGAGGTAGCCAGGGCAGATGGAGTGTTAAAAGTTCCTCAGGTGAGAATTATTGCACTAAAACCCCAGTGGGTTACCGGATTTGGTTTATCAATGGAAGTCACTATTAAAACTGCAAGTATATATATCCCCCAAATCCAAGGGTAAGAAATGGATTAGATATTCACTTTAATATCTACAGAGTCCTTCCCCGCTGACTTGATGGCGGTAAAGCAGCTCCGCTCACGGCCTGCTGGGGAGCGTGTGCTCTAGAGCGAGAGCTGGCAGCTCTCCATTCTCTGAGCAAAGAATAAAACTTTCCTTTGCTTCTGAGCCGAATTCGGGCCCATCCTGTTGGCTCAAAGGACGCTGGGAACGCTTGCCGGGGCCTGACTTGGAAAGAATATCTTCAAAGGAAAAACCACAGTAGTAAATGCCTGTGAAGACAAAGTCAAATGTGTATTGGGAATGTAAACTATACAAACTTCCAAGAACAGTCTGGAGATTTGAATTCCAAAAGGTCCGCCGTGTGGACGAAAGGCTCTTGGTGCTCCAGCCAGGCATCAGGTCCGTGCCTCTGAGGTGGGAGAGCCAACTTCAGGACACTGGTCCACAAGACACCTCCCAGCTCCACGTAATACCAAACGGCAAAAATCTCTCAGAGATCTCCATCTCAACAGCAAGACCCAGCTTCACTCAACGACCAGCAAGCTACAGTGCTGGACACCCTATGCCAAACAACTAGCAAGACAGGAACACAGCCCCATCCATTAGCAGAGAGGCTGCCTAAAATCATAATAAGGCCACAGACACCCCAAAATACACCACCACACGTGGACGTGCCCACCAGAAAGACAAGATCCAGCCTCATCCACCAGAGCTCAGGCACTAGTTCCCTCCACCAGGAAGCCTACACAACCCACTGAACCAACCTTAGCCACTGGGGACAGATATCAAAAACAACGGGAACTACAAACCTGCAGCCTGTGAAAAGGAGACCCCAAACACAGTAAGATAAACAAAATGAGACGCCAGAAAAACACACAGCAGATGAAGGAGCAGGGTCAAAACACACCAGACTTAACAAATGAAGAGGAAATAGGTAGTCTACCTGAAAAAGAATTCAGAATAATGATAGTAAGGATGATCCAAAATCTTGGAAATAGAATAGACAAAATGCAAGAAACATTTAACAAGGACGTAGAAGAACTAAAGAGGAACCAAGCAACGATGAAAAACACAATAAATGAAATTAAAAATACCCTAGATGGGATCAATAGCAGAATAACTGAGGCAGAAGAAAGGATAAGTGACCTGGAAGATAAAATGGTGGAAATAACTACTACAGAGCAGGATAAAGAAAAAAGAATGAAAAGAACTGAGGACAGTCTCAGAGACCTCTGGGACAACATTAAACGCACCAACATTCGAATTATAGGGGTCCCAGAAGAAGAAGAGAAAAAGAAAGGGACTGAGAAAATATTTGAAGAGATTATAGTTGAAAACTTCCCTAATATGGGAAAGGAAATAGTTAATCAAGTCCTGGAAGCACAGAGAGTCCCATACAGGATAAACCCAAGGAGAAACACGCCAAGACACATATTAATCAAACTGTCAAAAATTAAATATAAGGAAAACATATTAAAGGCAGCAAGGGAAAAACAACAAATAACTCACAAGGGAATCCCCATAAGGTTAACATCTGCTCTTTCAGCAGAAACTCTGCAAGCCAGAAGGGAGTGGCAGGATATACTTAAAGTGATGAAGGAGAAAAACCTACAACCAAGATTACTCTACCCAGCAAGGATCTCATTCAGATTCGATGGAGAAATTAAAACCTTTACAGACAAGCAAAAGCTGAGAGAGTTCAGCACCACCAAACCAGCTTTACAACAAATGCTAAAGGAACTTCTCTAGGCAAGAAACACAAGAGAAGGAAAACACCTACAATAACAAACCCAAAACATTTAAGAAAATGGGAATAGGAACATACATATCGATAATTAGCTTGAATGTAAATGGATTAAGTGCTCCCACCGAAAGACACAGGCTGGCTGAATGGATACAAAAACAAGACCTATATATATGCTGTCTACAAGAGACCCACTTCAGACCTAGAGACACATACAGACTGAAAGTGAGGGGATGGAAAAAGATATTCCATGCAAATGGAAATCAAAAGAAAGCTGGAGTAGCAATTCTCATATCAGACAAAATAGACTTTAAAATAAAGACTATTACAAGAGACAAAGAAGGACACTATATAATGATCAAGGGATCGATCCAAGAGGAAGGTATAACAATTGTAAATATTTATGCACCCAACATAGGAGCACCTCAATACATAAGGCAAATACTAACAGCCATAAAAGGGGAAATCGACAGCAACACAATCATAGTAGGGGACTTTAACACCCCACTTTCACCAATGGACAGATCATCCAAAATGAAAATAAATAAGGAAACACAAGCTTTAAATGATACATTAAACAAGATGGACTTAATTGATATTTATAGGACATTCCACCCAAAAACAACAGAATACACATTTTTCTCAAGTGCGCATGGAACATTCTCTAGGATAGATCATATCTTGGGTCACAAATCAAGCCTTGGTAAATTTAAGAAAATTGAAATCGTATCAAGTATCTTTTCCGACCACAACGCTATGAGACTAGATATCAATTACAGGAAAAGATCTGTAAAAAATACAAACACATGGAGGCTACACAATACACTACTTAATAACGACGTGATCACTGAAGAAATCAAAGGGGAAATCAAAAAATACCTAGAAACAAATGACAATGGAGATACGACGACCCAAAACCTATGGGACGCAGCAAAAGCAGTGCTAAGAGGGAAGTTTATAGCAATACAAGCCTACCTCAAGAAACAGGAAACATCTCGAATAAACAACCTAACCTTGCGCCTAAAGCAATTAGAGAAAGAAGAACAAAAAAACCCCAAAGCTAGCAGAAGGAAAGAAATCATAAAGATCAGGTCAGAAATAAATGAAAAAGAAATGAAGGAAACAATAGCAAAAATCAATGAAACTAAAAGCTGGTTCTTTGAGAAGATAAACAAAATTGATAAACCATTAGCCAGACTCATCAAAAGAAAAAGGGAGAAGACTCAAATCAATAGAATTAGAAATGAAAAAGGAGAAGTAACCACTGACACTGCAGAAATACAAAAGATCATGAGAGATTACTACAAGCAACTCTACGCCAATAAAATGGACAACCTGGAAGAAATGGACAGATTCTTAGAAATGCACAAACTGCCGAGACTGAACCAGGAAGAAATAGAAAATATGAACAGACCAATCACAAGCACTGAAATTGAAACTGTGATTAAAAACCTTCCAACAAACAAAAGCCCAGGACCAGAGGGCTTCACAGGTGAATTCTATCAAACATTTAGAGAAGAGCTAACACCTATCCTTCTCAAACTCTTCCAAAATATAGCAGAGGGAGGAACACTCCCAAACTCATTCTATGAGGCCACCATCACCCTGATACCAAAACCAGACAAAGATGTCACAAAGAAAGAAAACTACAGGCCAATATCACTGATGAACATAGATGCAAAAATCCTCAACAAAATACTCACAAACAGAATCCAACAGCTCATTAAAAGGATCATACACCATGATCAAGTGGGGTTTATCCCAGGAATGCAAGGATTCTTCAATATACGTAAATCAATCAATGTGATACACCATATTAACAAATTGAAGGAGAAAAACCATATGATCATCTCAATAGATGCAGAGAAAGCTTTCGACAAAATTCAACACCCATTTATGATAAAAGCCCTGCAGAAAGTAGGCATAGAGGGAACTTTCCTCAACATAATAAAGGCCATATATGACAAACCCACAGCCAACATTGTCCTCAATGGTGAAAAACTGAAACCATTTCCACTAAGATCAGGAACAAGACAAGGTTGCCCACTCTCACCATTGTTATTCAACATAGTTTTGGAAGTGTTAGCCACAGCAATCAGAGAAGACAAAGAAATAAAAGGAATCCAAATCGGAAAAGAAGAAGTAAAGCTGTCACTATTTGCAGATGACATGATACTATACATAGAGAATCCTAAAGATGCTACCAGAAAACTCCTAGAGCTAATCAATGAATTTGGTAAAGTAGCAGGATACAAAGTTAATGCACAGAAATCTCTTGCATTTCTATACACTAATGACGAAAAATCTGAAAGTGAAATTAAGAAAACACTCCCATTTACCATTGCAACAAAAAGAATAAAATACCTAGGAATAAACCTACCTAAGGAGACAAAAGACCTGTATGCAGAAAATTATAAGACACTGATGAAAGAAACTAAAGATGATACAAATAGATGGAGAGATATACCATGTTCCTGGATTGGAAGAATCAACATTGTGAAAATGACTCTACTACCCAATGCAATCCCTATCAAACTACCACTGGCATTTTTCACAGAACTAGAACAAAAAATTTCACAATTTGTATGGAAACACAAAAGACCCCGAATAGCCAAAGCAATCTTGAGAACGAAAAATGGAGCTGGGGGAATCAGGCTCCCTGACTTCAGACTATATTACAAAGCTTCAGTAATCAAGACAGTTTGGTACTGGCACAAAAACAGAAATATAGATCAATGGAACAGGATAGAAAGCCCAGAGATAAACCCACACACATATGGTCACCTTATCTTTGATAAAGGAGGCAAGCATATACAGTGGAGAAAAGACAGCCTCTTCAATAAGTGGTGCTGGGAAAATTGGACAGGTACATGTAAAAGTATGAAATTAGAACACTCCCTGACACCATGCACAAAAATAAACTCCAAATGGATTAAAGACCTAAGTGTAAGGGCAGACACTATCAAACTCTTAGAGGAAACCATAGGCAGAACACTCTATGACATACATCACAGCAAGATTCTTTTTGACCCAGCTCCCAGAGAAATGGAAATAAGAACACAAATAAACAAATGGGACCTAATGAAACTTAAAAGCTTTTGCACAGCAAAGGAAACCATAAACAAGACCAAAAGACAACCATCAGAATGGAAGAAAATATTTGCAAATGAAGCAACTGACAAAGGATTAATCTCCAAGATTTACAAGCAGCTCATGAAGCTCAATAACAAAAAAAGGAACAACCCAATCCAAAAATGGGCAGAAGACCTAAATAGACATTTCTCCAAAGAAGATATACAGATGGCCTACAGACACATGAAAGAATGCTCAACATCATTAATCATTAGAGAAATGCAAATCAAAACTACAATGAGATATCATCTCACACCGGTCAGAATGGCCATCATCAAAAAATCTAGAAACAATAAATGCTGGAGAGGGTGTGGAGGAAAGGGAACACTCTTGCACTGTTGGTGGGAATGTAAATTGATACAGCCACTATGGAGAACAGTATGGAGGTTCCTTAAAAAACTACAAATAGAACTACCATACGACCCAGCAATCCCACTACTGGGCATATACCCTGAGAAAACCATAGGTCAAAAAGAGTCATGTACCAAAATGTTCATTGCAGCTCTATTTACAATAGCCAGGACATGGAAGCAACCTAAATGTCCATCGACAGATGAATGGATAAAGAAGATGTGGCACATATATACAATGGAATATTACTCAGCCATAAAAAGAAATGAAATGGAGGTATTTGTAATGAGGTGGATGGAGTTAGAGTCTGTCATACAGAGTGAAGTAAGTCAGAAAGAGAAAAACAAATACAGTATGCTAACACATATATACGGAATCTAAGGGAAAAAAAAAAAAAAAAAAGGCCATGAAGAACCCAGTGGCAAGACGGGAATAAAGACACAGACCTACTAGAGAATGGACTTGAGGATATGGGGAGGGGGTGGGGTGAGATGTGACAGGGTAAGAGAGTGTCATGGACATATATACACTACCAAATGTAAAATAGTTAACTAGTGGGAAGCAGCCACATAGCACAGGGAGATCAGCTCGGTGCTTTGTGACCACCTAGAAGGGTGGGATGGGGAGGGTGGGAGGGAGGGAGATGCAAGAGGGAAGAGAAATGGGAACATATTGTATATGTATAACTGATTCACTTTGTTATAAAGCAGAAGCTAACACACCATAGTAAGGCAATTATACTTCAATAAAGATGTTTAAAAAAAAAATATCTATAGAAGTGATCATTTCTCTCTTTCATTTTTTCATGTAAAGCACTATACGCACAAGCTTCATGTTAGAACCAGCCAGTACCTGGACCACATCCCCAGATAGTTGTGTTTACTTAATATGGTGTGGGTCAGAAGTATTTTTAAAAGCCCTCCAGGGATCCTAATGTGCAGTCTGAGCTGAGGACCCCTCACAGAACAAGGGGTCTCAAGCTTCAGTGTGCATCAGAACCCCTCGGGGAACGTTTTAAACATGCAGATTCCTCCTTGCCCCAAACCAACATCCCACCATGCGTAGGCATTTTAACAAGCTGATTCGGTTGCAGCTCGGGTGGGTGGTGGGCTCCTCAGCTGCAGTAATCCTCCTCCACCCAGCCTCGCCTTCACAGGACCCAAGAGAGGTGAGGGGTCTGCATGAACTCTATTGGGGGCTGGAACAGTCACTCATATCACTTTATGATCCCAACAAGAAAAGCAAGGATTGGGGCCAATTCCCCCGCATCCTTCCATGAAGCTGGAGCTGCGGACAACAATGTGATATTTTTAACACATTGAAGAACAGTGTCTCATCACATGACACAGCTGGGCCTTTTGTTGCTTCCACATCTCCCCCATCCTGATATGTGCCCCCAGGTCCCCCTCACCTCCATCACTTACACATCTTACCCATCTTTCCAGAGCCAGCAGAAATGCCAGCTTCCCTGTGAATTCTTCTCTTGATTTCCATGAAGCAAGAAATTGTGTCTGTCTGTTCACTGTATCCCCATCATTCTTTAAACCTCTTGAATGGTATCTATCTTATTCTACCTTGCTCTATGTGTTTTGCAAACTTAAAATTCCCTGTGAGATTATAAACCTCTTGAAGCTATGCCTCATATCTCTGTGTCCCTTTAAAATGCCCAGCATTATCGCATGAACTATGTACTGAATTAAATCGTGATTGTTGATATAGCATCTCAAGCCTATAACTAAGAATCCAGGAAACCCACTGCATTTCAATTTAAAGGGAGAGCACCAGAGGTGACAAGAGAATACAGGAGGATCAGGTTCTTTGAATTCATGTTCTCAGGATCAGCATGAAAGGAAAATGCTTACTCCTCTTTCTATTTTTAAAACAAGTATGTTTTCTGGACACAACCACAAAGGTAACTTCTGAATATTTTGGAGTTGATTTGGATCTTACCATGAAGAATAATTTACAAATTTTGTTTTCTGAGACTATAAAAGACCTTCCTGTTTGAACTCAAATATTTTGCTTTCTTACAGATTTATCTTCCTTTAAACCTGGAACCTACACCTACTCTCCCATTCACAGAGACGTGTGAGAATCTAAGTTTACTTCCATCCTGTGAGTGACTGTGCTTACCACACATTCTGTCACCTGGCCTAAGCCCCGAAGTCTCCTTTTTCCCCTTACAGTTGTTGAAAGCTCTCCAGGAATGTTTGCATGGAGACTGGAGACAGGAGACCCTGATTGAATTCTGGCTGTGACACTTAATAGGTCTATAACTTCAGGTAACTCAATGCAGCCACCTTGGGCCTCAGTTTCCATCTCTGAAAAATGGGGATAAAAGTAGCATCTACTATGAGTAGTATCAACCACTAGCATCCTATCTAATAGGAGTATTATGAGGATTACAGGAGTTGGCATACACAGAACACTTAAATTGCTGCCTAGTACTTGGTAGGTTACCTCTCTTGGCCCTGGGAGACTAGACACATTGTTCTTTCTTATTGGCAGTGAGTACACACACACACACACACACACACACACACACACACTCAACCACAGGTAGACATGTATACAAAACAGCATATAAACATTAAAGCAAAGATTAGGGGGATAAAACTACCAAAACTCAATGCACAAGAAGTACTTCCCAGAACTACTGCTGCCAGTGCCCTTGTCTTGTGGTGAGCCATAGCTACCCCCCGCCTCTTCAGGAGACCCTCCAACACTAGCAGAGCAGTGGGCTTCCTGATCAGACAGTGTCCTCATTTCTGGGGTCAAGAAGCTAGGCCTTGATGACCTAAATCCCTGTGCCTGTGCAGCCATGTGGCTGACAGGGTCTTGGTGTTCCAGCCAGTTGTCAGGCCTGAGCCTCTGAGGTGGGAGAGCTGAGTTCAGGACATTGGTTCACCAGAGACCTCCCGGCCCCACATAATATCAAATGGCAAAAGCTCTCCCAGAGATCTCCATCTCAATGCTAAGACCCAGCTCCACTCAAAGACCAGCAAGCTACAGTGCTGGATGCTCTATGCCAAACAACTAGCAAGACAGGAACACAACCCCACCCATTACCAGATAGGCTGCCTAAAATCATAATAACTTCACAGACACCCCAAAACACACCACCAGACGTGGTCCTGCCCACCAGAAAGACAAGATCCAGCCTCATCCACCAGAACACAGGCACCAGTCCCTTCTACCAGTAAGCGTACACAACCCATGGAACAAAACTTACCTACTGGGGGCAGACACCAAAAACAACGGGAACTACGAACCTGCAGCCTGTGAAAAGGAGATCCCAAACACATTAAGTTAAGCAAAATGATAAGACAGAGAAATACACAGCAGATGAAGAAGCAAGGTAAAAACCCACCAGACCAAACAAATGAAGAGGAAATAGGCAGTCTACCTGAAAAAGAATTCAGAGTAATGATAGGAAAGATGATCCAAAGTCTTGTAAAAAGAATGGAGAAAATACAAGAAATGTTTAACAAGGACGTAGAAGAACTAAACATCAAACAAACAATGATAAACAACACAATAAATGAAATTAAAAATTCTCTAGAAGGAATCAATAGCAGAATAATTGAGGCAGAAGAACGGAAAAGTGCCCTGGAAGATAAGATAGTGGAAATAACTACCACAGAGCATAATAAAGAAAAAAGAATGAAAAGATTTGAGGACAGTCTCAGAGACCTCTGGGACAACATTAAACGCACCAATATTTGAATTATACGGGTTCCAGAAGAAGAGAGAAAGAAAGGGACTGAGAAAATATTTGAAGATATTATAGTTGAAAACTTCCCTAATATGGGAAAGGAAATAGTTAATCAAGCCCTGGAAGCACAGAGAGTCACATACAGGATAAATCCAAGGAGAAACATGCCAAGACACATATTAATCAAACTATCAAAAGTTAAATACAAAGAAAAATATTAAAAGCAGCAAGGGAAAAGCAACAAAAAATATACAAGGGAATCCCCATAAGGTTAACAGCTGATCTTTCAGCAGAAACTCTGCAAGCCAGAAGGAAGTGGCAGGACATATTTAAAGTGATGAAAGGGAAAACCTACAACCAAGATTACTCTACCCAGCAAGGATCTCATTCAGATTCGATGGAGAAATCAAAAGCTTTTCAGACAAGCAAAAGCTAAGAGAATTCAGTACCACCAAACCAGCTTTAAAACAAATGCTAAAAGAACTTCCCTAGGCAGGAAAAACAAGAGAAGGAAAAGACCTACAATAACAAACCCAAAATGATTAAGAAAATGGTAATAGAAACATACATATCGATAACTACCTTAAATGTAAGTGGATTAAATGCTCCAACCAAAGGACACAGACTGGCTGAATGGATACAAAAACAAGATCCATATATATGCTGTCTACAAGAGACACACTTCAGACCTAGAGACACATACAGACTGAAAGTGAGGGGATGGAAAAAGATATTCCATGCAAATGGAAATCAAAAGAAAGCTGGAGTAGCAATTCTCATATCAGACAAAATAGACTTTAAAATAAAGACTATTACAAGAGACAAAGAAGGACACTACATAATGATCAAGGGATCAATCCAAGAAGAAGATATAACAATTGTAAATATTTATGCACCCAACATAGGAGCACCTCAATACATAAGGCAAATGCTAACAGCCATAAAAGGGGAAATCAACAGTAATACAATAATAGTGGTGGACTTTGACACTCCACTTACACCAGTGGATAGATCATCCAGACAGAAAACTAATAAGGAAACACAAGCTTTAAATGACACAATAGACCAGATAGATTTAATTGATATTTATAGGACATTCCATGTGAAAGTGGCAGAATACACTCTCTTCTCAAGTGCACATGGAACATTTTCCTGGATAGATCACTTGTTGGGTCACAAATCAAGCCTCAGTAAGGTTAAGAAAATTAAAATCATATCAACCATCTTTTCCAACCCCAATGCTATGAGATTAGAAATGAATTACAGGAAAAAAACTGTAAAAAGAACAAACACGTGGAGGCTACACAATACACTACTAAATAACCAAGAGATCACTGAAGAAACCAAAGAGAAAATCAAAAAATGTCTAGAAACAAATGACGATGACCCAAAACCTATGGGATGCAGCAAAAGCAGTTCTCAGAGGGAAGTTTATAGCAATACAATCTTACCTCAAGAAACAAGAAACATCTCAAATAAACAACCTAACATTACACTTAAAGCAATTAGAGAAAGAAGGACAAAAAGACCCCAAGTTACCAGAAGGAAAAAAATCATAAAGATCAGATGAGAAATAAATGAAAAAGAAATGAAGGAAACAATAGCAAAGATCAATAAAACTAAAAGCTGGTTCTTTGAGAAGATAAACAAAATTGATAAACCATTAGCCAGATTCATCAAGAAAAAAAAAGGGAGAGGACTCATATCAACAGAATTAGAAATGAAAAAGGAGAAGTAACAACTGACACTGCAGAAATACAAAGGATCATGAGAGATTACTACAAGCAACTCTATGCCAATAAAATGGACAACCTGGAAGAAATGGACAAATTCTTAGAAAAGTACAACCTTCCAAGACTGAACCGGGAAGAAATAGAAAATATAAACAGACTAATCACAAGCACTGAAATTGAAACTGTGATTAAAAACCTTCCAACAAACAAAAGCCCAGGACCAGATGGCTTCACAGGTGAATTCTATCAAACAGTTAGAGAAGAGCTAACACCTATCCTTCTCAAAGTCTTCCAAAACATAGCAGAGGGAGGAACACTCCAAAACTCATTCTATGAGGCCACCATCACCCTGATACCAAAACCAGACAAAGATGTCGCAAAGAAAGAAAACTACAGGCCAATATCATTGATGAGCATAGATGCAAAAATCCTCAACAAAATACTAGCAAACAGAATCCAACAGCACATTAAAAGGATCATACACCATGATCAAGTAGGGTTTATCCCAGGAATGCAAGGATTCTTCAATATATGCAAATCAATCAATGTGATACACCATATTAACAAATTGAAGGAGAAAAACCATATGATCGTCTCAATAGATGCAGAACAAGCTTTTGACAAAATTCAACACCGATTTATGATAAAAACCCTCCAGAAAGTAGGCATAGAGGGAACTTACCTCAACATAATAAAGGCCATATATGACAAAGCCACAGCCAACATTGTCCTCAATGGTGAAAAACTGAAACCATTTCCACTAAGATCAGGAACAAGACAAGGATGTCCACTCTCACCAATATTACTCAACATAGTTTTGGAAGCTTTAGCCATGGCAATCAGAGAAGAAAAAGAAATAAAAGGAATCCAAATTGGAAAAGAAGAAGTAAAACTCAATGTTTGCAGATGACATAATACTATACATAGAGAATCCTAAAGATGCTACCAGAAAACTACTAGAGCTAATCAATGAATTTGGTAAAGTAGCAGGATACAAAATTAATGCACAGAAATCTCTTGCATTCCTATACACTAATGATGAAAAATCTGAAAGAGAAATTAAGGAAACACTCCCATTTACCATTGCAACACAAAGAATAAAATACCTAGGAATAAACCTACCTAAGGAGACAAAAGACCTGTATGCAGAAAACTATAAGACACTGATGAAAGAAATTAAACATGATACAAACAGATGGAGAGATATACCATGTTCTTGGATTGGAAGAATCGACATTGTGAAAATGACTATACTACCCAAAGCAATCTACAGATTCAAGGTAATCTCTATCAAACTACCAATGGCATTTTTCACAGAACTAGAACAAAAAAATTCACAATTTGTATGGAAACACAAAAGACCCCGAATAGTCAAAGCAATCTTGAGAAAGAAAACGAGCTGGAGGAATTAGGCTCCCTGACTTCAGACTATACTACAAAGCTATAGTACTCAAGACAGTATGGTACTGGCATAAAAACAGAAATATAGATCAATGGAACAGGATAGAAAGCCCAAAGATAAACCCATGCATATATGGTCACCTTATCTTTGATAAAGGAAGCAAGAATATACAATGGAGAAAAGACAGCCTCTTCATTAAGTGGTGCTGGGAAAACTGGACAGCTACACGTAAAAGAATGAAATTAGAACACTCCCTAACACCATACACAAAAATAAACTCAAAATGGATTAAAGACCTAAATGTGAGGCCAGACACTATAAAATTCTTGGAGGAAAACATAGGCAGAACACTCTATGACATAAATCACAGCAAGATCCTTTTTTGACCCACCTCCTAGAGAAATGGAAATAAAAACTAAAATAAACAAATGGGACCTAATGAAACTTAAAAGATTTTGCACAGCAAATGAAACCATAAAGAAGATGAAAAGACAACCCTCAGAAGGGGAGAAAATGTTTGCAAACAAAGCAACAGACAAAGAATTAGTCTCCAAAATATACAAACAGCCCATGGAGCTCAATATCAAAAAAACAAAGAATTCAATTAAAAAATGGGTGGAAGACCTAAATAGACATTTCACCAAAGAAGACATACAGATGGCCAAGAGGCACATGACATTAATCATTAATCATTAATCATTAATCAACATCATTAATTATTAGAGAAATGAAAATCAAAGCTACAATGAGGTATCACCTCAAACCAGTCAGAATGGCCATTGTCAAAAAATCGAGAAACAATAAATGCTGGAGAGGGTGTAGAGAAAAGGTAACCCTCCTGCACTGTTGGTGGGAATGTAAATTGATACAGCCACTATGGAGGACAGTATGGAGGTTCCTTAAAAAACTAAAAATAGAACTACCATATGACCCAGCAATCCCACTACTGGGCATATACCCTGAGAAACCATAATTCAAAAAGAGTCATGTACCACAACGTTCATTGCAGCACTATTTACAATAGCCAGGACATGGAAGCAACCTAAGTGTCCATCAACAGATGAATGGATAAAGAAGATGTGACACATATATACAATGGAATATTACTCAGCCATAAAATGAAATGAAATTGAGTTATTTGTAATGAGGTGGATCGACCTAGAGACTGTCATACAGAGTAAAGTAAGTCAGAAAGAGAAAAATAAATATTGTATGCTAACTCATATATATGGAATCTAAAAAAAAAAAAAAAAAAGATTCTGAAGAACCTAGGGGCAGAACAGGAATAAAGACACAGAGGTAGAGAATGGACTTGAGGACACGGGGAGAGGGAAGGGTAAGCTGGGATGAAGTGAGAGAGTGGCATGGACATATATACACTACCAAATGTAAAATAGATAGCTAGTGGGAAGCAGCTGCATAGCACAGGTAGATCCTCTCAGTGCTTTGTGTCCCCCTAGAGGGGTGGGATAGGGAGGGTGGGAGGGAGACACAAGAGGGAGGAGATATGGGGATATATGTACATGTATAGCTGATTCACTTTGTTATAAAGCAGAAACTGACACACCATTGTAAAGCAATTATACTCCAATAAAGATGTTTAAAAAAAAAAGATTTAAAAAAAATCTCAATGCTAACAATAGTGTAAGAGGTGAGCATCCTATACACCTTTGGTGTGACTACAAATTAGCCAATATTTCCAGAAAGTAAATATTATGAGGATCTTAAAAATATTAAAACGTCATGACTTAGAAACATTATGTCTGGAAATTTATCTGAAAGGGGAAAAAACTCCAAAGACATGGTTTAGGCACAACAAAGCCCATGAAAGTGTTATTTTTAATAAAGGAATTGGAAATTATTCAAATATCCAATACTAGGAAATGATTAATGAATTACGGTTTACACACAGGATGAAATATTATGAAGCCATGAAAAGTGTTATTTATGAGAAATGTTAATTCCAAGAAGAAATCTTTATAATACACTGTTCAGTATATATAATAGGAAATAAATAAAAAAATATTTATATACTCTTGACCCTTGAACAACATGTGGTTGAGCTGCATGAGTCCACTTATACTCGAAGTTTTTACAATAGTAAATACTACGGTACTACACATTCGTGGTTGGCTGAATCTGGGGATGTGGAATCGTGAATATGGAAGGCTGACTATATGGAGGGTAATTTTCATCGGCACAGAGGGTCAGTGCCCCTGATCCCCACATTGTTCAAAGGTCAGCTGTACAGCATTATTTCAATACTGTAACAATTATATATAGAGAAAAGTATTGAAGAAAAAAGTAAAATATTTCTGGCTGGCAGGGTTCTACTTTAACTTCTTTCTTTGTAATTTAGACATTTTTAAAAAACACAGTACCATGGGCTTCCCTGGTGGCACAGTGGTTAAGAATCCTCCTGCCAATGCAGGCGACATGGGTTTGAGCCCTGGTCTGGGAAGATCCCACGTGCCGAGCAACTAAGCCTGTGCGCCACAACCAGTGAGCCCGTGTGCCACAACTACTGAAGCCCATGTGCCTAGAGACCATGCTCTGCAACAAGAGAAACCACCGCAATGGGAAGCCTGTGCACCACAACGAAGAGTAGCCCCCACTCACTGCAACTAGAGAAAGCCCAGGTGCAGCAACAAAGACCCAGCACAGCCAATAAATAAATAAATAAATAAATAAATTTTTCTAAAAAATAAATAAAAAATAAAAACACAGTACCAGTATAATTTTAAAAATCACTTGGGAAAGGACATAACATAGAATATGGACACCAGAATTAGTTCATTCATTGTATAGAAATTTCAAAACATTTTATGTGATGTTGAGAAAAGCTTTAGAGATTAAACTGCTCCTGCCTGAAATGGGGTAAAGCACATTTGCGCAATAACCTACCTTATTTATCACATGATCCTTCTTTTTCATAGGCTAAGAACAGTTCAAAGAAAGATGAAAACAAAACAACACACACACACACACACCAACACTCACACACACCCTCAGGCCGCTCAGTAAAGCATGAGAGGGAGAAAAGGGAGTAATAAGGAGCGTAGATTGTTCCAGCTTCTAAGAGCTACTTATTTGTGGATTGTCTCCATCACCTTTCTAACCAACATTGCCAAAGTGGAAACATTCATGAAGACTCATAAACCCTGACTGGTTTAGATGAGATGAGGTGGTGGAGAGCCTTCCAGGTGTAGGACACTACACAGATGCGAAGGTCACCAGAACTGGCAGGGGCTCTCTCTCTCAGGAAGGCTTGATCCAAGAGAGTGTGACCCCAGGAGGGGGTTAGGAAAGGTGGGAAAAACAGACAACCATGGGGTCTGAATGAACAAACATCTCCTAACCTGCTCCTACTGCCAGAGCCACTGAGTGTTTCCATATTCAGCATAACTTACATGAATCCCATAACGCCTTAAATCCAACTGCAAGCAGGCTTGGTGAGGAGTGTCTACAGTTGGGGTGGTGGAGGGATCTAAACCACTCTTATTCTGGAGTAGCCCAGAGCAGCTCTGCCCCGAGATGTTATTGATGGCATACTCCCAATAATTACTAGTGTTCTCATGCATTGATAGATGAGAAACAATACACCTTCAAATTCAGTGAGGGAAAAAAAAAAATCCCTGCTATCTCTCGTGGAAAGGCAATGGCCATCCAGGAGTTCCCAGTACAAAAGAAAAACATGGAGCTTAGTGAAGAGGATTAAACTGCCTCATCCATCAAAGGCAAAAAGAGAGAGTCATAAATCCGTGAACAGTCCCAGAAGGCATCGGATGGACCCCACCATCCATCTTGGAACGTCAGAGAGGAGCTAGTGTGGGTCTTTGAGACCCGCCCCCATCACAGCCTCCTCTCACACTTGATCTGGAGCCTGACAGCTACCCAATCCAGTGAGGCCAACAAGAAGATGATTTAACAAATCAGATCCCAAGAAGAATAAGAGAGCAAAATTGGTTTAATTGTTCAATTTGGAAGAAGCAAAGCCATTCTAAACTATTGAGGAGCATGGTGTACGGTAGAAATGGCATCCAGGAGTCCGTGGAGTAAACTTGCCCTCAGATGTGCTTTGTTTGATTATTACATTGTTCAAAAAAATCTATACATGATCTGCCAACTTTTTAAAATCAGGAAATTTCATGTAAAAATACTGATTCCTGGCTTCTCTTTTAAAAATAAAATGAAATGGACAACCCTGCGGAATGATCTATATTCTGTCAGCAGAAATGAAGAAGTGACACCCTGTAGACAGGGCATGCCATGTGGCCAGGAGCCCACTGCACTGATTTATGTATTTGCCAGGACCCTATAATGGGCGATGAGTCCACAATCCCTGAATCACAGGTGATACAAGTAAATGTAACAACATCTCACTCTGCTGCAGCTTGTAGAAGAGATTGACATTTTCTTCCTTCCCTTTCTTTGAACTTTACTAGGCAAAAAAAAAAAAAAGTCAACAATAAAAAAATTTCATTTTTTTAAAGAAACAAAAACATATTGAGTGAGAGATACAAGAGGGATAATTCTCCTTTTATTGTGGGGGTTACTAATGAGTCCATTTGAGTCCTTTTTGGAATGGATAAGAGAATTCATCTGTTTGGAGGGGAGGATGGAAGGTGGGAAATTTGTCTTATTCTCTAGAAAATCTTCTGCAGCCTGAATGTCTCTAACGACAAGCAGAATTAGGGAGAAGAAGCAGATCTATGGAAATGCAAAATTTCCCTGTCATAAGAATAAATCCTAAAAGATAAATTTTTAGCTTCAACATAGACCGAAGTTATAGCTTTTTGACAAATGATGCTCTGGGTTGTCATGACAACCGGGTCTGTTAGAGGTGTACATAGAGAGGCCTGCCCATAAATCAGAACGCTTTAGGAAGGGGTTAAAACAAACATTTCTAGACTATTCCCAAGATGTAGTGCCAAAAATGTAATTACAGACATTTGTATCAGTCTGCCATAAAGCATGACAGCTCCAATTTTACAAAATGTTAATTTAAGAAATCTATTAAACCCATGTCCCTCTGAGAGAAATTAATATCACACCTAAGGTTGGGAGTCAGTGCAACTCAGAGGCTGTGAAAATTGGGATGGCAGAGTCAGAAAGAGAGGCTTAGAAGCAGACTAATCTATAAGCAGTTTAGCGAAGAGTTTGGGCTAGATTCTGACCATCCAGAGAAGAAATGCTCGGGGCAGATGACAATGCTCAGAGCTTTCTAGAAGCTTGAGAGAACTCAAAAAAGTAAAGATTTGGAGATGGCATTAGAAAGGAAAAGCTGATAGATGGAGGTTAGCTCACCTGGAAATACAGGGATGAAGCACCGAAGAATCATTCAATCCAGGAGGACACAGACAATAAGCAATAAAGCATTAGCAACTTCCAATGAGGTCAGGAAAAATGAGAGTTAGCTTAAAATCAGACACTAGAAAAATGCTTCTTAACTTAAAGGTCAGGAAATTCCACTCCAAGGGTCACAAATTGGCAGCCTGAGGCCAAATTGAGTGCAGAGAGAAGTTCTTTCTGGCCTGCACAGTGTTCTTTTAAAAATGTACAGTGTTTGCCAACATTTAAAAATCAGGAGATTTGACATAACATTTTGGCTTCTTCTCTTTAAAAAGCAGATGATTTGGCAGCAACAGACCTGGATTCCTGTGTGGCTGGTGAGAGCAGCTGGGTTCAGAGAGCATAAACTCCATGAGGACAGGGCTTCTCCTTGTCCAGTCCTGTGGCCTGAGCACCAAGAACAGTGCAGGGCATGTAGAAGATGTAGAAGGTACGCGACCATGTTTGAATGGATGAGTGAGCAGCAGCTGCCCTCTTTATATAAGACATGTACTCTCCTGGTGATTCCCCCACCCAGACTGTTACCTGCCTGGCCCCTAAAGGCATTTGAGTTTTCCACTTCGCACTGTAAGATTTTGTTTAGTTGGGACACTCCATGTTGCCGCATGATGTGAATTCCCCATGGAACCCATTCTCATGGCCTCATGTGCAGGCCACTGAAGCAAAATGACAATGCAAATAATATTCTTTAAGGACTTAAATCATCCAAAAACAAGCTCCCCTTAGAGGGTTGACATCAACGTTCATCCTGCAGGCAGAAAGCAGGCATAAGAGGCTTGCCAGAACCTCTTGCAGTGCTTGGAACAGAGCAAGCATCACTGATAGGCTTCAGATCTGAGCATTCACTTATTCATTCAACAAACACTGAGCCATTTCTAAGTGCTAGTGGCCATGCGGTATGTCTCTTTCACCTTGATAGGCAGAGATTTAAATTTTTATTAAATGAATGAATGAGTAGTGGGAATCACTATAGACAAGAAATACATTGTGAATCTGTTATGCGCCAGATATATACATACTTAACTAAACCTTGACCTGTGTGTTAGAAATTACTGTCCCTATTTGTAGAAAAGGAAGCTGAGATTTGGGTCCACAGCATGGGCAGAACAGGGATTCGAGCTTAGATCTGCTTGGCAGCCCCACTGTGTGCAATCCATTACGCTACCAACCTCTCAGCTAAACTCTGTTCTCAAGGGGAGTGGGTTCAATAGTGGCCTCCAAAAAGATATTTTCAATTCTAATCCCTAGAACCCAGGAAGGTGATCTTATTTGGAAAAAAGTCTTTGCAGATGTAATTAAGGAGCTCAAGATGAGATCATCTTGGATTCAGGGTGGGCTCGAAATTCAGTGACCATTATTCCTTTAATAGGAAGAGAAGACACAGAGACACAGGGAGAAGAAGGCGACGTGAAGACAGAGGCAGAGACTGGAGTGATGCGTCTACAAGCCAAGGAACTCCCAGAAGTATCAGCAGCCACCAGAATCTGGGAAAGAGGCATGGGACCAACCTTCTGTCCGATCTGCTAGGAGGAACCAACCCTGCCAACACCTCAACTTCAGACTTCTGGCCTCCACAATGATGACAGAATACATTTCCGTTTTTGGAAGCCACCGAGTGTGTGGTAATTTGTTACAGCAGCCCTAGGAAACTAATACATTAAAATATTCCTGGTCCACGGAATGGAGAAGCTCCCCAGAAAACTGTGTCTGTACTGTTCATGGTGAGGATTAGGCTGCATTCAGGATCCTAAAAATTTACTGATCTTCTTTACTTCAGAATCTCCCTATTTCTGATCAAGCCTTTCAGCCTGAGGTCTTACACAGCTGTATCCAAAAACTAGCTCGAATCTCAACAAAAGTGAACTCAACTGAGAATTACATATACTTCCTTTGCTTCTTTGGAAGCACAGTGAGACCTCTGTCAAGAATCTCATGTGGGGGCTTCCCTGGTGGCGTAGTGGTTGAGAATCTGCCTGCTAATGCAGGGGACACGGGTTTGGGCCCTGGTCTGGGAAGATCCCACATGCCACGGAGCAACTAGGGCCGTGAGCCACAACTGCTGAGCCTGCGCGTCTGGAGCCTGTGCTCCGCAACAAGAGAGGCCACGATAGTGAGAGGCCCGCGCACCGCGATGAATAGTGGCCCCTGCTTGCCGCAACTGGAGAAAGCCCTAGCACAGAAACGAAGACCCAACATAGCAATCAATCAATCAATCAATAAAATAAATAAATCTTAAAAAAAAAAAAAGAATATCATGTGGTCCATGGCTTTGGAGAAATTCAGTATAAAGCAGCAAGAGAGGACCCAGGCTCTCCTCACCAGAGGATCAAATATGCAGCAATGTTACTATGGGAGGATAGGAAAGAAGGTGTGAATTCTGTGTGAGCCATTCTGGGGAAGCTTCTGGGAGAAAGGTGAGGATTGACCTGGGTCTTGAAAAAGTACAAAAGTAAGGATAATCATCATGACGATGCTGTTATCTACTGAGCACCTACAGCATGTCACATGCTGTCTTACTGACCTGCCATAAGTTTCCCATGTAATTCTCCAAGCTACCCCACAAGCTCAACCTTTGCTCCCATCATATTCTTGAGGGGAAATCTGAGACTGAGAAGTGAGTGCTAAGTTCAAGGTCACCCAGTCAGTAAGTGGCAGGACTCTGACAGCTGAATGTACAGGTGGTGAGAGGAGGAGGGTCAAACCAGGTGGCGTGAGCATCTTGGGAAAGAGGAATAGAGGTGATAGATGGGGATGACGTGGCTACAAAGACAGGCTGGACGGAAAATGCCCTTTTGAGGAGCTTGGACATGATCTGCTTAGCTTTGTGAGTGGCCAGAGGTATATGAGTGCAGGACCAACCAACGCAAATCTGTATTTTGGGAGGAAAATTGTGGACTCGGGGATAGAAGCAAGAGGACAAGAACACTCATTTGCTCCTCTCAAATATGAAGGGCCTGAGGGAAGGCAGGGGTAATGGGAGTGGAAAACACAGGGCAGGTCTGAAAGATTGGGGAGCAAGACCTGACTTGACTTCAGGACAGCCTTCAAGAGGTGAGGGCGAGGAAGCAGTCCTGGCTCACCTGGAGGTTTGGAAGGAGGAGTGAGCCATTAACCACAGCAGAGGACACAGGGCAAGGGCTGCATGGGCCACCATGGTGAATTCAGTTAAAAAAAAAAATCTGATCTTTTTTGCCTCCAGGTCCCTCACACTCCAGAGATGTCTGGTTAGCAGGTGGTGCTGTAGCTTCTACCTTTTTGCCTGCCTCCGATGGATTCCCTTCAAGGCGAACTGGTTGGAGTTTAGAGGGTATATCTTTAAATTAGACACATGAATAATTTTCAGCTCTCCAAAGGAAATAGGACACTCTAGGTTTGAATCACGCAAGATGTGTCTTGTAAGCCCAGAGCTCAGCACTGGGGTACAGAGCACCCCAAACACTGTCCGCATCTCAGATATGAACCACCAAACTCAGTGAAGAAAACTTGGAGCTGGGAGCTCCAAGCTCCCAGCTCGCAGGAGCCCTCTCAGTTCTGACTAGGAAGTTGCTGGTTTACAGCCCTTTCCTAGTTTCTATCGACCTGCCCCCGCCTTCTCCAAAGAGCCATGCTGTCTTCCCTCCAGGCAACCCAAGAGGATGTCTAGAGTCTAGGGATGTCTAGACATCTAGGGATGTCTAGAGTCTAGAAGATGTCTAGAGTCAACCAGCTAGGAGTCTGGAGTCAACACACCAAGTAGTCAGGATCTAAGATAATCCAAACTCTGCACCCTGATCTCTTTCTGGAAAAAGTGTCAATAAGCAGGGGACTGGACGGGTGTCAGAAGATCAAGGTTCAAATTCTGGCTTGACCTGTGATTCTTCTTACCTATGGGCTTGGCAAGGTCACAGCTCTCGGTGGTGGGATGTGCTGGGGCCCCTGGGGCCCCCGCTCTTGTGCGCCCAGCCCGGGCAGCAGCCAGCGACTGCATCTCTTTGCTGGAGGACTGCCCTTGAGCTACTGGAGCCCACTTTTGCCTGTTGGGACCCTCAGCCAATGATCTGTGGGTACACGAATACGAAAACCCAATTACCAAATCTCTGGGGGGCAACTTACACTCAGGGGTTCCCCCTCCACCAGGCTTTGTCTGAAACCATTCTCCTGTGAGGCCCCTGCCCTGTCCTGCCTTCCCCACTCCTCCCCCAGGCAGCCCTGGGACACGCCCTTCACCCGTCACTCCCAAGGGCATCCTCAGGGCAGAGTCAGCCTCCAGGAAGCTTGACCAAAAGACCAGTGTCTGCTCTAGGCCATTATGGAGGAACGTACCCTAAAGGCAGCACACTGAATATCCAGTACAAGGGTCACAAGAGGCAAAATCTGGCAAAAGGACATGTTTTGTTTGGCTCGTGGAGACTGTAAAAAATGTGAAGGGCCTTGCCAACATTTAAAAACTGGGAGATTTCACACAAAACCCCAGCTCTCCCCTTGCCTTGAAAAATCAGAAGATCTGGCTACCCTGAGCCTGTATTCCTGCACAGCAACATTGGCAGGGGCGGAGGGCAGCTGTGCCCATGCACGGGGCCAATCCCCGCTGGCCCACCTACTCATTCCCATGACCCTTCTGGTCTCCGGAGTCAGTGGAGTTGGCAACCTATGGTGTAGCCCCATAGAAAGCACTCAGTAAAGTCTGCTGAATCCGAATAAGGATTTTTCTTGAAAACAATTCAACTCGAGGCTGCCGGAGAGCAGGGGTGAAGAATTGTGTAAGAGGACGCCTCTCTCTTTTCCTCTCCAGCTCTTTCCTCATGCCTGGCAAGGTACTGATGTACACTTCCATAAACACTCTTCCGAAAGAAGCTGAATCGATGAGGAGAGCTGCCACAATAGGACATTTGTTTGACAGGGAACACAAAATGAAATGAAATCGAATTACTGGTGGTTTGGAGAGATAGGAGAGAAAAACAAAAGCAGGTCTTAGTTTCAGATGTTGCTTCATGTTGCCATAAATAAAAGGATGGCTGCATTTTAAACATTTCAAAAATTTCAAAATGTTGACTTGCCCAGTCTGTGTACTTCTTTAAAAGAAAAAACAATGATTATAGCTGAAGCCCTTTAAACCAGTGTAACTGGTAGTAGGTCATTTAAGGAGGTAACGGTTCCCTTGAACGCTGGAACCCAGTGGTCCAGCCAGGAGTGTTCAGGGCACTGTCAGATGGGCAGTATGATTTACAGAGAGGGGGCGGGGGGGAGCAGAAATTATCCAGTACATTGCTTAAGTGGAGATCAGATAAGACTGCTCCTATTGTATGAGAGCACCCTGTGGACCCTCAACTTCAGGGAGCATGATTGATCAAGCCACACCCTGAAATCCATCTGTGCTCTGAAATCCACCCCCTCGTTTGCACAGGGTCCATGCCCCCATGGGCTGCTCCAGCACCAATGACTGAGTGTGGTCAGGAATTCTAAGGCAGACGCATCCCAGGAGACCAGGGACACCTCTGATGGCCCACTCTGGCTCACAGAGTCCCAGCAGCCCCAAATCACCCAAATCTACCCCTAATAGCTCTGCCCACACTTCCTCAGATTGAATGGCAGTCTGGGATGCTTGACCCAGCCTTTCTTCTCTCCCCCCGTCCCCCTGTGGCCATGCTTGCACTGCACTCTGATGCTCCGCTGTCTTTTCCAGCTCCTTCTCCATTTTCTCATGCAAGAGTTTCTCCTGATTAAAAATCCTTGCAGCTTTAATCCCCTCTTGGCGCCTGCTTCTCTAAGGACACATTCTGCATTTGAAAATTCCTCCTGCCTGTATTCCGAAAAATCCGTCAGCTCTACCTAATAATCAGAGGCTCCTGACTTCTGTGAGGTAACAGGAATCCAAAGAAGGAAGTACTTACAAAATGAGCTTAAGATGAGCGGGCTTCAAGGAACTGGGTATGGAGTCAAGAGGAAAAGAAAAACAAGGAGGAGGAGGGGGAGATGAAAGAAGGAGGAGGAGACAGCTTCTCAGTAGTTCCTCTGTTTTGACACTTATCTACTGAGAAAATGGGCAGGGAGATCCCCAGAAGATGAGGTCACACCTCTGGGAAAAAATTCCTGAGACTTTCCAGATTACCTGTCTTGCTCTAGAGTCCCAGCTGTTAAATCGCCATTTGGGGACGAGATGTACAGTCCTTTAGAAAATTGCTGGCCAAGAAGTCTTCCGTGGTCACAATAAAGACCACAAGGCTATCGTTCTCCACACCTCAGACCTCAACCTTTCCGACTGTCGTTTTGTGGAAAGGCAGAAAAAGGGAAGTTCACTGCCTGTGTGAAAATGCAAAATGTGCCTTTCAACCAAGAAAAGAAAGAACACAGTAAGACATACACACACGCTCACACACACACACACACTTATGATGTTAAGAGGGTTAATGTTAAAAGGAAGACTTCAGGCTGGTTACTTCATAATTCACAGCAAAATAGAAAAGGGAGACGAAATCAGCAGCATCGTTTATAAGCCCTGGAAAATGGAAGTCTCCAAGCTGTCATAAATAAGGATGGAAGCATTTGCCAAGTCAGAAATTTTGCCAAGTTTGAAATCCACTCAATCCTTCTATCTTGGAGCTCAGAATGGAACACCAACCTTTTGGGATTTGTAGTAACTTTTTCTCAGCAAAACTTTTTGCTATTTATAAGGAAGTAAAAGCAAAAAGCAAAAAATACAATATGGAAAGTCTTTCTTTAAAGGAGCATTAACGCCAAGTGAGCGTTAATGGGGAGGGGATAATGGTATAAATGGCATATGTACTGGGATTAACTTCCCATTTATTCAAACAAGGCTTAACATATGCAATATTCCTATTCCACAAGTGTATGTGTGTATATGTATATGTGTGTGTATATGTGTGTGTGTGTGAATTGAGTCTTTCCTTGCTGGTGCCTCTCTCTTGCTCTCTCTCTCTCTCATTCAGACACACACACCATCCCACTTCAATGAACCTATTCCACCCAACCAATTGTAAATTTAAAATTTAAATTTTTAAAAATTTAAATTTTATTGTGAAAATTAAAGAAAGGATAAAGCATATTTGTGTGTGTTTGTGTTGCGTGGAAAGGGAACCAGAGGAAAAGTAGAGGGGAAAAATAATAAAAGGAAAAGAAAATAAAAGAGAAAATAGGTACCAAGGTACCAAGGCCTGGGATAGCTTTCACCAGTTTACACTGGGTCAAAAAGAATTAGAGCCACCAAGGTGAAGACCAGAGGTCTGATGACTATCTCGGAGCAGGCAGCCGAGGCTCCCTCAAGAGACAAAAAAAGCACTGTCCTTAGAGAGTCAGGGCCAAAAGTATGGATTTCCTAGGCAGAGAGATCTTATTTGTGTGACCTTGCACAAGTTACTTAACTTTCCAAGCCTTTTTTTCCTCACGTGTAAAGTATGCATGATAACAGTGTCAACATTACAGACACTGTAACTGTATAACCATAGCCCAGGAGGTCAAAGATGGTGTCTGTTTTGATAACTGTGGTAATCCCCGCAATGCCTGGCTCATGTCTGACCTATAATTGACAATTAATACTTATTGAATTTTGAATAGACTTGATCTAAGATAAAACAAGATAATGTATTGAAGAATTTAGTATACTTGTGTCTCAGTTGGAGTCGTGTCAAGGAAAAAGAATTCACGGGATGATGTAGAGACATACGGGCAGGTTAAAGGGACACACAAGAGGCGGTGAGGCATGGAGATTGACCATAGTGGGAAGCTTTTCCCACCTCTAGGGTTGAAGGGACAGAGGAGCTCATCGGTATTCAACTCAACAGTATTTAGAGGAGGAGGGCCATGGAGAGGTAGCTGGCCTCCCCCAAAGCCAGGTGCCTGGGTAAATGCAGAGAGAAAACTTTGTCCAGGGAATAATCTCTGAAAAGCCTGAAGCACCCTAATAGACTGTCTTAGTTCATGTTAAAAACCTAGAACTCCCCCAAAAGGCCAAACAGTGCTGGCGCCTCTGTACTTCCCACCCGGCTCAAGGGTCTTTAGTGAAATTTCATGAACTTATCTGAAGCTGAATGCCAATTCTTAAAGCAATCTAATCTACAGTTTCATTTAGCGATTCAGCAAGACTAATCACTGTATGATGAGAATTAGTAGAAAGTGATGCAAGGGTGGCAAATCAACACAAAAGAGGCTTTGCCTTTCCTCCTTGAGAACACAATAAAATTTTTAAAAGAAGAGAGAGAGAGAGAACTGTCTGTTCATTAGTTTATGGCTGAGCAGAAATTTTAATTCAGTAAACACAGGCGCCGGGGTCTTGTGGTATGTGAGATGTGACTTGACCAAATGACTGGAAAATTAGCATGTGCCCTTGGCAGTCTCTCTCAGTCACTGGCTGCAGACGAGACATTAGGGGACAGAAGTGACGACGTGACCGCACTGCTCAGATGCTGCTCTGTCTCGTTGTGTTTCCTAGGCAAGGAGCCGCTCAGGCATCTCCCAACACCTTGTTCCAAAGTGCAGATCCTCTCCAAGGAGGTGGCAGGATGTGTCCTCAAGCGAAGCTTCCCACCACATCCCAGACCCGCACCCTCCCCAGTGTGGTTTCCCTGCCATCACATACCCTCACTGGAGAGCAGTGATTGCTCCATTTGAACGAGAAGTACTCCAGCTCAAGAGAGAAGAGAAAATTCGCTTTACAACCATGAAAACCAACAAATCCTTCTTCAGGTACAGTGGACAAAGCAAACATGCTCTGGGTTTTCATTAGCTAATTAGCAACAAATACATACTGGATGCAACTTCTCTGTTTCATAAGGTAAAATTTAGAAAGCACGTGCCAAGTTCACTATGGTGCCACTTACTGGCAAGTCAAGATTGGCAAGGGCTTTGTGAGAGGCACGAATTACTGGGGGTAATGGGGAGGTGTTTACTGGGATAGAAGAGCCTCTCCAGTGACTTCAATTAGCCTTACAATCCTGCATCTTTTTTTTAATATAAATTTATTTATTAATTAATTTATTTTTGGCTGCGTTGGGTCTTCGTTGCTGCGCGCAGGCTTTCTCTAGTTGCGGCGAGCGGGGGCTACTCTTTGTGGCAGTGCGCGGGCTTCTCATTGCGGTGGCTTCTCTTGTTGTGGAGCACGGGCTCTAGGCATGCGGGCTTCAGTAGTTGTGGCAGGCGGTCTCAGTAGTTGTGGTGCACGGGCTTAGTTGCTCCACGGCCTGTGGGATCTTCCCAGACCAGGGCTCAAACCCATGTCCCCTGCATTGGCAGGCAGATTCTTAACCAACTGCACCACCAGAGAAGCGCCAATCCTGCATCTTGACAACAATAATCTCTGCTCAACTGCTAGTGCTGGTAGGAGTGACCACTGGGCATTTGCATGGTCCTGAGGGTGCCCTAGCCACCTCGCTGGCCTCACCCCAGTCCTGGCCCTGGTCAAAGGTCCAGCCCATACCCACTAGCTGTTTCAAGCACCGGCTCTCAGAGCCAGCCTACCTGAATTCAAATCCTGGTGTTACCGCTTGTTAGCTAGGTAACCTGGGGCAAGCCCCTCAGTCATTCTGTTCCTCAGTTTCCTAACCTTTCAAATAGGAGCGATATTAGCTTCGGCCTCATAGGGTTGTTGAGAGAACAGTAAAGCACTTAAAACAGGGCTTGGCACACAGTTAGAAATCAACACCTATTAACTATGGCTACCTTTTAGATCCTATGGTAAATATTGCTTTAAAATGTGTTAGAAAAGGTGGTAACAACAGTAAAAGTACCTTAAATTAAGTGCTGGTAAAAACTTCAGTGCCACTTACTTAAAATGATTTAACAAGAAAAAAGCCCAAATTACCAAATGTTTCCTAAATAAATGAAATTTTATTATTTCAAACGTGACCAATCATGTGTTGCCTGCTAGAGCTATCACGAAAAACTACCTCAGAAAGCAGAAAAGTTATTTGTACCACACTGCCTGTAAATACTTGTTTCTAAGGGAACTTGAAGCAAGTCTTTCCTTTCAAACAATCTTTCAGCCAATTCGTTTGTTATTTTTATTCTTAGGCAAAGATTTTCAAGTGGATAATTCAAAAGTCAGTTAATGGAGACCCCCATCCAAATGATTAAAAATTCTGAATTAATGAACAAAAGAGGAAGACCAGATTTGGGATACGACCTTCAGTGCTTTTCTTCCAGAATCCTCAAACTACAAAGCATCATTCGAACTCACTGAATAATCATAATATAGGCCCGAACAGACCATGTCCTCTTATGTTATCAAAATCAAATCTGAGTATGATCAATGTGCAAGAATCACCTGGAGGGAATCTAGGAACAGAATTAGGATAACTCCTGAGAAAGTTCCAAAGTGGTCTTCACTGCTTGGATCACATCCAGAATGACCCAGAGAGGGAAGTTCCCCTTCATTTAGATTCCGTTATTTTTACCCATGCAATCGCCGTATGACCAATACATGCAAATGAGTCTGTGATTCCAGGGCATTTACGGAGGCACACCCAAGCGCAGTGCAAACCCACGTCCTTCCAAGTATTTTTATTAGTGATACCGAGTGCCCCCCCCCCACACCGCGTGCACCGTCTCATTCAACTCTCATAGGAGACCAGTGCAGAGGCACTACTACTATCAGCATCATCTGAGAAATGGAGTCATGAAATAGCTTTCCCAAGGTCATTCAGTTTGTGAGCAAAGCTGGGATTCAAACCTGCATAGTCTGTGTCCAATGCCTACCACCTCAAATTACCATACAACTTTCCAATGTCCAACAAAACCTGTTCTCAGCTCAGCAAATTTAAAAGGGCCTTTAGAGAAAGCACAAGTCACCAGCACTAAACCAGGCTCTTTGAAGAGAGTCAGCATACTTGGCTCACTAAAACATCAGGTCACGTTTTTCTAATCCCTAAGTCTTCGATTTGGAGCAAAAACCTTTGCAAGGTTACGGGAAGGTGAAAGCAGTCTCAAATGAATCCGAGCTAGGAACTTTGCTTTTAGCTCCTATCTGAAAAGGGGAAAATGAGGAAGAGACAGTGTGGCCAGGCAGGAAATGGAGACCAAAGGGGTGCGAAGTATAGGCACCAGGTTAACAGTCAAGGTTCAGGATGGTACCTTATCTTCATGCCCACTTGTCTTCCTCTCTCACCCCCTCCCATGAAGCACAGGTCATCATGTTCATTTGACCACAAAGTTACTTAGAATGGAGGGGCAGAGCACCAAGTATACCTCCTTCAGGAACCCAAGTCATTCCAAGTTTTGAAAATACCAAAGAATTTCTCACTGGATATAAGTTTTATTTTTTTAATTCCCTTAAACTTTTCTGTTGTTTTTTAGGATTGCCTTTTAGCCAATGAAAATAGATCTGATGCAGGAATCAGTAAACCATAAATGTATAACTCACATTGATGAAAATCTTAAAAGCCGTATTTTTAGAAGAGACTTATTCCAGAATCTACAGTGGGTTTGGGACTCCCCCCAAACTCCCAGTGACATTTCTCACACTTTCTTCTAACACCTTTAGTCTTGGAGACCACTAACGACACACGGGGCGATGGTATGTATTTGAAGAAGGGGGGAAACATACAAGTCCCTACAGAGAATGCAAGACACATGGAGATAAATTATAAAATTTTATTGGTTTGTTAAAAAAAAAGAATGAATTCAGCAAGTACATTTATGGTCTATCCACATTGTTAAAACAGCACTTAAAAATAAAATAAAAATGATTATCCATTATTTACAGGAAACATGAAAAAAATGACTTTAAGACCTGGAACATTATGGGGAGAAAAACAGGACATGAGAATGATTCACAAGCTGCCTATATGGATTACAGCAAATGGATCTGAACACGAAATGAGGATTTGTCTTTCTCTGGAGTCTCTTGCTATTTTTTTCCTTTTTGTCTTTTCAGCTTCATTGAGGTATAATCAACAAAGAAAATTGTAAGATATTGAAAGTGTACAGTGTGATGATTTGACATATGTATACGTTGTGAATAGAATCTCTTGCTCTTTTATATTTGTTTATAGAAGCTCCATTCATAACTAGACTGTCTTAAAATAAAGGTGGTGAAAATCTCTGTTCTTTTCTTTGCCTTTCACACACTTATTTTTCTGTGAAAACTAAGACTCCTGACATAGCCAATGTCAACCCATCTTGGGTGCTCACTAATGACCAGCCCAAGGCTCCAAGCCACATTAGCCTGAATTAAACTCAGGGTGATTTCTCTGTAAAAATCAGATGGCTGGGAGGTCCCTTTGTTCCTGAAGACCAAAACAAGGAAATGGGCTAACTTGAGATGAAAACTGCCTTCTGTAACAACCGTTTTCATGTCACTTTCTGGATTGGGAACTCTGTTAACTTAATTCAGCCTGGCAGCACCCTGCAGAAAATTACATCCTTGCCCTGTCCAGCAGGGTCCTTAACCTTCCCAGGTGCACTTGAATAAACCTGACATGGTTTGCAGGTGCTGTAGGTGTGTGAACACAACAGAATGCACTTAATAGAATGTCTACTTCTGTCCTAGTTTCCTGGGAGTCCAGTCTGCTGAGTGGCAGAACCCCGAGGGGTCCGCCGACCTTGACCACACAGGAATGGCACAGCCCACATGGCTGCATGCAGCAACCCTGTGAAGACCCTGGATTTTATGGAATCTGTCTGTTACCTATAGAGTCTGGACAAAAGAAGATGAAATGAGCTTCTATTGTCGTGGGAGGAAATTAGATGAAAACAAAGGGAGGAGTTCTAGACAGAAAACAATAGAGCAGGTGAAAGTGGAAATCATCCACTCTCGGGTGGAGGGAGAGAAGAGTTAATATCGGTCCCAGTTACTGCTTTGATTCCATTTTGCAATGGAAAAAAAAAAAATGGTGTGTGCAAAGCAACCAATAAAGCAAATAAAAATAAACTCTCAGTTTGTCATGGAGTCAATTTAGAGTGTTAGAGAGAGAGAAAAGAGCCAAGGTTTTTAAGACAATCAAGAAAATAAAAGAGGAGAGGAAAAGCAGGAGCGCCTCCATCATGCTGGCCCTCACTCCTGGCAGTGACCTGAATTCCTGCCTGTACTCCTTGAGCTGTTTACTCCTCCAACTGCTGAATCCTGATGGCCTTTGCTCTGTCTGAGGGGGAGCTGCAAGCCTCAACCACTCTGGGTGTGATTCAGGATTACCTGAAGGACTTGGAGCTAAAAGCAAAGCTCTGGGTTCTGCATCGTGGGCTTGGAGCTGGGATTGTTCACGTCTCATCTCTGCTCCCTACTCTTGGAAAGAAGACTCCGTGGGTCAAAAAGAAACCAATCTCTGCTGCAGACCAGGAGGGAAAATCCTTGAATCCGACTGTCTCTAAAGTTTGTGGGGATTCACTTCGCCTGTTGAGAGATGGACCTCCTTTGGCCTCAGACTGATGTATCACATGATGACAGTGGGAGTTTCTTCATCTTTCTCAGCTGCCTCGGAGGGCCTCAGTGGGACCCAATTCAAGATACAGGACCCGAACCACGCCTCTTGAAGATGACACACCTGTTTTTCTTTTACCAATGGCCCTATCGGTATGTTAAGGACACCCATGAAATGGGGCCATGTGCTTTCCCATCTGAACCTGGCTGCACCTGAGAGGGCCAAGCAACATGAACACTGGTGAAAAGAAAGTCGTGTCAGACAAAACAGGAAGTAGGACTCACTAGGTGCCTCTGGCCACGTGGAACTGGGGCCCACTGGGGGATTGGGGGAAAGCATTGCTACAAGAGAGTTCCAGGCAGGGTGAGAGAGCCAAGGTCGCAGCTAGCGAAGCTATAAGACAGCCCCAAATTAAGTGACATGTTGCAGATCCCTGGGTTGCTAAACTCAAGGGTACTAAAGCGCTCAATGGTGGTGCCAGGAAGTGCTTTAGCAAAGACAAGACAGCGGGATACAGTAAGAGAACAATGATCTTGCTTTAAGACCAAAGTAACAAACTGGCAGACCGCAGACATGTTTTGTTGGCCTACATAATATTTTAAAAATAACTGAGCCAACTTTTTAAAAATAGGGACATTTCAGATAAAATGTCCAGGTTTCAAGTTTCTCTTAAAGAATCAGAAGGTTTGGAAATTTGGGCCTATCCCTGGGAGGCACGAGTTGGCTGGGTCTAGGTGACAGCTGCCCCACTGGAGCGGGGGGTGTTCACTTATCCGGCCCATGTTGTTCAGTTAGGGTACCTGCCTGGCACTGAAATGCCACAGCCTTGTTGGAGGGTGACAGACTTGATTTCAGCAAAACTGCCGCCTTTCCTTCTCTAATGCTGAACAAATGCACGAGACGTGCCTTTAGGAAGCTCGAAAAAGATTCCTTATAGGGGACATCAAAAGCAAAGGATGACAGAGGTGGTCTGGAGTATAGAAATGAGAAGCTGGGTTACTGATTGAGGTCTTCAGGGATTAAAAAAAAAATGAAAAGAACACAAGACCATACGAAACCATTTTCTAATAGCCTGATGGCTCATCGTTCCCTAGGAGATATCAACGGCTCTTTGATAGATTCAATTGCCTTATCTGTCCACTTTTCTCCATTTTAAAACAAAAATCTAGCTTGCAATTCTTTTAGCTGTTGAGGGCAAATATTCTTTTTTTTTTTAGGGTCTGGGATACTTCTGAAATAGTCCTTAAACAGTTCATAGCTCCATGGAATAACATAAAAGCTTTAAAAGAAATTGTACCAAATGGCCGATATTTAAGAACCCTTGTCGTCCTGACAGCCTCTGCTTGGCTCTCAGTTTGAATTTCATTTTTCTTTCAGGGGGCAGGATTTCTACAATTAGCTGGCCTTTTTGTAAATCAACACTTTTGGGAAAGATCAAAATCTAAGTAGTGACAGGAACAGTCATTCAACAGTGAGCAAGAAAATGGGAATTCAGAGAATATTCAGACCTCCCCATACGCAGGGTCACCTGCCCTCACACTCAAATATCTTTTTGGAAAGACAGCTTCTGAGAACAGCAGCCTGTTTATGCTTTGGAGAAACCGCCCTTCTTTCAGGAGTGGGTATAGAATAGCCAAGTCAAATGCTGTAATCCATAGGACTCCGTGAAATGTCTGCATCAAGCAATAACATACTTAGCGGCTAATGTAAAAGATACAGTATAAAATATTCATCACGCATAACCTTTTTATATCAAGCGGTGCCTAAATGGATCCTGGTTTATTGAGATTAATGCCTTGGTTACACAGGATTCAAAACAATGTTTCCAAACATGTTGGACTAGTTAAAAAACTATAAAACCTTAAAGCTGAACTGCAAAACTTGAGTAACCATCTCCCCTCCAAAAAAGGCTTTTTAAAAACGTCAGTAAGTTTCCAGTTCAGCTGTGGCATCTATATGCAGACGTTAACAGTCAGAGCCAATTGTGTTTTCAAACAAAATGCTCCAGGCCTGGCTCTGAAGTTCCCCTAACAAGAAAGGTGTGAAGCGGGCCAGGGGCAGCCAAACCTCACTTCAGGACAGGGATCCTGCCTGCTACACACTAAGCAAAGCGTACAAAGGCCACCATGAAGGCCAAGTGCGTGAGACAGGTGTCCACATAAGACTAAGTCAGAGATGCAGGATTCTGTAGCTCTAAGGCTGCCCTTGCAGCATTGAAGCTGGACATTATAAAGCACATATTCATTAGCGACCTGCCACCTCTGTGCTGCTGGGGTCAGGAAGAGCCGTCCAGCCCAGGAAAACCCAGCAGAGTGTAGTACGTTGTAGGGGGACTAGGCTTCTTAGAATAGAGTCTCCTGCTCACAGCAGGCCAGCCATTCTGCTCGCAGGCCTTTTCAGAGTAGAAAAGCTGCACTTCTGTCATGGGAACAGCATGAGACGCTGCGGCCTTCTTACTCGGCAAACTTCTAAAAAGCAGGTGGATCACAGAGGTCAAATAAAAGGACATATGCACCATATGCATATATTTCACTCTTTTTTCTGGAACTGACTATGACTAACTGAAATCCACAGACCCTGACCAAATAGCTTTTTCTTTTCTTTTTTTTTTTTTTTTTTTTGCCTGATGATAAACTTTAAGGAAATCATTACTGTTGACTGCATGGCTCTGGACCTTCATGGCCAGTGAAGAGGAAAGAACCTCTCAGGACATCCCTAAGTCCCCACAGCGATGGTGGATATGCCCTTAACTCTTTTAGTCACTGCATTCTAGGTGGAAAAGTGAAACTTTTTTAATTCAGTACTGATTAAACAACAGCAGAAAACAATGCTAAAATTCGTGTTAAATGGAGATTAGACTGTTTAGTGTGTACTTACACCTGTCCCTAAATTTAGATTTTTTTAAACTTTGCAGTTCACCTTTAATAACAGAAACATTGAAAATCAATACATTTCCAGTATGGTCAAACAGCACACCTTTCCAAAGAGAAGCACAATCCAATGGCATTTCATTTCCATTTTGTATTTGAACGATTGTGAGAACAAAAGAGAAGCATTAATTTAAGATGTTTTCTTGACTTTCTTAGCTGCCTGTGAGCTGTCTCTGCATTGGTGTCCCCCATTCACAGCTCACAGCACCTGCAGGCTTCGTGCAGTATCTCCTGCAAACACCACCCACATCTACCAGAAAACCCCAGATCAGTGGCACTTCCCGGGAGAAGCCAATGCCAGCCCCAAGAGTCCAGCTTACAAGGCAGCATCAACCAACAAGCACCACAGCCCCCTTCTCTGTCTTTTCCTTTATTTCAGCTACCCATCCAGTGGGATCTTATGAAACAAAACAAAACCTAAAAGAAACACAAAATAAAACATAAGTCATGCTCAAAAGAAAAATCAATGGAAATTAACATGCAAGTACAGTCACTATTAAAAGAACATAATAAATAAAAATCAAAATTAAGACACAACATGGAATATGCTTGAAAACGTAAATACAATATAATTACAAAACAGAAATCAGGAGAAAATGGGAGTCTCATTACCGAGCAACTTAGTTTTAAACTTAAAACTGATTTTACGTGACACATGAAACACAGGAAAGAAATGCAAAGGATTTCTGCACACGGTTCCACCCACAACTGTATCAGATGTTAACATCTTAATTTAAGGGGGAGAAATCTGTGCACAACATAAGATGACTCCTGAATAATTTTTATATATACGGAAAAAAATAAAATTCAACAACAAATATCTACCCAAATTCTCATTTTCTTTTCCCGCCTATAAAACCAAGTTATTTCTAAAATAACTGATTAATTACTCAGCCATATCAGAGAACTGGCTGGCTGTAACCAGTACAATATTGAGCCCACACGAAGATTTAGATTCTTTTTCAGAAATCCTACTATTAAATAATTAACCGCCTATATTTAAGTACCATACCATACCTATGGCACATATATATAATCTATTACATAGCATATGGTATACAAAATGAAGTATATTGTATGTATATACATTACTTACACAATATAAGACATATAGTGTCTAGTACATATAATATATAAAACATATATAATACTTAACATCAATTCATTCTACAAACATTTACTGAGAACTGACCAAAGAGTAGACACTGTAATGCATGATGCAAAAATAAAGAAAATGGATTCCTTGACTTCAAATACTTCATTGGCCACAGACGGAGAAAGATGAGGGAATAACTTACACAATAGATAACAGCTAATCTACTTTCTGTGGGGCTGTCTTCTAAGCTCTTTGCCCAAATCAGCCCTTTTAATGTCACTATAACCCTAGGAGATAGGTTCTATTATTGCACTCTCTTTACTGGTGAGAAAACTGAGGCCCACAGAGTGAAGCAGCTTGCTCAAGGTTAGACAGCTAGTGTGTGATGGAGCTCAGGTTCTGACCCAGGAGCTCTGATGCTATAGCTACCCTGCCATGACCTTATGTGGAGGGACAAACTCTCTGTTTGCTTGCCTATGAAAACCCAGCAGGAACAGGGAAGGGTCTATTACATAGAATTCTGTGGGTAATGTGCATGAATCTTCATCAGATTCCTAAGTGACAAAATAGATGGCATCATAGTAGAAACCCCCAAGACGTTTCCAAGACGTTTTAAAGTTCAGCTTTGGAAGATTCTTCTAAACCCTACCCTCCAGACTCTCGATCTTCCTCAACCTGGTGTCTGGTCTGCCAAGTGCTGGTGTCATCTGCCTCCAGAGCTGTCATTACCATCACTAATCTGTACCGTCATTTACTACAACACTAAAAGAGTCCACGGAGCTTAATTTCCATGGCATTTCTCTCTCCCACCCCTCCAACTCTCAGGAAAATAACTGGGGACAGAGGCCAAACATCGTTTATGGATTTAATCTCCCACAAAGCACTGAGAATTTAGGAAGTACACAGTGGCACTGATTAAGTCTCCTTCATATCTGTCTCCAGTCTCTTTCTAAAAGTTCAGCCTCCAGGCAAACACAAGCAGCACTAGTTTAAGAGTGCATTATGGCACGTAGCTCGAGCACACCAAATGAACTAACCAAACACCTTAGCTACCCTTTCAGGTTTTAAGAGGGTGGCTCTCAAATTCCTTCCCACTGAAACAAGTGGATTAATATGAGGATGCCAAGTTTGCCAATAAAAACAGGAAACACTTGGTGATACAAATAGAAGACATCACCCCCAAACGAAATGATTTGTTGATTCAATATACCAGTTTCTCTGCACATGCAATTTTGAAGGGTTTATTTGATGAAAATAACAGAACAGATTAAACTGCTAATGCAAATCTTATTTCCACTGGGGTTATGGTACAAGAACTTGAAAAGTGTACTGATGTCAGAGTGTTTAATCAGAGCCAGGCCGCTCTTCCTTTGCTTCTATTTGCCACTTTCTTCTGCCATGAACTTCCCCAACCTCCACTACAGGCTCTTTAATTATTCCAATTGGGAGACACAATTTGCTTGGCTAGATGCAAGCTCTTTCGGACTGCCATTCACTCAGGCTGCAACAGCATTTTCCCCATCTAAGTTGATGTCGTGTCCCTCTTTAACCTTCTTCTGCTTTGCCTTTGCACCCTTCTCAGAGACACACATGTCAGCTCCACACACCCATGCAAGAAAAGCAAGTGAAGCCACTCTAAAAAACACACTCGATTTTCTTGAGGAAAAGCCAACTTGTTACAATGATAAGCAATATGCAGTGTCTATATTCAAAGCATCACTTATACCACCCCTCACCTCAAGGAAGGCACGTCAGCCTCCTCTCCATACCCTTGATTTTCACATACTGAGATGCCACCATCTCGTGAAAAATTAGTTTGATTTAAAGACTTGACTATTTATAAGGAAATGCATCCAATGCTTCATGTTTCCAAGGGGTTGACAGTAAAATTCAATTAGGGCCCCAATTTACCTACCGGGATCTTATGACTTATGCCCTCTCATGTTATAAGAAACTCACAAAAGGGGACACAAAATGATATAAAACAATAGATAATTATTTTCTCCAGTGATGGGGGAAAGTTTTTAGACCACAACAAATGGCTGAACATCTTGTGGGTTTAGCAGCCAAATGAGCTGTCTAGCTTCTGAGCCTGAAATATAGATATTTTGACAATGTGACATTATGAAGCGTTTGCAGAATTCCGATGGTGTACGGTAGTTATCCTGACAACAGCTCCTTTATCAAAAACAACTCTAGAGAAACTCTGCCACCACTGCTTACACTTAGTTGAGCTAAATAAGAACAAGGATAAAGCAGGTGCTGAATGAGAAATGTGATGTAAAGTTGAAAGCGGAGAAGAAAAACCCGGATGTGTCTCTGCTATTTGCTGATTCCGGATCTGCTCATTGACCTCTCCAAAGGGAAGGACTGGGGGGCTGAAGGTCAGTGAAGCACTGTGCTTTCTTTGCCATTGGCTTCCGACTCATTTAGATTTCTTTACATTCAAACGTGCACACATTTTCCTCCTATTACTCAGAAGCAATCAGCCATAAAATGGCAAGGATCTGCAGTACATTTAAATTAACAGCAATTTATCTGGAGCAAAAAGGAAAACTGCTGAGTTGAAAGGATGTGAAGGGAGCGGAAGAAAGATGCAGCTGCAATCTAAAAAAGCAAATCTTATCACATTTGTCTTTGGAGAAGTAGAAAACGGCCAGCTTGGTGTCTGCAGGGCATGGTGCCACTTTGGAGACAGGATAGTGGCTAGGGTGCCAGGATAGCAGCTCACCTTCATTGGAAAGCAAAGCAAAGCAAATGTCCCCAGAGCCTTCTGGAAAATGTTTACCAGGTAAAAATCAGAGAATATACTCCTGTGTTCTCATAGTATTAGGTATCTAGGAAATGGCGGGGGCAAAATGTTTCCTTCACAATGTTAGACTTGAGCCAGGTGCAATTCCGTTTTATTTCAGCACTTGGGCTTAAACCCCGATTGTCCTAACTTGACATCTGTGGAACATTTAATATCTGTTGGTTGTTGCATCAACTAGCCCTTGCTGTCGTGCTTTTTCAATTTTATTTTATAGGTGACTCAGCCCGAATGGCTGTTGTGATATGTCCAAGGTCACCCAGGAACAGAGTGAGAGCTGAAATCTAAGCCTCTGGATGGTCAGTCCATCTTTTAAAATAGTATCACCTGCACCTGTAGCAGAAATTTCCCAATAGGTAAGTTTAGGTCCTGGTACTTTCTTCTCTGCACTCATTCCAAAAGTTGCTTGACCATTCTTCAAACACCCCTTTTGCTTCCTAAGGATGTTCCTTTTGTCTACACACCATCACATCTCCTAAGATCTCCTTCCACCAAGCAAGCCTTCACCATTCTTGAGGATCCAGTGTAAAAGCCGTCTCCTACGAGAATTTAGTCCACCCCCTCTTAACTTCTCTGACATTCTCTTCCATTCATTCACATGTTCTTCTTTTGTACTTTTGCTAAACTCGTATTTCTTTTCTGTTTACTTTCCTGCATCCCAGACTTTAAGCACAGGAGGGCAGAGAGAGCACGTCTCCACATCTTCTATGCCCTACGCTGCCTTGCATGCTACCAAGGACAGAATGCATTTTAAGTTTTAGCATAGTAATATCTAAACTCTGAGTTCTATTGGAGAAATTTGATGGACTTGATAACAAAACCAAAATGGAAGAGAGGAGAGGAGACAGTACAATGTAGGGTCTACTGCTTCTCATTGGTAACTGGGTTAATCAAATCACTTCAAAGCTTCCTGTACAAAATCACACATTGGGTCAGAAATGTACTGAAGCTTGCAGAGTTAGACACAAGAACACCCACTGAGTGCCTCCTGAAGCATTTTAAGCTCCCGTGGAAAAAGGGCTAGACTTAGTTCATTCTAATTCTCATGATGATCAAAATTATGGGGTGTGGGAATGGGAAAAAGGAAGCTGCTGTCCATTTGTTAGCTGGAGACAAAAACTAAAGTAAATTGCTGAGGATGGTCAGCATAGCTTTTAAAGCTCTGGTTTGACTTTGCAAAATGAAGTTTAGTTATGAGCTGAAAATTAAAGCAGGAAACACAAAGTTCTTGGCAAAGCTCAAATATGTAAGGAAAGCAAAAGCCACTGCACAATTAAAATTCAATGATTCTAAGGAGGATGTGATCTGATCAGCAGGGCCTTATGAAAAGTGGCCTGATGAAAAGTGTCCAAGGCCACAAGCACTACCATGTCAGGGATTTCACATAGGATGGGGAGCTCATCCAAAGACCCAGGCCATTGCCGTTATCTGGAGTCACCTAAATGTGCTGTAGGAAAAAAAAAAGATAGAGCTTGTGGTTTCAGGGGCATTAAAATACTCAGAAGGCTTTCACTACAACCACAGTGAGAAACCCAAATCAATCTATTGTTCTCCTGTGGGGTGTGTCTTGCTTTCTGGCTTATGACAATAAACATATATTGCAAAATCTATAGGGTAGCTCTTTGTAAGGTGAAATGATATCTTCTTAAAGACGCTGTTTCATGATTCTCAGACCAGACACTTACCAATGACTCAAACATTCAGTGCCTAAGCATGGCATTATCAATTTCATTATAGAAGACCATGTACTTGCTGCTGTCACAAATATAAATTTGTGTCTAGATTTGTTTTTGCCAAAATACTCCAGACAGTGATTCTTCTTAGTACCTGAAGCCAGAGTACTACAATCTAGTGTCCAAATAGGAAACAAATGACATAAAACCTATTGCTCAATTAACCTATAACTACAGAAACCAGCAAGAACCTCAAACATACACAAAGGAAGTTGCTCAGCTCTGCTCAGTTGTGGTTGAAACCATTGCTCACAGACCAAAATGGGTCTGGAAATAAATTTCTAGAAAAGTAAATAATGCATAAAAGAAGCAAGAGAAAAGAAGTGGACATGGATCAGCCAGAGCCTGTCTGATGGTGGTGATGGTGGTGGTGATGATGGTAGTGATGATGATAATGAAGGTGGTGATGATGGTGGTGGTGATGGTGGTGATGGTGGTGGTGATAATGATGGTGGTAATGATGATGCAGGAGGTGGTGGTGATGGTGGTGGTGGTGATGAAGATAGTGATGATAATGAAGATGAAAGTAGGAGATGGAAGAAGGAAGAGCAGGAGGAGGAAGAGGACTTAAAGGAAAAGCATTGCTATTGATACACTTGGGAGCATGTAAAGAGGGTAACCCCAGTTATTGGAAAGTGAACATGGAGATAATAAGGTCTCAGAGCAGTACCACAAATCCATGTCCAAGTTTAAGCTGATCCTTCAAAGAAGAGAGTAGGTAAAAATAAAATTTGTCCTGGAGCACCGCTTTTTCATTAGGCACTCCAAGCCACACTTCGGAAACAGAGTTTGAAGATTATTAATACTTAGGATGCTTGCTAAGAAAGCAACTATTGGGGGGTCTTTGGAGTGCCCAGTATCCCTGCTTATTATTGCAAAGCTGGAAAGTCAGACCCACTAACGGTTCCAGTGAAGCAGAGAGGAAGGTCTAACAAATTACCTTCACCTGAATAGAGGTATCTCATAAATCTCATCTCCATTTAAATTAGCAAAGTGCACAAGATAATGAAACCTCAGCTAAGCACCAAGTATTCCAGAAGGCAAAACAAAGAGAAGTGGAGTTGATAATGCCCATGAACTGACAACAATAAACATGAATTATCCAAATTTGCCTGAGAATGGGCTCAAAAACAAAGGCCTTTGTGCTGTCTGGCAATGGACATCTTGGGAGGTGGGCTGCCATCTGATGATCTGGTGCAGACAAGGTGAAACTGCCAGAGGCCACGTCCTGAGGACTTACCTGTGGCTCTTCAAGGAGTCTAGTTGGTGCGGTCGCTCCCCAACACTGCAACGGTTCCCTCTCTCATGTGTTGCTGCTGCATCACTCCCTCCTCACTGCCCAGCCCCACAGGCAATGACATTACCGCCAGCTGCCCTGGTTCCTGCCCCCAGACCACAGCTCTAGCCTCCATGGCTGCTGCAGGCACACGCAGCAAGCTGCCTGGCTTCAAAGATTCTTCTCTGGCCTCCGCCTTTTATCCAGAGAAGTGGATGTGCCCAAATTCAGAAACAGGAGATGATCACGGGGCGGGAAGGAGGTCCTCCACCCAAACGTGCCCTTTTCCTCTGGTACTTTTTCTCCAGGACACCATTAGCAGAAGGACTTCCATCATCTCAGATGTTATCTCACTAGAATGAGAAATAAAACGCGCCTCTGCTCCACAGCATCTGAGATGTGATGGGGAATTTTGTGTCTGGAAGGTGGTTCACCTGCCCTTGGTGAGCCTATGTGGGGCATTACCTGACACTTCTCTTTTAGGTAAAAGTTAAAAGTCCCAGATCAGACCCTTCAGAAGTGAATCCAACTCAACTTCCAGTGGTCATCTCTTACCCTAGCAAGGGTTATAAGGTAATAGCCCAGAGCTGCTCATCAGTCTAAAAGAGTACCAGCCCATTCCCGCCACCAAGAACAGGATCTATGCTCCAAAAGTGTTTCTCCATCAGGTAGAACCCACAGGATTCTGGTGCCACAGCCAATGGTCTGCACGCTCCTTATGAGTAGTAGGTGACCCATTTCAAAAAGCCTCAGTAAAATGAAGGTCATACTCTATTCTCAATAGGAAACTTGAAAAGTGCAAAGTCAATCCCAGAGTCACAGCCTTATATGCATTCAGACTTAGGCAGCCAGCAGAACCCCCAACATGACTTAAATTAACCCCGAAGTTCTGGAAGTCTCCACTGTTGTGACATTTTTATTTGCTCAAAGAGTTCATTTTGGAAAAGGTCCATTCCACCTCACTGCCCTGACTAACCCTGCAGCAATGCCTTAGGGCAGCTGGACATATGCCAACCTCAGAGTTGGCATGGCAACACCCCTATCTGAGAGATGGAAAGATCCTCTCGACGCCCTGATTCTTTCATGTGGTAACACAGAAAGTCCCTTCATGTTTCTTTGGTTCAGGTACAACTCATACATGGAGAAAACTCTGAATTTTCAAGAGAGTGCATTTTTACACACACCAGATTTCACAGTTTATTTTCCTTTTTAAATAAAGTATACATGGCATACCAAATATAATAGCTTGGTTAAGAATTATAGCAACCATGCCAAGAAGCATCTAGAACCAAGACACTGGAAAAACAATGTATTCTAGTTTTTTTTCTTTTAATGAAAATTTAGTATAGCCAAACATCTGACATTATTTTAAGGAATGTTTTCCATACCTTACAGGAAGTTCTTTGCTGAGTCAAGTGATTAAAAGGGAAAGGCTATTTACCTTGTAACTCTACACACATTCTTAGTTCAAAACAGAAATCACCATCTACGTAAGCACAAGAGGCATTCAAAGAAAGACAAGTGAGGGACAAACGCATTGCCTTATGTGAAAGCTGTAACAATTTTAAAATGTCACATAGATGAAAGGACAGAGTATAATTACACGGGCATAGCAGGAATGATTGGAGTATAAGTTTTTTCTTTCATTCTTCATCATTATGGCCATTTACCATCCATCATTTAACTATTCAAGACCCTAGAACTTTACTCACAGCTACCACTGGAATTAGAATTTTAATAAGTACAGTGGCCCTACATGTTTATCTTCTCTGTTAATTGCATGAGGGCTGAGAGAAAACCACCTGGATGGCTGCTTAGGTAGCAAGAAGCAGCCTGAAGCCAGCAGAACTGTGTTTGAATCCTGCCCCTGTCCCTCCTGAGCTGTGTAACCCTGGCCAAGTTGAGGGGCTTCTCTGAGCCTCAGTTGCCCATTCTAGAACAGAGGTGAAATAAATCTAATATATTGTGATGACTAGAGTTGACATGAGTACCTAATACTCTCCATGCCATTTACAGTTTCCTCAGCTCAAGACAGTTACTAGAATTATGACATTTAGACAAAGTGCCAAGCCTTAGAAATTCCAAACTGTCCCACTGATTAACAAAACACAATTGGAATAATCTCTCTCCTGACCTTGGTCCACCTTCATTGAGCCCATTTAGGACTTTGTAGTAAATGCTCACTATGACTTTGAACCAATTAATGACTATATCCTTAAAGCTCTCAAGATTGGAAGATACCTTCACAAATGTTTGCCTGGTTCCAGGCTGTGTAACCAAGTGTCTTTCACTTTCATCTCCCAATTTTCCGTCTTCCTGATTTGTTCTTCTGGGCTGTCAAAATGACTTTTGGGGGATATATAGTCTCTCTCTCTTTTTCTCTCTCCCTCTCTCATGTCTTACTGTCTCTGCATCTCTGGGTCCTTCTCTCATTTTCTCCTGTGGGCTGGGAAGAACTGCTGCATATGTTGACATCACTGTATTTGTTTCTCGAGTGGAACTTATGTTCTAAATTTCAATATGATATGGTTTCCTCTTTAAAAATCTAATATAGATTCTACTTTATTGGAAGTTATCTTGCCATTGTGCTGCTGTGGTTGTTTTGTTTTGTTTTGTTTTACTCTGCTAAAACACTGGGGGCAAAGAACATTAAAGCTAAGTACCAATCAGAAATGAAGATACACCATTTCTGAAAATATTACTAAATAATGTAAGCAAGAGAAATATGGCAATTTATAAAAATCTGGTTTCCTTACACCTTTTCAAGTATATATGAGTCACATTTAACACACTTCTTTTGGGAAGGGGGCTATCATTTGCTTATTGTGAAATGAAAAGGAAGGTTAGTACTTCCATTTTACAGGTGAAAACATAAAGGCAGAAGGGGGCTAAGTGATCATGTTTCATTTGATTTAAGTATATGATTTTTGATGCATTACAGTTGATTTACAATATTGTGTTAGTTTCAGGTGTACAGCAAAGTGATTCAGTTATACATATGTGTGTGTGTGTATACATATATATATTCTTTTTAAATTCTTTTCCATTATAGGTTATTATAAGGTATTAAATATGGTTCCCTGTGCTATACAGTAAATCCTTATTGTATGTATATGTTTCATTCAGTAGTCACACAGTAATAAGCCATCTTCCATTGTGATAACAGGATACCAAAATGTCTTTTTAAATTATCTTGTGTAATTCAGCCTAGCACTTTAGGACAAAAAATTCTCCAGCTTCCTTTCCAAAGTAAGGACCTCTGTCATCCACCAAGAAATAAATGCCTCAAGAACCAAGGGGACTTTAAAGTAGACGAACCCTTGCTCCACCCACCACTGGGGTGTTGCTGAGATGCTCTTGTGCTACTCACTAGAATAATCATGCCTCAGTGGTTTCCAGATTTCCAGTCACAGGCATGAGCCGGACACTCTAACCCTGCATCCAGTCAATTCAGCAGCCACTGCCAACGACTGCTTTCAACTGCATTTTCAATCCCAGGTCCAAATAAATTCTTTGTTATGAGCTATAAAGTAAAAACTCCCAGAAGGGAACTTGGCCCAAAACTTCCATCTTCACACTCCTGCAAAAGTGTGGTCCTCTCAGTTAGAAGCCCTGGGATTGCTGGAGGAGGGTTGTGCTGAACCACATAGCTACCAGAGCCACGGGCTGGCCAAGGGTCCTCTCCCACCACTCTCAGGAGGTAAGATGCTTTTCGATGCCAAAATGGTGGCCACTGATTGGTGATATCACTGAGTCTGAAGATTGGCCAGTGCCAGGGATTCAGAGATTTCACACCCATGGTGGAAGACATCTGAGAACCATTCCATGGCTTCAGTTCAATTCCAGAACCACAAAAAAAATTTGCAAAAGGATTTTGCCTTCATCCACAGTTCTAGGAGTCTACAGTTCCACAACTGAGGAATACACATAGATAACAAATATGAAACCTCACCTTGATAGATTTTCAGCTTACCCTTGTCCTAGACACCAGCACCAGCTGCTCCAAGGCCAGGGGAGAGCCTCCAGACACACGTCCTCTAGATCCAGGGTTGCCTCTGAGACGTTGCTCGTTTCCTCCCATCTAACATCTTCCAGCAGTAGCTAAATGAACCAAACCCTAACTGAATTTAACTGGCTAATTGCACCTAAATTACAGTCACAAAGCCCCTTCAGAAGATTCAGTCAATTTCTTGAGGGAGAAGTAAATGTTTTACTATATAATTATAAACTTAATTAACATAAAATAAATTAATTAGGGACTTGGGCTCGTAATGAACACCACAGTTTAGCTGTTTATTTTTTTATTTTTTTGTTTTGTTTTTTTTTTGGTTTTTTTTAAACATCTTTATTGGAGTATAATTGCTTTACAATGTTGTGTTAGTTTCCGCTGTATAACAAAGTGAATTAGCTATACGAATACATATATTCCCATATTCCCTCCCTCCTGCATCTCCCTCCCACCCTCCCTATCCCACCCCTCTAGGTGGTCAGAAAGCACTGAGGTTTAGCTGCTTATTGCTGTATTTTCCAGGGGAAGCTAAACCTGCAGAAGAGGGCTAACTTGTGCTTTAACTAATTCCATCTCATCTCTCCCACCCCCAACTGAACTGTTTAGATTTCTGGTTTATACTCAGTAGCACAGCATCTAAAATCCTACAGATTTCAAATGGAGAGAGTTTCTGTGCTAATCTCCAGGAAAAAGAAAAATTCCCATCCTAAACCATCATAGCTCCAATAATTCCTAGCTGGCAGTTTGCTGAAATAACAGATGATTATACAAAGCAAGAGTTCTCTGTCCCAAAGTATAATGACAAAAACTCACCTAGAGCCGAAATAACCATCTGCCACAGATTGTTCCACATGGTTTGTTGGCTTGCTTGTTTTTTAATTCCGAGAAAGAATTCAAAAATCGTTTTGGCAAAGAAAGATGATTTCACAAAAATGACCCAGTTTCCAACCTGTATTGCCTGAACTATTGTCCTAAAATTTTTTTTTATCTGACTTAGGAGAGGAGGAGGCTGAGAAGAGGACCTTTGAGGATGATCTTGATGGTGCAGAGTAAGTTTCTGGTAAGTGAAAAAAGTCTTGTTCTAATTTTCAAAAGTGTCCATAATTTCTAGGAACTCCAGCCTGCATCTCTCATACTTGTTTTCCCCCTTGATTGCAGTGAAGATGGAGAATAGCTGCTATGCATAATCTGACCCACAGAGAGGTAGGAAAAAGAGTGGTTGAGAGTAAGGGTCTGAAGCTAGAACACACAGTGATGGTGCAACCTTGGGAAGGCTGTCTCAGTGTCCTCATCTGTGAAATGGAGCTAATGATAGTATTTAATTTGGGGCTGCTGCAGATTAAATAAGCTAATACATACATAGCAAGTGCTTAAAAAAGGGTCTGGCACCTAATACACGTTCAATAAGTATTAGCTATTTCTGCACTGTAGCTCTTAGCTTTTGTCCCTTTGAAACAGCTAATGTTGTATGTTCAAAAAGAGTTGCGAATGTTTATTAATACAGATCTAATTTGTTGGACATTCTGGTCAATACATGCACCAAATGGAGAAGACAATTCAGGGTTGATATTGTGAATAAAAAGAATCCTCGTGTTTTAGATAAGAAATGATCTATGTTGTCACAGAATCAGAGAACTTAGTGAAGAAAGGAAACTCAGAGACCCTGCAGCCCATGCACCCCAGACAGTCTCCCCCTTTCATCTCAAGGACACAGAGCTGGCAAAGGGCAAACTCAGGGCCCTTGTGGTGCTGGCTACAGACTCAGAGCTGGAACAAAATGTCAACATGGTGAGAGCTTCTTTCTTTTGGTGGAAGTCAAAGACAGAAATGGAACCAGTTGTTTTTTATTTGAAAATAAATGTCCCAGTGGATCTGGTCTGGGAGTTCTGAATGCATTTCTGCTAAATCACCTATTTATTTTATTTTATTTTTACTGAAACATTAAATTGATTTCCACGTGGAGGGGAAGTGGAACTCAGTCACTGTGTTCAGCTATCACAGGATCACCCATGACTGGTTATACAGGGGTTATCGAATGTTTTCTGTGAAGAGCCAAATAGTAAATATTTTCAACTCTGTGGGATACATAGTCTGTGTCACAGCTAGCGTGTCATTCTACCACTGTAGCATAAAGGCAGCCACACAATATGTGAGGGAATGAGTTGGCTGTGTTCCAATAAAACTTTATTTATAAAAACAGTTTGCCGATCTTTGATTGATGAAACCACCTGCCTGATAGTGTTTTTACCTTATTTCCTCTACTTTTTGCTACCTTAAGCTTCCTCCTTAAATGAACGTTCATACTGTTTCAATATTCTTACCACGATATGATCGATATGCAGTAGAATCTAATTTATGGCATACTAGAAAGAAAAGCCAGCATTAATTTATGAAAGCTCTAAATTATGAAATATGTTTAAAGAAATGCAGCTTTATTACTTTCATATACATATAGGAATCGAAATTAAGCCAATAAAGCATTTCCAGCATGTTTTGGCAAGTAGGGGGTAATTCAGCCTTACCCAAAAGTAACGAAGAACTTAAAATTACATAATTCATTAACTGTTTTCATGAGATTTCTTCTAAAGGGCTTTAAAGGTTTGCTCCCTAAGACAGTGGAATTTGATTCCTACCACCCCATCTTATTTCCACTATTAAACTATTAATTGATTTGGTGATTCCTTTGTTCACAGAAGATGCCCAAATACTCCACCAAGCCAATTTCTCACTACATTCATGATCTGAGTCAGCCAGAGTTCTTGAACTATCAGAAAAACTACACAGATTGTAATCTTACCACATCATAGACTCATACCGTCTTTTGAAACAGCTTTACTGCTCTTTCTCCGAGTGCTTCTATCTGACATTTGGCAGATATCGTGGGTTAGCTATTCAAAATCCATCCACAAACCCCTTTTCCCTTGTCTCCCTCTACCTTTTGAGGGAGAAAAGCCAATATAATTGATTTCCCAGTCTCCCTTGAAGCTAAGGGTGGGCATGGGCCACGATCCTGGTCATTGAGGTACAGCTAGAAGTCCAGGGGCGGGGGTCCTCTCTTCTGGAATTAAAAGGCCAAATCTCACCGCCTTCTTCCTTCTTTCTACTTGGGGTGTAGATTTGAAACCTGGAGGCAACACAGGCATCTTGAGACCACAAGGTCATGAACACGAGGAAAAGGTCTACCTGCTAAGGATAGGAGAAGGGAAAGGCAGAAAGAGCCAGGGTCCCTGAAGGCACCATTAAGCCACCATACAAGCTTTGGATCCAGGAATTCTGGCTGTGTGAAACAAATAAAATTCTGTCTAAGTGGTTGCTTGTTTTCGCTTGCAATTCTAAATGACACAATTCAAGGAAACTTTGGGCTTTTTTCGTTATTCTCAGGGGTAGGGAGAGGGAAAGAGGGAGAGGTGGAGAGAAAGAATGACTCTAAACTAAAGAGCCCTACCTACAACCAGAGAGAAGTAATCAGCTTTCAAGTGACACTGTGGCATCTGTGTGACACCTGGAACTCTCCGCAATGACCCATGTTACAATAATGTGGAGCTGGGTGGGGAGCCAGGACAGAAATGCCCTAGGAACAGCCACCCTGGGGCCCCAGAGAGCCAGGGAGTGGGGGGAGCCAAACCTCCCCTATGCCTCTGAAAGGGTCACAGAAGAGACCCTGAGAGAAGAATGCTGCCCTCAGTTACATGATCAAGGAGACAAAGAAATTTGGGGCAGGGGAAGGGCGTCCAGGAGAGGAGAACTGAGCAGAGAAAAGATGTAGCGTGAGTGTATAACTCAGTGAGCCAGGCACCATGGAGGAGGCATGGGGACCAGCCAGCCCTCAGCCAAGTCCTGGGGTTAGGGAGAACCACCAGATCCCCTTGGCATCTGAGGATGTGGAAGCTGAGGAGCCTGGGGTTGCTTCTGCCCGTGGTTGCTCAAGGAAGCAGCTGCCCCACATGTATCCCCTCCTCCCAAGGCCCCTGAGAGCTGTACGATGGTGCCGTGCTTGATCTGCGCCCACGTGCATGATGACCGTGGGCCCTCCAGGTTTCCTAGAACCCAGAGCTCTGAGCGAGAACATCGATAGGTGCCTGTTGCCCAAGAGGGGCAGAGAAGGGGCAAGATTGTCAGTGGGCATGAAACCAGGCAAGGGAGCCGCAGAAGGACCTGGGTGGGCCTGATGCTGGAGGCCATGGCAAGCCTGAGAACATCGGCAGTAGAGAAGCCCAGAGGAGAGGCCAACACCAAGGACCAAAGGCCAGGCAGATTCCAGGGGAAGTCCGCCCCAGCCCGTCCTTCAGATCCCTGAACTTTCGGAGTTTACCTGAAATGACAACATTAAGAGGAAAATAAAGACCACAGATGTTTTCAAGTCCTAGACTAGGGAGGAGTTTTCATATTCTCCCCAAATACAGATTTCATGAGATTGCGCTTTTGTCTCCCCTTGTTATCTCACTGAGATTTTGTCTTCTCACCAAACACAGCGAGATGGACGCATGTCCATGAGAGTGAGATGCTCGTGTTTCAGATCAAGACATGAAGAAAAGGAATCCTGCCTACTTAACATTAGATTCAACCTTTGTCCCGGACCTACCAAGTCCCTCTACAACCAAGAATTTCCCTCCTTGGACGACACTCACACCTACCATAATTACAAACGTGTGAAAGAGGGCAGACAGCAAAAAGGGGGAGAACGGTGACCATTTTCTCACATGCCTGATTGTGTGAGGCACTTTGCATATTTTCACTCATTTAAGGTGTGCTTTATCCTCATATCAGAGATGAGAAAACAGAAGATAAGTAATTTGCTCAGTCTCCAACAAACAATAAAACACAGCTATATCCAACCTCAAAGCACACTGCATTGTACTGTTTCAGTTTGGTTTTCGTTTTCACTGTGCCATTTTGTTAGCCCATCTGAATTGCCTTTTTAACCTGTTAACTCTCTCTCCCAAACAGGAAAGTAAAGAGTCCTCAAGAGCCTTTGCCCTTGTCCCGTAAATAAATGTACCAATGGCAATGGACACGGAAGCCCCCATTTTGAGGTGATGCTTCATTCTCATTACTAGTCAATTTCTCCCGAATCTTCTTTCTTGTAGTTGGGTGTTTTCATAGATACAATGTCTCCTGGTAATACTGTCAAATGCTGAAGGTGAGGGTTAAAATATTCCTGGATGTAGCCCCAGACAGATGCAAACATCAACACCTGAGACCAGCAAGCCTCCCTCCTTGCCAAACTTGCATCTCTGGACATGAAAAGAAGGCAGCTTGAGCTTGTGTGGAGTCGAATGGGTTATCTGAAACCACTCCCTCCGTGCTCCACATCAGGGCCTGGAATGGATTTTCTGAAAAGGGCCAGGTAGCAAAGATTTCCAGCTGCACTGTCTACATGGTCTCCCTCTGAGGCAACCACTCCACTCTGCTGTTTTAGTGCAAAAGTAGCCATTGACAATGACACACGGACGTGGCCATATGCCACTAAAACTTTATTCACAGAAACAGATTTGGCCCACAAGTGTTCTGTAGTCGTTTCTGTAATCCACACAGTAGGAGGGTTAGTTGCCCTCCCTCCGTCTGAAATAGAAGAGCATGGAAATTCTTTCACGTTAAAATATCTCAACCTGTGTAATATAAGCTTACCTATACGCTGTACCCCAAGTGTCTTCTGGACAAATTCAAAATCTTGTTTCATAAAATTATCTTCTGTGTTTGTGACTGGAGAAATGAATGCCTCAGGGCAGGCAAATGGTCCTGAAGCAGTGCGGCGCCAGTGGGACACAGCTGGGAGAAGATTCCTGGCCGCACTCACCATCCCCAACTTCACCATATGAAAAATGCTGCCTCTCAATTAGTAGCGCAGAAATAGTAGTACTTTCATTATGACTCACGCTCTGCAATTTAGGTCATGCCTACGGCAATCAATAAAACCCTCCACTTAGATTCTCCATGGCTAATTTGATCCCCCCCACCCGCCCTAAACCAGGAGATTTTTTTTTTTTTTAGTTGTTTTCAATTAAGCCAATTTGTCACAGACACTTTTGTTCTCAATAGGGCATTTTCAACCCAAATTTCTCTTTTGTTTTGAAAATAGCAAAGTGGGCGAAATGCATGTGCCAGTGTTAGGCTCAAACCACTACAATGTGTGCAAGGAATTACTGAAAATAGAGAAGAGACCTCAGTAATCTCACACACACGCACACACACACACACACACACACACACACACAGTTGCCTTCCTTTACTGTCTCATTGTGTGTGTTCTGTACACACCCTTGAGTGAGTGGCATGTTAGACCCTGATGATGGTGCTGACGGTGATGACAGCTGCATTTTATTAAGCATCGCTACATAATGGACACCGTGGGAACCACTTCCCACGTGTCATCTCAAATCCTCATGACAGCTCTGCTCTCCCTGTTTACAGAAGAGGAAATCGAGGCTTAGGAGACTTATATAATGTCTATTCTACAGGGAGGCTATGAAACACTGAGGGCAAAAGAGAGCTCAGAGTTTAAATCTCCACCTTACTAATGTGTGACGTTGAGCAACTTTCTTAACCTTGGGCAAGGCTAGGTGTTCTCATTTGTAAATGGCGATAATTACATCTTCCTTAAGACTGTGTTGAAAGAACCAGATGAGATGATACCTATAAGCTCCTAGATGGATGCCTTAGCACATGCATTAGTCTGAACCAGAAGAAAAGGCCTCTATTTAACCACTGTCTTAGCCTAGGAAAGTGATAATTTCATATGGCTCAAACTGATGATGTCTCAGCAAAGGGTAGTATTGCTATTATTGTTCCAGAACGATAGCAGGTAGCCAAGAAGGGATTTTAATCTGAATGTGACTGATGGTAAAGGCCAGTCCTTTTTTGCTAACTTAGTGACCTTTACAGAAATACAATGATATTTCTTATGGAGGATTCTCTTGATATACGGAAACTGACATCAGGGAGCTGGTAAATGACAAGAACAACATGAGTATTTTTTTTTATTTTACTAACAGCATTTTATGAACGGACAAAGTCCATTTCATAATCAGCTTGGTATATCCAAAACTTGTTTGAAGTATATTAACCAAATGTCAGTTGAATAAAAATGTGAACTATCTCTCTCCTTTAATGTATGAAGGGTTATGATCTACTGAAAATTGGGATCTGCCTCATTAAACAGTTATAATTAACTCTGCTCATAATATTCCACAGTGGAATTGCTGCTGTGGTTGATTAAAACTAGGAGGATAATTCAGCAGCATTCGATGAAAGAACAATCAGGTTTTCTCTTTCATATTCCATGATGGGAACTGGGATTAAAAATAACTTTCTCTTCCCAGGATGCGGAATCTTAGGGTAAAGAGACTTCCCCTCAAATGCCTGTCCGCTCATTGACAGGCTTAAAAGAAATAACTTCCCATCTGAAACTAGACCATTTCTTGTTGTTTTACCATGTTCCCAGTGGCTACATACGTTGAAAGAGTCCAGGCATTTTTCAAGCTCGAGTTACTTTTTTAGACAACATCTTTCAAACCCAGAGATAACTATAAAAAACCTTTTTCCCTAAAATATGAGATTCTAATCTCTGGGGTGTTGCCTCATAAGACTGTAAAATCCAATCAGAAAGAGGAATTTCTCCACTTGCTTTTTTTCTAAATAAATGACAAAACATCATTCTTTGGGTAATGAATAGAGAGGAAATACCACAGTCAAGAAAACATTTGAAAATATTTGCATAGTATTTTGACTGGAAACCACATGTGTTCGCCAGAACTTTTCAGGGTGTCTACCCCTGAGGTGTCCACAGTCAGAAAAACTCTCTGGAGAGAAACTTTTAAAAATAACTGTTATCACTGTTGGTTCTGCCCACCTTTGAGTCTGCATGGAACCAAGGATTGCTTTGGAATGTTGCAGAGAGAATGGTCAGTTATTTGGCTCTTTTTGTTTGTTTGGTTTTTGGCTGATGGAGACATAAGCAACTATAAGTAAATATTAGGGCAAAAGCAGTTAACTCTAAGTATTAATCTAGATGTTCTGGTCAGAGTCCTCAAATAATGAGATGACCAAAGGGAACACATCTCCTGGAGGGAGAGGGGTCATAGGCCAGGCCCCCTTTCATCTCCCAGTCACCATTTTGATGTTGGGTTGTGCAACCATCAACGTCCCCTTCGTAAGTACCAAGAGAGCATCACACTTGCTCCATTCAGCAGAAGAGGTAAGGTGCTCACATTTCTCTAACAGTAGTCAGTCACAGAGCCTTTGTTCTAAAAAGCTCAACTAAGCCAATAAATACTAAAGTAAATAAACATAATATATGACTCTACTAGGCAAATCCCTAGGGGGCAATGTTACATTTGAAAGGAAAGAGCCAATGTACATACGACACAGAAATAACTGAACAGGAGACACATCGATTAATAAAACCACATTACAGCCAGGGTTCATTTTTGTAATAGTAATTGCCTCATCGGTGCACATTGGCAATCATAAGAGGGGTTTCTCTCTCAATTCCCTAGTTTCTATCTTGAACTAAATTTCTCTTTCAACCCCCTGAAACCGTACTGTAGATTCCCCTTCATATGTCCACCACACATACCCACACTGCCTCCAACACCCCCATTGGCTCCACACTCAAAACCCCATCTCCCTGCATCATATCCACCCCAAACTTTCAGGATGGATGCATGGGATGGTTTTCAAAACTCTAAAAAAGACTAGCTGACATAGCAAATACCAACCTTGAGTGACCTTGAGAATATTGATCAAGCCCTGTTTCTCTGTTACAAGGTAGGGAAATGAAACAGTCTTCTAAATCATTAATGGATTCCTTTTCTGTTCTTCTATTCAACTCCCTTGTCCCTCACCCAAGCCAGGAATCTTCATCCTTACATCTTGGTGAGAAACAGTAAAATTTCTCTTGTCAACATGTTCGAGAAGAAAGTTCAATTTTCTTTCACCACTACTTAAAATAGCCAAGGAAAAATTGATCCACAATCAACTGCCTCAGAAAGATGTATTATTTTTTGCTCCTTTTGTGGGACCAATGGTTAAGCCCCCCTTAGAAATTTATTAAGAAGGTAACAGCAAAGAAAAGAATAATTTTTAAGCAAAAGTTTGCTTGACTTCATTTTTCTAGCTAAGAGTTTTCTCTGATAGAATATTGAGATCGGCATATAGACCATTTGGATTACAGACTGAGAGTATGTCTATGCACTGGGGAGAAACCCGTATTTAAAATGCAATGCAACTGTATTACCTGGAAGAAATAGAATGTCACATCCACTACATCCATTGCCACCCTAGTACACAAGCTATTTATTATGTATCCCTAATATACAAGCTATTTTTATATTTTCCTATTCAGTCCTGACAGCAACTCTGTAAAGTAGGGTAATAATCATCACCATGTTTTGCAATGAAGAAAACAGAGGTTTTTGAGAGCTTAAGAAATTCCCCAGAGGTCACACGGCTAAGAAGGGGTGGACATTGGAATTAAAAGCCCAGTGTTTTGCCTAACTTTTCACATTTGAAAAGATGAGGTGAGGAAAGAACATACAGAGTTCATTAAGTCCCATCCATACAGTCATTACTGTTTAGGCAGCCGCATTTCACCATGCCCCACACCCCAAATACCTGAGAGATCTGTTCACATCACCCTAATTTCACTGATGGGTAAGGAGCCAGTGCCTAGCTCAGTCTAGGAACCATGTCCCTGGGGTCCTGAGACTCCTGAGTTGGCCCCTTTCAGTTGTCTCTGTCATTATACATGAGATCATTTTGCACCTGGTCATTTTGAATATGCATTGTTTTCGGTAGCATCATTTCAAGCTTCCGGAAATCTGACTAGTGTGGAAATAGAATTGCTTCTCCCTTGGTTCAGGAACAATGACGTTTCAAAAAAAGGGATTAAAATTGAGAGTGGATTTTAAACATGTTTTTCCAGAAGCCCATGATTCCTTGTTAGAGAATCCCTACCCCCACCCCCAGCAAATCCACAGCTCCTTAGAGCAGACAAGGCGTTTGCAATCACAGATGTGTGATGATCTCTGGGACCTGGAAACCTGTAATTCAAACATATGCAACATAACATCTTTCTTAAAAATAACCTTCTCTCCCATTGTCCCTTTTTTTAGTTTTAAGGTAGCACCTTTCTTTTCATAAAGTTTACATTTTTCTGGTTAGATATTATTTGGCTAAAATGATTAAAAGGTTAGCCTATAAAGATAAAGAAAACAACACATCCTATTTTGGAGAAAAACAGAAAAAGGAACCAGAAGTAGAGACAGATGGATCAAAAAACCAAAAGGTGGGAAAAAACAGAAAAGAATAACTAAAAGAATTAATACTAATACTGAACATTACGGACAATTTGTAACTGATATCTGCCCAGATCTGGATCCCAGTATCACCACTCATCAGGCAAGTTACTTCGTCTCCTGTATCTCAGTTTCCTTACCTGTATCTTCCGCATCTAACTCATGAGGTTGTTGACGGTATCAAATGAGATAACACATGTAAAGTATGGAGTCGTGTCTGGAACAAAGCAAATGCTCAAAAATTGATAACTATTTGTGGTGGTGATTATTTTAAGGAAGACATAAATTTCACCATCTTGATCATTCCCAGGGCACTATGGGAATGTGAGACCCTTAGAGGACTGGGGTTGGCAGTAAACAATGTAAAGACTAAGGGTTCACACTGGGACTCAACACGCTCTGGTTTCCCTCATTTTGTACAGAAGCATGCATGACTTTTGGAATTCTCAGGTCATGTTTCTAAGAGATTTCTCAGTTCCTTTCAGACCAAAGTCACACTAAATTCTGGTGCACACTGCCAGGTGAGTGGCTCCAATAGCATGGTGCTTGTGGTGTAAGTCACCGACTTGGCTGGGAATGAAAGTAACTTCAGTTCATCCTTTGTCTGCAATGATGAGCTTTCCCTGACTCTCCAAATTGATGTTCTAAGAACAGTTAGTCCAACAATGGATGCCTTCCAAGGACATTTTTCTCATATAATTTAAGTTACCAAAGAACTAACAAAAATCTCATAGGAAAAAATAAGGCACAGTACACAATTAAAAAGCATATGCCATTAACACTGTGTAATTAGGGATTTCTCAAACTCAAAGTTTCTTTAGGCCAGTATTTTGGAGGCCCAGTTAGAAGCCAATTTTTCTATGAAAGCATTTTGTTAGCATGAGCAAGAAGTAATCTTTCTCTCTGAAGGTCCAAGGCAATACCTCTGTCCCTCTTCTTAAAAATTAGTTAGCTTGGCTTTGAGTCATATAGAAGCCACTTGACTGCAAGGGCTACTGCTTATTTAGCCCATAATCACACTCCGTTCTCCATGTATACACATAGCAGGCCCTTCACAAACATTCAATGAGTCAGTAAATACACTCGTTAGATTCAGAACAGTTCCTGTTTTTTAACCAGTGTGGATAATAAAGACAGCTGGACTAGAGCAGCCAACCTATTCCAGGAAATGACTGGTTTTGACCTGTGGAGCATGGTTTTGGTTGGGGTTTACCATTCCTCTTGTTTAAATGGGGGAAAAGAAGTGGGGATACTCCCTTCTAAAACTTCTGTGATGCTATTTGCATTTTTAAATCGCTGCTAACACCATCTGTTTATAGATCTCAGGCGAAATACAATGAGAGGATAAAGAAGGGGACTTCTCTCATGAAATGCATGAACTCGCGTTAAATAGGATTTATGACTCTCTGGTTCCTCTCTCCATTTATCCAACCTCCTAGAGAAAATGGATTCTTACTGGGTTCACCTAAAACATTTTATAAGTGTTCAGTTCCCAAGGTAACTAAAATGTGAGAAGGAAAAAATAATAAGATATGAATAAAACCCCCAAAGGTTTATTTTTCCCAACTGATCTGAATTAAAATGGTAATAACTCAGATGAGTGGTGTTCTAGTATTTTGATTCATACTGGACATTGGACACTTGTTGACGAACAATTAGTTGACGAACATTAATTATCAAACACTCTCTGCCCCCACCTCTCAGGAGATGTCACTGAGAGGACCAGAGTCCTGGCCTGGGACCTTGCACATGGCAACCACTAAAGGAGGATTGGTTCAGTGTGTGACACTGTTTGGAAACAAACAGTGTTGAATCAGCACCCAGAAAATACATATCTGGATGAAGGCCCTCTCCTTCTCTCTTCCTGCGCATGCCCCAACACACACACTCACACACCTTCAAGAGCAGCTATCAAACTCTGCACATTTGTTTGTATCAAACAGATACAAACTTGTTTCATCTCACAACACACTCTGAAGAAGAAGCACCACCCCGATTGTCCGGAAGAGGAAGAAGCCAGCTAAGAGAGGTGAGAAGACCACCCAAAGCCACACAGCTAGTAATGGCTGCACAGGAATTTGAACCCAGATCTGCCATACTCTGCCCATGCCTTTCCATCAGGCCACGCTGCTTCCTTCAACCATGCTGCCTTTGCCACAGCATTTTTGGAACTCATTTTTAAAATCTTACCCTGAAAACCCGCTAATATTAGTTTGAATCACTTGAACTTGGTAAACCCTGCTTGACAGCCCCACCTCCAGTCCCGATCCCCAGCCCTCCCACCCACTCTTCTCACTGCCCCCAAGATCTTCCTACCACATGTACATCATTAAGATGCTTCCCTCACGCAAAATCCTCTGGGACAAATCCTATCCATCGGGTACCCAAAGGCCTCCAAGGTAGTCTCCCCAACTTTCCTCCAGTCTCTCCGCCCAATTCTCTACACCCACTCTGCTCAGTCAAACCAAAGTCCTTGCAAATGTATGAATGCCACAAGCTTTCTGATATGTTCGTGTCTTAAGAGAGGAAACTCCTACCCAGCATCCTCCCATACTCCTTCTCTCTGCCCCTCTCCCAACGCTCACACTGCCAGCTCCAAAGGCCCCTCCAGTGTTCATCTTTAGGACTAATTTCTAGGCCAGTTTAGATATTCCTCTTCAGGGCTCCCACAGCAACCTGCACTTACCTTCTCTCAAAGCACCTTTCAAATTATTGATATATTTAAAGTATCCACTGACTCTCTACTTTCCCAGTAAAGTGTATGCTCCTTGGAGATGGGACCATCTGACCCAATGCTTAATACAGACACATGTTTGTAAATGAACAAAGGTAAGTAAGAAGAGATGACAGTAAACACTCAACCTTTGGGGGTGAATCTGACTCACAGAAATAGCTGAGAATTATTCAGAGCCAAATTGTGTAAATAACGGAATTGATCAAGTTGGGTAACACTGTTTAGGGTCCAAAACCATTTCAACAAAATACATTAAGGTAAAGACTATTATTGTCAAGAAAAGAAAGTCAATCCCTGTTCAGACAAAATGTCCCTTCACAGGCTGCTCAACATTTCCTAAATATATACCTGCGAGTGGAAATGTCATCAGGAGTGCTTATTACATTACACTGTGTTGGTCTCTGATATTGGGGTGTAGAGGGCAGTGAGAGGGTGTCCATAGGATGACAAAAGCCATGCATTTCTTATCTGAGAAATTCTTGCAGGTCCCCCAGAAGAAGCTTCAGCAAGCCTCTCTTGGACTCTCATACACGATCTGCCTTTTCACACTAGGGAAGTCAAATCCCATATTCCCACCCACTGCAGGACACAAGCCAGTGGATAACATAAGATGAAGCATCAAAGCTTGATCAAAGGCACTGGTTTAAGAAACATAATTTCTACAGAAGTCAATTCTCACCAAGCCATTAACATATCTGTAAGTACTTGCAAGTTAACAGACACCGTCAGGCTAAGCTGTTAGACTCCAGAGTGCAGTCCCTTACAAATGCTGAGGCAAAGAGACGTCACTGCCTCAGAAAATGTGGCACTTGGTGATATGAAAAGTACAATAGTATTTACCATCCGCATCCACGGCTTAATGGACATGAGCCATATCTGAAAAAGGAAAGGGTGATTCAGCTTATTAAGTATGCAGAACAACATCTTTCAACACAAGATGGTCCTTGATGATTTTTTTTTCATATCCAAAGGTTCCATCCAATCCAAATGGGAAAAATGGAGAAGCGGAAGAAGCTACAGCTTTTCTGCTGGAGCTACGGTCACATTAAAACTAGGTATTATTGGGCAGAGGGGTACTCAGCAGAATAAGTAAACAACCTCTTCTTTCTTCACAATTCTGTCCCCTAAAGAGGGGCCACAACCTCATACTTAACTCTTGCTTTCTCTTTTCCCTACTTTCTTATAAATGATTTTACAAAGTCTTCTGAGAGCTAGATTTCAAGTGTGTTCAGATTAGAAATTTCCAAAATAAAGCTTTCTATAAAAACTTGAGTCTTGGCAGGCCTGCATCCCTGGCTTGGTAAGCATTCCCTGTTGAACTGAAAATGAATTGTCTAGCAGTTAATGAAACAAATGACATAAAGTTGCCATTTGGTGAAACTTCAGGGTCAAACCCTGCTCCTCCCTCCCACTGGCTTTTTTCCTAGCAGGTTATCTTACACTCCTTTAAGCAATTCTCTCTTATACAACTATTTAGTTTTAAAACACCCTCCAAGGTATTACCTAAAAGTCCTCCATTAAAACATCATTACACATGACCCTGCTATAAATGACTTTACCAGCTAAGAGATCCCAAGTTAAAGTAAATGGCATTAAAGGAATTATCATAATAAGGGATTAGTTTAGCTCCTTGTTGAATCTTTTGATTTCAGTCAATATAAAAAAGACCCCTACAACTTGATGTTATCTTCTATTTACTGCACTTAAATGGGGCATATGCTTAAAAAAATAAATAACTCTAAGCTATGTCAATTATATCCCTAGACTGTCCCATGACTATACTTGATATATTTGTACCAGTCCTACATGGGCCCCCCAAATATAGCCAAGTGCAAATATTTGTTAATGTTGCCACCAGAGGGCATTCATCTCATTGAAAATAAATATGTTTAAACTGTTGGGCTAAATTCAGGGTACAAGAGAAAGAGTGCTAGTTGTACTGAAATGACTAAAGCACATAATTTGCATATGAATCTGGATATTGACACTTTCAACAGGAAGCATAAAGGCTAATTCTTTTAGTGGGTTGTTCTTGAATCAGATGCTCTGTATATACGGAAAGATGTTATATGAGTATGGGAAAGTTATTCTTATGTTCTAAGAGGTAAGATATGCTGGAGAATGTTATGAACTCAACAAACAAGTGTCAAGTGTCAACAAAACATATATGTCAAGAGCACCCAGCTCTTAATTTTAGGGGATATCATTAATTTTAGATTAATCTGAGGAGCTATAACTGGTACTCTCTTAAAATTCTTCCACATCCTAAAAGTATTAAAAGACTCCACAAAAGCAAGGATTATCCTTTTTTTAAAAAAATGCCTGCTTCTCAAACATTATATCATCTTTCTTCTGACCGGACTACACAGTTACTTTGCACATGTAGGTCTGGACACTGGAAGACAGAAGAAACAGGGCTGGCCTTCTTTGGAAAAGCTATGAAAAGAGGAAGAAAATAAAACGATGGCATATACAAAGATCACACATCTACCATTTTATACTGTGAATCCAATAGTCTTTTATAAAAAATAAAATCAGCGTAAAGCTATAACAAACTGTCCAAACGGACTCAAATGCTGAATTCCTAAGAGAATCCGTATCAACATCATTCCTTTTTTTTATTTACCTCCCAAGAACATAGCACACAACGTCAGCCATAACCCTGAAATTACCATAACCCATCCAAGGCAGAAAACTTCTCATTTTTTTCTTTACAAAACAGATAGAAAAAAAAACCCCAAGTATAATAGTTTATATTTCTACCTATAATCATCTGATATGCTAACTCTTAACTATAAATCAATTGATCAATAAAGACTATTAATCTAGCACCAGTCCTGATCCTGATGGTAGCTATGAACAAATCTCATTCTCTCTCTAAGCTGTCGCCAATTTTGTATATAAAGCAAAAGCATCCGCAGTGGGGATCACAGACACTTAAGGTAAAGTTTCAACAGAGAGTTGGGCCTTGGTATTCCTTTCAACTAGAACTGCCTTCTGCCCCCATCTCACTGCTTATGCACCTGCCTAAAAGAAGTCAAAGCAGCAACCTGTTACAAGATTTGTAGAGTGCTGAATGGTGGGCTGTTATTTTATTAGCTATTCTGCTTGCTCTTGTAAGGCAGGGGTCAGCAAACTTTTTCTGTAAAGGACCAGATAGCAAATACTTTAGGCTTTTTGGGCTACACAGTCTTAGTCACAACTACTCGACCCTGACTCTGTAGCATGAAAGCAGCCATTGACAATTTCTACAGGAATGGGTGGGGCTGTGTGCCAATGAAACTTTATTTACAAAAACAAACAATGGGCCAGAATTGACCTGTGGGCCTTAGTTCAACAATTTCTGTCTTAAGGGGGTAGCTCAAGTATTTTCCCTTCTCCTGTACTGGTGGAACTCTGACATGTACCACAGCCCAAAGGGTCCTTAAGGGCAAACATATTAACCATAACTAGATTTTTAAGGAAAAAAAAATAATGTACAGTCCCAACTATAGTGACTTATTTTCTATTTGCAAAATCTAGCTGCTAAGGATGCTTCTCTGACCCACTAGTGGTGTAGGTTGTTAATGCTGGTGGTCATGATCAGAAGTGTCCTGATTTCTTCTTGGTACCTCTGCTGTTCGCTTTTCTCAGCAGTGGATAGAAATAGAGCAGGAGGCTTCTCCAAAGAAAAAGTCCACTGTGGCATTGGGATTTCAGATCCAACACACTGAGAAAAGTTCCTCAACTTACACACTCTTCTCCTATCTAACTAAATGCCTCACCTTCCTATTCCTGAAAATTTGAGGAGCAAGTAAGTCATGGACACCTAGCTCAACACAAACCATCACTACTGTGCCGTTCCCCAGACAGGGGCAAAAGAATGTGCAGCAGACATATGGGCTGGCATAGCACACACCCTTCTCAGAGAATCTTCCCCTCTTGCAGAGCAAGAAAACTCCTGAAGGAAATTTGTCTCAGTGTGTCTAGACAAAAATCTGGGACAGATAATGCAAAACCCTCTTTTTAAAAATGTACTTCTATTTTTGCCTTCCCCAAGAAAGGGAAGATGAGAGTGGGGGGGATGGGTAGAAATTGACCTCTCGAACATGGCAGATGAGTTGTCATTTCAATTTGGCCTTAGCCTAAACAGCAAATCTATGCGTTCCACCTCTTTGCTTGTTAATGCATTTGCTTTACGCTGGAAAGCAAGCCCCCTTGGAAATGGGTGCATCGTATTATTAGAAAAAAATCAAGTTGTAAGGGAAGCTCTGAATCAATGTTACCAGGTTTCCAATGGAGTTGATGTAGACACTTCAGAATGTGCATCTATGTTTGGTAGGCCTTTTTATTATTATTACTCATTAATATTTTTACTCTTGTCCATGTGCCCGGAGACCTTGGCAAGATGAACATTTTATAAATCTGATAAATAATTGAAGCCTCCCAATCAATACCACCCAAGGGAGAGGGAAGGAGGCACTCACGTCTGCATTAAAGTCAAGGTCCTCCCTTCTGGTAAATGCTGGGGGAAGAAGAGACAGGCCTGGGTAAAGCCAGAGGCCAGGAAAAGCTCATCTCACTGAGGTGAGCTGAGTGCGAAGAGCTGGCTACTTCTACTTGTCCCTCCATGGCTTGGGGGAGAGGGCACAGTGGAGAGCAGTCAGTCCACTATGTCAGGCTCCACACGATGCGCACAGATAGGCCAGAAGATGGAAACATCACAAGGGTGCCCATGAAACCCAGTCCACCCGTGTGAGCTGGGCAGTTCACTCGGGAGGGTGACTTGCACATCATGAGCTTCATTGGAACTGCAGTGTCTGGGCTCACGCTTAACCTCTCTGGGAAAATGTTTCTGTCAACACAACAGTAAAGCACTCCAGAGAGGGACTTCACAAAACTCTGCAGCCAAACTGAGCCCAAGGGGAATTCCAGGGTAAGTCTCTTAAAGAGGCACGAAGCCTCATTAGTGCAGAGGATTCACCATGCTCCCGGTCCAACCACAGATGCAGGTGCCTGGCTCCCGAATTTATGAGTCATTATGATTCTACAGATCACCCAGTTATAAGGAATCATCACTGGTTGACGCCTGAATAGCCTCTTGATCTTCCAGAAATATCAGTGACAATCAAACTACACCTACAGGCCTTTCCATAGAAGAGAAATATGCTGAGCTGGCAGTTGGTTTATTTAAAGGAAGCGAATAGCCAGGCTGGTGATACCCACCACGTAAAGGAAGACTTTTTAAAAAAAATGAAATCATACAGTTGAAATGAACTTCAAAAAATCATTTAGGCTGTCATCCTGCCTTGAGGTAAGTCCATCTATGAATCTCCAGGGGCAAACAAAACATACATTATTGTGAAAGATCTTGAGAAGCTTCTACAAGCAAACTTGCATGGTCAGACTACCTTCACTGTCAAAAAATTACTAATTATGACTGTTTTGCAATGGATTGTTGGAACCAGCTCACACTGGTTTGTTAACTTTTTAGGAATTTTGTGAGCTACTGACTTCATTCTGACAGCTTGAAATCAGCCACAGTGGGAATATCCACACCACGGAAAACAGCAAACACTGCAGAGTGGCCCCAATTCCACCCCGCCCCTTTCATCTGTTAAAACATTTATCAATATGTCATTGTCATCTGCTTTGTAAAACTTCTCCAGTTTTCTCTTCTCCAACTCTTAAATTCTTTTGAGAGCAGTGAAAAACTCCAGAAGTCAAAGAAGAAATCTCTTCTACAATTTTCTGGAAGGTTTAGCCTCCACTTAGACATTCAAAGCAAAAGGAAATCTACTTTGCAAGACAATCCACTTACAGGCAAGAAAACTGCTGTATCAGAAAGTTACCATTAGCCCAAATTTATGTCGCTGTTCTCCCTACTACTATTTGCCAATCTTGTAAACATCTCTCAGAGTCTCTTCAGAGCTCTCTGAATTATGTCATATCTCTCAAACTTGAGGATAAGAACAGGTTCAGCGTTTAAATGGTGCAAGTGACACTGTAAAGAGCCACAGGCGAGCCCACTGTTTATAATGCACGAACCCTCTGTTTTCTTAATAGAACTTCTCCCCTCCTGTAAGGCGCTTAGCTGAATGCCCAGACTGGAAGTTATTTACCTCCTAGAGTCTTTCTGATAGAACTAACTCTGAGTACAATCCAGGGATTTGGAAATGTTTCTTCCATGGCTTCCAAAAAAATATTTATTGGCCCTAAAACCTAATAATAAAGATGTTCTACTGTCTATTGTTGGGAGATGGTACTCCATGGGTCCCTTGCATTTCCATACATCTTACAAAGAGAGTCACTCACTGCCATTTGCTCTGGATTATCGTTTTAAGGATGCTTGTATGGTGAACAGTCTTAGGAGATAGAGATAATAATCTCTGGAGCAAAGGGAAATTGTGTTTACTGCTCACTTAAAGAGATTCCGATTCCCTAAATTCAGGGGTCCTTTTCTCTAATGCCATCAGAATATGTGCAGGGTTCCATCAGGGCCCATCTGTATCGCCACCGTGAGACGTGGGGCAGAGAGAACTGACATAAATACACTGTTCATGCTGCTTCCTGTGGAAAGAGTAATACAGCCCCCGGACTCTGACCCATGAGTCTCAAGTCCTCTGCTGTCATCTGTGAAACTGTGGCACACCAGCTTGTTGGCTTGCAAGCAGAATAAAATCTCAGACCCTTCACAGTTTTCAATACCTGCTACCTATAAAGCTTTTAAGAAGCAATTTACACCTATATTTATATCTCTGTCTATCTGTCTACCCACCTACCTATCTAATGAGGATGAATTGCGTGCCTCAGATATTCTTTATAGCTCTCTTGGGCAATCATGTATAAGACAGCCCACAATGAAGTTACTGGGATGGAAATTGCAGAGCCATTGCACTCTATTAAATGTAGCCATGTGAAACTAGGTAAAGTGGGCATAAACAAAATGATGATTGACCTTAATGCCCTGTGTGTACTCTAAGGCAGGGCTTCTCAAACTTTAATGAACATATAAAACACCTGGGAATCTCATTAAAATGCAGATTTGAATTCAGTAGGTCTGGGAAGAAGCCCAAGATTCTATGTTTTTAACAATTTCCCAAGTGATGCCGATGATGCTGGCCCAAGGACCGCACTTTGATAGCAAGGCTCTAACAGCAACTAATATAAATTCTATACATATTAACACTGATATTTGCATAAACTCTAACATTTTTCATACAAATATCTCCACCAACCCAGGAAGTCCATATGAATCATAGAACTATTACATTGGTTTAGGAAAGAATACTGAAAACATTCCTGAGTACACAATTATGGGTGCTTGTATACTTATATGTGGGAAATATCAATATTGGTTATGAATTATCCTTCACTGTAAATTATAAACACATTCTATTCAAAGAACCAGGAGCAAAGGGAAAGTGCAGGAAAAGGCCTTCCTAGGCAATAGAGTCTTTTAACTGTAGCAAGAATAAAAGAAACAGGGCAAATTACGATCTTATGGTTTATGTCGCTGATAAGTATATCTCTGGCGAAGTTAATGCTGATGGGTTAAGCATAACAGGGAAAGAGAAAATAATACGTGGACATAAGACCGACTCTGAGAAAGCAAATGTGCTGTGAGAGAAAGCCGAGCGGGCAGGGAGTCGGGCCTGGGTTGTGGTCCCCACCCTGTTACTCCCTTGCTATGGGAGCTCAGGGAAGCAGAGTTGGTCCCCACTGGGCCACTTCCTAACTCTTGCATCTTGGTCATAGGTTTCACCTGCACAGGCCGCCTCTCAGCCTCATGGACCATTTTTTAATACTGTCATCAGCCCGAAGAAATCAATCTTTCTGTCTCATCTTATTCACTTGGGGAAAAGTTAGTGAGCCAATTTGAAAAGCATGGGAGAGGGCCTAGAAATAAAAGAAAGGTGGAAATTTATTTTAGAATTTTATCAGGAAATACTTGGTCACACTTTTACTTTATTCCTTTTCCTTCTTCCACTGTCTCCTTCTTTCCTTTCTTTGGTCTTCTCCTTTCTACCCTCTCCCTCTTCATTGTCTGTCTACAAAAAGACAGCTGGGGAGGCAGCAAGGTGGATTTCAGTATTCCACACATTAATTTCTCATGAGCTTAGTGACTTACTTTTGAAGAGATTTTTGTGGTTGAATATGCTTAGGAAATCCTGGGTTAAACAGAATTCAAAGGTTTCTTTACTGAGGACAGTCTCAATAGAGATGGTCTTTAATAGGCAATGTATAACCTGACTCTCCAAGAAGGGGCTAGGGGGTGCTGGGTCTTCTATCTTTGGCCACAGGACCACAGAAACTAGCCCTCCCCCTGCTAGTGTCTTAAGGAATTCGCACTGAGAGAGTTCTGGCATGAAGATTTTGGATACCAGAGTCAAGCTATCATGTTTTAAGTAGTTTTACCTTGAAAAAACCTCGTGGCCTTGGGCAAGTCACATAACCTCTCTAAGCCTCTGGTTTCTTCATGTGTAGAAGGGGGTCAGTGACGTCTAACAGATGGTGCCATTGATGAGACAAAGTACAAAAAGTGCCAGACATAAAGCCCCCTCACCAGCCAAGGCTTTCAGATTCACAGGTGAGGTTAACCCTTGTCCCTTGAGGGCTTGGTGGGAAAAGCATCCATCCTACTCAAAATTACTCTTGGAGATGAGGCCACTGACCTCTTTCCTGACTTGGCATTGTCTAGTCCCATCTACTCAAACCTGAATATTCCCTTCTAAGGGCTGCCCACCCGGCTGTGTTTGTTTGCGGTCAGTCCCAACAGATGACATTTACCAAATGAATGAGGGAGAGAAAGAAAATATTGAGACAGAAAAGGTCACAGAAAATAAAGAGAGGCAGAAACGGAGGCCAGGTCAGAGAGCACCAGGCATGACTGTCCTGAGGCAGCCTCAACTTTACCTCTTAGGTGGAACGTGGCCTCAGGCAAGTGAAACAACCTCCCTTGGTCTCAGGGCCTCCATTTAAAAAATAATGATGCCTTATCTCACAGAGCTGCAGCTGAAGAATTAAGAGAGATCAGATCTGTTAAGCACTTAGCACAGAGTAGGAACTCAATAAGAAAAATAAAAACAAAGCTAAATGTCCTTTGGGGGGCTAAGGGGAAAAAATAGATGCTGTTATTCTCAAATCCAATTCTCTGATTTCTAGATTGGAAACTGAATATCATAATCCTTCTGAGGAAATGCCAGAAAAAAGAATACACACTGGGCATCATTCCCTACAATTGACTTCAGATACACCCAATGAGTGGTGGTAGATGTAGTTTTAATGCTGCCCTTTTGAGTGAGTGATTGATTGAGAGAGAGTCTCTATTATCTACTAGATTCCAAAAAACTTAAGGTCAGCAGTGGAAAAACAACATTTCAGATTTGCTGAATAAGGACCCCCCTGACTCCCCCATCCCACAGCAGTTAGGTAGAGAGATCACTTCCTTAAGACAGGACTCTCCTCACCTCCTCCACTCACAACTATGTTTTTCCCATGCCCTATACATTTATCAATCTAATGTCATCTCCCTCTCTCTATGTCCTCAGGGTTTATCACAGGCTGGCCCAGAGCAGGCTCTCCTTAAGTACTTGTTGAAGAAATGAACAAATCCCACATTATTTATTTAATAAGCATGGCCACTTTAGTCCATCAAAACAATATGAAGACCATGAAAACGGAAATTTTTAAAAATTAGTAATGTTATTATAACTCAAATGTACAGCTTTATTAATCACTTCCAAATTTAATAGCAAATCAAGTAAAAAAGTAAAAAGTCGTGGCAGGAGCCAAGAAATCAACATAAACAAGATCATTCTTCACATTGAGATGTTCTAACCCTGCCTCTCAATGACTTCCTCATCAATCCGTAAATTCAGTGGCTCCACTGTGACCTCAGGACTAAATCTAAACTCCATGGCACACAGGGAGGCCTTTTGCATTTTGGTCCTTGTCCATCTTTCCATCATCATCTCCTGCCATTGCCCTCTTGTATCTTCCACTCCAGCAACAGCCAAACTACCCTGATACAAGCCTCCGTGCCCTGACAGATGCCTGCTCCAATTCATCCATGTGCGACCTCCTACTCATCCTTTTGGACTCCACTTGAGAGCTGACAACCTTGTGAAGTGCTCTCTGATTTCTCCAAACAGAATAAATCAGTCCCCTCCTGTGTGGGGCTCTTTAGATTACCTACCGCCATGTCACCTTCTTAGATGTCGCTCTTCCTCTAGACTACAAACTTCTTGAAGACAAACAGTGATGTACACATATTTATTCCCTGTGCCTGGTACATTGTGCACCCTCAGTAAGATGTTTAATGGAAGAACAAATAAATGGATGCATGTCCACTGTTACACAGTTTCTATTCTCCCATCACTATCCCTCCCAACTAATCACCTTTCAACTGTTGACAAGAAACCACTGGGAAGGATCTGAGGTGAACTTTATGGAACTTTAGGGAACACTTAATATCTGCTGAGTACTATCTTATTAATCTTTAGATTAAATCAAGATTCCTCTATGAAATTGGTGCTGGTATGTTCATTTTACAGATTAAAAAAAAGAAAAAGACATTCAGAGGTTAAGCCACCAGAAAAGAACCCAGCAGGACTTAGAGTCAAACCTGAGTCCATGCTCCTTCTGCTACCCTATCTGGCCTCAAATGCAAATTTCATTTCATCCTTTACCATCTCAAAGGATGTTCTCTTCCTCATTGTCCTCCATCATAATTCTCACCTCTTAAATCAAGACCCCAAGTAGTCCTCAGATGGCCTCTGCCTACCAAACTTCTCCCAGCCTATTGGACACAACCCACATTCCTCTCTCTTCCAGATCCTCTTGCCCTAAAAACCTGACCTAGTGTTTCCACTGCCTTCTAATTCTTCAATATCTCTCTGCCCAAGTCACTCGGGTGGCTTTAAAACAATTTGCAAGAACATATCATGTATACCAAAAAGACATGGAGCTTTCTTCGTTCCTTATAGTTCAATTCAAAAAACATTTACTGACTGTTAACTCTGACTTGCACCATACCAAGTACTAGGGACAGAGGGATAATAAAACAAAATCGGTGACCTTGAGGAGCTTTTAGGTTAATGGGAGGACTAACAAGTAAGCATATTCTTTCAATATGATTGGATAAGCATTCTTCTGGATGATTGCTCATGGTACAAATACAAATACAAATCCACAAAAAAAGGATTTTGTCCATCGTGAGGTATCAGAGAAAGCTTCCTGGAGGAGGTGATGTCTGAGCTTCATCTTTAAAAGATAAGTAAGAAATAATCAGGCAAAGGGGTAGAGGAGGGCCCTTGAGAAAGAGAGAGCAGCTACAGTTTGTAATAAGTGCTGACATCACCTTACAGAAAATTTAAAAGTTTCTGAAATGGTTTTTGTGTATTCTTGCTGAAATTTTTACATGTGTAGGGTTTGTGTCAGCAATGAATAATTCAAACAGAACCCAACACAGATGCTTGATGGATGTCCATCTCGATGACCATGCCATCATTGCCATTATCTCTTCATTTTCTTCTTTAAGGATCTTTCTGTGGAACAGACTGATAACTCCTGTGAGATGAGTTAGGGCTTTCACAACACTATGCTCCATTTAGAGGCCTGGGAAAGTCATTTTCTAAACAGCATCCTGGTACAATACAGTCACAGGACTGAGAGTGGCCACCCCAGAAGGAGAGCCAAGAGAGAAACCTCCATCCTCTGCTCCCAAAGTGCATTACTGGTGCCCTGTCCTGTTTTCCACCTTCTCCGTAATTTTGTTTTTCTATGAACCACCCCAGATTCTGTCATAGACTGGACAAAGAACTTTCTGTACACAACAAATTGATGTGACTTGATTCAAGCACTTATTAGATATCATTTTCAATCATTCTTATTCTGGGAAATTAAGTTTGGTGTTTGGTAATGCATTTTATTATCACTTGATAAAGAGACGGTCTCCTCCAATTTTAGTAAGTCATGAACTTTGATGTTGGAATGCCTCTTTGATAGCATACAGAAATAGACATTTTAATACTCCAACAAGGCAAGAGAGTCAGCAGGGCAACAGTTGAAAAAGCTAAATCATTAAAAGCGGAAAGATTTGGGTTTGAATTGTGGTTCTGCCAATTATTAGCTCTGTGGCCTGGGCACGTTAATAAATGTCTCTGGACTTCAATTAACTCATCCTTAAAATGCACAATTACTATGAAAATCAAAGAAAATGTGTCAGTGAAGTGGTACACAGTGGTTCCCCTCAATAAATGGTAACTGTAATCTATACCTCACTTAAAACTTTAATTAAATTTTAAGATCACCCACTTGCAGACTGTAGCCCAAATTAGCAGACAAGAGATTTTAAATAGATTTAAATATGTCGATAAAAAGCATCACATAACATATTCAATTTCTTAGAGCTCCTACAGAAAATGCTGTCTTAGGTCAGTTGCTCAGAAGTATGCCCAGAGAGCAGTGTTCATGGCAAGTGATTTATTAAAGGAGGGTTCCCAAGAGAGGGGGAAGCAGGAGAGGGATGAAGGGAATCCAAGCAAGGCTGCAATTTCAGGTGAAGTCTCAGCCTCCAGCTTGATCCTGCTGGGAGCTCTGGAGTGTAAATTACACCACAGATCCTACAGAGAACTTGTAAATTACCCAGTGGAGTTGGCCCAGCCTAAAGGCCAGGGAGTGAGCTTTCTGCTCCTAAGCCAGTCAGTCATCAGCAAAGGAGGGGTTGAGGGAAGAGAGAGGAGGGTACTGAACTCCCAGCCACTTCCAGCTGTGCGAGCGTGAGTGCGTGTGTGTGTGTGTGTGTGTGTGTGTGTGTGTGTGCGCGTGTGTGTGTCCTGGGCTGGGGTAGGAGGCCCACTAGTTCAAGGCTAGCCCTTTGAAGACGGTCTCAGGTGCTAGCCCTTAGGAGCAATTGTACACAGAAACCAGGGAAAGTGCACAGGACCGGTGAGAGGAGTTTGAGGGCAGCTGGACAGAGCACAGACAACATGTGCAACATTAATCAAGAGAATTTCACGGACCCACATCTGTGCTGACTCTGCCTTCTGTTCATTGGAGTTGGGCGATCACCAAATAATGTACAGTTCACTGCAAATACATTCATTTTTCTTTGGTAATTTACAAAGCTAACTTTGAAGTAAATATTTCCTAGGAGTATGAAAATCAATTTTGAAGGTTTGCCCTGAGGCCTCAAAAAATGAGCTCTTCAACCTAATACGGCTATGGTTTTCTATTGAAGAAAGTTGTGCCAGTCACTAATAGAGGGCACAGACGCTGTTCAGACAGAAACGATTGAGAAAGGGCAGTGGGCAACTCCTCAACCACCAAGAAAAAACTGGCAGCAGCAACTCCTGGGCTCTTTCACACATGCATATTCATTTAACCATTCATGTAGCTAGAGATCCTGGGATGCTATTTAAATTGAGCTGTGTAATCTACACATCTGGTTAAGAAAGATCTATGTTACACAGATTCAAGACTGCTTTATTCAAATAAATTCTTATAATGTAAAAATATAATTTCTTATACCTTCAAGTCCTTATCTGTAGAAAGGGTAAGGGGACTTTAAGACTTCAGGTAATAAGGACTCAATGGAGACAGCCAACTGGATAGGTAGACTGGATCACAAGGTCACCTGAGGATTAACTAATATCTTATTATAAATGACTACAAAAACATGAAATATTACACAATATTTTTTAAATAACACATGTAATTAAATTTTTAGGGTCATAAATGGTTCCATACATCCCCTTTTCAAAAGTTTCCAATAGGCTTTATAATTTAGCAATTCATAATTTAAGACAATTATGTCAACAGATACATTAAAATAAAATTCAAGAAGAATTTCTGAGGAGCCCAACAGACAGATAACACTGACGATTAATGGGCACTTCAAGTTTCTGCACCTAATAAGTTTCAATTATAAATAAATAGCCAGTAACCACAATGGCTTCCACCAAAGGGCAGGGGCTGTGTTCTACTTCTGGACTCTCAGAACACCTCAGGAGCTCAGCAGACACACCTATGGGTGTGGGGAGGGTGGGAGGAGGGGAGAGGATAGAGCCTAAGAATGACTGTCTTCTTCAAACAAAATTCTCAACCTTTACTACTGTTACAAAATATCTGCAATGAGCTATCCTTTCAAGGTGAAACATTTGCTAAAGTTGGTGCTAAAACAATAGGATGAAGCTACTCAGGCTTGGTGTCCCCCACTCTCGGCATATTTGAATTCTGAGAATTCAAAGTCTGATTATAGTTCTCTGCTTTCCCATGTATTGCTTTGTAATTGAAAAGGTTTGGAATTGATAAGAATATGATGTGTAGTATAAGATGCTGAACAGAGGGAAAACTCAGAAGTCCAACCAAAATTAATGCTGTCCAAGAATCTGTACCAAAGAATGGTATTATCCAAAACCGTGGCCATTGTTTTCCATTTTAGGTTCTCATTATGCAAGTCTGTACATGGCAGATGTGTCTTTTCAAATATGCTTTTTTGCTGGTAATATCTGAGTTTGTTTCCTTGAATTTGCTAACCCATTAGCATATTAGGTGATGGGTAAGAAAATAGACTAGAATAAATACATATCACTAGGCACTTGATAAGGAGGAAGATCTACATGACAATTATGAAGACTTGGGAAGAACTCAATGCACAGATCTTATGGGGGAAGGATGCCGAGGATTCTGCTCTAGACCACCCCAGCCAGAGGAGAGGGACAGTGGTTTGGGGAAAAGAAGAGGAAAGAATGTCCCCAAAGGTGATGGTCAGATACTTCCCAAAGAGAGAGAATAAGAAGAGGGTGAAGCATAGAGATAGAAAAATACATTTAAGGAGATCTGGAGAACTGGCCATAGAATAATTACATTGTACCAAGCCCACCCCCCTTGGTGATTTAAGGAAGAAGACTTATCCACACCACAAGATGGCAAAGTGTTATCAGTAATTTGTTGCGAGGATAAGAAGCAGGAAAATCAAGTGCTTCCTCCTCTCTGGAAATGCACAGCTTCAAAAAATGCAGCCCGACCTTAAGTTCTAGCCCTGGGTTTCAAGCCAAAAATAAGAAACACACCATGCAGAGAACATGGGTTCTACTTAACGTTTAATCATCATGATAAGGAAAAACAGAAGAATCCCCACAATGTCTTTGCTCACTGTGAAAATGCATCATTTGAGTTTTCAAACAGTTGGTGCTTTTCTCCCAATGGCAATTGAGATCTCCAAAAGAGAGAATTTACCCAAATTATATCAGCCATGAAATTAACTAGGGTATAATGATACAGCCCTTGGAGTGAACTGGGCTGCATAAAAGGAATCGGAGTGAAGATAAGAAGAATTATAAGATAACTCAAAGCCTGGGTCCTACCCCTTTCTGCTCTCAAGTGGCCATGGTCTTGTGAAAACTAACAATCACAGTATCCTATGTGCACATAACGCTGGGTAATGCTGATGACAAAAAACTCTACAAACCATCATTTCGGAGTGTGTGCTGAATGTGTGTATGTGTGGGTATACGTGTATGAATGTTGGGGATTGGGAAGAGGTGGGAATCATGGTCCTGATCTTGAGCCTGACAAGGAATTTTCTCCACACCCTTGTATCATGAACTTCTCACTACTACCTCCAAGAAATACCCTTTCCCCCAGTCATCTTCTGTTATTAGACTCTAACTCAGTACATTAATAACTTAGTGTCATCCACGTTTAAATTCTTCACAAACACTTTCACAACGTATGCCTCATCCAAGTACCTTCTGTACATTAGCCCTCACTCAGGGAAAAGCCTTCTGAAGGCCTGCAAGTCCCTGTGCATTTCTGTCTCCTCTCTGGTCCCAATTACTGCTCTCCACACCCCAACCCCACTCTGCTCCAGCCACACTGGCCTGTGCGGTTCTTTCAACACACAGAGCTCCCCCCAGCCTCCACCCCTTGCTTGTGCTGTTCCCTCTGCCTAGAATGCTGTTCCCTCAGGTATCAGCGTGCTCACTCCCTCGCTGCCTCGGACTCTTGGCTCAAATGTCACCTGATCAGACAGGCCTTTTTTTTTTTTTTTTAACATCTTTATTGGAGTATAATTGCTTTATAAAGGTGTGTTAGTTTCTGCTGTATAACAAAGTGAATCAGCTATATGTATACATATATCCCCATATCTCCTCCCTCTTGTGTCTCCCTCCCACCCTCCCTATCCCACCCCTCTAGGTGGTCACAAAGCACCGAGCTGATCTCCCTGTGCTATGCTGCTGCTTCCCACTAGCTATCTATTTTACACACCCAACATCATTCTCAATGGTGAAAAACTGAAACCATTTCCACTAAGATCAGGAACAAGACAAGGTTGCCCACTCTCGCCACTATTATTCAATAAAGTTTTGGAAGTTTTAGCCACAGCAATCAGAGAAGAAAAATTGTATTCTCAGAGAAGAATCCAAATTGGAAAAGAAGATGTAAAACTGTCACTGTTTGCAGATGACATGATACTATACATAGAGAATCCTAAAGATGCTACCAGAAAACTACTAGAGCTAATCAATGAATGTGGTAAAGTAGCAGGATACAAAATTAATGCACAGAAATCTCTTGCATTCCTATACACTAATGATGAAAATCTGAAAGAGAAATTAAGGAAACACTTCCATTTACCATTGCAACACAAAGAATAAATACCTAGGAATAAACCTACCTAGGGAGACAAAAGACCTGTATGCAGAAAACTATAAGACACTGATGAAAGAAATTAAAGATGATACCAACAGATGGAGAGATATTCCGTGTTCTTGGATTGGAAGAATCAACATTGTGGAAATGACTATACTACCCAAAGCAATCTACAGATTCAATGCAATCCCTATCAAACTACCAAAGGCCATTTTTAACTATTTAAAAATAACAAAACTCTCACTATCCTCCTATTACCTTGTTTCACTTTATTCATAGCATTTGAGATTACCTATAGATTACATCTAGATATCTTTCTCTGTTTTTCTGTCTCTCCCCTCAACTAGAGTTTAAGCTCCATGAGGCAGAAGCTTTGTTCTGTTCAGTATTAAATTAAAAGTGCCTTAGAAGAGTCCTACTCAAATAATCATTTTAAAATTGAAATCAGATTATTTATTTAACATTTTTCTTTATTTCATATTTTTTAAGCTTAAGCTTTATCCTAAACAATATCATGAAACCAAGGGTATGATGTGCCAGGTATATTTTTTCTAAAAAGTACTAAATATAGAACTATCAGTATTAAAGGTGTTAGCCCCAAATATCCCTTCAAAGCATCTTGTTACCACTGAGGATATACATCCCCAGCTTTGAGAAATACAGTATCATCCAACGGCAACACATACCGGTGGCAACACATACTAGTGACATCCAATGGCAGTACATAAAAAGCAGCGAATTTGACATGGAAATAAAATTTGTTTATTCTTATCATGTAACTTAGTCTCACAGCATAAAACAGTAAAACTGGAGTCATGAGGCCTGGCTCCCAGCTCTATATCTGCCACAAACCAGTTGTGTAACCTTAGGCAAGTCACTTAAGCTCTCTGGGCCCCAATGTCCTCATCTCTGTAATAAGGACTTGGGATGATTCCTAAACTCACTGGCAGCTCTCACTGTCTTTGATTCTACCAACAACCACAAAGTTGCAGGAAAGAATCCTAAAGCAATTAGGTTTATTATACCTACTTAATGTTTAATCATCATGAAAAGGAAAAATAGAAGAATTCCCACAAAGCTCGATGACTTTGAGAAGCACAAAGTAAATATTTTATAAAATAAAATAATATTTTGGATACAGTAATACTGTGGCCATAAATCTTTTCTGTAAACCCATGACCCTCCCTAGTGTAGGCAGCTGGATACCAAACCTCCATGGCCTCAAGAAAGTGTTATTCAGGATCCAGGCAGAGCTAAAATTAAGAAGTGGAAATTCTCGGTCAAGACCAGGATGCTCTTTTTTTGTTTTTTCTTTTTTTCTTAAGCAAAAGCTAGTATGTAGAAGGAATGATTGAATTAGAAAAACACCCCTCTGCAACCCTCAGAAATAAAATAATTTTTTCAAGAAAGGATCAGAACTGGGTACTAAGCCCATTATGTGCAAGTTTTGGGGAATGAAGATATCTGCTAGATGTCAAATTATCATTCTACAAATTACCTACCAACTGAAAAGGGAAACTTGTATTTACAAAGAAAGGTCACTATTGACGTTTTTGGTGGCCACCATTTTTAAAAGTGGTCAAACTTACAGTAACAGTGTATCAAGGTGACATGCGTTTCTAACTGTGGTACACTGTGAAGCGCTCAGCACCTCTGTTATAGTCTTCTTCCCAATAACATTTCACTGGCATCTAATCAAGCCTTTAGAAGTAAGTTCCAGTTCACAGGAAATATGGGAATAAATGACAAGTTCAAGAATCCCACGAGGAAACTATCGAACACCACCAGAATGAAGGACATTCTACAGAACAACTGATGGGTCTCTTCAAAAAGTCAATGTCCAGAGGGGGAGAAAATGGAGATAGCAATCCAGACTGAAAAAGGCCAAGGAAAGACAATGAGCAAATGCAGTGTGGTGAACTTTGAGTAGATCTTGGTTTGAAATATAAATAGCTATTAAAGGCAAGTTGAACAACTGGGGAAATTTGAAGCTGGACTAAGTATTATCTGCTATTACAGAGTTGTTTTAACTTTCTCGGGTACAGTGATAATGGTGTTGGCGTTGTGCTTTTAGGAGAAATGTGCCAGAGAGTTTAGGAGTGAAGTGACATGATATGGGCAACTCATAATCAGACAGCAAAATGTTAAACAGAGGTTGAATGCAGGTATTGAGTATACAGATGGAATAGTCTTTCAACTTTCCTTCATGTTGAAAATTTCATAATAAGAAGTTGGAGAAAAAACACAAGATTTACGTGTATGAAAAAATTATTTGGAAGAAGAAATCAAGAAAAACTGCTTGTCATATTCCTTCTGTCCCCATGGGAAGCAGGAAGAGGCAGAGGGGAGATAAATAAGTTAGAGACAGGAAGGAGGAAGTGTGTAACCTGCCCCCTAGTGAAATATGGGGGCTGGGGAACTGGAGGACCTCCAGTCAAGTTTGGAGATTCAAGAAAAGAGGAACCCCTTTTGGTGGGGTTGGACCTGAAAAGGTGGCCAAGAGGACAATCTCAAGCCTATAATGGCAGAAATGGGAGACTATTTCTGGTCTCTCTCTCCAGAGAGAGCCCGTGCCAGTCTTCCAGCATTTACTGTGTCCCCAAAGCTTCATTGACACCCTTACAGAGAGGTGTGTGAAAGTGGCAGACCCTGGATAGGAACACAGGATGTACAGCTGAGAACTACACCAACTGGTAGCCGAGGACAAGTGGGACAACACAGTGGCCACCAACATGGAGAAATGACCACCAGTGGCCACAGAATGTCCTCTCCCATGCAGTGGCACTGCAGCATCCCCCCCCACACTCCACCTGAGGAAATGAAGATGAGAGTGAGAGAACCGGACCTGATGGGACAAACATGAAACGTTCTGTGATTGCCCATAATTTTTAAGATTACACAGAATGGTAGGAGGTTAGATTTCCACTACATAGTGCAAAAAGGGCAAAAAATAGACATTTAATTCACATATAGAAAAATAAAGTCACATATCTTACAGTCTGTGTCTGAGATAAGTGCCTGCCCCATTCTCCATCTTATCCTAGACATTTTAATATTCCTTCACCCACTGTCATAGCATCACAGGAGGACCAAGATATAGTGTGAGGGATACATTATGCATATAAATATACATCTGAAATGACCTTGCACACTCATAGCTACATGGGCTATAACACAGAAATTATTTACGGCCTATGGAATGTGTGTGGCTTTTAAATATGAATAAATAAAAATTTATCCAACTAAAATAAAAAAGCCATGCTGTGAAGTCTGACTCAAAAGAGTTGGGAAGCAGATCAGCTGTTGATCTGCTTCTTGAAAAACCCACACCATTCCAGGAAAAGAGAGCTAAGCAGGGCTGCCTCTCTTTTCTGGAGCTGGGATGTCAAAGGTACCCCTGCCAGGGTATATGCTACATGCAAATTAATAGTAAACAGAATGATTGGGAATGTAACTAAATCAGAAATATCTTCTGTTTATAACTGAGAGGCAATATTTTCTTAAGATGACCATAAGTTTGAAAACATATCCAGGATTGTTTAGCATTGACCATATAGACACAATATTTCAAATGTTAATAATAGATTGTGGTTTCACAGTGAAGAAAAAAAAGACTGTATCATTACACGCCATAATAATAAAGGACATCATCAGAAATGCATGGCAGACTCTTTTAGTGAGTGTGTCATTGTTTTGAATGGCTATGTAACAGGATGGTAGATATTAAAGCTGGAGGAGACCCTCAGATGCCTCTTGGTCCCGTACTGCTAATTCTGGTCTTTACACAATTTTCTTTTACAGATGATCCAGGAAGTAAGTGCAGGAAAATCTCGGTTGACTCTACTCAAGTCTTGCCGGAACTACTAAAGATGACAACCGTGATTGTAAATAGGAATACCACCTCATTCCCAACATTCTCCCTTCCCACTCCACTCCCACCCTGAACTTGAATCCCCTTCCTTCCTTCCACTGACACAGCTAGGGCTGAGATGACACCTCTGCCTTCAACTCAGGATATTAATCTCTTATTGAAGACTTGGTGAGTTAGAATGGACCACACTCTCTCTCTCTCATTCTCTCTCTCTCTCTCATTCTGTCTGTTCTCAGACCACTAAATCTCCTGGGTGATCACAGAAGAAGCCAATGTAATTCTATTTGTGTTGGTGTCTTGATAAAAACAAAGATCTTCCACCACCACTTGCCTGCCAAAAGCCTTGGCTTCTCTGGAAATGCAGCATCTTGGTCTGTGATTATAATAACACAAGTGACAATCAATTGCATAAGGAAGAATTTATTTTCTCCAGAACCCTCTTTTCATCTTTTTCTTTTTGGAAGTTTTTAACTTTTTATTTTATATACAAAGAGCTAACATTGTTTCTGTGTAAGGTGGATGTCCTGGATGACCCATTCAAGGAAGCTGTAAATACAGTAAGTCCCCTACACACAAACCTTCAAGTTGAGAACTTTCAAAGATGTGAACATGCATTCCATCAACATCAGTCATGAGTAAAACTGCAGCTTGGCCTCTGTCTCCTATTGCTAACGATCCTTCAGCTCTACCATCTCCCACCTCCTCTCCCTCCTCCAATCAGTAACTCTTCTTGCCTGTTCACTCGATTCCAGCCCCTGTATGCCAGCTGTTGTACTGTACTTTTCAGTTACTGTACGATTAAAAATGTTTCCTTTATTTTTTGTTTGTTTGTTTTGTATGTATTATTTGTGCGAAAAGTATTATAAACCTATTACAGTACAGTACTATATAGCTAATTGTGTTTGTTGGGTACCTAGGTTAACTTTGTTGGACTTACGAACAAATTGGACTTATGAACGTGCTCTTGGAATGGAACTCATTCGTATGCAGGGGACTTACTGTATATCAAAAATTAAAGCCTATTTTTGTTAAATTATTTTAGCAGTTGCAATCCCCCCTTGCAAAAAGGAAGCACATCAGAACAGGAGGCTCCATGAGCTCATGTTTCTAGACTTAAGCTGATGTTATTGAGGGAAGAGGGGCTCTCTTCCCCATCCCACCCCTGCCTGCTCTTTCTGCCCCTTGCCTACAAAAGTCTACATACCAAATCAATCAACAGGTAAAACAGAGTTTTCATAAACCCCAAAACAATTCAAACAGATGAATTGTTCAAAGGACAATAAAGTTAAGAATTTGCAATTATTCGTACACAGTATCTTTAAGGACTCAAAGGCTTAAAATAAGCATATGATTCAGCAACTTTAAATTCATAATACATACCCATAAAATATAGACACATTAAAATTACAATTTTTTTCTATAAATTCAACTAATAAACCTTAAATATACACTGTATGCATTTGGGACATTTTTCTGCAATTCTGAATCAGTATAAATTCAGACAGGACTCTCCCCATACTCTTTTCCTTAGTGATATGTTACTAAAACATAAATCTGAACAATAACTGCGTCAGAGAATTAATTCAATGAGCCAGGCATGAAACTAAGCACTGATTTAATTCTTATAATCACTTAAGAGATGGGTATTATTCCCTCTACCAGAGAGGAACCTACGATTTACAGAGTTTAAAATTTTGCCTAAAATTATGGTTAGCAGGTGGGAGACACGAGATTTGACCCAAACTTGTCTGATTCATAAGTCTCCAATATTACATTTCTATACACTCCTAGGTTTGAAGACTTAAGAGTTAACAACTTACAAACATGAAGGACGTGCAGTATTCAAACAGGCTGTCTTCTGAATTAACACGTGACAGTTCCGCTGATTTAGAGCTAAATTTATTCCCCAAGTCATTCAGTATTCTTGCCCAAAATAAAGTAGGATAAAGTCAGAGCATATGTTAGAATTTAAGCCAAGTTATTATCTGTCTTCTTCACAAATTCTGAAAAGCTGGTCCACCAAAATCAGATGCTAGGAATGAGGAGGAAGAAAACCAAAATAGGGAGGGAAGAATGTAAAATTAGGCTGCACAGAGATGTGGAAAGACAAAATGGCAGGGAAAAAAATGAAAGGTAAAAAAAGAGGAATGAAGGGTGAAAAGAAGAAGAAAAGTAGCAGACTTTACAGTTTGGGAAGTCTTTTTTAAAGTGCGTGATGATCTGTGTAAGGAGGTCAAAGTGAGTTCACCACAGGATTTATGGAGGACCAAAGAGGGGGTAGCAAGTTCCGACTTTTAAGTACAAAATCTAACTTCTTAAGGGAACCTTTACCTTTTTGTGAAACTAGTAGCGTGGGAAGTCCCTAAACAATACAGCTGCACTTTCTACATTACAGGCAAATCTGGGTTCTCCCATGAATCACACTGGGCTTATGGGATACCCATGTAAGAGAGGGAATTTTAAAAGTTCGAGGTCAATGTACTCCAAATGGGAAAAACGCTGCTGCTTCTGCTTCCTGTTTTGCCTGATCGAGCCAGTTCCTGAAAGTTCTGGGCCCATTTTCAATATGCTGCAAAGAATATGCATGTTCTGCCCTCATATAGGCATAACCCAAATGGTGACCCTACAAGAAGAGACTTCAGAAAGTAGACCTTCACCTCACGAATATAAGGGTAAAGGTTTATATAACATCTCCAAAGGACAAGAAAAGCACACTTGGGTTAACTCTTCTTTTGATTAATTTCCACTTTGTCAAATTACTCAATAACTCTTTCAATTGAATGTCTTTTATGAAATTTCCAAGGATTTGATTGTTATTGACAAATTTTGTTCTCTATTAAGAGAATGCTAAAATATACTGAAGCCGGGGAGGGCAGTTAAAAAAAACAAAAAAAAAACCCTATATTCTCTGATACTCTTTTGTGAGAATAAAATAAGAGAACCAACAAAGCCTATTACTTACTTTAAAAGAAAAGTTAATCACTAAACTCTTCAAAATTTCTTTTTATTAATGACCTTCTGATTCCAGAAAGTTAAAATAGTACTGTTGGTCTCTCTGAAAATGTCACGCAAATAGCTTTATTACATATATCTCTGAAAGAGACAGAGTATTTCACATCAAGTTAAAAATAAAAAAGAATTTCAAAGAGATTAAAGAGCACATAAAAAAAAAAACACATACAAAGTAAAGCCAGTGAAAAAAATATTAAAATGTATGTTTACAACCTCAGGGAGGGGAAGAATTCCTCAGCAAAATGCAAAACTTAGACAGAAAAGATGGACAGATTTGCTTCTATAAAAAAAGTAAATCTTCCTGTTTGCCAAAAGACACTATTTTAAAAAGTCAAAAGATTAGAAGAAAATATGAGCAATGTATATAACCAATAAAAGATTAGTACATATAATTTATAAGGTAAGTCAACAAATAAAAATAAACATTTCTTTCTATTCTTCACATGATAAAAATGCTTAACCTTATTAGTAATCAGAATAACACTGTAAGTGAATTGGCAAGAATAAAAAAGTTTGATAATATCTGATATGGGTGAAAGCATAAACAAAACGATGCCCTCATCTACTGTTGGTGGGAGTGTAAATTGATAAAGCATTCCTGCAAGGTAATCTATCAACATTTAAAATCAACATTTAAAATATACAAACCTTTTCTCTCAGCAATCCATTTCCAAATATCTGTCTTTATAAGTAAGGTATTATTTATAATACTTTTCTAAAAACTTGGTAAAAGTGTAAATTTTTTTACATTTCCCAATTCATTAATAATATAATAGTAATAATAAAATTACAGTAAGTATTTGTATAGTAATTACTAAATGCCAGTAACTTTCCAAAGTGCTTCACATACATGAACTCCGTTTATCTTACAACAAGCTTCTAAGGTGGGTACAGTTATTGCCCCATTACAGATGGAAATACTGGGGCAAGAGAGGATGAGAAATTTGCTCAGTCACATACTTGTAATGGGCGGAGCCAGGATTCAGACCGAGGTAACCTGACACCAGAGTACTCAGAAATACTATGGAAGAGAATTCAGAAAAGAATTGATTCAGAAAGATCTACAAGGCAAACAGTTACCTTTAAAAAGATGCAGAACAAATTGGTATTATAATGTCTTTATGCAAACAAAAATGAATATATTTGATTATCTACATAGTGAATGAAGCTATATATCTTATTATTGACATAATATATGCACTGAGGATGGTTAAAGAAGGTTATCCCTAGGAGTGGAAATGGTAGTGGGAAAGGAAGATGAATTTTCCCTTTTAGCTCTATGTATTTCTAAAGTGCTTGAAATTTTGAAAAACAAGAACGCATTCATGTGTTACTGTTATAATACTTAAATGTTATTTGTCTTTTAAAAAAAATGGTGGGGGGGAAGGATCATATGGAAAACAGTCTGTCCTTACAGAAGTTTCTATAACTGTGTTTCTGGCTTTCAGTCACATTTTTCCCTCTTTCAAAAGTTGATCCAAATATCTGCTAAAGTCAACCTCCTAAATTTTCCAGAATTGTTTTCAGCTCATATAAAAGGCTTTAACCTTCAACCTCTTTAGCTTTGGCCGCACTATGTTTATGACTATTTTTAAAGAACCAAATTTTTGGTTGCTGTTGAAAGACATTTAGAAGATCATTTATATAAGAGGAGAAACTTAAACTGGGGACGTTGAATCTGGAGTTAAAACCTGGCTCTGTGTTCTCAGGCAGTGAAGTTTTTCGGTCAATTTTGAGTTGGAAATGCCTACTGCTCAATTAGCAGGAATGAAGACATACGAGAGGTTTATGTCAAGGACAGGCGGCTGCAGAGGAAATCTGCAGGCCATCAAACCTGAATAAGAGAAAAGCCTTCCTATTCCAGTTCCTCCTGCGGGACCTCATCAGGTCACTTTTATATTTACTCCAGAAGGACAAAGGATGCATTGGGACTTAGAGAATAAATATCGTATGTGGACTTCCATCAGGAAACGCAAGTAACAGAAAGCTGATGGTCACAGCTATTCTTCACCAGCGTGATGACTGCCAATCCCCCTCCGCCCTTTTGATTCCCTTATTTTTGTTTTCCAACCCTGTTCACTATCAATGCCGTCAGGCGGGGCTCCCAATGTGGAGCATTCTCAGAAGACTTGGCAGCCCTTGTGCCCCTAGATGCTTCCACTTCCCCTTTATGTGCACTTCTACATTTTCAACGAAGAAAGGGAGCCAGGAAGCAATGTGAGAACTAAACACAAGACTTGGTTACAACAAAAATGCGAGCATTCAAAGGTCTGGTTGCCTGTTCCTTTGGCAATAGAGCTGCTCTGGAAAGGTCCTTGAGCCCTACTTCAGTGAAAATTAAAATAAATCACAGGCATTCTTCAAAGAAAAGGGATAAAATTATACATTTACCTACAGGGTATCGATACAGGCATAGATTTAGATAGATGTGTTATATAGTTCATGCACCCGTACTAAACATGCATATGAATAATCCCTATACAGATGGCCAAGCACTAACAGAGGAGCTCTGTTCAGGACTCTGCAATTATGATAACTAGATATTCAACCAAAAGCCAAAAGGATGGTGTTAAGGCACAGAAATGAGCATGGAGAAATGGAATAGGATAAATTCTACCTCTTGACATCTTTATTGAAACAGGGCTGGTAGTCTATTGGACACTCGCAACAAGAGGCTTAAAACATATCAAACGATAATGAAACATAATTTCTAGGTTAACACCAAGATGAGAGCCACCACCTGCCACTTCTGCCACAGCCTCAAAGCTGGACAAAGACACATATTACGAGGCCACACATTTGGAGGGAGAGAGGCAGAAACTGAAGAGGCTCACGTGCAAAATGGAAAGCCAGAATGAATCCTCCAAACTTCAACAACAATAACAGTGTAAAACAGTGTGTGAAAACCCACATATCCTAAGACAAAACCTGGACAAAATGACTCCCTGTCTATGACCATTACTTATCTGGGATAATTTCTTTTAAGTTTAGAAGCTTAGAAAAGCTCCAATATCTCTCTTTAACCATTCATATACAAGCTGCCCTCCAAATATTAACTGTTTTCCAATTAACAAACTAAAGTGGATGGAATTGAAAACTCTCCATGATCATTCATTCCATCAATTAATATTTATCAACTGCCAACTTTGGCCTTGGCACTGGGTAAGTAATGATGAACAAGACCAATATGAACTCTGGAGCTCACAGTCTGGCCTCTATGTTCTAGATTGCACCATCAGGATTTGGTTATAGTGAACTGACAGAACAGATGAAAAAAAACCCTTTGGGGCTTCCCTGGTGGTGCAGTGGTTGAGAATCTGCCTGCCAATGCAGGGGACACGGGTTCGAGCCCTGGTCTGGGAAGATCCCACATGCCGCGGAGCAACTAGGCCCGTGAGCCACAATTACTGAGCCTGCGCGTCTGGAGCCTGTGCTCTGCAACAAGAGAGGCCGCGATAGTGAGAGGCCCGCACACCGCGATGAAGAGTGGCCCCCGCTTGCCGCAACTAGAGAAAGCCCTCGCGCAGAGGCGAAGACCCAACACAGCCAAAAATAAATAAATAAATAAATAAATAAATAAATAAATAAATAAATAAACAAACCCAAAGTTAAAAAAAAAAAAAAAAAAAAACCCTATGAAGCTTACAGTCACATAGACCCATCTCCAAAGAACATAGCACAGCTCACTGTTGTATTCTAAGATCTAGGTTTAACTCCCTGATTTGGAATTTAGGGATCACCTTCCCATGGAAAGCAATGCCCTCAATGATGTTTGGGTTCTAGGGTTGATCCATAAATCTTGAGTTGCCCTGCACGCAGCTGCAGTGTGATTTTAAGAGATTTCTGGTTTGTGTTACCCTGGGAATCAGTTGAATCAATAGTATTAAACTGTAATTTATAATCCCAATGCTGCTACCATGGATTGAAACAGTGGAGGCTGAAGTGTGCAACGCTGGGGATGCAAAAAGCTGGAAACACCTATGAGTGGGCTGGCTGCCGTCCCTCAGTCTCAATCTGTCCCCCGGACAAGGGAATATGCATGGCGGTAGAATCTCCCCAAAGGTGCTTAGGAGGGCAAGAATTACATTTGGAATAGCTCATTTGCACGTCAGCCATTGGCCTCTTACACAGAACCAAGGCACTGGTTCTGGCCAAGACTATGCACATTTCATACCGTTGTTACTCAGAAATCACAAGTGACATGTTTTCTGGTTATTTCAGGAAGTATAATAGTGTTTTTACACATTCTCCCCTTTTTAAGGTGTATGTTTTTTCAACAGCTCTAATAGCATTTAAAGTACATTAAGTTACATTAATTTGTTGATTGAAGCATAGTAGATATTTCAAGTGTACAGCAAAGTGATTCAGTTTTACATCTATATATGTGTGTGTGTGTATATATATACACACACAAGAATATATATATATATATATATATATATATATATATATATATATATATATATATCTTTTTCAGATTCTTTTCCATTATAGGTTATTACAAGATACTGAATATAGTCCCCTATGCTACACAAGAGGTCCTTTTAACTTACATTGTTAAACACCACTTTTTAGGCAGTTTCATTGCATGAGCCTCATCTTCTCTTCTAGATCCCCCAAGTTACAACTCAGCATTTGACCAGTAAAACAAGAACCTCAACTCAGGCCCATTTTGTCCAAACCATGGCACAGTTAGACGTGTAGCTAAAAATAGAGAAAAAAAGCTACTCTAAACAAGAACCTGAGTCTCTGAGACAAAATTTTAAAAACAATTTTATTTCTGTCTAAAAATAAGGGAGTAAAACATATGCTCTAGTAGTTACTGCCTGAAGAAAGCCATTTACTGGATCTGTGACAAGGTTAAGTAAAACCTTTCTTACCAATCATTAACGATACCCTTAGGTTATACCCGGAAAATGTAGGTGCTTCAGCAGTGGTCACCCCAAATTATCCAAATAAAATACTTTGTCAGTCTTAGTGACAGAGTCAGTATATGAAATACAATCTTCTCTGAAACAAAACGTCTGCCTTTTCTTCTCCTCCATCACTGCACTACAGAGAGTGAGTTCACATTTACAGATCATTCTTCTGTTGTTTTCTTAACACAAAGTGGGGGTGGGGAGTGACTCCCAAATATTGCTCCTAGGGTTCCCAAAGCCTTTCTGAGCTCCCAGTAGGACCTGAACATACCCTTTCTCTGAAGAGCCACAAGACAAAAGTTTCCAAGTCAACCCTCAAGACAGGAAAGTGACAGAGCTAGAATCTGGCTCTGTCCAGTAAACACCCTGCTTGGGGACATCCAGCCCAAGTGCCTCTAAGGAAAGAAAGTATCTGATGAGGATGAGGAGAACAAAATCCCATGGGAGGTGGCTAGCACACAGAGAGGAGCAGCCTACGCCAGACCTGGGCACCAGCCGAACACGGGGACCCAGAAAGGTCTTCGAAGCCATGGGTGGGTTTGGTTTGCAGTGCCTCTCCCACATCTTGTCACGCTTGGAAAGAGACCTGGGAACCCATGTTTATCCCACAGAAAGGTGATTCTCTGAGAATGCTTGGGAAAAAGCAGCATCCCTTGGAAACCATCAGAAATGCCCATTTCCAGGCCCACCACAGACCTATTAAATCAGAAACTCTCAGGGTAGCCCAGAAATCTGTGTTTTCACAAGCTCTCTAGGAGTTTCTGAGGCAAAGTCAAGTTTGCAAACCGCCACCATAGGATTAATTAAAATCACTATAGTACAGTCCCTCTCCCAAACCTTATTCATAATTGGAGAATGAGAGGTCTTTCCTCCTTCAAAAGAAATGTCAAGGATCAACAGGCCAAAGGGGGAGTCAGGAGGAGGTTTAGGTGTTTTTTTAAGGCCTAATTTACCACTGCTCCTCCTCATTCATTTCAGGTTTGGGAATCTTGGTCATGGGCACCAACAAAGGCTGAGGAAAAAGCATCAGAAATGGATCTGGGCTTCCCTGGTGGCGCAGTGGTTGAGAGTCTGCCTGCCAATGCAGGGGACATGGGTTCGAGCCCTGGTCTGGGAGGATCCCACATGCCGCGGAGCAACTAGCCCCGTGAGCCACGGCTGCTGAGCCTGTGCGTCTGGAGCCTGTGCTCTGCAATAAGAGAGGCCGCGATAGTGAGAGGCCCGTGCACCGCGATGAAGAGTGGCCCCCACTTGCCGCAACTAGAGAAAGCCCTTGCGCAGAGACAAGGACCCAACACAGTCAAAAATAAATAAATTAATTAATTAATTAAAAAAAAAAAAGAAATGGATCTGATTCACCCCAGAGCCCGGCATACATTGGACAACTTATTGCTACTTAAACATCACTTTCAAGTAAGCAAATGACATTAATAGTAATTGTAATGAACCATACAGATCAAGAAAGCCCACCTGACTGTCTCCCCAACACAATTAAGAAAGACACCACTAAACCTTCCTCACAGATTTCCCAAGCGAGTGGCTATTTGTAAGAGACCACGCAGAATTCAACGATAACATATGAGTCAATACATACGCTTAAATTTCAGAGCAAATGCTTTTTAAACACTGAAACTCTTGGCTACTTATATCACAAGAACATTTAAATATGTTTCCCCCATCCCCCAAAATGAATTTTCAATCCTCTAAAAGAGACCAATGGTCTATTGCGGGGCAACAGAGACCCTAATTTTTAATCGAGCACTAGGAACTTTTCCACTAAAATAAGAAGCCACTCATTCACAAAGCATCAATGTACCTCCAATGGCTGTTCTTATTTTGCTTCCCAACACTTTAAATTTCAAAAGGTGAGAATCTGAAAAAGCAGCAGCAACACAAAAAGCACACCATGGAAATTCTAGAAGTCAAATGTACAACAGAAAGGACCTTTCTACACAAAATACATGCGTCCATAACTAGCCTACTGCCACCCAGCCTGGCCTGCCTTTCTGAAACAAAAGTAAAACTCGGGTACTATTTTTTTATACCATTATTAGGCACTTAAAACTCAAGAAACCAGTTCTGTGTCTTCTGGGACAGCTGTCCTCATTGGAAAGTGAGTAGTGTTGAATAATCAACATGATTTTGTTCTGTCTTGATTTGTAGTATCATAGCCTTATTGCTATTTTTTCAGCCTTCACCCCTAGTCATCGTAAATCTAGCTGCTTCCTTCTTTAGTGGTAATTAGCATTAGTCACAAGCCAAAAATGATTCCACATAAGAAGTAAAATAAACACAACCCTTCTTACCTTTCATGCCAAACTTGGAGTGTCTTGCCAACTTCAGCAGAAACAGCATTACCAGCAGACAAAATCCTACTACAGATGCAATTACCACCACAGCATAGACCTAGAGAAAGGAAGGGAGGGCAGTTATGATCTTGATAATTAGTTTCTTATATCCAGGTGATGCTGATTTTGATGGAGATGTTTAATATTTATTGAATACTTACTACCTGCTTTCCTAAGAACTTTATGGATATCAATTAATCTTTAACAACCCTAGGAAGATTTATGCAGGTCCTATTATTATCCCTACTCTACAAATGAGAAAAGGTAAGTTAAAGCTTATAAAAATAGGGATCCAATTGATATTATACAGATTAACATATACTAATACATCCTATCTTATTATATAATATATAGATAATAGGTATTTTATCTCTCCCCATCTATCTATCTACCTATGTACCTACCTACCTACCTATCTGGAGAGAGAAGTGAGAGAGAGAGTATATAAAACATGAATGACAAAACACTAATAATTTTTGAAGCTGCTGAAAGATACAAGGGGGTTCATCTCATGATTTTCTCTACCACTGTACATGTTTGAAAACCGTCCATGATAAAAAAAATTTTTTTAAGTTGGCTATTGTTGCTCTTAGAAGTCAGGGTGCCCTAGAGCAGTGAGTAGGTCTGGAAGGGAGCAGGAAGGCACTTGTGGGTGAGCGCAGCCTGTGAAAGCTCATGAGGTTGTAGACTTATGACATGTGAATTTTTCTGTATGTATGAGAAAGATCAATACAAAGTTGTTTTTTTAACTTAAAGGTGTAGCTGCAAGTTGTGAATCATACAAGTAGAGAGAGTAGATGCAGATCGTTGTGAATCCTGTCACAGCCCCAAGCTGGGGATCACAGAGGCACAAGTGCATAATGCTAAGTACACACTAACAATTTAGAAACAGTGATCGACACAGGACTATGTATCATCTTCCATTTTTGCTGTTTACCCCAAAGTCCCACTTCCAAAATAAATTTGTTTCTATAAACCAGGAGTTGGCAAACTTTTCCTGTAAAGGGTCATATAGTAAATATTTTAGGCTCTGGGGGCCTACAGTCTGTGTTGCAACTAGTCAACTCCCCTGCTGTAGTGTGAAAACAGCCACAGACAATATGCAAACAAATGGGCGTGTCTGTATTCCAATAAAACTCTATTTACCACAACAGATGGATAGCTGGATTTGGATATAGTTTGCCTAAACTGTCCTAGATGTCCATACTGACTTAAATGTCTAAGTTTCATTTAATCCACGTAACAGTCCATACGACATATTATTATTGTCCTCATCTGTGGTAATCATTAGTGTTGTTTCCCAAACATTTCTGTTTTCCTCTATGTTTCTCTTTGTAGGATTCACTTCCTGGTTCCTTGTGGTGAGATGGGTTCACGTGACTAGTTCTGGCCAATGAGTTGAGACTTGTATCACTGCCAGGAGGAGGATTTCACTGCTTACTGCAAGATCTTAGACTAAAGCAGTGGTTCTCAACCAAGGATAATGTTGCACCCAGGGGACATTTGGCAATTTGGAGTTGTCACAACTGGGAGAAAGGTGCTAATAGCATCTAGTGGGTTGACGCCAGGGATTCTGCTAAACATCCTGCAGTGCCCAGGACAGCCCCCCACAAAAAAATTATTCATCAATAATAATAGTGCCAAGGGTAGTGCTCTCTTTCTCTGTGCCATAATAAATGCTAACTTTTCAAAAGGCGTCTGCTTTGTCAGCCTCATCTTGGAATGAGGATGAGGCTGATAGAGCTCCCAGCCAATACACGTAATGAAGCAAGAAATAAACGTTTGTTGTTTTAAGCCACTGAAATTTGGGGGTTTTTGTTACTGCAGCAGCATAGCTTATCCTGACTGATATACCCAGCTTATAGTGAGAGGCAGTGTCAAGTGGAGATTAAGAATATGGATTGTTCCTGAGTTTGAAATTTAGATTTACCACTTATTAACTACATGGTTTCCAAATTACTTAACCTCTCAGCATCTCATAATCTTCATGTATAAAATAGAAAATATAATAACGTTACCTTGCAGGTTGTTATAAATCCTCAATTAGTCAATGCAGATAATGGTCTTGACACAGTGCTTACTATAATAAGTAATTAATTATGTTGGCTATGATGATGATGATAAAACTGAGATTTATAAAATAAATAAATAAATAAGCAGCCCAAGATCATACCTCTCAAACTTGGGATTGGAATCAAAGTCTGCCCAAGTATAAAATCTGTGATTTATGTGTGATTTACCCACTACATTGCCTCTCCAAAGCATGTGGCTGAGAGTGAAGGCAGGATAATGAAAACATATGGCTAATCCCTCCACAGCACCTTCAGATGGGGTCAGATGGGGACAGCATTAAATAAGCTACAAAGCACAGAAAAGAACACATGCCAAACAGTTGGCTAGGATGGAGCAAAGGTGTAATCATTCTCTCCTCTGGTGCTTCAGCTGTGAGTGGCTGTCCCACAGAATGCTTCTGCAGATGTCTGAGTACAAACTTAACTCTGTCTCTGTGGCCTATATATAAATAGAATGGTAGTGATTCCTAAAAGGCTAGTTATAAATCAACTTGTTCTAACCAAGATCATTTCCCTCAAACTTACCTAATGATTTCAGATGTTTATTTCTCAATCTTTATTTCTAACTAACATTTGCATGGGAAAGAGATCATAATATTTTAGCTATAAGTTTCTCTACCCTATTATTAAATCCCAAAATTCTACAGATGAAAGAAGAATTCATTAATAAACAAGTTCGAATACTATTTTATAGATAAGGATCCTGGGACAGAGAGACATTTGGAGGACTTGCCCTGAGTCCCAGGATCACTCTGCAGAACCACAGTACAGTCTTAACCACTTTGGAAAGTACTCAACTGGCATTCCAGAGATCTATGTCGTAATGAACCCAGGATACCTTGCCTTTACCAGCTGTGAGACCTCACATGTGCTTCACTTCTCCCAGCCTCTGTTTCCTCATTTGTACATGGGGATAATAATACCTGCCCTGCATTATCTATTTCATTAAAGAATATTTAAGTCCTCTTAGAAAATGGAAAGGTGTTCTTCTCCAGAAAAGCAGCTAAAGATCTGCTAACAAATATTTAAACCTATTGAAGCAGTTCTAAATGTGAAGAATCCTTTAATAAACAAAGACTCCTGTGACAATGAGAATAATAATTTCCTCAAAAACAAATTATTTGATAAATACAGAATTTCATGTACTCTGTGCATGTGTGTTGGGGTGGGGGTGGTCTTCACATGGGAGAAAAGCGGGAGTGAGTTTGTTTGTTTGTTTGTTTGGTTGTTTGGTTAGTTGTTTTTTATCTGAGGCTACCTCTCAGCATAGAACAAAGAGCTGCTCTCCTCTGAAAATCCAGCAGGGTTCATGAGGAGCATCTGTTAGACCAGAAAGGTGAATGCTTAAGGCTGTCTTGCAAATGCTCTGAAAACACCTTTGAATTTTGTATCAGCTCCCTGACTCTGAAACTCTTTCTCTAATCTAATGATCTTCCCTGTGATCAGGGACTGTTATGTATCAAATATTTGATCCACACATAATTTTAAAATTTTCTTTAAATTCTACAAAACATTGCCTTGCATGTCTCATGCAGATTTCTAAGGGCCACAGGTGGAGTCAAAACATACAGACTTTCAATGAAGATTATTTTCACTGATCTTGCCTTCCAATGACCCTCCTATAGGTAGTTCAAACATCGAGATATGCCAATTGGGGGCTTAAATTTATCATTTGGATCCAAAAGAGAAAACTGAAGTTGGTATATAATTTTTAGTAATTGGAATACATACACATCTGTGGGCTTAACACATGTTCCTTGGATTCCTTACATATGCAAACAACATTCTCAAACCAAGAAACATTAAGTGGTTTGGTATGAGAGTAAAAACTGAAATGAATGCATAAGGCAGGAATTAGAAAACATTCTTCAGTTGATTTAACACAGCAGTTTTCCTTGTTATTTCAATGCAATGCACATAGTCATCTGTGGAAATGTGTGTGTGTGTGTGTGTGTGTGTGTGTGTGTGTGTGTGTGTGTGTGGTGTGTCTCCAAATACTGGATGTGCATATTTTGAGTTGCAGTTAAGTTGTATCTATTTATGAGCCTCCTGGTCCCACTTCATGGCCCTGGTTTAAATATCCATCACATCTCTTTATCATTGCACCAGACACCTAAATCATCATCACCCCACTTCTAATCCCTCTCTTCTGCAACCCATTCTATAGTGTTCATCATTAGTCTAATCACCTCCTAGGTGCCAGGCACTATTCTAAGGACTAGGGATACAGCCATGAAAAACACTGACCGGGTTGCCTATACTAAGAATCTTACTAAAGAATCAGGGAAGGGAAAAAGATATTAAACATGTAAACAAATAAATAATCAAGGTAATTACACACAATAATAACTGCTCAGAAGAAAATGAAACAGGGTAATGGCTGCTGCTGGCCACTCTAGCTAAAGCTATGTGATGACCATTGGGAAGTGCATACCTTCTAGAGAGAACGGTAAATGTGAAGGCTGTGAGACAAGAGTAAGCCTGGAGCATGCAAGAGAGTATTTTAAAAAGATAGTTGGTAAACAGTGAAGAGAGTATGGAGATGAAGTCAGAGAGACAGACAAGGTCAAGATATGTAGGGCCCTGTTAACCACCATGAGGAGTTGGTTTCTATAACAAAAGTTTTATTACAATGCATTGGGAAGACTCTGAGAATGATAATAAAAGAGTGATCACTCAAGGGAGAAGGCTCAAGGGTAGTGTAAGAAGATCCTAAACTCATCTCCTACCATGGACACAGCAAATCTTTCAACTAAAGATGAAATAATTCCCTCAGAAAGGGACCGGAAAACTACATGAACAAAGCCTCCACTTGTGCCATCACAAGTATAAAACGTGGGAATAGGGAGTAAAAAAGATAAAGCTTTGGAATGTGTTCAAATTTAAATTGTTACCAACTTAAAATAGGCTACTACTTACATAGAATGTTATATGTGAACCTCATAATAACCACAAAGGAAAAACTTATAGTAAATACAGGAAAAAAATGATAAGGGAATCTAAACATAACACTAAAGGAAACCACCAAAACACAAGGTAAGAGAGAAAGAGAATAAGAAAGGAACTACAAAGACAGCCATAAAACAACTAACAAAATGACAGCAATACATACTGGTCAATAATTACTTTAAATGTAAATGGACTAAATTCACCAATTAAAAGAGCAACTGAAGGGATAAAAAAGCATGGTCTATCTATATGTTGCCTACAACATACTCACTTCAGAAGAAAGAATACACAAAGACTGAAAATGAAGAGATGGAAAAAGATATTCCAGGCAAATGGAAATAAAAAGAAAGCTGAAATAATAGACAAAACAAACACAGTAATAAAAGACAAAGGGCATTACATAATGATAAAGGGGTCAATCCAGCAAGAAGATATAACATTTACAAATGTATATGAACCCAACACAGGAGCACCAAGATACATAGAGCAAATATTAATGTACTTAAAGGGAGAAATTGAGAGTAATGCAATAATAGTAGGGGACTTTAACACCCTACTTACACCAATGGATAGATTATCCAAACAGAAAATTAATAAGGAAAGATCAGACTTTGACACATACCAGATGACCTTACTAGACATACACAGAACATTCCATCCAAAAGCAGTAGATATACATTCTTCTCAAGTGCACATGGAAGATTCTCCAAGATAGATCACATGTTAGGTCACTAAACAAGTCTTAATAAATGCAAGAGGATTAAAATCATATCAAGCATCTTCTCCACTGACAATTGCATGAAACTGGAAATCAATCACAAGAAAAAAATGGGAAAAACTACAAAAACGTGAAGATTAAGCAACATACTACTAAACAACCAATGGGTCTTTGAAGAAATAAAAGGAGAAATTTTAAAAAATACATAGCAACGAATAAAAACAGAAATACAACATACCAAAATCTTTGGAATGCAGCAAAAGTGGTTACAAGAGGGAAGTTCATAGCAATACAGGCCAACTTCAAGACACTAGAAAAATCCCAAATAAGCAGTCTAACTTTACACCTAAAGGAACTAGAAAAAGAATAACAAATGAAGCCCATTATTAGTAGAAGGAAGGAAATAATAAAAATCAGAGCAGAAAAAAGTAAAGACTGAAAAACAGAAAAGATCAATAAAACTAAGAGCTGGTTCTTTAAAAAAAATAAACAAAATCAATAGAATTTTAGCTAGACTAATAAAAAAGAGAGGTGACTCATATATAAAATCAGAAATGAAAGAGAAATAACAATGACACCATAGAAAAACAAAGGATCATAAGAGATTATTAAAAACAATTATTTGCCAAAATATTGGACAACCTAGAACAAATGGATAAACTCCTAGAAACACAATTTTCCAAGACTGAATTATGAAGAAAAAGAAAATCTGTATAGACAAATTACTAGTAAGGGAATTGAAACGGCAATCAAAATTCTCTCAACAAACAAAAGCCCAGGACAAGAGGGCTTCAATGGCAAATTCTACAAAACATTCCAAGAATACTTAAGACCTATCCTTCTCAAATCCTTCCAGAAAATTGAAGAGGAAGGAAGCCTTCCAAACACATTCTACAAAGCTAGCATTTTCCTGATACCAAAACAAGACAAGGACACCACAAAAAAAGAGAGAATTACCGGCCAATATTCTTGATGAACACAGATGCAAAAATCCTCAACGAATATTAGCAAAACATATCCAATAATGCATTAAAAGGATCATACACCACAATGAAATATAATTTATTCCAGGGATTCAAGGATGGTTCAATATCTGCAAATCAATCAATGTGATATATAACATTAACAAGATGAAGGGTAAACCATCACATGATCATCTCAATAAATGAAGAAAAAAGCACCTGACAAAATTCAACATCCACTTATGATAACAACTCAACAAAGTGCGTACAGAGGGAACATACTTCAACATAATAAAGACCATATATGACAAACCCACAGCTAACATCATACTCAGTGGTGAAAAGCAGAAAGCTTTTCCTCTAAGATCAGGAACAAGACAAGGATGCCCACTCTTGCCACTTTCATTCAACATAGGGTTGGAAGTCCTAGTCACAGAAATTAGGCAAGAAAAAGAAATAAAAGGCATCCAAATCAGAAAGGAGGAAGTAAAACTGTCATGATTTTCAGATGACATGATAAAATGTACGGCATTTCTATACACTAATAATGATCTATCAGAAAGAGAAATTAAGAAAATAATCCCATTTACAATTGCACCAAAAGAATAAAATACCTAGGAATAAATTTAACCAAAAGTGAAAGACCAACACACTGAAAACTATAAGACCCTGACGAAAGAAATTGAAAAAGACACAAATAAGTGGAAAGATATTCCATATTCATGAACTGGAAGAATTAATATTGTTAAAATGTCCATAGTACCCAAAGTAATCTACAGATTCAGTGTAATCCCTATCAAAATTCCAATGGCATATCTCATAGACCTAGGACAAATAATCCTAAAATCTGAATAGTGCCACTAAAGAACCCAAATAGCCAAAACTATTATGAGAAAGAAGAACAAAGCTGGAGGTATCTCACTCCCTGATTTCAAACTGTACTACAAAACTATAGTAATCAAAACAATATAGTACTGGCACAAAAACAGACACAGATCAAGAGAACAGCAGCGAGAACCCAGAAATAAACCCATACATATATGGACAGTTAATTTACAACAAGGGAGCAAAGAACATACAGTGGAAAAAGGATAGTCTCTTCAATAAATGGTGCAGGGAAAACTGGACAGCCACATGCAAAAGAATGAAACTAGACCACTATCTCATGCCACACACAAAAATTAACTCAAAATGGATTAAAGATTTGAATGTAAGACCTGAAACCATAAAATTCTTAGAGGAAAACATAAGCAGTAACCTCATTGACATTAGTTTTAACAATGTTTTTGTGGATCTGAATCCAAAGGAAAAGGAAGCAAAAGCAAAAATAAACGAATGGTACTACATCAAACTAAAAAGCTTCTGCACAGTGAAGGAAACCATTATCAAAATAAAAATTCAACCTCCTGAGTGGAAGAAGATATTTGCAAATCACATATCTGATAAGGGGTTAATATCCAAAATATATAAAGAACTCATACAACTCAACAATAGAAAAACAAAGAACCAGATTAAAAATGTGCAGGAGATCTGAATAGACATTTTTTCCAAAGACATACAGATGGCCAATAAGCACATGAAAAGATGTTCAACATCACTAATTATTAGGGAAATGCAAATCAGAACCGCAATGAGATATCACCTCACACCTGTTAGTATGGCTATTATTGAAAAGCAAGAAACAACAAATGTTGTCAAGGATGCTGAGAAAAGGGAATCCTCATACACTGTTGGTGCGGCTGTAAATTAGTGCAGCCACTATGTAAAACAGTATGGAGATTCCTGAAAAACTTAAAAATAGAACTACCATATGACCCAGCTATTCCACTTCTGGCTATTTATACAAGAACACGAAAACACTAATTCAAAAGGATATATGCACCTGTATGTTCAATGCAGCACTATTTACAATATCCAAGATGTAGTAACAACCTAAGTGTCCATCAATAGACAAATGGATAAAGAAGATTGGAATATTTCCAATGGAAATGGAATGGAATGGAATATTACTCAGCCATTAAAAACAATGATATCCTGCCATTTGTGACAACATGGATGGACCTTGAAGGTATTACGTTAACTGAAATAAGTCAGACAGAGAAAGACAAATACCATATGATTTCACTCATTTGTAGAATCAAAAAAAAAAAAAAACACAAAACAAGCAAACAAAGAAAACAAAACAGAAACAGACTCATAGATACAGAGATCAGATTAGTGGTTACCAGAGAGGAAGGCGGCTGGGGGTGGGCAAAATGGGTAAATGTGGTCAACTGTATGGTGACGGATAGTAACTAGACTTGTGGGGATGATCACTTTGTAGTGTATTCAGATGTTGAATCACAAGGTAGTACAGATGAAACTTATAAAATAAAAAACTTATTAACAAAAGTCACTCGGGCTGCTATATGGAGAAAGGCCAGAAGATCACAAGAGTGGGAAGGGGGACAGGGTAGGAGGCTTTGGCAGTCATCCAGGAACAAGCAATTGTGGCAAACTTTCTCGGCAAAGGGCCAGATGGTAAATATTTCCAGCACTGCAGGCCATACAGACTTTGCTACAACTACTCCACATGCCCCTGTACCACAAAAGTAGCCACAGATGATATGTAAATAGGCATGACTGTGTTCCAATAAAACTTTATTTATGGACCCTGACATGTGACTTTCATAAAATTTTCATTTGTCACAAAATGTCACCCTTCTTTTGATTTTTTTTTCAAACCACTTAAAAATGTAAAAACTATTCTTAGCCTGCAGACTGCCCCCAAACAGGCATAAGCCAGACTTGGCCCGAGGGCCATAGTTTGCCAGCCTCTGGGTTAGCCTGTGGCTGAGGCTGGGGAGGTGGGGAGATATGGATGGGTTGGTGGTTTACAAGGAGGCAGAACTCACGGGATGTTAGACTGGGCGCACAAGACAGGGAGGAAAAGAAAGGAATGGAGGAATCTGCTGGGTTTTGACCTGAGCAGCTGAGAGACCAGCCCCGCCACACAGTCCTGGGGAGATGCAGCTCTGCTGCTCACTCACGCCCCCTTCAATGCTCCTCCCTGCGCCATAAAGCTAACCACCTGGCACTGTGGTTCAAGACCTCATGGCCCTGCATCGGACCACCCTCCCTCATACGCCTTACCTTCCAAGCAAGAATGCTTCCAGACTGCAGGCTCAGGCTCACACACCCAAAATGCCCTGCCCTTCGTTTCCGCTATGTCCAAATCCCAGGCATTTCCACACAGGCCATGGAAAATGCCACCTGTCCCACAAAGACTCCTCTGGCTCTCCCAGCAGGAAGGAAAAGGGCGCCTGCCCCTCTCCTTCGCTCTCTCGCATTGCCTTGCTCAGCCTCTGTTTGTAATTTAGGTACTAATATTCACATCTCAGGCCTCTGACTTAAGTGTAAGCTCCAAAGGGACAGATATGTGTTTCATTCGTATGTTTATATCCCCCCACGGCCAGTCCCTTCCAGAACCTACTGGATTCCTTACGTTTGGTGGTCACTGAAATTTTTATTAAAATATTTACGGAGACAGGTGTGGAGACAGGAAGAACTCTACATGTCCCTGAATGAGAAAGTTGGTTTCTTGCTCTTCTAGTAATAATCTTTTAAAGGACAGATATTTAAAACAGGAATCACCAGCAGTAGGTCAGAAACTCTATGGTACATGTATCACTCTCTTAAACCTTTCCATTTGTTCCTCCACACTTCAACACTCTATTTATATCTGAACAATAAAAATGTTTTGTTGAAAGACTCGCACTGAAGCAGCTCCATTCCTCCAGCATTCAAGCATCCAAAATGCTCAGAACCATTCTACGAAACACCTAAGTATCCCACTCACCGAGAGATGTTCCCGACCGGTTTTGTCAGCAACATCTGTGGAAGGGATTTCATTACTTCTGTTCGTGGTGTCCCCAATGTCATTTGCCGCAGTCCCATAATCTTAAATTGGAGAAAGAGGAAAAAGAAGGAAGCATGAAGTTGTCATTAGGCTGCCAACAAACATGAGGCCACAGTACAACCCAGAATGAAGCAAGACAAATTACAAGATTCCAAACCACTGACAGTGTGGCTGGGGAGAAGCGTGACCCGCCGTTGGGTTAAATCCATTGCAGCATTAGGACTGTGCGATGCCAAAATTATATTCAACTCAGATCTTTACATCATTGTTTTGTTTGGTCAACTTCCAAGCCAGGTCTAGGATTTTTCTTTGCACATAATATATTCCTTTTTTTGATAAAGTATTTAATGAAAATACAAAAGAGAATCGATCATGTAAGAGTCAGATTTATAGACCTGGAAGGGTCTTTGGAAATCGAGTCTAACCACAAGTTTTACAGCTGCAGAATGAGAGCTAAGGGATGTTAAATGACTAGTCTAAAGTCAACTGGCAAGAAGGCAACAGAGTTTAGACGTGAACCAGACTTGAAATCAGCAGCTCTGATTTCCGAGGCAGAAGCACTCAAGGTAGAATGTGGAATCGGCACCAATAGGGAACTTCGGTCCACATCTGAACTTTTTTGAAGAGCTCTGAATTGCCAATATATCAGTTTCAGAATTAATGTATAGGGAACTTCACCAATACAACATTTAGAATTGTGAGGGTATGTTCTCAGTTCTCAAATGTAGTTGCTCTTCTGAATCAATTTTAGTCTACAGGGATCAGGATACAAGTAAATGATTTTTTTGTAGGCAAAGTTTTTATTAACAATATTACATATAAAAGTCATAAAAAGTTTTTGGTAAACTTATTGCAGACCACGTTGTTTATAAATTTTTGTATTTTTATTCTAAATAGGTATGGTGCCTTCAATTTCCATCCTGAACAAACAACCTCATTAAGTTAGCCCTAGCTAATCTTCCCTTGGTAGAATTATCAAGCTGGCCTCAGGACAACCAATTTAAATTATAATTTTATTAGCAGAGTGTTCCTTTGAATGTGAATGAAAATTAACAGAAAAAGCATATATTTTCTATCTGTAGCTGTTTTATTTTTAACTGCAAAACTACATTCTCACCATTTTCATTTTGGATATATTAGAACTTTTTAATATTTCAATCAAACAGTAGGAGATATCATTTATTTGCTTACTTTCCCTTTTCATATTATATCCAGCTACTCATGCAAAATTAAACCACTAAAGTATCTATAGTTTAATATCATGACATTGTAGCCCAAAGATCCAAAGTGTGATCTGGGACCAATGGGAAAGATGACATTTTTAGAGTCTTAAAAGTTATTGGAAAGGAGTCCAAAACATAATTTTAAAACTGAAAATCACAATTCAAACATATTTCTCTGTGACACAATTTGACATACTCTTTCTTTAAGCCATATCAAAACAAATAAAAATAAAAATACACAAATCATATGCACAAAATTATTCAAACCACAGCTTGGAGGAAAGATGGCTTACCATGCATAAAGCAGGTAAAGACAATGTAATTCCCTAGTTAAAATTAGCTCAAGTTAAATATACACACATATAATAATCATATAGAGAATTGTTTTATATTAAAATTATAAACTATATTTATATTAAAAATATAAATATACACATTTGTCAAGGTGTGTATATAAAATTAAAGAATAGATTTTATAGAATAAATATATAAATGTATCTTTTTAATCAATGTAAGTTTTAATCAATCTTAAATTTTAAGCCAAGTGTTTAAATTTAGCCTGCCACTTCCCCAAACGGAAGCCTCCTGGTCATGAAGGTGGTTTGAAAACTGTTAAAGATGGATTTTCATACCTAGTAAAACATCCCTGGAATTCAATTAAAATAGCAAAGTAAAGATAAGATATTTGGTAAGCTAATATAGTGAATCTTTTGGTTTCTCCCTTTCCACATTCCTGAGAGAACCCCATTTTATTCAAGGGGATCTAGCACATCCTCTGGGGAAGCTGATCGAAACTCCAGGGGTGGGTCTAGTTAGTCAAGGGTAATCCAGCCCTCTTATCAGTATTGGAGGCAAAAATGGACCATGACCCAACTGAGTCTTGAATCAGATACAAGGAGGGCTTGGTGGAGGTCTCTGGGAAAGTTCTCTTTCTTTTGGAACACTTTCAAAAGCTCTTCCCTTTCTCTCATCAATGTGAATGACTCATCTTAAAACCATAAGAGAAACCAGCCTTCAGTGAAGCCAGCACAATGGGCAGGAGAGTGCAGAGATAAAAAAAACTTGGATCCCTGATGACATGGTTGAGCTGCTTGTTTCACCAACCTTAAAACGTGCCCTGCCTCTGAGGCTCCTGTGTGTGAGCCAGCCTTCCTCAATTTGTAAGAAACATAATTTAGAATTGGGTTTACTGTCACAGCCAGAAACTGATACACCTCCCTTTTCTTGGTAGTCATGGCTTTTAAACAGGTAATTAGTTCCCAATTATGGAAACAAAATGTCTGTTACAGCGGAATGGATTTACTACTTCCAAGAACAAGCAGGAGAGAGCAAATGTTATTTACAGGCATTGTAAATATCAAGGGAAAACAGCCATCAATACTGAATGATTTTTGAAATATTATTTTGGCCTATGTCATGCTTGAAGTGTATATTTAACTGAGCTTAAAGTCCTTCTTTTAATTGTTTTATTTCATTTTAGACAAACATTTTGAAAAAAATACAAAATACAGACCACAGGATAGCTACCTTCATAAATTACATCAGGATAATTTGGGTTTGCACCTAAAAAGAAAACAAAACAAAGATATCTTGTTAAGTAAGCATTTGAAGTTAAAAAATTACTAACTTATACCCACTAAAATCGGCTAAATATACATTGAAGGTTTTCTAATTGAAGACTATTTTATAGGACAGGGGAATAAAATCTGAAATTCTAGGTTTGCTTCATGTTAACCTTGTTGCTCTCTCCAAGCCCACAACCTCCATCCCTCCTCCAAAAAAGGAAAGAGAAGGATAAACAGAATTTACAAATCACTTTAGCAAGAAAATATTCAACAATCAATGAATTATGACCATTTCCTTTTTTTTAAACTGTTTCTATTAAACACTTGGTCATTTTAATTGTAATTTTGGTATTTTTATTCCAGAAACAGATCATTTCTATACCACTTTTGTTATTCTCTGATGGTTTGGGGGTTACTTTCAAGCTATGTTTTGGCAGATCCATTTGTATTCACAAACACGTTATTAACCAGCCTGGATAATAATACCTAAAGCACAATTTTGCTCTCCACTTGGTCTTCAGGGACATTTCCATGACAGAATAAACCCCCTTTTTTTTTTTTACCCTAATACAGCATAGAAAAATAAATGTACTTTCTCTACTGAGATTATAAATAAATGTTATATCACAGAGAAATTCAAGAGTATATCACTTAAATTTTTTGGATGTGTCTTTAGTCTCCAAGATGGTCAGAATATTCATTTAAAAATATTCCTAAGAGAATTTGCAAAAAAAGAAAAATTTTTTAACTTTTTAAAATCACTGTCAAAAAGAACCGGTGACAAAAAAACATTTGATACTTACTCTTCACTCAGAACTAACTGGGTGTCTATATGAAAGCCTGCTTGCAATTAAAATTAAATTTTGATGTAATATTTAAGTGATTACAAAATGAATTTCCAAAGCCACTTTCTATGCTTTTAGTCTTTCCTTACCATGTGAAAAAGTAAAATTTGTAAACCATAAAGTTTACTTGGTTCTCATTTCATTTCTGAACCCTTAGCAGAAAAATACTTAAAATAAGTGAAACTTGAGCCAAGTTTCTGTTCATGTATTCCCCAGTGAAGAATCAAGGTTAGTCTAAATGAAGAGCCAAATAAAAGTAGTCCTAATGCTAAATTAGAATTTCAACACAGTTCAACTAGAAGAATATCTATTTTCGCAGGGGAAAAATTAAGTAGATTGTTGGGCACTTCGATTCAGGGATGCTACATACTGCCACGCAGTCCATGCTTTGTACAACGCTAGGGGGCACCATTAATGGCATCAACCATTCTATGTTAATGGAACCATCTGAAATTGTGCAGTGCACAACCTGTGCAGCCACTTCTGATGAATTCATGCTAAGTTATCGATTCCAGTCATTTTCAATTGTATTTTGAGTTTTATAACCTCAAACACCACTTCAAAGTAGCTTTGAGTTACAAAATGCCAATATACATTGTCAGAATTATTTGTAGCTGATATGACATTCCTGAGAAGGATCTTGAAAGCTGCCCTGCAGGTTGAGGGGTAATTCAGTGAATAAAGCAGGAGAATATCCCAGTAGCAGCCCTGGGAATATCATTTGCAGGACACCCACTCATCCCCTGAAGTCCTTTCTCTTTGCAAAGTCCCTGGACCTAATGGTGTCCCCTCAAGGTGAGGATTTTCCACCCCTGCTGAAGGAAAGGTTCTATAATCCCAAGAGAGCAAGTCATTCTTTGAACTGCTCAGTAATCCGTTACTTTAGAAGATCCCACTCAGATCCCCTTCTCACTGTGCCCTCAACCTACCATCTGAATCTGCAAGGCATCCGCCCAATAGAGTCTACTCTTCACTTCTAGACCTGACTCCAGGTCCCCGGGACCCAGAGTTCCCTCAACACAGGCCCCACACACACTTGCTGGGAATAGTCAGCCTCTCCCCTACCTTGGTCAACTCCAGGTGGCCTCACCATGAGTGTGAGCGCCCTCCCTCTGACTCAAGACCCCAAGGGTGGGGTGAGGACTGAGCGAGGACGGGTGGGCTGAGGTGTCCACACGCATACCCATCCCTTCTCATTATACCTCTCACCATGTAGCCAGAGGTACAGGGCAGGGGCCATGGCCGGGACCAGCTCTACCAAAACCACTATGTTCTGGCTTGGAACTCCAAGAGTCTGAGAATTTGATCTTCAAACCCAGGCTTCCAGGTCATTATAAACATACATTTGCCAAGGTAGGAGGATAGAACCTATTTAACAATTCCTTAACTGGATTTATGTTTTTTAAGTATTTGGATATAAGTATGTGGACCCTCATTTGTACTAGATTAACCAACCAACCAACCAAGATTGCCTGAGGCCAAGGAGTTTAAGTTTTAAAACTGGAATAGTTCCAAACAAATCCTTTCAATTTGTCCAGGATGAGGGCTTTCCCTGGACATAGGACTTGTAGTGCTAAAATTGGGACCAGTCAGTCACCCTGATTTATTCTCATGCTCTCAGCAACCCCACATGTAGTCACCACCTGATTCCATAAGAAAGTAAAAAGACTCAGAGGATTCAGAGCCAGATGTATCTAAACCACACACGTGAAAGGGCTTCAGTGAATATGACTGACATACAGGTGTATTCAGACTCATCGCAGAAAGGGAACACCCAAACACATTACTCACACAAAGCCCCAGGAAGATCGAAAATGTCGAATCAATTCAATTTAGCAAACGTCAGGTACAGAAAACTGGGATTTGGGGTGGGATCAAAAGGAAATCGGTTAGCTCAGAATCTGGAAAACAGGTCCTTTTCCAGACTTCCGATTCATATCAGTGCATGCCTTTTCTACCAAATTCACCATCAAAACCATTAGGTCATGTCTACACTTTCTGAAAAGCACTATATTTTCCTAGTTTCATTGTCCCAGATGCATGAGAAGTATTGTCATTTCACTTTCATTGTCAGGATCAGCCAAATTTAGTGCAAGATTATGAAACTCACAGAAAGGCAATGTAGGAGGAACAATAATGGGTTTTTTTTTTTCTTCCCTACCATACTGTACTATGTCTGATGAGGACCTACTCATCAAAAGAAAGAAATGCCTCTTTCTGTACGAAGGTTTAGGAGGCCTGCCATGTGGACAGATGCACAGACCTGGACTTTATGAAAAGCCAGGGTCACATTACTCCAGCTGACCCCAGCTTATCAAGCAGATTATTTTGCTTCTAGCAACTTCTCAGTCAAGCTAACCTCCACTGAGGTTTACACGTCAATAGCACAGTAGTTATTAACATCATTTTAAATGCAGACACAGGAAAAAAAAATCACCATTTCCTTTTCGGACTTTTGGCAATGGTCAGATTTTGAAGATACCCTGTCATTTTAAAGTCTAATTTACTTAGTTTAAATTCATTCATTATGTACCATTATATGCTAAAGGTAGGAACCGCTGTTGGAGATAATCAGGATTAAAAGGTGAGTGAGAGGGCTTCCCTGGTGGCGCAGTGGTTGAGAATCTGCCTGCCAATGCAGGGGACACAGGTTTGAACCCTGGTCTGGGAAGATCCCACGTGCCACGGAGCAGCTGGGCCCGTGAGCCACAATGACTGAGCCTGCGTGTCTGAAACCCGTGCTCCGCAACAAGAGAGGCCGTGATAGTGAGAGGCCCGCGCACCACGATGAAGAGTGGCCCCCGCTTGCCACAACTAGAGAAAGCCCTCGCACAGAAACGAAGACCCAACACGGCCATAAATAAATAAATTAAAAAAAAAAAAAAAAGGTGAGTGAGAAAAGACAAACACGAGCTAGGAGGGAAAAAGCCAGTGAAAAGAGAATGAATGAAAGATAAATGCACTTGAGTAATGCACTTGTCGTGGAGATTTGAGAAGGGTTATGTTTCCTTAAAGACTATCCGAGTAGCTCTGTTTAAGTAAGAAATCTCAGACAGAGGTAGCAGAGGTGGCCTCAAGACCTAATGCTTCATGTTGGGAATCTCCAGAATAAAATATGGACTTCCTGGAACTCCCTTAACCCACTGACATTCTGAACAAGCAGCAGGCCATCTCTACCTCCATCTCTACCTCTGCTCACTCAAGAGCAGAAGCTACACCAACCAAAACCAGACGAGTGTCAATGTCTGCTTGTCTGATGTTCAAGCACTATCTTCCCCAAGAGTCTGCTGAGCATCTCCAGGTGCTACACTCACTAGTATCTCGTTCTCTTTTTTTTAAATTAAAACAATAAGAATAGCAACCATTTATTTGTCCTACTTCTTCAATTTGGGCAGCACTTAGTGGGCTCCACGTGATGTTGACTGGGGCAGTCCAGCTGGGACTGCAAGATCCAAATTGGCTTCCCTTCCCTCCATGCCCCTCGGCTGGTATGACTGGGACAGCTGGGGGCTGGCTGGGCTTCTCTCCGTATCTTCGTAATCCTCCACGACCTCTTTCCCAAGGTTGGTGCTTATCTCCAGCCAACCTAAAGTCTAGACTCAGAACTGGCACAGTGTTATTTCTGCCATTTGCTATTGGCCAAAAAAAGTCAAAAGGTCAACCAAAACTCAAGCGGAGGGAAAAAGGACTGCTTCTCTTTATGGTCTGAGAAGATGGGTGCAACAAATTCTTCTATTTCTGTCAGTACCTCGTTCTTGACCCAAGGCATGTGGTCAGGAATTATGGGAAGAGGACTAAGGTCCAGAGCACAGCCTGAAATCTGAAATGCCCCAAGTGAAAAGAACAATGGAAACTGTATTACAACCACACACACACTCCTGACAAAGCTTCGTATTCAACATGCCATGTCTGCACCTGCAAGAGACAGACCCTTTGGGCATTTAGGCTTCTAAACATGGATGATAAAATCATTTTGCTCCCCTCAACAATATCAAACCAAAGCACTCCGCCATCCTCTTAATTCCATGCTAAATGACTTAACACCAGGACCTGTTTACTTCCATTTTCTAATCTCATTTATAGCTGGTGAGTAAATCTTATGACTTTATATAAATCTTCATGAGAAAATCTTTATGACTTTTTAACTGTAAAACTCTACAGTAAAAGGAAAAACACATTTGTAGGATTAAAAAAAAATTGTGGGAAGATAGGTAGCTTGACCAGAGGGTTCACTTTCCATTCTGCTCTAAAGATAAAAATAATAGTGGAGGCCAGGAGACACATCTGTTTCTTTCCTTTAAGCTTTTCGTCTCTCTCTAATGCTCTAAAAAAAAAAAAATTTTTAAAGACTTTTCTTGCAATTCTTTTTGCAGACTCTTTTTAGTGTGATCTTAAAAAATATTTCAAAGAATTCCATATGATAAAGGCATAGCAAAAGATTTGTTCTTTTCAAATAAACTGCCCTTGCTTTGTCAACAGTGTTTCCTAACTCAAGGCAGTCTGCCTTTTGATTTCCAGATCCTTCTCCTCTTCCCTGTCTAAATGGCAGGCTGAACTCGGGGCCTGAAAACGTCGGGGGTTCGGACGTCTGGGTTTTCTTTCTGGCTGAACCACTACTGTGCCATGAAGCACTGGGAGCCTCTTCTCATTTTTCTGTAACAAAGGAGTCTTCATCCGACAGAAGAGGATAATGGCATTGGCTTGGCAACTCCTCAGGAGCTTCAGGAGGCATAATTAATTAACATTAGTACTCTTGAGACAAAAAGAGCTATTTAAGTATAAATCTTAATTATCATGATTATTATGAGTCTATAGCTGAACCATACCCTTCTCCGTTTTTAAGGCAGAAAAGCAGGTAAAACTTTCTGTCCTTTCACTCCCAGGACAAGACATGGGTCCTGACAAATGGCCTTAAGAACAAGTAGTGGGGGGCTTTATATTTTCTTAATGTGTAACATTTGGAGAAATTTCCCCACCGCACATTCTTTGGCTTAAGTACACCAAATCTAAACCGGCCAGTTCGAGGGCAATTCTAAGTGCTGTAGAGAGCTCTAGTTCATCCAGACGTCATGAATCTTTGGATAAAACGGCACAAATGAAAAGCTGTGGGGAAAATTCTTCCAATATTTATAGTTTGCTCCTGACGTGCATTTTGCATAGGAGGCAACTGCTCCCGAATTAGGCAGCATAAGTCATTGACTCCCACTGCTTGTGTGAATGAGCATTCTTGAGCTGTGACATTCTTCCTGAATGAGTGGGCCTTAAAGGCACTCTTTATGTACAGCCTAAAGAATGGAGAGCTTTAAAACCCGGGTGTTTTATCATCTAGTGCTCTGGCTAGGCTTGTTCCAAGCCTAAAGTATTAATCATTTGAGTAATGATTTCAACAAGAGAATCTACTCTTAAGCAATCAACGTGTTCACGTTTACAGTAATATCTGACCTTGAAAATTCTTAGAACTTGTGCTATCTAATCAGAAGATGCTAGCAAAGGCTCCAGGTTTCTTCCTCATGGCACTCACAAGCAATCTCTCTGCCATGAATTTCTGCTTAGAATTGTGCTTAAAATGTACCCTCACCACTCCTAGTCTCCACTCAGTCTCCACTCACACATTCGTGTTCATGAAGGGACTTCTCTATAGGTGGGATTGAATTCCAGTGACATCCACATAATGGATCAATTTCATCTTAGACAAGTCTTATTTTTGACCGGTAAGCTAAATAGGATACAGCAGAATCTTCAGAGAATCCTCAGATAACCCCATGCTTTCTATGTGTGTGCCTGCACTGCTGTCTCTACTTATTCACTCTCCCAAGCCTCCTTAAGCCATCCTACCTTTTGCCAAGCCCAATTAGAGTGCATCTCTGTGCACCAACTATTCCATATTTTTATCATTATTGCTGGTTAATACCCTTGGAGAGTCAGTGAGGTAACCTCGATGGATGCCTGACCAGTTCTTCCAGGGCTCACACACCCCCCCCCCCACCACCACTGACCCTGGCTAGGTTCTGCAGAGCAGAAGCGAACTACCCTTACTACTCAAAGTGTGATCCATGGATTTTGAGCACCATCTGGGAGCTTGTTAGAAATGCAGACTCTAAGCCCTTCTCCAGACTCATGGCATCAGAATCTGCATTTAACAGGACCCCCAGGAGATCTAATTGCTCATCAAAGCTTGAGAAACCCTGGTTTACAACTCCGTGGCAAGTTTGACCAAAGTCAAAAGGCCCCAGTGGACATAAATGATAGTAATTTTTTCAGTGAAGCATAGAGCAAACCTAAATATTGAGGGGCGAGGGCAGCGACTGCAGAAAATATTAGGGGTAAGGGCAAGAGGTGTGTTTTGTCCCCAGTGGCACATGTCTGGACCCCACTCCAAATGGGGAGAGGGAGGAGAGAGCTTAGACACCTGAGAGAGCTCACATTCACCCACCCTCTCTAGGAGCCCGACGCTGACTTAGTCTTCTCCTGAAAGGGCCAAGTCTAGAAAGCTCATGTAGTCAGGGGGCAGAGTCTGGAGGTCCTCTTCTCTGGGCAAGCCCAAGCCTCTAGATGAGGGAGGACATCTCTCTTTTCTGAGAGAAAAGCGGTTCTGGTCAGCAAGCTTCTTCCTAAAGGCTACAGAGCATAAGCACAAAGGGATGCGAGGATGGGTACCTTGTCATTATGCCCTCACACGTCCCTCAGGAGAGGACCACACCGAGCTCCTCCCTGTGCTGGGTCAGGTAGCCTGAGGGCACTCCCAGACACGCGCATCTTCACAACCACCTTCTAAGGAGGTGCTAGAACCCTACATTTTACAGAGAAGCAACGCTAGGTTCAGAGGTGGTAAGAAAATCACTCAAAGCCACACAGGTCGTGAAAGACAGAACTCTTCTGTGAATCAGATCTGAGTTCCAAACCCAGCCCCTTCCCCCTGTGCCAAGCTTCCTTTGGAATAATGAGGAGAGGGGGAAAACTATGCCTAAATTCCAAGCTCAGACACCAGATATGAATGAGTCATTTGGATCAACAGCAAGAGACAGGAGTTATCTCATTAAAAGTAAAATTTTTGAGGTTCTACCTATTCCACTTAGTTTTTCTGTTCAACGGCTTCCACAGAAAGAGAACGTTCGAAGGGGTGCTTAATTCTTTATTGCCTACAATTTCTGCACACCTTCAGCTGAATAGCTTTCCTTCCTGCCTTTCATGAGTAGATCCTGCCCAATAGCGGGACAGGGACATCCCTGGGAATTAGAAGCCAGGGTGAAGACCACCACCAACAGAAGCAGGGGACAGAAATGAAAGCCCAAGTGTTTCTTCATCTTTTATCATTTTATGGGTGGTTGCAGTGTTTTCTATTATTGGGAGAAAGGGCTTTGTTTCATTGCCTGTTGGTGGGTAGCGCAGCGCCCTCTGTTTGTTAAACCTCCAGAGAGATCTGACAAATTGTTCAAAATCCTAGGATTCTAGTACAACAGGATGTTAAGCAAGACTCTCCTGCCTTAGTAACCGACACCAAAGTGAACATGAGACACTCACAGGCTGAATTCACAAAGGAAATGGCTGAGAACTGAATCCATTGTCCTTTGAAACATCTGATTCACGCTGAGACTTCAAAAGGTCCCAGAGAGGAGAGAAAAAGGAAGGACTTATAAAGAAGTTTCTTTGGGGAGAAGTGTTGCCATCGTCAGCACCCCAGCATGGGGCTTCCACTGGCTGTGCTTGAGGACGTGTCCTGTGTTCTCTGTAGGCGAAAGGCTCAGAGGACAAGCGTCTGGCTCTGCCAGAGAAGGCTCAGGCCACCTGTGTGGTACGTTTGGGTTCCACCTGTACACCCAGAAATGTCAGGACAAGGGATCACTAGGGTTCCCTGTGGACCAGATGGAGGCAGCCCAGTAGGAAGTCTGCACGGGGAGTCCAGAGGGCCAGAGGGACCCCAAAAGCACAAAGCTGCATTCCTGGGTGCTGAGGAAGGAGGTGCTTCCAGCAGCCAGAACCGAAATGCATTTATGTCGTGGGAACTGCAGGAGAGGGGGCTGCAGAGAGAGGAATCTCCACAAAGGTCTCCAGGAAACAAGATCGGTGAATCGGCATTGAACACCGCCAGGTCCCAAGAGCACAGAGCCGCCAGCCAGCACACTTTCCCCGCCCTCTGTCCCCCTAGCCCAACCCCTCCACCTCATTAGCGAGCTCCAGCCCCCGCCCCCATGCTGCCAGCCCGAACCGGGAGGGGAGAGGAGACTGACCCTCAAAGCAAGTCCAGAGTTGGTTTCTAACTCAGAAGAGACATCCTGTTTCTCAGTTGAGATTTTGTCTGCAACCTCAAGTGACCAAAGGATTGTCTGTTACTCAACAATGAGCCAAAAAATCTTACTTGGGTCAGAGCTCCCATCCAGACCAGTGACTCTCACACTTGGTTGTACATTGGAGTCACTGGGAATCTCAAAGATGAAAACTGCCAAAGCCGGAGCCACTGAATCAGAATTGCCAGAGGTGGGCCCCAGGAATGTGTCTTAAAAAATGAAATAAGATAAAACAACAATTAAAACTCGCCGGTTGATTCTAACGTGCAATATAGAGTGCGAAGCTCCTGCTCTAGGAACCCAAGAAGGTTACTCTTACTGACTAAATTGCAAAGGGCCGATGGAAAACCAAAACAAAATGAAATTAATTTGACTGTCACCAGTTGTGCTCTTCCGCGTGTTAGAAAGATAAACACCACCGTTCTCTAGATTGCACTGCACGTCGTGCTTTAGACACAACTCGAAACTGACCAGAGCAGAGTTCAGTTCTAAGCATGGGATCCGAAACAATCGATCTAGTGTTTGAAGTTTGGGAAAGGCTTTCCTCCCTTTCTCGGTTGCTACCCAGGCTGCCAGTGATGATCAGATAGAAAAAGCACTGGCATGGTACCCGGGTCCTGCTGACATCCGAAGACCTCATAACACCTGTCCCTCCTCACGGCACCCTGGCTGGGGCTGGTGTCTGGTGTCAGACTCTGCAAGGTCCCATGGAGAGACGTTATATGGGGATCTTTACTGCCTTCCTCCCAACCTCACACGTGATCGATGGCACCCTCTTGGCCCGGCTGATGCTGGCTCGGTGTCTCTCTGCCCCATCCTTGCTCCAAGTGGAAAGCAGAGTGTCTGCCACCATATCCTGCGTTTCCACACCGTGCTGTGCGAGAGGCAATCGGAACTGTCACTAGGTTCAGTCAGCCATCCTCTTCCATGCTCACCCAGCATTTCTTTTATCAGGGACTTTTTGTTTATTTGTTTTTATTTCTGTTTTAATTTCTTTCAACACGCTTCATTCTCTATCTCCAAATAGCCAGTGAATTCCTAAGCAAAGTGACCATTTCACAGAAATCTCAGTTCTGAGCTGAATGAGGAACACACACGCCCAAGGATGAAAGAGCAGCCATTTTAATTCTTCTGGCTTCATACGGTGATGCGACCAGCTTCACAGGGATCCCAGGCTGCCTGCTTCCTGGGAAGTCCAGAAATTCCCAGTGTGAAAAAAGGGGATCTCATCAAAACAACTAGGAAAAAAAAGTAGCTGAAACTTCTTATCATAAAGATTTGTGGGAGCTAAACTTCTTGAGCAATTACTATAAGATGACAGCAGAAATATTGAAGGGCTATAAATCCAAATGTGACCTGATGTCCTTAACTTGGAATGTACATTTAGACCAGCAGGGAAATTACATATATATATATGCTATTTGTCTATTTTCCTTTAGTTTTAAAGAGGGTTAAGAGGAAAAGAAATCAATTCTAAGAAAAGCCATTATCTGTGGGTTACAGCTACAAATCTCATAAATGCCCACAAAGATTCTATCACACAAAGCCAAGTAAGGTCACACTCTAATTGGCCAAACTGGTTTATGGCCCATATGGGCCATTTATATCCACTATCACCCAGGGCCAAGTCTCTTTCATTTCCACTTTCATTTATTACTCTTTGATAGCTGGTCCTTGAGTAAATACTTAAAAAGAAAAAAAAATCAGACTTTTCTAAAAGCCGTATTTACATTGAAAATCTGATAAAAAGGAATAAATGAACAAGAAAATGGAAAAAATAAAAAGGAGAGAAGAGAACATCTTTATAAAATGTGGCTTAATTTTTGTTTTAGATAAATAAATATTTCCTTTTAAGGGAATATTTGAGAGACTCCAAGATATTCTTATGCCAGAAAACCATTCTTTCCCATCACTAGCTAAGTTAAAACTAACAAAAGTGATCGATAAAAATGAGGCCACAGAGATAAGAGGAGTTAAGCTCTACCAAATATTGGTACCATACAGAAATGTTCAAAAGAAAATACATCAAAATCCTATCTAAAATAGAAGCTACTGGCTTTACACTGACAGAACAGTGCTCATATCAAAGCACACAGACCACTTCTAAAACTTTTCAACACCAGACCTTCACCCTGGAATCAAGTTCACCTCCAGCTGTTTCAAAAGTCAGTTGTTGGTGAAATTCACATAAAGTCTGAAGTTTAGTTAAGAGTAACGTACCAATGTCAGTTTCTTAGTTTTGACAAATGTAAGTAATGCAAGATGTTAGCATCAGGGAAACAAGGTGAGGCGTATCTGGGAACTCTGGATACCATCTTTGCAACTTTTCTGTATATTTAAAATTATTCACAAATCAAAAGTTTATTTAAAAACAGACAAAAAACACTTGTCCCAAAAGCAGAGTCTCTGGATTTAACTATAAAGCTGTTATCCCTCCAAACATGCAGGAAAAGGAACATAGCAATCTAGCGATTTACTACAGCAAATGTAGCCAAGCAACTGAACTCTCAATTAAGAGGAAGATTTAATGAAACAGACAACAACTGCCAGGGTGTCTGGGTAAGTCATCCAAACATAGCTTGTTCTATGTGCTCCTGAAAAGCTGTTTGTAAATCAAACTTATATAATTCAAATCACATTTTGAGCACACTGAGGAAGCCTGTGCATTTAAAAAGCTGTTGAATAAATACCAGGATAACAGGAAGATGTATTGTGTAATGAGAATTATTGCATTCTCGTTTGGTGAAGGTGGCTTGCAGCCATCGCCTTTGTCCATGTGGCTGCCCTGCGAGCCACACTAGTACATGCTGCCCAAGCAGCCCCGACCCCATGGGCCTCCAAGTTTCTATTTTCCCTTCCCCTCTGCAAGGCTCTTTTTGTGTGGCTTTGATTAACTCGGGGCTGTTACGGTGAGGAATTCTAATCATGTACAGGTCCCAGTATCCAAACACAGGGCTCAGTCTCTACAATAGTAGCAGGTATTTGGGCAACACAATCAAGCAAGTAAGAATACTTCACTGAGCAAGAGTATCTGGAGGAGGTAATTCCCCCCCACTGAAATTCTTCTGCTGACCATGTACCGGACTCCTGATGTCAGCCATCCTTTTCCCAACCCAAACCATTGGTCAGATTGGAACTTTTACCACTCCTAGAAAAACAATTCAGGATCCCATCAAAGGATGCCACAACTCAGTCAGCCCAGGTAAGCAAAACATTCCACGACACTAGTTTCTCATCCATGGATGAGAGAGCAGGATTCTGAGTCCCAAATGGATAAGGGACTAGAAAATATATCTTAACTAGTTCATGAGCCAACCAAATACAGTTCGCCCACTCACAGATTTGTTTGGGTTTTGCCATTGTGGGTACACAATCTCATGTAACACTCGAGAGAAAAATAATGTGTGTTTATCAGAGTATTGTTCAAAGTTATTCATCCCCATCACCTCCATGGCAAGAGTATGAATCCCTGCCCCTGGACTTGGCTTTGGCATGAGGTTGTCAGTAATTGAGTGATACACCCTATCTTCCCCCCAGATGCAAAATCATCAGGTACTCACCGTCATCGATTCCAGGCCAGCCCATGAAGTGTGCAGAAATCTGTTTCTCATCCTTCCCATACTCATTCTTGGCTACTAACTTGTAGTCCCCATTGTTCATGTGAGTGGGATTATCCAGCTGGAGGCAGCCGTGGTACTCCGTGTGATTGGTAACATGGATTTTAGTACAGATGTATTTGGATTCATTCAAAATTGCCCCATTATAGAACCACTGAAGCGCTGGTTTGGGGTTGCCTTTCACAGTGAATGGAATGCACCAGTGGTGGTCTGAGGTTGGAGATTCGAGAAATGTGATAGTTGGAGCAACTAAATTGAAAAAGAGAGAGTTAATAGCATCAGAAAGCTCAGAATTCTCCCCATCTCCAGATCTCTGTGTCATCAATAGGGGATTTTTATTCAACCATTGTTTGGTTTAAGAAAACACATGACCCACAACTCTGGAATCCATCAATATTTTGTATCATCATCAAGGTTGATTTAACTTCTACAGAGAGCTTCAGAGAGACTCCTTTCCCTGCTCTGCTTAAAGCCCATGCATTGTAGTCATTTTCACATCTATTCAGTGGGAGAACCAACTCCAAACAGATCCCTGAGATTTCTGACAGTGGAAAGCATTCATTTGAAGTTGGCTTTGGTTTCTAATATATATGCCTTTGATACTATGGAGATTAATCACCAAAACATTGAGGAACACTTTTTTTACAGGACTTCACTAAATAATACAAATAACGACAAAAATGACTTTGGAAATCTTGCCTGAAGCCCTGATCTTGCATAACTTTTCTAAAACAAATAAAACTGGTCAATGCAATGAATGTTGCTACCGATGTTGATTGACTATTATAAAGTCTGATTAATTGATAATATTTTTTGCCGATGGTCAATAGGAAACTCTTTTTAAAAGCACTACTTTTCATTACATTACAGCCCATTTTTGCTGGAATTGGAGATATCAAAGCTTTGATCCTTTAAATGTCTGAGGTCCTATCTAAACCTGAACAAACAAACTAGAGATTATTTTAACCTGAAGTATAAAGCACGTTATTCTTAGGGGAAACAAACATTATCAAGTAGCATCTTTAAACAGAGTACTTATCCTGAGTGAAGGTATTTAAAATCCCTCATAATTGTTTATTTTTATGTGGTCTGACTTTGATAATTATAAAATCAAGGACTGGAAAAGACCTTTGAGACCTAATAGCATCATTTTTCAGATGAAGAAACCCAAGGGCAATAAGGTTAAGTGACTTGGTCAAGGTTACTGAGTGAGGAAAATCTGGAACAGGAATCCAGATCTCCTAATACCTAATCCAGTAGCCCTTCCCCTCCTGCACTGCTTCCTGGTTGTATACGTTCATCCCACAAAGTAGGGGAAATCATAGCCTGCTAACAAATACACTCTGAGTGGGATCACTGCAAAGGATGTCTCAGTTGCTAATATTCTTAATCACTTATTCCTTCTACTTGTTATCTAAACTTTGATAGACAAGGCCAATTCTCCAGACCATGGAGACTACATAGATATTAACCTAAACTGAGAAAAATTTGAATGGGAGTGCCCTTACTTATAGGTCTGTGTTACAAACACAAGGACCACGATGGGGCAGGGACAATACTTACCTTCCTCCTACCAGCCCAGGTGCCCATGCCTAGGCCTCACTTTTTCCTGTCACCACACTCAAATGAGCTTTATGTGAGGTGTTGACTTAAGGACATAAAGTTGGAAACTGGTTGCATGTGTTTGGGGATGACATTGACTTCAAGCTTCCATGTGGGTCAAAATGATGAGAAATTATGAGTCCAGGACCTTCTGGGCATCGGGGTAGTATTGACAGTGACAAAAGGTTGGTGATTTCAATCATTCACTCCAACAATCACATACGGAATGTGTGTTATAAGTGAATGTTAACCAGTGTATCAAACCTTGTGCCTACATGTGTGTAATGCATATTCATACTTACACACATGCACACTCGTGTTTTTCTCATCCAAATCCTAATCCAAACAGAGTAAAACCTTGTTACTTTATACCATGGCAGCTCAGAATTTCCACTCGTGAAGATTATGTATTTTTTACTGAATACGTACACCGTTCACACTGAATGCAACAATCTGGAATGTTAAGTTATACGTTGTATTGCTTATAATACTGGAAAATAATGCACATATGCTTAAGAAACATTAATATCGTATGTCTTCAGTAGAGAGAAATTTAAAACAGTTATAAAAGTTTTTTTGCAGGTGATAATAATTTTCATTCATTTAAGTAGGACTCCTCCAATTCCCCACAGAAGCTTGATGTCAAACAAATGGGGTATTTTTTTTTGTATCAACAGTATAATTAGGTGTTTGTGAACAGCCAGCTCAGTACTTTAGGTATCACAACTTGAAAGGTTCATATTGTTTTTACAGAGAAAAAAAATTTAGAAACTGGTTTATCAGAATTTAAACTACAACTTATTAACAAAAAGAGGATAACCAGCTCAAAATATGTTTTATCAAGGCAAGACAGGGGAAGGCACAAGAGGACACGCTTAAAATCAAAAAAGAAGCTTAAAGATAACGTATGAACAAGAGAGATTAGAAGAAATAGGACAAGTGAAAGGGGCTGATAATATTTCTTAATTAAGGATACACAAAACACTGCATATACTTTTTTAATGCACTAAAGCAGCACCCAGAGTGCCCCAACCACAAATGTAGGTGTATCCACAATCATCTGCTATTAAAAACACATGCTGATCTGATTACGTACAATGTACAGTGAGGTTGACAGAATCTTGATCTTCTCCTACAAGATTTTCTGCCACACAAGAGATTTGCTTTCCACTGTCATCAGATGAAATGTTAGTTATCCTTAAGGAGCCCTGTGTGTGGCTTGTTTCATTCTACAAATGAATTAACAGACAAAAATAATCTTGATTAGGAATGAACCCAAAGTAACAAGATTTGGGGTTTCTTCCCCTAACTGCAGAAAATCATCTATAACATTAGAAAAAAGTTTCTAGCTTAATCAGGCTTAGGCAAAGGAGTAAATCAGAAGCTATTCTATTTCTCTAGATTTCAATTATTTAATGTGTGAAGTTGATTTAATCCTTGAATTCCTACCTACTTTCCTCCGAGGGAAAAGACCACAAGGAGAGTCACTCACCTTGCTCACAGTGACATAAAAAGCTTACTAGAGACCTACAGACTTTCCAATCTATGGGGTATAAATAACTAAAATGCAACCTGCATTAGCCTTTGTTAAGTAAGAATAGTTAGAAAGTAAATGCACAGCAAAAACTCATTGTAAATCTCTCTATGTGGCCCTATCAAATATTAAATGATTTTCACTAGGTTAATACAATCTCAAGTTCTGAGACACTTTCATCTCTATGAATGCACAGTCAAACACAAGCCTTACCATGTGCTTGGAAACCAGATTACCAACATCCCAGTATAAATTCGGAACTGGATCGCCTGCAACACTACAAGTTAATGTGATAGACTTTCCCTCCTCCACAGTGAGGTTAGGTGCAGCCAAATTTGCTGATGGCAAACCTGTGCAGCAAGGAAAGTAAAGGAAGACATATACAGATAGTTAGATGCATTATCAAAATAACAGCAACAAGTTGAAAACTCTTTCTGCTTCAAACTCAATAATTATTTACTTTCTGAGACTGATTTATGTTGATCTGAAAAAGTGCCAGATTGATGAGCTTTACAGATTTGATGTGAACTAAAAGATATGTGATGAGATCTGAAAATAAATCTTGCACATTTCTTAAAAATATCATTGCAGAGTAACCTTTTATTTTTAAAAACCCCACTAGTTTATAGAGCTATGTCTTCTAGCTCTTGTTCTGTTTTACAGTTATCAATCCAGTTGTTTGCACATAAATAGTCATTTTATCTGTAGATCATCTTACTTTTCCCGGTTTCCTCTCTTCCATTTTTTATAGTCAAGGACAAAAGGGTGGGAGGCATCTACAATTTTTGCATAAATCCATTTTTTGCATTAAATAACTCATAAATCTAACTCACTACCAGAACTAGATTTTGAAAGAGACAAACTATGATTTTGAAATATAGGTTTAAAAATCAGACCTACATTTTCAAAGAGTCCAACTATGGAAGTCGGTTTCAGAGCATTTTTCAAAGACATGAAGCTTGAACCATAACAGCATTAGAATGTTTCAAAGCTATATAAATCATAGTTAAATATTATAGGTAAAATTGGTCACCCTATATGATATGATGAAAAAAGTTATATGGATCGTTATTCCAATGAAAAGTTCTTTTTTGGAAAAACCCTGAGAAAGTATTTGTTATCAGATGAAATTCTGATGCTTATAAACATTTCTTAATATTTCAGGACAGCATCATTTTTATACTTTGATATTTCAAAAGCCAGCTCCTCTTTATTAATGCTATCACTTCATTAAACTATTACACCATTTGGAGGTTTATACTGCTTTTAACCATAGTATTTTTAACATGAAGGTGGGTCTCAGAATGCATCATGTCCTGCCAGTCAAGCAAGCCCCTCCCTTGGTATCAGAGACTCTGCTTAGGACTATATTCACCCCAACAGCTGTGTTCCATGGAACTATGACCCTCAGGAGGAACCCAGAGGTCAGAAAAGGCAATTCATTTTCAACGGCCATTAAACTGCAATTAATCTGCCCACCTAGTGGTATCTGACCCGTCATCTTCACCATACTATGCATAAATCCTTCTCTTACAATGCAGTCCTTACTGACAAAGCCATTATTATTTATTACTGAAACTACACTATAGCAAGACTTATACAGTATATGTCTCATGGTATTCCCACCATTGATAGAGGACTTCCCAACAAGATCTGGCTTTCAGTGGCTGGTGTGACTTCTTCAGAACCCTTCCTTCCTGCCAGCATCCAATAGAGAGCAATGTTATATATTTCACGGGGTTTCAAACAGCCCCCTAATACTCTGAGTTAGACAGGGCAATGAAGTGTATACAAATGATCAAGAGGCAGTGCAGTTAACCGGAATGAACACTGGGTCAGGAGTCAGGAACCCTAGACCCTAAATCTGGCACGTACTGTGTGACCTTGGGTGAGTCATTTCTCCTCTCTCAATGTGTTTTCTTCTCTGTAAAATTACACTGTTCAATTAGAAGATCTAGCTCTAAAATTTTCTAACTCTAATATCTGATGACAACTTCCATAACAATTAAGCTTCCCAATGTAAGAAGCATGCCATGGCAAGATATAAGAAATAAACTTATTTTTTTAAAAATCTCCTTGAAGCCAGTGGTATGATCTAGGTGACTTTTTCAAAATATGCATTTTTTAAATCAAAATACATAGTCACATAGTTTAAAAAGTCTATAATTCTACAAAACTTGTTATATAAAACACTCAAACTACCTCTAAGATCAGAAACAAGAGAATGATGCACACTCTCACCACTTTTATTCAACATAGTATTGGAAGTCCTAGCCACAGCAATCAGACAAGGAAAATAAATAAAATATATCTAAATTGAAAAAGAAGAAGTAGAACTGTCACTGTTTCAAGATGCATGATACTATAGGTAGAAAATCCTAAAGATACCATCAAAAAACTACTAGAGCTCATCAATGAATCTGATAAAGTTGCAGGATACAAAATTAATATACAGAAATCTGTTGCACTTCTATACATTAGCAATGAACTATCAGAAAAAGAAATTAAGAAAAAATTCCATTTACAATTGCATCAAAATAATAAAATACCTAAAAATAAATCTAACTAAGGAGGTAAAAAACCTGTACTTGGAAAACCATAAGACACTGGTGAAAGAAATTGAAGACACCACCAACAGATGGAAAGATATATGGTGCTCATGAATTTGAAGAATTAATATTGCTAAAATGACCATACTACCCAAGGTAATCTACAGATTCAGTGCAATCCCTATCAAAATACAAATGGTTTTTTCACAGAACTAGAACATATAATTCTAAAATCTGTATGGAAATACAAAGGACCCCAAATAGCCAAAACAGTCTTGAGAAAGAAGAACAAAGCTGGAGGTATCATGCCCCCTGATTTCAAACTACATTACAAAGTTACAGTAATCAAAAGAGTATGGTACTGGCACCAAAACAGACACTTAGATCAATGGAACTGAATAGAGAGCCCAGGAATGAATCCACACTTATATGAGCAGTTAATCTACTACAAAGGAGGCAAGAATATATAATGCAGTAAAGACAGCCACTTCAAAAAATGGTATTCAGAGAACTGGACAGCTACATGCAAAAGAATCAAAGCTGGACTACTTTCTCATACCATGAACAAAAATAAGTTCAAAATGGATTAAATACTTAAATGTAGGACCTGAAACCATAAAACTTCCAGGAGGAAGCATAGGCAGTATATTCTTTGACATTGGTCTTAGTAATGGTTTTTTGGATATGTCTCCTCAGAAAAGTGGGGGAAAAGCAAAAATAAACAAATGTAACTCCAACCAACTTAAAAAACTTTTGCACAGTGAAGGAAACTATCAACAAAATGAAAAGGCTGCCTACTGATCGGGATAAATATTTGCAAACTATATATCTGATAAGGAGTTAATATGCAAAATATACAAAGAACTCATTCAACTCCACATTAAAAAAAAAAAAGAATCAATTAAAAAATGGGCAGAGGATCTAAATAAACATTTTTCCAAAGAAGACATACAGATAGCCAGCAGGCACATGAAAAGTGGCTCAACATCACTAATCATCAGGGTGCAAACCAAAACACCCTGAGATATCACCTCACACCTTTCAAAATGGTTATTATCAAAAAGACAACAAATGACAAGTGTTGGCAAGGATGTGGAGAAAAGGGAACCCTCATGCACTGGTGGTGGGAATGTAAATTGGTGCAGTCATTATGGAAAACAGTATGGAGATTCCTCAAAAAATTAAAAATAGAACTACATATGATCCAGCAACTCCACTCCTGGGTATGTATCCAAAGAAAACAAAAACACTAATCAGAAAAAATACCTGCACTCCCATGTTCATTTCAGCCTTATTTAAAATAGCCAAGATATGGAAGCAACCTAAGTTCCCATCAGTGGATGAATGGATAAAGAAGATGTGGTGTATATATTCAGTGGAATATTAGCCATAAAAAAGAATGAAATCTTGCCATTTGAAACAACATGGATGGACCTAGAGAGTATTATGCTAAATGAAATAAGCAGACAGAGAAAGACAAATACCATATAATTTCACTTATAGGTGGAATCTAAAAATCAAAACAAATTAACAAACATAACAAAACAGAAAGAGAGTTACAGGTACAGAGATCAATCAGGTAGTTACCAGAGGGGAGAGGGGTGGGGGAGGAAAGAAATGAGTGAGGGAGATTAAGAGATACAAACTTCCAGTTGCAAAATACACACAGGTATTAAATGTACAGTGGGGAATATAGTCAATAACTATGTAATATCTTTGTATGGTGACATATCATAACTAGGCTTAGCATGGTGATCATTTTGAAATGTACAGAATACTGAATCACTATGTTGTGTACCTGAAACTGAGTGTTGTAGGTCAGTTATATTTCAAAAACAAACAAACAAACAAGCAAACTCATAAAAAAAGAGATCAGATTTGTTGCTACCAGAGGTTGGGTGGGGGGGGGGGGGTGGAAGGAGAGGAAGTTAGATGAAGGTAGTCAAAAGGTTCAGACTTCCATTTATAAGTAAATATTAGAGATATAATGTACAACACAGGGAAAACTTTTTTCCATTTCTTTAATTTTGTATCGATATGAGATGATGGATATTCACTAAACCTATTGTGATAATTTCATGACGTATGTAAGTCAAATCATTATGCTATACACCTTAAACTTATACAGTACTGTATGTCAGTTATATATCAATAAAACTGAGAAAATATAAAAACAACTACAAACCCAGGGAAAAAAAAGAAAGAAAAATATTCAAACTACTATGTGAAAAATAGTACCCATGTGGCACTATTTCCTATTCCCAGAAGCACTCATTTCACCTCTTTTAACTTCTTTGGGTATTGATCTCTATATCACTAAATATCATGCTTATATTGCTACTTCTTGTTTTTTCTGTTTTAACATTATCTACTGACCTCTCACCCTGGAAGGTGAGAACTAGGCTCATGTTCACACAGAAAGCCAGCTCTCCCCACATGCCCATACCACACTCACACTATACTGTCTTCATATCTTACCATCTGCTATGAAGTTTTGTTGTCTAAATGTACAATAAAGTTTACTATAAATACATAAACTCTACAGACAGCTGAACCATTGTGTGTAATAGTTATCATATTTTATCAAATTTAAGACAGCTTTAATTATAGGACACAACACTATAATATGTACCACTACGAAAGGGAAAAAAAATGATGCCAATTCAACTATGATGTGATGCTTTCTCTCACCACTTAGCTCTCCTATTATTTGGAGGCTGGACCTTCTGGGTGGCCTATCGTTTTCAATCTTTTCTCTCCTATTTTCCATCTTTTTGTCTATTTGCTCTATTTCTGTCATACTTTTAGTCTTTCCAAGGCTTTTTGTTGTTGTTCCTGAATGGTCTTCTATTTTTTTAACACCATGTGTTTGTTTCATAGATGCAATATCTCTGCTGATGTCTAATATCTATGAAATATTAATTATAATTTCTTGTGAATTTTTCTTCTGTCTATATCAACTTTGTTTCTGCAATTTTTTTTCTTTCTCTCTGTTTTGTGTTTGTCTTTCATATTATAAGCTTTTCTCAAACAGTTGGTGATCCTTTGCTGTTCTTTAATCTTTTTTTTTTTAATGTAGATTTTATTTTATTTATTTATTTATGTGGTTGCGCTGGGTCTTAGTTGCAGCAGGGGGGCTCCTTAGTTGGGGGTCGCTGGCTCCTTAGTTGTGGCATGTGAACTCTTAGTTGCGGCATGCCTGTGGGATCTAGTTCCCTGACCAGGGATCGAACCCAGGCTCCCTGCATTGGGAGTGCAGAGTGTTAACCACTCCACCACCAGGGAAGTCCCTGTTCTTTCATCTTTAAGAGTGGAGTAATAGAAGCATTGCACATTTATTAACTGTCAGCATCACTAGGGCAGTATTACTGGCCTCTGTAATGGGTACCACCTGGTGTCAGTATCATTAAATCCTTTTGGGGATGGGATTGATGAAATTATTCAGATAATTCTCTTCCAGTGTACTGTTTGGAAGAGGAAGAAGGCTGGAAACACAGGTTTTCCTGGCTATCAGAACGCAGAACGTTCCTATGAAACTTTCTGTAAGACGAAATGACATAAAGTAAAGAAGTACCTCAGGACAACTCCTTCTAACAGATGCACAGAATAAATCAAGATAAAGCACAGATTCTCACAGACACAGTCAAAGCTATGGCGGCGTGATGATGAGATGCCGAGTGTAGTTCCCAGGAAGGAGCTTAGTGGTGCCCCCTCACTGCTTGGGATGTGGGCTGCCTCTAAACAGCTCCACGTAAAACAAACGCTGAACGCTATTTTTGCTTTTCACCTTTTTTAGGAGAAGCAAAAATCCTCTTCCGATTTCTTTCAGAAAAGCGAAGTGGTGTAAAGAAAACTTCCAAAAATTGGAGGATATCTGTGTCAAAACTCAGTTGTATGTAAATCCATCATTCTCTCTATGGCTCTCACAGCCTCAACTCTACCTGGAATTCCTCTTGGCCTTTGTTTTATCCTCTTTAGAGAACAAACTTCCAGTTTTTACACCTGAGATGTATTGAACAAAAATCTTTCAACCACTCTCCTGTGTTCGGTGTTACCTGTTCTCTTACTTCCTGAGCCTTGCAGTAGTTCTGCAATATACACCAAGCTTTCCTCTTGGCTTTCCCCATTGCCAACTTGGTAACCAGCATTCTCAGTCTTTAAGTCAGTCATGACTCATCCATCTACTTTCCAATTGCAACTACAGAAACACAAAGCTTTGTTGACTCCTCTCCCATTCTCTTGTATTTATAGATTTATCTGGCTGAATCTGGAGAAACCATGGAGCCAGGGCTTGCCATGGTGCTTGCTCTGGAGGTATGAGCTCCCCCACCAGCAGACTCTACCAATGGAGCTTGGTGACACCCTTCCTGTCACCTCGAATATAAACCGATGGTGTAAACTTCCACCTTTTGTAAATGTATCTAAAAGTGTGGAAATTCTAAGCAGAAAAGAAGTTAAAATAAAGAGAGACTCAGCAGAGAATGCTATGCTATAATCTTAATCTCCCCTGTAAAATCTAATGTAGTTTATTTTTTCCTTCAAGCCTAAGTTTACGTGATTAACATTTCTAAAAATGTCTGCTTAATTATAGTACTAGCAATAACATTTATGGGGCATTCACTGAACCAGAAACTCTTGTCTAGTACTTTACATTTTTGTTTTATTTAATTTAATCCTTACAACCAAGCTTGAAGTTAAGTATTTATCCTCATTTAATTAATAAAGAATGTGAGGGCTTCCCTGGTGGCGCAGTGGTTGAGAGTCTGCCTGCCAATGCAGGGGACACGGGTTCGAGCTCTGGTCTGGGAAGATCCCACATGCCGCGGAGCAACTAGGCCCGTGAGCCACAACTACTGAGCCTGCGCGTCTGGAGCCTGTGCTCCGCAACAAAAGAGGCCGCGATAGTGAGAGGCCCGCGCACCGCGATGAAGAGTGGCCCCCGCTTGCCGCAACTGGAGAAAGTCCTTGCACAGAAACGAAGACCCAACACAGCCAAAAATTAAAAAATTTTAAAAAAAAGAATGTGAGTTTTGGAAAAGTCAAATACATCTTCCAAAGTTGCCCAACTACCTAGGAACTGAACTCAAAGATCAAGATGTTCACCACTACAATATACTACCTTCCCAGACTGTAATATCCATTTTGGCACAGACTATAAATACCAATACATATCCATAATCTAGGAATTTGGTTCATTAAAAAAATAATTACGTGTCTATCTGTGAGAGAAGAGTGAGTCTCCTTTATTTATAGAGAAATTGTATCACCCTGTCATAGCAGTTTCCAAAGGAATCTGTGCAAAATTGGCCAAGTCTAGATCTTTTAAATGTAAAGTCTTCCACAAATGAGTAAGCATCTGACTCACGTTAATTCTACAGCATTAATAGGCTGGTCAAAGATTCAATAATGGAAAAAACAATCTGTACTTGAAATACCACTTGAGGTTTAATTAGCACAATAAAAATGAATTGGGGAGCATGAATAGCCAAGGCAGGATAAACCATTTGCCAGGCACTACTTCCTGGCTTAATAAGATTTGAAATCAGCACAAGTACAGAGCAAAGCTCAGCAATGTCTCCAAGAGCTTCTAGCACTATGGTAATGGGATCCTGACTTAAGTATCAGGGCTGTCTTCCTTTACACGCTGGGAAACCTCATTGGAGATCAGAGAAGACAAGCTGCCCGGACAGACAGACACCTCTGAGGCATGGAAGAGCCCAGTAAAGGACGCAGCTGATCAGTGTATGGGTTAAGGCCCTAGACAGACAGATGTGGGTTAAAGCCAACCCCTACTCATTAGTTGTTTACTCATGATGCTTGGTAAGCTTTCATTTCTTCAACTGGAAATAAGGATACTAACGACATCTACTTTCTAGAGCTTTTAGGATGCCTAATAAGATAATATGGAAAATATTTCAGATGAGGTCTAGTGCATATTAAGTCCTTAATAAACGTTAGCTATTAATGTTATTACCAATATCAATATGGACATTTAGCTTTAAATATATTTTACATCTGAATTTATACATGTGTATATCTGATATCCTGTCAAATTACTTCAAGTAAAAATAACAAAGCCATAACACGATATCACAAAGAAATGGTATGTACTCAAACAACCTTGAAGACCATAAGATCAATGGAAGTTAAATGGTTCTTTTCGAGCAGGAATTCTTAGAGCTTTTAACATAGTAATGTGCACAGTGAACGTCCAGAGTTACAGAATTTTCTATATTTTTTTCTTTAACCTTGGGTTTTTTTTCCTACACAGAGCATCTCAAGGAATTAGAGTTGCACAGAACATAGAGTGGGGAAAGTTTGGTGGACTAGATGATTGCTCAGGCTCCTGTCAGGTGTAAGAATAATAGTTGTACAAGCAAAAACCCAATGAATAGTCCAACACCCATTGTCTAAACCCTTGCTACTCAAAGTGTGGTCTATGGAACAAGGGGTTTGTTGGAATGTGGAGACTCAGGCCCCAACCCAGACCTGCTGGAAAAGAAGCAATATTTTTAACAAGATCTGCTGGTGATTCATATGCACATTAAAGTTTGGGAAGCCCTGGTCTAAAGAAAGTCAGCCTTTTCACTGAATGGTTGATGATTTTCTGCTGAGGTCTACTGGCTGGTATGTCCTTTCCAACCATATCCAGGTCAACAGCCACTGACACTGGTCCATCCACTGGTGCACACTTCTTGAAAGTTGACCATATTGACTAGGCCCTTTGATCACTAATTCAAAGTATGCACGTTCTCCCTTCTTAATAATTGAGGAAAACTAACCTCTAAACTTTTTGAAATATTAACTTGGCTTTGCAATAAATGAGATGGGTCAAGTTTGGGTTTTATTTTTCAATATCCATCTGTAGGCCTGAGTTGTGTTCTTTTTCACCTCATTTTAGTAAGCCTGAGCTCTGTTCATTTCTTATTGGATCATCACTCCATGGGTATAAAAATATTCAAGTAAATTATGATTTTTGTCGGCTCTCTGTCTTCTCTCCACTCACTTTCTATCTTCTTGGCATATCTTCCCATTTTTGTGTCCCCTAAACATATATATTTCACAACCAGGAATGAAGCCAGAATGAGCCTGACCTATTTAGAAGTGGCTGCTTTACACCTGGTTGCAAAAATGACAGAAAATTAGCAAAGTGACTTTCCCAGCTCAAATGGGAAACTGTGCTTCTAGGCTTATGTGAGCCGTGTCATGACAATGACAGCAACCACAAAACTTCTAAACACAAAAATCTGAATAGCAGCTGACATGTTAGAAAAACGGCTTTATTTGCCTTTCTAAAAAGATAAAGAAAAGCACTGGTCCACTGTGTGGCTTGCTGTGTTTTAGTGGGTAAAACCTGATCTCTAATAAAAGAAAGCAAAGCAGTAAACTAGACTTTGTATATGCTTTTCAGAAAAAAAAAAAATCATCAATCCAGCTAAGATGCTAGGAAAACAATGTTTTTTACCAATCTAATTTATACATGGAGTATTAATACAGCATTTCATTTTAATCTTCCGTGAATGCTAACAAAACAGAATTACTATCCTATTTTCCTGGTTTAAAACAAAAGAAGGAGTATGTACAAATATGCTAAACAGACATGCATACCACAAATTATAGTGGAAACCAAAAGTAAATCTTAAAAATAAATCATTAACATCAGTTTACCTCAAAGAAACAGGCCTCTCCTCCTGGGCACCTGTGAACCAACCTTTCCCAACATAAATAATATTTTGTCGATGTGTTGTAAGGAGGCTCTACACTAAAAGTTTGAAGGTTGGAAAAGTGGAAAATTGAAATTGTCATTATAAATAAAGAAACCAAAGGCAAAGTTGATTTCAATCCATGGGACCATTAAGGGTGTTTTATATAGTAACTACATTCAACCCTCAACTGAATTGCCATCTTATATTCACTGTGGGACTAGCATGTTCTACGGTAGCTAGTTACCAGTAAAATGGGTTGACGGATTGTTTTGATTTGACCCAAAAGAATACTGCCTTTTAAATATATTTGTTGTCTGCTTAGAACAGAGCATATCATCCACTATTAACACTTCCTGAAGAAACTCTCTTCCAGAGATTTAAATCATAATTATAGTACAAAAAAATTAAAGTATAAAGTACACTGTTCTTTAATATGCCATCCAGCCAGGGGAAAAGATTGAAAGGTTTGTACTGCAAACCTAACTACTGAAGATCAACCAAATGTACAGGAATTGAGTACAAGAATTTAGAATATACAATGTTATAAATAATGTCATTGAAAAACACTAAAAGAAGTAGCAGGGGGGCGCAGTTGTTGAGAGTCTGCCTGCCAATGCAGGTGACACGGGTTCGAGCCCTGGTCTGGGAAGATCCCACATGCCGCGGAGCAACTAGGCCCGTGAGCCACAACTACTGAGCCTGCGCGTCTGGAGCCTGTGCTCCGCAACAAGAGAGGCCGTGATAGTGAGAGGCCCACGCACTGCGATGAAGAGTGGCCCCCGCTTGCCGCAACTGGAGAAAGCCCTCGCACAGAAACGAAGACCCAACACAGCCAAAAATAAAATAAATAAATAAATAAATAAATAATAAAATTATTAAAAAAAAAAAAAGAAGTAGTAGGAACACTTTTATCTAGAGTGATAAATCAGCACAGTCTGGAAAAATAGCCATTCTTCACTAACACTTGTGTGATTCAGTTTCTGTCTTCAGAACCACTGCTCATAGCACCCCTTTTTTTTCTGATTAATGTGGAAATTTTACATGAATATGTTTTGTTGCCTGGTAATTAATAAAGTTTTTCTAAGGTTAAAAAGGACCTGGTGGAGAAACAGACCACAACATGTTTCACAGCATGAATAAATTTACAGTAATTCACAGCAGGAGGGGCTGTTAGAAAAATATTGTGAGACATTTTGACTGTGCTGTTAATGGGATCGGGAATGGCACAGTTAAACTTCCCAGCCCTGCCTACCATGCTCGCTCAATCGCTAAGGGCAGAGGAAAAAGAAGAAAGGAGATTCTTTCAAAATGCAATGATGACAGGCATTTCAAAGGAAACTACAAAGTGCTAAAATACGGAATAATTTGGCTAGAATAATATAAATGTTTCAGTTATTTTTACTTAACTGAAATATCTGCACCATTATATCAAAAATCTGTTTCAATCTGATCACTAATATAATGTGGATCATGCATTAATTAATTGATCAATTCAGCAAACATTGATCAAGTGACTGTTATGTTCAAGGGATACATCAGGCACCATGGAGGAGATATTTTTGCTTATAAAATGTAGGGAATTTGTTCATCATATAATGCTTACATGATGAAATACTAAAAGGGGAATTTTTTAAAGAAAGCCCACCTTATAAAGGAATGAAATCCCAATAGCTCTTTTTTATGGAAATTAAAATATTACCAGTTGCAAACCAAATGCAATGGCCGTAGTTACTGGCAAATTGTTGGGTTTACAGTGATGAAATACACCAGACCATACTCTTATGAGTTACTTTTAGAGTTAGCTAACAAGTTTCATCAAAAAAAAGGTGGAAATACGATGAACTCCGTCAATCTTTGACTTAAACACAACAGGTATATTTTAAAAGTTTGCTGAGGGTGAGACCTAAAAGAAAGGCCAACTGACCACAAATCCATGTTTTAAACAAGACATCTAACTTGAAGACTTGGGGATATTATCCAACTTCTCCAACATGGAATTTCAGAGACAGAATTTAAATTCAACAATGTAGCATAATTTACTGCTCAATCTGCCTAACTTCTCTTAAAGAACCAAAGTTGGGAAACCATCAAGAGGAAAATTAATATATGACTAAGCCCCAAACTGAAGGCTCCCTCTCTCAACTCAAATCTCTAGAAATTAGGTTCATTTTTTTAAAAATCCAGAACCACGTTGGAAAATCAGAAGGTATAACTGTTGGTGGATAAGAACAATGAGAAACTCCTGAACAAGAGAAAGTGGGGAAATGAAATGAAAGAAAAACAGCACAGTTCCCAACAGACACATGAGTATGTGCCACACAAAACAGGGAAGCTGCTGGGCTGACCTGAGACTAGGGGTGGACGGCAGGGCAGGGTGGGGCCTCCCCTCCACTAAGCCACAGGGTCACTGGTTAAGAAAACAAGTAGAAGCACAGAGGAATAAACTTTCCACATCCTACCTTTGCCCTCCCACCTCAGGCACAGCATCCAACAACTGCTGCAGCTGCCCCCAAGTAGAAGCAATGAGTGCGGGAAGTTTACAGGAGAAAGTCAGTCATGCTAGGTACCCTAGAGATATGGTGAACCCCAGTATGGAAAAGCGTGTTTCAGTCATTAAAAAAAAAAGTCACTAGAGATTTCAGAAATTAAAAATCAATTGGCAGAAGGGAAAATTCAGTAGCTGGAGAAATAGCTGAAGGGCAAAGTAGTGAGTAAACAATTCTCCCATTATGCAGCACAAAAGGACAAGCAGATGGAAAGTATTACAGAAAGGGTGAGAGGTATGGAGAGAGGAGCCAGCAGTGTAAATAGCCATCTAAATAAATTAGAAAATTCTTCCAGAACTGAAGATGTGAACACTCATATTGAAAAAGTACACTGCATGTCAAACAAAATAAAATTTTAAGCATGCACACATGCCTAGTTATAGTGTAGTAAAATTTAAGAATAACATGGATAAGAAGAAAATCCTAAAAGCTTCTAGAGAAAAAGAAAAGCATAGGTTACCTATCAAGAAATAAGCATCAGACTGGCCTCAGGCTTCTCATCAGCAACAATGAACACATGGAGAACGTGGTATAATATCTGCAAAATTCTAAGAGGAAGTTATCTGGAGTCTAGAATTTTACACTCAGCCAATTCCAATGAGAAGAAAAAATACAGGCTGATTTTCCACTGGGCAAGAACGTGAATTTTATTTTTTTAATTTCTCTGAAAGAAATATTAGAAGATATACTCCAGCAAAAAGAAAAACCACTCTAAGAGGAAGTAGTGGAATACAAAAATCAACAATATACAGAGAAACAGTAAATCCTCAAAAACATCAAGTAACAGTCTAAAAATAAAATCTCATTACTTGAATTAGCTCTATGTGTATTAAATAAATTTAATTAATTAATTTTTTAAAGTAAATAAATAAAAATAAAAAATAAAAATAAAATCTCAGATGAGAAGGGAGGAGAAAGTAAAGGGAAGTAAAAGTATCTTTTCTCATCTTGTTGGGGGTTCTTTCTAGATACTTACAAAAAATATGTTTAAATATGTGTGGTAAATATTTTGGCACTGTATATTTACAAACAGAGAAACATAATTTATAACTTTCGAACAATTAAGAAAAAATAAAACAAAGAACACTGTCAGTGGAAGAAAAGGAAGGAAAAGGAATAACCTTGTAGAAAAATAGACAAAAGGTATAAATAGGCAATTCAATGGAGAATAATCACAATGTCTAATAAACATAGAAGATACTCAATAGCAACCAGGAAAATGCAAACTAAAAAGCAATGACATACCATTTTTTAGAGATACAAAAAATAAGAAGTTTGCTAATATCAAGGTATACTTTGCTGGGGTGGCTATAAATTGGTACAACCACTTTTTAATGTGCAAACCATATTAACCAAAAATTCTGCTTCCCGCTATGTACTCTAGAAAAACCTTCGCATCTGTATGTATGTACAAAGATCATGTATAAGGAGGCTGGTTGAAACACTTTTGTAGTAAAATGGGAAATGCCCATCAATATGGAAGATTTAACATAATCAAGATATATTCTACCATGAATAACACACAATAATTAAAAAGATATGATAGATCGATGGCTTCTGACCTGAAATGGTCACAAACAAGTAAAGATTAGCTTTATGTGTAAATGTAGGAAATTATTTTTGCAACAAAATGTATCAATAGTATATGTGCAATTATAAATAAGTAAAAAACACTGGGAAAGAAAATAAAAATTAGCAGAGAAAGAACAAGACAGTTTAAGAACACAAAAAAATAAGTCTATCAGTTCACCTTTTCTAATGTTACTTTTTGAAAAGCATTGTTGACCCTGAAATTGTGAATGCTACCATAAATGTAATCATTCAATCCTAATCAATCAAACACATGTCCTCTGACAGTGGATTCAAAGCCTCACTCTCATACACACAATTCATTGACTAATTCGTAGGGAACAAATTTTAAAACACTGAAAATTGACAAACTGGTCAGGAAAAATTAGAACCAGTTCACTCCTACCCCTCCCCTGCTCCAGTCACAGCGGTCTATCAACAGCACATTAGGTGGGTACATTACAGGAATGCTGTCAAGACAATATGGCCAAAAATTAAAATTAAAAAAAGAGAATTGGTTTCAGGCAAGGGCAAAGCAGACGTCTATTAAGAGGCCTTTTGTGAAATCAGAGCAGGAGTCAGATGCTTTCTCTTTTTTCCTCTCAGTGGTTGCTGAAACAATGTGGCCACACAGCCATGGGGATCTGGGAGCTGGCCAAGCAGCCAGGTGACTCAACATTGAGTTTCTTGTCCCTCTGGGCAATTTCTCTCAGCGGTACAAACTTATACCAGAGCAGAGAACAGTTATCCTCTTATCAATCAGGGAAAGATAGATATTAAAAAATTTTTTTTAATATTGGCTAATAATGAAAGTCGAGGGAAGCTGACAAGGGAACAAAGCTTAATGCCCCCATTATGCAACCAAAGGGCTCTCGTTCCAACAGAAATCTGTGGGAAGAGTAACTGCTGTCTTCTAAGACCCTGCAGGGGAAGAAGCAAACACTTATCATTCCTTCATTACACTCTCATTAAAAATGAGCAGCAGCTATATTTTCCTTAAATAAAAATTGACTCCAAACAATAGGATCCTCTGAAAACAAAGACCTGGAAGTTTATGGTTAATATACAGATTCCTCTCGGACAAGAACCTGGTGCTGTGTGGCTTTCTGCTGTGTCACCAGCCATTAGGCCAGAAGATCACATTTAATTGTTAACTGATTAACCGGTTGACTGATTAAAATTTCAACTGAGGAATAATATGCATATGTGGGTACTGCAGAGGCATGTCCCAAGAGCCCGTAGCAGTGAAATCCTAACCAGAACACTTGGATTTTCCCTTCTTGTAAACACACTGGCATTCACAGAGCTGTAATTTTATCATATGGTGCCCTTTTAAATTCTGGAGATTGTAATAAACCCAGACATGGGGGAAAGCAAGTCAAAGGGCAGATCTGTGGTTTCCCAGCAAGATACACTGACATCCGGCAACAAGACAAGTGTAAGGGAATGTTCTGGATTGAACTGCATGTTCTTGTGCTGCCAGGACACTTTATCCCCCTGAGATCCTTCCTCTGCATGGCCTAGGTGCCAACCAAGTATGTATGTGGCCAGTGAAGTACCACACTCTCAGCCGATACTTTTTGTATGGATAGATGGATAGATGAACAAATGAACAAAGAAACAAAGGAATAAACAGTGTATTTTTTTCTCTGTGCACTTTAAAGTCATCCATTCAGCATTAATATTCTACTGGCAAAGAACACTCAGCAAAGTTGCTCCCAGCTGATTTCTCTGCACTGCACACGAAAGTGGCCCAACTCAGTGGAGACATCAACAGCATACATATAAAATCCAGGTAGTGGTAACCTTCCCAGACTCTCTACCACACCAAGGCAATTAGAATAATTAATAGCAAGTAGAACTTATTGATTTAAAAGTAAATTACCACAATGGGGTATCTGCAGGTTTGCCAGGGAAATATTCTTGCTGTTTTCATCGAGGCAGTACAAGTCCTGAGTTTCTGGACCGGGTTTAGTCTCCTGAAGAGTCTTGATCCACATAATGTTGCAGGAGCATGTAAATGGGTTGCCCACCAGGATCCTACATGGAACAAAAATGAAATCCAATCAGCCTTCTCTTTCAGTTTTAGCTACAGAAGTGTTTATGGAGCACTAACAGCATTATGAATTTCTTCTAGACGGCAATCTTTGGAAGTCACACCCATCTTTATAGCATAACAGTACTTATTATTCATTCATTTACCTGATACTTACTGATCTTCTGCTATGTGCAAACACCCCTGTAGAGGCTAAAGGATGCAAAGTGATGTGAGACCTTTCGGACCCATAGGGAAACAAGGTAGGAACAGAATTAACTCTAATATAGGATAGAAAAAGATGTCTCATAAGATGGGGGAAAATAAGATACCGTAACAAATTTATCACAGATATTATACAGTTATGAAGAAGATCTTAAGTGAAGAAGCCAACGTTAAGTTTTCGGGAACACTAACATACTTATTTCTAACCAGGCTAGAGATTCAAGTGTTATCACTTAATAAGTTTGAACTTCAGCAATTTCATCTGAATTGAAAACGAGACTGTGAATACAAGGCTAAGACTAAAGTGTGAGAGCCTGGAGGGTGCACTCCCAGCTTTCCGAATGACACAACCACAGGTCAGTTTGACTGATGCAAGAAAGCTGGAGTGAATGTGAGAGACAGAACCTGGGAGGGAGCTCTTAGACCTCCTTCACACAGACACACACACACACACATACATACGCGCGCGCACACGCACGCCAAGCTCAGGGTTTCTGAGAGCAAGTGCAACCGAGCTCCAGACTGAGCTACTTAGCCCATTGTGGGAGGGTCTGCAAAGAGAAAGTCACTATTCAGCCATGCTGCCTGGACTCCTGTGGCCTGTGATTGGTCAAGGAGGAAGTAGTCAAGAGGAAAATAAAAACCACAAGGAAAAAAAAATCTTTAAATGCTTATTTATAATACTCAGTGGCCTATTTAAGATGACTTCCATTTATGGCAATGAGTCTTTAAATGAGGCCATTTAAAATCATTACATAGGCTCTGCCTGGCATTAACCACAATACTTAAGATTTCCGTGAGGACAGGACCTGGGCTTTGCAGCATCATTTACTCCTGTGGTTTTCTGGTTGGGTTCTAAGAATCTCAGGGAATCCCTGGAGACTTTTCCAGGAGTTTCCTTGGAGAAAATGTGGTCCTGACAGACTCGTTTAATTTGTGTCTGCTTGATCGCCTCCAAATATCCCTCCAACACCAAAATAAGAGTTGAGACTGCTAGGTATGGAATATAATGCAGATGATATCCACAATGTTTAAACCCCAACTAATCCAAGAGGTTTCCTGGTGTTCTGAGTCCATGAAAAACTAAGAAATCTTTTTTAAAAGCAGGTATGACTGAATCCACAGAAGGGATAAAGAAGAGAAGGGATCTTGAGCTACAAAGACAGCAACGTTCATCCGACCACACGGCACGGGCAGACAGCTGGCTTCTTCCTCTCACACACGGTACAAACTCCTTTTGCAGCGATTGTTAGAGCATGTTATACTTAATTTGTTCAGGCTTCTACCGCTCCCCCTGGATAGCAGAGTCCTGGAGTACAGATACCGTTCTCCTTATATGCCTATGGCCTAGTGCCATGATAGTTTGATTTGCAACAGGTACACAATTAACATTTGTTGAATGAATTAATTAAATATGCTGCAGGGGCGGTATTGAGACATGTGAATTTGAAATCAGAACTCTAATTTTTATCCCATCAAGAAAATTCTCTGCAGTGATGCTCGAAGTTTTTACACTGAGTAGCCTACTTTATTGCACATAACTTCTTTAAGTTTTTTATGCCTATCCCTGTGTTAGAAAGCCAGTGCTTCAACTCCCTGAATTAAGTCTCTCCCAAAAGAATTGCCACCGTGTAACTCTCATGACTACCTATTAACTTGTTATCGCTCTACTAGTGGCATCTTCTAATCTGCACAATTTCCTTGTGAATAGGGGTGGACCCTACAGCTCAGGCAACAGATAGTTTAAGCAAAAAGCTATTGCCTGGTATTCAAAGGCCTTGCCCATCTGGACCCACCTCTGACACACAGAGCCTGTGCTTTAAGGTTCTTTGGGTACCTGACCCATAGGAATGTCAACAGTTTATATTTGCTTCACGGTGATAACACAAGAATTAAGCACACTTGGAAATGCTGGCTATTAGTAATCGATACATTTCAGTATCTTCCCTATCATTTTTCAGCAAAGGGGATTTGGGGATAAGGATAAATCCGGAATGCATTGGCAGACCTAGAAGGAAATCTCACAAGGATGGTTGGGTAGGGAGAGGACTGCCTCTTCTCGAATGTTCACTAAGGGAGCGCAGGCACTGTCGTCGGGGTATAAACTGAGGAGTTTTGCCCATTGCTGTTTGCTCTTTGAATGGGTTTGCTTTCCATTAGGGCCTGGACAGAACAAGGACCAAACAGATGCTGTGAGACATGTTGCCGTCTTTTTCACACAAAACCCTCATCTTTCTCTCATTTTCCCTCCTTTAGAAAACAAGTCTTTTGTGTAAAAACAACATTTAAACTCATTATAAATGATATATTACTACTGAGTTTTTTTTTTCTTTACTGCTGAATCATGTTTTCATGGAGGAATAAAAGAACAAATGGCCAAAAATTAAGAAATCATTTTTCTTGAATTTTGATATAAAAATAGACCTGCAGCATCACTTATTTTAAAAAATACTTAATTACACTTTCCTTTGAAATTTTTTTCCCCAAATGCCATACAAAATCATTACTTACAGCTCAGACAAGTCAAGGTGACGAAAATGTTTCCTAGACAATACCGTCAGTTTATTTCTGGTAAAATTGCTGAAAGGAATCAAAAACATTAAATGTGAATTACAAGTGTACATTTCAGGAATAAAGTATTCAAATAGAGTTTTTTTCAAAATATAATTTTATTTGATCATGGTTCATGCCGTACTTAAGATCCAGTAATCTCTTTCTTTCACCTAGAGTAATAACTTAGTTTTCCCTGCCTCTCCTATAATTCTTGCTTGAGAGTGGGGTTGAGGGGGCATAATTTTCATAATGGTTATTTTGAATCTCTTTTTTACTCAAAATTTTCTTTTTCATATTCAGAGCCAAGTTATATACCTCTTAGAGATATCTGATCTTCTGAACAATTAATAGGGAGATTAAATTAAACTAAATTAAATTTAAACCATAAACTCACTAGGGGAAAATATACTTTAAAACTAAAAAGCATCATGAATACTTTGAAATTACACGACACGCAAAACTCTGAATATTAACTGAATTTAACACATCCTAATAGGAAAGATAACAACTATTGATTGATAAACTCTGCTGAGATTGCTTATATATGACTTCCAAATAACTAGATAAATTCACGATCAAAATATCAGATAAAAATATGTCAGATTTTATCTGGAAATATTCTAGCAACGTATCATTTTAAGATGTGAACCAACCAGACAATGAAAAGATGTCCTATTTGTGACTGAAAAATAATAATGAATTTACTGATGTGTTCCAAATATGTAGTTTTATTCAAGGGAATGGGAGTTTCAGTTTCCAATGATCAGTGCCATGAGACCTTGAGCTGGGAAATTCAGACCCTTAATCCTGGCAGCTGACTCGCTCTGTGAATTTGTTTACTGGTCGAATTTATTTAAAGAGTGTGCAATGCTTGGTCCTCTAGACATGTGTTTCATGAGTCACATGAATGTAAAACAAACATCAAATTTTACAAAACAGCTGAGCCCTCAACAGTTTGCCATGAGCCTTTCAGTATCTGATTCCCGTTCAGGAAGGTGAGCACCGGTCTGAGAGTCAGGTAAATTCGGGAAATCTGCGGCGACAGCAATTCTGGCCTCACTGAGGCTAGTCTATTGCGTCTGTCTCACAAAATCATGGGCTGAAGTGTGCTGGTCTGTCTGGCCAGTCTCTTTCACAGAGGGGTTAAAGACCAGGAGGAGCTAATACATGAACTAAGACTAGTCAGCTGATGGATAAAGAAAATGCCCCTTTAGCATCTCGTAATTCAAGAAGGCACACGGCCACTCCCAGCTTCATTCTATATTGAGATTTCCTCTCATCCAAACCCCCATCTACAAGAGGGTGCCCTCTTCCTTCTACTGGCATCTTCTCTCCTCACACTGAGTGTAAAGTGCTCACCCACATGAAAAAATAATCCAGCGGGAAGTTGTAAAATGTGCCCACATAAATCTTTTCTTTTGGAACGTGAATTAAGAATGGGTTTCACTGCAGTATAATACACTGACAAGTCATTCTGCCTGTCTTCACCAGAGCCTGTGAGGCACAAATGTTTTCATCTCCATCAGAAATCCCCATCCTTCTGAAGGAAAAAAACCAAAAACAGAAACAAAAACCCTATTCTTCCTCCCAAGAAGAAAGAGGAGCGAGGAGGCAAAGAAAGAGGACACACTCATTGTCAAGGTTCCGGGTCGGCTAGCAAGGCCGGCACCGGGGCAGCTGCCCTGTCAGGCTGCTACCAGCACAGCCCAGAGCAGGGTTACGCGCCAAAGAACAAGATGAGTTTTATGAACCATACTTATTATTGGGTCCAAAAGCCAAAAGGGAGGAGGAGGGAAGGAAAAAAAAATCAACAATCCTCTTACTGTTTGATTATAGAACTTTTGCAAAGGAGCTAATCAGCACCTCTGCAAAGTCCCTGGAAAACACAAATACTGGCTTTTCTCACAGTTTCTGGGTTCTCAGGGGCCAGGCAGGAATTAAAGGCACCAAGAAATAAACTCAGGGACCAGTCCTAGGGGCTCTGGACAGTCAGCATGCGATGCTAAATATGCACAGGTTAGGGGAGGAATGATGAAAGTGACAGACAGGATCCAGTCTGAATTCCCCTAAAACCCAAAGTGAAATAGATGCTCTTGTGCACATTTTTATTTTATTGGAGAAACTCAGAGAGATAATCAGTATATCCCACGGGTAGAGAGAAACAGCCTCTCATACACATTTCTTTATCAGCTCCCTTGCAGCCATGGTGCTGATGTTCAACTAAGGATGCCGTTCGCTACGTGCGGGAATCAGGGAGAACACGCCAGCGCCTTCAGTCATAAGCAGAAGTTGAGACCCAGGTCTGGAAAGGCAGACAACTGACTTAATTTCCTCCTCCTTGCCATTCCCTAGAGCCAACTGCTTAATTTAATTTCTATTTTGGCGATTAGGAGCCTCTTTCATCCCGTGAATATCTGAAGCTTACTGACATTGTAACTTCTTTCTAACTGTCTGAATATTAATTAGCCTGACTTCGTACTGCCTTACCATTTGACAATGGCTACAAATATCAGTAATTTCTGCAGTTTGATCGGTAACTGGGCTTCCCAACTGTTGGCTTTTAAAGAAGCTGTATAAGATATGTCCATCTCCTTGGTTTCCTATTTTCAAATGACACCTCTTTGGGAGACTGGGACTAATATTTGGCTTTATATAAGTATGTACAGCACACAGAATACCATTAAAATTACTCTACCGTAAATCAGCCTGAAAAAAATACAAAAGGTGGCTTTGGTTTTCATATAAATAGCTTGGAACAAGGAAAGTAGGGAAAATATAAGAGGCATAGTAAAGTCATAAAAAGGTCTATTTCTAAAACAATTAACCATAGCCCACTATATAGATCACTACGTTAGGGGAAGTGATGTAGTAAAACAACCAGTAAAACGTGCTCATTGAGTAATTCAGGTCTGCAGTCAGCAGTAATGAAAATACCAGAACGTAACCACTGGGGTCATTAATTATACTTAAGTGATTGCATTAGAGCATTTTGCCTTTTTCTTGTGTCCAACTTCTCTCTTGTTTATGCTAGCAAGGCCTACGCAAGACATCAGAATTTGTGCAGGCAAACCAACTACGGAGATGTTGCCAAAAAGCCTCTACATGAAATGTGTTAATAAAGTTCCTTGGAGTTTTGTCACCTTTTTGCCAAAAGTTTTATATCTTAATTCTACTGACTTTATTTTTAAATTGACTTCCTCATTAATGCCACCTATGAAATATGAAGTCATTGTACTGGCTTGATGAAATTAAGGTTTTTCATAAGATCAACAAATCTCCATAGAGTGTCCAGGCAATCTGCTCGAAGAGAACGATTTCTTTTACAAACTGGCCTGGAAGTCAGTCAGGGAACAGTTCTCCCCAAGAAAAAGAAAGAGGACAAATGTTACAAGAAGGGCTGATTCTCTCATTATATGGAAAACACATTTCATTTTCTGTCCTCTTACTAAAAGAACATAGCCAGGAGTGAGCCCTGAGTCTGCAACTTTCCATCTGTGGATCTGAGTCTGATTTTATGCTTATGAAATGGGAATCAAGAAGATTCCCCCCTACCAACTGTCAGAAAAATCAAGTGAGATCAACCAGGTGAGAGTTCTGTATGTAGATCGTAGTCTATGAAACACATAAGGTACTGTTGCAGAGAATCTGCAAAGCACAAAAGGGCCAATGAATGCAGGCAACCTTCCTCCCGCAGAAGTTCCTACTGAAAACTCGGGGTGGGGGGTGCCCATCAGAGCTTAAGGGTGATCCTCTGTTTCATGAAGAAACGTCTCAGGAAGGCCACACCTTATTGACCAAGTGCCATCATCTAAGAAGATTTAGCAGCAAACAACCTAAGAGCTCCCACTGTCCATATTTCCATTTGACTTCAGTTGATATCACCCTGACTTCGGTGGAAGCATTTGCTATTGTTACAATTGTCTGAACCTCTGGCATGTTCCATGATTGAGTTTTCTCCACTTCTATCAATCATGACACATAGCTTTTGGAAAAAGAAGGTTCAAAAGAGGATCTATTGGGGGAGGAAGAGCATTAGCAATTTTTAGTTCCCTAAAAAGGCCAAGGCCAAGTCAGTTTCTTTCAATTCCACTAGTTTGATGTCTTCCAGGGAACATGTCATGATTCCAAGAAAAAGAATCGAGGACGCTGTACCAGGACATAGTTTTCACATCAGACTCCTTGCTGTTGGCCTATTGCTCTGTCCAAGATGGAAATGGCCCAGAAATTCATGAAAGGGAATAAGCAGGCTGTTCTAAGTACCCTTCTAAAGCTATTCAGAAATCAAAGCTAATGCTTCTAAGCTATTGTCAAAGCTATACTAACTTTTTAAAAGGAGGTTTAGAGCTGGAAAAGAAGGAAAAATAAACAGAGGGGGAAAATATTGAATAAGCTGGGTCCTGGGAAGCAAAAAAATCAACCTTTACTTACATGTGCTGTAAGTTGCTGTTTTTCAGAAATGCTTTATGAGCTACAAATTTTAATCCGGAATCCACAATGGTCCTAAGAAAACACATAATTGCATGTATGTTAGAGCTAACAGACGACTGTCCCTCTGACGATAACAGAGCATAAGAAAAAGTTCTGAGATAAGGTATGCAAGTCCTGAGTACTCACAGGTTTTTCAGTCCCACATAAGCTTCAATATCATCTTCGTTGATGATTTCTAATCTTTTCTGATTTGCAATGTAACTGCAAAAAAAGCAGAGAGTGCAAACTAGTAACTCAGAATGCAGGCAGTCCATAAAAAAATGGGTAACTTCCATCCAACCTCACCAGGCTGCTCAAGGCAATCCCTCCCCACCCACCTAGCCCCACCATTTATTTTAAATACAGCAAGGGGAGCAAAACCAAATGAGACTGAGGAGAAACCATGGTTGAGCAGGTTTCATTGTCAATGACAGGATCACCAGGTTTCATTTTTTTCTTAAACTTTTATTACTCTTTCAACTAACAAGTTCAGTTTGCCTCTCCACTCAAGGTATCCCCTGTGTATAGAGGTGAAAATAACTTGGAAATGCATCCACTACCTCTCAAAAGCATTTCACCCTTATGGTGACAGCCACAGGGAAGCTGGCATCACCACACAGAGGACAAATCACATCTTTCCTCACACTCCAAGAGAAGCAGTCACTCCTTCCTTTTACCTCCTGAAACACTGAAGACGATTCCCCTCCCCCTTTCTCTCTCTCCCTCCCTCCCTTCCTTCCAACTCTCTCTTTTCCTGGCCCAGGATCCCCTCGTTCTGCTTTTGTCAGCAATAAAACCAATTTTTCCTTTCAGGAACCACATTTCACAAACCCCACATTGCCCTAGTGCCCTCTCTATAGAAATCTCCTCTTCCCCATCCACCAAACCCCCAAATACAGGAGTAAACTGGTAACTCTGGCTGCATGGAGAGTTCTATCCCCTGGACCATGATGACTGGCTTAGAAATGTGCCTGTGACCTCAACTAGGCTAATGAGAAGCTTCCCTAAAATTAAAAGATGAATGCCATGACAGAGTCTCCCTCTTTCTCTGGGATTATAGCTGAAAGATTACATAGGCCTGGGGCTTCTATGAGAAATATTTCTGGCACAAGGAAAGAGACTGTCCAAGTATGAAGTCAGCACACAGGAGGAAAGAGAGCTAAGAGATATAAAGAGAGACAGAACCCTGAAAATGTTACTTGAGCTTTCGGATCCAATCACCTCTGAGGTTAGCTGTCACTAACAGAAGTTTGATCTGAATTTCTGTCACTTGCAACCAATAAAATCCCTGGTAACACAAACACAAAGCTACCAAACATACTACCATGGAATTTCCCTGTGCTACAGTAATCTGAGTATCTGTCTATTCACTCTTCTTGATCACGACCTCTTTTTGAAGACAGCTGGATCCTGCTTTATAATTCTTAGCATGCACCACAGCATCTAGCAAAGAACCTTGCACAATGTAGGTCTTCAAGGATGATGGATGTATGGATGTATGGATGGACAACACTTGGAGTTCCAAAGGCACTCCAGGAAGTTGTATTAGGGTGGATTTTCCCCTTTCTTTTTCAAAAAATTTAAGATACATAACATTCCAATTAAGACACTGAAAACAAATATGTAGCTCTACTGTTAACAACATGAATTAAAATGAAAAAAATAGTAACCAATGAGGGAGGAGATACAGCATCTACAGATTCCTTCTACCCAATCCAAAAGAAGGAAAAAAAATAGATGTCAAAATACATGGTAAGTATTGGGGCACCCATTTTTAGAAAATAAATTTTAGAAATAAAGCAAAATAAGTAAATGCTCTGAGGGAACAAAATTACACCAAAGATAAATAATTTTAAAAGGACCCACATAAACATTGCCCCTGTTACATAAAAAAAACAACATAGATAGAAGGGCATCTTCTGCTCAAAGATCTTGGTTCTCCCTGATATCCAGGGCCTGGAACTTAATAGATGTGCAGGAAGGATTCGTTCCCTTCTTTCCTTCTACCCCACACAGAAGGAAACATTTTAAGACTCCAACCTAATGAGCCAACAACAATTTTCAATGTTAAGAGTTTTTACGAAATGTTTCAAAATTATCACACATTTTTCCAAGATTTTCAATCCACTAACATTTTCAGTAGAAACCACAGTGACCTCCCTCTTCTAAATTATCTCCCAATAAGAACTGCATTCAAGAGGGCCCTATATGTTAATGCTTTTTTTCATGCAACTGGCAGAAAAAAGGACAAATAACGTAGGCAAGGTTTCCTTTGGGGTCGCAACGAGAATTCCCAAGAAGCTTGTTCACTCCTTACAGCTGCGCTAGCATGGTGGCAGTCACTGCTCTGAAATTGTCTGAGAGATTCTCCAGCTCGCTTTGCTGGCTCATCACTGCATCCTCCGTGCTTACGACATGGGCCTGACACTCAGGAGGTATTCAGTCCACGTCTGTGGCACAAGGCATTTATTTTTAACTTTTTATTTAGTTATTTATGCCCTTTATTTTATTGTTGTTTCATTTTTTGTCAGATTTTTAATTTATAAACTCTCCAATTGTATTCAATAAAATACAGTGAGCTAACATAAATAAAAATGAAAGGCATATTAGAAAGAAGAGCCAGGGCAGAGACATCAGTGGAGCTAGGAATTGGGTTTAAAATGCTGGGAAAGGGCCACAAGCATAATTCTAAGCTTTCCAGTGACCACTGTCCCTGCAAAGAAGGAAAGGGGGATACATTTAGCCAGTGGTAACTTCACAGCGTTCATGAGGTGAAAATAAGTCAGATATTAAGCAAAGCGTACCTGTTCTTGAATCTAAGGCCAGACAGGAGATTTTTTTTTTTTTTTTTTACATCTTTATTGGAGTATAATTGCTTTACAATGGTGTGTTAGTTTCTGCTTTATAACAAAGTGAATCAGTTATACATATACATATGTTCCCATATCTCTTCCCTCTTGCATCTCTCTCCCTCCCACCCTCCCTATCCCACCCCTCTGGGTGGTCACAAAGCACTGAGCTGATCTCCCTGTGCTATGCGGTTGCTTCCCACTAGCTATCTATTTTACGTTTGGTAGTGTATATATGTCCATGCCACTCTCTCACTTTGTCACATCTTACCCTTCCCCCTCCCCATATCCTCAAGTCAGACAGGAGATTTTGTTGAAAACCATCAAAAGAACCATGTGAAAGTATTAAAAATGGTCATTAAAGAATGTTCTTCCACTGTGAAGGCAGGGATGCCCTGGATAAAGAATGAATTTTTCTTCTGGTCAAAATGGAAAAAAGCAACAGAAGAGCTGGATTAAAAGGTCAGCAACTGCCCCTCTAGATGCCAAGAATTCCCTTTCATAAGTTACCATCTGCAGAGAGGCCCACAACATAGCTGTGGGCTATAAATTGCTCATGAAATCTACCCCTTAAGAAACGCTCCTAAATCAAAACCACAATGAGATATCACTTCACATCTGTCAGGATGGTTACTATCAAAAAACAAAAACAAAACAAAACAAACAAAAAAACACAAAAAACAAGTGTTGGCAAGGATGTGGAGAAATTGGAACCCTTGCACACTGTGGGTGGGAATGCAAAATGGTGCAGCCTCTGTGGAAAACAGTATGGAGGTTCCTCAAAAATTAAAAATAGAACTACCATATGATCCAGCAATCCCATTTCTGGGTATACATCTAAAAGAATGTAAATCAGGACCTTGAAGAGATGTTAGCATTCTTATGTCCATTGTAGCACTGTTCACAATACCCACAATATGGAAACAGCCTGAAAGTCCATCAATGAATGAATGGATAAAGATGTGGTATATATATAAACAATGCAATATTATTCAACCTGTAAAAAGAAGGAAATTCTGCAATATGTGACAACATGGTTGAACTTTGAGGATGTTTGCTAAGTGAAATAAACCGGTCACAGAAAAAAAAAAAAAAAAAAAAAAGAAACGGTCCTTAGACACCATTAAGTGAGGAATCATAGGGTTAGAATGGGAGCCAGTAAAGTTAATAACAAACAATTCACAAAGGAGAAACCTCAAGGGCCCAGGAACATATGAAAAGCTGCTCACCCCTCAAGGAATATGAAATGCAAACCAAAGCCACATGGACTTACCATTCCTCTGCCACTAGCTGGACAAAATGTTTAAAATCTGACAGTATAAAGCATTGCTAAGGATGTGGGGTATTTCTCTTACATTGTTGGAGGGAGTCTAAATTGGCACAAGCACTTTGAAGAGTAATTTGCCAGCATCTTGGAAAATTATACATCACACGCTTTACAGAGTCCAGCAATTTCATTTCTAGGTTTTCACCTGAGAGAAATGCTCACTCCTGCACATGAAGAGACATATACAAGAACATTCATGGTAACACAGTCAGAATAAAAATCTGGAAACAACCCAAGTGTCCATCAGTTTAGAAACAGAGTACAATGAGGCGTGTTAAATAACTATGGTAGATTGAACCAGACCTTTATATCTAAGCAGAAAGAAATACTCACGCTAAGTGAGAAAGAAAAATAAGCAAAATTTCAAACTGATATGTACGTATCATATAAAACAATTGATATGAACTTTTAAAAAGACACAGAAAACAATACCACATAATGTTCATAGTCAAGGATAGTTGTAAAGTACAAAAGGAAGATTGCAAGGAAAGTCACCTTGGGAAAGGAGACAGATCTGCATCAGGGATAAAGAAACTGAAACTGTTAAACTGTTTTATTAAACTACTAAACTATTTCTTTTCTTAAAAGAGAAAAGCCATATGTATAACTGATTCACTTTGTTATAAAGCAGAAACTAACATACCATTGTAAAGCAATTATACTCCAATAAAGACGTTAAAAAAAAAAAAGAGAGAGAAAAGCCTTTGTAACAAAAAAGACAAAAATGTTAAAGTGTCAGTTCTGAATATATGCACCTGAAGTTATTGTTATGTCATTACATTTTTATGAATTTTTTTAATGTATGAAGAAAAAAGAAAGAAGGAAGGAAGGAAGGGAAGGAAGGAGGGAGGGGAGGGAGGAAGGGGGGAAAGAAAGAGGGAGAGCCAAAAAAAGCCGCAAAGGAAAAGACCGCAGGGAAGCTGGACCCCAGGGCTTCTCAGTTACTAGGTGACCAAATACACCAGGGCTCAAGTCCTTGGTTCCTTGGACCACCCAAAAGCAAGCAGTCTAAAAGCCTTCTGGTCCCTGCCCCAGAGCCCCTGGATGGGACCAAGAAGACTAAGGAGCATGCTGGGCCGCCCCCTACTGGTGACTTCCACGTGCCTCCAGAAGGACCTTGGCAACACCAGGTCTTTCGAGCTCTGCCATCTCATCACTGCCACTGATCAGAAAAGCAGCAGCTGCAGAGACCAACCCAGGGTTAGGAAGGAGAGAGGAAAGGCCAGGCCAGGGCAGACAGCTGAAAGATGTGTGGACAGGCAATGCAGTAGGCTCTCCCCCAGAAAACTGTCACTGTCACTCCAGTCAAAGAGCTGGCCAACTCTGAGGGCTCCTTACTAAGTCAAGCTTTGCTTAATAGAATCCCCAAGACGGGTCCCACTCCCGTTGAAGCAGTGGAAAGGTCCAGCATTTTGGTACAGACCTTTCTCTCCATGACAGCCCCTAACTCCTCTGACCCAAGATCTGGAAAGCTTAGGCCCCAGGGGCTTTAAGGCACAAGCCCTCCCCCTAGAGCCCGTGCCCCAGTGCTCACATGAGTTCAGCCAAGCTTTCGAGCTTCTGCCCTTCCAACCTGCACACGCTGCTGCCTTAGTTCTCTTTGGGGACAGTTGGCAGCCTTTGAATAGTGACAAAGAGACTTGATGGATTTGGATTTTTAAAATCTGATACCCCTTAAGAGTTTCTCTCCCTTACCTCCTTGGCCTCCAGGCCCCTCAGGCCCACCCCTCCATCCTCAATCTGTGTGGAATCATTCTCGGCCTTCGACCATCCTGTTTTGCCCAAATATGCCTTCATCCTTCCTAAAAGCCATCTATAGTACTCTTTATTGGGCCTCACATTCTGAGGGTTGTTTTTTATTGTTGTTTTTTACTCTTACTACATCCCAAGACGACTGTCTTCTGCCCTAAAAATTGGAACTTCTCAATGAATTCACCAAAAACTCTTCTGGGCCCCTACAATATCTGAGATGCTGCTTGATTTACAGGCAACATCAAAAAGCCTTTTCCAATCAAAAAATTTTTATTCCATCAGTTGGCAAACATTTCTTTAGCATTTATTCTCCTTCTTAACTTTATAATTAAGAATTAGAGGGGATGGGGCTTCCCTGGTGGCGCAGTGGTTGAGAATCTGCCTGCTAATGCAGGGGACACGAGTTCGAGCCCTGGTCTGGGAAGATCCCACATGCCGCGGAGCAGCTGGGCCCGTGAGCCACAATTACTGAGCCTGCGTGTCTGGAGCCTGTGCTCCGCAACAAGAGAGGCCGCGATAGTGAGAGGCCCGCGCACAGCGATGAAGAGTGGCTCCCACTTGCCACAACTAGAGAAAGCCCTCGCACAGAAACGAAGACCCAACATAGCCATAAATTAAAAATAAATAAATAAATAAAAATTAAAAAAAAAAAAAAAAAGAATTAGAGGGGATGGAGGTACTCTTTGTACCCACCATTGTATTTCTGTACTAATATACCTAACTCTCCTGCTGAACTGTTAACTCCTCAGATGGAAGAGTGTTACTCATCAAACTGCACGTCCATTTCCAAACACAGAGCTGATGCTCATAGAACATCAGCTGACTTAAAGCAATCCATCTGACCCACAGGTCCTCCACTGGAGTTTTTATTATCTCACTGGAAAGACCAGACATATACACACTATAGACACTAAATGAAGATTGTGGTAATAGAACATAACTTCATTTGTCATACAGAAAACAAGGAAAAAAAGTAACAACTATAACAGAGGAAGATAGCCAATTCTGAAAGAAAAATTTGTCCAATCTAGAAGCGAATTTAGATCACAAGCATACAACACAGTCAAACCAAACACTCATTTATTTTTCGTAAATGATGAAAACTAATTGCCCTCGGAAGATGATCATTCATTTGCCATCTCAGTTTCAGAAATGTTAAGGCTAGAAAGAATCTTCAGATCCAGCTCTTCTTGACCTTGAGGGGGTGATGCTCCTGAAGGTCAGTGCTCACTGCCACAGTATTTGATGAGCAAAAGAGAGAAGTTTCCAAGCAGAGGTCCAGTACGTGCACTGCGAGGGTGCAGTGGAAGGAACTACAAGATATCACTGGGCAGTGAAGGCTTCCATGAGGTCAGGCTTTGAAGGGTGCCCAGAAAGTCAACAGATAAAAAATGTGAACATAAGCAAAGTCCACACTATTTGCCATTTTATTTTGTGTTGTCACCAAAGCTTTTCCATTCTCAACATGACATCCAGGGCCTTCATTATGACATTTTCTTGAGGGTAAAGAATTTCCTTTCCTTAGGCTTACCAAAAAGCCCGTAGGTGGCTTTTTGGGGAAAAAAAAGAACAGATAATTTTAGGAAAAATTCACGGAAACATTTTTGAATTACAGGTTCCTAGAAAGGATACTCATCTCATTTGAAAAGATTTCACATTGGCTTGAACAACCTATCAAATAATTCCTCCGGGCAATCTTTCCAAGTAACAAAGAGTGGTTTCTAACGCACCTTTTCTTCCTGTGTATTAGCTTAACAGCAGGATTGCTCCAAAGTAAAATTTCCCTTTACCTTAGATTTTATTACCTGACCTGTAGGTTGACGACATACCAAAAGGAAATGGAAAGAGCAGTGAGTATTTCTAATGGTCCTTCTTCAAAATGCAATTGCTTCCCACTACCCTGGCTACCCTCACCTCACCCCCACCACATAAATAAATAATTAAGCTAATAAAAGTCGATAGAACTCAAATGTCACAAGAGATTGTGATAGGTGCTCAGGCTTACAGCCATGGGGTGAGGCATTTCGGCTCTGATAGGATCCTCTCTGCCATAAGATTTCCATCACGGGGAAGAGAATAATCTGTTTTTAAAGATGTGCCCTTGTTCCCTGAGTCAGAAACCAGGTAGCTTCAGTTGCTCAGCAAAATGCTAAGAAAGAGTTTTGAAAGTCAGTCCGTAATGGGCCAAAGCAGGATTCAAAAGAAGAATCAATCTATCACTCCATTCCTAAGAGAGGGTCCACCACCCCACCTGTGACAACGTGAATGCAGAGAACACCAAATAAGTGGGCTCAGAACCTGAATTCCAGCACCAGCCTACTAGCACAGGCTGATTAGCTGCAGCACTTCCATCTTCTTTTTGGCCACGGGCATAGAAGTAGCCCCAGTAATTCCGTTTTAGAGAGTGCTGTGTGCCAGGCACTGAGGTACCCAGGGGGTGTCTCTCTTAACCTGACAAAGCTACCAGGAGAGCACTATGATTGTTTCCACTTTTTGGAAGAGGTAACTGAGGCCCAACCTTGCTAGGTCATGTCCCCAGGATTACATAACTGCCAAAACAGGATTTGAACCCAAATCTACCTGCCTCTGAATTCTGAGCTCAAACCCACTCTACCGCCCCACCAGGACCATGGACTTATGAGTCCTGCACCTACAATGAAGAAAACTTTCTAAAATTTCTGCAAAATGCATCTTGACAAATAATCACAGGCTGAAAACAATAGTCAATGAAAAGGAATGAGGACATTTTACAGGTTGCTCTCATGTGTTATACCTACAGAGGTAATAGGAGATAAATAAAATATCTTCTCAGATCCTTACACAATGCCAAGCTCTGAGAACTGCAGCTTCCCACAATGCCAAGCTCTGAGAACTGCAGCTTCCTAGAATAGCCTAAATTCCTTGGGAACTTAAGAATTCAAGTGCCTGTGGAGAGGGTGTGGACAAAACGGAACCCTCCTACACTGTTGGGGGAAATGTAAATTGGTGCAGCCACTATGGAAAAGAGTATGGAGGTTCCTTAAAAAACTAACAATAGAGCTACCATATGAGCCTGCAATCCCACTCCTGGGCATACATCCGGAAAAGACAAAAGATCTAATTCCAAAAGATACATGCACCCCAATGTTCACAGTGGCACTATTTACAATAGCCAAGACATGGAAACAACCTAAGTGTCCATCGACAGATGAATGGATAAAGAAGATGTTTTATACACACACACACACACACACACACACACACACACATATATGTAATGGAGTATTACCAGCATTTGCTGCAACATGGATGGACCTAGAGGTGATCATACTAAGTGAAGTCAGTCAGACAAAGACAAATATTATGTGATATGTGATATCACTTATATGTGGAACCTTAAAAAATAATACAAATGATGTATTGTACATACAAAACAGAAACAGACTCACAGACATAGAAGACAAACTTATGGTTACCAAAAGGGAATGAGGGGAGGGATAAATTGGGAGTAGGGGATTAACAGATGCACACTACCATATATAAAATAGATAAACAACAGGAATTTGCTGTATAGCACAGGGAACTATATTCAATATCTTGTAATAAACTATAATGGAAAAGAATTGGAAAAAAAGAATATACGTGTATACATACATACATATATATATATATAACCAAATCACTTTGCTGTACATCTGAAACTAACAAAATATTGTAAATCAACTATACTTCAATTAAAAAAAAAAAAAGAATTCAAGTGCCTGGAAAATAGTAAGTGATGTAATGTGAGGGATAAACACACTCTACTAGCTTCACCTCTTCCCAGTTACGTAACCTTGGGCAAGTCCCTACACCTCGGTTTCCTCGTCTTAAAATGGGGTAGTAACAGTACCTGCCTCAGGGAGTTGCTGGAACAATTAGAGAACTGCCCTAGCCCATATGAGAACCACAGTCACTGTTGATTATTAACAGCAAGCAGCAGACTGGGGTTCAGGGGCTGGCTTGGTCACTAACTAGCCGGTAAACTGAATCTCAGCCTGCCTCCGGGGCCCACAGGCGTGGAATAGGAAATTTGGCCTGGAGAATGTCTCAGTTCCCATCAGCACTCAGATTATAAGAAAACTTCTGCAACATGTTATGAAGAAGAAATTACACACTGGGTTTCTCTCTGAGTATTTATGTAGCATCTTTCTAATCCACCTCTCTCAATGAGGTGGTGCCCAGAAAGAAGCACTGCAATTTGTGACCAGAAAAATTAATTGTGAAGAAACCCTTAGAGTTGGATTTCTACCTAAAACATATGAGTCTCCATCAGAAAAAAAAAATGTAAGTTTAATTTGACTTAACTAAATAATAGCCTCCATGAAAATTTAGGATTTGACCCCAGCCTACAAATAATGTGACGTGTAAACCTTATACTGGAGGGTGAGCAGGGTGTCACTATATTTAAAATAAATACATTTTCTTTTTAGCTGCTAACTTTTCAAAATGGGAAGATTTCCCATTTTAAAAATCTGAATTTCCACATTCTCTTAAGAAGCCAGAAGGTCCTCCAAACTGGGCTAGCATTTCTTCCTGGCAACAGTCAGGGCGAGCTGAGTAACATTGCCCCTGGGGGTCTGCAGCACATTTCCAGTTGGTCACATTCTGACCTCAGCTATTTCACTGGCTCATGGAAAGATTTTTATGGCACCTGATTTAATTCTTGCTTGTAATTTCCTCTGAGACTTCCATGCTCCGACTCTTCTCCTACATTGGTATGTTATCTCCATGCACAGAGATCCCTAACACAGATCCCTAAATGAGTTTGCTCAGATAAAATGACACAAAGATCACAATAAAAATACCTCCTTTTCTTAAAGAAGTTACTTCTACCTGTTCCAAAACCTTTAGAAGCTTCCTCTGTTTAGAAACAAACTAAAACTGACACAGACATAGCCAAGTATAATTTTATACTTGGTACAATGGTACAGAATCCCCAAGAGGAGCAAGGGGTGTGTTTTTCCTGACAAAAAATTGTTTTCCTTCCCACTAACTTATTTAATATTTTGCATTAGGTTTCAGATCTTTCGATAGATCATAATAACTTACCATAGCAAATGGAAAGACAATTAACTAAACGTGTACCATGGCATGGTTTCGCCATATCAGATGAAGAACCCAGGACAGAAATGGTCCTGATACAGCACTGCCATCAAGAGAGAGGCTTAAGTGTTGTTTGAGCCAAAATTTTATTTTGGACAGGTGTACTCTAACATCAGTCGATATGAAACCACCAGAAATATGAGTCAGCTCACTGGGTCACTCGGGGTACACTCTGCAGCTAATTTATCCTGGCAGGCCCACAAGGGGCCATCCCTCTCAAGGCTGGGGGCACCCTGGGAGCCTGAGAGGGCTTTTCCTCTGGCTGGGAAGCCGTCTGGTCACACCCGCTCCTAACAGCTTCTAGGCCAAAACCATCTCTGCTGTGCTCTGTGGGTGGATCTCTGCCGTCTCAATCAAGCATCTGTCCACATTCCGAGGCAGTCATAGCGCTACTTCCCCAGGCAAGCCTGGATCTGCAGCCTGCTGGTACCCCCGCATCTCATCTCGTCTGCGGACGGGGTGGCTTCCACCTGGATGGGCACGCAAGCCAGGCTGCTTGGTCTTTGTAAAAGGATTGTCAGCCCCACCATCTGTTTGTCTGGCTTCCAAAGAGGATGGATCTGGCTTTAACCAGGAACAGAAATTAACATATTCCAGCTCTGGTCAGAGGGGACAACTTCATATCATCTGCAGTCCAGCTTCTAGCAAAGCCTGGCTCAGCAAAGGGTAGGAGGGGATGGGCAACTAAGATCCTGCGTTGTATGAGTTTTATAATTACAGCATTGGGAGATGAAATTCTTGGACCACGTTAGCGTCCTTGCAGAATTGACGTCCTTGTCACTTCCCCCAACTTTCACTGACTTTCTCAGAAAGAAGAAAAAGAAATCTACTTTCTGCATTTTTCATAAAAGCTGTGAATTACATCACTCATATTCTCTGCAAAAGAAACTCTTTTCAGAACAGAGTGCCAAACAAAGCTATGTTCCTGTGGACTTAGTAGGCATTCTCCTCCTTAATAATGAGCTTCTCTTTTCACTGCCAGGAAGTTGAGGACAAATGGTGCGCTCAATTACAGCAACTATGTCAACCGTTAGAGTTAGTTGGAGTTCTTGTCTCTTTCTTTTTTTTTTCTCACTCCTCCCTCTCATTTTTACCTTATTAACCTTACTGTGTAAAATAATTACCATCAGTTATTCAAATACTAATGATAAATTGATTAACTGCAACATTTCTATACTCGTCCAATACAAATTATATGGCCATTATGATCAGTATACTGGTACGATAGCATCACCTTACAGTTGTTTTCAAGAAATGAATTGGAAAATCATATTATCCACGATTTTTGTGTGTTTCAAAGTGAGTGTTTATAAAAAGTGAAATCTTGCAACTCCAACCGAACACAAAATTATCTTTTTTCCAAAAAGTTTTTTCCTCTTTTCCCATTATTTCAGGTCAGTCAACGTTTCGTTGATGAAAAGCAAAGAAAAACTTCCAATGATTAGCCCAGGACTTAAGAATTCTAAGAAGCATTCAAGTCAGCACAAATCACAGCAGAACACACTTTTGAAAGCTCTTGGCCTCCAATCGGACCAAATCATTCCATAGGAAGAGAATTTTTGGAACTCACATTTCTGCTCCAACTTCAGGATAGATCAAGCATGGCACAGGGAAAAATGAGCATCAGGCATAATGTCAAGAAAAGAGAATGATTCAAGCAGTAAAATTTTAGGATCTCTTCGAAGGTCTGTTTTGATTTTGACACAATTTCTCGGCCCACATTTATAGGCTGTGGGACTAAGGAGAGTGATAGCATGTGAGGAATACTTCCAAGTTCATCTTCACTTGTTTCCCTTCACGTGTTAACCTTTAGTCGCTTTTATAGAAGGTTAGAGATTATTTTCTTTGGAGTTAAACTACAAAGATATTGGTGGAAAGGGATCCCAGTCATAAGTGGTCACGTAAGGCCACAATAAAGAGAAGCTATTTTACAGAAGGGAAGTGTGAGTGCATCAAAAAGTCCTAAACAAATCTCTTATAAAAACTTTTAATTCAAGGGATATATCATTGCTAGAAAAGACGTATATTTTGGAGGTACCTAGAGGAGTCAAATTCATGGAGATGGAAAGTAGAATGGTGGTTGCTAGCAGCTAGGGGGAAGGGAATGGGGAGTTGTCATTTAATGGGTACAGAGTTTCAGTTTTGCAGATGAAAAGAGTTGTGGATTATTTGGATAGCTGTGTTGGTTGCACAATAATGTGAACGTACTTAATGACACAAACTGTACATTTTTAATGGTTAAGATGGTAAATTCTGTTATGTACATTTTACCAGAATTTTAAAACAAAGAAAAAAGGAAGATATATATTTTGTAAAGGACTTGCAATTAAAAAGTGAGAAAGACAATGAAAAGAGAGAACGGAGTACAAATTGATAACCTCCAGAGTGCAGGGGAACTGTTATAAACAACCTAATAAATAAAATGGACCAGGACTGTTGAAGAAAACAGTTGCAGAACAAAGATCATGACCTGAGTCCGAGTGGCTAAATCTGACCCATCACTGCTCAGGTCAATATCCCAATCACCTGAGCGTGCCAAGATGAAAGTAACACGCAAACCAAAGGTGCCCTTTAACGAGAACCAACACCCTCTTACATCTATCCTGTTTAACCCCAGCGCCTGTCCAGTGCCACACTCAAGACAGATTCTTTTGCTTTTCTGTCCTCCCCAAGACCTACAGAGTCTACTCTCCTTCAAAACATAGTTGAGGATAACCAGACAATAAAAATAAAAATGAACAGTCGAGCTCTAACTATGCGTTATGCACTGGTACAATCATTTTACATGCATCAGCTCATTTTAACCTCAAAGAAACCCCATGAGAAAGGTTCTGTTATTGTCCCCTTTTACAGATGGAGACACAGAGGGCTTTATAAACTAGTCCAAACTAGCAGGGGCAGACCAGCTTCAGAGTAGGGTTCTTAACCCTCCAAGCCGCCCAGCCTCATAACCTGTGTGATTCCCGGACACGAACTCCCAAAGAAAATGAAAAATTAATTTTTTGATCCACCTATGCACGGCAATGGACATATTCAGTGATTTTTCAATTTGGAAAAAAATATATAATGAGAAAAGGAACTTCTTAGGCACAGTTTCCACAATCCTAGGATCCTCCTAGGGTGCCAGTAAAAAAATTATTCAGCCATAACGAGCTGAATAATTCTTAAAATAGTACATTCAGATCTAGAGCTTTCAGGGTCAATGATAGAATCTGTACAGGGAAGAGAGAAAGGTAGAAACAGGTAGCTACTGATGTTTAACAAGCCCCATTAACTTCTGGGGACGGATCTATGCTTTGCTGGTCTGTCTGTGTCTGCGGTATCACAAAGCTTGTTGTAACACAAGTCAGGGAAGGAATCCTGCACAGCTGTTCTAGGAAACATGGACCCCCATGCTTGAGAATTCCCCTGAAGAAGGTGAGGGCGCTGCAACGGGAGGAGCAGTCTGGGGAACCCGGCCACCCCCCTGCGTGCTCCTGTGCAGAAGCCCTGCACTTCCTCTATCCCAGAGCATCATCATGGCTCAAAACCACCATGATGCAGAGGTCAGATCCGCAAGGCAGAGGCCCAGACAGCCTTGTCGCTGGTGCCCTTAGCTCTAGACGATGGACCCAGGCATGTCAGAGGCCCTCACTCCAGTATTCCTCCAGCCAAGTTCCTCCACATGAGGCAATGGGATGCTCCCACCTGGAAATCACTCCTTCCCTTCTTGACCTAGTAGGATCTCAGAATTTCCTATCCAGAGACCCTAAGCCCATTCCCAGGGCCCACGCAGGCCTTTTCTGTGGGTATGTCTTCCTGTTATAGATATGCATGCTCCTAGGCACAACTTTGCGTATGTGTGTGTGTGTGTGTGTGTGTTTGGGGTCGGGGGGGTCCAAGGCTGCTGTCTGTAGTGTTGTTGATGGAGTTCAAATGTGTAGGACAATGATCTGACTGGAGACCCTACAACAGGCCATATAAATGAGAGAAGCTGGCCTAAGTCTTACTACCCAGGGCCCAGAAAACCACCTGATGGGAGGACATATTCACAGTATATTTGTTGGTTAACTAATTGACTAGATGAATGAATGAATGGATCAATCAAGCAATCAATCCATGCATGTATAAACAGTCGATTCCCGTCCTCCATTTCAGCTATCTGAGGGAAGAGATGACTTTGTCAAGAGAATGTCTATGGTACTCTGAACTGTACATGTATAGATATAAACTACAATGAAAGGAGAGTCATGAAGAGTGGACTCTAAGGTAGGCTGGGGTAAATAAAAGGCTCAGTAGTGCCTTCAAGGCTCCAGGCAGTTAAGCTCCAGAAAACACTTTTTTATTTTGGTGAGAGAGCAATTCCCTGAAAAAATTAATGAGATGGCAAAGAAGTTAAGCCCCAGAGGGCCACCTAGGCTTACCGTGAGAGCCAACAACTCAACCAAAAATAAGACTTTTCTCATAAGAATTAAACATTATATGCTGGTTCCATAATACCCGTTCCTTTTTAAGTTTAAATTTCAAAATACACATGGAGTCTAAACTATTTTCATTTGTATGCATATTATGAATATACTGCATTGTGTAAACATAAATAAATGGATGTTATTTATCTCAAAGGAAAATTATCTTTTTGGATTATTCAACACAATCTGTTCACCTATATACTTCCCCACTCTCTCTATATTTTTTTTAACTGTTTTGCTATTTGGGGGCTTAAGGCATAACTTAGTCTTTTTTATTTTTTAATTTATTTATTATTTATTTTTGGCTGTGTTGGGTCTTCGCTTCTGTGCGAGGGCTTTCTCTAGTTGCGGCAAGCGGGGGCCACTCTTCATCGCGATGCGCGGGCCTCTCACTATCGGGGCCTCTCTCCTTGCGGAGCACAGGCTCCAGACGCGCAGGCTCAGTAGTTGTGGCTCACAGGCCCAGCTACTCCGTGGCATGTGGGATCTTCCCAGACCAGGGCTCGAACCCGCGCCCCCTGCATTGGCAGGCAGATTCTCAACCACTGCGCCACCAGGGAAGCCCCCCACTCTATTTTTAAAAGCCTGCCAATCTTGTATGTCTATCAGTTGTTTTATGATCAGTTTTGCAAACAGCTATTGAAATTTCTAAGATGCCTGATAATGTCAATTACTATAAATATAAAGGAAGTCCCATGAAACATTATAGGATCAGTCCAATGCAGCTTGATTGTAAAGGTGCGACAGTATATGCATCAGATGCTTCATTAAACTGAACTTGACACACTGTTTATACTCCTGATGTCTGCAGTTCTTTAAGAAAAATGAACAGCCTCTACCATCCATACTACAAGAAGGATAAATCACATCTGAAATCTCACACCAGAATCGCTTTTCTTTTTTTATCCTGTCCTGCTCGCCTGCACTTTATTTTTTTATTTTTTTTTAAACATCTTTATCGGAGTATTATTGCTTTACAATGATGTGTTAGTTTCTGCTGTATAGCAAAATGAATCAGCTATACATAAACATATATCCCCATATCTCCTCCCTCCAGAATCGCTTTTTAAGTGAAGCACCATAAATGCAGTCGCAGGGAAAACTGGAATTGATCCACAGGGATATGCGTTATTAGCTATTACACAACAGAAAAGGCACAAATCTTCCCCATTAGACCCATCTGTTTGTTGGAGATCGGATGTCCCTGGAATGATTCTTCCCTGGATTTACCTTGTTTTTGAGCTGGCCTGTTCTGCATCTCTCTTCGTCTGCTTACATTCACCCTCCGTCTCTTCCCTGTCTCTCCTTCCTGTTGGATACATAATCAGCCTGCCTCATCAAAGCTTCGCCTTTCTTCCTTTCCAGCTATACTGTCTCTACGATGAATTGATTTCTTATTGTGCATGAACCAACATAGTGCTACTTAATTCCATAAAGGTTATTTATTTAAACAAACATCTTAACCTGATGACTTTATAAAAGTCATGTCTAGAAATGTACACTTTGACAGCCCAAAGAACAACCTATAAATACTCTAATTTGGAATTCTAAATGATAGATTTGTAGGGGAGGGGAATACACATGCATATATCCTTGTGTCTGTGTATAATATGGAGATCTAGGACATTGTGCTGGGGAACAGCAGTAAACAAGATCCACATGGTCCCGGCCTAAATTCATGCAGTTTATATTCTAAGGGGGTGTAGACACAGGTACTCGGGTGCACATTTACAATACTAAGTGACCTATGGTGGGATTGGGAAACACTGGGTAGGGGGCTATAAGAACACACGGAAGAGACACGTAGCCCAGAGGTGGAGAGGCAGAGGAAGTTAGCCAGAGGCAGAAGCCATGAAAATGCTGTTCCAGGCAGAGAGGACAGCCAGTGTGAAGCCTGGGAGACTAGAGCTCCATAGGGGAATTTAAACCTCAAGGAGGCTGCATCATCGTATTAAAGAAAGGGAGAGGCAAAAAATGAGGCTAGAGAAATGGGTTTGAATTTGAGGATGCAGGGCTTTTAAGACTTGTTAAGAAATTGTGAGTTTTTAATATATAAATATAACATTACCCTAATTTCAAACATCCATATCATGTGGGGGCAGCTAGGCAAGCAGTTCCTAAAATTCATATGGAAAAAATTATCATGCAAGAATACTCTTGAAAATTCTGAAAGTAATTGATGAGTAAGACTAATACTTCAAGTAGAAAAAATTTATATATATGTATACGAAACTTCAGGAGATAAAAAGTTTAGTGCTAGCATGTAAACAGACAAACTGATTAACAGAAGAGGACAGATGTCAAAATAGGCCAAAATACAAAGATGATCTTCATACTTAATCAAATTGTTATTTTAAATTAGTGAGGGAAAGTTCTAATTATATAATCAATGGTGTCAAGAGACCTGATGGGCTGATTATCTCTCTTGAAAGAATATAAAACAATTTTTTTTGCTACTTCACTCCTTATATTTTAAAAATCCAGACAGAGCAAAGCTTTAAATACAGAAGCATGAAATAGTAAAGGTAACAGAAGAAAATATAGGAGACTTATTTTAATCTCTTATAGAAGGGAAGACTCTTTTTAGCCACATTTACAATACAGAAGCCATAAGGAAAAAACAAATTTTACTACAAAAACATTTAATTCTGCGTTACCAAAAAAAGAACTATAATCAACATCAGAAGACAAGCAAAACATTAGACAAAGCATAAATTTTCTTATTGTTAAATAGATTTTAGGAATCAATTTTTTGAAAAGGTCACCAAACCAATAGAAAAAGAAAATAGTTAAGGGATACATAGTTCACAGGAAAAGAAATACAGATGGCTTACATATATATAAAAGGATTTTTAACCTAGATCATAATTACAGAACTGTGAAATAAAACAATGATGAGATGCTATTTCCCAAGAATATGATTGACAAAGGTCAAGAGGTTTGATAACAAACAGTATTGGCTTGGCTGTAGAAAAAGAGGTGCTTCCAGTTTGGGTGGGAGAATAAAATGGTGTGATCTTTTTGCCAGACAACTTGGCAATATCTATCAAATCACAAGTGTCTTGCAAATGTCACTGTAATTCAAATTCTAGGAAAATCATGCACGTGTGCAAGAACTTGAGCACAAGGTTGTTCAACTGGAGGTTAGTTAAATAAAAACTATTCATTCAGTGGGTACTGTGCGGCTGTGAAAAAAAAAATAAGGTTTGAGTACATATGCAGATACAGAAACATTTTTAAGATACGCTGTTAAGGAAAAAAAAACACCAAGATGTAGAACACTATAGCATGCCCCTCATTTGCATACAAATATATATATATATATACACACATACTCACATACTCATGTTACGAGTAGACTGTTTCTAGAAGCAGACACACAAACTAAAATCAAAGTTTCTACTGGAGAGAGAGGCTGAGGGATTAGCAGGTTGGAGGTTAACTTCTCATGATACACTTCTTTATACTGATCATATCTCTTATCACATTCAAATATTACTTTTTTAAAAAACTAATTACTAATAAAATTCCATACAATAAAGTTAATGCATTTCAAAGAAAAAATGTGCAAAATCACTTTAAAGACTCAGAAAGGCTCCCAGGCTTGAGCAAGTCTTGGCTAAAGGCACTAACCTTTCTAAAGAAAGAATGTGTCAATCAGAATTGGTGCCTGGCAGTGAATGAAGGAGAGAGAAAGGAGTGTCGATCCAGGGGACACAGGTCTGGGCCAAAGTACTTCAAGTTCTGCATTCCCTTTTGTGAAGGCTCTCCCATTATGGAGATGGATGCCTCAGGCAAGCTTAGCTTAATGCCATTTAACATTTTAAATGCAGAATTAAGTGCCCTTGCTCTAATTCCAAGATCACCAAGCAAGCTTCCAGTTATAATTTGTTCTCTATTATAGATCTGCTAGTGTAGAAAGCAACTGTTATGTTGATCTATTTATTCGGGTCTATGTGATAGTTACATGCTTTGCTATATAGCGATATACTGACAATCTGGTTTGGTTTGGTTTTGTTTTAACCTGAAAAAAAACAAAACAAACAAAAAAAAACTTTGGACTTTATTTTAAGAGACATGGGGAGCCATGGGGCAATTAGAAGCAGTGACATAAGATCAGCATTTTAGAAAGACCACTCTAGCACAGTGTGGTAGGTATATGGGTAGAGAGGGGGCAAGACTGGAGACCAGGATGCCATGTAGGAAGCCGTTGCAGCATTGTAGGCAAAAATGACAGTGGAATGAATTAACTTTTTGGTTATGTAAGTACTTATTTGATGTTCATTTCCCCTCCCAGACTGCAAGCTTGGTAAGGAGAAGAAACCAGGTCAGTCTTTCTTTCGACCAGATCCCAAGTACTTAGCATGACACAGAGCAGATCCCAGTTAATATCTGTTGGAAGAAAGAATAAACGAGCGAATGAATGTGGGCAGTAGAGATAAAAAGAATTGGACAAATTTAAGAAATATTTAGAGAAGTGAACTGGCAAGACTTGATAATTGAGTGAATACAGGGGTTAAAGGGAGGGAGGAGCCAAGGTTTGGGACATGCAAAACCTTTTGACCAAGTGGGCAGTGGCGCCATCCATTAAGATAGGGAATACTGGAGATGGTTTGGGGTGACCAACAGATGACCCAAAAGTCATCCCTGATAGTTGACGGGGACGATTATTAGGACATAAGCAGCATGCAGAAAGCAACAGAAGTCATAGGTGAGGATGACATATCCCAGGAAAAGAAGCAGCCCTAGGAAAGAAGCCAAAGAGACATCAACTTTTAGGAGGGAAGCAGAGAAAAGGAAGCCCTTAAGTAAGAAGACTCTCCCTAGCCAGAGGGATAGGGAGAAAACAAGGAAAGTTCATTGACACCAAGGCCAAAGAAAAAGGATGCTTCAGGGAGAGTGAGAAATGAGGCCAAGTTCTGCTAAGAAGCAAATAAGAGGACAGAGAAATACGCCTTGGATTTAGTCCTGTAAAGGTCTTTGGAGATGGCAGTGGAGAGCAAGTTTGATGAAGCAGTAGGCTGAGACTGGATTGGGAGGGGAGAAAATAGACACAACGAATACAGCCCAGTCTTCTAAGATCAGGATTGGAAGGGAGAGAGGAAAGGGCCAAGACTAAAGGGAAATGGAAGGAGAGGGGACAGAGCTAAAGGAAAACTTTTCTAAGATGGAAGGGACCTGGTCCTGCTTCAATTCTGATGTTGACAAGAGAAAGAGACTGAAAATACAGATGAGAGAAGGGAAGTCATCAACAGAGAAAAGTTTAAGGGGATGGGATCTGTAATAGAGGTGGAGTGATTAGTTTCAGCCAAAGGCGCTCCAGCCCTCCCCGTCTACTGGAAGGAAAAGGTTAGTTTCAGATACAGGCAGTTTGTTCAAATGGAATATAAGTGGATGAGGCCACGAGAACATCACAAATATTGACAGAGAAAAAATAACCAAACTCAGCTGGGTTACTGCCATCATAGGAAGTAGAAATGGGAACTGCTCACATCCAGTCTACATGTCTAAGGCTCCCACTATTAACAGGGTAAAGTATGCACCTTTGAAAGGGAGCGCCCTTTGTGATTGGCCCCGTGTCCGGCTGAAGCTGAAACAATCACCATATAAATGTGGGTTTTAGCCTCATGTGCACTGACTGTCCTTATCACATTATATTAAAATTAGATCTGTCTCTCCCACTAGATATAAACTACTCAGGGGCTTCTTGCTTCCATAAAGTACTTTATTTGTCTGTAGCATCACCAATGTCCTCAATAGACACTAGTTGAACTGAACTAATGTTTGCATGAAGTTTGAATTAGATGGCAGGCAGCCCAAATGACAATCGGGAAATATATTCCAGCCAGAAGGAAAGGAAAAGTTGATGGGGGCAGAAAGATGAGATTTGATTTCAGTGCACATTCCTGCTGTGGGGGGTCATAGAAGATGGAGACTGGCAAAGAGGCAAGCCAGTAAGAGATCCCTCCGGAGCACCACCCACAGGAATGGACCAAGAGTGGGCTGAAAAGGTCAGGGCACGCCAGAGTGGCGGGTGTTCTGATCAGATGTGAACATAGGGATTAGCTGATGCAATTACCTAAAAGTGCAGGTAGAGAGTAGACGTTAAGAAAACTATCAAAAAAATGTTTGTTTCAATGAGTGGGAAACCTTAGGAGCACTGCCACCCAGGTTGGCAAGGAGCAGGTAACCTGCAAAGCCATCTGACCTGAGCTGCAGAGGTGGACTTAGAGAAACTCACCGAGAGAACTCTGCTGTTTCAGCCACCAAGAGGACTGGAGCAAGCTCTGCGCTGGCCCGGGGAAGGAGGCAAGGGCGAATTCCAGGACAGGAAAGGAAACACTGGTGCCCACGGCTGACTGACTCAGAACCACAGAACCTTTCAGAAATTAGCATCCATCTGAATCCCAACCTTCAGTTTCAGGATTAGGGGACTGGCTGGTGAGATGAAACGGCTCACCCAGGATCCCAGGTTCTGATGCCGTGAGAGTGTGGGTATGAACCCCCACTCCCATCTCCCCATCCAGGTCCCCTTCAGTTACACCAGGTTCCTTTATGCTCCTGCCTCTCTGCCTACATTAACCTTAGCAGGCCAGGTTCAGGTGGAACCATGGTGATGACCCACAGGTCCTGTAACCCAAGATTTCTTCACAATCCGTGAAAGGGGCTTTGCAGTCAAGCACCTGCCTGAGCGTGTGTGTGTGTGTGTGTGTGTGTCTTTGTCTGTATGCGCGCGTTGGGGGCAGCGGGGAGGGGGATAAGAAACATCACCAGAAACAGAGGAAGGAGACTGAAGGGTCACAGAGGGAAAAGGCCAAACCTAGAGTGCAAGGACAACACGCCAGAAGCAAAATCTTCCGTGACACTCTGAGTTCAGGGTGACAGCAGAGGGGCTGTGAAGTAAAGCTGAAAGCAGACCAAAAAGGGTATGTGGTTCAGGTTGGTTGAGCTGTTTGGAGAGAGGTGCTTGTTTTTCTATCATGCCTTGCCAGAGAACTTAGTGGCCATCGTGTCAAGCTCTCTGGCCCACCACTCCCCGGCCCCGCACACACACACTGAATGGTAAGTAAGCCCAGGCTCAAGAAGGGAAGCGAGCTGTCCCCACTGCGAGCCACAGTCAGAGAATTTGGGCCCAGACCCCTGTACCACCTCACAGCAGGGAACTCCAGGGCACATGAAGCAGAAACAACTTTTATGACAAAGATTAGAGTTTAGAAGAGCCCACCTTTTAAATTGCACCATATTTCAGAGGTCGAAAAGCAAAATTTTAATGTCTTTTGGTTTAAATGACACTATTGTAGAACTGTTCAAAAATACTTCACTGAAATAAAATTTTTGTTTCTGTTGAGGACTGATCAAGGAGCACAGACACATGGGTTTCTGAGTAGCCAGGTCGGCTAACGGACTCGCTGCTCTAAAGCTCACATATTTCACCCAGAGAAGACCTCCTGTCAGGTCCTCACCGAGAGAAATGCGGAATGATTAAAACAAATTTTTAAAAAGTCTGGGTGGGGATGTAACGTACAGCATGGTGACTATAATCAACAAGACTGTATTATATATTTGAAACTTGCTAAGAGAGTAGATCTTCAAAATTTGCATCACACACAAAAAAAATGTGGTAACTATGTGTGCTGATGGATGTTAACTAGATTTACTGTGGTGATCATTTTGCAAAATATGCAAATATTGAATCATTATGTTGCATGCCTGAAACTAATGTAGTGTTGTAAGTCAATTACATCTCAATTTTTTTTAAAGTCTGGATGGTTTAAGGAAGTAAATCTTAAATTGTCAGAAAAATTATACAATTCAAGATAATTAAGTCTGAAAGGACCACATCTAGTAGAGTTTTATACGTATATGTATATATTCATAGACACATGGTACACACATAAATAGAATTCTGGGGGGTGTGTCTGTCTGTCCAAGAAATTATTGGGATATGAAGATTACAGGAAAGGGTGGGGTACTAGATAGCAATAGGTCGTTCTTTGCAGTAAAAAAGGGAACTGTAAATGATGTGTGATTATTAAAATTTTTACCCTATACTAGAAGATGCCATATTCCCAAGGACCTACAAATCATTTATCTTTTAATAGTATAACAGGTTACAAAGGAGGAGATGATGGTAGAAGGGAAAAGACATGGATGAAACCTCAGTCCACCTCCTTCCCACTGCCATGCTGTTTAACTTGTGAACATTTATTTGAATATCTACTCCTCCTAAAATTGCTTGTACTCTCAAGGCGAAATTTGGGCAGGTGGGGCTGAGCAGACAAAGCCCGAAGCGAGACACTGGATAAAATTCTCTCCTGAATTATTCTCCGCTTGACCAGAGAGCCCTGGGCAAGCCAATCAACCTGACAGTCTGTCCGAGGCTGTCAGGACCTTCCCACCTACTTCAGAGCGAGGTTTTAAACCTAAATAAGCAGATGTCTGTAAAGTGCTTCCAGGCCCCTTGGGGAGAAGCCCTGCGTGAAACCAGAGGTACTGTGTATGTCTCAGACGTGTGCTCATAACTGGAAAAGCCTTAGTGCAGGCCGCGTACAACATACAAAATGGTAGCAGAATGAATTCTGAATGTGAGTCCACACCCCTTAAGCTTGCTCACTGGCTCAGCCATCAATCTTGGGGCAGTGAGAAGTCAGGGGAAAAGAGAAGGCTGGAAAGAATAGTACTCTCTGGCCACAGGGCTTTCATGGGAGCTAAGACGGACTTCGTACACAGGGCTGTGGGTTCCTCCACGTACATAACCACCCCTGACTGTGGCGAGGACTCCAGGGCAGCAACCTCCATTCTGTTCTGTCCGCTCTGCCCTCCCTCCTATCCCAACCTACCAAGATGGTCCAGCAGGTGCAAGGTCAGCGTCCCCCACTGCAGCCAACTCATGAAGGCTTTTCTCTGTAGCCTGACTTTTGTGTATGCATTACTTACAGAAGAGGAAGACTTAAAATTAAAACAAACAAACACACTCACAGTAAAGTAAACAAAAAAACTGTATTTCTTCCCATGTAAAGATCAAGTCATTGTTTTGGGATCAGTAGCTCATAAACTTTTTAACTGCTTTGTCTCCAGTGGAGACGGGTTCACGTGGACTTAGCCAGACCAAGGTTGTCTTCACATCTCTGATGCTTCTCAGATGGTGAGTTCAAGTCAGTCCAAGGACACAGAACAGAGGGGAGGCATCCTAAAGTGAGGGCCTTGGCACTTCGGGATGCCAGGAGGAAGCTTCTAGGCCCCACGATGTCTTTAATGCACCGTGGCCTTAAAAGCGACTCTCTTCACTGCCCCTTGTTCATGCGGAGGAGGTTGGAGCAGAGCATTTCTAAGGCCCCTTTTCCTTCCGTGATTCTGATTTTAAGTGACCCTGTGACCTTGGTCTCATCAGCCCAGCACTAACATGCCAAGAGTCTTCTGAGCAGCTCACATTTAAAAAGACACGGATGTACTCTGAAATAACCTATATGGGAAAAGAATCTTAAAAAAAAAGTGGATATATGTATATGTATAACAGATTCACTTTTCTGTACACCTGAAACTAACACAACATTGTAAATCAACTATATTCCAATAAAAATCATCAAAAATAAAATTTTTTTAACATCTTTATTGGAGTATAATTGCTTTATCATGTTGTGTCAGTTTCTGCTTTATAACAAACTGAATCAGCTATATGTATACATATATGCCCATATCCCCTCCCTCTTGCGTCTCCCTCCCACCCTCCCTATCCCACCACTCTAGGTGATCACAAAGCACTTGAGCTGATCTCCCTGTGCTATGTGGCTGCTTCCCACTAGCTATCTGTTTTACATTTGGTAGTGTATATATGTCAATGCTACTCTCTCACTTCATCCCAGCTTACCCTTCCCCCTCCCCATGTCCTCAAGTCCATTCTCTACATCTGCGTCTTTAAAAATAAAAATTTTTAGAAAGACATGGATGACTTGGAGAACTCAGAGCAGACACTGAAAACATGCACATAGGACATGATGACACTAAAAGTCCTCAGATTCTCTCACTGCTGGGCTCTGAGCACACAGCACCACTATTACTTGATAGCTGATGTATAAACTGCACTTTCTCCTGAACCAAAGCTTTGCAGAGCTTCAGGATCAGAGCATGGAATCCAAAGCCCCAGGTTTACATCTGACAAGCTCAGGCCCAGAGATATTAAGGAGCTGTTTCAAGATCAGGTAACTCCTGACTCCAGCTTTCTATAACATATGGGGTTCTTCGGAAATATGTAAGCTTAGTACCTATGCATTATTTTTCTTCCCAGCTTTAGAACAAACACATGCATTCATTCACTCCTTCATCTCTGAGATGAACATTTACGACTTCCCAGTCCTTTGCACAGCCCAGAGAGCAAAGTGAGTGGTGAGAAGGCATCCTGATTATGTGGGATCTGGACACGGGGAGGGGGAAGGGGAAGCTGGGACGAAGTGAGAGAGGGGCATGGACATATATACACTACCAAATGTAAAATAGGTAGCTAGTGGGAAGCAGCCACATAGCACAGGGAGATCAGCTCGGTGCTTTGTGACCACCTAGAGGGGTGGGATAGGGAGGGTGGGAGGGAGATGCAACAGGGAGGAGATATGGGGATATATGTATATATATATAGCTGATTCAGTTTGTTATAAAGCAGAAACTAACACACCGTTGTAAAGCAATTATACTCCAATAAAGATGTTAAAAAAATAAAAATAAAAATAAAGAAATCAAATGTGGAGCTAAAATTATCAGGCCACTGCAGAGCTCAGATCTCTGCCACCTGGGTAATGAGATTTGTGTTTTAAAGACTTAGCCCAAATAGATTATGACAATGATCAATCAACTATTAACAAGGCTCAGGTTTTTTCTATCCCTTTCTTTCTCTCACACACATCAAATGAGAAAAAAATCGCCCTGTCTAAATAACCACTCCCCCAAATCATCCAATTGATTTGTAAACACTAAGAAGAACCAAAAATTGGTATTGCTCTAAGGAGCAGCAGGTTCAATGCCACATTCTACCCTACGGTTTTTGAACCTATAAGAAGGTCTCTAGAGAAGTGGTAAAGTTAGTTGGAGGGATAATGTCAGGGTATGATATTCAGTAATGGCTTGATAATGTTTCTCTTCCTAACAGGGAAGATGAGCAATGAGTTAAAACAGGAGGCACTTGCTTGGTACCAAAGGTTAAAAAAAAAAAAAAAAAAGGAAAGGAAGGAAGGAAGCAAGGGAGAAAGAAAAAAAGAAAGAAAGAAAGAAAGAAAGAAAGAAAAGAAAAAAAAGAAAACTAAAACAGAAAAAGAAAAGAAATTCAATTCCCTTTCCCCAGCTAAACAAAAACTCTAGGTTTTATAGCCCTATGACCTAGAGATAGTCAAAGAAATCATACAGAATGTTCCTGGGGAGAAAGAGACCTCAACTCTCAGCTGCTCAGCCAACTTTTCTGCTTAGAAAATGTCTTTACAAGGGAATATTGAAACAACACAAACAGAGGTTTATGGGATAGAAACAGTGAAAGATCTTAAACAGAACTAAACACAGTGCTTGAGAGCTATGACCACATCATCTCAACTTCCCATTACTTGCTTCTAATAGCATATAACCCAGGCTCTTCTCTTAACTCTAGTGCTCCGAATTCCCATAAGGAAATATCACTTTTCGGAGAAGAAAAAAAAATCAAACACATTTTCCTGTATAGTCAATGAGAGGTGATGGAAAGGGGGTGGTGGAAGAAAGTAGGGTCAGAAGGTCAGGGGATCTTTCAGTTGTTTTACTCAATGTAATAAAAACCTCCTCGATGTAGAGATAGAAGGTATGAAACTAAGAAGATTTCAAATGGTTGTGCTGAGCTGAATTCTGTAAATACCTTCACCAGGAAGACAACATGCTTTCAACTCCAGCTTGCAAGTTGTATTGAATAATGAATGATGTAAATAAGACCACCTTATTTATTAATAAGTCCAGAGTGGCTTATGCAACCACACTCAAAACTTAGTCTGTGGTTCTTAAATGCATGTAAAGCACAATTCAAGGTTCTAGAAGCCCCAATGGAGGGGCTGAGAAGTAATATCAGAGTAATAAAATCTGATGCCTTTCACTGAATCCTTATAATGGGTCCAGAATTTTTTTTAGTACAATTAATTGCCGTGGAAAAGCTTACTAAGGTGAGAGAGCCAAAATCAATGGGTTAATGACATAACATTACAGCTGCTTAACCAAGCCAACAATAAATTGCATACAGAGGCTCTGGCAGCAGAGGCTACAAATTCTATTTATCTTGTACTAAGAGGAAAAATATTAGACTGGTCTCCAAATATTAATCCAAAATCAGCAAATGTCACCGAAGAAAATTAGAAATAAAAGGTCATTGCTGGTCTTCATAAAATATGGGCAATATAAAAATGCCCTTTCACAACCATGTGAATATACTTAACACTTCTGATATGGCAGACTTTATGTCATGTGTTTCTGACCACAATTTTTAAAAATCCATGACCTATTTTACATTTTTACCATACCTTTTACCACTAGGTGAGACAGAACTTGTCCTTTGCAAAGCGTTTTGCCACATTCTGAGACTTAAAGGTCTGGTTACATAACTCCAACCACAGACTTTACTCTTGAATCCCATTTATATGTGACATTAGTATTGTTTGTAAATTTAACTTAGCACTGTTTTGGTGTAACCATCTCCAAATAACAGAAGCTGGCTCATACTGGCAGTGTGATGTTAGGCAGCTGTGATGTGTATCTATAGACAGGTATAGATCTAGACAGGGGCCACATTAGTGGGTAAAGAGTATGAGACAGATACTGTGAAGGGGAGATTTTTAATAAAATAGGTTCAAACAGTGACTGAAAACGAAATGTCAGCATGGCATAAAATACGCATATAGAATCAAAAAATAAAATCCTCTCCCTTAATTAGTCTGTACATATATTTTTAAAATGTTCTACCACAGGCTCTCTCTGCACCTTAAAAGGCACAATGGTTGTGCTTTCCCCCCAAGATATAGATATTAAAAGATTTACTATTTTTAAATGATAGGGTAAACTGTTGTTTCAGCAAGTTCTAATCACGGTTTATTTAGTTACATTGGTCCTATTTTAAAAAGATAGAAACATATAATTTCAGCTAAACTCCATTAAACTAGAACTTTAAAACAGGTTATTTTAGGAATACCATTGGGTCTAATAACAAAGTTAAAAAAAAAAGTGTAATTTGGTTTCAACTGCAGCTGGTATCCACTGGCCGAGAATTTAAAAGCTGTTTAAGCAAATATTAATATGTAAGAAAGACAGCACAGATGGTGTCATATAAGGATGAGAGTGAAACAAGCCCTACCACTGATGCCACTTTGATATCAAAGCAGCAAAATTCAAAATAATTATACAAAGTGCTTTCCAAACAAGGATTTCAATACGTTTTACAGATAAAGACACTGGGACACAAACTGCTCAGGCTCAAATAAAGCTGAGGGAATGAGCAGGCAAAAGTACTTTTTCTCAGAGCTCACCCCTATCAGCCTGACTCATGTTTCTAACTTAATTCTCCATCATGAACACTTAGCCTACACACCTCTCCGTTCTATCAATCTCAGTGGATTTTCAAATCAAAAGAAGAAAATGAGTAGAAATTAGGAGTTATGATTAGCCATTATTAAATGGATAACTGTGACAAATGCTTTGGTAAATGTAAAAAAAAAAAAAAAAAAAAAAAATTAGGCCTGAAAATAGGAACCTGCCATCACATAAAAAAGCAACAAAAATTGTAAGAACTAATACATGAAAGCTCTACTCAAGTCTGTTAATTTCATATACATCAGGCAGCTAAGACCACTAAGGCGTAAAATAATATTTCTTAAATTTAAAGAGTTTTATTTTTCCTCCAATTATGGCCTTAAAAAGTACTAAAATGAAAAAAAATAAGCCCTAGTTTTCCTCCTTCATTATGTATCTATCACCTAATACAGAATTTATAAACAATCACAAAAGAAAACAACATCTAACTGTATACAGACACTCCCCACGGCCTCAAAATAGTCTGAAGGGCTCTGAATTCCATATGGCTTCCTCCATCTGACTACTGACACCGCATCTCATGAAAAAGACACAAATCCTGACAAAGGGCCACGGACACTTTGACCAGCCTGGCGCGCTTCCACCAGCCCAAGCCAGGGCCAGCGCAGTCGGGGCCCTACCCACCCTTCCTCTCCAGCCCTGCCTCTGCTCTCCTTGCCAAAACGATTGCCATCCGAGCATCCCAGAGCCAGCCTGACAGTTGGCTGCTCCCGGCACATCTCAGCACTGCTGCGCCGGCACGTTTCTGCTCGGTTCTGTTGTCATTGCCTTCTGCCTGAGCCTTCTAACACGAGCATCACCGGCAGAACAAACAACAGAGACTGGGAAGGTCTCTTACTTACATTAAAAAACAGGTTGTCTCGGTCAACTACGTTGGCACAACCAGGGCGGGCGTTATCCGTGGGGGGGGAAAATGCATGCGCACTCGCCAACCGGAAGGCCACAGCCCAAGCCCTACTTTCAGGGCTGCCTATCGTGGTGTCAAACAGCCTCAAGAAAACCAGGAGAAACTTGGCTTTATAATCCTCTATATGGATGAATAAAATCTCATGTCAATGAAACATATAAAATGGCAAAGTCCCTGGTTGGGGGGGGGGGGTGGGCAGGGAATCTCTAATAGAGGGGACAGGGGCACGTTGGAGAAAGGACTGGTGAATTCCTACTTGGTAATGGATTTGTCACAAGGCATCAGAAGAGGAGGACAGAAATACATAATTCTGCTTCTCCATTCGACCAGGACAAGCTCAAGCATTTCCAGGGACCTAGGGGTCCCAGGCTAAAGGCAGCATTCATCAGAGTATTACACACTGTTTTATCATCCAACTTCGTCCTGGGGAACTATTCAATGGGCGATTAAGATTTATAATCCAAATGGTCTCAAAATTATATCTCTGGGAAGTCAAGTCCAAATTAAATCAGACCAGGCTTTTAGGCTTCCAACGATCACATTTTCTCTTTTGAGCCAGTGCATTTCAACTCTCAGAACTTCTCCTCTTACAGATCATTTTCAAGGCCATCTCTGGATGCAATCTCCTAAGCCAAATCTGATATATAAAATGAAAAGGGAAATTGGTGAACTCCAAACCTCAGAGAACGAAGCTAAGCGGGGGAGACTCTAACTTCCTTCAACAGATTTTTCAAAAGTTAATTATTTTAACCTCCTTTCTCATAAATATTACTGGAACTTCTCCTAACACAATATACACAGAGCACCTTATGAAACAAAAATATCCAAAACTAAGTTATTGCATATGGAAAGCCTGAAGCACACCCAGCAGGGCTTTGAAATATAAAGTGCATAGGAATATAATATAGTAGACATATATTATTTGGAACATTTTAAATTGTCACACTTCTCGTGTCAGCAGCCCCAAGGCAGTGAAACAGGTAACTGACAGATGGTCCAGCCCTGCACCTCTCATCTCTGACTTCTCCCCAGACTTGAAACAACATTCATGCCCAGGACGGACCCACCTGGCCAGCCCCGGCCCTAGAGGCCAGGAGAGGAGGAAGGAGGAAGAGCACCAGCAACTCACATTTCGGTGATGTTCTCGGGGTCTGCACTGGAAGACTCCAGCCTCGGAAATGCCACGATGCCAGGAGAAGGGTCGCTGCACCAGATCCGAGAGGCGCTGCATTTGCAGGATGTGGGACAGGCAAGAGCGGCCCTCCAGAAGCCCACGATCAGCCAGCAGAAGCCCCAGAGCCGCGCCATGGCGGGCCCATGCCACCTCGTCCAGGACGACATTCCTAGCCACCAGTGCCAGCCCGAGTCGGACTGAGTACGTGTCCCTGCGCGGCACCGGCCGGCCTCCCCTGCCGGTGTTGGGTGGCCTTTGCCCCGCTCGCCGCTGTCTCCTCTCGGTGCTCGTCTCAGGCGTGCAGAGCCGCGCGTGTCCGGGGCTGAGCGTGTCCTGGCGGACGGCACCGTTCACAGTGGCAGGGGCATCCCGGGCCTCCTCACAGGGGGCGCTACCGCCGCTCGGGGCTCCGCCGCGGCCGCCGCTGCATGGCCCGGCGAGCCGAGCACCGGCCCGCGGCGCTCCCGGGACGCTCTAGCGCGCAGGCTCCTGGCTAGACTCGCGCTGGGATCCGGGACGCACCTCGGGGCTGAGGACAAACAGACACGCGTAAGACTGAGCTGAAGACCCCATACACCACGAATTGGGGTACTCTCCCTCCGCGTTCGCGTCACCCCCACCCTGAGCCCAGCCGGGGACTGTGGATGGATGAGTGCCCAGCTCCGGCCCCAGGAATAAACTGGCCCCTCGATGGCACTGTCGCCGCGGGGCCTCCAGTGCGCTCACTCTCTCCCTGAGCCTGAGGTTGAGGGAGGGGAAATAGGGCAAGGGTCCCCGCGACAGGATTCCATGGCACGGGCCAGGGGTAGGACCCTTTAAAGGGAGACGCGAAGACTGCCAGGGATGATGGTTCCGCGACGGGACTCCCGAATGATGCTGCAGAATCCGCCACGGCCCCTGGGCGCGGGGGGCGCGGGCAGGTGGCGAGGCGCGTCCCACCTGGGGAGCCGCCGCGGCCGCCCCAGGGGGGGGACTGTGAGGGCCGAGACGACGGAGGGCACTGTCCGCGCTGCTCACCCGGGCTCTGGCACCTACCGCCCGCCGGCGGCGCCTGGGTCCAGGCTCCTCCTGCCGCTGGGCACGGAGCTCGGAGAGCGCGAGCGAAGGAGCGAGCGAGGCTCCTGCTCCAACCCAATTCCGGGAGCCGCCGCCGCCGCCGCCGCCTCTGCTACTGCTGGTGAAGTGACGTGAGGGCTGACGCAGAGCAGGGGCAGAAACTCCAGAAAATTAGTCTGAAATCCAAAAACACACACGCTCATACACACACAAACCCATAACACCCTCCAGACAAAAGCAACAGGGAGAGGAGGGGAATCTGGGGGCGAGCGGAGAGGAGGGAGGCATCGGTGTCACTGGCCAGAAGCAGACAGCAGCAGCATGTGGGAGTTCACACACGCGCACACCCGCACACAGCCCGGCCGTATAGACGCGCGCGCCTGTGTGTGCATGTGTGTGCGTGCATTTAGATCCAGGTACCTCTGAGATGAACCGTTGCTCCGCTCTGACGCCTCCCAGTCCCTAATTCACACCACGGTCTCTTCTAATAACGCAGTAGAGGCCGTGTCCTTTTTTGAAATGGAAACCGGTCTCGGTTCAGCTCTGAAAAATGCGCTGATTCTTATTATAGGAATCCTCCCTCCCTTCTCCCTCCCGGCTGCATTCTCCTTTCCCATCCTGCCTAAAAGGGAGGACGAGCTACCCTAAAAATAAATAAATATTGTAAACACCAAAACGTGTCCAGCATTGGTAACCAAGGATAACCGCCCCCATTCCGGGCCATCTATTTGGGGATCGGTGTTTTTGGAGGGTCTTCCTGTTGGTGCTTTGGCAGAGGAAGGGGAGTCTCCAAACGCAACTCTAGCTCTCTAAGTGGGTCTTTTTCCTGCTGTTTTTTGGCATCACAGGCCCGGGAAACAGAGACATGTGAGGGGAAGGGAGCGCGCCTGACGCGTATTGGGTTCCCTAAATGCGCGGCAGCAACCCTGGCCTGTCCGATGTGTGGCGCCGCGTCATTTTCTCTCATCCTTCAACCTGGCAGGATGCAGCCATTCCCAGATCTTAGCTTCATTCCCCGCGATGCCCACCCCCACGCGGGGCACCCAGAGCCCTTGCTCCCCTGCCGTACCTTGCGCCTTTTCGGGTGTGCGCGGGTGTGCGCGAACGCGTGCCCTGCGCCCGCGCTGCCCGGAGCACGACATACATCCAGCTACTGAGAAGCCCGGCGCGGGCAGAGTCTCGGGATCTCACTAGGGACAAATGAAGCGATCCGGGAGGGTCGGGTGACAAACCGTAACTGCTCTGCGGGCGCAGTTAAATGATGGCTGCGGGGCATTCGCAAGCCTTGTCTGAGAATCCGTCTTCCCATTTGCGGCTCGGAGAGTCTGTTTTTCCGCAGTCATTTAAAAGGGAACTGGGAAAATGCACCGCAGTGCCTCACACTTCCGAGGGCTCTGGTGCCCCCGCGCGGGAAGAGAGCGCCCGGCACACTTGGGAGCACCAACCCACTGCCGCGGCCGCGCCGGGTACTGCGCGGGGGGCGCGCTCTGGCTCCAGATGCGCCACCGGCGGCGCCCGACGCGTGCGCGCCCCTGCCCGACTCGAGCTCGGCTCTCCAGTCCTCGCCTAGCTTCCACCCCGGGAAAAGGCGGGCTACCCTCCGCGCGAAAAAGGGCGATGGGATGGGATCTCATCCAAAAGATAAGAATAGTCACCAATCTGTCCGAAGATGCTTGGGGTGGGAAGGATCGAGAACCCCGAACGTCAAAGTGAATGCTCAGATCTCGGCAACGCCTTAAATATTACAAGGGAACTAAAAGCATTTAGTGGGGCTTTCGTACAGACCCTGGGCGCTGAGTGTAAGCGGGAATCCTTGCGCAGCATCCAAAAATCTCGTTTCAGGGCGGGAAGACAAGGCCATTAGGCCTTCCTCTCTCCACCATCACTCGGCTGTGACACGCATTGGATGCTGAATGGCCAGGCTGAAGTTCATTTCTATGCTCGGCCCCTGCTGGGTGAGGATGTGCCAAAGTAGGGAAGCCAAGGGCAAAACTGTCTTGGTCCAGGTCATACCATAACACTTCTCCTCCTGTCTTGCCAGTGTCCTTAATGGAGCTGCCCTTGCGGAACACCTGGGGGAAGAGTGTGTGCAGAAATACCCACATCTCTCTCACACCTCCACTCTCATCCCATTTTTTCCCAGAAATGGCCCATTTGCACCCTAGTGGCTGCAAACTGTCAGTGCAACATCCAAAGGACAGTTTTAGAGTGGTGTGCAAACCAGAAGATTCTAATTATGTTGGGATATTTTTAGAATTTGTATTATAATAGATATATAATACTATTATATTTAGATTCTAAATATGCCCCCACTGAATTTCTCTCACTTAAAATTAACACTGGCGGCCCCACTTCTAATCACCCTTCCCTTCCTGCCCTGTTTCTTCTATAGTACTTACCATCTTTTAACAGATTATTTACTTATTATATTTACTGTTTATTGTATCTCTCCCAGTAGAATGTAAACTGCATGAAAGCAAGGATCTTTATTTTTTCATTAACACATCTCAAGGATGTAGTAGGTATTAAAATATATGTGTGTGTGTTTAATGAAATAAACTGAAGTTGAGATTCCTCAGACAGGCCATCCACATTCTCACTTTTTTTTTCTTTTCTTTTCTTTCTTAAAAAATATTTATTTGTTTATTTGTCTGCGTCGGCTCTTAGTTGGCACCTGCCAGATCTTCATTGCCGCATGCCATGAAGCGAGCTCTTCCTTGCAGCTCGCTGGGCTTCTCTCTAGTTGTGGCACGTGGGCTTAGTTGCCCCAGGACATGTGGGATCTTAATTCCCTGACAAGGGATGGAGCCCACGTCGGGGAACTAAGAAGGCAGATTCTTAACCACTGGACCACTAGGGAGTCCCCACATTCTCACATTCTTAACCTCTAACCCTGCAAGTCTATCTGAATGATCATTCCTGGACACCTTCCTTCCTGTCTCCACAATCTTCCCTGTGCCTGTGCTGTGAAAACTCACAGCATTTCTTGAAGCCTGACTTTCTGCCTTCTCTAGTGGCCAGGTATGTTCTGGCACTAGGTCAGGGAAGGCTTCCCTCTGGTTCAGGCTGGTACCTCACATTTTCTTGCACAGTGCCTGAAACACACTGGGCAATCAGTAACTGTTTCTCAACCCATAGAATTATGAATCTATCTCAGTTTAAGACCTACAAGGTATTTCACAGAGATATCATGGATTCTCAGACCATGGCTTTGTAGGTGATAGTGAACATTTTTCAGGTGGACAAAATAAAACAGAGATAATTTTCCCTAGATCATATGAACTCTTCAAGGCAGAGATGGAGACTAAGTATTGCAGACTCTTGCCTGTACTGGACCATGATGTACCTGGAACAATGTTTCTCAAACTATTTTCACCATGGCCTACAGAAAGAAATGCCTTTTATATCACAATCCAAGGCACACATACACATATGCATGTAACTAAAAAAAAGTTTCACTAAACAAAACTTATTTTCTCTTAATGCATGGAATACAATGATATTTTGTTTTCTATTTTATACCATTTCATTTTCTAGTGCTTGTAATAACACAATAAATTGATTTTTACATTCAATACTGGGTTATTAAAACAGAAACAGAAATACTGCCAGTTTCTGCTTCTGACTAAGATGGAGTAATAGGGAACATTTAACCTCCCAATCAGACCAGCAACACACTGAGCAAAACACCTGAAACAACAATTTTCAGGACAGTGGACACAAGACAATGAAGGCTGTGGCTCAGGGTGAGGGAACCCAGACAGAGTCCAACTCCCTGAGTTAACGAGATATAGCTGAGAGTCCAGGGAAATCAAGGAGGGCAGAGTTCACAAGGACAGAGTAGCAGGGAAGAGAGTGATGTAGAGAGAGAGCACCCCAGAGGTCTGCAGAAGGTCCCTCTTAAATATTCAGTGAAGTACTGATTAGTACATGCAGGTAATGAAACTACCTGGGGGGGGGTGGGGAAGAAAAGATAAAAGGGAACAGGGTCAAAGAAACATTCAGAAGGGAAATTGAAAATACCACATATCAGAATTTGTGCTCAATAAAGCTGGAAAAAAAGGCAGAAGTTAAACAAATTTTTTAGAAAAAGAATTTATGGGATGCCACTAAAGCATCTTCAGGTATTTAGGAGGAATTCTATAGCACTAAATGCCCGAAAAGAAGAAAGGTCTCTAACCAATGACCTCAATTTCCACCTTAAGAAACCAGAAAAAGGAGAACAAATTAAACACAAAGTAAACAGGAGAGAGGAATGGAAAACAATGCAATAAAACAAAAAACAGAAAAACAAGAGAGAAAATCTATGAAACCAAAAGCTGATTCTTTGAGAAGATGAGTAAAATTGATAAACCTCTAGCCAGACTGACCAGGAATGAAAGAGAGAAGACATAAATTATCAATAACAGGAATGAAAGAAATGACAACACTGGAGAGTCTATGGATATTAAAGGAATAATAAGAAAATATTGTGAACAACGCTATGCAGATAAAGCTGACAATTTAAATGAAATGAGAGATAAAAGCTAACAAAGCTCACTATAGAAGCAATAGGTTACCTGAATAGTCCTGTATCTATTTCAGAAGTTAAATTTATAGTTTAAAATCTTCCTATAAGAAAACTCCAGGCCCAAATGGCTTCACTGGTGAATTCCACAAAATAATTAAGGAAAAAATAAGACCAGAAAATGAATAGTACCAAAATATACCAGGAAAATGAAGAGGAAGGAACACTTTCCAACTCATTCCGTGAGCCCAGCATTGCCTTGATACCAAAATCAGACAAAGACATTACAAGAAAAGAAAACAACAAAGCAATATCCCTCATGAATATAAGTGCTAAAATTCTAAACAAAATTTCATCAAATTGAATCCAACAAAACACCGTACATCCAAAAACATCATGATCAAGCAAATGAATTTTAGTTTAATATTTAAAAATCAATCAATGAAATTTACCATATTTGCAGACTAAAAAGCTAAAATTATATCACCATTTCAAAAGACACAGAAAAAGTATTTGACCAAATCCAACATCTATTCCTGAAAACTCTTGGCAAACTAGAAATAAAAGGTAATATCCTCAACTGATAAATTGAATCTACAAAAGAACCCTACAGCTAACATTATGCTTAAAGTGGAAGACAGAATGCTCTTTCCCAAATATCAAGAAGGAGACAAGGATATCCACTTTCACCATTTCTATTCAACATTCTGCTAGAGATTCTAGTGGGTGCAATAAGTCGAGAAATATAAATAAAAACCATCCATATTGGAAAAGAAGAATAAAGCTACCTTTATAAACAAACGACATGATCTCCTACATAGAAAATCCAATAGAATCTACAAAAAAAGCTATTCATATTAATAAGTGAATTATCAAGTTTGCAGGATACAAGTTAAACGTTTACAATTAATTGTATCATATACTAGCAACAAAAAAATCAGGAATTAAATTTTTTATATAATACTAATTACAATAGCATAAAATATAAAATACTTAGAAATAAATCACAATATATAAAAGGAAAAATGGATAAATTGGATTTTATAAAAATTAATAATTTCTGCCCTTCAAAACACACTTTTAAGAGAATGAAAATAAAAGCCCAAAACTGGGAGACATATTTGCAAATCATATATCTAATAAAGGGCTTGTGGAGAGTTTATAAAGAACTCTCACAACTTAATAATAATAAACAATTTTAAAAGTGTGCAAATGATTTCAACACACACTTTACCAAAGAAGGTATACAGGTGGCAAATAAGCACACGAGAAGATGCTCAACATCATTAGTCATTGGGGAAATGCAAATTAAAACTACAATGAGATACCTACATCTCATTGTAATTTTAGAATGGCTAAAATTAAAAAGACTCACCACATCAAGTGTTGGCGAGAATATGGAGCAACTGGAACTCTCATACACTGCTGCTAGGAGAGTAAAATGACACAACCACTTTGGAAAAGTAGAACAGTTTCTTAAAAATTGAAGCATACACCTACCATGTGATCCAGCCATTCCACTTCTATGAATTTACCCAAGAGATATGTCCACACAGCGACTTAACATGAGTATTCGTGCAGCTTTTTTTTGTATAGCCAAAAACTGAAACAATTCAAATATTCATCAATAGGTAAATGGATAAACAAATTGTGGCATATCCATACAATGAAATGCCACTCAACAATGAAAAGCAATCAACTACTGATACCTGCAACCATACGGATGAATCTCAGAATAATTATGCTAAGTGAAAGAAACCAGACAAATAGAGTATACCCAGAATGATCCCATTTTTATAAATCTATAGAAAATGTAAAGTATCATGACATAAAGCAAATCAGAGATTGCTAGTGAGGTGCAAGGAGTGGGTAGGGAAGAGCCCGAAGGAGAAATGAAATAAGGACACAAGGAAGTTTAGAGGATGATGAATGTATTCATTATCTTTATTGTGGTGATGGTTTCAGTATTATCAAATTGTATGTTTAAATATGTTTACTTTATTATACTTCAATTATACCTCTGTAAAGCGATAACATGCTAAAGTACTTTAACTGTGATCTTAAAACTGAATAAAAAATATTTAATAAAAATTTGAAAAAAAAAAAAAAGCAAGAAAGAAACACTGCCCTAGATCCTCCTATCATCAGCTTCTTGTTCCCATTGAAATGCTATTAGCACCTCCAATTTAAGGAAGCAATTACAAAGTCTGGAAACTTTTTAATAAACTCAGATTCAGTGATGCTCTAATTTTAGAGGGACCTACAATGTAATAGTTTTTACATTTTGAAAAATGTTTGTGGAAACCATCATTCAAAAGATAGTGGCTCACACCTAGAAGAGCCCAAATGGCCATTAATAGTAGAGAAACTCAGTAAATTACAATGCTTCCATTTTTTTAATATTACACACCTAATTAAAATGAGTTAAAACTATATGCATTGACCTGGAGACTTGTCCATAGTATATTAAGTGAATAAGGCAAGTCACATGGTAATATATAGTCTGATCCTACAAAGAAAGCCGATAATGTGTTTTGTGGGTGTGCGCACATGGAGAAAGGCAGAGAATTATTGACACCAAATGTAACATTGGTAACCTAGAAAGATCAGAGAGGTTGTTGGCAGGAAGAGGAGGACAGATCAGGAAACCTGTGAAATATTTCTTTGGCATTAGTAACCTCCTTACCCATCACATGCCTTTTTTTTTTTTTTCACCTTTTCCTCTTTTTGCTGCCTCTTTCCCCCTCAGATTCAGTGTTATCCTGTTTCTAGAGTCCCTCCCTTTGGTGGAAAGAACTGAATCTAAAGCATGTTTACAATCTAAATAATGTTCACCACTGGATGTTTCACTTTCCCAAGAACATCTGTATGTTAGTAGAGGACACTGGGGAGAAGACATAATCCAAAGGAATTTCAGGTACCACCGCATCCATAAATGGGAAGTGTTTGGGGATGTAGCACCTTCAACACTGGAGCCAGAGGCTGATATTCATGATTAGCCCCACACTCCCTCTCACCCCAATCCCCTCTTTTGCTGTTCAGAAACTTTCCAAACTGTTTTCAACCTCACACCCTCCAACTCTGAGTTAGGGTCTCACATTTTCCCATTTCTCCCCACATAGTCTGTGAACTCCACGCTGCCCTGTCACCCTGAACCATAGCCACACCCATGATCTCATCCTACTTCCTTCCTTCCCTGTGTCCAAACCTTCCACTTTTAACTCTTAGTCATGCACTTAACACACGCTAAGTCAACAGACTTATGGAGATTTTACGAACACCTAAAGGTAAGGGCATATGGAGAATATTTGACAGAGCTCCAGGAAATTGAAGTCACGTATAACTGGGTGACCCTGAAATATAAGTTTGAACCATCAGTCTGACTAGGTCTCATGGTAAACTCTAAGTTGTTTTCCTAGTCTATGTCAATAGTCTTATATCAATACCCATACCTGCCCCTGTGTTGTCCTATTTGATCAAGAGCTATCTTATCACACCATCAAAGAACTCTGTTTTGTACAAAGGAGCTTACTTATTCCTCAATAAACAGTTATGGTATGTCTTTTCTGTGCCACCCAGCCTAGATTTATTGGGGCAGTCAAGTTCCTGGCTCCAATTCAATTGGCAATTACCATCCATGCAAAGAACAGTGTTTAGAGCCATAAAACCCTTAAAGGTAAAAAGGTACAAACATTCAATTATAACAGACCTCTACAGATACTTAACTAAAATTTCCTCTAACTGAAGTAGCAACCCATTAATAAGTCAATTTAGTGGGTTGTGACAAGGACATTTCTAACGAAATAGACTAGGCTATACTAGAATACAAAACATCAAGGTATATCACACATGTAAAGGTAATATTATTTCATGAAGCTCTCTTTCATTATGGGGTGCACTGGATTGTGTTATGAAGGTATTTCTTATTGTGATTCACAAACAAGTTTGAGATCCACTGGCAAAGTACAATGTCTCAGTCATTTGCAGAAATCCTCTCTACAAGGGGATACAAATCTAAGACGGCCTGAACACTTCCAGCAACCCTCCCTTATCAGCACGTTAGTAATAAGAACTTTACAGATTATATTAAAGTTAGTCATTAAACTGTCACCCACTCTTTGAGGGAAGTAATTCTCTTATTTGTCATGGTAACCTTGACATCTAACAGAATACCTTGCATGGAGCTCAATATATGTTGGTTGAATTAAAGTTAATCCATTTTGCACACCTCTAATTACTAGAAAGTTCCATTTTTATGGAAGTCTGTATCTGCATCCCTAATAATTTTCATCCATTGCTCCTTAGTTTTAACCTCTTAGCGCAAAAGAAAAAACGATGAAATCCTTTCTCCATGTCACACTCCTTTCAGTATTCAAAAATAGTGTTCATGTCCTTTTTAAACATCTCCAGGTTCTTTATCCATTTCTTATTACCTATTTCCAAGGGTTTCAACATCATGGTTGTGATCTTTAATGTCCATAGTTTATGACCAATATCCTTCTAGACCCATGCTGTCCAATATGGTAGCCAGTAGCCTGAGTGTCTGAGTACTTGAAATGTGGCCAGTCCAAAATGAAATGTGCTATAAATGTAAAATGCACACTTAAGAGTAAAGATTTAGTAAAAAAAAAAAAAAAGAGAGAAGAAAGAAAAGAAAAGAAAAAAAGGAAAAATATCTCCTTAAAAATTTTTATATTGATTGATTATATATTGAAATAATATTTTGAAGTTATTAGGTTACATAAAATATATCATTAATATATCTTTTATCTGTTTCTTTTTACTCTTTTGGTGTGGAAAATTTTATTTACTTTTGTTTTTAAGTTATCAACTCAATATTTATCCTTCCTAAAACCCCATTGCTGTTATCTTTGAATCAATGACCCAGATCATTGAGTTTTTTGGAGTCTTACAAAATCTTGACTCTTCCATCCAACAACCCCATTGTTCTTCCTATATTTTTTCACCTGCAGTTTTAATATATATGCTTTTCATGCATCCATTTAAATCACTGATAAAAATTATTCAACATGACAGGTCTAGACATTCAACTAGAGACATTATCTAGGCTGACATTCATTCCTTAACTAGTTAATTCATCTTTACATTGAGTGTGTCTATTTAACCAGCTAAGAATTCACCAAACTGAATTCCATGTGATGTCTCCCTTGACCCTTGGCCTGAGCCACCTATGTGCCACACACCCAATTGCATAAAGACCAAGCTAGTATTGCCCACTAGTAGTAGTTCTTTGTTTGGGGGAGGAGGGTGGTGTTGTTTTGTTTGTGGTTTGGGTTTTTTTTTTTTCTTTTTCTTTTTTTTCAATCCCCATGCCACCTCCAGATCTGTCCTCATTCTAACCTGATGTCAAACAAGTACTCATATGGCTTTTCGACCTATACCTCCATTTCTTCCTTTGGTTCCTTTTCATCCTTATACCTTATTTCTCCAATATTAAAATATCAACTTCTTCAAATGAATTTGTCTTGACTGCCCTTTCAGTACTTGTGGCACTGGGTTGTCTTGGATAGTAATTCCTCCTTCATAGCTTAGGCTTGTGAAACCCAGCTACGACACCTGGCCAGTTTTACAATCATTCCCCTTCCCCTGATGTGGAAAGACACATTTCTTCAAGAGAAGAAGAGTAGAGTAGATAAGGGAGGATTGGTCTGAGAAACAGAATGAACAGTAATTTAGGTACATTCTGGAACCCACTTTTGGTCCTTTTTGGATAACTGAGGCATTTTCTATTCTTTTCTTCAATGTACCATCTCTCCCCAAGTATTATCATCTGTTGTTCCTTGATGACATAAATAAGCCCAGTAATGACCTTTATCATCTTTGCAGCTGTTTAAAATGTTACAATAAAAAATGTTATATCTCTTTCAGGTCTCACTTAGCTAAGATGTCAAATTCTTGTTAACCATATTACCTCTACCATTTCCAATGCAGAGATCCTTTTTCTCACCAGAGGACACAGAATAAGAGGTGAATAATACTGTGTTGTTTCTATGATCTGTCTCACCATCTGCCCCAGCTCTGAGTTTGTCTCTTCATTCTTCCTCTTCATACTCTAAGCCTGGTTCGAATAGTCCTTTTTTGTTGCTCTCTGTATTTTTTTTACAAACTTAATGCATTCTGGGCTTCAAGTCCTTCTACTACTGTTCTCACAGATTTGTGAAGCTCTATTGTGTTCAAAACTTGGCTATATTCCTCACCTTCCAATTTGTTTCACACCAAAATCCACAGCCTAGTTACCTAAGGTCTCATTTCTTCCTCATGGGGATCATTCATGCCTATGTGGTCAGAATTTTATATTTTAGGGCTTCCCTTCTCTCTCAAATTAATATTCTCTTACAGAGTCACCTAGTCAAAGAATTTTATCTATTTTTCCTCAAAAAAAAAAAAGAAACTAAAAGAAAAAAGTATTCTCTGAAGTCTAGGATACATAACAGCCTTCTCAACAGCCCATACTTAGCCAGTACGATCTCTAGTGCTGCAACCAGGGCAATCTTGTGGGTTTCCATGGGCCTGTCATGAGTGTCCTTCCCTACCCATCCACTGAGTCCTAGGGACCCCTAGAATAGCCAAGCAACATTTCCTCAGGGCCAGGACAATGGTATTATCCATGACTGAAGTGGAAGCATCCTAACAGAAAAGAGGAACAAGGGGGCAGAATCAGACTGAACCAGGGTTGTCTGACACTCCTTTCCAATTAGAGATGCTCTTTGTGAGGCTCAAACTTTGTGCTGTGCTTTGTCTTAATAAGAGAGGCCCCTCATTCCTGTGCCCATGTCTTCTTTTCCAAAGTTGTAATTTCAAATAACAGAGATGGGAAACACCTGTGTTGGAAGCTTATATCCCTAAGGTTTTCCATTTCTGTAATAGGTAGGGTAGAAGTTAACCTGCTTTGATAAAGAGACCCCGGAATACAGTAGCTCAAACAAGTAGGAAATTTATTTCTTTCTCATGTCACAGTTCAGAAAGAATGCACGTTCCAAGAAGGATTCGTGGACCTGTTCCATGGGGTTATCCACAGACTCAGGCTCCTTCTATCTTGTTCCTCGGTCATTTTCCCAGGTTGTGTCCTCATATACTGATTCACCATCCTGTAAGAAGGAAAGAGGACAGGAAATGAAGGGCAAATAACTTCCTTCTGGGGAAATGATGTGGAAGTTGTACATCACTTCCACTTACATTTCTCTGGTAAGAACTTAGCCAAGTGGCCATTCTTTTACTGCAAAAGAGGTTGGGAAATATAGCCATTTAATTGCATCTGACCAAATGTTCTGAGAAATTTGAAGCAGGGGGTTCTATTACTCAGGAGAAGAAAAGAAGAATGGACACTGGGGACCAATTAACAGCATTTACCATCATTTCCTAAACAGAACTTCAGTAAGATATTGTCTTGATTTTTCCTGACTACATAATCTTTAACTTAAAACAGAATTAAATGGATAATTTGAACTTCAGGTGACACCTTGACACATTCCTTTTCAGTCCCTGAAGAAAAACCATCTTTCTGCCACATTGCTCACTCCAGCCAACTCTAAAAGTCAGCATTTTACACAGGACTTCATTAATAAATATAAGCATAATACTGTGAGTGGCAAACACTACTGCCTTAATTTTCATTTCTGAGGATAGCTCTAAATTTTGACCATTATTCTAAAAAAAAAAAAAAATCTATAGGGAAAATAACTTGTTTGTGTCTGTTCTTTCCAGTATCTTTAACTAAAGCTTTTTCCCCTTATCAAACAAACAAAAAAGAATGAGCTGACATAGAAGAAGTCTATCCACAGCGTCTCACAATATTCTCACCTTTGCTATAGAAAGCATTAGGCTTGAGTTTCGTTTCTCAACTATGCCACTTAGTAGCTTGCGTGGTGCTTTTGGGAAAATAATTTACCTACCTTAAGCCTCAAGTTTACCTATCTGTAAAATGAGTATGGCAGTTTGGAAGCTGGACAGTGGATTCTTTGATACCACTCCTGTTGAGAAGTAGACTCCATATCCCCTCCCCTTGAACCTGGGCAGGCTTGTGACTGCCTCAACCAATATAAAGTAGGAAAGGAATCATTATGTGATTTCTGAAGCTAGGTAACCAGAGGAGATGCAGCTTCTGCTTCTTGCTATATAAGACTTGTTCTTGGAACCCCGAATCACCATGTAAGAAGTCCAACTACCCCGAGGCTACCATGTTGAAAAGCATCTCAGTCAATAGTCCCAGCTACGCTCAGCCTTCCAGACATACCTAGACCCCATCCAGACCCCATTCATAAAATCATAAAATGAACCCTCTTGGACACTCCAGACCAATCTGTCCACCAACTGAATACCACTGAGTGAATTATGTTGATACCACTAGGAACAGAAGAATTAGCTGACTCTGCCTGAATTCCTGACCCACGGAACTGTGACGCAGAGTAAAGTGTTGCTGTTTTAAACCACTAAGTTTTGGGTAGTTTTGTTACACAGCAATGGATAACCGAAATCATAAGGAAGTAGATACCATCAATGGTCCCTTTCTGCACTGATATTCTAGGATTTTATGAGAAAGAAATGGAGGTATAGCTACCTTATTTTCACTGGGCACTAAATCTTCTCCATGTCTCTTATACTTCTCTTTGCAGATCCTTACCAGTATTACATAATTAATTAATTAGCTGTCCATCTGTAAAGTAACTGCTCTCCAGCAAACGGATAACTTCTGTAATGATACAAACAATAATATTTGGTTTTTGCTTGTGAAGGTGATATTTCCTATAACCTGGAACTTTTGAAGGCACTCTGAGACTTCCTTACAACCAGCAACATCTACAAGCCAGTGGAGAGCTACCCACATCAGTTCTCATACCCTGACTTTGAGGGAGATATTTGGGAATGGTGGTTCCTTAGCCATCAGAACTTCGATTCTCTTAATTGACAGACACTGCTTAGCGCTGGAAATATAAAGAGAAATAAGACATAATCCCTGTCTTCTAAGCACTTTTAGTCCTATAAGAAGATGTACAAAGTAGATCTTTTCAATTTACATGATGTAAGACCGAAGGCATGTGCTGGGAGCTATAGGAAACAAAAGAGGAACAGAGATCTCCATCAGAGATGCAGGTGAGGTTTCAAGGAGGCGATGAAAAAATGACCCTTGAGCTGAGTCTTAAAGGATGCACTTGAATTCTCCAGAAGAAATGACCAGGAGGATGATGTGAGTAAGTGCAAGGAGGCCGGAAGCAGCATGGCCTGTGTGTGGAACCACAGGCTGCTTGAGTGGTGGTCACTGCCTACACCTTTCCTCTACTCTACTCCCCAAATTAGCACCAACTGTCTATGCTGGCCTCTTTCCCCAAAACTAAACTCTAAGAGAACTTGGTGACTGCTTTCTTACCACTTCCTTTTGCTCTAATCAGAGTCTGCCCTATGACCGGTCCCCCCTCAGCAAAGAAGCAGCATCTCTGAAGGGTGTTTGGTGGTTCCTGCCAAGACCTGCATCCGACAGGCCCTGAAACTTTTGTTCTTCTTCTTTCCTTCTACTGAAAGACCCTAGCCCTTGGCTTTATAGGACCTTAGAACTATTCTATGCTAAGTCTGATGAATAGAAACCCTTACAGACACAAAGTCCGTATCATAATTGCACTTCTGAAGTCATCCCAGAAAAAAAAAAAACAAAAACAGATTTTTCTGTAGAACAAAATCCACCTCTTCTTGAGAGTCTGTTTTTCACCTATGTAGTAAAAGGACTTTCATATTGACTGACCTCATGCCTTATAGTTACCTCTTTTCTGTCAGAAGTCATGGAGATTCTGCAAGGCCCTTTATAGAAACTGCAGCTTTTGACTTTCCTCTATTGCTCTTTGAAAGTTTCAGTATACCTTCTCTACTGTTGGAAGACTTCTCTTGTGCACAGGGTAAGATTTCTTGTGGATTAAGAGAGAGGGTCCTGGAGATGGGAGATGCTCTCTTGCCACCTATCTCTTCTTACCCTCACAAGTGAGCTGAGCAGAAGAGAAGATTCTGTCCCCAAAGGACAATTCAATTTCTGAGGGTAGATAAAGCTAATTCTGGGTTTTCTGTACTCCAGGATATTTCTAATGATCTTCACATAGTGTTATCAGATCCATAAAACACAACAAAAAAAAATCAATATTTTTTAACTTCAACTTGAAAAAATTTGTCACTTGGTACTTTTAGATTAAGAGGGGACATCCTGAGAGCCATCCCCAGTAATCTTACGACCCCAAAAATGTTATCGGCCACTGCCTTTTGTTGTTTCTACAGTGTCCTTTGAATTTTTTGTTCTCTAAATAACTGAAAAAGAATATTCAAAGAAAGATCACAAGATTATTTATGAAACAAAAACATGTGCAGTTTTAAATTCTCAACTTGCCTTTCTGCACCTGCGACTCCACATTTAACAAACAGGGATAATGTTTTCGCACATCTTCTATCTCACAGGACTCTTGGATGAGTAATTAGATATTGTATTTGAGTGTCTGAAACTTTAACTCTGAAATTTTCTTTATGTGATGGATATCACCTCCAAAAGTGATGGTATTGCTTTTATTAATCTCATTTTGTAAGTGAAGAAAGTCATACAATGGAGGTATCACATCATGTCATTGAAAGTTACTGAGGGATTGAAAGTGTCGAGGTAGCCCACTCTTTGCAGGATGGAAGAAACAACAGTCATCAGAGAAGTTACCTCTCTGCCTCTTAGAGGGACTGCCCTGCAGCTGGCCATCATGAGAAGTGGCAAGGCACAGATCTCGTCTCATCCCAGCAGCAGCAGCCTGTCAGCTTCCTTTGCTTTGGGGGTTTTGACACAGTTCTGGGCTGGCTGTAAGGACTGGGCTACCATACCACCTGGGCTATCTTGGTTGTCTCATTAGAGAATGCCAAAGAGCTTCTTGCTAAGTTAGTCTTTCTTCCTTGTTCATCTTTTCATCCTGGGATATGATTTTCGTTGCAGAAAAGAGGGTGCCCCAGAGTAGTTAGTTTTCTCCTTCATTTTGGATTTCAGTGGCTACAGGAGAAAGAGAGGGTCTTTTACTCTTCTTTTTAATATTTGCCTATGAGTTTGCTAGATGTTTGCATACTAGAGTTTGACATAGCTCTTTGTACAAAGAAGATATTTCTCATTTTCTTATTTTCACAAGAACACTGAAAAGAGGTCATCATAGCCTAGCCCAAGACCCCCTCCATCCCAGAACCAGGGCTCTTTGCTTGCCACCCCCCCAGCACATATGGTCTCCGCTTCCCCTACATCCCTTGACTTTCTTAAGATCTTTGCTCTAGAACGGCCAAAACATGCACGTAGGACCCACGCCCACACGTATTTAGCAGAGACTCAAGACAAGGAATAGAGCCAAATTTTAAAACAAAGCAAAACACAGCACAAAAAACCTGGCATTTATTTCCATGTCTTTCCTTCCCTCATCATCCTTCTTGATTACTATTTATTTTTCAGTATTTCTCAGCAACACGAGCAGTTTTATTTCTGCTCTGTTTCCTATCCCTTTTCTCCAGACAGCCGCAGGAGTGAAGCAGACCTAAGACTGCCATCTTGTGCTCAAGACAGTTATCATTGTTTCTTTTGAAATCAAAAGTGATTTGTGGGATTTGAGAGAAAGCCTTGGAGTCCAGGTTTGATGTTCTCTGACCTAAGTTTTCCCAGAAGCTTTTGAAATTTCCCATCCTTTGGCATTACTCTTTCTTGGCCTTCTCTCTCCAAGATGCCATGAGTCATCCCTTGGTTGAAAGCCTTTTTTTCCCAAATGACACCATGTGTGCCGTAGAATAATTATAGTTGATATGCCACTACCTATGCTTTTATGACTGAGTTCAGTGGCTCAAGTTATAGTCCACTAAATGCTCAGGGGGCATTAAATAACTATGGCATGACAGGTAGTTTAAAACCAAAGACCTAGTGGGTATTCTCTATACCCTACCACCATCTCTACTTTGGAAACTGACCACACATAGGAAGTGTACTACATGTCATGACCTTGGCAGGAGGTCCTGCAGGGCCAAGATCCCACAGGATCTAGGAACACCCAGATAGGCCACTCTCAGGTGACATTTTAGTGCCAATCACCATAGAAAGTGGGCTTAAATCAATAAACTGGGAAAGACAGAGCAAAGGAGAGAGGTAGGGGAAATAGAACGAAAGGAAAGAACCGCAGGCCAAGAAGAGAAACCTAAAGTGATCACAAATGCAATGGGCTAAAGTGAGCGAAGAGAGCTCCGTACAGGAACAGGCACTGGACAGTTAAAACAATAATGCCAAGAAAAAAATAACTAGGGGAGGTGACACTGACAAGAGCTCACAGTGCCGGGGAGTCCACAGGGATTGTCATAAACTGGAACGGGCATGTCCCAACCAAAGAACTCAACTCAAGGACATAGTTGTCGGGGAGTAATATGGCTCTACAATACTGAATCTTCTGATGTTTAAGGAGAATCCATAAATCTACATTTGCACATGAAATCTTCACAATTTTTTTAAGTTGGCTCAAATTTTTTTAAAAAACACTGTGCGGGACAAATATGTATGCAGGCCAGAATCGACCTGTGGCTGCTAGTTTAAGACCCTCGTCTATGCCTGACACAAAATTTTTATTGAAACATGGGTGCATGAATAGATACGATAGCTGTACCTCCATCCTGTCCCCCTGTCTCTCATTCAAGAAAGTTTGTGAAAACAGAAGTAAGGTAATATCATTGATGGTATGACTTACCTCATTTCTTTTCAAAAAACACTCACACAGTTAGACATCTATAAAAATAAAAATTAAAAAAAGTACCTTGACCTTAACATCATTCCTTATACAAAAGTTTATTCAAAATGGATCATGGACTTAAATGTAAAACATAAAATTGTAAAACTGTTATTTAAAAAAGCATAGGAGAAAATGGTTGGGATCTAGACCTAGGTGAAGAGTTCTTAGATTTGACATGAAAAATGTAATCCATAAGAAAAAATTGATAAATTGGACTTAATCAAAATTAAAATTGTCTGTTCTGTCAAAGATCCTGTTAACAGGGTGAAAAGACAAATTACAGAGTGGAATATATATTTGCAAACCACATAGCTAACAAAAGGACTTATATCTAGATTACACAAAGAACTCTCAAAGCTCAGCATGAAAAAAGTATAGAATCCGATAAGAAAATGGGCCAAGACGTGAACAGATATCCAAAGAGGAAATAAAGATAGTAAATAAATACTCAGAAAAAGTTCTAAATCATTAACTATTAGGAAAATGCAAATTAAAACCACAATGGAAATATCATTACACAACTATCTGAATTGCTACAATTAAAAAATAGCTATAACATTAAATACTGACAAGGTTCACTAATTTTTGGTGGGAATATAAAATGGTACAACCATTCTGGAATATAGTTTGGCAGTTTCCTCTAAAACTAAAAATGTACTTACCATATGACCCAGCAATTGCACTTTTGGGCATTTATCTCAGAGAAATTAAAACCTATGTTTACACAAAAACTTTTACATGAACATTAATAGCAGCTTTATTCATAATAGCCAAAAATCCTTTCAGTGAGTTAATTGTTGAAAAACCTGTAGTGTATGTACCCCATGGAATACTACTCAGCAATAAAAAAGAATAAACTATGGATACACATGACAACTTGGATGGACCTCAAGGGAATTTGGCTGAGTGACAAAAAGTCAAATACTATGTGATTCCATTTGTATAATATTCTCAAAATAACAAAACTGTAGAGCTGGAGAACAGATTAGTGGTCGCCAAGTGTTAAAGATTGGCAGAGGGGAGAATGTTAAGGATTGGAGGGTGGGTGTAACTATAGGAGTGAGCATGAAGGATCCATGTGGTAATGGTACAGTTCTGCATCTTGATTACGAATGGCAGTTACACAGAGCTACGTGTGTGATATAATGCATGCAACAACAACACACACACACACAACTGAGTACAGGTATAACTGGTGAAACCTGGATCAGTTCTGTTGATTGTGCCAATGTCAGTGTCCTGGTTTTGATATAGTTCTATAGTTATACAAGATATAAACACTGGGCCAAGAGGAGGTGAGGAGGCTCATGGAACCTCCTTGTACATTTCTTTTCAATTTCCTCTGAGTCTGTAATTATTTCAAAATAAAAAGTTTTTAAAATTCACGAATTCTAGCACTTCAACTATAAATAATAATATATCATTTATGCTACACTCTGCAACAGAACATAGCACACTGTGCATCACTGCGCCTGCACTGAAAACCCAGGCCCTTCTCCTTCCCTCCAAAATGGATTGCACTTAAATGACCTCATACAGTGGCTTTCACAATTACTGACTAATCCAATGGCCTCAGAAGAAACTAAATCAAACATCCCAGGAACAAAAGTGTCTTTGTCATTCCCAAAAATCCCATCGATTCAGGACTCTCCTTCATGTTAAGTGAACTGTGAGTCACCTGCCTTAGAGATTAGCTGACGAATAATGAATGCTCACAAAGACAGTGGAGTGAGTGGCTCAGTGTATTAGCCAGGACAAGCTAAATGCTTTAAGAAACAACCCCCAATTCCAAGTGTTCTAACACAGTGGAAGTTTATTTCTCACTATGCCAAGTCCAAAGCAGATATTCCTGATTGGATGAGTCTCCTCCCACAGTGACTCAGGGGATCCAGCTCCTTCATGCTCATCTACTCCACCTTCAATACCCACTTGCTCCGGCATCACCCAACTGCAGAGAGCAGGGCAGAGGGAATATACTAAATGGACCAGGATGCTTTCTGTGTCACCCTGGAGCAGCAGGCATCACTTCCTCCAGCGCTACTCACATGACTCCATCTACAAGCAGGTGGGCTGGGGAATGCAGTTCAGCTGAGTGCCCAGGAAGAGGAAATGGGTTTGGTGAGCACATAGCAAGTCTCTGCTACACGAACCTTTGTAGAGGCCCTTTTCCTGAAAGTGGAAGTTAGCTGTTGAAGGACTAAAGAGGAGATGGCATAGGAGGCAACATGGGATTGAAGTAGCTGGAGTGTGGGACACAGAAAGTTCTATATGGAAGATCTATTTGCAGGAACTACCAGAAAACTATAACTTGTCAGCATTTGGAGGGATCCTGAAATTTCCACACGATTGAAAATTGCTCTCACAGCTGCGGTGGTGTGATCCTATATGTTTTGCCAGTTATTTTTCTTGTTACTTACACCGATAGTGTGCTGAAAATTATTCATTGCATGTAATAGCTATGCATTATAAATTATTCAGACCTCAATTCTCCCCTCCCATTTCTTAAAGGTGAAATAATTCACCAAATAGAGTCACAAAAAGAGGAAAACTTTCCCACTAAACTCCTCCCTTATAAGAAGCTAAAGCTGAGTTAGAGCACGGAATGCCCATAGCTTACAGAAAATGCAATTTTCTAGACATCTTTCTTTGCTGTACAGGAAACTGCCAGAACTTACAAATAAGAAATTCAGTTACATCATGAGGAGAGTAGACCCAGTAACACATCTCTTCCTTGGCCAAACCCCCCAACTGGACTAAATTTGGCCTCTCAATGGTACAGGTGGGTTATAAAAAGACTTAGTTATCATAACAATGCTCTGAATGTGAAGCAAACCCTCTAAATATTTATGAAAGATCCATTTCTAGCCCAACATGGTTTATTTCTACCCAACATCCCCACTAAATACCCCACGGAAATGCCCCACTGGTTCTGAACTCCCCACAAAATCTTTGCACGCACCCACAGTGCAAATACTGCTCCCACCCGCTCCTGGCACAAAATCTTTGCACGCACACACAGTGCAAATACTGCTCCCACCCGCTCCTGGCACAGGCTTCTGGAGTGGTCTCTTCTGCTAATGTTGTCACCATGAATCTGTCTGAGGTAGAAATCTGAGTCATTCTTACATCCCTCTTTCTCTCTCACTAGTATAATGAGAAGATCAACAAGCTACTTGGAAGAAGATGCAAGTCACTTCTTTAAACCAAGCAGCCAAAACTTCATTGGAAGTGCTTTACCAAAGCCAAAACAACTACCATTTTTTGTATTCCCTTTACTAGGTGAAACAGAAAAATAATGAAAGCTAAGCTCCTACCAGATTTATTCACAAAATCAGCTGCCAGCATGGGTTGTTGGGTCACTTAGCCCTATCTTCGTTATCTACAGTAACCAACAGAGAATATGCAAGGAAGATTCATGTATGTTCCATTGGCTGTAAACTCTAGACCAGAGAGTGACTTCACATACATTAGGAAGGTTTTGGTAACAGTGAATAAAATAACCAGGGCTCCAGTTAACTGGAATAATTCCTCTGATGCTACCATTCATGCAAGTTTTTACTGCATATTGGAGAAGTTGGTCATTTGGAGATTAGGAGCACAGTGGAAGGCATTTACCAAGGTGCCGTGGTACTAGAAACTCAAGTACAGAGGGAGGTTAGGTGCTCAGTGATGATGGACACTCAAAATCAACTCTGGATGAAACTAGTAAAATAATGTAAAGAATTCAACTTGTGTGAGTTGAGCACCTCCTATATGTCAAGCATTTAGTCTTTACATAAAGCCCACCATATAGATATTTCTGTGTTCCTTTGACAGATAATGAAATGGAGGCTTTGAAGTAACTTGACTAAAATCATACAGGCAATCGGGGTGGAACCAAAATTCACTTCTTAGATTCCAAAGCCCTTGCTCTCTTCTCTGAGCCGTACCACGTGTATACCCCTGTCATCAGCCCCATCTCATTTTTCATCCATGCTTTCTGAGGAAATGAGTTTCTCCATACCCTGGACCATCTTTTCATCTCAAACACACCTCATCCAATCTATCTTTCATCTCTAAGCTTTCTGTTAACCTCTCTCCCCAGAGCTTTTTCCATATGAACCCCACAGCTGCATGGTTTCACACCATTATTGAAACAGCTCCTAAAGTCACATTCACTGGACAACTCAAGCTCGTTTGAGCACAGAGTGCCTTTCACTACTCTTCTGACATTCCCCCTAATCTCCAACTCAATTTTAAAATCCATACTTTAAATATAAGCCCCTCTCTTAAAATACCCCTTGTGTAAATAAGAGAAATTAATATCACTCCCCCAAGGCGGGCAAAGAAAAACTTTCCAAAAAATGCCTCTAAGCACAGCATCAAAAGGTACTTACCTAGATGTAGCATTCTGGAAACAAGAGCAGGCAGACAGGCAGAAGGTCGAAAATGACATGAAGTAAACAGAAATAGGATGGTTCTTCACTAGGATATCACAGATAATGTGACACTCGGAAGACAGAAGTTAAAAAAGAGTAGCAGGCACTGAAAACAACAGCCAAAGCCACCAACTGAGAGGAGGATGGAGGTCCTGAAGTGTGGAGAGGTGGGGGTCATGCAATCACCTCATTGGCTGTATCCTCCGTGCAGAAGGACCACAGTGCAGACATGCATTTTGGGGAGAGTGGATGAGTCAGTGGGCAGAGAGGACCTCTGAGAACCAAACTGGGATATGAAATGAATTTAACAAGGAGCAGTAATAGAAAAAAGACTAATAAGATAGCACTGCAAGCAAAAGAAATAAGCTGCTGTCCTTCAGAAACTGAGAAGCTGTTTTAAATATGTGGTGTGGGGTGTAAACCAGACTACATTGATAGCTTCCACTGCAGGCAGCCAATATTCTCTGCTTGTAGCACAGTCTCCAGAAATTCAGGAAGTGAGTATACTCCCAAATTTGCCCATGTCCTCCTAAGAGAAATAAGCACCCTGGTTGTGAGTGAGAAGCAAGGGTCTTACAAGAAGTAGATACTCAGGAACTTTGCTTATTGTTTTCTCTGTGTGTTACATAGTCTTTCCCAGTCACTAAGCATTTGACCATGGTAAGAATACTTTCAATAGGAGTAAGATGCTGCCTCATGAAATTGAAGGAGTTCATGAAAAATTATATCATGCATGTGCCAAGTCCAAACACATAGTCCTGACTTATTCCAAAAGGGCAGAGAAGGAATCTAGCTTGTAATAATTTGGCAGAAGCCAATAGAGGTTAGCACTGTGGTTGAAAATTGTTTAGATCCTTATTGCTCAAGAAAGCCATAAACAATTAGGTGATCACACAAGTCATGTTAAGTCAACAGGAGACAATCTCCTTGTCCTTTGTGAGTGCACATATGACATTCACCCAACGCACTTGGTCATTTCTAACATCTTATTGTGAGAGAGGTTGTCAGAATCACTGTTAACTTGCCACATGATTCACAGAACAAAAGTAAGACATTTGCCTGGGAAAGTCATATAGAAATCTGCTGAAAAGGTCTTCCCAATTATCTAAAATCAAATCTGGGGAATTCTTGTATAAAAACAGAAATAGAACTTCTCAAACTTCTCAGCTCGATGCTCAATAGTTGTGAGAATGTATGATTTTTTTTTGTTTTATTTTGGTTGTGGTTGTGTGTCCATGTGTTTGTGTTGTGTTCTTGGCATACTGACCTCAGCAGTGCAGTGCACATTAAAAAATAAAAATTCATCGGGGCTTCCCTGGTGGTGCAGTGGTTGAGAATCTGCCTGCTAATGCAGGGGACACGGGTTCGGGCCCTGGTCTGGGAAGATCCCACATGCCGCGGAGCAACTACGCCCGTGAGCCACAATTACTGAGCCTGCGCGTCTGGAGCCTGTGCTCCTCCGCATTAGGAGAGGCCGCGATAGTGAGAGGCCCGCGCACCGCGATGAAGAGTGGCCCCCGCTTGCCGCAACTGGAGAAAGCCCTCGCACAGAAATGAAGACCCAACACAGCCATAAATAAATAAATAATTTTTTTAAAATAAATAAATAAAATAAAAAATAAATAAATAAATAAATAAAAATTCACCAATGTTATTGTGCAAAATCACTAATCGAAGTATCAATTCCAGTGGGTTTTCCAAACATATATGATGGGGTTAGACCAGGGGTCTGCAAACTTTTCCTGAAAGGGGCCAAGTAGTAAACACTTGAGGTTTTGACGGCCATACAGTTTCTGTAGCACTATTCTGCCACTGCAGTGTGAAAGCAGCCATAGACAATGCACAAATGAATGAGGGTGGTTGTGTTCCCAAAAAAACTTTATTTGCTACAACAGGTGATGGGCAAGATTGGGTCCACAGGCCCTAGTACACTGACCACTATGACAGATTAATCTCCTGTAAGAAGACACAGCTCTCTGCTGCTGCTGCTGCTCAGGTTTTCCATTGGATCACCCTCTGACAATTTCCTTGTTTAAGACACAAACATAAAGTGTGACCTCTAGTTACCTCTATAAAGTATCTATCACATTTCATGCATTGCCAGGAGGGTTGATATTATGGTCAGCTCACTCAACCTCCATCCCGATGCTTTTCAGTATACCTTCCTTTACTGCAGGTGACCACAAGTAAACTCACTGACTAGACCCCCTTGCAGCTAGGGGACTGGAAGTGATTCTGTTGCTTCCTGACTATGGCAAATGTGGTAGCTCCCTTGGAAGCCTATGTCTGTGTGTGATTTGGGGAGTTGTTCCTGTAAGTTCAGGCTACAGCCTGTTCTCTCTAACTAATAACTGTGACTAATACTAACACTATTACCAATACTATTCAATATTAGTGTTCATATTAGGAAGTTAATAGTAAGCCTTCTCCAAAAATTTTATTTATAAATATATATAAATGCTACTTATATAGTTATACATAAGATACACACACACACACACAATTTCACTACATGTAACATGATCGGGACTTTAATGACAATAAATCTCCATGATCAAAGGAAACGAAACAATGCACTTTGACATGTTGCTAAATTAAAACAACAATTTATAAATTTCTGAGATTATTTTTCAAACTGTGTATAATTTGAGAAGTGCTTCCCTGAAAAGGAATTTCTTTAAAATGAAAATGTCAGAAACAACAAAATATTAGCCATAAAATATCAGAAAGTTGCCATCACAGATAATAAAATGATTGGATGAATGAATAAAATGATTTTTAAACTGATTATGAGTTTAAAAATCTCTAAGCAACTGAATGTTGTTGGGAGTGAGGCTGAATTTCTCAGTCTGATTGGTCCAGGGGATCCAATATTTGTTAACATCTTTCTATTAGGAAGATGTTAAAGACTAAAGGAATAGAGATTGTATCATGAAGAGCAATAGGTTTTTACTTTCCAATCTAATCAAAATGGTTCCAGAGACAAAAACAAGGCAATTTTACTCACCCAGACTGGCTTATAACATTTACCAAAAGGAGGAAATTATACCTACTTATTGATCATGAATTTTAACTTTTCTCTTATTAATATGGCTACATGATGCTATACCGAGCTCCACTCAATGGTGACCTTGTGCAGAATACACTGGAACATGCTGGAACCCTCTATTTGCCTCTATCAACTCTCCCCTTTGCTCCTGGGCACATTCCAGGCAAGGGAACATGATTCTGTGGCATGGGTGGTCTTTGCTTTTCTTTCTTAAATTAATCCTAAGCTTCACAGCTCATAATATCTATTCCCAATGTGCCAGCCTCATCACTTCCTTTAACTCTTCATAACAGCCAGTTTCCTGTTTTCAGTAAATCCTAACAAAATGTCATAAAAATTATTCCAGTGGATGTTAAAATGTTCACATTTTAATTTCCTGGTTTATAAAATATTTTAAATTGTAAGGGCACAAACTCCAAGGAAACATGAGAAATAATTAAATGGGGATCCTCTCTGAAGCCAAGCTACATATAATAACCAACCCTTATTGAGCACTTGCAAGGAGCCATTCATTGTCTCATTTAATCCTGACCTGAACTTAAAATGAAGACACTATTATTATCCCCATTTTACAAATAAGGAAACTGAGGCTCAGTGATATTAGATATCTTGGCAAAGCCACACACTTGGGAAGTTGCAGAGCTGGGACTCAACCCCTGGTCTGTCTGATTACAGTGACTGCTCTTAATTACTGCCAGGGGCTCCTAACACCATTCTACAGCTGGGCCTGGTTGGTACAATGCTTTTGGCAGTCAGCAGTGCCAGAGCAAAATATATTCAATTTCTTGAAATTGTGAGATTATTTACTTCCTACATCTTTTGGTTTTAAAGTACACCATTTTTTATGTAATGGTGGTACCTTAGAGCATTAATGTTAGCTGTCCCCTCTCACATTACAGTCCATTGATTCGGGTTGTTCTAATGTCAGATCTCCTCCAAGCAGCAACTCAGGAATCCAAGTACTTCTATGGTGTGGATCCACCATCTTGGAGTTCTTTATTTTAACCATGGGCATGAGAAATGGGAGAAAGAGTAGAAAAGGCATTCTGGCTCTTAATTGCCTTGTTCTGGAACTGAACCAAGTCACTTCTGCTTACATTCCATTGACCAGATCATAATCAAGTAGTTCTACCTAACTAGAGGAGAGACCGGAAAATAGTCTTCCTGTGTGCCCAGAAAGCAGAGGAGAATTGAACATTGGAGAACACTAGAAGTAGCTCCAAGAGATGGGAGTAGTAGACAGTACGTGTTTTGTATCAATGTCTTTACTTAGCAAAGTCAACTGGTGGCAATTCTAGGTTGAAGTCCAGAATATTGTTATTATTCTTTTATTTTACTGGAACACAGATCTAAAGTTCTCTACTGTATCCCAACCTACATGGCAATGGTAGAAAAAAAAATGTTCAGATTAATCATTTTTTAAAATAACTAGACTTTAGCAAATTAGGAGGCAAATAATTTGACTGAAGCATAGCAAAAAAAAACAAAAAACAAAAAACGCTTCTTTCTTACCCACAAATGAATTCTATAACAATATTATTAAAAGGACATATTGGTACCAATTTCTACTAATATTTGTTTCTTGTTTTTAACACCTTTATTGGAGTATAATTGCTTTACAATGGTGTGTTAGTTTCTGCTGTATAACAAAGTGAAACACCTATACATATACATACATCCCCTTATCTCCTCCCTCTTGCGTCTCCCGCCCACCCTCCCTATCCCACCCCTCTAGGTGGACACAAAGCACTGAGTTGATCTCCCTGTGCTATGCAGCTGCTTCTCACTAGCTATCTATTTTACATTTGGTTGTGTATATATGTGCATGCCACTCTCTCACTTCGTCCCAGCTTACCATTCCCCCCTCCCTGTGTCCTCAAGTCCATTCTCTATGCCTGCGCCTTTATTCCTGTCCTGCCTCTAGGTTTTTCAGAACCTTTTTTTTTTTTTTTTTTTAGATTCCATATGCATGTGTTAGCATATGGTATTTGTTTTTCTCCTTCTGACTTACTTCACTCTGTATGACAATCTCTACGTCCATCCACCTCACTACAAATAACTCAGTTATGTTTCCTTTTATGGCTGAGTAATATTCCATTGTATATATGTGCCACATCTTCTTTATCGATTCATCCGATGATGGACACTTAGGTTGCTTCCATGTCCTGGCTATTGTAAATAGAGCTGCAGTGAACATTGTGATACATGACTCTTTTTCAATTATGGTTTTCTCAGGGTATATGCCCAGTAGTGGGATTGCTGGGTCATATGGTAGCTCTAGTTTTAGTTTTTTAAGGAACCTCCATAGTGTTCTCCATAGTGGCTGTATCAATTTACATTCCCACCAACAGTGCAAGAGGGTTCCCTTTTCTCCACACCCTCTCCATCATTTATTGTTTGTAGATTTTTTGATGATGGCCATTCTGACTGGTGTGAGGTGATACCTCATTGTGGTTTTGATTTGCATTTCTCTAATGATTAGTGATGTTGAGCACCCTTTCTTGTGTTTGTTGGCAATCTGTATATCTTCTTTGGAGAAATGTCTATTTAGGTCTTCTGCTCATGTTTGGATTGGGTTTTTTGTTTTTTTGATATTGAGCTGCATGAGCTGCTTATATATTTTGGAGATTAATCCTTTGTCAGTTGCTTCATTTGCAAATATTTTTTCCCATTCTGAGGGTTGTCTTTTCATCTTGTATATGTTTTCCTTTGCTGTGCAAAAGTTTTTAAGTTTCATTAGGTCCTATTTGTTTATTTTTGTTTTTATTTCCATTTCTCTAGGAGGTAGGTCAAAAAGGATCTTGCTGTGATTTATGTCATACAGTGTTCTGCCTATGTTTTCCTCTAAAAGTTTGATAGTGTCTGGCCTTACATTTAGGTCTTTAATCCATTTTGAGTTTATTTTTGTATATGGTGTTAGGAAGTGTTCTAATTTCATTCTTTTACATGTAGCTGTCCAGTTTTCCCAACACCACTTATTGAAGAGGCTGCCTTTTCTCCATTGTATATTCTTGCCTCCTTTATCAAAAATAAGGTGACCATATGTGTGTGGGTTTATCTCTGGGCTTTCTATCCTGTTCCATTGATCTATATTTCTGTTTTTGTGCCAGTACCATACTGTCTTGATTACTGTAGCTTTGTAGTATAGTCTGAAGTCAGGGAGCCTGATTCCTCCAGCTCCATTTTTCTTTCTCAAGATTGCTTTGGCTATTTTTTGTTCTACTTCTGTGAAAAATGCCAGTGGTACTTTGATAGGGATTGCATTGAATCTTTAGATTGCTTTGGGGAGTAGAGTCATTTTCACAATGTTGATTCTTCCAGTCCAAGAACATGGTATATCTCTCCATCTGTTTGTTTCATCTTTCATTTCTTTCATCAGTGTCTTATAGTTTTCTGCATACAGGTCTTTTGTCTCCTTAGGTAGGTTTATTCCTAGGTATTTTATTCTTTTTGTTGCAGTGGTAAATGGGAGTGTTTCCTTAATTTCTCTTTCAGATTTTTCATCATTAGTGTATAGGAATGCAAGAGATTTCTGTGCATTAATTTTGTATTTCTGCTACTTTACCAAATTCACTGATTAGCTCTACTAGTTTTCTTGTAACATCTTTAGGATTCTCTGTGTATAGTATCATGTCATCTGCAAACAGTGACAGCTTTACTTCTTCTTTTCCGATTTGGATTCCTTTTATTTCTTTTTCTTCTCTGATTGCTGTGGCTAAAACTTCCAAAACTATGTTGAAGAATAGTGGTGAGAGTGGACAACTTGTCTTGTTCCTGTTTCAGTTTTTCACCATTGAGAACGATGTTGGCTGTGGGTTTGTCATATATGGCCTTTATTATGTTGAGGTAACTTCCCTCTATGCCTACTTTCTGGAGGATTTTTTATCATAAATGGGTGTTGAATTTTGTCAAAAGCTTTTTCTGCATCTATTGAGGTGATCATATGGTTTTTCTCCTTCAATTGGTTAAATGGTTTATCACATTGATTGATTTGCATATTAATATTTGCTTCTTATCACACTTTCTGTACAACAGATTTCCAAATGTATCACAGACCCCCATATAAAGAATAGTAGGCTGTAATTAAAATTAGTGGTTCAAATTATTAATAGCTTATTACCACTAATAAGTAAATTTCTGGATCTCCTGTTTAAAATAATATACATCCATTAGGACCTTCAATGTAAGATTCAAAAAAATCTATATTTTTAAAACCTATATATTTAAGTTACAGAATTAAAAGAATGGGTGTAATCATTTTCTTAGAAGAGATAATTCAGTCTTCCTTTTTAAAATATCTTAAGTAAATTGCATCATTGGCACACTAATTCAAGGTGATGTGAGGGAAACAAAATGTCCATAATCTGAAAGCAAAACAAACAAAAATTTAAATGCCTAAATTTGCAACGGCATTTTGAAAGCATTTTTTTTGGAGAGCAAGTCTTTGCTTTTGGGTTAACCACTAATTATTGAATTTTAATGATGATTTCTGGAGCAAATTTTAAAATATTTGATGTGACTATTGAGAAAAGAAAAGCAGGGGGAAGCATCATGTTTTCTTGCTTCCTGGATATAAACACCAATTGATGTTTCTCAGCTCTGATGGCTGTGGAATTGCCCTCTGATCATCTACCACTTAAGTTCGGTACAAAAGTAGGCCAAGATGTAAATTATTGAATATTTTAAATAATCTTTCAGAGAAAGTGTTTGTTAAACTCAGAAACTCTGAGGGCTGAACACTTTGACAGTAATCTGCAAATCCACTAAACCCATCTGGTTTTGATTCCCTCATTCATTTGAGTCTACACTATAGTTTGAGATGATGTCATTTGTACCCAAAGTGATTTTTAAAACAATTGTCCTTAAGGGTTGATTCATTAAAATTCAGCAAACTTTACACACTGATGAAGTAAAATCACTAGAAAGGTTCATATAACTTCTAAGGCAATGAATTTTAAACACATCTACTCTTGGGAGAAAATCTCCAGTTCCATGTTTACACACACAGATTTTTAAATAGCCCAATAAATAAAGACCCCACCTGAAACTCTTCTTAATTGATCAGCTCCTTTTAAATCCTGCTTTGATGTTCCATAAGTTAGATACTATAGGGCCATTTTGAAAAGGCATTGATAAGAGCCTCTAAGCTCCACATTTCAATTTCCCAACCAACTATTTGGAACATGGGTCTCTCATCAGCACCTCATATTCAAGGCAACCAAAACTGAACTCATCTTCTCCACAAAACCCACTCTGCCCAATTGTATCACTCAAGCCACCCAAGCTCAAAACTTTTAAGTCATTTTTGACACTTTTTTCTCTTCTCCCACCACATCTAAATAGTTGCCAATTCTTATTGATTGTTTCTTTGAAATAGCTCTTGAGATCTGCCTCTTTCTTTGGGGTCACTGTCATTACTCCAGTTCAAGTATTTATTACCTCAAACCTAAGATTACCAAAAGAACTACCTTACTATCATCACCTTCTCACCTATCTACTGACTCTGTTCTCATCTGTCACTCACCTATTTAAGAACGTTTCTTGGCTTCTCATTCCCAAACTCAACCTAGCCTCAAGATTCTCCATGATCTGGTGTTAGCATCCTTCTACAGCTGTTTCCACCCTTCCTCTTCGAACACCCTCACGTAACCTCTAGCCAAAGTACCTTTCTTATTTCCCAAAAAGAGCCTCCAAGGTCCTTCCTCCTCAGCTTTGCTCATGCCAATCCGACCATTTGGAGTACCCTTTCTTCTCCTTCATCTCCTCTCCTCCCTCTGCTATCAGTTATGAAACTTTGATCCTTAAAGATTCAACTCAGTGATGTTTCTGCATTAGGAACCACTGCAGGTTTTAACCTACTCAGTTTTAAATCTCCAATTCCTATTCATCTTCCTATCCTCTGCAACCCTTCCCCCAGTATGGAGGAACTCACTTCCTTGATGAGTAAATGCCCACTTAGCCTTCAAGTCCTACCTCAAATGTCACCTTCTCCTAGATGCCTTTCTTGACTCCCCAAAGATTTACTTCCTGCACAATTTTCATGTCTCACTTGTGACTCTGATTCCCTACATTATCATTTTTTGCTTACATAGGTTTTATCCTACAGGAATGTAAGGACAACCATGTCTTAGTCTTTCTTTTTGATCTTTATGTGTTTCAAGCTTACCATAGGGCTTGCATGACATGTAATACCCAGAAGCTGTAGTAGGTTTAGCTGTATTAGGACAGATTCCTGCAAGCTGGCCCATTAACCTGGTTTGACTGCTAGTAGTCTAATAGTCAGATAGGGTCCACCTAGAATCATAGTAAAAAACTGGCAACAATGGAAAGGTCCAAATCTGAGGATGGGTAAACAGACTATGCCATAACTACATGATACAGCAAATACAGCCTTTTAAAATTATGTGTATGAAAGCCTGAAATAACACAGAAAATTCTAATGTTGTGTTTGTCGGTCAGCAAATCTTTACTGTTAACCCAAAGTTTAAAATGTAGAATACAAATACATATATTATGACAAAAAATTATGTCAAACAAACATATGAGCTATTCTCAAGGAAAAAAATAAAATATCTCAAAATACAAATAACTGTGTATAAGTATCACATAGTGTTTTTCCCCTCCTTCTACTCTTCCTTTTTTCCATGTCTTCTATAATGAATACATATTTCTTTTTAATCTAAAAAGACAGTATATTCTTAAAGCCTTTATAAACTATCATTTCTAATACTTCATAGTTTTTAGTTTAAATTTTTGTACTTCAGGTTAAATTTTTAGATTTCAGTTTTTGGTATAAAAGTTTTCCCTCAATTATTCCCTCCACCTCTCCCCTCAGGATCATATCAAAGATGTCTGAACATAGCGAGCTGAGTCAGCCTTATTCGAAATGATTCATAGCTGCTCTGTCAGAGAAAGGATGTTTGTCAAAGGGTGTGGAAGGAGCCAGCAACCTCTGCTGTTAGTATCCTTCCACTTCCATAGGACGATCCAAGATTTATTACCTCAAACCTAAGATTACCAAAAGAACTACCTTACTATCACCACCTATCTTAAAGCAACATTCTTTGTTTTTAACATCTTTTGGCCAAAAAAAAAAAAAAAAAAAAATCTCAGATTCTTCCTCTTTCTTTCTCTCTGTTATTCTGTCCCTCCTTTTTCTTACTCTCTTTTCAAAAATAAACCTCGAAGCACCTAGAGTTTTTTCCGAGTTCAGCGCAAGGTATAAATGGCCGCTTTTCAGTTTTTCCAGACTAAAGAGAAAGTCTTCACTGTTTGAGTTCCAAATTTCTCTTTTGGGTACATTTTCCTATTTGAGATACCTGTTGGAGAGCATATCAAACCAACCCTCAAGGCATTCTCCTCCCTGGAGTTCATATTATAGAACTTGAATTCTGTGATTATAAAATTATTTTTCTTAGGGAAATGAATATCTTTGTTTCTGCCTTCCCATGTTTTTATTACTATTATTATTACCACATGTGTTAGTTGTTTGGGGTTAAATCACATGCTGTTATTCAAGCACAAAGATGATACAGACTTACTGCTGAAATTACTTTTCTAACAGAGTCAATCTTTCAGACTTGTGCTTACGACATGCTTTCTTCCCTGTCTTCTCTTTCTTATTAAAAATAAAACTCCAAACATGAATTTATAACTCCCTAATGATTTGACCAGCGAACCAACAGATTGTGTTGACAAACAGACTCACTAAGTCTATGAAATCCACAAGAATTAACTTTTAATTCATGGTCTTGGTTGTAAGTTGATAGACTAAACTATGAGAAGGAAAAATTTTATTGCTAGGGGCATAGTCAGACACTGCAAATCTACTTGTCTCTGAACCAAGTAAGCATTGCTGCAAAGACACCCTCACTCTTTAAATCTTCTAGAAAAGGTAGAGTCAGGAAAATGTATTCTACTCCGGCAAAGTAGTTGATTGGCTCAGGAAAAGACTGGTTAGCATAGCATCAGGATTCAGGGGAAAATTCCAATCACTAGTCAAGAATGAGCAACATATTTTCCTGAACATTTTGCTGAAATTATTAAAGAAGAAGGTTGCTGTTCAAAACAGGTATTTATCTGCTAGAAGACAGGGAGCAAGGGGTCAGTGAGGATGAAGAGATAGCATCATGGAACCAGCCCTTACCTAACATCTGCCTTTAAGGACTTTTGAGGCTTTCATGTACACTGAATTCTTTTTAATAATTTCCCAGATAAATGACCCTATTTTAACACTGTTCATAATTGGAGCAACAAAGAGTGCTGTGTGGGGTCTGAATTTCAATACCTGTAATTACTACTCTCAATAATTTTTTTCTTTGAAATAGAAGTTTTGCCCCAAGACTACTTAGGGATACAGACAAAAGGCAAGTCTTTGAAAAAGCTTGTTTATCAGCCCAATTCTCATTTGCCCAGGGAAGAACAGCAAAGGGAAATGGGGAGAGGGGTGGAAACTGTATAGGATCTCACAGATTTCATGGTAGGTCCAAGGGACTTCGCAGGACACATGAGCAGACAGAAAGAGGTGTTTCTCACTACATTCCAAGGTGACTGCCATCCATTTATAGTCCAAGGTGAGGCTGCTCCATTTGGAGGTGGCCAATTCAAGTTTCTCTTCATACGAACACACCAAAGGCTAATAGAGGCTAAAGCATTGGTCCCAGTGACAGCCTCGCCTACATTGGATCTGTCCTGTTCTCATTAGCAGTTGAGGCTTCCTTGCATAGCCTCTGGGACCCCTGTCTTGGTGGGTAGTTCTTACCTAATACCACAGATACTTCTTTTCCTGTGGACATGCTATATCTCCAACCAGCAGTAAACAAACCTAGTTCACTGAAGAGGCAGTTTATTGTTGTATTTACAAATATGGACTCTGAAACCAGACTCCCTGGGTTCAAATTCTGACTCTACTTCTTACTGAGTGACAGGGGGAAGATGGCTTAGCCACTCTGTGCCTTAGTTTTCTTATCTATGAAACGAGGATAATAATAATAACATCCTCAGAGGACTGTTGTAAGGATGCAAAGTGAATGAATATAAAGTGTTTATGTATTTAAGTGTTTATGTATTTAAGTGTTTGCGACTGATATTTCCCAATACCTTCTCTGCAGTCATTTGGAGAAGTGCACAAAAGTAAACGAGTATATATTGTTAAAAATAAGTCAGCAGGCCCAAAATGGAGTCACTTAGGCTAAGCCCCACATCACCAAACGGAGACTTAATTACAGTTTCAGTTCCCCCAGAAACAGAATCTTAAACCAGTCAATTGGGAATCACCTGATAAGCTTTAGTTTGTTGAAATATGCCTGATAAACCCCTGCCATCCCCTAAAAGGAAAGTAACCTTGCAGTAACTGAGCCGATATTTTGCCTAGTACAACTTCCTTTCTCTTGCTCCCCCTGCTTATGAAATTTCTTGCCTTGTACAGCCCTTCAGAGCTCATTCTATCTGCTAGATCAGATGCTGCCTGATTCATGAATCATTGTATAGAGACAATAAGATCTTTAAAATTTACTCAGCTGAATTTTGCTTTTTAACAATATCTATATATTCTAATATAAATAACTTTATTCTTTATGACTTTCACATACAATAAGCCGCTTCCTAAACTAAATTTTCAAAATGTAGCTGAACCAGAGGCAAGATGGTTAGATGGAAAAGGTAAGTATTGTAGATGGAAAAGTATTGTAGCCCAGAGAAAGCTGAAGATTTCATCCAAACCACCTTTACCATAAATGCCTAAGCTTGCACATGATGAAGTGAAGGAGGCTCTGTGCAAGTGCAGGAATGCAGAGCTCAGACCCCCGTTCAAGAAAGGACTAGCCCTGAGGTTTCCAGGAGCCCGAGCCTGCAAGTGTTAACTCTCTCAGGGCTCACCTCAGCTTTCCTGCCCAGGTCAGCCTCCTCCAGGACAACCCCCAGACAATGACCACGCTGAACAGTGGTACAAGGGCTCAGTACAAGGCCCCAGTGAGGGACTTGTCTAAAGGGCATCCAGTTCTTCCCAGGGTGTTTTCATCGGGGTCTGATGGCTTCTTCCACCCAACCCTGCTTCCCCTCTTTTCCTTTCACAGATGTTACACCCCACAGACCGGCTGCAGTCCCAACTCTGTCCTGGCATCTGCTTCCCTGAGATCCAAACTCCCACGGTATTTTTTCTAAACTTCATTAGACCAATGGTATAAGAACCTCAACCAAGCTAGTGCCATGCAGAAAAATCTCCCCAAAGGAATTTTTTAGTGTTTCATCTTTTAGACATTTAAAATGTGCTCTAAGATTGACATATATACCCTAATTTGTATAAAATAGCTAACTAATAAGAACCTGCTGTATTAAAAAATAAGTAAATAAAATGTGCTCTAAGAAAGTAATTGTGTTCTTTATAAGAAACTTGAATATGACAAAAATTTATAATGTACAAAGCAAATAATCTCCTGTAGCCCCAAATCTCTTAACCATCCTGTATTTTTACCTCCAGGCTTTCTTCATATGCACATGCTAATATGTCTGGTTGTTATTATATTGCAAAATAGAATCAGACTCTACTCTTTTGTAGTTTGCTTTAAAAATACATGCTAGATACATCTATGTCTATACATATAGAGATACCTCACTTGATTACCATCTACATGAAATTCCATTATATGAATATTATATATTTTTTTAAGCATTTCAACACAAATAGGCATTTGTGTTGTGTCCAGTTTTTCATGACTGCAACAGAGTTTTTGCACTGTTTAATTTGAGTTTACATATTGAAATGTCTGTGAAAGCATCTATATGAGTTTCATCTTCATTTATTTTTATCATCTATTTTGGAATCTTGGGTGGGGGGTAGTATAAAATGGGATTTGAGGGACTGAACGCACATTTATAATTTTGGACCTTTACATAGTAAAGGTTTGTGAATCATTTTCCGCTAAGTGGGATTTTGCCCATAGTGGTGAGGGGTTCTCACTCCTAACTGTCATATTTCTCTCACTTGCCTTGTGACCTTAAGAGCAGGAAAACGAGAGCTGGTGGGAGGGCGAGGGGTGGTAACTAGTAGGACAGACCCAGCCTTTAGCCATGTCCATGGCTCCGCCCTTTTAGATCTTGAGGGCTTTGTGCTTACAAAGGGATCCTACACATACCAGTGTGCAGTAACATTCTAGATTCTAATCTAGGTTCCAGATACTGTAACATTCTATACAGTGTCTACTGTAACATTCTAAAATGTACAATAGGTCCAAACATAGCCTATACTCTTTTTCTAGAAAAGTACCCTTTTCTTGCCTTTAAGAACTTCTGTTGTATAGAAACCTCTTTTTGTCAAACTTTTAAAAAAGAAAACAATGACGAAAGATAAGGACGTTAAAGCTATAAGCCCAATCAATGTTTGCACCACTGCCAGCTGAGTCTGTTTGGCCGGTGGATCAAATGATTTTGCCAAGGTGAATTCACCCCGTCAGGCATTCCCCCGTCTTTGAGACAGCTTACGAGCTGCTCTACAATTTCTGCCAGTGCTACCCTAGCAAAAATGCCTTTGGCTTACAAATGTCTGTGCATTTGTTTGGTTAAAGGACCCATATAACCTCTTGGAGGCAGCAGAAGAGGTCTCCCAGGTGAGCAAGAAGGGCTAAAAAGGCAAAACACATCATACAAATGCCAATAAACGGAGATCAGGATGCTGACAGAATATACTCATCAGCGACTCATAGACAGCCTAAATTTCCTTGAAAATAATGAGAAGCATTTAAATGTCTGCTTTTAAAAAATAAAATAAACCAGAATTTTTTTCTTTTAGTTTCTTTTTCCTACTTGAACCAGGAAAACAAGGATTGAGTTCCTAAATTTTTCAATTTATATACCCATGAAGCCAAACAGTGAAGGTATAGATGAGGTGAAAAACTACACCTAAGGATTAGCTCTCAGCCCTTAATGTGCTAAGGGCTGTCTAAGGAGCTCACCAAAATGGCAAACTCTTTGATCCACTTGCCAGAATTCTGATTCAGTATATTGAAGGCGAGGCCCAGGAATCTGCATTTTAATAACTCCAGGTGATTCCCATACAGGCGACAGGGACACAACTCTTTGAACTGGCTGAACACTGGCCCAAAGCCTGCAAGACTTCTTTCTCTATTCATAGTCTGTTAGTGAGTTTCAACATAGCTTTGGACCAAGTCACATTCATCGTGTCCCAATTTCAGTCTATAAAGTGGGGATGGTCATATTTGCCACCTACCTCATTACCATCACATGTAAATTCATGAGATGATGCCTGTGAAGTCATTTAAATTCCTCAGTAGAAAGGCGTTATATTTCAAGTATTATCAAGTATTTATTTCCAGTATTACAGTGACACTTTGTTTTTTAGGGACCTACAAAAAGTGGTACCATTCCTGTTAAAATATGTTAATAAGACTACTACACTACAGGTTCAGTCAAATTACATAACTTGGACACTGAAGGGGAATGGGTTTCTGCCTCAACTTTGACTTAAAAACTCACTAACATCATGGTCAATGTCATTTTTCAACTACAGACCATAATTTGACATTCCATGGTGTATCAGTCAGGGTTCTACCAGAGAAACAGAACCAGTAGAAGATGCATCTATATCTATATATACAAATACATATATACATATTCGTATATACCTATATGCATAATATGTATTTGTATATGTATATATGGCATATGTATATACAGATACATATGTTTATTTACACATACATTGGAGTTTGATTGAATATAATTAGGTGCTATAGTCTAGCCAAGCTGACACATAAAACTAGCCATCACACACAGCTTCATGGTATTTTTCAATGATTGCCAGTTAAGGAATTTATTGGGATGGAAATAAGTTCTATCCCTAGAACTTGATAACTGCACTGATGAAGTAAAAAACTTGCCTTCAATTAATTCGTTTTATTACTGTGTAGCTTGATAGGGCAAATAGGCTAATTATTAGATTTTTTTTCCTGGGGCTAAAAAGATCTTGTACCTATTTTCTAAGTTGTAACATGGCCTTTCTTAGTAAAGTCTTAATATTTTATAAGAAAAAGCATAAAGGTACCGAGCCTAGAGTAAATGACCATTGTTTTTGCCTAGTTTGACCCCTTCTTCTGGTGTCAGCCCCTAGCTTTATCTATGGAACCATTTCTTCCCCATCTTTGATCCACCTCCTCTTCCAGGAGGAGGTCTGGCCATCAGATGACTGCCCACAGTGATGGGTTCAAGGATGGGCAGACGACTCAACCGGACTGATAGACTCAGTCTTGGAATTCTTGCCGGTCCTGGTAGGAACGGGTTATGGTTATAAAGCTGGTAGAAATAGTCCCGGAACTGTTAGTGACTACCTTACCACAGTAGGAAGTAGCTGCCAGAGAAAGCAGAGCTGAAATGGAGAGAGAAAGATTCTGAAGCCGCTCAGATTTGGGGCTGTTTAGCCAATAATTCCCTCTCTATGCTTAAACCAATTTAAGTTATGTGCCTTGAACTTGTCACTAACAGCTTCTGACTACACTAGACACATTTCCCCCTCTTCACATTTAGGATGGTATTTGCCATGAGTTTGCTCTGCAGAGAACTAGATAGAGGAGCATTGCTTCCCCTCCCCACCCTTAGGCTTGTTGTTGGAGCCTGCAGTCTGATGTTCCCAGCACGTGGCTCCTCAGGTGGCAGCCAAGGTCATCCCAGGTCATCTGCTAAACAAAGTGAGGACACCACCGTCAAGGAGCACCGTCACTCCTGCTGGCATCTTCTCATGGGCAATCACTTCTGCTTGGGGCTCAAGGGAGGGCAGGCAACAATAATGTAGAAGGGTAATAACTTCCACAACTCGGATCAACCTCTGTTCACATCCGGGCCAGCGCCAGCTGCCCCCAAAGTGGGGATAGAAGAGAAGCAAAGAGGAAGGAGGGAAGGAAAGGAGGAAGAGGGAGGAAGGGAAAGGAGGATGAAAATAAACTTTTGCCCAGCTCCCACTATGTGCCAGGCACTGTGCCAAATACTTTTCACATAACTCGTCTCACTGGACCCTCACAATGATCTATGGAGTTCTGTGAAATAGTTCCATGAAGTGCTTATCACCATCTTCATTTTAATTGAGAAGAAAATAGATCCAGAGAGATTACCTGACTTGCCCAAGGCCACATACTTACACAGTCAGTGCAGAGCTGAAATTTAGACCTGTCTGATTCCAACAGCTGTGTGTGTATGTGACTGTAACTTCCTGTCTTTGAGAACATCCTTATAAGGAACCCCAAAATATAAAAGAAGGGTGGTCCACCTGCTCATCCTCTTCTGCTTAGTTCCACGGAAGATCCTGTGGCCTCTCCTTGGAAATGTGGGACTTCAAGAGCACAGACAGGTATGATGGAGAAACGTCTGGACCAGTCAGGACTCAGCTCAGACACCAGCTTTTCCTATGATGGGAGGGAGTAAGGAGGATGGAATAAACAAACAAAAAAAGGAGCTCCCAAATCCCTGCAGTTCCAATACCTACACGGGTTAGACACACCATAGTGCTTAATAGATATTTGTTGAACAAATAAATGAGTAACACCCAACTATTAATTAACTGATTATACTAAAGGTAAGGGAGAAATTTGGCTCCCTGGTTTTACTGCTCCTTGCAATAACAACTTCCCTCTCAATTCTTCACTGGATTGTGTCTTCTAAGCTGAAGCTTTAGTGATGGTTTGTTGGCAGACTGCCTGAGAAGATAGGGTAGACACATTATCCACCACTTGATCTCTGGTCTTCATATCAAAAGAAACGATGTGGAAGATTTTTAGGATCACTGGCAGAATAAGAGGAGAGGGAGTGAAAGGAAACGTTAAATAAAAAGCAAGTTAAGAATGTACTTTTTTGCAATTCTAATGATGTCATCTATTATCCTGTTAAAAGGAAGTTCTCAAATGCTATTCAAGTTTACATAACCCCGAAAAAGATGTTTCAGAATGGCATCGTGTGCGTTCCAATACAAGAACAGGCCTGTTTTATGACAGCAAGATGGCCACCAACTGCCACAGGTTGACGTCACGTCCCCTCCGGGCCCAACAGAAATAGAGCTTCTCTTCCCCAGGATTCCAGCACGAGGCCCATAGCAGCTTTATTTGAAATATCAGTAATGTATAGAAAGATAGCAATAAAAGTAGAAGTAATCCAAATATCTACTAAACAGGTGAATGAATACACTAGTTGTGGTATATCCATAAACTGAAACACTACTTAGCAATACATGAAATGACCTATTAAAATACACTACAACAAGGATGAATCTCAAAATAATCATTCTGAGTAAGAGAAAACCAGACCAAAAAAGAAGAGTACATAGTGTATGATTCCATTTATATAATATTACAGAAAATGTGTCTAATCCATAACAACAGAATACAGATCAGGGATTACCTGGGGATGGGACTGGAAGGGGCTGGGGGTGTGTTGTGTGGGGAAAGTTGAGTGAGAAAGATTATAAAAGGCAGGAGAAACTTTTGCGGGTGGCAGATATGTTCATTATCTTAATCATGGTGATGGTTCCATAGCTGTATACGTATGTGAAAACTTTTGATATTATACACTCTAAATATGTGCAGTTTACTGTCAACTATCCCTCAATAAAACTGTCCTCAAAAAACTAAAAGGCAAAACCAACCAAACAAACAAAAGAACAGGCCTGAACCGAGCATTTGTTGAGTTCCTCACGTGGGCCAGGCACTAAAGTGGAGAGTAGTTTCCTGTGCTCTGCATCCACTTACTATTATCTCCGGAAGGGTAAGCAACCTGATTTTGCTTCCAGGAAGACTCCACCCCTGACTCCAGCCCACGACTTATGCCTGGCCAATAAGAGCAAGCGTTTCTCCAGCCATGGTGATTGGTTGGAGCAGGGGCATGTGATTCAGCCCCAGCCAATCAGAGCTAATCATAACTAATTCCCATTCATCCCAAAGCCATTGCTTTCCAGTTGGGTTTGAATTTGAAAAGTTCTGGGGTAGGAACCATCTTGACCGCACATGAAAGTGAGAATGAAAAGAAGAGAGAAAAACGGAACTGAAAAGTGGGGAAGCAACAACAAAACAAACAATCCTCATCACTCCTTTTGGCTATGAATTCAGCCTGCGGTTTATCCTGTGGCTTTTCAGTTACAAAATCTCTCTTGCTTAAACCCAATTTAAGCTGGGTTTGCAGTCCCTGACAACTGAAAAAGTCCCAGCTAGTACGGGTATTTCATATACTCCTCTTACCTGATGTCCCTAACAACTCAGTAAAGAAGGAATTATTACCCTGAATTGAAAAATAAGAAAAACAAGGCTTAGAAAGATTAATTACTTGTCCAAAGACACACAGAGAGTGTCAACTGTAATTTTGGAGAATAAGGATCATTTTTAATCTCTGTGGCTATTTAAAATCATGCACAGGTTGCTGTCATAACCTAGAGTCTGTCATACATAGTGAAGTAAGTCAGAAATGGAAAAACAAATACCATATGCTAATACATATTACATATATATGGAATCTTAAAAAAAAAAAAAAAAAGGTTCTGATGAACCTAGGGGCAGGACAGGAATAAAGATGCAGATGTAGAGAATGGACTTGAGGACATGGGGTGGGGGAAGGGTAAACTGGGACAAAGTGAGAGAGTGGTATGGACATATATACACTACCAAATGTAAAATAGATAGCTAGTGGGAAGCAGCTGCATAGCACAGGGAGATCAGCTCGGTGCTTTGTGAACACCTAGAGGGGTGGGATAGGGAGGGTGGGAGGGAGATGCAAGAGGGAGGGGATATGGGGATATATGTATATGTATAGCTGATTCACTTTGTTATACAGCAGAAACTAACACAACATTGTAAAGCAATTATACTCCAATAAAGGTGTTAAAAAAAAGAAAAAAAGTAACTATTAAAAAGAATAATCTGTTGAGAATCTGAGGATGGATAACTTGCCTTTTAGGTTTCTTCAACATCGTGTGCGTGCACACGCACACTAGCGAGCAAGCGTGTGTTTTTATTCAATGTCAAGAGATGGTCAGCATAACAGTTAAGAGCTTGGATTCTGGAGATAAAACTCCCCAGTTCAAATTTCAGCTCTTCCTATATTAACTGTGTGACCTTGGACAAATTAATCTCTCTGTGCCTCAGTTTCCTCATTTGAAAAGTGGAATGAGGATAATGATAGCAATTGCCTTATGGGATTGTTGTATTAGGTGAGTTAACATATAAGAAGTGCTTAGAAGGTGTCAGGAAGGAGGAAATTTCCCCCACCCTTCTGGGTTCCTTTGGCTGATGTAATCATTAAATTGACACAAGAGAAATTAACAGGAAAAAAAAATTTAATTCACCCATACAGAGGTCTCATAGAAGTGGAACCCCCAAAGTGACCAAAGCAGGCTGTTTATATATCATTTTTAGACAAAGAAACAATTTTTCATGAATATTTAACAAAACAAAAGGGTTAGTGCTTGGGGTAGCAAACTAAGGAAGAAGTAACTAGATTTGTCTATTCAGCTTTCTTAGCCTTGAATTCCCTAACTCTGGTGAAAAAGATACTTTCTGTCTTCCTGATATGAGGATACCTTCACATGGGAGATTTATTTCCTGCTTTCAGGGGAAAGAAGAGGGTGCCAGAATGAGTTTTTTTAAATATAATTATTATTCCACTGGCCGTTTCTCAAGTAACTTTAATTCAAAATAATCAATATGCCACTTTGGCATATTTTGGGGTGGCCTGTCCTGAGCCCAAAGTATCCAGCATATAGTCAGTGCTGCTATTACTATGGGTATAATTATATGTGATGTTACCCATATATCCCAAATTATAAAAATATGAATTACTTTTATTTCCTGTTTGTTTATGCTGTTTATGCTTCCCTAAAAATATATATTAAAGACAATCATATCTTCCCAAGCACAGTCTTTCAATAAAACCCTCATACAGCAAATACAGCAAGGCCAGAGCAGCAAAAAGTTGCCCAAGTTAGGAAAGACTCACAGAGTGTATTGTCATCATTCAAAACTTAGTAACATTTTTACAAGTGCAGTATCAGCTTCTAAGCAGGAGTTGTTTCAGAGCCAAGTCACAAGAGATACCATTACATTCATGAGGAGGAAGTGGCCACTTCCTGGCCCAGAGGGGTAGCAGCAGTAAGATCCCTCACTATCAGCACAAGTAATTGCAAAGCCTTCAGTGTAATTGCCATCTCATTGTATTTTGCAGTTTTCCTGTTCCTGACAGGTTCACGGACTTCAATTCCATTAACTCTTAGAATCCCCCTTAGTTTCTATCCTAGATACACTTAGCAGAGCTGGCTGGTCCAGAGAGGAGACCTGTTTGTTTTCAAAAAGCAAAGTGGGCTTTGTCCCAGAGCATCTATCTTGCCCCTACCATCTCGTTACCTTCACTCACTCTCCCTCCAGAGAAAAAGAAATGGAATCAGGCTTGCCAGCACCACCTAGACTCTTCTAGTATTCTGCTGTTATGCAAGGGATAGGCCCCGCCAAACTCTTAATTTACACTACATGGGATGGAATAAGCAGGATGGAAATAGCAAAGGCACCTGGTAAAATGCAGACAGTGAGAAGTGGAAGTACCTTAGAAAAGTGCAAAGTCTTCCCCTCTGCATCTATCACAATGCGAAGGAGTCGACCAGGCAAAGAACACTGGGGAAAGTATCCAAGCAGGGCGAGTGCTCCCACCATTGTCCAGACAGGATTTCTCTGGTCTGGTCTGCTAGCCCCCAAATGATCGAATCATGAAGTAGGCTTTGCTTTTCTCCACCTCACACTGTGTAAAGTCCGTTGAGAGTTATTTGGTATGGGATGGCTCAACTGCAATTAGGTTTAGCTGCAAGTGATATAAAACCCACATTGACAATAGTTTGAATTAGCTAAAAGTACACTTTTCTTGTCTAAACCAAAGCAGTCCAGAACCAGTACTGCTCTCCATGAGGTCAAGGATCCAGGCTCACTCTCTTTGCTCCATCATGGTCCACCTAATGGTCCAAGATGGCTACTGGATTTCCGATCATTATTTAAATTTCAGTGACCTGAAAGGCGATAAGCCAGAAGAAGGGACAAAGATTGCATGCTAGCATTTTCACAAACCAATTTCCTGGAGCCTGCGCATGTCCTCTACCTAATCTTCCTTAATAACGTAGAGTTACCAGATACTGTAATGAATAGATATCAGGTCCAGTGGACCCTACACACAAACGCACGCATTATTACAGTCTAGATCCTGGTCCCCAGAGCAGGTGGAACCGGTGAGCATAATCTCTTACTGAGAGTGCTGCCTTAGCCAGACTTCCTGTCTGCAGTGCCAGACGCCTCACACACAGACCACCAGTTTCTCTAGAGCCTGTATTAAGGTTGGTATTTTCTGTTTCTCTCTCTCTCCCCACTTCCCTCTCTCTCTCCCTCCCTCCCTCCCTCTCTATCTCCATCTCTATCTCTATTTCTATCTCTTTTTACTGTAAAATAGACTTGCTTTCACCTCAAAATTGATTTTGGATCATTGAAAAAACTTACTTTGAGTATTCTTTTGAGACTATTACCTTATTTTTCTAATATTAATATTAATATTTTAACATTACTGTCATTACGTTCTTAAAATATAACCCTATCATCAAGAAACCAGGAGAAGAGTCCAAGATATTTAGACCATAAATCCATGACACAGACCTAAGCTTTCAGACTCAGACTTACCATAGATAACCTAACTGCTTTGGTTCCCTGTCTCCTTCCTGAATTTGCCAACCTGGAAGGTGATGAGGGGTCCAGCACTTTCTATCCCTCTATATCACTCTTTTTTTTTTTTTTTAACTTTTGGGTTTATTTATTTATTTATTTATTTATGGCTGTGTTGGGTCTTCGTTTCTGTGCGAGGGCTTTCTCTAGTTGCAGCAAGTGGGGGCCACTCTTCATCGCGGTGCGCAGGCCTCTCATTATCGTGGCCTCTCCTGTTGCGGAGCACGGGCTCCAGACGCGCAGGCTCAGTAGTTGTGGCACACGGGCCTAGTTGCTCCGTGGCATGTGGGATCTTCCCAGACCAGGGCTCGAACCCGTGTCCCCTGCATTGGCAGGCAGATTCTCAACCACTGCGCCACCAGGGAAGCCCTATATCACTCTTGAATAAAAATATAAGGATCCCAACTATGTGGCTGGGCCTGGTGGACACTCCAGTGTGAAGTGGCTCTTCAGCAGATGAGTACTGTTTGCAGTGTGGTGCAATGACTAGGAGAACAGGCTTTCTAGCCAGATGGCCTGAACTCCGAGCTCAGCTCTACAATTTATGGGGTGTGTGATCTGGGATAAATTACTGTCTGCCTCAGGTGAGTAGGATTCAACATATGTTTCATATCCCCCACCTCACAGGTGGTTTCTGAGATGATTCCATAGGTGTAAAATGCTTAGCAACAAGTACCAAATGGATAATGATGCTCTTAGTAAATGATTAGTTTACCCATTAGAGGCTGCCTCTGTATTAAAAAGTAAGGTAGACAATACTTTTCCCTTTTAGGGATAATTAAAAGAATTCACTCATCAAATATTTATTGATAAAACACTGTAGTTTATCTCAGTTAAGCACTTTCACCTATAGTGGTAAAAAGGAGAGAGAAGAATAGAGAAAGGGAGGAAGGGAAAGAGGAAGAAAGAAGAAGGGAGGGAGTTGGGCAAGCGGAACATCTAACAGAAGTCCTCTGAGCATGTACTTGGGGACCGAGACCATCACTGAGAACAAGGAGACAAGTCTCTTCCCGAACTTGTATGTATTCCCACTCCCTCAGGTAGGCTATTCTCTGAAACTAAAGGCTGTGTGAGCATCCAGGCAGGGAGCAGGTGTTAATTTACACAGACTAATTAATAGCCATTAATAGCACTTTAAAATCCGATAATCAAAGAAGGATGTTCTAACCATTCACACCAGAACCAGAATTCTGCATGAGGCTCTTCTTGTGTGGTAGCACACATCATCATCACCATCACCATCACCATCATCACCATCATCACCATCATCATCATCATCATCACCATCATCACCACAACCATCAACATCATCGTCATCAAGTTTTCCTGTCTTATTACCAACACAAATATTTCCTGTCCAGCACTGGAGATTAAAAGATGAAAGATCTGATCTCTGGACCCAGAAGCTTATAGAATGGAAGGCAACGCTGTCTGGAACCGACCACAATGTAACGTGATGACAGCTATGTGAAGAAAATGAACTAAGCCCCATGAGAGAATGTGATTAATTGTCTGTTTTCTGCCTAAAATGGGACCTTTTACCATCAAATATTGTTCAAGAGCAAAGGAAATTCACCAGACAAAAGAGCAATGATGATACAAAACAAATGAACACAACTAAACACAAAGGAATGTGCTTCCTAAAAAGTCTTGTAAAACTTCAGGAAAATGGCAGATTGAGGCTCTATAGAGTATATTCCCTTTCCTTGGACTGGCTCCAAACACATAGTGGATAAAATATAACCATTAAAAAATTCTATTCTGATTTCAAATCAGGAACCAGGAAATAAAAGGAGAAATCAAAAGCTACAGAGCTAGATCCTACAGTTGATGCCATGGATGCCCAAAGAAGGGAGTTGCGGGTACTAGGGAAGATCCAGGAATTCTGAGGGGATAAAATATATGGCCTTGAGCCCTGGAAGGGCTATTTGCTTTGAGAAGAAAGGTCTAGAAAAAAACCACTACAATTGTAGCAGGGAGGTGTTATCTCCACCCAAGGCTTTGGATGAATGGAACTAAAAATTACATGCCTGTGCCACGTGTGAGTTAGGGATCCTAAGTATATACCCTTTTCTGTATGGGCACCTTCATGGTGCCATGATGCCAGCTGCAGAGAAATGGTCCTAAGCCGGTAAAACCCATTGGACACCTGGTAGAAACAAACAAAAACCACTCTGTAGGGATGCTTCCACATCCCAGAAATCAGAGACCCCTGTAGGAAAGAAAATAGCCCCCACTGAAGATGCACTCACAACCAGAAATGAAAAGCTTATAATAGGAAACTATCTCCCATGAGAGAGACCCCATAGATATAACACAAGAATACAATAAAATATCGGAAAGAGATTTTAAAAAGCAACAAAACAATACAAAGAAAACTGTACACGCTAAGTTTATATGGCTGAATAAGCAAACGTATTTAATGTGACCGAATCTAAAAAGCCCTTCACCCAAGGACCACTCCCCCTCTAGGGTTTGAATTTCAACTTTTAGTAAATAATTCCTTCATATGAAATATTTTCTTCTTTCAGCCTTCCTTTTAAAAGATGCAAATACTCCTGGGAAAATTAATACAAGTTAGCCTTTCTCAAATTTCAGTGTTTATTGGAATCATCTGTGGAGTTCTTCCAAAATGAGCCCTACCCAGTGAAATTCTGGTTTAAGCGAATTTAGCATGGGACTTAGGAATCTGGATATTTAACTAGTGTCCCAAGTGATTGCCAGGGTACGGTGAGGATGGGTTTGAACTCCTGACCAAGTGGTCTACTGTAAAAACTGTTTAGGGGCTGGGAATCAGCTTGGTTGAGAACTTCTAGTTAAGAAATCTATATTTTGAATTAGAATAAATTTATGTATACAGAGCAATATATAGTCCATAGATATGCTTCTACATACACACCTTTTGAGTCATATTGACTTTATACCTTTCTTTTAAGATTGGATTTTAGCATATGGTCATGGATATTGACAGTAGAAGTGAAGAAGAAGGAAGAAGAGAGGAAGGGAGAGTTGCTAAGTCCAAAGCTAAGAATTAAGTAATAACAAGGAGGAATTGTTATCTCTATTATGTCTGCCTCAAATATAGCCTGGGGTGTCAGAGACATTTACTACTTGCCAGGTATCCCTATGCTCTTCCTCATTTCCAGACCTCCCTGCAGGGGGTGTGGCCACGTGGCTAGTTCTGGCAGTGAGTGGCAGCGTATGTCACTTGCAGAATAAACCCTTAAGAGTTGTGTGCAGCTCTCTGCCACTCCGTATCTCTCCCCCAAGCATAAAGGTCGACTGCCCAGGGAGGGTTGCCTGAACCCAATCAAGCTTGTGTGAGCCATAAATAAACCTTTTGGTGTTAAGTTTGCTGAAATTGGGGGGAGGGTGTGCTTGTTACCACAACAAAGTCTAACCTAACGAGAAATGCCCAACCTAGTAGTTATAGATACAGTTCTTGTCTTGCACTCTGTTTTTCTATTTACTTTCTATCACTGATCCCAACATCTTTAAATTGCTAAAGATGAATAAAGATCTGAATAAACTCCAAGATATTACTTGTTCATCTTCTTTTCCTACTATCTAATCCTTTAGGCAGAGTTCCATGAAGCTATGCTGTGTGTGTGTGTGTGTGTGTGTGTGTGCGCGCGCGCGCGTGTGTGTGTTAAGGTATTGTTTTTAGGAAACAAAAGATACTGATATTTCTAGTCCATGCCTGGGAAGAGTAATAACTGGCAATGCTCACATTTTACTGACCTCTTTAGAGCTAGTTTCCTTTTAGTGTAAAGAGAATAGCAGAACCAAGCAGATGTTCTGGCCACTCTGCAGCTGCTTGATTTACAATGTGACACCACATTTATGAAATCAGCTGGGGAACCCCATGGCATCCTAAGGTTTCAGGAAGGGAAATTCACGGTGTGAGTCAATCCAGGTTCCAATGTTGTCAAGTGCTCTGTGATGGGAAGTTGCTGTGAGTTTCCCAAAGGACAGCCAAGGATGCTGGGGGAGGGCAAGAATGAACATAAAGCAGCCTGCTCCCTTCCTCGACAGGACCAGTGGGAGGGATAGCAGGAGGAGGAAGCATGGAGAGGGAATCCCAAGAAGAAAGGAAAGAAACTCCATTTTTCAAACTGATAACTTCCCCCAAGTTTGCTTCCCAACTCCTACTCCAGCATGAGGAGGATTAAGGAACCATCTCCACCACAGTGAGGGAACACCTGCCCGGGGTTCGTGCAGAAGTTTGCACCATTCTCTCCACACTCATCCTACTCTTGTTATGCTTAGAATAAAAAACGTGGTCTCTGTGGGCTGCAAAGAGGTCTGGTTTGGAGATTAGTGAGCCAAAGAGAACCAAATAAAGTTTGACAACATCAGGGTTGAGAAAGCTATCCTGAGGCAACACACTTAGTAATTTGCAATGATATTTCAGTGCAGGAACTTTCAAAGACACAATCTTAACAATCTATTGTTTTCCACTTCTAAGCGGAGTGCATAATAATTGCATTTTTTAAAATGTCTTTGAACTTCTCTCTTGCTTTTAAAAAAATTACAAAACCATGGGTCATGACTTTTGCCAGTCACCCTTGTGATAAAAACAAAACAAAATAAAACTCAATTGTCCCCTAGGCATTGCAACATTTATTGAATAGATGAGTGGATGAATGGTCAAGGGGAGAAGGTAACTGTGGGAATAGTGGGAAATGCAGTTTTAGACATGTTGGGTTTAGGATGCTAATTGAAATATGTATGCTAGACTGACAAATTTGACTACTTAAAAGTTTTAAATTCTGTATGACAAAGGACACCACAAATAAAATTGGAAGACAAGCAACACATTGGAGGAAAGTATGTACACATACTAAATGAAAGATTACTATCCAAAATATATGTATTTCCTAAAAAAATCTATAAAAGGCCCGTATCTCAATAGCTAAATGAGTGAAGGCTATGAACAGGCAATTTGCAGAAGAATTACAAATGTCAATAAACAGATGGTAAAATGTCAATAAAAAGATAGCAAACTGCATTAGTAATAAAACAAATGCCCATGAACAACCAGATTTCAATTTTTGCCAATCAGTTTGGCAAAAAAAAAAAAAAAAATTGATGATTTCAAGTATTGAAGATGCTATAAAGAAACAAGCTTCTCATTCAATGTAGAAGTATACATTTTAAAGTCTTTTGTGTGTAGGGGGAAGCAATTTGGCAAGAGTTTCACAATTTTAAATATGTCTACACTTTCAGCAATTTCATTGCTATCAACCTATCCTAGAGAAAATGCACATGTGCCAAAGAGCATGAACTAAGATGTTTTTCGCTGCTTTGTTTATAATATTGAAAACTGGAAACAATCCAAACATCCATCAGCAGTGGAGTAATTACATATAATACAATATACCCATTTAAAGAAATTTCATACTGCTGTTTTAAAAAGAACGTAGTAGATTTTTATTTGCTGATATGGGAAGATCTCCAAATCAAAAAGCAAGTCAATTGGTAAAGTATAGAACACATGAGTCCATTAAATTACATGGAAAGAGGACTGGAAATATATCCACCACACTGTCCATGTTAGTTTCCTTTGGGGCGGGTGATGGTTATGGGAAAGGTGGAGGGGTTACTTTTACATTTTACTTCAACCATTTCCATGTATTCTTTATCACAAGGAATTTAGGAGACAGGAAATTGATAGCATATAAGGCAAGATAATCCATTTGATTTTGTTGCTTAGGCAGAACAGTACAGTAGTTAAGATCATGGGTTCTAGAATCTTACTGCCCAGTTTCAAATCCTGTCCACCCTGCTCTACTTAATACTGTGTAAACTTTGGGCACGGTTCTTAATCCCTTGGACCTCTGCATCCTCATCTTTAAAGTGAGATTGGTAGATTTCACACAGAAGTGATACCGTACAGTATTTGTCCTTCTCTGTCTGACATCTCACAAATACTGTAGGATATCACTTCTATGTGGAATCTAAAAAGCTGAACTCGTAAAAACAGAGTAGAATGGTGGTTACCAGAGGCTAGGTAGGGGTGGGGAATTGAGGAGATGTTGTTTAAAGGTACAAACTTGCAACTAGTAGATAAATAAGTCCTGGAGATCTAATGCACAGCATAGTGATTATAGTCAACAATACTGCATTATAAAGTTCACAGTTGCTAAGAGACTAGATCTTAATTGTTCCCACCACAAAAAAGAAATGAAAATTGTGTGATGTGATAGAGATGTTAGCTAAAGCTACAATGGAAATCATATTATAATATATAAATGTATCAAATCAACACATCATACATCTTAAACTTACACAGTGTTATATGTCACTATCTCAATTTAAATAAATTTTAAAATTTATTTTTAAATTTATTTAAAATAATAATTTATTTAAAATAATATTTATTTATTAAATTAAAAAAGTGAGAGTGGTAGTGTTCCATTTGTACTAGTGTTATTGTTAATATTGCTTCTAGTGACAGCAGGTTAGGTTATATTTCATTCTCTCAGTGTCCAATCACAATAATCAGTTAGGCAATAAATAACATTTACATAATAAAATATCATAAATTTTGATTATTTTTAATATTAAGAATGAACATGTGGGCAATGCATAGAACAATGAATCACATTTGTGGAGCAGAAAACAAATGTTATTAACATTAACACTATGAAAGTAATAGCTTTTAAAGTTGTATAAATAACAAAAAGAAGAATTAAAAGGTAAGAATAGCTTATTTTAAAAACTGGTAAGGGAGGACTTAACATTTGTTAATTTGGGTTGATTTAGTTAAAGTATTTCAAAATAGAGAATACTAGATCCTATATAAAATTGGTAAGTGAAGAAATAGAGGTATATGCATTTTATTCAAAGTACGAAGCTAGACATCAGGAGCACTAAAAAATAAATGGTTCTAAGAATTTTCTTCAAGGAGAAGCATCAGAGGGCCTTTTATTTTGAAATTGATATCTTCTCATGCAATTAGAATATTATAATGTAATGTATTGTTTTCATGATATTCAAACAATAGGAGGCTCTTACCATAATGAAGTCATGGTATGTGTGTTGATTGCATAGAAATTCAATAGATGAGAGCGATACCCAAAAATCTGATGGCAGTTGTCACTAGGGAAGGAAAGTGATGGCTGAGGGACAGGAGTAAGGTGAGTACCTTTCACTGAATTCCTTTTGTAGCTTTTAAATTTTGTGCCATGTGCACGTATCACCTACCCCCAAAACACTAATATTGTAAAGCCTCTGCCTTTCCACAGCATGGCCCTGTCCAACCCTAAACTTCCACATAAAAGTATTAGCAAGGCTTGTACCACCCTCCCAAGTTCCTGTGCTCGTACTCACTGCTCCTTCTCCGTCAGCCTCACCTGAATCCTCACTCACAGCCACCTCCAGAATTCCAGGAAGAACAGGTGTACCACCCTATGGAGGGCTGTGAATTCACATTTAGACTAATTTTGCAAAAAGTCACAAAACCATATAAATAACTCACCTCCTACCATGTTTCGGCCATTCAACAACTGTGGATGGTAAAGAATAATGCAAAGCAATGTATGTGACTGGTGACAAGGTGAGAAAGCAGGATTTTGTGGGCTGGGGGCTGAACCATGGCTGGGGCCAGAGTTTCATGGATAACTCTCCAGCTTTGTCAAACATGTGTCTGTTGACAGGAAGACCGCAGTCACATGCAATCTAGCACGATTCATGACAACCATAATTTCCAAGCATAAATAGTATTTCAAGATAACTGTAACAAGTGTAATAATATTTGGAAGTATCATTGGTTTATTTTTTTGATGGCAAAGTCCCAGAGTCATAGGTTCTGCTAATATAAATGGGGTTTGTTGCTTACATTCATAACTGAAAAAATGCTGTGCTTCAGTTAGAGGTTAGTGAAAATAAATATGTAATTGGTCCCATCTAAGATCACCTTGAATTTCATCTGTGGACCTGAGATGAAGACCCTGATCTAGACCCATGCGTACTCAGAATTATGAATCCTGTTTAAGATGGATTGGTTGGTCTGCAGTAAGGCTTGAAGATTTAGACACATTTTGAGAGCAAACAGAATCCACATGTTAGGCTAGAGAGAATTCCATATTGACTCACAGTCAAATACATTAAAATCCAATAGAAGAAACCTAGACTTTTAAAAGGATTACCTGGGAGGTGTAGCATATCTCACAGTTTTGGGCAAATATAATTGTCCTCATTCACTTTACTTCCCCAGGCTGGTAAGAGATAATTACAGAAATCACAAGTTAGAGATATTTTGAGCTTTTGAGGAAACTTTACTCCTTTAGCCGAATGGCCTGCTTTATGTTATGTGCACAGGAATGTCAATTAATGTGCCAGTCTATATCAGTTTTAAAACATGGCCTTACGTTTTTTGACATTCTTTCCATCATGAACACCATCAAGTGGGGTTCTATGTCCCCTCCCCTTGAATCGAGATTGGCTTGTGACTGTTTTGACCAATAGTGTACTATAGAAGTGATGTCATGTGGCTTTCAAGGCTAAATCAAAGTTATGGAGCTTCTGCCCTGTTTGCTAAAAATACTCACTCTTGGAGTCTTGACACACCACGTAAGAAGACTGAATATCCTGAGGCTGCCATGCTGTGTGGAATCTCAAACCACATAAGGAGGAGACTTTCCTGGTGGTCCAGTGGTTAGGACTTCGCCTTCCAATGCAGGGGGTGTGGGTTCGATCCCTGATCAGGGAGCTAAGATCCCACATGCCTCGTGGCCAAAAAACCAAAACATAAAACAGAAGCAGTACTGTAACAAATTCAATAAAGACTTTAAAAATGATCCTCGTCCAAAAAATCTTAAAAAAAAAAAAACAAACACATAAGGAGGCTCTGTGTAGCACCCCAGCTGACAGTCCCAAATAGCCTAGGCTTCACATATGTGAGTGAAGGAACCATCAGATGATTCCATCTCCCAGCTATTTGAGTAGGTCCCCAGGTGTTCAAGCCTTCCCAGCTGAGTTCCCACTCACAGAGAAGCAGAACCAAGTCGTCCCTGCTACGCTTGCCTAAATTCCTGACCCATAGAACCCATGAGCATAATATCAATAAAATGATTGGGTGTTTTTATGTCATGAGGCTTCGAAGAATTCTGTTGCACAATCAAAGACAACAAAAAATAAAGTCCAGTATCTAACCAAGAGGAAGCTGGTGGAAAAGCTTAAGTGGTCAATATACAGATATAGTGACCAGATACAAATAGAAATTCAGCAAAGCCTCCCCAAACCAACCCTTTATATTCATTAAATTGTTGTTCTAAAGCAATGCATTAGCCACAGGCCAGGGGTCAAAAAACCAACTGGCACAAGCACTTATTATCGTATGTTACTTCTCAGCCAAGGCAGTGAAAAAGCTGACCCTTCTCCACCTTTTTTTTTCCTCACCCACAAGTTGCATACATAGGATTCCAAGGCTTAGATGGCTGAGCCATGAGATGGGTGGAGTCTGAATTCCTGAATGATTGTGTGGAGGAAGGCTATCCACTCCCAGAGACACCCACATTGGATTGTTACATGGGTAAACTGATATATTTCTATATATCATTGCAGCACTGGAATGTCAGGGTTCATTTGTTACAGCATCTAGCATTTCCCTAACTGATACAGTAATGATAAATAGCAACTCATTCTTGACCTGCATGTCAAGAGAATGATAAGCAGTGGTAATGACTATAGAGAATCTAAAAACATCAGTACCAACTCAACCCCAGCCAATTTCTATCACATGGAAATGTGAAATCTGTTGCGAGATGTTCCTATCTATTTGAGAGAAGCTAGAAGGCATATTATTTACATGTATTCTTCTAATTTTTAATGGTCTACTTCCTTTAAAAAAAAATCAGGGAAGCCAAGCAAAACACACCTTGAAGCCCATTTCATGACATTGTACCTCTCTGGGCTTTATACCGAGATTGGTGGGATCCCTTTATAATGTTGGTATTAGATGAATGGGCTAACCTCTATTGAAAATTAACTGTGTCATCAGACATTTAGCTCATCTGTCACATCTTCGTCAGAGTTACACTCTCAGAACAGCTCATCTTTTCCTGAAGAAAGCCTTCCATTTCAACAGAATAAAGTTTTTTTTTAGTTCAGCCTTCAAGGCCCTCCACAATCTGGCTCTAGCCTAATCTCCTGCAGTATCTTTTTCCAGCTGCATCCTTTCCAGCTGCACGACTTTCATACTCTTTGCCCTCACCTGTAACTTCCGAACTCTGTGGTTTGCTCGTGCTGTTCCATAGAACAATTCCACCTCATTGTTCAAGGTTCAGCTACTGGACAACACAGGAAGGAGTAAGAAAGTTGTGAAATTAAAGAAACTTCAGCTAAAATCAGAGTCAGGACAGGCCTGTGGGGGGGGCTCTCACACCCCACTATGCATCTGCCAATTACTCCAAACAGGAAGAGACAAACGCCTACATCTCTGAAAACGAGGTGCCCTTACTTTACCATCCAACAGGAAGAAGAAAACTCTCTGCCTCAGGACAGCCCAGCCAATCAGAGACTGTAGCAGCCCAACCAATGAGAAGTCTTTATACTTTGGACGCCAGGCTTCCTCCAATGGACACTTTGGTTATCACAGCCCCTCCCAACTTCCCCCTTTTCCCTATAAAAGCAAGTTCTCCTTCCTGGTTCTCTGGATTTGCCTCTGATCCACCATAGTTTGCACATCTCAAATTGCAATTCCTCTGCTATTCCCAAATAAACTCACTTTTGCTGGTAAAATACCTGGCTATCATGTTATTAAATTGACAAAACAAATCTGCCCTCAGAGTCTGTGACACTTGTTGAGTGGCCTTAGCCAAGTCACCTAAACCTCTCTAAGCAGCCCATCAGAGAGGCTGAAAGTGCCAAGCTTCTTGTGGGCATACTTCATTTCCAACCTCCTCTCTTTGCCATCCAAAGCTCCAGGGCAGCATTTCCCACACAGGCATTTTGTTGAATGTTCTATACTAGAAAGATCATCCAGGACAGCTGGCACACACGTAAACTGTAAAATCTGATGTGATCACTCAGTAAACTCCAAATATCTACACTACAGGGAAAGCGATAATAAAGACGAATTTTGTGGCAACTCTTTCGTTCAGCTGTGCAGACTTCCTGGCAGCAGGGCGTCACTAACAGAAACAAGGCTGAGCCATGGGGAGTCACACAGCTGGAGGACTCAATCGGGGAGTTTCAGCTCTCTCTCTGAACCTAGTCTCAGAGCTCCTGGGCTTGGCATGAGCCACAGGCTCAAGTGGCCACTGCAGGGCATGAATCAGTCAAGCCTTGGACTAACCCAAACTTCAAGGGTGACTGTGACACGTCTATTGCCCTACCTTGGACTACTTGGGGCGAAGAGAATCATTAAAATAATGTTTAGCCCTCAGTCTCCCTGTGACATAATAAGAAATATATATACTTGGTCTCTGCCCCCAGTTCCAGAAACAGAACTCCCAAATCTCTTGTAACTTCCTGAGTGATAAGGGTACTAGGAGCATCTTTTGTTCGAATAGTTAATCTTCGACCCTGGTTTTTGACACAGAGCCCGTGTAATTTCCTGGGTGATAGGACCATCTTTTGTACTAGTGAGGCAACTCTTGGTGGTTCCTGAATGGGGGCTGATCACCAGAGAGACCGAGCATGAGCAGAAGCTTGGAACTTTCGGCCGCACCCTTCACGTCCTCTTGGGAGGGGAGAAGGGCTGGAGACTGAGTTAATAATCAATCGTGCTTATGTGATGATGCCTCCCTTAAAAAATCTCTAAACTATAGGGTTCAGAGAGCTTCCGGGGTGGCGAACACATGGAGGTACTGAGAGGGTATGGAAGCTCTGTGCCCCTTCCCCATAAATTGCCCTATGTACTGTTTCATCTGGATGTTCTCCTGTATCCTTCAAAACATCCTTTATGATACAGGTAAATAAACGTTCCCCTGAGTTTTGTGAGCAGTTCTAGCAAATTATTGTACCTGAGGGGAGGGTCGTGGAAACCCCCACTTTCGAACTGGTTGGTCAAAAGTACAAGTGACAACCTGGGACTTGCCACTGGCATCTGGAGTGGGGGCGGTCTTGTAGCGTCTGCACTAACTCTGGGCAGTTAGTGTCAGAATTGAGTTAAACTGTAGGACACCCAGTCAGAGTTCACAGAGAACTGGAGAGTTACTTGGTGTAGAAAAATCCACACATTTGGTGTCAGGAGTATTCAGAGAGTAATAGAAAGGGTTTTTTTTTCTTTTACTCTCCAAATCTACTTGCAAGGTTACCAACCCCTCGCATCCTGAGGAAAATGTCTAACGTGGAAGGATGAAAGGAAGGGAGGGAGGGACAGTAACAGGGAGGGAAAAACGAAAGAGGGAATAGGGAGGAAGGACAGAATTTAGCTAACAGTGTGTACTTATAACCACCGCTGCTTGAATTGTAATCTGTTTTGTCCACCATTTGATGGGCTACAGTTAACTGCTACAGATTCTCACCCAGACTATAATATGCTTAATGTATGCAGCCAAAAATGGCATTTTTTAAAATGTATTTTACTGAAGTATAGTTGATTTACAATGTTGTGTTAATTTCTACTGCGATTCAGTTCTACACATATGTACATTCTTTTTCATATTCTTTTCCATTATGGTTTATCACAGTATATTGAATATAGTTCCCCGTGCTATACAGTAGGATTTTATTGTTTATCCATCCTATATATAATAGTTTGCATCTGCTAATCCCAAACTCCCAATTCACTCATCCCCTACCACCCCACCCTCCAGCAACCACAGGTCTGTTCTTTATGTCTGTAAATCTGTTTCTGTTTTGTAGATAGGTTCATTTGTGTCATATTTTAGATTCCACAGATAAATGATATCATAAGGTATTTGTCTTTCTCTTTCTGACTTACTTCACTTAGTATGATAATCTCTAGGTCCATCCATGTTGCTGCAAATGGCATGATTTTATTCTTTTTTATGACTGAGTGGTATTCCACTGTGTGTGAGTGTATATGTTATATAACATACATATATATATGTATATATATATATGTATATATATATATATATATATATATATATATATGACATCTTCTTTATCCATTCATTTGTCAATGGACACTTAGGTTGTTTCCATGTCTTGGCTATTATAAATATTGCTGCAATGAACATTAGGGTGCATGTATATTTTCGAATTATGGTTCTCTCCAGATATATGCCCAGGAGTGGGATTGCAGGAACATATGGCAACTCTGTTTCTAGTTTTTTGAGGAACCTCCATACTGTTTTCCATACTGGCTGCACCAATTTACATTCCCACCAACAGTATAGGAGGGTTCCCTTTTCTCCACACCCTCTCCAGCATTTATTATTTGTAAACTTTTTTTTTTGATGGTGGCCATTCAGAGTCGTGTGAGGTGGTACTTCATTGTAGTTTTGATTTGCATTTCTCTGATAATTAGTGATGTTGAGCATCTTTTCATGTGCCTGTTGGCCATCCGTATGTCTTCTTTGGAGAAATGTCTATGCAGGTCTTCTTCCCCCAAAATATGGCATTTTTAAAGTAAGGAAACTGACACCCTCTGGTTATCAAGTTAAACACTCAACCCTAACATGTCTAAATGGCCTCATTAGAGTTCTGTAGGACGCTTATTTGAGGCCTGGCTTGGCTTTATAAAAATACATCTCTCCTAGCCCTAGCTCTGGTGGAGAGTAGAGAAATGCTCTTAGATGAAAGCCATGGTGTGAGCAGGTTGACCAGTGGGAGGAGGGTTTCACAAAGGCTTTAGAATTTTTTCTTAAATAGGGTTTTCAGTCTCTCAAACTTTGTCTAGTATGACATAGTATTTTCCTTTTCATTTAAACACTTATTTTATTTTCAAAGGAAATTTAATTTAAACAATGTGTTATTATAATTAAATAAAGGACTCAACAATTCAGATACCAAAATTCTTGTTTGAAAATAAATCTTTCCTGGCTTCCAGGACTGCCAGGGAATTTTTAAAAGAACTGCAGCAGGTTCGAGCTAAGAGTTTTCACAGAGCCAGGGTAAGAATATTAACCAGGATTTTATCATCTGAATATGTTGTGTGGAGCCTGAGGTGGATGAAACTCCTCTCCTTATCCTCATACATTCTTACTACTAGCATAGATAAAGCAGTGACATTTCGGTGAAAACTCAGAAGCCTCAGCAATCCTTGATTCATGGTGAGTCCACAGCACAGCGTATCACGTTTGTTAAAGAGCAGCCCACTGTTCTGTAAACCCCAACATGCAGTAAATGCCACATGAAAAATGTTGCGGGAGCTTCAGCTGTGTTAGTTTATTCACCAGCAATGCTTCCCAGTCACTCACAACCAAAATGATGGGTTGAGCATTATTCTCCTGGAAAAATGTCAAGTTTTAAATGGAAACACAGAACAGAATGAGGATGCTTACAGCAAATTGAAAAACAATGAAAACCATCTCAACAGCAAAGGACTGAATAACTTTTGGGGAGAAGACCAGACAAATTCCTTGACAGTGCACCAGGAAATTCCTGATTATTTTCTGGATTATGGCAACATTGCTCCCATGAATATGAGGCTATCTGCGATATGCTCAACCAAGGGCAAAGAATCCACACCAGTGTCTGATTCCAATTTGGTGTAAGAATCCAATGGGTCAGCCTCAGAGAAGGCCACCCCCCAAACACTGTCAAAGGTGAGGCAGATGGAGATATGGAGAGAGAGAAGGAAGCTAAGACCATAAGGGGCTATGTTGAAAAACAAACCTAGTCCCCTTTCCTCCTTTGGATAACCACCTGGATGGCTAGGTGTCCTCTTCTGGATAAGGCCATGTCATTTCCCACCATGACACATAGTGCCACTCATTTTATTTCAGCTCAATACTAAAGATTTAGGAATTGATGAAAAGCTCGCTCGTAGGGCAAAGCACCAGGGTCCAACATCACCACTCCTCACTAATCAGGGAAGGTCTCATGTCCTGATGGCCCCAGAGGATGAGGGAGTGTGTGGGAGGGCAGTGAGTGTGGAGGGCAGGTAAGCTGTGATATAAAAAGTCGTATCCCAGGAAGACCGTTCAAGGTCGTGGGCAAGAAAGCGAGTCAAGCAAAGTTGTCAGTCTATAGCAGGGTGTGGAACCCAAATGAAAGTAAGGTAAACAACCTGTTCAGATGAGAGAGACGTGGGCAGACCAACAGGGACAGGTTATAATCTGAATGCTGTCTGCAAAAACATGGGTATTAATGGATGAAACAGGCTTAGTTAAAAGAGCTGTGTAGGAACAAAGATGCCCATATACTCAGCCTACAACTATAATCGGTAACATTAGTTAAGCATTTACTGTGTGCCAGACACTTTTCTAAGGGCTTTTTGTATATTATCTCATTTCATCCTCACAGCACATCTCCCTGAAGTAGGTACAATAATCATCATCCTCCTTTTTTAGTGAGGAAATCAAGGCACAGAAGGGTTGAGTAATTTGCTAAGTCACTCTGCAAGCAAGTAGAAAAGCTGAGATTCAAACCCAGACAGTTTGGCGCCACTGTCTGTGAGCTGTAATAAACAAGCCGGTGGGGTCTTTAGGGTCTACTCCCCAGCAAGAGTCTATATCCAGAACTCACTAGATATTCTGAGGCCCAGACAATACTCCCATGCATGGCAGGACTACTTTACAGGTGGGGTAACATTCAATCTTGAGAGTAGAACTCACCCTCTCTCCAGCACAGTAGACCCCAGAGCCCAAGAGACAAGCGCTGCCCAGGAACAGAGTCACCAGGAAGTTTCTATCCTGGAAGAATAGGAAGCTGCAACCATGGGTGGAAGGAACCCCATGTTCCCTCTTGGGCCCTGCGGACCAAGGTATAATCTCTTCATACTCACAATGTTTAGTAAAACCCAATTTTAGAGTCCGTATTAACTAGCAATTCTCAAAAGTTGAATGGAAGAGTTATTTAAGGCATTAAAAGATAAGTGGAAAAGTTGAGCATGAAAGTAAAGGCATCTCATAAAATGGTTAATTAGAAAAGTATTTTAGGGGCTTCCCTGGTGGCGCAGTGGTTAAGAATCTGCCTGCCAATGCAGGGGACACGGGTTCCAGCCCTGGTCCGGGAAGATCCCACATGCTTGCAGAGTAACTAAGCCCATGAGTCACAACTACTGAGCTCGGTGCTCCAGAGCCCGCAAACTACAACTACTGAGCCCGCGTGCTGCAACTACTGAAGCCTGCGTGCCTAGAGCCCGTGCTCCGCAACAAGAGAATCCACCGCAATGCGACGCCCACGCACCGCAAGGAAGAGTAGCCCCCGCTCGCAACAACTAGAGAAAGCCCATGCGCAACAACGAAGACCCAATGCAGCCAAAAATAAATAAGTAAATAAATAAATTTACCCAAAAAAAAAAGAAAATTATTTTAAACACTGTGAATATTTACACTTTGAACATCCCAAATATTTGCATAACTTTATTCCAAGAGGAGCCTTAACAAGGGTTTTCAAATTTTCAGAGACTATGAAAAGACTTGGATATTGTTTTCCATGTGCTTGTTTTTGAGCAGAGCTCAGGAATTGCCTGGCAAACCCAAAATGAGCCATATTTTCCCTCAGTAAATGTATCAGGATCTGCCCTCATTTCTGGACTAAATTCCCTACTCCTGCTTTTTTATCATACTCATTACCTCCTTTTCATCCCAGTGTGTACTGAGCCCCAAGTGGGCACTGCTTTAAGCATCAAGGATACAAAGGACATCACACAAAACCCTCCACTCCTGGAGCTTGCATTCTAGTGGACAAGGCGGATATTAAACAAGTGAACATTTGGAACATTTGCGGGTTGTGATTAACAGTGTGAGGGAAATACACAGGAGCATATGATGAACAACAAGAGAAGGAAAGCCTGCTTGAGGATGGATGACAAGGACAACTTCTCTGAGGGTGCGATATTTCAAACAAAACTAAGACCTGTTTTTTTTTAAGATAAACAAAATTGACAAAACTTTAGCTAGAATAACCAAGAAAAAAGAGTACTTAAATAAATAAAATCAGAAATGAAAGAGGAAACATTACAACTGATACCACAGAAATACAAAGGATCATAAGAAACTAGTATGAACCAGTTATATACTAAGTTGGATAACATAGGAGAAATACATAAAGCCCTAGAAATATACAACCAACCAAGACTGAATCAGGAAGAAATAGAAAATCTGAACAGACCAATAACAAGTAAGGAAACTGGATCAGTAATCAAAAACCTCTCAACAACAAAAAAGCTCAGGACCAGATGGTTGTTTTACTGGTGAATACTACCAAACATTTAAAGAATAATTAATAGCAATCCTTCTCAAACTCTTCCAAAAAATTGAAAAGGGAAACACTCCCAAATTCATTTTACAAGGCCAGCATAACCCTGATACCAAAACCAGATAAAGACACTACAAGGTTAAAAAAAACTACTGACTAATATCGCTGATGAATATAGAAGCAAAAATTCTCAACAAAAGATATGCAAACTGAATTCAACAGCACAGCTAGAGTAATCAAAAGAGTATGGCACTGGCATAATAATAAGACACATAGACCCATGGAACATAATTGAGAGCCCAGAAATAAGCCCTTGCATATATGGTCAACTAATATTTGACAAGGGAGCCAAGAATACTCAATGGGAAAATCATAGTCTCCTCAATAAACGGTGTTGGAAAAACTGGATTCACATGCAGAAGAATAAAACTGGACCCGTATTTTACATCACTCACAGAATTACCTGGAAATTGATTAAAAACTTAAACATAAGAACTGAAACCATAAAACTCCTAGAAGAAAACATAGGGAAAAAGCTCCTTGACATAGAATTTGACAATGATTTTTTTTGGATTTGACATCAAAAGCACAAGCCACAAAAGCAAAAATCAACAAGTAGGACTACATCAAACTAAAAACCTTCTGCACAGCAAAAGAAATGACCAACAAAATGAAAAGGCAACCTACAGAATGGGAGAAAATATTTGCAAATCATATACCTGATAAGGGATTAATTTTATAAATATATAAGGAATCACAACTCAATAGCAAAAAATTAAATAATCTAATTTAAAAATGGGCAAAGAACCTAAATAGATCTTTTTCCAAAGATGATATACAAATGGCCAACAGGTATATGAAAATATATTCAACATCACTAATTATCAGGGGCATCAGGGAAATGAAAATCAAAACCATATTGAGATATCATCTCACACTTGTTAGGCTGGCTAGAATCAAAAAGACAAGAAATAACAAGTGTTGGTGAGGATGTGAAGAAAAGGGAACCCTTGCGCAATGTTGGGGGAAATGTAAATTTGTACAGCCATTATGGAAAACAGCATAAAAGTTCCTCAAAAAATTAAAAATAGAACTACCAGAGGATCCAGCAATCCCACTTCTTGGTATGTATCCAAAGGAAATGAAAACAAGATCTTGAAGAGATATCTGCATTACCATGTTCATTGCAGCATTATTCATAATCGCCAAGATATGGAAACAACCCAAGTGTCTGTCAGCAGATGAATGGATAAAGAAGATGTGGTACATATCAATGAAATATTATTCAGCCCTGAGAAAGAAAGAAATCCTGCCATTTGTGACATGAATGGGCCTTAAAGGCATAATGCTAAGTGAAATAAGTCAGAGAAAGACAAATGCTGCATGATATCACTTATATGTGGAATCTAAAACAAAACCAAACTTATAGAAACAGAGAGTAGAATGGTGGTTGCCAGGGTTGGGAGGTGGGGTAAATGAGGAGATGTTGGTCAAAGGGTACAAACTGACAGTTATAAAATGAATAAGTTCTGAGATCTAATGTACAGCATCGTGACTATAGTTAATAATACTGTATCATGTATTTGACAGTTGCTAAGAAAATAGATCTTAAATGTTCTCACCACAAGAAAGAAACGGTATGTGAAGAGATGAGGGTATCGGCTAACACTATGGTGGTAGTCATTTCTCAATAAGTAAGTGCATCAAATCGACACATTTTACACCTTAAACTTATGCAGTGCTATATGTCAATTACATCTCAATAAAGCTGAGAGAAAAAAAGATTCCATTGTAGAGAAAATCAGAGGAGACCTAGAACTTGAGCTTTTCCTATTGCACCAGATTTAGAGCCTACTTATGATGATCCAGGTAAAACAATGTTTATGAATTTTTTATAGAAATTCTGCACCCCATCGCTGTCCCCTACCTACTCTTCAAAACTTATCACTTTTCCTCCAAATCTCCTATTTTGATACAAGTGGTCTATTTGGTACTCCCTATACATGTGACATCTATCCTTACTTCCTCCTCGCCTTCTCCCATGTGTTCTCTCCACCGGGATTGCTCTTCTCCCTTTCTTTGCCTAAGTCCAGCTGGTGTCATCTGTTGATGACATTTTCCCTGGCTAGCTCTATCTACAAGTGACCTGTGAATACCTGCAACCAACAGTGCATGCATCACTCACTTGATGCCTGGTGTATACGGCCTGGACTGTGAGCTAACTTTTCAGTATTTATATCTATTCAAATAAGCCATGTACAACTTGAGGTCATGAGCTTCTTTGTATATGCCTTTGCTGACACCCAGTGACTAGCCAGGGGCCTCCATAGTCTCGTACAACATTTGGTCCACCATATTGCCTTTGGCAATTTACTTGACTTTCTCCTAAATAACTCTTGCATCCAATTAAGCATGAAGTCTTACTGTGTCAGATTTCTTTATATCTCTTTTATCTATACATCTCTTACCATCATCTCTTCCACCCCTACTTTAGTTCAACTGACCATTATTTCCCACTTCGATTAGTGGAATAACAACCCAGCTGGTATTTCGGCCTCCATTATTGCCCCTACACACCACTCAACACGTAGGGCCAGAGTGGTCTTTCTAAACTGCATATTTGATTGTGTCACTTCCCTGATGAAACCTCCTCTGTGCCTGTCCATTGCACTTAGCATGAAGACCAAAATTATCTCCTGGTCTCCAAGGCCCTGCTCGCTTCTCCCATTTTGGGCCACTCTTCTCCTGATACCAGCAAAAGTCTCTTCTGCTGCAAAACACTAATTTTGACCTGCACATGCCCTATCCATGTCTCCATCACGTTTATTCCTGCTCACCCTTCAGAGCACAGCTCACAGGTCCTTCCTCAGAGAATGTGTTCCATCATATCCTCATCGTTTGTGGTCTTATCCTTTGTGCCTCTGACCTCAAGCATGAATCTATAAATAATTATGCAATGTGTGATTTCATGTGAGTCTCCCTGACTACATCTATGTTCCCAAGAATAGAAACTTTTATTTTCTTGTTCACTCTTTTATCCTGAGCTCCTAGCTCAGTGCCTGGATTATAGTAAAACTTAAGAAATTCTTCTAAATCAACAAACAAATTCACAGTTTAAGTGTAAGCTCTTACAGGCATGAAGTATGTCTTATTTACTATTTTATCCCCTATACCTAGCATAAGGTCTTTCACATCACAGACCTCAAATACATATTTTTTGAATAAGTGGCTCTAACTCATAGTGTTAGCTTTGTATTTTACAAAAGTTGAACAATACAAAGAAAGTAGTAAGTACAGAGGTTTGAAAAAAAAAACTTAAATGATGGAATTTTTTTAAAAATTGACTTTCAGTGCTGATTTAGGTCAAGCACATAACGCATATTTACATATACTGCCTAGGGAGCTAAGGCCTGGATTTGCATGCGAAGCTATGATCTCCAGTTTACCAATCTTCAAATAAAATATGACTCTGACCTAAAGTTTAGACATCATCTATGAATACAGATAGGAGCAATTTCCTATGCTGAACATGGCTTAAAGGTCATTCACTGTTTGGTTGTTGAATTATGTGTTCTTACATTGTTGCACTTATAAAAATAAGCAGGATATTTGTTTTGAGTTATCAGAGAATTCGAATCTTGGCAGCTTCCACCTCTGCTGTATGTAGAGCCAGGGTCTCTCAGACATAAGCTACTCTCTTAGACATTTTCTAAAGCCGCATTAACTGCTTCAGGCGAATCAGAAAATGTGCCAAGAACAAATGGAGATGCATCACTAAGGAACAGCCTGTGGCGGTGATAAACCTCCAAGACTAAACTCAAGCCTGCACCCCTCAAGGGGGGAAAGCTCTGGTGGGTACTGCTAACGTAGTAATGCCACTTTCCTTGTGAAACAAACCAACTGTGAGGCAGCAGTACAGACTGAAAGTTTCCAAAACTGCAGTTCTAATTTGCATGCTTAGCAATACAACATGTGTTGATAAAGAGACTGGTTTGCTAAAGTTAAGTGTGAAAAAAAAAAAAAGTCTGGTTGCCTGTTGCTTTAAAGTAGTGATTCATGAAATGTATTCCACGGAGCACTCACATAGGACGATAAAGAGGAAGGGTGTCCTCTAATCTCTCTTGGAGATTCACCATGCATGCGATCACATTAAAGGCCCTATAGTAAAGAAATCTGTTAAACCTGGCATTTCTCAAAATTAATTGGATATGGACCCTTTTCCTATGTAACATCCTGTTATCATTTATCATTTTTTTGGCTGCCAGGCGTCTGAAGCACCTTCCTATGTTTCGGGAATTCCCAACTGTGTGAATCTTACTGGGAGGCAAGTCCCGTCTCTCACTACAGAAGGTGAAAAGGCAAACCCTCTCACCCTGCCTTACTTTGTGGAAACCAGGGCCAGCTGGCTGCTTCCCCTGGGAGTCTGACTCGGAGTAAGCGACAGAGAAGCAGGAGCAGTAATGACTCATTCTGGTGGCTCTGAGAGGCACAAGGTTCAAAGTTCAGAGCCACTGGTGAGGCAAGGAAAGTGTTGCGTCTGCAGGTGGCGGCAGTGTTGTCCCCGCCAGGCTGAACCAGTGGCATGATCTTGGTTGTGATTCTGGCCACCTACCCCTCCCTTGGCTCCTGACCATTTTCTCTACCTGCTCATCAGTATTCCCATCATGACTGTGAATTCATGCAGTCATTCAATTCACCCTTCTTTTCTTATTTAAGTCACCCAGGGTTAGCTTCTGTGACCTGTAAATGAGGATTTTGTTATTACTAGTCCTTTAACATCTGGCAGAGCGAGTATTTAGCAGAACTACTTTAGAACATGCTGCATTCATATGTGAGTTGGATGCTAAGATGAAAGTATAGTTAATCAGTGGGCCTTTACTGCTTTGGTGACCAGACACACCAATACAGCTTCCAAAAGCAATTTACTACTAGGTATGCAGTTTATGAAAAATAAAAAGGTCTCAGAAATGATTTCGTGTCTGAGCTCACTCCCAGATAATTTAAGAGGTCTCTAGTAGGCACCACCTAACTTCCTCTGATTTGACCATGACCCCTCCTCTCTGACCCTCCTCCACAACTCAGTTATCTGGTATTGACATTCCCTTTGTCCTTAAACATAGTCTACCCCTTCTATCTTGGTGCTAAGCAGTGTGAGTTTTGTTCTGATTATGTGGGTTGCAAAGCTAAAAAAATGATAATTGTGCAAGACAGAGATGTTTCAGCCAACATAAGATTTTAAGCTGTTAAATCTTAAAAATGCTGAAATTTGAAAGAAAATATGTCAAAGTTTTCTAGGAGCAAGAACCAAGTGCAAATGGGCCACCTGAGTAGCAATAGGAGTTGGCATCTCCAGTGTCCCTGGCAAGGGGCTGAGGGTTATAAGCATGCAGATAGCTACAAATGTTAGCACTGGAGAGGTATTTTTTCTCCTTTCCTGGTTGGCAAAAGCAATCTCATATGTTTCTACCTAATAATGTCATATCATGAGGGTGGATATGACATATTTCTTCATAGTGTGGGTGACCTCAAGACCTCTGCTTAAAATACACCATCATCAAATCTGACGTTATGTTATTGTCTATTTTGTCACCTTGGTCTAGCATTTCACCTGTGATAATGGGCTGCTAATAAATGAAGTGGGATTTGATTTTCTGCTTTAACTAAGGAAAACCTTGATTTCTGAGTGTAGCCTCTCTCGTAGGAACACACTGGGTAACTTCAGCTGATCCTACTTATCCCCCTACCCACACATCCTACTGGTTCTTATAAGAAAATAAGAAGTTCTATACTATGCCTTTTTAAAAGCTTTGACTAATACAAATGATTTCTAGTAAGTTCTTCATTTTTAATCTTGCACTCAAAATATATCCAGTCCAAGAATTTGGCGTATTTGGAGAGATGATACATTGAGACATTAACTAGGATGGTTTTTCCCTTTTCCCATCATCCATCCCTTGGGCTACAAACCTATACCTATCATTTTCCTGGGGAGCGTGGGAGGAGAGTTTAGAGGGTCAGAAAGGAAATGGAAGGAGATGCAAGAGGGAAGAGATATGGGGACATATGTATATGTATAACTGATTCACTTTGTTATAAAGCAGAAACTAACACACCATTGTAGAGCAATTATACTCCAATAAAGATGTTAAATAAATAAATAAATAAATAAGAAAATAGATCAGAGGCATCCAATTCTTAAGTATAAACCTCAAAATCTAGGGATTCAGGTATAAAAGAAGAGAACTAAAAATGTGGTATGAGTGAGAACTGGAGTCTTCTCCATTTCAACTACCCACCAAGGGTCTGACAAGCCCAAGGAAACAGCTCAGCAGGCCACTGGGCAGAAGTGGCCCATTCTAAGGAGCAGGTAACACAAGGTACATGTCAAGGGCTGGCAGCAGAGAACTTTACCAGATAGAGGCCAGGGAGTGGCCTAATGACATTTGAGTAAACAGTCCCCTTCCTAAAGCTTGACACCAACCTGAGGAGCAATAAAGTTTATTTTTAAAAAGGGGGGGAGGGGAATCCCAAAAGTAGCTAATTTTTTTAACCTGAAGTGATTGAGAAATTACAAAAGTTGACAGTTTACCTTCAAGTAATGAGATCCCATTTTTCTGTATCAGAAAAAATGGAAGCTCAAGAACAGAAATTAAAATTTTATTACCAAGAAAAGACTCCATTATATACTGCTGAACTTGAGAATTGTGAAGTTTGTGTCCACTTCGCTTAGATTTGCTTAAAGGACTCAGGTCTGAGCGCAATCCAATAGGAACTGGCCTTTCTTTTTTTTTTTTAAACATCTTTATTGGAGTATAATTGCTTTACAATGGTGTGTTAGTTTCTGCTTTATAACAAAGTGAATCAGTTATACATATACATATGTTCCCATATCTCTTCCCTCTTACATCTCCCTCCCTCCCACCCTCCCCATCCCACCCCTCTAGGTGGTCACAAAGCACCGAGCTGATCTCCCTGTGCTATGCGGCTGCTTCCCACTAGCTATCTATTTTACATTTGGTAGTGTATATATGTTCATGACACTCTCTTACCCTGTCACATCTCACCCCACCCCCTCCCCATATCCTCAAGTCCATTCTCTAGTAGGTCTGTGTCTTTATTCCCGTCTTGCCACTAGGTTCTTCATGACCTTTTTTTTTTTCCTTAGATTCCATATATATGTGTTAGCATACTGTATTTGTTTTTCTCTTTCTGACTTACTGCACTCTGTATGACAGACTCTAACTCCATCCACCTCACTACAAATACCTCCATTTCATTTCTTTTTACGGCTGAATAATATTCCATTGTATATATGTGCCACATCTTCTTTATCCATTCATCCGTTGATGGACACTTAGGTTGCTTCCATGTCCTGGCTATTGTAAATAGAGCTGCAATGAACATTTTGGTACATGACTCTTTTTGAATTATGGTTTTCTCAGGGTATATGCCCAGTAGTGGGATTGCTGGGTCGTATGGTAGTTCTAATTTTAGTTTTTTAAGGAACCTCCTGAATTTCTCCAAGTCTTCAGAGATTGTTGAACTGGGAAGAGAAGGGAGATGGGGAAAGATGTGGAAGGAGGCAGCACCTGGAAAGGTTATGAGAAGTCCAAGTGGGAAAAGAGGGAAGGAGGGAAAGGGGAAGGACGCAAAGAAAAATAGTTCATCGTCTGTCTTCTCTGAAGTCCCGGCAGGGACAGATTCCCTTACTCATCACTTATGCAGGCTCAGGGCAGCGCAAGAGGGAAAGGTCAGGAGTTTGGGGCAAGTGGGAAGATGTCTGCAGATGATGTCGAAAAGATGGATTGGATGCAGGCTTGGCAGGAAACATCTAGCTTGGAAATAGTGATTTTTGAGAAATTCAAAAATAAAACACTTTCATGCATAATAGTATAAGAAATATATGCGGTGAAATGGGCAATGAAACCAACCTCCATACTCCTTTACACTTGAGCTGACAGAGTGATCTTATCACCTCCTTGCATCAGAAGTCTGATAGCTCATTCACTTCTGGTATTGTGGCCCAATTCCAGTACAGGTAATTATACTCTCTTACCTAACTCCTCCTGGAACATCTATTAAGTATGTTTCCCATCCCTTCTGGCCCCTGGTTATCCCTTATTCCAAATCTCTGGTACCCAAGGGGTGGTGAGCCATGGTAAGCAGTATTTGTCATATACCTTGAGATCTCTGAATGAGAAGTGCTGTAAAAGTGCAAACTGCAAGAGCAGGCCAGCACTCCTCAAGCAGTCCAATTCAGTTCCCCTTACATATATCTCTCCTCCTTATTTGCAAGTCTCTCACATTTATCTTGATCCTTTCCCACTTCCTTAACTGTAAGCATCTTGAGAAAAAGGAGTAGGTCTTCTCTTTCTCTGGTAGCTTCCAGCAAATTATAAATATACCACGAAGCTTGGTGACAGATTACTTAATCACTCGATCACAAAGCTGCAGCCGAGTCCTCTTAAGGCCTGTCAGAAACTCATACTCCAGAACCCCCCTCACCAAGTCTGCTTTACAACTTACCTAAACTAAAATAGCTGTTAAAAATAATTTTCCCTGTCTATCTGACATGAAAAAAAACTATACGGTAAAGAGGCAAATATGGAAAGGTGAATAAGGTGAGCAAGATATGGACGGGAGAGCCCATAAAAGGTGCCACTTAGTAGGTACTTATAAACATTCCTGAATGGGCATTTACACCCATGAATGAATGAAACAATCAATCAATCGATTGAAGTTTAAACTTAGGGCCCTTTGTGGTTGCAGTGACAGATACTCAGTTAGATCAAGAGCATAGGAGAAAATGCATTGGGTCTCAGTTCAGAACCTAGGGAAAGTCATACCCCCAGGCTACATTCAGGGCAGGTGTTTGCAGCTGGGCCTCAGGAGCGAAGGGAACCAAGCACACTCGGGCCATCTTTCAACTCTATTTGCCTCCACAGATCATTTTTTTTCTTTTGTTGACCCTCTAGACAAGGTCTCTAAGAGCTCCCAGATGTTATACCTACAGTTCACTCACGGCCTGGAGAGAGACAGATCCTAAAATGAGTCCCAAGTCCAAATGACCTAGGAAGGCCCTCCTTGGTCTGGCGAGGGTCAGGTGTCCACCCCAGGACCATAGGATGTCATCATCAGGAGAGTGTGAAGTGGGGAAATAGGCCGGGGGTGCTCTGGGGTGTGTAACCCCAAAGGTCAAGCAAAGAGCTAATAATGGACTAAACAGAGGCTATAAGACTATGTAGAATCGCGTGCATTCTAGCCTAAATATCCGATCATGTCAGGTGGAATAAAGAAATGTCAGTGGCCTGACCTTGTCTCTGTCACCCCTAGAAAGCCACCCCTAATGCTAGATGGGGAGCACTGAGACCCCAGCCCACTCCCCAGCCACAGCCACCAGCAGCCTGTGTGGGATGCTGGAGGACCTCCAGCGCTCGCCTAAGGGCCTTCCCAGATGCTTGGGTTTGTGCTCATGCCTGGAAAATCCATCTGCCAGGCCTCATGCTTCTCAGCGTGAGGTGAGGAGTGAAGGAGAGAAGAAAGGACAGACACAGGGACATGGATGGGAGGACAGCGAAGGGGGGTGGGGTGTTGGCATGGAAGACAGAGAGGGTCAATTCGCTGCGGGCCCAGGAAAGATCACCTCTTTGGGTTCATTTTAGCCCTGTGGCTCCCAGACCTTCTTGGAGCGTTGAAGCCCTGGTCCCAAGGCAGGCTACCCCGCCAGGAGGGAGGCAGTGAGATAAGCAGGAAGGACCCGGCTTTTCTCCCGGCTCTCAGCAAGTCACTTCCATCCTTAGCGTCAGTTCCCTGCTTTGTAAAACTGTGGACTGGTCCATGTGTTTGGCATGGTATCTTCTCTCTCCGCAGCTAGTGCTTTTATCCCTGTGATGACAGCCGACCTAGGCAGGGGGAAAGATCAATAAATTAACAGGTAGCATTGCAACAAGAGACAAGCAAGCTGGCAGGCAATCTTTTCAACATCTTCTGAAGTCCCATTAAAATCTACTCTGCTCCTGCCTCCGGCTAGCAAATTCTGACCCAATCTCACCATCATCCCATAACTGTGACTTTCTTACCTTGATAAGAGTCAAGAATTTTGAGGCGTTTACACAAACACTGCAATGATTTTGGTTTCACGAGCTGAAGTATAAAAGGCATTGGTCCCACGGTGATTAACTGGGGTTTTATAGGCAGTGTTTCAAACCAGCGCTGGGCAGCATGCCTTCAGTTACTGCAGTTATGATTTCATTAGCTTCTCTGATAAATAATGCAGTGACTTTAATGATGCATTTCCTCTTTTAAAAGAAAAGAACCCGGGCTTCCCTGGTGGCGCAGTGGTTGAGAATCTGCCTGCCAATGCAGGGGAAACGGGTTCGAGCCCTGGTCTGGGAAGATCCCACATGCCGCGGAGCAACTGGGCCCGTGAGCCACAACTACTGAGCCTGCGCGTCTGGAGCCTGTGCTCCGCAACGAGAGGCCGCGACAGTGAGAGGCCTGCGCACCGCGATGAAGAGTGGCCCCCGCTCGCCGCAACTGGAGAAAGCCCTCGCACAGAAACGAGGACCCAACACAGCCAAAAATAAATAAATAAATAAATAAAATTAATTAATTAATAAAAAAAAAAAAAAAGAAAAGAACCCACAATGGAAACTCCATTTCATAAAGCAAGGAAGAACAATGACTTGTTTAATTTTTATTACTTTTAAATGAATCTGTAAGGATTTAATAAGTGGAAACCACTTTCTGAGGAAAAAAAATTTAAAAAGGAAAGAAAAAGTTTAACCTGTTTAAAAGGCACAATCATTTCTGGGTGAGCGCAGGATGGATATAGGTCAAGAAGCAGAATGAAAGCCCCACCTTCCTCAACTGAGCACTTTCTAGATCACAAAAGGAAAATGGTCCTGCCAAATTAAAACCCTCCATAACAATAAAACCTGATTTAATGCAGTCATTATTTTTCCATTAAATCTGAATATCATCTAATACATGGATGTTATTTTAAACCTACCACACTAATGCAAATCCAGCATTACCTGTAAATCAGACCTAAAGTTTCCATCAGTTGTCATTATCGCTATTGACAATCTCAATACTTCATCCCCAAGGACACCATCTCCTCAACCCCTGACTCCAAAGATGGGGTAGGGAAAGAATAAAGGAGATGTATTTTAATTTCAAACAGGGAGCTGCTTACTGAAGTGTAGAGGTTGGGTCAGTAACACTCTGGAGGTCTCAGCTGAATTTGGTTCAACATGTAACCCTTGCTTCCCCAGACCACACTAGGCTGGCAAAAAATTCAAGGCTTGGGTTAGGAGCAACCAGGAAAAGAGGAAACTCTCTTAAGTTTTTAAAGCAGAGTGTATTGGTGACACAGGGGATGGAAGAGAATGGAAGAGCTGAGAAGCCCAAGGGAGATGGTGGTGCGACCCAGAGATTGGGAACCACAGGGAGATGTTGCCACACCTTGGCTGGAGGGACCAGCTGAAGTGGTACCAGGACCCATGGGGCAGGGATGCTGAGAGCATTCTGGACCCACAGCAGGCCTAGAATGACACAGTGGGATTTGGGGCCATGGACTCAGAGGAGACACCACTGTTGCTGGATGCTGCCTGAGGCATACAGTGGGGGGAGATACGTTGGCTTCTCCCTTTTTTCTACCCTCCCATCTCCTGCCGGCACCTCCCATCGGCAAATCCAGCTGGAAGACAAGTGACCTCGGAGCCTGGGAAAGGCAGCCTCTGGACATCTGTCCTCTTGCGATGCAGAGCAATAGAAGGATGAGGAAAGAGGGGGAGGACAAACAGGCCCAGAGCTGGCAGAGGTTACAACTATATGAGTTTTTGAGGTCTGCCTCCCCAGGCTGGGCTGTTCCAATCCCTGCCTCAAATCCCACCACAGACCCCTGCTGAGAGCTACAGAAGTCTGAGGAGGGCTTTGCTCTGCAGTGTGATAGTTTTTTTAATCAACCTTAAATGACCAGACCTCCACGTGCAACAGTCCCTTCAACCCAGTCTGTGGGGTGGTGGGCGTCACGGTCCACTCGCCAGCATCTAGCGCACCCTCTGTGGAGAAGGCGTGAGGTCTGAGAGGGGTTATGTCCACCCCCAGCTCCATCACAGCGACTGGTTCAGAGATGGGCCCAGGCAGGTCAGAGCAAGGCATCACTCTCATCACAGGGACTGATTCAGAACGAACTGGTGTCCTAAGTGGACATTTGTTTTGCAAATGGAGGAAAGAAAAGCTATGGATGAGGAAGCATGTGGCCCCAGGAAGCAACCGATGTCGGAGACCTGGCTACCAGCCTGAGGACGACGCAGCCACCCCACCTCAGAGCTTTACAATGACGGGAGACAACAAATTCTCTTATGGTTTAAACCATTTGAGTCTTCTGTTGCTTATAACAAGAGTCCTAACTGAGATAGGGAAACAGTCGCTTCTTCAAAGGTTTGGCACATGGTAGATGTGAATAAACCGGTGCTTGCTGTTATTTTCTTATATAGCTATTGAGGATCATATACCAGGCTCCCTGGGAACTGGGGTGACGGTGATCTGGCTCTCCCTGCACGACATCATCTTACATGGGATTCCCAATACTTATGACCTGCACTAAACCTGTCTCCAACACAGGGCGCACATCTCACCAGTCCTCTCCACTGCAGGTGCGTTTCCTAACTTCCAGCGGCCCCAGATTGCCGCACCATGCCCCCCTCCCTGCCACCTGAAGGATCTGAAGCCTCCGCTCACCTTCTTTGTTCAAAGGGTTCTGAGCGTCTAATTGTTAACTGTTTCTCCTGGTGACAAGGGAAAAGTCATAAATCACAGCCTTTCTGGGTTAAAAAGATTGGGCTCACCCATGAATCTCCTCTTGTGGCATCCTTCCTATGAGTCAGGCACCCTGAAGGGTGCCAAGAATAAATTAGCCACAACCAGAAGTTGTAGGCAGAAGCTTTCCCATAACAGAAACTCATTTGCCTCGGCTTTCACAATCATAGGTAGAGGACTCAGTGGCAGCCTTCAAGAGCATAAATTTGAGAAATAAACAGAAAATAGCTGCAAGAAAATTTTATTTGGATAGATGGCTTAAACGAGGCTGTGTTTCATTGAGTGTGAGAGATATAAGCACGTGATAACCGATGACATCACGTGAATAAAATGTCTAGAGACAGGGTCTACTTGGATGTCATAGTGGATGCTTCTCTAGGGAAGTGGTTCCCAATTGGGGGGGCAATTTGTTGGGGGGCATTTGGCAATGTCTGGATACATTTATGGTTCTCACAACTTGGGCTGGGGGTATTACAGACATCTAGTGGGTAAAATCCAGGAATGCCACTAAACATCCTACAACGCACAAGACAGAGAATTATGCACAACAAAGAATTATCCAGCTTACAATGTCCATAGTGTCAAGGTTAAGAAACCCTGCTCTACGTTTTAAAGCCATAAGTAAACACAGAAGAAAAACCAATCAGATTACATTGTTCATTCCAATAGATTTTGGAGTACGCTTAATTTTGGCTTATTTTTGGTCGCAAGGTATAGGCAATCTTACAATTTTTTCCTTCCTTTCTATTTATTATACATTTAATTTCTTTATATTGCCATACTACTCTGGCTAGGTTATAGGGCACATTAGAGAAAAAAGTAACAATTGCTTACACCCTTTCTTCTTTCCTTCCTCACCGTTGAGTATGAGATTTGTTGAAAGCTTTTTGTAGTTACCTATTATGAGGTAGAAAAGTTTCATTCTTTAGCTTGCTAAAGGTTTCTATCATGAATGGATGTTAAATTTTATCAAGTGTTTTTTTCTACATCCACAGAGATGATCAAATAGTTTTGCCCTTTCTGCTATTAATGTAGTGAATTACATTAATAAATTTTTAACATCAAACCAAACTTTCATGCCTATCATAGACTAAATTTGGTCATGAGATATTGTGCTTTTATGTATGTTGGATTCAGTTTGCCAGTATTTTGCAAAAGAATTTCAGTATCTGTATTCAGGAGTGAGAATAGCCTGTGCTTTTCCTTTCTTTTAATTCCTTTTCTGATGTGGGATCAAAATTATGCTAGCCTCTTTAAATGAGTCGAGGAGTACTCTCATTTCTATATTCTTTGGAAAAGTTCACGTAAGATTGAAATTTTCCATTCCTCGAGTGTTAGGGAGAACTTCCCTGTGTAATCATCTAGGCATGCTGCTTTCTTTAAAGTGAAGATTTTTAAACTATCAGTTAATAGTTATAGGACTATTCCTGTTTTCCATTCCTTCTTGAATCTTTTGCAATAAGTTACATATATATTTTTAAGGATTTGTTCACTTCACCTAACTTTTTAACTTCTTTTGTCATAAAGTTGGCTCATAATAATTTCTCATTATTTTTTAAATCTCTGACACATCTGTAATATCTTCTTTTTTCATATTTTGTTTGTTTAGCTTATTCCTTTCTTTCTTGTTCCTCTTGCTGAAGTTTTGTCAATCTTATTAGTATTTACAAAGAATCCTGTTTTGGCCTTCTTGATTCTGCCTGTCTGTCTGTGTTTTCAATTTATATTTCTACTGTCTTTAGGTTTATTCTATTATTCTTGTCCTAATTTCTTAAGCTGAATGCTTACCTTATTAATTTTTAGCCATTTTTTCTTAAATGCAAATATATGGCTTTAAATTTACCTCCAAATCCTAGTTTAGCTGCATCTTATAAGCTTCAATTTTTTTTTTTAAGAGTATTAGTCATTTTTTATTTTTATTTATTTATTTATTTATTTATTTTTTTGGCTGTGCTGGGTCTTCGTTTCTGTGCGAGGGCTTTCTCTAGTTGTGGCAAGCGGGGGCCACTCTTCATCGCGGTGCGCGGGCCTCTCACTATCGCGGCCTCTCCTAATGCGGAGGAGCACAGGCTCCAGACGCGCAGGCTCAGTAATTGTGGCTCACGGGCCCAGTTGCTCCGCGGCATGTGGGATCTTCCCAGACCAGGGCTCGTACCCGTGTCCCCTGCATTGGCAGGCAGATTCTCAACCACTGCGCCACCAGGGAAGCCCAGCTTCAATATTTTTACTAATGTTTTGTTCCATATACATTCTTACTTATATCATGATTCCTTTTTTACTCATGGGTTAATTAGTAATTTTTTTAAAATTCCACACTTATGAGTTTTCCTACCCATCTTTTTTGTGTATAAACAGATAACAAAAACATTTATTTTGTGGTCAGATAGCATGCTCTATATGTTGTCAGTCTTGAAATTTGTTAAGATGTGTTTTGTGGTCTATTAGGTGATTATTTTTCACAGATCATTCATATGTGCATTAAAAAATGTGTGTTTTGGAGTTAATTATAAAATTTGATCAAGTTTAATTGTACTATTCAAACATTCTATGTGTTCATTGACTTTTAAAAGATCCATTTTATTACTAACATTGGTGAGTGAAAATCTCCCACCATGATGATGAATTTGTGTTTTACTCCTTGTACTTTTATCAGCTTTCGCTTTAGATGTGTTGTGGCTATTTTACTAAAAGTATACAAGTTTTGAATTTTAAATCTCCTGTGAATTGAATCTTTTATATTTATGTAGTGACTCGTTTTATTCTGCTAAATATTGTTTTATTAATATAATTATGCCAGCTTTTTTCATTGCTACTTACTTGGTACATGTTTTTTCCATCTTTTTATTTTCAACATTCTTTGTCCCTATTTTTATGTTTTTATTAATAGCATAAAGATATTTAATTCAATCTGATAATCTTTGTCTTTTATCAGATTGATTTTCCATTGACATTAACTGGATTACTAGTATTTGGATTTATTTCTATCTTTTGGTTTTGTGCTGCCTATTCTAATTTTTCTCTTTTTTTCTCTGTTTCCTCTCTTGACCCTTTTTATATTGACTCCATTTTTATCTCATTTCAATTTTTCACTCTAGTAATTTGAAAATTATAAAAGATTTTTTTTCTTTCTTTTTTGAGGGGAGGTGATTTCCCTAAAATTTTAACATGAAAATTTAACCTAAAAAATCCAGAGTTGATCACTATGTTCACCTTTGTCACAAAGAGTCCAAGAACTCCAGAATATCTTAACTTTAATCACCTTTACAATTGACTTATATGCCACTCTTAATCAGTGTTTATGTTCTATTATTTTAATCCGCAAATCATCATGAGTGTTACCCAATCAATATGTGTTTATATTGACTTTTATCTTTACCAGTTTATATGTTTTTCCTTCCTTCCTGCATCTCAGATCTTCTACCTGGGATCATTTTCATTTTCCCTAAAATAGACATTTCCAAATTTTCTTTACAGACAGACATCTGTGGGTGGAAACACAATTTTTGTTTATCTGAAACTAGCTTTCCTTAAATTTGAAAGACAGTTTCATTAGATATAGAATATAGAGAATAGAATATCACTAGATATAGATTCAGCACTCACGAATATTATTTTTTTAGTCTATGACTTCTGTTTATGGAAGTCAGCTGTAAGTTGAATTGTCATTCTTTTGTAGCTGATTGTTCTTTTCTTTTCTTTGTCTTCTTTTGATTTTTTTACTTGTTTCTGGTGTCCTTTCTGTTGTTTCTAGATATGGATTTTTCTTTATTTATCTGAATTCGGATTTATTGGGCTTCCTGAAACTGAGAATTGGTGCTTTCAATTCTCAAAGTACTGAGTATGGCTTTTTGGTTTTGAATGTTGAATCTATCTTATTCCCTCTCTTCTCTCCTTCTTGAATTCTCTTTAAACATAGCTTAGACCTGTTTCATGTTTTCCATTCCTTTGTCTTTTTTTTTGCTGTATTCTATAGAATTCTTTCAGCTCTATTTCTGTTCACTTATTTTCTCTTCAGCTGTGTCTTATCTGATGTTTAAACCAGCCAATGCCTCTTACATATTAACTGTGATTTTTTTTTTCAGTCTTAGAAGTTTCAGTTGGCTCATTTTATATCTGTTTACTGATCTTAATAGTCTCTTTTTCCATAATAATATTTCTTTCTCTTTTTTAAACTTCTTTTCATTCGCTGTGACCTTATATTTTACTTCTCCCACTTGACTCTACCTCAGCCATCCTGACTCCCTTCTATTCCAAGTATACCCCCATTTCCAAATTTTTGCTCTGACTGATCTCTCTGTAGAATGTTTTCACTTGACTACAAGAAATATGCATGCCTTACCTCCTCACTTCCTTCAAGTTTTTATTTAAATGTCACCTTCCTTATACCCACTCCCTGCTTTATCTTCCTCTACAGCACCTCTTACCTTCAAAGACCATATAGCTGAGACATTTAACTTGAATGTATATGATTAAAAGCAGAGATATTTTCTGGGTTTTTTCATTATTATATCTCCAGTACCTAAATAGTACCTGACACTTAGTGGACACAATAAGTATTCGTGAATAAGTATTAAATACACTTACTTTTTCTGTTGTGTCTAATAATCTTGGTTCCTGCTTTTATTTATGATGTTTTGTTTCCTTGAACTCAAGTTCCTTGAATTTATATATGTGAATTCTTTGAGACCTGCTTTGAAGCTATGGTAGCCCAGAGATTTACATTTGTTTCTGCCAGGCATCTTGGATTACAATAAACTCATGGCCTTGCTTATATAATTTATTTGTTTGAAGTTTTTCAGACTGCATACAACATTGTTGCTAATTATATGTCAAAAACTATCAGAAATGCAAATAGTAGGGTACTTTAATGTACCTTTTCAGGGCACACCTTGAAAGCAAAAAATAAGTGCGTATATAGAGTAATTAGCACATATATAAGAACTCACATCCCTGAATAGAAAAAATATGCTTATTTGTATGCCCAAAATAAATCAAATACTTGGCCATAAAGAAAATCTTCATAAATTTTAAAAAGTAAGAGTTGTTGAGGTCACATGCATAACTGTAAGCTTGATAATAATAATAATAATTTCAACTATTGTAAATTGAGAAACAGTTGTATCCAATCGTTGTATCAAAGATGAATTAAAACTGATATTTAAAGCTATCTAGGAAGCCATTAAAATGAGACTACTTTAGAACAAAAATTTTGGGGACGCAGAAAAAGCTGTTCTTAGAAAAAGATTATAGCCTTAAATAGTTTCAGAGACTAAAATTAAAGATACTTAAGGTTCATCTTAATAATTTTTTTTTAAAAAAGCAATACAATTAACTGGATGTAGAAAGAAAAAGAGATAGAAAATATGAAAGTAAAGAGAAAAGAGAAATAAAACCAAAATCTCATTTTTTGAAAAGACCAATAAAAAAGGTAAAACTTTCTCAGCCTGATTAGGGAAAGAGAGAAAAATTATTTAAAATTAGGGATGAGAAATGAGACATAACCACAGATACAGAAAAGACCAAAATAATCATAAGAGAATATTCTGTGAAAATTGATGGCAATGAGTTTGAAAAGTTAGATAAAATGGATAATTTCCTAGCAAAATTCCAATAAAAATCTTGCTTAGAGCAATTACAATAGAGGAGCTGGAGCATGTGATTAAAGGTCTTCTTTCAGAATGCAACTTTCAACACAGGAAAGCACAGCAACTTCTAGGGCTGAAGAATGCACAGAGTCTTCTGGGCAATTCCAAAGTATACAGCTCCAGAAGAGTAGTGACCCCAACACTCTCCTCCTAAACACTGTGTAAATCCAATATTAGGATAATCGGGCCTAAGATTACAACATCACATTGAATCTTATTGGGAGCCCTGGATTCCAGAGCTAGCTTGGGGACAGGTTCAATGAAAGATGTTGAGAAGATAACAACCTATGAGGATGTTGAGTCCCTTTGGAATCAGTATGTTGGACAGGTTATAAATAAATTTCAGGTAAATCCATGAAGCTGTGCCCTCTTGGTTCCAATGCCTCAGTGGGAAATTCCAACAATTTCTCAAGACATGCAAATCGTCAAATTCAGCTGTGTCAAAATCTGCATTCCTGAGCTATTGTTGGTATTGGCCATTTCTTGGCAAAGTGTCAACATCATGTTCATATGATCACTTCTCAGATGGAAACATTTTAAAACTTATGAAAAGGAGAAATTAACGAGAATGCAGTCTCCAAGGTCAGAATCATGCATTTGAGTTAAAGTTTACCTCCTTCCAAAACACAAAAAGTGATATTGAACCACAGTTTCTGGTGGGAGGCAGAAGCCATGAAAGGAGTAAATTAACCTGTACTTTATCAAAATGGGCTGCAGAGATTATATATTACAGGTTTGTTTGTTTTTTTTAACCTATAGTCTCACCATTGAACCATGAAAGTTGCATGATTGTTTTTTGCAGCAGGGTGACAACCTGAAGCAGAGAATCCAGCTAAGTGGTGCCTGGAGTCTTGACCCACAGAAACTGTGAGATAATAAATATATGGGTCAGTTTAAGCTACTAAATTTGTGGCAATTTGTTATGCAGCAATAGAAAACTAATACACACCCCTCTGACTCTCTCCTCACGCTCTTCTCACTGCCTATACAGCCTCCCACCTCTCCCATCCATCCTCCAGATAGATAATTCCTACTCATCTTTTCAGGCTCAATTTGAACATCCTCTCTTTCAAGAATCCTTCTCTTCACTCACTCCTCCACCCCTGTTCTTAGGCTCCCTAATACCCATAGATACCTATTATTATACATTTATATTACATGTATATTTGAAGCTTCCTCATCTTATACGTCTGCCCCTTTGAGTGGATGTGTGCATCTTTGAAGCAAAGGGGCATGTCTTCGTCATTTTTAAATTCTCAATGTCAAGCATGATGCCTACCACATAGTAAACACTCAATAAATGTTTGTGTGGTGGGTGTGCACCTAAGTCCAAAAACTCCTTGTTTTACATGTCAGTGAAATTGTCAGCCTCAAGCTCCCTCTTCACCAGGCTGGCAGGAAACTTACCCTTAGTCCTTCTTTAGTTTTCCTTCCCCCTTCCTGAAAGTCATCTAAAAATCCAAGACCTTACCCTGTGCCAAAGTATTATGGGTAGGAGTCTCCATCATCTGTCCACCCTGGTTGCTGCTGAGATATTCATTGTCTCTGTCCACAGCTTCTTTTTTTTCCTTTTTCCTTTTCTAAAGCTAATGCTGACTGGTTTAACTTCCACCCTCTGTGGGACACCTTTTATAAGCCCTCCTGATTTTAGCACACCTAAGGTGGACAGCTCTATGGGTGCTGCCAGCTTTGCATCTTGAGTCTCATCTCAAGGGCCTCCCTGCTTTTCTGCCTCCAACCTTTCTCCTAAGCCCTGGAGGACCACTCAGCCTAGGCTCAGGCTCATCCCAGAAGTAGGGAGGAGTTAACACCCCCCTCGGAAACCCTCTGCCAATGGGTCACAGGAGTTGGTGGATAAATGTCCCAGCCTCCTGACATTCAGAAGGACAATTCCAAGGTGCATTGTGCACAGTTCCCCAGAGACCCACAGGGGACTGAGCCTCGTTGCCCACAGTGGTGACCAACTTGATTGCACATTCTCTGTTGGCTTTTCCTCCTTCTCCATCTCACTCCTCACTCCCACACTTTGGCTTCTAAGAATCACTCCCAAATTAACTACCTTTCTCAGGCTCAGCTTTCAGGGGAAACTCAGACAACCCACTGCACCTTTTCTGGAGAAGGTTCTAATGAGGAGTGATAAACCCAAGAAGGTAAGTTCTAGACTGAGCAGAATGGGGAGGTGAGGTAGGAATAGATGAACAAAATAAGAAAATTGGATGATCACCTACAGAGCTGCCACAATGAAGGAGCTGAAACTGACCTGTAAAGTTTCATGTGTGCAATATTTGGACCGAGTTCAAGAGGAGGAGCATGCTGTTTCCAGGATCAGGGTACTGACAGATCACTGCTCATGGGTGGATGGAAAGAGTGCTAGCTCAGGCTCTGACTGCTTAAGCAATGCAAATGCTGATGCACCAGCCACACTGTGACCTCATCCTCAGCCTCTCAAAGTGGGACAGCAAGGGGAGAGGAGTGCTTAGACAGCTCTCTGGGAAGAGGAACGAAGCCAGCATAACCTGAGAGGTATAAGCAATGAAGCTGCGGGGAAAGATTAGAGCATCTAGAGCAAGTCAATGAGGTCACAGTCAAGGAAAGGGAGAGAAAGGAGCAATGAGGTCAGGCATTTCCAGAGCTCCTCTCAGGTGCTCGGCACTGGGCTAAGAGCTAGACTTATATAACCGGGGTTTCCTTGGCCACACCAGTCCAGAATTAAATATGGGCGTATATTGTTTCAAAATGTAGGTTTTATCATTATTCAGGTATGAGGAGGCCAAAATATTAGGAGACAACTGCCATTGAAAAGAGAGCTTGCTACTCACAGTTCCCAAGGGGAGGGAGCAGGCCATGCCATGCAGGGCCACATGGAGAAGCACCAGGATCAGTCAGGAGGGAGAAGGAGGGAGGGGAGATGGTGGGCAAGAGACTTTATTGTGCTTTCCATGGAAAGGAAAGGGAGAGGCAGGGTAAGCAGATTTAGATTAGCTAACCTGAAAAATTTCAGTGAGCTCTGGTATGGAGAGTCCATCCCAAGTTGTCTGGTATGATTAGGGCAGGGAGCTAGTTGCCTGAGTGTGACAGCCCTGTGAGAACCTGAGGAAGGACGTGCTTGGGGGATGGGCTTCAAACTGGCTAGTTTGCATATGAAAGGCACTCTTCCAGTGAGTTGTTTGCTCTCTCTGGGAATTAGATAATCCCAGGAGGGACAGTCTCTGCCAGTGTCAACGAGCCCCAAGATGTCAAAGCATCAAAATAAAATGATATGCTCAATACACATATTAAGAGCAAGAATCTGCATTTCTAATCTGCTCTTGCCCCTACCTGCTACTGCAGGAGTTCCAGCCTCTACAAAGCCTTTCCCATTATTTTTGGCATGACCAGTGGGGATAAACCTGTGCTTGGCAAGAAGTCTGGGCATTCACTACATAGCAATTGTCATTTTCTTCTTCTCTTACTCTGAGACAATAAAAGTCTGTAAAGCTATGGGAAAGCAAGGGCACCACATTTGGCCATTGCTTCTGGAGTCTGTCGTCAAGCTGCCTCCCACCAGACGCCGCGGCTGGTCCTGCTGGGAATCAGTGCTTCTGTCTAGCGTTGCCATCTCTGGCATGCCTGCTAGGTATCACAGTTTCTACCAGAAACTACTTCTGCCTCCTCCGTGGGTAGTAACACAACCCTTGGGAACACCAGGGACACCTCTGCTGGAGACAAGCCCCTACAACCCAGCACTGCTGCCGTTTCCACTGCCTCTGTGGTGGGTTGTCATCCTCAAGGCACCAAAGCCCAGTGGTGTTCAGATCAGAGGAGAAAGCACTCCTACCTCCAATTATTATTTTTACATTCAGTTGAGGTATAAGAAAAACAGGAGCGGCCAATATATATTAAGCATTCAACTTAAGTCAATGTGCTGGCCACACAATAATGGTCCCTCAAAGGTCATAATCTCCAGAGCCTGTGAACATATTACCTTGCATAGCAAAAGAGATTTTGCAGATTTGATTAAATTAGGATCTTGAGATGGAGAGATTATCCAGGATTCTGTGGGTGGGCCCGATGTAATCAAAAGAGTGAAAGATGAAGGCAGGAGCATCAGAATCATAGATAAATCTGAAGATACTGCATTACTAGCTCTGAGGATAGAGGGAGGGACCACAAACCAAGGAATGAAGCCTGCTTTTAGAAGCTGGAAACGGCAGGGGAATGGATTCTCCCTCTGTCTCCAGAAGGAATGCAGCCCTGCTGATACCTTGATTTTAGATCCGTGAGACCCCGTTCAGACTTCTGACCTCCAGAATTGTAAGACACTAACTTTGTGTTGTTTTAAGCCATTAAGTTTGCGGGTGTTTGTTACAGCAGCCATAGGAATCTAATACCGTCAAGTTCTGGGCCAAGTACTTTGCATGCGTTGTCTCAGTCCTCCCAAGAACTCGATGAGGAGATAGCATGATTAGTGCCACTCAGTAAGTGGGGAAACTGAGTCATGGATAGTTGGGTTAATTGCCCACAGTCTCACACCTACTGAGTAGCAGAACCAGGCTCCACGCCAAGGCCATCTTAATTCAGAGTCAGTGCACTTAACCAGTTTGCAGCATGGCCTCCTGGCCATGCATGGCTTTGTGCTCAGTGTTTTGCAGCATTTTCAGTGAATGGTAGTAGCTAGAGAATGACAGGGCCACACCTTTGCAGTCTCAAAGGATATGCCTTACCAAGACAGGGTAATAATCGGGGAATTCAGTCTTTCTCTGCTCCTCCTGGCCTGAGAATGTTCCGTTTCTAACCCTGTCCAGCCAGAACCCTCTAAAGAGAACTGGGCTGCCACTGCTATCCCTGGCCTTAGCCTCACCCGTCTGATCTTGACCAATCATGTGCAAGTATGTGGGATTCTTTACTAAGGAGTCTAATGGATCTCAGTGTAGGAAAACAAACACTGAAGATTTATTGAACTTGCCATTAGTTTGGATCCCTCAGGGGAAGGTCTGGTAGCCTGAGACCTTCTAAAGGAACATGCCCAATGCTGGCACCTTCTTTCCTGACTTGTGCTAACCCCACATTCTTCTGTGAAGTCCCCTTTTCCAAGTACCCCCAAGTCTGGGGTCCCACTTCCTTGGGATTCTCTGCCCCTCCTCATTTCTTCTTGCTATCCTCTTGCAAACTGTGTGTTGATGGGATCTTTCTCTGCTCTGTCACTCAATCTGGAGAGGACATCTGTGACCTCAGGCCATGGGGTGAGGACAAAAGTAGTGGATGCTGACTTTCAGTGCAGTCTCCCCACCAGTAAAGGCTGTATCTGATATCCTCACTCAGCTCAACAAAGGGAGCATAATTGTTCTCGGATTCAACACCATCGAGCCCAGTATGAGGAGAGCTCACTGTCCTAACAACAGGGCTGTGACTACTTGTGAATGAATGACCCTTTTCGCCTTGGCTGAGGATCATCTCGCTGTCTCAGGTCAGACTTAGAACCACCAGCGCAGCTGTCCTGGATCTCCCTGGCACAGCCTGCTGGAGCAACACTGGCTTTGATTCTACATGAAACGGGCAGGTGGGCTGCAGGAAGGAGGTTTTGCCATTCATCCTAACTCTTCCGTCCTCCAGCTTCCACTTCCAGGCTGGGCCAGGAGACAATTGGGCTGCAGATGCCATGCTGCTCTTAGGCCCGAAGTCCTGGGCCTAACTTGTCTGCCTGATTCTCCCTGACTTCAGGCTGCCTTCTCTCTAGGGACGCTCCTTATCTCCTCATGCAAAGAGATGACCAGTAGCCTTGAGCATATGAGTAAGTATCCAAAGTTTCTTGCAAAGGTCTTTGACACTTCTTGGAAGGTAGAAAAATGGACCTTTTGTTATGATTATTGCTGCTCTGGTGGCTGTTGTTTTTAACTGTGCTGATGGTTCTTTGGGGTTCTGTTCCTGGGGAGACTGAAGTTCATACACTAAGCAGCCCTGAGGGGTGTGAGTGTATGTATGGGTGTGACCTTCCTCCAAAGCCCCAGGAACTCTGTGAATCAGTCTTAACATTGACCATTTGTCTACACTGCCCAAATGGGGGTCTGAAGCCCCATCAGGCCTCTCACCTGCCAAGCTTGCTCCTGAAGACAGAGAAGCTGTTGTCCTAGCCAAGGCCCCCTCAAGTTCTGTGGAGACAACTTCAGAGCTCTTAGGGTGAGGAGGAGGAGGGCAGTAGATCTCTTTAGCTTACAGGCAATAGCCTGAGCTTGAGGCCACGTGGGTTGACTACATAGCCTTTTCCTCCACCATAGCTTCTTCCTCTCCCTGGGTCCTTAGGCTCTCCTAAAGGGCTTCCTCCATGAAAATTACCCAACCATCTCCCACTCACTCTGATCTGTACTCCCCAGCAGGGAAAGGGCAAACTGGGTGAAAGTCAGTTCCTGATCAGGGACATGGGATCCAGAAGGTGTGCCCCTCACCACCATCCCAGAACCTGAGTTCCAGTTGACATGAGTACCATGGCTGTGAATCAGGTGGGCAGGATGGAGACCAGGATGGTGGTAGAATAACAGGGGATGGTGGGCAGAAGCTATGCCAGACACTAAGTGCCAATACCAGGAGCAACTTCTTACACTCCAGCCTAAGCTTGGGAGAGTGAGTGGGTTTATTCTCACAGTTACTGGACTCAACCCCCAATGTCACCTCAGATACACCTAACTTACCTCAGATCCTACCCCTTAGCTTTGGACATGATTTTCTGGCTTTATTTGGCATCTGTCCTTGGCACGATTCTTATACACCACTGCCACAGTGGAAGACTGTATCGGTTTCCTGTGGCTGCTATAACAAATATCACGAACTTGGTGGCTTAAAACAGCACATGTTTATTCTCTTATAGCTCTGGAGGACAAAAGTCCAAAGCCAGTTTCACTGGGCGAGAGTCAAAGTGTCAGCAGGGTCATGCTTCCCCCAGAGGCTCTAGGGGAGAACCCGTTTTTCTGCCTTTTCTAACTTCTGGTGGTTGCCAGCAGTCCTCGCATTCCTTGGCTCGTGGTCCCTTCCTCCATCTTCAAAGCCAGTATGTAACATCCTCAAATCTTCCTCTGCTTCTGTCCTTATCACACTGCCCTCTTCCTCTTCTGTGTCAGATAGCCCTCTGCCTCCTTCTTATAAGAAGCCCACCCAGATAATCCAGGATAAGCTCCCCACCTCAGGATCCTTAACTTAATCATATCTGCACAGACCCTTTTTCCACATAAGGTAGCATTCCCAGGATTCCAAGGCTTAGGATCTGGATATCTTTGGGGGCTTTACTCAGCCTACCACAGGGACATCCCAACCTCCTCTTCAGGCCTGGAAAGAATCAGACTCATGAGAGGACTGGCTAGTAAAGAAAAGGATTTAAATCGGGATCTTTTAGCCTCTGAAGCCCAACTTTCCCCATGCCATCAGATTGCTCTCATGGAATACTTGTGAACTTCTGGATCTAGGAGTTTACAAATTTACCCTGGATCCCCCAGACAGAAATAGATCCCTGAGCTCCCGAGCCACTTAGAAGCAAGTGCCTGCGGCCTGAACTAAGGGTGACAGTGCCACTGCAATCCTTCCTGTGGCCGCAGCCCTCTGCCAGCTCCTGTGAAGCAAGCTAAGTCCTTCCAAACCTCAGACGGTCAGAGAAGGGAGTGAAGTAGGGCGGAAGGAGTGTTTGCGTGGTCAGCAGAGTTTTCTCATGATTTTAAAAAACACCACTGGTGTCAGCTATCCTACGAGGAGTGGGTCAAGAGTATAGTTTTTATGGAGGCAAGACAGCGTACTCATTATATTATAAAAATACCTGTGTTGGCTAAACGCTAAGTCAAATAATACCAAATAACACCGTAGCCATGGCTATGCCCCTTTTGTATATCATCACATGTAAATCCTAATTTCATTAATCTCACATGCATTCCGTTTACCCCTTTAAATTCTTCCCAGAGATGCAATCTCTCACCATCTGTGTGAACAAAGCAAATGCAAGTGACATCTCCCTCACAACCAGCTCTCAGCAAAGATAAATTTACGTGTATTTCAGCAGCTTCTTCCTGCTGTAGTGGTTGTGCACAAAAGCAACACAGCTTGACTCATAAATGCCATCACCTAAGATGACTCTCTCAGCCAAGCAGAGAAATGTTGGCAATAAGATTCCACTCTGAGGGTTTTTTTTTTCATCAGACAGGTGTACTTTAGCATTCCTAAAGAACTGGCTATACTGTAAATTTTGTAAAGCAAATCTCATTTTAGCATTGATTTCCATTATGTCAGAGACGTTCTCCCAAATCTTTTGCTCTTACCGCTCAGTTGTGATGACTGTGCAGACAAGGAGAGAGGGGAGGAGTGAGCTTCTTAAGGGCCAGCTGTCTACCTGGAAAAGACGGTCTAACAAACAGGGAGCCTCAAGCTGCAGAATATTCCTGAATCTCTCCGGTGAAATGACCCAAGGCCCGTTCCAACTCACGCAACCTCCAGTGACTCAGCTACCATGAATTTGATGGAGAGGCAAAAGGGGGCAGAGACATATCACAGAGAGATGCCAAATCAAGTCACATTTTTGCTTCAGCAGAGGTGCAGGAGCTGCGGGTGGCTCGGTGGGGCAGGAAGGGTACCCGTGGAGGTGACCTGGTTAGGTTGGGAAGGCAGAGGGGGTACAATGAAAGCTCTTAGACTCTGGCAACAGACTGGATAGAGGTCAAATGTAGGTTTCATTCAGGCCTGGCGTGCTCATCCTCAGGCAAGTCAGGTACAATTTCTGAGCCTGTTTCCCCATTTGTAAAAGAAGGATAGTAATACTTACTGGCAGTCGGTTGTGAAAGTTAGACATAATCTGAAAAGGCCACATAATGAATGTTTTAAGCTTTGCAGGCCATATGGTCTCTGTCCCAGCAAATCAACTGTGCCCACATAGCGTGAAAACAGGCATCGACAATACATAATGTAGGTTGTGACTGTGTTCCAGTAAAACTTTATTTATAAAAATGGGACGTGGGCTGGATTTGACCTGTGGACCATAGTGTGCCAGCCTCTCATCTAGAATGTGCCTGGTACACAGCCTGGTTGGGGTGCCGCTCCTGGGCCTGTTTGCTCTCAAATCCACTCGCCATCCTTGTGTGCACCTCTTTGGACCACTCTGTGGAGTGACCTCTGCAAACTATAATTCTTATCCTCCTTTGCAAGCTAGCTCCTGGATGGATTTGGCCAATGGGAGGAGTAGGTGGGAGTTTGGAGACGGGTTACTCTCTGTTTGGCCTGTGAGTCCGGCAGCATCTGTCCCACTAGACAGCTCGTCCCTCCACAGCCCTGGCTTCCAGCTCCTCAGCATCTGGGCAGCAGTGCCATGTCCTTGATTTTTCTTCCACCCACCTTGGCGTGGTCATGGCTAATCTCTGGGCTGCCTCACCATCCCCTGCTGGCTTTCTAGCTCTCCTGATCTTCTTGTAATTAGTTCAGTGACCTCTCCTGAACTATCTGGCTTGAACTCATTTGTTTTCCTGACCGGACTCTGACTAAAAGAGTTAGTTCTCCATAAATAGTTGATGTTCTTAATTTATTCATCTTAATACTTGGATATTTTTAATTTCACGAGGCAACATTTCTGCAGAATAAATTTCTGTAAATAGATTCTTACATAGTTCCTATAAGGAGAGATACAGAATTTTTGTCATTCAATCAACAAGCAACTGTGTGGCAGGCATGGTTCCAGGCCCTGGAAATATAACAGTGAACCCAAGGGTGTACAGTCTAATAAACTTGTTGATGACTTTATCTGTCACTCAATCCAACTACTTCGTATTGCACACAAGGAAAAAAAGACCCCCAAAATAATCACAGCTAATGTGTATTGGGAATGTAATTTGTGGAAGGCTTTCATCTAAGCACTTTGCCTGAATTAACTTATTTAACACTCATGACAGCCCAGTGACATAGGCAGTATTGTTATTCCCATTTTAGCGATGCACAGAGAGGTAAAATAATTTATCCAAAAGCATTTAGCTAACAAGTGATGGAGCTGGGATTTGAACCCAGGCAGTCTGGCTGCACATCTCAAGCTCCTAATCCTATAGTAGACTGCCTCCCTCCCAAGAGAGTGAAGGATGTGTTCAAGGCCATGGTTAGTGGCATAGTCAAGACTAGAACCAGGTACTTAATTTCTAAGTACATGTTCCAACCATTAATGAATTGGCAGCCACTGCTGTAATCATTAAGGCAACAGCCACCCCTCTAGAAGAAATAACAAAAAATCACTGTATGTCTCTTTATAGTCTTTAATATACTCTGTAAAAGAATACAGAAGTCCATAAGGAATCTGCTGCACCAGCCAACAATAAGCACTTCACAAAACGTCCAAAATTTAACAAACATTGGAAAACTCATAAAAATCAGAATTTTGTATGTAAGAGATCATCTAGTTAAGTGGTTTTGAAATTGTTTAAACCTTGTAAGCCTTTCTTTAAATCAAAGCTTCTAGGGGATTCTAGTATGTAAAACAATTAACCCGCAAAAGTGGACCTGCCCCAGTTGGGATGGGTGGAAGATGCTAGAAGTTTCCTCTCCTTGCCTCTATCTCCATTTTCCACAGCCCCTGAGCAGACTCCTAGGAGCCCAGTTCTAAACCAGTCAGTGCCAGTTCACCCCAGTCTCTCTAAACCCCTGAGTAGTGAGGGGACGTCCCCAAAATTATTTGGGGCAGTCAAGACATAGTCAAGATCAGAGCCCAGGCTCTGAGTCCCTCACCAATGCTCTTTTCAACTTCACCACTCTATGCTCTTTTGTCTTGGTTTCTGGGAACCGTGAGTATCTTTGCAGCAGGCAAATGTGTCTGTGTCTTTTGAGCTCATCCACGTGGGCAGCAATAAAAGAAGCCGGAATGGCCAGCAGGGGGAGGATAAACGAGCAAAGCCTCAGAGCAAGCCTAATTTCTGAGGCTCTAACCATCCCCAGCTACACGGTCAAGGCTGTACTGAGCCAAATGGAGAAGAAAACGGCTCTTTGATCTACTTGGGGGGAGCACTCGAAACCGCTCAGGAAGAAGCGTTTCCCAAGATATCAAAAGCCCGAATTTTGTCGAAAGCTTTCTCTGCATCTATTGAGATGATCATATGGTTTTTCTCCTTCAATTTGTTAATATGGTGTATCACATTGATTGATTTGCGTATATTGAAGAATCCTTGCATTCCTGGGATAAACCCCACTTGATCATGGTGTATGATCCTTTTAATGTGCTGTTGGATTCTGTTTGCGAGTATTTTGTTGAGGATTTTTGCATCTATGTTCATCAGTGATATTGGCCTGTAGTTTTCTTTCTTTGTGACATCTTTGTCTGGTTTTGGTATCAGGGTGATGGTGGCCTCGTAGAATGAGTTTGGGAGTGTTCCTCCCTCTGCAATATTTTGGAAGAGTTTGAGAAGGATAGGTGTTAGCTCTTCTCTAAATGTTTGATAGAATTCACCTGTGAAGCCATCTGGTCCTGGGCTTTTCTTTGTTGGAAGGTTTTTAATCACAGTTTCAATTTCAGTGCTTGTGATTGGTCTGTTCATATTTTCTATTTCTTCCTGGTTCAGTCTCGGCAGTTTGTGCATTTCTAAGAATCTGTCCATTTCTTCCAGGTTGCAAATAGAACTACCATACGACCCAGCAATCCCACTACTGGGCATATACCCTGAGAAAACCATAGGTCAAAAAGTGTCATGTACCACAATGTTCATTGCAGCTCTATTTACAATAGCCAGGACCTGGAAGCAACCTAAATGTCCATCGACAGATGAATGGATAAAGAAGATGTGGCACATATATACAATGGAATATTACTCAGCCATAAAAAGAAATGAAATGGAGGTATTTGTAATGAGGTGGATGGAGTTAGAGTCTGTCATACAGAGTGAAGTAAGTCAGAAAGAGAAAAACAAATACAGTATGCTAACACATATATACGGAATCTAAGGAAACAAAAAACAAAACAAAAAAAAAAGGCCATGAAGAACCTAGTGGCAAGACGGGAATAAAGACACAGACCTACTAGAGAATGGACTTGAGGATATGGGGAGGGGGTGGGGTGAGATGTGACAGGGTAAGAGAGTGTCATGAACATATATACACTACCAAATGTAAAATAGATAGCTAGTGGGAAGCAGCCGCATAGCACAGGGAGATCAGCTCGGTGCTTTGTGACCACCTAGAGGGGTGGGAGGGGGAGGGTGGGAGGGAGGGAGATGCAAGAGGGAAGAGAAATGGGAACATATTGTATATGTATAACTGATTCACTTTGTTATAAAGCAGAAGCTAACACACTATTGTAAGGCAATTATACTTCAATAAAGATGTTAAAAAAAAAAAAAAAAAAAAGCCCGAGCTGCTGGGACTGCTGTGAGTTGGAGATGCGCATCTGCAGCCCCAGGCTTGCTGTTCCGCAGTTGTTTTTATGGCATAACAGCGGGTCTGCTGCAGCGCTGGAGCCCGGAATCAGAGAGGACCCTCGGGTTTCCATGCTGCAGTGGCTTTTACACATGATGTGTTTCTCTGAGTCTTTCCCTGACATAGCCAACAACCTCCAGCTGCCATTTAGACTTCATGGGGGTTCCCAGTTCTCAGCAGGGAGAAAGGAAAGCCCTGGAAACCCCCAGCTTTGAGGCAGCTCTCTTAGCTTTGGAGACCAATGACCCAGAGACAAATCCTTGATGACTGAGCAGGGCGGGCTGGATAGAGGAATCAGGGTGGCAGACCGGGTCCCTACTGCCCCAGAGTTTTTGTTATCTGCCATACACGTTCCAGCCCAATGGCCAGAGCAAGGTCACTGAAGATCATTGTCATTGACCAAGGTGGTTTCACCTCCAAAATCACTGGCCAGGTTTCACATCTGCAGCTACATATCAACTCTTTGTTCAGCTTTCCCCTCCTTCTAAATAGACTATATTATCCAAATGTACTCTCTGCAGAACCAAACCTTTTCTCTGAATGGTTTATGTTCTTTACCATTAAGGTCTGGTTGAAAACTCAGAAGTTTTGCTTGATTTACCATCAAACCAAGTCTTATAAAGACGTAAGGGACTGACAGTTTTCCATTTATGGATTAGATACTCATTCTCTCTGCCTTTTAACAGCTTTTCAATCTAACTTGTCATTCCAATGTTCTTCCCATTCCAAGATGACAACGCAAATTGGACACAGAGTGTGCACTTAGAGTTGCCCTTCCAGAAAGCCTGAGTACCTAATGGTTTGTGAGGTTATTGGTTTTTTTTTTTTTTCCAAGTAAATTCTTTAAAAAATTCCAGTAAATTGGTTAAGTTCATGTCTTAAAGAAGAAAAAAAGGTCAATGTCCTTAATTGCTCTCTCTTCTCTTAGGGTGTCTTCCCATGGGAATGGGCTTCTTCAGACTTGTCTGAGGGTCCAACATGGTCTGCCTTCCTCTAATGTTCCAAGCTTTCCCTCTTCCTTTCTGTAGTCTCCAGCCTGACCTTGAAAACTTCATTCAGGAGCAATGACCAAGGCCCACAGTGCAGCAGGCTCTACCCTGCTCTGCTCTGGATGCATCAAGGTCCATCATTCAATTCCAGAGTCTTCCCTTCTTAAAAAGGTGCAAAAATACTAGCAGTGGTCATCTCTAATTGGTAGGATTTGGGGAGATTTGAATTTTCTTCTCCTTTACCTATTTTTTCCTGTATCTCCCATGGAATAAAGGAATATCATCTTTACTTGCGTGATAATCCTCCCCCTGCATACATCTCTAAGTAATAAATTTTTTAGTTTCAATTGCTTTGAAATTTCATATAAAAAGAATCATACATTTTTTACATTTGTAAGAGTTTATCAAATAAAGGACAAAAATGTGACGATGCAGAAGGAAGCTGTCTAGAACTATACTATCCAATATAATAGCTGCCAACCACATGGGACTGTTGAGTACTTGAAATGTGACCAGTCCAAATTGCACACCAGATTTTTTTTTTTTTTTTTTTTTGGGTGTGTTGGGTCTTCGTTTCTGTGCAAGGGCTTTCTCTAGTTGCAGCAAGTGGGGGCCACTCTTCATCGCGGTGCGCGGGCCTCTCACTATCGCGGCCTCTCTTGTTGCGGAGCACAGGCTCCAGACGCGCAGACTCAGTAATTGTGACTCACGGGCCTAGGTGCTCTGCGGCATGTGGGATCTTCCCAAACCAGGGCTCGAACCCGTGTCCCCTGCATTGGCAAGCAGATTCTCAACCACTGCGCCACCAGGGAAGCCCTGCACACCAGATTTTGAAGACATACTTTAGTATGAGAAAAGGAATGTGAAACATCTCATTAATACTTTTATATTGATTACTTATTGAAATGTTAGTATTTTAAACATCTTGTTTTAAATAAAATATATTACAAGATTAAGTTTACTTGTTTCTTTTTATTTTTTAAATGTAGCTACCAGAAGACTTGAAATTACACATGTGGCTTGCATTATATTTCTCTTGGATGGCACTGGTCTACAAGCTCTCTGAATTCCTGACATTCAAAATTCTCACAAAACAACAGTTCTAAACAGTTTTTGGTGCCTATTGGACTTCTATCCCAAGCCACTCATTTTGTTGTTGTTGTTTTCTTTTTGACTTCTTCTTAGTCTAACTCCTTACAGTATAAAGCTCTTCCTGCACCCCCTGCCTTTCTCTCCTGCAGCTCCTCCACCCACCAACCAAAATGAACATTGTGCCAATTTCTCCATGCCCCAACAAGTCGTCAGTCAGTGCTGTCATCCTCCAATTCCTTTGACCTCCCACCCACACCGGCCCTTCATTCCTACACTTGGGTCCTGCTCCCCACCCTCACCCCATCCTCTCATCCAAGACATCCCTTCGCTTTGGCTGACATGTGACTGATCATCATGGCCTAATTCCCAGCCACATCACCATTGCAAGAAGGCCTTCCTAGCTCCTAAAACTAAAAGGCTTTACATCTCTTCTTATATATATAATTGACATAAAACATTATATTCGTTTCAGGTGTGTGATGCAACAATTCGATATTTATATATGTTGTGAAATGATCACTACTATAAGTCGAGTTAACATCCATCACTGCATTTTTTTCTTGTGATGAAAGCTTTGAAGATATACTCTCTTAGCAACCTGCAGATGTACAATACACTATTATTAACGGTAGATACATCCCCAGGGCTCTTACAGCTGAAGTTTGTACTTTTAACCCACTTCACCCGTTTTACCCACCCCCACCTTTTTTAAACCTTTTTTTAAGGCTTTACATTTTAAAACAAAACACCTCCTCATTATTTCTGCTCTACAGCAAGCTCTTTGAAGAGACAGGGCATCCATCGTGGTGATCCTGATGCCGTGAGGTCATGATGTGATATACTGGAGAAGCACTGGATTTAGAACCCACAGACCTCTCTCTGGTTATGCTTGTGCCTCTTAGCAACCTGCTTCTCCTCCTGGCAGCACAGATTCCTACTCTGTGAAGGGAGACTTGTACGCAGTGGCTTCCAGGGTCCCCTCGGTGATAACATTCTACAGCAGGAAGTTCATCTTGGGGTTCCTCTTATCTAAGTCTCACTTTCCTTCTCTGCAAAAGCAGAACAATAGTGGTACTTACCTTGTCAATAATGCTAAGCACAGTGCTGGATACTTATTATTTCAGACAAGCATGCTGGTTTGTGCAAAGACCAGCAACAGCCCGTTGGGGAGCGTATTATGCTCATTTTAGTGTATACTTACACTCGGTAGTTATTACTTCAGAAAAGTGTGCTGAATTTATTTTTACTTCCTTGGATCGGGCCTCCTCTCAATTTCCTCTCTTCCTGGCTGGTTCAGATCAGTTTCCAACAGCAACGTGGATAGTGGAATCATCGCCCATGCACGACTCTTTTCAGCTCTCCTCCATCTCCCATTACTTCTCTGTCCAATATCCGTCCAGATGTTTTCTCATCAGACCGGACTTAAGTGAAAACAGAATCTTAAATCATCCTCTTGCTCACTTTGGAGACACTATCTCAACTTCTTCCTCCATCAAGCTTGGAGTCCTATCATCGTTTGAGATCATTTTTCACCTCATCAGAGACCCTATAACTGCACACGTGACTATTGAGCATTTTAAGTGTGGCTACTCCAAATTAAGAGGTGCTGAAAGTTTAAAATATCCCCAGATCTTGAAGAGTGAGTGAAAAAATAAAAAAGGAATTAAAAAAATTTTTAAATTGATTACACATTGAACTGATAACATTTTAGATATGTTAAGTTAGGTAAAAATATATTATGAAAATTAATTTCACCTGTTTATTTGACTTCTTTAATATGGCTACCAGAAAATTTTAAGTCACATGTACGATTTGCATTATATTTCTACTGGCTAGTTAGTGCTGCGTTTACAATGATCAGCTTCTACTGCTTACTACTCTGGAGTAATAGCACAGAGCCGTCCTTGTAAACTACTGGACTGCAGTCAGTAAATGGAACAAATGGACATTTTGGGTGTAAGAATAAAGTGGCTTATTTTCTTCTTCCATTGTCTTTTTTTTTTTTTTAATTTGTTTGTTTGTTTGTTTGGCTGTGTTGGGTCTTCGTTTCTGTGCGAGGGCTTTCTCTAGTTGCGGCAAGCGGGGGCCACTCTTCATTGCGGTGCGCGGGCCTCTCACTATCGCGGCCTCTCTTGTTGCGGAGCACAGGCTCCAGACGCGCAGGCTCAGTAGTTGTGGCTCACGGGCCCAGTTGCTCCGCGGCATGTGGGATCTTCCCAAACCAGGGCTCGACCCCATGTCCCCTGCATTGGCAGGCAGATTCTCAACCACTGAGCCACCAGGGAAGCCCCTTCCATTGTCTTTTAACTCTCTCAGCAGGGTTAGGCTGGTTTTCCCCTGCCCCTCCATGAAAATCTGACTTCTGGTCACTCTTAAGTATTAGAAAATCTCAGAGTCATTTGAGTCATGAAACACATTCAATTCGTATTTAGAATTCCAAACTCACATAAAAGCTGCAGTCAGTGAAAGAGGCAGGGCTGTCACATTCCTCTTTCTCTCCCAGTCACTCTTCCCCAGCTTGCTAACCCAGGCTTCCGATTCCTCCAGCGGTGGAGAGCAGGCAGGCAGGGAGGTGTGGTCCTGCTGAGAGCAGGCTGTGGGCTTTCCAGGCCCTGCTGGTGATCCAAACTGGCTCTTCCTCTCGCAGAGATTCCATGAGGTCTTTTGAAACCTCCCTTGTTGCTGAGGACCACTCACTCGAAATTCCCTTGGTGTGGTGGATGTGTTCTTCAACATTTTGCTTACTGTTTTCACAGCCTGGAGGACTCCAGCAATGCTTTGAAACTCTCTCTGATGAGGCTTCTTTACTCTTTTCTTTTAGTTTTTATCGAGTACAATGTATGTACAAGTGGACCATGTGAAATGTCTCTTGGTGAGCAAATGTGTGTGACCATCACCTGAATCAACAGTCTTCACTTTTCTAATGGCTCCTCTAGATGAGGTCAACCCTTTCTGTGGTGTGGCCGCATCAGGCCCTGGGGACACTCATGTACCCTTTGCCTCCACAAATTCCGGGAGGACGTGCCCATGGCCAGAGCAGCCCCTCCTTCACTCCCACCACCAGAGCAGAAAGCAAGCTTTATGTTTCTTCAGGTGTGAATCATCCCCTTGTCCACCCAGCTGCTGGGACTGACGTCAAGCTCACTGAGTGGACTCAAAGCCCCTCCACTTGCTTTAGGGTGAAGGAGAGCCATCTTTACCCCTTGTCTTGGGGGGTGGGACTGGGACTTGTAGCACTCCCAAAAAATTTTCCTCCTTCATCATCACTCCAGGTGGGGGAGGGGGCGTTTGAACCGGTTCTCAGCTCCCTGCTTTGAATGTGTTCATCTTGATCTGGTGCCTCACTTGGTCTAAAAATCATATTCATTTTTGCATAGATCAGAGAGCTGTGAAGACCTTGAGATAACATGTCTCTGGTCTTGACCCAGAGCGTGATACATGTCAAGATCAATCTTCTTGACTTTCCATGTCTTATGTGAATGAATATCACTGCTCCTAAAACTCAGATTATCTTTTACTTCACCAAATATGCGTTTTTCCAAGCAGATTCAGTTAAAACTCTATTGCCCCTAAAAGAACAGATACATGGATATAGTTCATACAGTACTTTGAACTTTCAAGAAGTTTGGGTTTCTTTTTTACTTCTGAATCCCACTCATTGTAGTTTGATGTTTCTTTGTTTTTTACGCAAAATAAAAGGTCTCACAGTCATCTGCCTCTACCACTGACTTACATGTTTCTCTGAGGATGCCACCATCCTCAGCTTCTCAGGGCTGCTTCTCAGACAAGGCAATCCACAGATACAGCAGGTTAGCTGAGAAAACAATGAAAAGGCTGTTATGGGAACAGACAGGATGTAGTGTTTGGCATCTGGTACAGGACAGAGAATGTGTTATGAGGCTGCTCAGCCGACTCAAGAATCCCACACATGTTTTCTGAAGTTCATCCCTGGATAATCCTACTGTAATAGGAAAAATGGTGGCCATCCTTGGTCTATTTCTACAGCTCAGTGCAAATGTCGACTGTGGAAAAGTCTACACAGGAGACTCTGTCCTCAGTCATGGACCCTGGCCAGAGAGCATGAAATGTATGTGGTTAGTTCAAAAGGGACCAGAACAAAAAGTACTAAAGGGTCATATGATCCATTCTCTTGGTTGGGAAAACAATTCAGTAACAGTCCCACTGACAGCGGGGCATCTCAGGAGGGAACCATCCCATGCTGTGGGGAGGTGTCGCTGGTCCTACGTGGAACTTTTCAACCACGTTCACACACCTGGCTACTGGGTTTCATCAGATGCACCATCAGGAATATGAAAGGCCAGAAATATAATAGAAACCAAAGAGTTCCTATAGTTGAGAGATAGATGATGTCTGAAAAGCAGGGCAGAGTTGCTTCTTGTCTGGGTCAGTGGCTTACTATGTCGGACAGAAAAGGAAAATGTCTGTTACTATTTGTAGGACATAAAACAGGAGTAATAAAAGCTGTGTTCAGCACCAAAGGACCCATTGTTATAAAACACTACAGAATACCCCTGTTGGTTCTTAGAGTTTATAGAAGCTCCCCAGTGGAAGCTGTAGTTTTGCCCTTTATGTTTTTTTGACTCCAGATGCAGCTCCTAAACTCCTACATGTTCGTCAGAGGAACAAGGAGAGGTCATTTTGCAGCATCTTGCCCTTTGAACCCAGATGGATAGCCTGTGTTTACCTTTGCACGCAGAAAACATCTTTGGAAATTTCTTCTTCCCACTCTGACTCTACTTGCCTAATCCAGTTTGTGTTCCATGAAGAGAAACTGGCAATGAATTCTTTAACAACATAGGAGACCCTTCCAAAACACGCACACACACACACTAGCCTTGCCCTAAAGCCCCCAGGGCAATATAGAACGTTTCCAAGCCCAACCAACATCTGAGTAAGAGTCATTTTTTAATTAAAGAAACCGAATTTCATATTTCACACAATGATGTAATGGCAGATCCTTGTGGAAACTGTGTGACACACAGCAACACATGTGAAATGGAGGTAAAAGGAAAGATTAAATGAAAATACATATTTGAGCTGGTTATTAGGAACAGTAACATTTCCAGGAATGGGTCACTCGGGGAAGCAGTTGATTTGGCTGGGGATAAACAGTGCCTCCTAGGTGTGCCCTGAGAAGAAACGATCAGAGCTTAATTTTAAATCTGAAGATTGTAATAAGAACTTGGTTATTTAAAGTCACTGCCAAAGAGAAGGGAGCAAGCATAAGCCAACCCCCAGAGGATGAATCGTGGAATGCTCATGCTGCCCTTGAGGTCAGAAGGAGGGGCAGAGATTAGTTCAATATGCTAAAGCTAATTTCTTCTGGTCTTTTCCAGTGCTGTAGCAATAGGAACCCTCTGGTTACACAGTCCTCTGTCGCAACAATGAGTTTCTGAGATCGGCATTAATGTATGGGGCAGAAAGGAGAGAAAAGATTCATTCCATAGAGAGCTCTCTGCCAGCTAAGGGTTTTGGTGAAATGTTTGTAATCCGATGCTTTTGGTCTTAATCTTCTCATTTATAGACTGATTTTACATTGCTGGACACTCACTATGTTCCTCCCAGACCAATGTTATTTTTGCAGAAGGATAAATACATGGTAGACATGACATGACAATTCTTTTTTTGCCCGGGCTGGAATCTAAAATTTGAAACAGCTGATATTCTCTTCCTTAAATAACTAAAACACAGATTTGGTAGTTTACCTTGGTGTTCTACCAAGAGTGTGCTCAAATGGGCATACTTGAACTGTGCAAAGGGGTAGGAATTGAATGGTTGGGTGGGCGGTGGGGAACAGCAGGATTGGGTGCAAGATGAGCCATTTCCTGAGGCTGTGCAGGGGAGGACAACTCAGGCCAGTGCTTGGAAATGAAGAATTTGCAGTTAACAGTCCCTCAGGTATAACCCTGAGATCAAGAGAAAGCTAATGAAAGAATGATTTTACTCTCTATGTCAGAATCAACCAAAATTAACTAGGCTCTTAATTTTACATATTAGCATAAAGTCTATAAATAGATTATGTCAGGTTTAAGCTTCCCAGAGATTAAAATTGACTGTATTAATCTTTCTTTAAGGCATCATTATATTTCTCTGGAACACAAAAGCAAATGCTATGAGTCACAGAAGTATGCAATTTCAAGGTCAGTTGATAGTGTGTCACTCAAGGCTTCCCAGATACCAAATAAAAATTCCATTGCTTTGCGTGTGTGTCTTACTGTCTTGCTCCCCTTGCCTGACTACAACTCAATGACCTTCAAATGCAATATCTATTGTTGCAGTAACTTTCATCTTTACCTGAGTGAAGCAGAATCAATGCACTTGACCAGCAATTCCAATTAAGCCACTATAGACAATCCTGCTGAATCTGCAAGCTTTGGATTTATATTGAATTAATGAAAGCTGAAAGGGGTTCCCATATTACAGCCACACTTAATGCATCCTTGTCAAAAAGAAATGTAATTACAATATTACACATACATAGTAGGTTGATCAACTTATGCAAGGTGACAACTATGAATTGATCATGTTAGAGTGTCAATAAAAATCCCTGTAGCTATTACATAATGTGCCGCTTTTAGATTATTCAATTCCCTAGAGCCTGGATGGTTCAGATGATTAGTAAAGAGATACACATTTAGAGTCACTTATTTTCATGTCAATGGTTTAAATAGACTGGTAGGTAGTATCAAAGGCAACTGCTCCATATCAATTAGCTTTTATTGTTTAAACAAAACTCAGGTCTTAGTCTAACAATTTATTTCTATATGGGTAAATACAAGAAAAAATATTTTTAAATATTTACAGTTAATCTTTGGAGTAAAAAAAAAAAACCCTGGGGGGGGGGGGGAAGCAAGGGAATGGATAAGATGGCAAAGAAACATTTACATCTACTGTCTGGGGGCTCTGATTTAGGCATTAGACATGCCTTAAAGCATTAGCTTTGCCAATCACCTTTAATATTAGTTTTTGGCTTGCTAGATTAATTAGAAGAGAAAAAGAATCTAAGCTCTAAAATGTTTAAAAAAGAGAGAGAGAAAGGTGCATCTAGTTACCTAAGTACTATGATCAGTTAACCTCTGTAGTAATGTTGACATGATGGTTGGCAAACTTGACTATCTTTTTTCATCAACAATAGTATCAATAGTATTATGTTAATTTCTTATTTGAGATATTACAGAAAAGAAGTCCCTATTCCCCTTTGACCCCTACTAACAAAAAAAACCAAAAAACAAAAAACAAGGAAAAATAAGAAACACCACCACCCTGAACCAAAATTTATGACAAAGGGCTACTGAATGTACTGGAACCTGTGCCCAAGGAAAGGAAAACTCTAAAAGAAAAAGTCTGAGCTCTGCAGACCTTGAGATAACATGTTCTCCAGACCAGATGGCCCACCAGAGGGGTCAACCCAGCTGCTTTGACTGGAGCAGCAAGGTCAGGGTGTGTGGGCTAGCCAGGTGAGCTTCCCACAGAGAGGCAGAGGACTTACTTTTGCAAGAAATAGTCTGTCAGTGAGACTGGAGCTCGAATAAACCTGGACAAAGCTTTGGTTACATGAAGATAAGTAAAATTTAAATTGCCAGAAAAGAACCTGTGTCCAAGGAGCCAGAGTGATTTCCCCCATCTGAAGGCAGAATCATACCAACCAGGCAGAGTGCTGTGACAAAGTAGTCAGAGGCAACGTAGTAATTGTTTCTGTTATCCCAGTTTATCTCTGCTTATCCCTACACTTTTGTTCTCCAAACAGCTAGTGCAGGTAAACTTCCACCATTCAATGATGGACACCAACATGGAATTTATACACATACTGCAAGAAACAAGGAAGAAAGAAAAACAAGTGAAGAATACACATCAGAAAATTATACACAAATCAGTTTGAGATTATGATCAAACATCTTCATGAAAATTAAAGAAAGCAAATGTGATATGACTTCAGAGGGAGAAAAAAAACAGAAAGAAAAAAAATCAGGGCTCATAAGAGAAAAACATAAGAGAAAATGATTTGCTTTTTAAAGGAGATGAAATGATAGAAAATATAAACATAGCAAAAGTGAAAGTCCTATTAGAAATAGAAATTACTGGAAAAAAGTTAGAAACATATAGTAAATGCTTTAGAAAATTTGAGCATATTGAAAAGGAAAATAAATCGTTTTTTTAAAAAAATGACTTAAGGGTAAATGTTAATTATGTAAGACAGTTAAAGGAGAGCAGCCACTGTATCTTGAAGAAGATAACCAAAAAGTAGCAGAAAAAAATTCAAACATAAAATAGAAGACTCGTATAATTTAAATGAATTAATTAAACAGAATGAAGGATCATATTAAGTCCCAGAAAAATGATTTGATACAAATCAGTTCTGATAAACCTTTCTAGAAAAAAGTATATAACTTCAACCTTCTAAAAAAAGAACAAATAATATCATTAGGAATGGTGGGGACTACTCAATCAATTTAAATATAAAAGTAAGTCTAAATATACTTGAAAATTATTGTTACATTTCACAATATTTAACATAATAAATAAACAAGAATGACAATGTAGAAATAATAATCCAATTAACAAAACAGGGAGAAAAGTTAGAAAAATGGTAAAAGGAAATATTCAAAGAAATAATGGTAGAAAATTTTCCAGGATTCAAGAAAAACATTCTCCTAAAATTGAAAGACCCTCTGAACCTCAAAGAGGATAAATAAACATAAAGTAGTCCTTACAGCAAAAGGGCAAGAATAGCCAAGACACTATTAAAGAAAAATTAAGCTGGGGTGTTGGCCTTGCTAGATACAGTAATTTTTTAAAGTATGTTATTGACACTGAGATAGAAAAATAGCTAATGAAGCAGAAAAAAGAAACCATAAACAAATCAAGTATACAAACTCGATATATGACAAACTGGTAAGCCATATCAATGGGAAAGTAGAGACTATTCAATAAATGGTTTGGGGACAACTTTTTATTCATATGAAAAAAGTTTAAAATGGAGGCCTACCTCACATAATTTCCAACTATCAATCCCAGATGAGTAAATGTGAAAAGCAAAATTTTCAAACTTTCAAAAGTTGGTAAAGGACTTTGGCTTCAGCTCTGATGTGTCAAGACCTTAAAAGCCATCACTCCTATCCTTACAACAAGAAAAAAGCTGAACAAAGTGAAAATCAACAACTTTTCTTGAAGCCATTAAGAGAATTGAGATCACAGGTAAAACCACCACCTGAAATCAGGAGTGGCTGATGAACATAGAAAATCACAACTGAGATTAGTTTACCTGAAGCAGAAGCAGCTAGAGCCCTAAATTAATAGGAACACTGAAACAGTAACTTCAACAAATTGCTGGAGGCACAGTATAGAATAGCATGAGAATGAGAAACTCCCAGGGGCTGCAGCCAGAGAGGGCACCACACTTGCATGGGTTTTACCTCCAGAAACCCTACCAGGGTTTCACAGTGAACAGCCAAGAAAAACCCTCCTTTCTGGCAGGGGGAGAGGACAGTAAACATTTTGAAATATGCTCAAAGCATTCTCCATTACAAAGGCTTATTCAAGAAATAAAAAGAGCCTAATCAGATGTGATAGAAGGGAAATTATTCAACTCTACCTCTTCTAGTCTTCCTGTCTCTCTTAAAAAGGAAAAAAAAAACAATGTTTAGAAACACTTGTGAAGGTCCTAACACAGGGACACAGGTCCACTAAAACACTGAGATATAGTCATAAGACTGTAGAACACTGCCCTTCATCCCACACCTGACCACCACATCAACAGGGCTCCAGTATAATAACAGTGGGTTACAGCTGAAAGAGCAGCAAGACACAAGCTCTATTTAAGAAGGAACTTTTAGGGAAACCCAAAGCCAACAGAGGAGATAAAAACAAAGACACCAAGGGCAATTGAAGCCTCCTAAAACCTACAGCTACAGCAAACATTAAATCCAGGACAACTTCTAGCCAGATTTACATAAAACCTCACACTAAAGGCCTATTTACCTCTGTTTCTATTACTCAGTTCATGATATCCAGCTTTCAACCAAAATTTACAAGGCACGCTAAAAGGCAAAAAAAACACAGACTAAAGAAGCAAATCAAACATCAGAATGAGATTTAGATATGGCAGAGATTTTGGAATTATCAAACTAGGAATTTTTTAAAACTATGTTTAATATGTTAAGGGCTCTAATGGAAAAAGTTGACAATATGCAAAAACAGGTAATGTGAGCAGAGAGATGAAAACTCTAAGAAATAATTTTAAAGAAATGTTACAAATCAAAGCACTGAAACAGAAATGAAGGAAGTCTTTGATGGGCTCATTTGTAGACAGGACACAGCCCAAAGACAGAATCAGTGAGTCTGAAGATATGTCAATAGAAAATTCCCGAACTGAAACGCAAAGAAAAAGGAGAGCAAAAAAATAGAACAGACTATCCAAGAACTGTGGGACAATTTCAAAAGGAGAAACATATGTGATGGTGAACTACTAGAAGGAGAAAAAAGAGGTGACAGAACAGAAAAAAATATTTGAAATAACAATGGCTGAAAATTTTCCAAAATTAGTGAGACACAAAACCATAGATAAGAGAAACTCAAAAAACACCAAACAGGATAAATACCAAAAAAAAAAAAAAAACGACTACTGGGTATATTATATTTGAACTTCAGAAAATCAAAGACAAAGAGAAAATCTTGAAAGCAAACCAGAGAAAACACACACTGTACCTATAGAGGAACAAGAATAAAAATTATATCAGACTTCTCTTCAAAAACCATGCAAGCAAGAAAATAATGGAATAAAATATTTAGTGTTGAAATAAACCCCACCAACATGAATTCTATATACAGTGAAAGTATCCTTCAAAAGTTAAGGAAAATGAAGAGTTTTTCAGTCAAATAAAAACAGGGACTCCATCACCAGTAAACCTGGTCTACAAGAAATGTTCCAAGTTCTTAAGGGAAAAGGAAAATTATATAGGTCAGAAACTCAGTTCTACATAAAGAAAGGAGAAGTGTCAAAAAAGAAATAAATGAAAGTAATAAAACGTTATATTTTTCGTACTCTTAATTGATCTAATAGATGACAATTTGTTCAAAATAATAATAGCAATAGTATATTGGTTGATTATAGCTTATGGGTAAGTGAAATGAATGACAGAAATGTTATAAGGGATGAAAGAGGATAATTGGAAATACTCTGTTGTAAGATATCTGTACCACCCATAAAGTGATATAGTGCTCTTTGAAAGTAGACTAAGATTAGTTGAAAATGTATATTAAAATTCTTGAAAAACTAATTAAAAAAATTTTAAGTATAATTCATATGCTAGAGAGGAGAGAAACTGGAATCATATAAAATGTTCAATTAAAATCAGAGAAGGCAGAAAAAGAGTAAAATATTTAGAAAGAAAGAACATATACAATAAATAAAAAGTTATAAAACTTGAAGATATCAATAATCACTTTAATAATATCAATGGTCTAGTGCCCTTCAGGTCTTGGAAGGTTTTTTTTTCGTTTTTTTTTTCAAATGAGGGACTCTGAACTTAAAGCTTTATTACCTTCATGGTAAATATACCTCTGTATTCTGTTTAACAGCAAAACAAAAAGAAACTAATGCATAGAAAAAGACTGAAAGGAAATACCCTGAAAATATTGACAATGTGTTTAGGTGTCGTAACTACGTGTAGATTTTATTTTTTTCTGTCTACTTTTCTGTACTATCAAAATTTTCTTTAAATAACCATCTTTTGCTTTAGCATTATATTAGTTTAAGTGATATTTCTTCTGGCTTTAACTGTTCTACAGGCTGTAATCTTTTGATTTACTTTCTATCCAGCCCTTTGATAAGATGTTTCTAGGCTTGTGAATTGTTTATTCACAAGTTATAACTGCTCAACCAAATCTTCTTTAAAACACTATGTAGATGCATATGTAAGTTGCAATGCTAACAACTTCATTGATAACAAATAACAAAGGAAAGAGTTAGCTGGCAGATAGCCATAATTCTTACAGATTATGAAACAAACATGTAGGCAAAACTTTCTCCTCTGGCATATAAGCAAAACGTTTTATAAGAGGCAAAAGTGCTCTCAATTTTTATTTAGTGAAACATAGTCATATTCATGTTAAACTACATTTGCCAAAGTGTTCATGGATAAACCCCAAAATAATTTTATTCAGTCTTAGCATGAATTTCCTTGTGTGTTTTCCATTTAAGGAAGGCCTGTTGCTCAAACAGTGTAAAAATGCTGCACATTCCCATCATGAGTACAACAAAAAACCTAGAAGGGTCTGTATATGGTCACAATTTGTTGATGAATTTAGGGCAAATTTTCCAAACTGGAATTCCACAGAATATCCTTTCAAATGGTATTTAAATATATGGGATGAAAAATGACTCTTCTAAAAATATTTGGTAACATTGGGTTAAGCAAATGCTGTGTGTGTGTGTGTGTGTGTGTGTGTCACTTTGTTAGTTGTTGCTTTTAACTACCATCCTACTGACTTTAATGGGTAATAAGTATTATAAATCGTCAAGAGAAAATAGAGTATGCTGCATTTTCCAAAACTTTTTTGATCATGGAGCACATTTTTCTTTCTTGAGCTATTAAAGTCACTAGATGAACATTTTGAGACCCATCATTTGGGAAAATGTTGACTTGGGTTCTGATGTTTGTTCCAATATGTGTGTCCTATGAAGTGTGATATATGGAATCAATGAAAATGGGAGTCATCTGTCAACATTGAAAACTAAACAAAAACATTGCTACTGGGGAAGTGGTTTACCTTTGCTTGAAGGCAAATTCCATATTTATATTTTTAGCATAATTCTACCTGGAACATTGCAACATAGGGGAAAAAATCACCCAGCCCCAGTATAGTCACTATGGAAACCTGTTTTTTTAAAAAGTGGGAGGAGGGAGAAGGAGAGAGACTGTGCAGAAGATTTATTAAAATATTCAAGATAAAACTGTAAAACGTGAGTTCACAAATGTATTCAGTTAAATGCATGTCTACCAGTTACCCACCTCTTTCAAATAAAAGTGAAACATTCTAAAGGAAAGCAGGGGTGGGAAAAAGGATTTCACATTTACCTTTCTCCAAGTTTTTGCTAGAAATGTAAAATTCAATGAAGTAAATGATATATTCCAAGTCTGCCACTTTAAGTAACACAAAATACTGTTGACAACAAAGCATTACACCAAATTACAAGACTGACTGTGACACCAAATACATGAACCATAAGAATGGCACATACGTGGTTGACAGAGCAGTTCTGGAAAGGCAGATGAATACCAGGTGAAGGTAAGATAACCAAAATTCCCATGGAAAAAGGGTGCTGCACATAGGAAAGATGGAAAACACGCAAATACCCACAATAATATCTTTGAAAACCACTGACAACTTTCTAAATTCAAGTTAGATATCCTCTTCAAGATAATATCCCTAGAGTAGGAACCGCTCATGGTTTTAGGCTGCAGATAAAAGAAATTGCAGTCAGGCTTTGTCATCTGCCCCTCAGATCTGCCTTCTGCTGCAGCTGTTGGCTGTCTGGGACAAGGCAATGCTCAGCACAGGACTTCCAAGTTTGTGGCCGTTGCCTGCTGGAAACTTTTTTGGACTGATTATTCTTTGCACTTGGAAAATCCAGTTTCAAAATTGTCACTAATAATTGGAATACAAATATCAATGTCCTATTTTATGTGCTATGCATATGATGTGACCCAGTGGTGTGCTGGAGACAATTTTATATGTCTTTCTTCCCAACTTCATGTTCAGTGGTATCAATACAGTGATAGCTTGAAACCTGCTGTAGTGGAAGTATCGACACTATAGACATTCGCAAATACTACATATCACGGCTTTTTCTTTTCAGAAAGTCAGTTGTTTGACACTTGCCAGTACACCTCTGTTAATGCCTTTTAGTGTTCTGCAATTCTCTTGATTATTGATTGTTACTATTAACCTTCATTAAAAGATGAGGCTTTTCTGATGCTTTTACCTAGATTCACATTTAGGGTATAAAAAGAGGGGGAAAAGTTATGATAAAAGATCTGGGCTCCCCCCAACCAGTTTGCAAGGCAGAAATAGAGACACTGATGTAGAGAATAAACATATGGACACCAAGGAGGGAAAGCGTGGGGAGGGGTATGAACTGGGAGATTGGGATTGGCATATATACACTAATATGTATAAAATAGATAACTAATAAGAATCTGCTGTATAAAAAAAATAAATAAAATTCAAAAAAAAAAAAAAAAGATCTGGGCTCCCTCCAGAGTCTTGCCTAAAACACAGAGTATAATCTACTGCAAGAAATATCAAACTAATCTGACCAGAGCCCAAATGCCAGGGGAATTCTTACTATCAGTACTCAGACAGGAACAGGAAAAACTCTGCATTAATGTATAGCAACCAGGCTTTTTGGTAAGAATTCTGGAAGTATCATCTGTAAGTTCTATCAACGTGCTAATTGTCGTTTATAAGCACCAGTTATTAGTAACCCTTAATAATTCACTTAGCAAGTTTACTGTAAACAGAGCCATTGTATGGGGAGTTTTGGGTTCTACACTGCACAAAGGAATCTTTGCAGGGTTGAGCAGGGTCTGAAGCGAAGTCTGCCCTCCACCCTCAGGCTTCGGGGCTGCAGCCACCTGGGCACCTTGTAATTTTTACAAAGGTGTAGTATGTGCTAAGGACTACACTGATAGTAAATAACCCTTGCTCATACATAGGTAGAAATAAAGAACTGGAGAATTGGGAGTCTTTCACAGACAAGAAAAACAAACAACGAGATTTGCACTTTTCAATCAGAAGGCTCCTCCTAAGACCAGGGCCTATTTAGGATACTTTAAAAATTATGCTAGAGAATTCCAGCCAGGACAACTCTGCAACTTCAAGTTCTGACCCACCCCTGCTACTCCAAATATATAACAGTGATAGATTTGTTTGTTAAGTAAGACAAAGAAGTCACAGCCAGACTCCAACACAAGACAAACATGTCTGTGGACAAGAAACAGAAGACAAGTACAAACTGATGAGCAGAGATGGAGCCTTGGCAAAACAGTAGGCAAGATGGGGAAAGAGAAGTCAAAAGATTAATGGAGAGAGTGGTGAACCGAGGGTCGGACATCTAGATGGATGTGGGGATGGAGATGGTGCAAAAGGTAAAACCAAAACTCTAGAGAAAATAACAAGATGGGCCAACAGTCACTGAGTTGGTCCAGCACATGGAGGTTCTGTGATCTCTGGCAGAGGATAGAAACATGACAAGACTTGCCATAATGTTAGAAAGCTATATTGCTAAATATGTATGTTAAAATGTTAAGGGTGACCACTGAAAGGAGGGAAGTACAATCTTCAGCTTCCAAACCAGCAGATGAATGAAAAGGGGATACAGGAAAGTTTATCAGTCTGTCAGACATAGGGAAGGAACAAAGTAAAAGAATGTGAAAGGACATGAAATAAGGCAGCAAAAAGTAACTCCAGTTCAGCAGGGCTCACAATGCAACTCACTATTAAAAGACAGCATTTGTCTGAATGCATTAAAAACAAAACTTCTGTGCTGGTTACGAAAAGCATACCTGAAACAAAATTACACAGAAAAGCATAAAATTAGGTGATAGACAGAAAAAAATATATATCGTATAATATAAATGTAATACCTAAATGTATATTTTATAATATAGGTATATGTTTTTTCTTTCTATCACCTCTTTTTATATCTATCTATAATGATAGGTAAGTGATAGATAGATAGATAGATAATCAGGCAAATATCTAGCCAAAACAAAGCTGGTATATCAGTATTTGGATTAGATAAATAGAAGCTAAAGGAAAAATCATTAAGAGAGATCATTTGGAACCCCATATAATAGTGACTAGAACAATCTATCAGGAAAATACAAAAGTCATAAGTTTCTATACAACTAACAGCAGAGCCAAAATATATATATATGAAGCAAAACTAAGAGAATGGCAAAAAGAATTTGGCAAATATATCATCATTGTGGGTGATTTGAACATCTTCTAACAGAAACTAATAGACCAAGAGGACCGAAGGTTAGTAAAGATATAGAAGATTTAAACAGACAAGTTAACAAGCTTGATCTAATGGATATATGTAACCCAGAACCAGCAGAGAATATACAATCTCTTCAAGTAAACATGGAATATTTATAGAAACAGACCATGTGCTAGGTCACAGGGGAGACCTCAACTAATCCAGAGAATAAGTATCACGTAGGCCATGTACTCCAACAGTAAAGCAATTAAATTAGAGAGAAATAAAAAGATCCTTTTCAAAACGAGAAGAAACACTGCTAGAATAGGAAGAACAAATGGACCAAGAACCCAGAGAGATATGCATTTAAATCCCAGGTTCAACACGTGCCTGCTGACTGTCCTTGAAATAAGGCACAACCTCTCTGGGCCTTGGTTTCTGCACATGTCATATGGGTACAATAATACCTCTCTCACAAAATTCTTGTGCAGATTAAATGAGGAAGTATCTTAAAATCACCTAGCACAGTACCTGGCAGAAACTCAAATACTAGTTTTAGTCCTTTCACATAGTATGTGTTCAATAAAAAGGGATTGAATTAATAGCTGCATAAATGAATACCAAGTAGAGATAAATACACATTCTTTTGCAAGTGGAATTTAGAATAAAATTTAATTAATCAACAAGGTCCTCTTTTAAACAGAGACAAGAAAAAATATGGCACATTCTATGTTTTTAATTATCCTCTGATTTGAAAAAGAAAGAAAAGATTTTGTCAGGACCTCTGGAAAATCTGATGCTGCATCCTGTTTGTCCCTCTCATGTTCATTTTTCTAATTGGTTCAGATCATGTGGTCACTTTATCCAAATAAAAAAAGGCTTTGCTTGTGAAAGAAGAGAAGCTTGGAGGACAACGTCTGATAGCTTACAGCCCACAGTTCAGAGAAAAGCAAGCCGCGGGCACCAGTTTTCAGAGGGAACCCAACTAAATTCAAAGAGCCTAAGTCAGCTAGATATAAGAGAGAGAGTTTCCTGACAAAAAGGGCTACCACTCCATCACATCAGGCAGGGATTTGTGTGATCTCCTTCCACGTTTGATGTTTCCAGATGTCCTGAACTTGGTACAGGCTGTGAGGCAAGCTGAGATCCACCCACCTTGTGGCCACGACAGTTAACGAGGTGGGTGCAGTGATGTGACACAGAGATACTCCCATCACTCTAATCCTCACATTGGCTGTCTCTCCTAGAAGGCTTTTCAACTTGTGTTGGGCCAGTTATTTGTTTGGTTGCTGCTTTTCTATGCGACTCAGAAAGAGAAAGCTTTTCTGCTCCCTTCATTTTTTCACTGGTGCCAAGAACTTGTCGATTTAGTTGTTAGATGGAGCATGATATTCCCAAGGCTTTGATCAAAGAAGAAAACTTTTCCAGATCTTAGATAAAGGTGGCATTGATGACAAAGCTAATAAGGCCACGATGGACAGTCCAAGAATTAAGCACTGCTACCAGGAAGACAGCTTGTGGTTCTTATGGAGCTTGACTTCAGTTTCACCCGAAAAGCATAATGTCTTGGTTTTTCTCTCCCCACTAAAAATACTAAACATTTCCAAAGCAAATATGGATTAATTAGTGAACAAATAATTTGACTAGCTAGGTCAGTTCTTTATGTCATATACCAAAATAAGTTCCAGGTAGATTCAAAAATTTAAGGTAAAATTAATATAGGTGAATGCTTTTATAATCCTAATGTGGAAAAGATCTTGAGATCAACTGTAGAAACTAAAGAGAAAAATTGACATATTCTAAATGTTTGTATGGTTAGAAACATCATAAATACATTCAAAAGCAACACACAGGAAAAGCAGCTTTAACATCTGTGACAAAGTTCATGTTCTTAATATATAGAAAACAGTTACAGCCAAAAAGAAAAGAAAAAGGGAAAATGGGCATGATCAGTCACTTCCCAAAGGAGAAAATACAAGTGACTAGTAAACAGACCTAAGAAAAGTGCAACTTTAGTAGTAAACAAGGAAATGCACATTAAAACAATGAAATACCATTTTATTGTTTTTACTTATTTTTTATTTTTTAGTTATTTCATTGGTAAAAATTCGAGTGACTACCCAATATTATTGAACCCATTGTTGGCAAGTATGTGGGGAAATAAACACTCTCTTACCAAAGCCAAGAATTAAAAAAATTCTTTTAAGAAGTACAGTTTTTGAGGGGTTGGGGGAGGGAGGGAAATGGAAATAGACATAATACATTAAAATCCTTAAAAGTGGACACACTCTTTGATCAAAGAATTTTATTTCTAGGAATTTATTCTCAGGAAGTAATCAAAAAGAAGAAATTGATGTGCCTTTAATCATCCAGGCTTGTTTACTGTAGCAATAAATCAAATAATCAGTGTCATTCAATAGAGGAATGTTTAATTATGAAACATACACACAGTGAAGCAGTTTGTAATGATTAAAAATGAAGAGGTGGAACTAGATCTATTGACATGCCAAAACATCCACATTACATGAAGTGAAAAATGCAGGTAAACAAGATTGTATAGCCTGATCTATTTTCCCCCTACCTTTCATCTAGATATGTATATACATATATAAAGACACAGGGAAAACTCCAAGAGGATAGAGAGTGAAGTTTTCATAGATGTTTCCTCTCATTGGTAGTATTTCAGGGAATTTTCACTTTCTTCTTTGGTTTTCTGTTATCTTTTTTTTTTTACAATAAACTTTTTTTTTTTTTACTTTAGGGATCAGAAAACTCATAAGGTAATTCATACTGAGGAGAATAAAAAGAAGAAAGCCATAGTTTAATGAGGCAAAGAAATTCTAGTTTTGGAAACTTCCAGTTTTGCTACGGAATTTTAACAAATCATGAATTTTGTTTAACATCTCTTTGGGTGTCTCACTGTAGCTCAAGAATTTTTTCTCTTTTTCTTTTTCACTGAGCAGCAACTCTGTGCAAACATCCAATAGACATCCTTTCATTCAGTCCCACTAACAACCATTAAAGTCGCTGTCAGCACTCTTGGTTCAACTCTAAGGAAGCACTCTGGGACCTGTACCCCGGCAGGTGGTGGAGGAAGTCCAGAGAAGCAGCAGGATTTGGCTACCTTCTCTGGGAGAGATACATGGTAGGAGGTTTATCAGACTTCTGTGTTCAAATCCAGCTCTGTCACCATGGCTGCATCACCTCAGGCAAGTTATTTTGCCTCAGGTGGTTCCATTTCCTGACCTGTAAAATAAAGATGATGATTTGGGAGGTTGGGATTGACACATATACACTAACATGTATAAAACAGATAACTAATAAGAACCTGCTGTATAAAAAAATAAACAAAATAAAATTCAAAAAAAATAGAAAAAAAAATTTTTTTAAATAAGAAAATAAAGATGATGAAAACGGTCCCTACCTTAAGAGCTTGTTGTCAAGGATGAGTATACGTAAGGCACTTAAAATAGTGCCTGGCTCTTGGAACTGTTCTGCCTTTGTTATTATTCAGCACATGGCTCACAGGCTCCCTGCTTCCAAAAGCAAGGATTGCATGAGGGCTTAGCAATGACCGTCTCCACCTACTAGTGTAGAATTATTGAAAAGACCTACTCTAAGGGAAAGTGCATGAGGGTGTGACTCGTGGGTCCCCACCTCTCCTCCTCTCAGCTAGTTGTGGGTTGTTGAGTCACATGCAGGGGACAAGGCTGATGCTCTGGTAGAGTCAGAACTCAGACCCACCTCCACCCAACTCCCCTACACCCACCGTTCACTTTGTACTCTGGCTAATATCTAAAGAGGTAAACGTGTATTTATACTACTAGGCTTACCAGGTCAACGGAGATGAAAATGTACGTGCCCAGTGGCCTGTAGCGTGCATCTGGTCCTGTGTGCATTTTTGTTCCTTGTGGCACCTTAATTTTTTATCTTGCAGAAGGCATCCTTGTGGAATTGCCAAACAAAAATATTTGCCTTCCGAAACGATGATAAAAGTGATAACGAGTGAATCTGCAAAAAGGGCCAAATTTTCTTTTAAAAATAAAAGCAACCCAGTATGCGCTGCCTGAAATTGCGAGAAACTTTAGGAACATGAAGCATGTAACTTCCCTTTAGAAATGCTATCCCGAAATATTTTGCATATTCTGGCTTAGGCTTCAAAAGAGATTTTGATTCATGTTTCACGTTTTTAAAAAATTAGTACAACTTACTGATTGCCTGGGGTGGGGGGGGTTGGAATTCTAGTTTGCCTCAATTACACTGACGCCCAACAGTGTTTATGGACCTTGTTCTATCATCTAGTGACGGTAGCTTCTGAAACAACAACCAGGACATGCGGTTTGACAATCAGCGGTCTGTTTATGTGGGCAGAATAGTTAGCAAACCAGAAAATTCAGGACATATGCATGACATTAACTACATGTAATGAATGATACGTGTGAATAATGTATGCATATATTGGATGGCTAGTGTCTTTCAACTGGTTAGTGTACATGAACAGTTTTTGAGAGGGTTAATTAATTCATGTCTTTCCAACTGCTTATTTAATTCATGTCAACTGTCTTCATTAGACCAGTTAACCTGACAAAATGATAGATTATCCTTACATTTGCTCTTCTCTAAGACAAATATAAAATTTTTTTTTAAACCTTTTAAACCTGCTAAGAGACTTATGAGAACTATTATTAGAGGAAAATTGTATTAATTTGCTGTTGTTGATGGGAAAAATCACGATGACCCACAGACGTAGTTTGAAATCATACACACATTCTAACGCAAAATAAACATCATGGCTCATTTCTGTAAACAGGGACGTATATTTGCAAAAGAGCAGGAAAACCCTGTCTAGATGTGAACTAGGATATAATACCTAAAAGTGTCTACATCATAGGGCTGTGGGTTCAGTAAGTTTATGTTTGTGGTACGCTTAAAGCAGTGCCTGGCACATGGTAAATGCTGTATAAATGCCATTTACGGTGCTGGCTTTTAAGATGGAATTAACTTTTCAAAAGTCTTTTGAAAAATCCCATCAGAGGTTTCAGCTAAAGTTTATTTTTTGATATGAGGTATTTTTTACTTTTCAGATGTAAACTTTGTGGATTAATCATCATAAATTAAAACTCACAACCCATTTGTACTTATTTATGGTTGGTTTGGTTTTTTCCTGCAACCGTGTGGGTGACGGCCTGGAAACAAATCTTTGCCTAAACACGATCTGCTGTTCCCTCTTATTCTGGCCAATATGACCAGTCAGAACATGACAAATATGCATATACAGCTACACTGTGTTCCTAAATATGGACTCAGAGCAAACATGACAAACTATCTGAAACCTTGAATACGTAAAACATGTTAAATAAGTTTGGTTAATTACAATGTAAACAGGCTCTCCATTGTACTGAATGAGTCATTGATTCTCCCAGAGGATCTGAATAAAGTTCAATGGAAATGAAGGGAAAACAAGGTATGTCTTTAGCTGTTCAGGAAGCTGAGGTGGATGGGTCAACAGGGCAGGTAGAGTCAGCATATTTCGTGCTGGGAGAGAACTGTCTGAGCCTGCCTGATAAACACGCCTTCCAGAAAAGTCTATTCCATGAAGGCCTACAGAGTTTTATGGGAAAGGAATCCCATAAGACAACCTTGAGCTGGCAGAAAAGCCTAGCATTGTGTTACAAAGATGTGTCTCCAAACTTTAATCTGTGTCTGAATTTTATATGGGTGTGTGAGTGTGTGGGTGTGGAGCGAAAGTCAAAAAGAGTAAACTCCACAAATGCCATTCCACCAAGTGTGCCAAGACATTGAGACATGAGGCACACCACTTTGATACTCCCCGAACAAATTTAAACTAAGGAAGTCAGATCTTCTTTCCATCCTCTCCACAGAATACCATTCAACTGAGTGTCTGTACCAGGAGGAGGGCTAGCTTCTGGGAGAAGCAGGGGAGGAACCAGGTGGCAGCCTGGGATGTGTAGGTGCAGCACAGTTAGCAGGCCCAGACAAAGCGATCCAGAAGAAGTGGCTATAGCCAGCAAAGGGGCTCAGAAGACTGTGACCTGTGAAGACACAGGGGACATGGCCAGAAGCGTTGTCAGGGGATGAAGATCCCATGTCACCCAGAATAGCAATAGCCAGTTGAGGGGTTCAGATGGCAGATCCAAGCAGGCAGAAGAAAGAAGCAGCCAACTTTAAGATAGGATAGTTGAAATTATTGAGTCTGAGGAGCAGAGAGAAAAAAGGATGAAGAAAAGTGAGCACTCATATGTGATATACTAAATGCACAATATAACCTGCTCCTACATTTAAATATGTGCCTGTAAGTATTTTATGCAATAAATATGGCTTTGAAAATAAATAGAATTTTCAAAAATAAAATCATCAAAGTCTTTTTTTTTTTTTTACAGAACATGTTGATAATGAATAACATTCTACAAATATACTTGTCCAGTGCCTACTATGTGTCAGATATTGTGTGTGCTTAGGGTGCAAAGGTGAACAGGTCAGGGAGATCAAATTCCAGCGAGTGGAGCCAGGGCAGCCTCATGGGTGTATGAACTGGGCAGTCGCACACTGCACTCAGTTTATTGCCCTAGTGTTGCTGTACAGAAACTCTTATAATTTTTGAACAAGGGCCCTGCTTTCTTAATTTGCACTGACCCCTGTAAGTTATGTAGCCAGTTCTGAGGGGCACACAGATAACAGATGAAGAGTGATGGTGCTGGGCTTCCCTGGTGGCACAGTGGTTAAGAATCCGCCTGCCAATGCAGGGGACACGGGTTCGATCCCTGGTCCAAGAAGATCCCACATGCCGCGGAGCAACTAAGCCTGTGTGTCACAACTACTGAGCCTGCGCTCTAGAGCCCGCGAGCCACAACTAGAGAAAACCCGTGCGCAGCAGTGAAGACCCAGTGCAGTCAAATATAAATATGTAAAAATTTTTTTTTAAATTAAAAGAGTGATGGTGCTAAGACAGACACTGGGAGCCCACCAGAGCAAGCAAGTGCCTGATCTAGCCTTAGGGACAGGGCTGGGCAGGGGGATAGGGCGAGACTCAGGATCACAGATGATCTCCTGGAGCAAGTCACTGCTGAATGGGAAATAGGAATTAGCCCAAACTCTGTTCAGTTCTATTTATTGTGAAAATTAATACGTTTGGTAGTTTCGTTTTTTTAAGGTAAAACATACAACTATGCACATATGCATAATGCTGTTGAGAAAATTCCACACCTTTAAATTAAAGCTTCAGGGTCATTCTAGAGCATTTCCTATCAGGCCTATGAAAGGGTGATTGGCCTCAGTCTCTAGACCAGGGATTGGAAACTTTCAATAAAGGGCCAAATAGTAAATGTTTTCAGCTTTGAAGACCATATGCTCTCTGTCACAACTATTCGATCTGCCACAGTAGTGCGAAAGCAGCCATAGGCTATGCTAAATGAAAAGGCACGGCTGTGACCCTAGGCTACAGAGACCAGCCTGCAGGCAGGGTGTTTGCTGCCCTGACCCCTGCTCTAGGACAGGTAACTTTGACTCTCATTTTCTATGATAAAGCCCCAGACTGGGTAAAGTTAGATGTTAACTTGTAGATCAGTCAATGATAATTGCTGTATGGCAGAGACCATAGTCTCACAATGTGCCGCATATTGCCCTGCCGGATATCCTATCCCAGTGATCCTGTCCCACTCAGACATATGTAAGATATAGAGGTGAAAGAAAGAGAGAGAGAGAGGGAGGGAGGGAGGGAGGGAGGGAAGAGAGAAAGAAAGATCAGGATAGATATCAGTTTTTCATAGCTGTCTTTGTAGCTGCTTTGTCACCCTGCTGGTACCCTCATTGATTAGTTAAATCTTTTACATATGCTTACTACATATTTTTATAGCCACTGTGTTTTTAACTTTTTAATATTGTACTTTGTCAGCATATACGAAGAGAAGCATAGCCAGATACAGAATGAATGAAGAGTTTTTAACAGGCAACTTTGCAAATATGATTCCTGTAAAGTAACTGCAACTTGCCTCAGTAAGCCTGAGTGAATCTACTCCAGTACAGAGATATCAGAGTCTGCCTTATATTTCCATGCAAACCAGCTACAGGAAAGAGATCTGAAGAAGAATGCCTTTTTAACCAATATTAAGTGATCATCATTAAAATACCAACCAGGGGAGGAACCTTCAGGTGAGGAAGGATCAGGACACTGGGTTCTCCCCATTACCGCCCCCTCCCTGCAAAGTTCTGCTCCTTTGTCCGTCCCAACCCCCCTCCTCTAAGCCAGGAACATGGAAGGCCAAGGTCTCCCAGCCCGTGCACTGAATTCCTCCACATTCTCCTGACTTAGTAACCACAGAACCCTGCCTCCTTAATTCCATGAAGATGTAGTTAGAATTTTTCAAAGTAATGTTTACTTTAAAACCAAAGGAAAACAAAACATAAAGGGAGATCACCCACAGGGGATGCTATCAGCCCAAACTCCTTAGACTATGGTCCACATCTTGTGGGTGACATAGCTCACATATAGCTACAAAGTGCCGGAAGCAAAAGAAGATCTCATGGTGTGAATGGCTACACTGGGTCAGTCTACTGGCTCATGTTTCTAATGACTTTCTACTATAAGAATAGAGTGAAGTGTGTGGAAGCTTATCTTCTAGTTTTCCTCTTGAGCTGACAGCACGGTAATCAAAAATTTAGGATTAGTGACAAAAGACAGTTGAAAATGCAAAATTGCAGTATCCTAAGGGGAGAAAAGCTATATACACCTACCCTGATCGTTTGTTAAAATGTTATTTATCTTTGAAATAATTTCTTTTTTGAAAAAGTTTATAATGTATTAGAAAGGTGTACATTTTAAAATGTATTTACATAGACATATGTTTACATTACATATATGTATATATATATACACACACACATATATGAGTGTGTATAATATAAAATTCAGTCCAGTACAGCACACCGTTTGTTTCTCAATCTGAATGCTAACCATTGCTCTCAGCCAATGAAGTTACATGACACAGATCCTACTGAAGCTCTTGGCCAGTGGTTGTTAGTGTCCCATACTGTGAGATCTCTCAGCCAGTGAGCACATGCTCTTGATATCCAAAGTTGTATGTGTTTTGTCCTATGTGTTGTTTACCTTCTTATCTCCCTTTCTTCCATTGATAAGTATTCTCCTGAGCAATTTCTATCCACTCTGGCTGATAGAAGTTATGCAAGTCATTCAAGATGTGAAAACTCAAATTTTATAGCAACTCAAAGAGTCTTCAAGAAAATCGTCAAGAAAACATTAGAAAACAGGGCTTCAAGACCCATCAAGGTCTTTTCAAGACTTACCTAGCCAAAACAAGGTTTAACTTTTCTTATAAAAGCAAAGCCACAAAAGCCTGTAACAGATATGCCTTCCCAAGTCAGACATTCACAGTCCTGGATCAAAATAGGAACAAGTTTTTCCATCTGGGGACTGCAAAAAAAGTAGCTGTGTAATTGCCTACTACAATTCTAATTTAAGAGACTGTGAGCGTGAAATCACAGAATTTTCCCTTGATCAGCTCAATCTGATTACCAAATCCTCCCGGCCGTGCATGTTGTGCTCTGTGATTGCAACCACACCACTTATGCAGATGGCCCTGGGTAATATCTTTTTGACACGATGTGTGCACTGGGCTTGCTCACTGAGTTAATCAACAATTGTGTTTTCTTAATTTTTTGAATTTAATTAGACTTGGATTTCAGAGCACTGTTTCACTTTAGGTATTTGCACATGCTAGCAGACCACCAAAACTAGAGGAGTAAATGTTACTTTTCCCCTTCCTGACATCTTATTTAGCACCTTTTCCTTCTTGCCCTAAGTATAGTTAACACAGAAAAACATATATAAGTGTTAAAAATGCACCCCAAAAAATAGTTAATAAAGAGCCAGTATTTGCCAAAGTTTTTTCTGTCCCCTTTTGATGAAGAAAACAAAACAACACTTCTCATTCGCTTCTGGTTGGGAGCAGGTCAGCCAGCTCAGCATGGCTATTAAAAGATTAATTGAGTGGCCTGTTTGTTTAGACAGTCTCTCAAGGCCATTAACGACCTCACCTTTGAAAAATCCTTTTCTCTGACTTCACTGTGTGGGTCCCCTCTGAAGCACTGGACAGTCTTGAATCTCCTTTCTCATAGCCTTGCCTGACCCTGCAGTTTTCTGGTTCCCTTCCAACATGTCCACCTGTTACTTCTGAGGTCTTCTTCATGAGATCCTCTTCTTCCACCACTAACTTAAATCTAGATACTCGCTGAAAGAGAATGTGTTAATGGTCTGATCATTCACCCCCCCCCCCACCCTGTATTCATAGCCTTTGCCATGTGCCTTTGGAATTCTTCTCAGTGAAGAGGGAGGAGTACATTTCCCTTATCCTCAACATTGGATCCAGGCATGTGACTTGTTTGGATAAATTGAAGGTTAATGGACAGACATGGGACCCTTGGGTGATGGGCTTGCCTTCTGGTGCCTTGGTCTTTGCCATGAGAAGAACATGCCCAGGCCAACCCTGGTCCGAGAAGAGTCAACCTGCTGGTGCCAAGAGAAGGAGGAGAGACACTAGAAACAGAGCTCAGCCAGGGCCAGCTGCCCGCAGATCCATGGAAAACAAATGACTGCTGCCTTCGCCACTGGGTATTGAGATGGTTTGTTATGCAGCACTGTTGTGGGGATAGTTAGCTGATAGACTCTGTAAGATTCTTTTGTCCTCCATTACCAAACTTGGCTATTCCTGTTGGTCTAGGGGCTAAGCTGACCTATTAACTGATAATAGTAAATGATAATAATTAAATAATAAAATCCAATGATAATATAATTATTAAGCAAAAATAAATAATAATAAATGATTAGAGCTATCAATTGTAAAGCTCCTACTATGTTCAAAGGTCATGCTAAGAGCTTTCTAAGTGTTATGTGTGAAACGCATGAGTTTCCAGACATAGAAGATAGGATTATGCTTAAGTATAAAAGGACAAACTGAGGCTTGGGGAGGTAAAGAGACTTGCCCAAGCCCTCAAAATGAGGACTGCTTCTCCCCTGGAGCTGTCAGAGAGAGTATGGCCCTGCCAACACCTTAATTTTGTACTTGAGCCTCCAGAACTGAGACAAAAAATTTCTGTTGCTTTAATTCACCTAGTTTATGATATTTTGTTACAGATTCTGCCAGGACCTCCTAATTCACCTACCAAATGCCCCCAGACTTGCCTACCTGAGCAATGGACAGCTGAGATATTTATTCCCTGGCCTCCTCCCCCGTTTAATTGAGGCCTGTGAATGGGAGCTCTGGTTTCCGAACACTTCAGGGCTGTGTTTTCATGTTGATTGGGCAAGCTGCCAAGACACCAGAGAAAGTCTGAGTTTGTGGTGGGACATTTCAAGCTTATCCAGAACTATCCACTGAAACTATGGATGAAGTCAGAGATGGGCCAAGGGTATGTGATGCAGGACCCAACATGTGAGTGCTTAATGCTGCTTGCCAAAAATCCGCATACTATCCAACACACATACCCTGGCAATTGCTTGGAATTTGAGGTTCAGTTTTAAGTAACAACCCTAGCCTATTTTTTTTTTTTTTAATTTATTTATTTATGGCTGTGTTGGGTCTTCATTTCTGTGCGAGGGCTCTCTCTAGTTGTGGCAAGCGGGGGCCACTCTTCATCGCGGTGCGCTGGCCTCTCACTGTCGCGGCCTCTCTTGTTGTGGAGCACAGGCTCCAGACGCGCAGGCTCAGTAGTTGTGGCTCACGGGCCCAGTTGCTCTGTGGCATGTGGGATCTTCCCAGACCAGGGCTCGAACCTGTGTCCCCTGCATTGGCAGGCAGATTCTCAACCACTGCGCCACCAGGGAAGCCCCCTAGCCTATTTTTAATCTGCTACCCCAAAACTATGTGTTTCTTGTTCAACAATTAGGCTTATAGAGTTGTTACCTAACATGACTATCTCATTGAAGGCTCAGGGCAAGGCTTGCCATGTAGCTAAGGGGAAAATTTGCTCTTAAGAGGATGGATATTACCAGCGTCAACCATTAAGCAGAACACAGGGTCTTCTGTGACCAGGAAAGGGTCACAGAGGCAGAAACTCTGGCTCTAGGCCACTGACAAATTGGAAGAAATTTGCCAGGTAGACCAGAAGGTCATTCTAAGTAAGATTACGTGGTGGTGAGAATTGCATTTCACTTCATAAAAAGTCCTGTTTTATTGAAACTCTGTCAAAAATTTCAGTCTAAGAGAAGCCAAGATTTAAATCCATATTCCCTAATTACAAGTCCAATCCTCTTTTCCCTACTCCAGAATGAATTCTTCCACCTGTCAATGAGGGTTGAAAGGAGAATGTTTAGATTTGTCAAGGATAAATAGGCAGGGTTCAGCCCTCTGCTGTCTGCTATTGGCAGATGAAGGGCAGGGCAGGTTTCCAGCTGTACCAAAGGTTCTCCATGGAGGAGAAGGCACCTGAAGGAGAGGCAGGCTCCCAGTGACCAGGAGCAGAGCATGGACCAGATGAGTAGAAGTAGATGGACTTTTCTGGAGGCTCAATGTTGTCAGGTATCATGTCCTCGCCCCAGGTACCTTCTGATGGACTGTTCTTGCTCTGTTCTTCAAAGGAGGAATTTTACCTCTCTATCTCTCCTTCTCCCAGGTTTTGCAGCTCTCTGTGGCTGTTTTTCCACTCAGAGGTTGTGATCCTTTTTTATCCCAACTCCACCCAACAAGATCCAGAGCTATTTATTTTTCTGGGTGTGTCCTGAACAGAAGCTTCTGAACTTTTGCTCACAGTTTGGATGTTTTGACAACCTTTCCTGCCAGTTAGTTTATCACAGAGGTTCTGTGCCCTGTTCTCCTCCACATTGCCTGACACTTTCCCTCACCACAACCTTGGGTGTTTTGAATGAGTCATGCAGCAAAATAATTCAAATCAAGCACTGCAGCAACTTCCTTTGCTCAGCCATTCTCTGTTGAGTCCCCTGACTGCTGTTTCAAAGATTTTCCTCCTTGTCATTTCCAGGAGAGCATTAACCAGTCTTTTGGAAGCCAGTTCAAATCCAAGGGTCCTAGGGTCCCGTGATGAGAAGGGCATTCTGTTTCATACAAAATTCTGGTTTATTGAAATTTTGTAACGGAATCTTCATCAGTCTAAGAGCCATTGTGCACCGTCAATTTTCCTCCAGTCATGAACACTTGTTCAGTCCTGTAGAAACAGATTGAAAGGAAATATCTTTCCCCAAGATTTTTGTATTTCTTAAGTGCAGCAGAAAATAGTTATTTTTGGATTCCTCTGAAACACTCTGTCTCAAGATCATCTCATGGTTGGCTCTTGTCATTCATCTCCCAATTCAGATGCCACTTTCTCAGAGAGCTCTTCCCTGACCACCAATCAAATGCAGCCACCCCATCACTCTATCACTTAACCCTGTTTTATTCTCTCCATAACATTTATCAAGTTCTGAAATTGATCCTATTTGTTATCTAGTAGGGTTTTGTTTCTATTTTTGTTTTGTCAGTCTCCATCTTCCACGGAACATAAACTCCATGAGAATAGGGACCAAGAACATAAAGTCCATGAGAATAGGGACCAAGAACATAAACTCCATGAGAATAGGGACCAAGAGAATAAGCTCTTTTCCCTCGTTGGAGGAGTCTCCAGGGCTGGTCCCCCATTTTCAGTTTCCTTCCTTCTCCATATGTAGGAGTATATGTCCCCTCTCCAATTGAACTTTGGTGCAGCCATGTGATTTGTTTTGGCCAGTGAAATGTGAAGCACAGTACTCTGTCTCTTCCTGGAAGAAGGTTTATGAACTACTTGCCATGTAAAGATGAAATGGTCATGGAAGCATGCGTTGTGATGGTTCCTCCATCAGCCTGGGTTCCTGGCTGACAACAATGAACAGAGCCTCCATCTGGCCCTCACTGGACTAGTAGTGTGAATAAGAAATAAGTCTTTGCTGTGATAAGTCAATGAGATTTGGTAGTTGTTTGTTACCACATCATACTCTAACTCTTCTGTGTTTGTTTCCTATTGTTGCTGTAACAAATTACCACACACTTAAGGGCATAAAATAACACAACTTTATCCTCTTGCAATACTGGAGGTCAGAAATCCAAAATGAATCTTATGGGACTAAAATCAAGGTTGAGGCAGGATTGTGTTATTCTGAAAGTACTGAAGCAGAATCTGTTTCCTTGCTTTACCAGATTCTAGAGGCCACCTCCATTCCTTAGCTAGTGGACCCTCCTTTCATCTCCAAAGCACATCACTCCACCCTCTGCTTCCATTGTTACATCTCCCTTGTGGCTCTGACCCTCCTCCTTTCCTCTTATAAATACTCATGACTACATTGGGCCCACATGGATAATCCAGAATAATCTCCCTATCTCAAGATCCTTAACTTAATCACACCTGAAAAGACACTTTTCCAAGTAAGGTAACATTTGTGTGTTGTGGGTTGAGGAGGGGATGTCATTATTCTATTTATCATACTGATTAATACAATAATGAATCCATCACACCTGGGATAGTACCCGCCCTACTAAGGTCACTCAGTTAATATTTGGGGAGTGAATAAATGAATGAACAGACCAGAATAGCATAGCATAACATAGGAGAGCATAGCACAGCACACCATAACATAGAATACAATGTAAATAGATTTCTTTTTTAGTAAATAGTATTTGGAGTATAGCTACAGCTTTAAAAAGATGGGTTCTCATATGTCTTTTTATTTAAAGTTCACCATTTGTTTGCCTAAAAATGTCATTGACAGAGTCTAACTTCAACTTTAAAAAGAAAATACTGGTTAAGATCAGCCAGGAACATTACTTTTAGAAGTTTTATTGTTGTTGTTCTGTGCAAGTTACTCAAACTTTCTGTGCCTCAGTTCCCACAACTATAAAGGGAGGAGAGGTGTACATAGTACCTCATGCTGTTGCTGAGACAATTCCATAAATAATACATACAAAACCCTCTCATAAGGCTGAGCACAAAGCAGACACTGTCTAAATGAGAGCTTCCTTCTCCCCACCCCTCACCATCCACTTCCCACCCCCCTTACAACACAGAGAATTTTTGATACACTATTTGAAACTGCCCCTTTCCCAGCTGTCTACATCTGAGGAGCTATGGCTGTTCTTTGGAGGAATGAAACCTCTGGCCCTAACAAAAACTTGCATTCAAAAAGATACATGCACCCCAGTGTTCATAGCAGCACTGTTTACAATAGCCAAGACTGAAGCAACCTAAATGTCCATCAACAGATGAATGGATAAAGAAGATGCAGTACATATATACAATGGAATATTACTCAGCCATAAAAAGAATGAAATAATGTCATTTGCAGCAACATGGATGAACCTAGAGATTATCACCCTAAGTGAAGTAAGTCAGACAGAGAAAGACAAATATCATATGATATCACTAATATGTGTAATCTAAAAAAGTGATACAAATGAACTTATTGACAAAACAGAAATAGACTCACAGACATAGAAAACAAACTTATGGTTAGCAAAAGGGAAGGCAAGGAGGGATAAATTAGGAGCTGGGGACTAACAGATACACACCACTGTACCTAAAATAGATAAACAACAAGGACCTACTGTATAGCACAGAAAACTCTAGCTAATATGTTGTAATAACCTATAATGGAAAGAATCTGAAAAAGAATTTATATATATATATATATATGTATAACTGAACCACTTTGCTGTACACTTGAAACTAATACAACATTGTAGATCAACTATACTTCAGTAAAAAGTTGTTTAAAAAAAAAATCTCTGGCCCTCTGTAAGCGTGATTATCATCATCACAAATCATAATTCTTTTTTGAGAATTTGTAGCAAGAACTGTTCTAAAGCACCCTATACCTAACTATTTTCTTAGTACTCACAACCCTGTGAAGTATGTATTATTATTATTTCCATTTTACAGATGAGAAGTGAAGGCTCAAAAGTCATACAGCAAAAGTCAGGTAGAAAGGTCAACTGACATTGGAGTCTCCATTTCCAATGACCATGCTAAACCCAGTGTACCCATGACATTCTGGGGACCAGGGAAGAAATCTCTTTAGTAAGTCACAGAAGAATTAAAAGCCAGATTGAGTTAGTAGCCTGGGGCTGCTATGTCTGGCTTCTCAAGACAACTGGCCCTGCCAACTGGCCATGAACAAAGCAATGGGTGAAAGACCCACAAATAACATAAGGGTTAAAGTCAAATCAAGGGGGAAGAGTTTTCAGCATTAATGTGTCTTTTCCATTCATCCAGAGAACCTAATAAAGTAGCACTTAAGTACATTTCCTGAAAATCAGAAAAACAAGTTATAAGAGAAACAAAACACCAAGTTGGAGCTTGAATCCAGCCTTCTGGGGCTAGACTAGTTATCCTGTGCTTTTGAACTTGGGTTCTGTTACATAAATCATATTTTCCAAGACGATTTCTTCTTGCTTTACATCTTTTTTTTTTTTTTTTTAATTTTTTGGCTGCGTTGGGTCTTCGTTGCTGAGCCTGAGCTTTCTCTAGTTGCGGTGAGCAGGGTCTACTCTTCATTGTGGTGCACGGGCTTCTCATTGCAGTGGCTTCTCTTGTTGCAGAGCACGGGCTCTAGGTGCGTGGGCTTCAGTAGTTGTGGCTCGCGGGCTCTAGAGTGCAGGCTCAGTAGTTGTGGTGCACAGGCTTAGTTGCTCCACGACATGTGGGATCTTCCTGGACCAGGGCTCGAATCCGTGTCCCTTGTGGTGGTGAGTGGATTCTCAACCACTGCACCACCAGGGAAGCCTACTTTATATTCTTTAATAAAGTTATTTTAGATGATGTTTACCTGTCTTGGCTGACCTGAAGAATACAGAAGGAAAAGACAGGACCTATAAAGAGGGAATATGATTCATTGGAGGCTGAGTGTGGTGGTAGCAATAGGAATGGGAATGAGAGATGTGAAGCTGGGGAGCAAATGCCAGCTTCCTGGAGCCACCACTTTCTGGGAGGTACCTTTCTGAAGCCCTTCTCAACAGAAACCATGGCCCAACTGGTGATGGTGGAAGATGGCTTGTTTGAACAAGGGCATGTCCCCTTATAACCTATTGTAGGCTACAGTTAATGGACACTCTCCTCTTGGTGGGTCTGTTCAGTAATAGTCTCCATAAGCCCATGTGGTTTCTGGCTAATGCTAGTGCCAGCAGCCTCTTAAATTTGTTGGTAACATAGGCATGGAAATAGTCACTGGCCAACTGCTCTAGCCAAGTAACACTTAACACTGACAAGTAAAACAACAGCTGGTTTCATTTTGTGAGTTCCCAAAGTGCTTCCCAAGGATAATAGGCGATGAGTGTGGAAAATTGTAAATGCTCTATAATTATTTCAGTGCCCTCCATTTGGGAGTGGCTCCACCATGAATTACAAACCCTTCAAAGACTAAGGACTGTACCCAGCAGCATAAAGACTCATAGATGCACGCTAACACACAGCCTGCGGAACAAGGACCTTTCCAAAACTCCTTTGGTGGCATCTTACTTGGATCACTCCTTGACTCCACATTCTGTCAGCAAATTATGACCCTAAGCTGCCCTGTGGGCTCTTGCAAGTGTTTGCAGAAGTCATGCAAATGCTTTCTTGCTAATTGTTTCCAGTGATAAAGATGGCCACCCATTCTTTACTCTTCCTACCTTTGAGAGGTATCTCCAATCCTCCTCCCCTTGAATCTTGGCTGACTTGCTTGACTAACAGGATGTGGTGGAAGCAATGCACTGGGAACTCTGAGATTAGATCACAAGAAGTTTTACAGTGTCCACCTGCATTTCTTGGAATACACTCTTGGGAGCCCCACCCCACCATGCCAATGGCCAACTACCTTGAGGCTGCCTTGCTGGAAAGACCACATGTAGGCACTCTGGTAGACAGTCCCAGTTGAAGTCTACCTTCTAGATATGTCTGCCAGTGTGCCTGACTAGAGAGTGAAGCCTTCTTGGAGGCTCCATACCAACCCATCACAAGCTGAATACCACCAAGTAACCTCACTGAATCACACATGGAGGTGGAAAATTACCCAGCCGTCCCCTGCCTTAATTCCGGACCCACAAAATCATGTGGTATAGTAAAATGGTTGCCCCTTAAGCTATTGAGTGTTAGCATGGTTCATACACAGCAATAAATAACCAGAACGACCATCTAATCAACTATAAATTCCTGGAAATTAATGGATTTTACTTTCTCTCAGTTTCATTTTAACTGTTCTTTCCCCACACTTAACTTCACTGTTATCCACCAAATACCTTGCTATGCCTGAAAGATAAACCTAATCAAGTTTTCTGAACTAAGTGTATTTTAGTCTATCTCTTTCTGTTTTAATAAACATCTAGAAAGATCCCTCATTTTTACAGTGAACAGATTCATTTTTGGTATCAAAAAAACTCTGATTTAATTTGCCAATTCCCTGTGTATTTTAGAGATGATCAGTTTATGGGTTTAATATTTCCATTATCATCTTCATGATGACTTCCTGAAAAAAGGAAATGTGACTTTTATATATGCTCTACTTCATTTACATTATTTGGGACCATGTGAAAGCCCAATCTGATAGCTGACCACAATACAATAATTGTAGAAATTAACAACAAAAAGATAGTGAATGTGGCCAAAGTAATGTCTGCTTCGAGGAATTTAATAAGATTTCCTTTGGGTCTAATATTTAGACCACTACTCAGCATGTTGTAAGCACTCAATAAATGTTAGCAACTATTGATATTAAAGACATATATAATTTTCAAACCCAGTTTTAGCCCAGCAGGAGATAAGCTACTCTGCTGAGTTCAAAAACTCAGAGCCAAAATTCCAAGAAATGTGATGCTTTGCTAAGCCTGTGCACCCTCATCAGAAAATAAGTAATGTTTCTGCTAGACTCTTTGAAATATTATAAATGATAGGAGTATCCACTTGTATGCCCCAACTGGGAATCACTAATATACTCTGTCCTTTACTTACAAATGAGGAAACCAAATTCCAAAGATAATATTGGAAATGCTTCCATGACTCGATCTATTCATGCTGCCTCTCTTGAAACAAACCATAATGAACCGTTGTTTAGAACAAAGAAAGGGAAGGGGGGAAAAGTTCTCCTGAACTCGGCTGAACTCATCTGTCTTAGAGATGATGGCAGAACATTGGAATAGACTTTGTACTTGACTTTTACAATGTATCAGATTAAGAACTCAGAGTATATATTTTATTTTTTTTAAGATTTATTTATTATTTATTTATTTTTGGCTGCATCAGGTCTTAGTTGCGACAGGCAGGATCGTCGTTGAGGCACGTGGGATCTTTCTTTGCAGCCCGCGGGCTTCTCTCTAGTTGTGACGTGCGGGTTTTCTCTTCTCTAGCTGTGGCGTGCAGGCTCCAGGGCGCTTGCATTCCGTAGTTGTAGTGTGTGGGTTCCAGAGCGCATGGGCTCTGTAGTTTGTGGCACACGGGCTCTGGTTGAGGCACGTGAGCTCAGTAGTTGTGGCACTCGGGCTTAGCTGTCCTGAGGCATGTGGAATCCCAGTTCCCCAACCAGGGATCGAACCTGCATCCCCTGCATTGTAAGGTGGATCCTTTACAACTGGACCACCAGGGAAGTTCCAGAGCATATTTTAGAAGCTATAGGAACCTTCTGTAAGATTTTTTTCCAGATGTGCCCTTAGACATCCAAAAACTACTTGAGACCTGGGTCTCCTATGAAGATCTTCTATTATAGGGAATGTAATTTATGAAAAGGAAATATTAACTGGCATCTTGTACAGGTCATATCTTGGGCCCTAGATTTAGTCACCACACCAATCTATTTTTATCCTCTAGCTACAGTGTAGTATCCTAAAGCATTAAGATTTACAATCTTATTATTGTACACTCAAATGATATATTCCCAAATATGCAGGAGGTTTTTTCCCCAAATCATCCTAAGGGATGATTATAGTCCTTTTATCTTAGTCCTTATAAATTCTTTCATAGTATGAGGGTACTCCTTTAGTTACCTTATTTTTTAGAGCCACATTAGCCTGAACAATTTCAATAAATGGTAGTTTAGCTGCTCAGAGAGATTACTTCATGAAACTTATTTTTTTTAAAAAAGGAGGGAAGGAAATATATTAATCAGTATAGGGTAGGCCATGCTGCTGTAACAAATTAATCCTGAAATCTCAGAGGCTTAAAACATAAAAATTTACTTGTCACTCATACAAAAGCCAGTATGGGCCAGAGTTGACACTTCAAGAAGTTGTCTTTCAAGGGGTGGCTTACCTTTAATCTCGTAGTTCCACTCTCCAACACAAGACTTTCTTAGTTGCCAATACAGAGGAGAGAGAGAGTAGGAATGTCATGTAGGGGTTTCTCACTGCCTCAGATAAAAGTAATCCATGTGTTTCCACTTACATTTAATTGTCCAGACCTGCCCGCCTACAAAGGGGTCAGTGAGGATGGTCTTGGTCTTCTATGTGCTCAGGGATATGACAAGAAGATCTAGTGAATGCAATGCATTTTCTCTTTCACAGGAGGCAAAATCTTAATACATATTTAGTAATTATATGATCTCACAATCACAAGAGTTGAAGGGCATTATAAACAAGCTTTTTTAAAAATCACCTTTAGGGCTTCCCTGGTGGCGCAGAGGTTGAAAATCTGCCTGCCAATGCAGGGGACACGGGTTCGAGCCCTGGTCTGGGAAGATCCCACGTGCCGCGGAGCAGCTGGGCCCGTGAGCCACAATTACTGAGCCTGCGCGTCTGGAGCCTGTGCTCTGCAACAAGAGAGGCCGCGATAGTGAGAGGCCCGCGCACCGCGATGAAGAGTGGCCCCCGCTTGCCGCAACTAGAGAAAGCCCTCACACAGAAACAAAGACCCAACACAGCCAAAAATAAGTAAATAAATAAATAAATAAATAAGCTCATTTGTATCATTAAAAAAAAAAAAAATCATCTTTAAAAGCAATACTGGAGCAATACCCCAACTGGAACAACTGGATATTCATTTGAGAAAAAGAAATAATCTCAACCCTTTCCTTAAGACATACTTGGAAATTAATTTGATATGAGCCATAGATCTAAACTAAAAGCTAAAACTATAATAGTTCTAGAAAAAAACATAGGAGAAAATCTTCAAACTTAAGGTAGACAAAGATTTCTTGAATAATAAAAAGTATAAAACGTTTTTTTAAACTGGGCCACATTTAATTTATTTATTTTCTTTCTTTTTTTTTTTTTTTTTTTGGCCACATCATGCAGCTTGTGGCATCTTAGTACCCCGATCAGGGATTGAATCCAGGTCCATAGCAGTGAAAGCACAGAGTCCTAACCACTGGACCGCCAGGGAATTCCCCTCAAAGAGTAAAACGTTTGCTCTATGAGAGAAAATAAAAAGTCAAATCAGAGTCAAAGAAAATATTTACTATATCCATATTCAGTATATATATACAAATACTACAATTCATTAATAATAAGACACACAGTCTGATTTATTTTGATGGCAAAAGATTTGAACAAAAACTTTTAAAGAAGACATGACAATAGCCAATATAGGATGAAAAGATGTTCAACATCATTAATCATGAGGGAAATGCAAATCAAAGCCCTCATGAAAACCTGAAACCATAAAACTCCTAAAAGAAAACAGGGGGAAATGCTCCTTGACATTGGTCTTGGCAATAATATTTTTTAGATAGGACACCAAAAGCACAGGAAACAAAACCAAAAATAAACAAGTGAGACCACATCAAACTAAAAAACTCTACTCTGCAAAGGAAACAATCAATAAAATGAAAAGGCAACCTATAGAATAGGAGAAAATATTTGCAAATCATATATCTGATAAGGGGTTAATATCCAGAATATACCAAAATTCCTAAAACTCAAAGAGCCAAAAAACAAATAACCTGATTTTTAAAATGAGCAAAAAATCTGAATAGACATTTTTCCAAAGAAGACATACAAATGGCCAACAGGCCAATGAAAAGGTGCTCAACATCACTAGTCATCAGGGAAGTGCAAATCAAAACCAGAATGAAATATCACCTCACACCTGTTAGAATGAGTATTATTAAAAAGACAACAGGGCTTCCCTGGTGGTGCAGCAGTTGAGAATTCGCCTGCCAATGCAGGGGACACGGGTTCGAGGCCTGGTCTGGAAAGATCCCATGTGCCGCGAAGCAACTGGGCCCGTGAGCCACAACGACTGAGCCTGCGCGTCTGGAGCCTGTGCTCTGCAACAAGAGAGGCCGCGATAGTGAGAGGCCCGCGCACCGCGATGAAGAGTGGCCCCCGCTTGCCACAACTAGAGAAAGCCCTCGCACAGAAACGAAGACCCAACACAGCCAAAAATAAATAAATAAATTTATAAAAAAAAAAAAAAAAAGACAACAGATAACAAACGTTGAGAAGGATGTGGAAAAAAAGGAACATTTGTACACTGTTGGTGGGAATGTAAATTGGTGTAGTTATTATGGAAAACAGCATGGAGTTTTCTCAAAACATTAAAAATAGAATTACTGAATGACCCAGCAATCACACTTCTGGGAATATATACAAAAGAGATGAAAACAGGACCTTGAAGAGATATCTGAACTCCCATGTTCATTGCAGCATTATTCACACTATTGAAGATATGGAAACAACCAAAGTGTTGATTGACAGATGAATGGATAAAGAAAATGTGATACACACACACATACACACACACACACACACAAATAGAATATTATCCAGCCATAAAAACAAAAAGAAATCCTGCCATTTATGACAAAATGGATGAAACTGAAGGACATTATGCTAAGTGAAATAAGCCAGACACAAAATGACAAATATTGTTTGATCTCACTTGCATGTGGAATCTAATTGTGTCCAATTCACAGAAGCAGAAAGTAAAATGGTAGTTGCCAGGGGCTCAGTGGTGGGGAAGGAAATGGAAAGATTTGGGTCAAAGGATACAAACTTTCAGTTATAAATATACAGCATGGTGACTATAGTTAATAATACAGTATTATAGGTCTTCCCTGGTGGCGCAGTGGTTGAGAATCTGCCTGCCAATGCAGGGGACACGGGTTCGAGCCCTGGTCTGGGAAGATCCCACGTGCCGCGGAGCAGCTGGGCCCGTGAGCCACAATTACTGAGCCTGCGCGTCTGGAGCCTGTGCTCCGCGACAAGAGAGGCCGCGATAGTGAGAGGCCCGCGCACCGCGATGAAGAGTGGCCCCCACTTGCCACAACTAGAGAAAGCCCTCGCACAGAAACGAAGACCCAACACAGCCATAAATAAATAAATAAATAAACACTCACTTATAACTCCCTATTAATTTAAAATAATAATAATAATAATAATAATACAGTATTATATACTTGATATAGTTAATAATACAGTACTGCATACTTGAAATATGCTAAGAGAGAGATCTTAAGTGTTTTCACCATAAAGGAAACAAAAGTCAACCATGTGAGGTGGGGTATGTTAATTAGCTTAACTATGATAATTATTTAATAATATACAGGTATATCAAATCATCACATTATACATCTTAAATATATACAATTTTGCCAGTTACACCAAGAAAACTGGGAAGAATAAAAATTCATTCAAAAAAAGTCTAATGAGATACCACTGTACTCAGAAGGCTAAAATAAAAAGCAATGATAATCCTAATTGCTGGTGAGGCTATAAAGCAACCAGATCTCTCATACATCGTTGATGGGAATGTAAAATGGTACAACTACTTTTAAAGGACAATTTGGCATGTTCTCACAAAGTTAAACATGCACTCCATATGACTCAGCAACGAAAATCCTAGATATTTACTCAAGAAAAAAAATTTTTTTACAAAAATACTTGTATATGGATTGTTATAACAGCTTTATTCATAACTCCCCAAACTGTAAACAACCCAAATTTCCATCTAAAGTAAATGGATAAATTTCACTTAATCCATACCAAGAAAAAAAGAAAAGTACTGATACACAGCATGACTAGATTTAAAAATCACTGTGTTAAGAGAAAGAAGCCAGACACTAAGAAAGCATACTATATGATTCCATGTATATGTTATTCTAGAAAAGGAAACGCTAATTTGTAGTAACAGAAGGCAAACACTGCCCTGGGATGGATGGATTAACCATAAAAGAGATTGAGGGAACTTCTGGGGATGATGAAAATTTTCTACTTCTTGAATGAGTCAGTGGTTACACAAGTGCTTGCATTTGTCAAAGCTCACCAAATTGTTTGTACACTTAAAGTGTCTGCATTCTATTTTGCATAAATTATACCTCAATACAGGTGATTTTTTAAAATACTATAAGTGATCATATTTAGTGATCACAAATATATACTAGAAGGATGAATGGAAAAAAGTTTTAATATCATGAAAACTGTGCTTTGGCTTTAGGATAAAATTACCTGCGGCAACATTATAGATGATTTTCAAAAGTTCTTTCTCTAAACAACTTTAATAGAAATTAATATACCGTATTGCAAAAGCCATGTTAGTGGACCAAAATAAAATGGCTATTTTAAGGACAAAATCATTAATGTAATGACCTTGAATTAACGTAAATGGGGGAAATACTTGTAAATTAATATATAATTCTTAACACACGATGTGAAAATTTTATCAAATCGCTCAGAATCTCATCAGAAGCCAGAAACTACTTGACTATTTAAAACAGAGAATCTTTTTTTTTTTTTTTTTTTTTCATTTATTTTTTTTATTTTTTTTTTTTCACACACACACACACTGTATTTTATTTTTACAAGAGATAAATCGACTGACACCAAGCATTGTACATGGATGACCACAACAAAAGCAAAAAAACAGAGAATCTTTAATACTGAGATTGATTGCACAGTGAAGGAAGCCCAGGACAAAAGGAGATGATGAGGCAAAAAGCAGACGAGAGGAGGACAGGGAGTTGAGTTGTTTGCTTTTTCCCTGTCTTTGAATAACATTACAGGGCCCACAAAGAGGGCTCAGCCCTCTCTGACTTGGGGACAGAACAATTACTCAACTCGCCATGCTCACAGCACACACAACAGGAATCCAAAGGCGGAAACCAAAGATAAAGCTTGCGGACCACGAGGTGGTCCAGGCAGGAGTGAACAGCAGGTGTCAGCACCAGCAGGTCAGGCAGGATTCGAGTGAACGTGCCTCTGTGACTGCTGTTCTCCATCCTCAGGCTCTCCTGCGGGACACTCCGGCCCCCACTCTCCTGATTTTCAAAAACTGGACAGAGTTGAACTCCAGAAACTAACTGTGCAGGGGTGCACCTTGGCTGGCCTTTGCCAGATCTGGAGCCCCAGACTGTGTGTTTGGTCAATAACAATTTACAAAGAAGAGATTTTATATAGACATCCAGATTTCCAACTTCCTCAGGAAATTCAGAAGATCTGGAAAACACTGCAAAGTCTGGAACGGAGGCCCATCTACCCCTTTTCACAGGGACTGCCTTCTCCATTTGCCTCTGTCCTCGTCACCCCCAACTTTACATCCTGCCTACTTCATTCATTTATATGACCTTCGCCCCCTCTCCTTGCCCCTGAATTTCCCCTGATGTATGGCTTTGGACCTCCTCTATCTTCTGAAATTTTTTAGTAAGACAGGTCAGGAATGTATCGATTGCTCTGCTACTGGCCAAACTTTCTAGCACACAATGGTTGATACCAGCCTCTCTGTCCTTCCACCCGTCCCTTCCTACCAATGTATACTACTCACTCTCTCCTCTCACTGTCAAAGTTCTTGGAACTTAGTTCCAAAGTCAGAGGAACATGAGTGGGTCCCACAAAAGAAAGCCCCTTCTTGGCCCCAGGCACATACTTGCCTGAGCACAGGATTGTCCTCGTGCCTCTGCAGGAATATCTGTGCCTTCAGAAGGTAAGTCTCAGCTCGGCCTTCTTAAATCATTGTGCAGGTACTCTTTTTTTTAACATCTTTATTGGAGTATAACTGCTTTACAATGGTGTGTTAGTTTCTGCTGTATAACAAAGTGAATCAGCTATACATATACATATATCCCCATATATCCTCCCTCTTGCATCTCCCTCCCACCCTCCCTATCCCACCCCTCTAGGTGGTCACAAAGCACCGAGCTGATCTCCCTGTGCTATGCGGCTGCTTCCCACTAGCTAGCTGTTTTACATTTGGTAGTGTATATATGACCATGCCACCCTCTCACTTCATCCCAGCTTATCCTTCCCACTCCCTGTGTCCTCAAGTCCATGCTCTACGTCTGCGTCTTTATTCCTGTCCTGCCCCTAGATTCTTCAGACCCTTTTTTTTTTTTTTTTTTAGATTCTATACATATGTGTTAGCATACGGTATTTGTTTTTCTCTTTCTGACTTACTTCACTCTGTATGACAGACTCTAGGTCCATCCACCTCACTACAAATACCTCCATTTCGTTTCTTTTTATGGCTGAGTAATATTCCATTGTATATATGTGCCACATCTTCTCTATCCATTCAGGACATGTACTTTAATATAAAATTTCTAAGTAAGACCAAATTCAAATGATTAGAAAAGCAAAAGACCTTTGGATGACACCCACTAAATCCCAAAAACCAAGATGGAAGGGGAGATGTTGTGTTCCAAAGTTTGTCAGTATGAAGCAAAGAACATGACTCTCTAATCAGAGAGGAGTTTTATTATCTCTTAGAGTTTCCCCTGCAAGGATTTTTGGTAAATACACTTTATGAGTTTCACTCTATGATTTGGGGGCCTAGTCCAGTTGCCGAAAGCCTTGAAGCAAATGACCTTTGGGGAGATGCCACGCAGAAAGTCAGGAAATAGCCTTGGGAAAATGCAGGGCCTGAGTTTCTTTCTAGAGAACTCTGCCTCTTGTGTCCTGAAGTTGCCTTGGTGCAGAGGCTGCCAGCGCTGGTCCAGCCCACAAACCTGGAATCAGAGCTGCCCAGACTTGGAGGCAACACAGCTGGAGGAACATGCAATTCCTAGCTCTGCTCCAGAGTTTCCAGACTCAACTGAGCCCTCTCCTAACTTTCTTCATTCTGAAAGTTCTTAGCAACCTGGTCTACACACAGCCCAAAGGATTTCTATCTGTACTAAATAAGTACACAGTATATATTATTGATATTTCCAAATACTGGGGGTCATTCTCAGCCAAAGTGAGAATAATTGTTTTATCTAGTATTTTATATGAACAGTAAAAAGTTCTTTAAATATTTTTTATTGTGAATATATTCTTTTTTTTTTTAATTGGGGTATAGTTGCTTTACAACGTTGTGTTAGTTTCTGAGTGAAGTAAGTCAGAAAGAGAAAAACAAATAACATATATTAACGCATGTATGTGGAATCTAGAAAAATGGTACAGATGAGCCTATTTGCAGGGCAGGAATAGAGATGCAGTCATAGGGAATGGACATGTGGATGCGGGGAGTAGGGGGAGGGAAGAGGGGTGTGATGAACTGGGAGATTGGGATTGATGTATGTGCACTGCCATGTGTAAAACAGATAGCTAGTAAGAACCTGCTGTATAGCACAGGGCGCTCAGTTCGGTGCTCTGCGGTGACCTAGGTGGATGGGATGGAAGGGGGTGGGAGGGAGGTCCAAAAGGCAGGGGATACATGTATACATAGAGCTGATCCATTTCGTTGTACAGCAGAAAAGTTCTTTAAATATTAATCCATTTTATGAATGTGCAATAACATCTTGAAGAAAGCCTATTGCCATGTCTATGACAAGTTGCACAATGGGGGTGTCTGTACAGGGACAAATTTCCCTTTTGTAGGAAAAATCTCCTTCTGATTATCTGACCTTTTGCCCATCTGTCTGTCCATCTAGCCATGCCTTTCTAAACTATCTATCTATAGGGTTTCTTGACTCCCTCTAGATAATTTGTCCCTGTTAACAAGCAGAAGGACAAAAGAATGGACCCACACTCCTCATTATCAGGATAATCCTCTTAGAATGTTTCCCCTAGACCTTCGAGAAATAGTGCAGTCAGAATTATGTCACTGCTGTACCCCAAGATCTATGACAAAGTGAGCATTTCATTATTACAAGTCAAACACAGCATAGACGCAAAAGCAGCCATAATTTTTTTTCAATTTTGCTGTTTATGCTAACATAGTTCATTATTCTATTTTTATTGTTCCAAACTGGCATTAAACAATGCAAATTACTCTTCACTGAGCCCCAGCCCCACCTATAAAATGAGGTCTTCTTAGGCAACTTGGTAAAGTGGAAAGAGACTAGACCTATCAGAAGACTGGGGTTCTAGTTCTAATTCTGCCCCTAACAATCTTAGGCAAATCACTTAACCATCAGGGGTCAATTTTCTTATCTGCAAATGAGCTAGGTGGACTATTTCATCTTTCAGGGCCATTCCAGCTCTAACTGTCTGAAGTTTCTTCCTCAGTGACCTTTTGTTTCTTTCACCACCACCCTCCGCTCTACGGGCATGTACTAAGTACTCAGGACGCGAGTGACCCAGACAATTGGATGTGCTCTAGGAACCCCAGGTTGATGAGGGAGACAGAAATCCAGTGTGTGTGAGCCATATACATGTCTCATTGATAACAGAAGTGAATCCAGAGGGCCCCTGGTAGAAATTGACAGTTGGACATGATTTAGAAGAAAGTCAAGTGTTTATGGAAGCTTCAGGAATACATGTTGTCTTTTTATTGGTAGCCTTCAGAAGATTGCAGTTTTTAAATATAATTTTAGTGGAAGACACTTGAGGCGCTCAACATTATATACTTAATTAAATTTAGCTTCTATTGTAATTACTGATTTTCAAGACTGCTAACTGGAAATCCACATCAGTAGTGGGTAAGTTAGGTTCTAACAGCCTAGAAACTCAAAATGTGTTAACAAGGGGTAGTGATTTACAACCTCGACTGAACCTTAGAATTACCTGGGGAATTCTTTGACTATACCAAGGACTGGGCTCCACCCCCTGAGAGATTCGGATTTAAAAGATCTTGGGGGGCTTCCCTGGTGGTGCAGTGGTTGAGAGTCTGCCTGCCAATGCAGGGGACACGGGTTCGAGCCCTGGTCTGGGAGGATCCCACATGCTGTGGAGCAACTGGGCCCGTGAGCCACAACTACTGAGCCTGCGCGTCTGGATCCTGTGCTCCGCAACAAGAGAGGCCACGATAGTAAGAGGCCCGCGCACTGCGATGAAGAGTGGCCCCCGTTTGCCGCAACTAGAGAAAGCCCTCACGCGGAAACGAAGACCCAAGACAGCCATAAATAAATAAATAAATAAATAAATAAATAAATAAATAAATAAATAAATAAATTTTTTTTAAAAATTTTTTTAAAGATCTTGGGACCCAGCAATTGGTACTTTTTTAAAACCCTCCATGTGATTCTAATGTACAGTCAAGATTGACAATCATTGAACTAGGAAAAGAACTGTTTTTTGGTCAAAATTGTAGGTCAGTCATAGTGCAAGGTGAAGCAGGCTGTATTTGAGCCATATTAGAAGCCTGAGTTTGATTTCAAAGCTCTGATTCTCATAACACACAACTTTTAAACGAACCTAAGGCAGTAGATGGGAACCCAGCTGATTTCGTGCAAGAGGTTGTTTTGCTGCCCAAACATATTCCCTGTGGGATTTCTTCAAGTAGGCAGCTCAAAGCTTTGCATTGAAATCACAATTCCATTTAGCCTAAACATTTATAATACATGCAATCTCAGCAAACTATTCTGTGAAGCTATTGGTACGCCTTTCATTTGTGTAACATGTTAAAAGAAAAATGGCTTGCTTTTGCAAATCACTCCCATATCTGAGTTGAGGACAATTTCACCACCCCAGGGATGGATTAAATTCATCCTGTCCAGCTGGCAAGACTAGAAGGCCAACTGGGTAAGTAACTCAGCATCCCTAACACCAAGCACTAAACCAGCTAAAAGCGAGTGTGGTTAACACTTGCTAATGACCAAATCCAATTCATTTATCATGTGGACCATTGAAGTGCTGGGACCCCTCCAAACAACTCCCTTAAACCTTTCCAAGTTGTTAGGGGAAATTCTGCTTGTTAGAAATACAGAATCTCAACCCTTACTCCCAACCTACTAAATTATGTGAGATGAACTAAAATTGTCAGTGGATGAAAAACAGAAATGGATACAAGACAAATTAAGGAGGTAGAATTCACAAGATTTGGTTTTGATGGGATGTGGGAAAAGGTGACATCAAAGATGATGCCTGGGTTTCTAGCTTGGATGACCAGGTAATGGTCACTAAGACTGAGGACACTAGAGGGGGAACAGAGCTTCTCAAGAGTTCCTCTTCTGTCTCCACCTACTTTTTCCATCTCATAATTGTGTTGATCCCTGGGATTCCTTTTTGACCTGCATTGCTTCTCTTTTGACACACCTGCTCTCAAAGGCTTCATCCCTCCCCCACACACACATCAACAGCCTGCTCAAGGTCCCAAAGGCACATCACACCCTGTTTATGATCTCTCTCTCAAAACCTACTCTACCTCAATTTTCCAGTTAATAGAATCCAACTTATCTACCTGTTGACCAAGAGGAATGACCTGGAGGGCACCAAAAAGTTTAGCCTCTCTCTTGAGACTCCACATGAAATCAATCACCAAGTCCTACTTTTCCACTGTCTAATATCTGCCCCCTTCTCCCACACCTCTCTGCTCCTATGTTAGTTCATTATTGCTCGCCTGAGCTGTCGACCTGAGTCCTTATGTTTTCCCCTATCACCACTCCTGTTAATCTACCTCAGACTGCCCCCACCATGTCCTACTACTACATTTAAAGAGCTATTTCTAAAACACAAATCTGGTCATGTCTTTCCCTGGTTTAATGTTCTTCAGTGGCTCCTTGGCATGCCAGGCAAGGCCTTCCATGGCGCCATCCCTGCCCACCTTTCCAACCTCATCTCCTGAGGTTTGCCCAACATATTTTGCATTCTTGTCTCATGCCAACTTTGCCACTCTGAATAAGAATATGGACTAAACAGTAATGTCAGGCATCCTATAATGCTTTTAATTCATTAGGGAGTGAATTTGTCTACAAATTCAAAGTCTCTTTTTGGGTCCCCAATGTATTCACCATTGAAGGGATGAAATTCTTCAGCAGCAAAGGTTTGTTGAGTGCCTTTTCTTTGTACAGTGTTCTCTAGATGCTCTGGGCAGTTGACAAAATAAGATAAAGTTTTCTTATTTGAAGGCCCAGGAAGCATCCTTAACTTCTTATTCCTTAAACTCTCCTAGTCTACAGGTAGAAAGGACCATTGAATCCTATATTAGGAGCAATGTTTATCCATATGGTGTTAAGTAGTTCCTACTAAAGGCTCAGAAATAGCTACCATTTATTGAGTACCTGCCAGCTCATTTCCTCCTCACCTGGATCCCACAAGTTTGGTATTATTATCCCTTTTTATCCAATAACATCTTTATTAGAGTATAATTGTTTTACATTGTTGTGTTAGTTTCTGCTGTATAGCAAAGTGAATCAGCTATATGTATACTTATATCCCCATATCCCCTCCCTGTTCCATCTCCCTCCCACCTTCCCTATCCCATCCCTCTAGGTGGTCACAAAGCACCGAGCTGATCTCCCTGTGCTTTGCGACTGCTTCCCAATAGCTATCTATTTTACATTTGACAGTGTATATATATATCAATGCCACTCTCTCACTTCTTCCCAGCTTACCCTTCCCCATCCCTGTGCCCTTAAGTCCATTCTCTACGTCTGCGTCTGTATTCCTGTCCTGCCCCTATGTTCTTCAGAGCCATTTTTTTTTTAGTTTCCATATATATGTGTTAGCATACCGTATTTGTTTTTCTCTTTCTGACTTACTTCACTCTGCATGACAGATTCTAGGTCCATCCACCTCACTACAAATAACTCAGTTTCATTTCTTTTATGGCTGAGTAATATTCCATTGTATATATGTGCCACATCTTCTTTATCCATTCATCTGTTCATGGACACTTAGGTTGCTTCCATGTCCTGGCTATTGTAAATAGTGCTGTAATGAACATTGTGGTACATGACTCTTTTTGAGTTATGGTTTTCTCAGGGTATATGCCCAGTAGTAGGATTAAAGGAAACCATAAACAAGATGAAAAGACAACCCTCAGAATGGGAGAAAATATTTGCAAATGAAGCAACTGACAAAGGATTAATCTCCAAAATATACAAGCAGCTCATTCAGCTCAATATCAAAAAAACAAACAACCCAATCCAAAAATGGGCAGAAGACCTAAATAGACATTTCTCCAAAGAAGATATACAGATTTCCAACAAACCCATGAAAGGATGCTCAACATCACTAATCATTAGAGAAATGCAAATCAAAACTACACCAGTGAGAATGGCCATCATCAAAAAATCTACAAACAATAAATGCTGGAGAGGGTGTGGAGAAAAGGGAACCCTCCCACATTGTTGGTGGGAATGTAAATTGATACAGCCACCATGGAGAACAGTATGGAGGTTCCTTAAAAAACTAAAAATAGTATCCCTTTTGACAGATAAGGAACAAGGGTTGCATTCATTTGATTTACACCCACTAGAGGCAATTGTAGACTCCACGAGGTCAATAAACATTATGCATTTAGTTTATTCCTGGAACAAGGTGCTCAAACAAGTGTGTCTTAAATGAGCAAGTGAAGGAATGAAGCAAAGAGCTAGTGAGTGGTAGAGCTGGTATCAAGATCCAGATGATCTGACCACAGAGGGGCTGCTCTATCCTTGTAACAGTAAACCCAGCATAGGAGAACATCCAGCTGATGAGAGGCCTGACCAAGCTCCTTTAGATCCACTCTTTCTGGCCTTTCTGTACGTGGTTTGAAAAGAGTAGGGGAAAAAATACCTGACCAATCTCATAATGGTGCAGAGAAGAGAATATAAGAAACATTTTATGAAACCTTGTAACTAACACTATAAAATAATTAAATAAATATGATTCCTAATATCAGCGTTTAAGGTTCATTGTTTCTTTATGGATGTTGAATATACATTCTTTTCTAGGATTAAGGGAACAAATAGTGAAATCCCTTCTTCATTTTGCATCATTCTTACCGTCTCATGTCGCCCTTACCATCAGGGTTGAAATGGAGATGTGAATAATTCTTATGTAACCTCCAGAAGTGTTTTTATGAGGTCACACAGATCCATATGTGTCTGATAGATTTACATCGAACACTCCTTGTAGGAAAAATACATTAACTAAAATGAGGTGTATTTGGTCCAGGTTTAGACATTGCCTATTAAACAAAATCTATTACACTGTCAAGGACACTAAATCGTTTAATTCAACATTCTAAATGTGAGAAGTTAATGTCGGTGGGAGAGTTAAGCACATTATACGTGTATCATCCTAAAGACAGAGACATGAAAACGTCTAAACCATTAGCCACATAAAGTTTCAAATGCTTTATTCTGGTAACCTTCAATCAGTTAAATTATGAGACGACAATTTAGAGTAATTATCCCTGCAGTAGTCAAGTAGATGCAGAAACCCCAAGAAGTAGACAGCTTGGCTCAGTAATATATCAGCTTACAGCCTGAGTCTGTCTGAACAGTCACGGACTCACCCGTTTTACGTCCCTCTAATAACGTTTCATAAAATATCAAGGAAGATGGGACTTCCCTGGTGGCACAGTGGTTAAGAATCCGCCTGCCAATGCAGGGAACACACATTCGAGCCCTGGTCCGGGAAGATACCACATGCCGCAGGGCAACTAAGTCTGTGTGCCACAACTACTGAAGCCCATGCGCCTAGAGCCCGTGCTCCGCAACAAAGAGAAGCCACCACAATGAGACGCCTGCGCACCGCAACGAAGAGTAGCCCCCGTTCGCCGCAACTAGAGAAAGCCCGCACGCAGCAACAAAGACCCAACGCAGCCAAAAATAAATAAATAAAAATAAATTAAAAATAAATATGTCAAAGAAGAGTTTGTGGCAATAAGCAAAGAAAGATTTCAAGATCCTAATCCAAATCTATGCCCATCTAAAACAGGAAGTGAAAATACTCCAGAAATGATTTTTTTTCTTGTTTAAATTCACACAGATGACATTAAATTCTTCATTTATTAAGTCATCCATTTACAAAACTATTCTGTAAACCCTAGCTTTAAAAAGACTTTGCAACTATTAAATATAGAATGGATAAACAAGGTCCTACCAAGTGGGGAAAGTGCGGCAGGGGGCGGTGGTGGTGGGATGAATTGGGGGACTGGGATTGACATATATACACTAATATGTATAAAATAGATAACTAATAAGAACCTGCTGTATAAAATATAAATTTAATTTAATTTAAAAATAAATAAATAAAAAATAAATTTTAAAAAATTGAAAGATCACTGCCAAAAATATTTATCTTACTAATGATTGCAGATAAACCATTATGGATTTTTTTCATTAATAAAAAAAAAAAAACAACAAGGTCCTACTGACAGCACAGGGAACTATATTCAATATCCTGTGATAAACCATAATGGAAAAGAATATGAAAAAGAATGTGTATATATATATATATATATATGTATAACTGAATCACTTTTCTGTACAGCAGAAATTAACACAACATTGTAAATCAACTATATTTCAATAAAATAAATTTTAAAAATAGAAAAAGACCTTGCATCTGTCGATTTCAAAAATATTTTTGAATTGTATTTTTAAGTATTTTTATGTTGATCAAAACTAGCTGATTCCTAACATATATGTCTTCGGATCATTACTTCCAAAGCTCTCCCTTCAAGATCTGTCATGTTTATCCTTCTTTTTTTTCCATAATGACCACTCCAGGCCATATCCAAATAGTGACCACTCAGTAAATATTTGTTGAATGAATGGATACATGAATGAACAAATGAAAGACTGGCAGGCCTCACAAAGATATCTGAACGAGACCGCAGCAGTTTTACCAACTTTCCAGTCTTCCTCTATTCTTGTTCATCCTATAGACTTGCCAAGTTAACCTTGTCCCAAACATCACTTTCTATGCATCAGCCTCTTGCCCAAGGACTACCACCTCTATGGCAATTGGTTTCATGATGAGACCCTGCCTCACTTAGTTCCAGCTGACTGGACTTGGCCCCTTTGCTCTCATTGGTCCCCTCCCTGGGAACGAGCTGTCTGCTCAGTTTCTGAGAGATCACAGGGCTTCCCAACATGTCAGAGCACAAATGCAGCCTTGGGGTCCCCCAATACACCAGGCCTCTCAGTCCAAAGGCCAACAGTGAGGTCCTGAAACAAACAGCTAGAAACATGCTGACACTGGATTAATGCAGCTGCGTTGAAGTGCTCTCAGGTTTTTGTTAGTAATAAACATGAATCCCAGTTCTTCTCCAATTTTAATAAGCATAAGAATCACCTGGAGGTCTGAGAGCCTGCATTTCTAACAAACTCCCAGGTGACATTGATGCTGCTGGTCCGTGGACTACACTTTGAGTACCAGGGCTCCGGGGCAGGGGTTGTCAAACTTGGCAGCACACTGCAGTTTTCTGGAGCGTCTTACAAATGCTAATGCCTGAGCCAAGCCCAAAGATTCTGATTTGATTCGTCTGGGGTGCAGCCTAGACATCAAGATTTTTAAAGCCCCTCCAATTATTCTAGTGTGCAACCAAGGTCGAGAGCTTTAGACCTTCTTTCTCAAACTGTTTTTTGCATTATTTCCCCCTGAAGGAGACTTTTTAGACATTTTTTCCCTAAATCTCCCTCATGAAAGTTTAATATCACAGGTATGTCATATATCAGTTTATGTAGTCTCTGCATACCTGTGCTTTATACATAAGAAGAAGATTTTTCCATTCCCCAAGAAGCAATTTCATGCCTTTACGGGTGAAATCACCCCCATCGAGAAGGCATGCTTTGGACTATGCCTAAAGACCTGGTTTTGTCCAAGCATCCGCATGTCAGTCTCCAAGACAAATCCCTCCAAACGGAAGCTCTCCATCTCAGGCACAAAGGGCCAGGCTAGAGAGAGACGACCGGAAGGCGATCAGATCAAGGTGCCCACACCCCTGCATCCTAAGCCATGGCGGGCTGCATGGCCTGAAACTCCCGTGTGCTTTCTACCACCTCTTTATCCTGCAGCCACAAAGGACAATATATGTCCTGCCCAGTTAAAATAAGTAAGTTACAGTGCTTGTCTATGTATCCCTACTCCTGTTCACAAGCCAAGCCTCCTTTTATATTGCCAAGTAGCAACCCAAACATCTGCTTGGAAACGAACAGGCTCTCCATCACCACGTAAAGCAAAATGTCTTCAGGAGACTTTCTAATGCGTGTGCTAATTCCTAACACCAGCTCAAGTTACACCATAACTTGTGAAAATCATGTAGGAGGGGTGGGTCACAGCTATCAGGGGAAAACAGCAGTGCATTCTAAAGACAGAGGAAGCTAGACTCCAGTTCAGGTGTAAAGCCCTGGCTGTAGGGAAGGCAGATGGAAATGTGGTAACAGAAGGGGGAAGGGATGGATTAAAAGAAAGGGAAGGAAAAGAAACCAACATTATTTCGTGCCTACTTTGTGCCAGGTGGTGGATGAACATTCTTACCTTGATGTTCCCTCATGAGCCTAGGAGGTGGGTATCATCCTCCCATTCTACAGACAAGGGTCCAGGGATTGTGAAACTGCCCAAGGTCTACTCCTAGTAATTGGGGGAGCCAGCATTCAAATCCTTATCTGTCTGGCTCCAAATCCAGTGTTCTTTCTAGTCTACCATGCTGCTCTCCCAGCCCCATGACAATAACACAAAAATGAACCACTGTCATCACCAAAGACAGCCCTCCCTATTTTAAACCAGGAAGATCAGGATGACCTTGACATGACAGCAGGACTCTGAGTCCTGCAGCAGCTTCAGAGTATAAGTCCGAGGCTAAAATGGATATTCAAAATTGGCAAGGGCGCATCTGCAATCAGGACCCTCACAAAGCATGGATTCAAGGGTCTGAACCTCACTGAGGCACCTGAGGTCCTGAGGACCAGGCATAGAAGGAAGGGAGAAGCAGTGATAGGACAGGGCCAGTCTACAGCTAACCTTAAGTAGGGCAGAAAATGAGGGTCTTGAATTTCCTAAGGACACAAAGACACCAGAAACTATGGGGGAAAGAGGGGAGGGGTGGTGATGGTGGTAAGAATTCCAGGAAGTGGGGAAAGGACTAGAACATGGATGGCCCCAGAGCAGAACTAACTTATTGCCCTGCAAAGATGGGGCCCTGAGCCGACAGCCCTCTGCTCTACCTGGGCTGCTCCAACCTCAATGCAGAGAAGACAGGAAGGAAAACAGAGCTGAGCAAACCCCCAGCAGTCTAAAAATGAGATCTGCTCCTCCAAGAAAGAAGAGTGACCTTCCCCATTCTCCACCCAGACCCAAATCATGGCCTCACATGCACACAAGGACACAGAACCAGTGATAAAGCTGACCACTAACATCTGCTTTCATCCAGGAGACAGTCTCTTGCCCGCTCATTGGTTCCCTCTCTCTGTCTACACCGTGCAGCCTGAAACCCATCCAGCGCCATGACAGGCCACCCTTGAATTACAGGGCTGGCCCACACATCTCTCTACTGGAGTTACAGAGGAAATCCTGGGGGTGAACCATCTGTCTTACCATCACCAACTGTGCTACTGACCACAGCCCTCTCCCTTCCCAGCAACACGGAAGTATAAGGTCCGCTGTGAGGGAGACCACTTCCTGTGGACGTCCACATCAAATTACTTTTCAGAATAACACATTTGTGGAAAAAGGGAAAACTCCTGAATAATATAATACATTGAAAGCCAAAAGTCCCCCAACAATTTCCACTCATAACCACCCAGAGCTGGAAATCACCAGGGATGTAAGAGCTGCTTCAGGCAGGGAAGAGACACAGACATCCACATCTCACGGCCATAACAACCTTATCATGCCTGAAAGGCTAAGAATGCTTAGGAGGCCTATTGGAGGCCCTCACCATGGGAGGAAAACTAAAGAACCACCACATAAAAATTATCTCCTCCAAGGAATTTGTTCAGATTATTTTCACAATATTTTTAAATGGCCAGACAGACTAAGAGCAGATTTATCTCCAGTGCCCCCCAGAGTCAGGTGTCTGGCACGTTCGTATCAGGTGAAACCTGTCCATAGGGCAGAGAGAAGGGATCTGTCCCCATTTACAGGAACGAGGGAGAGAGCTTGTGCCCCCTTCCTCATCTTGTTACATGTTCCTAAATTTGTTTAGCTCCACAAACTAACCAGTTGGTTTCTACTCAACATGTTTATTAAAATATTGACTAAGAATTGGCAGTGTTGGGTAATGCTGGCCTGGCAGGAGATTCCCCACATGGTGTTTTGACAAGAGCAGTTCAAAGGGCCCCTCTGAACTGGCATCACAAAGCTTTGCATTCCCAGGAGTAGTGAAGCAGAAGTAGTTTATTTAACTCCCGGAGGCATACTTTACTTTGAATCTCTCACTAAAGCTGACAAGAGGGTATCTGAACATTCTGATGGGAGACAACCTGCCAGCAGAGACCCGTCTCTGTTTGGCATAAGCAGTGTTGTACAGTGAGACCAAATTTGGGGGAGTTGCTCAGTGAGAGCCTTATGTCTTGGCAACAAAGATCAAGATCAACAACGTCTGGGCAGATCAAGAGAGTAGCAAATACCTGGAGTATGTACCGACTCCAAAATTAAAAAAAAACAGGGAGGGAGGGAGAGAGAAAGAGGGAAAAAGGAAGGAAAGGAGGGAGGAAGAGAGAGAAGGAGGAAAAAAATAAAAGAAAGAAGAAAGAAGTCCAATACATTCTTACTAGTCTGAACTCGTAGAGATTCCTCAGATTCACTGCTTAGTAAATTCACTGAGTAATTGTGCAAATTCCCTGGATAACTGTCAGATACTCTTCTTCTCCTTCTCCCAGCCCCCATGGAAAGGTTCATTAAATTAAAAGTGCAGTATTGGACACCATCACTTTTTGTAAAACAGCTGGACATAAGAATTTATAGTGTTTGCTTGTATTTTTATGGACACCGCTCCCCTTGCACCCAACCTGGAATTACATACATGTAACTGCAACAGTGGTTACCCTAGGGTGGGATGCAGGGCAACTGGGGGTGGGGTGGCGGTGAGACAAGGGTGGAAGGGAGATTCTTCTGTGGATACCTTTTTACACTTTTTGATATTTGAACCATGTGAACGTGTTGCCCATATAAAAATTAAATGAAAGAATGGGAGTATAAAAAAACAAATTATTTAAATAGCAGCCAGCAGAAGCCCCATGATAACATCAGATTAGGAAGAGGAGGAAAAGGGAATACTCGACGAGCCTTCCCTCTTTCCCTCCACTCCCACCCCCTGCCTTTCCCCATCCCTCCCAGTCACACCTGGGGTTTGATCCTGCAAGCCACTGGGACATCTCAGGGCTCAGCAGAAGCTGAGACTGTGACAGCTGCCTGGTCCTTGGAGCAACAATAGGAAAGCCCCAAACTTGACCTGAAACCTAAAGCAAGCAAAGAAAGTCTAACTCAATCAAGACTAGGAATAGAAGCACGTGGCAGGGAGAGGTGCCCGAGGATCTGTGAAGACCAGCAGTTAGGAGCGTGTGCTCTGTGGTCAGAAACTTCAGGGCGATGCTTCTCCTCGAGCCTCGGTTTCCTCCCCTGTGAAGCTGGCCTGGTGAAGAGCCAAAGATGGGATGCGTGCACAGCCCCCCAGCCCTGGGCCCGGAGGAGCGCGGAGCTCAGGGTGAAGCAGTCACTGTTCCGCTTAACCACACCCTGAGACCGCTGCTCGTAGCAGCCTTCAGTCCTGAGTGTGGAGCAAAAGAGTGATCGGCACAAGATCAGCAAACTCTCTAAGTGCTCACTGGACAATCGGAGATGATGAGTTTCTGCTCCTCAGAAGGAGCACAAGGGAGAGGCTTTGAAAGCAGAAGGAAAGGCTTCCCTCCCAACCCCTTCTACGTAGTAACCATGAGCCTTCACACAAATTGCTTCATCCCTCCGCTCCCCAGTTTCTTCATCCGCTAAATTGGATGACCCCAGGATCTACCTTATGAGGACCGTACGTGTGTGATACAGCGCCTAGCACAGACTTGGCACGCTCAAAAAGGGAACTGTTCATTGAAGTGGGAAGGCAGGGGTGACAGGGACAGACCAGGATCCAAATGAATGAGTAACTTCTTCCACCCAAAATTTTGTTAGTGTTACTGTTATTAATTTTGCATTTAGTTCTCTGCCTTAACACAGAAGCTACGATTTCTTGTTTTCGTTGCTTGTACTTTTTGTTGTTCATTTGTTTGTTTTAGGCATAATATTTGGAATAATGCTGAAAAGAATGCCACAGGGCCAATGTTGAAGGAATCTTACTTACTCACTTCGCCACGGCAAAAACACCATTAACCATCAGCATTATTACTCCAAATCTGCAGGGACCTTGAGACACCTCGCACAGAGGGCCTATTATATTTGACACTCGGAGGAGACCACTTTTTTAACACCTGCTTCTCCTCAACCAAATTATTTTCAGTTATACTCATGTTATATGAGTAATAACCATTAGGTTTTTTTTTTTTAAATATTACATTTTTCTCTTTTTTTTTTTTAATGGCAAGCGTTTGTTGTTATAATTAGCATTTTTTTAATTAATTAATTTATTTATTTATTTTTGGCTGTGTTAGGTCTTCGTTTCTGTGTGAGGACTTTCTCTAGTTGCGGCAAGTGGGGGCCACTCTTCATCGCGGTGCGTGGGCCTCTCACTATCGCGGCCTCTTTTGTTGCGGAGCGCAGGCTCAGTAGTTGTGGCTCACGGGCCTAGTTGCTCCGTGGCACGTGGGATCTTCCCAGACCAGGGCTCGAACCTATGTCCCCTGCATTGGCAGGCGGATTCTCAACCACTGCGCCACCAGGGAAGCTCAACCATTAGGTTTTGATGTGTTTGTTCTTTAGCTATAAAACAATTACAATTTAAAAAGAAGAAATTTCTATTTTAAGGATGTTATTCAAAATTTAATAAAGTATTTCATTTACGAACTAATATTTGCACTTACCAAATAAAAATGTTACACTTTGCAATTACTGTTTTAAATTTTAAACGCAAAATCTCCAGGTGGTCACACAGGTGACAGAATGAAAATAACTCAGGCCCTGGTCTTTGTCTTTATATTCACTGGGATATCGTGGTTTATTTCAAATCTGCTATTTAAACACAGAATCTGCAGTATTATGGGGTTTGGAGGAGTGTACTCGGCCCAAAGCAAGCTTGAACAATTGTAGACCATTACGCATTTTCTCTCAAAACTCAGAGGTCTGCTATATAACAGGGAGTTCACCAAGTTAACTTGCATGTAGAATACAGTCTTTATTAAAGAATAAGGAAATTTAATTTGAGGCTGACATATGTATTATTAAGTCTCAACAGCAATTTTAATAATTGTTTAGAATATAGGCAACAAAAAGATTTTTAGACGTATGAGTATCTTATCACTGACATGGTTTAGAATTACCCACACATGGTGATAATAAAAAGCAAACCAACTTTTAGTCGGTTTTATTGTTTTTAATCTCTTTACAGATATTGCTTCCACCCAGGGCAGACACTCCCACCCATAAGCAGACATTGCTTCCATCCAGGGCAGGCCCCCCTGCATGGGGGCCTCTCATCAATCCAGCTGCCATGGTTCCAACTCCCAACCTTAGCACATTTAAAGTGGAGGTTCATGTTAATCAAAAAAACATCCGTTGACGTAGCTACTCCTGTAGGCCTCTTTTCATAATTCTTTTGTATGTCAGGCCATTTGGCCTTGAGATGGATTCATCTGTGGTCTAAGACATTTTTGTTGAAATTTGAAAACAAGAGGGTGTTGCCAGGGGAAAGCTGGCTGGTTGGCTGGCAGCAGAGGCATTAGGAGGCAGGAGGCATTAGGTTGGTGAGTTTACCATGACTCAAGTTTGTTCCACAGCCTTGCCGGTCTGGAAACTGGGCTTTTCCACTATTACCAGATGCTCCAGGCTTGAAACCAATGAATAATATAGACTAGTTCGTGTATTCATTGACAATGGGGAACACAGCATTCCCATGACTAGGGGCCTAACTCCTCCATCTGGCTCATCCCTGTGGTGGACCTCTGTCACTGTTTCTGTTTTGGGGGACCTTGCCCCACATGAGTGGTCTCCCAAGGAAGAGTCAGAGAGCATGATTTCCTGACTCCCTTGAAGCTAAGGGAAGCCATGTGACCTAGATTTTTCCAATCAGACACACCCACCTGAGATTTTGACCTAGCATTGTGCAAAATCAGAATTTTTTGAGGATGGTGTTGAAGGTGCTTTTAAGGCAGCAGTGGCCAATGAGTGGGTATCGGCTTTCCAGCACACCTTTGACCAGTGGTGGTGGCAGCAGTGAGATTGTCCCTGGAGCCATCCCACTGTGAGGTCTGCTTCAGGCCACAGAGCATCCAAGCATAACCCTCCAGCCCTCCCAGAGAGGATGTGAGCTGTCCAAAATCCTGCAATAAACTTCATTCCTGCTTCATTTAGCTGGAATGGGTTTTGTTATTTCCAGTTATATGGAGACCATGTAGTGTAGGTAGATATAACAAGGGATTTTACAAGCCAATACAAGGGATATAACAAGCCAGTAACTTTATAGGAGAGCATATTTCCAGTATTTCACCCTGTCCGCCAAATAGGTTTCCTACCCCTATAGTGATGGGCATGCATTGGCAGAATTTGCTTCTCTTAAATTCATTTTGTATGCTATAATAAATATGTTCTTTCTTGTACTGTATTAACATCACTGGTTAAATTACAAGTCTGAGAGCTATTCCCACAGGCTGACACAGCCTATTTCATTTTATTTAAGTGGTCTAATTTATTTCTACTTAATTTGGCAATCTTATTTCTAGACTCCCATGAGCCGGCTCCTCCCATTTAATTATATTTAATTAGTCTAATTTATTTCCATTTAATTAATCCACCTTATTTCTAGGTTATTGGTGGGCATCTCACTGATACCCTCATATCCACCTACTGTTGACATAGTTCTTAGAGTTTTTTTTTTTTTCTCAAGATTGTTAAAGATAAACTCATTGAACTCATTGCAGTGTGAATTAAGGACCCCATTCAAAGCAATCAAGTCTTCATACTCACTTTCTCCTGAACTTCACCACAAGCTGTTCAGTATTATAGAAAATTCACTTCAAAGCCTGCCATTGTGTTTCAAAATAGCAGAACAAACCACAGATCAAAGGTAAGGCTCAGTGACACCAGGTAAAAATTACTCATCCATTTCCAAAGTTGATGTGACATATACCTAAACATTAACTGATGAGAGGCTCTGCTGAGAAAAAAAAGCTCACAACTGGTCAATCAACTCCTATAACTCTTGGGTGATTTTCAGGCAGCCCCGGCAAAGGCAGAGGGATGAACAGTTGCCCCTTGATTTCCACAGATTCTAAAATTCTAGAATTCTATAAGATCAGACTCCTATGGGACCTCTAGAAGCCCGGATGTATTTAAATCATGTTTGCTATCTTATGACGAGTTATTGCCAGGTAAGGTAACTGTTGGCAATGTAGAATACTGACTTTCCAATATAGCTTTCCTGCCAATATTGTTTTGTTTGTTGTATTGTCCTTGTTCTATTTTAGCTTCATAAGGTGAACTAAAGTTTACCTAGAAAGATGCTTTTGATAAGTTCACTGCATTTAGAAGATTTGTCAGCTGTCAAAAGTTTTCCCTGGTCTTTCAAACATCCTGCTTTACTTTTTTTTTTTTTTTAGCTGATATGTGTATTTTACTTCAGGGTTTACAAGGTGCAAAGTGTTTTCACATTTTTTTTTTAACATCATTATTGGAGTGTAATTGCTTTACTTGCGTCTCCCTCCCACCCTCCCTACCCCACCCTTCTAGGTGGTCACAAAGCACCAAACTGATCTCCCTGTGCTATGCGGCTACTTCCCACTAGCTATCTATTTTACATTCGGTAGTATATATAAGTCCTGCTTTACTTTTGACAAGAAAATGTTCACTAAGCCATTTAAATCATACAACAAAAGTAAGCCAGAAGTTTTAAAGGGAATATTCTATACTGGGCCAGGATGAAACTTCCTTTAAAAAGAGAAAAATAGGGCTTCCCTGGTGGCGCAGTGGTTGAGAGTCTGCCTGCCGGTGCAGGGGACACGGGTTCGAGCCCTGGTCTGGGAGGGTCCCACATGCCACGGAGCAACTGGGCCCGTGAGCCACAATTACTGAGCCTGCGCGTCTGGAGCCTGTGCTCCACAGCAAGAGAGGCCGTGATGGTGAGAGGCCCGCACACCGCGATGAAGAGTGGTCCCCGCTTGCCGCGACTGGAGAGGGCCCTCGCACAGAGACGAAGACCCAGTACAGTCATAAATAAATAAATAAAAGAACGTGAATTTCTTAAAAAAAAAAAAAAAGAGAGAAATAATATACTTAGGCTGGAAATGAGTTTTTCTTTTACTCACTCCCAAGAAGGAAATTTTGAATGAAAATTAAATGTTCATTCAATTGCGACATGGCAGAATGTTAAAAAATGTAGTCCTCTAGACGTTATTTTTTCCTATCCTAGATCTCAAGAGATACTGATTTAAAATTTCAAACTCTTGAAATTGCAAACTAACGGCCCAGGAACCTTGCAGAAGACGGTGGTGTCCATCAGTTGATATCCTCATAGAAGCATGTTGTAGCCAAAAATGTCCCCAGGGCCGTTATCTTGTTCAGTGTCACACAAACTTCAGTTCTTCAGCTACCACTTCAGGACTTCTGTCATAGTGCACACCATCTGCATTAGTATTTACTTTTTCTTTTACAATATCTTTCTTTAAACCAATGCTTTTTATATTAATGTAAACTTACATTAATATCCATGAAGTCAAGGATTTGATGCATTAATATCCATGAAGTCAAGGATTTGATGTGTGTGATAAAGTCTAGTTAGATGCTCACCAAGTTAATTTTCTCTTCTGGGTGACACGGGAAGACAACCCTTTCCAGCTGCCCTGCATTAAGTTGGCACCATGTAACTGGAGTCTGGCCAATGCAATCAGGGCGGAAGTAATACAAGTCTGGTCTCTAAAACATCCTGCAATTCTTCCTTGCCCTCATTCTGCCATCCAAATGACTAGAAACAATGAACTCTGAAATGGCAGCAACCAGTTCCCTAACTACTCAGAGGAGTGTTAGTCAGAAGATCATCCAGCTCTGCACCAGACTTTACATGAATAGCAAAATAACTTTTGTTAAGCTGTCAAGATTTTGTAGTTGTGTTGAAGGGTCCTCAAGATCACCCTTGGATTCAGTGATTCTCTAGGACTCACAAAAGCTAGTACACTCACGATTACCGTTTGTAACAGTGAAGGATAGAGATTTAAATCAGCAAGGGAAAAGGCACAAAGGGCAAGGTCCAGGAGAGACCAGGCACCAGCATCCACTTGTCCTCTCCCAGTGGAATCCTGTGAACAGCACTTAATTGTCCTGCAATGACATGTGACAACATGCATGAAGTATTGCCATCCAAGGAGTTCACCCAAATCTGGCATCCAGGGTTTTTATTGGGGGGAGAGGGGTCAATCAGATAGGCATGGCTGAACTTAATTCCACACTCTGCAGAAATCAAACTTGTACTATGTGGCCCAAGACCCCCACCATGAATCACACTGTTAAACTTTCTGAAGTGACCCAAGGCCTCAGGTAAATAAAGACACTCTTAACAGGCAGATTGTTCCAAGGGCTTAGAGGTTATCTCTCAGGACCTGGGCAAGGGCCAAACTTTTTTTGGAATGTTTAGGGTTTGGACCTCCCAGACTTGCTAAGTCAGTCTTTCACTGTGTAATATCCTACTTGTTACACAGCATGGCCTAACCTATCCTCACTAATATAATATATAAATTACAAATTTGTCTAATACATGTGAAAATACCCAAATGACAAAGAAATGTTTATCTATGTACTTTCTACATGTACTACACATACTATACTTTGAGAAACATTGATCTGGTCCAACCTCTCACTTTAAAATGTGTGAAAAACCCCACTCTGCTGTTGCGCTTTCTTCAGAGGGAGGGACGTTGGTTGGGAGAGAGCATCGTTGGGCAGAGTGGGGTCTGAGGCAGCAACTGTATAAGGTAAGTTCTTCAGCAGCTTCTCTGGGTGGAACATCCAAAGACTACAATAGGATATTTCCAGGAACTGTCCACTCCTTGCTCCCACCAATCCCTGGTCTCCAGATTGTTTAGATAAACTTGACGCACCATTTCCCGAAAGATTTATTACAAAAGTTGTGATGGTTAATTTTATGTGTCAACTTGACTAGGCCTCGGGTGCCCAGATATTTGGCTAAACACTACTTATGGGTATGTCTGGGAAGGTGTTTCTGAGATGAGATTAACATTTGAATCTGTAGGCTGAGTGACAAGACTGCCCTCCCCAATGTGCATAGGCCTCATGCAATCTACTGAAGGCCTGAAGAGAATGAAAAGCTGAGTAAGAAAGTGTTCTTTTTCTCCATGTAACTGTCTTTGAGCTGAGGCAGCCACCTTCTCCTGCCTTTGGACTCATCCTCCAAATGTAGCTTACACTATCAGCTCTCTTAGTTCACAGGCCTTTGGACTCAGACTAGGGCTACAGCATTGGCTCGCCTGGGTATCCAGCTCTCCAGTTTACTGACTGCAGATCTTGGACATTTCAGCCTCCATAATTACATGAGCCAATTCCTTCTAGTTCATATATATATTATATTACATATTAAATATATATCTATCTCCTGTTGGTTCTTTTTTCTGGAGAACCCAGACTAACAGAAGGATATCAGTAAACCAAGTCCTGACCAGGCCTCAACACTCAATCTTTCTCTCTTTTCCTCTATTTCTCTCACTCTCTCTCTTCCTCTCTCTCCCTCTCCACTTGTTTCTAGAATCTATTCAATACTTCATTACGATCTCTTTTATGAGGACCAGCTCACAGCATGACAGGGTGCAGAGAATGTGAGGGCAGGGTGCTGAGGCCATGACTCTGGCCTAACTCAAAGTGAGCTTACAAACACAGACTCCTTAACCTCCCGATTGACTCCATTTCTGTGTCTTATAATTAAAATCCATGAGAGAGGGCTTCCCTGGTGGCACAGTGGTTAAGAATCCGCCTGCCAGTGCAGGGGAAATGAGTTCGAGCCCTGGTCTGGGAAGATCCCACATGCCGTGGAGCAACTAAGCCCATGTGCCACAACTACTGAGTCTGCACTCTAGAGCCCACGAGCCACAACTACTGAAGCCTGTATGCCTAGAGCCCATGCTCTGCAACAAGAGAAGACACCACAATGAGAAGCCCGCGCACCACAACGAAGAGTAGCCCCCGCTCCCCGCAACTAGAGAAAGCCCACGCGCAGCAACAAAAACCCAATGCAGCCAAAAAAAATAAAATAAATAAAATAAAATAAAATAAATCCAAGAGAGATTGGTCCAGCTTGACCCAACTGGCTGTGACTACAGGATTGGCAGGGAAGGTGGTCAAATGACACAAACAAAGAGATGGAGCTCCTGGGAGAGGGGGGATGTGGAAAAGTGAATCCAGTACAATAGAGAACCATGAAATAATAGAACCAGTGATGAAACCCACCTTCCAAGAAAACTACAGATGTTCCTGGATGAGAATCTGGTCCTGCACTTGGAAATTTGATTTTATCTGAACTAACCTTTTCTTCAAAGTGTCAATCCAATTACTTGGGACAAATACCAGTAGCTCTCTGATACACCCATCAATCCCTGGAGGAGGTATCTGAAAGGGGGTCCAGGGGCTGAAAAGAGAAGCAGAGTCTGTTTCATGGGCGGTTCAGATGGCTGTTCTGTGTGGATCGCAGTTTAGAATTATAGTTCAATGGCTCCTGGATGAGATTAGTTCAAAAAGACTAGTGGGAGATCCCTGGTCTTCCCACTTTTCTGTATTTGAGAGGCCTGTGAAGGACTATTATGGTTCTGCTACCAATTTTCCTTAAAGCCATTTTCATTTCTTAAATGCCAAGTGTGTATAAATTTAGCAAGGACCAATAGCATCAGGCTTTTGTTTTTGTTTTATAACTCTAACTTGTTCCATTTCAAAGTTCCTTGAGAAAGAGAACAAATTTGTGCAGACTCTCTCCTGGAAGCCAGTATGATACAGGTCCACAATTCCTTATCCAAAATTATGAAATCCCAAAGCTCTGTAAATCAGAAATTTCATAAGATAGGTACAAAATCATTTGGCAGCCAAAAAATGAGGCTATTTGTAGTTTTATGTATCCTATTTAGTTTCAATGTTGATATGTTTCACTGCTAAAATATTAATGGGTTTGATGGGGTGCTACTCTAGACCCCACTGGGAGTATTAAGTGCTATAGGGGATGTGCATCTTATCCCCATTCTCTACCTTACTGAATTTCAAAACACATCTGGCTCCAAACCTTTTCGATAAGGAATGGTGGACTTGTTCAATAGAAAAATCAAGACTTTTGGCTCAGACAGACAGACCTGAATTTGAATCCCCTCTCTAGTTGTGTAGCAAGTGACTGAACTTCTCTGAACATCAGTTTCTTCCTCTGTAGAGTGCAGGTAACAATGGGAACTACCTCATGGAGGGCTGGGATGGGGGATACTTAGGATTCAATGAGACAAGTTGCATAAGGAGTTTGACACCCTCCTGGTACTGGTCCTCGCACAACAAAAGGTTCTTTTCTTCTCCTCATAAAACCCCCTCCGTTTCCATAGAATCCAGGCACAATGCAATGAAAATCAAAACACAGAGAGTAGAGAAAAGAGATGTGACAAAGTGAGAGAGTGGCATGAACATATATACACTACCAAACATAAAATAGATAGCTAGTGGGAAGCAGCTGAATAGCACAGGGAGATCAGCTCTGTGCTTTGTGACCACCTAGAGGGGTGGGAGAGGGAGGGTGGGAGGGAGGGAGATGCAAGAGGGAAGAGATATGGGAACATATGTATACATATAATTGATTCACTTTGTTATAAAGCAGAAACTAACACACCATTGTAAAGCAATTATACTCCAATAAAGATGTTTTTAAAAAAAAAGATACCAGATATCAAAGCCATAAAATAAAAAAAAAATTTTTTTTAATTTAAAAAATATTTAAAAATCACTCTCAATGCAAGGAGGACACAAAAGCGAAGACTGACAGGATAATTTGTCAGAAATGTCATCCTGCTAATAAAAAGTCAGGTGCTCAAATGGGACTGTGAATGAAGACCAATAATTACAAAGATCTACCCTCGTATGTAGCTCTTTATGCTTCTCTGAGATTAATTTTTTTATGGCCTGGTAACTGATTCTAGCAATTGGTGCAATTATGTGGGCAGGTGGGTAATTTCCTTTCTCCATTGCTTCTGTCATCCCGGTAAGTGATTGGTTGTAAACAATGCCAGCGTTATTGACCATATCGACTTCCAGAATCCCACACTTTACTATTATTTGCTCCCCTTTTGAGATGTATTCTTTATTTAAAGACTTCACCACTCTGCAGTCAACTGCAAAGACCATAAGGCATCAAGACATATTTTCCTTCATGTGAATGCAATGAGCATGAAAAGCACAGGAACATGTATATGGGTTCAAAGAACTTTGCTTAAACCTTAGAAGAAAGTCAGGAAGCAGTAGTATACAAAATTTTGACTTCTATTTTAACAATATTTTTAATAAATTGAAGTTGCAAGAAAGAGTATTTATGCTTTTAGTCCTCTCGAGTAGAAACTATGATTGATTGCTACTTTCTTTTTTTTTTTTAATTTTATTTATTTATTTATTTATTTTTGGCTGTGTTGGGTCTTTGTTTCTGTGCCAGGGCTTTCTCTAGTTGTGGCAAGTGGGGGCCACTCTTCATCGCGGTGCGCGAGCCTCTCACTATCGCGGCCTCTCTCGTTGCGGAGCACAGGCTCCAGACGAGCAGGCTCAGTAGTTGTGGCTCACGGGCCTAGTTGCTCCACGGCACGTGGGATCTTCCCAGACCAGGGCTCGAGCCCGTGTCCCCTGCATTGGCAGGCAAATTCTCAACCACTGCGCCACCAGGGAAGCCCCTGATTGCTACTTTCTATTTGTAGTTCAAACACAGTGTGAGGGAGCCTCTCCAGCCCCCAGAAAGAGAGATAGGATCTGTTAGCCACACCTTCCATGGGCCCAGAATTGGGAAATGGCAGCACATATGCCCCAATTTTGCAAATCCCACTTCATATTTTCCAAGGTTTTCTCTCCATCCATCCACCCATGCCTTTTCTCTGTCAAGCAGTGAGCTAACCTGTGGGTACACAGCTGAATAAGACAATCCCCAGTGGGTGAGACTGATGTGTTTATCCTTTAAGAGTTCATAAGTAACTAAAATAATGTTTTCCTTTTATATTAAAAACCTCATCAGCATCACAGGAGCTCAAACCCTATCCTCCAAGAAGGGTGAGATCTGGTCCCTGGAGGTCCTTTTTTTACTGAGAGAGTTAAGATAGGTGTGGTCTGCAGGGTTAGATGTAGAAGGTGGCACACAATGAACTCTGTGTAATAAAGGGATGGAAAGCATGAGGCTTCCCAGAGAAACTGGAGAATATGGAGACCAGCAAAACTGAGCCCTGAATGGAGGGAAATGCTGAGAACTGGAATAACTAATGGCTGTGTGGGAAAGAGGAGTTTCCGGGGAGGGAGTCATGGCATCGAGAGTCAGAAAAGGTCTCATGGGGAAAGTGGGCCTTTGACAATGGTTTGAAGAGGCTCCAGTTACTATTGTTGCATAATAAGGCACCCTAAAACTGAGTTGCTTAAAGCAACAATTGTTTTATTATTGCACACAGTTTGTGTGTGTCAGAAATTCAGGAAGAACTTGGACAGAGGTTTTGGCTCAGGATCAGATGATGGCTGGAGCTGGAAGAGTGTAGGTTGGGGGTGGGGGAGGGGCTGGGAGCAGCTGGAAAATGGCCCAGCATCTCTCTCTCTCTTCATGTAGTCTTGGGGCTTCTGCATGTGGTCTCTCCACGTGGGCTAGTTTGAGCTTCCTCACAACGTGGCGGCTACAGGGCAGTTGGACTACTTATAAGGTAGTTCCAGGCTCCAGAGCAAGTCCACTGTTCCAGTGCACGAGATGTAAGCAGCATTGCTTTTCATTACCTAACCTTGAAGTCATGCCACATCACTTTCACCACATTCCATTGTCATAAGCTTGCCTGGATTCAAGGGGAGTAGAATTAGACCTCACTGTGTAATGGGGGAGTAGCAGAGATCCAAAGAGCAAAAGGGATGGGAGCTATAGTTGTGGCCACCTTTGAAAAGTGCAATCTGTTCACAGTGATAGAGGTAGGGGGCTGAGAAATCTGTCCCCACCTGAATCCCTAAGTGCTAACTGCTCCTACAACCAGCCAAAAAGTCCTCCTCTAATCCTACTAAATGAGAAATCGGAGAGAACCAATTAGACACCACTTTCATTAGGTACCTGATGCCACCTCAACAGACTGTCTCACCTTCCAGCACCTCTGAGTCTTCGCTGCCCACCTGTAGCCCAAGTTCTGCTTACCTTCCCCCTCTGCCCTGAGGCTAAAGTTAGTGGCTCTTTGCTTACTGTCCTAGTTTCCTAGGCTGCCATACCAAAACTGCAAATTCAGTGGCTTATAGCAATAAAAATTTATTCTCTCACATTCCTGGAGGTCAGAGGTCTGAAATCCAGGTGGTAGGCAGGGCCATACGCCCCCTGAAGCTTCCAAGGAAGAATCCCTCCATGCCTCTTCCTAGTTTCTGGTGGTTGTTGGAAATCCTTGACATTCTTGGCTTGTAGCAGCATCATTCCAGTCTCTGCCTCCGTCACTACATGTTCCTCTTCCCTCTGTTGTGTAAGGACATGAGTCACTAAATTAGAGGCCACATTCATCCAGCATGATCTCATCTTCACTTGATTCAACTGCAAAGACCCTATTTCTAAATAAGGTCACATTCACAGGTACCAAGGGTTAGGACTTGCACATAGCTTTTGGAGGGGACACCATTCAATCTACAACACACCACTGGGCCATTAAAGTTCTCCGGTCACCTCAAGGCTTCAGGACTGTTCCTCCTTCCCAGCCTCAGCCCCCCTCATGCCTTTGAAACAAAGCCACCACCTCCCCTCCCAGGGCACATCTTTCAGTCTTTTTAATGGAACTCTTAGTCACACAGTTTGGCAGGGATTCATCGATCTCTCTGCCGCTATCTCTACCCTATTCCAACCCTCTCTTGCAGCACTAGTGTGTGGCTTCACACATGGACACACACACGCGACAAAGCCACCTGAGTCCTGACTGCAGAGAAGGGTGTTCACACACAGGGGATTATTGATTTTCTCTTCTCTCCGCTTTTCATTAGCGCCCACAATTTCTTTTCTCCTCATGGCTTCCTTTACCTCGCTTTCTTTAGAATGAGATTTGTTAGCAGAAGGATCTCACTGTTTTTCTTTGGCGCTCATGGAATACACAGAGCTCTCTGGAACCCCAGATCATCTTACATCTTCTTTAGGACTATCAGTCCAGAGGGCCCTTTATGAGTCCAGAGATGTGCTATACAGACCTCTTCCTAACAGGCTTCTTCAATTTCAATAAGAGGTAGAACTCTGCAGCTGAAAGACTTAACCTGCATTTTGCAGGTTCCACCTGAGAAGGAAATGGGAACCCAGTGTGTGCAAGTCCTTGTGTGAATGAACGTGCGATTCACTACACTGTGAGAGACTAGGCTTTAAAGAGCCACATTCTGACCTTTTTATCTGGGGGACTCTGCCTGTCCCTTATCCTTTTCCCTTCTGAGACATGGATAAAATAAAAAAATCATCCACATATCAACTTGTTCCCAATCATGATCAAACCACATGGTTCCATCAGAAGGGACTCAGCAATTCTTCTTAGACATATAGTGTGTTTTATATTCATACACACATTATGGCTGATATCTTGAAATAAATCCATTACAGCACATTTTTTCTGCAAATGAAATGACTATATCATCCAAAATAGGTAAAAAGTAGTCTTCGTGCGTGGAGAATTTTCTGCTTTCCTAGATATTCCTACATGGAGTAAAGAGTAAGGAGCCCTCCTTCCCTAACTTGGAAATTGAATTCAAGTCATAATTGATCTAGATAGAAGTATATTAAACAAAAAAAACACTGTCAGAACAGAACACAGCCATAACAACAGGCCCCAACACCTCGGATTAAAAGAAAAGAGTCAGGTGGGAGGGGGGAGGGGGGGTTGGTCAGTAATGAAATCTTAGAAATAGGAGTGGTACTGTCACACACACACCCCCCACCCCGCTGCCCCAGTTCAGTTCTGTGCTGTGTTTTAGTTTACAGGTGGGCTGATCACTATTACGGGCTCTGATGAAGCCACATGCCTCTGAGGCGTATTCCTGCTGATTTGCCCTAGTCCATGTCCTCCCGTGACCTTCAGAGAGTCTGGCTTCTAAATTCACACAGAGGGAGAGAATACGTGGGGCCTCCAAAAATAGATTTATCAGGCTTTTTTTTTTTTTTTTTTGGTTTGTATATTTTGTTTTTAGGCAAAGCCACTGTGGCTTTCGAAATTCCTAAATGGAGATAGGTGGAATAAATATAATCCTACCCAAGTGGGAACTATTTCAAGCCCCCTTTCAAAGTCATCAAACCCAAATTACCTTCAAATGTGTTTTAATATTTAATTCATTGTATATGCTGTCAGGGAAAACAAGAGACCTACAATTCTGATCAGCTTCTCTCTAGGTTGCTGACATGTCACTTGATTTTTAAAAGGATTTCAATGATGCTCCAGTTTTGAATGAGGCTATTGAAGGTCTTATGAGCATGTTTTTGCCCATATGTACTGTAACATACGTATTCAATTATATACTGTGAAGTTGGACAAGCTTATGTTTAAGAGCTCAAGCCATGGACTCAGCCAGAATTGAATTCGAATTTCCATTCTGCCTCTTCATAGCTGTGTGAATTTTGGTGAATTTAAGCTCTGTAAGATCAATTTCCTCTGTGGTAAGTAGGAATAAAAATGACTGCCTCCTATGGACAGTGTAAAAATTGAATGAGATAAAATGTGTCACTCGTATTAGTCAGCTGTGTAACAAACAACTCTAAAATCTTAGTGACCTACAGCCACTAAGGGGGAGTCCTGCCTCGTGCTCCATACCCAGCTCAGGTTGGAAGAAGGGTGCCAGCCCACGCCGTCCTCACCCAAGTACCACGCTGACCGAGCTGCCATCGCCCGGAGCCTCACTCCTCAGCCCCGCTGGGAGAAGGGAGTTGTAAAATAGCACACTAGCTCTGAGAATCTTCCAGGAGGAAGTGACACACACAGCCCCTCTGCTCACATTTCACTGGCCAAGCCCGGGTCTGTGGCCACACCTACCTTCAGGGGAGAGAGGAAGTGCAATCCCACCACGTTCAGGGAAGGAAGAAACTCAGAGCGGCACTGATGTCAGCCACGCACAGAGCGCGGGTGCTGGTGATGCAGGATGTTTGCATCTTGTTGCTTTTCTCCTACAATTTTGACTCATCAGGTATCCTGACCCTGGAATCTGATCCAGGGAAAATGTTGGCTGGTGTTAATGACCGCGAACACGTTAATGCAGAATTTGTCTAAACCAATATTAGGTGAGCCTCTTGCATGCCAAGCTCTCTTTGAAATACTGCAGACAAAGCCGTGAACCAAAGCCTTTGGAGCTGACATTCTGTTCAAGGAAGTAGACAAATAAATAGATATAATAATGTCAGGAAACAATAATTACTATGAGAAAACGGAAAGCAAGGTAAAGGGGTGGAGAGTGAGTGCAGTGACATTTGAGAAGCAGCCACCATGAAGTGACAGAGTGAGCTAGGTGACATCTGCGGGAAGAACATTCCAGGCAGAGGAAACACCAAGGCCCAAGGCCCGAGGAGCACATGCTTGGCACGTGGCAGGAGCGACAAGAAGGCCATTGTGGCTGGAACACAGGGTGCTGGAGCTGGGCGGAGGAGATGAGGGCAGAGGGGCCAAGGGCCAGGCCACAGGGGTCAAGGCCAAGGCAAGGACTGGGGGCTCAAGCTGATGCCAGACACCACTGGAGCCTGCTGTACAGCAGGGAGGCCTGAGTCACCCCAACATTCATACCTTTTCATAAAGAGGTAGTTTCAGGAGTAAATTCCACTAAGTTAATTTAATTCCTTGATTAGTTAAATGATACCCAATCATTTTTTTTTCCATTTTCATTTCTGTTTTAATAAACATATTTTCCAGGACTTCGCTGGTGGTACAGTGGTTAAGAATCCACCTGCCAATGCAGGGGACACAGGTCCAAGCCCTGGTCCGGGAAGTTCCCACATGCCGCGGAGCAGCTAAGCCCGTGCGCCACAACTACTGAGCCTGTGCTCTAGAGCCCGCGAGCCACAACTACTGAGTCCGTGTGCCACAACTACTGAAGCCCACGTGCCTAGAGCCAATGCTCCGCAACAAGGGAAGCCACCGCAATGAGAAGCCTGCTGACCGCAACAAAGAGTAGCCCCCACTCGCCGCAACTAGAGAAAGCCCGCGCACAGCAACAAAGACCCAACGCAGCCAAAAATAAATAAATAAGTAAATTTATTTAAAGAAATAAATAAGTAAATAAACATATTTTCCAGAAACAGACTCACAGACATAGAAAACAAAATTATGGTTACTAAAGGGGAGAGGCCCGGGGAGGGACAATTAGGAGTATGAGGTTAACAGGTACAAAAGACTACACACAAGATAGATAAGCAGCAAGTATTTACTGTATAGCACAGAGAATTATACCCAATATCTTGTAATAAGCTATAATGATATATAATCCGCAAAAACACCTGAATTACCATGCTATATACCTGAAACTAACACAATATTTTAAATCAACCATACTTCAATCTTTACAAATAAATAAATAAATAAACTTGTTGCCATTGGGATTAATTCTTTTCCTTGTAAAATTTATAGCATAAATTGTTCATTGATTCATTTTATGGCTGTATCAAATTTTACAAAATCTAGCACCTGCCACTACCAGGTGTTTGTCATTGTTTTGTCTTATCTTTCTGAGACCAATATTTTTGCCAAATCCAATTTTTCTAGCCCAGGCCTTTCAGATATAAATTTTTTTCACAAATACTTGATCTTTCCATCGTAAATTTCAATCAAAAAATTCTGTGCAATTTTAACTATTGCCTTGTTTATTTTGTGTTGATTATTTCTAATTTTTACCCAGGCAAATTTTCCCCAGGTCCCTTTTTTGCAGTTTTCTATGTATCTACCGTGATGTAACTCTTCAGTCAGGGTTTTGTTAGGTGATTTGTTTTGTTTTGTTTTGCATTGCTTATATCTACCAGTAATATTATAAATTGGATAAAAAAGAAAGAAAAAAACAGTTTGTACTGGTTTCTGTTTAAATCTGCTCAGGTTGCTATGACAAAATACCACAGACAGGGTGTTTTATAAACAACAGAAATTTATACCTCACAGTTCTGGCTGGACTTCTGGCTGGAAGTCCAAGATCAGGGTGGCAGCATGGTCAGGTTCTGGTGAGAGCCCTCTCCTGGGTTGCAGACTGCCAACCTCTCACTATGTCCTCACATGGTGGAAGGGGCTAGGGAGCCCTCTGGAGCCTCTTTCATAAGGGCACTAAACCTATTCATGAGGGCTCCACCATCATGACCTAATCACCTTCCAAACCCACCTCCAAATACCTTTGGGGGTTAGGATTTCAACATATGAATTTTAGAGGAAACAAACATTCAGACCATAGCAGTTTCTTAGAGCAGAGAGTGAAGTGTAAAATCTTGGTGCACCAAAAGATCAAAACAACAGAGCCAAAGCTTCCTGCTCTTACCACATACAAACTTCTCAGAAAGCAGTAGTCCTTATGTCCCCTGTTACAGATGAAGACTACATACTTGAATTCCCAGTTATGCACTCCCAAGTGAAGATTTATATTTACATTTTTATTGCAAAAGACAGGCATTATTAGCTCAAGTAGGATTCCATGCCTTCATTTTATACATCAATACAAAAAAAAAGTATCTCTGAAAAGCAAGATGTAAATATCAAATTTACCTGTAGAACTTATTTGTACTCACAGATACAATTATTTCACTTTTTGTTGATAGAAAACAGATAGCCTTATCAACCATAGCCCTAATTAAATTGCCCAGCATTCTTTCTTGATACAGAGTACAAGATTCTATCTTTATCCTGTGACCATTACACGGCTCTTCAGAGATGCCAAGAGATTTCTGAATCTATAGAGCTAGAAGCTGACTGACTGTGCTTCTTCTCCAGAAGTACAGGGGAGGAAAAACTAAAATTATTTAGCATTTGTCCAGGTGTTTTGTGTGTGTTAAATCTTCTACTCTTCAAAACATCCTTATGAGGCAAGAATTTCCTCCCCATTTTAAAGACAAAAAAAACTGATGTTCTGAGAGATTAAATAACTTGCCCAAGGTCACACGACTGGTACATAAATGGCAGAGCCGAAAATAAAATCCAAAGGTCAACCTGCCTCTAGATTTTAATCCCATATAGCCCAGCTTCATAAAGATCTGGATTCCACAGCACCGGTGTTTTCAAGCACCGGAGGGTACCTTTTCCTCAGAGACTCTATAAGCATTTCCTCCTGCACACTTTCGACCCCTACATCTCTCTCCCAACGTCAGGAAGAATTATTATGAAGAGACAATGCCCAGTTTTGAGCTAATGCAGGATACTCATGATCAACGATGGAAATTTGAGGTATGTCTCTCACAGTACTGTCCCCAGGCAATGTAATCTTTACAAGCGTGTTCCAGACACACTATTGTACTTTGCAGTGTGCAACTCTGAGTGTTGTATCCTGAGCCACCCTCTTCCAGCTTTGCATTTCAGGAAAATAAATCCTAATTTCTCTGGCTCTGTGACATATGTACCACATCACGCAAAGCCTCCTGTATCATCTGGCCTGTTATATATGTTACAACTCAAGTAAACTCGCTTTGTCAAAGTAAGTCATTCCTTGGAAATGAACGGCAATAATTTTTAAAGTATATATAACAGGGAACCATTTTTTTTCATGACTCCTTATCCAACCAAAGATATCTATTTTAAACAGTCACTCAAAAACGTATTAATAATAAAGGCCAACAAATGTGCTTTCTCTGACTTTACGATCTGAAGAGCTCCCAGTTAATGGCAGTCACTGCTTTTCAGCCTTCCTCTCTGGTAGACAGTGCAACTGACCTTAAAGGGCTGGACCTGACCTGTCTGATTTATTGTTACCATTGTATGCTGTCAGTTACTCATAAGCACTGCAAATGCTGCAACATTATGTGAATGGGAGCACTGTTCTAAATTATAGATGGCCAGTGTGAATAAGTGTAATATATGAGGTCCCATCAGCACAACATAGAGAGCAACCCTTCAAGTAAAACTCTCTGCTTTAATGAGCACCAAAGGCCCATCCACATTAAGCATATGAACTCGAGAAAAATAAATCAGAGGATCACCATTTACGATCCAAAAGGGGTGCATCAAGTTTGGGAGGAGACTAATTGCTGAGTTAAGGAAGGAAAGTAGTTCAGCAAGTTAATAGCACAAAACACCACGTAATACCTATCTGAACATCCTCAAGAAGGCTTTAGACCCATCTAAAAGCCCGATTCCAATAGAGTATATTAGGAATGAGTAAGCTAATTGGGTGGATTGGGTCTTGGGTGGATTCCCTAAGGCACAAAACTAAATTATTTCTCCAACCTGGAGTGGAATGAGGGAGGGATGGGAAAGTGAAACGATTGGGAAAGCAATTCTGGGACCTCTTTGCACTGTGTGTATAAATCATTAAACAGCAGACAAATGATTTAACACTAATACAAACAAGGGTTCCCAGAGAATTAAATTTCCCTTCCCACAAATGAGTCAGAATAAAAGTAAATTGGACACATCATCCTCTCACCAAATGCCCGGAAATATGGTGCCAGTATAAAATACACCTTGTGGGGATTGATGTGATTGTATCTGAAACCGTCCATGGTCCCGTGAAGTTCCTCCATCCATGCAGGATCTATCCTAAGCAGATGAATGAAGTCAGTTCTCATCTAACACACACATGGAGTCCCCAAAGGCCAGTCCCACAACCTGGGGCTCACCATGAAGCTATTTAAAATATAGCAGAAGCAAAGGTGGAAGATACCAACTGAGCTTTCTTAGGAAGGACTGTTCTTTATTCTGAGATCATGCCTTTCCCGATAACTGGCATAAAAATTCTTTTTCTTTTTAAAAAGATGACAATCATTTTGTAGTTATCAAGGTCCTTTTAGTCTAATGTTCTTAATTTGGCAAAGAAAAAAATTAATGACTCTATGCTGAACCCAGTTTCTTTTATTTACCAGTCCATAAAATCTAAAATTCATCATCTTATATTCTCAGGTAGCCCAACTTTATAAATCAACATATCCAGATAAAAGTCAAGGAATTTCTGGGACTTCCCTGGCAGTCCAGTGATTAAGACTCTGCACTTCCACTGCAGGGGAATGGGTTCGATCCCTGGTCAAGGAACTAAGATCCCACATGCTGCACGGCGCAGCCAAAAAAAAAGTCAAGGAATTCCTGTTCTGCTTGTCTTGCTGCTTGAATGTGATTGGAGGGGAGAACCATAGAGTATAACCTAACTCAAGGGGCTGGTCCTGGCTTCCAGAGCAATGAATCATGTAAATGATTGTCTCTCAAGTGTTCACACTAAACCAAAGTTTGATCATCTGGAATTCTATGGTGGCCTATGCTTGGTTTCCACATGGCCTTGATGTCTCAGACAGCTGAGGATTCTTCCCATACTCTGGACTGACAGTTCCTTGACCTTCTTAAATTAATTTCTGTTCCACATCAGCTACCAATAATCAATGAACTTCATTTTCTCTTGTATGATGGAACTGCCCTTTCCTTTGATCTTACAACAGGGTGAGGGAAACCCAATAATTGAGAAGTGATGATTGAGCACAGCACCTCCCAAGGCTTGGTCAACAGAAGAGGCTTTGAAGTGAACCTCACATTCCAGAAGAATTTCTGATGGGTTTCTTGCATAATGTGGAGCCAGGGTTATGCTAGTAGGGGTCATGAGTCTCTCAAGCTCAGATCTACTGCATGGTGAGATAGCTGATTATTTTTAGAAACTTAAGGACGATCAAAGGGAAAAATGAAAAACAAACACAAAGATGAAAAAAAGTAATCTTCAAAACAGGAGCACAACCCATGCGAGTGGTCAAGGGGACTTCAAAGTCACAAGAGGAGCCTGCCATTGAGAATGTACCTGTCTTTACTCAGGTCATTCCTCTGCCTGGCTGCCCTCCTTCCCCCACCCCATTGTCTAAGTTCAAATCCTCTCCATTCTCTAAGACTCAGTCAGGAATCTAACTGAGTTTCTTGCAATAAGCCTTGCTGCCCCTTGGTGATAAATTCTCTCTCCTTTCTCAGTGCAACCACAGCACTGAACTAGACCCCTCTTGTGAGAGTCATGCCTATAATTTCCTACTTTGTATTATTGGTTTTAAGCTAAGAGCACTATTTCTCTGACTATTTTGAAAGACTCTGAAGAGCAAATCCATGTTTGATTCATCTTTATATACAGTTGATATTTAATAATTACTTGCTGGATAGAAAAACAAACCAATGAATGAACATAAAATGGCATTTATTCACTTTAGACTTCCTGCAATTCCACAGAAGCCTCTCTGCCACCCTAGATCAAATAAGTCAGTAAGACCTCAGGGAGCAGGGAAGCAGTCTGTAGACACGGCGAGGTGTTTGGCCATGACTTTCAGCATTTTTAATTCTCTGCTGCTTTGTATTTCCTTACTTGGCACCGGTGGGTATCTGTGCCATGGCGGGGAAGACAAACACAACTCTCCAAGTTGTTGATGATGCTGGTAAGTGACAATTACAAGAATTCTATTTCTGGTTCCTATAGTTACTTCTGAGTTTTCGAAAAAAATCATCTCATTTGATTCTTACTAAGACCCTGTCGTGGGAGAGACAGAAGCAACACAGGAATACTTTCCTCATGGAGTTGATGGAAAAACTGAGATTCTCAGAGATGTGGTAACTCATCCAAAGTCACAGAGCTGCCCAGTGCCAAAGCAAGTTTCAAATTTGGTTCAGTCCTTTGGCAGAAAAAACACACCTGGAGACACTCACCTGGTGGGGTCCACAAGATGAAGGAAGCAATGTTGGAAAATGGCCTTTGAGAGAAGAAGTTAATCCACATGAAATAAACAAGAGCGGACAGTGTATATTCTCTCAAGGAAACACCAAAGCTCGCTAACAGGCCGATCACTGTAAGGAACCCAGGTGGTGCTTTTGAAGACTGTCAGCATGTCCTCACAGGTATTGATCCATAAGCTCAAGGCACTCGAAGTAGATGAAGCCAAACTTCAGTGTTATGGTTCATTCATTTATTCAACAAGCATGATTTGGGGGCTTATTCTACAAGGGGTTGAGATAAGTTTTGTTTCTGATTTCAAGGACTGCAAACTCTGGTAGAGAGACTTTAGCAGCTTATGAGAGAAGGAAACAGAGGTTTCGAAAATCAAACCTCTCAAGTCTACACAGTGGAGCCAGGATTGGAATATACATTTTCTGACCCTTAAGTCCTTGGTTTGCTCTCTGCCCTTACAGGAAGGGGGAGCTGAGTCATGGTGAGGTTGACTTAAACCTCACTTTGGGTCACTGGAAGAGAAGAGCTAAGATTTGTGAGAGCTAAATCCCACATCTATGTTTTAGCCATTAGACAAGTCTCCCTCCGAGCGAAAGTGACAGCATTACTTCCCTTCCCTTTCCACCAAAAAGGCCAAAAGTTCAAAGTCTCGTCCTCTGGAGCCCTCTGTAACGGAGCAGCCTCCCTTGGCTCTCAGCAGGGCTCTCCTGGGGCTGGCCTATGCATTTGCATAGCAGATCACTCCAAACCAGAATCATACAAGTTCTTACCAACAGAGAGGTGCTTATTTGCCTCAAATTCAAATGGCTTATTGTCTTTGATCACATGCTTCGTGGTAGGAAAATGAATTTTGCCAGAGGTATGGTCATTAGCAAATAGCAAGACAAAAGGCGCCCAGTTCACAAATAATAACCTGTTTTTCACTCTGGGTCTGAAAGCTCTCCACCTGACTCTAGCTTGTAATGTACAATTTTTCTGCTCTCTGTGTTTCCCTGTGAGGGGGTGAGAATGGCATGTGTCTTGCTCACCATTGCATCCCTCACATAGTGGCTGGCATGTAGCAGAAGCCCAATCAGTATTTGTTGGATATTTCATGTGCACACATGTGCATGAAAAAAAGTCTGCTATGTAACCTGCTACCCTTGCAATACTTACTCCTCATGGAAGGATTCGTCTGATTTCCAGAGAGATCCCCTAGGCTTGGGTTGCGGGGTGCAGAGGGTGGAGGCTGCTGGCTTCTCCATTCTCCCAGCAGTTCCAGTGATGATGCACCTGGACGTTAGATACCTACGAGGACCTAAATATGCCCACCCACACGGATGAGCACATTTGTGTGCAACTGCTTCCTTTAAGAGACATTTGGGCAATTGAACCAATTGTAACAGCCACACACAGGCTGATCTTGGACTACCTGGACACTGGGCAGCTTGCAGAAATCTGCTGCTTCAAGTCACCATGCTGGAAAAGTAGCAAATGGTTCTGCAAAGCCACCAAGACTGTCTGGCCCAGTGCTGTGACAGGGAACAGGGACAAGGAAGAAGGGGCACAGAGTCACCACCTATTGAGCATGTCACTGAGTGTTTTACATACATTGTCTCATCGTTATCCTCACATTAGAACTGAGAAAACAGCCTTCAAAAGTCAGGTAGCTTGCCCAAGCTTACTCAGCTCTCAAGGAGCAGAGCTGGGAGGCAAGCTCAGGTTTGTTTGAAGCCAAACCCCATGTTCTCTCCGCCCCTCCACTTGGTTTGCTGAAGGGCCCCTAGATTCCATATACAATTCTGTCCTTCTGTTTCTGAGAGCAGCATTTTGCCTGTACTTGAGCATGTGCACTCCTGTTCCAATGGCAGCTCATTCGTCAGGTGAGTTTCTAGTAAAATAGGTCCCACGGAAGGCAGGCTCTCCCTTCAGTGTGAACATTTGCTCTCCCACTTTCCCCCTTCTTATTCTCTTTATCTTCCCTCTGACTTCCTGTCCCTTCTGCCTGTATCTTGGGCTTGCAATGACAGCCCTGTGACCCTCAAAGCTAAAACATATGCCAAGCCCTGGCGCTAAATAGTTTAATTTAATTAGGTCCTGGGATGGCCAAGTTCACTGCTGACATCATTTCTCAGAATCCAGCAGGGCCTAGCCCTTTTGCCTAAGGACACGGTGTTAGGGTTCAGAACCAGGAGCTGACCTTGCCCTCTAGAGGGTGAGGCTCCTGTGGGGCGGGCCCTCCACAGGTGCTAGAAGTCTTCTCCGGAAAGCTAAGTGTGCTATCTGGGTGCAGAGCTTCAGAGATGTGATAAAGCAGGAGGCATCATGTAGTTCTAACCAAGGGAAAAGGTGTACTATTGATGTGAACAGAGGACAATGGTTAGTTAGTGGGCAGAACTTAAAGACCAACCAGGAGGGGACTTCCCTGGTGGCGCAGTGGCTAAGAATCTGCCTGCCAATGCAGGGGACACGGGTTCGAGCCCTGGTCCCAGAAGATCCCACATGCCGCGGAGCAACTAAGCCCATGTGCCACAACTACTAAGCCTGTGCTCTAGAGCCCACGAGCCACAACTACTGAAGCCCGCGCACTGCATCTACGGAAGCCCGCGTGCCGCAACAAGAGCTCTAGCCCATGCGCAGCAAGAGAAGGCACTGAAATGAGAAGCCCGTGCACCACAATGAAGAGTAGCCCCCGCTCGCCACAACTAGAGAAAGCCCACGCGCGGCAGCGAAGACCCAACACAGCCAAACATTAATTAATTAATTAATTTGTTTTAAAAAAAGAGACCAACTGGGAAGCTGCCTCAGGGATATCTGTCATTAGGTAGCAGGGACCCAGCCACTGGTCTGATGGTCAAAGTCAAGATCCCAGGTCCAAAAGGCTTGGCAGGAGCAAAGCAGAAGCCCAGGTGTGCAAGGGCTGGCGTCTGGGCAAGTTAACAAAACCTGGACTTGGGCAAGGGGTTCAGACATCAGAACTAGAGCTCAGGGTGGAGACCACATCTAGGGATAGAAGCTGATTGGGACACATCAACTAATTCTCCAATTCTCTGACACCAACTCAGTGTCCTACAATTCAATTCAATTGGAGTCAGCGTCAGACTCCACAGGTTAAGGGTTCAGTCCCACAAAACTGCCCTCGGGTTGAAAACCAGTCACAAGTATTGGGTCCCCAAGTAACCTGCATTTCTGTCTGACTTAGATACAAAGTCAGGGGCTCCCACTGTCTCCTCCCCCTCAGGTTTGATAATTTACTAGATGACTCACAGAACTCAAGAAAATGCTGTACTTACTATTACAGTTTATTACAAAAGTACAAATGAACAGCCAGATAAAGAGGTACTAGGGTGAGGTCCAGAAGAGTCTGGAGCACAGGAGCCTCTGTCCCTGCGGAGGTGGGGTGCGCCACCCTCCCAGCAGAGGGATATGTTCACCAACTCCAAAGTTCCTCGAACCCGATCGTTAAAGCGTTTCTTGGAGTTTTCATTAGACAGCACTGCTGCTGCTGGTGACTAACTCAATCCCGGAGACTGGGAGATAAGGCTGAAAGTTTGAAGCTTCTAATCGCGGCTGGCTTCTCTGGCAATCAGCCCCCATCCTGAAGTGAGCAGCCCCTCAACCAAGAGTCATCTCGTTATCACTCTTATCACTCAGGAAGATTCCAAGGACTTTAGGAGTGGTGTGTCGGAAACAGGGAACAAAGACCAAACTTTTTAATTATACCACAGAGGCAAGTGTCCAGCTATCAGAATACAAGCCAGAGCCACACCGTTGGCAAGGATGACTTACAGCAAACCCCCCATATTGAGCAGAGCCTCAGAAATCCCTCCTGTTGAGAGTCAGAACCAGCTCTAGGGAAAAGGACAGAGGTGAGCCTATAAACGTGAGACCCCAGACGATGTGGGAAAGAAAAATGCAGGAGTTTGACCAGCGATGAGAGACCAGGAAGAGGAATCTGGAAAAGTCCTCTGCTGCTTATATTATATTCTGAGCTCCTGCAAAGGCTTGATAGTCACCAAGGCTTCTCTGCTTTCTCTAGATACATTTTAAAAATCAACTGAAGAAAAAAGATTAACTCACAGAAACAGAGAGTAGAAAAGTGTTTGCCAAGGGCTGAGAGGGTGGGGAAAATAGAGAGAGGTTAGTAAAAGGGTACAAACTTTCAGCTATAAGATGAATTAGGTCTGAGGATCTAATGTATAACATAGTGACTATATTGATAACATGGTATTGTATAATTGAAATTTGCAAGACAGTAGAACTTAAATGTTCCCACCAAGAGAGAAGGAAAGAGAGAGAGAGAAGGAAGGAAGGAAGGAAGGAAGGAGGGAAGGGGGGAAGGAGGGAGGGAGGGAAGGAGGGAGGAAGGAGGAAGGAGGGAAGGAAGGAAGGAAGGAGAGAAGGAGGAAGGAGAGAAGGTGGGAAGGAGGGAGGGAGGGAGGAAGGAGCGAAGGAAGGAAGGATGGAAGGAAGGATGGAAGGAAGGGAGGGAGGAAGGAAGGAAGGAAAGAAGGAAGGAAAGAAGGAAGGAAGGAAGGAAAGAGGGAAGGAGAAAGGGAGGAAAGAAGGAAGGAGGGGAGGGAGGAAGGAAGGAAGGAGGGAGGGAGGAAAGAGAGAGAGAGAAAGAAAAAGGTAAATATGTGAAGTGATAAATGTGTTAAGTAGATGGGAGGAATCTTTTCACAATGTATATGTATATCAAATCAACACGTACACTTTAAATATCTTACAATTATATTTGTCAGTTATACCTCAGTAAAGCTGGAAAGAAGTCAACAATAATTACTGAGCTCCTTTAACTATGCGCTGGAGTCACAGGGGATTAACAAGTAGTCCTTGCCTTTGAAGTTTTTTATTCTAGTCAAAGACAGGAAACTAACATACATGAAGTAAAGAATCCTAGCGTTTGTATGTTTCCTCTTGCTGTGTAATAAATTGCCATAAAGTGGCTAGGACAATGCAAATGTATTATCTTGCAGTTCTGGAGGTCAGAAGTCTGAAATAGCTCTTAACGGCACAGCTGCCTTTCTTCTGCAGGCTCTAGAGGGGAATCCATTTCTTGGCCATTTCCAGCTCCAAGAAGCCACCTGCATTCTTTGGCTCGAAGCTTCTTTCTCCATTTTCAAAGGGCATCACTTGGACTTCTGCTTCCACAATCACATCTCCTACTTTTGATTTTGATCCCCCTGCTTCCTCTTGTAAGAGCACTGTGATGACACTGGGCCCACCCACATAATCCAGGGCTATCTCTTCGCAGGATTCTTAATCGACCTGCAAAACCCCTTTTGTCACATAAGGTAGCACACTCACGGGTTCCAGGGATAAGGACGTGGACATCTCTGGGTTGGAGCTCCCCGCAGAGCTCCTGTAACATAGCCACCCCCATGAGGACACTTAAGCACAAGGAGGTAAACAGCTTGCCCAGGGCCACAAGTCTAGACTAGAACCCAGGATGTCTGATTCCCATCATATTCCTAGACAAGAGTTCCTTCGGCTACATTAAGCTGCCACAAAAATGAACAATACAAACCAGTATAATGGTAAATGCAAATTACTCTATATATTTATAAATACACAGAATTACAAGATCAGAGAGTTAGTGCTCAGAGGACCTTAGAAATCTTCATGTGCAACCCGTCTGATCCTAGCTACACTCATATATTTCATATCTCCAGTTAAGGGGAACCTCACACGCATCAGGGCAACCCACAGCCCATTTCTGAGACTGCTAATTGTTAGCAAAGTGTTCCTTGAATAACTGGACTGCCCAGCTTCAGAGTCTGGACAATCCACACCGTACTCCAGCCCCGAGGAGAATGACCCACACAACACTGGGAGTCCCACAAGCCCAGATGGACCAGAAGTCCAGGCCCCTTCCTGGGAACTCCATCCTCTGACCCAGGCAAGAATACTGCTGGGACTTGCTCCTGCTCCAGGGCCAATCCTTGGGTTCCCGTCGCTCTGCTGGAACCAGAACCCAGATCACACCTGCGGCAAACACTGCTAGACATGTGGCCAAATACATTCCCTCTTTCCTTATGGGACTTCCCTGGTGGCGCAGTGGTTAAGAATCTGCCTGCCAACGCAGGGGATGTGGGTTCAATCCCTGGTCCGGGAAGATCCCACGTGCCACAGAGCAACTAAGCCCGTGCGCCACAACTACTAAGCCTGCACTCTAGAGCCCACGAACCACAACTACTGAGCGCACGTGCTGCAACTACTGTAGCCCACACACCTAGAGCCCGTGTTCCACCACAAGAGAAGTCCCCCATTGTCGCAACTAGAGAAAGGCCATGCGCAGCAACGAAGACCTCACACAGCCAAAAAAAAACAAAAACAAAAACAAAAAAAACAAGATTGTAACAGACAAATGACAAGACAACATTTCTCAGACTCCCTTGCGGTTAAGTGGACATAGGACTAGTCTTCACCAATGGAATATGAGTAGAAATGGTGTGTACCACTTTGGGACCAGCCTTTACGAAGGAGGTGCTTCTCCTTTGTCATTCTTCCACCTGAATGCAGATGTCTCTGAGGGTCTAGATGAAAGACACTTTGATTCCTGAATCATTGCATGAAGGAGAGAAACCCGCTGACCAGAAAGAGCCCCTTTAGACTGCTATGTGAACAAGAAATAAACTTAGATAGCATTTGAGCCATTATATAATTTGGAGTCTAATTTCTTACAGGAGCTTACCTTACCCTAACTAAGCTAGTACCTCTAAGGCAGGAGTATTATACAACTGCTCCCAGACCAGGCACTGGTCATAGCCAAAAGGTGACTTCTGATGGTTCCTGCCGCCAGGATACTATCCTTCCAGTCATGGAGGCCTTGGAAGATGGGACGGGAGATATTGAGTGGCCCCATAATCTCCATCCATATCCCCATATGCTTTGACAGGGGCTACGGACATTTTCTTTTTTTTTTTTTTTTTGGAAGAAATATTTTTTCTCTTTTTTATAGTTGATTTACAATGCTGTGTTAGTTTCAGGTGTACAGCAAAGTGACTCAATTATACATACATATATATATAGGTATACATATATATATTCTTTTTCAGATTCTTTTCCATTATAGGTTATTACAGGATATTGACTATAGTTCCCTGCACTATACAGTAGGTCCTTGCTGTTTATCTACTTTATAGATAGTAGTGTGTATCTGTCAAACATTTTCTTTATATCATATAAGGTACTCAATCTCACGCACACTCCATCTTCCAACGAGATGGCTGGAGCCAAGCTCCTCCCATGTGGAAATTCTGAACCCAGCACTGGTCACAACGATACTCGGGAAGTCTGTAAAGGAGCTCTACTCACCACCACTGCCACCTGCATTGTGTCATCAGCTCAGATCACTGCTGAGCCATGTGGCGGTCATAATGCCACACTGACAAAGATCTGAGCTCAGTCTGCAGGGGCTCTGCAGGCATGGGAGTGCCAAGGTGTCCCCCAGCAAAGCTTTTCCATACCCAGAGGTACAAGCCTGACCGCAGAATGGATGGTGCAGGACAGGTCCAGCTGGCTGCACCTTATGGACTCAGAAGCACTGCTCCCTTTTGACCACCTGATACTGTGCAAGGGTCTGACCTCATCTCTTTTGATCCTCGTAGTGAGATTATTATAGTTAACTTGCTGATGACCTTTCTCCCACTGGGTCTATCTCAGGGCTCCCTTTGCTACCCTGGTAGCTTTCAACCACTTTGAAAAGTTCCCCATGTCAAGTTTCTCTATCAGAAAAAAAGAAAGTTCCACCTTGCTGGACATCCAACTACACTTACTTAAAGTTTCTGCCTTTTGGTAACTTAACCCACTGAAACCTGATTTCACATAGAACTAGGGTTCTGAAGATATCCAGAACAAGAACTTCTCAGCATGGTAGTCCTCATAAAAACCAAGAATAACTTTCACAAACCCAGACAAAGTTGTCTTCTGGTTCGGCCAAACATTCCTAGTTCCAAACATTGACTAGTCATTGAGAAATTAAATAAGAAAAAAGTGTAAGAGGAAGCACTTTGTGATCCCTTGGGCTCCCAGCAAATGCTAGTCAGTGTTGTGGCTGTAGTCCATCTCGAATCTCCTCACTGTCCTTGTCTCGTCTCTGAACTTGCCTGCACGAAGAGGGAAACGTGGAGGGATGGAGTAGAGAGCACAGGCTCCCTAGAGGAAGAGGAATCTGAGCTGGATTTTGAGGATGTGTGTCACCTGGATGTGTGTTATGAGTGAGAAATCAAGTGGGGAAGAGAGTATGAGTAAAGGCAGAACCAGAGAAGGTTGTGGTGGGTGGTCAAGACGGTTCTTCACTCAGTTCCACCGTTGGAGGGGAGGGAGTTCCCCACACCAACAGGCAATGCTCTGACCTCAGCTGGGGGTCCTACAATTTTACTCAATTCTGACACTCTCTACCTGGAGTTAGCGTCAGATCCCACAGATTAAGAGTTTAGTCCTATAAGACTACTGCCCCCAACAACTTCAGATGTCAATTTCAAGTCCAGTGGTCACCTGTGCTTCTGACCAGCCAGTAACAGTTTGGAAATTCCCACAACCTCCTCCACGGTTTCGATTAATTTGCTAGAGCAGCTCACAGAACTCAGAGTAACATTTACTTACTAGATCACAGGTTTGTTATAAAGGGATATAACTCAGGAACAGCCAGGTGGAAGAGATGCATAGGGCATGGCATGGGGAAAGGGGTGCAGAGCTTCCATGCCCGCTCCAGGCCAGCCGCTCTCCCGGCACCTCCACATGTTCACCAACCCAGGAGCTCTCTGAGCCCCATCATTTTGGGGTTTTATTGAGGCCTCATTACATAGGTAAGATTGATTAAACCATTGGCCATTGGTGATTGATTCAGCCTCCAGCTCCTCTCCCTTCTCTGGAGGTCAGCAGCGGGGGAGGTAGTGGGACTAAAAGTTCCAACCTTCCAATCATATGATTGGTTCCCCTGGAAACCAGCCCCCCTCCATAGGTGTTTTCCAAAATTCATCTCGTTAATATAACAAAAGACATCTTAATCACTCTCATCATTTAAGAAATTCCAAGGGTTTTAGGAGATCTGTGCTAGGAATGGGGTCAAAGACCAAATATATATTTCTTATCATAAATCACAATACCACAATGGTTGATAAGGAAGTAAGTCTGCCTAAAACTAAAGGTGTCTATATTTTGGGAAATAATAAGTGGAGGATCTTGAAAGCCAGCAGGAAAAAAAAAAACTTAATTCGATAATGTAGAACATTTCACAATGGATTTTGAGCAGGTGAATGCTGCAGTATCAACACTAGGAAGATAAATTTGGTATCAGTAATTGGGAAGGACAGGAAAGAAGGTATGGCAAGAATTTTGGAATGAGGAGGTAAGAGAATTAACTAGTTTGGTAACAAGAAAACCTCAGAGAAGTGACTGGTTAGATTCAGAGATTCCTCCATTTCCAAAATTTTGCACTTGGATAACTAGGACAGTGATTTGCCATCCATGGAGATGTGAAGAAGCAGGGCTGGTTTGGAGGAGAAGATGAGTTCCTTTACAAATGCTGAGCTTAAGGCAACAGTAAAATATCCTAATAGAGAGGATTGGTAAGTGGCTGGAGATGTGGGACTAACACTTAATTGAAAACTCAAGTAGAGATATACAGTCAGGAGTCATCACTATCATGCTGATAAGCAGTAAACAAAAGTGGATTTGTTTACTGGGCCAAATGGCTGATTGAATGGTAAGGGAAAAGGCAAGAGAAGACAAATGACTATTCTTTCAAAAGTCATGGCTGCCTGTCATGAGCCAGGTACTGTCCTAGGTGCTAGGAATGCAGAGGAGAGCCTCATTAGTTCAGTAGAACCACAGACTGATCCTGGCACAAAAAAAGGCCTTTGTGCCGCTCCCAATGCAAAACTATGGACGGGCTTATTGGGCAATTACCACCAGCTCGTGCATTTCTGCATCCAGGCCACTGGCTAAATTAGAAGATGGGTAGTTTTTTACTCCTAGAACTCACTTCCTCTACAAAGCCCATGTTTCTTGACCTCCATGGAATCCTATGAGTGATATATTTTTTATTTATTTATGCCTCTCAAAAAAAAGGCAAAATTCCCTCTCCCACTCCCATCTTCCCTATTTTTCGTAAGCATTGGATTTTATCCAATGTTCTTAAATTCCTTTTTTTAAAAAAAGAATTACCTTTAAAGAAATGCCTTTCAGAGAAGTATATACATTTTGAAGTTTAAAATAATTGTAGATACATATATTCCAGCTCTCACATCTCCCTCTCTCTTTGGGGGGGACTCCCACCGAGCAGTTTTGTGCAGGGAGTCAAGGGGCAGAAAAGTCATTCCCTGCTGGGGGTAGAGGCAGACAAGTCAGAAAATTGTGGGAACTTGGTTTTTGGCCTCCAAGTGGGGGAAAAAAAAAAAAAACAGCCCTCAGGCTCCATATGTTAAAAACTACACAGAGTTTTATTTATTTATCAACATTTCTCTTTGTCTCATGATATGAAAGAGGCTAATAGAAGTTACATGAATGTTAAAGGAGAGAATCTTTTTCACCTTGGTGGTGTTTCTGCTATTAAAAAAGGTTATTTTTTTTCCTCCTCAAGTTTGGATTCCAGTTTACCAAGTGGTCAGCATTCTTCACAGTCAGCCCTTTGAGTGCTTCATATTCTTTGTACTTGTTACAGAAAACCAGGACCTGTTGGGTCACTGCTGAGAACTTTCTGGCAATGGCGTTAGCACTCATATATAAGGAAATCCATTGCTTATGCATATTTTGATTCTCTTTTTTCCAAAAGTTAATTTTAAAAATGGTTTTAAAAACAGAAAGGTGAGTCCTTGAGTTTTCTTCTTCTCACAAGAGCCTCTAAGATTTTTTTAAGAGGCCATCATTAGTATATTTTCAGTGGAGTCTCTAGTGATCTGCAATTTAATTCGGTTAAGATAACATGTTTTTCCATGATCAGTCACAATTCTGAGTTTGTTTAAAGATAGAATAAGAGGCTTCAATAATCATCATTATGAATATATATTTGGCCAAGGTGACTTTTTTCCATTGAACATAATTTTTAGAGGATGAAGTTCCCAGGAAAGAATGCATTTAAGACACTGAAAACAAAATTTGTTCTTTATTCAGTGTTGCCTTTGCCTATTCAAAGAAAGAGATTCTTCCACCAACTACACTTAAAAAAACAAAAAAAAAGTGGCTAGAAACTTTAACATTGACACAACATTCAAGCAAGTGACTTGTTTGTTTGAACAAGGTAGAGGTCAGCTTGAAAGTCCTCTCTCTCATGTGATCATGTGTGGTGAAGCCACAGAGTGGTCCTGGTCTATGATGGATTAGAAATTGTAAAAATAACAATAATAAAAGAAAGAAAGAAAAAGAACTGATTCTTCACCACAGTTTGAGAAGCACTGGCTTGCAAAGCTGTTGGTTTGATGTCTGTACTCTGACCCAGCTTGAGGCTTCCAGAATTTCAAACTACCTTTGTTAAACTTGCACAGAATTCCAAAAATAAAAAATAATTCAATGAAATATTTATTTCCAATGAAACTGAGAAGCTGAAATTTCTAAAACCAAAAGAGTAAAAAGAGATTCTGAGTTGCTCCAGTGTTTTCTTTATTTGTGGGAATTTTTAGAGAGTAAAGATACAGTTTTGTATTACACTGTATGTAAAATGAGGCAAAATAAGTTAAGTGTAGGGAAAAACAATGTATTTCCAAAGGAACTCATGGCAGCCTTGTTTATAATAGCGCAAGAGAGGCTAGTTAGAGGCTGACACCATCATGCAACAAAATAGTTTATAGTTGTTAGAAAGATTGAGACATCTCTACATGTCCCAGTATGTCAAGATTTTCAAGACATATTATCAAGTTAAAGAAAAAAAAAGCAGGGGTGTAAAACAGCATATGTGGTATGATACCTTTGTATAAAGGTAAGAACACATACATGCACACATGTACATTTAAATGTATTACACTGGGAAGGAGACAGGAGTTGCCTCCAGGGAAGTTAACTGGGAACCTGGTACAAAAGGAAAGAGAAGTTGTCTTACTTTTCACCTCTGCCCTTTTGTAACTTTCAAGTTTTGTTCTGTGTGCAAGTAATTTCTATTCCCAACAACATATTAAAATAATAATCAAAATATCAAAAACAGAAATTAGAAATAAATTACTCACGTTCAACCATCCCCAAAAACTGAAATGACATCTGCTCTTAAATCTCCCTGCGGGGTCTGGCACAGTGCCTTGCATTCAATATTTGTTAAATTGTTGAACTAAAAGTAATAGCTCATACAGAATTTAACATACCAAAAAAAAAAAATCATTCAATATTTATCTTTTAAACTTGATATGTTTTCAAATAACTAAATCATTTTAGCCAAAATGAACAAACTACATTATAGAAACAGATTAAACCTCTAAAGCTGCTAAAAGACTCTGGAATCAACTTTAGTATCAAAAGCTTCCTGCAGTGGGAAAATTTACCCTGATCAGTTTAATCAGTAAGTTAAGAAAATCATGAATTTATAATTACATTATAATTTGACTGGAGAAGATGGGAATTATATGTCATCCATGGGCTGCTCTCAATCTTTCATTAATTTACATGAATCCATAGATTCAGCAAGGCTATTCCATGTTTGTTTAGATTGAACCTGAGAAAATAACATTGTTTTGAATGAAAATGAAGATAGCAGTAAGAAATAAAGGAAATAGTAGGGAATCAGGTATTAGGAGCTCTCTGAGGAAAGTGCAGGACTCTGCTATTCAGAATACAAGACAAAAAAGTAACATTGAAACTGTTATAGGCAACAAAATAAATATTAGCCTGAGCTTATTTCTCTATTACTTTCTTCCAGATATATAGCTTGGCACATCTGGTTACACGGTAACATCATGATCCCAGCTATATTTGTGTTTGTACTTTGGTGTTTATTCTAGTCAGTCTTCTCATATCCCTTAAAGAAGTTCACATCCTCTTTAGATATTCTCAAGATTCTCCTAAGACGTTCAATTTTTCTCCCAGCAAAATTGCTTACTTAACCAGTTGTTTCATTTAGGAAATAGTCGAAGTGTTCAGCAAAAGTCTTCATGCACTTCCCCACCTCCACTCCCAAATCCACATGTGTTGCCACGGGTCATTCAATTCCCTTAACGAGGAAATGACATTGGGTCACTCTGAAAAGAATCAACTGAGGGGTTCTGTTAATTTTTTAAAGTATTCCCCTTCACATAAAGAAAAGGTTTTAAAACAGACATAATAACCCTAAGCATGTAATGTCAACTCCACCACAAACACCTTAAGAGAAGCTCAACATTTTAATCGAGAAAAATTCACACTCGATTCAAGGAAACTCACTGTACTCCCTCACTGTCATCAGGAAAGCCCTTCCAAAGTAGAATCTTGCTCCAGGATCTCACTGATTATGTCATCTGCCGTAGGAATATATACTAATCCCTCCAGGTCTCCCAATTCCCAGGGATCTAGGGAAGTGACAAAGATAAGGGGAAAAGAGCTCATTTCAAACATTAAAAAAAAAAAAAAATCCCTGCAGTTTATATGCATATAATCCATTCATAGCATCAATACCCTTGAGAACAAACCGACCCCAGGGGAAGGGTTTTTTACCCCCTTAACTTCTCACATGTACCTCCCATAGCTCAGCCTTTTGGATGCTCTTAATGATCATTTGACCTTGATTTCACTCACATAAAAATACCTGGTGTACCAGTTAGCTATTGCTGTGTAAAAAACTACCCTCAAAATTTAACAGCATCTGAGAAAGGAAAAAGAAATACACAAGTGCTTCTTCAGGCCTCTACTTGTGTCACTTGTTTTGTACCATTGGCTAAAGTCATGTCACCAAAAACCCAGTCAGAGTAGAAGGCCACTACCAAAGGGCTTTGATATGGGGAGATGCAAAAAATTGGGTCCACCTATGCAATTAATCCACCATGCCTGGAGATAAGCAATGCAGGGTGGTATATTTAGAAAGCCCCCAAATGACCCCAGCACTAAACCTTCTACTCCAATCACTTACCCTGACAGTGTGGGGTAAATTGCTGAGCTGACCAGGTGAGAACTAGGGTCAGCCTTGGCTTGTTTAGGTGCAGCATGACTGGCTAGGGTATAGAAGGGATGATTTCCTGCCACACCAAGGCTGGTAACTGGGCTCAAGGGGCAAGACTGTACCTCCCAGCAGTTGGAAAGAGATGTTCACTACTCAATCTAGGAAATAGTGAGCCAGATGAGAAGGAAAGATATGCCCCAAGGGAGGACAGCCTGGGTGGTCAAGCTGGAAAGGGAGCCACAAGGACAGCTTTGAGTTCTGTATAATGTGGTGAAATTCAAATTCCTTCTAGTCCAGGGCCTAGGAAACCTGTCATGTTTCCCAAGCTGAGAGTGGCTGCAAAGAATTGATTAAAGGCTTTACCTCTAGAAGCTGTACCACAGAGGGAACAGAGAAGTTGTGCTTAATGAGCAAGTAACAGAGTCCCAAGGGTGGAAAAGCTTTTTACTGGTGATGATCGGACAGGGAAGAAGAGCTGCCTCGGCAAACAAAAGAGGAGATACAGGCACAATGATAGGCACATCCTGGCCGGGCAACAACAGCACAGAGGAGGGAAGGGATGGGATGAGGTGGCCAAGAGGAGTGTGTGTGAGGTGTCCCTATAGATTCCCTAAATAACTTAGCTAGTGGGGAATGAGCTAGATAAAGGCCTCTCAAACAATTTGTATGGAAGAATGATTTTCTTAAATTTCTAAACTGTTATGGACTCAGACTTTTATAAATACTATAAAAAATAAATTCCTCCCCCAAAAAATTTTTAAAAAGCACAAATCCAAACAAAATGAAAGGTCAACTATTTTATTACTAGATTCAACAAACACGAGATTGTTCTGTCAAATTATCAGAGTCTCTAAACACTCATTCTCAATTTCAGTGCTTGTGCCATCAGGGACTAGTAACAAACACCTCACCAACTGGCATAAGTCTGTGAACCACACTAAGGGTAGTGCTGAGCTAGACAGCTGTCAGCTTTTGTTTGATGATAGAAAAACAAGAGCTACCAGGCTTGGAGCAACTACTGTCCTCTAAGCTCTGCAGTCAGTACTTCACTTTTGCTATCTTCATTCTTTTGAAGTTATTCTCCCCATAAGGGAACCAAAGCCAGTGAGGCTACAGACTTGCTCTAGACTACAAAGAAAGTGTCCAAGGTGGGCTTTTGTTGATGGCCTGGTCCATCAACAAAAGATGGAATAAAGATGGCTTGAATAAAGATGAATAAAGATGGATTGATAAAGATGGCTAAGGATATAAGCACATACAGTATTCTCCACTGTCTAAGACTCAAATAAGGGTAGGAGGTGCCAGGAAGGCTTCCAAAATACCTAAGTATGAATTGCCTTTGACATTGGCTCCTCTTTGTAGCTGCCATTTTTTCCTCCCTCTAAATGCATAGACTTGGAGTTTTGCCAGATTCATTACAATAATCATCTCGGCTCAGAAGCCATTCTGCTCTTTCTCTTTACAGTAGTTTTGCCCCACAAATGCATGCAAATCCCTCTGGTGCCCTTGAGTCTTAGGTCTTCCGGCTGGAATTGACTTTGTGACCTTCAAACCAGGTGGGGTTAGACATAAAGCCATCATATTAGGGCTTCATCCCAGCTGTGATAGGCTCCTGACACTGAGCTTTAAGTTTAGTGGAGGTATTTTTGCTGTGTTGGTTTTGTTTTCATTTGTCTCCTCAGCTGAATATGAGTGAGTTGGGCCTGATCAATTGCCTCACCCTGTCTACAGACTCGAGCTCTAGGATGCAGGGGAAGCATGCAGGCGAGGGCTGGGCCTTGGACTTCCCAACCAGAACTGAGGACAGCAGAGCCCTCCCCGTCAGTCTGCCCTCTGGAGCAATCACAGCAGAAAGGGCTCTTGGCACCAAGCCACAGAGGAGAGTTTCCAGGGCTAGAGCCCAACACAAGATGAAGAAAAGGGAGGTTGGAATCACAGTTGGTGATTATACGGGTTGAGATGGACAAGAGAGGAGATGAGGCCATATCCTCTATGAGGCTTTCCATGGCCCTCCATGCCAAGTGGACCCTCCCTCCTTTGTGTTACTACCAAAGCCTCACAGTACGTCGCATATTCTTCTCACAGTGCAAGGCAATTATGTGTTTACATATTCAGCTCCCACATGAGGCTTTCACGTCCAGGGACTCTCACTCATTTGTGTATCCAGTACGATGCCTGGCAAGCTGTCGGCATTCAATGAGCGGGCTAAGGCGAACCAGTGCCAGTTGAGTCTTACAAACATTAACCAGGGAAGTCCTCTGGGCAAGATGAGCAAGAGTGCTGTGAAAATCCAAATCCCTTTTTAAGACCTGAAAGTAGAAATCAAGAGTTTAGAAAGCCTCTAAACTCTACACGTCAAAGCAATCTTGTCCCAGGAGTTCTTTTACAAGTTCAACAAAATAAACCAAAATCATGAATTAAAAAAAAAAAAAGAGCCCCTGTCAATGTCATTGTCAAGGATCAAGCTTTCTTAGAAATGAAAAATGGGAGCTGGAAATTCTCAGGAGCACCAAACCAGCCGGTCTAAATACAAATAAGGCTGCTTTCAAGAGCCATGTCATCCCTTCATTCAATTTAAAAACACATTTTTAAATTCTCGGCCCACAAAGACTGAATTCAGATATAAACACAAAATCTCACCACTCCTGACAAGATTTAAAATTTAAAGAAGGAAAATTATTTTCAGATAAAGATATCCACATAGGCAAGGAAAAACAAATGCTTTCAAAAATCTCAAGGGGTTTCAGCCTGGGACTGGCCATCCATTTAGCCTATGACTTCCTGCCCAATAATTCCACCATGCCTGAGCCAGAGCCTAGAGCTTCTGTGATGAAGAAACAAAGGAGAAATCTGGAAGCCCCAGCTCCATCAGGAGCTGTGCCCAATGTCACTTCAACCAAATGTAAAATAGATAGCTAGTGGGAAGCAGCCGCATAGCACAGGGAGATCAAGTCGGTGCTTTGTAACCACCTAGAGGGGTGGGATAGGGAGGGTGGGAGGGAGACGCAAGAGGGAGGAGATATAGGGATATATATATATACATATAGCTGATTCACTTTGTTATACAGCAGAAACTAACACACCACTGTAAAGCAACTATACTCCAATAAAGATGTTAAAAAAGAAAAGAAGCAGCAATAGGCCAATAGATACACTGGTCGGCTTTATACTTGCTGTGGTGGGAGGGTGGATTGAGTGCACGGACAGCTCTTGTGAACCAGCGTGAACAACTCTGGGGGTATCTACTCAGCACTAGCCTATCTCTGCCCTGCTGAGAATTAACCCTCCCACGAGTGGACCCCATGACCACATTAGGACTGTGTGATTCTACCACCCAGCCACAGTGAATGGGCTCAGGGCTGGGTACCTGGCCCAAGCTGGGTCTCTTCCAGGAATCTGGACCTGGAATCCAGTGCCGGTCAGTAAACCCCTTTTTCTGCTTAAGTTGATTTGAAGGGGGTCTCTGTTACTTTCAACCAAAGGAAACTTGACCCAGTTCATCAACATATCTGCGGGGGTATTCAATGGGCAAAAAGCAAACAGGCTCTCTGTAAGTGGAAGTGTCTTCAAATTGTTTTGGTGAAGGAAGTGATCCTAACATCTGGAATTTTTAGCAGAGACTTCTTGCCCCATTACTCCAAAAGGACTGAGTTAACAGAATTACAAAGACAACTCCCTCCAACAAGAGTCTTACAAGCAATAACAGCAATTAGTCTAGAAAAGTATAGGTTAAAATGCAAATTATATATATCTAAATATACTGAAGTGCCTAAAATAGGTATCAGATTTTTTTAACCTAACACTAAAGTCATATGAGCAATCATTAATTGGACTTACGGAAATGTATTGTTTGGCATTTTTTACACTCTTACCATTTCTTTTATTGTGATGCAGGAAACTTCACACCTACCTATAATTCTAGTTTATCTCATATATAATGAGAAAAGGCCAACATAACTTGAGCGTCAGTATGTATTAATATTTCATTATCATTTTGCTTTAGTTTAGCTGGGGAAGAGATGGGTCTTGATAGTATCTATATATATGGTTGAGTATGTAACCTGAAATTTATATCTTAGCATTTAAAAATGTTAAGTGTCTTTTTAGATCTCAATCTGCTTTTGGTTTTTGTTGTTGTGTCCTTTCCTGGACATTGGTCTTTCAGCTGGGATAGATTTGATTAGATGCTTCCTCCCATCTTTTGCTCACATGCTTTCCTCTGAGTAATGGCCACCCTGACGTCTTTAAAAGTCAAGATGAGCTCAATCTTTCTCAGGGGCCTCAGCTAAAAGTACGGATCTCTTATGTCAGCAAAAATTCACTCTCTCCCAAACGCCATATGGCTCTGCCCCATTTAAGCCATCATTAGGCCAACTAGATGTTGTATTCTTAACATCCTAAGGAGAATGTAGATGTGAAAAGTAAGGAGAAGGAATTGATATTGATATTGATTCTTGCTATTCTATTTTATAAAACATTCCTTGGGTTGCAAAACCGCAGGCAGAAACTGGTTTCTATTCTAAAGATCACCAAATATACTCTTAATCTTAAAAATTTAACATTACACCGTAAGTATTATCTTTGTGTAGAGCTGCTACTGACCTGTGCTAAGTGCAAATTATTAGAAAAAGTGTCACTGTAGTCAGACACCACCCTTAGGTACTGAGCTTGGCCAGTAGCCCAGGGCCGGATTCCAGGCCCCACACACCCTCTCAGCCACTTTATGGGGTAGATCAACAGTACAGTCACAGACACTCACCTGCCTTTGTGGTTGAGAAGCTGTCTTTACCTATTTTTCCAGCTATGCATTTGAGAGATGTGGTATAATAAAAGTGTACAATTTCTACTAACCTATGAACTTTTGAAAATGAAAAAGTTATGGAAAACTTTGAGATCAACTTTAAAGTTCTTTTCCAACAGACACCTGGGCATAAACATGGAAGAGAAATAAGCAAGAAGCTGTATTATTAGAAGTTCTATTTTTGGGGGGAAGCTGGATATACACACAGTGAAGTGAATAAAGTATATTAATCCTAAACCTATACCTTGATGATTTTTTACTGGTCCAGACACTCAATAACAATAGCTCAGTTCAAGATCTAGAACATTTCTAGCACCCCATAAGATTTCCTCTTGCCATTTCCCAGGAAATCACTCCTGCCCAAGGCAATCCCTTTCTGACCTTCATCACCTCCATTCACGTTGACCGTCCTTTGACTTGGTATAAATGGAATTACACACAGTACCTACCATTTTATGTCTGGCCTCGTCCACTCAACACCATGTCTGAGGGGTCCTTCCATGCTGTAGCATGTATCAGTACTGTGGTCTTTTTTGTTGCCGTGTAAAATTCCATCATATGATGGTACCACAATTTATTAACTCTCCTCTTGATGGATATTTGGGTTGTTTCTAATTTGGACCTATTATTAATATAAGTTTAGTAGTTCCTTTGAATCTAAGGACTAGAAGTTCATATTTTTACTCAATGTTATTCCACAAAGAATCTTACACAATGAAATAATAGTAAAATAGAGAAACGCAGAAAACTAAAATAAGGATAAAATATCAATGCCTTGGGCAGATAAGCCCAGTATGCAATCTGTCAGGTCTTTAGAGTTTCAGTAATTGCATTTCAAGTTAAACTCTGAGCTTCCTGGAAGCCTAAACAAAGAGGGAAATGTGGTGAATTACATAACATTTGTAATAGGAAAAAAGAATTAGTCAGGAGGAGCAAAACTTCTGTTGCCTCTAAGTTCCAAAGAAAGACCTTCACATGGAGCTTCATGGTAGGAGTTATTGAGACATGTAAAGACTAATGTCCTCAAGGTGACTCTATAAGAAATGTATGAACAGATTTTTAAATCACTATTTCTTTTTTTAAATGAATTTTTATTGGAGTATAGTTGATTTACAATGTTGTGTTAGTTTCTGCTGTACAGCAAAGTGTCAGTTATACATATACATATAACCACTCTCTTTTAGATTTTTTTCCCATATAGGTCATTACAGAACATTGAGTAGCATTCCCTGTGCTATACAGTAGGTTCTTATTAGTCATCTATTTTATATATAGTAGTGTGTTATGTCAACCCCAATCTAGATCACTTTCTTTTAGTGCACATAAGACATGACCACAACTCAGCAGATTTTTCAACAATATCATAGTACAGTGGCATTGTTCATGGGTGTGTATTTTTAAAGAAAGAAAAGTATATTAGAACATCATATATCCTAAGTCAGGGGTCAGCAAACACCAGCCCCCTGACCAAATGTGACTTGCCTCTTGTCTTTGTAAATAGTTTTATTTCTTCATTTACACACTCTCTGTGGCAACTTGCCTGAATAGTCAAATGGTTGCAACAAAGGCCATTTGACCTACGAAGCCTAAAATATTTACCATCTAACTCTTTACAGAAAATGTTTGCCAATTCCTGCTGTGAATTAGCAATAGGATAGAATACCAGGTACTGTTTTTTCTTGGTTATTGCTCATGCCTTTATATAGTCTCCACCCCTTTGGTATGGGTAGGACCTGTGACTGGCCTCTAACCAATACAATATGGCAAAAATGAAGGAATTTTGCCAAATTGGTAGATTTTTATTTCATCAAAAGAAATATTATCCTGGATGAGCCTGACTTAATCAAGTGAAAGTGCGAAAAAGAAGGACTGGTCTACCATCAGAGACTTCTCTTCGTGCTGGCTTGAAGAAGCAGCCTGCATGCTGCAAGGGGGCCTCTGGAGAGGGCCATGTGTCAGGGAGCTTTGGATGGCCTCTAGGAGCAGAGGGCCTCAGTCCTGCAACCCCAAGGAACTGAATTCTTCCAACAACCAGATGAGCTTAAAAGAGGACCCTGAGCACAGGGTAAGACCACAGCACTAGCCAACACCTTGACTAAAGCCTGGTGAGACCCTGAAGCAGAGGATCCATCTCAACCATGTCTGAATTCGACCTATGGAAACGGTGAGCTAACAATACATGTTGTTTTAACCCACTAAGTTTGTAGTAAGTTGCTACACAACAATAGAAAGCTAATACACTTACCTAGTCTCCCCAGTTTTTTCTACAGTACACATATGGTTTAAACATGAGAGACAACCACAATTTTTATAAAGAGTTCTTATCATTTAGAAGTACACACTGAGTTATCTAAGGATAAAATGATATGATGTCTGAGATTTGCTTAAAAAAATGGAGAGGGGACAACAGAATGATACAGATGAGATGAGATTGGCCATGTGTTCATAATTCTTGAAGCTAATTGATGGATTCATGGGGATTAATTACACTACTCCTTCCACTTTTGTGTATGTTTGAAATTTTCCATAATAAAAAAGTTTTTAAAAATTAGACTCATGCATACAGAATTAGCTTAAAGGATGTTTATAGTTTCTGTTACAGGAAAACTAAACAATTTAAATGTCTACACAGGGAACTGGTTAAATTAATCACTATAGACATACAGTCTGTTTATATGTATCTTTAAAATTGATTGCATAGAATAGTAATGCTGTTAACATTTTTCTGTGGTCTTAGAATTTGATATAAAATAAAATATTTGTAAGTAACAAAACAAAAACCACAAAGCTTATGTATTTTTTAAAAATCCATCTGAGAAAATTCTGCTCTGTCAGGCAGTGACTGAATTCAGTCTAAGTTCCCTGGTGGCTCCCCTTAGTGGAAGGATCATAGTGGGGGTGCCTGGAGGAGTGGGGAGCCTTGGAGCCACCCAGTGACCCCCCCTTACCCATCACCAATCCCTCAGTCCTCTGCTGGATCACAGGCAACTTTAGGTGGCATGTTTGGCTGAGGGTCTCCAGTCCCACTATGAACAGACAGAGGCAAGGAAGAGGCTTGAGCCAAACAGCTAATTCAAAATTTCAGTACATCTTGAATAAACACAATCATGATTCTCAAGAAAGGTTTGAACTATGACCACTTTTAGGGACTTCCAATTTTTACTTCAGCCCATATGGCTTCTGATTCGTATTGTCACCAAGAGATTTCTCCATTTTCCTAAAAACCGTAAGTTCCTCAGTTCTGCCACGTCCTATTTCCCCCAGGTCCCTTGGTCAGTAAGATTAAGGGACAAGTTATACCCACACTACAATGACTCTTGGGTTCATTTTTTACAGTCACTATTCCAGATCACTTTAGGGCGAAATTTCAAAAGGCAATGAGAACATGGTAAATGTTCTGCCAAAATATGTGCAATCACAAAATGCCAGAGATGAAAGTGCCCTTATAAATCATTTAAAGTATCTTTATTTTACTAACCAAAAAAAAAAAAAAAAGGAGAGAGAGAGACCCAAGACATAATGCAACAACAACCAAGGTCACAAGGACAGGCAGAATACCTGAAAGTTGATCCCAGATATGTGCTTTCCCACCAGTGCTGGGTTGCCCTCTTCGAGTCAGTCCTTTTCAATCTTAATGAGTAGCCCAAGTTCAGACTAATATGTAGACTTACAGAGCAGTAGCACAAACCTGAAATATGGGTGGCCAGGGAGTCTAGAAGGAAAGGAGACAGGGAAGAAGGGAGAGAGGAAGAACAGAAAAAGAGAGAAATCTAAATGGGCAATAGACAAATTAAAAGGTGTTCGAGGTTGTTAATCAACAGGTAACCGCAAATCAAAATCACAGTAAGTTACCACCACCCAACATATCAGGGAAGTTAAAATCAAAAAGACTGTACCAAATGTGGCAACTGGAACTCTCAGACATCACCTGTAGGGGTACAAGTGTGGTACATCATATGGTGAAACCACTTTGGAAAATTGTTTAGCAGTCTACTAAAATTAGATATACGCATATCTGGTGAGAAAGCAATTCCACTCCAAGGTGTTTTCCCAACAGAAACGCATATATATGTTCACCAAAAGAGATATACTAAAATGTTCATAGCAGCACTATTCTTAATAGGCAAAACTAGAAACTACCAAAATATCTAACAACAGCAGATGTATAAATAATGTATTCTATCATTCATATGCAGAAATATGAATGAAGCACTGCCATAGGCAACAACATAGATAAATCTCATAAAAAATGTTAGGTGAAAGAAGCCAGTCACAAAACAATATATTTCAATGTATATAAGTTTCAGAAGCAGGCAAACCTAATTAATGGGTGTGAGAAGTCAGGTTCATGATTTTTAGGGGGAGAAGAAAGTGGAAGCAATTGGAAGTGGTCATGAAGGCATTTTTGGAGGTGCTGGTAGAGGTCTATATCTTTATCTTAGTGGTAATTTTATCAGAATTATTCACATTGTGATCATTTATTGTGCTATATACTTGTAGTTTGTGCACTTTTCTGAATATATACTAACTTTCAATAAAATAGTTTGTTTTATATACATTAAAATAAAGAAAGTGGAAGGAGCTGGTTTGGTAGAATTCTTCTAAGGATCTCAAGACTCTTGATCAATGCAACTTTCTTGAACTTCCTAACACCACTGAAGGACATTTTTTCATTGTGATCTCAAATGTCAGCTCCATTTCATAGCTATAAAAAGAGATGTCTAGTAGGTGGTAATACCAAGATCATAGACATCATATTAGATCACTAATAATCTCAAAACAGCAGAAGGGAAAAAGGAACTAACATAATTAAACAACAGATATGTTACCAGTGATGTTCTCTATACTTGGTATGAGTTATCTCTAGAATTCTCTCAGTAACTCTGTGTTATAAGTATTATTATTAATTCCATTTTATAAAAGGAGGAACTAAGACTCAATGCACTTAAGCAATTTGCCCAAGGTTGCAAAGCTCCTAAAGAACAGAACCTAGATTCAAATCCAGAATTTCTTGCTCCAAAATCCCAGAGTTGTTCCATCACAACCCACATGGCCCTGGGCTATTAGTGCCTTTGACTTTTACCAATAAAACAACTTCACAAAACTTGTGCCCTTATAAATATCTCATATAAACAAAGTATCCTGAGGTGATTTCTTAGGAATATTATTGCATTGTGGTTTGTTGCCATTTACAACCTAGAAAATGTCCCTTTACTCCTAATAAGAAAAAGAAAAAGGAGGTACAGTTTCCCTGACTCCCAAATAATATTTAACTGCCCAGGACGTAGCCAGAGTACAGCCAAACCACTCCTGCCACAGGGCCCCAGAAGCCCTTCTGCAAAAGGGTGGGAAGGGGGCTACCAAGACCAAGGTACTCTTTTAAAGCTTTTCTTATTGTAGCTGTTTTATCATTCATATACTTTCAATAGCATCTCAATGACTGTTTTATAGGCCTACTATAGCTTAAGGTAATGCTAAAGACATTACGAGTAGCTCCCTTTTAAATTTTTAACCAGAATAAAAGTTTACAAAAATCACATATGCTCCTGAAACCGTCAGATTCTGTATCCAAACAGAAACCTGGACAGTTTTACAAGGCAGCTTACGGATTTTATGAGGCCCCACCAGTACTTGATGTCCATTACAACTACAAAAACTAAAGTCTTGGTGACCATCTATAGCCAAGTATGTGATGTTTTCTGACTTAAAGGTCATTTTCAAGAAGGATTACAGAAGAAGATGAAGAAAGAAGACATTCTATTTTTCTCCTTTTCATTAGACAAGAAAACCAAATGTTTCCACACTTGGGGAGGGGAGGCACTGAGAAGGAGGACACTAAAAGTTGCAAAATTATGCAACCACTGAAGAATCAATTTAAACTACCCAACCTGATAATGCTTAGTTTAGAAGAGGTTAATGGTTGTCTTTTATTGAAGAGGAATGAGTTTTGTTAAATGTATCGATAGTGCAAATATTAATAATTGAAGCATAAATCTTTCCCACTGTCCCATTAGACTTACTGTATCATATACACGATGATGAATTTAATGCTTCTACTTTTATATATAGGAGCCAATAGTAGAATCTCTCCCAAATCTAGATGGCTGGGTCCCTGAAAAGTCTTCCTGGCAGGAGAATTCCCAGCTGTAACAGTAACCTGACAAGAAAATCAGGGCTGAAGGAAAAGGTGGAGGGACTCTTTAATAAATATTTTTGTACTTACTAACAAACAATGATAAAGCCAGCACATTGCAGTCGATAATGACATTTTTACACACCTTAAATTAGTAATAACGGCCTCTATACAGTTACCCTTCATTGCCTTTCTCTTGATTCCATTAAGATATTCATTAAGATCTCCTTTCCTCAAGTTTCAAAGGGATGCTAGTGAATCCACTTTATCTTTACAGGTAAACTACAAGCTAAGAGGCGGCTTTTCCTGTCTTTCGTTTTCCAGCGAAATGCCTTTCAACCATTCAGATTTCACAATTCAGAGCTGTGGCTGCCGCCATCCCTCACCCCACCCAAATGACTTCCTGCCTTGGTCCCCCAGATGCAGGGATTCGTTTTCAGTAGAAAACATCTTATAATACCCGAACTGACTTGTGCGTCCCAGAATTATGGTCCTGATGTCAGTATACTCCTTCCCCCTCCTGCCTCCTTGCCATACCAGAATAGTCTACCTTGAGACCTAGCTTTCCTTTCCCTCAGTCTCCTTCTGCCTCACTGCAAACACTCCGGCTTTACTTCCTGTGATGGTTAGTTTTACATGTCAACTTGGCTGGGCTATGATACCCAGTTACTCATTTAAACACCAATCTAGGTGTTGCTGTGAAGGTGATTTTGTAGACATCTGTAATCAGTAGACTTAAGTAAAAAAGACCACCCACAATAATGTGGGTGGGCCTCATCCAATCAGTTGAAGGCCTTGAGAGTGAAAACTAAGGTTTCCCAGAGAAGAAGACATTACCATCAACTTCTGCCTGATCTTCCAGGCTGCCGGCCCGGACTGCAGATTTCAGATTTCAAACTTACCAGTCCTTACCCCACAATTGCATGAGCCAATTTGAGAAGGCTCCCAGAGAAGAGAAATAGACAAAGACAGAGACAGAGAGACAGAGAAAGAGCAAACCGGTTCTATGCCTGGAAAGCCCTGACTAATACACCCCCCTTCCTACCTTCTCTATTCCTACTACCGCTAATTATCTCAGAACAAAAGACTCACAAGCCACTCATCTTAGAAGTGGATCTCACAGTCATTCCATGGTAAATTTTACACACTGATATTTCATAGAAGTGGAACTTAAAGTTGTGTGAAGACGGCTATAATTTTCAAGGCAGCTTCTGAAAAAGATTCTTCGCTTGGCAAAACTTTAGTCAGGCTCCTGAACCTTCTCCTGGGTCCATATGTGCACCTCCTTGTAAAAATCTAGTTTTAGAAAGAACCCTGCTAAAGAGTTTACCCAGGACCTCCCCCCACCCTCACTATCTGATCCCCCTCCACCATCCTCCAGGTGATGTCTGCTCACCCTGGCCTGTCTTCAGCAAAGAATCCTGTTAGGTCAGTTTAGCCAGAATTCCCCTTACCCTTAATGTTTCCTGTTAGTATTCCATGCACTGACCTCCACCCTGCTCCTTAGCTATGAATTCCCACTTGTCCAGACTGTATTCAGAGTTGAGCCTAACGTCTCTCCCCGACTGTGAAATCCCATTGCAGTGGTCCCTGTACCTATTGCAATGGTCCTGAAGTGAGTCTGCCTTAACATCTTTAATGAGCATCATTATTTTTTTCTTTAATCATTCCGGTTAGAAAAAAATTGCCCTGTCACTTGATTGTAAGCCAACATGGGCTTGTGTTACTCAGTTTAGAAAGGGTGGCATTTCAGCCAGAAACTTGTTTTCTCGCTCCAAAGCCGAGCACATCTGGGGAACCCAAATCACCTTCCTCAATCCAAAGAATCGTGGGAAACCCAGGCACAGCTCCAGAACACACTGGGACAGGCCTGACTGCACCAGCGCTGAGCTGGTGCTTCTGGAACTTCACCCCACACTCTTACATTTGCAACAGAGCTACTCGGGACTCCTAAGGACCTTCTGCTAGATGTCAGCCTAGGACCAGGTCAGACGTGTGGGGCTACTTCCCACGAGAATGACCAGTTGCCAAGCACATCTCCAACTTACTCTCAGAAATCTGCATAACATGTGGCTGAATTTTCTCCCCTTTGAAGGGGAAAAAAAATCAAGATTTTTGAAATCTAAAACCCTACTCAGAAGTTAACATGTATCCTGTAGGGAAGAAAGAAAATAACCCAGAAATCTCATACTGTTTGAGATTCAAGCATTTATCAAACAGTTATTTTTCTATTTCTAAGAAAGTCTTTTTCGAAAGAATTTTCAAAGTTCTTAAGGCTGCTAATTGGAAGAAAAAGGACAACATAAAGCTTAGCTTATTTCCAACAGAAGACTGTCTACAAATAATCATTATTACTGGGATGGGTGGTTATTGATTTGAAAACTCACCAATAAGAAATATAATGAGACCACTCCACTTTCAACGTCACTTCTCAGGACTTACGACCAGAAATTGTCGTTAGTGTCCTTCATGGGAAGAACCACTGGCCAACCCCAGTTGACTAAATGATCCTCTGTAGATCTGGACAAACTAAATCCTAGAGCCAGTGATCAATGAATAATGAAGGAAGATTTTTTTTTAAGTTCCTCAGGTCATTGGTGAGAACAAAATATCACAGAGAAACAGGGCAGAGGTATCCTGTAACCTCTCAGTCCCCTGAGGAAAAGACCATCTACACCAGTTACCAGCTGCCCCTTTACCAGGGTCCCGAAAGCACCCAAAACTCCAACACCATCCCACTTGAGGTCACTGACCTCTGCAGGCCTGGACAAATGGGGTTTCCTGCCCAGTGCTGATGTCATCCCTGGTGGGTGGGGAGGGCAGATCTTTACCCCACATCCTGTGACTACTGTGGTTCTGTAGGAAAAGGAGACACAAGATTCCAACAGACACTGTCCTGCAGAGTGCTAAGCCTCAGGTCTCATGCTCCGTTTACCTCCTGATTCGTCAGCAACTGGAAGAATCTCAATTAGAAACAGCTGAAGAATCAAACTGTCTTGCATGAGGTTGAAGAAACCACCATGCAGGGATAAATGCAATCTCATGTTTGCAGAGCCCTGGGGTTTTGGCAACGCATGTAGAATGATTTATTTGAATAATTACTATGAGTGAAACATTATACTTTATTAGATAAACATGAATGAGTCAAGTTCCCCAACCTCAGGGGGTTTATATCTGATGGGGAAGGCTGGCAAGTTCAGAGGTAAAAAGTGGTGGGGGACATTTGCTTAATTGAGGAAGACAATCCTACAGAAACCCACAGGCAGAAACAATTAATTGCAACTAGGAAAATTGAAATAGTTTGTCTAATAAATTAACAGGAATTTGGGTGGTTTCCCCTAGAAGCTCAAAGGAAATTTAGGGGATACTTGGAATTAAGGGAAGAAAAAATATGGAGAGAAGTGACACAAAAGGGAGAATGACCCCCAGCAACATGGCAGCAGGCAGAGGCCCCTGGAAAAAGAAAAGACTTGTTCTGGGTTTATAGACTGAGCTGTCTTCCCCATCTATTTTTCTTAAGCCTTCAATATAAGTCTGTAACACACAACAGTCCTCTATAGAGTGCTTGGGGACAAAAAAAAGAAAGAGACTGGGTCAATGCTTGGGATCAGCAAGACAAACAGAGCCCTTTTTCCTCCAAGATATATAAATGTTGAAAACTGTATTTGGAGGATTGTACTTGAATATTAAAGAAACAGAGACCAGAGGACTTGGTAATATTTGGGTTTCACACATAAAAATGGTAAAGCAATAAACTTTAAAATGACAGCGGGAGTGTAAAGGAAGGAAATGACTTTCACATTCTATGATCCTGAGCTAGTCCAATCAGTATTCACGTTTTCTCTCACTGTCCTGTTGTTAACTCATTCTAGTCCCTCGGACTAAAACATCTTCTTAAGGTGCATCCGAATGCTACCTCCTTCAGGAAGTCTCTCTGCCTCTTCCAGGCAGACTTAGGCACTCCTCCTAAGCTCTCATGCACTTACCTCAATTAATCCCATTCTCCCTGGCTAGAAAATGCTTAGTCACTGGAAGGTCTCCCAATTAAACAGAAAACTAGACTCAAGAATAGGAGCTGGGGCTTCCCTGGTGGCACAGTGGTTAAGAATCCTCCTGCCAACGCAGGGGACACGGGTTCGAGCCCTGGTCCGGGAAGATCCCACATGCCGCGGAGCAACTAAGCCCGTACACCACAACTACTGAGCCTGTGCTCTAGAGCCCAGGGGCCACAACTACTGAGCTCACATGCCACAACTACTGAAGCCCGTGAGCCTAGAGCCCATGCTCCGCAACAAGAGAAGCCACTGCAGTGAGAAGCCCGCACACCACAACAAAGAGTAGCCCCCGCTCGCCACAACTAGAGAAAAGCCCGTGCGCAGCAATGAAGACCCGACACAGCCAAAAATAAATAAATAAAATTTTTTTTAATTAAAAAAAAAGAATAGGCACTGCATGTCTCTATCTGTGTGACCTCAATGTCCAACACAGCAGCTGGCCCATATTTGGTGCTTAATCAAAGTTTCTGAAAAAAGGAGACGAAAGAGGAAGATTTCAACTGGAATGTAGAGGACGATTATTATGTGATTAAAAGGAAGGAGGGACATAAGAGGAATGGCCTGGTTAAACATGGTGGCCTGAATAGATGCATTTACCTCTGCTCTCTTCTGAAATGCCACTGAAATGCAAAAAATTTAAGGAATTCGAGGAATTTTTTTCACTATCAAGTCACAAGACCAATATTTTTGGGAAATGGGAAGTAGAGGAGGAGTTAATGTAGCTGTAAAGGATGAAAACCAAGTGTCTAGAGAGGGAGACTCCTAAGAGCAGTAGAAATGTATGCCTGGGAGAGACTGGATACAGGCCCAACAAAATCATGGGTCCGAAAACAGGGAAGTGGGTCAAACCTGAACACGAAGCTTCCAGAGCTACCATCCAGTTCCATCAGGGTACCACCATCTCCCACACTGGCAGGCCACTAGGGGATTGTTCTCTGGAGATTTTAAACGAGATTCTCTAGACCTTCAGTGGACGTGCTATATCCTTCTTTGATATAATACATATTAAATATATGTGTACCGTATCCTTCCAGCTCCCTTATGCCAGGCCTGTCAACAACTCCGACCCCAGATCTTGAGGTTCCACCAGAGGAAAAGTCCAGTTTAGGGCCTGATAACCAGTATTGGTAAGTTGACTCTGCACACAGAACTTTTAATAAACTTTCTAGTGACTCATTATTAAATAAAAAGTTTTAAAAGCCGTTACTCTCACTTTATTTCCCCTTTAAATACAATCTAATTTATTTATACCCTGCAGGTGCCCAGTGTTAGTTTTAAAATGTAAAGACTATAGCCAAACAGAGAAAATGTCTAGAGGAAACCAGAGAAGCCAAATCCAAAACGATGTAGTGTGGGTCAAGCCCCCGTAGAGAGAAGCACAGAACTAGAGACCCAATTAGAGCAGAAGGGAGTCAGGTTTGCAATAGAGAGGCTATTGTAATTAAAAATCAGAGTTTACTTTCTAAAGAAGCTCAGATAACCCTTACAGATGTCAGAATGAGGCTGCATCAAAGATCTGTCCTCCTCTAATTCTTAATAAAATAAAATAGAAAAAATTAATAAAATAAAATAATTTTTTAATTAAAAAAAAATTTTTACCCAAATTCTAATCAAGGAAAGGTGATGTAACTTTTTGTCCTAAATTTCAAAAGTGGCAGCAAATGAAAGAAATGGGAGATTCTCAATAGACTTGGCGGTGGGGGGGGGGGGGGGTCTCTTGGATAGATTGGGAAAAAATTCCCAGTTCTCTACTTCCTCCCATTTATAGACTTTTCCATCCTTGTCCTTTGCCATGTGATGCTGCTGACTGCCCACTGGGGTTAGAATTGGCCAGAGGATATGTTAGCAGTCACGATGCAAACAGAGGCTTTAAATGTGCTTGTGTGACTCGACTTAGCTTTTTAGACTGTGATTCCACCAGGTAGCAGCCCCCTTCCATCTTGCTCCCCAGAGTGAAGATACGGAGCATCTCTGAAGCAGACAGGGAGCGTGGAGTCCAGTCAATGCAGCCAAACCCAGCCTAGATCAGACAAACCAGAGCTTACTGGCAGGCTCCTGAGCGTGAAAATAAGCATTTGTTTTGTAAGGCACTGAGATTTTGCAGTTGTTTATTGCACAAGAAAAAACTATTATAGGCTCCTAACTTAATCCCCCTCTCTTAGAAACAATCCTAAGGGATGAAGATGTGTAGACAAACTCCTCCAATGTGTACTGTATCCACACTAATTTGGAGAGAAGCATATTGAGTAGATGTACAGGCAGCCCAGGAAAATGCAGGGAGGAAATCCTCCAGAGGAGAAGCATTTACCTCCCATTACAAGAGGTCAGGGTCTCAGAAGAGGCAAGAAAATCACCAGGGCTAAATTAAGGGAACTCTAAAGCCATGTTCCTTGGGAGTAGAATAGACGTAGGCAGAGTAGACCCTGGTGTAGGACAAGCTCAGGGCTCCAAGAAAGGACTCACCGCCCCAGAAGAACATTCCTCCACAGCCCCAGCCATACACCTGTGGACAAAGAATGCCACCTGCCACATCAGCAAACAACCGATGTTGCAGCCATCAAGTCATCAGCTACTACAGCTGCCCAGTTGGTGAGCCCTGAGGGAACTCAGGATGGAGACAAATAGGCTACTCACCACCAGGCCATCAGCCACTGTAGTTGCCCCCACATGTGCACCCCAAGGGGATTCAGGATGGGAAAGCACAGGATACTGGCCTTAGACAGTTAAGGTGCATATCAAAGGAATGATGTCAACGAGCCCAGACTCTTTCATCTCCCCATACACAGAAAAGCACTAAATTCATTAACTTGAGATGTCTGGTTTTCTTTAATTGACAGTAATCTTTTGATGTTCCGACTACCTGGGTTTTGTTGCAAAAACTCCTATGTATCCTGGTTCCTCCCTTACCTCCTCAGAGCATCCCTCAGAGGTGAGAGGCTGCCTGCCACCCACCTCCCCTCCCCAGGTTGAAGTCCTCGGAAAGTCCACAAATAAAACATGATTCTCAACTTTTAGGTTGTGCATTTTTTTTCAGTTGACACACCTCCAACTTCACATGTCCTGGTAATGTCAAAGTAACAAGAGTACATGGAAAACAATATTCAGTTTTCAGACTGCAAGTCAGAAAGACAAATAGGTCGTAGATAAATAGAAAGCTTGGGAGAATTCATGTATAATACAGTATATGGACCAGAAAGTGGGCAGAGCTGTGCAAGCTGGATCAAGAGAAATGGCGTGGCAGCCAAGCAAACACTAAAGCACAAGAAAAAACAAAGAAAAAGAAAGAGGGAGAAATAGAGAGAAGGAGGAAGGAAGAAAGGGAGAGGAGAGGCAAATAAAGGGTATAATCAGAAAGAAGGAAAGAGAATATAATCCACGGAAGACAAGACAAATTCCCTGTGAGTGCTTCTTGCTACAAAAGAATATAAGAAAAACATGAATTCAGTAAAGCACTAATTCAAAGTGAAAATGAAGATGTAATGGAGTGAAATGAAAGGGAGATTGTGGAACTAAGGAAACAAAGTAGGGATCAAAACAGCATCATTATAGAAATAATAAGCAGAAACAGTGACTAACATGATATTATTGGCATAGACTGACAAATTGCTGACATAGAATGAAGGCTTGGGTTAATCATAGTATAGAAGGGTAGAAAGTTTTCCTTGACCCTCTTAGGTCCCTGGCTGGGTCTGAAAATTAAACTGACAAAGACAGATTAACAAGAGAAAAGCATACATGTTTCATTGAATTTTTACATGTACATGGGAGATTTCACAAGAGACCCAAAGAAATAGCCAAAGCAGGAACCTTTTATACCTTCTAGACAAAGAAACAATACATTTGTGAAGAATTGACAAGAGAAAGGGATTTGAGCTGGGGCAGTCTAACTAGGGCTAGTTAGTCCTTCTCTTGCTTAACTAGGAAGATAAAAGTTAGTTTACCAAGGTTTGTCTGCAGGATCCTCAGGCTGGTCTCTGGGCTAAGTGTCTGTCTCCAGTTAAAGGAGACTTTATTTCCCACCTTTAGGCAGAAAAGGGGAAGCTTCTTCTGCATTTACTACTTCTCAATTGCTTTCATCTCAAAATAATTTTTATGTCAAAGAGGCATATTTTGGGGTGACATATTCTGGTTTCCTTCAACAGCAAATGAAAGCAAAAGTGTAAAAGCAATTGAGAGGATACACAGGAACAAAGACAATAATTGATGTCCATAAGATAAAGAACTCAATAAATGGAACAGAGAAGATAGTAAAAAACAAAAAATAAAATTTTCACAACACAAAAGAAGAACTAAACCTGAAGTTCAAAGGGGCACAAAACTGATAGGATACTGTGACATTCTCAAGAAGATATTAATTCCAACAGTAAAGAAGGATTCCTTCAGGCATGGGGAGGGAGATACCCAAAGGGATGAGAACAAAGCTGTGCTCAGGCTTCCAAAAAACAATATTCAATGCCAGAAGCCAAGGAGCAATGCCTATAATATTCTCAGGCCTGGAGAGATTACCTCAAGTGTGACAGACACAGCCAAATAATCTTCCAGCATGAACACAGAGATACATGTTTTCCAACAGAAAATAACAGAAGAAATGTAGGACCCAAACAGCACTGCGGGGAGGAGAAAGTGGGATTCTGGACCACAAAATACAATCAGACAAAAGAGTAGAGAAGCTGTGATTTTAAAATTATACAACACTTGATAGAAAGTGTAACCCAGGAACTTTGCAACTAGACAATTTGCCCTTCGAGTATTATGCTAAGGGGGTGAACTGGGGAATAAAATTCCTATAAGTTCTTCTTGAAAAATATTACTTATAGATAAATCCAACTCAATAAAAGAAGGAATAAAATTTTTTAAAAAAAGACAGACATGGAGAAACCTTGATCAAAAAAAAAAAATTAGTGGTAAGCATTAGCCCATCTATTTAAACATCTAAGACTAAAGACCAAGGTAATTGTGGTTACAGAATAGGATGTAAATCATCAGCTTTGACAATTGAAAGCAATCAAATGAGTACTGAGAACTCAGAGGAGCAGGAGAAGTAGAAGAATGCACCTTTCCTCATGCGTCACAGTAGGGAGTCCACTGCTCCATCCAAAACGGAAAACTAAAACTTAAAAAAGCAAAAGGAGGGGGCTTCCCTGGTGGCGCTGTGGTTGAGAATCTGCCTGCCAATGCAGGGGACACGGGTTCGAGCCCTGGTCTGGGAAGATCCCACATGCCGCGGAGCAGCTGGGCCCGTGAGCCACAATTACTGAGCCTGCGCGTCTGGAGCCTGTGCTCCGCAACAAGAGAGGCCACGACAGTGAGAGGCCCGCGCACCGCGATGAAGAGTGGCCCCCACTCGCCGCAACTAGACAAAGCCCTCGCACAGAAACGAAGACCCAACACAGCCAAAAATAAATAAATTAATTAATTAATAAAAAAAGAAAAACCAAAAGGATTCCCAACCTTTTCATCTTTTTTTTCCCCTTAATTTCAGAAGCACTATTTTAGGAACTATTATCACATGTGGTGAAGAAACATGTGTCTGATGTTCAGCAGTTCCTGCAGTTTCCCTTCACTTCTTCTGTTAAATTCAAGTAAAACTGAACTGAATGTTTTAAATATAGCTTTCATTTTTATGAAAGTGCTTTCATTTATATAAAATTAGTTCTCTCCCTTTTCCTCTATGGATATATTCACAAAGACACATGTGAGAAGGAAAAAATATATATATTTGGGAAGTGATGTGTACCTAATGCAAATGAGGGTTATTCTAGGTTAGGGATTAGCAAACCACAGCCTACAAGGCCAAATCTGGCCCTAAATAAAGTTTTATTGGAACATAGTCACATCTCTTCATTTACATGTTATCTATGGCTGCTTTTCTGCTACAAGGGCAGAATTCAGTTGTAATAACAGAGACCATTGGGCCTCCAAAGGTGAAAATATTTACCATCTAGACATCTGCAGAAAGTTTGGTGATCCCTGCATATAGATGGTGAGATTTGGGGGTGTGAGGTGTTTTTTGGGTTTTTACCTTTTTTGTTATTTGTTGTATTGCACAGAATTTGCAATAAGCATTGTAATTTTTAATAAACCAATGAAACTACTTTGTATTTAAAAAATAACACCCTTCACTTGTGAGGTTTAGGCTAAGTGATCTTCTGGCTCACCTGGAGCTTCATGCCCTTCTGTCTGAGAAGCTGGTGTTTCCACAGAGAAGACCCAACACACAGCTGGCTGTCAGCTATGGGAATCTGGACCAGTCTGTCAGGTTCCCATCTGAAGAAGGCAGTTGTGAGACAGGAGGGCAGGGGGCAGGACACAACCTTTAAAAGAATGACATAGCCATTGAGGATACGACAAAAAGTGGTTAGAACCAACTAGATCCAAGATGGCAGACGATTCAACCTCCAGTAGACCTCATTATATGCTCGTTGTAATACATTAGCATATGCTAAATGACACACCCACAGGTACGATGACAGTTCCGAGGCCGACCATAAAAGGCCAAAATGTGGCCCAATTCCTGGAAATCCCCACCTCTCCTCCAAAATGGTTGGAATAATCCTCCCACTTGTTAGCCTATGAAATTACCCAGTGCATAAAAACTAACCACCCCATATTTCACGGCCACTCTCACCTTTTGTGATGGACTACATTCTGTCTATGGAATGTGTTATCTCTCTAAATAAATCCACTTCTTACCTATCACTTTGTCTCTCACTGAATTCTTTCTGCGACAAGACATAAAGAACTTGAGCTTCATTAAGTCCTGAGACCAGGTGGACAATTTCAATTAAAAGACAGTGGGTTCAAGCCCCAGCCCATGGGTTCAAGTCCCAATCAGAGTTTCGTCTGGGTTCGAATCCCATCTGAGTTGTGCGGTTTCAGTGTGTCACTGATTTTGGCAAACAATTTGAGAATACTGTCCAAATAATAAGACGATGGATAGGGGAAGGCAGGGGAAGAGAAATTTGTTTTCTATTTAGCATTTGCCAAAATCACAGCCTTCAGCAAATATCACATAACTCATTAAAAAATTCCTCATTTACTGAAACTAAAATGGAAGTGGCCCAAGAATCAGAAGAAAAGCTAATCAATCCTTCTCATGTGTTTAAAATCTCTTTCTCAACTGCATGTTAAATTCCCCATGCCCAGATAAAGGCATTTTCTCAAGATTCAACTTATAAAATGTTTCAGAATCCACACAATCCAAAGAAGGATGGTCAGAGTCTGTGAAATACCATCTGATTCACTTGTGAGAGAGAGAGGTTGTCAAACCAACAGCTGAGAGAAGAAAAAAGCTGCCCAGACGTGTCCATCACTTTGAGCTTTGCCCTTCAGCCTCTGGGCCACCCTCTGCACAGAGCTTTTCCACCAGGAAAACCTCCCTGATGATTTAAGCAGCCAAAGCAATCCCAGTGCAGGACGTAGGCCTGTCCCCGTTCTGCATATCAGTTCACCCAGCATAAATTATTAATTAATTGCAGAGCATTCCAAGGGCATGGAGGCCTAATTCTGCAGGATGAGCTATCAGCCACTGGAAACAAGGAGAAAAATTAAGACCTATGAATTACAGGTTTCATGATTCAAGATGTTTTCTGTCTTAAAATAATCAATAATGTTGATTTTATTCCCTCATTGAATAAATGTGCATATTCCCAGAACAGTAAATCTCCCCAACAGCAACCAGAATAAAAAGATCTCCAACAGAAATCTTCTGCTTCCTTCCTGATTAGGAAGCAACTTTGTTTTTTTCAAGAAAAGAAAAAAATTTATATTAAGGATCATTTTTACTGGAAAGGGTAACTGATCAACTATATCTAAAAACAGAAACTGCAAAAATTTTTCTTCATACATCTTCAGGTTTCTTACACAATCAGAAAGTTTTAAAATCATTTTTTATAGGTAAAAATTGAATTAGTTGGATATGCAACACAAGTTGAAGTTGTCTGAGAAAAGTGCTTATAGGGCTTCCCTGGTGGCGCAGTGGTTAAGAATCCACCTGTCAATGCAGGGGACATGAGTTCGAGCCCTGGTCCGGGAAGATTCCACATGCCGCTGAGCAACTAAGCCCATGTGCCACAACTACTGAGCCTGCACTCTAGAGCCCATGAGCCACAACTCCTGAAGCCCGCACACCACAACTACTGAAGCTTGCGCGCCTAGAACCCATGCTCCGCAAACAAGAGAAGCCACCACAATGAGAAGCCCGCGCACCGCAACGAAGAGTAGCCCCCACTCGCCACAACTAGAGAAAACCTGCAATGAAGACCCAACGTAGCCAAAAATAAATAAAATAAATAATTTTTTTTTAAAGTGCTTATAAATTCTTGTCATGAAACAAAAAGCTAGAATAGGGCTTCCCTGGTGGTGCAGTGGTTAAGAATCTGCCTTCCAATGCAAGGGACACGGGTTTGTGCCCTGGCCCAGGAAGATCCCACATGCCATGGAGCAACTAAGCCCGTGCACCACAACTACTGAGCATGAGCTCTAGAGCCTGCAAGCCACAACGACTGAGCCCACGTGCCACAACTACTGAAGCCTGTGCACCTAGAGCCCGTGCTCCGCAACAAAGAGTAGCCACGACAATGAGAAGTCCGCGCACCTCAACAAAGAGTAGCCCCCGCTCACCACAACTAGAGAAAGCCCGCACACAACAATGAAGACCCAACACAGCCAAAAATAAATAAATAAATAATTAAATAAATTTATTTTAAAAAAAAAAACTAGAAGATATTTCTTTTGGAGATTTTACAATTTTTTTCTCAAATTTTACAGCTCCTCCCTATCTTATTATCAGTCATCCAGATGCTCAATGAAATCTAGGATATTCTCCCAAATATGTAAAGTTCTCCACCCTGTCTTACCTCCACTACCCCATCCCCATTCCCCAAAGTCCCCTATTGAAAAAAATAAAAAGAAAAGACAAACATGACAATCTTTTTAAAGAAGAAAGAGAGGAAATGCAGATGTGTTTCAAAATGTCATCCTTCAACTGAACCACAAAAATGCTGAGGTCCAGTTGGGGAGGCCAGCCTATCTACAGAGGTGCATTTCTCCATGAATACGCAGGACAATTGCTCTGCAAATCAGCCAAGACATTAAGAACAATTCAAAAACAAACAACTTTGTATTCTGGATCAGAAATCCAATCCTGGGGATGAGAAAAATGGGTGAAGGAGGTCAAAAGATATAAACTTCCAGTCATAAAGTAAATAAGTCCTAGAAATATAATGTACAGCATGGTGACTATAATTAACAATACTGTATTGCATATTAGAAAGTTGCTAAGAGAGTAGATTTTAAAAGTTATCATCACAAGAATAAAAATCTGTGACTACATAAGATGACAGATGTCAACTACACTTATTGTGGTGATCATTTCACAATGTATACAAATATGGAATCATTATGTTGTACACCTGAAACTAATATAATGTTATATGTCAATTATACCTCAATTTTAAAAAGAAAAAAAAGAAATCTAATCACATTGCTAAAGCCCAGATATTCCATGGTCCACTCATCATTTAAGTCAAACTAAAACATTTCCAAAGGAAAAAAGCCAACTGAGAGAAAATGTTTGAGGTTTCAAGCCTAAGGAAGGAAGTTCTACATATCTAACTTTACTCTTTGCCTGTCTAGACATCTTCTTTTGTGTGCTGAACATTTTGAATGATATGTTGTAGAGACTCTGAATTTTGTTGTATTCCTCTAAGAAGTGTGACAATTTGTTCTGACAGGCAGTTAAATGCTAAGAGGTCATCTTGATCCTGTTTAGTCTTGGGTTTGGGCCTTTTTAAGGCAGGTCTATTTCATTTTTGCTGTCAATGCTATGGCATGCATGCCCCTTATTCCTAGGACACAGTCCTTTCTCCTGAGATGAGCCTTTCTGGGGACTCAAATAAGTGTTCATCTCCACTTTAGCTGGATTAGAACTCCAACATCTCCCTAACACGTGCAACTTCTAAAATCACTGTTCACCTTTCAGTCCTCTAGAAGCTGTTCTCAATTGACTTTGTAGAGTCTCATTCAGTGCATATGTAGCTAAAGATTTGGCAAAGAACTTGAAGGGAGTCCCTAAACAGATTTCTGGGTCTGTTTCTCTTCAGCTGCCTCCTCTCTGGTACCCAAACCTGCAAGTTCCTCGGCCTTAGCAACTTTGACCTTCTGACTTTTCGTGCTTCCCCCAGCCAGACTCCTTACAGTGTAGAAAACGCCTCAGGCAAAAAGTTGGCATGAAAGAGGAATTCACCTTGCATACTTCCCTTCTCTCAAGAGCTGCAGCCCTATGACACTCACTGCCTGAGAATAGTTGCTCATATATTTTGCCCCATTTTATAGCTGTTAACAGTAAAAAAAATAAACCTATGACTCTGCCTTGGCAAGAACGGGAAGTTCGATGTATGTTAACATGCCAATAATTTTCATTGTTCTAAGAATAACAAAGACCTCTAAGCTGAAGTCATCAACAATCAGGTTTTTGTTGTTGTTGTTGTTGTTTTTAATTGAGGTATAGCTGATTTACAATGTTGTATTAATTTCAGTTGTAAAGTGATTCAGTTATACATACGTATATTTTTTTTCCAGATTCTTTTCCCTTATTACATTCCCTAGTTGTCATTTAAGCTCCCCGAACCTCAGTTTTCAACTCAGTAAAATAAGCTAAGCTGCACGATCACTGATGTCTCTTCTGGCTCTAGCACTTTATGACCCTTCTACTTCCACTACGTACGCTGGCTTAATGAGATGCACTACTTCAGGGGATCAAACCAGCAGTTCTTTGCAAAGGAAAAGTCCTTTCTGAAGCTCTTAGCCCATAAGAAATTCGTTGGGCCTCCAAGCCCTCCAGCAGTCCTCTCCATGCTTGAACGATGGTGCGTGGGGGTCCAGGTCAGCACAGAGGGTGGGAATCTACAAGCACAGCATGGTGGACCAAGTCAGACTTCAGAGCCCAACAGACCCAATTTCCAAGCTCCTATATAGAGAGGTCCTGTCACTTCACCTCTCTGAACCTGCTTCTTCATCTATGAAATGGCCAGAATAATGCTACCTTGCAGGGATATTTTGGAGATCAAATGAGCTAAGCTGCTGATGTATATGTTTGGGGGTAACCCACTGAAGACATTTTTCCTACTGATATTTAAAGATGCACAAAGACCTCTGAAAAATTGCAACTCATACATTAAGTTTTGAGATTCCTTCCCCACCAGCCCATCAGCACCATCCCCCTTGCATGACTGCCATTATCACCACTGCATGGAGGGGGCGGGAGCAGTAATCTGTGGTCAGTAGCACCTCCAAACTGGTGTCTCATTGCCTATCCCCTTCCTTAGGAAGGAATCAGATTTTTTTTTTTTTTCACTTTAAATGAAAAACAATTGGGAAGGCTTTGATCAATTAACATTATCTCAAGAAGGGAATGGAATACATTTTTTAGATTTTGAGAACTGCAAAGGAAAACCACCTCAACACCTGGTCTCCTCAATGTCTTTAACCACCTACCCAAAATATTCTCAGAACTACAGGGAGGCAGGGTTTCAGATCCTCGGGGGAGGTCCCATGAGCCATTCAGGGGTGTTCACCCCTAGAGGAAAAGGACTGAGGACAGAGAACTGCTCCAGAGAAGCCACCGAGTGAGGCCCAGAGGGGGGAAAACCAGCCTTCCTCTGAAGGGCACCAACCTGCACTTGGTGATGGGGCAGGGGCCACACGGTCAAATGGATGGGGATAATTTGTGTTCAGCAGCGCCCTCAAGTGTCCAGAAATAGCCACTACAGAGAGCTGGACAATACTAAGATTTTTTTCCCCCACTCGAAAATGGAAGTTTGTAGTAATTTCTTCTCAGACCACAAATGTTTCAAGAAGTTTATGGATGATCCAAAAAGGAGAGGAAATCCCACGAATGTGATAATCAGCTTTCTGCCAATCTAGTGGCTGGACACCTGGGCTTATGTGTTCTGCATCAGTTCCCACCTACATATTACATGCATGCAGACCAGAAAAAGGGCTCATCACATGGTAGGTACTCAACAAATTCTTAATATCAACAAATGTGAGCTAAATTACATAAGGACAAAGGCATATATATATATATATATATATATATATATATATATATATATATGATGGAGGCAGGACTTAGTCAAAATGATGTTCACTAAAATATAAGCTTCGTAAAGATAGAATTTTTCTCATTTTGTCCACTGCTGGATCCCCAGCATTTAGAACAATGCCTGACATGTACAGATTAACAAATATTTGTTGAATTTCATGTTAAACAAATGGAAGGGAAAGCAGGACTTCTGGTAAGTGTCAAACGACTATGTCCTGATCCCTTTACTGTCCATTATATTTATCAGCAGCTTGAAAAAAGACCTAGAATGCCCACTTACCAAATTAGCTGACAACATTAAGCTGGGAAAAATAGTTACTATGCTGAATAACTTGCATTAAAATACTGTGAAAAAAAGGACTCAAGCTAGAAAACTGGGCTGAAACCAACAAGATGAAATGTAATTCATACAGATTTCCACATACAGGCTGAAAAAGTCAAATGTACAATTTCAGGACAGAGAAGGCCTGGCTTCACAGAAGTCTCAGAGGAAAGGACTTAAGCAACAAGGCCTGTATTAGCAGCATTTGACACTATCACAACACTCATGCATGACAGATGGCCTCGTTGGAAGGGAGGGTCAAGAATAATGGTGAAGTGGTGGAGTAGTTCTATGGTGTCACGTATAGAATGTCACATTCATCTGGGGTATCACTTGGGTCCAGTGGGGTGGGCCCAGAGAGGAATGCATAAAATAGTGAGTGAGGAATCTTGAAAATGTATCATCTGAGGACAGTTAAAAACAAGAACAAGTGTTCGTTGCAGAAAAGAAAAGGCTCCTGGAGGGACAAGACTGTGTTTTCCAATACTAGTAGAACTGCCTTTGGTTCTGTGTACACCCAACAGACAAAACTAAGGCTAATAGATAGAAATTACAAGGCTTTAGAAGAGCTTCTCACAATCGAAAGCTGTTTGGAAATGGAATTAGCTGTCTTGGGAAGTTGTGGTTCCCAGTCATTGGAAGGAAAGAGAGGAGAATGAAGATTTGTATTTACTGAGCACGTGCTGCGTGTCAGGCACTGGACTAGATTTGTGTGATCTCAGTTCTTCCCCACATTCATCCTGTGATATAAGCATTTATTATTGATGTAGAATCCTTATATTCAAAACTACCCACCTGTAGATGGGTGGTTGATTGGAAAAAAAAATAAAGCACAGAATCATAAAAGATGATACATACATAACTCAAATATTCAATTTCGACTTAATACATATGAATGTTCTTTCATTCCCCAGCTTTGGTGTTGATCCAAGGTCTTTCTTTGAGGATAGATCTGCTGATTGGATCCACATGGTCTTTCTCTCATAAACTCCACCTATATGTAGTGATCATGATTTCCAGTTTCCATTTCTTTAAAGTGGAGCAAGAATTTAAACTCTCTTAAGAAGCAATCTAAATTGGAGACTTTTTCCAGGTTTTCCCCACACCTTGATACCTATCTCCTCTACACCTAATTCAAAAGCCAGTTTTTACTACTGGAATCTAGCAATTCTACTCCTGGTTATACACCCAGAGGAAATAAAATCACTATCTTGAAGAGATCTCTGCACTCCCAAGCTCACTGCAGCATTATTTGCAATAGTCAAGACATGGAAACAACCTGTATCGATTGATAGATGAATAGATAAAGAAAATGTGATATACATATCTTATGCTAAATGAAATAAGTCAGACAGGAAGAAATACTATATGATATCACTTACCTGAGGAATCTAAAAAAGTCAAACTCACAGGCGCAGAGAGTATGTTAGTGGTTGCCAGGGGGTTGGGGCGGGGGAAATGGGGAGCTGTTGGTCTGAAGGGTACGAACTCCCAGTTATAAGATGAATACGTTCCAGGGATGTAATGTACAGCATGGTGACTATAGTTAACAATACTGTATTACATGTTTGAAAGTTAAGAGAGTAGACCTTAAAAGTTCTCACCATAAAAAAAATAAAAGTGTAACCATGTGAGGTGATATATGTTAACTAGATTTTGTGGTAATCATTTCACAACATATACATATATGAAATCATCACGTGTACCCCTTAAACTTACACAATGTTATTTGTCAATTCTATCTCAATAAAGCTGGGCGGGGGAAGCCAGTTTCTTATCAATTCACCCCAGAACAGACAAAGCAATGGCAGGACCCCAGAAACTGGGTATTTAATTCATTTCCCTAGCGATCCGGGGGAAGCCATGAACTGAGGACCCTCAAAGGTGGACCAGCCCCGTAATCTCACCTAAGAGGAACTTGGCCTAGGAGGTTGCTGAAACTGCCCAAGGGCTTCAACGCTGCAGCTTCCCCTCACTTTTCACCGCCTCGCCCTCTGCAAGTCTTGTGTGGAAGAAGCTCCCCCTTCCCCGCCCCGCCCCCGACCCCTCAGAAAGAAAGGTCCTGGGGGCTCCAGCTGGTAAGTGAAAGAAAACGACAAGCTCTCCATCAAATCCAATCCCTTTCTTAGGTTCTGGGGTCTCGCCCCGTCCCCGTACACCCTTGCCTGATTGACACAAACTTGCTCTTTGCCTCTCCACGCTCACTCACATCCTGGTCTTCGTAAATCAACCCAGCTTCTCCCTCGGATTCTTTCGTGCAATACACCCCCTGCCTGCAGCTAAGGGGCTCTTAGCCAGGAGACGTTCTAATAGGAAAGAAGACAGGGAGGAGCCAGAGGATATCTGTTACAGCCATTATTTTCCACTCAGGATCTTATTTAGCATCTTCACTTGAGGGCCATAAATTGAACCTAGAGGGAGCCTCCCCGCCCCTCCCCCAGTGCGCAGTGAGGAGTTTATTAAAACGGGGACGCGTTACCTTGGGCCGATCCAAGGGAAACACTGTCACCACGTGGCCACTCCGGGTCATCACAGGCTGCCGCCGGCTTTCCCAGCGCCGCCTCCACCGGAGTGGGACCCAAACGGCATGATAAAACAGGTGGGCGCTCACATCACTTCCCTTCTTCTCTTTAAAAACTATTTCGTGTATAGTAATAGAAATACACTCACATGGCACAAAGCTCATAAAGTACAAAAGCTCTACAATATAAAGGCAATCCCCCCACCCTTGGACCCAGAGGCATTATTTAACTGAGCATTTATTTGCGTAGCCGGCAGGAGGCACTCTAAGCACACACGCAGGTACTCTCGTATCTGCACCAGTGTGAGGATGCTCGCCTATGGTGTTCGCTGCTGTATCCCTGGTTTGTAGCTAACACAACAGTCTGTGCCTTGATCTTTTCACCTACTTTATCTCATGCACAGTCCTTTTCTCTTGCAAATTTCAAAATCCCATCTCTCACAAATACAGTAGGAGAAATCAGAGATAGTAGATAAGAGACATGATTTTAGCGAAGTGGTCATGCCTGCCCACACAAAATCAACCCAGAACACTCACGGTGGAATAAGTCTTAGAAACCCCCAGTTCAACCTTCTCATTTTACAGATGAGAAGACAGAGAGGGGAAGGTGTCCTGGGCTCATGTAGATTGAGCTGAACGTTTAGTTAGGGGGTCTGTACCTTGTTTTTAACCCCATGCCTGCCAGCTCTCCAGCTTTGCCTCCTGCCCCCTGTCCTAAGGGGCCCTGCTCCCGAGTGCCCAGCGCTGACCTTCCTCCCAGCGTTTACCAGAAATCTGGGTTCATTCCACCTGAGACCTGCTGCTAAATTCGGCAACTCCAAGGACCCTCCCTGGTCCTGAACAGCCCTGAGCACCAGCCCATGGGGTGAGCCAAACAGAATGGGCCTCAGCTGCCCTCAGAGCCCAGGCGCAGCATGAGAAATTTAGGCTGGATAGACCCAAAGAAGACTTTCTAACGGGCAAGATTGTTACAATCCAGAAATGAGTGGCTAAGGAAACTAACAGAATCTTTTCTGGAGATCTTTACAGTTGGATTAAGTTATTAAAAAATGGTGTGTATAATAATGAATCTATAATACCATAAAACACCAGATAAAACCTAATTAAAGAGCCAGAGGACTGCCTTGCATTTGGAATTCTCTTTCCAACATGCACTGACTGTATGCATTTTGCATAGTCAATATTAATAATTATGTATTTATTTATTTATTATTAACATTTAATTTTATTTATATTTATTATTTATATGTATAATATTAATATTTATTAATATTAATATTTTATTAATTCATATAAGGTGTGTATATTACACACCTATTTAGGTGAACTATATGTGCCACACTTTACACTGCCATTACCATGATGGTAACTTGAAGATTATCAGGCAAAATATTTGCATTTCTATTTCATGAGGAAAGGAACCCAAGTGTTGTTTTCCCCTTAATTGGTACTTTCATAATTCATTGGGTGCATTGCAAGTTTTAACTTTTTGGCTCATTATATAATGGATCATTCTGAAATCGACCAAGGAATTATCGTTATTTTTAATGATCTGCAAATAGAAGTAATGCTAGTTGGCAGCATTTGATTTTAAGGACTCAATCAATAATTGTGTTTTAGAATATGGAAAAGCCCAAACGTGTGCAGGAAGGAATCTAGGATCATGGAAGGTTAGAGCTGGTATCTGAGAGATGGAACCCTAGCAAGATGGGGGAACTGAGGCACAGTGACAGCCAGAGAGATTTGGGGGAAGTTCAACCTCTGCCTAGGCCAGTCTGGCTGTGACATGGGTACCTGGTAAGCTCCCAGTTCGAAACAGGGGCTTGTTTTACCAGCTTCCTGGCCTCCTATGTATAAGCAAACACCCCTAGGGCAACTCTGAGGGAGAGCCTGTTCCTTCTCTGGACATTTGAAGTGACCTTCCTCCCAGCTTCTCCCACCTCCCCCCACCCCACCTACCTCCCAGCTTTGACCACCAGCCCCCTCTCCTGGCAGTTTGTTTGCATCACTGTGAATAATTGGGAGCCTTAAACGCCAGCTGCTTCTAATCAGTGCCTGCATGACATGCATAGGTTTAGGGAAGCAACTGGCAAAGATGGGGCATGCTTTCTGTCACCAGAGCCAGAGTTAGCCAAGGCCCCCGCTTTCCCTGGAGGAACAGGTACTTAAAGGTACTAAGTCCTCCCCAAGGGCCCAGAATGGCAGCTGAGTGCACCTGAGACCCACTGATCTCAGGGAGTAGATCCCAGCTGCCCAAAGACTCTTGCCATGAGTGGGATGGCCAGCCGGGAGGTGGAAAACGGGAGAAAAGCAGAGAGAAAAGCGTACCGCTGAGCATGAGGGTCTGCTCTGGGCCCTGTGCTCTGGCCAGGAGAACACACCTTTCCGGGAGATTGTGACTCTTCTCTGCAAAAAAGTGACTTCTGCTCCAAAATTGCGCGTCCGAGGGCTGCAGTCTCCCTTTCTAAATTTGTCTACCAGGAAGAGACACTTTCTCCCAAAATTTACACACAGTGGCCAGCAGGGGCCCCACTCTGTCCTCCCTGAAGGCCCTGTGGGGGAGCACGTTCCAGGACTGGCTGTGCAGGGTGAGAGGGTGGCTCCCCGACCTTCTTGCCAAGACAGGACAGGAGCCGAGTGGGAAAGTGCACGGTGCACAGTCGTGACGTGGGGAAGCCTTACAGCACCCAGGTGGACCACGTCATCACCTTGTTCTGTGAGGTGAGCCAGGCAGGGCTGATTGCCCTGCTCTCAGGCTTCAACACCCAGGACTGAGCCCAGGGGAGGGTCAGCGAGCACCGCCAGGCCACAAACGCAGGTGGTTGAAGTGGGACTTGAACTCAAGGTTTTTACTTCCATACCTTCCATCCTCTGCTCCTCCAACAGGAAGGACTTCCTGACGTGGTGTGATGTCCCCAGGAGGGCTGTGAGATCTGCTTTGCAGACATGTTGTGGGTTGGAAATGCGACAGAGGTGGAGGTGTCTGGCCTTGCTCCGCATTTTTACCCCATCCCCACTGTCTGTGGATAGTATCTATCCACCTCCACTGCCACGGTCAAAGCTACCAACATCTCTTGCTTGAAAAACTGCAGCGGCCTCTTCAGAAGTCAAATATGTATAAAAAATTACACATGTTCTGGTTGCCTCACCGAGTCACAGTGAAGGTGAAACAAAATATTGGGTTGGCCAAAAAGTTCCTTCAGTTTTTAAGTAAAAATAAAAGACACATTTTTCATTTTCACCAAGAACTTTATTGAACAACATATTCACCCTTTTGTTCCACTACCTTCGGCCATTTTTTAGGCAACTTCATAATTCCATCTTCCCAAAACTTTTTATCTTTTTGAGCAAAGAACTGTTCCAGGTGCCTTTTACAGTCTTCTAGGGAATTGAAACTTCTTCCATTAAGAGAATTTTGTAAAGACTAAAATAAATGGAAATCTGAAGGTGCAATGTCTGGTGAATACAGCGGATGAATCAGGCCTTCCCAGCCAAGCTGTAACAGTTTTTGCCTGGTCGTCAAAGAAACATGTGGTCTTGTGTTATCCTGATGGATGATTATGGGTTTTCTGTTGACTAATTCTAGACGCTTTTCGTTGAGTGCTGCTTTCAGTTGGTCTAATAGGGAGCAGTACTTGTTGGAAATAATCGTTTGGTTTTCCGGAAGGAGCTCATAATAGAGATCTCCCTTCCAATCCCACCATATACACAACATCACCTTCTTTGGATGAAGACCGGCCTTTGGTGTGGTTGGTGGTGGTTCATTTCACTTGCCCCACGATCTCTTCCATTCCACATTGTTGTACAGTACCCATTTTTCATCGCCAATCACAATTTGTTTTAAAAACGGAACGTTTTCATTACATTTCAGTAGAGAATCATATGCAGAAATAGGGTCAAGAAGGTTTTTTTCACTTAATTTATGTGGAACCCAAACATCAAAGCGATTCACATAATCAAGCTGTTGCAAATGATTTTCAGCTCTTGATTTGGGTATTTTGAGTATGTCAGCTATCTCCCACATGGTATAATGTTGATTGTTCTCAATTAATGTCTCCATTTGATCGCTATCAACTTCAACTGGTCTACCTGACCGTGGGGCATCATCCAGCAAGAAATCTTCAGCACAAAACTTCGCAAACCACTTTTGAGAAGTTCAATCAATCACAGCACCTTCTCCATACACTGCACAAATCTTTTTTTTTTTTGCGTTTCCGTTGCATTTTTACCTTTATTGAAATAATAAAGCATAATATGCTGAAAATGTTGCCCTTTTTCTTCCATCTTCAATATTAAAATGGCTACACAAAAATTCACCAATTTTGATAAGTTTTTATTTTTTAATAAATTTATTTATTTATATATTTATTTTTGGCTGTGTTGGGTCTTCGTTGCTGCGCGTGGGCTTCCTCTAGTTGTGGTGAGTGGGGGCTACTCTTCATTGTGGTGCATGGGCTTCTCATTGTGGTGGCTTCTCTTGTTGTGGAGCATGGGTTCTAGGTGTGGGAGCTTCAGTAGTTGTGGCACACGGGCTCAGTAGTTGTGGCTCATGGGCTCTAGAGCACAGGCTCAGTAGTTGTGGCGCACGGGCTAAGTTGCTCCATGGCATGTGGGATCTTCCCGGACCAGGGCTCGAACCCACGTCCCCTGCATTGGAAGGCGGATTCTAAACCACTGCGCCACCAGGGAAGTCTGATAAGTTTTTTTTTTAATGCACACTGATAAGACAGCTGTCACAATACAATCTAACAAAATTGTTTTGATTGAAGTTAAATACAGCTAAGTGCTACTAGAGCTATCTTATGGAAAACGAACAAACAAACCTTTTGGCCAACCCAATAGTATATGGGGAAATACCTATCCCAATGCCTGGCACATTCTAGGTGCTCAAAAATGTTCTTTCAATTTAAAAGGGAAATAAGGTGGGAAATGCGGAGTTCACATCTCCCCAGAACTATGGCACCTGCTGGATGCTGGTGGGGGACCCCAATGCCCAAGGACATGGGAGGAACCCCCAAGCGAACCAGTAGGATGTGGGGGGACTGAGAGGGGAGGAGAAATGGAGGCCGGACAGGACCAGCGCCCCAAGGGGTGGCTGAGAGGGGAGAGGGGTTCCCACGCCTGGAGGGACCCTCGGGGGCTCGGATCAGTGGGGAAGCATGCCCAGCGTTTCCCTTGCCCAATCGCTGGGGAAGTCTGCCCAGCTCTTGGGCTGGGTTCTATGCCCTCAGAGATCCCCTCCTGACCGGGTCTGTCCTGAGGGCATAGGAGTGAGGCCAGGAGAGAACAGGAGAGGCAGGGGAGGGGAGTGGAGGGTGTTTGCCCCACCCACTCGGCCCGGGGAGCCTGCTGAGCTTCCAGGCCTGTCTCCCACCCTCCAAAGCCCCCTCCAGGCCACGTGGGTCCTGGGGTCATAGGAGGGAGGCTGGGGAGATCAGGAGAGGCAGGCAGGAGGGGGCCTCCTGACTGGAGGAGCAGGAGAGGATTGGAGGGCATTTACCCACCCACTCGGGGCCAGGAAGCCTGCAGGGCTCCCAGGTGGGGTCTCCCGCCCTCTGAAACCAGAGGTGGGAGGCGGCCTTTTCCCTTGAGCCTAAGCCCCACCCCCCACACCTCCCAGGGCCTTTTCCAGCCCTGTGGGTCCTAAGCATAGGCAACACCCGATGCCCAGACCTCCTCCCTGCTTAGCCCTGCCCTCCACAGCCAAGGCCTTTTCCACCTTTTTTTTTTTTCTCCTCCTCTTTTTTACTATTGTGGTTCTGTTTTACCTTCTGGTTGTTGTTTCGTCTATATTTTTATTTTTATATTTTTTCTAACATATCTGTAGTTTCCCAGTCTAATTTTATTTTTTACTTTGTTATTGTTCTCTTTTTTTTTTTTTTGCCACCCCGTGTGGCTTGCAGGATGTTGGTTCACGAGCTGGGGGTCCAACCAAAGCTCCTGAGGTGGGAGATCTGAGTCTGAACCACTGAACTAACAGAGAACCTCAGACCCCAGGGAATATTCATTGGACTGAGGTCTCCGAGAGGTCCTCATCTCAGCACCAAGACCCAGCTCTACCCAACAGCCTACAAACTCCAGTGTTGGAACCCTCAGGCCAAACAGGAACACAATCTGACTCACAAAAAAAAAAAAAAAAAAAAAATGAGATGGCAACAAAATATGTCACAGATGAAGGAGCAAGGTAAAAACCTATAAGACCAAACAAATGAAGAGGAAATAGGCAATCTACCTGAAAAAGAATTCAGAGTAATAATAGTGAAGATATCCTGAATCTCGGAAATAGAATGGAGGCACAGATTGAGAAAATACAAGAAATGTTTAACAAAAATCTAGAAGAAATAAAGAACAAACAAACAGAAATCAACAACACAATAACTGAAATGAAAAATACACTAGAAGGAATCAATAACAGAATAACTGAGGTAGAAGAACGAATAAGTGAGCTGGAAAACAAAATGGTGTAAATAACTGCTGAGGAGCAGAATAAAGAGAAAAGAATGAAAAGAACTGAAGACAATCTCAGAGACCTCTGGGACAATACTAAACACACCAACATTCAAATTATAGGGGTCCCAGAAGAAGAAGAGAAAAAGAAAGGGTCTGAGAAAATATTTAGAAGAGATTATACTGGAAAACTTCCCTAACCTGGGAAAGGAAATAGTCACCCAAGTCTAGGGGGAACAGAGAGTCCCATCCAGGATAAACCCTAGGAGAAACACACCAAGACATATATTAATCAAACTAACAAAAATGAAATTCAAAGAAAAAATATTAAAAGCAGCAAGGGAAAAACAAAAAATAACATACAAAGGAATCCCCATAAGGTTATCAGCTGATTTTTCAGCAGAAACTCTGCAGGCCAGAAGGGAGTGGCAGGATATACTTAAAGGGATGAAAGAGAAAAATCTACAACCAACTCTACCCAGCAAGGATCTCATTCAGAGTTGAAGGAGAAATCAAAAGCCTTTCAGACAGAGATTAGGAACCAAGATGGTGGAGTAGAAGGACGTGCTCTCTCTCCCTCTTGCAAGAACACCAGAATCACAGCTAGCTGCTGGACAATCATTGACAGGAAGACACTGGAACTCACCAAAAAAGATACCCCACATCCAAAGACAAAGGAGAAGCCACCATAAGACGGTAGAAGGGGTGCAATCACAGTAAAATCAAATCCCATAACTGCTGGGTAGGTGACTCACAGACTGAAGAACACTTATACCACAGAAGTCCACCCACTGGAGTGAAGGTTCTCAGCCCCATGTCAGGTTCCCAACCTGGGGGTCCGGAAACGGGAGGAGGAATTCCTAGAGAATCAGACTTTGAAGGCTAGTGGGATTTGATTGCAGGACTTCGACAGGACTGGGGGAAACAGAGACTCCACTCTTGGAGGGCACACACAAAGTAGTGTGCGCATTGGGACCCAGGGAAAGGAGCTGTGACCCCAGGGGAGACTGAATCAGACCTACCTGCTAGTGTTGGAGGGTCTCCTGCAGAGGTGGGCGGTGGCTGTGGCTCACTGTGGGGATAAGGACACTGGCAGCAGAAGTTCTGGGAAGTACTCCTTGGCATGAGCCCTCCCAGAGTTCACCATTAGCCCCACCAAAGAGCCCAGATAGGCTCCAGTGTTGGGTTGCCTCAGGCCAAACAACCAACAGGGAGGGAACCAAGCCCCACCCATCAGCAGTCAAGCAGATTAAAGTTTTACTGAGCTCTGCCCACCAGAGCAACAGTCAGCTCTACCCACCACCAGTCCCTCCCATCAGGGAACTTGCACAAGCCTCTTAGATAGCCTCATCCCCCAGAAGGCAGACAGCAGAAGAAAGGAGAACTACAATTCTGCAGCCTGTGGAGCAAAAACCACATTCACAGAAAGATAGACAAGATGAAATGGCAGAGGGCTATGTACCAGATGAAGGAACAAGATAAAACCCCAGACAAACAACTAAATGAAGTGGAGATAGGCAACCTTCCAGAAAAAGAATTCAGAATAATGATAGTGAAGATGATCCAGGACCTTGGAAAAAGAATGGAGGCAAAGATCGAGAAGATGCAAGAAATGTTTAACAAAGACCTAGAAGAATTAAAGAACAAACAAACAGAGATGAACAATACAATAACTGAAATGAAAACTACACTCGAAGGAATCAATAGCAGAATAACTGAGGGAGAAGAATGGATTAGTGACCTGAAAGACAGAATGGTGGAATTCACTGCTGTGGAACAGAATAAAGAAAAAAGAATGAAAAGAAATGAAGACAGCCTAAGAGACCTCTGGGACAACATTAAACGCAACAGCATTCGTATTTTAGGGGTCCCAGAAGGAGAAGAGAGAGAGAAAGGACCCAAGAAAATATTTGAAGAGATTATAGTTGAAAACTTCCCTAACATGGGAAAGGAAATAGCTACCCAACTCCAGGAAGCACAGAGAGTCCTATACAGGATAAACCCAAAGAGGAACACGCTGAGACACATAGTAATCAAACAGAAATAAGTGAAATAGAAACAAACAAAACAATAGCAAAGATCAATAAAACTAAAAGCTGGTTCTTTGAGAAGATAAACAAAATTGATAAACCATTAGCCAGACTCATCAAGAAAAAGGGAGAGAACTCAAATCAATAAAATTAGAAATGAAAAAGGAGAAGTTACAACAGACACCACAGAAATACAAAGCATCCTAAGAGACTACTACAAGCAAATCTATGCCAATAAAATGGACAACCTGGAAGAAATGGACAAACTCTTAGAAAGGTATAACCTTCCAAGACTGAACCAGGAAGAAACAGAAAATATGAACAGACCAATCACAAGTAATGAAATTGAAACTGTGATTAAAAATCTTCCAACAAACAAAAGTCCAGGACCAGAAGGCTTCACAAGTGAATTCTATCAAACATTTAGAGAAGAGCTAATACCCATCCTTCTCAAACTCTTCCAAAAAATTGCAGAGGAAAGAACACTCCCAAACTCATTCTATGAGGCACCATCACCCTGATACCAAAACCAGACAAAGATGTCACAAAGAAAGAAAACTACAGGCCAATATCACTGATGAACATAGATGCAAAAATCCTCAACAAAATACTAGCAAACAGAATCTAACAACACATTAAATGGATCATACACCATGATCAAGTGGCATTTATCCCAGAGATGCAAGGATTCTTCAATATACGCAAATCAATCAATGTGATACACCATATTAACAAACTGAAGAATAAAAACCATATGAGCATCTCAATAGATGCAGAAAAAGCTTTTGACAAAATTCAACACCGATTTATGATTAAAAAAACTCTCCAGAAAGTGGGCATAGAGGGAACCTACCTCAACATAATAAAGGCCATATACGACAAACCCACAGCAAACATCATTCTCAATGGTGAAAAACTGAAAGCATTTCCTCTAAGATCAGGAACAAGACTAGGATGTCCACTCTCACCACTATTATTCAACATAGTTTTGGAAGTCCTAGCCATGGCAATCAGAGAAGAAAAAGAAATAAAAGGAACACAAATTGGAAAAGAAGAAGTAAAACTGTCACTGTTTACAGATGACATGATACTATACATAGAGAATCCTAAAGATGCTACCAGAAAACTACTAGAGCTAATCAATGAATTTGGTAACACTGCAGGATACAAAATTAATGCACAGAAATCTCTTGCATTCCTATACACTAATGATGAAAAATCTGAGATAGAAATTAAGGAAACACTCCCATTTACCATTGCAACAAAAAGAATAAATACCTAGGAATACACCTACCTAGGGAGACAAAAAACCTGTATGCAGAAAACTATAAGACAATGATGAAAGAAATTAAAGATGATACCAACAGATGGAGAGATATACCATGTTCTTGGATTGGAAGAATCAATATTGTGAAAATGACTATACTACCCAAAGCAATCTACAAATTCAATGCAATCCCTATCAAATTACCAATGGCATTTTTTACAGAACTAGAACAAAAAATCTTAAACTTTGTATGGAGACACAAAAGACCCTGAATAGCCAAAGCAATCTTGAGAACGAAAAATGGAGCTGGAGGAATCAGGCTCCCTGACTTCAGACTATATTACAAAGCTACAGTAATCAAGACAGTTTGGTACTGGCACAAAAACAGAAATATAGATCAATGGAACAGGATAGAAAGTCCAGAGATAAACCCACGCACATATGGTCACCTTATCTTTGATAAAGGAGGCAAGCACATACAGTGGAGAAAAGACAGTCTCTTCAATAAGTGGTGCTGGGAAAATTGGACAGGTACATGTAAAAGTATGAAGTTAGAACACTCCCTGACACCATACACAAAAATAAACTCAAAATGGATTAAAGACCTAAGTGTAAAGCCAGACACTATCAAACTCTTAGAGGAAAACATAGGCAGAACACTCTATGACATAAATCGCAGCAAGATCCTTTTTGACCCACCTCCTAGAAAAATGGAAATAAAAACACAAATAAACAAATGGGACCTAATGAAACTTAAAAGCTTTTGCACAGCAAAGGAAACCATAAACAAGACCAAAAGACAACCCTCAGAATGGGAGAAAATATTTGCAAATGAATCAACAGACAAAGGATTAATCTCCAAAATATGTAAACAGCTCATGCAGCTCAATATTAAAAAAACAAACAACCCAGTCCAAAAATGGGCAGAAGACCTAAATAGACATTTCTCCAAAGAAGACTTACAGATGGACAAGAAGCACATGAAAAGATGCTCAACATCACTAATTATTAGAGAAATGTAAATCAAAACTACAATGAGGTATCACCTCACACCAGTTAGAATGGGCATCATCAGAAAATCTACAAACAACAAATGCTGGAGAGGGTGTGGAGAAAAGGGAACCCTGTTGCACTGTTGGTGGGAATGTAAATTGATACAGCCACTATGGAGAACAGTATGGAGGTTCCTTAAAAAACTAAAAATAGAATTACCATATGATCCAGCAATCCCACTAGTGGGCATATACCCAGAGAAAACCATAATTCAAAAAGACACATGCACCCCAGTGTTCATTGCACCACTATTTAAAATAGCCAGGTCATGGAAACAACCTAAATGCCCATCGACAGATGAATGGATAAAGAAGATGTGGTACATATATACAATGGAATGTTACTCAGCCATAAAAAGGAACGAAATTGGGTCATTTGTAGAGACGTGGATGGATCTAGAGACTGTCATACAGAGTGAAGTAAGTCAGAAAGAGAAAAACAAATATCGTATATTAACGCATATATGTGGAACCTAGAAAAATGGTACAGATGAACCGGTTTTCAGGGCAGAAATGGAGACACAGATGTAGAGAACAAACGTATGGACATCAAGGGGGGGAAAGCAGTGGGGAGGTGGGGATGGTGGTGTGACGAATTGGGTGATTGGGATCGACATGTATACACTGATGTGTATAAAATTGATGACTAATAAGGACCTGCTGTATAAAAAAATAAATAAAATAATATTCAGAAAAACAACACAAAACAAATCAAAACAAAACAAAACAAAACAAAACAAAAAAGAAATTCAACTGCAAATGCTGTGTCAATAGTATTCTGAAGGCAGAAATAACTATAACATAACAAACCAAGACTGGAAGAATTCACAGGAACAAGAGATCAGACTGAGCCGGAGTTGCTGGATAAATTTTCATGGAGAAGGTGGGACTTGAATTAGGTTTTGAAGGATTGGCAAGATTTCAAGGAATGAGAACTGTATTCTAGGTGGAGGAAGCAGTGTAAACAAAGGGCCACTTGGAGAAGGTGTGAAAGTCCAGAGTTAACACTGGTAAAGACCAGGCACTAACCACTCCTAATGATTACTGGCCAAGTAGTCTCAGTTGCTGGGTTTGAGGGGAGGTCCCTACAGAGGGACTGGGGTGAAGGTGGGACACTGAGGTTGTGGTAGGGTGCTCAGGACATCAGTCAGAAATGGCTTCCTAGCAATTTAACCCTCTGCTGAAGTATTTTAGTATTTTTACAAACAGGACAGCTCCATCTGTGCACACAGGCTAAACATCTGCCCTGCACTGGAGACTTTGGCAGCTGAGGATGGAAAGACAGGGTGGAGTTAAAATGTGAAAGTCTTTGAATGCCAGGGGGTTTGAGATTCCCAAAACAAACATGACTGTCATTTATTTTTAGAGACAAACCTTAGGGAACCCCTCCCTCTATAAATATCTAATAATAAATGAGTAGTTAAATAAACAATAGTATATCTACATAATGGAATAGTCTGTAATTATTAATATCAAGTTTCTTAAGACTCGTTAATGACACAGAATAAGCGGGAAAAAAACATGTATAGAGTATAATACCAATTTAGTAACTACAAATATGAAGATAAGAATAGAAGAATCAACATCAAACTGTAAACTGTGGTTATTTTTAGATGGTAGTATTATACTTGATTTTTATTTTCATCATTACTTTTTTCTATGTTTTAACTTTTTCTATAATGAGCACATATTACTTTTATAATGAATACATAATAAATGTTATTTTTCAAAAGCAAAAAAAAAAAAAAAAGCTTTTCAGACAAGCAAAAGCTCAGAGAGTTCAGCACCACCAAATCTGCTTTACAACAAATGCTAAAGGAACTTGTCTAGGCGGGAAACACAAGAGAAGAAAAAGACTCACAAAACAAACCCAAAACAACAAAGAAAATGGTAATAGGAACATACATATCAATAATAACCTTGAATGTAAATGGATTAAATGCCCCAACCAAAAGACACAGACTGGCTGAGTGGATACAAAAACAAGACCCATATATATGTTGTCTACAAGAGACCCACTTCAGACCTAGGGACACATACAGACTGAAAGTGAAGGGGTAGAAAGATATTCCATGCTTATGGAAATCAAAAGAAAGCTGGAGTAGCAATACTCCTATCAGATAAAATAGACTTTAAAATAAAGACTGGGGCTTCCCTGGTGGCGCAGTGGTTGAGAGTCTGCCTGCCAATGCAGGGGACACGGGTTCGGGCCCTGGTCTGGGAGGATCCCACATGCCGCGGAGCAACTGGGCCCGTGGGCCACAATTGCTGAGCCTGCACGTCTGGAGCCTGTGCTCCGCGACGGGAGAGGCCGCGATGGTGAGAGGCCCGCACACCGCGGTGAAGAGTGGCCCCCGCTTGCCGCAACTGGAGAAAGCCCTCGTGCAGAAGCGAAGACCCAACACAGCCATAAATAAACTAAAAAAAATAAAAATAAATAAAAAATTTAAAAATAAATAAATAAATAAATAAAGACTGTTACAAGAGATAAGGAAGGACACTACATAATGATCAAGGGATCAATCCAAGAAGAAGATATAACAATTATAAATGTTTATTCACCCAACATAGAGCACCTCAATTCATAAGGCAAATGCTAACAACCATGAAAGGGGAAATCAACAGTAAAACAATAATAGTAGGGGACTTTAACACCCCACCTACACCAATGGACAGATCATCCAAACAGAAAATAAATAAGGAAACACAAGCTTTAAATGACACAATAGACCAGATAGATTTAATTGATACTTATAGAACATTCCACCCGAAAGTGGCAGGATACACTTTCTTCTCAAGTGCACATTCTCCAGGATAGATCACATCTTGGGTCACAAATCAAGCCTCTGAAAATTTAAGAAAATTGAAATCGTATCAAGCATCTTTTCTGACCACAATGCTATGAGATTGTGACAGGAAAAAAACTGTAAAAACCACAAATACATGGAGGCTAAACAGTGCACTACTAAATAACCAAGAGATCACTGAAAAAATCAAAGAAGAAATTAAAAAATACATAGAAACAAATGACAAGGAAAACATGATGACCCAAAACCTATGGGACACAGCAAAAGCAGTTCTAAGAGGGAAGTTTACAGCAATTCAATCTCACCTCAAGAAACAAGAAAAATCTCAAATAAACAATCTAACCCTACAACTAAAGCAACTAGAGAAAGAAGAACGAAGAAAACCCAAAGTCAGTAGAAGGAAAGAAATCATAAAGATCAGAGCAGAAATAAATGAAATAGAAACGAAAAAAACAATAGCAAAGATCAATAAAACTAAAAGCTGGTCCTTTGAGAAGATAAACAAAATTGATAAACCCTTAGCCAGACTCATCAAGAAAAAAAGGGAGAGGACGCAAATCAATAAAATTAGAAATGAAAAGGAGAAATCACAACTGACACCACAGAAATACAAAGGAATATAAGAGACTGCTACAAACAACTATATGCCAATAAAATGCACAACCATGAAGAAATGGACAAATTCTTGGAAAAGTACTATTTTCCAGGACTGAACCAGGAAGAATTATAAAATAGAAGCAGACCTATCATACGTAATGAAATTGAAACTAATTAAAAATCTTCCAACAAACAAAAGTCCAGGACCAGATGGCTTCACAGGTGAATTCTATCAAACATTTAGAGAAGAGCTAACACCAATCCTTCTCAAACTCTTCCAAAAAATTGCAGAGGGAGGAACACTCCCAAATTCATTCTATGAAGCCACAATCGCCCTGATACCAAAACCAGAAAAAGATGTTACAAAAAAAGAAAATTATAGACCAATATCACTGATGAACATATATGCAAAAATCCTGAACAAAATACTAGCAAACAGAATCCAACAACACATTAAAAAGATTATACACCATGATCAAGTGAGATTTATCCAAGTGATGCAAGGATTCTTCAATATACACAAATCAATCAATGTGATACACCATATTAACAAATTGAAGAATAAAAACCATATGATCATCTCAATAGATGCAGAGAAAGCTTTTGACAAAATTCAACACCCATTTATCATAAAAACTCTCCAGAAAATGGGCACAGGAGGAACCTACCTCAACATAATAAAGGCCATATATGACAAACCCACAGCAAACATCATACTCAATGGTGAAAAAATTCCTGCACTGTTGGTGGGAATGTAAATTGATACAACCACTATGGAGAACACTATGGAGGTTCCTTAAAAAACTAAAACTAGAGCTACCATATGACCCAGCAATCCCACTACTGGGCATATACCCTGAGAAAACCATAATTCAAAAAAAGTCATGTACCACAATGTTCATTGCAGCTCTATTTACAATAGCCAGGACATGGAAGCAACCTAAGTGTCCATCAACAGATGAATGGATAAAGAAGACGTGGCACATATACACAATGGAATATTACTCAGCCATAAAAAGAAATGAAATTGAGTTATTTGTAGTGAGGTGGATGGACCTAGAGTCTGTCATACAGAGTGAAGTAAGTCAGAAAGAGAAAAACAAATACCGTATGCTAACACATATATACAGAATCTAAAAAGGAAAAAAAAAAAAAAAGGTCATGAAGAACCTAGGGGTAAGGCGGGAATAAAGACACAGACCTACTAGAGAATGGACTTGAGGATATGGGGAGGGGGAAGGGTAAGCTGTGACAAAGTGAGAGAGTGGCATGGACATATATACATTACCAAACGTAAAATAGCTAGCTAGTGGGAAGCAGCTGCATAGCACAGGGAGATCAGCTTGGTGGTTTGTGACCACCTAGAGGGGTGGGATAGGGAGGGTGGGAGGGAGGGAGACGTAAGAGGGAAGGGATATGGGAACATATGTATATGTATAACTGATTCACTTTGTTATAAAGCAGAAACTAGCACACCATTGTAAAGCAATTATACTCCAATAAAGATGTTAAAAAAAAAAAATGTGGCACATTGATACAATGGAATATTACTCAGCCATAGAAAGAAACGAAATTGAGTTATTTATAGTGAGGTGGATGGACCTAGAGTCTTCATACAGAGTGAAGTAAGTCAGAAAGAGAAAAACAAATACCGTACGCTAACGCATATATATGGAATCTAAAAAAAAAAAAGTACTGATGAACTTAGCGGCAGGGCAGGAATAAAGATGTAGACATAGAGAATGGACTTGAGGATGGGGGGTGGGGGGGCAGTGGAAACTGGGGCGAAGTGAGAGTAGCATCAACACATATACACTACAGAATGTAAAATAGTTAGCTAGTGGGAAGCAGCAGCACAGCACAGGGAGATCGACTCGGGACTATGCGATGACCTGGAGGGGTGAGATGGGGCGGTGGGATAGGGGCGGTGGGATAGGGGTGGTGGGATAGGGGTGGTGGGATAGGGGCGGTGGGATAGGGAGGGTGGGAGGGAGGCGATATGGGGACATGTGTATGCATATGGCTGATTCACTTTGATGTACAACAGGAACTAACACAGTATTGTGAAGTAATTATACTCCAATAAAGATCTATTAATAAAAAAGGGAAAAAATACCAAGGATTTGTTGAGATGCAATATTAACAAATGCAACACAAATTTTAAAAAAGAAACCTGCAGCTGTCTCCCAACTAGTCCATACGTGCACGTGGGTCTCCTCCAGTTCCTTCCACACACAGCAGCCAGAACCAGATTTTCTAAGGCACAAATCTGATTATGTCCAACCTTGATGTTCAAAAGAAGTGGATTCACTACAGTACAAACGCCACTCGCCTCCCACCTACCCCTGCTGCCTGAACCAGCTAAGGGTCCAGTAGCCCCTTCTCTTTAGGAATGGTATCTGAGGCTTGTTCCATAAATGGTCCTATATCCAGCCATTGAGAGGATTCTATTTGCATGATGCATGTAAAGTTAGCCGAATCCAACCTCTTCACTATTATTGCATCTGTGCCCCTAAACCTAAGCTCAGAGAGCCGGGGCTTCATTGAGCTCATGATTATGTTGTATGAACTGATTTGAGCCTGCTTGCCAATCAGTGTGTGTTTAATACATGTCTATGTGGGGCAAAATTTGATCTGAGTCCATCTAATATTATACACCTCTACCTACTGGTGGCTACCGTGATCTACCAAAAAAGAATCTAATCCCTGTGCATGACCACACAAAAGGTCATGTTTCAATATAAGAAGAAAGATATGGGTGGGAAGAGGGGGAGGGGGAGGGTCCCCAAGAAAACCCTGCTGTTCACAAACCTACAGTTCCTGGAGAGAAGTTCTACCTGGCAAGAAGTATCCAATATTTGAAGTTTCCAAGACTCCAGGAAAAATCAATAGAATCTTACCTACGCTTTTCAAACTCTTAAAAACCCTCCTAGGAGTGTAGCATGTGAAAATGATGCTGCCTCCTGCTCTGCCCGTCTCTCTCATTCATTCATCCAACATACACATTTGGAGTCCCTACAATGTGCCAGGCACGTGTCTAAGAACTGAGGATTCAACAGTGAACAAAACAGACCAACTTCTGCCCTCAGGGAGCTTACAGTCTGATGAGTTCTGCAGGGTTGGTCCCAGTTATACTCTCCTAATCACACAGCTGGACAATTCTGATTAGAGCACAGGGTGGACAGAGCAACAGTGGACAATGTTGGTGCCCCACCTGGACCCCTTAGGGCTCTGTGTGAATAAACCCGGCACAATGACACAGTGCAGAACCTACCCTCCTCCCACCCTCAACCCCTCATGCCTTCTACTCTCTCCCAATGAAATACTCTAACCTCCTTATCTGTGTCCTTTCCAGCCCGTCCATCCTCCTTGACCCTTCTCCCCTCTGTCTATCCTTGATAAAATTCATCCCAGAGGACCAAATCCCTGTTTCTGAACTATACTCAGCATCCTGACCCATTTCCAGGAAGGATATACTTGTTCCAAAGACGGGGGAAGCAAGAAGCCTTCGTGTAGGAAGACACATCTGTGTTGGACCTTGAGGATAGGTGGGATTTCCATATAGGCCCACAGGGAAAAGGCCATCCCAGTGAGGAGAAGCCGGAAGCAGGAAAGGAAAGGGGAGCAAAGGCAGTGGCTTCAGCTCAGAGGACACAGGGGGTGAAAGGAGGAGTGAGGAAGACTGAGAGCAGGAGGTGGGGCCACAGTGTGCAAGGCCTGGAGCACCAGGCTCAGAAAAGCGGTTCCAGCCAGTGGGTAGAACTCAGGTGGTGATGAGGGGATGGAAAGAATGATGGGTGTTTGGTGAGAGGCATTTTGCAAGATAGGCTATTAGCTTTGGAGGCTGATTCAACCTGAGAAGGGGGAGTGTCTCAAAGCCCTCAAAACTGGGAGGATTTGAGCACATAGGAGAATTGTAGTGTCACTTTAGAGACTGACACGGGAGTGGTTAAGAGCACCGCCCTGCTGGCTGTGTGACCTTGGGCTTGTTGCTTCCCTACTCTGAGCCTCCATTTACTCCACAGAAAAATTGAAATTACAATCATCCGTACTGTGATGGTGAATTTTATATGTCAACTTGACTGGGCCACAGGGTGCCCAAACATTTGGTCAAACATTATTCTGGGTGTTTCTGCTACAGTGTTTGTGGTTGAGACTTACATTTTAATAGGGAGAGTAAAGCAGACTGCTCTCCCTAATGTGGGTGGGCCTCAGCCAATCAGTTGAAGGCCTGAATACAACAAAAAGGCCGACCCTCACCTGAGTAAAAAGAACTCTCCAGCAGACTGCCTTTGGACCTCATCTACACAGTAAGCTCTCTTGGGTGTCAAGCCCACTGGCCCACACTGCAGATTTGGACTTGCCAGCCTCCATAATCACATGAACTGATCCCTTATAATAAATCTCTTTCTATATATATGTATATGTATGTATGTGTATATATATATATATATATATATATATATATATATATATATATACACACATCCTATTGGTTCTGTTTCTCTGCAAAACCCTGACTAACATACATTATACCCGCAAGGCACTTAGAACAATGCCTAGCACATACTAAGTCTGAAGGGGTATAGATATGTGTGTAAAGATTATTCTTCATCTAGGAAGTTTGGTCATCATATAAAGACCCATAATCAGAAATCCACCCTCCAGAAGTGTTCAATTAGCAATAATCAGAAGAACAGTGATCATAAATCCATACTCCTATTAAAGAAAACTGTGGGCTTCCCCGGTGGCGCAGTGGTTGAGAATCTGCCTGCCAATGCAGGGGACACGGGTTCGAGCCCTGGTCTGGGAAGATCCCACATGCCGCGGAGCAACTAGGCCCGTGAGCCACAACTGAGCCTGCGCGGCTGGAGCCTGTGCTCCGCAACGGGAGAGGCCACGATAGTGAGAGGCCCGCGCACCGCGATGAAGAGTGGCCCCCGCTTGCCGCAACCAGAGAAAGCCCTCGCACAGAAACGAAGACCCAACGCAGCCAATAAATAAATAAATAAATAAATAAAAAGAAAACCGTGCACCAAGCTTATGAAAAGTTGAGGTGTAATTGCTTCATGTTCTATGTCATGCTGGAGCATCTCCCAATAAGTCTGCCTGACCCTCACCTGACACCCCCAGGGACTATAAGGTTAGAAGTTAGCCTGCATAAATTGATAAGTCATTTTGACTATATGACCTGGTAGAAATGTGAACCCCAAAGCTGTCGTAGTTTCTCTGCACTGTAGAAAGTTACAGTCATGCATCCAACCTGGCCTCTGTTTGGGCACCCATTTCCCTAAGGACTCCCCGAACCCCTTTCCTTCAAATGCCCTGAAGCAGCACTTTGGTCTACCTGCTGATTCCCTCATTAAAGTATTAAATCAAACCTTGCTTCCTGGTTACTACCTATTTGTAAGGGAATTCTGTTCATAACACCACAGAGGGTGCCACATCTGCACCCAAGTGTTCATGATTTCTTATGAGATGTTTGAAATAATGTTTTCATGAAAGAAAAACTGCTGCCCACGAAATGTGATTGACACAGTGCTTCTCAACCTTTTTTTGTATTAATGTCCCCCTTAAGGAGCCTTTTGAGACATTTTTCCCCTGATCATCCCCCGCCTGCGAAACTTTAGTATAACAGATCTACTGTATATTTGTTGATATAATGTGGTCCTTTGCAGGACCACAAGCCATTGTAATAACTAATATTTTTTCACACCCCCTCCAAGAGCTCATGTGTTCTCAATATGGTAATATGGCTCCGAAAGGGGAACTTTAAGCTCTGGCCTACTACCCATTTGATCTTGGGGAGGTGACTTCCTTTCTCATAGAGCAATTGTAGCATGTAGGGGTTGGGGAGGGGAGAGGATCACTCTTCCTAAATCTATCTGTTTGGGCAGAGTAGTTAGACTGTAATCCCTTTCCCCACATCATCACCCCACCCCTCTATGCATAGACACACCCATCCTGCTTTAGGGCTTGGGGGTTTTTTGGTTTGGGGTTTTTGTTTGTTTGTTTGTTTGGCTGGTTGATTGGTTGGTTGGTTGGTTTTTTGAGCCTTCAGTTCACACTGCCCTGAAGCTCTCAGGGCAATTTTTTTTTCTATTAAACATATTGCTATTTTTTCTATTAAAAGTATTGCTAAGTATACATTGTCTGTTGTTCATTTCAGCTTACTTCTATGCTGCTCGCAAACGTGCAGCACGGACAGCTGACCCGAGCAGGCCTCTCTGGTCACCAGGCTTCTGTGTGCTCCTCCCTTTAACTGGCTGTGAGCGATAACTTCTGTGAGGGACACCATTTCTATCCCACAAAGGAACACACTAGAAAGACCAGAAGACCTTCTACTAAAACAATACTTTTACTAACTCCTTCAACTAAAATGATAATGGTAGTGATGTGGTCATAGCTTCAAAGATAATCCTCATAGAATTTAGTCAAATTTATTTAAAAGCTCTGTGATTTTGTCCTTGAAATTTAAAATGTTTTGTCACTTCAGATTCAGAGAGGGCCAGGCTTCACATGGCAGCAAAGAACAGGATGCTCTGCTAGACTCAGGCCCACCGCTAGGTGGAGACCCTCTTAGGGATGAGACTTGAAGGCAATACCATCTCAGGGAAGGCCCTTTGCTAGGAAATGGGGGGGGGGGGGGGGGCCAAGACTGGGAAACGAGCCCAGGGCGGCATCTGCAGAACAAAGGAAGGGATGCAGGTGAGAACTCCTTTCTTATCCCCACATCATGAAAGAATTGCCCTTTCCCTTACTAGAGACCAAACCTCAGAAGTTTGGTCAAGAACAGAGGGCACAAGTTTCAAACAGACCATGAATCAATCAATTATTCAACCAGAAAGGAGCAAGAGCGTGACTAGTGCAGCCAGCAGGGCGGATTGAATGACACTGAGGCACTTGGGAAAGGGTTTTTGCTTGAAGTTACAAGCTAACTCAAGGAATAAAATACCAAGAAGGCAATCCCAGTTTCCTCAGACCAGCCCATTTGCTTTCTTACTACTTCTTTAGTCCTTCACACCCAGGCGTCTTCCAAATGCTTTGTGTGTCCTCTACGAGATTCAATTTGAATCAGATCACTTGAATACACGACATATGCTTGAGCATCTACTAAGCCCACCAGTTATGCATTTCCAGCACAAAATGGGAATTGAAACTGGATTTCCTACAATCAGTAGAAATGTTCTACAAGCAAAAGAAAATAGACAAGGGAAAAATTACAACTACTGCCTGGGGTCAAATGAAATAAAACCTTCCTGACGTCCTAGAAAGGAACATTTTCTAAGCTATCTAATGTAAAAAAGTAAAGTTATTCCTGCATATTTATTATACTCACAACGATGCACCAAATTTGTCAGCACATTTTGTAAGCCTCCACCTACTGCCACTGAAAATGTATATTTTTCAGTTTAAGGCTCAGTACAGTCAATTCTTTTTATTTGGGATAGCTGTGTTCTATAAATTCATGGCAAAAACTGAATTAGCAAATACTGAACCACTGTTCCTAGGGGAGACCCGCAGGTCAGCTCCTGAGAAACTCTGATCACATTTTCATCAACCAACAATACACAACTTTGTTTTATATGTGTTTCTGCTTAAAGACCCCTTATTTAATATATACTGTTGATTCGTTAATGCTGAATTTACAGCCAAAAGCACTATAACTCATTCCTGAAAGCAGCTTATCTAAGGCAGCACATCTTTTCTCTGTAAGACATGTCACAGCCTTCTTTGCCCTTGGGAACGCTAGACAGCATTTCAGCACTATGCTTGAGGCCTATATTAAATAGCAAAGTCACCAACAAAGGTGGGGGAAAAAATGATTTTTGCATAAATATGCAAAAAAAGTGGCACTAAAAAGATTGGAAAAAGAACCCTTGCTCACGGTATGAGAGCTGTGTCATCTTATCTGACACAAGAAGTGTCCTCTTGTCTGATCTCAGCTGGGAACATGCAGTTGAAATTCTTCTCCAATTCACACACATCCACAAATGACTGCAAAAGCACAAAGAGTACTGATTTGGGGATTACAAGTAATTTTTTGTGAGTAGGTGAACTCGCAAATACAGAATCTGAGTAATGAGAATCAACTGTATTTCTGTCTTTAGCCCCTATTGCATAGATTATCAGAGCTGAGTTTGGGGAGTCCTCCAAATATATACAAACAGAACTTACACCAAATATGAGAACCCCTTCAATTCCATTCTGACTTTCTGCTTGCAGGAATCCAGTCCTCCTCTTGGCAATCAGTCTTACCTACAATAAAAATCTTCCTCCCGGGACTTCCTTGGTGATGCAGTGGTTAAGAATCCACCTGCCGATGCAGGGGACACAGATTCGATCCCTGACCTGGGATGATCCCAATGCCACGGAGCAACTAAGCCTGTGTGCCACAACTACTGAGCCTGCACTCTAGAGCCCACGGGCTGCAACTACTGAGCCCGCATGCTGGAACTACTGAAGCCCACTCACCTGGAGCCCGTGCTCCGCAACAAGAGAAGCCACCGCAATGAGAAGCCCACGCACCGCAACGAAGAGTAGCCCTTGCTCGCCACAACTAGAGAAAGCCCGCACAGCAACAAAGACCCAATGCAGCTAAAAATAAATTAAAAAAAAAAAAAATCTCCCTCCCCTGGTAGGCCACTGAGCCTAGTGGTTAAAAAAAGTGGACTCTCAACCCTGCCATCTGATTTTGTACCCCAGGCCCATCATTTATAAGGCATGGCCTTTGGCAACTCAACCTCACTAATCCCTAATTTCCTTATCTTTAAAATGGGGATGGTAGGAGTATCTACCTATTGGGTTGCTGCAACACTTAAATGATACACTAGGTTTAAAGCGCTTAGCTCCATGCCTGGCATGTTCGATAGTCCTCAATGATCAGTGACTATTATATTGAGTTGAACAGAACACATTTCCCATCATAGTCACACAGAAGGCCATGAATGAAACACTACTTTCTTATATTTTTCAAAGCTGTGAGCTTCATTGCCAACACCATGAGCGATAAAATAAAAGTGTCCTTAAAAGAAGGATTCCCTCTTTAACTCTTTAGTGGATTTAATCTCAGAAAAGGGAACAAGCAAAAGTTCCATGGGGGATCTCCAGTGTTTTTCCAGATCACAAGCTTTGCCTTGACAAGTGATCTGCCTCCCTGTAAAGTGAAGTTTCCTCAGTTTCCTCATCTGTAAAGTGGAGGTTTAACCAATGATCTCCAAGGACCAATCCAGAACAGTAATGTTGCAGCCCAGCCTGACTTAGGACAACTTTTTTCCTTCTCTTACTCCAGTCTCTCTAAGATGCTCCAGCTAAAACAGTCTTCCCAATAACAAAATTAAAAACAAAATTTCATAAGATGATATTGTACCCTGAATTGCCCCTGATTTTCAGCCAGGAGAAATTCTGCCTCTGAGGAGACATACAGTAATGTCTGGAGACACTTCTGATTGTCACAAGGTGGGACAGGGGAGGTGCAACTGGCATCTAGAAAGGAGAGGCCAGGGCTGTTGCCAACATTCTACAAGGCTCAGGACAGCCCTCACACCACAGAATTACCCAGCCCGAAACTCACTAGTGCTAAGGTTGAGAAAGTCTGGTTTCTCTTAAAGCACAATTCCCACGGATGATTTAATTGCCCTTGGCTTTGAGATCCAGGGATGTGGGTGTAAAGGGATTACCTGCTTTGCATGGTGTTCTGGTCATGACCTGTGATTTCCTGCCAACACTGAGAGCATATGATCTGCAGCATTACTGGCTACTTGAAACCCCACACACTGCTTAATCCTGCCCTAAATCTATGTTCCAATGGCCTGACTTTTTCCTAATGTATTGATAAGATATGATTAAGCTATTTTTAAAACTTAACACTAGAAACACTTTGTGGATTTGGTTAAATTACAGACCTTCGACCTCAGTGGAACTTTTCACATGGGATGACTTTTCCCTGATAAAGAATTAGCAGCTGCTGGGGGGGTGGGAATGTTGATGGCTGGAGAGGCTTTAAACTATGATTAACAGATTCTCACTCCATCGCACTTACTCTTTCTGACTTTGGAGAAAGCAGAACATACACACCTAATGTTGCTTTCAGAATTCTTTTCAGCTGATTGCCTTTTTTCTACTCCCTAGGCCTGTTATTCTTCAGGACCTTACCAGAATCACGATGTGCTCTAAAACTATTTCCTGGACTGTTTTTGACCAACTTCCAGGGAACACAGTCCCTTAATGCCCCACACAGAGCAACAACAAAAGACAGAGTTTGCTCTCAGACATCACTCACGGCTTCAGCAAAACACTTAAACCCATCAGGAAATCCCTCAAGGGGAAGAGACTTGACACCAAGGGGTGTGTGAAATAGTCTCGCTGTCAGGTGAGCTCTTTCCAGTCCAGGCAGAGAGAATCTCGTGCAATTAGAAAAAGGGAGAGGTGATTCCAGTGTTCCTCCAGGTGGAATAACTCCATCAATTTCCCAGGAGGGTGTGACAACAGAGCACCTTAATTCCCTTCCTTAGACCTCGGCTAACAGCCCTGGTATCACAATTTTGGATCACGCTTTCCATTTTCTCATTTTGTACTGATCATCTCATCAGTAGCAGCTGCAGAGATTATTGCCCTTATCGCACAGAAAAGGAAAATTGAAGTAAAAAGTTCAGTACCTTGTCCCAAGAGGTCACGTGATTAGTGGGGCACTAGAGCAAGGTCCCCTTCTCCTGGTTTGGAGATGTAAACTGAGAGGATCTCACAAACTTCCAAGAAAGAATTGTACCTCCTTTTCACTAACAAAAACATTTCTGATGGTATCTAATGGTAATGTCCTGTCTTCAGTGATAATATGGGCAAAGAAGAACTAATTCTTTTACAAGTTATTGAATTCTTAATCTTAAGATTTGCTAAACCTTACATGTAACCATGAGGGTAGAAGCTATAATACCCATTTTACAAGTGAGAAAACTGAGGTCTGGAGACAGGGTAGTGACCTGTCCAAGTCACATACCTGGGGATTCAGACCCAGATCTACCTGAGCCCAGAGCCCGGTCTCTTAACCTGTACACTGTACTGCCCGCCTCCCATTATTTTTGTAATTGAGACATAACATCCATACAGTACACAAATTTTTACAGGTCACCACCACCCAGATCAAGGGACTGAACATTCCCATGACCCCAAAGCCCCCTTGGGCTTCCTCCCTGGATAGGTGCTCTCTTGACACTCTACTGTATTTCTTATCACACTTCAGGAGAGCTGGAAGGTGCCTGAGCAGACACAAAGTCTGCTTTAAGACCACATACTCCTTCAAGAAACCTCTACAGAAATGCCATGGCTGATCTTTTTGTCACAGCTATAGATGTGCCTGACTGTGGTCAAAACAACAAAAAATATACCCAGCATATGGTGCTTGAACACCTGAACATCCACATACAAAAAAAAAGGAATATAGTCTTCACAAAAATTAACTCAAAATAGATCACAGGCCTAAATGTAAAACACAATACTATAAAACTCCTGCAAGATAACATAGGAGAAAATCTAGATGACCTTGGGTTTGGTAATGACTTTTTAGATACAACACCAAAGGCATGATCTATGAAAGAAAGAATTGATAAGTTGGACTTCATTAAAATTACATTTTTCTGCACTGTGACAGACTCTGTGAAAAGAATGAAAAGATAAGCCACAGACTGGAAAATAATATTTGCAAAAGACACATCTGATAAAGGATTATTATCTAAAATATTCAAAGAACTCAACAATAAGAAAACAACTGATTAAAAAATGGGCCAAAGACCTTAACAGACAACTCACCAAAGAGGACATATAGATGGCAAATAAGCATATGAAAAGATGCTCCACATCATAGGTCATCAGAGAAATGCATGTTAAAACAATGAGATACCACTAGACACCTATTAAAATGGTAAAAATTCAGAACACTGAAAACATCAAATATTGGTCAGACGTGGAGCAAGAGGAAATGCAAAATGATAAAGCCACTTTGGCGATTTCTTACAAAACTAAACATATTCTTACCAAATGATCAAGTAATCACGCTCCTTGGTATTGATTCAATGGGGCTGCAAACTTATGTTGACATAAAAACCTGTACATGGATGTTTATAGCAGCTTTATTCTTTTTTTTTTCTTTTCTTTTGTTGGTTGCACCAGGTCTTGGTTGCGGCAGGCGGGCTCCTTAGTTGCAGCATGAGAACTCTTAGTTGTGGCATGCCTGTGGGATCTAGTTCCCTGACCAGGGATCGAACCAGGCCCCCTGCATTGGGAGGGCAGAGTCTTATCCACTGCACCACCAGGGAAGTCCCTATAGCAACTTTATTGTTAACTGCCAAAACTTGGATACAGCCAAGATGTACTTTACTAGGTGAATGAACAAATAAATTTTAGTATACAGAAAATGGAATATTATTCAGCACTGAGAAGAAATGAGATATCAAGCCATGAAAAGACATGAAGGAACCTTAAATGCATATTACTAAGTGACAGAAGCCAATCTGAGAAGACTACATTCTGCATGAATACAATTATATGAACTCTAGAAGAGGCAAACTATGGAGCAGAAAAAGATCAGTGGTTGCCAGGGGCGAGTGGGGAGGAAGGAATGAACAGACAGGGCACAGAGGAATTTGAGGGCAGTGAAACTACTCTGTATGATACTATAATGATGGATGCATGTCAATATACATTTGTCCAAGCCCATAGAATGTACATCACCAAGAGTGAACCCTAATGTAAACTGTGGACTCTCGGTGATAATACTGTGTCAGTGTGGGTTCATCAACTGTAATAAATGCACCACTCTATTGGGGGATGTTGATAATGGGAGAGGCTGTGCATATGTCAAGGCAGGGGGTGTATGGGACATCTCTGTTATTTTCCACTCAATTTTGCTATGAATGTAAAACCGCTCTAAAAAATAAAATCTATTTTTTTAAAAAAAGTCACCTCCTCCCCAGGATATTCAGAAATTGTTGCCCTAGGGGTTCCCCCACCTCTCAACAAGGGCCCCTGTTACAGCCATGTTTGGAAACCACTGGCTTCTTGTGAACCAGCACCTGCCATTTAATGGCTCTGTGACCCTGTAATCTCAGGCAGATTCTTTCACCTCTGGTTTTAATGTATTACTCATAAATCACTACCTTATGGAATCCTGGGAGGGATTAAATGAGGATTCAATGTAAAAAAAGTACTTAACCTATAATTCCTTTCCCTTTCCCTAAGGAGTTTGGGCTTTGGTCTCAGGACAATTTTAAGAAGGGGAGTGATGTGATTAGCTTGGCTTAGAAGTATCACTGATTTAAAAAAATCATTTAGTAGGCAATGTGGATATGGATGGATGGAGGAGGAGAGGGCAGGCTTGAGGCCCCGGGAAGTGAGCTGACAGTGTCTGATAGCTGCTCAGGGTGAGAGAAAGGATCTGAGAAAGCGGGGGACCGCTAGCCTTGACTCTTGTCTTCCCTTCACAGCCAACATCTGCTCCAGCAGCAGGTCTTACCTTCTCCACCACAGAGTAACCAGACCCTCCAGCCTCTCTAACCTCTGCTGCTCCTACTGCCATCCTACACTGCTCAGTCCCTAGTCCTGGACTTGTTATAATAGGCTCCCAGCATTTTTCCTGCTTCCAACTCCAATCAATTCTCTATAAAGCAGTCATCAATGTAAATCAAATCTCATCCACTCGCCACCTTAAAATCCTCTAGTAGGTTCCCATCGCACTGAATACAATAAAATTCTTTACCCTGGCTTTAGGATCTGGCCGATTTCCCCTCCTCCGCTGTGCTCCAGCCTTTCTGTCTTCCACCAAGAGGGTCCGCACCTAGCTGTTTCCTCTTCCTACAAGGCTCTCCCTGCCCTGGCTAACCTCCACCTCATTCCTTCCCCCACCAGCCCACCCCACCCCCTCCACATTTGCCTGAGGACTCAATTCTGATCTGAGCCGCAATGTCACCTACTCAGAGAAGACGTCCCTTCCTATTTTAATTTTATACCTAAAAAGATCACCACCTGCTATTTTTCTTACTCATTTATTAGTTGATCATCGCATTTGCTGTCTCTTCCTATTAAAATGTTGCCGCTCCAAGACCAGGAACTGCCTGTCTTATTCCTTACAGTACCTGGCCCGTAATAGGTGTGAATGAATAAAAGATCGTTGAATGAATAAAATAAAATTATGTGAGGGTGGAGGAGGTGTTTGCAAAAATGTCTCTGATGATCCCACTCCAACAACTATTACTTTCATTGCACTGTTAACCATTGTTGTAGCATATAGTGTACTCTATTGGGTATCTCTTTTGTGTATCAGTCTTTCCCATTCTTTTTCGGCAAAGGAACCATTTTCTTACTTATCTTTGCATGCCCAACATCTTGCTCAGTATCTGACAGCCAGTAAGTGTTCAACAAGCATTTGTATAATGAATGAATACGTCTCAGCTGAGGTTTTACTTCTTATTGAGCCAACTTTTCATTCTCACAAAGTCACTTCCTGAATGATGCCTCCTGGCATTGATTTACATCCTCTCCCTTCTCAAACTTGTAATCAAGACATGCTCACGTTCGACATTCAACTGTCCTCATATTGGACGGGAAAGGAGATGCCCTCTAACCTCGGCTCCCCAAACTTCTCTCTTTTTCACCGCCTAATTTCTCTGAAGTGGCTCACTTCCTCTCTCCTCCACTCTTGTCCAGTTTTACCTCCCCAGTTCTCCCCTATACGCCCTCTGAGACAATACTAGGAATAGCCAGACCCAAGCTGATCAATTGTTAGAAATACACATTGCTGTGTCCACCTCAGATCTAATAGATTAGACTCTCTGGAGTTGAGGTCTGGAAATATGCATTTTTAACGTTCCAGATAATTCTGAAGGAAACCAGAATATGTCACCCTAAAATATCCCTCTTTGACATAAAAATTATTTTGAGCTGATAGCAATTAAGAAATAGTAAATGCAGAAAGGCTTCCCCTTTTCTGCCTAAAGGCAAGAAATAAATTCTCCTTTGACTGGAGACAAACGCTTATCAGCCCAGAGACCAACCAGAAGGATCTGCAAACAAACCCTGTTAAACTAACTTTTATCTTCCTAGTTAAGCAAGAGAAGGACTAACTTACCCTAGCTGGACTACTCTCTTGCCCAAACCCCATTGCCTTGTCAATTCTTCACAAATTTATTGTTTCCTGTCTAAAATGTATAAAAGCTTCCTGCTCTGATCACTTCTGTGTGTCTTCATTCTTTTAGGAACTTGTAAAAATTCAATAAAATTTGTATGCTTTTCTCCTGTTAATCTGTCTCTGTCGGTTTAATTTTCAGACCCAGCCAGGGACCCTAAGAGGCTTGAGGAAAACCTTTTCCTCCCCCACAATTCTCAAGCACACCAACATTTAAGACTGCTAGTAAGCTATTTTTGATTTTTTTTAATAGTTAATATTCTTGCAATGCACAAAATTCCAAAAATGCAATAGGATTTTGGCAGCTTGTTACAACTAACTGTAGAATTCCTACTAATTAATAAAATGACTAACAACCCAACAGAAAAAGGAGCAAGAGTCATGAACAGGCGTTTGTCAGAATTGCCAACAAGCATATGAAAAGATGCACTATCTTGACAAATTGAACATATATCAATCTCTTTCCTAAATATATATACCCTAACAGTTCATGAATCAGGCAGCACCTCATCTAGCAGATAGAAAGGAGCTTCAAAAAGCTCACAAAATGAAAGAGTTTTATAGGCAGAAGGGGGCAGGACAAGGAAGCTACTAGCCAAGAGTAGATTGTCTCAGGCAAGGTCACCTTCGTAGAAGGTCATGTGTTTTTCCAGCACTGTGCACTAAATAAACAAAATTTTCCCCACTGATTTGATATGCCACCTTTTTGTGTAATAAATTCCTCTTTGTATCCGGGTCTGATGAATCCATTCATTCTCATCTGTGGTCAAAGGCAACCTGTAGCTTTGGAACACAAAGCAAAAAAAATCTGCCCACTTTATTCTTCGTTAGCTCCTTCATGGCTTTGCTAAGACAACTAGTTACAACTAGCTAAAACAGCTAGTTTAGAAGTGTTTGTAACATACATGTCCACCTAAAGATGGTCCATGAAGATCAGAAAGCCCTTTTCAGTTTGGGTTTCAATAATGTCCAGCACAGTGTTGGGGCTCAGGGTAGGCCACCCCAAAATATGTCTCAATGACATATTGATTATTTTGAATTAAAGTTACTTAAAAGATTGGTATAAATATACAATGGAATACTACTCAATCATAAAAAAGAATGGAATTTTGCCATTTGCAGCAACATGGATGGACTTGGGGGGCATTATGCTAAGTGAAGTAAGTCAGACAAAGACAAATACTGTATGATATCACTTGTATGTGGAATCTAAAAATTACAACAAACTAGTGGATATAACAAAAAAGAAGCAGACTCACAGATATAGAGAACAAACTAGTGGTTACCAGTGGGGAGGGGGAGAGAGGCAATCCTGGGGTGGGTTGGTGGGTAGTGGGAGGTACAAACTATTGGGACAGGCTCAAGGATGTATTGTACAACACGGGGAATACAGCCAATATTTTGTAGTAACTGTAAAAAAAATAAAATAACAAAAATAGTTACTTAAGAAACAGCTGATGCAAGAGAGACACTTTGACTCTCCTCTCTGCCCCCCTGAAAGCAGGAAATAAATCTCCATGTGAAAGGTGTCCTCCCTGCATCTGGAGGTAGAGGACACCCTTATCCCCAGAGATGGGAAATTCAGACTGGGAAGCTGTATAAACAAACCTGGCTACCTCTTTAATTTACTACCCCAAGCCCAAACTCTGTTTAGATTTTTCACTAATTAAGCACCCAAAGCCAAAGTGTCTTTGTCCTGTCACTTCCTCACAAATTTATTGCTTCTTTGTCTAAAAAGTACAAAAGCTGCCTGCTTTGGCCACTTCTTAGGTCCCATCTCCATGATACCTCCATGCAAATGAGTTAAAATTTGTTTTCCTCCTGTTAATCTGTCTTGTGCCAATTTTATGATTAGTCCAGCCAGGAGATGACCAGAAGGGGGTAGAAGAGGAAATTTCCCCCTCCCCAACAGCAGCCTGATGTTGGATTAACAAAGCACATCATCTTCAGGCAGCCAATTTGCTGCAGTTTGCCAGCACCAGCAACATTTTCATCTGTAAATGGGGATTTTGATCTCAACTCCATGAGAACAGGACTTCAGGCAGCAAAGAACTTGGCTTTGAAGCCAATGTAAGAGGACCCTTTCCTAAGGCACCTCCACCCACGGCAGCGTTTCCTTCTTCCCTAGCCTCAGAGCCAATCTGAGAACAATTTTCAGATTTTCTTGGCAAATTTTGCTTTCAGTTCACTTCTCCCACAATTCTAATTAAAATGTTCTTCTTCTCTCTCAGAGGATGTGAATAGCCTTGAGAATTCTAAGTGCGAAGGTTAGGCATTCTGAGTATCACTCCATCACCCAGTTAGTGCACCCCTGCTGTGTAAAAGGAGTTGAGCCAGGAATTATAAAGAATATAAAGACAAATGTGACCCTGTCCCATTCCTAAAGGAGACTATAGCCCACTGGGTAAACAAATAGCAATAGTACAAGTCATAACATGATCAGAACAATTCTTGCAAGGGTGAGGAGCTTGGCTGGTGAGTCTTTCTATATCAACTTGAGCATGTGACTTAGTCTTTCTGGGTCTCCCTTTTCTCATCAGAAAAACAGACTAAAACTCATATCGATCTCATATAAGTATGAGAACATTTCTCTCAATGACAGAAATAAATGAAACATTCATGTAGAGAGTACGCTACAATGCCTGGTGCACGGTGGGCACTCGATACATGAACTGTTCTTACTTCCAAGAGCTACAGGAGTCCACTGAAGGGACCATTCATTACATCTTTGGCCTTTGAGAACAAATAGGTTTCACAAAATTGGAGGCTTAGAATTCAGGTAAAGGCTACAATCTGGGGACAGTACTGAGGTCAGTTAGGGGAATTCCAAGGTATCTAAACGGTGTGCACTGCTTTCTGAGATCAGTCTGCAAAGGCAGCAGAGGACAAGAGAAGACCAAGCAGAATGAAGTTAGTATTGAAAAAAAATGTTACTTGCCATTCCAGTTCTACAAGGATCAAGCCATTAGCTACCGCAGTCACCCAGAACAGTGCGTTCTGAGGGGAATTCAGAATGGAAAAAAAAAAAAAACAAAAAACAAAAAACAGGAAGAATTCTGTGCTTTAAATATACTGGTACCTAGATAGTTAAGATACACATCTAGGGCTTCCCCGGTGGCGCAGTGGTTGAGAATCTGCCTGCTAATGCAGGGGACACAGGTTCAAGCCCTGGTCTGGGAAGATCCCACATGCCGCGGAGCAACTGGGACCGTGAGCCACAACTACTGAGCCTGCGCGTCTGGAGCCTGTGCTCCGCAACAAGAGAGGCCGCGACAGTGAGAGGCCCGCGCACCGCGATGAAGAGTGGCCCCCGCTTGCCACAACTAGAGAAAGCCCTCGCACAGAAACGAAGACCCAACACAGCCAAAAATTAATTAATTTATTTATTTATTAATTAATTTAAAAAAAAAAAAGAATTGAGGCACTATCCACACTGACTAAATCAGATTCTGCATTTAAAAAAAAAAAAAAAAGATACACATCTAAGGGAAAATTTCAAATGACCCCAGTTTCTTGCATCTTCCCATACATAGAAAAGCACTAAAATGACTAACTTGAGATGTCTGGTTTTTGTAATAAGCAGTAATCTTTTGGTGCTTGACCACATGCTTTTCCTACACAGTAGCCTCTAGCCACCTGTGCCTTACTGACCCTTAAAATGTGGTTAACTTGCCCGAGGCAGTGAGTTTTTAATTGTATTTCACTTTCATTAATTTAAGTGTTTTTTAAAATGTTTATCTATTATTTATTTATTTATTTGTCTATGCCGGGTCTTAGCTGTGGCACGCGGGATCTTTAGCTGTGACATGTGGGATCTAGTTCCCTAACCAGGGATCGAACCCAGGCCCCCGGCATTGGTAGCGCGGAGTCTTAACCACTGGACCACCAGGGAAGTCCCATCATTAATTTAAATTTAAATCTAAATTGCCACATGTGACTAAAGGCTACCACATTGGACAGCACAGCTCTGGATTATTATCATACCTGCCTTGAGCACACCCTTCATGGAAGATGGTGGTCAGATCACCTAAAAGGAGAGAGCTGGGACTTCATCAAGATGCCAAAACAGTTTGTACGAACTGTGCTTATGGCAGCTTGCTAACAACTGCTCATTTTATAGACTGAGAGGAAGGGAGAAAAAACAAAAACAAAAAAACTTCAAATGGATCTGTTCAGAGCAGTTTTCTTTCACCTTTTTTAGAAATGGGCTTACTATTTTTTTTTCTTTTTTTTAATGGTTGTCTTTTTTTTTCTTAATTTATTTAGCTGCTCCAGCTCTTAGTTGCAGCACGTGGGATTTTCGTTGCCGGGTGCAGGATCTTTAGTTGCGGCATGGGAACTCTTAGCTGTGGAATGTGGGATGTGGGATCTAGTTCCCCGACCAGGAGTCGAACCTGGGCCCCCAGCATTGGGAGCACAGAGTCTTAGCCACTGAACCATCAGGGAAGTCCAGAAATGGGCTTACTATTTTAGCACTTGTTCGTCCAGTCACTCCCCACACCATAATCAGAATCCTGCAGATTGTTTCTTACACACACACACACACAAAATGGAACAAAAGATGAACATAGATTTTTTTGAGATTTGTCAGACCTTTTACTTAGAGATGGACCTAAATCTTGTTTTATCTAGTCTTGCAAAAAGTCTGTGCTCCAAAGCAATGAAACTATGATCTAGCCTCTCACCTTTTATCAAAATAATCTTTCAGTAATATATTCAAATAATTGTGCCAGACAAACATAGGTATCAAAACAGTGTCCTCGATAAAGATTCTGACTCCTCCAGAGATAGGAACTGATGAATGGGTACATTTCCAGCAGTTGTCCTAGAACTTTGAAACAACAAATGGTTCTCAGGCAGAGAGGGAAGCAGGCCAATAGAACAATGAATCATGTCTAGACAGGGATTATGACAATCCTCATAATGTAGATGAGACAAAATAAGGTCTAAAAAGGTTACACGACTTGTCCAGAACTGGAAAATCACATCTGTAAAATGGACTTGAACTGGGTCCTCTGACCCCAGACCCAGGGTTGTGGCTGCTTCTATTTTCAGGCATAGGATGGAAATAAGGGAATTTGTCTTTATGATTGGTTTTTTGGAATGTGTACTTTCCTGCATCCATGATAACTCAACTGAAATCACAGAAATCTAAGATGAGACATAACATCCAATTATGACATTTTATAAATGGGATTATGGTGACATACAAAGTATGAAAGGAGTACTGTGTTGATTCTACTATAACTAAACCATGAAAAAGTAATTTTTTAAAATCCTGGATGGTGCTAGTTTTTCAAACTTTGATCTGTGCCAATCACTTGTGCCATTTACTTATTTATTTATTTATTTTTGCCCAAGCCACGCAGCTTGCGGGATCTTAGTTCCCTGACCCATGCCCTCAGCAGTGAAAATGTGGAGTCCTAACTACTGGACCACCAGGGAATTCCCACTTGTGCCATTTATTTAAAACACGGTGGGGCATGGGTACCCTGACCACCCATTCTGACTCAGAATGTCTGGGGCGGGGCCCAGTCATCTTTTTTTTTTCTTCTTAACAAAACACACAATTCTAATGTAGCCCACAGTTTGAGAATTATTATTCACACACGGCATAGGGGACTGAGAAAGACTAGTAAGGTAGGAGGGAATCCAGGAGACTGACGAGTCATCGAAGCCAGAAGAAAGTGCTTCAGAAAGTGGATTGGAGGTTGGGAGGTGAAGAAGAGATACAGAGAAGTAAGCCGCTGGCAACGTTCAGGCTGTGGGCATGCTGACAAGAGCAGCTTCAGATAAGTGAGGGCGTCAGAATGTGTTTGGCATGGGATGAGGAAGGAGAATGAGGGGAGATGGAGGAAGCAGAGTGACAACAGACAAATTTGGGGGGAAAGTTGAGCTGTGAAAGGGGCAGAGAAATAGGACTGAAATAGAGATATCTGTACACAACCCCCATCCATGTTCATTTCAGCATTATGCACAATAGCCAAGGCATGGAAACAACCTAAGTGTCATCTCTTCCTTTTGATAAGTTATCTAACCTCTCCTGCCTTGATGTCATCTACTGAGTAATAACTTTAAAAAAGTTGTTGTGAGAATTAAATCCGTGATACTGAAAGCCTGTCATAGAGTAAGTGGTCATTATTTCTGTATTCCCATACTTAGAAACCTTGCTTAGTATCTTGTTGGTGTTGAAAAAAATGAATGAATGAATGAACAAATGAACAGCGGGAATGGTCCAGTACAGTAGAGAGGAATCTAAACGTTGTACATAGCAAGTCCCTGGAGAGATGATAAGTAATGCAGATCCATGGGTCCTCCCCCAAAGACTTTTTCTTCTCTTGGTTTCTGGACTCCGCCCTCTCCGGGCTCCTCTCCTACCTCACTGCCTGGTCCTTCTCAGTCTCTTGAGCAATGGAGGCTTTGCTCAACCTCTTAAGCTCAGAATATCTCAGCAATTTGTCCTAGGAACGTTTTCTTCTTCGTCTTTATACTGGCTGATTTCACTGTGTTCTGTGGCTTTAAATACTATTCAAAGGATCCATGAACTTGGATGGGGGAAAATATCTTATTTTCACTAATCGCTAACTGAAATTGAGTATTTCATTCATGAATAAAGGGGTCTGAGTACAATAGTACTGCAGTACCTGTGGCTTTGTCACCAACAGAAATCAGAAACATTTTCATATTACATTACAATTTTTCCACATATCTAAAGATATCAATTCCTTTTTTATTACTTTGAGATGATGGTTGTTAATTTCTCAGATCTCAGATAATTAATTTCACAGATTTACCTTCTAGATCGGTTATTTAATGTATTAATACAGGAGCATATTATATTATGCTAGTGGTTTTACCAGACTGTCAAAGGGATGCACGGCATAAAAAGTTAATCACACCCGATTTAAATGAAGATAAGTCCTAAATTTCTACCTTCAACTTTGACTTTGCTCTAGCTCCAGCCTCATAAATTCAGTTCCACGTGGGCGTCAAGTAGGCCTCTCAATATGAACAATACAGAAACAGCTCTGTGGCTTCACACTTGCTCCTCTCCCAGTCTCCTCAGATCTCCTCCCACTTGTTAAAGTCCCAGTTTTCTTTCTTTCTTTTTTTTCAGCCTTGCGGGATCTCAGTTCCCAGACCAGGGATGGAACCCAGGCCCCCCGGCAATGAAAGCACCGAGTCCTAACCACTAGACAGCCAGGGAATTCCCCTAAAGCCCAAATTCTAACACCAAGTTACTGTACTCTACTTTCACTCGCCTTCAGAACAGCATCTGAAATTCTCTAGTCAATAAGCTTTAGTAACACAAAAAACAGTAATAATCTGGATCTCCCCCAGAAAAAGGCAAATGGACTCTTTTTTTTTTTTTTTCAAATGGACTCTTATAATTGAAGAAAGGGGCATAATAGGATTGGAATGGCTAGCAAGAGCCTCTTCAGCAAATTTCCAAACCAGAAATTTCCCTTAGTAATCACAAGAGAGATTATTAATTTTTATTTTTCCCCGGAGCTGAAAATTTAGATGCTCCTATTGTCTATCCTTTTGAGGTCTACCCTAGGACCTAGGGTGGGACAGATCAGGGTGGGGCAGAGTGGAAGACAGAAACAGATCCTTTAAAATGGGTTTATCCACGCCCAGCCAGCAGGACTCACAAGGCATTCTCCTTGGCGAGCTGGGGAGTGAAGCTGGCGTCTGGCCCTCCATCCGACACACCAGGGAAGAGGCACCGGAGGTCATTTGTGGTTCCCATGGTGGGTACAGAGAACAGAATTTCCTTTCCTGAAATGCTTTTATTTGTGTAACCTCAAAAGTGTGCAATGGCTAGTAATCTGAATTAGCCCTGTGACCCTACTTGCAGGTTTATTCTTTTTTTTTTTTTTTTTGGCCCGTACCTCGCGGCATGCAGGATCTTATTTCCTCAATCAGGGATCAAACCCGAGTCCTCTGCAGTGGAAGCGCAGAGTCCTAACCACTGGACCGCCAGGGAAGTCCCTGCAGGTTTATTCTTTTTTTTTTTTTTTAATAAATTTACTTATTTATTTATTTATTTATGGCTGTGTTGGGTCTTCGTTTCTGTGGGAGGGCTCTCTCCAGTTGAGGCAAGCGGGGGCCACTCTTCATCGCGGTGCGCGGGCCTCTCACTATCGCGGCCTCTCTTGTTGTGGAGCACAGGCTCCAGACGCGCAGGCTCAGTAGTTGTGGCTCACGGGCCTAGCTGCTCCGCGGTATGTGGGATCCTCCCAGACCAGGGCTCAGAACCCGTGTCCTCTGCATTGGCAGGCAGACTCTCAACCACTGCGCCACCAGGGAAGCCCCCCTGCAGGTTTATTCTTAAAGGTCAGTCTTGTTTGGGATTAGTTGTTGACAATCAGCTCATTTAACAAGTGTTTCTTGAGGGGAAGGAAACTAACGTTTACTGAGTGTCTACTCTGTTCCAGGCACTGTGTCGGGGGTTTTAAGTGTGTCTTCCATTTAATCCTCATAATGATATGTCAGAGCTCTTGGGATTAACCTTGGACCATTTTCATCCTGTTCACTCTACATGTCTATACGTAGTCAACTCACATGTCTATCTCCAGCTTGACTTCTGAGGGCCACGATCTGAACTCACTCAAACTTCCTTCACCACTTCTCCACATCCACATGCTTAGATGCCCCATGAAAAATCTCAAATATTTCCAAGACTCTCCTGCCCATCCCAGCCCCCCCAAACCATTAAACTCTACGATTGCCTATCCCAGTAAATGACAGCGAAATCATCTTTAAGGCTCTATATTTTTTTCGAATTGCCACTACCCACACCTTCTCCTTTACTGAAAATCTCCCAGTGGCTTCCATAGCTCTTAGAATAGAATGCAGAGGCCTAAAGAGGACACCTCCAAGACTTTTGCCTTGTTTTCTGCCACTCTAGCTTCAAAGACCTTGCAGTTCTAGATTCCTTCCCAATCTAGGAACTTTATCTCCTCCTCCCCTAGAGATTTAACATGAGATTAGTCTAAGTTTTTTGTAATTTAATACATTAAAATGGGGCCTTTTTATTTATTCCTAGGCTCTATTATATGTTGTAGCTTTCAGCTTATTCCCAAAGACATTTTAATTCAGGTACCCTGGTTTAAACCTTGAATACATGGTTTAAAACATGTATCATATACATGCTTCCTCCCAAACACACCCCCAAATGGGATAATAGTACAAATATTGTTCTGCAACTCACTTTTTTTTTTTTTTTTTACATACTCTGCAGAATCTTTTATGTCAGTTCTTACAGACGTGGCTTATTCTAACTTCTATTTATTCTCTCACGGTATGAACGTACCATAATTCACCGTTTCCCCTATAAGCTGTTCTAATGTTTTTCTTTTATTAAGCCACCATGAATATCTTGGACCATATGTCCCTGAGGATTTGTGTATTTCTGTAAAATAGATTCTTACAAGTGGAATGTTGGATCATATGAAATGTGCCTTTTTAAATGTTTATCTGTTCTATCTGCCTGCCCCAAACCAAAGTCTAGAGCTGGAAGAAGTATTAGAGGGCATGTGGTCCATCATGCTTTGTAACAGGGAAGGAATCTTGAAACCAAAAGGTGACAAATGGAGATCAGAACAGGGTTAGGATGAGAGCACAGGGCTAGGGATACTCATCTGGAAAGTGGCTCAAAAGGTGACAGGGGAGGTGGGGAGAGGTGGGGAGTGGGCTGGGAATCCGGAAAGAAAGGTGACATCTAGAGAAGCAGCCACCTCCACCCCGGGCGTGGGAGTGGGACAGGAGCACTTGGAATGAAGACAATCAGGCTAGAGAGAGGGTCAAGGAAAGAGCGGCGTCATTAGCAGAGCCAGGGCCCAGAGAAATTAAGGAGAATGAGACCTAGGGATTTGGCCAGGAGGGTTTTTGGTAGAGGGATCTGATCTGAATACTTATCAATGATGTGTTTGAGATTTTCGACACAGAAACAAGTACCGTTTATTGCCTGTGTACTCTTAAAGCCCCCTAAGCCACCCGAGACAGAGGATGAGCCCCGCGGGTCACACAGCCGGCGAGGGCTTGAAGCCTGTTTCTACCCCGCAGGGTTCCCCTTGCCTCCTGCAACGCAGGAAACTGCATGTCTCTTCTGAACCAGTTCCAATCAATGATCTGAAGTCCAAACGGGTTGAGTCGGCAAGTCTTCCCTTCCCCCCCCCCCCCCCCGCTTTGAGCCGCCAAAGCCCTATGGGGTGGCCTCACTTAACACCCAGGCCCCACCCACCCGGCCAGACCACGCCCAGCGGGACACGCCCACTCTGAACCACACCCGCTCTGGACTACACCCACAGCCTCCAACAGACCTGCGAGTCAGGCTCACCTAGAGCCCTAACTGCTTCACTCGCTTGTGTCTAGTGCCTGGTAGGCACTCTGCTTACTCAAAGGCGTGATGAATGACCTCTATAAGAATTATTAGAAAATGTCTTCTTTCTGGTTCATTATTTTGTACACTCATTCAAAAAACTCACTGAATTCTTAACAGCAAGAGACAGTACCACCTCCCACTGATGGAGAACTTATGGAGGTCTCTGCCTACTGCTAGGATCTGAGGAGAAACATTTGAAAAGACACAGCCTATGCGTCTAAGGATTTCAGAGACCGGCAGAGGAAATAAGGAAAGTAGATAATCACTACAAAGTGCATTTAGCTCTGGGTAAAATACCACTTTGCTAATCTTGTTTAATCCTCACAGCCACAAATAAATCTCAACATATAACAGAGGAATCCATGATACAAATGAAATTAAGTGGAGTGAACCCCACGTGTGAGTTTTAAAATTCTCTATATAGCCCCTTCACTCCCTTTTAGCTTAGAATGATTTGGTTGCCCAGATCTCTGTGTCAAAACTTTCTTTTGCTCCTTCCATTGATCTTGCTTTGGTTCTCTATGCATGGAGCGAGTATGCTGCCTTGTGCAAATCATTTAAGGATGCAGAAACTCAATGCAGTATAAAATGAAAATGCAGTATAAGAGGGGTGTGAAAGTTGGAGGTGTGTACCTAGGTAGGTGTACCTGGGAGGTAGGTGGATCCCAGGAGCCTGGTCCATGTCACCTGGGAAAGCCAGGAAGGCATCACCAAGGAGGAGGCCCTTGAGGGGAGAGGCTTAAAGGGTGGGGTGAGCTTTGCTTGGTGGATTGCAAGTGGACAATAAAGGGGGAGGTGAGGCTCTGGGGGTGATGTTCTATACAGAGAAATCACATGTGCAAAGCACTGTGGGAAAGTGTAGCCTGATCTCAAGGGATCTTTAGCGTGACCTCAAGGAGTTCAGCATGGCTGATCATATTGTTGTTGGGGGATGAAAGATAATGCCATCTGATGGGTGAGGACCAAGACTTTACCTACCTGGCTTAGGTTTTTTTTTTTTTTCCATGAGCAATGGGGAACCACTGAAGAATAGTGAGCAGGGGAGTGACATGATGAAATGTCCACATGTGAAATACTTCTTGGGCAGTCACGTGAAGATAAACTAGAATAAGAACTATAGGTAAGAAGTTGGCAAGAAAACTATGGCTATGGTTTAAGTGAGAGGAGGTGACTGTCTGAAGTGGGCAGGTATTGAAGGTGATTGAGTGTAAGACGTGAAAATAAATTAACAACCTAAACTCTCCCCCAAGTTTCCGACATGGGAAGCAGGGTGAATGGCAATGCCACATACAGATGAAAGAAAACAGGAATGGGAACCTGTCTGGGGGTTGATTTCAGGTTGGTCACACTGAGTTGGAAGTACCTGTGAGACAGCCAAGTGGAGATGTTTCCAAATATGGGTATGGAGCATCTGCCTTCTGCAAACTTGGACTTCATTGGCGTCTTTTCCTCATATCCTCATACTCTCTCTCCACTGGTTCTTATGGGGTCATGGATCTTTAAGAATAATGATGAAAGCTCAAGACGCTTTCTCCAGAAAAGTACATGTGCATAAGAAAAATCCTTCTGTGTTTCTCCTTGATTCTCACACTAGTACCACACTCATAAGAGTTCTGACACCAGATGTCAGATACCAGCTGTGTGTCCTACAATTTAACTCAATTCTGACACTATCTACCTGGAGACAGCATCAAATCCCACAGGTTAAGGGCTCAGTCCCACAAGACCTCCCCCCCCTCCCAGTTCAGATGCCAATCACAAGTCCAGGTTGTCACCTGTGCTTCTGACCAGCACAGATTCCCACAGCATTTTCATCAGGTTGGATTAATTTGAAAATCCCAAGATTCTCCATGGCTTGGTCTTTCTTGTGACCAGCCTCCATCCAGAAGCCATCAAGGAGCCCACCCAGAGTTTCCTCAATAGAACAAAAGACTCTCTTCTTAGGAATTTACAAGAGTTTCAGGAGCTCTGTGCCAGGAAAGGGGAAGGAAGACCAAATACGTATGTCTTATTATAAATCATGATATCACAACATGCATGCAAAATGATTGGATGCCTTCGGGAGATTCCATTCATAGACCTTATCTGAGAAACTCTGTAAGTCACATCCCTGTGTTAGAGTAGGAGGAAGCCCTAGGGACACTAACACCCCACGAATGGGTGGAGGAAGAGGAGTGACAAAGGCAACTAAGAGGGAGTGACCGAGGGAAGAGGGGCACCAGGAAAGGGCAGCGGAAGTCCAGGGTAACTGCAACCAAGGAGGGCCGAGATTCAGCATCAGAATAAGGACTGCCCAGGATTTAGGGATTTGCAGCAAGAAGGAGTCGCTGGTGACCTCAATGCATGAGGATCCTGTAGTGTGATCAGGCACAAGATGCAGAGAAGTGACCTGCAGAAGAAGTGGATTTAGTGAGTGTAGCCCCTTCCCTCATTAAGGGTCTGTTCAGATCTGAGGTCATTATCCACAGATTGGCATTGAGTGCCCTGCACACCTGAAATGCTTTCACCCGTGACAAATAACCAATATTTATTTAGGCAGTTCTAGTCTCTTGAGAAATGAAAGTCAGGTTTAAGAATAGAACACTTTGAAGAAAGAGTGGAGAGATCTGAGAAGGCAGTGAGTGAAGAAGAAAAATAAAATGTACGAAGAGACGTGAGTTACAAAGAGAATTGGTTGAGTTGGTCTATGTGGATTGTTGGAGGATGGAGGGAATGAAAAGTGCCCACCCAACTGGGAAGGTATCTTGAGATCATTTAATCAACAGATCAGTTTATTACAGTTTAACTTATTCCCAGGGTGGGATCGGGCAGATAATGATCCGGAAGCATTCACAGATGCACTCCACACCCCCAAGGGGCCACTGGGACAATTTTATAGTTAACCCCAGGTATGGGGGTACGTGCCTGGAAACAGGATGTGCATTCCTGAGTCAAGATGACTGATTGGGTAACTAGTCTCGTGGGCGCTGGGAATACGTCCGAGAAGGTCTTTATCATTGTTTGGGGACTAATAGAGCATAGAAGCCACCTGGTCCTGATAATTAGTAAACAATATCTATTATCTACCAAGCCACTGACGACAGAGAAGTGATTTACTGCACAGTACAGGCCTGGGTAGGGTCAGCAGAAGGACAGGAAGATCTGTATGGGCCCAAGATGGCGTCAGTTATGTTAACAGCCATACATGGGTTCACAAGTTTTTTTCCTCTAAAGACTAAATTTTGAGTTATTTTTCTATTCTACATGCGAAGTCAGAAATTAGTAAACTTGGGAAAAGTCATTTCACTTACAGGCAATATACAAATAAGATATAATTTTCTCTCAGCAAAGATAGCAGAAATGTGTTTGGTTTATAAACTAAAGGAGAAAAAACATCATTGCTCAACTTCAAAAATAAACATGCATTTAAATAACCCACATCTGCAGTGAGGCTAATCCACTGCACATGTAGGTTATACCTGGAAAATGAATGAAAAGAACAGCAGGAAACAATTTTTTTAAAAAAAGAAAAAACCTTATTGTATAGAGGGGTGTGAAAACAGCCTTGTGCCTTGCTTCTTGGAATTAATGCTTCCTGTAGATAAATTACTAATTCTCCTTGGAACAACATGGAAGGGTCCTTTTTTGCTGGATGTCACTGAGTGGACTCAAGCAAGTGCCCTGAGCATCCATACTTCAGAGCGTCTCTCCTCTTCTCGCTCGTGATCTGGGTCCCCTGATGCACTCCACACATCAGCCCCACTTCGCGGAAGTCTTCGGGCCTTAGCAGAACTTCCTGGATCAAGATTGCAAAGCTCCTCTGCATTTAGAATATCCTATCCATCTTTTTTGTTGATTAATTGACAATTATTTATAACTACATTCTCAGTTATAATAACAGTAACAGCTAATGCTTCGATAGTCCCATGTGCCAACCATTAGCCGAAATGCTTTCCATGCCAACGTGCTCAATCTTATGAACATATGAAAAAAGAGAGGGTGGCTGAGTCATTGCCCAGGATCGCACAGTTAATAAGTGACAGAGCTGGAAATGAGCCCAGGTAATCTGCTCTTTTTTTTTTTTTTTTTTCAATTGGTATATTATTTTATTCCATCATTACCAGTATGGCTGAGCATGTTTTTTTTTTTGTTTTTTTTTTTTTTGATGACAGTTCATAATAATGCAGTTGACAAGAAAATTAGTTATTTCTGAGATATACATTTTAAAGTAATAACTAGGATTATTACTTATAACATTATACCAGAACATATAAGATTTTTAGAAATTTCATGTAATGTCTGAAACATTTATATTAACATATTTCCATACATATTTCCATACAAGTACAAATATAAGATTTTTAGTAATTTCATGTAATGTCTGAAACATTTATATTAACATATTTCCATACATATTTCCATACAAATACAAATATGATTTTTAGAAATTTCATGTAATGTCTGAAACATTTATATTAACATATTTCCATACATATTTCCATACAAATACAAATATAAGATTTTTAGAAATTTCATGTAATGTCTGAAACATTTATATTAACATATTTCCATACAAATAACCCAATGAAAGTTTAGTATTAGTTGTTTTGTTTGTTTTTTTATACTGCAGGTTCTTATTAGGCATCAGTTTTATACACATCAGTGTATACATGTCAATCCCAATCGCCCAATTCAGCACACCACCATCCCCACCCCACCGCAGTTTTCCCCCCTTGGTGTCCATATGTCCATTCTCTACATCTGTGTCTCAACTTCTGCCCTGCAAACTGGCTCATCTGTACCATTTTTCTAGGTTCCGCATACATGCATTAATATACGATATTTGTTTTTCTCTTTCTGACTTACTTCACTCTGTATGACAGTCTCTAGATCCATCCACGTCTCAACAAATGACTCAATTTCGTTCCTTTTTATGGCTGAGTAATATTCCATTGTATATATGTACCACATCTTCTTTATCCATTCGTCTGTTGATGGGCATTTAGGTTGCTTCCATGACCTGGCTATTGTAAATAGTGCTGCAATGAACATTCGGGTGCATGTGTCTTTTTGAATTACGGTTTTCTCTGGGTATATGCCCAGTAGTGGGATTGCTGGGTCATATGGTAATTCTATTTTTAGTTTTTTAAGGAACCTCCATATTGTTCTCCATAGTGGCTGTATCAATTTACATTCCCACCAACAGTGCAAGAGGGTTCCCTTTTCACCACACCCTCTCCAGCATTTGTTGTTTGTAGATTTTCTGATGATGCCCATTCTAACAGGAGTGAGGTGATACCTCATTGTAGTTTTGATTTGCATTTCTCTAATAATTAGTGATGTTGAGCATCTTTTCATGTGCTTCGTGGCCATCTGTATGTCTTCTTTGGAGAAATGTCTATTTAGGTCTTCTGCCCATTTTTGGATTGGGGTGTTTGTTTCTTTGATATTGAGCTGAATGAGCTGTTTATATATTTTGGAGATTAATCCTTTGTCCGTTGATTCATTTGCAAATATTTTCTCCCATTCTGAGGGTTGTCTTTTCGTCTTGTTTATGGTTTCCTTTGCTGTGCAAAAGCTTTGAAGTTTCATTAGGTCCCACTTGTTTATTTTTGTTTTTATTTCCATTACTCTAGGAGGTGGATCAAAAAAGATCTTGCTGTGATTTATGTCAAAGAGTGTTCTTCCTATGTTTTCCTCTAAGAGTTTTATAGTCTCCAGTCTTATATTTAGGTCTCTAATCCATTTTGAGTTTATTTTTGTGTATGGTGTTAGGGAGTATTCTAATTTCATTCTTTTACATGTAGCTGTCCAGTTTTCCCAGCACCACTTATTGAAGAGACTGTCTTTTCTCCATTGTATATCTTTGCCTCCTTTGTCATAGATTAGTTGACCATAGGTGCGTGGGTTAATGTCTGGGCTTTCTATCTTGTTCCATTGATCTATGTTTCTGTTTTTGTGCCAGTACCATATTGTCTTGATTACTGTAGCTTTGTAGTATAGTCTGAAGTCAGGGAGTCTGATTCCTCCAGCTCCATTTTTTTGCCTCAAGACTGCTTTGCCTATTCGGGGTCTTTTGTGTCTCCATACAAATTTTAAGATGATTTGTTCTAGCTCAGTAAAAAATGCCATTGGTAATTTGATAGGGATTGCATTGAATCTGTAGATTGCTTTGGGTAGTATACTCATTTTCACAATGTTGATTCTTCCAATCCAAGAACATGGTATATCTCTCCATCTGTTGGTATCATCTTTAATTTCTTTCATCAGTGTCTTATAGTTTTCTGCATACAGGTCTTTTGTCTCCCTAGGTAGGTTTATTCCTAGGTATTTTATTCTTTTTGTTGCAATGGTAAATGGGAGTGTTTCCATAATTTCTCTTTCAGATTTTTCATCATTAGTGTATAGGAATGCAAGAGATTTCTGTGCATTAATTTTGTATCCTGCAACTTTACCATATTCATTAATTAGCTCTAGCAGTTTTCTGGTGGCAGTTTTAGGATTCTCTATGTATAGTATCATGTCATCCGCAAACAGTGACAGTTTTACTTCTTCTTTTCCAATTTGTATTCCTTTTATTTCTTTTTCTTCTCTGATTGCCGTGGCTAGGACTTCCAAAACTATGTTGAATAGTAGTGGTGAGAGTGGACATCCTTGTCTCGTTCCTGATATTAGAGGAAATGCTTTCAGTTTTTCACCATTGAGAATGATGTTTGCTGTGGGTTTGTCATATATGGCCTTTATTATGTTGAGGTAGCTTCCCTCTATGCCCACTTTCTGGAGAGTTTTTATCAGAAATGGGTGTTGAATTTTGTCAAAAGCTTTTTCTGCATCTATTGAGATGATCATATGGTTTTTATTCTTCAATTTGTTAATATGGTGTATCACATTGATTGATTTGCGTATATTGAAGAATCCTTGCATCCCTGGGATAAATCCCACTTGATCGTGGTGTATGATCCTTTTAATGTGTTGTTGGATTCTGTTTGCTAGTATTTTGTTGAGGATTTTTGCATCTATATTCATCAGTGATATTGGTCTGTAATTTTCTTTTTTTGTAGTGTCTTTGTCTGGTTTTGGTATCAGGGTGATGGTGGCCTCATAGAATGAGTTTGGGAGTGTTCCTTCCTCTGCAATTTTTTGGAAGAGTTTGAGAAGGATGGGTGTTAGCTCTTCTCTAAATGTTTGATAGAATTCACCTGTGAAGCCGTCTGGTCCTGGACTTTTGTTTGTTGGAAGATTTTTAATCACAGTTTCAATTTCATTACTTGTGATTGGTCTGTTCATATTTTCTATTTCTTCCTGGTTCAGTCTTGGAAGGTTATACCTTTCTAAGAATTTGTCCATTTCTTCCAGGTTGTCCATTTTATTGGCATAAAGTTGCTTGTAGTAGTCTCTTAGGATGCTTTGTATTTCTGCAGTGTCTGTTGTAACTTCTCCTTTTTCATTTCTGATTTTATTGATTTGAGTCCTCTCCCTCTTTTTCTTGATGAGTCTGGCTAATGGCTTATCAATTTTGTTTATCTTCTCAAAGAACCAACTTTTAGTTTTATTGATCTTTGCTATTGTTTTCTTTGTTTCTATTTCATTTATTTCTGCTCTGATCTTTATGATTTCTTTCCTTCTGCTAACTTTGGGTTTTGTTTGTTCTTCTTTCTCTAGTTTCTTTAAGTGTAAGGTTAGATTGTTTACTTGAGCTTTTTCTTGTTTCTTTAGGTAGGCTTGTATAGCTATAAACTTCCCTCTTAGAACTGCTTTTGCTGCATCCCATAGGTTTTGGGTCGTCGTGTTTTCATTGTCATTTGTCTCTAGGTATTTTTTGATTTCCTCTTTGATTTCTTCAGTGATCTCTTGGTTATTTAGTAACGTATTGTTTAGCCTCCATGTGTTTGTCCTTTTTACGTTTTTTTCCCTGTAATTCATTTCTAATCTCATAGCGTTGTGGTCAGAAAAGATGCTTGATATGATTTCAATTTTCTTAAATTTACTGAGGCTTGATTTGTGACCCAAGATGTGATCTATCTTGGAGAATGTTCCGTGCGCACTTGAGAAGAACGTGTAATCTGCTGTTTTTGGATGGAATGTCCGATATATATCAATTAAATCTATCTGGTCTATTGTGTCATTTAAAGCTTCTGTTTCCTTATTTATTTTCATTTTGGATGATCTGTCCATTGGTGTAAGTGAGGTGTTAAAGTCCCCCACTATTATTGTGTTACTGTCGATTTCCTCTTTTATAGCTGTTAGCAGTTGCCTTATGTATTGAGGTGCTCCTATGTTGGGTGCATATATATTTATAATTGTTATATCTTCTTCTTGGATTGATCCCTGGATCATTATGTAGTGTCCTTCCTTGTCTCTTGTAACATTCTTTATTTTAAAGTCTATTTTATCTGATATGAGTATAGCTACTCCAGCTTTCTTTTGATTTCCATTTGCATGGAATATCTTTTTTCATCCCCTCACTTTCAGTCTGTATGTGTCCCTAGGTCTAAAGTGGGTCTCTTGTAGACAGCATATATATGGGTCTTGTTTTTGTATCCATTCAGCCAGTCTATGTCTTTTGGTTGGGGCATTTAATCCATTCACGTTTAAGGTAATAATCGATATGTATGTTCCTATGACCATTTTCTTAATTGTTTTGGGTTTGTTTTTGTAGGTCCTTTTCTTCTCTTGTGTTTCCCACTTAGAGAAGTTCCTTTAGCATTTGTTGTAGAGCTGGTTTGGTGGTGCTGAATTCTCTTAGCTTTTGCTTGTCTGTAAAGCTTTTGATTTCTCCATCAAATCTAAATGAGATCCTTGCCGGGTAGAGTAATCTTGGTTGTAGGTTCTTCCCTTTCATCACTTTAAGTATATCATGCCACTCCCTTCTGGCTTGCAGAGTTTCTGCTGAGAAATCAGCTGTTAACCTTATGGGAGTTCCCTTGTATGTTATTTGTCGTTTTTCCCTTGCTGCTTTCAATAATTTTTCTTTGTCTTTAATTTTTGCCACTTTGATTACTATGTGTCTCAGCGTGTTTCTCCTTGGGTTTATCCTGTATGGGACTCTCTGCGCTTCCTGGACTTGGGTGGCTATTTCCTTTCCCATGTTAGGGAAGTTTTCGACTATAATCTCTTCAAATATTTTCTCTGGTCCTTTCTCTCTCTCTTCTCCTTCTGGGACCCCTATAATGCGAATGTTGTTGCGTTTAATGTTGTCCCAGAGGTCTCTTAGGCTGTCTTCATTTCTTTTCATTCTTTTTTCTTTAGTCTGTTCCGCAGCAGTGAATTCCATCATTCTGTCTTCCAGGTCACTTATCCGTTCTTCTGCCTCAGTTATTCTGCTATTGATTCCTTCTAGTGTAGTTTTCATTTCAGTTATTGTATTGGTCATCTCTGTTTGTTTGTTCTTTAATTCTTCTAGGTCTTTGTTAATCATTTCTTGCATCTTCTCAATCTTTGCCTCCATTCTTATTCCAAGGTCCTGGATCATCTTCACTATCATTATTCTGAATTCTTTTTCTGGAAGGTTGCCTATCTCCACTTCATTTAGTTGTTTTTCTGGGGTTTTATCTTGTTCCTTCATCTGGGACATAGCCCTCTGCCTTTTCATCTTCTCTATCTTTCTGTAACTGTGGTTTTTGGTCCACAGGCTGCAGGATTATAGTTTTTCTTGCTTCTGTTGTCTGCCCTCTGGTGGTTGAGGCTATCTAAGAGGCTTGATGGGAGGCTCTGGTGGTGGGTAGAGCTGACTGTTGCTGTGGCGGTCAGAGCTCAGTAAAACCTTAATCCACTTGACTGTTGATGGGTGGGGCTGGGTTCCCTCCCTGTTGCTGTGGCGGTCAGAGCTCAGTAAAACCTTAATCCACTTGACTGTTGATGGGTGGGGCTGGGTTCCCTCCCTGTTGGCTGTTTTGCCTGAGGCAATCCAACACTGGAGCCTACCCGTGCTCTTTGGTGGGGTTAATGGCAGACTCTGGGAGGGCTCACGCCAAGGAGAACTTCCCAGAACCTCTGCTGCCAGTGTCCTTATCCCCACGGTGAAACAGAGCCACCACTCGCCTCTGCAGGAGACCCCCCAACACCAGCAGGTAGGTCTGGTTCAGTCTCCCCCAGGCTCACTGCTCCTTCCCCTGGGTCCTGATGCACACATTACTTTGTGTGTGCCCTCCAAGAGTGGGATCTCTGTTTCCCCCAGTCCCGTCAAAGTCCTGCAATCCAATTCCCACTAGCCTTCAAAGTCTGATTCTCTAGGAATTCCTCCTCCCGTTGCCTGACCCCCAGGTTGGGAAGCCTGACGTGGGGCTCAGAACCTTTACTCCAGTGGGTGGACTTCTGTGGTATAAGTGTTCGCCAGTCTGTGAGTCACCCACCCAGCAGTTATGGGGTTTGATTTTACTCTGATTGCGCCCCTCCTACCATCTCACTGTGGCTTCTCCTCTGTCCTTGGACGTGGGGTATCCTCCTTGGTGAAGTCCAGGGTCTTCCTGTCAATGATTGTCCAGCAGCCAGTTGTGATTCTGGTGCTCTCGCAAGAGGGAGTGACAGCACGTCCTTCTACTCCGCCATCTTGGTTAATCTCGTGGTAATCTGCTCTTAACCACTGCCACCTTGTGCTAATCAATATAGTCACCGCACAGGAAGCACAAGAGTAGAATAATAAACTACCATGTTCCCACCAGCCAGAATTGACAACTAACTTTCAATCCAATTTGCTCCACGACACTTCTTTGTTAAAGAATCCAACTAGTGCACACAGATAAACAATTCTGTCACCAAGTCCCCCGTTGGTCACTGAACCAGTCTTCCTTGTCTTGCTCTGAAGAGGGAATCACTGTCACAAATTTAATTCCTCTTCTTCCAATCTGATGTGTAGTGATGCCACAGGCACTTTCAGGCAAACCAGTTCCCTCTATTATTACCTGATTGCTACCCATCTCCTGTTTAAGGAACTCTAAACTGCAAAACCTCCCACCAAAAACATCCTGCACTTGTTTACTTTTGCTTGAATTACCATTCTTGAACCAGGGATTGAGACAAAGACTACAAAGAAAGAACTACAAGGACCGATAAGGCTCCATCTGGAGAAGTTTTAATGCTGAGGCTGGGCTGTGTGCAGAATATTCAGATAGGACAGGAGAGAAGCAAAGGATGCCTTTACAGAAATTTAAAGAGCTGGCCTTCTGTCTCTGCCCCCAAGGCAAAATTCTTGGCTTGGTCTCCAGGTCTTTCTCTTGCCATCCAAGTCCCATAGAGCAAGACATGGATCTTTGTTTTGTTCACTGATGACTCCCAAGTGCCTAGAATAGTGCCTGGTTCATGACAGGCTCTCAGTAAATATTCGTTTGGGAGCTGAAGATGCCAAAAGCAGAAGGGGAACGGTGGGGAAAACTCAAGTCTTCAAGGCAGACAGCCTAGATTGGGTTGTCTGGCTCCAGCAGGTTCCAGCTGTGTGACCCAGGGCACAGTGTTTAACTTCTGAGGCTCATCTGCTTTCATGGGTCTGGACAGGGAGGGCGCTCCATCGTGGTTCACTGGGGGGACAAAGCCTTTTACCAGGCAATTCTGCCTGGGGCACCCCTTGCCCTGTCTGTGCTGTCTGCCAAGGCTGTGCTAAGTCTCCACTCCCTGATCTCCTCCTCACCCCACTCCGGAAGACCAAGACCTCAGCGTTGACAGGCTCCTTTGTGATCAGCTGCCCTCTTTTAGGAGGAACAAAGAGAGGCAGGGCTTGGAATCTGAATTCCTACTCACTTCCTGTGACTACACAGCACAGGGAGAGTTATGGGGAAAACCCAGACTGCGACAGAGAGTGACACACACTGCATGTACTTACGAAGCTCTTACTCAGCCTTGACGTTTCCCTGACTCAAAACAGTCTTGGATGGAGACAAATGAATATTGCCATTTTACAGGACCTGAGCCCCATATTTTACAAAAACAATCACTTTACCAAGCTGATAACTTTGTAAGGATTCTTGAACAATTAAATCACTATTTGCCAAACATTGACGATGTGTTGTAGGTGCTGGGAATGCATCAATGAACAAAACAAAGGTCTCTGCTGTCATGGAGCTTATGGTCTAACAGGCAAGCAGGCAATCAGTGTAGTCAATAAGTACATTGTACTGTTTTATTAGGGGACAGGGCTATGGAATTTTTATTCTGGACTAAGAATTATGATCATAACAAATTTAAAGGATTTAGTGAACAAGTATTTGGAAGGAGTAGAACCAGGGCAGCCCTCAGTTTTACTTCGGAAGATGTTAAGAAAAATAGGCCAGTGTCCTGCCCACTGACTGGGGGAAACATCACATTTTATCTTACATGCATTGTGTCCCAGGTTTTAGAACACAGTCATGCTGAATGACACCTTAATACCCTGTTTTGTATCATCTTTCTTCCCCATATGGCACACATTTAAGGTCCCCTCCACCATGCCCACCTCTCTTCCAGGCTCATGGTGAGGAAACTGGAGGTCAGAGCCCTTGAGTGACTGACTCACTCAGGTCCTGCACGTGGCTTAACAATGGGAGAGTCTGGAACCTGGTTCCTGACACCTTGATGGGTTCTCATACTTAGCCTGCTGGAAGTCTAGAATCTCATGGGCTGGGCTGGGATGAGGACAGGAGAGGGGAGATTATATACAGCAATTACAGCTGTAGTATTTACTACTACAACAACAATAACAACAACAATAGCTAATTTATTGAGTCTTGAAAGTGCCAGGCCCTGGTCCAACAATTTCACAGATATTCTTATTTGGTCCTCACAAAACCCTAAGAGCTCTAGGAAACTGAGGCTCTGAGAGATTGCATACCCTGCTCAAGAGCCCAACCTTGAAGAGGGGAAATACGGGTTAGAACAGGCAGTCTAACTTCAGAGCTCTTGAGAGAAAAGACACCAAGACTTCCATATGCAAAAACAGAAGTGATGTGTACTTCACATTGTCCCACGTCAGACGCTCATAATATCTGGTGGACCCACTGAAAACAAATTGCCCTCATGCATTGAAACTGGCCTGATCTCTTTATTCTGCTATTTCACTGTCCCCCATGCCAGTATGTCACCTGTGTGCCGTGACCTTGGTTCCATACGATATCCAGCACCCCACCAACTGTCCACTCAGTTATTTAAGACCAGCTGATCATCTTTGCTCAAGAGCTCTCCAAATCATGCTTTTCAAATCCCGTCATTCCTTTTATATTTGCTGTTGGCATTATATAAAGCATAGCTTCTTATCAGCTGGAGCTATTTGGTTACCTTGAAATGCAGTTCCTGCTGGATGATGTAAATGCTTACTTTTCTCCTTAACTTTCACAGTAAGGGATTAAACCTGCTCAAGTGGTGATAAATATGAGGGGGTTTTTCTAGAGTTTTCTATTTTAAGAATGGTTATGGACGTATGAATTTTCGTAGACTCGATGTATTTCCGCTCTAAACATTGTTCTTTTTGATGTTAAAATCATCTTGACTTTGACTACTTTTGAAGCCCTTTTCAGATTATTCTTTTAGATACAACCTCCAGTTTAAAAATTTCCTTTTTGGAAGCAGTCATAGGTGCACCTATCTGGTTCCTTTCAGGGGGACGGTATTTAGAAGCCGAGAACCGGGCCTTTAGAGCCCCTGTATAGCTGTGCTGTCTCTGTGCTGCCTCCAGGCCAGGCCCTGTGCTGGCACAGGGGATTCTGTGGCACACAAGTCAGTCAGTGTCCTCAACTAGAGGAGGTCTGGCAAGAAAATCGGGTGGTCTGGGGCAGCAACCCTGAGAAGCTGAGAGCTGAACCATGAGAATGAACCAGTCCAGGGGCTACTCCAAGTTCAAGTGAAAATGCTCCGAGGCCAGAACAGAGTCCCGAGGTCCGGGAAGATTTGTGAGCAAGAAAGAGAGCAGAACAAAATGAGGGGAGGCCCAGGAGGTCTGCCTGGGTCCTCCTGTAACAGGACAATGAAGAACAATATCTCAGTATGTGCAATCCTCACAAGAGGATGCTGGGAATAGGATTTCTTTTTTTGCTTTTAGTAACTAAAATTTGTACTGAGTGAATGAATGGAAGCTACCCAGAATGATTGGCTTTGATGAGTGTGAAATAATGCTAATGAACGCTAACAAAGCCAATGATAAGTAACAAACCACACTGAACAGAAAAACTCAGAAACCAAGGTTTTCTTGCTTACTTTTACATAGTTTGGTGTGTTTGTGATTGTTACATTGCATAAGTAGGACATAGTCCTTTCCTGCTCAGATGGTTTCCAGCGCAGTAGATTGAGTAGAATTCAATATCAATATTTCCCAGCATTCACAAATAATACTGCAACTTCCAGGTGTTCTACCAACTGATGTAAGAGCCCTGACACTATCTCAAGCTTCTGCCAATACGTGAAATAACTAGATAGTGATGGGTGAGGCTGAAAATGAGAGCTCAAGATGTGGTTTAAACACTTACTTTTAGACTTAGAGCAACTTTTAAGGACAACTTACAACTTTGGGGGTACATCCTTAAGTTTTTTAAATTCAGTGTCACTGACAATTACTTGGCATCTCTATAATTCTGAGTCACATAGCTTGACCTAGCAATGACAAATCTTACTGTTTTAGGATGTGTTATATAAGAGGAAACCCCTATACCAAAAACCTTAACCTTTTTAGGTAGTAGAATCTTTGCTGTTGTTATTAATAAATCCATCCCAACTCTGAACATAAATAATAAAATGTGTATGGAATCTGTATTTAACAACATGGGGGGAAATATGTGGGATAATATATAGTTTCAGAGATGTAAAAAATATACGTTAGGGTTTTGGGGGAATTCCCTGGCAGTCCAGTGGTTAGGACTCCGTGCTTTCACTGACGAGGGTGCAGGTTCAATCCTGGTCAAGGAACTAAGATCCCGCAAGCCACGTGGCACAGTCAAATAAAGAAATAAAGAAATAAATTAGGGTTTCTGGGGCAGTGAGTGGGCAGGCTGGGGTTGGGGGGTGGGTGCTGAGTGGTCTGATGACACCTGGCTCTGTCTGCTGGCCACAGCCCCACAGCTCTACTTCCTCAAAGGGGGATATGAGACCTTCTAATTGGAATATCCTGAGTGTTGCATGGACATAAAACCCATTTCACAAGAGAAGGCTGAAACTAAGAGTGCCCTCATTAGACCAAGTGAGAAACCAGTGCTCACCTCAGCTATAGACCAGCTTCTGAGCAGGGCAGCCCTGTTGCAATCCTTCTATTCCTCAACCTTGGTGGCAGGAGATGCCAGGAGGAAAATGGTAACTACTGTGTATTCTGGGTCAGTGGCATTGAAAACGGTCATTTCCCCAGCTTGCTCTCCTTATATGTGCCTGTGTCATCTCTTGTGACACTTGTTTTCTTCCCTGCCCCTGGGAGTAGTCTTCAAGATATTGACTTCTGAGGTTTGCAGATTTCACAATTTGATACTATTTTTTCTGTCTATAAGCCATTTCTCCTGGAGAAAAGGCAATTTCTTAAAATCCATATGGATGTGAAGAAAAGCAGTATGTTATTGGTTGTTCTTTTTTACAGTGCAAAATAAAAAGAGAATATATATATATATATATATATATATATATATATATAAATTAACAATTTCCCTGCCCACACACATAACTGACAAGGAGGTTAAGTTTATAATTTGCATATATGAATAATTCACAAAACGTCTTTTTGTATCTTTCTACTTCCATATAATTTCAAACTTATAGAAAACTTTCAAGAATAACAAAAACTCTCATCATTTAATCAGATTCACCATTAACATAATGCCTCATTTGCTTTATTTATTTTCTCTCATCTCATATACATTTACATGCTGCTTTGTTTCTGAACCATTTGGGAATAAATACAGACATCATACTCCTTTATTCCTACATACTCCAATGTCTATTTCGTGAGGAAATTCTCTTGCATAACAACAGTATCATTATCAAGATGAGGAAATTTAAGATTGATACATTACTATGACCAAAATTCAAATTTGGTCAATTGTCCCTACATTGTCCTATACATTATAACAAACCTTTCCCTTGGTCCAGGATGATGTGTTGCATTTATCTGTCAAATATCTTTGGTATTCTGTAATCTGGAATGGTCCTCTGGCTTCTTTGTCTTTTATGAGCATAACAATTTTGAGGAATACAGGCCAGTTATTTTGTAAAACATCCCTCAGTTGGCCCTTATGTCTTTCTGATTAGACTCAGATTATACATTTGGGAAAATAATACCACAGAAATGATGTTGTGTCCTGCTCAGTGCATCTTATCAAGAGGCACAGAATGTCACTTTTCCCCATTTTTGCTGACCGTTTGGGTAAGGTGGTGTCTTCCAATTTTCACCATTATAAAGTTCTCGTATTCTTTTTCTTTGATTAATATGTAATTTGTGGCGAGACACTAAGAGACATGTAAATGTCCTTCTCATCAAATTCTGCCAGCCACTAGCTTTAGCATCCATTCATGATTCTTGCCATCATGGTAGCAAAATGGTGAAGAAAACATATTTGAGTTTTCTCTTTCTCATATTTCTCTCTTTCTCGTATTTCTCTTTTCCAGAGATTGCAATATTTTTTTTCCACTAGCAGCCTTATTTAGCTGACCATCCAAAACTACCCACCATTCCCTCACAAACTGTGTCTTGTTTTCTCATCTGTGAAAAGGGACAAAGAATGTTTCCCCTAGGTTGCCTTTTGGGGCAGCTGCTGGCAGGTTTGCCCTGGAATCTTGAGTGTATGCGTTCTTCCTACACAGCACCAGGCACTTACCATGTGGTACTGCATCAAACCCACCCAGCAGGCCTGTTATAAGGTAGGCACAACTATGAACCTCGTTTTGCAGGTAACAACAGACGTTTAGAGAGGATACCTGTGAGTAACTTGCCTGAGGTTCCAGCTAGTTAGCTTTAGTAAGAGGCAGAGCCTGGGTTGGCAGCTAGACTGAGTCCAGAGCCTACATGCTTAACTGCTACCTTATACTCATCCAAAACAGACTCATGGCTTGCTCGTGGCAGGGCCAGGAGTAGGATGAGCTGGGCAAGGTGCCTGGGGTGCAAAATTTAAGAAGGCTCTCACTCTCAGGTCCTGACCCTGTGCCCGCATGACACTGAGAGTGAGTGTCCCCTTAAAATGTGCACCTTAGGTTCACTTCGCCCTCCTCCCAGCCCTGGTTCTTGGGGAGGGCCAGCCAGTGGGAATTGGCCTCCCTCACAGTTCATTGTACAGCTCACACATATTCCTGGGATACCTGGGAAGGTAGGGATTTTCCAGTTTCTCCCTTTGGTCAATGGACAAGCTATTCAGCCTTGAGCCTGATCTGTTCTAAGCAATGCTAAGCACAGAGACTACAATGAGTACCATCCCTGCCCTCCTATAGTTGCAGGCCCAAGCATTCACTTCCAGTGGAATCAATATGACAGGTCAACACTTGGGCCTTCTTAAGAATCACCTCAATGTGCATTGGCACATTTTTTGAGGATTTTGAAGTACACAAATGGATTAAACTCTGCTGTCTTGACAACCTCATTGTTTTTCCATTTTATTAACCTTTTTGCATTTATCTTGGTTATGGTTTGCTTTCCCCACTGACAGAATGAATACTTTGGGGTATTAACTCAGTTGTGCTTCCCTTGGGCTTTATTTCCTTTCAGAACTTAGCTCTTGACAGGACCAGGTTTCAGAGGCATGGGCTCAAATTACAACGTTGCCACTTAGTAGCTATGTTCTTGGAAGAGTCAGTTTGTCCCCTGAGACTCAAGTGTTTCATTGGTCCACCAATGTGCCAAGATCATCTTTCCCAGGATTCTAAGTAAAGTGATACAGACACCAAGTAATCTTAAATCATAGGTGCCATTACCCAGGCAGCAGATGCTGTGCCTGGCCTTTCCTAGTACCAACTGTATAGTGGGGGTGTTGAAAAGCAAAATCTAACTACAAAGGTGATTTTGTTGGAAAAACATCCCAAAGTATTTTCTATTTCAAATACACATTATTACTTTTTTTCTTTCTTGGATGATCTGAAAAATTCAAGTTGGTTAATCAGATTAAGCTTTGCAGCCATCCCAGGATTACATTTTTGGTTTATTAAACTACTTCAAGCTGTATTTAAAAAATGTTATTCTGTAGTACGTGAAATGTCCTTCCAGGGAGGACAGTGGGAGCAGAGAAAAAAATCATGAAACATATAATACATTGTTCTCAACATGGGACAATTTTTTAAAATTCATTTTACTCTTTTTGGAAACACTGTCACCAAAAGGAAAAGAATGACCTCACTATAGAACTACATGTATGAAGCAAGACCTACTGTCATGTATTTATAATTTTTTTACTTTCACATTTTTAATAAATTTGAAGGGGGTGGGGAGGTTTTTGTTTTTCATTAATGGGTTTGTATATATACAGCCCATGGGTTTTTGGTCTAAAAGCCAACTCTTAGAGAATGGAATAGGACATAGAAATCATTTGATTAAAAAGTCTAGTGAGGACTTCCCTGGTGGCACAGTGGTTAAGAATCTGCCTGCCAATGCAGCGGACACGGGTTCGAGCCCTGGTCTGGGAAGATCCCACATGCCACGGAGCAACTAAGCCCGTGCGCCACAACTACTGAGCCTGCACTCTAGAGCCCACAAGCCACAACTACTGAGTCCACGTGCCACAACTACTGAAGCCCGCGTGCCTAGAGCCCGTGCTCCACAGCAAGAGAAGCCACCGCAATGAGAAGCCCACGCACCGCAACAAAGAGTAGCCCCCGCTCACTGCAACTAGAGAAAACCCGTGTGTAGCAGCAAAGACCCAATGCAGCCAAAAATAAATAAATAAATAAAATTAAAAAAAAAAAAGTCTAGTGATTTGGTTGCTACGCAATGGTTGCAAAGTTTAAAACTGAGTTTGAGAGACCCTGCAATGAAAATAGCTCAGACACACAGGAGTTAAGAGACAGTTTCTCAGGCCTTGGCTCAGTTATTCCTTACTAATAACAATTCTGCATGACTAGGGAATGATTTAATATGCAGTCTTGGAAAGTTGAAAGGTGATTTTCTGGTCACAATTTCTATTTCCAAATTGGGCAAAATGAGTCATCGCTTCTGCCAAGGTACCATCATTTCTAGTGATAGTCTCATGAACCAAGTTAGTTCCTGTGCTGCCAGGAAAGTCGGAATTTTCATTAGTTCTAAAAGCTCTTAACCATAGGTTTCAGATAGGTAGCATTTTAAGTTAAAACTTCTCTGGAAATGACCATCTTTTTTTGCATTTTAGCATCCAAGTTGTATGTGCAATTTGCTCTAATTAGGTCTCAATTTTTCCTGTTAGCTGTTATTGCCGGAGAATGAAATGGGCAGGTCACTGTGTCTTTTAATCAACGCTGTAGTGTGATCTTGCTTGCACCATGACCTGCTCTCAAACATGCTTGTATCTTTTCAAACATACCGTCTGTAGCCTAGGGGCAGAGAAAACATAGGATTGTTGCATTTTAAAAGGTTCATATAACAATATCTGCAAGAACGTCAGACATTTGAGTTACGTTTCTGCAATTACAACCATAAATACGAGAATGAAGGTTTTTCTTTTTCTCTGGAGAATAAGGATCCTCCCTAACCTTAAACTAGATGAGTCTTGAGCAGCCATAGACAATACATAAATGAATGGGCGTGTTTGTGTTCCCACAAAATTTCATTTATGGACACTGAAATTTGAATTTCATAGGGTTTACTTGTGTCATGAAATATTCATCCTTTTGATTTTTTTCAACCATTTTAAAAACTAGAAACCATTCTTAGCTCTGGGGCTGCATAAAAACAGGCAGCAGGCTGGGTTTAGCTCTTGAGCTGAACTGTAGTTTGCTGTAGGAAGTGGCAGAGTCAGGATTTGAACCCAGGCAGTATGGGTCCAGTGAGCTCTTAACATATACATTATATATTATATTATATGTAATACATATATGTTAACATATATATATATTCAATATGATGATAATGATAGTAAATCACGTTCTTTATAGAAAATCTAGCAAAGGATGAAAGAGAAAATAGCAACCACCCATAAAACCACAACCCAGAAATAACCACTAGTAATATTTGATGTTTTCTTTCCATTCTTTTGTCTACTATATGCAGTATTCAGTTTATAAATTTTAGTTTTTCACTTATAAACATTTTTCACATTTCCACACAGGCCACACAATTATACTAATTAATGGATATGTGAGAGTTCTTTTTAAATGTACTAGGGGAAATTGCTATTTTGAAAAAATCCTACAGCTAATAATTTCATAAAGCAAAGAATCTTTTGATTAAGTTGGTCACTTTTCATTTACCTGCCACATCTCTGCATTTCTAGGAGTTGGATTTTTTAAAAGCAACCTTGATTGCAGACAGTAGTAAAAAGGCTTTGGAGCGAGTTCCTGCCCGCTGCGCGGGTGCAGTTAATTTTAGCCAGGGTTTGTTCTATGAGTTGTAAACCTGTTTACCCAAGTAGAAGTTAGCAAGCTGAAATGTGACTTCTCCGCCCCATGTGAGAGGCGTCTATTTTAGACTCAGGTTGTTGGTGATCCCCAGAGAGCAGTCTTTGAAGAATTGCAGCCCCGATTTCCTTTGAAAGTACTTCTGTGTGGATGAAAGGCTCTTGGTGCTCCAGCCAGGCATCAGGGCCGTGCCTCTGAGGTGGGAGAGCCAACTTCAGGACACTGGTCCACAAGAGACCTCCCAGCTCCACATAATACCAAACGGCGAAAATCTCTTAGAGCTCTCCATCTCAACATCAAGACCCAGCTTCACTCAACGACCAGCAAGCTACAGTGCTGGACACCCTATGACAAACAACTAGCAAGACAGGAACACAGCCCCATCCATTAGCAGAGAGGCTGCCTAAAATCATAATAAGGCCACAGACACCCCAAAACACACCACCAGACGTGGACGTGCCCACCAGAAAGACAAGATCCAACCTCATCCACCAGAACACAGGCACTACTCCCCTCCACCAGGAAGCCTACACAACCCACTGAACCAACCTTAGCCACTGGGGACAGATACCAAAAACAACGGGAACTACGAACCTGCAGCCTGTGAAAAGGAGACCCCAAACACAGTAAGATAAGCAAAATGAGAAGACAAAAAAACACACAGCAGGTGAAGGAGCAGGGTCAAAACACACCAGACCTAACAAATGAAGAGGAAATAGGCAGTCTACCTGAAAAAGAATTCAGAATAATGATAGTAAAGATGATCCAAAATCTTGGAAATAGAATAGACAAAATGCAAGAAACATTTAACAAGGATGTAGAAGAACTAAAGAGGAACCAAGCAACAATGAAAAACACAATAAATGAAATTAAAAATACTCTAGATGGGATCAATAGCAGAATAACTGAGGCAGAAGAACGGATAAGTGACCTGGAAGATAAAATAGTGGAAATAACTACTGCAGAGCAGAATAAAGAAAAAAGAATGAAAAGAACTGAGGACAGTCTCAGAGACCTCTGGGACAACATTAAATGCACCAACATTCGAATTATAGGGGTCCCAGAAGAAGAAGAGAAAAAGAAAGGGACTGAGAAAATATTTGAAGAGATTATAGTTGAAAACTTCCCTAATATGGGAAAGGAAATAGTTAATCAAGTCCTGGAAGCACAGAGAGTCCCATACCGGATAAATCCAAGGAGAAACACGCCAAGACACATATTAATCAAACTATCAAAAATTAAATATAAAGAAAACATATTAAAAGCAGCAAGGGAAAAACAACAAATAACACACAAGGGAACCCCCATAAGGTTAACAGCTGATCTTTCAGCAGAAACTCTGCAAGCCAGAAGGGAGTGGCAGGATATACTTAAAGTCATGAAGGAGAAAAACCTACAACCAAGGTTACTCTACCCAGCAAGGATCTCATTCAGATTTGATGGAGAAATTAAAACCTTTACAGACAAGCAAAAGCTGAGAGAGTTCAGCACCACCAAACCAGCTTTACAACAAATGCTAAAGGAACTTCTCTAGGCAAGAAACACAAGAGAAGGAAAACACCTACAATAACAAACCCAAAACATTTAAAAAAATGGGAATAGGAACATACATATCAATAATTACCTTGGGCTTCCCTGGTGGCGCAGTGGTTGAGAATCTGCCTGCTAATGCAGGGGACACGGGTTCGAGCCCTGGTCTGGGAAGATCCCACATGCCACGGAGTGGCTGGGCCCGTGAGCCACAACTACTGAGCCTGCGCGTCTGGAGCCTGTGCCCCGCAACGGGAGGGGCCGCGATAGTGAAAGGCCCATGCACCGCGATGAAGAGCGGCCCGCGCACCGCGATGAAGAGCGGTCCCCGCACCGCGATGAAGAGTGGCCCCCGCTTGCCGCAACTGGAGAAAGCCCTCGCACGAACCGAAGACCCAACACAGCCAAAAAATATAAATAAATAAATAAATAAATAAATAAATAAATAAATAAAGCTGATTTAAAAAAAAAAAATTATCTTAAATGTAAATGGATTAAATGCTTCCACCAAAAGACACAGACTGGCTGAATGGATACAAAAACAAGACCCATATATATGCTGTCTACAAGAGACCCACTTCAGACCTAGAGACACATACAGACTGAAAGTGAGGGGATGGAAAAAGATATTCCATGCAAATGGAAATCAAAAGAAAGCTGGAGTAGCAATTCTCATATCAGACAAAATAGACTTTAAAATAAAGACTATTACAAGAGACAAAGAAGGACACTATATAATGATCAAGGGATCGATCCAAGAGGAAGGTATAACGATCGTAAATATTTATGCACCCAACATAGGAGCACCTCAATACATAAGGCAAATACTAACAGCCAAAAAAGGGGAAATCGACAGTAACACAATCATAGTAGGGGACTTTAACACCCCACTTTCACCAATGGACAGATCATCCAAAATGAAAATAAATAAGGAAACACAAGCTTTAAATGACACAAGCTTTAAATGATACATTAAACAAGAAGGACTTAATTGATATTTATAGGACATTCCACCCAAAAACAACAGAATACACATTTTTCTCAAGTGCTCATGGAACATTCTCCAGGATAGATCATATCTTGGGTCACAAATCAAGCCTTGGTAAATTTAAGAAAATTGAAATCGTATCAAGTATCTTTTCCTACCACAAGGCTATGAGACTAGATATCAATTACAGGAAAAGATCTGTAAAAAATACAAACACATGGAGGCTACACAATACACTACTTAATAACGAAGTGATCACTGAAGAAATCAAAGGGGAAATCAAAAAATACCTAGAAACAAATTATAATGGAGACACGACGACCCAAAACCTATGGGATGCAGCAAAAGCAGTTCTAAGAGGGAAGTTTATAGCAATACAAGCCTACATCAAGAAACAGGAAACATCTCGAATAAACAACCTAACCTTGCACCTAAAGCAATTAGAGAAAGAAGAGCAAAAAAACCCCAAAGCTAGCAGAAGGAAAGAAATCATAAAGATCAGATCAGAAATAAATGAAAAAGAAATGAAGGAAACAATAGCAAAAATCAATGAAACTAAAAGCTGGTTCTTCGAGAAGATAAACAAAATTGATAAACCATTAGCCAGACTCATCAAGAGAAAAAGGGAGAAGACTCAGATCAATAGAATTAGAAATGAAAAAGGAGAAGTAACCACTGACACTGCAGAAATACAAAAGATCGTGAGAGATTACTACAAGCAACTCTATGCCAATAAAATGGACAACCTGGAAGAAATGGACAGATTCTTAGAAATGCACAAACTGCCGAGACTGAACCAGGAAGAAATAGAAAATATAAACAGACCAAGCACAAGCACTGAAATTGAAACTGTGATTAAAAACCTTCCAACAAACAAAAGCCCAGGACCAGAGGGCTTCACAGGCGAATTCTATCAAACATTTAGAGAAGAGCTAACACCTATCCTTCTCAAACTCTTCCAAAATATTGCAGAGGGAGGAACACTCCCAAACTCATTCTATGAGGCCACCATCACCCTGATACCAAAACCAGACAAAGATGTCACAAAGAAAGAAAACTACAGGCCAATATCACTGATGAACATAGATGCAAAAATCCTCAACAAAATACTAGCAAACAGAATCCAACAGCACATTAAAAGGATTATACACCATGATCAAGTGGGGTTTATTCCAGGAATGCAAGGATTCTTCAATATACGCAAATCAATCAACGTGATACACCATATTAACAAATTGAAGGAGAAAAACCAAATGATCATCTCAATAGATGCAGAGAAAGCTTTCAACAAAATTCAACACCCATTTGTGATAAAAGCCCTGCAGAAAGTAGACATAGAGAGAACTTTCCTCAACATAATAAAGGCCATATATGACAAACCCACAGCCAACATTGTCCTCAATGGTGAAAAATTGAAACCATTTCCACTAAGATCAGGAACAAGACAAGGTTGCCCACTCTCACCACTATTATTCAACATAGTTTTGGAAGTGTTTGCCACAGCAATCAGAGAAGAAAAAGAAATAAAAGGAATCCAAATCGGAAAAGAAGAAGTAAAGATGTCACTGTTTGCAGATGACATGATACTATACATAGAGAATCCTAAAACTGCCACCAGAAAACTACTAGAGCTAATCAATGAATTTGGTAACACTGCAGGATACAAAATTAATGCACAGAAATCTCTTGCATTCCTATATACTAATGATGAAAAATCTGAAAGTGAAATTAAGAAAACACTCCCGTTTACCATTGCAACAAAAAGAATAAAATATCTAGGAATAAACCTACCTAAGGAGACAAAAGACCTGTATGCAGAAAATTATAGGACACTGATGAAAGAAATTAAAGATGATACCAACAGATGGAGAGATATACCATGTTCTTGGATTGGAAGAATCAATATTGTGAAAATGACTCTACTACCCAAAGCAATCTACAGATTCAATGCAATCCCTATCAAACTACCACTGGCATTTTTCACAGAACTAGAACAAAAAATTTCACAATTTGTATGGAGACACAAAAGACCCCGAATAGCCAAAGCAATCTTGAGAATGAAAAATGGAGCTGGAGGAATCAGGCTCCCTGACTTCAGACTATATTACAAAGCTACAGTAATCAAGACAGTTTGTTACTGGCACAAAAACAGAAATATAGATCAATGGAACAGGATAGAAAGCCCAGAGATAAACCCACGCACATATGGTCACCTTATCTTTGATAAAGGAGGCAAGCACATACAGTGGAGAAAAGACAGTCTCTTCAATAAGTGGTGCTGGGAAAATTGGACAGGTACATGTAAAAGTATGAAGTTAGAACACTCCCTGACACCATACACAAAAATAAACTCAAAATGGATTAAAGACCTAAATGTAAGGCCATACACTATCAAACTCTTAGAGGAAAACATAGGCAGAACACTCTATGACATAAATCGCAGCAAGATCCTTTTTGACCCACCTCCTAGAAAAATGGAAATAAAAATACAAATAAACAAATGGGACCTAATGAAACTTAAAAGCTTTTGCACAGCAAAGGAAACCATAAACAAGACCAAAAGACAACCCTCAGAATGGGAGAATATATTTGCAAATGAAGCAACTGACAAAGGATTAATCTCCAAGATTTACAAGCAGCTCATGCAGCTCAATAACAAAAAAACAAACAACCCAATCCAAAAATGGGCAGAAGACCTAAATAGACATTTCTCCAAAGAAGATATACAGATGGACAACAGACATGTGAAAGAATGCTCAACATCCTTAATCATTAGAGAAATGCAACTCAAAACTACAATGAGGTATCATCTCACACCAGTCAGAATGGCCATCATCAAAAAATCTAGAAACAATAAATGCTGGAGAGGGTGTGGAGAAAAGGGAACACTCTTGCACTGTTGGTGGGAATGTAAATTGATACAGCCACTATGGAGAACAGTATGGAGTTTCCTTAAAAAACTACAAATAGAACTACCATATGACCCAGCAATCCCACTACTGGGCATATACCCTGAGAAAACCATAATTCAAAAAGAGTCATGTACCAAAATGTTCATTGCAGCTCTATTTACAATAGCCAGGACATGGAAGCAACCAAAGTGTCCATCATCAGATGAATGGATAAAGAAGATGTGGCACATATATACAATGGAATATTACTCAGCCATAAAAAGAAATGAAATGGAGGTATTTGTAATGAGGTGGATGGAGTTAGAGTCTGTCATACAGAGTGAAGTAAGTCAGAAAGAGAAAAACAAATACAGTATGCTAACACATATATATGGAATCTAAGGAAAAAAAAAAAAAAAAAGACCATGAAGAACCTAGTGGCAAGATGGGAATAAAGACACAGACCTACTAGAGAATGGACTTGAGGATATGGGGAGGGGGAGGGGTGAGATGTGACAGGGTGAGAGAGTGTCATCGACATATATACACTACCAAATGTAAAATAGATAGCTAGTGGGAAGCAGCCGCATAGCACAGGGGGATCAGCTCGGTGCTTTGTGACCACCTAGAGGGGTGGGATAGGGAGGGTGGGAGGGAGGGAGACGCAAGAGGGAAGAGATATGGGAACATATGTATATGTATAACTGATTCACTTTGTTTTAAAGCAGAAACTAACACACCATTGTAAAGCAATTATACTTCAATAAAGATGTTAAAAAAAAAAAAGAAAAAAAATACAAATAAAGTTGACCCTTGGACAACAACAACAAAAAAAAAGGCTTTGGAATCCACCAGACCTGAATTTGACTTCTCACTGACCCTTTACTGGCCAAATGGCCCTGGGCAAACCGTCAGTTTCTGTTACTCTGAGGTGTTAACTGAGGTGATGTTCAGGGACACCGCAGTTTTCCCGTGTTCCGAAGAGAAACCGAGACCACTATATATAATGTCCCAAGCAGGGACCTAGCACAGAATCCTGGTCACTTGGTAGCAGCCAGTCCTTATGTTCTCTGCCACCAACCACTCCCAGTGCCCAGCACCAGCACAGGAAACAGATTCTTTCCCTCAAGACTGTAGAGAAAATGTCCTTTTCTGTTTTGAGCAGCACAGGAGTCTTCTTCCCGGAGTGAAAATGGGTCCTCAGGAATGAGGATAATGAGAAGGATTAATGAAGTAGGTGGACCTGATCTGGAAGTGCCCACCCCGCCCCTTGCCACTCCTGCCTCACCCCAACCAGGAGACTTTGATCGAAGTTTCCAAACTGAAGCAGTGGCCAGGTTCCTACAATAGCAGGTGGCATCCTGACCTCAGCAGAGGCGGTGTTCTATTTCACAGGTACAGGGGATCTCCAGCCCAAACGTCTGAAAAGAATTCGGAGCCCAGCCAAATCCATGAGCAGCAAAAACTCTCTGGAGCTGCAGAGGACGGCAGTCCTCACAGCCGAGGGCTGCAGCAACACTGGCTTTCAGGTGAGCAGACCTTTCATCCTGTTTAAGACCAAGTAAATGGAAGTAATGCTCTTTCCTTGCCTTTCTGGCAAGTTCCTTAACTACAGCAGAGGGATTATTGGAACGCAATAAGATTTTTAATGGCACTCTTTAAGCCTTTTATTTTTCCTTCTTGGGTTCTTCTCAGGTTGACAAACCTGAAAAGTCTCTTAACCGAAACTGTTTTTGTCCCTGCCACATAAAGACAAGATTATCCTCTCCTACTTGTGTTTAGGGCTCAGACGGCACAGATATAGTTTTGTTTTGTTTTGTTTTAATGTATTTATTTATTTATTTTTGGCTGCGTTGGGTCTTCATTGCGGTGCGCAGGCTTCTCCTTACGTTGGCTTCTCTTGTTGCAGAGCATGGGCTCTAGAGTGCAGGTTCAGTAGTTGTGGCGCACGGGTTTAGTTGCTCCATGGCATGTGGGATCTTCCCGGACCAGGGCTCGAACTCATGTCCCCTGCATTGGCAAGCGGATTCTTAACCACTGCGCCACCAGAGAAGTCCACAGATATAGTATTTACCTACAGACATTCTCCCAAAGAACTGGTGAGAGGGGAAGAATGGGGAAGAATCCAGATCCTGGATGTAGTTAGCACCTCAGGGTCCCTTTCTCTTAAACCAGGTCTCAGAGCCCCTGTCAGATGGTGGCCTGGGTACCTGCCCTGCTGCGGGGGTCAGGTACCCAAATCATCTCATGTCATCATCCAAAACTCACTGAGTGACTAACATTGCTTAGCCCAGGGCTAGGTGCCACAGAAGTCCTGTCACCATAAATCACCAGGCTTTTTTCTGACTGGGTCTGGGATGGGGATTTTTCAGGGCTGTACCCAAGTATACTTCTTTTCCTAACCTGACACTTAACATGGGAAGCTCACGTGAGCAGGTGTCAGCAATCCCTTGGGCTTCAGCTTCAATAAACAGGCAAAACAAATGTTTAGGCACTAACAAAGGAAGGAACAAGGAAGGTAAAAAGGCTTTGACTCAAGTCCTGAGTCTTCTACTCACAAGTTATTGTAACTTCCTTGATCTTCGGTTTAGTTGTCTGTGCATGTGTCACAGTCATGCTCATCTCATAGATGATAAGTGTAGGGGAGGAAAAAATCTTTCCCTCTACCCGCTAATGTTCAGTTCCTGAGGTCTGTGAATTAAACTGACAAATGGCAGATAAACAGGAGCAAAGGCATATTAATAAAAATATTAATTAATATTTTTAATTTTTTGTACACATAAAAGTCACAGAGAAGAAGGCTTCACAGAAAAGAAGGGAACATCCCAAAGAAGCAGTACGACTCAGAGGCTTATATACTATTTTAAAAAGGAGATAAACTGTGGAGAAGTGAGTAGACAAAGGAAAGAGTGCTTGGTCTCTTAGGGCCAATAAATTGTGGGAAAGTGATGAGGAAATATATGGAGGTAACTACTGGAAGATGAGGTTTGACCATGAGGTATCTCCTCGCCATCTCTGTCTCCAGTGACAATGGCTGTTCTCTGTCTGTTATGGGAGAGGGCAACACTCGCACGAGGGAAAGTTATGCCCTGTTTTTAAGCAGATAGAGGAAGAGCAGAGATATCTTCTAAGAATTATTTTGAACTGAAGGCAAATGAGAAAAGGCAGACACAGAAAGAGCTCTCGGCTCTTCCTCTATCCGCTTAAGTATGGCATATTTAAGCCAAAGTGGCATATTTGGGGTGGCATATCCTGATCGCCATCATAAGTGAGAAAAAAAGCATAAAGCAGGGAGACTTTTCTGATTCAAAAGAATGGAAGGGATGGAATGGGATAAAGGGTCAAAGTGAATATGGCAGCAAGAGAAAGGCATCTGCAATGGAGAAGGGTGCCTGTTGCCAGCAGCTGGCTGCCCGTGGTCAGTGAGCAAGACACACAGCCCCCGAAAGCCGCCCTGTTTTCTATCCCTCACACTCTCCTCCCACAGCAGAGCATCTCCAGGCCTCAGGGTGCAGAGCCGTGCCTCTCAAACCCAGCAGAGTACCACACACCAGCACCAACAACCGCTGACCAGGTTATTCGTCCAGTGCTCCTCCTTCAACAAGAATTTCCAGAGACACGTATCTACTCAGCAAGACTGTTAACTGCCCCCTGGATGTGGCCACTGCTAGAGAGGGAGACGAGTTCAAGAAGGAATAATATGCTAATCTTGCATCACAGATGTTCGGAGAACATCAGTTAGGGCTTAAGGCTGGGCAGGGATTTCCCAGTTGAACAGGGAGGGGCATCAGCAGAGCATCACAAATAAAGAGAACTGTCTGTACCCAGGCCCAGGGGCCTGAAAGAGCCTGTGTGCTTGGGGTAGAGAAGATGCAAAGCTGGGGCTGGGGAGTAGGGAAAGGGGGCAGGCTGGCGTCAGATCACGTGGTCTAGGCATTTGAGAAGGAAGCAATCAAAATCTACACTCTAGGGAATTCCCTGGCGGTCCAGTGGTTAGGACTCCACACTTTCACTGCTGGGGGCCCAGCTTCAATCCCTGGTCGGGGAACTAAGATCCCGCAAGCCACTCAGTGCAGCCAAAAAAAAAAAATCTACACTATCAAATCATTAAAGTACTCTACTAGCCCTGTTAAAGATGGACAAAAAATGGAAAGAGATTTGTGTGTGGTTGGGACACCAGTTAGGAGGTTAGCGTGATGATCAGAAGTAGGTTAGAGGCGGTGGAAACTGACGCTGGGGGGAAATACTTGTGCTCATAAGAGGTCGCTGCAGTGGAACTGGGCAGAAGTCAGGGCGAGGAGTCAGAGCTGCTCTGCCTGCGAATACTTCCACGTCCTCCTCTGTAATATATGCGAAAAATATAAGTAATATATGTTTTTTAAAATGCTGTCTTAGTTCACTCAGGCTGCTGTAACAAAATATCTCAGACTGGGTGGCTTATAAACAGAAACATATTTCTCACAGTTCTGGAGGCTGGGAGGTCCAAGATCACGGCATCAGCAAATTCTATGTCTGGTGAGGGCCCCGTCCTCACATGGCCAAAAATGCAAGGGAGCTCTCTGGGCTTCTGTTTGTTTGTTTGGTCGCACTGCACAGCTTTGGATCTTAGTTCCCCGACCAGGAATTAAACCCGTGCCCTCAGCAGTGAAAGCATGGAGTCCTAACCACTGGACCACCAGGGAAGTCCCTCTGGGGTCTTTTTTATAAAGGCACTAAACCCATTCATGAAGGCCCTTCCCCCATGACCTAATCACCTCCCAAAGGCCCCACCTCCTAATACACCATGCGGGGCATGACATTTTCAAAACAGGAATTTGGCGGGGGGGGGGGGGGGGGGGGGCGTGGTGTGTGGACACAAACATTCAGACCGTAGCAAGTGCCTAGCACAGTGTGAACATAGTAACAGTAGCTCTTGGTGCCAGGACAGGTTAAAGTCCGCATTCCTAGCTTGAGATATCCACTTGGAAGTGATTCCCTTTACGTAGATAGGAAATCTAGGAATCAGGTTGGAGCAAGGAAAAGAATGACTTCATTTTGAGGCTGCTGGTTGAAATTAAGATGATGTCGAACATCCAGATACAGATGGAGATGGAGCAGGAAGCTTTAGGCGCACCTGCACCTGGAGGCTGGAAGGGGACATTATACGTTTGGGGGCTGTTAGCACACAGGTGGCCAGGGTGTGGACAAGACCACGGGGAGGGAAACCTGGGAAGCACCAGTGTTTCAGGAGCAGCAAAGTCAGAGAAGTCAGAGGATGAAACAGAGAAGCCAGAGGGACAGAGAGGACAGAACCAGAGGAGGGAAGGTCTGGGGAAGCAGAGGGGAAAGAGAACCACAAGGTGAACAGCAAAGACCCCCCCCCCCCTCCACAGAATGGAGGAGAAACATTCATCTGATTCGCTAATTAGGATATTACTGGTGACCGGGGCTGAGGGCCGGGACAGTCTGTGTTATAAGTGGGAGTTAAGAGACTGGAGAAAATGAGGACAGAAAGGACATTCCTCTGGCAGAGAGGAGAGGAGAGAAGAGGGACCGGCTCGGGAGAGGCAAGATGGAAATTGTAGGCAGGGTTTTTCTTATCATTGTAAATTATCACATGCAGAAAAACACATAAAACCAAATAGACAACATATTATAAAGTGCCACCCAGGTCAAGAAATAGGACGTTGCCATCCCTCAGCTCGGACACCCCTGCCCTGCACATTCTGTTCAACTGCCCCCCTCCCTCAGGGATAACGAGGTTCCCATCTTTGTGGTAATTACTTCCCCGTTTTGCCTTATGCCTTAACTTCTAATTATGAATCCTTAAACACTGCCTTTGCCTGTTTTTGAACTTTATATAAATAGAAAATTTCAAGAAAAATTATTTGCTTCTTTTAAAACATTTATATGGAATTAGGTAAGATGAATCATTTTGTATCTGGCTTCTTTTGCTCAGTTTTATATTTCTAAGATTCAGCCATAGTATTGTGTGTAACCAGAGTTCATCCAATTTCCTTGATACACAGTATTCTCCGCCAACACTACACAATTTATCTATTTTACTCTCAGTGGACTTTGCCTCGTTAAGTTTGGAGCTTTGGGGAACTTCAAAATAACAAAGGCAGCTATGAATATTCTTGTACGTGTCTCCTGGTGAATAACACTTTTATTTTGGGGTTATACTTAGGAGTGGAATCACTAGGTCATTGGGAATACATATACACTTTCAACTTTGATAATAATGCCAGACTGGTTTCCTAAGTGGTTTTACTAGTTTATACTCCCATCCGCAGAGTGTGAGTTCCTATTACTCCATAACCTCACCAACATTTATCGGGTTTGTTAATTTCAGTGATTCTGTTCAATAGTCATATATTAGGGAGGTTTGATTTTAATTATCCTGTGTTATTGGCCATTAGATGCCTACTTTATGAAATACTTGCTCAAGTCTCTTGTCTGTTTTCTCTACTGGATTTTGTCTTTTCCCTATTGATTTGAAAGAGTTCTCTTTCAAAATGAAAGTCTTCTATCACTCTGAAGCTGTCTTTCGCTCTTCAACATTTTGATAAACAAAAGTTAATTATATTGCGGCCCCATTTATCAGGTGTTTGTTTTATATATTCTGTTTAAGAAATCACTTTCTACCCTGCAAGATCATGAAGATACTCTCTCATATTTTCTATAAGCTTGTTCTTGCTTTCTACATTGAGGCCTCTAGTCCCTCTGAAACTGATTTTTATGTATAGTGTAAGATGAGAGTCAAGTTTTCTGTGTTTCTACATGCACATTCAATTATTTCACCATCACTTTTTAAAAAGAAAATCTTTTCTTCACTTGACAAATACCGCACATTCCAAGAGTCTATCTTTGGGGTAAGTTTTTTCAGAATAGGGCAACTGAAAGATTTTTTCTTCACACTCAAAGAAGGGGAAAGGATCCAGAGAAAAGGAAGAGATGAAAATTGACAGCAGGAGAGGTGGGATAAAACTCAGAACTTCTAAGGGTGAAAATCCAGGCAAGTTTTTGAACGAACCCCTTTCCTGAAGGGTGTCCCTTAGAATCCCAGCACAAGTGTCCTCCTGCCCACAAGTAAACACTGATCTTGCCATGAGTGGCCATTAGAGGTACACGGCCCATCCTTGCTCTGACATCAGTTGGGTAGGACCCACTTATGAACATCCTGAGACAGCCCTAGGCTGGAATTGTGCCTCTACTCTACACATACACCGAGGAAGGCCGGCTCACTCCATGATTCACCTGGTGAGCCAGTCAGGTTTGCAGAGATTGTTAAATGGAGCTCAACATTTGGGAGGTCATATAAGTGTTGGAATGTTGGCATAGACTTTGAACCCAGATTCTTTGAATATATAAGTTCTGAGGTTGGAAGAGTACTGTTTCTTCAACACATTATCAGGGAGGTCAGCATGAATCACACTCAGATAACTGAGTATGTTTACACATAGCTCAGGACAAGCTTGGCTAGAGCTATCTAGATGCTTTTTTTTCCCCACAAGTAAATTAAGACACAGAAAATACATGACAACAGAGTTGCCATATGATCCTGCAATCCCACTCCTGGGTGTATATCTGGAAATAAGTGTAATTCAGAAAGATACATGTACCTCTATGTTCACAGCAGCACTATTTACAATAGCAAGACAGGGAAGCAGTCTAAATGTCCATCACCAGATGAATGGTAAAAAAGATGTGGTACATATATACAATGGAATATTACTCAGCCATAAAAAAGAAGGAAATAATGCCATTTGTAGCAACATAGATGGACCTAGAGATTATCATCCTAAGTGAAGTAAATCAGACAGAGAAAGACAAATATATGATATCACTTATATGTGGAATCTAAAACAAATGATACAAATGAACTTATTTACAAAACAGGAATAGACTCAGACATAAAAAACAAACTAATGAAGAAATGAAATTGAGTTATTTGTAGTGAGGTGGATGGACCTAGAGTCTGTCATACAGGGTGAAGTAAGTCAGACAGAGAAGAACAAATACCGTATGCTAACACATATATATGGAATCTAAAAAAAAAAAAAAAAAGATTTTGAAGAACCTAGGGGCAGGACAGGAATAAAAAGGCAGACGTAGAGAATGGACTTGAGGACATGGGGAGGGGGAAGGGTAAGCTGGGACAAAGTGAGAGAGTGGCATGGACATATATACACTACCAAATGTAAAGCAGATAGCTATTGGGAAGCAGCCGCATCGCACAGGGAGATCAGCTCGGTGCTTTGCGATCACCTAGAGGGGGATAGGGAGGGTGGGAGGGAGCCGCGATAGGGAGGAGATATGGGGATATATGTATATGTATAGCTGATTCACTTTGTTATAAAGCAGAAACTAACAAACACACCATTGTAAAGCAATTATACTCCAATAAAGATGTTAAAAAAAACAAAAAAAACTTATGGTTACCAAAGGGGAAAAGGGCGGAGAGGGAGGGATAAATTACGAGTTTGGGATTAACAGATACAGACTACTATATATAAAATAGATAAACGATAAGGACCTACTGTATAGCATGGGGAATTATATTCAATATCTTTTAATTACGTATAACAAAATAATCTGAAAAAGAATATATATACAGAACTGAATCACTTTTCTGTACACCTGAAACTAACAAAACGTTGTAAATCAACTATACTTTAATAAAAAAAACGAAAAATAATGTGGCAATTCTGGAAAACAGATACATCCCCGTTTCTCCAGGGTTTATTGTTGTTGCTGTTTGTTGCTGTTGTCATTATTGTTACTATTTGTTTCGTTAGTGAATTAACTGAAATAATTTTATGTAGTCTGCATTTATTGTCATGTGTGGCCACTAAAGCCTCTGCTCAGTTAGTTTAATGATTAGTTAAGGATCCGATATAAATTCCCAAGTGGCTAGAACCAATAAATCTCCCAGGCTTTGCTGAGGTCTTTGTGTGCCTGCTGGGGAGATTGCCTTCAGTACTCAGGCAAGCTGGCTACAATTCTATGTTTACTTTACTCCCTGCTTCTGTTGAGTTTCAACACCAGCCAGAGATGAGAACTTTGATTTTTCTCAGGTCTTTCTCAAGCATGAACATGACTCCGGGCATGTCCCTGGGCTTCTAATTTCCCAGGAATATCAGAGCCTTTCAAAGTGCCTTATGGATATCTCATTCCCCAGCTTTTCCTTTACATTTTTGTTTATCTTGCTGTTTTCTCCAACTGTTATCACCACCTCAGGCAGGCACCTGCCTTAAACGATTGCCCCCAGGGAAATAGCATCAGGTGAGCTCTAACTTAGATTAAATAAAGACACGCCTTGTGAGTGGTATCTTCTGAGGAACTGCAAGACAGGTCAAATAATGACAGTTATCTTGGAATTGGACTTTGGGAGAGTGACAACCCCACTTTGCCTCATTATTTACCCATTAATATGAGACAAGGCTTTCTGCACCATGAAAAAGTGTCACAGTCCAAAAGGGGCCAAGACAGGCATAACAGCTCCCCTTCTGGACCACCCAGTTACCTTATTTTGCTGACCTGCTCAGCTTTGGAAATGTACCAATCATTTTACCCTGTCAGTCATATCACTTTATAACTTTGCTATCTTTTAAAGAGTTTTTGAAAGTATTTATTTATTTGGTTGCATCAGGTCTTAGTTGTGGCAGGCGGGCTCCTTAGTTGCGGCTCAAGGGCTCCTTAGTTGCAGTGCACCAGCTCCTTAGTAGCTGCTCGCCAGCTCCTTAGTTGTGGCATGTGAAATCTTAGTTGCGGCATGCATGCAGGATCTAGTTCCCGGACCAGGGATCAAACCCTGGCCCCCTGCATTGGGAGCGCAGGGTCTTAACAACTGCACAACCAGGGAAGCCCCAAGAATGTTTATTTTTCTAATTCTCATTACTGCATTCTGAGTTTCTCATCCACTCAAGTCCATTGGTTCCGGAACACTTACAAGGAGGAAGTTGGTTAGAGAGCACTGGTCTGACTTGTGCAGCCAGGGAGGTTTGAAACAAAGTAATTGCTTAATTACTTAATTGCTTAATTGAGGACTGGTCAGACCCAGACAGATGAAGCAGCTGGGGAGCAAAGGTCTAGGCACAGGGTATGTTGGAGCCAGCAAGGCAGGGCATAAAGTCAAGAAAAGATATTTCTAGGAGCCAGCAAATGTGAGGCTTTCTGTTGACCCACACAGCCGCTTCCTTGTTCCCCTGCAGAGCATGAGGTCTTGAGGTCAGGGAAGAGGGAAGAAAGAAGTGAGAAAGGAAGAATTTAGAAAAGCACAGGTGGGAGGAAGAAGTAGCCTGCTGTGCTCCAAGCACTGACCACAGCGTATGTGGTTCTGACCTTGGCTGCAGATGGCAAGGGGCCTCTTGTTAAGGAGGAAGTGGGAGAGGGAGGAAAGGGGTGAGCTCCTGAAAAAAGCCAGACGGTTGGTGGGCGGGTGGGAAAGTGAGGGTGACAGCAGGGCACAGACACTGAGACTGAAAGCTACATACTAAGTCATTACAAGGAGGGCAAAACCCCTTAGGTTGAGGCTTCAGAGCCAGGCTGCCAGGTCTGCCGTTTAGGCAAGTGACCTAACTTCTATACCTATTTCTTCATCCCAAAATAGGTACTAATACCCTGCACCATAAGACTTTTGGGAGATTAATGTAAAGCACTAGTACCTAGCAAATGCTCAAGTATCAGCAACTATTATTTAAACCATTTACGTGGGGAGGCTATTTTGGTGCACGCCAAACCAAATTTTGAACTCCAGGTGTGAAGTCTGTCTCTTCTCATAGCAAATACTGGACTCCACTGACAGAAAAACTGTGAGAGATGCCAACATGCAGATCTGAATTGTTACCATGTCAACTGAACATAAAATCTCATGTCCCTGAGGTCTCTAGCACACTGGAGAGCTCGGCCCTCAACATCTGTGTCTCTTCAAAGCACTGTAGAAAGTAATTTACAGATATTCTGGTTCATTTTGATTCATGTTCTATTTAATCAAATGAATTTCTTTTAAAATTTTTATACACTGTTAAGTTTATTCGATGTGTTTCTAGCACTTAATTACTTAATCAGCACTCCCTGGAAAGAAGTGCTTGATGACCAAGGTGACTTTAGAAATCACCAAAAAGCAAATTTTTTCCAACTGTGAGCAAATTCAAATGCCTATGACATAATGATGTGCAACTTACTGGTATAAAATACTCCAGTTCTAAGTAAGGATAATACTTAGAAAGAAATGACCGTAACTCCCCACAGTAACATAAGAATCAGGTAACTGACCCAGGCTTTATCCTGCAGGTGATTCAGGCTTTGGCATAAAACACACCTTTCTTCCCCACTCCCGCACCTCGTGGCTTGAGGGATCTTAGTTCCCGGACCAGGGATCGAACCTGGGCCCCCTGTAGTGGAAGCTCAGAGTCCTGGACCACCAGGGGATTCCCTAAAACACTCCTTTACATAAAGAGGGCTGGAGAGTGGCTGAAGCAGGAACCAAAAGTAGACTTGGAGACGATTTCACTGAACTTGCAGGAAGGTCCCAAGTTGTAACACCCACTGTATAAACCAATGGTTGCAAATGCAAAGCAGGATTTTGAATAGCTTAGGGGCTATTCAAGATAATACAAGATGAAGTTACAAGATGAAGGTGTCATTAATGATATCTGATGTCTCTTGACACCACCTGTATCTCTCCTTCCCTATTTCCCTTTTCTTCCTTCTTATTCTGTCTTACTCCAATAATAGACTTTAATAAAAGCTGAAGCCATGTATTCTGCTCTTAATTTTAGAAATAAAATTAAGAAATAAATTTAAATATTAGAAATGTCTTTCAGTGACTAATCTGACTAAATTGCTTCACAGACAAGTGTTATTACATCCTTCATAGCTTTTGTATATTATAAATATTAGAGTAAATTTCTTAATCTTTCGATCTTTGGCTGACAGTCAGGAGCCCTACAGAAAGAAGACCACCACCAGCCTTGTGGCCCATGGTGAAAGCATTTTTATAAACAAAACACAATCTACAGTCACCTCACCATCTGAATTTTGATCCCATCAGACAGACTGGAGATTTGCCTACTAAAACAAATCAGAGAAGGAAATGAGAGTAAGAAGAATCTTAATTTCAACTGAGAAATTCAAAGGGATTTTATCCTTGTTTATTCATTTTTTTCTCAACTGTAGGAAGATGTTTTGCTTATAAGAGTACCTCCGGTTCCCCTGTGACTAAATGGGTTGCATCTTTGGAATGTCAGACACAGCCAAGTTTACTCCAGTTAACCCGTAGAAGTAGTACCTCGAACTTTTTAATAGTCCTTATACTGACTACAATTAATGATCAATTAAATAATTTATGGTTGACAGCTTTTCCTCTAAACTCCCTGAGAACAGGGACTGTAATGCAATGCCCTGTAACTAATACAGTTTCTACGCCATAGTAGGTGCACAGTAAGTATTTATTAAAGGAATGAGTGAGAATGCTTGGGACGGAGCCCCAAGGAACTATATGTAACATTAAGGGTTGAGTGAAAAGGCTTATACGGTACAGAAAAAGGAGAAGGAGACGTACAGATGGTAGGAAAGAACTAGCAAAATGTGATCACAGAAGTCAGGGACAAGAATATTTTAAGGAGTAAATGGTCCACTATGTACGATGAAAACTGGACTTAGGGGAATGGAAACCATTGATTACTTTAGCAAGGGTGATTTCCATAGTGTGGTAAGAATGAAAGCCATTTTGGCATGGGTTCAAGAGTGAATATGAGGCAAAAAATGGAACCAGTGTCTTGTCTGATCAGGCTGCTATAACAAAACACTACAGACTCAGTAGCTTAAAGACAACAGAAATTTATTTCTAGAGACCGGAAGTCTAAGATCAAGGTGTTAGCTCGGTCAGTGTTCTAGTGTGAGCCCTCTTCCTGGTTTAGAGCCAGCACCTTTGAAATCACCGTGTCCTCACATGGTAGAAGGGGCTAGGGATCTCTGTGGGCTCACTTTTATAAGGGCACTAATTATTCCCATTCATGAGTGCTTCACCCTCAAGACTTAAGCAACTCTCAAAGGCCCTACTTCCTAATACCATCATCTTTGGGGGTTAGAATTTCAACACAATGAATTTTGAGGGGACACAAACATTCAGACGGTAGCAACCAGTAAGTGCAGATAGAAAACTGTTTTTTGGGTTTTTTCTTTTTTGCTTTCTGTTTTGTTTTTTTTTTTGAATAAATACATATACTCAAGGATGCTTGCTCATTGCTTTGTTTCTTTTTTTTTTTTTAATTTTTGTTTATTTATTTATTTATTGTTGGCTGTGTTGGGTCTTCGTTTCTGTGCGAGGGCTTCCTCTAGCTGCGGCGAGCGGGGGCCACTCTTCATCGCGGTGCGCAGGCCTCTCACTATCGCGGCCTCTCTTGTTGCGGAGCACAGGCTCCAGACGCGCAGGCTCAGTAGTTGTGGCGCACGGGCTTAGTTGCTCCGCGGCATGTGGGATCTTCCCAGACCAGGGCTCGAACCCGTGTCCCCTGCATTAGCAGGCAGATTCTCAACCACTGCGCCACCAAGGAAGCCCCTGTTTTTTGGGTTTTGTTTTAAATTTATTTTATTATTTTATTTTATTTATTTATTGTTTCTGGCTGTGTTGGGTCTTCGTTGCTGCGTGCGGGCTTTTCTCTGGTTGCGGTGAGCGGGGGCTACTCTTCATTGCGGTTCACCGGCTTCTCATTGCGGTGGCTTCTCTTGTTGCAGAGCATGGGCTCTAGGTGCACGGGCTTCAGTAGTTGTGGCTCGTGGGCTCAGTGGTTGTGGCTCGCGGGCTCTAGAGCGCAGGCTCTGTAGTTGTGGCACACGGGCTTAGCTGCTCCGCGGCATGCGAGATCTTCCCGGACCAGGGATCAAACCCGTATCCCCTGCACTGGCAGGCGGATTCTCAACCACTGCGCCACAAGGGAAGCCCAGAAAACTGGTTTTTAATGGGAGAAGAATTCTTGGCTTCACACATTAAAAAATTGATAAAGATGCAACTATTAGAAAATCAAGGGAAAAGAGGGTTGAGTAAGGTAGTGCATGGGAAAGCACAGAGCACTGTGCCTGGCCCAGAGTAAGAAGTCTAGATGTTGTCATATTATTGCTCTTAGGATTAGCTTCTCCATGCGTGTCTTGAGACCTCTCCCTCTCAAATGTATAGTAGAAGTTCTTGTGGGAGGGTCTTCAACTATTCAAACAACAGCCTAAGTCAAAGAAAAGCAAAAGAAACAATAACAGGAAATTGGAACCAGGCTGAAATAATCACGCATTATCAAGTGCAAATATGAAAAACTAAGATAAGAGTGAAAGACAACCCAGCAGGAGAAGGGCAGTGATGTCTTGGAGTGTACAATTCTACATTTATACGACTTTTAGCTAGTTCCAGGATCTGGAAACCACATGTGAAAAAAGGAAAACATATACTTATGTGTTTTTGGAGAAATTTAACTCCACTATTGGTGATGACTTGGTTAGGGTAGTGACAAGTCGACCATCCCATTATAAAGTTACATTTCTCTCTTTCTAATTAGTAAGTGATCTGAGCAGTGATTCTTCAGGCTGTGTGAATATCCAGTTCCCCAGCACATTTCACCGCCTGGTTTTTGCATCCATTGATGACCCTTTCCTGGATCAATTATTACTTTGGGAGTTGCAAAATGGTAACCTTCATTTCTTCAGTATTCCTTACCCCACATTGTTTTGAAAAGAATGAACTTCCCTTTTTTTGTCTTTCTCTCTTTTTGAGTATCGTTGTAGACTAACATTCCCTTTTATTCAATGTTTTATAATCAATTACCAACATTATTTGTTTCTACCAAACTTTTTACGAAATTTTTCAAACATACAGAAAAGTTGAAAGAATTTCATAGTGAACACATCACCCACATTCTACAATTTACATTTTACTATCCTTTATCACATATTTCTTCATTTATGCTGCCCTCTATCCATCCATCATTCCGTCATATTTCTTTTTTTAATTTTATTTATTTATTTATTTATTTTTGGCTGTGTTGGGTCTTCGTTTCTTTTTTTTTTTTTTTTTTTAATTTATTTATTTATGGCTGTGTTCGGTCTTCTTCTCTGTGCGAGGGCCTTCTCCAGTTGCGGCGAGCGGGGGCCACTCTTCATCGCGGTGCGCGGGCCTCTCACTATCGCGGCCTCTCTTGTTGTGGAGCACAGGCTCCAGACGCACAGGCTCAGTAGCTGTGGCTCACGGGCCCAGCCGCTCCGCGGCATGTGGGATCTTCCCAGACCGGGACTCGAACCCGTGTGCCCTGCGCATTGGCAGGCGGATTCTTAACCACTGCGCCACCAGGGAAGCCCTGGGTCTTTGTTTCTGTGCGAGGGCTTTCTCTAGTTGTGGCGAGTGGGGGCCACTCTTCATCGCAGTGCGTGGGCCTCTCACTGTTGTGGCCTCTCTTGTTGCGGAGTACAGGCTCCAGACACGCAGGCTCAGTAGTTGTGGCTCACGGGCCTAGTTGCTCCGCGGCATGTGGGATCTTCCCAGACCAGGGCTCGAACCCGTGTCCCCTGCATTGGCAGGTGGATTCTTAACCACTGCGCCACCAGGGAAGCCCCCATCGTATTTTTTGACATAAGTTGCAGTCATTATTCACATTTTTTACTTTTTGGTACTCAGTTTGTCCCAAATTTGGCCAGTAATCAGAGTATATAAAAATGAGGTCATGTTAATGGTTTTTACCAGGTTCCTGCTTCCAGACTACCAGAATCAGAAGTGGGGCTGAGGGTTGGCCTTCATGGCACCTCTATCTTGCCGCATTAGTGGAATGGCCCAACCAAGTGGACATTGCATGCAGCAACCAATCTCCAGCCTACCTGAGCTTGTCTGGTCTGGCACCAGAATTACATTGGAAGCTAATCTGCATTTCATCTTTTAAATATAACCCAGAACTCTGATCATTTCTGATAGAAAAAAACAACCTCTTTTAGAAAAATCGTATGACATCAGCCTTGGACAATTAAGCAGGAAGCTTAACCATCACTCATTTTCTCTTTATTTCAAGAATCTATATGAACCAGATGCTAAGTCCTTTATTCTTGGGCATTATTTAACTTATCTGACTAGTAGATTTACTGGATGATAATATGGACAGAACCAGAAGTAAAACCAGGACCTCCAACGACAAATAAGAAAAAAAAAAAAGGTCCATATTCTCCCAGATGTATCCATTTATGATGGCTTCATAAATAAGAGATACATCAGGTGGGGAGTGGGCAGGGAAACCTTTCCCATGGGCCTGAGGAGAAAGGGGCACATTCCACTCCACAGACCAAGAAGAGATTGAGCTCCATGTTTGAAATGTATGTGACAGATGCAAAAGGACACTCACTACATTAAGCTACTAAATACAAGTAGAAAAAAGAATTCGTATCTATTGCATAATTTACATCCATGGCATTGAAATTAAAGTGGTTATTTGAACTTGCCACTGGACCTTGGTGGGGGTTTTTTTCCTTGTTTTTTAAAGTGTTAATAAAGATGCATATATGTTATTCTATCAAAAATTAATTTTAATATTTTTAAAAATAAATTTATTTATTTATTTATTTATTTATTTCTGGCTGTGTTGGGTCTTAGTTTCTGTGCGAGGGCTTTCTCCAGTTGCGGCAAGCGGGGGCCACTCTTCATCGCGGTGCGCAGGCCTCTCACTGTCGCGGCCTCTCTTGTTGCGGAGCACAGGCTCCAGACGCACAGGCTCAGTAGTTGTGGCTCAGGGGCCCAGTTGCTCCGCGGCATGTGGGATCTTCCCCGACCAGGGCTCGAACCCGTGTCCCCTGTATTGGCAGGCAGAGTCTCAACCACTGCGCCACCAGGGAAGCCCAATTTTAATATTTTAATAACTGTATTTCAATATAATTGGCTTCCTTTTAATCCTATATATTTAATTTTATGTATTTTAAAACACTCTGAAACAGGTGCATCAGCTCCACCAACTGCCCTGCTTCAGGACAGTTCCCAGAAGTTGCACATAGCTTCCGTCACAGTGGCAGAACTTCATCATAACCACTGGGAGTTTAGGAAATATGCCTTTTTCTGGGAAACCGAAGGCCCTGCTAAAATTGAGAGTTACATTTCTAAAGGAAATGGGGAAGAATAGATGTTGGGGACAACTAGCAGTCTTGGCCATAATATTATATTTTTTATTGGAGTCCAAGAGCTGTTAATTAGATTCCTATTTTTTGTTGTCATTTTGGTTTTCCTTTATCCTTACCTTCCCACTTGATTTGTCATAGACTGAAAGAGTTCTCTCAACCTCTTTCTAAATGTGTCCCTAGATTTTTCTCCCAGTTTCCCTTGTGAATCTATGCCACTTGTACATAGATAGCCATCCTTCAGAGAGTGAGATTGTACCCCGACCACTGGCTTATTTTTGGACGTGGTAATGGAATTTTTTGTCCTCTCTTCAGCCTTGATTGATTAAGATGATGACCACTGCGTGTTTTACCTTTCTGAGTCATTTTCAGTATATGGTTGTGTTCTTTTATTCCATCTGACTCAATCAAATAGATTTGCTTGCCCTTAGCTTCTCTCATCATATTTGATGTGATTTTTTAAAAGAACTTTTCATTGGTTTGGTTTATTTTTATTTGGTTTCTTCTGAAGACATATTTTGTTTGTTTGTTTGTTTGTTTTAATGGCTCCTTTTATAACCAACTTAAGATTGTGAGTAATCACAAAATTTCTATATTTTCTACTTTCCATTATTTTATTTCCTTCTGTTCCATCACTTAATTTTAACTGACTATATATCTTTTAGTGTTTACCTTTCTGTCTTAAACACTGCTACTTACAATCTCTTCCAGCTCCCAGAAATTAAAAGTTGAGGAAACTGGCTTATTTATCCTACCATCAAAATTTTTGTTTCCTTCTCCTTCAAGTGGTGCTCTGATAATCTTTTCTACATTATCAGGGGTTATAATGTTTATAATTTGTTCTGGAAACTTACTCCCTGGAGTTGTTTTGGATTTCGATTCATTAAAAAGATTCAAAACATGCTATCACTTCTTTTGCCAAAATTTCTCCATTTATCATTTGTTTGGCTGGTTCTTCCTCAAGGTGTTTCTTCAAGAAAGATCACAGAAGTCATATTCCATGAGTACTTGCATGTTTAAATGTATTTTTTTCTAAATCCAACAAATAGAAACCTTCGTCTAATTTTTCTCCTTCAGGTACAGAACTCTTGACTCTTTCCACTTCTCCTTATGTCTCTATCCTTAGAGGTTCCTTTTGCCTCTGGCTCACGAAGATCACGAAGGGAGAATGTCATCAGTGTTCTGTAGCCCTGACTCCTTGCAGCCAACTCAAAGCTCTGTTCAGAGCATTCAGAGGTGACAGAGAATTGTGCCAGGGCAGTGTGACCATGAGTCCCAGGCTGGTCAGGTGGTTTCCTTAGCACCCAGTCTGTGAACTCACACAGGCTGGCAAGAAAAACAGGCACATTTCACGGAGGAGCAGTCTAGCCAGTGCCCATCACCCCACATTACGGATTACGTAAACCCAAGACTTGAGCCAGAGGTTACCTGCACCAAGAGGGTCAGAAGCAATAGGTAAAGATCGGAGGTTTCTGGAATACTGCCTTTGAAAATGCAACCATTCCAAGGTAATGCTCATGCAACTTGAAAGAAAATTTTAGAAAGAAATGGCCTTAAAATATTTGACATTTGTAGAGTTTTAAAATAGATAGATAGGTAGATGATGATAGATAGATAGATAGATAGATAGATAGATAGATAGATAGATGATAGTTAAGAGGGGGTAGGAATGATTGCAATTTGAAGAGATTAGATTCACAAAACAGATGTTGACTTTTACATGCCAACTTTCAACAAGAGGACGAAGTGGCAAAGAGGCGCCACCACCTTTGAGTGGCTGGGCCCCTGCCACGGTAGGTGGGCCGCGTCACGCCACCTCCGGCTCATAGCTTTGCCTCCCTCTCCTGTTCTGCCGCGGGCCCACGATGCCGCAGTACCAGACACAGGAGGAATTCAGTCACGCAGCGGAGAAACTCTACCTCGCAGACCCTATGAAGGCACGTGTGGTTCTCAAATATAGGCATTCTGATGGGAGTTTGTGTATTAAAGTAACAGATGATTTAGTTTGTTTGGTGTATAGAACAGACCAAGCTCAAGATGTAAGGAAGATTGAGAAATTCCACAGTCAACTAATGCGACTTATGGTGGCCAAGGAATCCCATCAGTGTTGCCATGGAAACGGACTGAATGGTTTGAAATGAAGACTGTTTGTCATGTTCTTAGGAAGTAAATATCTTTTGAGTTTGAGAAAGTGTTGCGACAGAAAATACTTTATGTAACTAAGTGGGCTATTCAGAAGCCAAGAGATCATTTTTTGTACTTTGTTCTTTAATGTTTACTTTAGAGGGCTAGGAATGTAAATGCTTTCAGTTAGAAAGCCTTTATTTAGTTTTGGAAATGGAACAAGGAATGTCTCTATCTTGGAAACTTTTTGCAGATTGTTTGATGTTAGGCAAAATAAAAAATTACTCTCTGGTAAGTTTGTATCAGTAATTTGAAAATGAGATATCAAGAAAAGCCAATTCTTCCTTAAATTTAGTTAATCTGTCTTTAAAAGAAAATTAAATGTAACCGTTTTGCTGGATTGATATATTTCTTTTGGAGCATAAATTTTGTGCTGTTGATTACCAGCAAATACAAAATACGGTAACTGGAATTAACTGTGCACTGCACAGCAGTATAGCTGATTATATATGGTAGTGTAGTCTCAATTATATCTAAAAATAACTATGAAAACAAGTATGCTTTACCTTAAACTTTACAAATTTAAACTATATGTTTTGTTTTGTTTTATTTTTATAAATTTATTTATTTATTTTTGGCTGTGTTGGGTCTTCGTTGCTGCATGCGGGCTTTCTCTAGTTGCAGGGAGCAGGGGTTATTCTTCGTTGCCGTGCGATGGCTTCTCATTGCAGGGGCTTTTCATTGAGGTTGCTTCTCTTGTAGCGGAGCATGGTTTTTAGGCGTGCGGGCTTCAGTAGCTGTGGCACGCAGGCTCAGTAGTTATGGCGCGCGGGCTTAGTTGGTCCACGGCATGTGGGATCTTCCAGGACCAGGGCTCAAACCTGTGTCCCCTGCATTGGCAGGAGGATTCTTAACCACTGCGCCACCAGGGAAGTCCCTGGTTTTTTTTTTTAACATCTTTATTGGAGTATAATAGCTTTACAATGTTGTGTTAGTTTCTGCTGTATAAAAAAGTCAATTAGCTATACATAAACATATATCCTCATATCTCCTCCCTCTTGCATCTCCCTCCCACCCTCCCTATCCCACCCCTCTAGGTGGACACGAAGCACCGAGCTGATCTCCCTGTGCTATGTGGCTGCTTCCCACTAGCTATCTATTTTACATTTGGTAGTGTATATATATCCATGCCACTACATCTGCATCTTTATTCCTGTCCTGCCCCTAGGTTCTTCAGAACCGTTCTTTTTTTTTTTTTTAGAGTCCATAAACTCTATTTTTAAATATAAGGGATTCATCGTATCATTAACTTGTTGAGCAAAGACTTACTTTGAATCTAATTTTCAGTGCTCAGAAACATCTGCCAATACTTTAAATGCATGAACAGAATGTTCACTAATGGATTGAAACAACCATATTACAGAAATATTTGCCACATATTTGCCATCTGTATTTTCTCAGAAGGGCTAAGGATTATTTGAACTGCTAAATTTTTGCATACCTCTACGACACCCCAACACATTTCTCTCATTACTTAATCAAGGTGTTAAGCATGACTGACACAACTGTTCTCCATTAAACCAGAAATATGATATTATTTGATATTTATCTTATATTTATAACTTGAATTTTACCACCTAAATATAATGTTCACATGTTGATTCCTACATTAAAATATTTTTTGTTAGGAATTTGTGTGTTAGCCAACGTTTTAACGTGGAAAGTTCCGTTAGCCATATGAATTTTGGCATGTTTCAGAGAGATCAGTAAATAAAATATTACATGAATAAAAAAAAAAAAAAAAGAGGACAAATTGACTAAATGCCCCAGAGCAAGCAAGCAAGTAGCAAGCTAAACCATAAAATTAACATAAAAGTTAATGAGTACTTACTGTGTGTGGCACCAGACTGATCACACAGCCCCGCTAGGTAGGTAAAGAAAGCTGTGTTCCCATGTAATAGGGTATGAGGCCTCAAGAAAGTAAGGCTGGATTTGAACCCAGGTATGACCATGGAACCCAAGATTTTTATCATAATACAGCACCAATTCATACAGATAATTTACCAATATTCCAAGAAGCAGTCATCTAAGATTTATGTTAAGTCACTGCCTGTGATCTCTTTATATCGCATTTTGGAATTTTAAGTTATTATTTGAGGCTGTTGTTCTAGTCTAGTCCCATTCCATGTTCAGAGAAATGAATACAGAAAGGTTAGATCACTTGAAGAAGCTCAGAAAAGCAACAGAAACTGGAGATGTATTACCAACACCTCCACTTAGACATTTAAGGCTTAGAATATTAAAACATAAGGTAAACTTCTTAAAGAAATAGAGAAAGTAGTTCCGTGCTAGTCCTGTACCACTTGTAGAGACACAGTTTTATCTGTTATTTTAAGTTTGAGAGCCCCTTTTCCATTCATTCAAAAACAGTCATTGAGCACTTGTATGCCTGACACTGTGCTGAGCACATAGTATTCAGCAGAGAACAGAGGACAAAGTATCTGCCCTCTCAGCTTAGAGTCCAGGGGGTAAAATACAGATTTACACAGTCCCAAGTCCAAATGACATCACATTCCCATTTTTGTTGCTGGCCTTGGGACTTTGACATCCATGGCAACATTTAAGGCATGCCTTGGTCTCAGAACGCACCACATTGATTGCTTCTGTTACTGAATTAAACACAAGGCCTCCGTCTTGGGGTAGCCAAACCAAAGCCCCCTTGGCTCAGTCAGGGAGTTCTTTCCCACCTGGGCTCATGCTGCCAATAATGAAACTGAGTTTGGTGAAAGCCAGATGGGCTTTTATTCTATAGCCAGAGAATGGAGAAGGGGAACTCATGCTCTAAAGGCACCTTCTCCCTGGAGGGAGGGAGTAAGGGAATTCCAAGGGTTAGGAGGCAGACAGGTCATCAGGCTCTAGGAAAGGGTGGAGATGTCCAAGGGCAGCTGGGGCATGTGCAGTCTTCCACACTGCTTTGCACACGGCATGAATTGTGCCTTGCAGAGTACAAATCCCTGCTTCGGGCGGAGATCTTAGCACGGTAATGGAGCAAAGGTAACTCTTGATACCTCCAGGTTTCATCTGTGCAGGCGCCTTCCTGTGGTCAAGTCAGAGCCAGCTCTGGGGGGTTGACCACTGCATATCTCTCAAAGCATGCATCTCTCACAGGACAGCTGCAAAGCATCTCTGCCAAACACCAGGTACTTTTGAAACAAACACAGAGATAGATCAGGCAAGTGTCCTTCAGCTCTCAGGAGATGGTATAGAAACACAGAGATAAATCAAGGCAAGAAAAGTGGTGACCTTTAGTCTACTTTGTCCACTATCTGGTTTTACTGTGGGCCTTTGTGGCAACCCCGTTGATAAAACACAACTAGCCTGCATGGCTAAAAACCAGTTTCTACGCCTGGGGCCTGGGCTGCATAGCACGGATGACACTTCCAGGAAGTTTGCATTAAAAGTGTACAAAGATGTGAAAATAGATACACACACACATACACATGTAGAAAATTAAATAAACAACCTTTATCACCAATCTAATCTGTGCTGGCAGTATAAAGCCCTCCACCCAAGGTATATTATGCCCCTAGAACTCGCCATGTAATGCCAAGCCCTAGAACTAATTAAAGAACTTCACAGCGACTTCTCGGGATCCTTGTCAACATCACTTTGCCAGCTGGGAAATGCCCATCTTTCATAAACCTATATGCTCCACATCCAACCAAAGGTTAGGATCAAAGTCTACTTGGGTGAAGGTTTCCGTTCTTGCCCCAGGTCTCAAAGCCCAGCTGTGCCCCCTCAGCAAAGTCAGTCACCCAGTCAGAACACACGGGGCCAGAGTAGCTTCTATAAGGAAGGTGGAAAGAAAGGCCCCCCTGGCACAGTGATGCTGAGTCTCAGCAGAGAAACCGCGGCCGAGAAATGGAAGCCACATTGTTCAATCAGGGCCACAATGAGAGGGAGAGACCAAGTGAGTGGAGCAGGCACAGTTAGAAGAAGAAAGAATGTCAAACTCATCACGGAGACGTGACCTGCCCACAAATGCAGGAGTGCCCATTCGTGTTATTTAAAGGGCACAGTTGACTTAGAACCAGTCTATGGGGTCAGAAGGCCACCGTGCTGGCATGAGAAATGACCACCAGAACCTAAATAGAGTTTAAAAGTGGTCACAAGCCTTTCTGGAATCTTCAACACCTCTGTCATTTCTACTCTTGTCTAGAGCCCAAATCAGACTTTCTTAATTGAAAGGGAATTCAGTCTGCAGGTACACTACTATGTCTTTAGACATTCCCAAGGCCAAAGGGTCTTGGCCCAAGGGCCAAACTCTATGAGTACAATATGGCCTGCAGTTGGGAAGTCTGAGTTCAGATTCCATCTCATCTACTTCTGGTTGTGCAACCTGAGTCAAGTAATCTTCTCTTTGCCTTAGTTTCCTCATCTATAAAAAGAGGGATCCTGGTACCCACCTCACAGGACTCTTAGGATCAGATTTCTTTTTTTCTTTTTTTTTTTTTTTTTTTGGCTGTGAGGGGTCTTCGTTGCTGCACGCGGGCTTTCTCTAGTTGCAGTGAGCAGGGGCTACTCTTCGTTGTGGTGCGCGGGCTTCTCATTGCGGTGGCTTCTCTTGTTGCGGAGCACGGGCTCTAGGCTCGCGGGCTTCAGTAGTTGCAGCACTCAGGCCCTAGAGCACGTGGGCTTCAGTAGTTGTGGCATGTGGACTCAGTAGCTGCAGTGCACGGACTCTAGGGTGGGTGGGCTCAGTAGTTGTGGCGCACAGGCTTAGTTGATCCACGGCATGTGGGATCTTCCCAGACCAGGGATCGAACCTGTGTCCCCTGCATTGGCAGGTGGATTCTTAACCACTGCGCCACCAGGGAAGTCCGGGATCAAATACTGATACAAAACGTTGTAAAGGGTTTCATGATGTGTCTTGTACCTACTAAACATTATGTAAGTTTAGGTGCACATAAAAGCAAAAACCAAAAGTAATAAGGGAGAAGTTTGTTTCCTGCAGGTAAGTCAGGAGGTGGTAGTACAGAGCCAGAGTGGGAGCACAGCTCAAGGTTTTCAGGGGCCCAAACCCCCCGCCCCCTGGTTCACCATTTTGACATCACCAAGATGGGGCCCGTGTGTTCATGTCCCAGCTGGAACCATCCACACACCAGGCAGCAGGACAGAGGAGAAGATAGAAGGGACAAAGAGGACCTGCCAGCCATCTCTTAAGGAGCGACCCCAAGCTGCCCCACTCAGGGCTCCACTTCTGTTTACATTTCATTGGCAGGAACCTAGTTAAAAGGGAACCCTGGAATCATAGCCTTCATTCTGGGTGGCAATGTGTTCAGCTAGAATTCTATAGAAGGGGACCCCCTCCACAAATAGATGGCAGGGGAGGGTGATTTCAGTTTTCAGAACTTCTATTTTCTAGAAGTTATATGGTTTGGAAACTGAATGAAAGGAAGAAATTAATTTAAAAGGCCTCTGTCCACCTGTACCCCCTGGAACAGCCACTGTAGATCTATAGTTGCTCGAACAGCATGGAAATGCAAGATCAGAAAGACAGGTAGGGGGCTTCCCTGGTGGCGCAGTGGTTAAGAATCCGCCTGCCAGTGCAGGGGCCACGGGTTCAAGCCCTGGTCCGGGAAGATCCCACATGTCGCTGAACAACTAAGCCCGTGCACCACAACTACTGAGCCTGCGCTCTAGAGCCCGCGGTCCACAACTACTGAAACCCACGCACTTAGAGCCCCTGCTCCGCAACAAGAGAAGCCACCGCAATGAGAAGCCCGCACACCCCAACGAAGAGTAGCCCCCGCTCGCTGCAACCAGAGAAAGCCCGCACCCAGCAACGAAGACCCAACACAGCCAAAAATAAATACATAAATAAATAAATTTATTTAAAAAAAAGAAAGACAGGTAGGGAAAAAAACCCAGGCACCGTGTACTCCTGGCTCAAGGATCTGCCTCCAGAGGGAGCCCAGTCCAAGATCATCCCCTTAGGACACTCAGCCACTAACACTAAGTAGAGAAATTAAAAGTGGTGTGCTGTAAATTGCTTAGAAATACTCATACACGACACCCACAATGTTGTTACCCATTCAGTGGACAGATGTGCCCTCAGAATACAGTCATGGTTATAGGAGTCCAGTGTACTAAGGTATCTATTAATCTGAATTGCTTAGTAGATGGAAAGAAACAATGGGCTAAGAAGTAATTATGGGCCACCTGTTATATAGCTCCCACGACTCTAGTTTAAAAAGAAGCAGAGATATAGGTGTTTTAAGGGTCATTTTTCAGGCACCAATTAACACCCACAAACACCCCAATTGTTTCTGTTGGAAATCCTCAGCAGGGAGATATAGTTCTTCTGAAAACACTAAAAAGCCCAAGCATGGGGGCTTCCCTGGTGGCGCAGTGGTTAAGAACCCGCCTGCCAATGCAGGGGACACGGGTTCAAGCCCTGGTCCGGGAAGATCCCACATGCCGCGGAGCAACTAAGCCCATGCGCCACAACTACTGAGCCTGCGCTCTAGAGCCCCCGAGCCAGAACTACTGAGCCCACGAGCCACAACTACTGAAGCCCACGCGCCTAGAACCCGTGCTCCGCAACAAGAGAAGCCACCGCAGTGAGAAGCCCACGCACAGCAACGAAGACCCAACGCAGCCAAAAATAAAAATAAATAAAATAAATAAATCAAAAAAAAAAAAAAAAAAGCCAAGGCATGTAATCTAGCAGGGGTAAAACAATCCCATTATTGTTACAGATACATCCAGAGGTGCTCTTGTTGCCGCTTATGCCCACTTTAACCCCAGCCCCACACCAACCCCCCCCTCCCCTCCCCCTTCCTCTTTCATTAACTTTAAAAAGGACAGCTCCACCCTCTTGTTCCACAAGGAAGTCTCAGATTCTGCCACCAGGTGGCAGGAATAATCAGCACCAAGAAGCTGAAGCTCTTGGAACCAGAAAATGTTAGGATTCTGGAAGGGACCATGAGAACACCAAGTCAAAACTATGTTGTCTCGATGGGTGGATGGAGGGGTAGGAAGATATGACCTGCCCAGGGTCACATGTGTAATTAGGGACCTAAATGACCAAGCCCCCTCCGTTACCTGTGTCCTGTTTTTCCACCAACTCTTGCTGGGTTTTATTTTTAACTTTTTATTAAGCAAATTTTCAGCACCCATGAAAGTAGGAATAGTAAAAGGAGTCCCTAAGTGCCCATCAGCCAGCTTCAGCAATTAGCAACACTTTGTCATCTTTCTACACTATATATATTGTCCTCCACATACCGCTATATTTTGTTTTTTGTTTTTTTTTTTAATTTATATATTTACTTATTTCTTTTTGGCTGCACTGGGTCTTTGTTGCTGTGCACGGGCTTCCTCTAGTTGTGGCGAGCGGGGGCTACTCTTCTTTTCCGTGCACGGGCTTCTCATTGCGGTGGCTTCTCTTGTTCCAGAGCACAGGCTCTAGGCACGCGGGCTTCAGTAGTTATGGCTCGTGGGCTTCAGTAGTTGTGGCTCACGGGCTCTAGAGCGCAGGCTCAGTAGTTGTGGTGCATGGGCTTAGCTGCTCCGTGGCATGTGGGATCTTCCCTGGACCAGGGATCGAACCCATACCCCCTGCATTGGCTGGCAGATTCTTAACCACTGCACCACCAGGGAAACCCCATACCACTATATTTTGATACCAAGTATCCAGAGGTACTACACTGCACTAGATAATGCAACATTAAAGTCACCTTGGTTCACTAATTCAACAAACAATCGTTAGTATCTGTTATATGCAAGGAACTGGGCTAAAGTAAGGTATGAGCACCTGTAACACAATAAAGCAGTTTGGCCACAAAACTTTTATGCATAAATCATATGTGTGCAGGAAGTTAGACTTTATTCATGTTTATACACTCTTGTGTTTCAGTAAATGGAACATGTAATACAATTTGGAATTACATTTTTTTCCCTAGATCTGTGGGGCCAGCCAGAGATCTAAATTTAAAATCAAACTCATACACTTGTTCCTTTTTCAAAGACATGGTCGCAGCCGACAGGGCTAGCAGGGAACATGTCCTGAAAAGACATAGGCACCTACCTGACACTGTTTATCTATCTGTTGCCTTACTTGGAATGAAGTACCATATAAAATGTCTAGTTGGGCTGAGATGGGAGAAAGATTGGACCCACCCAAAATAGGTAAAAGATAAATGAACCAGGTATTTGTCACATTTGGAAAAAGCGGAAGGGTGTCAGGATACCCGTCCAAGAGCAAACCCTACTAAGTTTGTTAAAGTAAAATCAAAAAAAGTAAAAATAAAATTGGTCTCACAAAAGAAGCCATTTTTTTCTTATGCTCATTACTACCAGAGAATGCTTTCAACCGAACAAAACACATTTTAACATCTCATAGATCCAACATCTAAGAATAAAATTATCCGGCCCATGGTTTACTATATTTTGTTTTGTTTTATAATTTGAAAGTCTGTGTGATGTGTTGGAAAGGAGGTTGGAAACCAACATGCTTATCTCAGCTCTGCTTATTAGAAAGTTACATGGCCTAGACCCAGCAACTTTGTTCCCTTCTGTCTTCCTCAAGTTGGACCACACCAATCTTATCTATCATAACAACACAAACCAAAATCATCCATGTTTCATATATAAACAATGACCTTCGGTACAACACATGCATTTTTCAGGTCATCACGGTACTGGCTGAACCATGCTTTATCTTTAAATCTTGTCATATAAGGAACTGCTACTATTTTGTAATTTTGCAGGATAGCAGGGAGAATATGGCAAGCTCAGGGCAGGAGAACTTAGCCTGGGCTTGGAGAAAGTCATGTAGTTCTGTTTGCCTGGGTGTTCCTTCATGGTGCCTGCAAGGGGAGCAGAGTGAGGTAAATAAGCAGGATCGTGCAACCCTGAACCATGCCAAGGAGTGTGCAACTGACTCCACAGGCCAGGAGACTCATTTTATTATGGAGGAAGAGTAGCGAAGAAGGAATATAGACAGATCTGGACGAAAGAAAGATCAGAAGCAGAAAACTGATCAAGGACATGTTTAATCAAAGAAGTGAAATAACGCAGAACATTTAGGCATTTGTTAGTCTTGTACTTAAAGCATTCATATCTTTAAGGAAAAAAATATAAGTGAAATATGTGATCCAAATTTTCAACTAAAACTTATTTTTGGTATCAGCCACCATATGTACTATAAGATCATACTAGAAAATGGAAAGATTTAGGGATTTCCCTGGTGGTCTAGTGGTTAGGACTCCGTGTTTCTGTTACAAGGGGCACAGGTTAAATCCCTGGTCAGGGAACTAAGATCTCACAAGCCGCGCGGCCAAAAAAAAGAAAACAAAAGGATTTACATTTCTAGATTGAGATAATTTTCTTCCTCCTTATGTGGCTTCTACAGACAGTAAATTGTCAAAATTTTTAAAAATCATCTGTGTTTCTTTATGTGCCAAGCTTCCCTGCTTCTTTCTTTAATCAGCTGACTCATCTAAACACCTCACCTTTGCCATCCCGTCCCTCAAAAGTCTTTGGGTATCATTCATTGAAAGAACATTTGTTTTGTGGCTCTGAAATGTTATTTTTGCGATCTGTATTTTTTCCTAGTGTGATGACGACTGCTTTGAAAACCAGAACACATCAGGAAATGACAACTCACTGAGGAGTAGAGTTGTGCAAAAGAGAGAGCAAGAAAATGGCAAACAGGTACGGCTGGAAAGCAGTGAGTGAATCTATCACCGTGTTAACTACTGTGCAACAGCTATGGGGACAGAAAGCATGGCGCTCAGCTGGCACTCAGAGGAATGAGTTAAATGGTAATTTGAGTGTGTAAGGCAGAGTCATGAGGAAAACACACATGCCCAAACAAAGATTTTGTGTTTATACAACTGTGCTCAGAGTTCTCTGATGGGGAGAGTACCCAGGCTTGCTCTGACACTTCACTATTACTATTACTACTATTAGATTCCAAACTCCATCCCAAGGCAGAAAGCACTGGCTTCAGCAGATAGCATCTCAGTTTTAAAGTAAATGAGGCAGAAAAGAGTAAGGTTCTAAGACATGGTTCTAAAACTGTGTGCATCGCACCCTATGGTTCCTCAGTGACATCTAAGTGTACACAGCAAGCCGAGGTGCTCTGTGACAATGCCACCTCTTATTTCTTTTATATATTGAATTCTGGGTAGGATCTCATTTTTTTGTTTGTTTGCCTGAAAATATCTTTATTATGTGTTCCCTTTTGATGGATATTTTCACTGAGTATAGATTTATTTTTAATTAAAAAAATTTTAATGAAGTAAAGTTGGTGTACAATATTACATAAGTTACAGGTGTAAGGATCTCATTTGAAGACAGCCTTCTGCTAAAAAGAGAGCAAATTGCCCATCTATATCACCCTTAAAAAAGTAATTTTGGGTGCATATTCTGGGGGGAGTTTGCTCATGATAAAAGAATAACTTATTTGAAGTAGAAAATTTGAAATATTATTGCAGCAAAATTTGGAAGACAAAAAATGACCTAATGACCTGTAGTTCCAGCAAAAAACAAAACAAAACAAAGAATCAGTGCCTAACATATTAGAATATAGCTCACTTTAATACAAGTACATATACATCAATAGGCACATGTCACATACATTAGGTTCATGCTTTCATATTATTGGGTCATTGTTTCTTTCATTTAATATATTGTAAAAAGTGTTCATATCACTAAGTAGTCTTCAACCAAAAAAAGAGAAAACAATACTTCTTTTCACACAAAAACCTGCACATGGGTGCTTATAGCAGCTTGATTCATAATTGCCAAAACCTGGAAGCAACCAAGATGTCCTTCAGTAGGTGAATGGATAAATAAACTGTGGTCCATCCAGGCAATGAAATATTATTCAGTACTAAAAACAAATGAGCTATCAAGACATGAAGAGACATGGGGGAGCACTACATGTGTATTACTAAGTCACAGAAGCAACCTGAAAAGGCTGCATACTGTATGGTCCCAGCTATATGTCGTTCTGGAAAAGGCAAACTATGGAGACAGTAAAAAGATCCCTGGCTGCCAAGATGGGAGAGAGGGGTGAATAGGCACAGAGGAGTTTTAGGGTAGTGAAAACACTCTGTATGATACTATGACAGTTGATACATGTTATTAAATACTTATCCAAACCCACAGAATATAGGACACCAAGAGTGAGCCCTAATGTAAACTGCAGACTTTGTCGGTTCATCATTTGTAACAAACGTACCACTCTGGTGGGGAAGTCTATCATGGGGAAGGCTGCATGGGGTTGGGGGCGGGCGGAAAAGTATGGGAGATCTGTGTACCTTCCTCTCAATTTTGCTATGAACCTAAATAAAACTGCTCTTAAAAGTCTTTTTTTTTAATTGTTTCACTAAAAAATGTCAGAAACAAAAAATTAGGTATTATTGTAAACAGAAATATGAAGACTGAGGAGTAGCTACTAGATTTGGCAACAATGGTCCTTAGGTTACCTTGGCAGGTGACCTTAGCAGAAGCCATCTCAGTAGACACCTGGTCACAGTGGCTTGAAAAGTGAGCAGGATGTGAAGGAATGTCACCAAAAGTAAGGGCAATTCTTTCAAGTGGTTTGGCTGTGAAGGGAAGGAGGGAGGGTAGATGTCCCATGGTTGTAGGGTCAAGAAGTTTTTGTTGTTGTTTTGTTTTGTTTTAAAGATGAGAAAGGGTTGGAAAAACCAAAAAAGAAAACAAAAGGAATGCTAGACATTCCATATAGTAGGTAACTTGGGACAATTTCACTCTAAGAAAATAATAATTATGATCATTTAAATCAAAAATGTACCAAACTTTGACTATTGGCCAAGCTTGGTGTTAGGTGGGAAAAAATGAGAAAGGCTTCTCTGGACTCCTGACCTTTGCAGCTACAGCTTGGACTCAGCTGGTCTCTATTACAATCATCCCATCACCTTCCTTGTACCTGAGGCCCAGCCCACAACAGGAAGGCAGCCTAAGTCAGGAGTACAATGGGAGTTTGGTATCAAAGGACTATACGATCTTTGAGGATCCTTTCAGCTCAGAGACATGCTAATAACTAATTTCTTTTTTTGGGGGGGTGGGGGGGGGTTAAAGTAAAGAGAATTGAAGGTCTCATGGGATCTGACAAAAAGCTAGAGCTGAGATTTGGCATTATACCTCTTAGAGCATGTTCAAAACTGCTCCACATCTGCCAGCTTCCTCCCAACCTTCCCTTGCCTTTGCTTACAATAGCTGGACCAGTTTGAGACATTATTGCAAAATGATGAGACGCAGGAAATCCTCTCCACCATCACAAGAATAGGATGGGTCATGGATATTTCAAAGCTAAACAGTACGTGGAAAGATTGTCCATAAAAGATAGCCCAGGTATATACTTCACTCAGTCAGTTAGAGCAAGTGCTAGCTGAGTAAGGGAAATATTTCCCTTTAACCCAACTGATAGAAGAACCCTAGTTCCCAAGGGTAGTTTAACAGCTCTTGAAGATGCTGAGCTACTGTTCACATCTGCAGACCAAGCCTTGGGCTGCCAGGAAAATAAAACCAGCCTTGGTCTCAGTCCTTTGGAAAGTGGGGCTGGCAGAGTCTTACGGAAGATTTGTGCAGCCTCTGGTATTAACTTCATTTAGCACTTGCCTGAAAACAGAGCAGGAGTTGAATGTAGAGACAGGAACTAAACGCAGAGATATTAGCCCTCTCCCTGAAGAAATGGAGAAAATACCAATGGCTCCTTTTGAAGTAAAGGGAGAAATGTATGAACCTGGATTTTTTGTGACAAGGGGGAAAATGTCTGTGCATAGATAATTGGAGCCATCATCTTGCATAATAATTTAAAAGGACCTTTTGGGAAATTTTCCTTGCCAAAATTCTGAGCAAAAGAGATCAGAGTCCATTGTGCTCAGGATTCTCATCATTCCATCTCTGTTCCAATGTTTGATTTCGAGGGTGAAGAGCAAGTCACCATTGAGCAGGATTCTCCAAGAAATGATGATGATGAGGAGGATGACCAAGAGACGCATCAAAAAGGGTACAGATTTAAACCATAGAAATAACCACACTTACCTCCTAAATACAGTGGTTTTGCCACTTTTTAAATTCTCATCTAATTTTTAACATTAATTATGATTTATCAGAGATGGTCACCACCAATCTCCCCTCCCTACTACCCACCCAACACCATTTTCAGAAAAATTAATGGAGCTCTAGAATAATCAACGTGGTAAATTCAAACTGCTAATGTCCTGGGAACCCAATATCCAGGACAATCTTCTAATTAAAGCTGTGAATTGCCAACTAATTGCTCCAGTCTATACAAAAGTAGTTAATTTATCTTCACAATGTTCAATCAATAAGCAATTGATTTCTCAAAAATCCAATTCACTTTAAATCCCAACAAACTTGCTCTTACCTTGTCATATCATAATGTTCCGAGTCCTTATCACCCATTAGCAGGTGAGACAAATTATTATTATTATTTTTTTGGATCAGAAAAATGAAGCTCAGAGAAGTAACTTAGCCAAGGTTAGTGGAACAAAGCTAATTTAAATTTCAGCTTCTGATTCCCAGTCCAAGATTGTCTGGTACTCTATCATAACACGAAAGTATTTGTAAATTTTCTAAATTCCTATTTAAATTTGGTGTAAATTCCTAAGTCTCTGAGGGACTTTATTTTTATGTATCAGAAGACAGAGTCAGTCAGAATTAGGATCAAAAACTCTTGTCACATATACATCATCAAGAATATTTGCCACCTTGGAAACCTGAACTTAGTTTCATCCCTTGTTTTACTTTATGAATCTCTGATCCTGGGGGCTGAGAGCTTCTCTTGGGTGGTCAGAGGTACTCAAGTTTCATCCGTGTTAATGGATGGAAAACAACCACCAGGAGATTGGGAGTTGTTCAGCCTAGATAACCAAATGGCCAAAGCGACTATTTCTAGCTACAGTACTTCCTTTTACGAAGTGTCAAATTGCACTATACACATTCCTTGCAATTAAAAAATCTGATAAATTCAACTTAAAGTAGATGGATGTGCCCTATTACATGCTGCCCTGCAACGCTGCTGCTTTATAACACTATATCCACAGCTGAGGATGATGCATCAGCAGTCTTTCCTAAATTAGACCATGAAAAATTTAGTCTTTACTATACTTATATTCCCTCAATATGTTCTAGAACAGTGTTTCTAATTCTCAGTACACATATTCACACACATACGTAAGACAAAATTTTCATGAAATAATGCCTGTCGTCACTATGTATGATACCCTCTGAGATGTCCTATTCTTTTGTTTAAGGATGATCGTCATGCACTGTGTGACTGACTTCGCAACCTACTAATGGGTCCCAACCCACAGCTATAAACTATTGTTCCAGAAAAGCAATACGCACTACCACTTCATTTAGCTAAGAATTTGACAAAGGCCTGTCAATCGCAATGTCCAAGGTGCTGGTGTTGGGCTCACAGACACCTATTCTCCACGAAGTTACAGTCAGTTAAGGCTTCATAACAAAATACAATCAAAGGAGACAGTAGGAATAAGTCGCAGAGGAATGCCTCTGTTTGACGAAATGCAAGAAGGCTTTGTAGAAGCAAAGGGCTTGAGCTGTGCCCTGAAACGTGAAGGGGGCTGAGATTTGGACACAGGGGCATGACTGCTGGAGGGACGGGAACTGGAGGTGTTCACCAAGGGGACGGGAGCTCCCAGCGGGGGGCTGAGTCCTTTGAGATCCTGGGGATTGAGAATCTTCTATATAGGAGAAGGGGTTGTTTTAGAAATCCTGTCCAGTGGCCTGGAAGTGGTCATGATTAAATGTGTGAGTAAATTCCTTCCATTTGGTCTCAAGTGGGAGAATGAAGGCACATTAAGCAAAGAGACATGTGCAGGGAAGCCAGGTTTCAGAGCAAGTGGAGGGCCTGGGGGGGCAACCGGGAGCACCCAGGAGAAGGAAGGACAGTTGCTATGGATACAGGCCTGGGGCCTCTCCAGACTCCCTCACTGGTGGACACCATCCTCCCCAGAAGAAGTGATCAGAGGCACACGTGGCTCACGCACCACACATTGCCCTGTAACAAAGTTCTGGGCAGAAACAAAGACACCAACCATTCCAGAACGTTCTGAAAAAGCTATATGACAACCCATTGGTTAACAGCCCTCAAATCTCCGAAATTCTACTTTACATGTAAGCATCCTGTGAAGTCCGTTAGCCTCCCGCTAAACAGGGTGGTGACTGAGGACAGGGAATCTCCAGCTTGCTCACACTTTGGGAACCAGAAGGGAGAACCAGAAGGGATGAGAGTTCACTGGATTTTTTTGGGGGGGCTGCGTTGGGTCTTCAATGCTGCGCGTGGGCTTTCTCTAGTTGCAGCGAGCGGGGGCTACTCTTCGTTGAGGTGGCTTCTCTTGTTGCGGAGCATGGGCTCTACGCACGAGGGCTTCAGTAGTTGTGGCATGCGGGCTCAGTAGTTGTGGCTCATGGGCTCTAGAGCGCAGGCTCAGTAGTTGTGGCGCATGGACTTAGTTGCTCCAAAGCATGTGGGATCTTCCCAGACTAGGGCTCGAACTCATGTCCCCTGCATTGGCAGGTGGAATCTTAACCACTGCGCCACCAAGGAAGTCCCCACTGGATTTTTTTTTTTAAGTCAACATTTACATGACAGCTTACAAGCTAGTGGAGGCCCTCCTAGCACAGTGAGAAACACTCTCGTCCTATGGTTTATTCTTAGCTTCTGGTTAGTTATCCTGTCCCCTGCTTTATTTCCAGGAGCATGTTTTCTGCATCTCTGTAATTCCTCAGGGCTTTGGCACATCCATTCAGCAAAGGTTAGCAAGCCACGGCTGATTTTAGTCTAAAATGAAATGAGTTTCTTATTTCTATTTTGTAGGACATATACCTCATGAATGCGTTTGCCTGCTTGATTTACAAAGCCTTATCTAGCTTTAGCGTGCCAGGTTATGTAGTGTATGTGGTGTTTACCTCTGTCTGCCTTCTTGCTTTTGTGTTGTTACAGGTGCCTGGAAAGGAAGTGTGGTACAGTTTACGATTTTTGTAGGGAACACCAAAGAACCCTTAAGTCCATGACCTGGGGCATTTTAATAGCAGGTAAATAACAAAAGGGGATGGAATACCAATGTCTCTTTTCCAGGATCCCTCAAATATTAGTTTTCTGTAGAAAACAAATAAATATTTCCCTTCCCCTTGACTTCCCTGAATCATCCAGAGAGGAGAGAATTTAACCAGGATGCCCTGAGTGGTGGGTCTCAGCTTGAGAAGCCCATGTAGATGGCTTCCCTGTCCTGCTTATGCAGCCAGCAGCTAATTTTTTAGGTCACCTACTCTCACTTTGTTATTGTGGTATGGATTTGAGGGTTGGGTATTGCAAATTCAGGTAACTGGAAAACATGGTGATAATCACAAGGCAGAAACCTAATTGAAGGGGTGATATAAGTAATCAATCAATGCTTTATATAAACACAACACGAGAAGCCAAATAATAACTCAGAGAAGTAGGTATGATTATAACCAGCAACTGCTTCCTCCCTCCCCACCTCACCCTCCTCCCCGTGCTTTTCCTCCTACTGCAAGGTGCCAACAAAGCCTAGGGTCCTGTAGCCCACTCTTCTTACCTGAAAGCAGGACCAGACTGTCTTCACAAATGAGCAGGTGTCCTGTTTTGACTCCCTCCAAACAAAGGGCTCCAGGGCCCATTTCAAAGAACACTCCTGTCTATAAAATGTGAACCCTCCCACCCAAGTCCACAGACATTTATGCAAGACTGCTGCCCGCCCCGCCCCCCCCCCCGGAGGTCCGTAGTTTCCCGGTGCTCACACAGCTAGAACAGGGAGTAAGCAGGATTGAAAGCTTTCTTTGTACTGGCTCAGAGAGTATTTTGCAGACCATACTCAAAACCACACAGCTATGCCATTGTAGTACAAAGTAAGCAGATGGTGTGGCTGTGTGCCAGGGCGACTTTATTTGTAGAATAAAAATACAAATATACAAATACAACTGTCCTTGCCACCTACAAAAACAAGGGGTAGGCCAAACTTAACTTGGAAACAAAGACTTGTTTGCTGACCTTTAATGGAAAACCGTGCTGTTCTTATCCTAGAATATCATCTTCAAAAGCCATCACCTTGGTCATCGCCCCACCTCTTTCCTTTAGAGATTCTGTGGCACTTAGGGATTGTTGTTGTGACACTCAGAGATTTTCCTACTCAAGCTTAGGCAAATCTGGGCTACAAACTAGAAGACTCAATACCTTTTTGCCAGTAGTTGCTTTAGTGTCTGGCCTTTCTCTGACGGAAGCTCACCTGCTGAGTCTGAATATCAGAAAAAGTAGTACTAAGCAAGAGCCCCAATGATCAAGCAACAAGATTCAAGAATTCAGAAGGTTGTTTGAGAAAAAAAGACCTAGCACCCTGTCCTCCTAGCATTCTTGGTGAGACTGTTTAAAATTTTTTTTAAAACCCAAATTATAGTCCTTATAATCAGAGGCACCTATAGCTATATCAAGAGCACCCCTGCGTTCAATGGTTTCCTGATTGAACCTGCCCTTTGCTGAGCCAGATAAATGCTGGAGGCTGGTCTCCCGCTGATTTGGTGATGTTCACTGTCTGTATTTGCTTCCGACAGGTTACCTGGCTCTAGTGATTGCGGCCTGTGTGCTGAACTTTAACAGAGCCCTTCCTCTTTTCGTGATCACGGTGGTTGCCATCTTCTTTGTGATCTGGGATCACTTCATGGCCAAATATGAATCTCAAATCACTCAGTTCCTCTCTCCTGGCCAAAGGCTTCTGGACAGCCACTGGTTCTGGCTGAAGTGGTAAATGCACTTAGTTCTCTTACTGAGGTTGAGAGTGACGTTAGTCTTTTCCAACACTGTTCCATAGATTTGTTCTGAAATTGCTTCCTCATTTATGGGATATTGAAGCTAGAAACAACCTAGGGAATAATCTGTTAAAAAAATGCCTTCATTTTACAAGCAGGACATCAAGGCCTAGATAAGGCAAGATGTGCTCAAATGTCCCTACAAACTGTCTTAATTTCAAGTGCCACTAAATGATAAAATGTTGTCCAAAAGTTGGGACGGTTCTGACTTGGAGAGGTGGCTTTCTGCTCTGGGCATGAATCTGGACTCTTTGGGAGGAAAGGTCTGTGAATTAGTAAAGCCAACTCTCTCTTATAGGACCCCCTGTCCTGCAAGTGACCATTCAGGGCTTTTCTTTCAGCCTCTCTCTGTGGGACCTCCTCTCTCTCCAGGTGGCCCTACAGGGTAGGACCCAGAACCCATTCTCCCCAGTGTGGCCCACATGGAATCTACCAGGAAAGTTCACACATTCTTGGCCTAATAAACCAGGGTTGTACAATCCCAACAGGGCAACCCTCTCTGGCTCTGCCATCCACTGATTCAGTGCTATCGTATGCCCACTAGATTCCCCAAGGAGTCAGAACCCAGGCTAAAGCCTGACTTAACTCTCTGAGGCTTGGGTGAGGTCTCCAATGCAGAGGACACATTTCAAGCTCTCCCTTGAAGGGAAGAAGGTAACGCTTCCCCCATCTCCCAAAATGAAGACGCCCAGCAGCTCTCGCAAAGAAATCATGGGACTTCCTCTCCAAGCATCGTTTCTCCTCTCTGACCCCTTTATATATCCTTGAACTGGCAAAGGGCCCAAGTGTTGTGGAGTAAAGGGACACATTGCTTCATTTTTTGACTATGTGCCTTTTTAGCTACACCCAAAAAGAGTCTCTTGCAATTTCTAGAAGCATAATTTCCTGGTACCAGGGTGTGTTACTCAATATTTTTTGTTTGTTAGTTGAAGCCTGTTTAAGATTTTAAAGTTAGCACAGCAAATGATGCCAAAGCCTCTTTCTTTGTTCTCTTAGGGTGATTTGGGGCTGCCTGATCCTGGGAGTTATTTTCTGGCTGGTCTTTGACACCGCCAAATTGGGCCAACAGCAGCTGGTGTCCTTCGGTGGACTCATAATGTACATTATCCTGACATTTCTATTTTCCAAGCACCCAACCAAAGTAAGCATGAAATCGATCATTTCTTGGTCTTTTTCCCTCTTTTTTTTCCTCATGTGTAAATTGCTCAAAATAATGAGTATGAGAGAGTTGAACTGTTATTCAATATTTTTCTTACCTTGCTATGATATTTAAGTGGCTAAGGTGCCCTTTTCCTGAACGTTAATAATACTGTTACTCTCTCATTTTTCATTCTCAGTAATTTTCCAGTTGCTCAACCAGTGAGATACTCTCTCCTGTCAAGTCCAATTTCTACTCATGTACCCCCTTCCCCCCCATCAAACACACATACAAAGAAAACGCATCCATTTTGATTCAGATTTCCCCAGACCAACAAATAATCTAATATTCTACCATTGGATTCTGCAGTTTATCAAATTTGTATTTGCCATTGAGGCTATTTTACTCCAAAAATTTGTCCTTAAGTTTTGTTCACACAGAATTCAATTCTCACCCTTGTTCTGTCAGCCTGTAACCCAATAAATGGGCAAGAATTCTGAGATATCAAAACTTTCACATATGATTCATAATGGCAAACCCTGGAAGACTTTACTGGCTGAAAGGTTGATCCAAGAAAAGAGCATTAATCAAAACCAAAGCCACCTGATACAATCCAAATTCTTTGCCCTGTGCAGGTGACCATCTCTGCTATTTTCTGTGCCTCCAATCCCATAGTTCTTTGCAGGCCACTCATCTCTACTCCAAAAATGAAAGCACTTGATTGTCCATTACCACTGCACTCCCTGGGTCTGCATTAGAGTTAATTGGTTCCTTTTACTGTGAAATGAGAGCCGCTCAACAGGGTGGAATTTCACTTAATTCACTGACAAATTGTCAAATCAACAAACCTTGGACACACAGAGAAGTCATGTTCGGCCTTTCCATTTTCCAGATGGGGAAATAATTATATGTATCTAACATTTACAGCATGACCGGGAAGGCCAGATTCTTCCTCCTTTAATGGCCCTTCTAAGACTACTCTTTGTGTCTAAGTGATTTTATCGTGACAAAATGGTTACATACGCTCCTGGGACTGAAGGCTTAATCTCAGGTTTATGAAGAGGGAACACAACCCTGAGATTTTTAGGTATGATTCTATGGAGGGATTCTCTGCTCACAACTGCTTTGGCCTCCGAAAGAAGGTGGATCACGGGCCACATCTGAGAAGCTTCCAAGGAAATAGTGATCCCCTGGGCATTTATGCTGAGTTCAGCATTCATTTTCTAATAACCTATATCTCTTCCTATTTCTGTATAGGTTTACTGGAGGCCTGTCTTTTGGGGTATTGGGTTACAGTTTCTTCTTGGGCTTTTGATACTAAGGACAGAACCTGGATTTATGGCTTTTGATTGGCTGGGGAAACAAGTTCAGGTAAGTTTGGTTCAAAAGAATGCCTTGCTTTTATAGTGCTTTTAACATTTGAATATAACCCTCAAGACATGTCAGAAATAGCTTTATTTGACTGCATTAGTTGACCCAAATTTTAATTCCATAGCATGAATTAGACAAATAACTTTGTTTATGTTAATCCGTGCAGTTTATTAATATTCTGGTTGTCTCTTACCCATACCATCCACTACATCACTCCTCAATCCCATTTGACCCCTTCATCCTGCCTGAGGGGTGTCACTCTTCTAAGGTGTTTCCCCCAACAGAGAAACAGGCTTCTCTGCATCTAATGGTAACCAGTACCGCCCATGTACCATCTGTGGCTTCTGGAGCAAGTTACCACACCCAGCTTATTCTTTAGCACCCTAGAGTCAGAGTGAATGTCAGAAACACCAGGAAACCTGTATGAAGTTATAGTTCTAAGATATACTTCCAGGCCATCCACTGGAGGGGGAAAGTTGACAAAATCAACTCTCCAAGTCTATCCCACAAGTTTTCTGAGTCCCCACCCTCTGCAGAGCCGTAGGTCCTGTGGATGGTAACTACGTCTTTAGTGCTTGTAATGATCTGCTCTTTTCCTTTCTTTAACTCAGACGTTCCTGGAGTACACTAATGCTGGCGCCTCATTTGTCTTCGGTGAGAAATATGAAGACCACTTTTTTGCATTTAAGGTAAAGCCAAACACTTTTTTTCTATGTAGACACTTCCTTTTCAGTAACTTCTCAGTCTTTGTAGATGTTCAGATAGAACCTAACTGATCAGAACCCAGGCATATACCTTCCAGGCATGTCATAGGGGCACAGCCCATCACTGGGCTTTCTCCTTTACCTGAAATCAGTGGACTGAAAACATTTTATTTTTTTTACAGTAACATTAAGGGAAACATCTAGAGGAAGTCAGGAATACTGAAACACAGGCATACCTCAGAGATATTGTCGGTTTGGTTCCAGACCACCGCAATAAAATTAATACCGCAGTAAAGCCAGTCAAAAATTTTTTGGTTTCCCAGCTCATATAAGTTATGTTTATACTCTACTGTAGTCTAGTAAGTGTGCAGTAGCAGTATGTCTAAAAAAAGTACATAGGTTAATTAAAAAATACTTTACTGCTAAAAAAAATGCCAAAACAATTACAAGAGTAACATCAAAGATCACTGATCACCATAACAAATATAATAATAATGAAGAAGTTTGAAATATTGTGAGAATTACCAAAATGTGACCCAGAGACACAAAGTGAGCAAACGCTGTTGGAAAAATGGCGCCTACAGACTTGCTCAACGAAGGTTTACCAAAATCCTTCAGTTTCACAACCTCCAAGAAGCGCAATAAAGCAAAGCACAATAAAACAAGGTATGCCTGTACTTTTGGATGTCTTGTAGCATTTGCTGAGATAGTTATGAAAGATCATATGGGGGGGGGCTTCCCTGGTGGTGCAGTGGTTAAGAATCCACCTGCCAATGCAGGGAACACGGGTTCAAGCCCTGGTCCAGGAAGATTCCACATGCCATGGAGCAACTAAGCCTGTGCGCCACAACTACTGAGCCTGCGTGCCACAACTACTGAAGCCCGCACACCTGGAGCCCATGCTCTGCAACAAGAGAAGCCACCGCAATGAGAAGCCCACACACCGCAACGAAGAGTAGCCCCCTCTCCCTGCAACTAGAGAAAGCCCGCGCACAGCAACAAGGACCCAATGCAGCCAAAAATTAATTAATTAATTAATTAATTATTTTTAAAAAGATCATACAGGGTAATAGTATCTGAGATTTCAGGGTAAAGAACATTAGGTCCCTGGCAATGAATAGACATATGGCTGCTAATGCCTCCCCAGTCCAAGCTCAGTGACAGCCCTGCAGTCAGGAAACTCCTTAATCCCAGACAAACAGGGACAGCTGGTCACCCACATCAAGCTCTGTTCTTCCAGAGCCATCCCCTTGCTTAACCTTTCCCCTCTCTCCTTCAGCACAGCCTTTACCTCGGCAGGCTTGCAAGCTGGACCTCCTCCCAACCAAAGGAGGGATGTTATTTTACAGGCGAAAGGCAACTTGGCAACTTGGCCCCATGCTCAGGCCTAATCGATTCTCTCCCAGGCCTCCCCCAGCCCCAGGAAGCTCACCTTCCTCTGGGAAGTCCCTGCAAATCCTTGTCGATGAGTCAGAAAGATGCATTTGGCTTTTCCTTCAGATTTCTTTTTTGTGGTGTGCTATTGTTCCTACACTTCTCCATTGTCTTCTCACTCGGGGACTCCAAATTTACCTCCAAATTACCTCGGCATCGGTTAGGCCAACTGCTATGCTGAATCTTTTTTTAAAACTGCTGATTTGATACTTTGGTGCTGAGATAACTAAGCCATCTCTGAAAGGTCAAATGTTTACAAATTGAGATAGAAATATGCTCCTATCATGAACTGAATCCAGAATTACAAAAAATAATGTCACGGAGAAGGAGGAACTTGCTGCCCAGATTGCACCAGTGTCTTCAGACCTCCCCCCACCCTCTGCCCCCAGGGCAGTAGCCTCCATCCTTTCTGCCAAAGCAGATTCCTGTGGGAACATTGGGGGGATGAGCCCCTCTAACTCCCTGAAGCTTTCAGGAAGGCTCTGCCTGCCCATTAAAGCCAATAAAATCACATAAGTGAGCGAGCTCTGAATAATGGCACAAAAAGTCTTTTAATATATATTATTAATAGATTTTTCTAAATTAGATCCTGTACAAATTGTCCTTGGCCATTCTGTGTCTCTAGTGGCAGCTTGTCCCTGGCCATTTCGCTGGGAACAGAGGGGAAGGGGAACAATGGAGTAGGGGTGCGGAGGGACCCAGACCACAGCCCTGTGTGGTCTATGCAGGGTAGAAACTCTTCCCTGTAGACACACAGGCTGCATTGAGGGCATCCAAAGAGCATCAGGAAAATCGGATCTAGAAAAAGACAACCTTCGTTAACACAGAAGTAAACTAGTTTCCAGAGTTTAATCTTTGTATAGTGATTCAAAGATCTATAGGTAAAATAGTTATTATTCTAAAAGCTAAATCCATGAATGCTTGCTTTATACAAGGCATTGTTTAAGCACCTACTGTGTTACTACTGTGAATAAGGATCTGAGGTAGCTCACACTTAATCGTGACCCAGGTTACTTTGCTAATAAGTAGTGAAGCCCATGTCTGTTTAATATCAGAACAACAAGAATATCTGCCAGTGGCTTTCAGTTTCTTGATCTCATTATTACAAATTCCCCCTAAAATGTCATTCCTTCTCTTAGAAACTAAAGTAAGAAAAGCTCATCATAGCAGGATTTTTTTTTTTTAAGTCAAGTTTCCTATGAAATAGACTCAAGCTTATCCAGAACAAATTAGAGTAAGAGACTGTAGATGGGGAAGTTGCCTGTTAAAAACGTTGTTTAGTTCAAGAGGAGTTTCCAGTATTTTGATGACATTTCAGAGGGGGAAAAGGAGGCAGAAAGAAGGAGACTGATCCGAAAGCTACTAATACTGCTGGGGCCAATGTTAACCTGTGACCTCTCTTACCCACCACCACCCCCCAGGTCCTGCCCATCGTGGTTTTCTTCAGCACTGTGATGTCCATGTTGTACTACCTTGGATTGATGCAGTGGATCATTAAAAAGGTACCAGGACTAGAAGGCCGTGGGTGACCGGTGTAGAGCTGATTATCACAGGGACAAAGTCTTGAATGCCTCTTATCTGTGTTTTTCCAAAGTACCTTTCCCTTCGTACCAAGATCCACGCCCACCCCAAGTTATTAGATTTAAACCCAAAAATCCTACATGGGTCCACAGAGGGAATTTTATCTCCAGGACTTCTAATAGGGCTGTGACTTGCAACACACTGAGCATCTTCATGAAGCGGTTATTCCGTTAGCCAAAGAATTGACTCCAAGAGATGGGGACCTGATTGTCCCTTCATCTTGGCTATCTACTCAAGGCTTACACAGAGTCACTGCTTATCCTCAGGTGATAACGAAAAGTGGACCCTCCTGGTCTAGGAGTTGCTAGAGAATCAAAGCAAGTAGGGGAAGCTGATCTTTTCTCCTGAGGGATTTTTGTAAGCACACAAATTTTTTTTTTTTTAGGTCTGCAAAGTTAACCTCAGTTCTGCTGCCCCAGCAGCTGTCAGTGCTACATCATGTTAGATCACAAAACTCAGAAATTTGTATGCTAGTTTGAATGCACATGAGAGCAAGGCAGTGTATACAGGGCTTGGGCACAGACACAGCCCTCTTTTGATCCCTGTAAATAAATAAAATGGAAAAAGAGAGAGAGAGCCAGAATACCAGCAGAATTGAAAGTTTCAGCAAGAGCACCAGGGCGCATAGTTTTCTGATTGTCAGTTTAAACATTCAGCATCCCTGTGTCCACATCGAAGCAGGAAGGAAGGAGAGAGGATGAAACAGGAAGTCCCCATTCTGAGGTGGGCACCACAGTCTCCGGTTGGAAGGACCACTACAGACTGGGACCATCAACCATGTTTGTTTGAGAGTTAAGTAGAAAAGGCCAAACCTCAACCACATCCCATTACTTATTAGCTGGGCAAACTTTGACAGAACAACTAAACTGTTCTGTGCCTTGGTTTCCTCTTCTGTAAAATGGGCCTAATTATAGGACCTCCCTCAAAGGCTTATTGTGAGGATTAAATGCATTACTCAGAACAATGGCTTAAAACAGTGCCTGGAATGCTGTGAAGACTGCCATGACTGTTAGCAATTATTACAACTTATTACCTGTATACAATAGATATTCAAAAAACTTTACTTGTATGAAATAGACATTTCAATAGACATTGTATAGTGTTCAAAGTATATACAATGACTCAGACTTACCACTCAAATAGGATTTGATCAGCCTGCACTATGGACTATATAAGGTATACTCAAGTTTAGTACAATTGTTGAAGGCCTCAGTATTTTCCTCCAGTTTAAAGATTTTTATCCCTACTTTGAAGTTCTGTGTATACAAATAGTTCTTTACTGACTTTATCCTTTTTTGTCTTTTAGGTTGGATGGGTAATGCTAGTGACTATGGGAACATCTCCTGTTGAATCTGTAGTTGCTTCTGGCAATATATTTGTTGGACAGGTAAGTTGTAATATCAAAAAACAAAACACTTGCTAAAATGGATACTCTTTCCAGAAAGAGAAATAAAAAAATATGACGGTGTTATTTCTTTTAGTGTAGGGGAAAGGGTGTCAAGATAATGAATGCTCAATATTGACAATGTCCAGATTCCAAGGAGAGAGAAAGAGAGAGAGAGCGCGAGAGAGCGCCCTTCTAAGAGTGTCAATGCACTAGTGCGGAATTTGGGTCCTTGAAAATTTATGGAGAGGAAGAAAGATTGAATCATTTTATCAAAGCATAGGGCTTCTCATGTATAGATTCTCAGTAAGTCCTTTCTGAATTAACTGAATTGTTGAGGTTTCTGGCCCACCCGTCAGAGGCTAGCAGCTCATCCACTCAAATGGAGTTCACCATTTATCTTGAAGCTGCAAACATGTAACAGGCAGCCTCACACTCTGTAGTATAATGCTTGTGGCAACGAAAGAGACCAAAAAGTGTTTTCCACCAACACCATGCAGCCATATAAATACTTAAGCTCATTCTCAACTTATCTGAACAGTCTCTTTGCTGAGCCTGAAGAAAACTGCTGTTGAACAAAAGTATTTTCACCTTCCTTATCCATCACGTGGATAAATGTTCTTTTTTAAAAAAATATTTATTTATTTACTTATTTATTTGGTTGCACTGGGTCTTAGTTGCTGCAGGAGGGCTCCTTAGTTGTGACACGTGGGCTCCTTAGTTGTGGCATGCAAACTCTTAGTTGCAGCATGCATGTGGGATCTAGTTCCCTGACCAGGGATCGAACCTGGGCACCCTGCATTGAGAGTGTGGAGTCTTATCCACTGTCCCACCAGGGAAGTCCCAATAGATGCTCTTTTGCCCAAAGTCCATTTAAGCAAAGAAATATGTTGCCAAGTTCTGTCCCTCAAAATGGCAGCATTCCTAAGGGGTAGATCAGTAAGAAATGGTAATAATCATCCTCATCGTTCAGGATATATGGCTTCAGGCAGAATGGAATCACACACCAAGGAAACCAAGTGTGAATACTTGCTAGCACGGCTGTGCAAAGAAATTGAACTCGAAGCAAAAATCAAGTCACCCAGAAAAACACATGGCTCCAGATCAGTAGGCTTATACAACTGCTCCAGGCAGGCTGAGCCTTCTGATTGGTAAGCCCAGCTTACTAGCCTGGAGCAAAGTCTTTAGAGTGGGACCATACTTCTTTCCCCAGGAGTTGAAATTGTTATAATTATAGCCATAAAATCTCTCAGGACTAATTAGGGCACCATCTTGAGTTGATTACTCCTACCTGCAGGGTAAGAGGGCTCATGTACTGAGTTTCTATTTGGTCCATAAATTGAAGCTCAACACACTCAATCTCATAGCACAATTAGAAATAATGAGGGGAAAATTGTAAAATTGCACACATGCTTCTGTGGTGCTCAATTTGATACTTAATATGCTAAAAGTGCAGCTATTATTTATGGAGAGCCCATGCTGCAGGCCACCTGCCCTCCTTAATGGGACTCAAGCCTTTACAACTACACTCTAATTGATTCCTTTCCGTGCAAGGGGAAGAGGGGGGTCTCTGATTCTCAATTAGGAATGGGCCTGTGGGCACCGGTATATGTTATTGCTGGTATTTTTTCATACTTGTGTCTTGTTTCCCTACAGTATCAGCAAAGAGGTTTAGGGTCTGTTGAGATGAAGCTGGAAGATAGGAAGTCACAGAGGTTTGGGAATCACAGTTCCCAAGGCCAGACCACTGGGCAGTTACTTGGCCCATGGTGCTCCAACCTTAGAAAACAGTACTAAGCCATCACAGTCCAATCCTAGGCTAGGTGAGAGCCTTATGTGAATTGGCTTTGCGAACTTCACACGTGACTCTGTATGCACACTGCCCTGGAGTCCAAAAGACCCAGACAATGGTGGTGTGGGTTCTCAAACATGAGCATGCATCAGAACCACCAGGAAGCCTTGTTAAAACACTACTGCTGGACCCAGCCCCAGAGTTTCTGATTCAATAAATTTGAGAATTTGCATGTCAAACGAGTTCCTGAGTCAAGCTGATAGAGTTGGTCTGAAGTCCACTCTTAGAAATACTGCTGTAGAGAATGGAATTTTGAGTAAATTAGCATGTCCTTGTGAGGGAACGTTTAATCTGATCACTTTTTGTTTCCAGACAGAGTCTCCACTGCTGATCCGACCGTATTTACCATACGTCACCAAGTCTGAACTCCACGCAGTCATGGCCGCCGGGTTCTCTACCATTGCTGGAAGTGTCTTAGGCGCATACATTTCTTTTGGGGTAAGAATGTTTGGGGATTAATTTACGGAAAAATTCAACCTCTTCTTCCTTTGCTATTGTTATTTCTGCTTTTTCCTTTACCATTGCTGCCAGATAAGAAGGGCAAAAGAGTGTTCTTTTTGCTGTCTAGTTGGTCAGTTTCTTTGGCATTTGAATGGAGTGACCCCAAGGAGCCTTGGTGTTTCACTCTCATATCTCTGCCACCTAAATGTGAACTATATCCAACCATAGCAGAATGAAATCATATTATGATTTGGCTGAAAATTTGAATAAGTAAAAAAAAAAAAAAAAAACTATTACTGACACTAGTTAAAGGCCATCTAGGTCAGTGGTCAGCAAACTATGGCCCATGGGCCAAATTTAGATCACTTCCTTTTTTTTATAACTAAAGTTTGATTGGAAACCAGCTATCCTGTTCATTATCTAAGCAGCTTTTATGATACAGACTTGAGTAGTTGTGGTCCTAAAAGCTAAAACTATTCACCCTCTACAGAAAACATTTTCTGACTCCTGGCTTACAGCACTGATTCTCAAAACTTACTTCACATTAGAATCACCTGGGAGCTTTTAAAAGCCCTAATACCCAGGCCCATACCCCAGAGTAATTCAACAGAATCTCTTGGGACGAGACCCAGGCATCAGTATTTCTTTTCAATCCTCAGGTTTCAATGTATAGCCCAGTTTGAGAGCAGGTGGTCTATGGGATGGCACTGAAGAACGTTATGGTAACTGGTGCACATGCCCTGAGCACAGGGCTTATTTACAACCCCCAGTGGAGAAATGGAATAACACAGCAGCTGTGTGGTCCAGGTGATGAGGAATTCTTACAAGATAGGCAAGTTTCATTCCAGGACTTCATCTGAGCCTCACAGAACGAATCAGTAGGAAGAGGGAAGAAAAAAAGGGTGAAGGAGGCCTCAGGAATACCAGTTTGACTGACTCCATAGATGGATTGCTGTAGGAATTCTACCTACAAAACTGTGCTGTGTGGAATGGGAGTGAGGAGGGAGGTGCAGATTCTATAATTCTGAAAATACAGGGAAGAGAATCCAGAAACAAGATAAGGATGTGGGAAGGGAAAGGGGAAGAGTTTAAGTAGACCTGCAAAGAGGAAAACAGAAATCGCTCACAGATTAAAGGGACTCTGGATAAACACATATTATGTAGGGGCACAAAGGACATCAGGAAAGCAAAAGGAAAATGGAGAGGGGTGTACCCATGCCTGCACCCCAGATACCCACCATCTAAACTGATGATGTAATGAAATAGCTTTAGAGACTATATGAACATTCAGAGGAACAACAGAGAGGTAGAGTTATCTTCTTTGAAAGTTTCTACAACACAGGATTAATTCTCTTCTGAAATGCTCAGATTGTGGTTTTGTGCTTCTCCCCGAGGATGTGGTTAACTGGTATAACTTCCTCCCTCCTCTCAAGGTGATACCCAGTGTGTGGCTCTTTGAGCTCTTCCAAGCCTCCAAAGAAACATTGATTTCTGGCATGTAATCAATGCCTGCCTTGTAAGGCATTTGAGCCATTCATTCAGAACACAACAGAAAAGCTAAATCTAAGTTGGTCTTCTTTCTCCTGAAATCACAGGTTTCGTCCTCTCACTTGTTAACTGCTTCAGTTATGTCTGCACCTGCGGCATTGGCTATTTCTAAACTTTTTTGGCCTGAGACAGAAACACCTAAAATAACCCTCAAGAAAGCCATGAAAATGGAAAATGGGTAAGTGGGACACGTTCACCTAGTTATTAGTTATTGACTATACAAGCAGGAGTTTGGCAGAAGGGGAGGTTTTCTCCAGTCCAGATTCAAAGTACAGCAAGAATTTGATTATCAGAGAACACAGTGAATTAAAGTGAATTTAATTTCCCATGACTATGTAGACTTCACCCAAAATATCTTGTTTCAGTACTCGAGGAGATCTTTTCTAAATATCAATACCTAAATGTCAATACATTTCCTTGACTGTTCAGTGTAGATATTTCATTTAATTAATTTTTTTAGACTGAAGTAGAGTTGATTTTCAATATTATATTAGTTTTAGGTGAAGAGATATTTAATTTTAAATATAGCATAGGGTTCATTGGGCCACAATTTAAGACTGTTAGAAAGCCATAGGATCACCGTTTCTGGAAGTTTCTTATATAATAGGGACGATAAGTGTGATATCAGTATTCCTTTTTATTAAAAATTATTTATTTATTTATTAAAATATTTCTTTCTTTGTTTATTTGGCTGCATTAAGTCTTAGTTGCGGTGCGAGAGCTCTTCGTTACAGCAGGCGGGCTTCTCTCTAGTTGTGGTGTGTGGGGTCAGTAGTTGAGGCACACGGGCTCTCTAGTTGTGGCACACAGTCTCTCTAGTTGTGATGCGTGGGCTCTAGAGCCTGCACGCTTAGTTGTCCCACGGCATGTGGGATCTTAGTTCCCCGACCAGAGATCGAACCCACGTCCCCTACATTGGAAGGCGGATTCTTAATCATTGGACCACCAGGGAAGTCCCGATATAGGTATTTCTAACCCCTCTTAGGTTCATTTACTTTTTGCCCTGTTCAAAAGAAAGAGAAGAGGGTGGAAAAAACTAAGGGATATAGGGTATTCAAAAGTATGTCATTAATTAACAGAATTCATCAACCAATATGTTTCTGAGATTCATCCCTTGTTTGTATGTAGAGAGAGTCATAACCATGAGTGAAAAAGCAAGTTGCCAAAGAACATATATGTAATATGTGGATTTCACTTATATAGTTAGCAAGTATGTAAACTGACACAATGTACTATGTAGGGATAAAGAAAATTGAAAAGAAAGGGAATCATAAGCAAATTCTAGTGGGCTAAGTACCTCTGAGATTAGAGAGAAGAAGACGAGATGAAGTAGGGGGTGCTCAAAGCTGATGTGACTCTCCATTTCTTAAATGAGGTGGTGGATACACAGGCCTTCCTTGAATTGCTAGTTCTTTTACTGTGAATATTTTATAAATATTCTCTGGAAGCTACTTTTAATTAAGTATCATTGTTAAAACCTGTAATATTTTTATCCCAATTTTTTATTATAAACGCCTCCAAATTAAAAGAGTAGTATAACATTTAGACACTCATATGCCCATCACCTACACGCAACAATTATAAATCCCATCATGATTTCACAGAATTCAGGTGAGTATTTCAGCCAGGACATGGGTCTGAGAGTTTGTCTCTCCATTTGAATGCACTCTGATTATGCCATTTCTACACCTGTGATGTCCATCCACTGATAATCCCTTCGTAATTCTGGAATTGCTATTTTTTGATAAAGTGATTCAAAGAATCTCCTAGAAGCCGCAACACAGGGAGCATCCTCATCCATTTCCCTGGTGGCAAACATCGCTGTGAATTTGATTGCCTTCCTGGCCCTGTTGTCTTTTGTGAATTCAGCCCTGTCCTGGTTTGGAAACATGTTTGACTACCCACAACTGAGTTTCGAGGTATGATTCTATCATGTTTTTCCTCCTTTTTGTTTCCGCCAATCTTTGTTTAAAAATAAAATAGGTTTGTGAACAGCCTTTCCTAACGTGTATAGTGCACTCTTATACAATGTACAAACTTATCATGAATCCCCCTATTGCCACCCCCCTTTTGCTGTCTCCTATCACCCTCCTTACCCCAACACAGAACCATTCTGTCCTGACCCCGTTCCCCAAAATCCAGGTTACTTCAAATGACCCAGTTTCATCCTTGACTCCTAATGGATATAGACAGGCTAGAGAATGCACAGGGATCTCTGTGCCTAAAGGACACACAGAGGGGGCGGGAACAATCTGGTCATGAGGGTCAGGCCGAAGAACCAGAAGCAAATCACTACTCTAATAAAGTATCCATTTTTGGTTTTTGTAGGTAATATGCTCCTACATCTTCATGCCCTTTGCCTTCATGATGGGAGTGGACTGGCAAGACAGCTTTATGGTTGCCAAACTCATAGGTTATAAGACATTCTTCAATGAATTTGTGGCTTATGAGAAACTCTCAAAATTGATCCATTTAAGGCAAGAGGGTGGACCCAAATTTGTGGATGGTGTGCAGCAATATATGTCGGTGAGTAAATTTTTTCCCCCAATATACTTCTTCGTCACACACATACATTCATCAAATAGCTGCTGGTGCCTCTGTGTGTCAGGCACCATGCCAGGCATCTGGGGTACATCAGAAGGAAACAGGCCAAAAATCTCTGACATCATAATGTACATAGTGACTCATAATTGTCAGTTGTGTTGAGTTAATCACAGTGTCTGTGTGCACGCACGTGCACGCGCGCGTGTGTGTGTGTGTGTGTACAGAAAGAAACGCAGCTAATCCTTACCACTGTGATCATTTACCTTTGAGCACTATCAATACAAACCCAGAGTCATATGAGCTGGGATTGGACTCAATCAACAGATATTTATGGAATGTCTTCTGTGAGCACTGTGCTATGTACGGAGGCCACGGTGTTGAATGAGTGATAAGGCCTCTGCTCTCATGGGGCTCATAGTCTAATGACCATGAAGGACTCTTCCTTCCTATTTAAGAAGTTTTTTGAACTCTGAGAAACTGCCTAAGTGCCGCAAAGCACCTGGACATCCGAAAGAAACAGTGAGACACAGTAACTACTCTCCAAGTGAATGAGGGAAGAGAAAAAGCTCAGGACCTTTCAGACAACCACCTTATAATTATGTCAGGATTTCGGGTCCATAGCCTGCAAGGAGATGCGCATGTCTGCTTGGCCTTGAATGGGATGAGGGAACTTGGAAGAGGCCATTATTTAAGCCATATTTGCAGCTGAGTCTCTAACTTCTACTTTCCAGAAGAACAGAATTGTCACACGTCAAAACTCTTAGGGAAATGGTGAACATTTCCGACCACCACCATGACTCATTAAAACAATCCATTTGGAATTAATGTCCTGGGCAGATATTTGGCTTTAAAAGGAACGGGGAGGGAAAGCATGCTGCCCAAGGTTCTAACTGAGACTGCCCGCCTCTGACCACCACCACCATCTCACCCAGCCTCCCAAACACCAAACATGCAAATTTTCCTCCCACATGTCACACAAATATCACAGCAAACTCCAGGAGAGTACTGATTTGTATTTTATGGTCAGCGGCATTTTGACCCACACATCTGATATGAACAAGAGCTCTAGGACAGTAGGTCTCCTGCGTCTCAAATGTTCATTCTTCAACTGACCACGCAATGGAGCTTGGCCAGATGTCCTTATTGTTTGGATGCCACCACAAACTAGCTTGCTTCCCTGCCAAAAGTAAAGAATAGGCTAAATTAAGTGAAATGTTTTCCATCCCCAACTGGCAGTTGCCTGGAGAACATAGTTTTGCTAAAAGGAAGCTCGCAGTTCTGGTTGTGCTAAGCAGGTTTGTGAACAGGTTATTAAGAGGACAGAAATAGAACAGTAGAGCTGATTTAGGTTGGGAGTGAGCCCAACCAGAGGCAGACCCACAGAAGATATTTGGAGATATGAGCTCAATGGCTTCCGCTATTGTTGAGTCACAAAGGGGAAAACATTTTGTTTTTCCCAATTTGTTATTTCCAGTCAACCAAATGGGGATGAGTTCCTACAATTTCTGTTCACCAACCAACAAGTGGTGGGAGTGTCCCACCATCTACTGGAAAAAGTACCACGTGACTAAAACATTTAATCTGGGTCCATGAGGCAAAAACCCAGTGTAATCCATTGCATTATGCCCGCTGACGACCTCCATCTAAGCGGTCAGAATGTGTAGGTACAGATGGCCAACAGGCACATGGAAAGATGCTCAACATCACTAATTATTAGAGAAACGCAAATCAAAACTACAAGGTACCACCTCACACCAGTCAGAATGGCCATCATTAAAAAGTCTACAAATAATAAATGCTGGAGAAGGTGTGTAGAAAAGGTAACCCTCCTACACTCTTGGTGGGAATGTACTTTAGTGCAGCCACTATGGAAAACAGTATGGAGGTTCCTCAAAAAACTAAAAATAGAGTTTCCACATGATCCAGCAATCCCACTCCTGGGCATATATCTGGACAAAACTATAATATGAAAAGATACATGCACCCCAGTGTTCATAGCAGCACTACGTACAATAGCCAAGACATGGATACAACCTAAATATCCATCAACAGATGAATGGATAAAGAAGATATGGTCTGTATACATAATGGAATACTACTCAGCCATAAAAAAGAATGAAATGATGCCATTTGCAGTGACATGGGTGGACCTAGATATTATCATACTAAGTGAAGTAAGTCAGAAAGAGAAAGACAAATACCATATGATATCACTTATATCTAAGTGGAATCTAAAATATGACACAGATGAACTTATTTACGAAACAGAAACAGACTCACAGACATAGAAAACAAACTTATGGTTACCAACGGGGAAAGGAGGAGGGGGAAGGGATAAATCAGGAGTTTGGAATTAGCAGATACAAACTACTATATATAAAATTGATAAACAACAAGGTCCTACTGTATAGCACAGGGAACTATATTTAATACCCTGTAATAAACCATAATGGAAAAGAATATATATATATATGTGTATATATATATATATATATATATATATATATATATATATATATATATAAAACTGAATCACTTTGCTGTACAGCAGAAACTAACACAATGTTGTAAATCAACTATACTTCAATTAAAAGAATAAGAGAAAGGCGTATGTAGCATGTTGTCCCCAGAATGAGCTCTTTATCACTCCATCCTTTTCATCATTTTCTCCTTCTTCAAGATAATACTTTGCATGTTTGTTTACACATAAAACATACCATGGTACAGAATTCAAAAGGTACAAGAGGTATGGAAGGAAAAGGAAGTCATCCTCCCTATTTCTCTGCCATTCACCTCCTCTCCCCGTTCCACGTTATGCTCACTGTTGTCGGTGTTGCTCTTTGCTCTTGGTAACATATCTTGGAGGCCATACCATATCAATGCCTGTGACACAGTATGAGCACATCATAACTTATTTTAACCAGTCCCTTGTTGATGAACACTGTTACCAATTTTTTGCTATTAGAAGTAATGCTACAATGACTGTACTTGTGGCACCTTTGCTCCTGTGCAAGGAGAGCTGGAAGATGTATTATGGATGGATTAGATTCCACTTAGATATAAGTGATATCATATGGTATTTGTCTTTCCATCACATAATCCTGCACATTTATGGGCAAGGGCAAAGTGGAATCATCCCAGCCTCCTTTTCCTCTTATCATAAAACCCTACATGGCCACATTTGTGTATCCCTTTCCCACAGATCCCCAGAAGGAGAAAGAGGAATCTCAAGCACTTTATGCCATCTCCCTCCTCACGGTCTCTTAATAAGCTTGCCTATTTTTGAAACCAACTGAACTAAATGAAAAGCACTAGACAGAGCAGGGGACAAAGATGATGAGCTTTTCCAGAAACAGTGGACTGCTCAAATACTTGGAATATTTTTTTCCTGCCCACTGTATGCACGCTGATTGAGAATATCAACAAAGGAGTTCTCAGAAATTATGAAAGAAAAGAGGAGACTTATAATCAACAAAAAACTTACCATGAAAAAAAAAAAAAACTTAGGGCTTCCCTGGTGGCGCAGTGGTTGAGAATCTGCCTGCCAATGCAGGGGACATGGGTTCGAGCCCTGGTCTGGGAAGATCCCACATGCTGCGGAGCATCTAGGCCCGTGAGCCACTACTACTGAGCCTGCGCGTCTGGAGCCTGTGCTCCGCAACAAGAGAGGCTGCGACAGTGAGAGGCCCGCGCACCGCGATGAAGAGTGGCCCCCGCTTGCCACAACTAGAGAAAGCCCTCGCACAGAAACGAAGACCCAACACAGCCAAAAATAAATAAATAAATTAATTAAAAAGGGAAAAAACAAAAAACAATTACTAAAAAATATATATATATACTAAATATTAAAAAAAAAAAAAAAAAAAAACTTACCATGAGCACTTGAGTCTTGAATGTGAGCTTTTAAAAATCCAGTTAGTGAAAGAAAAAAGAAAAGGTTTGTTCTTTGAACCAAATCATAGATTTTTCTCAGGATTTTGGCAAAGAAAATTATTGCCTCGGTTGTGTGGGTGCCTTTGCCAGATTGGCTGTGCCTCTGGTGAACAACCGAGCCTATTGAATCTTCCAAGCCTCCCATAATCAGCCCCTCAACCTGAAGAAGATTGTCTGGCCTGAGCAGCACCTCTTGCCTATTGGAATAGAGAAGGAGGGTCATGCTCACGCTTCCAAGAATTCACCTGCCATCTTCTTACTGCCCTGTGAAAGGACTATTCTCTCTCCCACTACCTAACATTCCTATGGTCTGGTCAGAGCTGAGGAACAAAGAAAGGCAAGCACACACCACAGTCAGCTGAAGGGAGCCCCTCTGGTATCTGTGAGCTTCGTTTTTACTAAGATAATTCCTTTTCACTGAAGTATAATTTGCATACAAAAAAGGCCTATTTTTGGTGTACGTATGTTTTGATAAATCTGTCACCAGTGTAACCACGACCACAAACAATCAAGATATCACACATTTCCACTACACCTAGAAAACTTCCCTCATGGCCAGTTGTCAACACCACCCCATCCCACCCCAACCCAGTCCCAGGAAACCAGTGATCTTTCTCTTACTATAGATCACTTTTGCTTGTTCTAGAATTTCGTATAAATGGACTCACTTAGGATTCATGTTGTTGCATGTATTCGTTTTTTCCTTTCTACTGCAGAGTAGTATTCTTTTTTAATGCATATCCACACTTTATTTATCCATTCGCCAACTGAACGGCATTTGAGTTGTTTCCAGCTTGGGGCTATTGTGAATAAAGCTGTTATAAATATTCACGTACAGTCTTCTTGAAGACACGTTTTTATTTCTCCTGGGAACATTCCTAGGAGTGGCATTACTGGGTCGTACAGGCTGTTATGTTAATTTGATAAGAAACTGCCAAGTATGTTTGTATTTTACAAACAGGCTGTGTCAGTTTACATTCCCACCAACAATGTACAAGAGTTCCAATTGCTCAACATCCTTGCCAACACTGGGTGTTGTCCATCTTTTTTAGCCATTTTAGTGGATGTGTAGTAAGCTCATTGTTTTAATTTAATTTGCATTTTCCTGGTGACTAATGATGTCAAACATCTTCTCATGTTCTTATTTTGGCCATTTGTGTATCTTTCATGATATCTCTTTATGTTTTTTATTGGGTGCTTGTCCTCTTAATGAGTTATAACTGTTCTTTATACATTCTGAATAAGTCCTTTGTCAAATAAATGTAATGTGAGTATTTTCTGGGACCAATTTTGTATTGTCAGCAGCTAGTACTGTGCCTGACACAATATAGCAAGTGGCCAGGTCATACTGAATATTAGAAGTTATCATCGAGCAGAAAATAGCATTTGTAGAGGCCAACACTACCAACTCCAAGAACTTCATGGAGAGTCTCTGAATCCACACAGCCCCTTTCCCTCCCTGAAAATTCAAGGGGAGGACTTCCCTGGTGGTGCAGTGGTTAAGAATCCGCCTGCCAATGCAGGGAACACGGGTTCAATCCCTGGTCCAGGAAGATCCCACATGCCACAGAACAACTAAGCCCGTGCGCCACAACTACTGAGCCTGCATGTCGCAACTACTGAAGCCCGTGCGCCTAGAGCCCATGCTCCACGACAAGAGAAACCACCACAATGAGAAGCCCACGCACCTCAACGAAGAGTAGCCCCCGCTTGCTACAACTAGAGAAAGCCCACAGGCAGCAACGAAGACCCCTCACAGCCAAAAAAAAAGAAAAATAAATTCAAGGGGAGATGGAAAAAAGAGACCAGGAAGCAACAGGTGTTTGACACCATACACTGTACATTTATTTGTCAATATTGATTCCATAGTCGGAATAGGAAGCCCAGTTAGGATATCAGATATACTCAGCTGGGTCACATCACGTATACATCTGTGTGTTTATGCTTATTCCTAGATTCGTGCTGAGACAATTGCCACTTATGCTCTCTGTGGCTTTGCCAATTTCGGTTCCCTAGGAATAGTGATCGGCGGACTCAGTAAGTGAAAAGAATATTCTCCAACAACAGATATGATATAAACATGCTTCCAATCTCCATGTTGCTCTGTAACATTATTTGTGTCTGAAAAAAAGAGCCCTGCAACAGCAGTAAGTTCTTTCGAGTCTATTTTTTACCCCTGCTCTGCAATGTAGTTTTCCCCATGTCTATTCAAGCTAATGTCGGGAAAAATTTGCTCAAATGTACAGGTGTTACTCCACTCAAAGATGACAAATAGATTACACTTTGTATGCCAATTCCAGTAGATTTATAATGACCAGCTGGAGAAGGATTCTGAGGGCCAGTGGAAATTCAATGGGAAAATGCCGTGATTAATTAATTCTATGCCACCATGGGCAAAGAAGGAGATGGTGACAGATGAGTTGCAGATATTTGGAATCCTTCCTTGAAACCCATTTGCCTTGTCATGCCCTCATGAACATACTGTGAGTTCTCCTACACCAGAGAAACTTCTCTGGACGTGGAGCTCATCACTGAGCTCTTGAATCTTGAATTCTCCAGCTCAGTTTAAAAAAAGAAAAGTCAACGGACCTGAGACTCCAGCCCCAGAACAATTCTCAAAGGCTGGGAATTTGGAATTCTAATCAACAGGCTCAACATTAATCTGCCATGCTTGCTCCCACATTTCCCAGCATCCATAGCTCCTTCCAGAAAGCGTGACATCGCCGCAGGAGCAATGAGAGCTCTGATTGCAGGGACCATCGCCTGCTTCATGACAGCCTGCATCGCAGGTACTGCATTGCGTCCTCTGTGTCCGGTCTCCCTGTGCTCAGAGGATGGCAGCTTTGGGGGGACGGTGCCTCTGCAGAGAGCTGAGAGGCGGAGCTGCCGTTAAGCAGATTGTGAGGTGAAATGTGTGGAGCATGGTGGAGAAGCCAAGAATAGAAGCAGAGTTCAGTGACTTCATTAATTAAATAAGCAGCACTCTGTTCCACTTCCAGGCGTACTTAGCAGCACTCCTGTGGACAGCTGTCATCACATTTTGGAGAATGCCTTCAACTCCAGCTTGGTTAGAAACACAACCGATGTAGTATCTTGTTGCCAGAGTCTATTGAACAGGTATTGTATTCTTGATGATAACTTCTTTATATCCATCATTAATCATAAAAATAGACCAAAAGACCCCAACCACTTATTTTTGTAACTTCATAACTCTTAATATAAGAACTTGTGTGGCGGTTCTAACCACCTTTCATCTTGACTAACTAAGACTAGAAACCATAGCACTAACCAGTGCTGCTCCAACATTTTAATATGCCCCCAGCTGTGTATTAGGTGCTTTGTATGAATTAGCTCACTTAAACCTTGCAGCCGCTGTATAAGTTAGGCACTACTGCTTTTTTAAGCGTTAGATAAAATCTGGGCTTGGGGAGGCAACGTCACTTACCCAAGCAAAATGAGTGCAAGCAAGATCAAGATAGAAAGACCCAAGAAAATTTGGGTCTTTCTGCCCATAGAGCCCATGCCCTAGTAGTTACTAGGTACTGCCTCCCTTTCAAGGGTATCAGGCAATGCAGGCTTCCCTGACAACATGATGATGGTGATGCTACAGTGGATGAGGGGCCATCAGTGACCCACGCCAGCCACCCCCACTCCGTACAGTCTCTATCTTCAAAAGCAGCATCACCACTCCATCTGCCCTTCTTAATGTGCACGTGTTTTTATAAGGATTGCTTCTATCCTTTATTCTTTTACTCTAGAGGAAATAAGGTGAGCCTTTCAGGCCAAACAGGATTTAAGAGGCAAAACTACTTCTCTGGTGCCTCTGTCCTTAACCCACCCTAACTGGAATGTGAGGCAGGATATCAGCTTCTCGCCCTATGCAATCTCTAATGTGTCATCTTCTGCTCATCTACTGTTTCTGTTTTCTAAGGCTCAACTAACTGTTTTATTCTACTTTTCACCAGCACTGTTGCCAACGGTCCCGGTGAGGTCATCCCAGCAGGAAACCATAGCCTGTATTCTTTGAAACACTGCTGCAATTTGTTGAGTCCACCAACACTAAACTGCAGTTGGATTCCTTTTTGAGTTCAGCCACTTCTCCAACAGAAAAAATGTGAAAAAGGTTTTGGAATACCTTGAGTAATTTATTTGTGATTTCATTTTTGTTCATGCACAAGAGTAATTTTTTTTAATCCATGTGTAAATAGTTGACTTGTGTTTGTGTGTGTGTGTGTGTGGTGATGGTGGTGATGATGAAGTAGGGACCTAAATGCCCAAAGGACTCTTTATCTCCAAAGTACAATATACTAGGATATTTCTAATTATTGATCATTTGTATCATATTTTTCTTGGAACTTACTGTGCCCTTTCAGTATTTAGACTTTATTTTAGAAAAAATATATTTACGTGTCTTTTCCCTCTGTTCTCTATGTTCTGGTGTCAGCCTTCATAAAAGCCTGTGGAATAGTGTGTCAGGCATGCCAATTATTCATATGCTGGTTCTCCTTTGTTTGCTATGGTTATTATTTTTCTTTCTCACTCTTTTTTCTCTTTGTAACTGTTTGCACTTTTCTATTCTATTTTATTCCTGAGAGTTAATTAAGTTTCTTCCTTTTCAAATTCAAAAATTAATATTCACTTCTAATAAAAGTGGCAATTTTACACTCACACACACACACACAATTTTTCCTCCACCCTGTTCACCCCAGCTCTCTTTCCAGTACCACACCCTGAGATTATTGTTAATGGTCTAGTACATGCATCTTTCTCTAAACACATAAAAATGCGGCAGAGTTGTTGTTTCTACACAAGTAGAATGAATCTATTTACATATCACCTTCATCTTCTTTTCACTTGGAGTGTGTGTGATTTTACATAAAAGAGATAATATACACTCTGGGGGAGGGAGGGAGTTAGAGGTTTTATTTTCTTTCTACTTGTTTCCTTCTTCCTCTCCCCTGCCCCATCACATCCAGGTAACCCAAGTTAAATAACCCGATGCATCATTTTCTGTACCTTTTTTATGTTCTGGTCATATTTTACAAACATATCCATCTATTGAGGATTGGAATGGTAGTTTTACAATACTGGTATTACTCACATTTTTATGTGGTTTACTTTTCTTCTATAACAATACACTGTAGGTATTCTAGTCCACTGGCAAACTTTAACTATTCTTTTCAAAGGCTTCATAATAGCCCATGACATATTACATATATGTATACTAGTCATTACTCTATGGACAAGCATTCACTTTGTTTTCAGTTTTTTGTTTTTGTTTTTGTTTGGTGTTTTTTGGTTTGGTTTGGTTTGGTTTTTTTGTTTTGTTTTGTTTTTGTTTGTTTGGCTACTTTGAACTGTGCTTGTCAGTTTATATATCAGTGCTTTCATTTTCTATAGCAGTGTTATCTGATCAAAATATAATGCAAGTTGCATATAATTTGACATTTTTTAGTAACCACATTGAAAAAGTAAAAAGAAACTGGTAAAATTAACTTTAACAATATATTATTATTTATTATTATTATTATTATTATATATTAGTAATACATTTTTTCAATGAGATATTTTATATTCTTTTTATTGTATTAAATCTTTAAAAAATCTAGTGTATATTTTATACTTAGAGCTTATCTTGAGAAACTAAATTTTCATTGGCAAGACAATCTGTAATTAGATCTCATAAAATTTACAATTGAAAAATAAATTTGCATACCCAGGTTGTTCCAGATAATACCTAAAAGTTTTCCAATAAATGAAATTAGTATCAGTTTTTAAGTTTTAGTTCCTCAGTTCCATATATGAAATAGCTCCATATTTCAAATATTCATGATTAACATAATGGACAATGAAATTTTATAGGATGATTTCCTACATGAATTGAAGTGTGTGTATATATTTGGTATTAATATATGTTGCCAGACTGCTTCTTAGAGAAATACGTTGTCTTAATTTTCATCTGCTTTGCAATATAAATTTTCTGATGTGTTTTATTCATCTACTTCCGTGAGTATGTGTGATATTTCCTTTTAAATACTATATGTTCAGATAAGTTGCACGCTGATTTCTTTTTTAATGTTGTTTCTTTTTTAATGTTTGAGGGACGGAGATATTATTCCTGAGCCATATTATGGGAAAGGATAGTAAGGGTAGGATCAGGCAAATCATCTGGTGAGCACTTGAGGCTCGTTGCCTCCAGAAACCTTATCAATCTCCTGTGAACATTGTGAGTGGCTCTGGGCTGGCTGGAAGTTTCCCTTTTCCCAGTGAAGCCAGTCGATGGAGGGTTTTGGTGGACAGTGATGTCTTCACTCTTCTTTGGCAGATGTAGAAGCTGGAGGGCTCTTTGTTCCTCACAGTTTATCCTTCACCCAGCCATAGTCTTCTAAGATGTCAAAGATGGAGTGTCTGTGTGTTTCCTGTGTGTTTCCTCGGTTGTCACCTGAGGTCACTTAGTGCTGACAGCATGTTGCTGTCAGTCTGTGAACCCTGACCTTGTTTCAAGCCAAGGCTGTGAAATCTACTTTGAAGAATTCTGCACTGTCTTGTCTGTCTATGAAATCCGAAGTCCCTAGCCGTCTTTCTGAGTCTATCTTTCACACTGACACAGTTTTCACTAATCTGAAAGCCCTTTTTTATTTTATTTTATTTTTTAAACATCTTTATTGCAGTATAATTGCTGTACAATGGTGTGTTAATTTCTGCTTTATAACAAAGTGAATCAGCTATACATATACATATATCCCCATATCCCCTCCCTCTTGCGTCTCCCTCCCACTCTCCCTATCCCACCCCTCTAGGTGGTCACAAAGCACCGAGCTGATCTCCCTGTGCTATGCAGCTGCTTCCCACTAGCTATCTATTTTACATTTGGTAGCATATATTAGTCCATGCCACTCTCTCACTTCGTCCCAGCTTACCCTTCCCCCTCCCCGTGTCCTCAAGTCCATTCTCTACATCTGCATCTTTATTCCTGTCCTGCCCCTACGTTCTTCAGAACCATTTTTTGAAAGCCCTTTTTTAAATACAGTTATGAGTCCAGTTATGAATGTTTCCTAAATTCAATAAAGATGGAAGTTTGCTTTCCAACTTTTTATTCTCCTTGTTATTTTCCATTGGTTTGCAAAAGGGGAGGGGGTCAGAAATGGCATTTCTCTCTCCAATCCAGAAGCTATAGTTATAAACAAATTCTCTGACCTTACAGAAGACTTAGGGTCTCAGCCAAAAATAGTTGGAGTCATGGAATATGGAAATGTTTCTTTGATTTTTCTTTCTACTGGTAAAATAGAACATCCAAGCAATTAGGTCTGAGTGAGAAGGTCTCTGTTAACTACACAGATTACTAACATGCATCATTTTGAAAATGCTCCCACCTAATTGCTTTCATGTCTCTGTGGTTTAGTTAGGCTGGTAGGCCATCGTGAAGAGCTTAAGATGTGCACCTGCCCAGTGAGGCTGACTTCCAATTACAGAACGATTCCAAAATTGGGCATGCTTATAAAGAAGGTATTGAAGGACACAGTGTGCCAGGAAGGATTAAACTACTCTGAATGTACCGGAGCAGGGGAAGCGGAGGCGATCATTCACATTTTAAACAGGCAGGAGCACAGGATTAAAGAAATCCTTGGTACATGTGCACCATATGAGGCTAATGAACCACATGGTCCTAAGAAAAGCTACCTTTTTACAGCCTGTTATTTAATAAAAGCAACTTTGTTTTAAGCTGAAGCAGGAAGAAAAGTGTACACACTTGTCCATTCTTTTTCTGGATCACAAGCTTATGACGATGAGTGTATTTTCCTTTTTATTACAAAGGCAATGTGATTGCCCCTGGATGTAGAGGGAGTTCTTTCTACCCTGGTCTTTAGTAGACTACTTGGCATTTCTATTTCAAGAGACTTTAGAAAGTAAATGATGGATCTGCACCAAGCCAGTTCCTCTACTCACTATGCCTTTTGCAAAATAGGAAGACAGTGACTGATACAAGGGGTACAGCCTATAGCCATGGAATAGAGAAAAGCACTCAAATGACAATCTTGAAATTTAGTCCTCTGGCGACTGAAAACCAACCACTTTATTTTTTCTTTCTTTCTTTCTTTTTTTTCTTTTCTTTTTTTTTTGGCCGCTCTGGAGTCCTAACCACTGGACCGCCAAGGAATTCCCCAATCACTTTAGTATGAGAAACCAAGATTAGGAAAAAAACTGATGTCTTACAAGTCATGTTTACATGAAGAATCAGACCCGTATCTTCCATGTACTGGGCATGCTTCCAGTAACACTCATAAAATAAGAGGACTGTAGAATCCTAAGTCACTCAGAAATGCCTCATCTCCTTCCACTCTCCCCCCAACCCCCTTTAAGTCATGTAAAGCCACCAAATCTATAGATTACTATAGCTAAAAGGAGAATTAGGGCAATATTCCCTGGTCTAATCTGAGTTCCTTCAACTGCAGAGTACCTACCTCATTTCATAATTGTTAACCCATATGTCTGTCTGACCCACTAGACAGACTACTAATTCCTATGTATCTCCAGTACTAGTGCCTGATATCTAGCAGACATTCAGTAAATGTTTATTCAATGAATGAATGAATGAATATTGCAAAATGACTAACCTTCACATAAGCAAGAATAGTTAACTGGATCACTGTTAAAAACTTTTTAAAAATATCATCCAAAAATGCACACTCAGAATAAAAATTGCAAATGATATGCCAGTGCGTATAATGGAGAAATTGGAAATCTTCCTCCCACCTCAATCTCATTCCCCATAGTTAGCCACAGTGAACACTGGTATCACTGTTAATTTTTCTCAGTATATAATAAACTATACAGTAATTATAACTATCAAACTGGAGTGAATGAATCTTCTTTCAAGCCCAATGCCAGAATTACTTTCACCTTCTATTTCTTGGCAACATCATGCACATGATTTTGCTTGTCTTACAGCATTAACTGTCCTGAACAATGATTAGCAAATGAAGTTCAAGCAACTGGTCTTCCTGATAATCTCTGCAAGGCCAGTTGGCAATTCAGTAGTGTTATCTACCTTGAAGCTAAATGGAATCATTAAAAGCATCTCAATACCCAAAATAAATAGGTGTACTTAAGTAACCAGATTCTTTCTGCTTGTATGAGCAATTGTTCTGCTATCATATTTGGAAAAGCTCTTATAGGAAACGGGAAACCACAAGCTGGTTGCCACTGCTGGCAGGTATGAAATATGATTCAGCAGCTAAGCGTCCATCTCTGGACCTGAACTGTCAGTGTTCAAATCCTGGCCCCAGCCACTAGCTCCATTACCTTAGATATTTATGTAACTGCTCTGTGCCTCAGTTTCCCCATCTGTAAAGTGCAAACAAACACATCTCCTCCCTCATATTTTTGTGAGAATTAAGTAAGTTAAATCATGTAAAGCACTTAGAAAAATGCCTCACAGAGAAAGGCTATAAAAGACACTTTTTCTTCATTGAGGTATCATTTATATACAATAAATGTACGATTTTAAGTGTACATTTTGATGAGTTTTGACAAATACATACATCCATGTGACCATCGCCCCAATCAAGATGGAGCACACTTCCATCATTTCAGAAAGCTCCCCGGTACCCCTCCCCAGTCAATCTCACCCCCACGCTCCCATACTCCCAGGCAAGCCTGATTGATTTTCTTTCCCCTAGAGATTAGTTCAAATAAACGATTCGGCTAGAACGTCATGTAAATGGATTCAGACAGCACATGCTTTTTTGTCTCTTGCTTTTCTCATTCAGCATAATGAATTTAAGTTTTATCCAGTAGGTCATTCTGTTTTTATTGCCGAGTATTATTCCATTGTATGACTACACCACCATTTATATATCACTTCTACTCTTGATTGACATTTAGGTTGTCTTTAGTTTTTGTAGAATATTTGCTTTTGAGAGAGATTTCTATTTGCCACACACTCTTTAGGAGTTTCGGAATATCTTAAGCTTCAGAAATATAAATTGGAATGTGAAGAAGGCATCGTTTACCACATGGGGGTTTGCTCCTTATCACCCTTCCTCTCCCTCATAATCTTGCTGAATCTTTTCACTATATGTTGTTCTTCACAGGGATTTTCAAGATGGTGGGCTTCAGGCCACAGACTGGAAGACCAGTGATGACTGAGCCTCAGTGAGGAATAACTGAGAGACTAGAGCACCATGAGGTCACTCTTGGTTGAATAGAATGTTGATTAGCCTGCTCCTACATACCGCATGATGGCACTTTCACTGTACTGCATTCTGAGAAAAATCACGGGGCTTTTCCAAGTCTCCAGTAAAAGTAAATTACCTTAACATTAACTGTAGTACAAGAACATGTGTTAAAAATAGACAAGAAATGTAAAAAACATTTTGTAGTTTGCAAGTATTGTAGGAAAGCCCATCACATATTTGAGATGAGTTTTGATCATACCATGACAGATTTTGGCTCCAATAGCTTGCAAGGTACAGAAGCATCCATCAACTAAAAATTTTGTCACTTAGGAGCCATGATAAACTTAATCCCATTTGTGGGAAAGATTGGCCAGTTCTTAAAAGCACTTGTGCAAAACAAAGACTCAAATTCTCATTAGAATTCACCCATCAAAATTCAACGTGCCCTTTCTGAGAGGGACATCTCAAACAGTTGAGAATTATTTGCTCTCTTTGACCATCCATTCATCAATGTCTGGCCATGTAAAACAGATTATCCAGAAAGTGAGGGTTTCTGTGTATACTTAAACCAAAAAGAACCAAACAGAAGGAAACAATATGTTCTTGGGGACTCACGAGAGGTCCTCCTGTTGCAGTCTGACTTGAGTACTGTTTCCATAGCAACAGACTCCAGCGTTCTCAAACAAGGGTCAGGTGCTCACAGGAGGCTGCAGCTGGACACTGAAGAAAGTTTTTTTTCTCAAAAGTTACAGAAGTATTCCAAAAAAATTCAATCAAAATTCCATCTAAAATTGGCAGGAGGGTAGTCTTCTAGATGACCTGAAAACAAAATTAATTTCTTAAATACTCTCTCCTCCCTCTTCCCATTAATACCAGGAAAATGTTTGGGGAGAATTTTATTCAGGTTACAGTTTTTTACAAGTGCCTCTGGTCAGATAGGACAGACACTGTCCAGACATCAATAGCGAGGAACAGGTCAGAGATCCAGAGAATTTCCCCAGCAGCTGGCCAGAGCCTGGGAGGTCCTGAGAGGATAAGGCAGAGATTTGGGGCTCCAGAGGTGGCTCCCTATGTTGGCCTCCTACAACTGTATAGGAAGAGGTGCTCAGAGGTGTTTTTGTCTCTACCCCTTCTCATAATACCTTTTATAAAATGCTTTATTGCAAAAGTAATCAGCCTTATTTTTGTAGAAAAATATTCAAAATCTGAAGAAGAAAATAAAAACATTATCCATATCCCATCACAAAATATAACAAGTGCTAATAATCTGTGGTATATAGTCATTCAATGTGTATGTTTGCTTAAGACTTTCAAAATGAGATCACTATTGTGATTTACTTTGAGGCCAGCTTTTCCCTCTTAATATATCATGAACACTTTTGCATGTTGTTAAATATTCTCCTACATCATCATTTGTAAATGGCTGTTGTGCATCCCACTGTATCACTGTACCAGAATTTACCCAATCTCTTATGGTTGGCTATTACAGATGTTTCCCATTTTTCATGATTATCAACACATCGACAATACATATTCTTGCAGTCAAATCTTTGCACAAATTCATGATTAGTTCCTTGTAAGACATACAAAAATGCTAGAGACACATAGAGATTTTATCTCCCAACATAATGTTTCTTATCTTATGCTAAGTCTCAGGGCAAAGCCAAATGATCAAACTTTGAATGGACAACATATTTACAGTATAAAGCCTGTCCACCTGCTAGATTCTGCTGGCAATCAAGAAGGTAAATGAAACATGGCAGCAAGCTTGGGCTTGTGTGGGATTTTATACACTAAACAGTGACATCAGCTTTGTAAAAACCCTGGGCAAATGACACACCAGGTTATCTTCATCTGATTAAAGATGAATTTTCTAGTTCCATACTTGAAACTGAAAGTGATTTCTCTGTGTCTTGAGTGGGCTTTTGTACTGCCAACACAGATTAACTGGGTATGAATAAAACAAAAGTAAGTTTGAATGCCAACTCTCAACCCCACTTAGACCCAGTCCAGGAAGAAAAAAGTCCTAGTCCATGGAGAATCAAAAAGTATGGTTCCTGCCAGTTCCGCTGGTTATAGGGCAAGCTGACAGCAGGGGATGGGAGAGCACTGCATCGGTCCTTGGGCCTGGGTCTGTTTACCCAGTTAGGGGAGGACCAGAAATTTCCAGCAAAAGCAGGATCTGGAATTGTGTGTCCTATCTCCTCAGGTTGCCCAGGAGAGCAGCCATGGGTTCTCTTTTGCAGGGAGACAGAGTAGAGTCAACTCCCTGTACCTACCGATGGTTCACAAATAGCCGCATATTATACACCTGTTCTGTACCTAGCTCTTTGTCACTTAATGATATATCCTAGGACTCCTTCTAAATCACTATATAAAAACTTCATTCGTTTGTACATATCATATGGATCTACTATGATTTATTTAGTAGTTTTCTATTTATGTTATATCCTACATTTTGCACCCCCAAAATGCTGCAGTAAATAGCCTCCACGTATGTCGCTTCACTTATGTGTGAGTATACTTGTAGGAGAAATTTCTAGAAGTGGAATTGCTGAAACTTAGGTCATGTACATTTGTAAATTTCAAAGACATTGACAAATTACCTTCCATAAAGATTTGACTGATTGATATTCTCACCAGCCAATCACAGTGCAGTGCTTTAGTAAACTTATGAATTTTTGCAAGATGCAAAGAAAATGGTATCTCAGTGTTTTTTAATGTATATTTCTCTTGCTTAATGAAGCTGAGAATCTTTCTGTATGTTTAGGAGCCATTTGCATTTCTTCTGTGAGTACTTTATTCCTACCCTTTATTAGTTTCTCTATTGGGTAAGTTGTCTCTTCCTCAGACATTTGTAGGTGCTATTTATCTATGAGGGAGAATAAGCCTTTATCTGCAATAAGAACTGTAAATATTTTCCCCATATTGTCATTTGTATTTTTACTTTTTTATGGTGTTTTTTTGCCATGCATACATTTTTCTCCTCCATGTTTAAATGTATTGATTTCTTTAATTATAGCTTCTAGGTTTTGTGCCATAAAAAAAATCCATCTTCATTTCAAAGTCAAAAAATAATTTCCTGGGAATTCCCTGGTAGTCCAGTGGTTAGGACTCAGCGCTTTCACTGCTGAGGGCCTGGGTTCAATCCCTGGTTGGAGAACTAAGATCCCACAAGCCACGCTGTGTGGTCAAAAAAAAAAAAAAAAGTAATTTCCTTGTAAAATTTTTATGGTTTCACTTTGCATATTTAAATCTTTGATCCATTTGAATTTTGTCCTGGTAAGTGGTGTGATATATGGCTCTAACTTCATTTTTGCTAGATGGTTGTCCCAACTTCATTAACTGAATACTGGTAGTTTCTATTTTTGCCATTTATTTAAGATATCACTTTTAACACATAATAACATTCCATGTATTGGGGTTTATATAGACTCCGTTCTATTCCCTTGATCTATCTCCAGTAAGGATCAATTGTTTGATTTTGAAGGGGATCAAGGTATGCTACCCTAAAAGATGCCACTTTTGTGTAAGGATTGTTTTGAGCTGAAAGCAATTAGCTCTCTGCCCTCCCCTTTTCTGTCTAAAAGCAAGGCATAAATTTCCATTTGTAAAATTGTCTCCTCCTACACCAGGAAGATGATGACAACTCTTAATCACTGGAGACAACTCTTATCAATGGAGAAAACACCAACTTGAGTTTGCATAATAAATCTATAATTCTTCTCTTCCACTAGTTTCCCCTATATATTTACCTTCCCACAATTTACTGCCCCGGGAAGCACAATTTATTGCTAATTTACTTCTTACAATTTACTCCACTTCCTTTGTCTAGTAACTTCACAATTTATCACTCTTTGTTAAGATGGTATACATGCCCCCGGGTCTAACCACTTCTTTGGGTTTTCTCCTTCTTCCTTTTGAAGCCCCCATATATATGCAAAGTAAATTTCTTCTTCTGTTAACCTGTCTTTTATGTGTTTAATTCATGGCCCCCAGGCACAGAACCCAAGAGGGTAGAAGAAAGGATCCTTTCCTTCCCCTACCATCTCTAAAATGGAGGTTATAATATCTACTCCAAAGAATTAGATTAGAGAATCAAATGAATGTGGGGTGTTTGACCCATAGAGGAATTCAATAAATTTCAGCAATGATGATGAAGAGAAGGAAAATATTGCCTACCTCACTCCTGTGCAAAGAAATGCAGATACCCAGAGGGTTCACAGATAATACTGGTTCCCAGATTAGCCTTTTCATTATACTCTGAACTAAAGACTTCTCTACATGCAAAAAGTGAATTAGCAATGATCTTGATAGTAATTTTAGTGAATTTCTCACTAACCCAGTTTGAAAGGGAATCTCTAGGACTGTTATTCTCCTGAAACTGGACTGCCAAGGCAAAAATGGCAGGTAAGACCAGGTTCGAATTCTAGTTTAGCCACTCATCTCTGAGAATCTGTTTCCTTATCATTAGAAGAGAGATAACTATACCTCCTTCTCATTCTGACAAATGAGATAGTAAGATAAGGAAAGTGGCTAGCACTGTGTTTGTCATTTAGCATATGTTCAATCCCATGGTGGCTATTTTTGTTTTATCATCATCATGTTCTTTGTCATAATCATTAAAGATTATGGCTTTCGGTCAATGAGGACAAAAAAAAGGAGGGTAATAAACACCAGAATTGGAAGGAAAGAAAGGACATAATAATCAGAATATTTTAAAAAAATTTTAAGTAGGATGTATTGATGGAGAATAGAGGGATATGTGCGAATAATATGTGATTAAACTAGGTAAAATAAAATGTTAACAGTAGGGCTTCCCTGGTGGTGCAGTGGTTGAGAATCTGCCTGCCAATGCAGGGGACACGGGGTTGAGCCCTGGTCTGGGAAGATCCCAGATGCTGCGGAGCAGCTAGGCCCGTGAGCCACAATTACTGAGCCTGCGCGTCTGGAGCCTGTGCTCCGCAACATGAGAGGCCGCGATAATGAGAGGCCCGCACAGCACGATGAACAGTGGCCCCCACTTGCCGCAACTAGAGAAAGCCCTCGCACAGAAACGAAGACCCAACATAGCCATAAATAAATAAATAAATAAATTTTTAAAAAATGTTAATAGTAGAATCTAAGTAGTGCAAAATCATTTCAAGTTTGCTGTATGTTTGAAAAAAAAATTTATAGTAAAATGTTTGGAAAAATTCAAGGCTACCATCCCTCTCTCCTTCCCATCCTAATTTTACTGTAACCGCCCCCCCAAACACTCAAAGGCAAGGATGATTGATTTTCCTTTTGTCTTGATATTTTACATAGAGTGAAGAGCTTGTAATTCACTTCCTGCCCTAAATTACAAGCTGTTGTTATGTATGTGATTCCCTCCCTTCCCCTATAATTCATACTTTTTATTTCCTGCCGGTTCAGCTGACAGCTCCAATTTGACAGCTGTCCAATTTTGACAGCTCCACATCAGCAACCAATATCACTCACATCCCAGAATCCCCCCTCCCACCCTGTTGCTCTCAGTCCCCCAAGTCCCGGAGTCAAACAGTTTCTCACCAGGAAACTACAAAGAGGAAGAAGCTGGGACCTGGGATTGAAATGCTGTATATCCAGAGCATTTGAAACGCCAAAGTTTCAAAGTCAGCTGCAGCTTTCTCCTGTTGCTATGGCACAGGTGACCCTGTAGAGTCGCCAGCCTGGAAACTGACAGACATAGATCAGTGTGCACTGGTTGCCATGGTGAGGAAGAACCTAAGGATGCTTTCTCCATGCCCATTGGTGCCCAGCAGGTGTCCAGAGCTGCAAGAGAGTGCTAAAAGCCCTCATCAAATCATTAACTTTTAGGCAGGAATTCAATTGTGCTCAATTGGTCTGAGGGTCAAGCTTCACAAAAGACATTGTCACATGGAGGAGAAACGCTGGACCCTTCAGAAACCTGGAAAATAAAGTATTCAAAGCAAATTCTGTGGGTTTTTTTAGTGACTTGTTCATGTTCTTTTTCAAAGGAAAGTTTAATTAACTCCATTTAGAAATGTTTAACCTTGGGCAATTAACATCCTTTAGTCCAATATTGGTCAAAATGCTGTCCCCAAGGTAACAAATCAGAATCTCTGGGGTAGGGGCCCAGGTACCAGCAGTTTTAACGATGTCCCTAAGGTCCTAGGCACACTGAAGTTTTAAAAATAGTGCCCTAGTGTACCTATATAACTTTAAAGTCTCATGACAAAACAATTCCGGTCAGCAGCACCAAAACATTTCACCATTCTGGTTCCTTTTTGTCATGTTCTTACATCACCATGGCTCCCTAAGAGCCGCACTCTTTGAAAGATATTTGTCTACCAAACAAATTGCATGTACAGTCAGCCCTCCGTATCCTGGGATTCCGCATCCACGGATTCAACCAATGCCAGTCGCAGCCTGTTGAATCCGCGGACCCGGAACCCACGGATATGCTGGCGACAGTACTAGTGACCTTCTACAAGGGACTTGCGCATCCGCAGATGTGGGTATCCGCTGGGGGTCCTGGAACCAATCTCCGCGGATACCAAGGGATAACTATATTGAATAATGATTTTCCCCCTTTTAATCAAAGACGTATATAATCCCCCTCAGCTCAGGTGAAATATATATAGCTCATTAGGCTTTCAGAGATTAAAAACAATAGCTCAAGTTCCCCAGTCCTACCTTTGCCAACCCTTAGTGATCTGAGCATTCCAAATTGGGATTACAGAAACTGTTGAAGAACTCCAAGGCATCGAAGACCAGTTCTGAGATTGTGACTCATGTTAAACAGAAGCAATAACAAGATCCATCCTCCTTCTAAGGAATGTAAACTTATTTATTCCTTCATTACTTATAACTACCCCTGTCCCAGTATGGATAGAATTTAAAGTAATTCACAAAGATTCATAAAATAACGTAAATTAGCACAGCCTTCTACTTGTTTCCTAATAGCCCATCTCCCTTTCCTCTGCAGTATTAATAGTCCTAATTTTTAGCTAAAACACATGGCTACCCACATTTCCCAGCTGTCCTTATAGCTAGGTGTACCCATATGACTAAGGTCTGGTCAATGGGATGTACATGGAAGTTGTTTATGCAACTTCTAGGAAGTATCCTCAAAAGGGAGGATTGGTTGTGTCCCTTCCTGCTGACTGGCCACAGACATAATGGGGAGAGTAGCCATCTTGGACCATGAGTTGGAAGCTGTGTGTTGAGAATGACAGAGCAACACATTAGAAGTCTGGGCTCCTGATGATGGTGGAGCTGCCATTCCAAACTTGGACAACCTACCCAAACTTTTTCCTGAGAAAACTGAAGCTTCTTTCTTGTTTAAGTCACTGGTGTTTGGGGTTTTTCATTCCACACAGCCAAACCTAATCCTTACTACTAACATAAATGAGGGGAAAAAAGACAAAAACATACAATAAAGCCAGAAATAAACTTAGCACAAAAATAAATACCATATAGTCTTATATATTTGCTGTGAATAAGTTGCAACTTTAGCTTCACGCTTTCTAATGGTCAGTGTGACAATAAGTCTTTTAAAGGACACATCTCAGTGTCATAACTTTTTTTTTTTAATTGCTCAGGAGAAACACAACTGTTCCTGATGCTAAGAACAAATTAATTCATCCTAAGAGTCTCCATAAAGAGGGCATCCATCATGTAATATAATAACAACAACTGCCACAACTTCCTTACGGTAGAAACAATTGTTTCATGATGTTCTTCAATACAGGCCAGGAGAATCCGAGTGTAGGTAATTTGAAATTGCCCTGTCTACTCATTTATGTAGTATGCTAGATTGAATGCTCTCTTTCCCATGCCTCACAAACACTCTCTAGATAGGACTTAGAGAGATAACAGGTGGGAGAATAAGAAGGTGGTTTAAAAAACCAAACTCTACCCATATCCAAGTTGTCTGCCACCAGCATCACGATCACCTATGAGAAATGGGCAGGACTGATATGTCCTCCCTTCCATGTACCCCAACCTTTCTTGTTATGATATTTTCTCCTTAAAACACCCTTGAAGTTATTTTAACTTAAATTTTATAGATTATTTCAAATCTGGTAAAATTTTTGTGTGTCTGTCTGTCTGTGTGTCTCTGTGCACTGGAGGAGGAGCTCAGTATGTGATTTTTCCATCTCTAGTCCCTACATATCTCTGAATTGCGTAATACAAGTAGATAATGAATAAAATACAACCAAGTAAAGCAGTCATTTACTAAAAAAAAAACACAAGGACAAAAAATGTAAATATTTAACTTATGGGTCATGTGTCCCAACGGTGAATACAAAGCGGCGAATGTCAGCAGTTTGTATCCCGTAAAGGAAACTAAAATGGTTTCCGACACAACATTCTTTTGCTAGGGGCAGCAGGGCAGACACCCCCAAAGTCACAGAGACACATTTTCAAAATTTCTAGTGAGATGCTTCCTGATGGAGCCTCATGCCTGCTCCACTGATTCTACGGCATTTCAAGCAGGATCTTGCTCTCCAACCTGGGTCTCTTTCTGGCTCTATCCTGCTGAAGGAATGATTTGTGAGACAGTGTGGGAAATGAGTAGTGAACATGTGCTACCTGAACCAGATGGTTACATACTTCACATCCAATGTGGTACCTTTATACTTCCTGGCTAGGTTTTGTTAAGGTATGCTTTCCTGTTACCCAACATTGGATTTGAGAATAGAAGGATACGTTGTTTTTTGTTTGGTGGTTTTTACCCTGAGCATTACTTGTTTTCATGATGCAAATACTGCCCTTAAATTGGTAAAGTAGAGATATGAGAGTATATCTGCGGTCATTGCAAGTAACCCAAGTCCCACAGAAACAGAACACAAAATGAATTCCTCTTGATCCCTCAGAGAGGATGATGGAACTTCTATTTTCCCCGGTTTAATTAACTGTCCAACTCCCCTAGGCAGCTACAGGCAAACATCTCAAAACTTTATCACACCAGTCTAGTTTTTATCCTCCAGCGGCCCAAAGCCACCTTTTCACTTATATATGGAATTCACAAACAAATTCATTTCCCACAAACGGAATCTCTAATTAGGATCAACTTCATTTGAAACTGTGCAGCAAACAGGAAAATGAGAGCATTACAGAACATCATTAATAGCAACTGCAAATAACTTTTTAATCGATCTAGGTATTCCTCTCCAAGAAGTCACTCTTCTCTTCCATTGAGGAAACAGACAATTTTTGCTTGCCATTAGCAACAATCTCAACATCATGCATAATAATAGTAATAATGATCATTTTTTAAAATGCCAGCCAACAACTGGGTAGATCTTTCTCATTTAAAAAAGCTTCCAGGAGACTTCCCTGGTGGTCCAGTGGTTGAGACTCCACGCTCCCAATGCAGGGGGCACGGGTTCGGTCCCCGGTCAGGGAGCTAGGATCCCGCGTGCCGCACGTCATGGCCAAAATAAATAAATAAATAAAAATAAAAAAGCTTTCAGTTGCATTATCATCTCACTTGATCTTACATCTGCTTTGCGTACACTAAAGTAGGTGTTTTTACTTCATTTCACAGGCATAAGGCTGAGGGGTTCACTGTGGGGACTCGTGTTACTGAGGTTTGTTTGATCGACCTTGGACAAGTTACTCAAGGTCTCTGAACCTCAGTAAATCTATAAAATGAGGATAAAACTAGTACCTACCACAGACTGCTGCTGTGATGTGCAGTAACAGACATGCGGTAACCCTGGTAAAGCCTTGTAACTGTTGGTTGAGCACGGAGGGGTGAGTTGGTCTTCCCAAGGATGAACAGTTTTTAATCTGCAGAACCAGGAAGAATCTGGCCTGTCAACTCCAGACTTGGGGCTTCCTTGAAGCAAGAATCTATTTAGGGGCGAAACTAAGATCAGATCAGACATTTCCAACACTTAAACCTCTCTTTACTTCTGCCATCCCATCAGCTATGTGAGCTGACGTAAGCTTAAAGACTGAAAGGATTACTGACTCTCCTTTGGGGCTGGGATGAAACACAAACATTTGATGATCAATAGAAGAGTCTGTAAATAATGAACAGAACTCACAGAATTGTGCTTGGAATCCTGAAGGCTAGAAACACCTGTCACATATTGCTTCTCTGCCCTGGCACACTTTGGGGACAATGCACAATGCTGAAGTCCACTTCTGGCCACAAGGTGGCAGAATGTCACCAGCAAGGACGCTCAAGCCCAAACTTCACGCTGGAGCAAATCAGGGCAGGTCGCTGATTGATGTCTGACACCCAAGACGACAAATGAAATAATCCAGTTAACATCAGCCCTAAACCTAAGTTAGTGACAAATATTCTGTAGATGCCATTCTTCTGCCTAAATGCTCAGCTCTTATTTCAGACAGTAAAATGGGCACCTCATCAATCTTCACCTACAAAAAGGAACCTCAAGGTGACCATGAACTTATTCCAACATATATGACTACTTCTATTTACATGAATCCCAATTTTCAAACATATAAAATAATTGAGAAACTTTAGGTGTTGGGAGCCATCCTCCAGAATCCTCAGAGCTCTCTTATATAATATTTTCTTATAAAGATGAAAATATCCTAAAAATTAAATTATTTCCATATTACGCAATTACCATAAACATTTTAAAACCTGGATTTTCCTACTAACCTACCTGTTTCTGAGCTATCTTCCCTTTTACTTTCTACAAAAGTGAATGTGTAAGGACTATGGAATAATTTAATAGCTTAACAATATACAAGGTTTTACACAGACTTGGATTGTTTTAGAGTTGGATGGTAACTGGGACATTATTTACTTTAATGCCCCTATTCTCCCAGTGAAGAAAGTAGTACTGCCAGAAGTTAATTAACTTGCCTAAGATAACACAGAAAGTCAGTTCAGAACTGAGACCTGAACTTTTGTCATCTGACTTTCAGGATAGTTTGGACTAATTTAGATCTTTCATTCAATTGTGTCAGGAAAGTCATGATTGTCCTTTACCCCATAGAATTGAAAAACTACTTGCAAGACGAGAAAGTACCAGTCCAGTATCATGCTGTGTGATTCCAGCACTTCAGCTGGATCCGTATTAGAAATTCAGCAGCGGTTAAGACAAAAACTGAGAAGCTTCGTGATCACAATGGTAATCCCCCCACCCTCCAAAATGTAAAACCCTAACAGATGATCCAGGGGTGAGTCTTTCTAGAACTTGAAAAAGAACCTGCCAGGTCACAGCCACTCCACTGGGATATGAGATTACATAAAATTCAGGCAGAAGGAGCAAAATGCCTCTCTGGGGACTCCGGAGACCCTGAGCCTGTCTCAGGAGGTGTGACTATAAAGTAATGGGTCTGATTTTAAAAGAAGCACAACCAGCGCTTACACATCTAAGTGAGCAGTCACTTTGGGAAGCTGCATATTTGTGCCAGAGATGCTGCAGCGTCTCCGTTAACTCTTCTTTGGGACTTGCCTTCAGAGCTTCACCATGTTCTGCCAGATATCTACCATGGGCGTAAATCTTGGTTGTGTGAGGGTGGACTTGTTTCTGGAAAACCTCCAGAGTCAGCTCTTGGGAGTAAGGTGGGTGGTCAAGGCAGATAGTAATATTTTGGGATAAAACTGAGTTGCATATAGTCATTGGGTCGATTTCCCCTGTGGCTTATAAATTCGACCAGATGGCTCATCTAGGAAAAGATTCACCTATTGGAGGCAGTCAGGAAAAACTTTAAGGTATTACTAATGTGTACGTTACTGATTTCAAAATAAAGCCTTCTTAATTCCAGTTCTTAATCATTTTGCATCCACTGGTAAGTCACTCTTCTGTCTCCCAACTCATGTCTCAGCTCCTCTAAGGGAAAGGGTCAATTATTAGATTAAATTACATGAAATTACTGCCATTCAGACATATTTGACCTACAAAAATCATATAATTCAAGCTAATACATTTGAAGTCGTAATATTTAGCCCAGTGGCAAAAAGGAGTTCAACAGCATTAAGAGATGCCACCGTGCTGAGATGGGCGATCCTGAGTGTCAACACTGAATCGCCAGAAAACGATGCTGAACAACTCCACGAGAGGTAAACATCCGTTTTCTCCCTCCATAGTTCTACTTTTTATGCATTGAGGTTTCTTTTCATTCTCTAATTTAAACTGCACATCTTGAGGGTGAAAAAGCCAGCCACACATACCAGCAAACAGCCTTTCACGAACAGGGCTATTCTGTAAGAAACATCAGTCTCACCCTAAGTCATAGCTTACACATAATGGCCATATTCCACACATTTGGAAGCAAATTTGCCAACTTGGTCCCTCTAGGTCCTGGGACTCCGCTAGATAGGCCAGATGATCCAATTTTAACTTAACTGATTTCACTAAGGAACGGAGTGTACACTTGGCCTTTCCACCTCCCTCCCTCAGGGCAGATGTGACCTTGCAAATTATGATTGAAGTCATTGTTCTGTGAGTTATCCTTCCCTTCTGGTTTGTTCTTTTTCTTTTTCTTTAAGGTAATTTATTGCAAGAGTAATTTTTTTTTTTTTTTTTTTTTTTTTAGGTATTTGGCTTCATTTTAAGAGTAAATTTTTTGCCCCAGTTTTATTGAGATATAACCCTCTGGTTCTTCTTCACTTCATTTTTAGTTTTGTTTGTCCTTGTCCTGTATTTACCATCAAAACAGGATTAGAGAAGCTGTTCCACCATCCCTTCATTTGAATATTCAGAAAGTGTCATTCAATATCACTAACCTGCCTGGGAGAAAAGACTCATTAGGTACAGCAGAGAACTTCTGGATGTTATTTCAGCTAATATATCATTTACTGTTTGGGTGGAAAACTGTGTCATCCATCTGCCTCCTACAGAATTCTCTCAGGAAAAGCTTTGACGAGGGAAAGTGTCACTGATAAAAGCTGGCCTTGAGGAATTAACCAGATGATATGCACAGCTATCAAGATTGCATGTTGAAGAGATGCTTCCCATCTAGATCAAGGCATGGCCGGAGCGGACACAGGCTGGCGTCACAGCCCAGCCCCTCCCATGAGGCTCCCGCCCTGCGCCTCTATCCCAACAGTCCCCAGCCCTCAAAAATCATCGTCGGTGGGAAGTCACTCGGCACATTCAATTATATTGTGACAAATTTTAAATTGTTCACCTGCGCCTCAAAATGGGAAAAGTGGGGCTACGTGACTGTAGAGTTATGATCTCTGCTGGGGACTTCGTGATAAGCCCCCGGCTGGCAAGGACTTATTCGCACATCCTTTGTGTTAGCCCACAAGCAGTTTGGCTGACCCGGTTTCCCCGCCCCGACCCTTTTTATTATCGCTGCCCAGAAATGCAGTTCTTGGTTTGTTTTCTTTTTAACAACCTTTTGTGATTACAAAAGCAATATCTTTTCACTATTAAAAAATTAGATCATTTTGCAACATATATATGTATGAGTCATCCCATTGTACATCTTAAACTTACACAATATTATGTGTCAATTATACCTCAATAAAGCTGGAAAAAATGGAAAATGTCAATAAGGAAAAAATGGGAAAATTAAAACATCATATTCTTATTCCCCAAGGTTACCACAATTAACACCTATATGTATATCGTGCCACACTTTCTTTCTATGCATATATATCACATATATATATAATAATTCATCTTTCCATGTTCATAAATTTCCTTCTAATCGAATACCTTTCAACCACCTCCCCCCACCACCACACTGTACCCAAAATGCATTCCTGCTAGTTTAGCTAACCAAGCATCCACTCCAGGACCATGCATTATATCAGATTATTACGCTCTTTAATTTTCTTTTAATCTAGAACACTCATCTCTTGTTACACATCACTGAGTCCTTGAAGACAGCAGGCCAGTTATCTAGCTGAAGTCCTATCCTTTGGATTTATTTGCCTTGTTGCTTCCTTAGGCCATCTGCCATGAAGCTTGTTCTCCCATCTCCATATTCCCTGTAAACTGGAAATTAGATCCAAAGGATTAGATACAAACACTTCCTGGCTAGAATCCATCAGAGGACCTGTGATGTATTGCGTATTGCACCACATCAGGGGACAGGTAACACTTAGTTGCCTACCATTAGTGTTGCTGGGATTGCCCTCTGGATTAAGGGAGACAAGAGCTTAATTCATCCAACTGGGAAGTAATCTGTGGGGTGTTACACTGGCAAATTATTTTTGAGACTCTAAACCTTTGTAGCTAATAACCTGATCCCAAAACCATACCATAAGCAAATAGGGAAGAACAGACTGCACAAGTCTGAGACTAACAGCAGGGTTAGAGTGAGTGCGGAAGGTAATGCCAAGACTTTTGATTAGTGATCGAAGCTGGAAGAAGTGAATATTAGGGCATTCATAGTGCCCTCCACTTGCCAAAGTAATTGATGGACATTAATGCAGCTTGCTGTAAACCCACGAGCCCCAGGGACTTGGGTGAGACTAAACAACTGATAAAGTCAGCAGTGGTATTGCGTAATTTTTTTTCCAGAAGAGCTCTTACAGGAGATCGAGGACTCTGATTTCTCTTTTAACACTCATTAGTCAAAGTTACAACGCCAAGCTCACACGTGCAAGTTCTTCAGAAACAAGAACTGGATTTAATCCTCCCCAGAGGAGCCTGATCTAAGTACCTGCTTCAGCTGCAATCCTGTGAGCTGGGTACCATCACAGCAACTAGGCAACGGCAGGATGGGATCCCATCTCCCCACCTACCCACTTTAGTCCCACTCTCCTTCGTGGGGGCCATAATTTTGCGACAATGACCCCGTGCAGTGAGGTTGTTTGTTGATCCATGGTTACTGAGTTCACTGCTAGACAGGGGACATCAAATGGGGCCCTCTCAGGTACAGGCAGCGTCAGGCACCCACCCCCACCAGGAACAGGGATGACCTGGTACTCTTGTTAGCCATGTACGGTACAGGTTGTACTGCTTTGCTGCTTGCTTTTTCAAGATGAGAGTGGCACAATATTTAAGACAGCAGGAAAAACCAGAATTTGTCAATCCTTTAAGCAAGTACAACTGGAAAGCCTCAGCAGGAAGATGCCTCTGAATATGTTTACCTCTGTGCCCCTGAGCAAAACATTCACGTGATAACTCAGAGCTGAGGTGGCTCTGTCTGACTGCCAGCATGGCCTATTTCCAGAATAATAACAAAGATGTGCAATTAACCTGGATAAGACAAATTAGCCCAGGATGTAAGAGGGAGAGAAAATAAATACCACATACCACAACCCCCGCCCCCGCAACACAGACTACCAGAATTTGGCCTCAAGCAAATATAATAGATTTAGACTAGTTCAAGTGAAACTCTTGGGGCAGCTCCAATAAGTCTTCCTGTCTCTCCTACTATGTAGAAAGAAAATCTGAAAGGGCTCCTGGGACCACTGCAGTGGTCTTCTGAGTGCTCAGAGTTAAAAGGGGGGGTTCTTGCATGGCTGGTAGATACACAGCCTTTGGCCAAGTGGAAGCTCAATAACTTCTGACTAAATGATCCAACCAGGTAAATTTCCTCCTAATGGACATCAAGTTGAAAATTAAAAGGAAAAAGAAGAACACAGTATTTAGAAAAATGGGTCCTAGAGGCTGTTCTACCAGCTGCTTCAACTCCAAGAAGGCGTCTCTGGTCTCTGATTTTAGTACAAGAAGCTTGTACAACCAGTTCAGCTGGAAGCGTGCCATCCGCCCTGCCAGCAGCCCCTCGTTAGCTACCTCTGACCTGTTGAAAAGCTGAAAATAGAACCTTGAGCCATTCTCTCTGCAGCTCAACTCCTATAATTCTCTTTCTAAATATTAGCAGCTGCCCCGTTATGCCATAGTTTTAAAAGTACTTGTCCCTTTTTGCCTTCTTTGACCACGTCAACCACCACACTACTTTTCTTCAGGAAAAAGCTTTTTATGTAAAGACTGAATTGCCTTTTTATTTGCTTTTCTCCCTATGTAGCTAGGCGTGCTACATTTTTTCTTGATGGCTTTTATACTTGGTTAAAATCACCTGGAAAAAATCAGTAGGGAAGAGTAGAGTATTTCCTTAGTTACCCACTGGCCATAGTAACTGAAGTCCACAGAAATCCATTTCCCATTTCCTATTAAAATTTTATAAGCATTTAAAATAGTCACTTGGGTGCATCGTGTTTTCTTTTGCATCCCAACTGAGTTTCTTTTCCAGCCTGAGGTCTAAAGTCTGGCTGATTTTCCTCGGTGGCTTTACTCACTTAAAATAATTTTTTTCCCAATAAGTAAACACCCAATTCTGTTCATTAAACCAGTGACCTTTGAGTTTTCTAACACAGTTCTCCAAAGCTGGAGCCAACTGTTGACAATGCTTTGGTTGATAGGCACACACAGATTAAACTGTCTACCCCAAGATATATTTTTCTCCCCAACTTAGAAGGATTTCCTGCTTTAGATGCTGGGCTCCCTACAAATCATAACCAAAAGTCACTGCAGCTTGCCTTTCCCAGCTTTAAAGCCAATCCAAATGCCCTCTCTGGCACATGAGTGGAATAGAACTTTACTAGCCCCCCAGTCCTCACTCTCTAGATCCTTATTTTAGGGAACCTAGACCCAACAGGCTGAACATACCTTGTAACTCCCTAGAGGCTCTCAAAGATCAGACTTCTCAAAGAACTTACTCAAAACTCAGATTCCCAGGCACCACCTCCCACAGACTCTGATTCAGTAGGTCTTAGTGGGGTCCATGAATCTGCATTTTTCAACAAACTCCTGTCCCCACCTCAGGTAAATGGCCCTTGGAACTCACTTTGACAAACACTGCTCCAAGAGAGCTCATCTCAATGGCTTTTGATCAATGCTGTGTTCACTCACTTACCCAGCAAACAGTGGCCTGCTATGTGTAGGCTGTCACTGAAGGGGCAGATAAATTTCACTTGGGCCCTACCCTCAAGAAACTTATGGTCTAGCAGGGAAAAAATGAGACATGAACATAAGTATCTACTCAAAGGGAGTGAGAGATTTGTCATGAAAAAGGGACAGAGTTCAGAAGAGGAAGAGTAACTCTGAGCTGGAGAGGGATGGGGGATGGCTTTATGGAGAGGTGACATAGGCATTAAGTCTGAAAGAATATGTAGTATTTGGGCACATGGAGGTAAAAAAGAGGAGGCATTCTGAAACACAATAGGCGGAAGCAACGGCACTGTGTGGGGAAGAGGGAGTCATTTAACGGGCTTGGAGCACAGGGTGCAGGAAGGGGCACAGAAGCAATCCAGTCGAGCTTATAGAAGAGAGTTGTGGCCAATCCTGAAGGGCTCTGAATGCCAAGTACAATGACTTGGTTACAAGTAAGATCTTGAGGTATACCTGGCAAAGGAGTGAACTGCAAGCAGATTTGCAAGTAGTCCCAAGCTGCCCCAAGCGTGTAGTAACATGCTGGCCCTGGGCATTTGCCCAAGGAGGTGGGAAGAAAGTCTACTAAGCTCTTCTCTGCAAGGATCCCTCAGCCCTGCAGTCCAGCCAGGAGCCTCATACACTATACCTCAGAATACGACATCCAGTGTCAGCTCGGGAACCCACTAATGTGAGAAAAGGATTAGAGCTTTCAGCAGTGGATTTTACCACCATTGAACCTATAAATTCTCCTTGAGTTGGAAGGATGAGAAAAAATGTAGAGCTAGAGCGCTCCATGCTCTCACACTTTTATCCTCTTGAGAACACTGCTACATCTCTTATCATCATGTTCCACCACACACACACACACGCACCCACACGCACACACGCACACGCACACACACACTTAAAACTGAAGGGAGACTGAGCTATAATCTGTTGGCAGGTTAAAAATAAGAACACAGTGCTATTAAGACTAGACTTTCCCTGGCAAAATTTCCCATATCCAGTTTAATGAATAATTTTTATTTGTGTGTATAGCACTTTGTAGGCTTGCCGGGGGTTGCAACTTCCCTATCTAGACCATAACTATGAAATGAATCATTCTTTCTAGTCATAACAGTTCCATCCCCCACCACGCCACCACCCCCCTCAGATACAGGTTCCCCCAACTCAGGGGCTGACTGTCCATCCGCACATCACAGGATCCTGTGAAAATCCTTAATTAGAAGGCCAGTTCCTCTGCATGCACTTCAGAATCACCAACAGCATAGATTACATGAGCAAATTGTACCCATAAATTCAGCTCCCACCCTATTTTTCACCTTAGTCTAATCAGAAATACAAACAACATGTGCCAGAGAGAAATGAATTACAATCAGAAGCAGGGACACAGAAGAAGCAGAGGGATGTTAGGATTATTTGCCCAGGTAATGGGTCATTTCTCCAGGAAATCTAATCAGAGGCGATAATAACATGTACTTTTTCAGGGAAGGAGGGTTTTTTTCTGCTTGCTTTACGACAGCAGCACAACCTTTAGCAAGTGCAATATGTCCCTTGTGACCTTTTTGCACATCTACTATTATAAAGAGCCATTAGATGGGGAGTTAGGAATACAGCACCTACTGCTCTCTGCTGGTTTTACTGACAGGCTATGCCAACAAATTAAAGAGAGTAGCTGCCTAGTCCTGCAACCAGGCTGGCCCATTCCTTGTGTGACCTGCTCACTGTGGATCACACTTTAGAAGAGGCCAGGAAGAACGATCTGAATGCTCGTGCTACCCTTTGCATGAATGTGCACTGACATATCTTCAATTAGAGCCTCCTGGCAACCATCTCTGTCTGCTCCAATGCAGGTGCATGTGAAAGCAGATCAAAATGGACTATGGGACTGGAGTTAACACTACTGTACTGTACGCTTGAAAAGTTGCTATGAGAGTAGAGCATTAATGTTCTCACCATAACAACAGCAACAACAATAAAAGGGTGAGATGAAACATGTGGTAAGTAACCTTATTGTGGTAAACATTTCACAACATATGAGTCTATCAGATCATTGTGCGCCTTAAACTTACACAATGTTATACGTCAATTATATCTCAACAAAGCTAGAATAAAAAATTTTTGATTAAAAATTATGGAATGCGTATATGTATACGTATAGCTGATTCACTTTGTTATACAGCAGAAACTAACACACCATTGTAAAGCAATTAGACTCCAACAAAGATGTTTAAAAAAAAAAAGTATGGAATGCAGACCTTCCGTGAGTCAACGCTGGCCTCTGTGGAGACCTGGCAGTAGCTGCTGGCCAAGGCTGGCAGGGCTGGGAGCAGTGATAAAGGATCTTTAGCAGGAGATCAGTTTGCAAGCTGGTTCCTGCTGGGAGGACAACTAGGACCTGCAAAACCTGACAGGGTGAGAGAGTGGCATGGACATATATACACTACCAAATGTAAAATAGATAGCTGGTGGGAAGCAGCCGCATAGCACAGGGAGATCAGCTCGGTGCTTTGTGACCACCTAGAGGGGTGGGATAGGGAGGGTGGGAGGGAGGGAGACGCAAGAGGGAGGAGATATGGGGATATATGTGTATATGCATAGCTGATTCACTTTGTTATAAAGCAGAAACTCACACACCATTGTAAAGCAATTATACTCCAATAAAGATGTTAAAAAAAAAAAAAAAAAAAAAACCTGTCCCTTTTTTTCCCCGGGGCATCTGGGATGTCTGCCAAGGTTGCTGGCCCTGCCCAGTTGCCCAAAGGCACAGCCTAAATGCTCACGGAGGTAACACACACACACACACACACACACACACACACACACACACTTGCAAACTGCCACCAGTTGGAAATGGGGCTACCCTAGAAGGATGCTCAGCAGATGCTTCAAGCTGGGATAAATCAATGCTGCGAAACTTAGATTTCAGAATCCTGGAGCTAAGGGTCTAGAACTGTGCTTTTCGGTATGGTAGCCACTAGTCATGTGTGGCCACTAGCGCTTGAAATGAGGAGAGCCTGAATTGAGATCTGAGCTGTGTTTTAAAGTATAAAATACACGTGAGACTTTGAAGATGTAGCATGAAATAAAGAATGCAAAATATCTTGTTACTTTCTATATGATCAAATTTTGAAATGAAAATAGGTTGGATTATACTAGATTCTTATTGCTAGTGTAACAAATTACTACCAAATTTCGTGGCTTAACATCGATTTTTTAGATTACAGTCATGGAGGTCAGAAATCCAAAATGGGTCTCACTGAACTAAAATGCAGGTGTGTTCCTCTGTAGGCTATAGGAAAGAATCTGTTTCCTTGCTTTTTCCAGTTTCTGGAGGCTGCCCATAGCCCTTGACTCATGGCCCCCTTCCTCCATCTTCAAAGCTTGCACTATTCCATCTGTCTAACCGTTCTTCTCTGACCACAGCCAGAAAAGAATTTCAGCTTTTAACAATCCATATGATTAGAACAGGCCCAGATAATCCAGAATAATCCAGATTTATCTCCCCATCTCAAGGCCCTTAACTTAATCACATCTGTTAAATCCCTTGTGTCCTATAGGGTAACATACCACAGGTGGCAAAATTAGAATGTGGACATCTTTGGAGGCCATTACTCTGCCTACCACATGGATATGTTGGATGAAATACAATATATTATTAAGATTAATTTCACCAGTTTCTTTTTTACTTTTTTAATGGGTCTACTAGAAAAAATTGTAATTGTGTATGTGGCTGTAGCATTACATTTCTATCAGACATTGCTAGTCTAGGGCTTTTTAATCACCAAGATTCACTACCTGGACCACTTTAGGGTGCCCAGACCCTCTCTAGGGCACAGGGGTACAGCCCTGAGGTGACCTCCACTCCTAGAACACAGCCACATGGCATATACCCTATGCTCAGGGTGACCATATGCCCCTGTTTGCCAGGGGCAGTCCTGGTTTACACTGAGGTCCCAGCAGAATTAGTATCAGTGTTCCCACTCACTCTCAAAATGCCCTGGTTTGGACGATACATTAAATGTTTGTCCTGCTCATGTGTACTGTGTGATATGAAGCTGCTCACCCATCATCAACCAGAGCCTCCAATCGATTCGCTCGTGAAGGTAATGGGTTTGCACTGGTCTTCACGTCCCGCCCCGCTGGACTTTCCCAGTCTTCTTCATGAGCAACGGCTCCCACAGCAAGTACAGCTGACACATCAAACTAGTTGGCTGTAAGCTAATCAACTTTTGAGTTTTTTAATTATACTTTGTTGTCATTTTATAATTATAAAAATAGCACTATAATTATAAAAATAAATCATTATAATAATCCATAATGTAGAAAACGTTATGTGTCCTGTAATTCTCCACACACATCCCCATAAATAACAAGTGTCAACAGTTTGCTGAATGTTCCTTCAGGTATTCTCTTCTATGTGCAACAAGTTTGGTTGAAGAGTCTCAGTTCAATGAAATAAGTGTGAAGCTGGTTTCACTGTTCTTTTACGGGCATCAGGGAGACTAAATCTAGCTCAATCTGTTAAACTCAATCATCCAGTAATGATTAAATCCAGTTTGAACTTAATCTCTTTCTCTAGTTAACACTCAGTGAAACTCAGGAAGTATAATTATTAGTGCTCAGTTCAAAGTCTCAGCCCAGAGGTTTGTTTGAAGATGCCTGAAGTAAAGAAGGGAATGCCAGACCCACCTTCTCACACCCTCTATTCTCTGTTCCAGCACAGCTTTTATTGGTGTGTGTGTGTGTGTGTGTGTGTGTGTGTGCATTTGAAGGGTACAGTCCCATTTCCGCTGGCCATTGCCAGCTCTCTGTGCAGAGGTGGACGTGGAAAGGTGGTGCTGTCTATTGGATGATTGGTCCCACAGTGAAGACTTCTGCCCAGCATGTCCTTATTTAGGCAATAAGGGCTACCAGGCACTCATAGCCAGGACATGGCAGCATTGCTTTTCCTCTCCTTTCTGTACAACCCCAAGTGGTAGGTGCTGTACCCCTTGAAGTGTGTACATCTTCCACTTGACCAGGTGCGTGTCCTTCACCCAACATCCTCAGTCCCTAGCTTCCGCAATGGAATCTCCCACCTGCTCTGCTGTGCTCCCATGGGTACTGGGTGGGTGAGCTGAGGGTCTACCCAGCACCTCCAACTGCACAATTCTTTAAGGGCTTTTCCTTCTTGAGAAAACTCCACAAACTCCAGGAGCAATCTGGGCCTGCTGGCCAGGTTCCAGGGTTACACTCAAACCTCAGAAGCAATTTTTGCATGCCCTCTCAGAGGAGTTCAGGTCTTCTGAACATTAGCTGTCCATACTCTTTGCTTGGCCTTGCAGTAAACACTGCACTTTCCTTCACCACAACCCAGTGTCAGTAGATTGACTTTACTGCACAAGGCGAGCTGATCCAAGTTTGATTCAGTAACAGGAATATTACTATCCCAAGAATCCTGCTGCCCCTGTCTGCCTCCCTCTCCAGCCATCTTTGTAAATGGAAGGGGTGGTAATATTAAGTTCTTCTGGAACCCACTTCAAAAAGCCTGTGTAGTTGCTAGATGCTGAGCAGCCCTCATTGACAGCTGGGGCTGATCCCTCAGGTATCAGGTAAACCTAGAAGGAACAGAAAAGTTTCTCCACAGGTATTTACACCCTCCTACACATCCTAACAGATTTTGCTTCTAAGGTGTCCCTCAGGAGAAATTCTCCCAAGTCCTAGCATTGAAATGAATTCTACACAATTACTTCAACTGTTAAGTAAAACACACATATGATTTTCAATATTTATGTAATTGCAACTTAAAGGCAAAACAAAAGAATAGTGACAGAAGAAATGAAACTAGGCAAATCTTGCACAGATTATCCCCATCATAAACAAGCAAGTCATAAATAGTCTGAGGGGGAAGTGATGCCCCAGGCCACTCAATGGCTGCCTTTGCAGCACTCAGCTGCTGGCAAGACCAAAACATAAAATAAAACTCATCAGAAATGTTATAAGATCGAGTCACGAAAATTGACCACAAAGAACCAGAAAGAAAAACAAAAAGATGAACTATAAGAGGGGAAAGATAAGCGTTCCAGAGAATCAGTCCAGGAAGTCCAAAATCCAATGAAGAGAAGTTCTAAAAGAGAATGAAAAAAGTGGAGAAGCAGAAATTATGAATAATCATGACAATAATGGTAATACATTTCAGCTTGAAAATTCTCTGCATAATGAATGAATAAAGAATCATGAAAATTGAATTTCCAAATGAACTTTAAGAGAAAAACAATGACTTGTACAAAGAATTGGCCATCAAATTAACATCAGCTTGAAGATGGAAGAAGGCACAATACCTTCAAAATTCTAAATGAAAGTTATTCTCAACCTATAACTCTATCCAGTCAAATGATCCATCAAAGAAAATGGAGTAAATACTATTTTTATACAGGTTCCCAAAAATGTACTTCCCATGCAGCCTTTTTAAGGAAGTTAATGGAGATGTCCTAACAAAATAATAACTGATACATATCTGGCACTTTCTGTACCAGGTACTATTGGAGGTGCTTTACATATATTAATTGGTTTACTCCTCACCACACTCTTATGAGGTGTGTGCTATTATTATCTGCATTTTTTTCAAGGAGGAAATTAGGCTCAGAGAATTTAGGTAATTTGTTCAAAATCTCACAGCTCATAAGTACTAGAGAAAGAAGGAACTGAAATAAGAAAGAAGACAAGGGATCCAGGAAAAAGAAATTCAACCAGGAAAATGGCACAGAAAAACTCAGGATGATGCATAGTGTAGCCCCTAGATGCTCACTGGTCAGCAGATGTTGAGCATTGTCGTCCAATTTGGAGCTGAAGGACGGAGGACTCTGGAAGCAACATCTGCAAGGGCGAGGAATCGATTGATGAATTATCTGATATTTTTGACTATCCGGAAAATGAAATTGATCAGTGGGGGACAGATCTGGTGGGGCGTAATTATAGCACACTATTTGGCTCTATAGCTAAGACATAATAATGTGAACACTGCTTATCGATTTTGTAAAAAAATGTTTTGATACAAAATAAAATAGGAAGAAGGGATAAACTGTGTGTGATGAGGAGCAGGGGAGTGAGATTGTGTAAGAAATTTAAATCCTCATTAGCCAAACAAAGAGACAATGTCTAAAATCAATAAATCCAGAAATGGCAGCACAAGCATATTCTTTAAATGGCAGGAAATACCGAAATAAATGGTTGAAAACATTTTTAAGTATTTGCCTTTGGGAAGTGGGACACAGGGTAAAAAGGGATGGAAAATTTTAGTACTACCTAATCTTTTAATTAATCTTTTAAAATATACATTAGTTACCAAATTCTATTATTTTTTTCAATTATATAAAAAAGAATAAGGTGACTAACAAGAAGTATGAAAAAAGCCTATTGACTCAAATATATGGGTCTGACCTGTTCCAGATTCCCAGTATTCAGATATGTTAATGTTTTTTGCATATATGGTATAATATGGAATATTAAATATGAGAAGACATTTAGGAAGTTTAAAATATATACAGTCATTAAAACCCTTTTATTTGGGCTTCCCTGGTGGCGCAGTGGTTTGGGAGTCCGCCTGCCGGTGCGGGGGACGCGGGTTCGGGCCCTGGTCCGGGGGGATCCCACGTGCCGCGGAGCGGCTGGGCCCGTGCGCCGCAGCTGCCGAGCCTGTGCTCTGGAGCCCGTGGGCCACAGCTACTGAACCCGCGTGCCGCGGCTGCTGAGGCCTGTGCGCCTAGAGCCTGTGCACCTCAGCGGGGAGTGGCCCCCGCTCACCGCAACTAGAGGGGGCCCGCACACAGCAGCGAAGACCCAACGCAGCCAAAAATAAATAAATTTTTTTAAAAAATCAAGCAATCTAATTTAAAAAAAAAAAAAAACCCTTTTATTTAATACAAATATATCATGCAAATCAATTGTTCAACTATAACCATGTAGCCGATGGCTTTGATGTTTCTTATGTTTAAAATTAGAGGTGAAGTTATCATTCGTATATTATAAGAAGCACGTTAGGTTTACATTTTTTCCTTTAGACCTTTTTGCATTTTTCTAAATTTTCTTCAATTAAAATACACTGCTTTTCTACAGAAAAAAAAGCTTAAAGGAGAGATTTTTTAAAAGACGATGTATTTGAATTTTAAAACTAGATTCATATGCTACTTTGATAAATCCAAAAATTTAATTAGAAAGAAAAGAATTTAAAAGAGGAAAACATTTTTTTTTTTTAAAGAAAGAGAATGGAAAGGAAAAATGTCCCTGTATCATACAAGAACATTTGGTTTTTCTAAGTGACTCAAACCTAACACAACACATTCCAAAAGAATTTATTTCACATGTTTTGTTGTATGAGACTCTCAACAATGTTACTCAAAATCCCAGGTCATGGGCTGAGGATTGGAAACCCTCCATTACCTAGAGACTGCTCAGTGTGATGGTAAATGTTGTAACATAAAATGGAAAGAAACACTGGGCTGCCCCCCTCCCTGATGTAGAATCCCAAGCAGGAGGGAAAGAGAAGAGAGTGAAATGACGACAAAACTCCCTTCCCTCTGAAACTGTTGCCCGTGTATAGATGATAAATCTAAGAAAAGCTGCCAAGAGGCCCCACAAATGCACGGCTCTCCTTTGCTAAGCCTGAGGCATGGCTGTTCCACAGAGGACTGCTGGGAGTTTCATGTCAAAAGGTGACTTGATGGAACCCTTTTCCCTCACTCATAATTTATTTAAATGCCAAGACTCTTAATGCAGACTGTCAACAGCTCCATGTAACGTTTAACACATGTGACCTCACTTGAGTCCCTAGCTCTCTTTAAGTACTTTAAAAACACATTATCATCTTATCTCAGTTTACAGCAGGATCTTAAAGAAATGCCATTTCTTGAAATGAAATGTTACATAAATCACAGCTGCAAAGGTCTGTGACAAAGCCAGCCTGATTGCCCAACACCCCACAGCACACACGAAGGCAGGAAATCTGCTCTGAAAACAAAGAGAAGACATGTTTGTCTGCTACAGAATTCCCAGCATCAAGGAATGCCCTCCAAGTGTTTCAAAAAATTCCTGTTCAAAAATAAAATGCAGATTTCTGGGGCATCCTGGTATGTTCTCTAAATCACCACACAACCACCTGGTCCAAGTATGGGGGAAACTTTGAGAATGGCCCTGGTATCTGGGGTGTCTTCAGGGCCTTGAGACTGCCTGGAATGGAGGGATGTGGCTTAACTGTCCCTAGAATGTCTGGTCCAATACCCAAGAGCACTGATGCCAGAGTACCTTGGATAAAGGTCTGAAAGATGGCTGAACTGAGCCTGAAGGAGATCCTCTAGTACCTTCAGGCAAAACTTTTCCCAGGGGGTCTTCAGTGATGACCTGCAGGCTCCCAAGAAGAGCGTAGGCTCTGAGGAACCCCCAAAAGGCACTGAAAGTGCCAGAACAGAGCAGCATCAGCTCCCATGGCATAAAGCCACACGGGATGTTTTATGGCATAAATTATAATTACACACCCCTGAATAACCTGGTGCTTCCTGGAGGCCGTGCCCAGCTCCCTATTTATTTATCCCTAACCTGTTTTCCACAGCCTCCACATTCCCACAGGCATGAACCAGAACCTCTCCCTGAGTCCTGGACGAAACTCAAGTGTCTGTCCAAGGGCTTAACTTTCCCCCACCCCGCACTCTACCTCCATCCCTGTTGCCCATCATAGCCCCCAGGGGTGTCCGATGCTCCAACTCGCCACCAACCAGACTCCTCCACCACCTCTGAGATTGCTTTCCACGCTGTAGTTTGCCAAACTACAAGGCAGCTTCCAACTAGCCTCCCCTGATTAAGTAGGAAGTGCTCACCTGTCCCTCTGTGCCCGTGCTCCACACAGGAGGGATGTGAATGGTGTCACAAGCCTTTGACTGCCTCTTTCAAATGCCATCTTTCTCAGGTATCCACTCTCCTGACCTGGTGGGAAGGCCAATGTCAGTCCCTTTTCCAATCCAGCTGTGCTTCCCTTCCCTCCCATCATCAGGGGCTTACAGTATCCAGAGGCAGGCGGGGAATCTCTCAGCATCTGCTTCCCGGGCTGCCCTTGCTCCTTGCAGAGAGATAGTGGGTCTGCCGTGTGGCCACCCTCATTGTTCTTCCAGGGATGGGCTTTCCAAGCAGGCAGGCCTCGTGAAGCTTCCCGCAGGCTCCCCGGCCCAGCCCACTGCACGACACCGGCAGTGCCCCCAGATCCTGCCCCCTCAGGAGGCAGGCTTGGACTCTTTAGGCCTTGCCACTCAGGCTTGAGCTCTGGTCCTCTTTAGGCCCTGAAATCTAACCCCACCCTGGGGCCACCCTGCTTTTGCAAACCAGAACATACAAAGCCTTTATTCGCTTGCTTTTCCTTAATAAATGGGCTTAATTGCCAGTGAGGAGTCATTTGATGGTCCCAAGGGCCAGATCCCAGATCCTAGAATAGGAAAAAGTTGTTTATATTTAAGGAAGGGAAGGAGAATAGAAAATAAGGTTGGTGTAGATGGTTTTTAGATACCACTTATATAAAACGGGACGGTTTTTTAATATATGTGTTTATTCATCAAACATTTAGGGAGTGGCTACGGGCCCATTAAAATGCTAGACAACGGGAGCCATGGAACCTGCCCTCAGGTAGGTATCTGGAAGCATCCTGTGAACAGCCATCAAAGAGACTCCTCCTATCAACCACAAGGAAACACTATTTATTATCTCTTAAAACCACTCATTATTACTTGTCTGTAGGCGCAGAGCGTAAATTTCCATATCTTAAATTACCCATTGGTTACTTTGCTCTTTAGAGAGAGGGCTGTAGATTGGATTTCCTTAGGGTAGAGCCCTCTAGGACCTCAATACCAAAAATCACAGGAGTTTTTCCTGGATTTGGGGCTATGAAACGTAAAACTCCTTCACTCACATCACTTGATCCCTCTTACAGAAGAATTACGAGTGGCAAGCCTGCAAGTCCTCTGATTACATTTATAAAGAAAGAAAGCAAAGCTCAGAGAAGTTAATTTCCAAAGAGGGGGCTAATCCACGGGGAAAGGGCCAGGTTCTAACCAATGACTCATCTACATACGTAAGCAACTCATGAACCCCAATTCACAAAACCTTGTGTTCCTAACTGGAAGCAGAAAGAAAGCTGGAAGCATTGAACTCCTGAGGGAGGGGGTTTGAGAGGTGGGGATGCTGTGGTCATCAGAGTGGGATTTACCACAAAGCTGATAAAGCTTAAGTTTCAGGGTCCTGCACTTACATAAGCTCCTTTGGAGGCTCATAATATGAAAAGGTAACCCTTCACACACATTTCAACCAGGAGACTAATTTCTCACTTGTTTCAAGTTTGTAATTTGTTGGATTCTGTTTTCTCTCTTTAAATAAATATTTGTTGTTCAAAAATAAAAATTCGCTGAAATTAAAAAAAAATTCTTTTCCTTAAATAGGCTCCCCCAAGATCGTATAAGTTCCCAGCAACCTGGTTCACCACTGTTCTACCTTTGTTTGGCAACACGAGGGTGGTCACAGGGTACTGAGGCATAGAGAAGGGAATTGCCAACCCCGACAGACACCATCCCTCACCTTACCAAACAGAGACACCCATATGTAAATAGCATGTAAAGTTAATTTTTAAAAAGCCTCCTTTTAATTGACTTCCTACATATCAAAGGAGAAAACAAAGATAATCAGTGCCTGGGGGAACAGTTGCCAGGCAAGGAAATAACCACTAGCAAGTAAATTAACTGAGAACTCACAAAGGGGGAAAAGTCAGGAATTTTTAGGTGTAATGAAGGAGGTTTCACGAAGGTTATGCTAATTAAGGATTGAGAACTCTTCAAAGGAGGCCATAGGTCTGTACCGGGTTGGTTAAAACAGCCCCATCGTTTATTGGTCAGGAAAGTCTTCAGTTAGGCCCAGAGAGGGTCTGGTGTCCCCCAGGCCACTGAAGGCTCATGGTCATTTATCAGCTTTCAGCAGGTCAGAACCAGCTATGATGAAGCATGGCCTTCCGTTTTGATATCTCCTGGGCAAGCACTGCTGGAAGTGGAAAATTTTCTTTGAGCGTACAATAAGCCAGGAACAATAAGGTACTCAGCTTAGGGCTAATCAACCTGACAACCATGAATGATATATATTATTAAATGATTAAGTAAACTGAAAGTGCTCAGAACAGCGTCTGGCACATAGCAAGTGCTACATCATTATTTGCTAATATTATTATAAGCATGTATATACCCTTTCTAGTCTGAGAAACTGGGATCCAAAGTGGTCAAGTAACTTTCTCGAGACCACCCAACTAGTGGTGATGGAGCTGGATTCCCAATCCAGTACTCTCTGACTTCTTTCTTTAGCCAAAACTGCCCCTTTGCACAGAAATCCCTGGATAAATGTCCCAGTTTCCTGGATTCCTTTGAAAATTATACTAGAAAGAGAACTCTGAGCATGCACTTATTCACCCTCATAGGGCTCAGGATGCAGTTGTGGTCTTTGGATGAGAATTTGGAAGCGAGAGGACCTCAGTCCCATGGAACACAGCCCTTCTTCCTTCAGGTCTATGACTGGAGCAGGGCTGCGGGACAGGACAAATTCTGAGACTCTGTTCAGAGAATGGATGGCCTGGAACATAGAGGACCCCAGTGAGGAAGATTATGTTTTCCAAAAGTGGCCACGATATCTCCCACCCCGTTTACTCTTCTTACAATGCATGCGATATGATTTTTTTAATAGACTTTTTTATTTTTTATTTTTATTTTTTGGCTGCGCTGTGCAGCTTGTGGGATTTTAGTTCCCTGACCAGGGATTGAACCCGGGCCCTCGGCAGTGAGAGCGCGGAGTCCTAACCACTGGACCACCAGGGAATTCCCTAATAGACTTTATTTTTTTAGAGCAGTTTTAGGTTTACAGAAAAATCTCACAGAACTTTCTGGGGGCCCTCACACCCTCGACCCTTCCAAGGACCTGGCAAGAGCTCCAACAATGTGTTCACATGGTCATGTGTTATGTAAAGTTTGCAAAAATAAGATTTTTAACCTTAATCGGTCTATTCCACTGCTCTTTCCACTCTCTTTTCCTCTATCACACTTCCCTTCATGTAGGGTGGCTTTGGAGAGGCCACAGGTATTTCAGGATACAATTGAAGGAGAGTTGGTGATACATGTAGCTTGAGTTTAGCTTGGGACGTGTTTACACATTTCACAGTCACATTTGTGTGTGGTTTAGCCATCCCTTTGTAGGGATGGCTTCCAGAAATACTCCTGCTGCCCACCGTGCCAACACCAAATATCATGGCATGAAGACCCCAGGCCAGAGACTGCATCAGGAAACAAAAGGGCCCCATGGCACTTGCTACTGCAAGGATGAGGATAATGGAGGAAAAACAAGGACTGAATTGTGTGCAGCCATAAGCCAGTCTATGGGAAATTCTTCCAATCGTCCGAGGTGTAATATTGTAAGCAGAGGACCCCTGGTCAAAATTCCTCTTATTAAGAATACTCAATACGGCTGATACAATAATAAACCTATCATACAATTTTTTCATTTTTGTTGGAAATTATGCAAAATGGAATGTATCAGAATTCCTGTGTATATAGGGTACAAACAGTAATACAAACAGTTGCTGTGTGATGTCCCATGTTTTATGCACCCCAAGGTGTCAGACTGGAGCTTAGCATATATGACGCATCCTTTCCTGACAAAGTCTAACCATGTCTGATGAGATGGCATGCGAAATTGCCACCAATGCTCAGAAATGGCCTGGAAGAAAAAGAAAACAGTGCTCCAGTGACAAAACTCCTATACATAGTCATCAATCGGTCAACAGGTGCAGTTATAAGTGTAATTTGATTACCTGACTACATAACACGATTCAACTTGGTGGGAATTTCAAAATGTATCTGAATTGCTCATATGGACCTTATTTTCATATTAATTTTATATATTGTCTTCAGAGTTACTGATCCTACCAAAATAAATATGACAGGAGGGAAATATCCTGGTGGAAGCCGATAATGTAAATCAAAAAGTAAAAATTAGCAGAGCTTTAAAGTGTCAAAAAAGAAAAACTCTCTTGCTTTTAGAAGATAATGGAAACTAAAACCTTTGATGATCAAAATCATGAAGATAAGGGAAAAAGCATCACAACAGCCAATAAAAGGTAAATGAAAATGAAAATATCGGGTTGGCCAAAAAGTTACAGAAAACCCCGAACGAACTTTTGGGCCAACCCAATGGAAAAGATAAAGGTGATTAGGAGAATCAGGACACTAATACAGGAAACAAAAGGAAAGAAGCCGGATGGCATTGTAAAGGAAAATACAGTTGGTGCAGACAATGGAGCAAGCTTGAGACACACAGCTTCTTTATTTTAATAAATTTGGTGGCTTTGCTACATGTCCTTTACTTTGCTACATGTCCTTTACATGTCCTCTCTTATCTAGCCAAGAACAGAGGGGTAAGAAGTATCTTAGAGATTTGTCAGGCACAAAATTGAGTCTATTATGTTGTTTTCTGCAGTTTGTGAAATTTCTGATATTTGTCTGCTTCTTAAAATGTGTAGTTTGACTTCTTTTCCAATTCTAAGCATTCCTTTGATAACTAATTTTCTAATTGTGATTTTGTACTATTTTTCTTCAAGAAAGTCCCTGAATTATCTGAGCTTCAGGCCCTACTAACCACAGATCTGACTCCAGAGACTGGTTGTGCAGTTTGAACCCCTGCCAATCAATGTCAAACAATATTCAGACATTATTCTCTGCCCAAAGGAGAGGATCCGGAAGGGGAAGAGACAGATCCAGATGGCCCCACAGGTTCGCTTTTCTCTCTGATTTGGGGAGTTTAGTGAAAGGTGCCAACCAGGGGTCTAGTTTTGGGAAGAAATAGAGTATGTTGGCAAGTGTTGGCTGCTTTTTGTACCTTTTAAGAAGACTCAACAAACAGTGGATTCAGGTGAGGTAACCAGTTTGAAAGCAGAGAGGGAGAGAAATAGCACTATGCCAAGGCAGAAAGGTCCTCTCTGCTGAGACCCTTAAATCTAAGTTGATTCTCAGAGCTGAAAAAGGCAACTGCTAAATAATCACCACTTGTAATATAAAAGAATGAATTAAGAAATAAATGAGTAAATAATAAATAAATAAATAAAAATTTTAAAAGGCCACCTGCTCCTCTACATAGATTCTAGTGCCAATATCTTTAAGCATCCACCTTAATTAGCTTAAACACAAAGAGATTGTTAAGGATATAAAGAGCTCATAAAATTGCTGGAAAAGCTGAAGAAGCAGGCTGTAGCTGTAGGGCAGTTTCCCAAGTCAGCAGTTTCCATTTCTACAAATGGCAGCAGCTCCCCAGTGGCTCAGTCTGGTGGTGTGGTTTTGGAAGGCATCCTTGAATCTCAGTCTAGGGTCATTTTCTGCAGAACTCTGGCCAGTACATCTCATTTAAGAACAGTGATGGGCTTCCCTCGTGGCGCAGTGGTTGAGAATCTGCCTGCCAATGCAGGGGACACGGGTTCGAGCCCTGGTCTGGGAAGATCCCACATGCCGTGGAGCAACTAGGCCCGTGAGCCACAACTGAGCCTGCGCGTCTGGAGCCTGTGCTCCGCAACAAGAGAAGGCCGCGACAGTGAGAGGCCCGCACACCGCGATGAAGAGTGGCCCCTGCTCGCCGCAACTAGAGAAAGCCCTCGCACAGAAACGAAGACCCAACACAGCCATAAATAAATAAATAAATAAATAAATAAATTTATTAAAAAAAAAAAAAAAGAACAGTGATAATAATCCATAGGCCTTATCTCTTGCTGTGAGAATAAAAAAGATCTTTCCACAAGGGCTTAATTACCAAAATACACAAACAGCTCATACAACTCAACAACAACAACAAAAAATCCAATTGAAAAATGGGCAGAAGACCTAAATAGAGAAAAGGGAATCCTCCTACACTGTTGGTGGGAATGTAAGTTGGTGCAGCTGCTATGGAAAACAGTCTGGAGGTTCCTCAAAAAACTAAAAATAGAGTGGCCATATGATCCAGCAATCCTACTTTTGGGCATATATCCAGGCAAAACTTTAATTCAAAAAGATACACGCACCCCTATGTTCATAGCAGCACTATTTACAATAGCTAAGACATGGAAACAACCTAAATGTCCATTGACAGATGAATGGATAAAGAAGATGTGGTACATATATACAATGGAATATTACTCAGCCATAAAAAAGAATGGAATAATGCCATTTGCAGCAACATGGATGGACCTAGAGATTATCATACTAAGTGAAGTAAGTCAGACAGAGACAAATACCATATGATATCACTTATATGTGGAATCTAAAAAAGTGATACAAATGAACTCATTGACAAAACAGAAATAGACTCACAGACATAGAGAACAGACTTGTGGTTGCCAAGGTTGGGGGGAGTGGGGGAGGGATGGAGTGGTAGTTTGGGATTAGTAGATGCAAACTATTATATAGAGAATGAATAAACAACAAGGTCCTACTCTATAGCACAGGGACCTATATTCAATATCCTATGATAAACATAATGGAAAAGAATATAAAAAACAATGTATATATATGGATAACAGAATCATTTTGCTGTACAGCAGAAATTAACACAACCTGTAAATCAACTATACTTCAATTTAAATAAAGATCTTTCCAGAGCTGTACCAATAATGTCTGACCCCTCTGGGGACTCTCCATAATAAAACACAGCACTATTGTGCAAAATGATGTTTGGAAAAACATCAAAGAATTAGGCAGTGGTATAAGTGGAAATACCTGTTTTTACTGATTCTAGAAGTATCAGTAAGTTAGTGGGAACTAACTTCTGTAATAAGAACAAGGATACAAAGATGGAGCTGTTTAAATTCCACCACCTATGTTATTCTGGAGCTGTCTTCTCCTCAATCCCTTCTATCACTTTACTTCTCACACTACCACCATTCAATAAAACTGGAAAACTCTATGCCATAGAATAAGATGATTTCTGAAAATTTTTGTTTACCACTGGAATTCTCTTCCAAAGCAGGAATATTTAGGAGTTGACAACAATTTTGAATTCTTTAATGCTGTAGAGGAGACTTTTTGTTGCCTATGTTTGGAACGTATGACAAACATCCTATGACAGCAATAAAATGCAGCAGGTTCTCTGAGTGGTAGAGGGGAACTGCTACTACAGACAAGTTTAACTTCTGTAACTGTATAAATTCTTCATGATACAACAGATTAGCAGCAACTCCATTATCAATGGATTCTATTATTGATAGGGGATATTTTTATATCCTTTATACAGACTCCATACATAGGTTAACACAGGTTACTTACTAAGTATGTTTCAGGGAAATGAAGCAAGCACATGGTGTTTCTATGCTTGGCTGTTCAATACCTCTGGCAACAGACCTGAGAATATATGGTTCATAATTCCTTTAATGGACTCAAAAGTATAAAATTTCTCTGCAGAATTTTGTGCAGATATTGCAGTGTAGATATTGTTTTCACTTCTGGAAAATCTTTTATCTTACAGAAAAACTATCAGCAAGATTCTTTTGACTTTGCTACCCTTCACCCCAGACTCACCAGAAGTCACTTGTGATTTTACTTTGTGCCAACTTAGCTAAGCTTGACCTATGCTTCCCAAAAGTCCTTTCCCCATACAGCTCCAAGCTAGGATTGTACCCAAGAGTAATTTGCATGAGATTTGGAAGCCGCAAAGTATACAGCAGCCGTTATGCTTGGAAGTTGAGTGCAGGTCCCAGGGGCCAGTGCAGGTCCTACACATTGCTGACCTGCTGGCTCATCTTGTTAGCTTGCGGCAGCAGCAGGCTGTGCAGCTACTTCAGCTCCTGCCCCATCTCTTCAGTCAGGTCCTCCTAGTCCTTGGCCAGGCACATGGCTTCAAAGCGAAAGGCACTAACTTTTCCACAGGTCAGCGACATAGCCAGAGTTAGATGCAGCGAAAGACAGATACAGTTTGCCTTCACACGTTCCAACCTGTTTATTTTCCTCTGCTTCACATCCAGCTTTTCTTCCCCACTGTCTGCCCTGCTGGCCTACAGCAACTTCAGGCCAACGACCAAACAGTTCCTCTTCATGGGCTTTCAACGTCACTAGCTGGTGACTTTTCTCTGATCCTCTAACCAGTGTCCTTCCTGAACTCGACTGCCTTAGCTCTGCCACAGTTGTGTAAAGTCTAATCCCTATAACAAATCCCATTTCCATACCACTCACGGTGGTTCTGCTCCCCTGGTTGAACTCTGACAGATGTGCTGCTGCTGACGATGCTTATGGAGAATACAGTGACAGAAGGACCCAAGAAATGCAGCTCCACATCTCAGCTTTTTAATTACTGCAGTCAAACCAAGAGTCGCTCAGGACCACTGGCAGAAAGCAAATCAACGCACCTTACCCCTAATGGTCATCAAAAGTCTTCACATTTTTTAAGCTCTCCAATAAAGCCATTCCACCCCTAAGAATTTATCTCAAGGAAATTTTTACAGATTGTATAATACTTTGATAAATCATTTGGTGAAACATTTTGGTTAAAACAGATGATCCATGAAATGCTGTCTCAAGATGGTTAGTTTTGCTGACTGACTGCAGAACTTTTTTGCTTTGCTGAGTGAGTGGGCAGAGATGAATAAGTCTGAATTCTGGACATCACGAGGAACGTTTGGAAACTGTGTCTGGGAAAGAGAAAGTAGAGAGAAGAGGCTACTGTCTGGAAAGAAGAAAGGAGGGTAGAAAACACAAATATCATATGACTAAATAATCTTGAGTTTCCAAGATTGTGTTGTGTGCTGTGTGTTTCCCCATGAAACAGTCCCATCTGCTAATTCACAGTGGGACTGGTTCTATTTGGAGACAAGTCAAAGTGCTGAGTCAGTCTTCAAAATGAGCATATGGCAAAAATAGAAAAAAATAGGGAAATATTGGAAACTAAGCGTTAGAAATTGGGAATTATTTAAATGAATTATGTCATTTCTAGACAACAAAATACCAAGCCACCATCAAAAACTATATCGTAAAAGAATGTTTAATAATATGAAAAATCACCTAAAGTGAAGAAAGCACATTTCAAATAGAATATAGAATATTCGCAAAGAAAAGAGAGAGTAAACACCAAATGCTGACAGCTGTGGTAGGTTAGGCTGATTTTTATTTTCTTCCTTTCATTTATTTGTAATGTTTTTAGTTTCTATAATGAACATACTTTTCTTTTGTAACAAATCAAAAACAGTAGATATATGTAGATTTTTGTAAACTCTGTGAACCTTATACCTAAAACAAGGGCTCAAAGGTAGGAAAGCAAATAGTAGGTAGACTTAGGCAAGTACTCATGTTCCAGAAATTGCTATTCTGATCTAGCTGCATCCTATCATACTTCTGTCACCTTCAGGAGAAGAGACATCGATCAGCACATGTCCCCTCTCCTCCTCCTCACCCAGGACAGTCACACCTTGAAGGTGCTGACAGAGATAAGACTCATTGTCCTCAAAGTGAGGCAACCTGAGTTCTTACCTTGTCTCTGTTGAAGGCTGCCATTGATTCTGAGAAACGACTTGGCACTATCCAGTAGAGCTGAAGCTGCACTTCTAAATTTATACCCTGAAGAAACTCTCACGTGTGCCTAAGGAGTTATGCACTAGAATGTTTATTTCAGTATGGCATATTTTTATTAATTTTTTTCCTATGGAAAATTTCAAACATATACAAAAGCTAACAGAGAAGTTTAATAAACCTCCATATACCTGCTCCTCAGCTTCAATAATAATCAACTCATGGCCAATCTCAACTCATCTAAACCCCACCCACTCACCACCACTCCTGGATTATTATCTCAAGACACATCCCAGACATCATAGCATCTCATCCATGAACATTTCAGTATAGATATATCACACATACTGACTATACAGGAATATAACATATATAATAAAGACTCTTTAAAAATAACCAAAAATAATAATAACCACAATAGCTTATTATATCAAAGACAAAATAAGAATCATTTCTTAATATCCTTAATTATCAGGTCAAAGTTCAACTTTTTAATTTTTTCATAAATGTGATCATTCTTGAGACAATTAGGACCCTGAAAATGATGGGATATTTAAAACTATTGTTAAATTTTTTAGATGTGGTAATGATTTTGTGTTTTTAAGTCTTATGCTGAAATACTTATGGATAAAATGATATGTTATCTGGGATTTGCTTCCAAATGGGGGTAATGAGGATAGTGATAAAGCAAGACTGGCTGTGAGTTCATCATTGTTGAAGTTGAGAGATGGGTACATGAGTGTTTATTATACCATTCCCTCTGCTTTTTTATATATTTAAATTTTTCCATAGTAAAAAGTAAAAAAAAAAAGAAGAAGATCCAAACAAGATATTGTTTATGCATAGAAAGAAAGATAGGAAGACAGAACAAAAGTGGGGAAAAAAAGAAAGGAAAAGATAAAGACAAAATTAAGAACATGGTTACCTGGGGAGGGAGAGGCAGAGGGTAGTCAAAATTATTGGAAATGTTCTCATTCTTGGTTGCAAGTGACCTTTATGTTATTTTAAATGTTATTTAAATGTTACATTTTAAATGTTATGTTGCTTTATTTTATTTTATTTAATAAATTTATTTATTTTATTTATTTAGTTTTGGCTGCGTTAGGTCTTTGTTGCTGCACGTGGGCTTTCTCTAGTTGCGGTGAGTGGAGGCTACTCTTCGTTGCAGTGCGCAGGCTTCTTATTGCAGTGGCTTCTCTTGTTGCAGAGCACGGGCTCTAGGCACGCGGGCTTCAGTAGTTGTGGTTCGCGGCCTCTAGAGCGCAGGCTCAGTAGTTGCGGCGCACAGGCTTAGTTGCTCAGTGACATGTGGGATCTTCCCAGACCAGGGCTCGAACCCGTGTCCCCTGCATTAAGCAGGTGGATTCTTAACCACTGTGCCACCAGGGAAGCCCTGTTATGTTGCTTTAAACTAAAATATTAAATGGTAGATAAAATAAAAGAGTGCTATTCAAGCACCAATGCTGATATGTGGTGTCACAAACCAAGGATTAGAATTAGTCCAATTCAGTGCAGTTGAGTACCAAAGGAAAAGAGAAAAAAATTTACATGGTGACCTACACACACACACACACACACACACACACACGCACGCACAAAACCGAAACAGTAGCTTCAGAAACAGTGCTTATCCTTACTACACGCGACACTCTGAGGTCTTCTATTATAGCTCACTTTCTAAAATATGCAGGTCAGGATGCAATAAACTGATTTCCTGACCCTCAATGATCCACACTGTGGAAAACACAGGACTATGTAATGATTAGGGTCTCTTCAGATTCTCAAACTTTAAAAGGCTAAAGTTGGTTGAATCTATTCTATAGGCATTAGCCCTGATTACAAACACCAGCCATAAAAAGGGGCTACTATTGTATTTCTATTTAAGAAAACAGGGAATTCCTTGGTGGTCCAGTGGTTAAGGCTCTGTGCTTCTAATGCTAGGGGATGTGGGTTCAATTCCTGGTTGGGGAACTAAGATCCCACAGGCTGTGTGGTGTGGCCAAAAAAAAAAGAGAGAGAACATAGGTAACTGCTCTCTTTTGCTGGATGCTCCTCCTCTTTCTGATCTCTAAATGGTGGATAGCACTGAGGCTCAGTCCTCAAACTCTTTCCCTCTCTCTAGACACCCAAGCACAAATGATATCATCCAGCTCCTGTATTTTATATACCATTTCCTTGTCAGTTACTTCCAAAGTTGTATTTCCAGCCCTGACCTTCCCTCTGAATTCCAGATTCCCTTATCTAACTGCCTACATGACGTCTCTGTCAGGCTGTCCGATACTCCTCTTAAACCACACTCTGGATTCTACCCAACGTCTTCTCAGTCCCAGTAAATAACTATCATTGATCCAGACACACAGACCAAAAGCCGTGCCATCACCCTTGACTCCTCTTTTTCTTCCACAGCCCACATGCAATCCATCAGCAAATTCTCCTGTGACCTTCAAGGAAAATTCCAGACCTGTCCACTACTGATCCCTTCCTACTGACCACTTCCACCACCTCAGTCCACCCTGTCAATGCTCAGAGTTCCCGGAACGAACTTCTCCTCCTATGTCTTCCTTTCACAACTAGAATGTTTCCAGGCCTTCCTGACCTCATTTTGTGCACTCACCACCCCAGAACAGTGGCATGTGCCTCTGTGCCCTCTCAGAGCACAAGTAGACACCCTCTAATTTTCCAGAAGCTTCTCTTTTCTCCCTACCTTTACTCCTCATCCTACCCCCACCCTAAGCCCGGTGGGAGCCCTGACTCTTATGACTCAGGCCAATGATATTTTCTCTACCGTCCTTCTTTTTCTTAATTCTTTCTACTCATCAAAGAGCTAATTCCCTCCATTAACAGGCGCTACATCCCTTACACCTATCTTCCTTCCCTCCTCCAACCCCTGGCTTGGTTTTCATGGTGGACATGGTGCAGAGGGTTTACCAGTAAGAGAAGTACTTATCTGGATGGATGTCAAAAATATTTATGCCCACAGCACTACTCTTAACACTCCCATACTTGGTAATTTTCATCACAGATCAGATTTGTGAAGGGTGCGTGATTACCAGGTTTCTGTCAGAGGACTTCATTTTCCTGCCGAACTATCCTTAAATAAGAAAGACTGCATGTAAAATGTATAAAAAGGAGCCCACCAGACACTCCTCCTTTCATCCTTCCAGAATCTTAAAAGAATGTTCACACAGCATTAGAAAAAGCTTTAGCCTCAGAAAACCCTTTCCTACCTCTCTTCCCCAAACTTCTACTATACCTTCTATCTCTCCTACTGCAGTGTCCCTCACCCCAAGGTACCAACACCCTCTCCCGGCCCTCTCTGCGAATGACTCTTGCCTGGAACATTGCATGCCCTGCAGCTCTCTGATGCCATAGCTGCCCTATAGCTCTCCTCAAAGGTCCACAGCACCCACATGCCCAACAGTTTCCTTTGCCCTCACCCCTGGCCTTGCTTTCTGTAGAAGTCTCCGTCAGCTCTTTCAGAGGCAGCCGCCATCATGGTTTATGACATTCTAGTGATATTTTCTCCACTTCCAAATGGAGACCTGAAAAACAGGGCTGAAAAGACCACAAGGTCTGGGGCCACCCGGATTTCACACCCATACTTTCTAATTCACAGGCCATTCCTTTGCTCACCACCTTCCCTGCTGACTCAAGGCACATGTGTCTGGGCTCCTTAAACCCTGGCTACCACAAGCACTTGGACCTACACCAGGAACCCAAAGCAGATGCACTTCTCCATTAGTAGGAATCAGGTACTTCACGTAAGCTGAGACACTTCAGGCAGTTTGATGAGACTGACTCAAAGGACATGAGTCCTGGCCACAGGCCACCAGGGAATGCATTGATTAATCTTGACTTCTTATTTTATTTTACAAATGCATAGTATTTCCTATGTTCTAGGTACTATTCTAAGCACTTTGCAAATATTTACCCACTTAGTCCTCACAAGTACCCAAGAGGTACTACTATCCCCATTTTCCGAATGGTCAAACTGAGGCACAGATCAATTATGTAACTTATCCAAGGTTATACAGCTAACACCATTCAAATCCTGGCTAATAGAATTGAAACTCATGCAATCCGTTATTTTACCCTAATTATCACTGCTTATCAACCTAATTATAATAGTCCTCTCAGGTTTGGTCCATGATGGAGACAACTTGTCATGGGCCTCTCATGTTTCTGCACCACTTTGAGCAGAGGTACAACTCTTTTTGTTCCTATCTATTATTTCAAAGATGTCCGCGTAGTAAAGAGCCTTTGGAAGACAGAGTTATTGTCTCCCTGTGGAGCAAAAGGCGGGCATACTACCCATTATAAAAGATTCAAGCTCCCTGAGCTCAGGGCTCCTCTCCTGAAATGCAATCAACATCTGGCCTTCTTCAAATCTCCCGGTAGGAATTGGGGCTCAGGGAACAAATCTGACACTCTGGTTCCTGCTATTACAAATGAAGACCTTTGTCTCTGATTCAAGAGTCTCCTGTCTTCTGCCAGGATCCATGCAACCATGCTAGGCTGTTAACTGGCAAGTAGTGTAAAATCTCAGACCCTTCACAGTCTTGACAACCTATGTCTCCATTGTGAAGACGGATCTGTTTCACAGATGACTTTCTGGAGGAGGCAGTGTTCGAGCCAGGATGTGATGGAGACGAAGGGCCTCCAGGTAGGAGAATGACATGTAAGGTCAGGAAATAGGAGTATGCATGATACTGCAGGCGGTATTGCAGTGGGCCTTGTGCCTCCAAGTTTCAGTGTCTCTTGAAGCTCTCCATTGGGAAATTGACTTATTTTTAGATAAGTCCCCTTTTGTATCTCCCAGCTTCTCTTTAGAAGCTGCAACATGATTTTCTTTTTCCACTTTGTCAAACTGGCCATGAACCAGCTGAGAAAACTACATGATGAAAGTTCCTTCTGCCTCAAACATTTCTGATTGCCTCGGCTTCTGGGAATCAAGCTTGCTGAAGGTAAGCATCCACGTTCAGCCAGAGCTGATGAAGTCAGTGACAGCTTGGGTCCAGGGTGAAATCCTGTTCATCTGGAGCCCTAACTTTCTCTTCACATCACACATGTGCCTGCCATTGGACTGATGTTTATATCCTTTGTTAAAGTTTTACCCTAAACATTTGTTGCAATAAAACTTCTTAGGGCTTAACTGATGTCAGTGCTTGATGATAATGCCTACACATAGAATATTATTTCCAATTCAAATGTATAAAAAAGCATCTTAAAGATTGAAATGGAAGACTTAGTTTACTCCAGCAATATGTGAATTTCTGCCATTGGGTTGCCCCCATAAGAGCCTGAGACAAGGATTCAAATGTGAAGAGTTTGATCCTGCTAAGAAAAGCCTGGGCACCAGTGTAGTGTACATACTTCAGAGTTCTCCCTCCTGGGAGTGAAGGAACTGGAATACTTGTATACCAGCTCCCATCAGTATTTGGTTGAAGTTTGTGGGTGGGGTGGGAAGATTCGGGGGGAGAGGACAGTCAGTTCCCCAGCCCTGCTGCTCTCCAGGTAGCAGATGACGTGGACACTGGCAGGCTCATGTCAGCCAGCACCCATGGCAGTGTTGAGGCTTCAGGGATACGAGCAGGAAGCTGCTCTAGACTGGAAGGGCTCTGCTGCTGAGCAAAGGACACTGGCCCGCCTGTCCCTAGAAAATAAAGTTACAAGGGAAAAAAGAGCACTGTAAAACCTCATCCTCTCATGGAATGGCTGAAAAAAACAGGCCTCAAAATTGTAATATATATATATATATATATATATATATATATATATATATATATATATATAGTTTTCTGTAAGGATCTTTGCTGCATAAGCTGTGAAAAGGAAAGATGACCCTGGCCGGTCACCTGCCCCAAAGCAGTTGCTTGAGCATCACATCCAGCTGTGGAGGGGGAGAAAGGGGGCTGGAGAGGTCCATGTCCTTGTTCTGCCTGGGCTGGCTCTCCAGCGCCTTTGACTTGTGTCTGAAGCAGGTGTGGCCACATGAGTGATTATCCTTCTATCAGAGAATTAACCAAGCCCTGAAAGACTGGGGGCCAAAAATGTTGTGTCACCTGTAAGTGAGGTCACTCCTGGGGTCTGCGTCTCAGTCATGCCTCACTGGGAGAGTAGACCCTGGATAAGCAAGAGAGGACACACAGGTTGGCACTCAAGACCATCTCCAGAACTGGCTTAAAACGCTCTAGGTCGCAGATCTGTGGTGGCCGCCTGGGGCAGGAGAAGTTTGTGCCTAAATTGGCATGATGTTTTCAGTGAAATGGTCCAGAGCATCTCTCACTTTCTCTGGTAAGTAAATAGCACAGGCATAAGCCCAAGATGATTAGCAAGAAGCAGGAAACAAAGGGGAAACACAGAGACACTCTAGGGTCTTCAAAAAGAACTCTGGGAGAGGAGGGTTCCATGGAAGAATCACTATCCTCTGCCTGCTGAAGGCTCTCAGCATCCAAGAAATGCAGACTTTATCTTTGTGGGCACAATAGCAGCAATCACCTCCCCCCATGCTGCCCGGCTCCCTTCACCAGCTGTCCACCTGCTCAGTTCTGGTCACATCTGCAGAGCCCCTCCTACAACCAGCTTCATGATCTGGGCCATGTACAGCACCACCACCCGAACAATTGATTATTAAATATCATTCTTCAAATTGAGTCACTTGTTTTACACACATACATTTTTTAATAAAGGAAATTTGGCCTTATTACGATAAATGAAAATGCAGTATCACTGACCACCAATGAAAACAAAACAATGCTATCAAATTCTAGCCAGATCTTCTTGCCCACTATAGGCTGTGGTCCTGAGGACCTCTCTCTCTCAGAGGCAAGTTTTGCTCTTTGCTCTTTGATGAATCAAAAGGACTGAAATAGACACCTAGAAAATGTGCAGCAGAAATAGGTCAGCACCCAGACCTGGAATTGGCAATGAAGTCTTCCCAAACACCCAGTGAGGACATGCGGACTCTGCACTCTCCACAGGACACTGAGGAGAAAGGTTTCCAGTTTCCCTCCCCCAATGAGGAGAAGAGGAGAGAGCTACCAAAGAAAGGAAAGCAAAATGGAAGAGAAAGAAGGTAAAGAGAGGGACAGTGTGAACAAGACAGGATGGCGGAAAGGAAAGCACACAGCGCTCACCACCACCGATCTGAGTCCGAAGCTACAGCAAGTATCATTCACTAGCAGGAACTTTCCTCTCATTAAAGCAAAAGGAACGTTCAACCCTATTCAGCCTTCCTGTGTGCTAATTACTGCAGGATTGACTGCAGCGGGATCCCTTCAACAAAGCCATTTGGATTCACAATTTAATCTGCAAAAAAGATTCACTCAATTAAAAACAATGCTGACCTTTTGGAAGGCTTTTTTCTAGAAGAAAAGAACTGACTTTTTAAGATTAATAAATCCTAATAAGTTCCATAACCACAAGACCAATGGGTATGTGCACTTGAATATCTGATGGTGTTTATGATAAGGATGTCATACAAGCCCATGTCACGTCTTCCTGAGCCCCAAATGGAAGATGGACAGATGTTCCACAGAGGGCAACTCAATGAGCGCCCCTCAGAAATGGGACTAGTTCTTGGGGACAGGGAGTGGCAAATGGTTTTTGTCCCAAGAACCCACACGAAGGAGTGTGCGATGCAAGATGTTGAAGTACAGTGGGGATGGGGCTAGCAGGGTAACCACAGAGTGAGCCTGAGAGTGGAGGGCTATCAAGAGCTCTTGGGATCTCTTCCCACACACATAGAGCTCTACTTGATGTATTTGTAAGAAAGCACAGAACTTCCAGAGAGAAAAGATGGTTTAAACTTGTGTAAATCTGAATCTCATCTTCACCTTTGAGATAGGACTGAAAAAAGGTGGGTGATAGGCAAAAATAGAAACAAATAGATCTTGGAGATACAAGTGGAATTAAGGGTTTCATGTTCAGTGTATCTGACCAGGGATCAGAAGGATTTGATTCTGCATCCTGCCCCTGAGGGTGGTTGCCAGTATCAATTAACCTCTGTGGATTCAAGTCTTTGCTTGAAAAGGAACAATGCCCTCCCTCTGTAGATTGACTTATTAATTGTTTTCACACATTATATTCGATACTCACAATAACTCAGTTGGCACAGATACCAGAGAGATATCATTGTCCTCATTTTAGCCATAAGCCCTCCCCAAGACTTGGCTGGATATGGGGTCACCATCCCAGTTCCACTGTCTGCTGGCTGTGTGACTTTGGACAGGTTAATTAACCTCCTCTGTGCCTCAGTTTCTCCATCTGTTAAGTAGGAATAAGACAGTACTTACTTCATAGGGTTGGTATAAGGATTAAATGAAGTAATATATACAAAATGCTTAGTAAAGTCCTGGCACTTAATAAAATAAGCTCTTGATAAATGTTAGTTCTTCTTGACTAAGGTGTCAAACCTGGAATTCTAATCCAGGTCTTCCAACACCAGGGTAGCTCAATGATTGAGAACACGGGCTTTAAAGTCTAAGCTCTACATTTAGTAGTTGTTAGCCTCATCTTGTCATTATTCGCTGCTCTCTACTCACTCACAAAGACACTGACAAAACAAACTGGATAGATAAGTATGCTGTAAAATTCTGAGGTAATATGATATAGTTAGCCTTCAGTAGGACAACTTTTTAAATAGATCATTTAGGAATTTCCTGCTAAAGGTGGAAAATTAAACACACTCATCCACTTTTACTCCCTCCTGAAATCCCATTAAAATGACACTAGAGGATTTTTTTTTTTAATTTTATAAACTCACAAGGATAAGGAGAAAGAAGAGGACACATCAGCAACTGAATTTTGGAAGCTAGGAACCAGAGGGACAAGAGTGACTGATACAAAAAAATAAAGAATCCTAATGCTAATTAACACAGAGAAAACCAAGAAGCAACCCCAAAAGGCTCAGGAATTGGCAGCACCAGGCAATTCTAGACATGAGTGTGAAGGTGAGGCTGAAAACAGGATGTTGAAGACTCATACCCTGAGATGCCATCCCCTGCTCAGCCCAACTGGGTGACCACTCTTCCCAACACTGGAGAAAGATGAAACGGTTTCTTTTCTGAAAAGAATATCAGATAGAGTTGAAGATGGAAGTATTGTACTGAAAAGAGGGGAATTAAATGAATATTTACATGTAGTCCCGCTCAGAGAATGTACCTGGAGAGCAGTACCACTAGCCACAAAATTAAATAAAATTTAAAATTCAGTTTCTCAAGTGCACTAGCCACATTCAAAGTGCTCCGTAGACATGTTGGACAGTACAGATCCAGAACATTTCCACCACCTCAGAACGTTCTGTTGGCCAGCTCTGGTCTAGTGTGAAGATTAGATCATTTTTCTGAAGCATCTGAACAGCCCAAGGGGAAAGACGCAAAGATACCAACAAAATGGTCAAAATTTTAAAATCCCTAAAATCACTAGCCTCCAGTCATCTTATTAAACCTCCCTCTTTGAAGTGACACCAAAGATCATCAGCAAAATGAAGTCTCTATCATGAAAGATAAGAGACCAAAAACAAACAGAAAAAAATAATTTGGAGAAACAGAAACAGAGCAGTGCGAAGGGAACTTCAAAAGAATCATCATTAATATCTTTGGAGAGTTAAGAGATGTTGCATCCACAAGAGTGGATTATCATAACAAAGAAATAATCAAATAAATGCTTAAAAAAGAGCTTAGAAATTTTCAAATGATAGAAGAAAAAAATTCAATAGAAGGATGGAAAGATAAGGTTGAGAAAGTGTCCCAGGAAGGGCACAAAATGATAACTAGATAGAAAAGATGAAAAGAAAGATGAGTAAACTGTCTTAGTCCTTGTGCTTCCTTTCCCTTTTCACTAATTAAATGCCAGGAACATGAGGCCAGGTTCCAGGGGTCCTAGCTCCCCAGCCATACAGAGAAGCTACTCATGGGCCTCTGACAATGGATGCCTGATTCTGTGTGTGCTAAATTCATGTTCCATCTTCTTTCTTTAGCGTCCTCATCTCCACTTTACCCCACCCCACACCTTGTTTCTTTGCTTAGTAGCCAAAGCCAAGGTTAGAATATCTTATTTTTCTATAAGTCAAAACAGAGAAGTGATGCTGTACACCTCAAACTAACACAACATTGTAAATCGACTATACTTCAATAATAAAAAAAAAAACCAGGGAAGTGATTTTCAAAAAACATAGGGGTGAAAGGGAAGTTTGGGGTCCAGTTGGGGTCCTTGTGTTTAGTACAACCCCCTCCTTTCTTCAATGGTGTGAGCCCAGCCTTTCTTTCTTTTCACCAGACTTCTGCTCTTGGGTGCGTCTTCACCATGCCCTTGCCCTCCACCCTACACTGGCTACCTGGTACTGCCTCTCTGTAATCATAATTCTCACAGTGCAGCTATCAATCCTGTGAGCTTCTTAATATAGAGAAAAGTGACCAGGAAATGTCACCGTCGATAAGTTGGGAGACAAAAGGAATAAAAAATGAAAGGAAACAGATTTTAAAAGAATTAAGGAAAGGAAAAAGAAGGTTATATTAATAACATTTTAAACTTTTTATTGTACAAAATTAAAAACATACACAAAATAATAGTTTAAGGAATACCCATGTTCATGTTATCCAGATTCAACAATATCAAGCCAGAGTTGATAGTTGGTTTGAAAAAATAATAATAATGCTCACCATGTGCTAAGTATGTTCTAAGTATTATGTACAGGTATCTGATAGATTAAAAATGGTTTTGGAGTGATAAAAATGTTCAAAAATCGATTCTGGTGACAGTTGCTCAACTCTGTGAATATATGAAAAACCACTGAATTGTACACTTTAAATAGGTGAATTATATGTTACGTGAATTCTATCCCAATGAAGCTGTCACCAAAGGAAAACAAAAGAAATCATACCCAGGTCTGCTCTGCATCCAGCTGGGTGCCCGACAATGGGATGCAGATACACCACACGTTTCCCTGTTTCATGGTGTGGGGAGCGTGTTTGGACCAGGGTCACGGGGAGGGGAGCCTGCCCAGGAGACCCACAGTCAGTACCAGGCAGGCTGGGTTGTGCCATCCCAACAGCAGACACCAGGCAGTGCCTGCTTACCCTGAGCTAAATAAATAAATAAAATTTTAAGCTAATACTAAAATTACCCAGCTGCAAACCTGTGTAACTTTTTGTGAAAAAGAATGGATGACTCCAAAGCTAGAGCTGTTAACCCAGAGAGTGGAGTCCCGAGCCTTGCAGCGTCCGTTTTCATGCTCTTTGAAGTCTACCACCAAGTAAAAACATCCAATCACTCTGATATGCAGAGAGGCCTCAGGGAAAGAGAGGGCCTGGAGGCTGAGAGCAATAAAGGGAGAGAAATAGTGACTCAGCCAGTCCCCAGCCTTTGTAGCCAGCCTTTGAGGCACCAGACATGTGAGTAAAGCCATCCTGTATCCTTCAGTTCCAGTTCCAACACAGCTATACCACATGGAGCAGAGATGAACTGTGCCCATGCCCAGATTGTGGAACCAAGCAAATAAAGAGTTGATATTGTCGTAACCCACCAAGTTTTGGGGTGGTTTGGTATGTAGCAATAAATAACTGAAACAATATAAGGTTATTTAGTGCTCATCACTATCCTATGAAGATGGGACCAATATCATTCCCACTCACAAATAAATAAACTAAGGCTTAGAGAGGTTAAACTAGTAACTTGTGCAAAGTCACAGTTAGTAAGGGAAGCCAGAATTTGATCCTAAGCAATAAGACTGCAGAACCTATGCTCTTAACTTGGAGGATTTAATACTATTAGTTGTCACCTTTAGTTTTAAACATCAGAAGTTATCTTGAACTACCTTATTTGATATTTAGTAGAAAGCTTTTTATAATTGCAGGAAAATCAAAGGAGCAAGACTTTGAAACTAACCCTCAACTGCTGTTAGAACTCTGTGTGAGTGTATGTATAAGTGTGTGTGTGTGTGTGTGTGTGTGTGTGAGGTGTGAGGTGTGTTTTCTCTTGAAATGTTGGTTTCCTTCTGTCAGATGGGATTTCCCCAAAGGTTTAAAAGTCTTAGGCAGGTCAAAAGTGGCTGAATTATCATAGGAAATATAGCTATAGCAGGTCTCAGTCTTATATCTTCCAACTTTGCCATCAAAGAAAACCTGAGACTCTCTCTGGCTCCAATAAAAAGTTCTGGGAATAAATTCTAATTTGTCCATCATGGGCCAAGTGCTCACAGTTGGACCAAAAATCAGCTTAAGAGGATGAGATCTTTAAAGAGATGGAAGCTCCAATTTGCTGCTCATGGATTAAATTCTGGATGGAGAACTTTCCAGAGGAAGGTGAGTAGTCGTGTGCTGATCTAGTCAGGCAAACAGCAGAGAAGCAAAAACTATGTCAATGAGAGACATTTGGAAATTAGGGAGGGAAAGAGAAGTCAGAATTCAGAACTTCCCTCTGCAATGTAGGATATCTCATCTAAAGAAAGCATATTTTACATGAGTTCCATAGATTGAACTTGGATAAAATGCTTTGAGAAATTCTCCCTCTCATTGTATTTATAAAAGCCTTCCTAGTAATGTGGGATTAGTTAGCCAGAACCAAGATAATATAACAAGATTGACCTCAACTATGAATGTAGGGACTTCCCTTGTGGCGCAGTGGTTAAGAATCCGCCTGCCAATGCAGGGGACATGGCTTTGAGCCCTGGTCCGGGAAGATCCCACATGCCGCGGAGCAACTAAGCCCGTGCGCCACAACTACTGAGTCTGAGCTCTAGAGCTCGCGAGCCACAACTACTGAAGCCTGTGCACCTAGAGCCCGTGCTCCGCAACAAAAGAAGCCACCGCAATCAGAAGCCCACGCACCGCAACGAAGAGTAGCCCCCGCTCACCGCAACTAGAGAAAGCCCACGCGTAGCAACGAAGACACAACGCAGCCAAAAATAAGTAAATAAATAATTTTTTTAAAAAACAAACAAACTATGAATGTAACATGAAATCCCCCTTGGCAGTCAGAAGGCTCCTGGGAGAAAATGGCTCAATGCAAGGGCAAACAGGGAAAATGGCTGATTAGCCATTTAATACCCAGAATTTCCAAGCCAGAAGGCACCCCCAGAGGTCACCTAATCTAACCCAGAGGCTTTGCCAACCACTGATTTGTGCATATACAGCATCAGTGTGGATATATAGAAACCTCTCTAACTGCTTCCCCAACTGGAAAGTCTGGAAATAAACTTTCTCTACAACCAGCATCCTTCCTCCAGGCCCCAAAGGAGAACCTCATCTCTCTACTTTATATTATATTATCTGCAAAACCCAAAGACAAAATTTTAATCACTGACATGTGCACGTAATAAACACTAAGTGGCTAGACGTGGGGTAGCACTGCTCACTCTAATAGACCATTTTGCTATTAATAAAAATCCACACATTTAACTTATCTACTTATGTATTATATTCATAGAGACTATCAGCTCAAGTAATTAATTAATTTATTTATTAATTAAAATTAAAAATCTCATTCCTCTCATACACCACCCTTAAAAATCCAATGATCAAATTCTTGAGCAAGCCTGTAGTTAAATACAGATTCCTGGAAATTTAAACAGAATCTGTTTAAAATTTATTCATGTGACCCGTTGTTGATGGGCACTGAGAAGATTAAACGTGAAAGAAGCTGTCTTCTTTTAGGTAGAAAAGGTATATTTTTATCAGAGGGTGTGAAGGATGAGAAGAGTTTCCAAGTTCTCTACAGTGCTTTGAGCTGTAGCACGCATTTCCCAAGTGACACTCCCACGTTGATCAGAACATGGTGATTATTTGCATCTGGTACTTTATTTGATGAGTCCTTCCTCTCTGCTCATGTTCAATCACTCTTCTCTTTTATCAAGATGTTCTCTCTCCATCTTTAACATTGCAAAATAAAATTTTGCTCTTGAAATCAAAGTGCTCTCTCCTCTAATATTGCATTAGCATTTCTTCTATGGTTGCACAGAATTCTTGTACATTACTCAACCATTTTTAGCCTGCCTAAAACTTTTTTTTAATTTATTTAATTAATTTATTTATTTTTGGCTGCATTGTGTCTTTGTTGCTGCACGGCCTTTCTCTAGTTGCGGCGAGCAGGGGCTACTCTTCCGTTGCAGCATGCGGGCTTCTCATTGCAGTGGCTTCTCTTGTTGCGGAGCACAGGCTCTAGGCACACGGGCTTCAGTAGTTGTGGCTCGCAGGCTCCGCGGCATGTGGGATCTTCCCGGACCAGGGCTCTAACCCATGTCCCCTGCACTGGCAGGAAGATTCTTAACCACTGCGCCACCAGGGAAGCCCTAACCTACCTAAAACTCTTAAAACTTTGATTAGTTATATAAATGAACGTCCCCAAATGCAAAAATATTCCTTAAGGAATAAATCTTCAAAAACCCATATAATTTTTATAAACACTTGAGAATACGTGATATCTGTTTAAGGATTCTTAAACTTAATTTTAAAATATTAAGCAAATGTTCAGCAATGCTTACAGTTATTTTGAATAGTCATCACCTATCTCTCATTTGTAATTTATAAATTAATAGGGGGTGTTTCCGGGCTTCCCTGGTGGTGCAGTGGTTAAGAATCCACCTGCCAACGCAGGGGACATGGATTTGATCCCTGGCCCAGGAAGATCCCACATGCCGCAGAGCAACTAAGCCCGTGTGCCACAACTACTGAGCCTGTACTCAAGAGCTCATGCTCCGCAACGAGAAGCCACGACAATGAGAAGCCCACGCACTGCAACGAAGAGTAGCCCCCGCTTGCCTCAACTAGAGAAAGCCCATGTGCAGCAACGAAGACCCAACACAGCCAAAAATAAAAACAAATAAATAAATTTATTTTTAAAAAAAGGGGGGGGGGCTTCCCTGGTGGCGCAGTAGTTGAGAATCTGCCTGCCAATGCAGGGGACACGGGTTTGAGCCCTGGTCTGGGAAGATCCCACATGCCGTGGAGCAACTGGGCCCGTGAGCCACAATTACTGAGCCTGCACATCTGGAGCCTGTGCTCCGCAACAAGAGAGGCCGCGATAGTGAGAGGCCCGCGCACCGTGATGAAGAGTGGCCCCCACTTGCCACAACTAGAGAAAGCCCTCGCACAGAAACGAAGACCCAACACAGCCATAAAATAAAAAATAAATTAATTAATTAATTATTTTAAAAAAATTAAAAAAAAAAAAGAATCAGAAGAAACATTTAAAAAAAAAAAAAAGGGGGTGTTTCCAAGTGATCATTGGATACATGTACACACATTGATTGGTGTGATTACATGAAATGGAAGTCACCCAGCTAAATACTGGGGACTTTTTTTTTATATATGAGTTCACTGGGGACAGAAATGGGAAGTCATCCATGTGTAGGCCCTCTCACTAAGGTGAGAGAGGGGTGGAGAAAAAAAGGATAATGGATTCATGGTATTGCATGCGAGAGATTGGAGAAGTAAGAGGATGAGAGAGAGTTGGCCTGTAGGCAAGAAAAGAAAATGCAACACTAGAGGATGCTAGAAAATGCATTACTTTAGGAGCTGCCAAGTCAAACTCCTCCAGAGGGCACACTTGTAAGAGTCAAATGGAATAAGCATAAGTAGGGAAACTATAAGGTAAACTGATACAGGCAGGCTCACCCAAAGGCATTCAAGTTCAATTTTTAAAAAATTAATGAATGCCAAACAAAACAGATTTGTGAGAAAAATTCAGCCTGTGGACTGCCTGTTTGTGACTTCTGCTTTAAAGAATAGTTAATAATATATCTTCGCTGTAGTGGCAAAAAGTATAGACTCAAGAGCCAGACTATTTGGATTCAAATCCTTCTCCTACCTGTGTGACCTAGGGGAAGTAACTTAACATTGACTGGATTCCCAAGAGGGAGTGTTCAAAGAAACCCAACAGCAGCTGCAAGGACTTAAATAGTGTCATTTCCTCCATATTCTATTGGTTAAGCGCAAGTCACAGGCCAGTTTGATTCAATAAGGTAGAGAAATAGGTTCCAGCTCTCAATGGGGAATGGCTTGTGCATGCAGGGGGGGAAAGGACTGATGGTCACCATCTTGGAAATAAGCCACCAAACTGTCCATCCATCGCTTTCAACAACAGGAAGATGGAACGGAAGACTAAGAAAGTTTTGTTTGACAAGAATCTCCTAAATGGACAGTCATAAATTTTCAAAAATTGTTATTATGTAAATAATATCTGTTCATTTTTTAAATTAGCAAATAGAAATGAGTAAATAAAAAATAAATTAATCACTACTGTCATCCAGAGAAAAATCCCTCAGTTTGGTTATGGGCAAAATTAATTGTTACCTCATTAGGAAGAATTCAGGCACAATTTTTCAGCTCTCCCCGCTTTGAATACCAACTTAGTCCAGGAAATTACTCAATGTTACTCAACTTTGTTGAATGGGCAAAAAGCCAGCCCCAGATGTCAGGACAAATATAGGGGCTTAGAGACTGAATGGGTTAGAGGAGAGGAACGAAATGAGCAGATGCCTTGCTGAAGTTGTGAGAGGGAACATCTGCTGTCCTATTTGCAAAGGTATTTGGTAATCAAGAAGACGGTGTGAATGCACAAACTGAGCGACCTGTATTGAGATTCAGAGCATGAACACTGATGTCAGTGTTTTGGAGCTAATTAGATGGAGAGTGTTACATTGTGTATCTAATCTTACAGGATGAAAGCAGAATGTTCCTCTCCATCAGGGTTTACTCCCAATTTTCAAGCAGAGTGTGGCCTTGTTCCCATTCCTTGGACAACAGAATGAGCAAGAGTAAACCAAAGTAACCAAGCCACAGTTCCTTACATTATACACCCGAAATGTTCAGGCTTCACCAGTCTTAAATGACATCATAAGGTCACATTTCTTTACGATGTAAAAATGATGGGGCTTCAGGTTCCTATCCACTTGGCCCTGGAAGTCCAGTTCTTCTACCAGCTTCCTCTTCACCAGCGTTTCTGGGACTCCCATGGATTATCTCATGAACTGTGATGCTGTTTTCATGGCTGACTGCAGCCTCGGCCACTGGTGAGGCTCCGGCTGCTGCTGCCAGCTCCCCTGTGGTCCCCAGACCTGCTTCTTTTCAGCTGCTACTGTTTTCTGCTGTCCCACGTGGAATTTCTCTCAGCAAATGCAGAAACCAAGCCATAATGTTTAAAAAGGGGGTTTATGGGGACTTAACAGAGAGGAGTTATAACAAAAAGAAACCCAAAGCTGGACAGCAGATACGGTTCTCCACAGTTCCCTGATAGTCTCAGTTGGGGTCTCCTGTTTGCCTGATCCTTCACATGCATCAAGTGGATAGTTAACAGCTTACCTTTCCCCATGAGAGGCATCCTCAAATACCTTTTCTATTTAGAGTCAAGGACATCAACATCCACAAGAGCACAAGAGAGGAGAGCTCTCCCTCCTCACCTTCCTCTAGCTCGAGACTTGTCTCCTGAGCCCCTTTTGTGCCCCCAGGTCCTGCTTCCTAACAAGGGGGGCTGACAATGGTCATGCCCAGTCCCACAAGGGGGAACCCTTCTCTATACTCTACTCCTTCTGGCCTTCAACAGAACAATATATTTCCAGAGAATTCAACTGAGTTTTCTATAAGACAGTTGCGAGATCTGGGTCTGGTGTGACCAAGCCCAGAGCAGTTCCTCTTCTCAGCCTTTCATCCAGACAGAACCACCTTCTAGCCCTTGACACTCATAAGCAGGGCCTTTTTTTTTTTAATTTTTGAATTTTATTTTATTTATTTTTTTATACAGCAGGTTCTTATTAGTCATCCATTTTATACACATCAGTGTATACATGTCAATCCCAATCGCCCAATTCATCACAACACCATCCCCACCCCCCGCAGCTTTCCCCGCTTGGTGTCCACACATTTGTTCTCTACATCTGTGTCTCAATTTCTGCCCTGCAAACCGGTTCATCTGTACCATTTTTCTAGGTTCCACATATATGCATTAATATATGATATTTGTTTTTCTCTTTCTGACTTACTTCACTCTGTATGACAGTCTCTAGATCCATCCACATCTCAACAAATGACCCAATTTCGTTCCTTTTTATGGCTGAGTAATATTCCATTGTATATATGTGCCACATCTTCTTTATCCATTCGTGTCAATGGGCATTTAGGTTGCTTCCATGACCTGGCTATTGTAAATAATGCTGCAATGAACATTGGGGTGCATGTGTCTTTTTGAATTATGGTTTGCTCTGGGTATATGCCCAGTAGTGGGATTGCTGGATCATATGGTAATTCTATTTTTAGTTTTTTAAGGAACCTCCATACTGTTCTCCATAGTGGCTGTATCAACATACATTCCCACCAACAGTGCAAGAGGGTTCCCTTTTCTCCACACCCTCTCCAGCATTTGTTGTTTGTAGATTTTCTGATGATGCCCATTCTAACTGGTGTGAGGTGATATCTCATTGTAGTTTTGATTTGCATTTCTCTAATAATTAGTGATGTTGAGCACCTTTTCATGTGCTTCTTGGCCATCTGTATGTCTTCTTTGGAGAAATGTCTATTTAGGTCTTCTGCCCATTTTTCGATTTGGTTGTTTCTTTTTTTGTTATTGAGCTGCATGAGCTGTTTATATATTTTGGAGATTAATCCTTTGTCCGTTGATTCGTTTGCAAATATTTTCTCCCATTCCGAGGGTTGTCTTTTCGTCCGGTTTATGGTTTCCTTTGCTGTGCAAAAGCTTTGAAGTTTCATTAGGTCCCATTTGTTTATTTTTGTTTTTATTTCCATTACTCCAGGAGGTGGATCAAAAAAGATCTTGCTGTGATTTATGTCAAAGAGTGTTCTTCCTATGTTTTCCTCTAAGAGTTTTATAGTGTCTGGTCTTACATTTAGGTCTTGAATCCATTTTGAGTTTATTTTTTGTATGGTGTTAGGGAGTGTTCTAATTTCATTCTTTTATATGTAGCTGTCCAGTTTTCCCAGCACCACTTATTGAAGAGACTGTCTTTTCTCCATTGTATATCCTTGCCTCCTTTGTCATAGATTAGCTGACCATAGGTGCGTGGGTTTATCTCTGGGCTTTCTATCTTATTCCATTGATCTATGTTTCTGTTTTTGTGCCAGTACCATATTGTCTTGATTACTGTAGCTTTGTAGTATAGCTTGAAGTCAGGGAGTCTAATTCCTCCAGCTCTGTTTTTTTCCCTCAAGACTGCTTTGGCTATTCGGGGTCTTTTGTGTCTCCACACAAATTTTAAGATTTTTTGTTCTAGTTCTGTAAAACATGCCATTGGTAATTTGATAGGGATTGCATTGAATCTGTAGATTGCTTTGGGTAGTATAGTCATTTTCACAATATTGATTCTTCCAATCCAAGAACATGGTATATCTCTCCATCTGTTGGTATCATCTTCAATTTCTTTCATCACTGTCTTATAGTTTTCTGCACACAGGCCTTTTGTCTCCCTAGGTAGGTTTATTCCTAGGTATTTTCTTCTTTTTGCTGCAATGGTAAATGGGAGTGTTTCCTTAATTTCTCTTTCAGATTTTTCATCATTAGTATATAGGAATGCAAGAGATTTCTGTGCATTAATTTTGTATCTTGCAACTTTACCAAATTCATTGATTAGCTCTGGTAGTTTTCTGGTGGCATCTTTAGGATTCTCTACGTATAGTATCATGTCATCTGCAAACAGTGACAGTTTTACTCTTCTTTTCCAATTTGTGTTCCTTTTACTTCTTTTTCTTCTGTGATTGTTGTGGCTAGGACTTCCAAAACTATGTTGAATAATAGTGGTGAGAGTGGACATCCTTGTCTTGCTCCTGATCTTAGAGGAAATGATAAGCAGGGCCTTTAACATTCACATACACACCTCCCAAGAGCAAGCAAGAAGTATAGAGATGCTGACATTCTCACAACACTTCCTGACACCCACCATCTAAAAAAGCAACCAAATCTGCATGACACATTAAACATTTATGCCATCACCATTACCCAACAGACCACTCAGCTTCAGGGTTCCAGCCTTCAAGTAAATCGCCAGTATGCACATCTTCCACAAAGACAAAGCAGGGGTTCTTGCTTTCTGACTAAAGGCCCATTGTGGTGGTTTTCCCATACTATTGGAACAGACCACTTGAAAGGGACATTTAAGCCCTCATCACTTAGAGAAGGAAAATTGCACTCTGGAAGCTTCAAATGGTACAGTCGTTGTGTTCATCTCATACCCACCCCATGGAAGGAGACAAATGGCATTTCTCACTTCCAGTTTTAGAATATAAACAAATGTATTCTAACCTGACACTATGTTGACTCAGGTGCTGAACCCAGAGCAGAGGAAAGTTCCCATAAACACGATTGAGAGGCACATTTTTGAAAGCTGTTTTTAGACCATCCAGCTAAGAAAGGTACCTTAATGACCAGCCATCTCTCCAACATAGGGCAGCTTTGGATTTTTTACTTCCCATTCACCTGACTCAACCCCATAATTCCCTCACTGGGTTGCTACTCTTTCTTTCTCTTCTCCCCTCTCTCTTCCTTTTCTTCATCCTTGCTCTCACTTCCTCTCCTTCTTTGTTTCCAGATAGTTCTCTTTACTAACTGGACAAATATTAACTAGGCAGCCAGTGAGGTAGGGAGGCCCCCTGCCTCACCATTAATTCCTGGGTCTCACCACAAATTCCTGGGCCATAAGCTACCTGGAGGTAGCACTTAGGCTAGGACTGTGGGCATCTTAGAGGTAAGTGAATGATAAGGGGATCATTCTTCAATACCTTTGCAGTATGTAAAACCTTAGCATATTTTTGACCGCAGGGGATAAACACTGGGAGCTCCAATAAAAACCAACATCAAATTTTCCACCAACCCAGGAGAAAAATTTAAGACAATTTTTTAAAATCTGAAAATAAAACTTTTCTTACACACTATATTCATAATCTGAGATGCGTATGAGGCTACTTTTGCATCTCCTCTCTGCTCTGTAAGTTTTGAACCTAGAACTCCCCAGTCAAATTTACTCAACAATCCTGATGAATACCTGAGACCTGTATTAACAAATGATACCACTTTTGAAGTTCTCAGTGCTTATTTTGTGCATTCTGCAGGACAGCTTTTTTTTGGCTACGTTGGGTCTTCGTTGCTGCGTGCGGGCTTTCTCTATTTGTGGCAAGCAGGGGCTACTCTTCGTTGTGGTGCACGGGCTTCTCACTGTGGTGGCTTCTCTTGTTGCGGAGCACGCGGGCTTCAGTAGTTTTGGCACGTGGGCTCAGGAGTTGTGGCTCACGAGCTCTAGAGCGCAGGCTCAGGAGTTGTGGCGCACAGGCTTATTTGCTCCGCAGCATGTGGGATCTTCCCAGACCAGGGCTCGAACCCATGTCCCCTACATTGGCAGGCAGATTCTTAACCACTGCACCACCAGGGAAGCCCAGGACAGCTGACTCTTTCTAGCTGCTTTTCCTCGATTGTTACAAATTAGGAGCAGTTACAGATAAAGAATGTGCATTAGCTTTTTTAAAAGTAGACTTTATTTTTTAGAGCAGTTTCAGGTCCAGAGAAAAATTGAGTGGAAAGTACAGAGTTCTCATATGTCCCCTTCCCCTACACATTCACAACCTCTTCAACAATCAACATCCTGCACCAGAGTGTACATTTGTTACAATCTATAAACCTGCATTGATGCAACATCATCACCAGAAGTCCAGAGTTTACATTAGGGTTCACTCGGAATTGTACATTCTATAGTTTTGGACAAATGTATAATGACATTTATCCACTACTGTAGTATCATACAGAATAGATTCACTGTCCTAAAGATCTTCTATGCTATGTATTTTCATCTCCTTCTCCCCCTAGCCTCTGGCAATCATTGATCTTCTTACTGTCTCCACAGTTTTGCCTTCTCCAGAATGTTATATAGTTGGAATTACATAGACTATAGCCTGAAAGATAGGTTTCTTTCACTTAGCAATATGCATTTAAGATTCCTCCATGTGTATTCATGGCTTGATAGCTCATTTCTTTTTAGTGCTGAATAATATTCCACTGTCTAGATGTGGCACAGTTTATTTATCCATTTACATACTGGAAGACACATTGGTTGCTTCCAAGTATGGGGAGTTATGAATAAACCTGCTATAAACATCCATGTGCAGATTTTTCTGTGGACATGTTTTCAGCTTGTTTGGGTAAACACCAAGGAGTGCAACTACTGGGTCATATGTTAAGAATATGTATGGTTTTGTAAGAATCTGCCAAACTATCACCAGCAACAAATGAGAGTTCCTGTTGCTTCATTCCTTCTCGCCAGAATTTGGTGTTGTCAGTGTTTTGAATTTTCATAATTCTAATAGGTATATAGTGGTGTCTCTTTGTTGTTTTAATTTGTAATTCCCTAATGACATATGAAGTTGAGCTTCTTTTCATATGCTTATTTGTTATCTGTATATCTTCTTTGGTGAGGTGTCTGCTCAGATTGTTTGCCTATTTTTTGATTGGGTTGTTCCTTTACTTATTGTTGAATTTCAAGAGTTCTTCATATATTTTGGATAACAGTCTATCAAATATGTCTTTTGCAAATATTTTCTCCCATTCTGTGCTTGTCTTCTCATTCTCTTCATAGTGTCATTTGCACATGTTTTTAATTTTAATGAAATCCAGTTTATCAAGTATTTCTTTCATGGATCTTGTCTCTGGTGTTGTATATAAAAAGCCATTGACATGCACAAAATCATCTAGATTTTCCCCTATCTCATCTTCTATGAGTTTTTTAGTTTTGCATTTTATGTTTAGATTGATAATCAATTTTGAGTTAATTTTTGCTAAGAGTGTAATTTTTGTGTCTAAATTCATATTTTTGCATGTGGATGTCCAGTTGTTCCAGCACCATTTGTTGAAACAAATTATCTCTGCTCCATTGTATTGCCTTTGCTTCTTTGTCAATGATTAGTTCACTATATTTATGTGAGTCTATTTCTGGGCTCTCTGTTGATCTTTTTCTATTGATCTTTGTTCCATTGATCTTTGTCAGTACCATACTGGCTTGATGACTGTAGCTTTGTAGTAAATCTTGAAGTTGGGTAGTATCAGTCCTCCAACTTTGTTCTTGTCCTTCAATTTTGAGTTGGTTATTCTGCATCTTTCACTCTCCATACCTACTTTAGAATTAGTTTATCTATATTCATAAAATAATTTGCTAGGATTGCATTGAATCTATAGATCAAGATGGGAGGAACTGACATCTTGACAATATTGAATCTTCTTATCTACATGAACATGGAATATCACTCCATTTATTTAGTTCTTTGATTTCCTTCATCAGAGTTTTCTAGTTTTCCTCATACAGATCATGTACATACTTCGTTACATTTATACCTAAGTATTTCATCTTTGAGGGTGCTAATGGAAATGGTATTGTGTTTTTATTCAAATTCCATTTGTTCATCATTGGTATATAGGAAAGCAACTGACTTTTGTATATTAACCTTGTATCCTGCAACCTTGCTATAATGCTTACTAATGCCAATAGATTTTTTTGTTGATTCTTTCAGATTTCTACATAGACAATCATGTCATCTGCAAACAAAGACAGTTTTATGCTTTCCTTCCCAATATCTATACCTTCTATTTCACATCTTATTACATTATCTAAAACTTCTAGTATGATGTTGAAACAAGTAGTGAGAGGGGACATCCTTGCCTTTTTCCTAGTCTTAGCAAGAAAGCTTCAAGTTTCTCACCATTAAGTATGATGTTAGTTGTAGGGTATTTGTTTTTTTAATAAAGTAGAGGAAGTTCCCCTCTATTTCTAGTTTAATGAGAGTTTTTTATCATGAATGAGTACTGGATTTTGTCACATACTTTTTCTGCATCTTTCGATATTATCACGTGATTTTTTTTTTCATTTTTGGCCTGTTGATGTGATGGAATACATTAAATGATTTTTGAATGTTGAACCAGCCTTGCATACCTGAGATAAATTCCAGCTGGTCACGGTGTAAAATTCTTTTTATGCATTGTTGAATTCAATTTGTTAATATTTTGTCAAGGATTTTTACATCTATGTTCATGAGAGATATTGGTCTGTAGTTTTGTTTTGTTTTGTTTTCCCCTGTAATGTCTTTATCTGGTTTTAGTATTAGGGTAATGCCAGTCTCATAGAGTGAGTTAGGACGTATTCCATCAACTTCTATCTTCAGGAAAATATTGTAGAGATTTGCTATAACTTCTTAAATATTCAGTAGAATTCACCAGTAAATCTATCTGGACCTGGGTGCTTTCTGTTTCGGAAAAGTTATTAACTGTTAATTGAATTTCTTTAACAGATATGGGCTTGTTCAGATTGTCTATTTTTCCTTGTGTGATTTTTGGTAGATTCCTTTATTATCTTTTGAATGTCTATGGGATTTATAACAATAACCCGTTTTTAATTTCTGATATTAGTCATCTGTGTCCTCTCTCTTTTTTTCTTAGTTAGCTTGGTTAGAGGCTTATTGACATTATAGATCTTTTCAAAAAACTAGCTTTTGGTTTTGTTGATTTTTCTCTATTGATTTCCTATTTTAAATTTCATTGATTTCTGCTCTAATTTTTACTCCTTTCTTTCTGCTTACTTTGGATTTAATTTTCACTTCCTTTTCTAGTTTCCTAAGGTGGAAGCTTAGATTATTGATACTAGATATTTCTTTTCCTAATATATGTATTTGATGGTATAAATTTCCCTCTAAGCACTATTTTTTGCTATATTCCACAGATCTTGATAAGTTCTCTTTCCATTTTCATTTAGTTCAAAGTATTTTTAAATTTCTCTCAAGATTTCTTCTTTGGCCCATGTGTAATTTAGAAATGAGTTGCTTAATTTCCAAGTATTTGGGGATTTTCCAGCTGTCTTTCTGTTATTGATTTCTAGTTTATTTCCATTGTGTTCTGAAAGCAAACTTTGTATGATTTCCATTCTTTCTAACTTATTAAGGTATGTTTTAAGGCCCAGAATGTGGTCTGTCTTGGTGAATGTTCCACGTAAGTTTGAGAAGAATGTGTAATCTGCTGTTGTTGAATGAAGTAGTCTATAGATATTCACTATATCCAGTTGATTGATGGTGATGTTGAGATCAACTATGTCCTAATTGATTTTCTGCCTGCTGGATCTGTCCATTTCTGATAGAGTGTTATTGAATTCTCCAACTGTGATAGTGGATTTATCTATTTCTTCTTGCAGTTCTATCACTGCCTCATGTAGTCTGATTCTCAGTTGTTAGGCACATACATGTTAAAAATTATTATGTCTTCTTGGGGAATTGACCCCTTTATTATTATGTAATGCCCCTCTTTATCCCTGATAACTTTCCTTGCTATGAATTCTGCTTTGCCTGAAATTATCAGTAATATAGCTACTCTTATTTTCTTTTGATTAGGATTAGCATAGTATATCTTTTTACTTTTGATCTGTATGTGTCTTTACATTTAAAGTGGGTTTCTTTTAGACAACATATAGCTGGGTCTTGTTTTTTGATCCATTCTGACAATCACTGTCTTTTAATTTGCTTATTTACACCATTGACATTTAAAATTATTATTGATATAGTTGGATTAACATCTATCATATTTGTTACTATTTTCTACTTTTTACCCCTGTTCTTTGTTTCTATTTTTGTCTTCTACTCTTTTTTCTGCCTCTTGTGGTTCTAACTGAGCATTTTATATGATTCACTGTCTCTCCTTTCTTAGCATAGTTATTATATTTTTTTTTAACTTTTTTTTATAGTAGTTGCCCTAGAGTTTGTATCCATGTCTACTTTCAAATACTACTTCATAGGTAATGCAAGTTCCTTATAATAACAAAATATTCCTAATTTTTCCTCCTGTCCTTTGTATCATTGCTGTCATTTATTTCACTTATACATAAATTAAAATCACCAAATATTGTTGCTATAATTATTTTAAACATACCTTACCTATTATAAAAATAACAGTTGCTATTTTACTTTCATTTATTCCTTCTCTAATGCTCTTTCTTTCTATATTGTAGTTCCATGTTTCTGACCTATATCACTTTCCTTCCCTCTGGAGAATATCTTTCAACATTTCTTGCAAGGTCTATTGGCAAAAAATTCCCTCAACTTTTGTCTGGGAAAGTTTTTATTTCTCCTTCACTTTTGAAGGATAATTTAACAAGGTATGGAATTATATGTTAGTGGGGGTTTTTTCTCCCAACACTTTAAATATTTCATTCCACTCTTTTTTGCTTACATGGTTTCTGAGCAGTTAGATGTAATTCTCATCTTTGTTCCTCTATAGGTAAGGTTTTTTTGTTGTTGTTTTTTTCATTTTTGTTTTTTCCTCTGACTTCTTTCAGTACTTTTTTCTTTATCTTTTATCTTCTGCAGTTTAAATATGCCTAGATTAGGACTTTATCCTCTCTGGCGTTCTCTGAGCTTCCTACATTTGTGGCTTGTGAGTTGGTGTCTAACATTAATTTGTGGGAAATTTTCATTCATTATTATTTCAAATATTACATCTGTTCCTTTATCTCTTAGTTCTCCTTCTGGTTTTCCCATTACAAATATGTGTTACACTTTTTGTAATTGTCCCACAGTACTTGGATATTCTCTTCTTTTTTCCCCCAGTCCTTTTCCTCTTTGCTTTTCAGTATTGGAAGTTTCTGTTGATATATTGGCAAGCTCAGAGATTCTTTTCTCAGTCATGTCCAGTTTAATAATCCCATCAAAGGCACTCCTCATTTCTGTTACAATGTTTTTTATCTCTACCATTTCTTTTTGATTCTTTCTTAGAATTTCCATCTCTCTGCTTACATTATCCATCTGTTCCTGTGTGTTGTCTACTTTTTCCATTAGAGTCCTTACCATATTGGTAATAGTTCTTTTAAGTTCACAGTCTGAAAATTCCATCATCCCTACCGTATCTGAGTCTGGTTCTTATGCTTGCTCTGTCTTCGAACTGTGTTTTGCCTTTTAGTATGCCTTATAATTTTTTTCTTGTAAGGCAGACATGATATATTGGGTAAAATGAGTTGTGGTAAATAGGCCTTTATAATGGGGGGGGTGCAGCAAAAGGGTTCTGTAGTCCTATAATTAGGTCTCAGTCTTTTAGTGAGCCTGTGCCCCCTGAACTTCACAAGTCCTTCTTAATTTTTTTCACCTTCTTAGGTGGTACAGGAGGCTCAAGGGGTTTGGAGTTGGATATTTCCTTTCTCCCACATGGAAAGCTAGAGGAGACTAAAATGGGGTATTTTTCTTCCCTGATATGAAAGGCTAGAGCATGCTGGAGTTTGGTATTTCCCTTCTCCCAGATCGGTTAGGCTCTGATAAAGTTTCAGTAGGTTAGGCTCTGTTAAATAGTTCACTTGAAGGCAGATCTTGTTAGGAAGAACAAAATGCTCTGGAGTATTTTAAAATAGCACTTTTCCCCTCCACTGCTAGAAGTCTGAGTGGATTTCCCTACAATCTTCACTGTGAGAACCTGGTAGAGGTCTTGGAGGTAAAACTCACAAAAGTGTGAGGGCTCCCCTGGATTTTCATCTCTTGCACTTGTCCACACTGAGCCTCCAGCAATTAATCAATGACAGTTCAGGTTTTCCTACCGTGGTACTTGTTCCCATGGAGGTGGAGCTCTACTTTGGTAAATTGCAATTCTCTGTATCTGCCTGCCTGTCTGTCTGTCCAATTTTGGGGGCAGCAGTTTGCCCCATGACCTCACTTCTCTGATGAACCTAAGAAGAATTGTTTGTTTTTCATTTTGTTCAGCTTTATGTTTGTTGTTGGATGGAGTGATGACTTCTAAGCTCCTTAAAATTATTCTTAGACTCCGCCTTTAGTCTATCCTCAGCAAAAAATAAGTCTTAGGGAAGAGTTAAAGATACTTAAGTTCCAAGTGTGTAATTATAAAATTCCTCTAGTAATCCATGCAATTCAAGGCTTTCATTTTGACGTTCATTCATTCAATCATTCACTCACTCATATACTCACTCACTCAATTATTCACTCTTTGATTTAATCATACTCATCCAACTTCATTCATTCAATTAATTATCCATTCATTCCCTCAACCAATCATTTACCTATTATTTAATGAATCATTCACAAAAACACTCATTCAATCACATGCATTCATTCCATGGCAAACATTAATTCAATCATTCACAACATCAGTCATGCAATCAGTCAGTCACTAGTATCAATACTTCTTGCAACCCACAGTTTTGATTTGACAGTCATTCAATCATTCATTTATTCATTTACTCAATGATTCATTCAGTCATTCTTTCATTCAATCACATTTATTCATTCTACTGTGATCACTGATTTATCTATCTGGTCATTCATTCAGTGTTTACTAGATACCAGGCACTGGATAGGAACTGCAGATCCAGAGATAAAAGACTGGACCCCTGAAACCCAGGGCTTACAGTCTGGTGGAGAGACAGATGCAATCTAGTGTGCAGTGCTTTCTTCCTATGCCCCAGAGAATTTATGTTCCCGGGAATAAAAATGCCTGGTAGTAAAGAAAAAAAATCAACACTGACATGAGATATTATCTTCTCTTCAGAAAAATGCCAGAGGGTGGTCCCACGCAGCCTCTAAGAACCTAACCTTGGAGGTTCGACTCTGGAGTCGAACTGATCTGGATTCAAGTCCCAACCCTGCCACAAACCAGGTGTATGACTTGGGGAAAGGTTCAGCTTTTCTAGGCCTTAGTTTCCTCCACTGTAATATAGGAAGAATAATAATATTACCTACCCCAATAATACATTTTCATCCATTCAAAAATACATTTTCATCCATTCAAAAATACATTTTCAGTGCCTGTGTGCACCCACAATTTCCTGGGCACCAGAGGTTCCATGATGAACTAAAAGCAGCTTCTGCTCATAAAGGAACCTTACTGACTGCCATATAATAGAGGATCGATTAATGTCTAGCTATGGCTGTCATTATTTCTGAAGGAAAAGGATACACTGCATGGCCCGTGTTTCCCCTTTGCAGAAAGACAGCCACTTCTTCCCTTATTGTGACAAGGTGGGACTAAGTTTCTGGAGGGCAGGTTAGGGCTTGGGTACACACCTTCACAGTCATAACAGCCTAACCTGGCATTTTCACCACTATCACAACCCAGTCACTCCACCTCTTGGGGTTCATAGCTCCTGGAGGATGCCAAGATGGAGACAGGCTCTACCTGACTATCAGCACAGTCTAAAGTGAAAGTTAACTTCAGCATCGGCAGTTCTCCCCAAAATGGATTTCTTGGCAAGTCCTTGATGATGCCAGCCTGCATGTCCAGAGCTTTAGCACAGTCCTCTGTCCCCATGAAACTGAGACTTCCTCTCAGTTACCTCTCCCTCCGCAAAGAGGCCATACACAGTCACCAGTCATCACAAAGAAAAATACAGTAGTCTGTGATACATTGGGATGAGGAAAAAAGCCTTGTTTGACTCCCACACAATGTGAGAGATTTCACTGGAAGGATTCTATAAACATTATATCTTATGACCACTAATGGTCTGTGATGTTATTCTACTTCCCTCCAGTCTAGTCAGAGCAGTATCGACAAACACTGAAACCCAGTTTGTAGAGAGGGGAGAGAATTTGTTTCTTTCATGCCTTGCTTGATGAGAACATCCATGAAAAGCAATGACTGCTCTGTAAAAGGCAGGAGTTACAGTCATGGTTGGGATCAATCTGAGAAGTCTTCAGTAGGGTAGGCATTGGTGGAATTGGTATTTTTTTCTCCCAATCCATATAATGGGAGAGATTTTTCATTTATTTGTTCAAACATTTTTTGGGCACTGTGATAGCCACTGGGGACAGGAAGGAGAACCAGATAGCTCCATCACTGCCTCAGGTAGCTCAAAGTCCAGTGAAGAAACAGATAGGTAGATAGTAAACCCATCAGAGAGGTGTCAGACCAAGTCTAGCAAACAGACACAAAGTGTGAGTGTATAGGAGATATATACTGGCTTCCCCTAATTTGGAAATCATATTTAGAGATTATCTATAGAGTCCTACCATCTACTGAGAACCTGTTATGTACCAAGCCCTGTACTAAGTGTCTACATCCCTATCTCATTTCATTCTTTCAACAATTGTGCAAGGTAATTAATACTACAATCGTTTTCATTTTCCATAGGAAGAAATTGGTGGAGCAATTTGTGCTAAAGAAGACTAGTTAGAAAGCTTCTGTAGATATACAAGCAAAAGATATACAGTGGTCCACACTTTTTCCACTGATTCAACCTGCTTCCCCAGGCAGCGTATAGTGCTTGTGTCATCCAGATACTGCCGTAGCGCTGAAAGAATATGAAGGCTCATCTCTTCAAACTTACTTACCTTGACTCTAGAATGATCAATCTGAAAAAAATTTTTTAAACCTTCAAGCTCAGCAGCCCTTTAGAAAAAAATGTGCCTAATCCTCATTTTGGCTTTTCCATCAACTGATTGTTCAGTAAAGATACAACCATGCCCACAAGACATTAGCGAAATTGCTAATAAAAACATCCAGGACACAATGAGGTATCACCTCTCGCTGGTCAGAATGGCCATCATCAAAAAAATCTGCAAACAATAAATGCTGAAGAGGGTGTGGAGAAAAGGGAATCCTCTTACACTGTTAATGGGAATGAAAATTGATAAAACCACTATGGAGAACAGTATGGAGGTTTCCTTAAAAAACTAAAAATAGAACTACCATATGACCCAGCAATCCCACTACTGGGCATATACCCAGAGAAAACCGTAATTCAAAAAGACATATGCACCCCAATGTTCATTACAGCACTATTTGCAATAGCCAGGAAATGGAAACAACTTAAATGTCCATCAACAGAGGAATGGATAAGAAGATGTGGTATGTATATATATAATGGAATATTACTCAGCCATAAAAAGGAATGAAATTGGGTCATTTGTAGAGACGTGGATGGACCTAGAGACTGTCATACAGAGTGAAGTAAGTCAGAAAAAGAAAAACAAATATCATTTATTAACGCACATATGAGGAATCTAAAAAAAAAGATACAGATGATCTTATTTGCAAAGCAGAAATAGAGACACAGATGTAGAGAACAAACATATGGATACCAAGGGGGAAGCGGGTGTGGGATGAATTGGGAGATTGGGATTGACATATATACACTATTGGTACTATGTATAAAATAGGTAACTAATGAGAACCTGCTGTAAAATAGGTAACTAAGGGAACTCTACTCAATGTTCTGTGGTAACATAAATGGGAAGGAAATCCAAAAAAGAGGGATATATGTATACTAGAGCTGATTCACTTTGCTGTACAGTAGAAACTAACACAATATTGTAAAGCAACTATACTCCAATAAAAAATTTTTTTAAATAAAAATTAAAAAAAATAAAAACCTCCAGGAAACTTGGGACAGAGGTTTAGCATTTCATGTGGCACTTCAGAGCCACTCCATTCAATACATAACCATGTTCATTTAAATTTGTCAACATCTCTCTGATCAATGGACAGTCCTCTGAGTACACTTATTTGCTGCCTTCAGATCAAAGCTTCCACTATTACCTCCCTTGGACTTTCCATTTGATTTTATCTTCCCATTGAGCTGAGGAGTTTGAGCTAATGATTTATACTGTCTCACCCATCTTCTCTTTTAATCAGGGCTAAGTCTTCAGACTTCTCTTTTTTAATCTATCTTCAATCTCTGAGGTCCATCCAGTCTCATACATGTGTCCATAAGCTAATGACTCGCACATTTGTAACCACAGCTGGACACTTCCTGTGAATTCCTGATCATGTCTCCAACTACCTACTCAACATTTTCATCTGGATGTCTAGTAAACATCCCAAATTTACCATGTCCAGAATTGAGCTCTTGATTTTTTTTTTAGCTTTTTTTGCTTTATTGAGACATAATTTACATAATACACAATTCACCCATGTAAAATGTGCAATTCAATGTTTTGTTTTGTTTTGTTTTTACTTTTCCTTTGCATTCATAACTTGGCTAAGTGTTTGGCACCAAAGCCCTAGCTTTCAGCCTATTGTGGCTTTAGACATGCCCTCCTCACTAGGCTTAATCATTTCTAGCTTTTGACTTAAAGTGAGAGAAGTGGGACTCTTCCTTTCACTTGAACACTTAGAGGCCATTATAGGGTTATTAACTAGCCTAATTTCAATATTGTTGTGTCTCAGGGAATAGGAAGGCCAGAGGAGAGGGAGAGAGATGGTGAACGACCAGTTGGTGGAGCAGTCAGAACACACACAACATTTATCGATTAAGTTCACCATCTTGTAAGGCGGTGGTTCACAGTGTCCCAAAACAATAATAATAGTAACATCAAAGATCACTGATCACAGATCACTATAAACAATGTAAGAATAATGAAAAAGTTTGAAATATTCTGAGAATTACCACAATGTGACACAGAGACATGAAGTGAGCAAATGCTGTTGGAAAAATAGCGTCAACAGACTAGCTGGAGGCAGGGTTGCCACAAACCTTCAATTTGTAAAAAAACAAAACAAACCTCAGTATCCACTAAGCACAGTAAAGTGAAGTGCAATAAAATGAGGTACGCCTGTAGTTTCACTGCCCTGAATATCCTAAAATCCTGTAAATGTGCTTCACGTATTCATCTCTCCCTCCCCCAAGCCCCTGGTGACCACTGATCTTTTTTAATATCTCCACAGTTTTGCCTTTTCCAGAATGTCATATAGTTGGAATCATACAGTATGTAGCCATTTCAGACTGACTTCTTTCACTTAGTAATATGCATTTAAGGTTCCTCCATGACTTTTCATGGCTTGATAGTTCATTTCTTTTTAGCAGTGAATAATATTCTATTCTGTAGATGTACCACAGTTTATTTATCCATTCACCTCCTGAAGAACATCTTGATTGCTTCTAAGTTTTGACAATTATGAATAAAGCTTCTATAAACCTGCTATACAGGTTTTTGTGTAGACATAAATTTTCAACTCGTTTGGATAAATACCATGGAGTATAACTGTAGATCCTATGGGAAGAGTATGTTTACTTTTGCACAAAAAAACTGCCAAATTGCCACCAGCAATAATTAAGAGTTCCTGTTGCTCCACCTACTTGCCAGCATTTTCTGTTAGTGTTTTGGGTTTTCACCATTCAGGGTGTGTAGTGGTATCTCATTGTCATTTTAATTTACAATTCCCTAGTAATATATGATGTTGAGCATCTTTTCATATGCTTGTTTGCTATCTGCAAACTACTTTGGGGAGACGTCTGTTCAGATCTTTTGCCCATTTTTCTAATCGGGTTGTTCGTTTTTTAATTGTTAAGTTGGAGCCTTTTCAAAAATGAAGTTAATAAGTGAAGGTTCAAATATTCTCATTTCAGAGACTTCCCTGGTGGCACAGTGGTTAAGAACCCGCCTGCCAATGCAGGGGACATGGGTTCGATCCCTGGTCCGGGAAGATCCCACATGCCGCGGAGCAACTAAGCCCGTGAGTCACAACTACTGAGCCTGCGCACCACAACTACTGAAGCCTGAGCACCTAGAGCCCATGCTCCGCAACAAGAAAAGCCTCGCTGCAACTAGAGAAAGCCCACAAGCAGTAATGAAGACCCAATGTAGCCAAAATATAAATAAATAAATAAACAAATACTCTGCATGAGCATTTATTTTAAAAAAACAAAAAGAAACACTGATTTGAAAAAAACAAAAACAAAAACAAATATTCTCATTTCAGTGGACTCATTTAACCAGAATCATCTGACATACCAGTGCATCACAAACAGGGATTGTGAGTCACATAGGAATGGGGGATGAATGGAAAAAAGGGATTTCAACTCATTAAACTATTAATACTATGTCCTCCTTTGATTGCTTTTAAAAATACTGGGCACCTATTTGCAAAGCCGGAAGTAGCAACACAGTCTGGCATCTGTTGTCAAAACTAAGAGACCAGAGAGTCTGAATTTAAAGTGGGGCTCTGCTGGCTATGAAATCTGCCCCCAGGAAGGAAACCCAGCTTCCCTTCTCAGTTCCTTGCCTGCCTTGCTAGGATTCATAAGGAGGTAAGAAAGACAGTGGATTTTCTTTGGATTCAGTAATACCAAGGTTAAACTCATCAGGACAAACGTTGCAAAATGCCTAGGTCTGTTGGTGTATGGCTGTTTATAAGGCATGTGGGCAGCACGTATGTGAAAAAAGGTCCTAGTGTTTGTCCAGTAAAACATTAGCAATCTACAAAGGAGTCCTGGTCTTTGTCCTATAAAACGGGAGAGATGTTATTTTGCTGGGATTTTTAAAATTTCTCTGATTTTTCATGGAGGCTCTTTGTTACAATGGGGTTGATATGTACTGAGTTCCTGTTGCAAAAAATGCCTTCAGTTCAGGATGGAGCCTGCAGATACAGCCCACTCTGAGACAACCCCACAACCCCAAAGAGCAATCTATCAAAACATACAGCCTACAGGGAAACAGGTACAAAGGCTCATTTCCTGGGGACACTTGCCTGAAATTTCTACAGCTCTTTTTTCTTAAAGCAAAAAAAGTCAAGCAATTCCCACTATTTCTGATACCGCGAATCTCCTTAACAAAAACCAGATACTTCCCCAAATGAAAGTAAATCAAAGAACAGGATAGAGCTTCTCTTATCTTGGTCTATAGTCTCATAGTCTAATTCACCAGAGACCAAATTCAGTTTTCGATGTATCCATGTTTTTTTTCCCATCAAAAGCGAAAAAGTCACGGCCACTTTGGAGAATTCTATGGCAGTGTCTTCCAAAGTAAAACACACACCTACCACACAACCCAGCAATTGTACACTTACATATCTACCCCAGAGAAATGACAGCAAATGTCCACATAAAATCTTATGCATAAATGTTCAAAATAGCCCCAGGGACTTCCTTGGTGGTGCAGTGGTTAAGAATCCGCCCGCCAATGCACGGGACATGGGTTCGAGCCCTGGTCCGGGAAGATCCCACATGCCGCGGAGCAACTAAGCCCGCGAGCCACAACTATTGAGCCTGTGTGCCACAACTACTGAAGCCCACGCGCCTAGAGCCCATGCTCCGCAGTAAGAAAAGCTACCGCGATGAGAAGCCTGCGCACTGCAGTGAAGAGTAGCCCCCGCTCGCCGCATCTAGAGAAAGCCCACACACAGCAACAAAGACCCAACGCAGCCATAAATAAATAAATAAATAAATTTATTTTTTAAAAAATAGCCCCAAACTGTAAACAATCTACATATTACAAACAAAAGAATAGATAAATTGTAGTACATCCTTATAGTGGAGCACATCTCAGGAATAAAAAGGAACAAACTACTGAATTTCAAAAACATGCTGAGTGAAAAGAAGCCATACTTAATAGAATGCATACTGTATGATTCCACTTATATAAAGTATAAAAGCAGGCAAAAATAATCTATAGTGATAACAATCCAAACAGAGGTCGCTTTCTGGAGAGGGAGTGGATTGGGACAGAGAATGAAGAAACTTTCTGGGGTAATGGATACGTTCTCTATCTCAGTTGGGCTGGTAGTTACATGGGAATATACATTTGTCAAAACTCAGCAAACCACACACTTAAAATCCACACATTCTATCGTATGCAAATTATACCTCAATTTTTTGAAAAAAGAATATTAGGGGAGAAAAGAAGAATCCCCACTAAGGTGAAAAGAAGGGCTGTGGTCCCTTCTGTTTCTGTGGTAATTGAAGCTCCATATTTGCTCTCTGTGTTCAAATGGGTTTTTATTACCCTGGGATTATTGAAAGTCATTATCGGCCAAGATGACAGCAAAAAGAAAGAGGAGACAGACCTTCCAGAAATCATTTTCCCCATGATTTTTTTAAAGCACATTTTTCAGTCATTATCTTGAGAGAAAACAAGCAGCTGGGTCTCTTAACAAAGAGGTTTAATAGGCTACTGGAAAAAAAGAGAGGGGAAATTGAGGCGAACAATGCCTGTTTCGGTGCCAGCCACACAAAACCAAGCCTAGTGAGGTGAAGCCAGTAGCTCCTCTCCGCCACTAACATCATTAGAGGCATAACACTCAATAATGAAGGGTCCTCCAATTATTGGCGTGATTTGAGGCATATTGTTCAAAACATTCTAAAACCTGAAATTGCAGCAGCAAATGCATTGATGCCCTCACCCTCATCTGTCAAAATAGATGTAAATGCAAAAGGAAAGATGGGAGGCTCTTTGGGACCCCAAGTGCATTGTCAACCCACTTCTCTTGCTTCTTTTTACCTTCCTTGCCCTTTCAAATCCATCTAGGTTTGAGCTGCTAGTTTCAAAGTTTACAACTGACCTCCAACCCAGTTTGTTCATCTCTTACCTCCTTTTCAGTTTTGCACAAAATTAGCAAAACACATGTAATGGATGATTTGTAAGGACATCACGCAACGTTCTGAAAAGCAAAAATAAGGGAGGCTTGGGTTTTGTTTAGCAGATTTCTCTCCTGCCTTGGACCACACACACGTATGCTGTCTAATTGCAAAATTCAGATGTTGGATGGTGGGGGGGAGCCCCGTAACAAAGGAACACTGAGATGCCTTCTAAATTCTACTTAGACCAAATTAACTACATGGGCAACAATACAGGTACTGCTTTTTTCCTTAAACATATATATTAGCAGAGATGCAGGCTAAATAAATACTGTTTAGTGGGATATGAATTATGTAAATGCAATTTATAGCATTAATTTGGGCTTGTAAATTTAATCCACTCAAACGTAGAAAGGTTTCCGTGCAATGAATATTTCTGAGGCTGTTTAATATGTTAAAATAAATATTGAGCAGCTGACAGAAACACATGTCCTCTGCATCACAAAAGCTATTCTGAAACAATAAGTGCCTGCTGAATATTTACAATCATGAGTTTTTAACTCTTAGGTATATTTTCTTCCTAAAATATTCAGTACACCATCCATCCAAGCAGCAGGCAGATTCTGGTGGCAGCAGTTCAAAAATGTGCATGCCAAGAACATTTTAGGTAAATAAGTGGCACAGTATGAGATGGGAGGGGAGCGCTTTTTGTAAAATAGGTCTATTTAATGCCACCTGGAACGCTGCAAGAAACGTAAATATTTGGGGAGTTTTATGCTGCCCCAAAGGCCCCGCCACTCACCGTTCACCTGCTAAAGCATTTACAATGATGACTCAAATATTAAAGGGAAAAAGAAGTGAGTGATTTAGAAGCGCTTTATTTAAGAGTATAAAGTTGAGACTTTAAACAAGGTATTTTTTAAAATAATCAGATTTTAAGGGAAATTACTCCTTCCATGCTTTCAGAATAAAAAGGGAACCTGAAGGTCATTTATAAAAGGTTACTAGCTGGGAGACTTGGGGGAGGTCAATGGTGTCTGCTGGGCACATGGTTGTCCTGCCTGCCTTCCCGGTAAGATTTTTGCTGTGACCATCAGGTGGGATTGCAGGCGTGGGAGCAGGTCACAAACTCTCCCATCTTTACTATGAAGGTTTGTCGCTTTTTATTTGGGAAGTGAGCATCATTTCCCAGAATGGTAGTATCAGTCCAGAAAGTTCATTGAGGGAAAAAATGGAGACCCTGTAAATGGTTTCTATTGATACTCTTAATCTTCTTCTTCCTCTGGGTTTCTGCAGCAGTTTATACAGCCTTCTCCGGAGCACTGATTATAGACTCCTCATAAAAAGCAGAAACTGGGTTTTGCTGCACATTCTTACAGCCAGCCAGCCCAGCTCCTGGCCAGCATTGCTGAGTTAACTTTAATCCATCCTCCCTGTTCCCAAGCTCAGGACTGGATTATCCCCATGGCACTGATTCTCAAATGCTTTTGATCTCTAGGACCTGACGAGAAGGGACGGGAGGGGAAGACCTACTGTCTGAGCTTTGGGCAGGTGTTCATTGGGAGTACAGAACTTTGAGCCCCCTCCTCTGGCCTTACTTGCAAAAATGCAGCCAATGAAACAGATACAAGGATAGACACAGGGTCACGGCGTGGACTCCCAGGAGGAGGGCACTGGCAGATTTTCATAGAGAAATACTTCTAACCGTACTCATCACAATTGGATAATCCATTTGATTAACCTTCCTTGGATGAATGTAAACTAGGAAAAGCAGGCATAAAAAGACAAGACGTTGATAAAGATCAAAAGTGTCTTAAGGCAATTGTTAATATTCTCAAGTATCAAATCTATTACATGTTGAAATTAAAGATTTTTCAGAGGCAATGCCATCTTGAAATTGTAATAGGATTAAGTGGGAAAGCTTGATTTGATATAAAAATTCTCTCCAAATATAGAGCTTTTTAGCTCTATATACATCATGCATAAAAATGAAGCAGTTTTATTGCCAAAGTCACATACTGCCCTTAAGCAAGGCCCCCTTGGGCTGTGACAGTACGATTTTAATAGGATTAGAAATCGTGGGTAGTACAGGGTCTAAGGGTGTGATGCACTGTTCTATATAGTAGCCAATAACTATATATGGCTATTTAAATTTAAATTAATTAAAATTAAATAAAATTTAAAACTCAGTTCCTCAGTTGCATTAGCCACATTTCAGATGATCAACAGTCATGTGTGGCTAGTGTCTGCCTTATTAACCAGCACGGATAGAGAACATTTCCATCACCACAGAATGTTCTGTTGGTCCTTGCTGGCCTATAGTAAACACAAAATGTCAACTTTCTACATTGAAGAGAAAATAATTAGTACTTAGTATTCAGAGCTTAGAGAAAAGCTTATTAGGCATCAAAGAGATTTTAGAGACAACATTGAATAGATTAAATATGAGCGATAAAGATTAGATTTACCTTAAGCTAGACAGGAGTTTTTAAATGGGTTACATGTATGGGTAATCGTAAGCTTTTAAAAACAGCTAACATAAAAATAATAATTTTTTAAAAGATGAAAAAAACAAAACTTAGCTAAGAGTTGACTTCCTCTAGTTTTAATTGGTTAACATCATAGCATTAGCCAAGTGTTTACAGTTTCATATGTAGTCTTTCACTGGTCCCTCAGGGTCTCTGTGTGTGGTTGCTCAGGTTGTGTACTGAATTCTAGGGGCATCATTCACATCGACCGCAATGTGAATTGCAGGGTATAAGCTGCACAGAAGCATACAGCAGCCTGGGTCCCCTCACTGCAATGCTAATTTACAATATTGCTTAACATCACACTTTTCTAAATCCAAAAATTCCTTTCAACCACATTATCCTAGTTTCTAAAATCGGTAATTTTGTTTTCAGAGTCGAGCTTTACCACAAGTCCAGTTGCTTCGCTGGAATTAGGCTGGAATTTGCTTTGCTGAGATACTGATGGCATCTGAGAGGACTTCCACATGTGAACTTCTTTTCAGACACACAGACACACATGTCCAGGAGGAAGAAAGGAACTTTCCATTAAACATTTTCCCTCAACCCAAAGTTGGGGTGGGAAACACTGTAAATCTGCCTTTGTCCTGTGTATCCAAGGAGAGATAATGTTCAGATGAAAAAGCTTCCAGCCTTTTATACATGCACATTTTTGTGTGTTTAGAAAACAGCACTGCAAACAATCACATAAATAATAGAGCAGTACAATGTATGTCTCCCAGAGAACACAGGAAGCACGGAAGGCATTATCTCATTCAGGCTGACAGCTGCTTGCTGATGCAAAGGCGTAGTAACCTCCACTGAACTTTTCCGTGCTTTAGCTACCAGGAAGGGAAGGAATTTAAATTATCCACAGAGGCTGTCAGCCCTGTGGTTGAAATACGACACTGAGAGTTGAGGTGGCAAGCAGGACTCCTGCCCAGCCTTCTGAGGACAGTAGTTATGAGAGGGTAAGACCCATTTCTAGGAAGATGAGCCCCGAGCACTCAGAGACTGGGTAGAAACCACTGGGGCGGCTTCTTGGAGTCTGGGAGGCCTGGCCAGGAAAGGACAGGCAGAATGGGGAGGGATGAACAAGCAGGGGAATGAATGCCCCAGGCAGTGGCCAGAGCCACGTGGCCACAGACTTCTCCTCTGGTCCCAGAGTGTCACTTGAGCCAGGGTCTTTGGGTTCTCAGCCCCATCTTCACTGCTCTCCCATGACCAGCCTTGAGATGCCACAGAGCAGCTGGCACACACATGCTATGGGGCTCGGCCCCTCACCCAGTCCGTTGATGACTGTAGAGAGCCCGCCCGGGTCCCATCATCTGGCCACTGCCCACACTCAGGCCTGGCTTCCAACACAGGCACCTGTATTCATTTGCATTAGGGCTTTTGCTGGCTCTTGGAATCTGCCTTGCCAGCTAATAGCAGGCCAGAGGTACAATGGAATTAACACCCTTGGAGCAGCCCTCCACAATTATAAACCCCCCAGCTCTCTGGGCATGTAGTGTTTCCCCACTGCCTTCAGCTCCCGTTGCCCACAGTGGTGGCTTGCTTGAAAAGACACCATCTACTGGCTGCCTTCCCTTCCCTGTCTCACTTCCCCCCCATTCCCCTGCCTGTATTTCCTTGTATCAGGATCTGCTTCCGGGGGACCCCAATTAAGATAATGACCCAGGAAAGAAATTTTCAAAGCCGCAGGTGCCCCTGCCAGGATCTACCTGCCGCCCTTTCAGTCCACAGGGGCAGAGACCTACTAGTTGGCTCCTCCGGGCCCAGAGCTGCCCACAGCCTCCGACTGGACAGTAAGGGTGGGGTGTGGGATCAGGATCCAGGTGACCTCCTGCCCTGACCTCTACCCAGTCTCTGATTCTTCATACAGTGGAAGCTCTCCAGCCTACCTCAGTGCCAGGTCCACTGTGAAAGGCACCTGGGACCAAGGAAGAAACCCTGACCTGCCACCAAATAACTTGACCTTGCGCCTTAGTTCCACATCTCTCAAATGAAAAGGTAATAGTAGCAGACACCAAATCCTCTGTGAAGCCTTCCCTGATGGAGATAATAGAGAGAATGGCTTAGATTGAAGCTGCTGTGCCCAGTTTGTCCTACTGCTGCCAGCTGGGCCACCTTGAACAGGTACTTAACCCCTCTGGGCCTTGAGCTCCTCATCTGGAAAATGGGGAAATAATTGTAGCTAAGCCATAGGTTTATTGAGGAGAAATAAATTAAGTCACTTAGCACAGTGCCTGTAAAACAAGCTCTCAGTATATTTTAGCTAATATTAATATTGTTATTATTCTACTCCCTCGGATATGGTTAGTTGTGTCCTGTGAGTTTCCATGGCCTTTTGAACACACCACCACTCTAGAGCTAACTACTCAGTTGTAATTATTCATTTCCATCCTTCTCCTCCAGGTGGATGAGAGTAACATTCATCTGACCAGCGCCTGACCCAGTGCTTAACTCAGTACAATGTAATGGGATGTTTTAAAAACTATTAAGGCACTTTTCTCTTTTGCTTCTCCGAGTATCTGACATCTGCCCTAGCTGGCCTGAAGTGTCCATCTGCCAGGGGGAGGATTAGGATTTGTTACAGAAGTAAAAACAGAGTAATATGCAGCTTCTGGTAGGCAAATTAGGATTACGCAACAAGATAATAGTCGTACAAGCCGGGCTATCTCCTCTAGAGAGGATTTTCCAAATTCCTTTATGTCCCAGCTTTAATAAATCAAGTGCAGAGTATGGGGCACCCAGCTCAGAGAGCTTTCCTATGTGTAGAGAAGACAACCCTTCCACCTATGACAGCAAAGCCACAACCCTATGGCTCTATGATAGAAGAGGTATGTGCCATAGGGTCAGGGATGGTCATCAAAATATTTAATACAGGCACAAACCAATCAGAACAGATGCTAGTGATAAATATCCACAGTGGCAGTGCTGGTTGTAGCAGGTGAGGGTAAGCCACGCACAGGAGCTACAGAAGAAAAGCCTGCCCTCTGGCCCAGGCATGAGAGGGAGGAGACCAGAGATTGGTAGACACATCAAGTGCTCACATGTGTTCTGCTTTTCCTCCCTCCAGAAAGTTACATTAATAAGTGATGCTAATTCCATGGCAGGAGGAGGCAAGGGAGAAAGAAGTCTCTCTTACACTCTGCAGAACATGACCACCTCTTGGGCTGTCCCCATAGCAGCCCGGCATTCGCCGCACCAGCTGGGTGTGGCCAGGCAGAGGAAGACCACAGAGCTGTGTTGAATGGATACACAATGTCTAAGGCCATGCACAGATCTTATGTTCTAAGTTTTATTACACCTATTCCATCTTCTGACAACTCTTCAGCCCTTGGGATCTCGTGGTTACCATTCACGGCCTCAGTGCCTTGCAATAAACCCTGCCCCAAATCAACCCCTGGTCCCAAGTGGATGGCATCCTTAACTGCAGCCAGTTATCAAAATAAGCCTATAAAGTGTCAGGGGCCCTCAAGACCACCCTCTTGTTTGATGACTCACCAGAAGGATCTACAGGATTCAGCAGATAGTCATACTCATGGCTCTGATTTATTATAGTAAGAGGATACAAAGCAAAACCTGCAGATTTTGCACCCCAAAGGCAGCAAGGAGTTGTGACAACACTTCCGAAATGCTGTCTACCAGGGAAGGTCATCACAAGAGACTCAGTGCCAGAGTTTTATTAGGGCTGGTCACAGAGGTACCTTGTGTGTAGCTGACCCCCAAATCCCAGAGTCCCAGAAGGAAAGAGGTGTTCAGCATAAACCACATTGTTTGTACAGAAAATTTAGGCTGAACAAGCCACTCTTATCAGTTTGGGGAATGATAGGAACCATCTCAAAATCCAAGTTCTCAGACACCAACCAAGAGCCAACCTTGCAAGCAGCACTTTGTAAGGAGAGTAGTCTCAGGCCTGCTGTGTTAAGTCTTTCCTGGACAAAAGATTAGCTGTTTTAAAAGTACATATGGGGGACTTCCCTGGTGGCTCAGTGGTTAAGAATCCGCCTCCAACGCAGGGGACACAGGTTCGATCCCTGGTCCGGGAAGATCCCACATGCCACAGAGCAACTAAGCCTGTGAGCCACAACTACTGAGCCCGAGCTTTAGAGCCCATGAGCTGCAACTACTGAGCCCACGTGCCACAACTACTGAGCCTGCCCTCTAGAGCCCACAAGCTACAACTACTGAAGCCCGCACGCCTAGAGCCTGTACTCCGCAACAAGAGAAGCCACCACAATGAGAAGCCCGCGCACCACAACAAAGAGTAGGCCCCACTAGCTGCAACTAGAGAAAGCCCACGCTCAGCAATGAGGACCCAACACAGCCAAAAATAAATAAATTTTAAAAATAAATAAATTTTTTTTAAAAGTACATACGGTTCAACCGTGTCCTCTTTATCACTTTATTCTCCATTAAGCAGGCAAGAAGAAATCTGAGTTTTGATAACACACAACACATCATTACTGACAATGCGGTCATCTCATAATAAAAATAAGTGTTTTATTGGACCTCTCGCATGTTATAGTCACTTGCCGTGTTGTAGCTGGGACAAGTGGAGGCAGGTGCAGTCAGCACCCGCACCGTGACCCCTGGCCTGCCCCAGACGTCACTTGAAACAATTCCTGAATGAGCCATCAGCTTTCTGGGTCTCTCCAGCGCAAAACTGTGTGCACCTGCTCATAGATCAGAGGTACCTGAGAATCAGTGTTCCAGGAGTGGTCCTCAGTTAGTGGGGGACAGGAATTGGTGGCTTAATCCTCCGGGTTTCCCTTTTCTCAGCGGGACAATTCTGAGGTGTGCTCTACAGTCTGCCCTGGGTCCACCCAGAACCGAGCCCCAGTGTACCACAGTGGTCATGCGCTGATGGATACACCTTTGTTGGTGTTCCTCCTGTCTCTGTGTCACCTCTTTCCTGAGATCATTCCCCCATTAACTGCTTACACCCTCCATGTTTGGGACAGAATTGAGAAAAAAATCCAGAGTCTCTCAATGCCGGATCCAAGAACCTGTTCCATGTCATCAATTGGAAACATTTCACCTAAAAGACTTCCCCTAAATATGTTCGAATATATTCTGCCCCTCCTTTCTTTCCAAACTTTACTCTCAGGTGCCAATATTTCAGCCTCTGGTGTGTGCTTATGAACGAGGTACACTGCCTAGGTGGTTAAGCATATGAGTTTTGGAATCAGAAATTCTAGGTTCAAATTCCATATCCTCCCTTCTAAGAATGGCTCTCAGAATTTAGAGGCATTGTCCGAGGAGCAATTAGCACAGTGGCTGCCACAGAGCAAGCACTGAATACTTGTGAGGCTCTATTACACTCTGGGTAAGAGGTTCCATCTCAAGCTAGGGGAAAGGGGGTCCTACTCAATCTTCCACCCAACTCAGTGACTTTCTCCTTTCAGCACTGTAGGATGAGAAGCCAAGGCAATGCTGTTCTGAAACCATCCTTGCTCTTTTCAAGTGTTTTGGAGAGAGAGCACTCTGTCTCATCTTTCACATGCCACCTGGGGCTGAAAGTCCTGGATGCCATTCTGTAAATATCAAGTGCCTCCGAAGTGCTGGCTAAGAACAACACTCAAAGCCAGGGCGGGCAGAGAGCCCGCCAGGAGCTGGCTGCCTAGCGCTCTCTGAACCTCTTCACTTTTGTTTATATCTTCAAGGTCTACTTGAGTCCCCGCCAATGTTAAAGTAAAAAATTGCCTCTCCAAGGACAATATGATGCTTTAAAAAAAACCCTGGTGAGATGGAATCTGTGGATGGAGCAGTCAAAAGAGTATGGTTTGGGGGTCAGAGAGACCTTGACTAAAACCTTGGCTCTGCCCCTTAGTAAGTGGCTCTCTTGGCAAGTTTCTTCTGTTCTCCAAAGTGGGGGGTGACGTCACCTCCTTCATAGAGCTGTAGCTACGGTTACAAATGGCAATGAAAAGGACCTTGCCCACGGCCTACATAGAAGGGACTGTTTTTATGACAGATAATCCCACAACCTGGTATTACTTATTTTCTACCTTTTCTATTTTGGCCCTTCTAGAAATGTTGCTAAGAAGGAGCAAAACCATATGATCTAGACTTCTTTTTTACACTTCTTTCTCTGTTTGAGACTATTACTAATGGGACAATGGCCAAAGATGTTGAACAGAAAGAATGAGGGAACGAAGAAGGGTCTCAAGAATTCACAAATTAGACACGCTATTCTAGGGGTGCTGAATTTTGTCCAGCAACAAGAAGACAACACTCCAAATGAAAAGTATGCTTTATTTTTTAATGTCAGCAGAGATTTAATTAAAGGTAGCTTCAAAATTGGGTGATTAGGGCTTCCCTGGTGGCGCAGTGGTTGAGAATCTGCCTGCCAATGCAGGGGACATGGGTTCGAGCCCTGGTCTGGGAAGATCCCACATGCCACGGAGCAACTAGGCCCGTGAGCCACAACTACTGAGCCTGCGTGTCTGGAGCCTGTGTTCCGCAACAAGAGAGGCTGCGATAGTGAGAGGCCCATGCACCGCGATGAAGAGTGGCCCCCGCTCACCACAACTAGAGAAAGCCCTCGCACAGAAACGAAGACCCAACACAACCAAAAATAAATTAATTAATTAATTTTTTTAAAAAATTGGGTGATTAGGGTCAAGCAATTTCATTAGTACATTAAATAAGACTTGTAGTTGAATATTATACCAAAGTTAACCATTTGGAGCTATCCATATGTAAAAAATCTTGGTGGCCAAGACTGCTGATATGACCTAGTATCTGTCCTCCCTTTCTTCCATAGCAATGGCTGGGTAAATGACCTACCCAGAATAAAGATTACATTTTTTATTTTCCCTTGCAGATAGGTATGGTCAAGTTATTAAGTCCTAAATAAACAAATGTAAGAGGGAGTGGTATATGAAATATTCCAGAGTATTCTTAAAGGGAAGCTTCTCCTTTTACTCCTTTCTGCTGGCTGGAATGTAGCCTCGATGGCTTGAACAGGAGCAACGATGTTGGACAATGAGGTAAACTTGAGACTAGAGAAAAACACAGAGAAGGAACACAATATTCCCTGGTGTTATGAACAATCACACCAATCCTGGACCCATACTTTCATATAAGAAAAATAAATTTCTATCTTTTTTCAGCCACTTGTTACTTTGGATTTTCAGTCTCTCACAGCTGATTCTGATCCTAACTAATTCAGTCTGGATGGCACAGATACATAATTTGCTATAAAATTCTCGATTTCTTGAATTTTTATATGCATCAAAATCAAACATTAAGATGCATTAGCTTGGTTTCCTGTATTTTTTGGTTCTGCTATTAACAGAAGTCCTACTTTAGGAAGCGACAGGAATTGTCTTGGTTATTGCTTGAATAAAATTTGCTTTGCATGTACAAAAATCTCATTTACTCCTGCTATTTGATACTTAAGAGATTTGGATGTTTAATGGATCTTTACCACTGAAGATTTTTTCTCCCCGAGTTGTACATAGATGCTGTTCTTGAGCTATAGCTCTCCTTCTCAACAAATAAAAAATCCTCTGAATATATTTTCAGTTCTTTTTTTGTGGGGGAAGGGGTTGGGTTGGGGTAGATATTTCATTTCTCTGAAGTCACCAAGTAACCCAATTTGATAAACATGGTTTTTTTCTCCATTTGGATCAGGGTTTCATCTCCTCATTCTGTTCCTTTTTTGTTTCATTTTGGTTTTTTGTTTGTTTGTTTATTTGCAAGAGGAACAGAGATCTGAATTACATATCTAAAATACATACATAAAATAGAAAAATCAAGAGTGCTTGCTTGCTTTTCTTCCTTCTTTTTTTTTTTTTTTTCTGTTTTTTTTTCCCTAAAGACTTCGAGACCATATATCCTTTTGAGAGAAAGAGAAAAGAATAAACTTCAGGGCAGAAGAGTATCCAAACACATAAAACTTTGCATAATCTGCAAGGGTTCAGGGACCCCTGGAGGCCTTTCTAGGAACCTCTCTAGGAATCTCACAATAACATTAAGAACCGACGTTATTTTGCAGAAGAGGACATTTTGGTCAGGTAGGGTAGGCATCTAGCTACATACTATAATGTAAGAATGTCAGAAAAACTCCCTCCATAAATAGATCTCCTTTTGAAACTTCTCCCCCTCTACTCTTACTTTCCTCTTGAGGTAAGTGCTAAAGTCTTTTGAGCTGCAAATGTTATCTGGGAAGAATAAAATAAGTCATTAACAGCCAATAGTTTAGATGTCATTAGCTTAACAGATGAGATAAAGCTGTTAGTCTCTAGCTAATATTTGTAATTATTTAAATCACATCTGCCTTCCCCCAAGAGTATAAATGCCACAGGGGCGGGAGCCAAGTCTGCTCTATTCACTGCTACAATCCCAGGGCTTAGCCCAGTGTCTGGTACAGAGCAGCACTTAGGCAACATTTATCAAATGGATGAATGGAATATAGCGAGAATGAGAGAGAGCAGGTTTTGATGGAAGAAAAAAAGCCGATGCCCCTCTCAAACTGGTAGGGATTATAGGTAGAAGGCAGGTGGGCCAAGTATGGGGACCAAAGAGCTGGCAGAAAGAAGTGTAAGCACTGCAGAAGTCTCTAAAAGAAACTCTGCCTATTTCAGGTCAAACACTGAAAAAAATTATTTGGGGAATAAAATTTTATATTTCACTAAGTCTATCTTCATGGCCCAGACCATTTCTAAATATCAGAAAGTTCTGTTGAATCGACTCAAAGACATTATTTGCACTGAATCACAATCTTGATGTTTTACATCGTTGTGAACTCAGGAAAATTTTTGGATGACCAAAGAGTGTGGTAAGTTACATTCCTCTACTGACTCAGTACATATACATTGAGTACTTAATGCAAATCATAATATGGAGGAGTTCCCAAGCCAGGCTTTGCAGTGGAAATCCTTCAAATGATAGCTGTTATTGTTGTTGTTGTTGTTTGGCCACACCACGTGGCTTGTGGGATCTTCGTTCCCCAACCAGGGACTGAACCCGGGCCCTGGCCGGGAAATCTCAGAGTCCTAACCATTGGACCGCCAGGGAATTCCCCTTCAGATGGCAGTTTAAATACAGATTCCCTGGTCCTTCCTGGATCTCTGAATCAGACTCACCCAGGGGTGGACCTGGGAATCTGAATTAAGTTCTCTCTGTGAAATGGATGCAGGCAATCTGTGGTAGGTCAGTCAACCGACATTTGGAAACCCTTGCTTCTGAGAATATGAAGGTGATGCTGTCATTTTCATCAAGTAGTTTGCAATCTCAAGTGGAATTACAAGACGTGGCTATAAATAACAGAATATAAGTTAGATGACAGGTATGACTGTTGACACTCTCTTGGGAAAACTTCATGTGGAAGTCGCATTTAATCTAGACCCTGACAGATAAATATAACAAGGAGGCCAGGAGCAGGGGGTAAGTGGACTTAAGGAAGGAACCTGGTGAACATCTAAATCTCAACAAGAAACTTACTTTAATTATCATAGGATCATAGACACTGGAAAGGACTTTAGAGATCCCTCTTTTGTCCCCCTTCTCTATTCAAAAGGAATCCAGGGCTCAGAGGGATTAAGGGACCAGCAGAGAGTCCCCCAGCTAGTTACCATGAGGACATGTGCTAAAATGCACATCTCTAAACTCCCAAGCCAAGGCACTCTGCCCCACCTCCCTGACTCCTGTTGGTCTAGCCCGGGAGCTAGGAATGTGTTTCTGTTACTCCTATGGACTGCTTGGCTCATGTCCCTGAGAATGCACTGCCATATGGGACCAGGTTGCAGGAATGGCCTCCTGGGGACCAAAGAGACCATAGGGCCAGCTGGCAGGCTCCCTGCCTCTCCACTCAACAGGCCCGTTTCATTTCACCCTGTTGCTCGCAGAATCTCTATGGAAAACAGCGTTAGCAAGGGTGAGAAGCACACACACACAGAGTGAATGAGTAATTCAGAGACACTGAGATGCCACCATTGCCCAGGCTGGAGTCACATTCTGTCACAGGCTTTGCACGTATGGGCCTGCGACAGACGGCACGTGCTCATCCACCCTCACCAGTCAGAACCTAATGGGCCACCTGATGGGTGGTGCCAGGCCATCCAGACACACCAGCAGGGGCCCACAAACGAGTTTCCGGCGTCCCTGCCAACAAGGGCTATTCCTAGAGATGAAATAGTTGTTCACTGATGTGATGTTCCTGATTTAAGGGATCGCTGCTGTGGTGGCTGCACTTCTTTGAATTGTAAAGGTTCAGTAAAATTCTTAAAAAAAATTTGTACTGAAACATAACGTTCAAAAAAATGCACACATTATTGGGTTGGCCAAAAAGTTCATTTGGGTTTTTCTGTAAGATGGTATGGAAAAACTCAAACGAACTTTTTGGCCAGCCCAATATAAGTAAATCATGTAACTGGTCCCCAGAACAAGAAACAACATCACTAGAACCCCAGAAACACCATTTCATGCCCCTTTCCAGTTCCTACCCCCACCAAGGGTAACCCGACTTTCAGCACACTTTATTAGTTTTCCCTGTTTCTGAAATTCATGTAAATGGAATAATTATCTCACATCTTCAATATTTAAGATACTTGGATGGTTAACAAGAAATTGCCTGCCATATATCTGGAAAGAACTCTAATTTGAAAAGATACATGCACCCCAATGTTCATAGCAGCACTATTTACAATTGCCAGGACATGGAAGCAACCTAAATGTCCATCGACGGATGAATGGATAAAGATGTGGTATATACATTCAATGGAATATGACTCATCCATAAAAAAAAGAATGAAATCATGCCATTTGCAGCAACATGGATGGACCTAGAGATTGTCATACTAAGAGAAGTGAAAAAGAGAAAGACAAATATATGATATCACTTATATGTGGAATCTAAAATATGTTACAAGTGAACTTATTTACAAAACAGAAACAGACTCACAGACATAGAAAACAAACATGGTTACTAAAGGGGAAAGGGGGTGGAGGGAGGATTAAATTAGGAGCTCGGGATTAGCAGATACAAACTACTATATACAAAATAGATAAACAAGTTCCTACCGTATAGCACAGGGAACTATATTCAATAGCCTGTGATAAACCATAATGGAAAAGAATAAGAATATATATATGTATATATATATGTACATATATATATATATATGTTCATATATATATATATATATACACTGAATCACTTTGCTATACACCAGAAACTAACACAACATTGTAAATCAACTATACTTCAATTTAAAAAAGAAAAGAAATTGCCTACAAAGTAATTTGCAAGTTTAAAGAACTAAAAGAGTAGATAGTATGCTTAAAAACGGGGTTTACTATGAGTCTATAGAAAACAACTAAGTACAGTACAATGCTACACAAGGCTAGCAAACACATTTTTTAATTTAATGAATAAAAGAATAAAACACGAGTGTCAAGAAAAAATGGGAAAACAGTACTGATTTTATGATTCATGAAAATAATTCAAATTAAAAAACTCATGAAACGTAAGGGTAACATCCTAAATAAGCAGGTTAATAATTTTTTAGAGGAAAAGGTCATGAGAGACAGATTCTTAGGATATGGATAGGAAGCCAGATAGAAGCCTCAAGCTTCATCAAAGAAGTCATTCTTGAATATAAGAAAGCAAGCCATACAAAGTTTCAGTGACAGGGGAAGAAAGATCTTTCTTCACCTTCTTTCTCCAAGTGGAAACCTACTTCCTACTGGCACAGACAGAATAGCTGGAAAACAGTGCTGAAGAGAGGCTGAGCTCACCTTTCCAAATCCTTAAAGAGATAAGTGATGACTAGCTGTGTCCCGGATGCCCTCCATTCCTGAAAGCAAGACAGCCAAGCGCCTGAAGATTCTTACCTCACTCAACTAGATATTATCATTTTTTAGCTCTTGGGAAATGGAAAACTCTGCCTGCCCACAACCTGCATCTTATGTAAAAGGTAAATCCATCATTCAACTTTAAAATACACATTCAAAAAGCATGGTACATTTTACAACGAAGATTCTGCCTTACATAGTCAACAATAAAATGGACAAATAGAGTTTTATAAATTGGGGAAAGACTAAAATCAAAGTGAAATCATGAATAATTATAATCATTGTATTATAATGGTTATCTGCTCAACTACAGACTTTAATTTCTTGAGGGTGGAAACAATTACATAAATCTTTGAATGTCTCATGTCTATAAAATATAACACTGGCACATAGAAAGTTCTCAATAAATGTTTGTTGAATAAATGAACAAATGAGCAAACTGAAAAAAAAAAAAAAAAAAAAAAAACGGGGTTTATTCCAGAACCAGCTAGGAGAGCTGTTTGACCTGGATCTCACTTTCAGAAAGAGCCTCAAATTTAGATCATCTCCAAATGACATTAACGTACATTCACAGAGATACACTGACAAGACTGGAAAAATCGTCTCATCATATAATTTTAAAGCTGTGTTCCATTTCTGGAACTACATTGCCTATCATGAATTAATATTGTAAAGAAACCTTATAATTCCTGATGAACTCAAAATTATATTACCTTGAATTTTTTTTTTTTGCATTAAAAGCATTAAATCGTTAAATACAAATATTTTCTATATACTGCTATTTTGGTAACCCTGTGTTGGCCTTCTCCATTTTTCACTTACTAAAGTCTCAAAAAATAAGAAGTGGCCCAGACCTGTGCATGATATGTGCTGCCAACACAGCCTTAAAGACTGGAGAGATAACAGGGAGTCTGTGAAGGAGGTGAAGCAATCACCTTCCTAACAACTTCCTGCCAACGAGAAGTTTCTTTCTAGTCCTTCATTCTCATAGTTATTATAAAAATAAGTTCCTATGGTATTTGGGAAAATGAATCTCTGTACTTTTAATTCAATGTGTCATCACATGTTCGTATTTGCCAAGTTCCCTTTATGCCTTCAATTTTTATCCATGCTTCACTGGTGTCAAGATATTCAGCCTGTATAGGCTGAAGTGTTGTGCTGTGACACGGCAACCTCCAGGGTGGTGTGTTTCTGTGTGGGGTCTTTAGATCACCTGCATCACAGTGACCCCAGATGCTTGTTACTCATGCACATTTCTGGAGCCCACCCCACCACACCTGAAGCAGAATTTCTAGACGTGGAGCCCTGGAATACACTTCTTAGGTTGAAGACTTGCAGCTGCTGTGTCACCTTATGTTCCTCCTTTTAAGGAACTGCCTTTCTAAAAATATTGATGACCATATTTCAGTAGCATGCATACTCAGTTGACATGCAGGTCCACCATTGATAGGAAGTCCCATGCTGGAGCCAGTAATACTCAGAAAAGCAATTAAGTATGAAGGTTAAAAAGCTCAATCCCTGGTTTAAGATCCAGCTGCCATTTCTTGGCAGTGTTTTTGAGCAAATTCAACCCCTTTAAGCCTCAGTTTCTCACTTGAAAAATGGGAAAACTAACAATGCCTAACTCATAGAGTCATTGTGAGCATTAAATTTGTTAATGCTCTTAAGCGTTTGAAGCACCTGGCAAATAAAAAACATTCAATAAAAGGTAGCTATTCTTATCATTATGACTACTTGCAATTTCGATTTTTTAATTTTTTAAACTTAAAATTGGCAAGAAAACACCTGATATTCAAGAACTATAATCAGATTTTAAAGTTTTGTTCAAAAATGGAATGATAACATCCTAAGCTAACACTTGCCTATACTGCTCCAGGGAAATGTACCATGATACGACACTCCAGGAAAACAATCTGGCAGTAGGTTACAAGAGCCTTTCCGAGTTGTTTTGGGCACAAGTCTTACACACATATTATTAAATTGATCCATATGAATGTCATATTTTTATGCTATTGTAAATTCAATTTCTGATTGTTCATTGATAGTAAAGCAATACAATTGATTTTTATATGTTGATCTTGTATCCTGCAATCTCACTAAACTCACATATTAGGTCTAGTAGAATGGTGAGAGCCGACAGACATCCTTGCCCCGTTCCTGGCTTAGGCGGAAAGCATTCAGTCTTTCACTGTTAAGTATGATGTTAGCTGTAGGCTTTTTGTATATGCGCTTTATCAGGTTGAGGAAATTCCTTTGTATTCCTAATTTCTTGAAGTGTTTTCCATGAGTAGGTGTTGAATTTTGTCCAGATCTTTTCCTGCATCGATTGTAAAATATGGCTTTAATTTTCTAGTCTGTTAATATGGTGAGTTACTTTGTTTGAATTACAAAAGTTAAACCAACTTTGTATTCCTGGAATAAGCCCACTTCATCATGAGGCACTATCCATTTTATATATTTCTGAATTAGCTTTTTGTTAAGGATTTTTTGCATCTATGTTCATGCAGGAGAAAAATATGTTTTTATTTCCAATGTTTTGCAGCTGGCATTTTCCTTGTCCTAAGGTATTACGGGGTAGAGAGTAAATTGCCCAAGATGCAAATTGCATTTCTTAGCAGGGCCTAGGTCTCTGTCAATATTGTCACTTAATGGCAGTCAGCAATGCATAGGATCTTATTTATAAATGTTTTATTCATTGTAATAGTATGATAAATACACATCTATCTGGTGGCTTTGCCAATGAGTATTTTTTATTTACAATTCATAAGTTTTCTCTATTTCAATTCCAAAGGCTAAATGCTAGCTTATGTCAATTTTTATGTCTTGATCAAAAAGGGGTTTTTTTACTTAAAAAATTAATGTCCATGGTGCTTTATTCCCTAAGTGGATAACAGTTAAATATACTAAAGTAAATACAAATAATCAATGTTTATGTTAAATAACATTATATAATAATGGTCATGATAACACTATGCAGCTTAGAAAGCAGTTTTACATGCATTATCTTATTTGACCCATGGTCAGCATTGTTAGCCCATTTCACAGGTGGAAAAAACTGAGGCTCAGAGAGCTTTCAGGTCTTTCTCACGCTCTCTCAGCTAGTAAGAATCAGAGTGTTTGAAAATAGAAAATATTTTTATACACACAGACAGAAACAATTAATTAACAAATTCACAAATCCTCTATTTTAATTCCAAAGGTTAAATGTTAGCTTAAAGCCATGTTTTGTGGCTTGAAATGCTTTCACGTTTTAAAAAATAAACATTCACTGCACTTTGCTCCCTGCTGTAAGATGATGACATGTTCAGAAACACTTAAGGAAATACAAATACAACATTATTTACTAGCAGGTATTAATTGTTCTAATAAAGCCAGAAGAAATTAGTTCAAACAAATGACAGGAGAGTCAGCAGTACTCCTATAATTGTGAATATTGTAATTATTCTTCCTCAATATATTCATTAGCCCTAATTTTGTCTTTAGGGCATATCTCCACACAAACAGTTCTTTCCGGTTTTAAATTACATGCTCCTAATTCTATCAGCCACTTGACCTCCAGAGTAAACAGCTGCTTCTTCTTTCTTTAGATTCTTCTTGGAAGCTCCACTCAGACACCAACGGAGTAGCCCCCTTGTGCATTTGGAGCCAAACCACAGGCTGCAGAGCTCCTGAGCAGCCTGTCAGTCGCCATTTCCAGATCCCACTCTAGAATTTCTCGAGGGGTGGAGCTTTTAGCGTGCACCAGAATCGCCTGGAAGACTTGTTAAAACACAGCTTGCTGGGCCCCACCCAGAGAGTTTCCGGGTCAGGAGGTCAGAGGTGGAGCCTGAGGATCTGCAGTTCTGACAAGTCCCCAAGAGACTGATACTGCCGGTCCGGAACTGACTCTGAGCGCCTCTCTACCAGATGAGTGGTTGGCATCTGATTTTCCAGCTTCCTTATTTTTTCCCCAGAAGAATAGAAAAGAAGTGGAAGTTTTTAGGAAAGACAGTAGATAAAAACTGGCCCTAGAAGAGCTTGTTTCTTTGCTCCGTAGACCTAATAGTTTAATAACTGCAGGTTTACAGCAGAGCCCAGGTCTCTACGATATTACATGCAATGAAATATATAACATTTTCATTTGATTATTTTTTAATGTGAGAGCTCTTTTTTCTTTTTTTAATAAATTTATTTATGAGAGCTCTTTTAAAGAGACTATCAGGAATATCTTTTTTTTTTTTCTTAGTTTGCCAACTAAAAGAATATATACAAAAATGTCAACAGTAGTTATCTTTTGGAGATAATAGAATTGCAAATAATATCTTTTTCTTGTGGCTTACCAGTATTTCTGGTCTTTACTCACCACAACAAATATAGTGACCTATGCAATACAAAAATGCAGCCAGTTAAAATCATATACGTAAATTTGCCAGGCATGTTATTAAAGGCATGAGGAATAACTGAAATTTCTTCTTGTGACTCTACAAGCTAAAACATTTAAGAATTTATCTATCTTTCAACCAGACCTAAGACCCACCTACTTCTGCCCCATCCTCTACATCACAGATCAAGCTTGGAGCTTGTTCATAAGTCAGAGTAAAATGGCAAGTTCTGAGATTTGTGGTCTCCTCTCTGGTCCATACTCTCACTACCGTGGATGTGGTCTTCCCAGCTGATTACTTCCCAATAATGCTGGTCCCTTCCAGCTACCTTCACCCCTTCCTCTCAGACCTTCCCCTGAAGCTAGAAGTGAGGGGCCACAACTCGCGTGTGCAGTGTCCTCTGAATCTCCTTACGGACTGAGGAAGAGCATAACCCTCCATTGACCTCATTTTCATTCACAATCTCAAAGAATAGTTTATACCACCAACTCATACATTTCCCAAATTTACTATAAGAACAGATTAAGTCACTGAAAAAAATAACCAAAGTAACCTCAGCTGAGCGAGAAAATCAGAGTTTTGCCCACTTAAATTTTCATATGTATTCGGGTAATATTTCTTAATATGAAAAACAACAAAAGCCGACTTTTGCCACATTCACTTCCTGGTCTATACAAAATAATATTGGTTTTTCTTTACTATACTTGCTAATTTTAAGAGCCTTCTTTTTATTTCTGTCATGGATATTTTTAATTGCAAATGCCATATTAAGTTGAAAATTAAGGGAAGGTTTTAATATTTCACATGCCAATATTTTTTCCTCCTGTCTGATTCACTTTGAAAATCCAAATAGCAAGGATGTTTTTTCTGTGGTTTGAAAAACATACACAGACCTACTTAACTGTGTTACAGTGGAAAAGCCACATTTTCTTGATTGTTAATTCATTGCCAAATTAAAATGTATGCCGCCTCGTCCTCCTACCACACAAATTGTGCCTGAAACAAAATAATAATTCTGCTTTGTTGAACAAAAAACATCATCCAAATCAAGAGGAGGTTTTTCTTAATGACCTAAAATACGTGTTTTTGCTAAAGGAGGAAGAAATTTAAAAGGCAATGACAACACAGTGTTTTTCCAGGAGACAGTAATTAGAAATAAATTAGAGCTTCCGATAGAGTGAAAGCAAGAAGGCCCTGTTTACATCTCATGCTAACTACAGCCCAGGTTTATGAACCTTCATTACCCTAGAGTTATTTCTCAACCATATCCTACAAATGGATGTGATTTGTAGCTTTAGCTCAACTGGGATTTGAGACATGTGAGTGGGTTTTTGTTTTGCCTTTTTTTTTTTTAATCTTAAGAAGGACAGTTTTGTTATATCCAAACCAATTTCAACATCAAAAAAGCAGCAGCTATACTGCATCCTCTTCAGTTATCCCCTTTAAAGATATGTCAGCATTATTCTAGGAACTCTCAAGCAAACTGAGACTCCAATGTAAACCTCTGTAATTTTGAACAGAACTCATTTCTAGTAGCTTTTTACTCTGGGCATGACAGTTCATCATTCATCCAAATGGGAAAAGTAATTTGCAGAAATAAACATGTGTATTAAAAGGCTGAGAGAATGAGAGCACAACCCTCTGGGAGGTCTTCTTCCCTCGCTCATATCTAGCGGGCTTTGGTTCCCACTCCCTCCAATACTCCCACATATTCATTTGTAACCAGCCGTCCAGCCAACCTCAGCCACCCAACCCCAAGGGAGCAGCATGAAAAGATGGGGAGAGTCAGATATTAGGAAATGTCAAAATCCAATTTGGCTAACCCAGTGGAGGAAAATGAAAAACAGCCACGCCTTATTGGCTCCAACACTGAAAACCTCAGCAGTGGCAGGAAAAATGAAAGAAGAAAAACATGTCAGCCACGTGAAAGAGGCAGGGCACAGAAATGGCACAGAACTAAAGAAAATGACAATCAGAGAAGACTCTTAGGGGGAGGGCCAGAGTGTACAGGAAGGTAGGGAAACCCATGAGGGAGGAGGGAACACAGCTAGACCAGCAAGTCAGCTGGGGGACATCCATGGGAAGGGCATGGTGCCCACCAAACGTTCCCAGTGGCACTCATGAATATCACACCAGATTATTGCAAACTAAGGTGTCAGCTCATTAGCTTAGTGGGTGATATGTTTGTTTTACTGTTTTTTCTAAGACGTGATATATTATAGAAAGCCTTCCTTCAACAGTTAGTTTGGAATACTTCTAAGTATCCAACTATCTAGAAAATGCACTTTCCCATAATCTATTATTCCCCAATTCATCTTGATAACTAAAGTAATTTTATAATTTCACTGCTATAGACTGAATGTTTGTGTCCCCCACCCCCAAATTCATATGCTGAAGCCTAATCCCCAATACAATGAATGATATTTGGAGGTGGGACCTTTGGGAGGTGATTAAGTCATGAAGGTGGAGCCCTCAGAAATGGGATCAGTGGCTTATAAAAGAGACCCCAGACAGCTCTCTCACCTCTTCTGCCCTGTGAGGACACAGCAAGAAGATGTGTGTACAAACCAGAAAGCTCTCACCAGTTACCGAATCTGCTGGCACCTTGATCTTGGATTTCCCAGCCTCCAGAACTGTGAGAAATAAATTTCTGCTCTTTATAAGTCACCTAGTCCATAATATTCTGTTATAGAAGTCTGAATGGACTAAGACATTCACCTTTTCAGTATAAGTTCTCTTAATGTAGCTCCAAGTCTCTGAAAAAAGGAGGTTCTCTACTCTCTTAGTAAAATATTCTGACTGGTTCCCACAGCCCACTGAATCCAGATGGCTCCAACTAGTTGAATTTTATGGTTGTTTGTACCTATTTAATTCCAATACTATTGTAATGATGTAATTAAATTTTAAAAATATGTACACTGGTGGAAAATGAGAGCAAAAGAAAAAATTCTCATGTAAACAAAATTGAATCCTTTGAAAAAAATTAAGCAAATTGTTTGCTTTTTAACTGTTGATTTTAAAGATGAGAAAAAGAACTCATAAGAATCTAGAAAGACGCTGCATTGTTTTCTAAATGTCTTTTAAAAAACTCTCCATTTTAAAGAAACAAAAACAAGAAATCATAGAAAACACAGAGAAATTTCAACTCACACAGATCCAAATTCAAAGCAAACACCTTGGCCTTACTCAAAAGACTGGTAAGGGTTTCCCTGGTGATGCAGTGGTTAAGAATCTGCCTGCCAATGCAGGGGCCACGGGTTCGAGCCCTGGTCCAGGAAGCTCCCACATGCTGTGGAGCAACTAAGCCCGTGCACCACAACTACTGAGCCTGAGCTCTAGAGCCCGCGAGCCACAGCCACTGAGCCCACGTGCCACAACTACTGAAGCCCGCACACCTAGAGCTGGTGCTCCGAAACAAAGAGAAGCCACCGCAATGAGAAGCCCACACACCACAATGAAGAGTAGTCCCTGCTCGCCACAACTAGAGAAAGCCCACGTGCAGCAACGAAGACACAATGCAGCCAAAAATAAAATAAATACATTAAAAAAAAATAAGACTGGTAAATTACCGTACATGCATGTACTTTAAGTTAAAGTGTTTAAAGCATGTATATATCATTCGATGACTGCATCCTGGAACCAGATTTTTTCAATGATTCTGTCAGCTATAAGGCCCAATGACTCAGAGAAGATAGCTTCCACCACATTTATTTTAAAACCCTGGGAATACATGCCCCCTGCCACCAATTTTTAATCTTCAAAGTGCCCAATGATGCTGGTAAACTTCAGCATCTTTCATGTATAGAATGGAGTTTTAACTCATCTGGCCATCTACCAAGGGATCTTCTTGTCCTTATGGTAAAATTTGTTCTTTGGTTGGTTGACAGTCCTGAAAGCATGGCTGCTCTTCTGTCTTTTGCACAGGCAAGGTCTCACTTGAACAATGGTTTTGTGCCAGCTTATCTTAAGGTTGTCTCAGGGTGAAGATGGTGGTTTCTTTTAGCTCTTAGACTTTCTTCCAAAATATGTGAGGTAGAGGAAGGGAGGTGAGTGTGCGTCAAGTGCTAGGTCCCACTGCTACTCTATTCCCAGATCAATCTCTCCCCACAGCAGGGTCTCACCATCACTTTGCATTTGGAAAGGACATCCTTCATTTGGTTTTGTTTCTAAATTGAATTTACAAGTTCAGCGCAAATATTTCAAGCTCAATCCTGGTTTTAGCTTCATGCAAACCAGGCATGGAAAGATTTCAAACAGTCCTTTTCCTGCCATGATATTCTTTTTGCCCTGGTCCATAAATGAGTAATTTAGTAAACTTGGGAAAGCATGTAAATTGCCATGGTGGGTGTTCTGCAGTAATCTTCATTCACTCAGAAGTGGGATTAAATAAAAGGCCTCCGAAATATAATTCATTCTGTTTATCTGGTGACACAGTACAAAAATATCTCAGACAGGAAGGACATAAAATAGAGAGAAACCTGTAGGCAATTATATGAGCCTTATTCTCTATTAGTTAGAAGGCTGACCACCAAGGTATTGAATAAAACCACAGAGGCATATCTTGTGAACTTAATACCCAGTTGGATCATTTCTAACAGTCCCTTCCTCTATATAAAATTACTTTCTGCAATAATAATTATTTTCTTGATTTGGTTGTTTAGTTTTAATTTTAAAAATACCTTCTAATTTAAAGATATTCAAATTCCATTCAGTATTTCAAGTATGAAATAAAATTTGCATTTACCAAACAAAACATCATACCTCACAGTTCATCACTCTATTCCACTGTTTAAATTGTAAATACAAAAACTCTGTGATGTGTGAAATGAATTTCTGTAAAGGATGCCTTCGCCTACATTTTAATAGTAGTGAATATGAACCCGTTTGCTGTACTTGAAAGTGGAAAACAAGCTTTCCCACCAAAAATGGGCCTTTTCCTGTACATACGGTTTTTTCTTAGAAGTCGTTAAAGTTGTAAATGTCTGCCCCACAGCGGAAAAGCATACGGCTACCTCAGTTAACGTCAACTGCAGCAATTGTTTAGAACTTAGCACAACGAATTTGTGTGGCAGGAGGCGGTATTTTATCTTTGACATTGTTTAGAATTGCCAGCATACGGTGATAATAAAAAGCAGACCAAATTCTAGTCAAATTGTTATTGCTTTTAAATTCTCTACAAACCATGTGCCCCCTTATTTTCTACACCCGAGGCAGAGCGCTCCCAGGGTTCTGCCCTTGGTATGTCACTACCACCAGGCAAGGGCACACTGTAATCTGAGGTCTAACAAGGAAGCTGCCTGGACAAAAGGGTTCTATATCCGGTTGCATCCGGATATAGAAATCAGAGGGCAGCTCAACTCCAGGATATCAGTGGGAACTTTATCAGGATAAAGTGCTGGGTGGATCTAAAAATTGATGTACAAACAAGTCCAGGTACTGCTGGGGTGTGGGAATGTTTTAAAATGAGGTTCCAATTCTCACCTCTTGATTAATTGAAGAATGCTTTTTCCAGGTTTTTCACTTTTCATTCTGGATTGTAAATATTTGTTGAATGAATGAAAGGACAGATGGTCAGGGTGAGTCCATGAGAGAGGAGCTACAATTTAGACATTGATTCGAACCCACATCTCTCAATTTTCTCAAAGAAATGGTGATGAGATTTTTTTACCCAGAGAAACAAAAGAGCATGTCAATTGTACAGGCGACCAAAAGCTCAGCACCAACAAATTCCAAGACCAGACCAGGAATTGGTCTGTAAGATCTAGAGCACAGAAGGAAGCCCAAAGCCTAGGATGGCCAACTTAGCGATAAATGCCAGAGAATGTCAAACAGCTCTCTACCTTGTCCTGTAGCCCTCACTGCTGACATGAGGAAGAAGGTCAAGAAAATAAGCAAATAGAATATAATTGAATCTTCTACTTTGGAAGGCTTAGCAGATCCAACCATGGGCCATGAAGACAATGCTTCAGATCATGTCGTGTGTTCTTTCACTTGACCATAAATTCTAACCCTGCAGCATCTGTAATCAGTGAGGGCAAGCACCTGAACTTAGGATCAGACAAAAGCACCCATTCCAAAAGGAGTTCCCTGCAGAATACAGGGGGTTTCTCATTTTTAGACTAATCCTCCCACTAGCATAGAATAAAAGTTTCTCATTTCTAACTTTCTTTCTGTTGATTTTACTACAAGACCCTTTATAAAAGGGAGAAAATAGAGAAGAAACTTATATCAGAAGAAAAATTGCTCTATAACAAAAAGAAAGACACATACACACACACAAATGGTAAACTCCAAGGTTTTTTGGTAATGCATTTTTTCCTCTTTATTTTGGGTAATGGGTACACTATTGAAGCCAAAAGAAAAACAATAAAAGCAATATACTTGAAGTATGTTTTTAAGGTTTTATAAAATCTCCAGCTCCAAAGGAGTAGAAATGAATTTTACCTAAATTTGATACTTTACACAAACTGCATTCAACATGTGACATAAAAACTAAACCTTCACACAAAATGTCCATGTAGTCAGATAGGCAATAATATGGGCCAATATCACATCAATGATTTCCTCATAAGTTTATTAGAGTTCTATTATTTAAATAGGTAAGGTGTTATATCCAAGAGGGAAAGAAAAAAAGAGCTAGAAATTTCTCTTTTTTTACTCTGGAAGAGATATACTTTGCTTCAACACTTCCTACTCACTTAAATGACTCAAAATATTTATATGCCATTTTCTCATCCACATAATCATCAGAGATGTATATAAGAAAAAAATTTAACAGTATCCTATCCTCAGTAGTGATATGTCTACTCTTGAAGCTGATGTGGTATGGGAAGAGATTCATAAATTTGCCAAGAGGAATAAAGGAGACAGAGCAAGCATTTCACTCACAACGTCTAAATATTCGAGATCAAACACATATGAATGGAGCAAATCAGGTGTACCAATATCTGCATGTGTGTGCATAAATGAAAACATGTGAATATGCATACACACTTCACCAATTACCTCAAACCTTAAAGGTGAGATTCTATTCCCAGAGCAGCATATTGCTAACCTGAAAAAAACTGAATGAACATTCACCAGTAAGGAATTAGATATGGTCCCTTACCACACCTCCCACATCTCTGTAACTTCTTAAACTATTTCCCAAACAGGTCTCCAAAATCTTCTGTTTGCTCTCATATGAACCAGTGGTCATTGGGTCTGAGATATACATAGTTCCAAAGGTAAAAAGCTGAAGAACTGATTCTTACCAAGAAAGGAAGTATTGCCCAGCTTGAATTTCCTCCTCCTCCCCCTGCAAATTGAAATTCTTGCTCTAATCAGGCTATTTCCAAATGCATATGAAATGGACCACGAGGAAGAGGAAATTAAGCATCACAGGATCTGCTTTAGGCTCATAATGAGACCTACAAAGGTTTCTAGGACCCAGACAGTGATCACCTTGCTAGAATATATTTGCTCTTATTGAAACACATTTTCTTGTAACTAGTTGCAATAAAATTAATAGAACTAAAATGGTCATCTTTCTGTTTTCCTTTGCCCTCCTTTTTCCCCATCCTCTCTCCCTCCCTCTCTCTCTCTCTCTCTTAAGCTTGGAGAGTTATAGAAGATGGGGTTGCTTTGGCTACCATTAAATCAATCTCACCTCATATCCTTTCACAAGTATAAAATTAATTCTGAGTGATTCTGATTAGAGCAACTGTACCCTATCCCTGATCAAGCCTAATTACAACTGGATGCAGGGTCCCCGCCACTGTTGTGTGTAAGTAATGGAGACCGAATTTCAGCCAGCAGTGTCTTGTTAATGAATAGGACTGATGAGAGGCCTGCACATTGTCTCCAGTGACCTCTTCTGCATCACAGAGAGCAAACTGCTCTGATAAACACACTGAGGTGGTTATTATCCATTATTCAGTTTTACAATCAGCGAACACCTGGCACAGCGGCAGCCAGTCACTCTTTACTTCCCATCCGTATCTATGGAGGCCCCAAACTCTGACACAATATAGCATGCCAATTTCCCTTTATCAAAGGAAAGAAGTTATGAAGAAAGGGCTGGGGGACCCTGAGAAAAGTGCTCTTGCTCTTTTTACATCTCCTTGCTCCTTGCAAGGAACAGATATGGGCAGCAGTTCTGCAAATGTTAGAGATGGCTTTGAGAGAGGTTTTAAATGTTGTTCTTTTATGTTAAGAAGGACTTACAGGGCTTCCCTGGTGGCGCAGTGGTTGAGAATCTGCCTGCCAATGCAGGGGACACGGGTTCGAGCCCTGGTCTGGGAAGATCCCACATGCCGCGGAGCAACTAGGCCCGTGAGCCACAATTCCTGAGCCTGCGCGTCTGGAGCCTGTGCTCCGCAACAAGAGAAGCCGCGATAATGAGAGGCCCGCGCACCGCGATGAAGAGTGGCCCCCACTTGCCACAACTAGAGAAAGCCCTCGCACAGAAATGAAGACCCAACACAGCCATAAATAAATAAATTAAATTAAATAAATAAACCCAAAGTTTAAAAAAATGAAAAAAAAAAAAAAAGAGAAGGACTTACAGACCAAAGAGCTACCCACCAGCTCCCGAAACCTGGTATGCTTCCAGATTAACAAAGCAATGAGGCGTTCAAAGAACGAAGAAATACACCATTGCCGTCTTTGAACCTATAGGAAAGGAAAATCCGTTGCATTTTGCTTAGTCCTGGCTACTCATGGACTTTCAATTAATCGAGTTCTCTTCTGATTTTATAAATCTTTATTTCAAACCTTCAACTTACTTTAAGGAAGGAGACTGCCTGCCTTTGGTGGCAATATATTTCATATTTTTTTTATCTTTGCATGATCATAGTGAATTTATGATCTTTCTATTGCATGAAAAAGTTCCAGTAAAGATTATTTTTCAGCAATGGTTAATAAGCAAGTTTTGAGTCTACAGGACAGAGAATCTCTATTTTCTGGACAGCACTAGGTACATTTTCTATATCCCAGCAACTTCAGAGGCTGGGGAGGATGCTGGGGCAATGAGAAAGAATGGGATCACAGGGCTTCCCTGTTGGCTCAGTGGTTGGGAGTCTGCCTGCCAATGCAGGGGACACGGGTTCGAGCCCTGGTCGGGGAGGATCCCGCGTGCCGCGAAGCGACTAGGCCCGTGAGCCACAATTACTGAGCCTGCGCGTCTGGAGCCTGTGCTCCGCAACAAGAGAGGCCGCGATAGTGGGAGGCCCACGCACCGCGATGAAGAGTGGCCCCCGCTTGCCACAGCTGGGAAGGGCCCTCGCACGCAGGCGAAGACCGAACACAGCCATAAATAAATAAATAAATAAATACTTAAAAAAAAAAAAAAAAAAGAAAGGGATCACAGGGTATTGGGGTGTGTGGCCTCAGAGCCTTAGTGTACAGTTTTGCCAGTTTGAAGATTCTAAAGTCAGCTTAAACTGGGGGATCTCAGCAGTCTCTGGAAAAACTGGCTCGTGCCATCCAAACTCACCAAAGAATAAACTGGAATCAGAAAGGCAGTTTAGATAAACATCTGAAGATGATATTTTGGGTTCACAGTTTCTCAACTAGAAACAGGCCCACAAATTTGAAGGCAGTGGTGACAGGCCTCTGCACCCAGTGGCTGGTTTGAAAATGGCAGCACAGCCATATACAGCTCCCTCTCCAGCAAGGGCTCAAACCTTACACACGTTTTTCTCAACACCTCTTTCCAGCACCAAAAAACAAAACAAAACAAAACAAAGCAAAACAACACAAAACAGAAACAGATACTTTTTTTTCCAAGAAGTGGTCTAGGTACTTCAATTTTACAATTAAGAGGATAAAAGAAGACACATTTTGCCAAAGCTCAAGTTGGCACCTGGACATTTCCTCAAGTTTATACAAATGTGAGTGACTTAGTCAGGCAAGGTCAACAACTGTAGACTCCATGCCATTACATTGTCGTACTGTTGTTATTTTTCAAAAGCCCTAGAAGTTAAGAGGAAGCACATAATGCCAATGTGCTTAGTGTACCTCTAAGGGTCAGATCATGCTGACATCATGGAATCAAGCCCTTCTCAACACCGTTCTTTTGTCCCACCATCAGAAAGGGACCCATGAGAAGCATGAAAATATGAATCAAGAAGAATGTAACTTTCCTAAGGTAAAATGGCTACATTTTGTCCAGACAAATGCCATTTTCAAACACACTCGGATAGAATGACCACTTTGTCATTCTATGGTTGGTTTTGTTTTATTTTTTTTGGCCTGCAGTCCTATCACAGTTCTCACAGAAATGCTTGGCCAAAAAAAGATGCCTTATAAACTGAAATCAGATTGCCCAAAATCAAAACAATGAGAATTAAATCTCACACTTCTTTATTCTCAGGGCAGTCAGGTCAGGGCCCTTCAGAAAGCGGCCTTTTGTAGCAGATGAGATAAGAGGAGAAGGTAATGCTGGTCATCAGACTTACTTTACTCACATCTGTTTTTTACTCACTGACCAAAGACCTCCTGCCTCCATGGCCACTGGTATCTCTTGGAATAGGGTCCCCAACAAGAGAAAAGCAGGTCATGGAACCGCAGGTCAGAAACAGACCTTAAATCATGAAGCAAGATTACTGAGTAGGCCTGGCCTTGCTGCTTCCACCTGTGCGTTTGTGCACATGGGTGTGTGTGTGTGTGTGCGCTCATGGTAAAAGAGAAACACATATATAGATTTGACCTATTTATTAAGAAAAATATTTGTTGAGAGCCTGTTGTGTCTTTGGCACTATTATAGGTGCTGGGGATACAGCCATGAACAAATGAGCCAGAATCCTTGCAGTATAGGAGTTTACATTTGTATGAAAATAAATGTGAGAGATGTAAATAAAATATGAGGAATACAAACATATCAATGCATTAAGAGAATAAAACACCATCAAGTATTTTCATAGAACTAGTTCTAAAATTATAAGACCACATAACTGTGGAAAAATCTGAAATTAACTGAACAAAAATAATTACAAGTTATTTGTAATATTAACAAATATTACATCCATTAAAAATTTCATGAAGCCACCATTTTTCATCCATCAAATTAACAAAGCTGTTTTTCAAGAGTTTGGTGAGTTGAGCGCCCTCATATGCTGCTGGTGGTATAAAGTGTACAAGGCTTTCAGAAAGCAATTTGGCACCTTGTGTTAAGAACCTAAACCTTAAATATGCATGGCCTTCTATTCAGTAATTCCTCTTAGAGCTATGGGTCTCAATCTTTAGTATGCCTAAAAATCTCTGGAACTTTATTTTAAAAGTGGATTCCTGGGCCCTGACCTCAAACATTCAGATTCTGCAGGTCCAGGATGGGACTCCTGACGTTTATATCTTATTCTGATGGAGATGGTTAGGGTGTCACACTATAAGAAGAGCTCCGGGCTTCCCTGGTGGCGCAGTGGTTAAGAATCTGCCTGCCAATGCAGGGAACACGGGTTCGAGCCCTGGTCTGGGAAGATCCCACAGGCCGCAGAGCAACTAAGCCCGTGAGCCACAGCTACTGAGCCTGCGCGTCTGGAGCCTGCGCGTCTGGAGCCTGTGCTCCGCAACGGGAGAGGCCGCGACAGTGAGAGGCCCGCGCACCGCGATGAAGAGTGGCCCCCGCTTGCCGCAACTAGAGAAAGCCCTCACACAGAAACGAAGACCCAACACAGTCGAAAATAAATAAACAAACAAATAAATTTAAAAAAAAAAAAAAAAAAAAAAAAGAAGAGCTCCTCTGGAAGGGTCTATTCCAAGGAAGCAATCAGAAATATGGAGAAAAATTTATATGTAAAGCTTTTTATCTCAGCTCTTATTTGTAATGTTGAGAAACTGTAAACAACCTAAATTGACACAAATAAGGAAATGGTAATAGTAATTATGATACATACTTAGAGGAGATTATAGCCATTAAAAATGGGCTTTGGGGGATATTTAATAATGTGGGAAGATGCTAAATGAGAGAAATCAAGATGCAAAATTTTGCATACTATATTTATGAAAAAAATGTATTTTTCATATATATGAAAACAACTGCAAGGAAATACATCAAACTTTTAATAGTGGCTATGACTGGGTAGCAGGATTAGGAGAAATATTTATCTTCTATGTGTTGCTCTATATTTTCTGAATTGAAACAATGAGCAAATTACTTTCATAATCCAAAAACATATAAACTTAAAAAAAAAATAAAGAAGTCATAAATCTCTTCTTTGCTTCTAGGCAGAAATACACCCAAATCATTCCACACATAGCTGCCTAGTCCAATGCTCCTTTTAGGCCCAGTTAAGGAAATCTTCCAGAATCAGACAGCTGTCATTTATGTCCAGCTTTTGTTGTCCCTGATGAAATTTAAATTTGCTTTCTCTTACTCTTCCTTCATGGAGTCCGAGACCAGCTGTTTGCTTACTTCCTTAAAGGGCTGCTCATAATGCCGCCCAAGCTGACTAGTGTCTATTTAAGTCCCAAAGTTCTGCTGGGAAGGGAATGTGTGAACTCTCACTGATCAGGAAGCGCTTGGGGAGAGGGCTAGTGAGTGTGAATGTGGTGAGTTCTGGTTTCTGGGAGAGGGTGACTGTAAGGGCTAAGGAAGGCATTTTCTAGATAAAGTTTTATTCAGTAGACTCTTTGGGAAGCAATTAATCAATCAATGAGTAACCTTTGAAAATACCTGCCTAAAATTCTTCCACAAGCACAAATTGCATGGCAATCCTATAAATCTTACAAAGCAATTATAAAAGAATGTTTCTTTAAAAAAATAAAATGTAACGGCTAAGGCCTGACTTTCCTTGCAGGGAATATACAATAAAAGCTACTATTGTGGGGGAAGTATCTTTCATTCATCATTTCTTCTTCCTTCCCACGGCACAGGCCCTCTTCACCCCCTGTTGGGTAGGTCCAAACTAGTCTCCTGGGGCTCTGATTTTGGTTGTCTCATTCTTTAACAGGTGGTTACTACTCTTGAAAGAAAAACTCATTTTACTCATCTATAAAATGGACCTAAAGTTAGATTTTACAAAGCATGTAGGGATTCAAGGAGCCTCTCCCCTTTCCAGTAGCCAGCCTGTCTGTCCCTTCCCATTAAACACTTGTCTTAATCCCACTAATAATCTGTCTGTATTTCTCTTCTTATGCAAGGCTTCAGTCCAGCATTTGGCACACAGAAGGCACCTAGCAAATTTTTATCAAAGGAATGGAAAAACTGGATGACTGGTTCCTTTGATGATGGTAAGCTCCCTTGTATACTACTCATCCCTGTTCTACAAACAGAAGGAACTTACTCTATATTAGTCAATTTAATTTTTCTGCCCTTGTATCCATTATTCACTCAATAACAACACATTTTTATTGGGCAAATCTGACATGTCAGGCACTGGGGAAAAAGCAGTGAGCAAAATAGACATAGTCCCTGTTTTCATAGAGCTTACACTGTAGTGGGAGGCAAAGGAACAACTGATCAATTAATTAATTGATTACTTCATTTTTAAAATGTGCTTTGGGGTATAGATAAGCACTATGAGGAAAATAAAAGTTATGTGATAGAGACTGAGAACAAGGGCAACCACAGCTGGTCAGGGCAGGTCTCTCTGAGGAGGTGACGTTTGAGCTAACACCTAAGTGATGAGGCCCAGGAAACACTAATAATATAGCTTTTCTACATTGGCAATTTTTTAATTAAGGCAAAATGTATACAGAGTAAAATGCATGCGTGTACTTAAGTTTATAATTTAATGAGTTTTACTAAAGGTATACACCTATGCAATCATCACCATTAGGATACAGAACATCTCCCTTATCCCAGAAAGTTCTTGTGCCCACTTCCCACTCATGGGAAGCATAGTCTCACCCCATGCTCAGAGGCATCCTCTGCTCTAATTTTCCTTATCATAGATTAGTTTTGCCTAAGATGGGCATCCTCAGGTACAGCTCCTTGGACACAGTTCCTCTGGATCAGAAGATCTGTTATCTAATGTGACAAGTTATCTGCTTCCCAAACTCCCAACATACAATGCCAATGTAAGGATAAGATAAGCACAAGAGACACTAAAGTTCAGAAGGAAGAGAGATGAGAGGCCCGTACCACAATCTCTGGTCCATAGAAATTTGACACGACTATAAGACCAAGCGTGACTCTATGTGCCCTCCTGCCATTTCCCACCACATACTGGCCGCAAATGTTCATGGCCATCCTAGAGCAGAGCTTCACAATGGGTGTGCCAAAGAGTGAGCCATGAATGGAGGACCATGAGCTGCTGGACCTCTCTGACTTGGAGCAGTCTGGTCTAGGGCTCCTCAAAGGACAGCCCCAGGGGAGTGGGCTCTGTTGGGGTGGGAACTATGAGGGACACAAGAGACACTCAGAGTCCTTGTTCCACCACAATAGGATGGGAGAGACCAAGAAGATGCCCTACCATCCAGCTGTCTGTTTCAGCGTCCCACTGAGGCACACCTCTGCCGTGATCAAGGGCTATTGCCACTGCTAGGGAAGGAGCAGGGCAAACATTCAGTAGGTCAAGGAAGGCAGAACTGAGGTGCTGGCACACCAGCTTTAGGTATGGCCCCAATCTTTGTCTTCACATCTATCTTGTCCTTCTTCCCACTTGTGGCTTCCATGCCCTCTTAGTTGTGTCCAAGCACTAACAGAGCTTCATCATTATCTTGAAACACTTGCTATGATAAACTTCTATTGGACTTGAAACCCACTCACATAATCACAAGAATTTCCAACGTCGCATTTGTCAATAAGAGCAAAAATGAGATGTTATATTCTTTAAACAGAGTTTCAACCATTATAAATTTTAGAATGGCTTTAAAAATAGATTAAACATTTTTAATCACTAGCTTGTACAAAGCTTTAATGGTGACTACCAATATTTTGAAAAGATAGCCATTTTTTTTAAAGTGTTGGGAATTCCCTAGCAATCCAGTGATTAGGACTCTCACTGCCGGGGCCGGGTTCAATCCCTGGTCGGGGAACTAAGATCCCACAAGCTGCGTAGTGCAGCCAAAAAAAAAAAAGTGTTGATCAGGGTTTTCTCACAGATATTTTAAGCTTATAACTTGATATTACAAAGTTATGTTCTTCTTCAGCAATAAAAAGGAATGAAGTACTGATACATGCTACAACATGGAAGAATCTTAACAATGTTAAGCTAAGTGAAAGAAGTCAGACACAAAAGACCACACACTGTGTGATTCCATTTATATGAAATGTAGAGAATAGGCAAATCTATAGAGACAGAAGGTAGGTTAGTAGTCACCTAAGGCTGAGGGGTGGAGGGGACAAGGGTGACTGCTAGTGGGCACGGGGCTTCTTTGTGGGGGTGATGAAATGTTCTAGAATTGATTGTGGTGATGGTTGCACAACCCAGTGAATATACTAGAAACAACTGAATTGTACACTTTAAATGCGTGGTTTGTATGGTATGTGTACTCATTTTCCTGTGGCTGTCATAACAAATCCACACACTTCGTGGCTTAAAACAACAAAAATGTGTACTCTCACAGCTCTGGAGGCCAGAAATCCAAAGTCAGTATCATGGGCTGAAATCAAGGCGTTGGCAGTGCCGTGTCCCCCCCGAGAGGATCCAAGAAGAGTTAATCCATCCCTTGCCTCCTCCAGCTTCACTCCAATTGTCCAACATCTTCAAATCTCTCTCTGCTCCGTCTTCACGTGGCCTACAGTGTGTCAAATCTCCCTCTTATAAAGGTACATGTGACGGCGTTTAGAGCCTACTCTGATAATCCGGGATAATCTCCCCATTTCTAGATCCTTAACTTTATTACATTTGTAAAAATTCTGTTTCCATATAAGGTTAACACTTACAGGTTCCAGGGATTAGAACCTAATGTCTTGGCAGGGGGTAAAAGGGGTCATTTTTCAGCCTACCACAGTATGTGAATTATACCTCAATAAAGCAATTTTTAAAAATACACAGGGTGGGCTTCCCTGGTGGCGCAGTGGTTGAGAATCTGCCTGCCAATGCAGGGGACACGGGTTCGAGCCCTGGTCTGGGAAGATCCCACATGCCGCGGAGCAACTAGGCCCGTGAGCCACAACTACTGAGCCTGCGCGTCTGGAGCCTGTGCTCCGCAACAAGAGAGGCCGCGATAGTGAGAGGCCCGCGCACCGCGATGAAGAGTGGCCCCTGCTTGCCGCAACTAGAGAAAGCCCTCGCACAGAAACGAAGACCCAACACAGCCAAAAATAAATAAATAAATAAATTTATAAAAACAAAAACCCTTCTATTAAAAAAAAAATACACAGGGTATAATTTATGAATAAATAAAATTTAGTATACAGAAGAAAAGCTATATCCATGTATAGATGCAAGGAGGCTTAAAAGACATATTAATCAACCGCAAATTTTGTTTTAATCTTGACTCAGACCAAAGGTAAAAAGACATTTTTCAGACAAATGAAGAAAATCAAGCATGGACTGGGTATTAGATAATGCCGGGAAATTATTTTAACTTATTTAAGGTCATAATGGTATCATGGTTGTTCTTTTAAGTCCTATCTGTTAGAGATTTATACTGAAGTAATTTCACATGAAATAAAAAGATGCCTGGAATGTGCTTTTAAAGATTCTGGCAAAAAAGGGAGGATCGAATAGATGAAATCTGAAAGTGTTGATAACTGTTTAATCTAGGTCCTAGATATGTGATGGAGGGGAGTTGGTCATTATACTATTCTCTATTTATTTGTACGTTTGACATTTTTCCATAATAAAAGAAGTTACATTCATGGAAATAAGCTCAATTTTCTCATTTAAAAATTTGAACAGGTTTTATTTGGAAGTTTTAAACAAATACAATATATTCTCTAATACCATATACATACTTTTATCATAATTCTATAACATAAAAAAAGCTAATTTTTTAATAAGCCTGATAGAAATGCTCTCAAATTCCCTCTGGTTTTACCCCTAATGTTCTTCAAATAATGTCATCCTTTTGTGTGCCGTGACGTAAAAAGATTGGGAAGCTCTGCCCAGAGGAACTGATTTTGTGCAAAGGGCAGATAAATACAGGCTTTCAAAGTCCTCCATTTCCAAAAGCTCTCAGGACTCCCTCTTCAGCACCTTTTTAAAGGGCTTTCAGAAAACAAAATGCTTGAGACTGAAACAGTCCCTGCAGCTGCAGCAACGGTTTCAAATGCCCACTATTTTGTAAGAGGATCCCTTTATGCGGTTTTTTGTTTCCCAGAGGAAAAGCTAAACCCACCCCAGTGTTTTCATAAACTGAAAATGAATGGCTTGAGGGCCACCGTTGAGTGGGACGGAAGAGGACATTTGGCAGAGCTGGCCTCTGCGGGACTTTGGTCCCCCCCAGATCTCAGTCAGCAACCTGCAGGGACGTGGCCATGAGAGAGGACTTCAGAGGTGGAGCTCTGGTCCTCGTGGGGCCACCCAGCCTGGGGAGCAAGGTGCAAGGTGTTCAGGGTGGGAGCATGGTGGCCACAGCCCCTTTGCCAGTATACAGTCAGGCCAGACAGGGTGCACCTCCTCTCGGAAGCCCCCAGGTGCGCCCCGCAGCAAAGCTGCACATTGCTCTTCCTCTGGTGGTTGAGTATATCCTTATCTCTGAATTTGGTTGGTTGGTTGTTTATTTAAATCTGTAATACACAGAGTAAAACATTCCAAAGAGAACAAAAAGATATTCAGCAGAAACAGTCAATCTCTCAAGCTTATTTCTCCCAGAGACAGCTAGCACTACCAGTTTCTTTTGCATCCTTCCAGAGATTTCTATACCTACACATGTGTGTATACCCATATACATGCCCCATCTCCCCAAATGCTTACCGTACACTCTATTCCTACCACCTCATGTTTCTTACTTTTTTACCTTTAACTGTGTATTTTGGAGATTGTCATAGCTGTATATAGAGATATGTCTTGGCTTTTGTTTATTTAGTACTTTTTAAGGCTGTATATTTCTTGGTATGGACGTGCCAAAATTTATCTAAGTAATTCCATAGTGGTGTGTATTCGGGTTGTTTCCAGGGTCCTGCTATTCCAAACAAAGCCACAATAAATTTTGCACTCCCTCCAAGCTTTTATGCAAGACTACCCTAGTTGCCTTTCAAAGAAACACATATACGCAGTGCTGACATAAAAAGAGAATGCAACGACAAAAGTCTCCCTTCCAACACACAAAATTACTGTTAGAATCTGACCTGTTTCGACAGAAGTAGCTGCTCCCCTAACAGAATCAAAACAATGTGGTAAGGGGTCTGGCTGCAGAGCTGACTCTCCCTTCTCGTAATTCCTACTCCCATCCCAACAGATAGCTTTGTAGACAAACCACTGAGGCTGCAAGGTATAAGGCTTTCCATCAAGGATATGTTTTCCCTTCACCTCTGACCCTCAGCCGGTCCATAGAAAACCCAGCTCCATTGTCTGCAGCATTTCCTTCCCTAAAAACACCAGGGCTCTGCCTCCATTCCAGGCCAGCATTTCTCCTGCCAAACTGCTCCAACAGACTTTATACCTGCCTGGCAAAGGATGCAAATCAAGAAACTGCAAGCAAAGATCCTTTGACTGTAGAAACCAACTGGCAGAGGACAAAAGAACAGGAAAGAGCCTGCTTAAGGAGGGAAATAAGAGTTTGGGGCCAATACAAAAAAAAGGGATCAGAAGTTCCTCTCCACAAAACAACCAGAAGAAACCTCATCTAACAATCAGATAAACTCCTCCAACAGCAAGCAGGAATATCTCACGGCCAAAAAATGCTTAATTCATTGAGGGCAGACTTGAGAGAAAGTGGGCTTAAATTAGTAAAAAGCCAGGATGATAGACTATGAGAGGGATATAAAATGCAATCCTTGTGAACACTGAACTAGAGTAAGTTGCACCATCACAGAGCTGGCCTTGAGAAAATATGCTTTATATGAAAAGCGGCATGTCTGAAGTCTTTACGAACAGTTTATCCTATCAAGCAGATTAAACATTCCCATATGAAATCCTGTATATTAATTTGGGCCACCAGACATCTTTCCTGCCCATTTCACATTAATTAACTCATGTTTCATATCTGAAAATGCATGTGGTTTTATTTTAACTCTTTGATATGGTAGGAAACTTCGAATTCCCTAAAGACAGTGTCTTATTAGTTTTGGGGGATATTTTCTGTGTGAAAGAAAGGTAAGTACATATTGTGATCATTTGTAACTTACTGAGAGCCAAGGCACAGAGGCTGACCCAGCTGTTTTCCTAAAGGCTACTCAGGACAAGGGCTTTCTTATCAGACACTGCTATCAGACTGGAGGCACTTTCCCCAGACAGCTCGTAGTTTAATTCATAGGAGATTACGCACTGGGCTCACTCCCAGAAGTTCAGGAACATGGAATGAGGTCATGTCCTCAGCACATGGGGTTCACACCAGCCTGCAGGGAAGGACAGGGAGGCAGCAGAGGGAAGGAACATCAGGACCTCAGAGGCCTGGGGCTCACACCTCTCAGAAGCCTCCTGAAATGGCAGAGCAAGTCCAGACCTGCCAGGCTTTGACTCAAAATTAAAGTACCCAGAGCTGGCAGGAAACTTGCAGGTCACTAATCCACCCCCAGCCCACCCTCGGAAGCCCAGTAAGGGTCATAGAGCTGGGTAGAGCAGAACTTGAGCTAAAACTCAGGTATCTTGGCCCCTGAGTTGTGCTTCTCAGACTTTAACGTGCATATCAATCACCTGGGGAGCTTGTTAAATGCTAACTGATTCAGCAGGCCTGGAGTAGAGTCTAAAATTTTGCATTTCTAATAAGCTTCCCTCTGATGCCATTGTTGCCAGTGGAGTACTATGCTGAGTAGCACATCCTCACACCTCTGTTCTCAACATTCCTTAATTACAGAAAAATCCAGAAAACAGTCCCTCTTGCACTGCCTAGGAACTGATTAAAGAAAGTCCTTTTCTTAATCTCTTATTTACCAAACCTATCTCAAACAAAGAAGTCTCAGCTTCAACCTTCTTATCCACTGGAGACCCCCAAATTACTGCCCAGCCCTTAGTGGGAAGAGAAAAGGAAACCATAAGACCCATGATCCCATACTCTCTAGCAGGTGAATTTCGGATAAAGCAGTGGTTCTCAAAGTGTGGTCCAAGAGCATCAGCGTCACATGGTATCTTATTAGAAATGCAAATTCAAAAATTCTAGGAGTGAGCTCAGCAATCTGAGGGTTTTTTTTAATTGAAGTATAGTTGATGTACAATATTATATGTTACAGGTGTACAATATAGTCATTCACCATTTTTAAAGGTTATATTCCATTTATAGTTATTACAAAATATTGGCTATATTCCCTGTGTTGTACAATATATCCTTGTAGCTTATTTTATACCTAATTGTTTGTACCTCTTAATCCCCCTACCTCTATCTTGCCCCTCCCTACTGGTAACCACTAGTTTGTTCTCTATATCCGTGAGTCTGTTTCTTTTTTGTTATATTCACTAGTTTGTTGTATTTTTTAGATTCCCCATATAAGTGATATCATACAGTATTTGTCTTTCTCTATTTGACTTATTTCACCAAGCATAATACACTCCAGGTTCATCTATGTTGTTGCAAATGGCAAAATTTCATTCTTTTTTATAGCTGAGTAATATTGTGTGTGTGTGTGTGTGTGTATGTATAAATGTATACCACGTCTTCTTTATCCATTCATCTGTTGATGGACACTTAGGTTCCTTCCACATCTTGGCAATTGTATATAGTGTTGCTATGAACATTGGGGTGCATGTATATTTTTGAATTAGTGTTTTTGGTTTTTCGGATACATACCCAGGAGTGGAAAGTAATCTGAGTTTTAACAAGCCCTGCAGGCAATTCTGATGCAGGCTTAAGTTTGAGAATCACTGAGATAAGACTCATGGCCAAGAGCAGTGTATCAGTCAGTACTCACGGCTTTGTGTCCAAAATAAAATAAAATGCCCACAACACAATAATTCCCCAGTCCTAGGACATGGCCTACTTGAAGCAACAGATGACATATCATCATATGCTACACCAATTAATTTAGAGTACATTAGTACATGATTGTAGGACCTGCACACGGCATCTCAAAGATTCCCAAAGAATCACAAAGACACTCAAATTTACTCCCTCAAGCTTCCTGCCTTGCAGAAAAGCTCACCATAGTGCCCTGGAACCACGTGCATGGTCAGTTCAGTCTCTGAAGGGAATGATTTATTTACCTGACTCTTTCAGGTAAGAAGACATTTTCTTGTCATGTTCCTCTCGTGTATGTGTGTGTGTATGTGTGTGTGTACTCCTCGACTACACGTTTGAAAGAGACCATCTCAACCCATGTCTTGTCGGAAAGGCTGGGACGCCAACATGTTAGGCTGAGGCAACAGATCTGTGCCCTGATGCAATCATAATACGGAAATAAATATAATTCACAGCTTCTACCCTCCTGTGCACATCCCTCATTTTCTTTGAGAAAGTCTCACTAAAATGTTTGCTGTAATTTATAAAGCCAGCTCTAATAGGATAACATTTGCTTCTTTGTCTTGCATATGAAGTCGCGATTCATCTGCATGCAACTCCGCCTTGTTTGTAACAACGTTGCCATGGCGACATTTTTCCTTTCAAGTACCAAGTAAATTGTGGAAGAGCACATACAACAGCATGGGCCTATAGGTAAATACTTCATTACTATCTACACAAACATTTCATTCGTTGTACCCACTCTCTCCTCTCTCCGTAAACCCAGCTCCATTAAGATCCAATTTTTGAATTCTTTCCTCCCAAGGGCATATGAAGACCTTGCTCCACCAGAAGAGATCCAAATCAAAATGATTTGGGTTTGAATATTTTAAAATAATTTTCCTTTTTCCACGATTCTGTAGGGCTATATGTAACAGAAGTTTTAAAAATCAAACAGGAAGTTAATAACCAAAGTCTTCTGCATCCAAATAGCAGAAATTCCTGCCTTCCACCTCCACACAAATAGCACAACTCTTAGACACCACAGCTATACTTTGAGTCAATTTCATAGCAGTTTATACCTGATAAGGTTAATTCATATATAGGGACCCACAAAATGGAGGCCACCCCAGTGGTCCCGCCCATGTCACAAATCTATACCTAAGGCAGCCTCATCTACGGGAAACACCTATCAAACACCAATTATTGATACAATCCTCCCACTCAGCTAGCTCACCTTATCCTGAAAACTAGGACCTGCTCACCTTATAAGGAAATCCCCAACCTCCTAGCCAGTCACGCCCTGTTTCCTTTTGCTTCTTCTAACACTACAAAACTCATTTTTGCCCAAAACCCCTCCGGAAGAGCGCTCCACTGCTTGTGAGACGCTGTACTCCCCCAGCCAGTGGATTGTTTTCCCTTGAATAAAGAACATCGAACTTGTTACAAAATTGTATTCGTTTCGCCATTTGATATGGCTTTATTGGGCATTTATGCACTTGTCTAAAAGCCTCATTAGCTTCAAGCCCCTGACGGGCAGGACGTCTCTTTTACCCATCATCACCTCTCCTGTATCAATGGGCAAAATGGCTCCCGGACGCCCGACCATGGACACATGCGTTGGAATTGCCCGGGAGCTATCAAAAGTACGGAGTGCTGGGTGCTGTGCCTGGGGATTTTTATCCTGCATAGGTCTATAAAATGGTGATGATAATAGTTTTAACTCAGAGGACGATCGTGAGAATTACATGAGCTCAAAAATGCACATGAAGCCCATAGCCCAGGGCCTGGCCTTATAGGCAATTAAAAACTGAGAGCTATATTTATTGGTAATAAAATATTATTGGTGATATTATGGAGGACTAGAATAGAGTCAGAATGAAGTCTGATGAATAGTTCCTGCTTGACATAAAGAACTCCTTGGAATGCATACCCTAAGACAGGACACTTCTAAGAGTGAAAGGGGTGCTATTAATAATTTTACCAGGACGATAGGCATAAACCAGAAGTTTCCTGGTAAAAAGGATGCACAGTGTTCTTACCAGTAATCCTCCTTTACACTTAATAAAGTACACCTGCTTAGGTTCCCATGGCTGGAGCTGGCTGCTTGATTAGGTGAACATCTGATTGTACCATTGCTTTGGTTATGTTGCTGCAAACCTGATTTCCCACTCTGGGTTTCTTACTCTGGAAAATGTATAGACTGTCACCAGCATAAAGTGTTAAGACAAAACTGAGTTAATTGCCTGCTGAGGTAAGGGAGAACATCAGATTCGCACTACTTTTTGTCTAGGGTACAGGACGGCAAGGTTGGAAGTTACCAAATATTAGAAGTTTAAAGTTTAAGGAGGGGCTTGATTAGGACTGAGTGAGAATCATGATACAATAGTCCAGCATTGGTGGGAACAGCAAGGTTAGCATTTTGAAGAAACGATTCAAAGAATCTTAGGGTGCTTTCCGTTGAAGCGTTGGTGGGCCTTTCAGGAAGTTCCTGTAATGAACAGTCAACTTATCTGTCTGGGCTGGAGTCTCTTTGAACAGTAAAATGTTAATGAGGACAGTGGAATAGTAAAGTCATGTGAATGTAGACAGTAAACTGTATGAGGGATAGTTAGTTCCAGTCCTCAGTGTCCTGTTTGCTAGAAACCAATCTGCAACATGTATAAATAGTCTTAACATTCCCATCTTTTATATGGTAATTCTATTCCCAAGAAGCTAAGGTAATAATCTGAACCTAGTACAAAGATTTATGTAATGAAGATGTTCATTATGAACTAAAATAATTTAATAGCCCTAAATTGGAAATAATCCAAATGTCCAATAGTAGGTAATAAATGTGGTATATAGAATTTCATGAAGCCATCAAAAGTTTATGAAAAAATGTAATAACAATGGAATATACATGTACTATATTTGCTAAGAGAAAATAAGCCAAATTATAGACTCAAATAAACAAGGGAAAAAATTACTGAAAGAAAATATACCAAACATAGCAAATACACCAAAATGATTCTTCTGGTGGTTAGTTTATAGACAGTTTCAATGTTCTTTTCAGTGTTTTATATATATATTTACATGTATATTCTCTGTTAACATATTTTTTTAATAGAGAATATATATTTTTAACAGAGAATGTATTGCTTTTATATTCAGAATGTTTTTGCACAAGTTGTAATATTATGACAGAAAAAATAGAAAATACAGGCAAGCACAAAAGACAAAAATGTAAATTAAAATTATCTGTAATCTTATCTCGCAGAGGTAATTGTATTTAACCTTGCAATGTGTATTCTTCCACACATTTTTCTGTGTGAGAAAGCAAAGTAGCATTTTGCCTACTGCTATTATGAGATTGGGCGGCAGGGGGAAGCACTTTGACCTCTGAAACAAATAAAAATACAGAATCACTATCTAGCAATAGACCCCAAAATAGGTGAACCTTTTATCCCTTTCCTGTATGCTACTGTAGGGAAGAAAAAAGTTTTCCTCAACCTCCTTTAGGTCCCTGGCTAGGTCAGAAAATTAAACTGACAAAGACAGATTAACAGGAGAAAAGCATACAAATGTATTTAATATAAGTTGTACGTGACACAGGAGCCTTCATAAGGAAATGAAGACCAAAGAAACAGTTAGACCTGAGTATTTTCATGCTAGGTTTGATGAAAAGTGGACAGTCGTGGAAGAACATGATAGGTTAGAGAGTATGAGGTAAGTGTAGTAAGCTAGGGGAAATTTAGCAAGGCCTGTTGGTTAGGAGTCTTCTCAGCAACCCTTTGTCTTTTAAGACAAGGATGCTCCTTTCCTCTGAGTTAGGGAAGACACCTCTCTCAGGAGGTTTTATGACCTGTCTCAGAAGAGAAGGGCAGGGAGGAAAGGTCAGAGTGACCTTCCTGCTTCTGTTATTTTCTCAAACTCCTTCAGCTTAAAATATTCACTATGCTAAAGTGCCATATTTGGGGATAATGTGTCCTGAACCTCATTACTACTGATTTCTAACAAAAATAACTTTATTCCTGCCTTTTGCAATGCTGACATCTACAAATATATGATATTTCATGCAGATATGATAATTATGGGAGAAAACTATCTTCCTACCGTGATTAGACTAACTGCAACCTTGGTAACCTTGTGGGGATTTTCTTCAAATATCTGTCCTATTTTTTTATTCTGCAGGCCAATTCTTCTAAAGTCTAAATTCCTTTGCAAAAATTTTGCAAATAAAACTTACCTTTCTTTATGTTTTTTTCTCATTTTTCTTTCATGTACACACACCAAATAAATGTAAGTATTTAGGGGAAAAAAGGGCTATATCATAATCGGTTTTTTCAATTAACAATATACCATGAATATATTTATATGCCTATAAATATAAAATAAAAGTGCCTTTTTAATGACTATAGTATTCCAATATTTGGCTATATCATCATTTACATAACCAGTGCCCTACTGTTGGATTTTTATGTTTTGTGTTGTTGACAATATAATAAAATCTGAAAAAAACAGACATACATATATTTTGTGTCCTAATCTAGGATAAATTCCTTGAATCACACTTCTAACTATAAGGGTACATGTATTTTAATGTTTTTAAATTATATTGCCAAGTTGCTCTTCAGAAAGATTGTACCCTTACAATACTACCACCAATGAGTGAACATTTACCCAGCCCTCTCCCCAACACTAGATATTAGTGCTTGTTTTATTACTGACCAATAAGGGAAAATAAAATGGTGTTTCATTTAAATATTTACTTATTTATTAGAATGTTAACTATGCATTTCTTAACTATCCTTTGGTAATATTTTATCTTGTAAATTGAATAATTATAACTTTTTCCCATTTTCTTATTGAGAATTTATTCTTATTCTTATTTATTTGTAAGAGTTATTTATATTTTAAGGATATTTATTATGTGTTATATATTGTTACCACCCAGTTTTGTTTTTTCAAAATCTAATTTTAAATGTTTTGGGTAGGGGAATTCCCTGGTGATCCAGTGGTTAGGACTCCATGCTCCCATGGCAGGGGGCATGGGTTTGATCCCTGGTCAGGGAACTAAGATCCCGCTTGATGTGCAGTGCAGCCGAAAAGTAAATAAATAAAATAAAATAAATGTTTTGGGTAGGTGGTGTTTGTTGTTATTAAAAAGAAGTTTTAAATCTATCCATCATTTCCTTTATGGCTTTCTGCCACTGATGTCATACTTGAAAAGATTTTACACCCTAAATTACAGGAGTTTTCACTTACATATTTCCTCTATGAGTTTCAAGATTTGTGAACTTCTAACTGTTTATCTAAATAACATATTAATACATAGCCTGCTTTTTCTTCAATATATCACGCACAACTTTTATGTACTTCCTCACTCTCTTGGCTGCCTCTTCACCTTGGCTACACCACTGGTCAGTTCTACTTCTTGGAGCTAACTGGTCACTTGCCCTGGGAATGTCAGACTCTCCCCTATGACCACGGCTGCACAGGTACGCCAGAGTTTCCAGCTCCTCCCTTCACTTCAGGACTTAGATGAAACACCACACTGTAGAGTGTGGGATCTGGCATCTCTGGTAGCTTTCAAAGGGGCCAGATGATACAATCTGGATGTGCAGAGGGGTTAACTTCCATGGTGTGAACTTAGAGCAATGGCAAGAAGAGGTAGAAGGGATATGGGCAGAAAAATACCCTCTCCTTTCTCCTTCCCATAGATTGTTCCGATATATGGTTGCTCCTTGTAGCCCATCTGGAAAAATCTTGCATGATGAGCGGACCTACCTACTGATCAACATGCTTGCCTCTTTGGATTGTCATGAAGTGACAACCAGACAGGTAATGCATTACTCTACATCTACTGACATCTTCCCTTGCTTCACATCCCTTTTGTACTCATTCTTGCTTCCCTAGGTTTATGACTCAAATATCACACCCGTATTTCCATCTTGCCTCCAACCTTGTTTTCTTAGGAAGCCTCTCATTGCTTCTTTTCCTCCTCCTCCTCCTTTTTCTCTTCTTTGACCTTCTTCTTCTTCTCCTTCCCAGAAGACTCATTAGCTTTCTTTTCCAACTCTTTGATTTTTAAACTCATGTTGACATTTTTTATTTCTAAAAGCCCTTTCTTGGTCTCCAAATTTTCCTTTCTTATAGCATCCTGCCTTTATTTCACTAATGCTATCTTATCTCTGAGGATATTGATTATAGCCTTTTTGAAGTTTTATTCTACCTTCTGCTTTGTCTTTGTTTCCTTTGAGTTTCTTTTCCTGTTTTAACATCTGTCTCTCATATTAAATATTTTCACTTTAAGATATTTCCTTAAATATGTGATGATTCTTAGTTACTCATTAATTTTTTACTCTAAAAAAGCTTTGTGCTTGTGTTTTTGTCTGTGGATAAAGCTTATAGAATGATGGCTTTCGGCATAGAGTCATTGGCATGGAGCCAGCCATGCCATTGGGGAACACAAATGTCTATTTTTATAGGTCTTTTCTCCTGGCCTGGTCATTTTTCCCTCATACACTATTCAGTGTTAATGTCATAACTTTCTGGTCTCTTTAATTTCTGTACCAAGAAATAAAGAGTCCAAGAATGATCTCTAACAGCCATTAGGACTTTAAAAGAAAACCAAGGTCCCTTCCTACTGGAAAGGAATTTTCATTAGATGCCAAGAGAATAACACCTAGAAGAGGCTTCCAGCCACAGTCGTGTGTGTGTGTGTGTGTGTGTGTGTGTGTGTGTGTGTGTAAATAACATTAAAAAGAAGTCCAGCAGCTGCCTGATAGAGAAATATGAGTGACAAAGGTGATAAATCATGTCACACACCCAAGGGACAACTAATTTCCTGCCCAAACTCTTCTGGCCTGTTGTGCTCACCTGTTCCCTGAATATGAAATCTTCCCAGCACAGTTTGATTTCTCCCCTGTCAGTACAGCCACTCATCTTTAACACTGCACCCCAGAAAGGGCCTCTTTGTGGAAACTGAAAATAGTCGTTCATCACTGGTTTTACAGAAGGGTTATAAATAAATTCAATAAATGGTATCGTGAATTTAATATAGTTGATGTAGTTAAGAATTCACTTTGGTTAACTTCTAGTCTAGCACTGTCCAGTAAAAGTACAAGGTGAGCCACACATGCAATTTAAAATTTGCTAGTAACCACATTTTAAAAGATATAAAGAAACAGGTGAAATTAACTTTAATAATATATTTTATTTAACCCAGCATCTCAAAAATATTATCATTTTAAAGTAGTTACTATGAAAGGTATTAATATAAAGTATATTAATGAGATAATATCTTACACTATTTTTGTGTTAAGTTTGAACCCCAGTGTGTATTGGCACCCACAGCACATCTCAATTCAGACTAGCCACATGTCCTTTTTTTTTTAATTTTTATTGGAGTATAGTTAATTGACAATGTTGTGTTAGTTTCAGGTATACAGCAAAGTGAATCAGGGATATAGATATAGATATAGATAGATATATGATTCTTTTTCAGATTCTTTTCCCATATAGGTTGTTACAGAATATTGAGTAGAGTTCCCTGTGGTATATAGTTAAGTCCTTATTAGTTATCTACTTTATATATAGTAGTGTGTATATGTTAATCCCATCCTCCTAATTTATCACCTCCCCCCCACGTTTCCCCTCTGGTAACCATAAGTTTGATTTCGAGATCTGTGAGTCTCTTTCTGTTTGTAAATAATTTCATTTGTATCATTTTTTATTAGATTCCACATAGAAGTGATATCATATGATATTTGTCTTTCTCTGTCTGACTTACTTCACTTAGTATGATAATCTCTAGGTCCATTCATGTTGCTGCAAATGGCATTATTTAGTTCTTCTTCACGGCTGAGTAATATTCCATTGTGTATATGTACCACATCTTCTTTATCCATTCCTCTGTCGATGGACATTTAGGTTGCTTCCATGTCTTGGCTATCGTAAACAGTGCTGCAGTGAACATTGGCGTGCATGTATCTTTTCGAATTATCATTTTCTCCAGCAGACTAGCCACGTTTCAAGTGTTCCATATCCACCTGCGGCTCGCAGCTTCCATATTGAATAGCTCAGATCTAGCCTCAAAATTAAGAATAACTCAGGTGTGACATATAATACTAAAACTCATTTCTTGGGACTTCCCTGGTGGTCCAGTGGTAAAGACTCCACCTTCAAATGCAGGGGATGTGGGTTCAATCCCTGGTCAGGGAACTAAGATCCCACATGCCGCGGGACAACTAAGCCCGTGCACCACAACTACTGAGCTCGTGCACCTCAACTAGAGAGCCTACGTGCCGTAAACTACAGAGCCCACGTGCCCTGGAGCCTGCATGCCACAACTAGAGAGAAACCAGAGCAGACCGCATGCTGTAACGAGAAAAAAAAGATCCCACATGCCTCAACAAAGATCCTGTGTGCCGCAACTAAGACCCGATGCAGCCAAAATAAATAAATAAATAAAATAAATAAATATTAAAAAATTTTTTGAAACTCATTTCTCAAGTTTTAGAAGAAACTGAGGAGATGAAAGTCCATTTCCTGCTGACTATAGTAAAATTTGTATTGGTGGCAGTGTTCCAAATTCCTCAAATATCTAGAATGCATGAAATGTGATGAAAGTATTCTCTGATCCACATGTAGTAAACAACAAAAGCTTAAAAAAAAAACCCAACTTTTTTCTGTGTTGAGGAAACGTCTCTGACTGTGGCCAGGGAACAATTTAACAAGGGCTGCGAGCTAAATGCATTTAGGAGACAGACGAGTCACATAAATTCGTGGGAACCAGCATGTTGTGTGTAAGACATCAGGGAGTGTCAGCAACTGTGCCAAATTGGAAAGTGCATACTTTGTCTAGACATGCTCAAGTTGAAAACCTGCATAAATACCATGTGTGTCCAACGAAACCCATCTGTGAACCAAATTTGGCCTGTCTGCAACACCTAACTCAGTGGGACCAAAAAAGGGAGCATCCTAAAGGAAAGGCTTGTTTTATTCCCTGAGTGGAGGATTCTGTCTCCCTGGTTACACTGCCAAAAACAATATTTTCTCCTCCCAACGATAGAGGCTTTTGTGATGTAAACATGTATCTCACTTAAAGTTGCCTTTAGAAGTTCAGTCTTCGGGATTTTCAAGAAACAGGAAAACTATTAGACATAAGTAAGTAAGATTCATAAGTAAGATTCATTAGCATGACATGGCATGATGTGTACAAATATCCTTGCTTGCTCTCCAGACATGGACTGGAGTGTTATGAGGCCACTGTAAGAACACGAGCCTGACTTGGGCACAGCTATGAAGTCAAGAGCAGCGCGAGTGCTGGAGGCCTGGTTACTGGTATTCTGCTCCTGCTGACCAGCCAGGCAACATTCACTGCATAGCTGTGCTATTCAAGGCAAGGCGTCCTTTGCCTACCTTCAACCTTGCTCTAACTAGAAGCACTCTTTTAAAGATAAGGAATATTCTAAAAGAGTAATTAAAAAGAAAAATCTTAAATCAGCTGTCTTAGAACAATGTTTTTAGTTCTGAAAAATCTTAGAATATGTGATACTATGTGCATTCCAACAGTTATATTTGCCTTTTGGAAGGATTGCCTAGCAGGTAACTGAACACATTTCACCTAAGAGCACAAATGTGTGACAGAAGTATCCTCAATAAGAGAAAGTGATTCTCTTTTGAAAACTCACAGTACCCTTTTTCTGAGGGTTCATGAGATCACTCCTTTTGATGGAGTGACTAATCTGGATGTTGTCATCATAGCAAAAAGAGCAGCTTCCTAATTCTCTTCAATTAGGAGGAAATAGTTTGAACATTTTCAGGCTCATTCTTTTTAGGGAGTGTATTAGTTTACTTGGGCTGCATGGCTTTTTAGGGAGTGTATTAGTTTACTTGGGCTGCAGTTTACCACAGACTGCATGGCTTAAACAACAGAAATTAATTTTCTCATGGTCCTGGAGGCTAGAAGTCCAAGATCAAGGTGCTGGCAAGGTTGGATTATTCTAAGGCCTCTATCCTTTGCTTGCAGATGGACACCTTCTTGATGCCTCTTCTCATGATTTGTCCTTCTGTGCTCGTGTGCCCCTGGTGTCTCTCCCTCTTCTTATAAGGACACCAATCATATTTGATTAGGGTTCACCCTAACAGCCTCATTTTAACTTAGTCACCCTTTTACAGGCCCTATCTCCAAACACCATTACCTCCTGAGGTACTGAGGGTTAGGGCTTCGACATATGAATTTTGGAGGGACACAATTCAGTCCATAACTGGAAGTATCATTTCTTGCTAACAAAAATAGCTAACATTCATTCAGCAATTCTTACATGTTATTAGCCATAATAAGCACTTTACAAGTTTTAACTCATTTCATCCTCATAACAACCCCATGAGCTAGATACTTTTATAATCTCTATTCTGCAGATACAAAGACTGGGCAGAGAGAACATAAGTAACTTGCCCAAGGTCTCATATCTAGCAAGTGGCAGAGCAAGGGTATGAAGACAGATATCTTGGCTACAGAACCCAAGCACTTAGCCACTTTATAACAGATAGATAGAAATGTTTTTTGCAGCAGAAAAATCTGCTATTCCAAATTGGTTAACAATGGTTCAGTATTCTGTCATGGACTAAATCGTGTTTCCTACAATTCATATGTTGAAGCCTGTACTCCTAATGTGACTATATTTGGGGAAAAGGTCTTTAAAGAGGTAATTAAGGTTAAAGGAGGTCAGAAGAATGGGGCCCTAATCCAACAGGACTAATGTCCTTACCAGAAGAGGAAGAGACACCAGGGATGCATGTGCAGAGAGAAAGGCCATCTGAGGAAAGCAAGAAGGCAGCCTTCTGCAAGCCAAGGAGAGAGGCCTCAGGAGAAACCAAACCTGCCGACACCTTGATCTTGGACTTCCAGCCTCCAGACCGTGAGAAAATTAATTACTGTTGTCTAAGCCATTCAGTCTGTGGCATCTTGTTATGGCAGCCCGAGCTGACCAGGACACTATTTTAATCCCTTTGTCAAGAGCTAGTGTGGAAAGAGTCTATGATTAATACAGACAACCTATAAGATTTTGGTGACAAGAGATTGTCAAGTCAGTAAAATTTCTGGTGAAGTGGGCTTCTGACAACGCTGGACCCTGGAGGTAGAAACATTTTACAGAGAGCCCTGGGTTCTGCTTTCCATACCCAGGTAAGATGTGAGCTTCTAGATTCTGTATTTGGATTAAGAGCTATGAGAACCTGATGTTTGTAAATATCATGAAAATCGAAGCACATCAATTGGGAGTGAAGGATAAAAGGAATATAAAAAAGAGATTGAGAATGTCGACAAAAAGGCAGTGGAAAAATAAGAATTGAGCTTTTCAGGCTTGGTGAGACCCTACCTCATAGGAACCAGATGCCTCAACCACCCCATTCTATTAGGGACTCTGGGGTCCAAGGTAAGCCATGATGAAGTCAATTGCATCTGTTTTCACCCTATGTGATGACCTCACTTCTAATAAGATCTATAATCCTTTGCTGGTTAAGTTGGACACTTACTCCAAAACTTCAAATGCTTGTGGATGTGCACGCCCCACAGAACTGAACTGAGAGTGTTTGTGTGTTTTAGACAATTATTAGAAATCAAAAGATGAATATTTGAAAAATAAAAACAAAGTTGCACAACCTGCTGTGAGATTAAAAAATATGATATACATTATCATCTATAAACTTCTAATATCTTGGATTTGGGGGGCAAATTTTTATCAAGAGGATCTGGTATTTTTGTCTACACAGTTTAGTAACCTGACTCCCACTGAAAGAATAAATAAAAGAGAGAGAGGAAAAAAAAAAAAAGAGAGAGAAAGACCCAGTGTAGACCACGCCAAAAGATGCGGCCTTAAGTAAGAGAGCATTCATTCAATGCATTTATTCAGTGACATTTGTTAGCAGCCTGTTATGTGCCTCTGTGCCAGATACTGGAGAGCCTGAGTTGAATAAGCCATGGGAAATAGAGCAAAAACAAACAGAAAAGAAAGAAAGTGAACTCCTAAGATATGGCAGTAAGGGCAGCAAATCCTAGGAGTAATAGAAATAGTTTGACATTGAGGTACTTGGAAAGGAAGTCCTTGCAAACTGTTTAATAGCACAAATTAACAGAGAGAGAGCAGACAGCTGGGCTTGCCAAACACAGAGAACAACATGAAATATTTAGGAAGAAAATCAATCCAGACAAAAAGAGAAAAATGGGCTGGGACACATCTAACCCTCCAGGCTTGAAAACTTTACCAATTTGGGGGCAAAAAAGGATTGGCATGCTTACTTTGTTATTCACACTTGAGTTAATTACCTAGAGATCTCTGTAGTGAGTTGTATAGGTTTCTTTCAGTTGCTTTGTAAATCTCTGTTGTGTTTTGAGCAAAGCAATAATTTGCTTTCATTTAAGATCTTGTGACCCCAAAGAACACTGTATTGCTTATTTCAGAAATAAGTAAATCCCAGGTGTGTCTTACCAACTTGCACACCTCCAATGTGAGCGTGCATATAAGGGGTGGCAATTGACTGCGTGGTATTAGGTGTGCGTGCAAAGAAACCATGAACTGTAAGTGAGAGTGCATGTGTTGTGTCGTGTGGTCAGATATAATAATGTTTCGAATGGTGCTGACAAGTCATGAGTCACTGGGTACACCCGGGGAAGATAATAACTTTCTGGAGGCAAGAAATCACTTGGGGGAGAAAACTTCTTCTGCCTTTGCCTTGCTGATTAATTTGCTAGAAAGGCAGGCACATTACCCAGCCCAGAGGTCAGGCAGCTGTGCGTGCCCCACTCTACCTTTTGAGGAGATAGCAAATGACCACAAGGCTGCTTGACATCAGGGACTGGTCAAGAAAACAAGTTCCAGGGCCTCTGGGACCAGCACTCTGTTGCCTCATTCCCCAGAGCTCATGTCTGGCATGACAGCACAGCCCTGAAGTAAGTTATGGCTCTGGAGAAAGCCCTGATGTTGAAATAGTGGGGAAAGGTTCTGACTGACCTGCAGAAAAAAAATGGAACAAACTAGAGATACAATAGGAGCCTGATATCTCTGCCTCTAGAAGAACAAGTTTATTATATCTGTAAAAAGACAAAAAGTAATTATTTAATCAACTGCCCCTGTAACCAGTGTTTTGTTTGTTTGGTTTGGTTTTATTTTTTTATTTTTTTGGACCTAACAAAAGCTATAGCATATTCACACCAATAACAGTAGTCATAAACTGGGCAGGGAAGACAAGTTTCCTGCCTGCATCCCCTCCCGTTCACCCCCTCCCCACCGCTGAGACTCACAGCTCTAAACGAAGCAGAGTTAAACTTTTCTTAAGGAACCTCTCCATCCAACAGAGTCTGACTCTTAACTGTCAGATACATTTAATTCTATGCATTTAACAGAGGGCTTGACACAGGTGCTGTGTGAGCGAGCTGAGGAAAGGCACTCTGAGGATGTAAGAAAACAGCCTGGGGGGTGCGGTGCCCTGAGAAAGGGAAGCTCAGATTCTGAAAGAAGCTCAGGAAGGAGGGAGGCTTTCTGAAGCTTGGAAAGGAAGGAACAAACTCCTCAGTGCCACAGCACATTAGGAAGCCAATAGATGGAGTTTGACTGGACTAGCTAATATAAGACATGGCCAGAATTAGCTAAGACATGAGAGCATGTACCACTTCAAGGGGAGGACTCCCCACAGAACAACCAAGGCATCTTTCATCAAGAACTGTTTTACCATGATTTGCCTCCTCAGTTTAGAATTTTTTAACAGTTAAAATTAATGGTTGAAATTTAAAACTTCTGCTCTGTAAAAGACAAAGTCAAGAGAAGAAGAAAACAAGCTACAGACAGGGAGAAGATATTTGCAAAAGACACATAAAGGACTGCTATCCAAAATACACAAAGAATTCCTAAAACTCACTAATAAGAAAACAAACAGGCCAATTAAAAAATGAGCCAAAGGCCTTAACAGACACTTCACCAAAGAAGACATACAGATGGCAAATAAACATAGGAAAAGATGCTCCACATAATATGTCATCAGAGAAATGCAAATTTAAACAATGACATACCACTACACACCTGTTAGAATGGCCAAAATCCATAACACTGACAACACCAAAAGCAGACAAGGATATGGAGCAACAGGAACTCTCATACAAAATTGGTGGGAATGCAAAATGGTACAGCCACTTTGAAAGACAGCTTGGTGGTTTCTTACAAAACTAAACATACCCTTTTTTTTTTTTAATATACTCTTAACATATGATACAGCAGTCACGCTCCTTGGTATTTACCCAAAAAAGCTGAACACTCATGTCCACACAAGAAACTGCTCATGGATATTTATAGCAGCTTTATTCATAATTGCCGAAACTTGAAGGCCACTAAAATGTCCTTCAGTAGGTGAATGTATAAATAAACTGTGGCACATCCAAACAATGGTAGGTTATTCAGTGCTAAAAGAGAAATGAGCTATCAAGTCATGAAAAAATATGGAGGAAAGTTAAATGCATATTACTAAGTAACAGAAGCCAATCTGAAAAGGTTACATACTGTATGATTCCAACTATGTGACACTTTGGAAAAGGCAAAACTATAGAGATAACAAAAAGATCAGTGTTTGCCAGGAGTTGGGGAGTAGAAGGGAGGGATGAATAGGTGGAACACAGAGTATTTTTAGAGCAGTGAAACTATTCTGTATGATACTATAATGATGGATACTTGTCATTATACGTTTGTCTGAACCCATAGAATGTACAATACCAAGAGTGAACCCTAATGTAAACTATGGACCTTAGGTGATTCTGATGTGTCAATGCAGTTTCATCAATTGTAACAATTGTACCACCTTGGTGAGAGATGTTGATAATGGGGGAGGCTATGCATGTGTGGTGGCAGGGAAATCTCTGTATCTTCACCTCAATTATACTGTGAGCCTAAAAGTACTTTAAAAAATAAAGCCTTTTTTTCTTTAAAAAAAAAAAAAGGTAATAGTTGTATAAATGAAGTGTGGTTTCCTAGATTATAGCCTGGAACAGAAAAAGAGCATTAATGGAAAAACTGGTAAAAGTCTAGAGTTTATTTAATAGTCATGTACCAACTTTGGTTTGTTATTTTTGACATATGTACCATGGTAATGTAAGATGTTAATCCTAGAGGAGGCTGAGTAAAGGATATTCAGGAACTTTGCAACTTTACAAATCTAAAATTACTCCAAAATTAAAAGTTTATTTTAAAAAATTAATATATGGCACTTCTGTGGTTAAATCCCAAAGTTATCTGAAAAACACTACAAGGAAAATTCACTCGTAGCTCCCTAATTCTTACTTTGATTATTTTAAAGAATTCTGGAATATCTGTACTAGACATACAAAACCAACCATCTTATCTTAAGGACCCCAACAATCTTCTAAAAATTTCTCACCTCTAATACTCCCACATAATTCTAGAATCATGTGGTAGACTGCAAAAATGGCCACAATTTTTCACCCCTCCCTGTGTCCACAGCTTTTGGCAGGATGACATAGCAGCTCCTATCATCAAGAATCTATTTCTCCACTCTGTGAATCTCGGCTGGGATTTTATGACTTTCAGTGAATGGGATGTAAATGATGTGCAATTTCTGAGTCCAGGTCTCAAAAAGCCTTGATATCACTGTCACTGTCTGAACTCTCCTACCACCATGTAAACAAGCTCAAGCTCACCTACTGGAGGATTAGAGACTGCATGTAACATGGTTGAGCCACCTGGCTGGGCCTTCCCTCAACTAGTCAGCCTCCAACCGATCCAGCTTTTGACTACAGATGTGTGAATGAGCCCAGCCAAGACCAGAGAAACCCCCTAGCTGGCCCTAATCCAAGCTGCCATTTGCAGGTTCATAAGCAATAATACAAGATTGTTGTTTTAACATACTAAGTTTGTTTTGCAGATACAGCTTACTAATACAACTTTACACATATTAGCATGGCTATTATTAAGAAAGGGAAAGAAAGAAAGAAAGAAAGAAAGAAAGAAAGAAAGAAAGAAAGAAAGAAAGAAAGAAAGAAAGAGAAAGAAAGAAGGAAAGAGAAAGAAAGAAAGAGAGAGAGAGGAAGGAAGGAAGGAAAGAAAACAGAAAGGGGGAAAGAAAGAAAGAACATAAGTGCACTATTGGTGGGAATGTAAAATGATGTGGCTACTGTGGAAAGCAGTATGGTAGTTCCTCAAAATACTGAAAATAGGATTAACATATGATCTAGCAATTCCACTTCTGGGTATATATGCAAAATAATTGAAAGCAGGGTTTAGAAGAGATGTTTGTACACTCATGCTCATTGTAGCATTGTTCACAATAACCAAAAAATGGAAGCAACCCAAGTGTCCAACAAGAGATAAATGGATAAACAAAATGTGGTGTACATACAATGAAATATTATTCAGCCTTAAAAAGGAAGGAAATTTTGACATATGCTACAGCATGAATGAACTTTGAGCACATTATGTTAAGTGAAATAAACCAATCACAAAAAGAGAAATACTGTATTATTCCACATATATGATGCACCTAGAGTAGTCAAATTCATAGAGATAAAAAACAGAAGGGTGGTTGCCAGAGCCTGGAGAAAGGGGGCAATGGGTGTAGAATTTCAGCTGCTTAATGGGTATAGAATTTCAGTTTTGCAAAATGACAAGAGTTCTGAAGATTGGTTACACAACAATGTGAATGTACTTAATGCTACTGAATTTTACACTTAAAAATGGTTAAGATGGTAAATTTTATATTATGTATATTTTACCATAACCGTTTTGAAAAGCTAATGATATAAATCCCATCCTCTCTGTTCAGTCCTCTCATCCCTTCTCACCCAAACTTGACCTCACAACATGAAGATTTTGTCCTCAATTCCTCAGAAGAAATCTCTACTCTGCTACCAACTTCTAGTTTAAAGTAGGAAAAAACAGAACACATGAAATTGTCACCCATGCTGTGCGGCTCAGGCCCAGGCACGGAAACTTTTTTCTTTTTTTTTAACCACACGGGCCAGTTGTGTTTTATCAGCAGGATACCACAAAGGCCAGTGACAAAACCAGACTGAACCAGCTACCTCCAAGATGGCAGGAAAAGTGGACTAAGGGTCACCACTTTCCTTGCCTTGATTTATCTCTGTGTTTCCATACCAACTCCTGAGAGCTGAAGGACACTTGCCTGATCTATCTCTGTGTTTGTTTCAAAAGTACCTGGTGTTTGGCAGAGAGGCTTTGCAGCTGTCCTGTGAGAGATACATGCTTTGAGAGATATGCAGAGGTCAACCCCCCAGAGCTGGCTCTGACTTGACCACAGGAAGGCGCCTGCACAGATGAAACCTGGAGGTATCAAGAGTTACCTTTGCTTCATTACCGTGCTAAGATCTCCTCCCGAAGCGGGGATTTGTACTCTGCTAGGCACAATTCGTGCCGTGAGCAAAGCAGTGTGGAAGACTGCGCATGCCCCAGCTGCCCTTGGACATCTCCACCCTTTTGCTAGAGCCTGATGACCTGTCTGCCTCCTAACCCTTGGAATTCCCTTACTCCCTCCCTCCGGGGAGAAGGTGCCTTTAGAGCATGAGTTCCCCTTCTCCATTCACTGGCCATAGAATAAAAGACTGTCTGGCTTGTACCAAACTCAGTTTCATTATTGGCAGCATGAACCCAGGCAGGAAAGAACTCCCTGACCGAGACAGGGGGGGCTTCAGTTCAGCTAGGGCTCCAAGAGGGGGGCCTCACATCTAATTTGGTAACAAAATCATCCTCTATCATTTTATAGACTAACTTAATGAAAGAAATTAAAGTTATTCTAGACGCTTCCCCCCCTCATTTACTTCACCACCCTCAGGAAAATATGCCCCCATAGAACCTTTACTACAAGCTCTTGGATTACGTCCTTCCCCCCTTCTCTTCTGCCCGACCATCTCTTTTAAATCTTACCAGTGACCTTATGGTGAAAAGCAAAGGACACATTGAACTCTAAAAGACTGACAAATGCACGCTTTTCTGAAGCTCAAGTAAAATTATGCTTCTACAGCCCAACGACACTCCAGCTCCCTGTGGTTCAGTGCTTCATAGACACACATTCTCAGAAACACAGTCCGTTTTTAAAAAGCAATTTAAAATATTTTTAAAATTTGTCTCCTCATTTCTGTCCTCCCCATCAAAAACTTTTTTAGAGCTTTTCTAATATAAATCTTGTCACCTCTCCCGCTGCTTCTGCTCTCTGTGCTCAGATTTATAGAAGAAGGCCCAGCATGGAAGGGAGGCAGAGGAAATCGTCTAGTGGCCAAGGCCCCAGTGTTCTTTTTTTGGGCGGATAGAGTGTCCCTATATAACCTGGCTGGCAGGTCTGAGTCTAAGAAAAGAGACACATATAGGGAAATGAATACAAAATATTTAAGTTACATAGTTCCCATGATATAACTTTTAGATGAGATTTATATTTAAACTGTACCAATTCTATTTCCCAGAAAGCGTGGCTTTTAAAATGAAAGCCCAGATGAATTTGATCAAAGGCGTTTTCAACGGAGCAAGGTTTGACATTTCTCATCCTGCACAGAGAAAATGAATAGTGGAGTCTTCATTCGTGGAAACCACGATTTCCGGCACTCGCTCCTTTGGAGTCTTACCGTCATCTCATTGCAACGGCGCACAGCCTCCCCTGTGGATCCGAGGAGAGGAGAAAACCTCTTTCCCTGACACACCCAAAGGGGCAAGAAAAAAGTACTTTCAACACCTCACCTGCTGGAGGAGAAGCCAGCTGCCTCCCAGTGCCCTGTAAGAAATACTGGCTAAAAAAAAAATTTTTTTTAATAAATTTAATTTCCTTTGAAGTGGCTATTTGATCTCAATTCATACATTGAAATAATTCCTGAGAAGATGATGTCTGCCATCTCCCATTCCTAGCTCTCCAAACCTCCCTCTCAGTCTCTTCTTATACACTCTGGTTATTGTAAACAGCTTACACTCCCTAAACCAGGGAGTAGCAACCTGAGTGCCACAAATGTACTGCATTGCCCCAGGGTGCCTTGCAAATGTTACATTTGTCTCAAGAGTCACCACTTGCTGAATGTTGGGAAGCGCTGTCCTTTACATATTGTTTCTGGACTCAGCTGCCCTAGAAATGTGGAAAACCTTTTATCTGTGTAATTTATACCCATTTTTTCAGATTCAGCTCTGGGTATCTGACTTCTTCCTCCAGGAAGCCTTCCCTAATCCGACCTAACCCACCATTTGGTGTAGGTTAGGTACTTCTCTACACTCTGAAATACCCTCTGCACCTAGATTCCATATCCACAGTGTAGTGTTATACATAGCCACTAAGAAGTAGTTCCCCCACTATGTCCTGCTTTGAGGGGAAAGTCCTCATAACTGTTGTCATTCTACCCTTAATTGAAGTTAGTCTGAATTTTTCAGTAAGTTCTGTTAACCATCTCTATCTAGGGCAAGTCTCTTTACCCTTCAAGGCCCCACTAAGATTAACCTTGGTGATAACCTCCCTGCCCGATCTCAGCTCCAGCAGAAGTGCTTTGTGTGGACTTCCCTGGTGGCGCAGTGGTTAAGAATCCACCTGCCAATGCAGGGGACACAGGTTCGAGCCCTGGTCCGTGAAGGTCCCACATGCCGCAGAGCAACTAAGCCCTAGTGCGTCACAACTACTGAGCCTGCGCTCTAGAGCCCCCGAGCCACAACTACTGAAGCCTGGGCACCTAGAGCCCGTGCTCCGGAATAAGAGAAGCCACCGCAATGAGAAGCCCACGCAATGCAACAAAGAGTAGCCCTTGCTCGCCACAACTAGAGAAAGCCAGCACGCAGCAACGAAGACCCAACACAGCCAAAAATTAATTAATTAATATTTTTTTAAACAGTGCTTTGTGCATGCTCCATCATAGCCCTGCCTGCACCATGTTCTGGTCTGATGTACCCATCTTTTCCGTCTCACTAGACTGCAACCTTATGGGCACTAGGACTACGTCTGATTTGTATATTTGTAGGTCCAATACTAGTAGTGCCTGAACAGAGGCATTCTCTGTTCCCTCAATGAATACCCTGTCTCCCAAGAACAACCATAATTCTAGCTAAATTGTCAAAGAGTAAAGACATGTCAACACTTTTACTTCCTTTATAGACCCTAAAGAAAAAAACAAAAAGCTTTTGGCTCCATGTTGTAAACCAGTGGTTCTTGACCTTAGGATGCATCAATGTCACCTGCAGAACTTGTCAAAACAGATTGCTGGGCCCCATGCCCAGAGATTTTAGTTCATTGGTCTTGGATGGGGCCCAAGAATTTGCCTTTCTAACAAGCCTCCAGGTGATGTTGATTTTGCAAGTCCACGATTTAGATTTTGAGTAATCCTGTGCAAAAACCAAGCCATCAGATAACCCAAGCAGATCTCTGCCAGGTCTTACCTAACACACACCTCTGATCCTGGACTGACTGAATAATCTTAAAGAGAAATGTACCATGTAGTGCTTACATGTTCTGGGCCAAAAGGAAAAGGCTCTCATTGTTTTGCATCTAGCATTTTTATCAGTTTTTGTTGCTGTCATTTTTGTAAGATGGTCCAAAGGGAAGTAACAGTCAGTAAATACCTACCATGAGAGACAGCTGACACTGAGGTTAAGGACACAGTCCTGGAGCCAGACTCCCTGCTACCAAATCCTGGCTCAGCTTAATCTCTGTGCTTCAGCTTCCTCTTCCGTAGATTAGGAATAATGACAGCCCTCCCTTATGTGGTTGCTGTGAAGCTTCAATGAATTGACAGATGTAACGTGCTTAGCACAGTGTCTGGCATATAGTAAATTCTCCAAAAGCATTAGTTTTCCTCGCTATTAGTACTCTTAAACATTACTGTGTTTACACACAATATCAATTTAATCTTCACTACAGCTTGCCTAAGTTCATACAATTAAAAAGAGCTAAAACTGGGATAGAAATCAAGGTTTGATTCCAAAATTCATGTTTCTCTTTCTATTCATTCATATACTTGAAAGGTTATTAGAAGGCAATTTCCTGAGTCCTATCTGACTGCCCAGATTCTTATCCCAGTCTGTGGTGGACCCAGAAATCTGCATTTTAAACTAGCATCTCAGTTTCTAAACTCTAAATCTGATGCTAGTGGTCTAGGGATCTTTTCCATATACGGCCTTGCAGTATGAACATGAGGATTAGTGAGAACAAGTATAGGACTGGGCTTTAGAAACTAAGTGCTAAGCAAATGTCTTTGTTATTATGAAAATAAATTGTTTTTCTTCAAATGTTAAAGCTATATCAAAATAAGAAAAAACTGTGTTAGAACACAGTTGAAAACTAAAAGCTGTTGCTCTAATTTGACCAGGTAAATGAAATCTAAAAATCTTCTGGAATAAAATGATGTAACAAAGATTAAAAACTCTGTTTCTGGAGTCAGTTTGGTTCCCAGTTCTATTTCTTATTACCATGTGAGCTCAGGCAACTTATTTCACCTCTCTGAACTTCAATTTGCTCATTTGTAAATAAAAATACCTACCTCATAGGACTATTGCAAATACTAAATGAAATAATGCATGTAAAGTACTTAGCACTGTGTCTGGAATAGAATATATACTCAATAAGTTGTGCCATGATTATTCTTATTAATGTTGACAGTTACAGGAGTTGCACAGAAAAAGGAGTATTTGACACCACCACAGCTATAACCACTGGCATTAAATGGTTTTTTAAATAGGGAGCTTAACGGTATTTTACAAATTCTAAATAATATTTAGGAAATTTGAGTGCTCACCATCATCCCTAACCTATGTGTGTAAATCTCAGCATCACCATATCTTTATAATATTTGGAGAAATGTGAGAGTGTGCCCACTAAAGATTCCCTTCCCAAAAGAGTTCTTCGTGGTCCCCAGAGCCTGAGGAAGAAACGGACGCTGGCACTTGCTCAGCAATTGCAGAGAAATGAGAAATCTTCTCAAAAAGTTTTTCCGCTCACTGTGGAGTTTTCCTCATTAAACAGCCCCTTCCCAAGATCACCATCACAAACTCATACATTCTAAAATGCCTCATAGACCTTTGGAAAGAGCCTGCAGCCCACCCACCTCCAGTGTCTGTCTTGGGATACAGGGAAAGAACAGGAATAAACAAGATAACTCATTGCACCTGTTTGGTTAACACTGCCTGTAAGCAAATTCTGAACCCGGGAGTGTGTGTGTGTATGTGTGTATGTTTCTTTGGAAAACAGAAATGTGGAGGTTAAAATTAATTCTAAATGCTTCAAAAGCATGAGTTGAAGTCACCTAAACACTATATTGCTGCTGGCATGTCATCAACATGATTTGGCATGAAATAATTCTTAGAAAACACTCCACTGCAGAAAGAACAGAAATGCACTATCTCCAAAGAAAAGACAAGAAATTGCTTTGTGAGATCAGCCCATTTGTCAAGTGAGTGAGTTGGGCTGCTCACTGGGTATGAAGGCCACTGTCAGCCCTAGTCTAGAATTCTAAGATTCTATGTATTCATATAGATATATAGATGCACACACACATATGTATACATAGACATATGTAAAACATAAATTTTAATTGGTTCCAAGCATATGATAAATAGTGTAATACTATTTAAAACTCACCAGAACAGATGAACTGGTTTGCAAGGCAGAAATGGAGACAACAGATGTAGAGAACAAACGTATGGACCCCAAGGGGGGAAAGCGGGGGTGGAGGGGATGAATTGGGAGATTGGGAGTAACATATATACACTAATATGTATAAAATAAATAACTAATAAGAACCTGCTGAATATAAATAAATAAATAAATAAAATTCAAAATTAATTAATTAAAATAAAACTCACCAGAATTCTCCATCCTTAGCATTAAGCTTATGATAAACACAGAAATTTCCCACCAAATGGAAAAAGGAATTTTTTTCAAAAGTAAAACCATTCCCAAGGAGCATCACAGGATTTTGTTAGGTTAAATGTTAGATTAAAATCCTGCAAGTAGGGACTTCCCTGGTGGCGCACTGGTTAAGAATCCGCCTGCCAGTGCAGGGGAAACGGGTTCGAGCCCTGGTCCAGGCAGATCCCACTAAGCCCATGCACCACAACTACTGAGCCTACGCTCTAGAGCCCGTGAGCCACAACTACTGAGCCTGAGTGCCACAACCACTGAAGCCCGCACGCCTAGAGCCTGTGCTCTGCAGCAAGAGAAGCCACCCAATGAGAAGCCCAGGAACCGCAAGGAAGAGTAGCCCTCACTCGCCACAAGTAGAGAAAGCCCGCGCGCAGCAACAAAGACCCAAGGCAGCCAAAAATAAAAATAAATAAATAAAATTAAAAAAAAAAAATCCTGCAAGTGCTGCCATAGTGAAACTTGGAAAATGTTACTCGATTTTCAATTAAATTTAATATGCCATGTGACTTATTTACTTAATTTTATATATCGATTTTGTTGGGGGTTTTTTTGCTGTTGTTGTTTGTTTGTTTTTAAGGAAATGTCCCTCATCTAAAATCACACAGTGTAAAATTGGAAGTGTCAACGGAACTAAAAGAGGAGGAAGGCTCCAAGTCTACTTTCCAAAAAGGCAAGGAAAACCCGTTAATCCTTCAATCTCAGGTTATCATAAATTCGTAAACAAGCCCTCTCTTCTTCCTCTTAGGCCGACAAACCCAATCCCACCCTCTGTCTCCATTCGGTATGTAAAAGCATTTTTTCTTTTTAGCCAATGAAAGGGGCTGGGTAAGTGCCTGGGTGGGGGTCAGGTCTCTCCCGCACAGCTAAGCCTGCGGCGCGAAAGCGTCTCCCTCCTTCTTCCCCCTCACTGATCCGTAACACCAGAAGAAGGGTCTGCCCAGAGTAACCTGCACCCGGGCGGAGCAGGCACGTTAAGGCTCCGAAAGGGCAGGAAAACAGAAGCGCTCTAACTGGACCACTGGAGACCTTGTTTTGCCCTCAAGAAGCCGAAACTGCAAGGCCTAATTCCAGTGATTTCCAGGTGTCGTGGGTTTCCAAGCTCACAGAACATCGCCCTCTTTCTAGTGGTTTGCAGACAGTCCCTGGCTGGTGCAGGTCAGTTTCCCGGTTCACAGCGCTTCCTGTCTAAGGAAAGGTTTAGGACCCGCACCAGCCAAGAGACTTCCAATTAGCCCCGTGAAGTTTCAGTGCTCTGTGGTCATCAACTGTGTCAACCGCTCCCCTGCCCAACCTAGCTCCCTCTTAATGGGGTGTGAGAGGAGGAACTAGACAATAATGTTACTAACTACTATTTTTATTTTTTAATTAACCCAGGAGAAATACAAAATAAAGTAAACCTTTTGCGGGTGGGGAGTGGAATGAATTCCCAAGGCAGAGATTATCGTGACCTTATTTTCAGTGATCTGCACCGAGGTTCTGACCTCTACAGGTGCCTAAGCATTTGCTGCCAGAGGTATTTTTTCTGGGAAAAAAAGGAAGGAAGGAAAGAAGGAAGAAAGGAACCTACAAAACAAATATAAGTTAGCTGTAGTCTCTCTTAGCAGATGAATAGCACAGATATCTTTGTTTATATTTTTGCACATTTTCCCATGAAACCTCTCATAGCCCTCTCTACCCTCCCCACCCCACCCACTTTTCAGCAAACAAAACATTTCAGCAAGGATGTGAGAAAGAACAGTCATTTCTTAATGTGGGAAACCGGTTTTATTTACGAACATGCGCAGTTCATTGTTGCCCTGGGGGATGCTTGTGTCTGAACTGAGAGCTAACCAGGTCTTTGGGCAGGCCTGACTTGGAAGCAAATAAAACTTGAGCTCTGTGTGTACACAGGAGAGAATGTTAAAGAAAACATGTACTATTGTGTTCCACATGGATTTGGGACCTTCCTTTCAGTTCTGATTATCCACACCTTGTGTTTTCTGGAATGTTTGATACATTGGTGGTCTGCACTTGCAAGATTAAATGTTATTAAATGTTAGCACTGGAAGGGACCCAAGAAGGTCATCCATTGAGTCAACCTTCTCATCTTTGCAGGGAACAGAGACCTTGAGAGGTTGTGACTTGGAACTAAATTCAAGAGATATAAACAACCCCTAAGACAGGGCAAGCCTGGAAGGCAATATTCAGGTCTAACCAGCAAGTAGAAGGACCCCCATGTAAAATCCTCTAGGCAGCCATCCTTCGACAGGGATGAGGTTACCCAAGAGGCCTAAGTCTGCATAAAGCACTGCACTTGGGAGTCCTTCCCTCATCCTTTCTTCTTCCCTGCTTCCTGAACCCTAGCCCTTCGGTTTTCTAATGAGTCCTGTCTGGGTGGGAGTAGAGGACTAAAGGAACAGGATACAGGCTGTCTCATATGCACCAAATGCACAATGTCCGCTTCGGCGAAACCCTCTTAACTTGCAAGAGGTAGCAAGCTTTATTTGAGTGTTAATAACACATGTGGCCCTGGTAAGAAGAGAGGATCTGAGAAAGAGGAATGGCGCTCAAATCAAAGCAGAAGCCAGCTGCTCCTTCCTTTCTCTCTGTAAGCATAAACCAGCACATAAGTAGTCCCTGTTTGGAGGCACGAGGGGAAGTCAGGGAGAAAACACAAAAGGGGGGGCCTCTCAGATGGAGTTCTATTTATTTTTTTTTACAAGGGTTAAAGGGCTTCTTTTGAAAGGCAAGCCTAGAATTTAAACCACTACCCCAAATAAGACATGACATTATCTGCAGACATCGCCTAATCCTCCATTGTGAAATTAACATTCATCTAAAAGAAGGGAGTTTCCTCTTTAAAGAACCAACCTTTAAAAAAATGGTTAAAATTTAGATGATTTTAGTTTCACCAATGAGAAAAATTAGAACTTGTTGGGGAAAAAAAATTGGTTTCAACAGATTTTTTGGTCTTCTCTGCTAAGATTTTTGGTTCAGAAGTTTGGACTCCTGCTGCATAAGAAATCTTTGGCTTTTGAGACGCCAAACAATGTTTACCAGATTTGGAGCTGGGAGTGAGGGTTCTTCTCAAATGAGGCTAAGGTTTCTCAGCCTACAACATCCCAGTTTCCAGCACAGGCTGCCTGATTCTTCATGTTTTCCCAATGAAGCTAGCTGTGTAAGGCACAGTTTAAAGGACAATACTCTTATAGTTTGTACTACCTCAAACTGATGATTACATTTCATTTAGAGATGTAATTCATTTATTCACTTCTTAAAATCCTTGAGTGTGCTGATGGGCAAAGTAGAAATGAGTCAAATTTCCTTGTACCTCACATCAGTTCTCTGTTAACTTACGCTCTGAAAAAATTAAGAATAATAAACTTTCATCTAAGCACCCTCAAATGTTACCTCCTAGGGCAATTACAAAGCAGAGGGATTAATCAATCATGTGAATCAAATGCAAAGATTACAAAAAGTTCAAAATGAATAATGTTCTATTCTGGAGGAAAACCTGTCTCTTTTGAGCATCACAGCCACGAAGTGGTACATTTCTGATTTAGTTAATAAGAGCCCAATTATATTTGAAATGTAGATTAATTCTCCTAAAAGCATTAATCAATTTGGCAAGGACACCTCAATAATAATGCGGTCTCTTTATTGCTTCCATGGTAAGATTGTGCCCCCATAACCGTAATCAGCTTATTGATACAAATACCTCTTTCCTTCAGTTGATTCAAATAGAACATTTCATAGGTACTTTCAGCTGATGGGATGGTAAATAATTTTTAGACTAAAAGTTGAAGTGGATTGATTAGAAGCAATTTTTTCTGTTTTGCACAATAAAAAGATGAACTACATGGTTCGCCAAGCCAATTTGTAGAGCAACCTCTCCTCTCTAATTGCTGCCACACTAATGTAGTAGAAGCCGAGTGCTAGGAAGTAGAGAAATCCATTTACCCAGCCATGACATTTAAGTAGCAAACACAAGTACTGGATTTTTCCATTACCCTTCATTTCAGCCCTGCTACGTTCCACCTGTGACCCTTATGCGATGAGGGCAATGTGCTTTCATACAATTTGGTGACCATAAGAAAGGTCCACTTCAAAATGTTTGAGAGCAGACTAAAATCATTTTTTAGAAAAGCATAATTAAGTCCATAACCAATCTCACTAATTTCTGATAATGTATTGCAAAACCAAATTATTTGATAAACACTCTAATAAATGTACATCATGCCTGAGGGGGAAAATTGCATATTTTCTCTGTCACAGATAACACAGTCTTTGTCACCAATAATCCCAAACTTGAATAGTGCTTTTATTTCATATAAGACTTTATTTCAACAACAGGAAGCAGGCAAGTTCTCCAAAAACACCCTGTGTTCCTTTGTTGTATATCTTACCACAGAGAAATGGGAACGCATCTTCAAATAGATCCCATGTTGAAATGCGTATCAAAGAAAAAACTCTGTATCTTTAGTTTTCACAACTCTCCTAAGACATTTTAGTCTGAGCCAAAGTTTCTTTAGATAAGTTATCATTGAATGGATACAGAGAAGCTTCCAGGGATGTGTCCTTCTGGAATATCATCTCCATACTTCCTGGCACAGGGAATAGTACTTGGAAAGCAGTAGATGGCCCATGAATGTTTGCTGAATGAAGGATGAATGTTTACAGGGCCCTTGGACTCTTAGGGTGGGGAAAAGACCAAAGCAATATTTTTAAACAAAGCAAAGTAAGTCAGTTTTATTTTGTTTTCTTTTTTTTCCCCAAAGGAGTTATTCTTGTCCTCCAAAAAAGAAATAAAGAATATTTAGGATTTTTACCTCCAATTGAAATTTCTTCAGTAATTCATCAACACCACACTTGAAGCCAAAGCATTCGCTTCAGGGTTGAATTCAGAAGCTGATTCCACAAAAAATCAACCTCAAATATAGCATCTTCTGCTTCAAACAACTCTGTGCAATGCCACAAAAATAGAGGACAGTCCTTGGAGGATATGCTATCTGAAAGCTAAAAGCTTTACCCTTTTCTTTATTTCTGTTGTTTACTTAAATTGCTTGGTAAAAGATTTATCCACCAGTTCTTCCTGGTGTAAATTTAATAGCCCAGATATTAAAACCATCAAGTTCGAGGTTAGAGAGGAAAATGCCAACCTTGCTTCTTAATGACAGCAGCCCACCCAAAGATGCTTAAACACCATCAACAGTATCCTTGATGCTTTAACAAGGGTACTTAAAAAGCAATTAAGTATGCCAATCTCAGGCTGAAAACAATTTTAAAATAACACATGCATTAAGTCCCTGCTTCTTGACAAAGTAGTGATTTGCACTACATGATTTAGATACTGTGCATCGTTACAGCCATTTCCACAAGGCAGGGAAGTGCGTGCTAAGGAAGATTCACGCTATTGTAAGTTCGGTTCTTTCTCCCCCGTTAAAAAACAAAACTGCAAACAATCGACTCTAACAGTTTTGAGTAACTACCAAAAACTTCACCACTATAGGAAATGTTGATATTAGCTAAGAGCTAAAACTTAATATTTATTGGCCTTTGACTATTAAGATACAGGAAATTGGAGGATAGAAGGCAGCAGGATGGAAAAAGGAGGTGTAGGTAAAGACTTTGCACTAAGGAACTTTCCTCCAAGAGGGTACATTTGAGTTGAAGTTGTGCCAAAGGTCACAGATGGTGTCAAACACTATTGCATCCTCAGCAACCGTAACTGGGGAGGATGGGTGGTAGCTAAGTTCAGGACGTTGAACTGGGAGGACAATGACAAGTTGGTTACCACCTGGACAGCTGAGCCTACACAGTAGCATGGATTGTAAGGCCCGCCAAGAGGTACTTCCCATCCTAGGGCTGAGGCGCAGCCCATGGCTGATTGAGGGAGATCCATTTAGCAGCGGATAGTACAAGGCAAGGAATGCGATGGCGAACAGGAAGGAGCAACTCTAGGTAAGGAGTTCCACAGCCAGGTCCTTTGGTCAAGCCAAGACCATGCGGATATAAAGGCATCTGAAGACTTTACACTTTTCTGGAACCAGTGTGTTTGGGCAATCATCAAAGGTTTGGGGTTCCACTTGTTTTCTCAAAACTGTCCTGGTAAGATGATTACAACCCCTTTCTCAGATGGGAGAATTTGACATCAACAAAGCCTGCTTCTTTCCTGTTCAATGTAGACAGTGCTTCAGATGTTTAAAAATGCCCAGATGTTTTTAATAGAAAGCAGTCTTAGCTGCATAGCGTATCGTCAACAAAATCAGAGGCAATAGGGTGAAGGTGTTAGGAACACAGGCAGTGGGGCCACACAAACTGGGTTCCACCACGTACTAGCTGTGTGACTTTGGGCAAGGTAATTAATCTCTCTGAGCCTGATCTGTAAAATTAGGACAACAAGTAATTTGAGGATTAAATGAGGTAAACCATGTTAAGAATTTAGCACAGTCCTTGACACTGTGGGCCATCCAGGAGTGGTTACTGTTGTTGTTATTATCAGACAGCAAAATGCTACACTGGACAAGAGCTAGAATCATATTTGGGCCTCAAAAGGCATAATCCTCCCAGTGTGAGCCACAGCTATTTTTCCACCTCAAAATCTGTTTTGGAATATAGCAAGGAAAAAATAAATAATTGACTCAATGTTGAATCTTCTGATTCTGAGCATTTTTCATTTTCCTGTGGCCTCTGCCCATGTTCCAACTATTTCTAGATTGCTCTCCTTAGAAGCAGTTTGGTATGTACACTAGAGAAGTATTTGTTTTAATACAAGTTCAAACCAAATGTAATTAGTAAAACAAGCTTCTGGGAGAAAAAAATTGTATTGTGCATTCCAATGCCAGTTTTCAAATTATTCATTTGGTTGATGCCTCTTATGCAGATAATTAAGAAATAACTGCACCCTGAGTGTAGACATTCAGAAATTAAAATGTGTATATTGTCCACTCTAATGAGACAATACCTATCCCGTGAGGAAAAAGTCACTCTACTTGGAATGCTCATAATTACTTTAACCTGAGTCATTCCCACTGGTAAGTTATTAAATTCCTAAGTGCTGGTTCTATCAAAATGTGTTTTTTCTCAAAGTAAGGTGATATACAACTGGGGCCTTGAAGGAAAGGTAAGTTTTGTATAGGAAAATAAATATAGAGAAGGAAAGAAGATCAGAGGCAGAAAGAAAAGAGTAGAAGATGGATAGGGAGAAGGCTAGATGGTGGTCAGGCCTGACGGTGGCTATAGGTCCCAGAACCCCAACCAGGAAAGGTAGCAGGCTATTCATCATGCATCCTTTTACAAGTAGCTGTACCTGGCTCCTGAACAATGCTGAATAATATCTAGGGGCTGCACATCAAAATAAAATAGGTCCCAGACAACCAGATACCAGAAAGAGATTATTTCTTGAATGGCCCCTGAGATTCCAGGTTTAGGGACAGTTCTATGATAATTATCCAAGAAGCTGAATACAAGTTTCCCCACTCTCCGAAAGTAAAGATTTCCTATCAAAACTTTCACAAGCAGAAATGGTGTAAAGCAAGAATCAATTACCTTAAGACACATCTTGCTGACAGGGACGCACAAAATAAATGGAGATAAAGCACAGATGCTCACAGACACAAAGGGATGGCAGCTTGACGCTGAGGTGCAGAGTGTAGTTCCTGGGGAAGGAGCTTGTGGTGCCACTCTCGCCGCTCGAGATGGGGTACATGCTGCCTCTATAACGGCTCACTGCAAAAAAACACTGATGCTATTTTCGCTTTTCACCGTTTTTTGTAAAAGCAAAAATACTCCTCAGATTTCTTTTAGTTAACAAAAACAGGTACTAATGTAGGTCTTTTGTAAAAGTGACGTGGCACAAAGCGAACTTCTGAAAAGCAAGGGATACCTGTATGTATTATTATTCTGTACCCTGAATACTTCATTCTCTTAGACTTTCTTTGATCTTGGGTCTTGGCTTTGTGTCCAACTGCCAAGGGGTTTAGGTAAAAGTGAAAGAGAGCTTCCTTACAGCTACTGAAGAGGTAGCTGGAGTAGTAGGTGGGCTAGGAGAGTGAGGAAAATGGGAATTTGACGGCTGTCTAAGTTTCAGAGCTCAGGGACAAGGCTCTTTCCATTGCACATTATTTTAATAAGTTTAGAAAAATGGTTGTGTTTCAACAAAGCACTGTGGAAACATACAGTACTCTTTCTCAGTCATGGTACATACAGGTAGAGAGGACATTTGTTTTTAAATGTCCAGTCACATAAATTAACTGGATCTCCAGACTTTAATTTTGAAGGAAAACTAGACTGGCTCTAAATAATTGAAGACAAGCAGAGAAAACATCTTAATAAAACTTCATAATTTGACTCGCAGTTCCTTGAGCCATTAGTGCTTACTTTTATTAGGTACATGATTACCAAGTGATTGGTGAGTATCAGTTAGTAACCTGAACATTTATAGGGCCTTTTTATCTAGCTGAAAGCTGATTGTTTATTAGAACTACTTTCATCCATCTTCCCCAACCTGAATTGCCCATTCATCCTCTGTTATTTTCTATCTTTTTAAAATATTATTTTTATGTTACAAGCATGCCCCCAAAAATGCCATACGTTTGTATGGTGCACTTCACAGAGAACTTTCACAATAACTATTGAATCTATATTATTTAGCTTGAATTTTAAATTAAATCTGTCACTGTAAATCCCTAGAAGATAGTGGTCGAATTTATGTAAATTCTCTTGATACAGTTCATAATCAATAATACTTTTGATGATGATGCTTTTTTTAGGTAAAGATATATCTGATTTTTAAAATGTACCATAAGCAAAGCCTTTTCAACTCTGTTCACAACATAAATTTAACCACTCAGGAAAGAGTGGTTAATATTAATGAGGAAGATGAATGAACCAGGCCAAGGCAGCTAAGACTGTTCAATATTTGCAATTCTATAGTTTATATTTGTTAACAAGTTTAATTAATTTGGTGAATAAGTGAGCTGTGGGCAAGTCACTTACTAGTTCTCTGAAACCAGTTTGCCTTGAAATTATTAAGAGACGTTTAATTGATTTAACTTGAACTAAGAGGACAAGGCTGAAACACTTTGCATCAAAACAGAAGCTTCACTAAAATGATTTGATGTACCCTGAGCCCTATAATCTGAAAAGAAGATGAACAAAAGCACATTAACCCTAACTGCCTGGTCCAGAAAGCCTCCTGAATGAGATGGGACCAACCAAGGAACTCTGTTTCAGCTGCTGCTGCTGTCACCTTACATAACTTTACATGTTATTTCTGCAAACACTTAATAGCTATACCAAAGACCAATTCCCCCAAATGGGTACAAATCCAAAACAATTTTCATTTCTTTATTGTATCAACTAACAGACTGAATGTATTTCTTACATGAAATATAATTGTTATCATCATTTATATTTTATATTTTATTTAATTTTAATGGCAATATATTCACAAGGTACAAGAATCAAATAATATATAAAAATATACAGTAAGAAGTGTCACACTCACCCCAGTTCCCATCACCACTCCAACAGGTAATCACTTTTATTAATTTCTTCTAATCATTTTAGAGTTTCTTTGGCTCTAGAAGCAAACATGAATATGTATTTTTATTTCCTTTTCTTTTTTCCACAAAAGGTTGCATGTTATATAGTCTGCTCTACACTTTTTTTTTTTAACTTAACGATGCAGTTTATCCTGGAGATCTTTTCATATCAATTTTTCTTTGGTTTTTGTTTTTAACGGCTATATGCTATTCCATTGTATGAATATGCCATAGTTGGTTTTTTTTTAAACTATGTCCTTGTTGATTTACATTTGGGTTGTTTCCAATCTTTTGCTACTGCAAACAGTGCTTCAGTGAGTAACCTTGTTCATTCACTGCAATGTTTATTCTAAGGCCATGCTTGTGAATGTTTTAATCATCACAGCCATTTTATATATTACCATTTCATAACATTTAAGCATGGCTAAATAGATGCAGCCATGGGAACATAATGAGAACCAGAAGAAATAAGCACCTTTATGCCGTGACCTACATCTTATATATCAGATGCTAGATGCAAACTACCAACCTCATTAAGGGCTAGAGTCCTCATATTCATTATTTCCTCTTTTGACAAAAAAATTTTTTTTAATTTTTAAGAATTCATGGGTCAGGCTCTGTTCTAAGCACTGGAGATACTGCAGTAAATAAAGGTGGCAAAGTCCTAATTTTATGGTACTTATACCCTAGTAGAGAGATGCAGAAAATTTATAAATAAATACATAGCAGCAGCCTTTCTCTCTCACAAAAACCAGAGGAGACCAGGTACAGGATAAAATTTAGAAGGCCCTGGTGAGTAAATTGCCCTTCATGTCCACAGTTTAGAAAGAGACAAGCAGTTGCCATTAAACCTCTGGCTTCCCTAGAGCTGTGACTCATACATTTTTTAATTAACTGTGGACAAATTTTATCTTGCCTGTTTATGGTCACACTGCCAATTGAGAAAACTCCATATTATAGAAATGTTGATTCTCAAAATTAATCTATACAAATATAATGCAATTCCACTCAAAACCTCAACAGGATTTTTCGTAGAACTTGACCAACTGATTTTAAAGTTCACCTTTCCCTACCTGATATGAAATATACTATAAAGCTACAATAATTAAAACAGTATGCTACTGGTGAAGAAACATTGATGGGCAAGGATAGAAAGTCTATAAACATTCTAATATGTACAAGAGAATTTAATACTAAATTGACTGAAACTGCTGTTTTTAGAGACCACAAATGGCTGAAAATTGCCAATTCTGTATGGTACAGTCAAAGGTACAATAACATTTTACATAGGGTAACATTTTACATAGATAAAAGACAAATTAGCCCCCAAAATCGACTGTCCATTTGGGGAGAGGGGAAATTTGGTTAGATCCTTATCTCATACCAAGCATAAAAATAAGTTATTTTATCAATTGTATTAACAATGTAAATATTAGAAGTATATACAAAAATATATATTAGTTTAGGTATTTAGTGGCTGTAACAGATAAATCCCCAAATCTCAGCAGCTTAAAAGTCACGCAAAAATCAAAACACATGTTTCTGATTGTGTAGCTCTTCTCCAAGAGATGATTCCGATCCTAGCACTTTCCATATTGTGGTTCCACCATCTTCAATATATAGCTCCCCATTTCTCCCTGGGGGTTATATTCCTTACAGACAACCGAAAGGAAAAATAGTATAAAAGATCGCACAGGCAAGTCACGGAAAATGGCACACATTCCGTTAGCCTCTGTCCACATTCTGTCAGCCAGAACTCAATAGCACAGCCACACCCAGTTGCAAGGAAGGTTGGAATATAAAGTCTGGCTATGTGCTCAGAAGGAAAAGGGAAAGAGTTGACTGAACAGCTAGGCTGTGTCCACTTCATCTATACATTTTTATGCAGAGGAAAACTAGGAGCATATGTTTGTGGGCTTGCGGTAAGGAAGATTTTCTTAGGCCAAAAGTGAAAAAATGAAAGATTGGCAGACGACTTCATAAAGCAGAAAAACCTAACCATAAAAGACACCATAAGCAAAGTTTAAAGGACAAATGAGAAACAGGAAGAAAATATTTATAACATATAAAGCAAAAGATTAACGTTGCAGAATACAAAAGTTACAAATGGCCAATAAATATGTGAACAAGTGCTCAATCTCACTAGAAATCAGTGAAATTCTACTTTAAAACGAGGAAAGGATATTTTTTTACCCATCAGATTTGTAAAAGATCTCTAAATGTTTCAAATATCCAGCAATTCCTCTTCTAAATATCTATCTTAGAGAAATGCTTCCCAAAATGTTCAAAGTGAAATGAAGAATTTTGTTGTATCATTTACAATAATAAAAAATTGGAAACTATATAAATGTTCATAAAGAAAAGAATGGTTAAATAAACTTCACTACATCAATATAATGGAATATTATGCAGTAATTTTTTAGGTAGACATAGACACACCACATGGAAAGTTCTCCAAATATACACTAAGTGAAAAAATAAGTCACAGAACAATATATACAACATGGTCCTAATTTTGCATATATATGTATATGATTCCTATATGAATATTTAACTGTAAATGTGTGGAAAATAAAATATTAAATATCCTGAAGGATACACACCAACCTGATAAGTGTTTTTTTCCCCAAGGAGGGAAGCAAAATGACAAAACAGGAGGGAAGATTAAAGGGGATATTTTCCTTATATAATCTGTTTTCTTTGAATTTTATTAGAATTATATAAGGTAGTACTTGTTTTTTTTAATTTAAAAAATATTTTATTTTCTTTTATACTATAAAATACAATACACAAATACTATACACAAAAATTTGCTAAAACTAGAGCAATATAACTGAACACGCTTGCTTATATTTTTATTGAGATATAATTGACATATAACATGAGTTTCCAATGGTTAACATAATAATTTGGTATTTTTATATATTGAAAAATAATCAAAATAAGTCTAGTTAATATCCACCACCATACTTAGTTAAAATGTTTTTCTTGTGATGAGACTTTAAAAAAAAATTTTTTTTGAAGTAGTTGCTCTTTATTTTATTATTTTTTTAAAATTTATTTATTTATTTTTGGCTGTGTTGGGTCTTCGTTTCTGTGCAAGGGCTTCCTCTAGTTGCGGCGAGCGGGGGCCACTCTTCATCGCGGTGCGCGGGCCTCTTCACTATCGCGGCCTCTCTTGTTGCGGAGCACAGGCTCCAGACGCGCAGGCTCAGTAGTTGTGGCTCACGGGCCCAGTTGCTCCGCGGCATGTGGGATCTTCCCAGACCAGGGCTCAAACCCGTGTCCCCTGCATTGGCAGGCAGATTCTCAACCGCTGCGCCACCAGGGAAGCCCTAAAAAAAACTTTTTTAATTGAAGTATAGTTGATTTACAATGTCATGTTAGTTTCAGGCATACAGCACAGTGATTCAGTTAGACCCATATATATATTTTTTTCAGTTTCTTTTCCCTTATAGGTTATTATAAAATATTGACTATAGTTTCCTGTGGTCTACAATAGATCCTTGTTGGTTATCTATTTTATATATAATAGTGTGTATATGTTAATCCCATCCTCCTAATATATCCCTCCCCCATAACCATAAATTTCTCTGGATATATGCCCAGGAGTAGGATTGCAGGATCATATGGTAACTCTAATTTTAGTTTTTTAAGGAACCTCCACACTGTTATCCATAGTGGCTATACCAGTTTACATTCCCATCAATAGTGTAGGAGGGTTCCTTTTTCTCTGTATCCTCTCCAGCATTTATTATCTGTAGACTCTTTGATGATGACCATTTTGACCAGAGTGAGGTGATACCTCACTGCAGTTTTGATTTGCATTTCTCAAATAATTAGTGATGTTGAGCATTTTTTCATGTGCCTGTTGGCCATTTATATGCCTTCTTTGGAGAAATGTCTATTTAGGTCTTCTGCCCATTTTTTGATTGGGTTGTTTGTTTTTTTGATATTGAGCTGTACGACCCATTTGTACATTTGGAAATTAATCCCTTTTTGGTCGCATCATTTGCAAATATTTTCTCCCATTCTGTAGGTTCTCTTTTCATTTTGTTTATGGTTTCCTTTGCTATGCAAAACTTTTAAGTTTAATTTGGTTCCATTTGTTTGTTTGTTTGTTTTGAACTTTGTTTTTTTTTATATACAGCAGGTTCTTATTAGTTATCTATTTTGTACATATTAGTGTATATATGTCAATCTCAAGCTCCCAGTTCATCCCACCACCACTACCACCCCTGCCCCCACTTCCCCCCTTAGTGTCCATACGTTTGTTCTCTACATCTGTGTCTCTATTCCTGCCTTTCAAACCAGTTCATCTGTACCATTTTTCTAGATTCCACATATATGTGTTAATATACGATATTTGTTTTTCTCTTTCTGATTAACTTCACTCCCTATGACCGTCTCTAGGTCCATCCACGTCTCTACAAATGACCCAATTTCGTTCCTTTTTATGGCTGGGTAATATTGCATCATATATATGTACCACATCTTCTTTATCCATTCGCCTGTTGGTGGGCATTTAGGTTGCTTCCATGACCTAGCTATTGTAAATAGTACTGCAATGAACATTGGGGTGCATGTGTCTTTTTGAATTATGGTTTTCTCAGGGTATATGCCCAGTAATGGGATTTCTGGGTCATATAGTAATTCTATTTTTAGTTTTTTAAGGAACCTCCATACTGTTCTCCATAGTGGCTGTATCAACTTACATTCCCACCAACAGTGCAAGAGGATTCCCTTTTCTCCACACCCTCTCCAGTATTTGTTGTCTGTAGATTTTCTGATGATGCCCATTCTAACTGGTGTGAGGTGATACCTCATTGTAGTTTTGATTTGCATTTCTCTAATAATTAATGATGTTGAGCAGCTTTTCATGTGTCTCTTGGTCATCTGTATGTCTTCTTTGGAGAAATGTCTATTTAGGTCTTCAGCCCATTTTTGGATTGGGTTGTTTGTTTTTTTAATATTGAGCTGCATGAGCTGTTTATATATTTTGGAGATTAATCCTTTGTCCATTGATTCGCTTGCAAATATTTTCTTCCATTCTGAGGGTTGTCTTTTTGTCTTGTTTATAGTTTCCTTTGCTGTGCAAAAGCTTTTAAGTTTCATTAGGTCCCATTTGTTTATTTTTGGTTTTATTTCCATTACTCTAGGAGATGGATCCAAAAACATATTGCTGCGATTTATGTCAAAGAGCGTTCTGTCTATGTCTTCCTCTAGGAGTTTTATAGTATCTGATCTTACATTGTGATGGAACATTTTAGGAAGTGCAAAATAATAATTTGACTCTGGTTTCTTATTCCACATGTAAGGAACTTGGAAGTTGCCACTCCCTTCTAACAAGTAAAAAGCAGAACATACTGAAACATAAGTAACTCTTCTAGGATTTCTAAGAAAGATGAGGACACAGAGCAAATAGCTACCCACAAGACTGGAGACACAGACAGGTGAATACAGGGAGTCACCGCTTATTAGAGCAGACTCATAAGTGGAAACCTCCAAAGGAACAGTGCCAGGTAAGAAAATCTGAACTGTAATTGACAAGTTGCTATAGGCTAGGTATGGACAAGTCTGAGAGTAAAACATCAGGGGACCCAGTCACAGGGGGAATTTTGTAAGATTTACCACAGGAGCTCTACCAGGTCCTCACAGTAAATTAAGAGTAAAACCCCTCATGCTCTGGCAATGGGAAGGAAAAAGGAACCATATTGAAATATGCCAGGGACTTCCTTGGTGGTCCAGTGGTTAAGACTCCACGCTCTCAATGCAGGGGGCCCGAGTTCGATCCCTGGTCAGGGAACTAGATCCCATATGCTGCCACTAAGAGCCCACATGCTGCAACTAAAAGATCCCACATGCCACACCTAAAGATCCCGCATGCCACAACAAAGATCCCGCACACAGCAACGAAGATCCCGCATGCCGCAACTAAGACCCAGTGCAGCCAAGTAAATAAATATTTTTTTTTAAAAAAAGGAAAAAGAAATATGCCAGAACACTTTGTTCTTCTTAACAAAGCCTGCCCTCAGGGGAAACTTAGTTAACCAGAATCTAACCTGCTGGAGTATTATCACCTCCTTCCTGAGTCAGCTCTAGCCTTCCACATGGGAGAAGAGAAATACCCAACTCCATCCCAACTCAAACTACAGAAAATCAAAGCTAAAGGAAAAAATCCTGAAAGAAGCCAGAGGGGGGGGGGAAAAAACACCTTACTTACAGAGGGGAAATGATAAGAATTAAACCCGATTTCTCAGAAACCAGGCAAGCAAGAAGAGAGTGGAGTGAAATATTTAAAGTGTTGAGAGAGGAAAGTCACCAACCTAAAATTCTGTACCCTGCAAAATTATCCTTCAAACATGAAGGAGAAATAACGACTTTCTCAGACAAACAAAAATTGAGAAAATGTGTTGCTAGTAGACCTGACTTGCAAGAAATGTTAAAAGTTTTTTAGAGAGAAAGAAAATATGTCAGAAACTCTGATCTACATAAAGTAAGGAAGAGCACTGAAGAAGGAATAGTGAAAGTAAAATAGAAACTATATTATTGAGGTATAATTGAACATTAGTTTCATGTATACAGTGTAATGATTTGTTATTTATATATATTGCAAAATGATCACCACAGTAAGTCCAGTTAACATTCATCCCCATCATGATGAGAACTTTCAAGATCCACTCTCCCAGCTACTTTCAAATATGCAATATAGTATTATTAACTATAGTCAGCATTCTGTACATTACATCCCCATGACTTATTCATTATAACTGGAAATTTGTACCTTTTGATCTCCTTCACCCATTTTTATTATTCTTAATTGATCTAACTGATAAAATTTTTTGTTCCAAATAATAATAGCAAAAGTGTATTCAGTTATGTATATATATATATATGCTTGTATATGCCTATATATATTCATATATATATATATGTGTGTGTGTATATATATATAGATATATATATATGAATGACAGCAATGATACTAGGGATAGGAGGAAAGAATTAATATTATTTTGTTATTATAAGGTACTCATCCTACCTATAAATGGGAATAGTGTTATCTGAAAGTGGACATGAATTAGTTGTAAATGTATATTGCAAACTCTAGGGAAACCACTAAAGAAAAATTAAAAAAGAAGTATAACTGATATACTAAGAAGGAAGAGGAAATGTAATCATATAAAATGCTCAATTAAAACCACAAAAAGCAGAAAAAAGAGTGGAAGAAAAAATGGGAACAAAGAACAAGGGGAACATATAAAAAACAGTAACAAATATGGTAGTCATTAATCCAAATATACCAATAATCACTTTGAATACCAATAGCCTAAATGCACCAATTAAAAAATAGGAATTGTCAGAGTGGATCAAACACACTACCCAACTATATGTTGTCTACAGGAAATCCACTCTAAATATAAAGACACATACAGATTAAAAGTACTTGAATGGAGAAAAATATACCATGCTAACACTAATCAAAGTAAAGCAGGAGTGGTTATATTAATGTCAGACAGAGCAGACTTCAAAGTAGAGAGTTATCAGGGGACTTCCCTGGTGGTGCAGTGGTTAAGAGTCCGCCTGCCAATGCAGGGGACACGGGTTCAATCCCTGGTCTTGGAAGATCCCACATGCCATGGAGCAACTAAGCCCATGTGCCACAACTACTGAGCCTGCTATCTAGAGCCCGCGAGCCACAACTACTGAGCCTGCACGCCACAGCTACTGAAGCCGTGTGCCCTAGAGCCCATACTCCGCAACAAGAGAAGCTGCCGCAGTGAGAAGCCCACACACCACAAAGAAAAGTAGCCCCCACTTGCCGTACTAGAGAAAGCCTGCACGCAGCAACTAAGACCCAACGCAGCCAAAAAATAAAATAAAAATAAAGTCATGAGGGATAAAGAAGCGCATTACATAACAAGATAGGAGTCAATTCTCCGAGAACACATAACAATTCTTAACATGTATGTACCTAAAACAGAGCTGAAACTCTATGAGGCAAAAACTCATAGAACTGCGAGGAGAAATAGATGAATCCACTATCATAGTTGGAGGCTTCAACACTCCTCTCTCAGAAATAAACAGATCCAGTAGGCAGAAAATCAGGAAGGACGTAGTTAAACTCAACCATACTGTTAATCAACTGAATATAATTGACCTTCATGCAACAACAGCAGGAAACACACACATTTTTCTCAAGCTCACATACAGCATTCACCAAGATAGACCACATTCTGGGCCATAAAACACATCTTAACAAACTTAAAAGAACAGAAATCATATAATGTCTGTTCTCAGACCACACTGGAATTAAACTAGAAATTAATAACAGAAATACACCTGGAAAATCCCAAAATACATGGAGGTTAAACAACACTCTTCTAAGTAGCACATAGGTCAAGGAAGAAATATCAAGAGAAATTTTAAAATATTTTGAACTACATGAAAAAGAAAACAAAAATAATCAAAATTTGTGGGATGCAGCAAAAGCACTGCTTAGGGGGAAATTTATAGCATTGAATGCACATATTAGAAAAAAAGAAACGTCTAAAATCAGCAATCTAAGTTTCCAACTGTGAAAACTACAAAAAGAAGAGTAAATTAAATCCAGAGTAAGCACAAGAAAAGAAATAATAAAAATTAGAGTAAAAAAATCAATGAAATTGAAAACAGGATATCAACAGAGAAAATCAAAACCAAAAGGTAGTAAAATTGAAAAGATCAGTAAAATTGATAAGCCTCTTGCCAGGTTAACTAAGAAAAAAAAAGGGGGGGGGGAATACAAATTACCAATATTTGAAATGAAAGAGGGGACATTACTACAGACCCCATGGAAAAAAATATTAAAGGAATAATATGAAAAACTCTATGCCCACAACTTTGATAACTTAGCTGAAATGGATCAATTCCTTGAAAGACACAATTTGCTAAAGCTCACACAAGAAGAAATAGATGATCTGGTAGGCCTGTATCTATTAAAGAAGTTGAATCCATAATAAATAACCTTCCAAAAAAGAAAACACCAGGACCAGATGGATTCACTGATGAATTCTACCAAACATTTAAGGAAGAAATTATACCAACTCTCTATAATCTCTTTCAGATGATAAAAGCAGAAGGAATGCTTCCTAACTCATTCTATGAGGCCAACATTACCCTAAAACCAAAACCAGACAAAGACATTACAAGAAAAGAAAACCACAAACCAATATCCCTCATGAAAATAAATGCAAAAATCTCCAACAAAATATTAGCAAATCAAATCCAAAAAAGTATAAAAGTCTGTACCACAATACCAATTCTGATGTGCAGGTTTTACCCTTACACCAAGCTATTCTCTGATACCAGCTGGGAGCCTACAGTTCAACTCAATTCTAAGACAACTCAATTCTGACACTATCTACCCAGGGGTAGCATCAGATTCCACAAGTTAAGAGTTCAGTCCCACAATACTGCCCCCACTTCAGATGACAATTGTGTGAGTCCAGATTGTTACCTGTGCTTCCAACAGACAGACTATAAATAAGTTTCCCATGACCCCTTTCTTGGATTTGATTAATTTGCTAAAGCAGCTCACAGACCTCAGGAAACCAGTTTACTAACTAGATTACCAGTTTATTACAAAGGATATAACTCAGGAACAGCCAGATGGAAGAGACACATAGGGCAAGGTATGGGGAAGGGGCAAAGAACTTCCATGCTCTCTCAGCACACCACTCTTCCTAATTCTCCACATGTTTACCAATCCAGAAGCTCTCCAAACCCCCTTCCTTTTGGGTTTTATGGAGGCTTCATTATACAAACATCGTTGATCAAATCATTGGTCATTGGTGATCGAACTCAGTCTCCAGCCCCTCTCTCCTCCCCAGAGGTCTGAAGGGTGGGACTGAAAATTCCAACCCTCTAATCACATGGTTGCTTTCCTCAGCAACAAACCCCCACCCATCCTTAGATGCTTTCCAAAAGTGACCTCATTAACATAACAAAAGTCACCCTTATCACTCTCATCACCTAGGAAATTCTGAAGGTTTTAGGATTTCTGTGGCAGAATAGGGACTAAGACCAAATATATACTTCTTATAAATCATAATATCACAACAACCAAGTAGGACTTATCCCAGGTATGCAAGTCTGATCCAACACTTGAAAATCAGTTAATGTAATCCATCACATCAACAGACTAAAAAAAAAGGAAAAGAAAAACCACATGATTAAATCAATAGATGTAGAAAATCATTTGATAAAATCTAAACCCATTCATGACAAAAACTCTCAGGACGCTAGGGCTAGAGGGAAACTTCCTCAAGGGGATAAAGATTATCTGTTAAAAAAAAAAAACTACAACTAATATTGTTAGGTAGCTAGTCAGACATGAGCAGGTCCTGTCCCATTCTGGAAGGGCTCTCATCTTTCCCTCCCCTACCTGGACACTGGTAATCAGAACATGCCCAGAGATCTTCCCTTTTCTAGTCAAGGACCACCACTTAATTTCCAGCCTTATCAGGACTAAGCAAGATAAAACCACCAACACGGGTTGGCACAGGCGCACCAAGACCTAAAAGGTGACTCAAGGTAAGCCGGGGCCCATTATGCCATATTTACGGTAACCGCCCCCCCCATCCGCCCCCGTGGTTTTGCTTGGGTGCTTATGGGTAAGCACCTGCGCACTAAGGGAAAGGTTATATTGATAAAACCTACAACTGTCAATCAACTTGTCAGTCAAATTACGTAGGACGTGGGGAGGGACTGCCACCACTCTTAAAAAACCCAACCCTACCCTCACTGCAGGGCTTCTGGTTTCCAGACAGTCCATTCTCCTCCTTTCTCGAGCATACTTTCGCTTTGCTCAATAAAACGCTTGCTGCTTAAAACTGCTCTACAAGTCTCTACTGAATTCTTTCCCTCGAGAGGACAAGAACCAAAGAATCGCCATTTCACTGGTAACAATATCACGCTTAATGGTGAGAAACTCAAAGCTTTCCCACTAAGATCAGGTACAAGACAAAAATATCCCCTCTCACCACTCCTTTTCAACATGGTACTGGAAGTCCTTGTTAATGCAGTAAGACAAGAAAAGGAAGTAAAAGGTATACAGATTGGAAAGAAAGATATAAAACTGTCTTTGTTTACAGATGACATGATCACCTATGTAGAAAATCTGAAGGAATCAACCAAAAACTCCTGGAACTGATGAGTAATTAGAGCAAGGTTGCAGGATACAAAATTAATAGATAAAAGCCAATCATTTTCCTATATACCAACAATGAGCAAGTATAACTTGAAATTAAAAACACAATACCATTAATATTAGCACCCCCAAAATGATATTCTTAGGTATAAATCTAACAAAATACGTATAAGATCTATATGAGAAAAAATACAGAATTCTCATGAACAAAATCAAAGAACTAAATAGAGAGAGAGATTCCACATTCATGGACTGGAAGACAATATTGTCAAGATGTCAGTTCTTCACAACCTGATTTATAGACTCAATGCAATCCTAATCAAAATCCCAGCAAGTTATTTTATGGATATCAACAAACTGATTCTAAAGTTTACATGGAGAGGCAAAAGACCCAGAATAGCCAACACAATATTGAAGAGCAAAATTGGAGGACTGATGTTACTCAACTTTAAGACTTACTGTAAAACTACAGTAATCAGGACAGTGTGGAATTGGCAAAAGAATACATAAATAGATCAATGGAACAGAATAGGGAGCCCAGAACTAGAACCACATAAAAAAAAAAAAAATTGAATCTAGACTTTACACCCTTCACAAAAATTAACTCAAAATGGATCGTAGACCTAAATTTTAAATGCAAAACTCTAAAATTCTTACACGATAATACAGAAGAAAACCTAAATGACCGTGGGTATGGTTGATGCCTTTTTGGATATAGCACCATTAGCATGATCCACAAAAGAAATCATTGATGAGGGACTTCATTCAAATTAAAAACTTCTGCAAAAGACAATGTCAAGAGAATGAGAAGACCAGCTAAAGGTTGAGAGAAAATATTTGCGAAAGACACATCCAATAAAGAACTACTATCCAAAATACACAAAGAACACTTAAAACTCCACAATAAGAAAACAGCTCAACTAAAAAATGGGCTAAAGAACTTAAACAGACACCTCATCAAAGAAGATATACAGATGAAAAATAAACATATGAAAAGCTGTTCCACATCATATGTAATTAGGGAATGCAAAGTAAACAACAATGAGATACTACTATGTACCTGTTAGAATGGCCAAAATCTGGAACACTGAGAACACTAAATGCTGGTGAGTTTGTGGAGTAATAGGAACTGTCACAAATTGCTGGTGGGAATGCAAAATGGTAAGCCACTTCGGAAGACAGTTAGGTGGTTTTTTTACAAAACTAAAAATACTTTTACTGTATGATCCACAATCACACTCCTTGGTATTTACCTGCACAAAAACCTGCACATAGACATGTGTAGCAGCTTTATTCATAATTGCTGAAACTTGGAAGCAACCAAGATGTCCTTCAGTAGGTGATTGGATAAACTGTGTTACATCCAGACAATGGAATATTATTCAGCACTAAAAGAAATAAGCTATTGAGCCAAGAAAAGAAGTGGAGGAAAATTAAATACATATTACTAAGTGAAAGAAGCCAATATGAAAAGGCTACATACTGCATGATTCCAACTATATGACATTCTGAAAAAGGCAAAACTATGGAGATAGTGGAAAGATCAGTGGTTGCCAAGGGTTGGAGGAAGGGAGGGATGAATAGGCAGAGCACAGAGGATTTTAGAGCAGTGAAACTACTCTGTATGATATTATAATGGTGAATACAATTGTCCGAACCCATAGAGTGTACAACACCAATGAACCCTAATGTAAACTATGGATGTTGGGTGATAATGATGTGTCAGTGTAAGTTTATCAGTTGTAACAGATGTACCACTTTGGTAATGGGGAAGGCTATGCATATGTGGGAACAGGGAGTTTATAGAAAATCTCTGTATATGCCCCTCAATTTTGCTGTCAACTTAAACTGCTCAAAAAATAAAGGTTTAAAGAAAAATGAACAATTCAAAAAAATTATGTAAATTGCATACATATTTTTCAAAAGACAAAAGGCAGACTGGGAAAAATATTTGTAACATGTTAAATGTGATTAATATTGTTCATATGCAAAGAACACCTATACATCAATAAAGAAAGAAGCTCAATAGAAAAATCAGTAATAGATTAGAATAAAAACTCACAAGATGAGAAGTGTAAATGGAGGGACTTCCCTGGCAGTCCAGTGGTTAAGACTTCGCCTTCCAATGCAGGGGGTGCGGGTTCAATCCCTGGTCGGGGAGCTAAGACCCCACATGCCCCACGGCCAAAAAAACCAAAACATAAAACAGAAGCAATATTGTAACAAATTCAATAAAGACTTAAAAAATTGTCCACATCAAAACAAATCTTTAAAAAAAGTATAAATGGAAAATAACTATAGTTTATGAAAAAATACTCAGCCCCATGAGTCATAAGAAAAATGACTTCCCAAGTTAAGGCTTCCCACACCATACTGTCCAATGGCCTGACTGAAATCCTGCCACCAAGGATCCCATAGGAGGAGATGGAAACTTGGGGCCATCAGAATATGTTTAAAGAAGCGGTCTCCCAAGAATTTAGGATTTACGAAGAAGGAGGTGAGAGGAAGCAGCCAGAAGCAGCTTCAGGAGTAAGATGTCAGAGAGGGCAGGGGCTAACGAGACAAGCCCTTATGTATGTTAGCTAATATTTCTGGCTCCATTTTGTTGATTCTACCCTTGTTTTTCTTTCTTTTTTCACTCCCAGTTTGGTTTTCATAGGCTGCTTTGTTGTACCTTATTAATCTTGTAAACTGCCTTCCAAGCCTTGAATATTTTTTTGAATAGATAATCAAGTGAATGGATAATTTACTAATCAAATGGTGAAATGAATAAGTGGTTGAACAACTGAATGTGACTGTTTTCAAGAAGAGAGGTTTCCTCGAAGTGATTTGGTGGGATGGAAATGCCATATATTCTGAGAAAGAACTGCTTTAGCATCACTGGACAATAACCTAGACCTCAGATTCCCAGAGAAAAGGATGCATGAGGATTAAGAGTTATACCAGTTGTTTAAAGGAGTACTGGCCCTGTGTCAGCAGCACTCACAGCCCTGTTAAAATATATATTGTGACTGAAAGTGTAGAAAAAGAGTAAGTTATAGTTAGGATAAGTTAACTGCTATAGCAAATAAGCCCCCAAATGTATAATGGCTCAAACTCAATAGAAGTCTATTTCTTGCTCATGAAACAGGACTGAGCAAGTGAGCAGGCTGGCCAAATAGTCATTCAGGGAGCCCAAGCTGATGGAGGTGCTGCCGCGTTCAACAAGTGGCTTCTAAGTTTGCCCTGGGAGTCAACTCATTCTAACAAGCCAGAAGGAGAAAAGAGAAAGGAACTTGTGGGAGATTTAGATGGACCAAGCCTGGAAGGAGGACATACCAGCTTCAGATAAAAATCAGGCACATGACCACACCTAACTAAAAGGGAGGCAGGGAAACACAGTCTAGCTGTGTGCCCAGAATGAAGAGGAGAAGGTGGATTTGGGTGAGCCCCTAGTATTTCCTGTCACAGATCATTAGCAGACCTAAAGTCAGACTTGAATAAAGAACCTCAATAAATTCCAAGCTCTGCACTGTGGTTCCCCTTCTCAGGAGACTGGGAACATGTGCCAAACACCTGTTCAAGAGTTACTTTGGTAATAAATTGCAGATGAGAACTCTACTTCCCGAAATTCCACTACCAGAGGCTTTCTCAGGGAACTCTCCCATCCCAGTATAGAAAGGCAAAGAAAGCCCATCCCTGCAATGTATTTTAAGAGAGCCACTGTGGCATCAAGGAAAAATCAGAGATGGAAGGTTGACTCTACTTGTAAACAGGGGAGACTTTTTTGTGCAGCCTTGTAGATTCACGGAGAGAATGTCATGCTGATGTCAATCTTTTTTAAACCACCAATCAATCTCTTGCAGAAGCACATTTTTAAAAAAATATATTATTTCTATTGTTCACTTCTGCTTGCTCCGGTAAGGCTATTTCCGCACTGAGTGGGAGAAATAAAAGAACAGCTGTACCACATCTCTTAACCATGAACCCTAGTAGGCACCCGTTTTGCTAAAAAGAAGAAATCAATTTTTAGTTTCACAAGAGAGAAATAAAGCCCATTTAAAAGGAAATATTAAGAATGCCTATTTAAATGCAAATTGAACTACAGCATTTATATGTGTCAATTAAAATCCCTCGAAGAATTTTCTTGAAATATTAGCATTTGCTTAGGTGAAATTTTTGTTTTAAAGAAAGAGACTCACAATTAAGAGTCGTTCTGAATTTCATGGCACTTTTTAAAAAAGTAAATCATTGTTAGTTCTGGTAACATTAAACTTAAGGAATTGATATAGTCTCAGCATGAAAAACATGATGACTCCTTTGCCCATCCAAGAAAGGTCATACCCATGATTTTGCCCTTGCTTGCACCCTGTCAGAAGAACCAAGGTGAGCAGTGACTATTGATACCCATAACACAACCTAAGAATAATAAAAAGCTCACATTCACTGAGTATCTACTGCCTGTGCCAGGCATTTTTTATTTCACATTATGTCAGTTGGTCTCCAGCATCTCCCAGAGAGAGAAGTGGGTAAATGTTATTATCCTATTTTAACAGACGAGGAAACCAAGTATCAGAGAAGTAGCAACTTACCCTCAGTCTCACAACTAATAAGTCGTAAATCCAGAATTCAAAGTCAAGTGTGTGTTATTCCAAAGCCCATACTTCTAATCACTCTTCTAAGCTGGTTCACGTATGTTTAGCTCAGTCTCTTCCCAGTCAGATGCTTTTCCCATTCTGTATGGATGTTAAGACTCCTTGGGCTGCTCTTGAAAGCTGTGGGTCTTTTTCAATGCAGTAATAGCAGCCACCAACCCTGTTAAGAAATTCTACGTAGTGGCTGGCACCATATCATTTGCCTGGCCTGCCATTTGAGTCTGTCAATCTCCTCTTCCAGTCAAGAAAGGCTCCCATGTTATTACACACAGGGACATGATTAGCCTTACTGGATGTACAAGGAATCATGGCAGGATTCAAGGAAAGTCTGCCCACCAGCACCCACTACTTTCCTCTCCCCACAACTTTCCTACAACTGTTCACTGACCCAAGAAATTCCTTTAATAGATGATCAGGTCTTTAGTCCACAATTATAGGGTAGAATGATGGTAGAGCAGATGTGAGGTAAGGGAAACAAATTACCTTAAATTTATACCAAAAAAAAAAAAAAACCTGACAATAGCAGATATTTTTGCAGATAAGATTTTTATGTGAGAAGAGGAGAAAGGTTGGCAAATAATACAACAGAATATTTGCTGCCACTGCCCTTTTCCCAGACCATGACAGACATCACTAATAGAACCCAGCACAATTTCCCTCTGAGCATAACAATCCTCTCAGCATTGCACTCTAATAATAGTTGATACATAGGATTGGACCCAATTTATCCACCCCAGGTATAAAAGGATGCAGGAATCCTTCTGCATAAAAAAGTGAGTGTTCTAGGGCCACTGAAGTTGGCAAAGGCTGTGGAAAGGAGAGGCTGGGATCTCCATGACATATTTGACTGACTTCCCAATTTTGCCTTCAATCTATTAGTATCCCAAGAGTCCTAACACTGCTCATGAAAGGCATCAGTGAATAGAATACTAAACTATGTTCAAATAACCCAAAAAAAGGAAGGAAAGGGAAAAAGAGGAATAAAAATCAGAGGGGAAAAACAGAACACAAATAATAATATGGTATGTCCAAATCCAAATATATCGATAATTACATTAAATGTTCTAAATACGTTGATTGAAAGACAGATTGCCAGATGGACGATGGATTTAGAAAGAATAAAAACATGAGATTATATGCTGTCTACAAGAAATTCACCTCAAATATAATGACATAGGTAGGTTAAAGTGAAAAAAAAGAAAATAATATACTTTATGAAAATTTTTGCAAAAATACAAAACAAAATATTAGTAAATGGAATCCAGCAGCATATATATATAAAAAACATGCACCTTAACCTGTTCAATATGCAAAAATTCACTGTAATCCATGATTATAACAGTCTAAAGAAGAAAAACCACATGATCCTATCAATTTATGTCAAAAAAATCATTTGAAAAAATTCAGTATTCATTCATGACAAAAACTCTCAGCAACTGAAATAGAATGGAACTTCATCAACCTAATAAAAGGTACTGTTATAGGTTGAATTGTGTCCCTTGCAAAATTCATAATTGGAAGCCCTAACCCCCGGTACCTCAGAACGTGACTGCATTTGGAGATAGGCTTGCCACCTCAAAGGTGGCAGGCTGTGATCTTATAGTGGTTAGTACTCTGCATTGTGGAGATAGGGCCTTTAAAGAGGTGATTATGTTAAAGTGAAGATTAGGGTAGGCCCTAATCCAATCTGGATGGTGTCTTTATAAAAGGAAATTTGGACACACAAAGGGACACCAGGGATGTGCACCCAGAGGAAAGACCATGTGAGGGCACAAAGAGAAGGCAGTCATGTTCAAGCCAGGGAGAGAGGCCACAGAAGAAACCAAATCTACTGACACCTTGATCTTAGGCTTCCAGCTTCCAGAACTGTGAGAAATGAATTTCTGTTGTTTAAGCCACCCAGTGGGTGGTACTCTGTTATGGCAGCCCTAGCAAACTAACACAAGATACCTACAAAATAATATAGGTACCTATAACTAACATCGTATTTAAGGATGAAAGACTAAGTAGTCCCACAGTCCCCATCCCAAGATCAGGAACAAGGCAAGAATGTCTGCTCTCCTACTCTAGTGTGAACAAGCAAATGAAGAGGAGAGACCGTGATTTATCAAGATAATCTATTCCATAGATGTTATCTCATCCCCTCACCTCAATAGCCCACACCAGACCAACTCCAGCACCAACACACAAACACACACACAGACACAAATCACACCTATTATCTGAATGTCTTTGTTAAAACTAATTTTCAGCCAAATTATCAAAATAGTTGCCTCAATTTGCTTTGAGTGTACAGAGGTAGTCTTGGGCATAATGAGAAGAGGAAGCAGGGAATCAAATTAATAGCAAAATTAAGAGATCTGCAAAAAGGAAAATTTTTTAAAGAAAAAAGAATTTTAATGTGCTCATATATGAAAATTGCCACCCACACACCCCTGCCATGTTGTGGAGGATCAGGGTACATTTCTAACAGCATTATGTTCTCTGGTCATAATGTAATTATCTGTATCACAATTAAAGAAAAATAAAATATGATAGTTTAAAAAGCATAAATCTTCTTAGAAACTTCAGTTTTTGACAGTTTATTTGGAGGTTTATTTTCTCCCCATGTATAATGTATCTGAGCCATTTAAAACTATATCTACCAAGTCCCACCTCATACCTACTCTTGCAAGAAAAGAATTTCACGCAAAATGTGAAAATTCCAACTGGAGACATTACATGTAGGGTACTTAAGCTATGATAGAGGAGATCTACAGCTATATGTTGCCCTAGATGGACATGGGGAAGATAGTTAAAAAGAAAATAAGGATTGTGTTCTGAGGTTGTGTTTTCCCCTGAGGCTCTTTAAATAATGCCTTTACCTGTTCCCCATTTTCCAATTGTCTTCTCCAGCGCTGTGGCCATAATTTAGCAGTATTATGTGCTGTCACTTCTGCATTAGTAAACACCAGGACTTGCTGAGTAATTACAGAATAACCTCATAATGAAATGCAGTGAAGAGTTCTAATTACATTTTAATGTTGTTTAACAACTATTCTACTTTAAAATGAGAATTTTCCAGCCATGTATCCTAATGAGTTATCAGAATGCATTACCCCCCCCCACAAAAAATGTACAAATGAGAAGGTAAACATAGAATATTACCACCAGTGGGCACGTGTGTGGGAATATTTATATTCAAAGTTAATATACTACATTAAAAATTATTAAAATAAAAAAGCACATCAAAATGCTGCAACAACTACAGGGTAGGATTTTTTTTTTTTTTGAAAGCTCATATTTCACTTTGAAGGAGGAAAAATGCTAAATTACTCTCCAATGCAGGAGAATACAGTTAAAGCTGTCTTCTTCTGAACGTAGGACAAATACAAGTTAAACTAAGAACGTCCACACCTTCTTATAAAAACACAGAGCTACAAGAACACTAACTATGTGATCTAGGAAACAAGGCTTTCCATTTACTTTATTCTTTAAAAATCTGCCAAGAAGAAGTACTCCTCCCATATTCTATTGTTCTACTGTCTTCGTCTGCCACAACATCCTTCTAAGCACTTACGTAAACCCCTTAGATGCTGACCTAGGTAGACATGGTGAAAACCTGTTACACATTTCTCATTTCATACCACAGGAAGAACGTCACAATCCTCCCTCTTCCCTTACATTGCCATAATAAACAGGTCCAATCCATTTTGTTTTCAGAAAAGACCGATCCCCTGACTCTTCCACCATTACCTGCTGAAATCTTCTCTAGTTCCTCCTCACACTTCTGTCAAACCATTTAAATTGCTACTTCTACTCATAATGCCTAATTAATGCCCTTTCAGGTATAAAATTTTAAAATGCAATTACGTTGAGCCCAGTGAGGTCATTGCCTACAGAATTCTGTAAAATATGCTTCAGTTTTGCTCTTCCTATCAGCTTATGCAGAGCTAACACAAGTATTGCCATTGACAAATTTGAAGCCTTTATTTCCATTATCCAAGCTCTTGTGTTACTAGGGATAAGCAACCCTGAGGCTTGGATACCTCCTCCCATGCAAGCATCTACCCAACACTCACAGGAGAAGTTGTTGATGCTGCTATTAATGAAGGTATTTGTTTACAGGTGACTCTAACAAGATATGTTGGGACCTTTTCTTCCCTGCCTACGCCAAATAAGTAGAAGAGATGACATCTCTTAGCTTTTCTGGGATTCTCTTTGGTCAAGTCTATGAATGCAACAAGGCTAGAAGCTCTGAGAACTTGTACTAACCAGCCTACACACCTGAGAGGAGAGGGAGGGAAGGAGAGGAGACACCTGGGGCCTCACTCAGAACATCTCATGTTCATTCCCATAACTTTGCAGTGCTACAGGGGCTGGACAGGGAACTTTCTATCTGTGTGCAGGGAACTGTCTGTGTCATACAAAACCAACATGGCAATGAACTTTGCTCAGTCATCATCACTAGGCAGTTTTCAGGGGCATAGTGCTTCAGGACACAAGCTTTGGAGTCAGACTTGAATTTGAATCTCAGTTCTGCTGCTTGCTAGTTGCATTATCTTGAGCAATTTGCTTAGTCTCTCTGAGCCTCCATTTCATCATTTATAAATTGAGACTAATAATGCTCACCTGACAAGATTATTGTAAGAAATAAATGAGCAATATATGATAAGTGCTTGGCATGGTGGCTGATTCAAATATTCAGCTAGTGGTAGCTGCTATCATCGCTACTACTGCCCCTATTAATGCTGCCCCACAAGTAGCAACATCTCCTGGCTTCTGTAATAACAATGACATTCTTCCCAAGAAAAGCTTTCAAGTGATCCTTGCCTCTTACCCCTCCCTCAGTCCCCACATTAAAGAAAATCACCAAATCTTATCAATTCATCCTCTCCTTTGCACTTCCATTGTCACTCCTCTGGTTCACACCTCAGTACTTCTCACCTGGACCTTCACTCCACAAATGTTTATTAAAGCACCTACCATGTGCTGGGCGTGGTGGAAAATACAGATGTGTAATACCTCAAAATATACTTAAAATCTGGTGGTGGGGTGGGAAAACACAGACATTTAGACAGGTAACTAGAATGTGAGGCAAATGAAAAACAATACAGGACTTCCCTGGTGGTGCGGTGGTTAAGAATCCACCTGCCAATGCAGAGGACACAGGTTCGAGCCCTGGTCAGGGAAGATCCCACATGCCACGGGGCAACTAAGCCCATGCACCACAACTACTGAGCCCGTGTGCCACAACTACTGAAGCCCGCACGCCTAGAGCCCGTGCTCTGCAACAAGAGAAGCCACTGCAATGAGAAGCCCACGCACAGCAAAAAAGAGTAGCCCCTGCTCGTCACAACAAGAAAAAGCCCATGCGCAGCAACGAAGACCCAACGCAGCCAAAATAATAATAATTATTATTATTAATTAATTAAAAAACAATAGAATATATAGGAAGGTTTCACATATACGTGAGTCAATTTAAAAAAATAAATAAATATATAGGAAGGTTTCATGGAAGCATTGCCCCTTGAGATGAAACTTGAACAATGAATAAAAAGGGAAGAAAAAGACATTTCAGTCTAAGAAAACAGCATAAGCAAATGCAAGGCTGCAGGAAATACATCCTGTGGAGAGAATACTGAGTTGTACGATGAGACTAGAGGATGGGGTGGGAAGGACAGAGCAGCAGCTGAGATGCAAGCACTCAGGGGGACCATTCAAAAGGCAAAAGCATAGGAGTCAGGCAGCTCTCCTTCAAATTCTGCCTCCACTCCTAAAGGCCATGTGGCCATGAACAGATTTTTTATCCTCCCTGAGACTCAGTTTCCTCATTTGTAAAATATAGTCAATAAAATACCTACTTTGTACAGTTCTTGTGAGGATTAAAGGAAATAATATATGTAGAGCACTCTGCACAGAACCTAAAATATAGCAGGGACTGGATGGTAGTTATGTTTCATAGGAGGTTGTTATGGATTGAATGTTTGTGAACCCCCAAAAATTCGTATGTTGAAACTCCAGCCCTCAATGTGGCTATATTGGGGATGGCCCTTTAAGGAAGTAATTAAGGTTAAATGAGATCATAGGTGTGGGTTGCTGACCCCATAAGACTAGAGAGTCCTTTAAGAAGAGTCATCAAAGAGCTTGCTCTCTCTCCACTACCTCCCCACATGCAGGCACCAAGGAAACCACGTGAGGACATAGGCGGCTGTCTGCAAGCCAGAAAGAGAGTCCTCACCAGAAACTGAACCACCTAGAACCTTGATCTTGAACTTCTGGCCTACAGAACTATGAGAAAATAAATTTCTGTTGTTTAAGCCACCCAATCTACGGTATTTTGTTATGGGGCCTGAACTAACACAGGGGCCCTGAATGCCATTTTAAGCAGTTGGTTCTTTATTCTGTGGGCAGTGGAGAAGCATTAAACATTTCTGAGGAGACAAGAATCACACTGAGATCTGACTATCTGAGAGCTGAAGACTGATGGGAAGATCCTCTTCACTGACTTCCTGTGTCCTGTGCGCCCTGTTCCATCCATTCATGACAACCACTAGATAACCAATAGCCCCAATATTGCTTGGACAAGCTACTCAAAAATTCAACCTAGGGAGGGAATTCCCTGGCAGTGCAGTGGTTAGGACTCCATGCTTTTGCTGCCAAGGGCGTGGGTTCAATCCCTGGTCAGGGAACTAAGGTCCCATAAGCCACCGCAACCTGTGCTGAGCAGCCTAAAAAAAAAAAAATTGACCTAGGGAATAAAGCCTAAATCGTCTAGCTTGTTATTCAAGGCCCTCTGGGATTTGGATCAGCACCCCCACCCCTTTCACTAACCTACTACTTTCCTTAGCTGGGAAGATCAGACCCTGGGTTCTGCCACGTTTGTGCTTCTATTCAAGCTGTTCTTCCAGCACGAATACCCATTCCCACTGTTCTCAGTCAAAATCTAATTCATCCTTTAAGGCTACTCCCCTAGGATGCCTCCCCTCCTTTGAACTCCTGTTGTTTGTACCGCTGGTATATCACGGTAATCAACATCTTATGTTCTAATTAATTAATTAATTAACAAACAAAATTTATTCATTATAAATTATAATTTATATCAGATCAATTTATATCTCCTCTACTAGACTATAAGGATTTCAGGTCCATTTTTGTGGCCTTCACATTACATGACACATTACATGCCTCCTAAGGCAGGAGACAGCAAAGCTAGGCTTGCATAAAGGAAGGGGAGAGAGAGAGAGAGACAGAGAAAAGGGATTTGGGGGAGCAGACGTGTCCAAGGGGCAACAGGAGTCACTTGATGTGAGTGTGCATTGTGAGCTTGACTTCAATCCCTTCTCCCCACCAAATCCCTATAGAGTCTCCATCACTCATTACCCTCCCATGCAACAGAATTCTGAGCAGTGCAGAGTGAGGCACTGGATTGGAAAGATGCTTATTAGGTGGCAATAATCATAATCATAGCTAATATCTGTGGAAGGTGTATCTGATGTCAGGCACTGGGCTTTTCAGTACTGTATACTATGTTCTTTTTTGTTACCGAAACACGTCTTTCTGTCCGTATAATGTTGTTATTTGGGTGTTTTTTAAAAGTCTGAAATCTCATTCTGAGATTTATCCAGAGAATTACATGCTGCATTAAAATAAGGACTCTAGTCAAGGACCATTCATTTAGAAAGTTTTCTAACCGTATCCCTCCCCTATTTAAGACCCATAGTCAATGATCTAACTGTTGTTTTAATTCCCATTTTTTGGCTTATAATGAGGCCAAGCAACTTTTCTTATGTCATTAGTCATTTATACTTGTCCCACCAGTCTGTCAAAGTCACTGGCAATGACCAGCAGAGAGTATGGGAGGGGGACTTGGGGAGACTGGTGCAAGGAGGGAGCTCCCAGGAACACCTGCAGCCCTTGGCTTGGAATCTGGCTCCTGTTTCTCCCAGGGCTTGATTCCAACCCCTCCCCTCTCCTCTCCTCTCCTCTCCTCTCCTCTCCTCTCCTCCCCTCCCCTCCCCTCTCCTCTCTTCTATTCCTCCAAGGCCAGCCCCCACCTCTCTTAGGACATTTTATTTTAACTAAAAACTTCCCACCAATTCAACCTAGAGATACTTAAGCCAGAGGACAAAAGATCCACAGTCGCAATCCTGGCCCACTCACATGTGAAACGCAGCTGGGGACAAAGTTTATTTAACCAGAGATTTCTGGTTACATGAAATAAATATACAAATTACCAATATTATCAATTGGCTTTGATGTTTGCAGTTACCAGCCACGCCCCTTGCTGAGAACTTTATCTGAATTATCTATTTTGGTCCTCATGGCACAGCGGGGGCAGGGTAGGGGGAGGAGGTACTGAATAATTACTATATCATTGAGCAATAGGAAAGGATAAGCAGGCACTTGTCTTTAGATGACCCAGGACACTAAGAGTTCTGTTTTAGTTTTGATAAAAGGAAAATAAATTTTGCTATTCACGCTCATCCAGCTTAAGAGAGAAAGGAGTCTCACTTCTTATTTTAATCAATATGTCACTGATTGAAAGGAGCCCCAAAGGCCTTTAGCACCAACAAAGCACAATTCCTGGGAACTTGGGAATGACAGTGAGGCTGGCACTGTGGGCCTGATGCAGGAGGCCACAGGGCACTGAAAGCATATGTACCGTATCACATCTCACACCCTGCCTGGCGAAGGCAACTGTTCTTTCTAGGCCAAATTCCAGAGTCTGAACCTGGCATTCATTTTGTTATAGTGTTAAAGGTAAATAAAACTGCTCCCAGTAATACAATCAATTTCCCATTTTTTTAAAGCTTCATTGTTCTTATTGCAAAAGCAAATAAACCACTTACTCACTATTGCACGCACACCTGTAGTTTCTTACTGCAAGCTCCTCTAGCCCTCTGCCCTCCAGCTTTCCCTGGCTTCAGGAGTGAGCTCACCACTGCACAGGGTGAGACTGAGCTGGAGGACGTAAGCCAACCACTCTCCCCAGACAAATGGGAGATGGAGAGTGAATAACCCAGCCTGCTCAAGCCCCCAAGTGGGACAATCTGAGGTGTGCTCTGCGTGGTCTTCAGAGGGCCACAGCAGGACTGGGCCCTGGTTGTCCCCATCAGCTCTGGGTTGGTTTCCTTCCTTTCCCTCTCATGTCCCCTCGCTCTTTTGGAGCTTCCTGGGATCACTTCCTAGATAAACTATTGGTACATAAATACCCATATGCATCTGAGGAAGCCCAACTTAAGACAACACCCATGAATTAGTCAGCTCAGGCTGCCATAACAAAGTACCACAGACTGGGTGGTTTAAACAACAGAAATTTATTTTCTCACAATTCCAGAGGCTAGAAGTTCAAGATCAAAGTGTCAGCAGAGTTGGTTTCTTCTGAGGCCTCTTCTGAGGACATCTTCTCCCTGTGTCTTCACGTGGTCTTTCCTCTGTGTGTCTGTGTCCTAATTTCCTCTTCTTAAAGGACATCAGTCATACTGGACTAGGGCCCATCTCTATGACCTCATTAATTTAATTACCTCTTTAAAGGCCTATCTCCAAATACAGTCACATTTTGAGGTACTGAGTGTTAGGACTTCAAAATATGAATTTGGGGGGTGCAAAAGACACAATTCAGCCCATAACAGCACATTAAAACTAAAACAAAAATAAGTAAGTATATAAAGTTAAAACATGAGAGCCAAAATCCAACCTCCAACCTCCTCCAAAGAAAAAAGAAGAGAAAGAAAAGAAAAAACCTATTTTGTTTATCCTCCAGGCTCTTTCTCTCTGTGTAGTTGGAATGACATTATAATGACAAACTCAGGTGTAAAGACAACATCAATTTCCTTATTTTCTCTAATTCAATTTAAATGAGAACCCTGTACTAGAAAATTCAATCTCAACTGATCCTAGATTCCTTTCCTTTCTTTAAGTCACCCAAGAATCACAACATGAACAGTCCTCACCTTCAGTCCATTGTGGTCATTGTTTCTATCTCCAGGTCTAGCTTCTCAAAGACAGGCAGCTGCCATGCTAGGCTTGGGACACTAGATTCTCAGGGCCTCAGTATCCAGGATCTAGTCTTGCAGATGCATCCACTTCCGTTTGAGGTCCTGCTGAAACCGTGCAACTCAGATGAGACTTGAACCCACGGGCCGGGATTCAAGCCCAGCCAGAACCCCGACTGGGACTTGAACCCACAGGCTAGGACTTGAACCCAGCCAGAACCCAGACTGGGACTTGAACCCCATGGTCTTTTCATTGAGATCACACACCTGGTCTCAGGACTTAATGAAGCTCAGGTTCTTGATGTCTCGTCACAGAAAGAATTCAGTGAGAAACAAAGTGATAGGTAAGAAGTGGATTTATTTAGAGAGAGACACACTCCACCTTCAGAATGTGGGCCATCTCAGAAGGAGAGAGGCCCTGAAATATGGGGTGGTTGGTTTTTATGCGCTGGGTAATTTCATAGGCTAACGAGTGGGAGGATTATTCCAACTATTTCAGGGAAGGGGCAGGGATTTCCAGGAATTGGGCCACCGTCCACTTTTGGACTTTTTATGGTTGGTCTCAGAACTGTCATGGTGCTGGTGGGTGTGTCATTTAGCATGCTAATGTATTACAATGAGCGTATAATGAGGTTCAAGGTCCAATGGAAGTAAAATCTTCCACCACCTTGGACCTAGTTGGTTCTAGCCAGTTTTTGTCATGTCCTATGTCTATGTCATTCTTTTAAAGGTTGCAACCTGCCCCCTCCCCTCTTGTCTCACTACCATCTCCCCAGGCCACAGGCCCCTCTGCCAGGAGGCAGTAGAGAAAGAGCAGCAATTAAGAGGATGGGCCAGGAGGTTGGGCCACTGGGGGCTCAGTCCTGATGGTTTGCTATGCTTTGCTAGTTATGTGACCTTGGGCAAGGTGCTTCCCTCTCATGGTTCAGTTTCCTCATTTGAAAAGTTTTGAATAAAAATAATCTCTGTTTAGAAAGACAAATACTATATGATTTCACTTACATGTGGAATCTAAAAAAACAAATGAACAAACATAACAAAACAGAAACAGATATAGATACAGAGAACAAATAGGTGGTTGCCAGAGGGAAGAGGAGTGGGGAGAGGAAAGAAATAGGTGAGGGAGATTAAGAGGTCCAAACTTCCAGTTGCAAAATAAATGAGTCACGGGTATGAAACAGTACAGTGTGGGGAATACAGTCATAACTATGTAATATATTTTTATGGTAACTGATGTAACTAGACTTATTGTGGTGATCATTTTGAAATGTATAGAAATATTGAATCACTATGTTGTGTAACAGGAGCTAACATAGTGTTGTAGGTCAATTATACTTCAAAAACAAACAAACTCATTGAAAAAAAGATCAGATTTGTGGTTACCAGTGGCAGGGGGTTAGGGGAGAGGGAACTGGGTGAAGGCAGTCAAAAGGTACAAACTTCCAGATATAAGATAAATAAGTATTAGGGATATAATGTGCAACATGATAAATATAATTAACACTGCTGTATGTAATATATGAAAGTTGTTAAAAATGTAAATCCTAAGAGTTCTCATCACAAGGAAAAAAGTTTTTTCTATTTCTTTAATTTTGTATCTATATGAGAAGATGGATGTTCACTAAACTTGTGAAATCATTTCATGATGTATGTAAGTCAAATCACTATGCTTACACAAACTTATGTCAATTATATTTCAACAAAACTGGAAGAAAAAAATAGGCTCTGTTTCATGACTAACACTCATATTTACGCATTTAATCATTACAATGAAACTTATATGTTCAGATGAGAAAAATTAAGCCCTTATTCAGAGTCACACAGCTAGTAAGTGGCAAAGCTAGGATTCATACCCAACTCTCAGACAACTGGAACCAGCCTCATCAAGCCAATAAAAATGAGGAAGTTGATGTAAAAGTTGTTAAATATATTCTATTTTTGCCTAATGCAATTTTATTACTAGACCATAAGAATCTGTGATAATGGGAAATTCTAAGAAAGTTATGTCAAATATTTACTGTAAGCATATGCTCATGTTGACTTGGCCCAGCCAGTGGACAAGACAAACCCAGTAGGCTATGGTGGAATGCTCGTTCTGAATTTGCACAGGCTGGGGGCTGCCTTGGATTCCAGACACACACTTATGTCTGGTGGCATAAAGCAGCCATCAACATTAAGAGTTTTGCCCATAGTAAGAATTTAACCTAGCATTTAACCCAGGTCGATTAATTCTATATCTTTCTACTTCATCCTTGGGTGATCGACTCATCCCAGTTTACCTGGGACTGTCCTGGTCTTAGCACTAGGACACCCCCCATTCCTGGGCACACCAGGACACTTGATCACCTTAGTCTCTCACATTCAGTGAATGAGGTTAGAAGACTGGGGTGGGTGGAACAAGAGAGAACAGGTGTCCACTTTGTTTATAAAGGCTGGGTCAGACGATGATTTCCGAGGTTGTTTCCAGTCTAATAAGTGCAAAGAAGCAAAGATGTTATCAACTCCTTAGATGTTAATTTTACAATTTAGTAGCTGGTAAGAAAGTGAGACCACACATGAGAAAAGTAATAACTCTAGCAGTACTGTGGAAGGTGAGACAGAAGATAACTTCGGGGAAGATAACTCGATTCTGTCCTCATATCTCCACACAGAATAGACCCTGCCCTCCTGCCCTGTTTCCCACACTGTACGCTATGGTCGCACCTTAAATTATCTATTGAACTTGTTTGCACGCTTTTTTGTCTTACTGGACACCAAAGTTCCTTGAGAGACTGAGTCCTATCCATCATTAAATAACCTGGGACAGAGATTTCCCTGGTGGCACAGTGGTTAAGAATCTGCCTACCGGGCTTTCCTGGTGGTTCAGTGGTTAAGAATCACCTGCCAATGCAGGGGACACGGGTTCGAGCCCTGGTCTGGGAAGATCCCACATGCTGTGGAGCAACTAAGCCCGTGCGCCCCAACTACTGAGCCTGAGCCTGTGCCCTAGAGCCCTCATGCCTAGAGCCCGTGCTCCTCAACAAGAGAAGCCACTGCAATGAGAAGCCCACACACCGCAACAGAGTATCCCCCGCTCGCCACAACTAGAGAAAACCCACGCACAGCAATGAAGACCCAACACAGCCAAACATTAATTAATTAATTAATTTAAAAAAAAAAAAGAATCTGCCTGCCAGTGCAGGGGACACAGGTTAGATCCCTAGTCTGGGAAGATCCCACATGCCGCGAAGCAACTAAGCCCGTGTGCCACAACTACTGAGCCTGCACTCTAGAGCCCGCGGGCCACAACTACTGAGCCCGCACGCCACAACTACTGAAGTCCACGTGCCTAGAGCCCACACTCTGCAACAAAGAGAAGCCACCGCAATGAGAAGCCTGCGCACTGCAACGAAGAGTAGCCCCCACTCGCTGCAACTAGAGAAAGCCCACATGCAGCAATGAAGACCCAACGCAGCTAAAAATAAATAAAATAAAATAAATAAATTTATTAAATAAATAAATAAAGAGTGTTTGTTCCTTTTAAAAATAAATAAATAAATAAATGCCCTGGGACAGATCAGGTATTTTTTAATTATTGGTTGATTAATTGAACAAATGAATGATTAATTGAACACTTTTTTCTTCTATATTTAATTCACAATACATTTTGCTACTGAAAGCAGCTTACCTCCAGTGTGTATCATGAGTATCTTGAAAAAAAAACAGTATGTAATGATGGTAGCTTTCACAATAATCAAACTAATACTATTAGTGATAGAATTACTGATTACTGATGCCCTTTCACCCCCTTGAAGTTTTGCATTTATGGCAAATCTACACTGCAGCTTTCCGTTTGAATCATGCAAGGTCTAGCTGCACCATTATTACATTGTAGCCATTTCTCAGACAGATGTGGCTCTGTTGCTCAAAACTATATATCTAATCTGACAGAGGATTTCTTTACCCTGTGTCTTGTGTCTCTGAGGTTTTCCAATGTTTTTGTTGGATCTGGCCAACATTTGTTAAGTACCCACTAAATATTTTGTATGAATGCCACTGATTCTTCAACATATGTTTTGTTGAATATTTGGGACTAATGAGAACATCAAAGTTGTATTATATAATCTCTGCCTTCAAGGAATTTCTGGTCTACTGGAAGAGCTAAGACTTGTAGACATGAAAAGATAACTAATACTGGATCTTACGTAAAGCAGTACATTTAATAGGCCAAATGAGTGGCATAGAAAATAAATGACAATACCCTCGATTATCATTATCTTACTTGCCTTTCCCATTATACTGTGAGTGCTTTGAGGATATATTATTTGTAAACTCAGCATCTGCTTTTCAAGAGACATCTGATTTTTAACAAGCGTCCCAGGTAATTCTAATGCACAATGAAGGTTAAGAATCAGTATTGTAGACAATAGGGAGGGATGGTGGGGTTTGAAGCAAGAAGATGTCATGATAGAAGTATCCGATGAAGATTCATCTAGCAGAGTGCAAGATGGAGCAGAGCATAGAGAAACTGGAGATCAAAGATACAGAACGAAAGCTGCTGCATTTCTCCACTCTTGAGATAATAAAAACCAGAAACACTAGGAATAGCATAAAGGGAAAGGAAGGGATGGACATGGAAAGCACTAAGCAGGAGGAATCACCAAACTTGGTGACTGAGTGTTTGCTAGAGAAGAAGAAGAAGAATGAAAAATAACTTCAATATTTCTAACTTAAGGAACTTCAATAATAATAACAATAACAGCTAACATGTAATAATCACTGCGGCGGTCACTATGGCCAGGCTACCTCAACAACCACGCCCAACCCTCTTCTTTTGCGCTCATCTCTCATTACAGAGGCTAGAAACTAGATGGTCTCTTTCCTGGCCTCTTTCACAGACAAGGGTGGACCTCTGACTTATTCTTGGCAATCAGATGTAGGGATAAGTCCTTTGTGAGGCTCCTGGGAAAGCTGTTATTTTCCTGATGAAAGGGACGGTGGATGCTGACCCTGCCCTTCTCCCTTCTTCTTTCCTTGAATGCAGATGTGACACCCGGACTTGCAACACCTGGTGACCACAATGTGATAACCATGGAGATGAAAAGCCAGCATGCTAAAGATGGCAGAGGGGAAGGTAGGAAGAAGTGGGGTCTTTGGTGGCACCACTGAACTGCTGCACCAAACCTAGAACTACCCACCTCTAGAATTCTAGTTATGAAAGATAATTAAATATGTTTTTTTGCCTACCATACCATTAACTGCCGTTCTGTTATTTGCAACGTAACACACCCAAACTGATACAAACACTGACTATGTGCCAGGCACTGGTCTAAGCACTTTAACCCAATGCTTCCAACAATTTGATGAGGAATGTGTTATTATTATCCCAATTATACAGATGAGGTAATTAAGGCATCAAAAAAGTCAAATAATTTGGCCAAGGCCACACACCTAGTAAGCAGCACAGCAGGGAATTGAACCCAGGCAGTCAGCCTCCCAAGCCCTCACTCTTAACCATTACATACCTAGTCTCTCAATATTGGTGAGAGCATAGATAGAAATAAGGATGTTGGGAATAGGTGTCAACAGCTGGAAATCCAAGTGGAAATGTCCATCAGGCAGTTAGAAATGCCAAGTCTGCAGCACAATAATATAAAGGACCTTATTTAGAACAAGGAGCTATCTGCATTGAAATAAGAGTTGATTTAGTAACTACAAAAGTTCCAAATTCTCTCCTATCTACAAGGTGAGCTGAGCTGAACAGAACCATATATGTAGCAGCCCTAGCTTGGCCGGAATAATGATGCTTTTGACAAAATGCCTTTGACTATCCAAAAGCTGGCTCCCTTGTTAGTGCAGCATTTAGGTTCTGGCTTATGAGTTCATTGTTTAAAGGAATGTTGTTAAGTGTTACTCTTGACTTCTTAATGCCAGAGAAGATTGTTGGCTGTGTGTAGCAATTTCCCAGGGCAGGCCAATGCAGAACATGACCCCAATCTTCCAGATAGCTGCCAGTTTGCAAGGCTGGCCTGACCCAGCAAAATTACCTGGAATCTGGAATAGGGCTTCCAGGGCTGCTGACTGTTCTATCACCTTCAACAACAGGACAGCCTGTTCTCAGCAAAGAGAATGAATGTTGTTTACCTTCATACCACTGAGGTTCAGAGTAAAAGATGTTTGTGAGAGTGGGAAAAAGAGGGGGAAATAGGTGACATTCATTCCAAATAATGGTAATAAGAGCTTGCACTTATTGAGTCCTGGCTCTGTGTTGAGTGAGTGCCTTTGGTGCATTATCTCACTCAAAACATGGTAATTTCTGGTCTGTTTTTATTTTAACAGAATCACAAAATGTCCAGAGAAAATTGTTGTTAATCTCTGATAGTACCTTGGCACTTGCCAATCGTTTTTTGTTGTTGTTGTTTTCCATCTTTCCTCAAAGGCCTAATAAAAGGTCAGCTGGAACACTCTATTGATGCCCATGACACAGCAATAATTCTCATACAAGGCTGACAACTAGGAAAATAGATCAGTCCTGTGGAAAACAAATTGGCCTGCCTGAGAGATCTGAGAGGCCACGTATATGAAAAAGATACATCTATGAACTTCCTATTGCCAACTTTGAAAGGTTGGTATTTACATGGTCCTAGAAATGGAGCCAACCTAATCCTTACTGATCCAACATAAGGTTATAAATGCTCTGCCACATTGGAAAAGAACTAAAGAAGGGAAAGATGTCTATTACACAATCCAGGTATTGGTGAGAATGTGTTGTCCTTTCCTTGGTGATGAGCTTCAGTTCTGATCTAGATGTTCTGATCCTCATCACAAATCACAGAGGACACTGGAACAATTTTACTATCATTAAATGCTTAAACGATGTTACAATCACTTAAGCAACTAGAGTACGCATATTAAACCTTTAATTTATAATCCTTTTGCCAAAGCACTTCTGTTAGAATTTAATATTTCTCTGGACTCACACTCCAAGCCCAATCATTACAATTAATTCCAATCTACCTAATCAAGGACGCATGTCTTTACTTATTCTCCCTAAAAGTAACAGAGATTACAAATGGATGGATTTCATTACTGTTCACGATTGTGGTCAGTTGTTCTCAGGTCCTCGGTCTGGAACCATTTCCCACCAGGATGCTATTTGGAAGCTAAACAACCATAGATTTAGCTGCTAACAACAATAACAAAAAGGAGACAGGAAAAAAATACACATCACGCTTATTACAGAGATAAGACTGAGACAGGCTGAATCACCATTGAAGGGGTCAGTAGTCCAAGGCCACTCATGCCTCATGATTGGCAGCTGCAAAGGGTTCGCTTTGCCAAGCCCACTGTCCAGAGGGCAAGAGGTCATAAAAGCAGGGACAGTGCCTTGGAGAAGTGGCTCATCCAGCATTAGTGGCTAAATCCAGGAAGACTGGAAAAACACCTGCAGGTGGCATCTCATCTAGTATTTAAAAGCACACAGGGAAGTAACTAGCAAGTCCCCTCAAATTCTGCAAAAGTTGATTTTTTTTGGTCCCAAAAGAGAATGAAGGAGAAATGAATTCCCCCCTAGACTTCAAACTCTTCCAAGATACACACCTAGTGGAGTACTAGGTGCACAATAGGAGATTAATAAATGTTTGTTGGAACTGAAATTAACTGACATGTCCTATCACTGAATCTGCATAACTATCTGACAAAATAGGTACTGTTGTCCCCATTTTACCGTGAAGAAATTGAGAAAGAATAGTTTGGTAACTTGTTAAAACGGAGTAAAGCCAGGACACAAACTCAGGTCTTTGCGGCCCCAAAGCTAATGTTCTTTCCATTGTGTCATGATGCTGCAAACCACCTGCTTTGCTAAATTAAGAAAAGAACTCCTGCATCTCTTCTTTTTTTTAAAAATTAATAATTATTTATTTATTTTTGGCTGCATTGGGTCTTCGTTGCTGCACGCGAGCTTTCTCTAGTTGCAGCGAGCAGGGGCTACTCTTAGTTGCAGCGTGGGCTTCTCATTGCAGAGCACAGGCTCTAGGTGCGTGGGTTTCAGTAGTTGTGGCACGCGGGCTCAGTAGTTGTGGCTTGCGGGCTCTAGAGCGCAGGCTCAGTAGTTGTGGCGCACGAGCTTAGTTGCTCCATGGATCTTCCCGGACCAGGGCTCGAACCTGTGGCCCCTGCACTGGCAGGCAAATTCTTAACCACTGTGCCACCAGGGAAGTCCCCTGCATCTTCACTAATTATAACTTTTATAAGACTATTCTATATATGTAAAATTCCCTTTTATTCAGGTCTCCTTATTTCCTGCAGGTGATCTTGTTTATTTCTTTATTCAAAATGTGGACATGCTTCCACATTAACACCACTTCTTTGTCTTTTCCCCCATCCTCCCTTCCGTCACTACTGTCACAGAGAAAGTGGTGGCCCTCTAGTTCTGGGTGAGATTTTTCTGTCATAGAACCATGGCCCTATTTGTTCATAACCTCACAGAGAAGGCTCAAGCCCTGGTCAGTGCTGCTGTGACTTACATGAAGCCTTGACTGGCCACATTTTGGCACTAGGTCAGTGTTGAGCTGGTTCCTCCAACCCTGCTGAGATCCCTACTCCTATTCAGAGGTTTTAAGAAATAGTCATTAGTGCTCAAACTAGTAGCTTCAAACAGCTCACAGTTGAGGAAGCTCTGCTGAATGGTTTGGTGGCCACTGAGGTGTGAATGTGATTTTATGTTGGCAAGATCATAGGCAAGTGTGGCATTGCTGGCTATAGTGTTTGAAGACCAAACTTTAACATGTGATTATATTTGCTTTATTATTTGAGTGTCCTTGGACCATATGTGACCAGACTGCTACCTGATTAAAATGATGTCAAAATCAGTGTTTTCTCTATCAAACGCTACATGGACGGTCACAATATTTCTTGGTACTAAGTTGGGTTGTCTTTTGCTTTGATACATTAATACAGCTCTAAATGTATGTCTTTGCTTAGCCTGAAATTGGAAAGGATATGTGCAAACGTAACATTGTGGTACGTGTATATATGGGGATAACATTTTAATTTGATGGTTTGAAACATACATATATTTTTAAATATTTATTTATATATTTATTTGGCTGTGCTGGGTCTTCATTGCAGCACGCGGGATCTTTAGTTGTGATATGTGGGTTCTTAAGTTGCAGCATGCGGGCTCTTTTAGTTGCGGCATGTGGGCTCTTAATTGCTGCAGGCGGGATCTAGTTCACTGACCAGGGATAGAACCCAGGCCCCCTGCACTGGGACCATGGAGTCTTAACCACTGGACCACCAGGGAACTCCTGGTTTAAATATATTATGCTGTAGTATATGATGTAGTTAAATCATCTCAGTAGTCATAAAGAATAAAATTTGGACTGTTTCTCCTTGTAAACATCACAGAAAGATCCTTTTGATAACAGCTATGTCTATAAATGTTAGAGTACTTCTTATCAACTTGAATATAGTCTCCTCAAGCGAGAATAGCAAGCTGGTCTTATAAATGTGTATATTTATAACATCTTTAGCAGTAGGACAGAGTGAATGAGAATCATGATCTACATTTTAAATCTAAGTTTGATACATATTATATCATTAATCTATTCAGTCTTATGATTTTTAGAACCTATCCTTGCAAAATAAAATATATAAACAGGATTAAAACTTAGTATCATCCATGGGTCTAAATAGCATATTATGTCCTGAAATAAATAGATGTGATTGGTATTTTAAAAAAAAGCGGTCTTCCTCTATCTCAGAGTGAAAGCTCCCTCCGTGTCCCTCATTCTCATCCATTCTCTGGGGGCTTACTCCACCAATAATCCCCTCAACTTGACCACATTTCATTACATCTTCATTCTTTCTTCTGTGACTTCTTCCTGCCAATGTATAAATGTTTTGAAGTGCTCCCCATCTTAATACACACAGACACACAGACACAGACACACACACACACACACACACACACATCACCTCCACTCACCAGGCTACCCCACCTTGAACTAATACATTCCTGCTCCTCCCTCCTTCCCTTCATTACCAAGTTCCTTTATCAGGGCCTCCATTTCCTCACCATCTAACCATGTGCATCCTCATCATGTGCAAAAAATTCTCTCTTGATAACCACTGAAGGATCAAATCCAACAGCTTTTTCTCGGTTTTCATCCTCCTCAGACTCTCCACAGCCAGCCACCATCAACAACTCTTACTTCTTCATATTATCTTCTTCCATGATTTTTCATAATGTGTTCACTCTAAGATCTTGTTCTCATTCTCTGATTCCTCTTTCTCCTTCTGACCCCAAAAGTAAGTACTCCCTTTGGTTATGCCCATGGTTCATTTCTCTTCTCTTTACGTTGCTCCTTTGGAAATTTTACTCAATCTTTTCTACCAATCTTAGGTCTTGACTAATGCTGGAGTCCACATTTCCAACTGCTTGTTGGCATCTGCCTATCCTCCTGACAACCCAAACTCATTATGCTCAAAATATAGTGAACTTTCTTTTTGTACATATCTATTAATTATACTGTAAATACTATCCTTCTCAATCACTGTGGAAAAAAATATTCACAAGTTAAGGTTGCAGATGTCTAATGCTACAGAAGCCAAATATTAATCATAGGAGGTCTAATATTCAGATAAGATTTTTTCTTTTGTTTAAAGAATGATTTTTCAAAATAAATGAATAGTTTTCTAAAGTAATATGCATAGTAAAAGAATAATTCAAAAATACAAAATAGTATATTATATACAGTAAAAGGTAGGTTGTCCTCTCATCCCTGACCACCATACCTCCAATTCTCCTTCTCAGGAGCAACCTGTGTTAACAGCTTGCTATATATCCACCCAGATATAGTCTATGCATTTGCAAGTATATATGTATAGATGCTCCTTAAAAATTCCAGCACAATTCAATGGTAGCATGCTACATACATTATTCTCCAAATTACTTTTGTTCACTTAATAATATATTTTGGAGTTTATTTCTTACAAAACATACCTTATTTATTTTTAAGGATTCTATAATATAACCTTGTATGGATACATTTCCTGTTCTTTCCAGTTTTTGCTTTACAAAGAACATGTCAATGACTAGTCTGCAAACTTCTATGAACATATCTGTAGGACAAAGTACTGTAAGTGAAATTGTTAGGTCAAGGGGCTTATGCATTTTTATTTTTAATAGGTATTGCCCCCAACAGCAATGTATGAGATAATTAAAATAATAATAACTGGATTGAATTCAAATGGTCTTAAAACTTTTGAAAATGCCCCATCTTCCATTTTGTCAAGCATCTGACATTCTCTCCTTGTGCAGGTGAAGGGTGGTAGGCAAAATGTAGTGAGAGGACAAGCAGGTATGGGGCGGTCTTGGATCCTGCCAATGAGGACCACCTGGAATAGTGTGAAGACCTCAGCAGGAAGATGCTAAAGAGGAACGGACAGATGTCCAACGATTGTTGAGGCACTCATAAATAACCAGCCAGAGGAGGTCTGTTCACCTCTATCAAGGCATCCCCAAGTGGAGATCCCCAGCTATGCGAAATCGAGGGGGATGATGGTATCAAAAGAAACCACTAATGTGTCCCGAGAAAGTCTGATCACTACTAAGTTCAGACAGAATTAGCCTTAAACAGCTTCAAAGCCCAGGGAACAACAGGCAGTTAAGACGTTTCCTATGCATGATCTCTTCAACCCTGGGTGTGTCAGAAGTCATGGATGCCAGGGGTGGGGGAGGTATGGTAATAGAGAGGAGGTGTAGCCCAACCTAATCTTAACTGACACAGAAGCATGCACCCTCAAAAAAATGGTTGCACATACACACCAAGACCTGTGTGAGGATGTTCATAGCAACATTTGTAAAAGCAAAATACTGAAACAATCTGAATGTCCATGGATACATGGATGCATAAAATGTGGTCTTTTTCTACAATGAAATATTATGCATCAAAACTTGTAAACTGGGCTTCCCTGGTGGCGCAGTGGTTGAGAGTCTGCCTGCCAATGCAGGGGACACGGGTTCGAGCCCTGGTCTGGGAAGATCCCACATGCCGCGGAGCAACTAGGCCCGTGAGCCACAATTGCTGAGCCTGCGCATCTGGAGCCTGTGCTCCGCAACAAGAGAGGCCGCGACAGTGAGAGGCCGGGGCACCGCGATGAAGAGTGGCCCCTGCTTGCCTCAACTAGAGAAAGCCCTCGCACAGAAACGAAGACCCAACACAGCCATAAATAAATAAATAAATAAATAATTTTTTAAAAAAAACTTGTAAACTATAGCTACATGCATCGACATGGATGAATTTCAGGATTATAATGTTGAGGGGAGAAAAATGAGAAACAGAAAGGTATATATCACATGATTCAAATTATATAATTAACTTTATATAAGTTAATGCTTTTAAACTAAAACATGTCACATGATTCAAATTATATAATTAACTTTATATAAGTTAATGCTTTTAAACTAAAACATGTGACACTAAACAATATATTATTTAAGAATACATACAGAGTGGTAAAATTAAAAAGAAAAGCAAGAAAATGTTAAACAAAAAATTCAGGATAATGGTTCCTTCTGAAGGAGGGGAGTGGAATTGGGAAGGGGCATTCTAGGGAATTCTAAAGTACTGGGAATGTTCTAGTTCTAAAGCTGTGACACTGATAATTTGTTTTATCATCATTCTTTAAACCTTAAATGTATCTTACAAATGCAGTTAATCTCTTCATTATTCAACAAAAACAAATTATAGAAAAAATAGAACCGTAGATATTTTCATTAGTCTGAAAATCCCTTAGTTTTCTTTCACTTTCATAATCATGTGGAATGCATGTAAAGCAATTAGCACAGTACTTAACAAATGGGATCTATTTTCATGGACCTCCAACTCACCGTTTGTTTGTCCTGTGGGGATTTTAAAGAACTAATACAAAAGTAGCAAGAGCATCGATTTGCTGAGACAACAAGTACTCAGCAGCTTTACGTGGTCCCAGGCAGTGTCAGCACAACACCCAGTGGAAGTGGGAAGGCTGGAATTGTCACGCTACCCTTCCGATGCTGACTATCTGATTTGAATTATCTTCTCACTGAAGGGAATGTCTGTCCTTCCTCCACAACTATGTTCACCTTCACAACTTATCACCACCAGCCTGCAGCCTCCTGCTCCAGGACCCTCCGCAGTTACGTTCAGCATGTCGGATCAATAATGGCCATAACCCCATGTACAGAGTGCTACTCTGTGCCAGGCATTGCTATCTAGCCCCCCAAAACCCCCCAGGCATAACGAGTTTTAAGCCCATTTTACAGAAGAAAACAAGCTCAGGGAAGATAAACAATCCGTCTAAAGTCATAGTAGTATCAAGTACTGGAGGCAGAATTCAAGTCCAGGTCTCTCTGACTCCAAGTGCAAACCTCTCAACTGGCACCCAGCACTCTTCATCATGGGACTTCCTTTGTCTCTCCAATTTTCCAATGAACCCTCCTCTCCAGTGAGGCAGGCAAGTATCCTGAATGTTTCCTGGAAAAGTCAGGCTCAGTTTGTGTTCATGCCTTTCCTTATGTTATTTCCCCTGCTGCAAACATCCTCTCCTCCACTCATCCAAATACTACAATTCTTTCAAGCTTCTATTTGGGACTGTTCTTCTGAAGTCGTCCCCAACCAATCCGACTCCAGAGTGGTTTCACTTTATCAGAATCTTTTTTGTCTTCTAGTGTTCTTTTTTTTTTTTTTGATTACCTAGGTTAAGGTTTCATAATAGACAAGACGCCATCTTCTTTTATATCATTTGGTTTTACTTTATTTGGGGTTCTCCACACCCAGTGACTGCAAAATAAATGAGGACAGTGATCCAGGTACTATACAGACATAATTATAATCCCTGTGGCAGTGGTTCCAAGGAGATTCCAAATTTCCCTCGGAGCTTGTTAAATCTGTAGATGCCAAGCTTCACTCCAGGAACCTAGTGAGTCAGAATCTCCTGGGGTTACAGGGTGGGAAGAACGATGTATCTGTATTTTCTACACATGATTTTAAGTGCACCCTCAGATGAGAACATTATGCTTTGTTGCAGTTCAGGACCATGTCAATTCAGATAAACACATAAGGAAAAGTGAGTCAAAATTCTAAGAAATATGTAATTATAAGACTTATAAATACATATTTCAAGAAATCTATTTCCTTACGGGCATGACTTGTTTAAGGGAAGAAGAAGGAGAAGGAGGAAGGGAAGAAAGGAAGCAAAGAGGGAGGAAAGGAAAAGAAAGGGGAGGGAAGGGGATGGGGCTGTAACCTTGTAAAACTTCATAGACTCTCCAAGCATCTTATTCTGCATTTGAGCAGTCCTGATTTTTTTTTTTGAAACTTTCTTAATACCTTATTTTTTTAATTTTTATTTTATATTATAGTTGATTAACAATGTTGTGTTAGTTTCAGGTGTATAGCAAAGTGATTCAGTTAAACGTATACATGTATCTATTCTTTTTCAAATTCTTTTCCCATTTAGGTTATTACAGAATATTGAGCAGAGCTTCCTGTGCTATACAGAAGGTCCTTGTGGTTATCTGTTTTAAATATAGCAGTGTGTACTGTTGGTGGGAATGTAAATTGGTACAGCCACTATGGAGAACAGTATGGAGGTTCCTTAAAAAACTAAAAATAGAGCTACCATATGATCCAGCAATCCCACTCCTGGGCATATATTTGGAAAAAAAGCATGGTTTGAAAGGATACATGCCCCCCAATATTCATTGCAGCACTGTTTACAATAGCCAAGACATGGAAGCAACGTAAATGTCCATCAACAGATGAATGGATAAAGAAGATGTGATTCCATATATACAATGGCATATTACTCAGCCATTAAAAATAATGAAATAATGCCATTTGCAGCAACATGGATGGACCTGGAGATTATCATACTAAGTGAAGTAAGTCAGACAGAGGAAGACAAATATCATATGATATTGCTTATATGCACAATCTAAAAAAAAGATACAAATGAACTTATTTACAAAACAGAAACAGACAAACAGACTTAGAGAACAAATTTATGGTTATGTGGGGGAGGAGGGGAAGGATAGATTGGGAGTTTGAGATTAACATGTACACCCTGCTATTTTTAAAACAAGGACCTACTGTATAGCACAGGGAACTCTTCTCTATCATACTCTGTATTAACCTAAATGGGAAAAGAATTTGAAAAAGAATAGATACATGTATCTGTATAACTGAATCACTTTGCTGTACACCTGAAACTAACACAACATTGTTAATCAACTATACTCCAATATAAAATTTTAAAAATTTGTTTAAATTTAAAATAAATAAATATAGCAAATCCTATTTTTTTAAATATAGGATTCCTATCCTATAATAATATTTTAATCGATTCTCCTTAAATTTTCTAACTTCTCCACTTGAAAAAAAATGGTTAAACTATATTAGTACTCAGAATTAAAAGTAAATGATTCTGACTTTTGCTTCCGATTCTGATAGTCAGCACTGTCCCTTTGTTCTTTTGGAAGTATTCCTTTTCCTGTCTTCACTAACTCTTTTTTTTTTTTTTTTGCTGCATCGGGTCTTAGTTGTGGCACATGGGCTCCAGAGTGTGTGGGCTCAGTAGTTGCAACACGCGGGCTTTCTAGTTCTGCTGCACAGGCTCCAGAGTGCGCAGTCTTAGTTGCCCCACAGCACATGGGACTCAATTCCCTAACTGGGGATTGAACCCATGTCCCCTACATTGGAAGGCAGATTCTTAACCACTGGACCACCAGGGAAGTCCCTTCACTCTTTATAATGAAAATCAAAACAAAATAAAATATAATGAAAGCATAACCCAGAGCTGAGAATTATAAATTCAGTAAATAAGTTTTTTTGGCAATTAAAAGTGTCTTGCTCACAGAGACAAAGGGAACACACCACGGAGGCAGATGTTGGAGTGATACTTCCATAAACCGAGGAATGTCTGGGGCTACCAGAAGATGGAAGAGGCAAGGAAGGGTCCTCCCCTAGAAATTTTGGAAAGAGCATGGCCTAGCAAACACCTTGATTTCATACTTCTAGCCTCCAGAACTGCAAGAGAATATGCCAAAGTAATAATAATAATAATAATATAATGTCTTGCTCAATGCAAGAACAATACTAGCTCCGTGTAGAAAAATTAGATAAAAGCTGCACAAAAAGAATAAATTTTAAAATATCCATAATCAGTGATGTGAACAAAAATGGCAAAGTAAGGCCTTGAAAATTCTCTGCTCTGTAAACACAAGGAAAACACCAACAAAAATTATCCGAATCAACTTCTTCAGAACTCTGGAAATTAACCAAAGGCTTGCAGTAATCCAGGGAGTGTTTATTCCAGAAAAATGGCTTGATCTCAGTAAGAACAGCAAGTTCTGTGGCATTTTAATTTACCCTGTCTCTATCCCCCTTTCCCCATCTCTGCAAGAAGCCTTGAAAACCAATATCCCGAGACTTCCCTGGTGGTCTGGTGGGTAAGACTCCATGATACCAATGGCCAGGGTTCAATCACTGGTCGGGGAACTAGATCCCTCATGCATGCCACAACTAAGAGTCCGCATGCTGCAACTAAAGATCCCACATGCCGCAACGAAGATCCCACGTGCCACAACTAAGCCCCAGAGCAACCTAAATAAATAAATAAATAAATAATACAATTTTTTAAATATTAAAAAAAAAAGAAAGAAAACCAACATCCCACTAGTGAAAACCAGCAGCCTGGCAGCCACTTGAAGGAGCACAGTGGTTGGAGCGCCTTCAAAGTCCCACTTACAGAGAATTGTCATTATTTGACTCGTCTGGTGGTTCCCTGGAAGACCCCACTCAGAAGGCTGTCTTTGTATGACCTAACTCAGAGGTCCTCTAGTGCTAAGAACATTTTCCCTATGGGTGTTTGTCAAAAAAATCAGAGACAAAACAAAACAAGCAAAAAAATAAAACAGAAACAGACTCACAGATCCAGAGAACAAACTGTTGGTTACCACAGGGGAGAGGAGGAAGGAAGGGGCAGAATAGGTAAAGGGGATTAAGAGGTACAAGATAGCAGTTATAAAATAAATGAGTCACAGGGACGTAACATACAGCAAAGGAAATATAGTCAATATTTTATAATAACTTCGTATGGTATGTAATCTATGAAAATATCAAATTGCTATGTTGTACACCTGAAAACAATATAATATTGTAAGTCAAATATACTTCAATAAATAATTTTAAAAAAAGAAAAAACAGAGGTAACTTTTTAACAGTCTAGCTGCCTGAGGTGGTAGATAACAGTTATGTTAAAGCGAAAGAAACCAGATACAAAGGGCCACGTGTTATATGATTCCATTTACATGAAATGTCCATAATAGGTAAACTCATAGAGATAGACAGTAGATTACTGGTTCCCAGGGGCTGGGGAGAAGAGGGAAGTAGAAGTGACTGCTTAGGACAGGAATAAAGATGCAGACGTAGACAATGGACTTGAGGACACGGGGAGTGGGAAGGGTAAGCTGGGATGAAGTGAGAGAGTGGCGTGGACATATATACACTACCAAATGTAAAACAGATAGCTAGTGGGAAGCAGCCACATAGCACAGGGAGATCAACTCGGTGCTTTGTGACCACCTAGGGGGGTGGGATGGGGAGGGTGGGAGGGAGACGCAAGAGGGAGAAGATATGGGGATATATGTATATGTATAGCTGATTCACATTATTATAAAGCAGAAACTAACACACCATTGTAAAGCAATTATACTCCAATAAAGATGTTTAAAAAAAAAAAAAGAAGTGACTGCTTAATGGTTAAAGAATTTCTTTTGGGAATGATGAAAATGTTCTTGAATTAGTGATGATATTTATGCAACTTTGTGAATATATAAAAACCACTCAATTGTTCACTTTAAGTCAGAAAATTTTATGGTATGTGATTTCTATTTCAATTTAAAGATAGCAATTTTTTAAATTATATGTACCCACAATTATAATTTTTTAATTTAAATAAAAGGAAACTCATAAAAATATTATCATAATCCCATAATCCAAATATAATCGCTATTAATATTTTGGTCTATTTCTAATCTTTCTCTACTGCATCAATGTTATTATGCATTGGTTAAGAGCACTCACTCTGGATCCTCAGTCTGAGTTAGAATCCTGCACTTACTAATTGTGCAATCATGGGCAAGCTCATTAACCTCTCTGATCTGTTCCTCATCTATAAAATGGAGATAATAATATTGACTTCAAATGGTTGTTGTGAGAATTAAGGGAGTTTAAAAATGTAGAGCCCTTAAACATGTGGCTGGCACATAATAAGTGTTCAATATAGGCTGGCTATTTTTATTACTGAAAATAAAGCTGTGTGAATATCCTTGAATATATATCTTTTCATTTGTCTAATTTCTAAAATTAATTCCACAAAGTGAAATTGCTGTTTCAAAATATATGCACATGAAACAGACAAAATGTTATTTTAAGGTTGCCTGAGAGTTTTCTATTACTGGAAATGGATATACTACTGAGTGTTCACAAATTTGGAAACATGTGAAAAAAAATCAAAATAAAGAAGAAAAATAGTCCTGGGAGAAATAATCAAGGGAGAAAAAAAAAAAGAGCGTTTAAAAGTTATAATCATAATTCTCAGAGAGATTTAAGAAAATATGGGTCCATAAAATAAGAAAAGGATGCTGTGAGAAGAAAATAATTTGTGAGTAAGAACTAGCTTTTGGAAATTAAAAAATATAATTTCCTGAACTAAAATTTAGTAAGGAGCTAGAAGACAGAGTTGAGGACATCTCCCAGGATGAAAAACAAAAGGCAAAAATAGAAAAAATATGAGAGAGAGGTAAGACACAGAGAGAGTCAATCTGAGAAGCCTCACATTTGACTGATAAGGCTCCAGCAAAAGAGAAGAGAAAAAATGGAGGATTATCAAAGACCCTGTACAAGAGTTTATGCCAAAAAGAAGAATTTATCTTCATTTTGAAAAATCCACAGAACAAGTGAAAAAGACATACACCTAGACATATCTCTATGAAATTTCAGAACTCCAAGGTGAAGAAAAGATCTCAAAATCTCCTGGAAGGGGGAAAGGTATGCACTACCCTGCTTATCAGCAGCCCAAGGTTCTAGAAATCAATGGCACAAGCCCTTCAAACTTCCGAGGGAAAATGATTTTCACTTTAAAATTCTATACTCAAACTTTCAGTCAGTATGAGGAGAAAATAAGGACATCATCAAGCATTCAAGGACACAGAATTTTTACTTAATCCATATATAAAAGTAACTTCTTTGCAAGTTACTTGAGGATGTACTCCAGCAAGATGAGGGAGTAATAAAGCAAAGAAATAAAAGAGGAATATTAAAAGGAAAATCCTAATATGATAACCCTGTAGCAATTGTAGAAATTGACCAGTCCAGATTGGAGCAAGAATATGGAGGCTTCTGGGAATGGGTGAGTGGTTTGCTATTGCCAGCTCCTACCAGCTCACAAGAGCCCATTGTTAAATTTCAGGAATGTTGCAAGTCAGTTGTTTAAAACATTGTTATTAAAAATTAATGTCTATAAGGGGGAGACCTTCAAGATGGTGGAGGAGTAAGATGTGGAGATCACCCTCCTCCCCTCAAATACATCAGAAACACATCTACATGTGGAACAACTCCTACAGAACACCTACTGAATGCGGGAAGAAGACCTCAGACTCCCCAAAAGGCAAGAAACTCCCCACGTACCTGGATAGGACAAAAGAAAAAAGAAAAAACAGAGACAAAAGGATAGGGACAGGGCCTGCACCTCTGGGAGGGAGCTGTGAAGGGGGAAAAGGTTCCACACACTAGGAAGCCCCTTCACTGGTGGAGACGGGGGGTGGCCGGGGGAAAGCTTCGGAGCCACAGAGGAGAGCACAGCTATAGGGGTGCAGAGGGCAAAGGGGAGAGATTCCCGCACAGAGGATTGGTGCCGACCAGCACTCACCAACCTGAGAGGCTTGTCTGCTCACCCGCCGGGGGCGGGTCAGGGCTGGGAGCTGAGTCTCAGGCTTCGGAGGTCAGATCCCAGGGAGAGGACTGCGGTTGGCTGCGTGAACACAGCCTGAAGGGGGCTAGTGCACCACAGCAAGCCGGGAGGGAGTCCAGGAAAAAGTCTGGACCTGCCTAAGAGGCAAGAGACCATTGTTTCAGGGTGCGCAAGGAGAGGGGATTCAGAGCACCACCTAACCGAGCTCCAGAGACGGGCGCGAGCCACGGCTATCAGCGTAGACACCAGAGATGGGCATGAAATGCTAAGGCTGCCGCTGCAGCCACCAAGAAGCCTGTGTGCGAGCACAGGTCACTATCCACACCGCCCCTCCTGGGAGCCTGTGCAGCCCGCCACTGCCAGGGTCCCGTGATCCAGGGACAACTTCCCCGGGAGAACACACGGCACGCCTCAGGCTGTTGCAACATCATGCCAGCCTCTGCCGTCGTAGGCTCGCCCCGCATTCCATACCCCTCCCTTCCCCCGGCCTGACTGAGCCAGAGCCCCCTAATCAACTGCTACTTTAACCCGGTCCTGTCTGAGCAAAGAACAGACACCCTCGGGCGACCTACATGCAGAGATGGGGCCAAACCAAAGCTGAACCCCAGGAGCTGAGCGAACAAAGAAGAGAAAGGGAAATCTCTCCCAGCAGCCTCAGGAGCAGCAGATTAAATCTCCACAGTCAACTTGATGTACCCTGCATCTGTGGAACACCTGAATAGACAATGAATCATCCCAAAATTGAGGCGGTGGATTTTGGGAGCAACTGTAGACTTGGGGTTTGCTTTCTGTATCTAATTGTTTCTGGTTTTATGTTTATCTTAGTTTAGTATTTAGTGTTTATTATCATTGGTAGATTTGTTTATCGATTTGGTCGCTCTCTTCCTTTTTTTTAAATATAGATATATATTTTTTTTCCTTTTTCTCTTTTTGTGAGTGTGTATGTGTATGCTTCTTTGTGTGATTTTTGTCTGTGTAGCTTTGCTTTTACCATTTGTCCTAGGGTTCTGTCTGTCCGTTTTCTTGTGTTTTTTTTTTTTTAGTATAGTTTTTAGCGCTTGTTATCATTGGTGGATTTCTTTTTTGGTTTGGTTGCTCTCTTCTTTCTTTCTTTTTTTCTTTTTTAATTACTTTTTAATTTTTTTCTTTTTAACAATTTTTTTAATTTTTTATTTTAATAACTTTATTTTATTTTTTTCTTTCTTTTTTTCGCCCTTTTCTTCTGAGCTGCGTGGCTGACAGGGTCTTGGTGCTCTGGAGGGATGTCAACCTGAGCCTTTGAGGTAGGAGAGCCGAATTCAAGACACTGGTCCACCAGAGACCTCCCGGCTCCACATAATACCAAATGGTGAAAGCTCTCCCAGAGATCTCCATCTCAATGCTAAGAACCAGCTCCATTCAACGACCAGCAAGCTACAGTGTTGGACACCCTATGCCAAACAACTAGCAAGACAGGAACACAGCCCCATCCATTAGCAGAGAGGCTACCTAAAATCATAATAAGGTCACAGACACCCCAAAACACACCACTGGACGCAGTCCTGCCCACCAGAAAGACAAGATCCAGCCTCGTCCACCAGAACACAGGCACCAGTCCCCTCCACCAGGAAGGCTACACAACCCACTGAACCAACCTTAGCCACTGGGGGCAGACACCAAAAACAACGGGAATTATGAACCTGAAGCCTGTGTAAAGGAGACCCCAAACACAGTAAGTTAAGCAAAATGAGAAGACAGAGAAATACGCAGCAGATGAAGGAGCAAGGTAAAAACCCACCAGATCAAACAAATGAAGAGGAAATAGGCAGTCTACCTGAAAAAGAATTCAGAGTAATGATAGTAAACATGATCCAAACTCTTGGAAATAGAATGGAGAAAATACAAGGAACGTTTAACCAGGACCTAGAAGAATTAAAGAGCAAGCAAACCATGATGAACAACACAATAAATGAAATTTAAAATTCTCTAGAAGGAATCAATAGCAGAATAACTGAGGCAGAAGAACGAATAAGTGACCTGGAAGATAAAATAGTGGAAATAACTATGGCAGAACAGAATAAAGAAAAAAGAATGAAAAGAATTGAGGACAGTCTTAGACACCTCTGGGGCAACACTAAACACACCAACATTAGAATTATAGGGGTCCCAGAAGAAGAGAAAAAGAAAGGGACTGAGAAAACATTTGAAGAGATTATAGTTGACAACTTCCCAAATATGGGAAAGGAAATAGTCAATCAAGTCCACGAAGCGCACAGAGTCCCATACAGGATAAAACCAAGGAGAAACATGCCAAGACACATATTAATCAAACTATCAAAAATTAAATACAAAGAAAAAATATTAAAAGCAGCAGGGGAAAAACAACAAATTACATACAAGGGAATTCCCATAAGGTTAACAGCTGATCTTTCAGCAGAAACTCTGCAAGCCAGAAGGGAGTGGCAAGACATATTGAAAGTGATGAAAGGGAAAAACCAACAACAAAGATTACTCTACCCAGCAAGGATCAAAGAGGAAATCAAAGAGGAAATCCAAAAATACCTATTCAGATTTGACAGAGAAATTAAAACCTTTACAGACAAGCAAAAGCTAAGAGAATTCATCACCACCAAACCAGCTTTAAAACAAATGCTAAAGGAACTTCTCTAGGCAGGAAACACAAGACAAGGAAAAGATCTACAAAAACAAACCCAAAATAATTAAGAAAATGGTAATAAGAACATACATATCGATAATTACCTTAAATGTAAATGGATTAAATAATCTAACCAAAAGACATAGACTGGATGAATGGATACAAAAACAAGATCCATATATATGCTGTCTCCAAGAGACCCACTTCAGACCTAGGGACACATACAGACTGAAAGTGAGGGGATGGATAAAGATATTCCATGTAAATAGAGATCAGAAGAAGGCTGGAGTAGCAATTCTCATATCAGAAAAAATAGATTTTAAAATAAAGACTATTACAAGAGACAAAGAAGGACACTACATAATGATCAAAGGATCAATCCAAGAAGAAGATATAACAATTGCAAATATTTATGCATGCCACATAGGAGCACCTCAATACATAAGGTAAATGCTAAGAGCCATAAAAGGGGAAATTGGCAGTAACACAATCATAGTAGGGGACTTTAACACCCCACTTTCACCAATGGACACATCATCCAAAATGAAAATAAATAAGAAAACACAAGCTTTAAATGATACATTAAACAGGATGGACCTAATTGATATTTATAGGACATTCCATCCAAAAACAACAGAATACACTTTCTTCTCAAGTGCTCATGCAACATTCTCCAGGATAGATCCTATCTTGGGTCACAAATCAAGCCTTGGTAAATTTAAGAAAATTGAAATCGTATCAAGTATCTTTTCCGACAACAACGCTATAAGACTAGATATCAATTACAGGAAAATATCTGTAAAAAATACAAACACATGGAGGCTAAACAATACACTACTAAATAACGAAGAGATCACTGAAGAAATCAAAGAGGAAATCCAAAAATACCTAGAAACAAATGACAATGAAAACACGACCCAAAACCTATGGGATGCAGCAAAAGAAGTTCTAAGAGGGAAGTTTATAGCAATACAATCCTACCTCAAGAAACAAGAAACATCTCAAATAAACAACTTAACCTTACACTTAAAGCAATTAGAGAAAGAAGAACAAAAAACCCCAAAGTGAGCAGAAGGAAAGAAATCATAAAGATCAGATCAGAAATAAATGAGAAAGAAATAAAGGAAACAAGAGCAAAGATCAATAAAACTAAAATCTGGTTCTTTGAAAAGATAAACAAAATTGATAAACCATTAGCCAGCCTCATCAAGAAAAAAAGGGAGAAGACTCAAATCAATAGAATTAGAAATGACAAAGGAGAAGTAACAACTGACACTGCAGAAATACAAAGGATCATGAGAGATGACTACAAGCAACTCTATGCCAATAAAATGACAACCTGGAAGAAATGGACAAATTCTTAGAAAAGCACAGCCTTCCGAGACTGAACCAGGAAGAAAAAGAAAATATAAACAGACAAATCACAAACACCGAAATTGAGACTGTGATTAAAAATCTTCCAACAAACAAAAGCCCAGGACCAGATGGCTTCACAGGTTAATTCTATCAAACATTTAGAGAAGAGATAACACCTATCCTTCTCAAACTCTTCCAAAATATAGCAGAGGGAGGAACACTCCCAAACTCATTCTATGAGGCCACCATCACCCTGATACCAAAACCAGACAAAGATGTCACAAAGAAAGAAAACTACAGACCAACATCACTGATGCACATGGATGCAAAAATCCTCAACAAAATATTAGCAAACAGAATCCAATAGCACATTAAAAGGATCATACACCATGATCAATTGGGGCTTATCCCAGGAATGCAAGGATTCTTCAATATATGCAAATCAATCAATGTGATACACCATATTAACAAATTGAAGAATAAAAACCATATGATCATCTCAATAGATGCAGAAAAAGCTTTTGACAAAATTCAAAACCAATTTATGATAAAAACCCTCCAGAAAGTAGGCATAGAGTGAACTTACTTCAACATAATAAAGGCCATATATGACAAACCCACAGCCAACATCATTGTCAATGGTGAAAAACTGAAACCATTTCCTCTGAGATCAGGGACAAGACAAGGTTGTCCACTCTCACCACTATTATTCAACATAGTTTTGGAAGTTTTAACTACAGCAATCAGAGAAGAAAAAGAAACAAGAGGAATCCAAATTGGAAAAGAAGAAGTAAAACTGTCACTGTTTGCAGATGACATGACACTGTACATAGAGAATACTAAAGATGCTACCAGGAAACTACTAGAGCTAATCAATGAATCTGGTAAAGTAGCAGGATACAAAATTAATGCACAGAAATCATGTGCATTCTTATACACTAATGATGAAAAATCTGAAGGAGAAATTAAGGAAACACTCCCATTTACCACTGCAACAAAAAGAATAAAATACGTAGGAATAAACCTACCTAAGGAGACAAAAGACCTGTATGTAGAAAACTATAAGACACTGATGAAAGAAATTAAAGATGATACCAACAGATGGAGAGATATACCATGTTCTTGAATTGGAAGAATCAACATTGTGAAAATGACTCTACTACCCAAAGCAATCTACAGATTCAATGCAATACTTATCAAACTACCAATGGCATTTTTCACAGAACTAGAACAAAAAATTTCACAATTTGTATGGAAACACAAAAGACCCCGAATAGCCAAAGCAATCGTGAGAAAGAAAAACGGAGCTGGAAGAATCAGGCTCCCGGACTTCAGACTATACTACAAAGCTACAGTAATCAAGACAGTATGGTACTGGCACAAAAACAGAAATATAGATCAATGGTACAGGATAGAAAGCCCAGAGATAAACCCACACACATATGGTCACCTTATTTTTTATAAAGGAGGCAAGCATATACAATGGAGAAAAGAGAGCCTCTTCAATAAGTGGTGCTGGGAAAATTGGACAGCTACATGTAAAAGAATGAAATTGGAACACTCCCTAACCCCATACACAAAAATAAACTCAAAATAGATTAAAGAGCTAAATGTAAGGCCAGACACTATAAAACTCTTAGAGGAAAACATAGGCAGAACACTCTATGACATAAATCACAGCAAGATCCTTTTTGACCCACCTCCTAGAGAAATGGAAATAAAAACAAAAATCAACAAATGGGACCTAATGAAACTTCAAAGCTTTTGCACAGTAAAGGAAACCATAAACAAGATGAAAAGACAACCCTCAGAATGGGAGAAAATATTTGCAAATGAAGCAACTGACAAAGGATTAATTTCCAAAATTTACAAGCAACTCATGCAGCTCAATATCAAAAAGCAAACAACCCAATCCAAAAATGGGCAGAAGACCTAAATAGACATTTCTCCAAAGAAGATATACAGACTGCCAACAAACACATGAAAGGATGCTCAACATCACTAATCATCAGAGAAATGCAAATCAAAACTACAATGAGGGGCTTCCCTGGTGGCACAGTGGTTGAGAGTCTGCCTGCCGATGCGGGGGACACGGGTTCGAGCCCTGGTCTGGGGGGATCCCGCATGCCGCGGGGCAGCTGGGCCCGTGAGCCACAACTGCTGAGCCTGCGCGTCTGGAGCCTGTGCTCCGCAACAAGAGAGGCCGCGACAGTGGGGGGCCCGCTCACCGCGATGAAGAGTGGCCCCCGCTTGCCGTAACTGGAGAAAGCCCTCGCGCAGAAACGAAGACCAAACGCAGCATAAATAAATAAATAAATAAATAAAATTTACAAAACTACAATGAGGTATCACCTCACACCAGTCAGAATGGCCATCATCAAAAAATCTACAGACGGTAAATGCTGGAGAGGGTGTGGAGAAAAGGGAACCCTCTTGCACTGTTGGTGGGAATATAAATTGATACAGCCACTATGGAGAACAGTATGGAGGTTCCTTAAAAAACTAAAAGTAGAACTACCATACGACCCAGCAATCCCACTACTGGGCATATACCCTGAAAAAACCATAATTCAAAGAGAGTCATGTACCAAGATGTTCATTGCAGCTCTATATACAATAGCCAGGACATGGAAGTAACCTAAATGTCCATTGACAGATGAATGGATAAAGAAGATGTGGCACATATATACAATGGAATATTACTCAGCCATAAAAAGACACGAAATTGAGTTATTTGTAGTGAGGTGGATTGGACCTAGAGTCTGTCATACAGAGTGAAGTAAGTCAGAAAGAGAAAAACAAATACCATATGCTAACACATATATATATGGAATCTAAAAAAAAAAAAAAAATTGGTTCTGAAGAACCTAGGGGCAGGACAGGAATAAAAACGCAGATGTAGAGAATGGACATGAGGACATGGGGAGTGGGAAGGGTAATCTGGGACAAAGTGAGAGAGTGGCATGGACATATATGCACTACCAAATGTAAAATAGATAGTTAGTGGGAAGCAGCTGCATAGCACAGGGAGACCAGCTCGGTGCTTTGTGACCACCTAGAGGGGTGGGATTGGGGGGTGGGAGGGAGATGCAAGAGGGAGGAGATATGGGGATATAAGTATATGTATAGCTGATTCACTTTGTCATACAGCAGAAACTAACACACCATTGTAAAGCAATTATATACTCCAATAAAGATGTTAAAAAAATTAATGTCTATAAATTTATAGTTAAATAAGTTATATTTTTATAAGGGTCACATCCTTTTTTAACTTTATTTATTTATTTATTTATTTATTTATTTATTTGGTTGCAGGATCTTTTTGTTGCAGTGCACAGGGTCTTCGTTGTGGTGCACGGGCTTCTCAAGTTGCAGCGCGTAGGCTCTCTAGTTGTGGTGCACAGGCTCTAGAGAGCACCTGCTCAGTAGTTGCCGCACATGGGCTTAGTTGCCTGTGGCATGTGGGATCTTAGTTCCCCGACCAGGGATCGAACCCACGTCCCCTGAAGTCCCTAAATAAGTTATATTAAAAATAAAGATAAAAAAAAAAAAAAAAAAAATAAAGATAATAATCACGCAAAACTCTTCAATTCCTAATTATTTATTTTATTATCTATGCTTTTGAAGTTATTTACATCTATTTTATCTGCTTGGTGAAAATAATATGTAATAAATAAAAGAATATGGGCTACTATATATCCCTTTCCATTCACTACCATCATGTTGGTAGCTTGAAATTGGCCATGGTAGGAATATTTACACCATTAAAATTGGTAAATGTTACAAATCAGGTCTTTATTTATTGTTTTCTTGTCTATCTAGACTTTAGAAAGTGTCAGATAAAATGTTAATAACAGACTAAACTTTAAAAGAGGTCATATCTGTAACTATTACATTATAAATAGCACAAAAATTGTCATGCAATTGCAAAATCATTATTGATTTGCAATCATGGGTTGGCTACAGATACAAGAATTTGGCAAAAATCAGCATCCTGTGAGAATAAATTGGCTATATGGAATTTACAAAGAAGAGTATTTTATACTTTATTATAATTTGTAAATTGTGTGCTACACATCCTTCATATCAGTAAAATTCATAATAAACATATATGTACTGTATTTATATATATTATGTATATATATTATATAAAACCCAGTTGTTAAACAATTACTAGCACACCACTAGACACTAGAGAGTCTAGTGACAAAGTTTGAGGCTTCGATAAAGGGAATTAGAGATTCCATTTGAACCTGGCCCCAGGAATATTCTCTTTTGAGTGGCTCAAGTTTGGGGATGTAGAACTCATAGAAAAAGAAATATAACTCAATAGCATACATGGTTCTATGGGTTTCAACTTTAAACTTCAATCTGTTAAAATTCATCTTCTACCCTCTAAGAAGATTGTAACTAAGCAGGACCCTACTGGGCCTTCCCAGTGGCAAGCCATTGCCCCATATCCTCTGCTTTAGCTCCTCTCTGAAGTACCTAGATAACAGTATCTGGTGCACATTTCCTGAGTTGTTTTACAGATGTGAAAGCCCCCACCACATGGAAGTTGTTAACCACTTGATGACCATGAGCACATAGCCCCCAGGCCTCCTGGAGCCTGAGGATCGATAATGTTAACCCCTGTGACACCATCCTGTTACCTCACCATCAACCAATCAGAGAATTGGGCAGTAGCTGATCACATACCCTGCAACGCCACTCCCTCACCTGGCCTTCAAAAATACTTTGCTGAACCCTTTCAGGGAGTACAGGGTTTTTTGGGCATGAGCCACCCGTCTCCTTCCATGACCCTGCAATAAAGCTTTCCCTGCTCCAAACTCCAATGTTTCAGTTAGTTTGGCCTCACTGTGCATCAGGCACACGAACTTATGTTCACTAGCAAGATGAGCTAGCCAAACATACATATGGAAAAATTGTAAGAGACATGCAAGTGGCCTGCAATCCTAATTTAGATTTATTACTTCTATGGGAGAATACACCAAAATTTGGTGCTAGTGATTATCGGTGCTAGTGGTAATAGTGATTATTAACTGTGCAAGATGTTTGCATACTTTGTCTCATTTAAGCCTCACAAGACCGTAGGCTATAAATCATCACTCTCACTCTACCAATGGGAAAACTGGGGCTCAAAGAAATTAGACAATTGCCAAGGACACATTCCCTAACACCACCACTTGGAAGCCCAAAGCCCTCCCTGGGACACTGGATCAGACCTGTCCTCTTCCAGGTGAACATTTGCTCTGAGAACTAAAATACTGCCTGCCATATCAGTAAACAAAGGATGTTGCAGCCATCAAGCCATCACATTACAGCCCCCCAGACGGTGAGCCCTGAGGGAACTCAGGATGGAGACAAACAGGCTGCCCACTGCCAACCCCATCTAGCAGTCAGCTGCTGCAGCGACCTCCATCGGTGCAGCCTGAGGAAACTCAGGATGAGAAAACACAGGATACTGGCTCCAGATAGCTGAGGTGCATGATAGCAGAGGAATGATTTCAGTGAGCCCACATGCTTGCATCTTCCCATATATAGAAAAGCAATAAATTCCTTGAGATATCTGGTTTTCTTTTATTAACAGTAATCTTTTGATATTCCAACTACTTGATCTTTTGTTGCAAAAACTCCTATATACTCTGGCTCCCCACCCTTGCCTCTTTGGAGCAGTCTCTCAGAGTTATTTGAGACACTGACTCCCAGGCCTGAAGTCCTAAGACTGTCCTCTGAATAAAGCATAACTCTCAACTTTAAGTTACGCTTTTTTTTTTCAGTCGACAGTTCCATTATTATTTATGGGTTATCAGTCAGTGAACAACCATAAAAGGAGTTGAAAATTGTATGTCCAATCAATATAATTCACATTAAGAAGTAAAGGCATTTTAATAAATTAATTTCTTAAATCTCTAGAATGTTGGAGGGGAGGGAAAGATTTCATCTTGTTTTGTTTGGGACATATATATGATGATTTGGGAGGGAGAAGCTGGTCAGGCGGTACCTTCCTGTTGCCCCTTAGCTACACTTCCACTCCATCACAGAAAGGCAGGAGTCGGGAATTTGTTCTCCCTTCTGAACATTTGTGAGTTCCAAGGACAAAGCCAAAACAGAAACACTTGAGACACTTCTCTTCCATTCTCCTTCCACCTTCTACTCCTTCCTCCCCTACCTCCACTCAGAGTTAAAAGTTAAAAATTTTTAAACTCTTGAGTAAATAGCTTGATAACATTTAGTGATGTTCATAATGTAAAATTACCAGGGACAATCTGTCAATCTGTATTTCCCGGAAATGTAACCTAACAAAAACATCTTAGCTCTCTGCTTCTTTTCCATAAAAAGAACATGGAGAAAAAAACAGATTAAATAACTTGGGCTTATGCAGCTCTGTTTCATTTCATTAGCATTGAGGTCCCATAAAATTGACAAAAAAAAACAGGCAAACATGGAAAAGTAATAATGGCAAATACATATTTAAAGTTGATTTATATTGAATCTTTTAAACACACTCTGAGTCTGCTGCCCTGAATCTCAAAGCCACAATGAATACCAACAGCATGAATTCACAAATAAGACACCAAATTTATTGAATTTACTCATGGGATAATCACCTGTCTTTCACTCCTAATTGTTAGATACTGTTCTAAAACGTTGGTGCCCTATTGTTCATTCCAAAGTTTAAGAAATACTTAAGACCATAATTAAGGAAGACAATTCACAAAAGAAGAAATACAAATGATCAGATTGGCAATGAATTTTTAATGATAATAGCTTATAAGTATTTGAGATGTTGAGAAACCACAAACTCTTCAACACTCCAGGTAGGAAGATGAACTGGAAAAACTAAAAAAAAAAAGGGTAAAGTAGCTATCACTGAGTACTCACCATGCGTTAGGCACTGTGCTAACTACTTTAAAACAATATATTTTCACATTATCTCTGTTTTATGGATGAGGAAAATGATGCTCAAAAAGGGTTAAGTAACATATCCAAGAACACAAAGATAGTGGAAAACAACAAAAACAGAGCTAGAATGCAATTTGGCAATGAATATTAAACATCTTTAAAATTTGTATATTTTTAGAGCCAGCAGTTCTTGGAGTTTATCATAAAGAAATAATTAGAGAAATATATAATTATATTTATACAGCAATGTCCACCTTAAAATTATTTATAAAAAGGAGAAGTGGCAACAACCTAAAGGTCCAACAATAGCCAAATGGCTAGTTTCAGTGTATTGTGCATTGAAGCAATGGAATACTATATGGCTATTTTAAATGATGGTATAACTCTATACTTATTGAAATAGAAATCTAGTCCATGTTTAGTGAAAAAAGCAAAATACAGAGTAGTGTATATAGTACAACTTCATTAAAAATAGTGTAGGTATGGATGGTGACTAGACTTATTGTAGTCACCATTTTGCAGTGTATAAAATATCAAATCATTGTTATATATCTGTAACTAATGTTATATATCAATTATATCTCCATTTTTTAAAAAGTCTATTAAACCATAAAAAATTAGCATAGGTATGAAAAAAACAAGAAGAATATACTCCAGTATGTTAACTCATTATGTCTTGTGGTGGCATTTTGAGTGATTTATTTTGTTTACTCACATATTTTTAAATACTTCTACAACAAAAATGAACTACCTATGTAAACATTTGTTTAAAAGGTCATACGAGAACTCTAATACACTGCTCATGGGAATGTAAAACAATACTACCACTTTGGAAAACTGTTCAAGAGTTTCTTATAAAATTAAGCATACACCTGCAATATGACCCTGTCATTCTACTCCTAGGTGTGTACCTAAGAGAAATGAAAGTGTATATTTACACAAAGACATGTGACAAATGTTCAAAATAGCTTTATTAACAATAGCCCCAAACTGAAGACAATTCAAATATCCATCAACAGGTGAATGAATAAACAAAATGTAGTACATCCATACAATGGAATACTACTCAGCACCAAAATGAATGAAACACTGATATGCCTGTATACACAACACAGATAAACCTCACATCCATTATACTGAGTAAAAGAAGCCAGACACAAAAGAGCACACATTATATCATGTTATTTACATAAAATACACAAGAATGCAAACTAATTTATAGTGACAAAAAAAAAGATCAGTGATTGCCTGAGGCCAGAAGCAGGAGGAATAGACTACAAAGAGACATGAGAAAATTTTGGGGGGAGGGTGATGATGGAAATGTTCTGTATCTTGATTATGTTGTTTTAAAGGTGTATATAGAATTCATCAAACTGTACCCTTTAAAAGAATGCAGCTTATTGTACATACATAATACTTCAATAAAGTTAAGTTTTTAAAAAGTTTACAGGAGCTTAATTCTTCAAAATATATATATAATTTTTTCCTAAACTCTGTATACAGGAATTTCAGGTCACCAGATTGGTTTTAAACTTAATAGTAATAACAATAACAATTGCAGGTAACATTTATAATATTCCAGAAGTTATCCTATCAATATTTTAATTCTGTTTTCACAGAAAGACAGAAATCCACCCTAAAATTCACATGGAATCTCAAGGGACCCCCAAATAGCCAAAACAACCTTGAAAAAGAATAGCAAAGTCAGAGATTTCACACTTCCTGATTTCAAAACTTATTACAAAGTCAGTAACCAAAATGGTGTGGTACTGGCATAAAGATACACACGTAGAACAATGGAATAAAACAGAGAGTCCAGAAAAAAAAAAAGCCTTGCATTTATGGCCAAATGAGTTTTGACAGGAGTGCCAACACCATTCAACACCACTGAAACAAATAGTGCTGGGAAAATTGAATATTCACATGCAAAAGAATGAAGTTGAACCTTTATACACCACACACACCATATGTAAAAATTAACTCAAAATAGATCAAAGAACTAAATATGAAACTCTTAGAAGAAAACACAGGTGAAAAGCTTCATGACATTGATTTGGAGTTCAAGAATGATATCTTGGATACGATACCAAAAGCACATGCAACAAAAGAAAAAATAAATTAGACTACATCAAAATATAAAACTTCTGTGCATCAAGGAACACAGTAAACAAAGTGAAAAAGCAACCTACACAATGAAAGAAAATATTTGTAAATCATGTATTTGATAACAGACTAATAGTCAGAATATATAAAGAATTCCAGGGGCTTCCCGGGTGGCGCAGTGGTTGAGAGTCTGCCTGCTAATGCAGGGGACACGGGTTCGAGCCCTGGTCTGGGAAGATCCCACATGCCGCGGAGCAACTAGGCCCGTGAGCCACAATTGCTGAGCCTGCACGTCTGGAGCCTATGCTCCGCAACGGGAGAGGCCGCGATGGTGAGAGGCCCGCGCACCGCGATGAAGAGTGGCCCCCGCTTGCCACAACTAGAGAAAGCCCTCGCACAGAAACGAAGACCCAACTCAGCCATAAGTAAATAAATAAATAAATAAAATTAAAAAAAAAAAAAAGAATTCCAACAACTCAACAACAAAACCCAATTTCAAAATGGGCAAAGGACTTCAACAGACGTTTCTCCAAAGAAGATATGCAAATAGCCAATAGGCACATGAAAAGATGTTCAACATCACTAATCACCTTAAGTTAAAAGAAATAACCAACTGTTCCCATTTATTATTTTTATTTATTTACTTATTTATTTTTGGCTGTGTTGGGTCTTCATTTCTGTGCAAGGGCTTTCTCTAGTTGCAGCAAGCGGGGGCCACTCTTCATTGCGGTGTGTGGGCCTCTCTCTATCGCGGCCTCTCTTGTTGCGGAGCACAGGCTCCAGACGCGCAGGCTCAGTAATTGTGGCGCACGGGCCTAGTCGCTCCGTGGCATGTGGGATCTTCCCAGACCAGGGCTTGAACCCGTGTCCCCTGCATTGGCAGGCAGATTCTCAACCACTGCGCCACCAGGGAAGCCCTCCCATTTATTATTAGTTAGGTTCAAAACCTAATAGCAATACTTTGTGTGGTGTTCAACAGATTACACTGTGTCTCTTGAAAATGTAAGTTCCTGTAAGTTCACTGGAATGCCTGGAGCACCTCAGCAAACAGTTTGGGAACCATGGATATAGATAATCACTAAGAATAGAGAAGAAATATATAGTGAGGTTAAATACAACAACTCAAACTAAATTACATTCAAGGTTTTAGACTTGTCTAAAAACTGTGAGATTTTTTAAAAGGTGTAGTCACCATTTTAATAGTTCTATCATAATATGGGAAATCTTATCACTATAATATTAAACTGTGTTGCTCAGTATTTGGCTTTGCCCTCCAAGTCATAAACTGAAGTATTCTATTTTCTTCTTCAAAATGTGCTTGATGCAGATTTCTATTCTACAAGACATAGTTTCAGAAAGAAGCCATTGATTGAGCTAGTATTAAATGCACTCAGATTTAAATTTAAACTTAGTTTACAATTTAGATTCAAAAGTCCCTGGGCTATAGTTGCAGCTGTGACCAGAAATGATATCTGTTACTTCTAGGCAAAGTCAGTTAAGAAACAGGCATGCCTTCACCACCTTTTCTTAGCCTGCTGGCTGGATGCAGAGAACTCTGAACTCTTAAAGGATAGCAGAGCCACAATATGGAAGAAGCCTGGGTCTCTGAATGAGCTCTAGAATAGACATCTGCTGATGAGGAACACCACATTGTACTGCTACATAAGCAAGAAATGTATTTTGTTAAGCCACTGAAACTTTGGAGTTGGTCTCTTACAGCAATTAATACACTCCAAACTAAGGCCCATTTCTAATATAATTGAGACTGCTTTTCAAGTATTACTATTAAGTATGACACATGCTAAACTTCCTTTGATACATCCTTTTCATCACCTTGAGTAAATTCCTCATATTCCTAGGTTGCTAAGAGATTTTGTAAGCAAGTGTATATGTTTATTGAATGTCATTTTGTCAAGAACTGTGAAGGGAGCAGAAGCAAGAACTACAGTCCTGCAACCTGTGGAACGAAAACCACATTCACAGAAAGATAAACAAAATAAAAAGGCAGAGGACTATGTAACAGATGAAGGAACAAGATAAAACTCCAGAAAAACAACTAAATGAAGTGGAGATAGGGAACCTTCCAGAAAAAGAATTCAGAATAATGATAGTGAAGATGATACAGGACCTCAGAAAAAGAATGGAGGCAAAGATCACGAAGATGCAAGAAATGTTTAACAAAGACCTAGAAGAAATAAAGAACAAAGAGAGATGAACAATACAAAAACTGAAATGAAAAATACACTAGAAGGAATCAATAGCAGAATAACTGAGGCAGAAGAACGGATAAGTGACCTGGAAGACAGAATGGTGGAATTCACTGCCACAGAACAGAATAAAGAAAAAAGAATGAAAACAAATGAAGACAACCAAGATTACGCTTCCCAGGAAGGATTTCATTCAGATTCCACGGAGAAATCAAAAGCTTTACAGACAAGCAACAGCTAAGAGAATTCAGCACCACAAAACTAGCTCTACAACAAAGGCTAAAGGAACTTCTCTAAGTGGGAAACACAAGACAAGAAAAGGATCTACAGGGCTTCCCTGGTGGCGCAGTGGTTAAGAATCTGCCTGCCAATGCAGGGGACATGGGATCGAGCCCTGGTCTGGGAAGATCCCACATGCTGCAGAGCAACTAAGCCCATGTCCCACAACTACTGAGCCTGTGCTCTAGAGCCCGTGAGCCACAACTACTGAGCCCGCATGCCACAACTACTGAAGCCCATGCACCTAGAGCCCATGCTCCACAACAAGAGAAGCCACCACAATGAGAAGCCCATGCACCGCAATGAAGAGTAGCCCCCGTTCCCCACAACTAGAGAAAAAAAAACGCACATGCAGCAACGAAGACCCAACACAGCCAAATATATATATATATATATAAAAAAGAAAAGGACCTACAAAAACAAGCCCAAAACAATTAAGAAAATGGTCATAGGAACATTCATTTACCTTAAATGTGAATGGATTAAATGCTCCCACCAAAAGACACAGGCTCACTAAATGGATACAAAAACAAGACCCATATATATGCTGTCTACAAGAGACCCACTTCAGACCTAGGGACACATACAGACTGAAAGTGAGGGGATGGAAAAAGATATTCCATACAAATGGAAATCAAAAGAAAGCTGGAGTAGCAATACTCATATCAGATAAAATAGGCTTTAAAATAAAGAATGTTACAAGAGACAAGGAAGGACACTACATAATGATCAAGTGATCAAACCAAGAAGAAGATATATCAATTATAAATATTTATGCACCCAACATAGGAGAACCTCAATACATAAGGCAAATGCTAACAGCTATTAAAGAGGAAATCAACAGTAATGCAATAATAGTGGGGGACTTTAGCACCTCACTCACACCAATGGACAGATCATCCAGACAGAAAATTAATAAGGAAACACAAGCTTTAAATGACATAATAGACCAGATAGATTTAATTCATATTTATAGGACATTCCATCTGAAAACAGCAGATTACACTTTCTTCTCAAGTGCACATGGCAAATTCTCCAGGATAGATCACATCTTGGGTCACAAATCAAGCCTTGGTAAATTTAAGAAAACTGAAATCATTTCAAGCATCTTTTCTGGCCACAGCGCTATGAGATTAGAAATAAATTACAGGGAATAAAACGTAAAAAACGCAAACACATGGAGGATAAACAATACGTTCCTAAATAACCAAGAGAGCACTGAAGAAATCAAAGAGGAAATCAGAAAATACCTAGAGACAAATGACAACGAAAACATGATGATCCAAAACCTATAGGGTGTAGCAAGAGCAGTTCTAAGAGGGAAGTTTAAAGCAATACAATCCTACCTCAAGAAATAAGAAAAATCTCAAATAACCTAACCTTACACCTAAAGGAACTAGAGAAAGAAGAACAAAGAAAACCCGAAGTTAGTAGAAGGAAAGAAATAAAGATAAGAGCAGAAATAAATGAAATAGAAAAAAAACAATAGGAAAGATCAATAAAACTAAAAGCTGGTTCTTTGAGAAGATAAACAAAATTGATAACCTTTAGCCAGACTCATCAAGAGAAAGAGGGAGAGGACTCAAATCAATAAAATTAGAAATGAAACAGGAGAAGTTACAACGGACACCACAGAAATACAAAGCATCATAAGAGACTACCACAAGCAACTCTATGCCAATAAAATGGACAACCTGGAAGAAATGGACAAATTCTTAGAAAGGTATACCCTTCCAAGACTGAACCAGGAAGAAATAGAAAATATGAACAGACCAATCACAAGTAACGAAATTGAAGCTGTGATTAAAAATCTTCCAACAAACAAAAGTCCAGGACCAGATGGCTTCACACATGAATTCTACCAAACATTTAGAGAAGACCTAAAACCCATCCTTCTCAAACTTTTCCAAAAAATTCCAGAGGAAGGAACACTCCCAAACTCATTGTACAAGGCCAAAATCACCCTGATACCAAAACCAGACAAAGATACTACAAAAAAAGAAAATTACAGACCAATACCACTGATGAATATAGATGTAAAAATCCTCAATAAAATACTAGCAAACAGAATCCACCAACACATTAAAAGGATCATACACCATGATCAAGTGGGATTTATCCCAGGGATGCAAGGATTCTTCAATATAGGCAAATCAATCAATGTGATACACCATATTAACAAATTGAAGAATAAAAACCATATGATCATCTCAATAGATGCAGAAAAAGCTTTTGACAAAATTCAACACCCATTTATGATAAAAACTCTCCAGAAAGTGGGCATAGAGGGAAGCTACCTCAACATAATAAAGGCCATATACAAAAAGCCCACAGCAAATATCATTCTCAATGGTGAAAAACTGAAACCATTGCCTCTGAGATCAGGAACCAGACAAGGATGTCCACTCTTGCCACTATTATTCAACATAGTTTTGAAGTCCCAGCCATGGCAATCAGAGAAGAAAAAGAAATAAAAGGAATACAAATTGGAAAAGAAGAAGTAAAACTGTCACTGTTTACAGATGACATGATACTATACATAGATAATCCTAAAGATGCCACCAGAAAACTACTAGAGCTAATCAATGAATTTGGTAAAGTTGCAGGATACAAAATTAATGCACCGAAATCTCTTGCATTCCTATACACTAACAACGAAAGATCAGAAAGAGAAATTAAGGAAACAATCCCAGTCACCATTGCAACAAAAAGAATAAAATACTTAGGAATAAACCTACCTAAGGAGGTAAAAGACCTGTTCTCAGAAAACTATGACACTGATGAAAGAAATCAAAGATAACACAAACAGATGTAAAGATATACTGTATTCTTGGATTGGAAGAATCAACATTGTGAAAATGACTATACTGCCCAAAGCCATCTACAGATTCAATGCAATCCCTATCAAATTACCAATGGCATTTTTTACAGAACTAGAACAAAAAATCTTAAAATTTGTATGGAGACACAAAGACCCCAAATAGCCAAAACAATCTTGAGGGAAAAAAACGGAGCTGGAGGAATCAGACTCCCTGACTTCAGACTATACTACAAAGCTACAGTAATCAATACAGTATGGTACTGGCACAAAAACAGAAGTATAGATCAATGGTACAGGATAGAAAGCCCAGAGATAAACCCACACACCTACAGTCAACTAATCTACGACAAAGGAGGCAAGGATATACAATGGAGAAAAGATAGTCTCTTAAATAAGTGGTGCTGGGAAAACTGGACAGCTACATGTAAAAGAATGAAATTAGAACACTCCCTAACACCATACACAAAAATAGACTAAAATGGATTAGAGACCTAAGTGTAAGACTGGACACTATAAAACTCTTAGAGGAAAACATAGGAAGAACACTCTATGACATAAATCACAGCAAGATCTTTTTTGACCCACCTCCTAGAGAAACAGAAAGAAAAACAAAAACAAATGGGACCTAATGAAACTTAAAAATTTTTGCACAGCAAAGGAAACCATAAACAAGACAAAAAAACAACTCTCATAATGGGAGAATATCTTTGCAAACAAATCAGCAAAGGATTAATCTCCAAAATATATAAACAGCTCATGCAGCTCAATATTAAAAAAACAAACAACCCAATCCAAAAATGGGCAGAAGACCTAAATAGACATTTCTCCAAAGAAGACATACAGATGGCCAAGAGACACATGAAAAGCTGCTCAACATCTCTAATTATTAAAGAAATGCAAATCAAAACTACAATGAGGTATCACCTCACACCAGTCAGAATGGCCATCATCAAAAAATCTACAAACAATAAATTCTGGAGAGGGTGTGGAGAAAAGGGAATCCTCTTGCACTGTTGGTGGGAATGTAAATTGATACAGCCACTATGGAGAACAGTATGGAGGTTCCTTAAAAAACTAAAAATAGAATTACCATATGACCCAGCAATACCACTACTGAGCATATACCCAGAGAAAACCATAATTCAAAAAGACACATACACCCCAATGTTCATTGCAGCACTATTTACAATACGCAGGTCAAGGAAGCAACCTAAATGCCCATCGAAAGACAAATGGATAAAGAAGATGTGGCATATATATGCAATGGAATATTACTCTGCCATAAAAAGGAACAAAATTGGGTCATTTGTAGAGACTTGGATGGACCTAGAGACTGTCATACAGAGTGAAGTAAGTCAGAAAGAGAAAAACAAATATCGTATATTAACACATATACGTGGAATCTAGAAGAATTGTACAGATAAACTGGTTTGCAAGGCAGAAATAGAGACACAGATTTAGAGAACAAACGTATGGACACCAAGGGGGGGAAGTGAGGGGTGGGGGTGGGATGAATTGGGAGATTGGGATTGACATATATACACTAATATGTATAAAATTGATAATAAGAAACTGCTGTATAAAAATAAATAAAATTTAAAAAAAAAAGAACTGTGAAGGATCTGAGATTTTATGCTACTTGAAATGGAATACTGCTCAGCAATAAAAAGGAATGAATTACTGATACACACAACAACAAAATCTCAAAATCATTACACTGAGTAAAAGAAGCCACACACTAAAGAGTGCATCAGTATTTCTTTCCTTTTTGTTGACAAATAGTATTCCATTTTATAGATATACTGTATGTTGTCTATCCATTCATCAGTTAATAGAGATTTGAGTGGCTTCCACTATTGGTTATTATGAATAACACTGCTATAACATTCATGTACTTTGATGTATAAATAAAACATACTGTCTGATTCCATTTATATAATGCTCAAGAACAGGCAAAACTGGGACTTCCCTGGTGGTCCAGTGGTTAAGAATCCCCCTATCAATGCAGGGGATGAAGGTTCAATCCCTGGTCAGGGAACTAAGATCTCACATGCCTCGGGGCAACTAAGCCCATGCACCGCAACTACTGAGCCTGAGCCACAACTAGAGAGAAGCCCACACTACAACTAGAGAAGCCCATGTGCCACAAGGAAGAGCCCATGCGCCACAACGATAGATCCTGCATGCCACAACAAAAAGATCCCATGTGCCGCAACTAAGACCCAATACAGCCAAATAAATATAATTTAAAAAAAAAAAGAACAGGCAAAACTAATTTATGGTGGTAGAAGTCAGAAGAGTGGTTACCTAGGGGCAAGCAACTGGTGTTTACTGAGAAAAGGCACAAAAAAACTTTCAGGGCAATGAAAATGTCACATATCTTTATCTGGGTGGGGGTCACAAAGGTGTAGATGTATAAAAAGTCATTGAACAATGAGATGCCACTTCACACATAATAGAATTGTTATAATAAAAGAGACTAGTAAATGTTAGCAAAGATGTAATGAAGCAGAAACCCTCATACATTGCTGGCAGAAATGTAAAATATTACCACCACTTTGGAAAATAGTTTGGCAGTGCCTCAAAATGTTGAACATAAAGCTACCATATGACTTAGTAATTCTCCTAGGTCTCTACCCAAGAGATATATGTCCACACAAATGTTCACAGTGGCATGATTCACTGTAGCAAAAAAGTGGAAACAGCTTAAATGTCCATCATCTAATGAATGGATAAACAAAATGTGGTAATATACATAAAATGGAACAGTATTTAGCAACAAAAAGGAATGAAGTACTGACACTTGCTACAACATGAATGAACCTCAAAAACATTATGCAAAATGAAAGAAGCCAGTCACAAAAGACTGCATATTGTAAGATTCCATTTATATGAAAGGTCCAGAATAGACAAATATAAAAAGATGGAAAGTAGACTAGTAATTGCCAAGGCCTGAGGGGGAAGAGGGACAAGGAGAATGGGCAATGACTGCTAATGTGTATGAGGTTTTTTGGGGGGGCAATGAAATTTTTCTAAACTTAAATTATGGTAATGATTGAAAAATCTGTAAACAGACTAGAAACCATTGAATTGTACACATTAAACAGCTGAATTTCATAATATATTAATTATAGCTCAGTAAATCTGGGGTTTTTCTGTCATCAAGCAATCTATTTTAAATTTGTGTATTCAACCATATGTAAATTATACATCAATAAAGTATTGATCAAAAGGTATATTAAGAACCACCAAAAACAAAATAAGTAGAGCTGAATAATAGAATCAGAATTCTGTGGGAGGATAAGATCTTTGGAAACATCTGGTCCAGCCTCTTCACTGTATACATGAGGAAACTGAGGTTCTGAGAAACAAGACTTGCTCATTCTCAATGGCAAAACTGAATAGAAAATCAAGGAGTCAACTCAGTGATCAGTGCCAGGATATAAACTGAATATTTAAAACCAGGTTTCTGGCATTCGATATACAGATTACTATGTTTAAATATACAGGTCTCTTCTAGAGTTTATAAAGCAGTATTTGCTGGCAAGTGTTAACCAGATCTCAACATGGCCATCTGGTACATTTCTGTTTTATAGACGTCCCTTAAGAATAAGCCTTCAGGGAAAAAGATATAGGAACAAACTTATGTTTTATGTATGCCACTTTAAGCCACCCCACTGCCCCTTTTCTGTTATTGTTCATTTCTCCAAATGATATCTATTCTTTTCCACTGCACTTCTCTGATTAAAAAAATTTTTTTTCAACAGACGAAACAGTTCTAAATAAATCAAATAATATGAAGCAACTAATGACTGATTAAGGAGATGCAAAGTGGAATAATACAGAACAAACATAAGTTGATACATTTTAGAATGTATCATCTGCCAAACATAATTAGGAATCACATACTTAACCAGGTGTATTCTGGGTTTTTGAAAATGAAATAGTCCAAGATATAATATGTCTGCTGTCTCCTAGGGTATTTCTAAATCTCTTAGAATTTCTTAGTAGTGAATTTAGAGAGAAAACAAGAATATGAAGTTCCGGAGTAGAGCTTCTGGGATTTAATTCCCACTACATCATCAAATAGCTTATTTGTGTTAGAAAAATCTATTTAACCTTCTTGTGCCAATGTTTCCAAATCTGTAAAATAGAATTGTATAAGGTTGTTCTGAGAATTAAATAATTTGTTCCACTTCAAGATGATGACGAGCCAAATGCTTTTTGTTAATCCCTCTGAAAACCTTATTTAAATAACCCTGAAAGTTATTTTCAGGGTATAAACCCACAACATTTAAGAGAAAGGAAGGAAAGCCATTAGAAAACACATTATTTTAACAAATTTTTGGGAAACAGAAAGAGGATGAAAGACCAATGACTAATAAAGCAGGGCAGGAGGAACCACTACTTAGAATATGAGTGGAAAAGAATGTAATGGAGGAGTGCACCAATATTACCTGAAGAAACCCAAAATGCTTAAGAGCCAGGAAATTCTGACTAGGATGGACAACAGGAGCTGGGTCTGAAAGCAGGGGAATTAATTAAAGCCTGTATATGGAAAGCACTCACTCTCCTGCCAAGAACCAGGAAGCAAAATAGCCATCAGACAGGTGATTATTTTGGGGGCAAAAAATAATAATAATGCGGGAAGTGGTAGACAGTAGAAAGCATGTTCTTAACCATGAATACTGCATATTTTGTTTTGTTTTGGTTAACTTTCACAACAAAGGAGGTGAAAGACCTGCAGAATGCAAACTATAAGACATTGATCAAAGAAATTGAAGAAGACACAAATTAATGGAAAGATATTCCATGCACATGGTTTGGAAGAATTAATATTGTTAAAATGTCCATTTTACCCAAAGCAATCTATAGATTCAGTGCAATCCCTATCAAAATTCCAATGACATTTTTCACAGAAATAGAACAATCCTAAAATCTGTATGGAATTACAGAAGCCCCCATATAGCCAAAGCAATCTGGAGAAAGAACAAAGCTGGAGGCATCATGCTCCCTGATTTCAAGCTATACTACAAAGCTGTAATAATCAAAACAGTATTGGCATAAAAACAGATCAATGAAACAGAATAGAGAGCCCAGAAATAAACCCATATATATAGTCAATTAATTTACAACAAAGGAGCCAAGAATATAAAATGGAGAAAGGACAATCTCTTCAATATATGGTGTTGAGAAAACTGGAAAGCCACATGAAAAAGAATGAAACTAGACCATTATTGTACACCATACAAAAAAATTAACTCAAAATGGATTAAAAACTTGAATGTTAAGACCAGAAACCATAAAACTCTGGGAAAAAAATATTGACAATAAGCTCCTTGACATCACTCTTGGCAATATTTTTTTTGGATCTGACTCCAAAGGCAATGGCAACTAAAGCAAAAATAAACAAATGGGCCGACATTAAACTAAAAAGCTTTTGCACTGAGAAGGAAACCATCAACAAAACAAAAAGACAACCTAGTGAATGGGAGAAGATATTTGCAAATCATATATCCAATAAGCATATCCAAATATATAAAGAACTCATATAGCTCAATAACAACAACAAAAAAAATCCAATTTAAAAATGGGCAGAGGATCTGAATAGACATTTTCCCAAAGACATACAGATGGCCAGGGGACCGTATATATATATTATATATACAAAACATGTTATGTATATATAATATATATACATATACAATCAACTATACTTCAATTAAAAAAAAAAAAAGTGTGCCTGGGATCACCCAGGGAATTAGGTTAGAGGGAGGTAAAGAGGAGAAAAATGAGGAATTTCGAAAGGGAGAATCCTCCAAAACTGGAAAGCAGATGGCAGAGTGTGGGACCTCCAATAATAAAACCCATTCCCCACCCCACCCCACCCCAGCCTGTCAGTGCCCTAATAGGTGACAGGTCTCAAAGGGGAATGGCTATTGGTGTACCTAGGAAAGTTGGGCTTAGCACCGGGGCTCAAGAACCTAAAGAAAGAGTCACACAGCCTTATGGCCAATATATGGGGAAGCTGAAGAGAAGTAAATCTTTGCAAATTCTGATGAGACCAAAAAACCCTTACATTATCCCTCATCTTCCCCCATATATATATATATACATATATATATATATATATATTTTTTTTTTTTTTTTTGACTGTGTTGCGTGTTCGTTGCTGCGTGGGCTTCTCATTGCCGTGGCTTCTCTTGTTGTGGAGCACGGTCTCTAGGCACGCAGGCTTCAGTAGTTGTGGTGCACAGGCTTAGTTGCTCCACGGTATGTGGGATCTTCCCAGACCAGGGATCAAACCCGTGTCCCTGCTTTGGCAGGTGGATTCTTAACCACTGAACCACCAGGGAAGTCCCCCTGCATGTATATTTATATTCTCTAGGCTATTCTGGAGGTTCTGTCCTTGGCAAAGTTGAATGTACCCCACATGGCACAAAAGGAGTCATTTGGGCTTATACCATAAATATCAGCTGTAAACATCATGGACTAGGGACCAGTGGGGCCTCATCTAATGTTCAGCTGCTTCTAAAGCCCTCTGGAAACTTCACATGAATCTGAGTAATGGAACCCAACTATTATCTGTGGTTGAGCTTTCCACCAACCCAAGAAGGATTAAAGTCAAATTAAAGATGTAGGGGGAAATGTGTGCTACAATAGAAAACTACATCTTGTGTAGATAACTCTCCTCCAAGTTATCTAATTCTGATCCTAAGGGAGCTATTTTACAACTCTGTAAATTGTAGATACCTGATAGCAATGCAAAACAATTGTCTATAGACATGCAAGTTGTCTTATCTGACAGAGGATCAGCTAAGTTCCTGTCCTCTCTGTGGAAAGACCAGTTTTGCCTCCATTTGTACATTAATTTCAACATCCCTTTACATCATATAAATTTGTGTGTTTCCTATTCTGATTACACATATTGTAAGCGTTTATAGGAAATACTTGCTGAAGTATTTGGGGGTGACACAGCTTAAGTTTGCATTTTCATATAAATTTTAGAATCAGCTCGGTTTACACTAACATGTTCTACTGAAAATGTGATATTGCATTGAATCCATAGATCAATTTGGGGAGCACTGACATCTTTAAAATATTGAGTATTCTAATCTATGAACTGAATTTACTTAAATCTTTAATATTTTGTGGGTTTTAGTGTAGAAGTCTTATACATCTTTCATTACATTCGCTGCAAAGTATCTGATGCTTATGCTAGTAAATTGCAGTTTCTCTTTTCATTTTATATTTGTTCCTGATACATGAAAATATAATCAAGTGTTTTTTTTCTATTGTCCTATATACAGTAACATTGCCAAGTACAACGCACTACTAATAGTTTATAGATTTTGGATTTCCTACATACACAAGTCATTGGCAAAGAAATAAAGAAGTTTATTTCTTTCTCTCCAACACTTGTTTGGTTTTCTTTTTTCTAGCCTTATTACTCTGGCTAGGACCTCCAGAACAGAGTTGAACAGAGGTAGTAATAGCAGATATCCTGGTCTTAATCCCAATCCCAAGTATGATGTCTACGATAGGTTTTATGTAGATAGCCTTCATTAGAATAAGAAAACTACCTCTTAGTAGTTTGCTTTTATTATGAATACATAAATTTTATCAAATGCTTCTTCTGCATCTACTGGAATGGCCTTATAGTTTTTATCTCTTAATGTGAATTACATTGACTGGTTAAAATATCCTTGCATTCCTGAAATAACCCCACTTTGTCATGATGTATTCTTTTTATATTTTTAGGTTTAATTGCTAATATTATATTTAGGATGAATTTATATTTTGAAATTATATTCAAGAGAGGATTAATCTGTAATTCTTTTTTTCAATCTCCTATGCACGTTCAAAGTTATGTCAGCCTAGTAAAAAGAATTGGGAAATATCCTCTTGCTGCCTAATCTCTGGAAGAATTTATGTAGAGTGGTGTTAATTTTTAATATTTGGAAGAACTCACTGGGGATGCCATCTAGGTCTGGATTTGTGAGCTTTCAAATAGTAGATCACCCTTTTAAAGTGTACAATTGACTGTGGTTCTTAGTATATTAATAAAGTTGTGCAACCATCACAACCATCTAATTTCAGAGCGTGTAAGTCATCCCCCAAAAAAGCCCATATCCATTAGCAGTCATTCACTGATTATCCTCCCTCCTGCTCTGGGCAACCAAGAATCACTTTCTGTCTCTATGGGTTTAAATATTATGGATATTTCATATAAGTGGGATCATACACTGTGTGGTCTTTTGTGTTACTTTTTACACTTAGAATAATGCTTTTCAAGATTCATCCATGTTGTTCCATTTATCAATAATTCATTCCTTTTTATGGATGAATAGTATTCCATTTTACATATGTATGCATTTTGTTTCATCAGTTGATGAACATTTGGGTTGTTTCCACTTTTTGGTTATTATGAGTAATGCAGCTATGAATATTCATATATGTTTCTGTGTGAACATACACTTTCAATTTTCTTGGGTAAGAATGGAATTGCTAAGTCATATGGTAACTCTATATTTAGGAAATGTCAGACTGTTTTCCAAAGAGGCTGTACCATTTTACAGCCCCATCAACATATGAAGGTTCCAATTTCTCCACATCCTTGTCGAAACTATCATTGCCTTTTTGATTATAGCTATCCTAGTGAGTATATAGTACCTCACTGTGGTGTTCATTTGCATTTCCCTAGTGACTCATGATCTTGAGCATTTTATGTACTTATTGGCCATTCATAGATCTTCTTTGAAGAAATATCTATTCAAACACTTTGCCCATTTTTAAATTGGGTTATTTGCCTTTTTATTGTTGAGTTGTAGGATTTTAGATACTAATCTCTTATCAGATATATAACTTACAAATATATTCTCCCAGTCTGAGGGTTGTTTTTTCATTTTCTTGATAGCCTTTGGAAGCACAATTTTTTTTTAATTTTTATGAAGTCCAATTTATCTGTTTCTTCTTTGGTTGCCATGTATAAGAAACCATTGCCCCATCCAAGGTCACAAAAACTTACAAGTATGCTTTCTTCCAAAGAGTTTTATAGTTACAGCTCTTACATTTGGGTATTCAATCCACTCTGAGTTAATTTTTGTATATGATGTGAGCTATAGGTTCAACTTCATTCTTTTGCATGTGGCTATGCAGTTGTACCAACACCATTAATTGAAAAGACTATTATTTCCCCTTGTCAAAAATAAATTCAACTACTTTAACAAATATAGAGCGATTTAGATTTTTCTCTTTCTTCTTCTATCTGTAGCTTTTCAGGTATTTGACCACTTCATCTAAATTGTTTAATGCCTCAGCATTAAGTTATTCATAATATCTTCTTAGATTTTTAATATATATAGAAACAATAAGTGATGTCTCCATTTCATTTGATATTTTTGTCTTCACACTTTTCCCTTCACTTTAATCTCAAAGAAGCAACTCTGAGCTTTAGTTTTATTATGTTTGATCCCTATTTCAATAAATTAAGCTCTTCTTCTTCCCCCTTTGTGCTTAATTTGCAGTTTTTATAACTTACTGGGATAAATGCTCCACTCATCGACTTTTAGCCATCTTTTCTACTAAATTAAAGACATAAAGTCCCCTCTAAGCACAGCTTTACCTACACCTCATGAATTGATTCTTTATTTTTTAAATGAAATACTTTCTAATTTTCATTGTGGATTCTTTCTTAACCCAAGGTTACTTTGGAGTATGTTTTGTAGTTTCTAAGTATATGAGATTTTCTAAACCCCGTTTTGTTTTTTTTTTGTATCTCATTTTAATTATGGTCAGAGAATATACTCTGGTTACAATTCTTTAAATCTTGTTTAGATTTGCTTCCTGGTATGGAAAATGGACAGTTTTTGTAAATGTCCCACATGTCCATGAAAAACTGTATTATCCATTTGTTGAGTACGATAACCTACACATGGTTATTAGGTCAATTGTACTTTCTACATCCCTACTAACTTTTGATTACTGAGTGTGTGATCTTCCTCTATGATTGTAGATTTCTCTATTTCTCCTTGTAGTCCTCTGATAAACTTAGAAGCAATATATTGAATTCTATAAATTTAGAATTGCAAAATCTTCCTAATGACTTAGTTCTTTTATCATTATCAACTACTAGTAAGTCTTTACTAGTAGTAAGTCTCTTTACTACTAGTAAGTCTTTTGCCTAAAATTGTTTGATATTAATATAATATAGCAGCTTTCTTTTGGTTAGTGTTTATATATTTTTTATATAAATTTTTCTGTATCATTACATTTTGTCTCTCTTGTATAAACAAGCATACCTCAGAGATATTGTGGGTTCAGTTCCAGACCTCCACAATAAAGCGATTATCACAATAAAGTGAATCACACAAATTTTTTTGCTTTCCCAGTGCATATAAAAGTTATGTTTACACTATACTGTAGACTATTAAGTGTGCACTAGCATTATGTCTAAAAAAATGTACATACCTTAATTTAAAAATAACACTGTTGGGAAAATGGTGCCAAAAGACTTGCTTGACACAGGGTTACCACAAACCTTCAATTTATAAAAATCACAATAAAGCAAAGCACAGTAAAGCAAAGCACAAAGTATGCCTGTCAATTGGATTGTGTTGTTAACTGACAATGTTTGTCTTTTATTGGAAGAATTAGCTTATTTACATTTAATGGAATTTCTGATCCATTTGGATTTTTTTTTAACATCTTTGAGTATAATCACTTTACAATGTTGTTTCTGCTGTATAACAAAGTGAATCAGCTACATGTATACATATATCCCCATATCCCCTCCCTCTTGCATCTCCCTCCCACCCTCCCTTTCCCACCCCTCTAGGTGGTCACAAAGCATCGAGCTGATCCCCCTGTGCTATGCAGCTGCTTCCCACTATCTATTTTACATTTGGTAGTGTATATACATCAACGTTACTCTCTCACTTTGTCCCAGCTTACCCTTCCCACTCCCCATGTCAAGTCCATTCTCTACATCTGCGTCTTTATTCCTGTCATGCCCCTAGGTTCTTCAGAACCTTTTTTTTTTTTTAAGATTCCATGTATATGTGTTAGCATATGGTATTTGTTTTTCTGACTTTCTTCACTCTGTATGACAGACTCTAGGTCCATCCACCTCACTACAAATAACTCAATTTCATTTTTTATGGCTGAGTAATATTCCATTGTATATATGTGCTACATCTTCTTTAACCATTCGTCTGTCAATGAACACTTAGGTTGCTTCCATGTCCTGGCTATTGTAAACAGGGCTGCAATGAACATTGTGGTACATGACTCCTTTTGAATTATGGTTTTCCCAGGGTATATGCCCCGTAGAGGGATTGCTGGGTCATATGGTAGTTCTATTTTTAGTTTTTTAAGGAACCTCCATACTGCTCTCCATAGTAGCTGTATCAATTTACATTCCCACCAACAGTGCAAGAGGGTTCCCTTTTCTCCACACCCTCTCCAGCATTTGTTTGCAGATTTTCTGATGATGCCCATTCTAACTGGTGTGAGGTGATACCTCATTGTAGTTTTGATTTGCATTTCTCTAATAATTAGTGATGTTGAGCAGCTTTTCATGTGCTTCTTGGCCATCTGTATGTCTTCTTTGGAGAAATGTCTATTTAGGTCTTCTGCTCATTTTTGGATTGGGTTGTTTGTTTCTTTAATATTGAGCTGCATGAGCTGCTTATATATTTTGGAGATTAATCCTTTGTCCATTGATTCATTTGCAAATATTTTCTCCCATTCTGAGGGTTGTCTTTTCGTCTTTTTTATGGTTTCCTTTGCTGTGCAAAAGCTTTTAAGTTTCATTAGGTCCCATCTGTTTATTTTTGTTTTTATTTCCATTTCTCTAGGAGGTGGGTCAGAAAGGATCTTGCTATGATTTATGTCATAGAGTGTTCTGCCTATGTTTTCCTCTAAGAGTTTTATAGTGTCTGGCCTTATATTTAGGTCTTTAATCCATTTTGAGTTTATTTTTGTGTATGGTGTTAGGGAGTGTTCCAATTTCATTCTTTTACATGTAGCTGTCCAGTTTTCCCAGCACCACTTATTGAAGAGGCTGTCTTTTCCCCACTGTATATTCTTTCCTCTTTTATCAAAGATAAGGTGACCATATGTGTGTGGGTTTATCTCTGGGTGATCCATTTGGATTTAAATTTACCACCTCACCGTTTTTCCTATATACCATTTTTTCTGTTCTTTTCTCTTTCTTGCTTTCTTTTGGGTTGAGTACATTTTTTTTGCTGTTGTTATTCTTTTTATTCCCATTAGTATATAGTGATAGACTACTTTTCAAATCTTTTAGTGTCTATACTCTAAATATGATAACATGCAACTTTCAATATTCAAGTCCAATATAAAACAGCAGCTTTAACGTTTTCTCTGACATAAGGACCTTAAAATACTTTTCTTTATCCCTCACTCAACTTAACTGCCATTGTTTTCATGTAGTTTAGTCCTTTGGTTTTTTTTAACCCTCAAGACATTATTTTCATTTCAAAATCACTATTCATTTAACCCATATATTTACCCTTTCAGTTGTTCATCATTCCTTCCTGCGTCTCCAAGCTTCCATCTGGTTATCCTTTTCCTTCTGCTTAGAGACAACCTTGGGCTTCCCTGGTGGCGCAGTGGTTGAGAATCTGCCTGCTAATGCAGGGGACACGGGTTCGAGCCCTGGTCTGGGAAGATCCCACATGCCACGGAGCAACTAGGCCCGTGAGTCACAACTACTGAGCCTGCGCGTCTGGAGCCTGTGCTCCGCAACAAGAGAGGCCGCGATAGTGAGAGGCCCGCGCACAGCGATGAAGAGTGGCCCCCGCTTGCCACAATTAGAGAAAGCCCTCGCACAGAAACGAAGACCCAACATAGCAATCAATTAATCAATCAATAAATCTTTAAAAAAAAAAAAAAAGACAACCTTTTTGTGTAGTTTGTTAGGGAAAAAATTATTTTTGTGTGTGAAATTTTCTTAATTTTACCAATTGCACCCTTACTGTTAAGGGCATTTTTGGTTTGTATAGAACTCTAGGTTGGTACTTACTTTTTCCATCACTTTGAAGATGCCATCCCATTGTCTTCTGATCCCCAAATTTTTAAATTGAGGTAAAACTGGCATATAAGTTTCAGGAGCACACCATCATGATTCCCACTGTCTTTAGTCAGTTGTCATGTTTTTGGTCCTTTGAAATATGCCTTCTTTCACTGCTCTAGATTTTTTTTCTTTTTTTAGCTGTCAATGGTATTGATAATATTTACACAGGTATGATTTTCTCTGAATATATTTTGCTTGGGGTTTGTGGGACTTCTGAAACCTGTAGTTTGATTTCCATAAACTTTATAAATTTCTTAAGCATTAACTCTAAGTGTTCTCTATTTCCACTCTTTTGGGGACTACAGTTACATTAATGCTAGCCCTTCTTGGTGTTATATTGTTTTCCGGTTCTTTTCCATGCTTTTGCCTCTCTATACATTAATCTGAATTTTTTTCTTCTGACCAAATTTAATTCACTGTATCCTCAGCTGTGTTTCATCTGGAGTTAAACTCATTCACTGATTTTTTATTTTTAGCTATTATAGTCTTTTAGTTTTTTTAAATTCCCAATTCCCTATTGATATTTTCAAACTTTTTTCGTTTTCCTCTTGCGCATATTACACAGTTGTCCATGAGTGTCTGAGCATTTCTTGTAGTGCCTGCTAACCCCAGAACTGAGCAGATGTACCCACCCAGTCACAAGCAGTGGTGGACTAGGGCAGGGGCCAAAACATGTAAGATATACAGAATGCAGGAGCAAAGAACATGTACTCTCTGAAAGCAGATTCACTCCTAAGAGGAACACAAAGATGATCTGAATATGCCCATTTTTTCCCCTTCCCATTTGCTTCTGCCAGCCTCCCACAGCGTCATTCTTTTTTGAATTCTCAGTTGGAGATTATCACGCAGGTAACTTGAGTGTCTGCTTAGCCTCGCACAAGAGCAGACCTATGGCTACAAATTCTCAGGGAAAACTTTTTACCCCTCTACTAGAATCTAGGCGAAGTCAACCAAGTTTTCTTATAGTCTCCCTTTGCTATTGGGCAGATTTTTCTAATTTACTCTTTCACTGAAGAAGATATTTGAGGTGCCATGTATGCAGAGGTTTCAGGGCTTTAAGTACCATGCTATTGAACAGATGATGAGAAATCACTAAAAGATATTAAGCAAGGGAACACAGATGATCAGATATGTTGATTCATTTGTAATAACAATAAATACTTACTGGAGTTACAAAGGTAAATCACTTAGCCATACCCCCAAGCAGCTTATATTCCACTAAAGCAATGGTTCTCAACCAAGGGCAGCTTTGTCTCCCAGGGAATATTTTCTGGTTGTCACAACTGGAAGGATTCTACTGACATCACATGGGTAGAGGCCAGCATGTTGCTAAAGGGAGCCCATGACAGCTCTCTACAACAAAGAATTATTCTGCCCAAAATATAGCAGTAAAGTAAGGGAAGCAAATAAGTACAATAAAACATATAATATTAGTCTGTACAATGTATAGAGGGGCATGAAAGTGGGCAGGGGAATTCATGAAACACTTGAATGGGCATCCAAAGCTTAAGCTGAGTGGAAATACAAATGAATATAGGAGGTAGGGGTATTACTATGAGCCATGCATGAGGTATATTCCCCACATCTGGAGAACAACTATGACTAAAATTTAGTGGCAGACCAGGTAGGTGAAGAATAAGGAGGCAAGATGAGGCTGAAAAGGCATGCAAGAGGCAGATTGCAAAAGGCCTTACATACTATACATGAAGAGTTTGGACTTCACCCTGTAGGTAAGCGGATAGGAGGAGGTTGATATTAAAGGGTAACAAAGAGAAAACAAGAAATTTATTCAAGAAAGATCATTCAGGAAGAATTACGGGAAAAGGCTTAAGGGCAAAATAAGGCACAGGCCAATTAGTAAACCTACTGGAATACTTAAGGCCAGAGAAGACTAGAGCCAGAATTAAAGCACCAATTAGAAGGATGGACTGATAATAGTAAAGTACTATACCCAGTCTTTAGTGACGGAATATGAAGAGAAAATAAGGTTTAATCCCAGCTTTCCAGCACTACTCAAAGAGATAGAGTACAGGAGAACATTTACAAGAAAGATAATGAAAGATAACACCATCCATTTAGATCTCTTGCAGTAACAGAGCTATGCAAGTATATAGAAGCGGTTATTATCAGAGGATATAGCAGCAAAATCTGAATTGTGCCTTGAACTCTCATTATCATCCTTCAACCAATAATGACAAAAGACTCTTAGAATATTTTTCTACTATATCCATATCATATTTTTATATATGTATTTATCTTACTTCCAGATATTTTCCTATTACATTATTTTAACTAAAAACACAATGTCTTCATTTTATTATTTAAGTATTTGTTTAATGTTTTAAAATTCAAGATACTTTAGATTTTTTTAAAGACAAAAGAATAATAAAAATAATTTTACCTTTCAAATGTGACTTTTTAACAGCAAGGTGGAAAAGTGGGAAACAGTCTTCCTTATGGTTTTTTTCTGGGGGGGGTGGGGGGCCAGGGGGAACAATCTCCCTTAAAAAAGAACAGCACTTCCAACAAAACTAAAGGAAGAACTTACATGTACACCTAATTCAGAAAGGAGACAACTGGGACTTCCCTGGTGGTGCAGTGGTTAAGCATCTGCCTGCCAATGCAGGGGACATGGGTTCGAGCCCTGGGCCAGGAAGATCCCACATGCCGCGGAGCAACTAAGCCCATGCGCCACAACTACTGAGCCTGCGCTCAGGAGCCCACGAGCCACAACTACTGAGCCTACATGCCACAACTACTGAAGCCACGCACCTAGAGCCCATGCTCCGCAACAAGAGAAGCCACCACAATGAGAAGCCTGCGCACCACGACGAAGAGTAGCCCCCGCTTGCCGCAACTAGAGAAAGCCCGCGTGCAGCAACAAAGACCCAACACAGCCAAAAATAAATAAATAAAATAAAATAAATTTAAAAAAAAAAAAAAAAGAAAGGAGATAACTAAAGACATGCATAAATACCTTATTTTAATCCAGAAAAAAAAATGAAATACTTACTGGATCTTCTTAATAATAATAGATTATCGTTGAAAATAAGGTTTTTAACTATTCAATATAATCTCTGAAATGGTATCTAGTTAAGATAATATTTGCTTTAAATATACCAGACAAATATTTCCAATCAGCAAAACAAAAACCAGCACAACAACTTGCATCTGAGAGTCTGACATTCTAATCCACTGGATTTACATTTTTTACTAAGAAAAATAATATAAACAAATCTTTTGGGGTACTCTACATATTAGAAGTACTCAACTACCTATTTGTAATTGTTAACTTTCAACAGTATGATTCATCAGTAAACACCAATACAGTACTTTAGCAGTCACCTTATGTGAAATAACAAGTGGAAAACAAAATTTCTCAACAACAGTGGGTCATCAAATTGCTTCAGCAGTTACTATAAAAAAATGTATTAAAAAAGCTTACACACACAAACATAATTAAACATTTTAAAATTAGACTGAAATCAGTTATGAAACTTCCTTTTCCCCTTTTACAAAAAGAAAGTTGCAAAAGTAAAAGGACAAACTTAATTCTAAATATTTCCTTGTTTTTTTAAATTGCTTGCTAATAAATTATTTCTTTACTCGCCTCTTTAGGTTCTCAAGGTGTTCCACATTAACATCTTGTAATGCCAGTACCGTTGCCTTAGACAAGGAGGGATTGAATGAAATAGTCATTAGACAGCACAAATCTATTAGATCTCTCTGACATTTCTGCAAACCTTCCAGGAACTTTTGGTATTTACAAGGATCCTTTTTTAACTGTTTCATTTGTAGCACTGAAAACCCTATCAGACCAGTAAGTATTTCATCTACAAAGTCTACATCTAGATATGCAGTACCATCAGAAATTTTTGCTGTTATATTCCAAATGCCACCAGAACTTGAGAGATTTCCAGTTAAGGTTACAATAAATGCTTTGACTTTCACTGTTGTAACTTCCTTTGGTTTGCTGGCCATTAGAAGAGACAAATAGATAAAAGGTGGAGAATATAAATCCATGCTGATAGAAAGATTAGTGCTATTCTCTGATGATCTTGAAGAACAAGTCTGTAAGTGTTGCTCATTTTTATTAGAAATGTGTGAACAACTTCTTGGTACATAATTGACCAGCTCTCCATTTAATATTTTATTATTTAAGGAATGTCCCTCTGAACTGCTGGTTTGTTTTATTTTATTATATGTCTCTGAGTTCTTATCTTTATTTGTAAAATTATGGGGTACGGGTACATTATGATTAACTGAAACAATACTACTGTTTTGGTCTCTAGCAGATGGACAACTAAAAGATTTGTCTTCATTAGTTATTTGCTCAGATAAATTTTTTTCACTCCAATTATTATTTCCATTTTTGCAAATCAAAGAAAAATTATTCAGAGTATTAGATCTACGTGAAAATCTCTCTATACTTTCATCTGTAGTTCTGTTCAAAGTCAGTGGCTGTAATTCTTTGGTCTCTGTTTGTTCTTTCTGGACAGCTTCTTCTAAAAGCAAGGCCTCCTCCAATGAAAAGTCATCTAATTCCTCATCAGTAAAAAGCATAGACTGGTTTCGTGGTTTCTCCTTTGGTCTTGGAGAAATAACAAGTCTTGGTTCAAAATCTGACTGTCTGATGGTATTTGAAGTATTTGAAGAACTACCTGTGCTGAAACAACTTCTTTCCAAAGAGGTGTTATTATTTGCTGCAAGCTCATCGTTTTCATCAAGACTTGCCAAGAGTTCTTCATCAGAAGGTCCTAACGCAGGCTGTAGACCATCTGTAATTCTGGGGATGCTTTGGTTAGAATTATTTGGTGTGACTGGAACTATAGGATCAGGTTCCCCAATTAATCTTGCAAGAACTTTTTCTTGGGCATATTCCTCTAAAAGAGCATCTACTTCTCCTCCCAACACCTTCACATTTTCTGGTTTCAATAAGAGAACACCAAGACGGAAAGAAATGTTTCCATAAATCAAAATTTTTGTACCTGGAGGAAGATCACTATGAAGAGCTGGAATAGACTGATATTCCATCCCCTGTATTTGTACAATTCCATCAGTTAGCTGTAGCATCAACATTCGTGAAGGCTTTGCTTCCCAAGGTTTTGGGGTTACTTGTGTTTCAGCTGTAATTAGGTCATTGGTTGTATTCTTTCCTCTCAACTTTTGTATCTGGGCATACGCAGGTTGACTTACATCAACCAATGAATTAATCTGCAGAGCAAAAAATCCATTCAGTTCTCCTTTTGGAACTTCTAAAATGCCATCAGGTAAAAGACGATGCTCCAAATCTCTCAGATCAGTAAGGAGCCATTGCTCAAACACTTGTTTATTCATTTGTGCCTGACTCAAATTAACATTATCATTTTCTTCTTGGATCCAGTTAATACAAGCTTCCAGCCACATTAAAGGCACTTTAACATGCCATGTAGCTAAAAGCCAGGTTTCAACTCTTAATGCAATACTAGCTATACTCATTTCTTTTATATAAAAGAAATATTAGGCATCTATTACCTGAAAACAAACAAAAAAAATTATGGTAATTCAGTATCTAAATACAGTTTCTATAATTCTCTACAATGTACAAACAGGAGTAATCAAACTTTTAGATTTTTCTCTCTTCAGCACCTTTATAATTCTTTGACTTTCTACATGGCAAAACTTCAAATGCCACAAGTAATCAGATGGTAAAATAAGAAAAGCAAAAGGTTTGAGACAAGATATACCTAGGTTTGAAGACTAGCTCTTCAAATTATAAGTTCTGTGACCTAGTATAAATTTCTTAACTTCTCTAGCCTAATTTTTTCATCTATAAAATGTCAGTACCACCTCCTATCTAACACAGTTGTTGTGAGGATTACATGATTAACATTTGTAAAGCATAATGTCAGACCTACAAAATACATGTAGTAGTTAGTAGTTATTATGTTAATATAATAATCAGATTCTAATAATTTAAAATTTAGCTAAGAAACAATATTTACTAAGGTTCTTTCTATATCTATAATTCATACACTATTAAAACTTATACCATTGTATTCCATAAAATTATAACAAGTAACAATAGATTCTGAGCTGATGTAAAGCATCTTATTTGTTTGGGTAAATAATTCTCAACAGTCCTATCAGGTAAATATACTTCTGATTTTCTCAGTATGATAAAAAAACGTAGCCAAACACTAAAGACTAACATTTTTTCACAAAAGTATTTTTTTCCTTCTACAGATGACGATATCTAAGAGTCCGAATTTATAAAAGTTTTAACTTACCATTTGGAACAGGAGCACAGGATTTGAGGACGGGATTTGGAACTGGTTGTTCAGTGGAGTACTTGTAACCTCTATTGCTCAGAAATGGCCCTGAGAGCTAAGACAAGAAGCAGTAACGGTTATATGAGGAAGCTGCAGAAAGAATCACTGGCCTATTTTCATAAGTGCAAAGTTTGATGGTATGGTTTGAAGTTTCCTATTATCAATCAGGGTAGAGTAGAGGTAGTACAGAATAAAAACATGAGGTTTGGAATGAAATAAACAAAAGCAAGTTACCACGAGAAACTCACTCTATCTTAGCTTGTTTCCTTCTCTATATACTTACTTCATAGGGCTACTGTGAAAATTAAAGGATAGGAGAAGATGGCGGGCAGAGCACCAGCATAGGCACAAATCAGCTGACCCGAGGTGGCAATCCAATCATTTAGGCTGCTCACTTAGGCCCCAGCAATGGTTGCAGGCCAGAAGCAGGCCACCCAAAAGGCGTCCAAGGTCCGCAAGCAACCTGAGGCTGAAGCAGACCAAAGCAGCTGAAAGTGAAATTGAACAGTACCAACTGCAGAGGGAGAAAAGGTTCAAAGCCAGAGAAGCTGGAGCTCTGGGATTCCATGGCAGGGGCATCACTGGGGTGGAAAAAGAGACCCAGGTGATGACCATTCTCCAGATCTACCTCTGGCAAAACAGGGATGAAGTGCTAGATAACCTCTTGGCCTTTGTCTGCTACATCTAGCCAGAGATCCATGAAAACTACTGCATAAATGCATAGGGGAAGAAGCTCTGTTCCACGGACTGGCATTTTAGATGACTTCATGGAAAATGAAATTTTAACAAAGCTCAAGTTACATTCTTGTGAAAAGGCATTAAATTATCTCTGTATATTATATAGTAGGTTCTCTCACTTTTTGGAAAATAGCAAATCTAGCTTCCTTGTAAAAACTTAAAGCTAATCCAAATATTTCATTTTTTCAACCTTGCATTTCTTAGAAAATTTAATAGGCATATACTGTCTGGTTTCCCACATCTTTTAGCTAAAGCAACATATATGTATATATCAATACTGACTTCTTCTTTTGTAGATGTAGTTTTGTTTTTTTTTTAATTTTTAAGAAAAAAAGGGATTAATTTTTTCCCCCTAAAGCTTTGTGAAGGTCAGGGGATTTATCTATGAAAAAATAGTAAATAGTTATTTGTAACCTGTACTAAGCAGCATTCAGCCTTAAAACAGTCTTTTCTGGCTAAAGGTTAGAACAATGAATACTAGTATAATTGTTTGGGCTGCTTTTAATATCTTTTAATAAAAATTACTAGAAGACAGAAATCAAGAATTTGTTACATGTTGTTATTTGGTGTACCGATAATCATTTAAAAGTAAAACCCGCTTACCGTGTAAAAAAAAAAAAAAAGAAAGAAAAAAACAAAGGAGAGCCAGTATATAATCTAGCGGTTCAGCGTGCAAATGTGATGCCAAATTATCTTTCACTTACAAACTCTGTGACCCTAAACAAGTGGTCACATTATTAATTTAAGAAATGGTTAAAATTTAAAGGAAGAGTTACAGTTATTGTGAGGAATACAAGAATAACATTTTAAAGGAGGAATTAAGAAGGTCATAACTACCAAACTGATGAATTTTTACACTGAAGAAAATAATTTAGAGTACAGACATATAATTTTTAAATTACATGTGAAAAACAATGTAAAAATCCAAAGGTAGGAGAGGTCCCTGCCCATAGTGATAAAAATAAACCATGCAGAGTCAAATCAGCATGTCTCTTTAACAAAGAAACCAACAATCTCTACGTGAGCCCTCTGATTTATCAAATGGAAATATTTTCTACCTTCTGGCTAAAAAAAAGCAAAACACAGTGTGCTAATTTTTGTGTACAAAAGAAAGGAAAATAAGCACATTCTTCTTTACTTTATACATAAAGGACTTCTAGAAGGATATACAAGAAACTAGATAAAACTTTAAATACATAGCTACACTCAATAACAAAGAGTAAAATCTTGTGGGCCAGGGCTTCCCTGGTGGCACTGTGGTTAAGACTTTGCCTGCCAATGCAGGAGACACGGGTTTGAGCCCTAGTCCGGGAAGATCCCACATGCCACGGAGCAACTAACCCCGTGGGCCACAACTGCTGAGCCTGTGCTCTAGAGCCTGCGAGCCACAACTACTGAGCCCGTGTGCCACAACTACTGAAGCCCATGTGCCTAGAGCCCGTGCTCCACAACAAGAGAAGCCACCGGAATGAGAAGCCTGTGCACCTCAGTGAAGAGTAGCCCCCGCTCGCTGCAATTAGAGAAAAGCCCACACACAGCAACGAAGAACCAACGCAGCCAAAAATAAAAAATAATTAATTAATTTAAAAAAAAAAAAAGTCTTGTGGGCCAGGAACAGAGGAGAAACCTAGAGTTTTAGTGCTGATATAAAGCCACCAGGAAAAGGGGACTTCAGGCTAAAGCTCCAAGGCTTTAAGTTTAAGGGTCCAGTGTGCCAATTATAGGTCAGAAGACCAGAACAGACTACCTGCTAGAACTGGGCCAAAAAAATCTTCCACTCAATACCTACCTATGGCCTATGGAGGGAACAGGGATAACCTAAGAATGGAAATGGGGCCTACATAACTTGTATAGTACATATAGCAGGGTCCAGAACTAGGCTATTCACATAAAAACCCAAGTCTCTAATGACACAGCTGATTTAGAGCTATGCCAGCCAGAGGGTCAGGTTGAAGCAACTCCAAAAACACACAAAAGGGAAAAACACACATGGGAAAAACCTCTATCCAACGTAAGCTCTCAAACCAAAATTATAACATATTTAAGGAAAATCACCACCATAAGCCACATCAGCAGACACAACAAACAGGAGAATTTATACCTGGAGAAATCTGTTTTTAAATGAAGAATCTTAAATATTTTTAAAATGTCTCTGAGCATACTAAATACACTTTAAAAGTAGGACTAATCCTTAAAGAAGAAGAGAAGATAATTAAACAGTAACAGACATTTATGAAAAGTATCAATTGGACATCTTGGAAATGGGAAACAGCCTCAGAAATTTAAAACTCAGTAGATGGGATAAACAAAAGGCTAAAAACAAATGAAGAAAGAACTTACACTTTGGAAATTACATAGAACAGAGTATGAAGATTTAAGAAATTAAGCAAAGAAGGGGAAAAAAAGGTAAGTAGGGAAAATAGGCTCCTACACTGAAGTAATCACAGTTTCAGAAGAAAATAGAAGAGGTGAAGGAAACAGTTTTGTTTTTTTTTAAGATAATGGTTGAAGGTGGTCAAAAGGAACAAATTTCCAATTATAAGATAAACAAGTAACAGGGATGTAAGGCACAACATGATGACTGTAGTTAACACTGCTGTACGATATATACGAAAGTTGTTAAGAGAGTAGATCCTAACAGTTCTCATCACAAGGAGAATTTTTTTTTTCTTTTTCTTCTTTTTTTTTTTTTTTTGGCTGCGTTGGGTCTTTGTTGCTGCCTGCAGGCCTTCTCTAGTTGCAGTGAGCGGGGGCTACTCTTCCTTGCAGTGCGCGGGCTTCTCATCGCCGGTGGCTTCTCTTGTTTCGGAGCACAGGCTCTGGGTGTGTGGGTTTCAGTAGTTGTGGCACGTGGGCTCAGTAGTTGTGGCTCGCGGGCTCTAGAGCGCAGGCTCAGTAGTTGTGGCACACGGGCTTAGTTGCTCTGTGGCATGTGGGATCTCCCCAGACCAGGGCTCGAACCCATGTCCCCTGCATTGGCAGGTGGATTCTTAACCACTGCACCACCGGGGAAGCCCAATTATCTCTTTATCTATATGAGATGATGGATGTTAGCTTAATCTGTTGTGGTAATCATTTCACAGTATATGTAAATGCTATACACCTTAAACTTATATGGTGATATATGCCAATTATTTCTCAATAAAACTAGAAAAAAATATATAAATAAAAGTGAAATTTTTTCATAATAAAAAAATAAAGAATAATGGTTGAAATTTTTCTAAAATTCAAAAAGATATGATTCTGTAGGGTGTAAAAGCTCAATATTGCTAAGCAACACGTGTAAAAATCCACCTCTAAACATAGCATGGTAAACTGTAAAACATCAAGGACAAAGAAAAAAAAAATCTTTTTTATTTTAAATCTTAAGATTCAACAAGCTGGATCTAAAATTTGAGGTAACAAAAATGTAGAAAATACAAAAAGAATTCAGAGGGAAGTTAAGGTATTATGTTTTGTCAAGGAGGATAATAGAGATTCTGATTATGTTTACTATTTTATAAGAAAAATATAAAAATTATGTGTTTAAGGGTAAAAATGAAAGATTGAAAAAACATTCTTATAATCCCCGCAAAACTCAGATAATAGATTTTTAAAAAGCCATAAAATTCTAAGAACAAAGAAAATGGGAGAAGAAACAATGGCAACAAATTTTGGAAACTGGAAAGCAAACAGATTAGTACATGATTTAGCAGACACTAGAAAGTTGAATTCTAAGCTGGTATTAAGAATGGCTGATATAAAAACCCGGAACCCACAAAAGGCAATACTAAGTATGCCTGGAAGTAAAGGGTACTCTAAAAACAAGACTGATTAGACGATTCTTTAAGACATTTAAGACTGTGGCATCCCTATCCCACATCAGGAAGATACATAATGTACACTTCAAAACTGTTAAGAGGGTAAATTTATGTTATATGTTTTTTACCATAATTTTTTAGAAAGAGAGAAAAATCAAGAGGGAAGTAGAGGAGGAAAAAAAGGAAAAAATAAAATTACCTCTATTTGCAGATGACATGAATGTTTATGAAAAAATGCCAAAGAATGTACAAAGAAGCTATATCACCTGATAAATGAGTTAGCGAGATGCGTCTTTTTTGTGCTCTATTTAGTGCCACATTTTCACACTTTTGTGCTTTTTGTTGATGATTTCACTATTTAAAACGGCCCCGTAGCATACTGCTGAAGCGCTGTCTAGTGTTCCAAACCATAAGAAAACTGTGTGTGATGTGTCATATGTAAAATCTGTGTGTTAGATTAAGCTTCATTCAGGCATTAGTTACAGTGCCACTGGTCATAACTTCAGTTAATGAATTAACAACATATAGTGAATAAAGTGTCTTTAAACAGAAACACAAATAAAACAAGGTTATGTACTAATCAGTGGTGAAATGTCATGACCAGAGGCTCACAGGAACCTAACCTTGTCTTTTCTCTAGGAACAATAGTTCAGTATTCCCTAACTCAGTGTTCACAGGGACTTTATACAGAACATAACTACCAGGAAAAATGAGACTTGACTGTATGAGCAATGAACAAAGAGTACAATTTACAGTAGCCCTCAAAACTTAAATCTAACAAAATATGTGCAGGATGTATATGCTGAAAACTACAAACTACTGGTGAAAGAAATCAAAGACAACCTAAACAAATGAACAGACATGCTGTGTTGAAGACTCTATGATCAAGTTTCAGTTCTCCCCAAACAGATACATAGGTTCAATGCAATTCCATTCAAAATCCCAGCATTCTTTTTTTTTTTTTTAAAGAATGGCAAGCTGATTCTAAGATTTACATGGAAAGGGAAAGAAACTAGAATAGCCAAGGTAATTTCAAAAAAAAAAAAAGTTGGGGCTTCCCTGGTGGCGCAGTGGTTGAGAATCTGCCTGCTAATGCAGGGGACACGGGTTCGAGCCCTGGTCTGGGAAGATCCCACATGCCGCGGAGCAACTAGGCCCGTGAGCCACAGCTGCTGAGCCTGCGCGTCTGGAGCCCGTGCTCCGCAACAGGAGAGGCCGCGATGGTGAGAGGCCCGCACACCGCGATGAAGAGTGGCCCCCACTTGCCGCAACTGGAGAGGGCCCTCGCACAGAAACGAAGACCCAACACAGCCAAAAAATTATAAATAAATAAAAATTAAAAAAAAAAAAAAAAAGTTGGAGACTCACACTGAGTTCAAGACTTAGTATAAACTACAGTAATCAAGACAGTGAAGTATTGGCAAAAGGATTAACACATCGGTCAATGGGAAGACAGCCTAGAAAATAGACCCATTCATATATAGTCAATTGATTTTCTACAAAGTTGCAAAGGCAATTCAAAGGAAACAGGATAGTCTTTTGAACAAATGATGCTACAACAACTGGACATCCATATGCAAAACTATGAACCTCCATCAATACCTCACATCATATATAAAAATTAAATGGACCACAGACCTAAATGTGAAAACTAAAACTATAAAACATCTATAAGAAAAGTTAGGAGAAAAAAAAACCAAGCTCATAGATAAGAGAGAACAGACTGGTAGCTGCAAGAGGTAAGGGGTGGGGGTGGGCAAAATGGGTGCAGGGGGTCACAAGGTACAAACTTCCAGTTATAAAATCAGTAAGTCATGGAAATGTAATGTACAGCATGGTCACTGTAGTTAAAGTACTATATTGCATATCTAAAAGTTGCTAAGAGAGTAGATCTTAAAAGTTCTCATCACAAGAAAAAAAATTTTTTTGTTACTAAGCGTGGTGATGGATGTTAAGTGGATTTACTGTGGTGATCATTTTGCAATGTATACAAATATCAAATTATTATGTTGTATACCTGAAACTAAAAGGTTATATGTCAATTATACCTCAATTTTTTTTAAAGGGGAAGAAAAGTTAGGAGAAAAATCTTTGTGATCTTGGTTTCTTAACAGTGTTCTTAGATACAACACCAGAAGCATAATCCATAAAAGAAAGAAATTAATAAACTGAGCTTCACCAAAATTTTAAAATTCTGCTCTATGGAAGACACTGTTAAGAGTATAAAGACAAGCCAAACACACACAACGACAAGCCACAGACTGGGAGAAACACATAATTGACAAAAGACTTATATCCAGACTATATAAAGAATTCTAAAATTCAATAGGAAAACAAACTAATTTTAAAAGGAACAAAAGATTTGAATAGACATTTCACCAAAAGATATGCAGATAACAAGTAAGACATTAGGGAAATGCAAAATTGAAATCACAGTGTGATATTACACATCTATTAGCATAGCTAAAATAAAAAATAACTGACAATACCCACTACTGGAATTCTTATACATTGCTGGTGGGAAAGCAAAATGACACAGCCACTTTAAAAAACAGTTTAGCAGTTTCTTAGGAAGAAAAACAGTTTAGCATTTTCTTACAAAGTTAAACTCACCATACAACCCAGCATTACTAGGTATTTACTCAAGAAAAATGAAAACGTATACTCATTAAAAATCTCTATGTGAACATTTATAGCAGCTTTTTTCATAATCACCAAAAAACTAGAAACAACCCACATGTCCTTCAACTGGTGAATGGATTAACAAATTGTTGTACATCATTACAATGGAATACTATTCAGTAATAAAAAGGAATAAACTAATAGATGCAATAACATGGATGAATATTGCTACAGATTATATCACTCAGAAAATTCATATGTTGAAATCCTAATGCCCAATGTGATGGTATTAGGAGGTGGGGCCTTTGCGAAGTGCTTACATTATGAGAATGAAGCCCTCATGGGACTTCCCTGGCAGTCCAGTGGTTAAGACTCTGTGCTTCCACTGCAGGGAGCACGGGTTCGATCCCTGGTTGGGGAACTAAGATCCCACATGCCGTGCAGCATGGCCAAAATAAATCAATAAATCAATAAATAAAAATAAAGTCAGAATTCTGAAAAGATATTAATTTTAAAAAAAACTTACAACCCAATAACAAAAAAATAAACAGTAGAGACGTCTCCACACAGCTACTTACCCCTTCTGCCATGGGAGATCACTGTAAAAAGACTGTCATCTAAGAACCAAGAAGCATGTCCTCATCAGACACCCACTAAATCTGCCATCACCTTGACCTTGGACTTCCCAGTCTCCAAAGAAATAAATCTCTGTTGTTTATCAACCACCCAGTTTATGCTATTTTGTCACAATAGCCCAAATAGACTAAGACAAATGTTAAATGCATCAAGCTAAGTAAAAGAAGCCAGACAAACACTGTATAAGTCCATTTAGATGGCATTATGGAAAAGGCAACACTATAGAAACAGGTGGCAGCGATGATGTGACTAATGTTTGTCAAAACTCATAGAACTATATACAAAAAAGAACATGAATTTTACTGAATGTAAATTATATCCTCAATAAAAATACTGAAGACAAACACCAAAAGGATAGATATTTAATAACTAATTTTCAAACTTGCTGAGGAAAACACAGAATAAAGAAAACAATCCAAAATAAGGCACAAAAGGAACTGGCAAGCACTATAAATAGAAAGAATAAACAAGGTGGTAGAAATAAGTCTAAATATATCAGCAATCATAATGAACATAGATTAACTCACCTGTTAAAAGATACTCTCAAATTGAAAAAACCAAGTTCAGCTGCATGCTTAAAAGATGACCCTAAAACAAAATAACATCGAAGCATGAAATTAATTAAAATAAGGCATGTTAAAATCTCCAAGCATGATACTATGAGGCCACAGTTGAGTGACATCTTATCCTCAAGACAGAGATCTGTACTTGTATAACCTAAGATTCCCAAGTGCTACTTTATCGCATCTGTTGTCATTTTTTTAACCTCAAAAATTAAGCAAGATCCAAGGCTCTTAGGTGTGCTCATTCAATTATAAGTTACCTTATTTCCTCCACTAAAATTTAAACACCACAGCACTGGCAAATGGGCCTAGTCTAACTGGCAGAGGTGTTGTAGTAATGAGATGACAGTCATTAAGTAAACTGAAATCAAGACAGTGTACTTTCAGTAGAGTTATAATTATTTAAATGAATTATCAAGTATAAATGCCACAATTAATTAAGTTGTTTGCAGAATGTTTTATACTATAAATTACTCGGTGTATACAGTATATACCCCTAAATTATTATATGCAGCCATTTAACACAAGTGTTATTTTCTACCTGAACCTGTTAAATAGTAGGAGTTAATACTGTTAGTACTTCTAGGAGGAGGAAGGAACCAATAAAAAAGAAAGACTGATTGATTGTGAACTGAAAAGGTCAAGGCTGGATAGAAAATGAAAGAAAGGAATTTCAGTGGTGTTAATTCTATATCTCAGCAGTACAGCTGTTTAAACAGAGAATTGAAGAAAAAGGTTTAATAAAAATTAAAACCTCTTATTTGTAAGATTTTAAACTTCTTCAAAATACATACTTTTACATCTATAATATTATCTAAACCTCAAAATAGTCATTTATGATAGAAAGGGTAGGGATTGTCATCTATTTGGGTGAGAATGAAACAGGCATGAAGATTAAGACATACAGATCATACATAGTAGCAGACGCAGAACGAAATTCTGCTAACCTCCATTTCTATATCATTTTGTAGACCCTGTTTGACTTAAAAGAGAAAGTAAAACCAGTCCCTCATTTACATATACCCACTTGCATACAAACTATAAAACTCATTCATAAATGGCCATTCTATAAGAGCACTACACTATTACAATGAACAGACTTTTCTCAGATCTCATTTAAACGACAAGCTCACCTAGTATATTCTAAATTATTTCCTTTACAAAGTCAAATCAAAGAAACACAACATCACCTACTGCATCTATCTTTGTAACAGCTTCAAAACAGTGTTATCATTAAGTACTTTTCCTTTTGCTATAACTCTACTAAAATGACATAAAAGTTTTTTTAATTTTTAAATATTACAAACTGACATTTTAAAGCTTATGTATTCATTTATTTTATTTTTTTAATTTTGTAGTTATTTCAAACACGCACTTCCTTGTTTGTGTTGTTGAATACGGCAAGTGACAAAACTCCTTTCAGATGATAGTTGGGACAAATTCTGAGAAACAGTGCTCAATGAACCACAGTGAAATTGTTCTATTAACACGTGGCAGTTCTAATTAATAATTTTCTCCAACTACTACCTTCTAGGATTTAAATTTCCACTTCCAGAGCTACATGATATACTACAATTTTATAATAATGTTATAACTAAGTGCACATTTGCTACATAGAATTCTTCATTTAACAGCAAAGTAAGTAAAGTGGAGGGCATATTTATCTGAAACATGGTTTACTCCCCACAACTGCATGTTAAAACAATTTTAATAAGAAGATGTTTCTACATATAATAGGATTTTTTTTTCCTACAGGTAAAAAAGAAAAGCTTATTAAATTTTTTAATTAAATGGAAAAAGTATTATCATGTGGGATTATAAAGTCTAGACTGGGTTTCAATAACCGAGCCCCTTAATAATTTAGTAAATTGTATTACTTGCATCTACTCCTTCAAGAGAATTCCTAAGGTTTTTGTTCCTCCCTTTCTTGAGAAACTGAGTAACCATAGTCACCGCAGGTAGAAGCAACTCAGAGGGGAGGTGTTAGCTAGAGCAGCACAACTTCTCATCTGCTCATACATAAAGAACAGCCCCTGATCCTCCAGAACATCACTGTCCAAGAAAAAAATATGAAAAAGTATACGTTGTTGAAATTGTACATTAAGAAATGTTCACACCGTATGACTTCAAAACTTAATCTTAAGAAAATAATCAGAAATGAAGACAAAGATTTTATGTGCCAGAGTGTTTATCATTGTGCTTTTACAGTGTGGAAAAAAAACAGAAACAATCTAAATGTTCAACAACAGTAAAAAAAAAAAAAAAAAAAAAAAAAAATTAAATATATTACATTGGATCCATGAAATAGTCTTCTGAAAAAACATTTTTAAGTACTATTTAATGACATGAAAATATGTTCATATTTTATTCTGTTAGGAGAAAAGGCCAGATGTAAAACTACATACATCTTAATCTCCATTAATTTTATAATCATGAAAAAAATGTTTTTTAAAAATTGATTTACATCTTGCGCTTGCTAAACTTGGCTGACCACACTAATCTACATTCTAGATCTTGACTGCAGGAACTGAGCAGAAGAGAATAGAGTAAGAAAATTCTATCATTCGCCACTAAGACTTAGGCAAATTTGATTTATAAGTTAATTTTCAGTCAGCCTCACATATTTCAATTTTTTAAAAAATAGAAAAAGAGGCAGAAGTACTGATGCCATCCTTTTGGACACTGTATGTGGCATTCAATCAATAGCTAAGACTTAAAAGCACTAACAAATACTCAAGTTATAACCAGTCCATGTTTCCACTGTCTTCATCTAAAAAATACAGGTGAGTCTGTGTCTTAACTCCTTGGGGATGACTTTAAGGTAACCCCAGAATTTTGAGAAGGCACTCTGAAAATTATGGGAAAAAAATTTATATTTAATGACTGAAATCAGAAAGAAGTAATTAGTGGAGCTGTTTGTGAATCCTCTATAACCTAATGTAAGGAAAAGACAGAGAATAGGTTTAGGAGTCTGAATCCCATTTCTGCTATGTGACCTTAGACGTGTTCCTTAACTTTGTCTTAACCACAATTTACTCGCAGAACTGTGATAAGCATTAAAACACAAGGTGCTTGATAAGCACAAGGTCTGGCACAAACTCAGAAAATGGTAGTTAAAAAATTTTAAGTAATCATCCAGCTCGCTAGTGTACAATCTCAATTATATTAGTTTATCAAAAGTAAATCCCACAGCTAAGTAATACTAGCTCTAAATTCATCAGGAGTCCAAATAATCATACAATTATTTACTCAAGACAGGAGCCACAATGTATCAACCAAGTTGGTAAGTCCTTGAATGAGCACAGATGTAACATAGTTTGGCTGAAAACAATAGAGAATGAAAGGATGGTGAAAAGAGAGACTTTCCTCAAGCTAGCAAGGCCCTGAATGACGATGGTGGAAAAAACAGACCTTCTTGTTATTTAAAGAGTAAACCTATAAAGCAAATTAAAAGAGGTAAGGAAGTAAACAAGTAGAAAAAGAAAAAAGCAAAAAAAAAAAAAAAAAAAATCTGACAATGGCATCTAAAAAAGAGGAATAAGACCTTTCAGCAGTTAGGGTCCAGTCAGAAGGACAATGAAACTGGGAATAAGTTAAGATAAAGCTGCTTACTTTGCATTCCTGCCCATCAATCATCACTGTTTATCAAGGCAGAAAATAATGGTTGCAACAGAAATACTAGCTTGAAAGAAAACATCATTAGTACAGTACCCCTATATGTACCTATTTGTGTTAGTGAAGTGTCCCAGGTTTTAAATGACAGATTCAATTAAATGCTGCAAATCCTGACTGGCAGATTAAATCTCTATAATCCAAGTATCCCCAGCCCCTTCATACACTCAATTTTCTTGGCTGAACATTAAATAAAAATCCAAACTATGTATCGTAAAACCAAATGCAAGTTAAGTTTTACCTCCCAACAAGACTATAATATTCTTCATGGTGGGGCCATTAAAAAATTATATTACAACTCAAAGAGCCTTTTAAAAACTCCACAATCCCAAACACTATGCTCTAACAGTATTTGTTAACTATCCTCCCAGCCAGTAAATGTTGGTGCTTCATGAAGTTCTCAGTTCCTCCTAAAGAGTTCTCTTCCTGATTAAGCAAGTAAAAGATAAAAAGATGACGGAAATCAGACATTTTTTAAAAATGCTGGTTACATCTAATTTGCAAAGTATACAAGAGGAAAATCAAGTTACAGCGGAATGAATCAGCACAAATTCATCATTACAAAAAAAAAAAGTGTATTCTAACGGTGGGTTTAGCGTCCCATGTAAATTATAACATTTTTATGCTTCAACACAAGTTTGGGGTTGTGGGTGAGAGTTGGAGGGCTAAGAGTCAGGATGTGGATACTGGGTACTACTTACTGGCAATTTCCCAGGTTTGTCACCGATTCAGAGTGACCTTAAGTGCCTTAACAAAAGAAACCATCAAAGCCTGACACAGGGGCCTTAGAAGTAACCGCACACAAAGCAAGTATAAACTGAACACGCTAGAACGGTAACATATCTGAGGGCGAGGGTTTTAGTCTGTTTTAATCACTGCCGAATACCTTGACACACGGTGGGCGCTTTAAAGAGGTGAACGAACGCAAAGCGGATGTCTACAACGCATTTTGCGATTTGCATTCACTGTAGGATATGAAAGCAATACTTCCAGAAATTTTTCACACGTAGCGGCAGCACCGACACTACAAAATACTCGTACCTCAGGTCCCATTAACAAAAAAGAAAGAAAGGAAAAACAAAAGGTTTCGTCAGAACGCAGAGCCCTGTAAAGACCCCGGGAGTACAGGCTCAGCGCCGGAAGCAAAGGGACTGAGCTCCCCCGGACTCCGAGGCTCGCCCGCCACAGCCCAGCGGGACGGCCAACATCTCCCGGAACCCCGAGCCCAGCGGACAGCGGGCCGCGACCCTCCGGCTGCGCCCCCGGCCCAGGCCACGCCTGACGGGCGCTGCGGCCCGTTACACACAGCTCGCCCCGCAGCCCGGGCGAGAGGGGAGCACGGGGGAAGAAAAGAGACGCGAATGCGGGCTGTGGAAACGGGGGCATTCGTCTGGGCCTAACACCGACCTGGGCGTCCCGCCTTCCCCTCGTGCAACACTGGTTCCTGGGCCTCGCGACTGTGAGAACAGGAACAGCCACGGCGCGCGCCCTAATCCTTTTTTGCTCCTTCCCGCCCGTTTTGCCGCGCACTCACGCCCCTCCTCCAAACCCTGAAGACTCCTCAGGGCCCAGAGGACGCCTCTTCATCCGCCCCCTCCCTGTGCACGTGAACTGGACAGCCTTTAGTTCTCGCGAGAGGTTTTCCCCCTCCCCCAGCTAGTGAGTGCGTGAACGAGAAAGGAGGAGGGCTCTCCAGGAGAAAGCACTGCAGGCGCCATTATCCTCTGTTTCTCTAGTGCACCAACCTCGACGTCTTGCCTATTTCCCGGTTATTTGCGGCCTATAGGTAATTAGGGTTATTGGGGCTTGAGTATTATGGGTTCGGGCAGGGGTTTGGCCTCCCTAAAGGCTGCGCTGACTTTTTCCAAGTCTGGTTTTTCTCGGGCCCTTAGCGGCCTTACAGCCTGAAGGGAGGCGCCGGCGGGAGGTGGGGCTGTTGCCTCCTCCAACGCCTTGATTGACGCGGCCTTGGGCCAATCGCTTCGCCCTCGCGCCACCGCTGTAGCTAGGGCAGCCAATCGGGCCCGGCGGCGGGGTAGGAGAGCGCGGGGAGGGTGGTGGGGGGCCTACGCTCGTTCTCTGTCTAGCTGTGAGCGGCTGAGGCGGCTCGGCGGCATAGGGACGGTAGCCTTGCCCGGTGAGGAATGGGGCTGGGCGAACGGCGCGTGGGGGCGAGGGCCGGAGACCAGTTTCTCCACTTGAGGGAGGCGGTTGGGGCTGCTTGGTGGTTGGCCTGTTCTGGGAGGGAACGTTGCCGGGTTTCCCCTCCCCCCACCTCCGCCATTTCCCTGAGCGTATATCTGCAGTCTGCGCTGCGGTACTGGAAGCTTCGGGAAGTCGCGAGGCTTGTGACGGTGGGATGAGCTGCAGTTTTGTAGTGTTGGGAACTAGGTTTTGTGGGAAGGAGAGGGGGTCGGCGGGCGGGCCCCGAGGGCGGTAGAGAACGCCGCCGCTCTCTTTGTGTGGGGCCCGGCGCACTTGGGCGCTCCCGGCCTGGGCCCGACGCGGGAGCGGGCGAGCAGGAAGGGTCGGGGTTGCCACCGTTGCTTTGTCTCTCCCGCGGTGGGGGGAGGGCGCGGGGGACGAGGTCTCGGGACCGCGTGGTGGGTGGGGGAGGGGGTCCGCGCTCGGCTCCGCCTAGTAGCACGTAGTCGCCATTACGCGGGCCGCCATTTCCTGTCGGATCCGGGTGAGGAGAGGTGCGGCGCTGGTGCTCTCGCCTCGGGAGCTTTTTCAACTCCTGTTGCTGGGCCGTTGCCGATCCCGGTATCCCGGGCGTTGGAGAGAGAACGGCATGTTTGCGCTCGGCTGGACACGCATGTACTTAGCGATTTTCATGGTCTGAGAAATGGTGACTAAAGGACCTGAAAGATACTTGTTTATTTTCGTAAATAGAGTTTGCGGTCTTTAAACCACGTTAGCGTTTCAGTTGGTCATTGGAAGAGTGGAAGGCGTAAATATGGCCTTGATTTTTAGCTCTAAGCTGTTTAGCTCTTCCTGGGGGCCGCAGGTCGCCGCTTTTTGCCAGTCATGAGAGGCGAGCTAAAAGGCTGTTTGCAGTCCTGTCGCTAGTGTGCTGTTGGAGGTATAATTATCAGGTTATATCGCTTTTAATGTAATGTAAAATACCTCACTAGTGATGGTGTTGGTGTTCAGGGGTTCTGTTGGATACTAGTATTGGCAGTTTGGGTGTGCTCCTGTATCAGCTTTGCAGGTTTATCGCTCCAGTAGATTGACCTGACGGTTGGGTATGGCTTGAATTCGCTTTTGTATTTGTAAACTTTGAAGATTTCAGAAGGTAGTTTTTCAAGTCACCAATGGAAAGAACCCCAAAAGCGGTTTAAAATCCCAATGTGAAAATAATTTTGTGTATCTTTTTATAAATTTACATTTTTCGGGGACAATAGTGAGACTCGTGGGTTTATTGATATGCCCTACATGTGTCTAGTTTTCTTTGTATTTATCATATAAGATAACTAATTGCTGTGGTGGGGCTTGATCCAAAGGCTAAAAATGTGTTTTTCCTTTTACAAAAGCATCAGATACGGTCTTTTGGTTTGTGTTTTTGTGTTTGAAGGCAATCGTTTGGAAGTTTAAGACCCTAAAACAAAGAAGCAAGTTTTAGAAATAGGTCTTTTGTTCGTTGTGTTCAAATTGGTGTTGATTAGTATTCAGTAATAACCAAAAAAGCAAAACTGATTTGTGTTGGTTTTTATAGGCTACTGCAGCACTAGGGTGTCAGTTGGTCCCGCCCAGAACACTTCAGTTCTGCCCTGCAAGGATATATTTAATAACTGGTACGTTCTAGAAACAGTCATTACTTTCCCTTGTTCTTAACATTTAGCAAGATGCACAGCTTACTTTCCAATAAACCATTGTACTAGCCTCTTTATTTTTCAACAGATTGGTGTGTCCCTTTAATACAAGAAAATGGAAACTGAACAGCCAGAAGAAACCTTTCCCAACACCGAAACCAATGGCGAATTTGGTGAGAAGACATTTTAACAATTTCATTTTTTTTGTTCTGTTAATTTCATTATTACTTTGTTTAATTTGAGATCCCTGTCAGTTACATTTGAACGTTTATTTATGAACCAGAAGTAATTGTCATTTGCATAGGTAACTGTAAAGTGATTAAAAGAAAGCCAGTAAATGTAAAACTAATTTTTTTCTTGCATTTTGAAGTTTCTTATCCTTTGAAGTGTTGTCACAATATCTTGTTTGGAAAACCATTTGGAATGGAGTGCTTAAATTCATGCTTAAAAGTCCAAGAACCAGTGCCTTTGGCCTTTTTAAAACATACTTAAGATTAGCAACAAATCCCTTTAAACAGTGGAGTTAAAGTTTCTCTAATCTGTAGGTTAAAACTGAAATGTAATTAAACATAACTTCTTGAAGATGCTGGTGCTTTCTGAAATCTGAACTGTTAATTTTTAGGTAAGCGCCCTGCTGAAGATATGGAAGAGGAACAAGCTTTTAAAAGATCTAGAAACACTGATGAGATGGTTGAATTACGCATTCTGCTTCAGAGCAAGGTATAAATTTTATTCTTGAAACTTTGAAAGTGGTTCTTAAGTAGGAATTAAGAAAAGTTCTGATTGAGCCTTCTGGGAAGCTTGCAAAACCTTACAGGCTGCAGAATATAAAAGATTTGTGTGGCTTTTCCTAAACAGACTTTTTAGGCTATGGTAATTGTGTTATTTTGCCAGCAATTAAAAAGAAAACCCTGAACATAGTGAGCCTACTACAGGGCTGAACTAGGAGATGGGTGTGGATGATCCTTAAAGCATTAACGTATTAAAGATTGTGTCTGATTACATTGTGAGTTCATTAGGAAACATCCTGGTTGGCAGCTTACCCGACTGATAATACACCTCACAATGTGAAAGTATCTACTAGCGTTTAAATTATTTAATCGGCTTGCAGAAAGGTATTGTAAAGTTAGTGCTATTGCTTAAGTTTTAGACTCAGTATATTTTTGGCATTCTCAGTATTTCAAAGCTCTGCCTTGGTGTTTAGTCCCCAAAGCACATAGACTCTTTAATTTTTGGTAACCTGATGGTCTTGATATCCCCAAATAGATTTTCATCTCTATAACCAAAAAAGAGGTTAGACATGTGTGGTGTTTGTTTTTGGCTAAAAGCTTAAGAGCGTAGGAAGACACATTAATTCTAGGAAAAGACAAAATAAGTTTCTTTTTATTTTCTCCAGAATGCTGGGGCAGTGATTGGAAAAGGAGGCAAGAATATTAAGGCTCTCCGTACAGACGTAAGTATTAAAGAGTTTAAACTACTACACAGGAAACTTCAGTTTATGTGTTTGTAGGATTAAAGAATTGCATCATAGAAATCATTTAATAGTCTAGATTCAAGCCTTTTATAATAATTGGTTACATAGATGATTTTCAAGGTTTGACATTCCTGATTTAACAAAGCCCATATTGAGTTGGGGGGGGTTCTATATTAAACCACCTCACTTTCTAATAACTTTACACCAAATTATTCACTTCAAGCAAGATAACATCTTAATTAGAAATAACAATATAAAATTCCTTAATTGTACCATTTCCTGTGTATGAATCAAGTACAGTATTACTGAAAACCATTGCAGGTGGCTGATTAAACTCCAAAATTTTTATTCCTTTTTTTTTTTCAATTTGCCCATCTGTTCTTTAACAGCTTGCACATGGAGCACAAAGAAATTAAGGTTGCATGATTAAGATACGGGTAAAGAATAGAGTAGGCACTTAATCTTACAACTGGGAAGCTGTCAATGCCAATGATTTGTTTGAGTCTTCATATTTTATAGTGGGTTGACTCTTGTGATTAGACACATTAAATGTTGGTATCACCAGATTTATTTATTTATTTATTTATAGGACTTGGGTACACCAAATTTCCTAAATTTTTTTTCTCATGTACACACTCTTGATGTTTCCTTGCTAAAGTTGAGGCAAATAATAACTGTGTTGAATACTTATTTGGTATTTTTTCATTTCTCTCTTGGTCACAGATCTTTGTATGTTCCTCTTGATTACTGTAAACTGAACTTGAAAATTTGTTTAAATTTTACAAACTTGCCTGTTAGGATCTAGGAGTGCGTTTTTAAATCTCCGGGAAACCAAACAGTCTTTTAAGAGTTAGGGTTTTTGATGGTGTGGGAATTTTTGTTTTGTCTTTTATAAACCTCTTTCCTTTTAATCCAGATGTTCTGTATAATTATCTGGGTTAATAATTTCCCCATTTCCTCAAGAATTCGAGTCATGACAGGTTTTGTGTCTACCCTCATGAGCCAGCCTGCTACTGAAACATTGTTTGTTTTAAAAAAAAAAAAAAAAGTACCATCATTAAAGGTCCTTAAATGTTAAGCCACAGTCAGATATAGAGAAGTCCATTATTGTGTTAGTCTTCAGAACAACTTAAGCTTGTTTCATTAATTGAGAGTATGAGTATAGTTTGTATTAAATTAAAATTTATTGCTTTTCCCCCTTTTCCCTCTCCTTGTTTTTTTGGCCATATATCTCCGTTGCCCATGTACTGGATCGACTTACCCCTGCGTTGCCCACCATGACGTTGGCCCATCCGCCCCTGAACGCCCATGTGAAAACCCTGGTTGGCTATGCCCAAAAATGTGCTCGTTGCCAAACGGGTACCATACTTGACAACTTCTGATTGAATGCCCATGCCCAATGCCAACATCCACGAACGCCAATGACCAATGCAGTACAATGCCAGTGTTTCAGTCCCAGACAGCAGTGGCCCCGAGCGGTATGTCCCAACAGTTTATGCCTCACTGCCTGATTAGAAAGAGAGAAATGTATTTTATTACCTGCCTTTTATATAATTAAATAGTATCCCCTTTAGACGGTGTATTGTTTTTCAAGTTTCTGTCTTATTTTCCCCATTAAGTCTTTTTGTCACTGAACTTTTACCGTGAGTTGCCCACCCAAACGATCCACTAATTTTATTTCAATGGAAGGAGCACAGCTTCAAGTGTTGCATATTTGCTGCATTGTAAATCAAATTGTTACCGAAATAGTCTCTCGCTCTGTCTTTGTGGCCCACCTTGCTTCCCAACATTGCCTGTTCATAATTTTTTCTGATGAAATGCTAACTCTGGTTCACTTTCCTTCACTTCTCATTTGTGTTGTCTTTGTTTTTGTCTCGCATTTGTATTTGTTTTCTTGCAGAGCCCATTAGTGATCTAATTTCTAACTGGTATCCATAACCTTACTCCAAATATAATGTTCACCACTTGCATATTCCCCCACTTTGCCTAAGAGAAGGTGTGCCAGTTTTACCAATGTAACAGCGAGGGTATCCTTAATTAACTTAGTGGTGGCGGGGAACATAAGTATTCAACTCTGCTTCAGTTCTGGTCAGTTTATTGCCCACTTAATCTGAGCCCTTCCAAGAGCCCATTCTCTGTCTCTCTGCAAGTCTCCTAATAATGTTACCATGTTTGTATTGGGCATAAAACAAAATGCATGTGAAAATGTATAAATAGGCTACTTTAAATGGGGAGGATTAAATAATTGTATGTTCTTCTCTGTAAAAGTTGTTTGACTACTGGTGATGACCACAAAACTCATTTTTCTTTTCCACCTTTTTTTGTACTATCTGATATTTGTGATGTTTGACAGCATATTGAGTATCAGTGCTGACATTGAAACAATTGGAGAAATTCTGAAGAAAATCATCCCTACCTTGGAAGAGGTAGGCTCATTTTTAAAATGTATTTGGCAGTTGGGGGGTGCTTAAAGGATGTTTTAATGAGGCAAAATTTGGGAGGCGGAGAGACATTGGGTATAACAGTTTTGTAGCAGCAATGTGTTGTTACACTCTGCCACTTAATGTGCAGGGTTATTAACCGACATTACTTGTTTGAAAATGTAGTCTAGCCACTGGAGTAGATAGGAACTACCTGTGGCCATGCACTGTCATGAGGTTTAGCGTATATTTTATGGGCTTTAGTTTTAGAGGAGGTTTTGAGTTAGAATATTGATTGTGGGACTGTGTCATAAAGGACTGTGTTTGATCTAGTTCAAGGATTTTTAAATTTTATGTAATCACTTATTAGGTGTACAGAGAAAAGCAATGTATGTTGATTCTTAATGTAGATAAGCAGTTTCTTGTTATTTAACGATATAGATGTGAAATATGTTGTAGTAGCTTTACCAATATATGCGACAATAGCCTGATCACACTAGACACTTAACCTATTACTCTTATTTTTCTACTTTCAGGGCCTGCAGTTGCCATCACCCACTGCAACCAGCCAGCTCCCGCTCGAATCTGATGCTGTGGAATGCTTAAATGTATGTCATAGTGCCATTGAACCCCACTGAAGTATGGAGCCTGGCCCATAGGATCAATTTTATTTTCAACATAGCGTACTTTTCCCGTCTCTATAGAAAAAAGGCTTAAAAACATGATAAATGAATGGTCTTACAACTCACTGTTGACCCTGCTCCATGCTGCAGTGGGAATTAACTACATTTGCAAAGTGCTTTGCAGTCATTTTTATTATGGTGTTATTTGAATGTTAATAATAATTTTGTGGTAACAGCGACATGCTAAATGGCTGCAGTGTGGGTATGGTGTTGCAGGACCTGAAAATAAAATAGTTTTTTAAGGTGGTGCAGAATGTCCTTTTTGGGCCTGGCTATTGAGGATAATAAGCACATAACTGGTAAAGTTATTGAAATATAAATTCAGGTTGCTGACTGCAACAGTATATTGGTATGCTTATAGCAGATAAGTGTGTATTCTTGGGGAATCCTTGATTTGGGACTAAAATTTTATAACTCTCCTTCCGCAGTACCAACACTATAAAGGAAGCGACTTTGACTGCGAGTTGAGACTGTTGATTCATCAGAGTCTGGCAGGAGGAATTATTGGGGTCAAAGGTGCTAAAATCAAAGAACTTCGAGAGGTAAAGTGATAGTTCTGTTTTCTCCTGCCGTATTACTAGAAAATAGCTTTAGAAAATAGCTTTTTATGTGGACTTGGTTCCGTGGGCTTCTCTCATTCCCCTTTTTGAGTTTCCTCCCTTAAGTTTATCTAGTTTGCTAATGAAAATAAAACAGAAAGGCCTGGCCATGCTAGACAAGTTATTTTGCCAAAAATTTATCATGCAAAGTCCTAGTGTTACTAACAAGCTTTTTATATGGGGGAAAATTTTACTGAAATACAAATTAAATATGTCTAAACCTGGAAATGTTTTTGTACTGTATTTCCTTTTTTCTGATTGATTAATGCTTTTTTTGTAAACCTATTACAGAACACTCAGACAACAATCAAGCTTTTCCAGGAGTGTTGTCCTCAATCCACTGACAGAGTCGTTCTTATTGGAGGAAAACCTGATAGGGTTGTAGAGTGCATAAAGATCATCCTTGATCTTATATCAGAGGTACCTTCAGAACTCTTTATTTTACTTGCGTTTAATTTTGTAAAACAGATGTCTTGTTCAAAAGTACTTTGAGAATGTTTAGATAAATGGCTTTTACTTTTCCTTTTCCTTCACCTAACAATTTTCTGTCACCCTGCTTTTAGCTATCACTTTAACTTAGAAATACTTTGGGAGAATCTGGAGAGTTGTCTTTACATTGTTGGTGAGGTTTTTAATAGCTTTTGGTCTTTTCAAAAGAAGTTCCTATGGTTCCTCTATAGTACTACACTGCATACCCAGGATACTGATCCCCTCAGCCCTTGGGGTGGTCACTTCTTCATAATCCCCATTGTGAAATGTGAAAGGAGTTTGTAGTCTGTTACTTAAGCTCTAAGGGTAAAATTAAGCTGTTAATCCTTACCTGGCAGGCAGTAAAACTCAATTTTTTTTTTTGTTTGAAACTCACCAGAAATGCGTTTTTTAAATCCTTCCTATCTTTGCATATATCCCTATCCCTATCTCGAGTACCTCCCAGGATAAATATAAAGGGCTTGAAATGTTCTGTTTGTTAAAAGAATGGTTGGTGTGAACTAAGGCTTTTTCCTTAGTCTATAAAGTTGCTATGTTTTTGTTTCAGTCTCCCATCAAAGGACGTGCTCAGCCTTATGATCCCAATTTTTACGATGAAACCTATGATTATGGTGGTTTTACAATGATGTTTGATGACCGCCGTGGACGTCCTGTGGGATTTCCCATGCGGGGAAGAGGTGGTTTTGACAGAATGCCTCCTGGTCGGGGTGGGCGTCCCATGCCTCCATCCAGAAGAGATTATGATGATATGAGCCCTCGTCGAGGACCTCCTCCACCTCCTCCTGGACGAGGTGGCCGGGGTGGTAGCAGAGCTCGGAATCTTCCTCTTCCTCCACCACCACCACCTAGAGGGGGGTAAGTTTCTTTCATCCACACATTAATGTACAAGAAGCTACACTTTATGGGTAGAGGGGGTAGGTTTTTATTTGATAGTGTGACCAGCTGAGATTACAACAAGTACTATGCTTGCAGAGATCTAATGGCCTATGACAGAAGAGGAAGACCTGGAGACCGTTATGATGGCATGGTAAGAACTTTGATATTTCTTCAGTGTATTTATGAGTGCTAAAAGGGGTCTTCAGATAGCTAACATTTTGTTCAAGATTATTAACAGGAGTTTTGTCTTACAAACGGGCTTTTGTAGATAGCCACTTAAATCATTGTTTCGGGTGTTTGCTGGGATATTTAAGACTTGTTGCATCTTTTTTTTCCCCAAAATACATGATTACTGCCAGTTTATATAGAGATGTGAAATAGTAATTGGTCATATAAAAATGATGGCTCAGACAAATATAGTGCAGGTTCATGTTAATAGTTTTATCTCTAACACAGGTTGGTTTCAGTGCTGATGAAACCTGGGACTCTGCCATAGATACATGGAGCCCATCAGAGTGGCAGATGGCTTATGAACCACAGGTTGAGTATCATGGGTGTTTATTATTCATGTCACTGATAATTTTAAGATTCTCGTTTACTCATCGATAAGTGTTTTATTTCCCCCCATATAACATTTTTGTTTCTTGGGATGCTGTGTACCTGAATGGTTTCTTCCCCTGAGGATTGTCTTTGAAATTTACTTACTAGGGAAGATATGGGAGGACTTTGGTTTCCTAAACTCTGGGGGATTTAATGTTAAAATACCTGAAGTTTTGAAGGCGAAGTAATTTTCTATTTTTTTCTGTTCTGTTTTTAGGGTGGCTCTGGATATGGTAAGTTTTCTTCTTTGTGAAATCAAATATTATTTCATGCTTTGTAAATGAACTTAATACTCATTATTTAAATCAGATTATTCCTACGCAGGGGGTCGTGGCTCATATGGTGATCTTGGTGGACCTATTATTACTACACAAGTAACTATTCCCAAAGATGTAAGTATCTTTAATATTATAAGGGACATTTAATGAGTCATTATAAGTTCCCTGGCTTTTAATAAAAGGTTTTAACAAAAATATTCCATTTTAGGATTAAAATTGTGTTTCAAGGACTTCAGCTGAGGTGTCATTCTCCAGTTTAAGCCTTGTCAAAAGATGTTCAGTACCATTAAAAAGCAGTTAGGAGGGTTCTGAGCCCCTGGTTGATTTATTAAAGGAAATGTCAATGGGTGATGTAACTACATTGTAATTCAAACCTTGACTAGTGGGGGGCATTAAATTAGCACAGCATAGTCAATAAGTTGTACAAAGTAAATACTCTTGATGGTCACTGAACATACAGGATAATACTTTGAAAGTATATAATAAACACTTGTTTTTAAAATTCTTTTCAGCTGGCTGGATCTATTATTGGCAAAGGTGGTCAGCGGATTAAACAAATCCGTCATGAGTCAGGAGCGTCGATCAAAATTGATGAGCCTTTAGAAGGGTCCGAAGACCGGATCATTACCATTACAGGAACACAGGACCAGATACAGAATGCACAGTACTTGCTGCAGAACAGGTCAGTTTGTTTAGCTTTATGTTAGCCTAAACATACTAAAACCTTAAAAAGCTTCTCTTCTCAACTGATTTTTCTTTTTAGAAGCCATGGTGTCTCAACCTTTTGGGGACCTAACTTCTAAACATTCTAATAGCTTTGCTTTAATTTTCTTCTGCTTTCTTACTAAAAAAAGAAGACATTCAATACTAATCTTGCTGGAAGAAGCCTTAACCAAGCAAACTTCTCATTTCTCTGGTGAAAACTGCTGCCAAAACCACTTGTTATAAATTATACAGAGCCTGTAGAAAATATAGAAGATTCAATGGATGTTGGTCTAGTTCTGTGTGGAAGACTAGTGATTTTGTTGTTTTTAGATAACTAAATCGACAACAAATCACAGTCTGCCATATGGCACAGGCCATGCCTCTACAGGACAAATGATTGGTGCTGTAAAATGCAGCATTTCACACCTTAACTGACATTTCTTTGTCTTTTCTACCAAATATTAACAACTTTTGATTTTCTTAATTCTGCTCCACTGTCTGATTTACTGTTAATCTTTTTTCTTGGGTTTTACATTGCTCTAATTTGTAATTGCTAATGTTTTAATTCTTATCTCTGTGTAATGGACATGTTTATCATTTTAATTTAGCATTGAAATTGTCTTAATGTTGATTAAGATGTTACGAACAAAAATTCTAATTCGTACTTTTTTTTCTTTTCTTTTATAGTGTGAAGCAGTATGCAGATGTTGAAGGATTCTAATGCAAGATATTTTTTCTTTTTTATAGTGTGAAGCAGTATTCTGGAAAGTTTTTCTAAGACTAGTGAAGAACTGAAGGAGTCCTGCATCTTTTTTTTTTTATCTGCTTCTGTTTAAAAAGCCAACATTCCTCTGCTTCATAGGTGTTCTGCATTTGAGGTGTAGTGAAATCTTTGCTGTTCACCAGATGTAATGTTTTAGTTCCTTACAAACAGGGGTGGGGGGTGGGGGAGGGTGTGCAAAAACTAACATTGAAATTTTGAAACAGCAGCAGAGTGAGTGAATTTTAATTTTTGTTCATCGTTGGTGGTTTAAAAAAAAAATCCCCCCATGTAATTATTGTGAACACTTTGTGATCACTGTAACATTTGGGGGGGTGGGACAGGGAGGAAAAGTAACAATAGTCCATATGTCCCTGGCATCTATTCAGAGCAGTGTGCAGAATGTAATGCTCTTTTGTAAGAAACGTTTTATGATTTTTAAAATAAATTTAGTGAACCTATTTTTGGTGGTCATTTTTTTTTTTAAGACGGTCATTTTTCAAATGGCTGAATTCCCCCCAACCTGCCCCCAAACTAAACACTAAGTTTAATTTTCAGTCCTCTGTTGGATATAAATAAATGCATCTCTTCTTGGACTTAGGCGAAATATCTTAACACATTCAGTTCTGGTGATTTCTTAAGTGATTTGAAAGTCCATTGCTTGGGAGGAAATTCCACCACACATTCATGCTTATAATAAGCTGGGGATTTTTGTTTGTTTTTGCAAATGCTTGCCCCTACTTTGCAACGATTTTCTGTTTGTAATTGTGAAGAACCAAGGTGGGGAGCAATACAACAGATGGAGTAGTTGGTATAAGTATATACCAGAAGCTTAATGGCAGCAAGTTTTATTAATCAGAATAATACTTGGTTATGGAAGTGACTGATGCTAAATAAATTGATTATTTTTTATTAGATAATTTCTCACCTATAAACTAAACTGTCAGCTTGGTAGTATCTATTAGTTAAACTTTGTAAAATATATATATATATATTCTTGTTTTTCCATTGTATGCAAATTGAAAGAAAAAGATGTACCATTTCTCTGTTGTATGTTGGATTATGTAGGAAATGTTTGTGAACAATTCAAAAAAGATGAAAAAAGTTCCTGTGGATGTTTTGTGTAGTATCTTGGCATTTGTATTGATAGTTAAAAGTTCACTTCCAAATAAAACTCCCAAAATGCTAGATTTGATGTGTGCCCAATTCGAACAAAGGTTGATTGACACCTGTAAAATTTGTTAAAACATTCCTCTTGTAAGGAAATACAATAATCTTAAATTATGTATTTTTCGTGTGAAGTGTTTTTCTAGCATTTATAAATCAGATATGATAGGGGTGTTAAGTTAAAAATTACAGTAGTTGGGCTCTTAGTTTTAAAGGGAAGTCCATAATGAGAGCTGAGTCATTCCTCGTATTCTCACATTACCTGTGAGCTGCTTTGAGTTTAATTTTAAAATAGTTCCAGTTTGTTGTGAGAGTGTTTATAGATAAATGTAAACTATTTTTTTCTGGTTCTTGGCTCGTAAATCCTTAAAATGCTACCTGTTAACTTCCAACTGTCCAGAAAGCCTGAGAACAACTCAGCAATTACATGGAAGAGAATTCATGGATGCAGTTTTGTTTAAGTTTAGAAAAGAGACTTGTGTATGATAGAAGAACGTGAAGTGAACAGAATTTTCTGAACTATGTATGACTAGTGCACGCAAAGGTGTTTAACATTTCAGTGATACCCCTTTTAGTTTAGGGAGGGAGCTGGGGTGTTCTCTTGATAAGTGACAGTGATATCACAGCATCACTTAAAATGCTATCTGTGATAAGGTTTCCCCAAAGGTGAAATTAGTCTGAATTGCCACTTGGGTGTTAGTTTCCCTCTTGGGTATTTTAAGTATGGGTAAGTTTGGGTTGCATAGTATCAGTATAGTGTACTCATGCTGAAATGTGCCCCTCCCCTAGAGAAAAACTGTTGGTAATGACATTTTAGTCAAATTGTTAACTTCTGTTGGAGGAAAGTATCCCTGGAGAGAACACTGGCTTTCAAAGTTTTCGTTTGTCATTCAAAAATTAGTTGTGTAGGGACTTCCCTGGGGGTCCAGTGGTTAAGACTCCCCATTCCAATGCAGGAGGTGCGGGTTCCATCCCTGGTCAGGGGGAGCTGGGATCCCACATGCCCTGCAGCCAGAGAACCAAAAAGCAAAAGCATTATTGTAACAAGTTCAATAAAGACTTTAAAATGGTCCACATCAAAAAAAATCTTTAAAAAATTAGTTACGTAAATAGACTCTTGGCTGAAAGTTTTTATTTTTGCCTTTTAAAAATCAGACCTTGAAGCAACGTACTAAAAAAAAAAACTATCTGACGTTGGTAAATTGGGGATACAACTTTGGAGGGAGGGGCCTTTTTCATTTCCACTCTTATCTGGTAAATGGTGTCTGAACATAGGCTGGCAATTTGAGAAAATTCTCTGAAGTAAGCTTAAAATTCACTGAACAAATGGAATTTTGAACCTATTTCGTAAAAAGTAAATACTAGGCTGATTTATTGAAGTTTTAAAAGTTTAAATGTAGTTTCAAAAATGTTTTTAGCTTAACTTTTTGAAAATCAACTGATAGGCAAACAATGTGGGAAACCAGATTACACCAAAGTGTTTTCAGGAGCGAGGAAAGGAATTTAAATCTTTTCTCTACTATTCAAATGTTAATAGTTTGCATAATGAAACTGATAATAAAGTACTTGAATTTTATTGAATGATCTGTCAGTTACTCTTAAATCTAATCACTGATACCACTGCAACACAGAGACTGAATCTTTTAGGAAAATGGACAGTAATTTTTCTCTTAACCATATTAGTGGTTTTGTATTAAAATGCCTTATGTTGTTGGTACTCAAAATGGAATTACTGTTCCACAAACAAATGATAGGTTGTGGTTTGCTTAAGACTGCTGTTAGATAAAGAGACCTGTATTTTGTCTCTTTAGACCAGTGGAAACTTTTCTGTTAATAGGTGTTCAGTGCCATCAAAATGTTTATTGAAAAGGGACTCGATGATGGCTGAACGTAAAAGTAACCTTGAATGCTACATTTTACATCTCCCACTTACCAAGGTTTGCCCATTGTTGGCAAGTTTGAAATGAAACTGATCCAGCTTTTTTTTTTTTTTTTTTTGCCGCGCCTTGTGGCCTGCAGGATCACAGTTCCCCAAGAAGGAATCAAACCTGTGCCCCCTGCAGTGGAAGCGTGGAGTCTTAACTATTGGACAGCCAGGGAAGTCCCGACCCAACTTCTTGATGGTGGCATTGAACTCTTGGGAAGCAATATTGCAGTGTTTCTCAAACTGTTCTTAGGACCACCTTCAAAATCAACAGTGCTAAAAAAAAAAAAAAAAATCAACAGTGCTGGTTAAAAATGAGAATTTCTGGACCATACTTCAGCTCTACTGAACCAGAATCTCTAGAGAGAGGTGCCAGGAATCTGCATATTTAACAAATTCCTCGAGTTAAAATAGTTTTGAAGACCTGTAATATAGCAACATGTAGTTAAGAGGACCACAAGTTTCCATATTTTTTCATTCATCAAATACATACTTAGTTCCTAGGTGTACAGTGGTAGGCCCTGAAGAGGCAGTGGTTAGCAAAAAGTGTTTGGAGAGACCAATAATTAAGCTGATACTGAAAAAGAAACCTCATAGTACTGTGAGATGTGTTTAAGAAAGTAGAAACCAGCATACATGTGTGTACATGTATGTATAGTCATTCACAAGCATATTGCTTGAAACAAAACTGCACTAGGAAAATCCCAGTGTGTTGACTAAAATTCTGCCTTCTGCTCCTCTTAGCAGATGAAAAAATAAAGACATGGGGCATATATACACAGATTAACATCATTTACCCAAGCCAGGCCTCAACACTTCCAGTCAGGGAAGAAATCTGACCTGAGGAAAAGGAGAGAAGGGAATACCTGAAAAATTAAAGCCCAAGCAGTTATCCATTTGTCTATATTAAAAATGGGGAGCTCATCTGCTGAGTCAAGGTGGTTGAATGTGCAAATACACATTGAAAAATGTAAAATGGGAAGTGTTTTGTGGGGTTGGGCTTCCCTGTTTGCTAACTGAGCAACAGGCACTAGCAACAGTGTTGGGGTAAAATGATATGCCAGCTATCCTATGACCTCAAAGCTTTCTATCCACATCACTCTGTCCAGAACCCATAAGAATTTCCTATCCTCCCTCTCTACAGATCTCCCTCTATTTCTCCCTCCTCCCCCGAACTTAGACCTGTAACCCCCAAACCTGTAATTGTGAAGGAAATAAACATTTGGTCACCAAAACCTCACACTTTTCGAAATCTCAAACATTCTCCCCACTTCACCTTTTTTTTTTGGCCACACCACACGGCTTGCGGGATCTTAGCTCCCGGACCAGGGATCAAACCCATTCCCCTGGCACTGGAAACGCAGTGTCCTAACCACTGGACTGCCAGGGAATTCTCCATTTTCCCCTTTTGGACATCTTATTCCCTTTGCCCCTTTTTTCCCTAAAGTCTTTCTACGATTAAGGACAGGCTTCATTGGAAAGGAAGGGCCACCTTGTTCACCTAGTATGAAGAAAGTCTATAGAGTAGCAAGGGAAAGCATATGATACCTGCTTATCAGACCAAAAGTGGGAGAAGTGATTTTGATAGTAATGAGACAGATTTGGCAGAAACAGTGTAGAAAGTGCCAGCTAAGTCCCTCAGAGACTGACCTAGGGTTCAGCATGGGGCTGGGCAAGTGAGAGCAGAAATTCCAGGTAGGTTGAATAAGAAGCCAAAAACAGAAGCAAGGCTCAAGACACCTATTTGAAACACTGCAAAGTGTCCCTATGACCACATAAGCTAGTAAAGCACAGCAGAATTGAGACATATCACGTTTCGGCACAGAGAGAACCTGAGATTTCGCTCTTGTTCTCTCCTCAATTCCCTTTGATTCCTATATGGCATAAGAGGAACATTAGTTAAGTGCTAAGGGGCTTGCCACGGGGCCACTGTGATGAAGCGGGTGGTTACTGCATAACAGGAGCTATAAGGTAGACAGCCCACCCAGGGACTGGATGGAGACACAGCAGAATTTCAAAGGGTTGTCAATACCAGTGAAAGCCAAAGTGAGATCAAGTTGGTCAAGGAAGACCACTGGGCTGAGTGCTGAGAAACCAGACCAGCAGTTAACTCTAGCTTTGGTCATTCAGTGGTAACTATAGGGAGAGTAGATGCCAAAATTCAGACACCAGACAGACTACGCCTCAGAGGTCAGAGTTTACTAACAAAGGCCCTTTCCTTCCATTATCAGAACACCTAAACCCTTTGCACCCAGACCTTGGAAAGTCTTGGAAAGGTGGAAATGAAAGAGCTTACCCAGACCTTGGAAAGTCTTGGAAAGGTGGAAATGAAAGAGCTTTTAGCGAAAACAAACAGCCCTAATAATAGGTCTGACCTTTAAGTTAACTGAATAGTTATCTACCTTGAATTAGATCATTTTAAACTGGAAGAGATCAACTTACTTTTACTTGGCAAGTTTATGTGTTTTTTCTAACCTCAATGGAAAATGGAAACTTAATGAGAAGGAGGGTATAAGGGAATTTGGGACCTCTAGAAGTTCCCATTTTAAAAGCAGGAGAGGGGCTTCCCTGGTGGTGCAGTGGTTAAGAATCTGCCTGCCAATGCAGGGAACACGGGTTCGAGCGCTGGTCGGGGAAGGTCCCACATGCTGCGGAGCAACTAAGCCTATGTGCCACAGCTACTGAGCCTGCTGAGCCACAACTACTGAAGCCCGTGTGCCTAGAGCCCATGCTCCGCAACAAGAGACGCCACAACAATGAAGAGTAGCCCCCGCTCGCCACAACTAGAGAAAAACCCGCACGCAGCAACGAAGACCCAATGCAGCCAAAAATAAAAAATAAATAAATAAAATCAGGAGAGGTAAGGCTAATACTACCAAACTATATGTTCCAGGTGGAGGTGGCCCCAGCTGGGTTGCGGCCTTCATTTGGTAAATCACGTGGCCTTTTTTATCTAGATCATTTATTCATACCTGTGTTTCAAACTGGCACCAATTCTGTGTACGGTCCAGACTCCAGAATTCTGTGGGATGAGGCTGACACTAATCTTCAGCTGAGATCAAATCATGGCTTGACTGATTCCCTGCCCTATCCTGCTTCCCTCACTCCCTTTCACCTGAGAGCATTTCCCCAGCAAATCATTTGCACAAGAATCCCTGGGCTGGGCTCTGCTTCTAGGCACTTGATCTAAGACAGCTGAGCTGGAGCTAGAGCAGAAATTTATTTCACCTAGACACCCTTGACATAGACTTTGATGCAGTAAATAATGATACATTGAATTATCTCCATCTGAGGAAGGAGTGAGAATTTTTTTACTTTATGAGGCATAGCTGCATTCTGTTAGGCAGGAGTATTTTTGAAAGTATATATATGGGAATAAAATTGTTTGGATGCTGAACAGCCATAGGGGTGAATTTTGTTAAACAACACAGCATCAGTTTTTCCTTTCTAACAGAACCCAGTTTTCCTTTTAGAATTTTTCTCTCCTGGTTGTACGTAGACTTGATGAGATAGAAATCTTGGTCATTAGAGACTCCTTATCACCCAAAAGAGTGGGCATTTGACCCAGCCTTGCCCAACCAGACACTTTGTCCTGGGACTTTGAACCTTGAACAAAATAACGGAAGCAAGTTAAAATTATCATAGTTTTGTCAGCAGCACCAGTAGAAGAGAACTTTGGGTAGTTTCTGCTCTCAGTACTCTAGAACTGCCTGATTTCTGTTTACACGTTTCATTCCCCAGCCTTCCCTTCCATCCTGAGAGCTTTTTCATAACTTTTTTAAAAATTCGTTTTCCTTAATTAGCTAGCTAGTTGCTATTATATGCAGCCCATCAAATGAAGAGGCTTTTCTATTTATTTATTTATATTGAGGTATAGTTGATGTACAATATTATATACGTTGCAGGTGTACAATATAGTGAGTCACAATTTTTAAAGGTTATACTTCATTTATAGTTATTATAAAATATTTACTACATTCCCTGTGTGTACTATATATCCTTGTTTATCTTACACATAGTAGTTTGTACCTCTTAATCCCCTACCCCGATCTTGCCCCTCCGCCCTTCCCTCTTCCCACTGGTAACCACTAGTTTGTTCTCTATATCTGGTGAGTCTGCTTCTGTTGTGTTATATTCACTAGTTTGTTGTGTTTTTTAGATTCCACATGAGTGATATCATACAGTATTTGTCTTTCGCTGCACAGCTTATTTCACTAAGCATAATACCCTCCAAGTCCATCCATGTTGTTGCAAGAAGAGGCTTTTCTTGTACAGGCAGCATGGCTAATTTCAGTGAGGAGAGCCACAAAGTATCGGTGAGAGCTTCCTGCTCCACCTCAGCAGCCACTGCTGCAACCAATGTCAGTTGGGCCTTCACAGCTATGCCATCTGGGGCATAAATCAGTCATTTTATAGGAGAGTGCCAGGCCCTATCTCAAGGCTGCCACTGAACATCCAGAGCAACTAGCAATGTGCCCCGAGTTTCTGGCTTTTTCTTCCACTTTCAGACTGCGATAAAATGCCACACCTCACACGCAAGGAATCTGACTTCTCTAACAGCCACCAAAGGGGCTGGGTGATGCAATCTGGGATGATGGAGGAGTTAACTCCCAGTGGGGAAAACTCTGACTAAAGGGAAATAAGAGACAGGAGAGAGAGGTGCACTGTCCCGTGATGGATCCTCTCCGGCCAGCTCCACCCATGCCGCTCGGGATGCACTGCGAACAATTGGAGGTAGGCAGTCAGTTTTAGCTCAGGCCACCAAGCTGCCTAGCTCTGTGTTGTTAGAGATACAAAAAGAACTACTAGACCACAAGGGAGTTGGCATTAGTGTTCTTGAAATGAGCCACAGGCCATCAGCTTTAGCTGAGATTATTAACGACACATAGAATCTCATGCGGAAATTGTTAGCCATTCCAGATAATGATTTTTGTGCAAAGAGGAGGGTTGGGCCTGTTCAGTACTGTCCCCTTAAACCTGATTGACATGAAAACCCCCAGAAGCCCAGAAGTTTGGGAACTGTGAATGTCATCCATTCTAAACTTAGAAGTTGTAGGAAAATTCTGGATCCAAGCCCCTGGAACTTCAATCAGGTCACTTCCTCTATGTATTACTGCACAAGTGAGACCAGGTCCAGAGTAGAATTTTACTTTATCCCTGATGTCAGGGGAGCACTGCTGGTTTTTGACACGTCCTCAAATTTCCCATATAAACAAGTTTGGTGTGATTTTTGATGGTGCCCAGCAGAATGCTGGCTCTGCAGGGGTCACAGTGGTGATCTTTCAAGATATCCTGCAAGGGTTCACCCTCAGAAAGTTCCCCTCCATCCTGGAATACAAAGTGCAAGCCAGAAACAGCTCTATTCAACACAGCTCCCTGTTTTGGCTTCTATGGCATTGGCTTGGTCTTGGAGTATATTAAGAGTAACAGTGGTGAAGGACTTCCCTGGTGGCCCAGTGGTTAAGACTCCATGCTTCCACTGCAGGGGGAGAGGGTTTGTTCCCTGGTCGGGGAAGTTCTGCAAAAAAAAAAAAAAAAGACTAACAGTGGTGAAGCAACCATGAAGCTTAGCTCTGTCAAATTTCAAATGATTTATGATATTATTGATAATTCTCAAGGATCCTATGTATATCCAGTGAAGCCCAGAATAGAAGCAAGACGAATATTCCATTCTGCATTGGCAATGCCAAAGGAGATGATGCTTTAGACTAAAAGATTTCTCAATAAAGCTCTTGAAATCAGTATAATCTCCTTGAAAGGGCGTGGGTCTGTGGCAGGCATCATGGCTTCTCTGTACAATGCCAACAGGAGATAAGATGTTCAGAAGCTGGCAGCCTTCATGAAAAATTATTTGGAGATAATCTCTGAACACATCCTAACCAATACGTACTCTGTCCTTGAACATCGGACAAAATTTAAAGTAACTTGGGAATGGCTACAAAAAACTTAACAAACATGGCATTTTTCTCGAATGGACATATTTATTATAGACTCTTCTTTTTTTCAAGGAACAATAGCAAAACATTCACAGCTGGTGGGACTTAGACACCTTAATTCTGACTTGAACTGGAAGCATTTTAAAAATCTTCCTCTTGCTTTTCTAACAAAAACTAGCTTATGTTGCCTTTGCTGCTACTTTTTCTAGCTAGATCTCAGTATTCACACTTGATTGTGGACTTAATTATGCAAACTGCAGTTGTTTCTAGAGGCACACAAACACACAGTGAGGAGGGTGGATGGTTTCCTCTAGAAACTCGATTCTTGATCCTTTACAAAGTGACAGCAGTGGGGTCTCTGGGTTCCGCAGCTGTTAATTCAGGTCTGCACTGACTGTGTGCTGAGTGTTCAGAAGTTCCAGACTAAAGGGCAAACTGGAGATCTTTCTTTATACTGTTATTCTCATAAAGAGATAAAAGTGACATACTACATGTTTATATAGCAAGGTCTGTTTTTAATACCAAATAGTTTATATCTCTATGCGCTTATATTTCCAATGATGTGGTTCTCAGTAATACACATAGAGACTTCTAGAATTTGTTAGAATCCTTCACTTCCTGCATTATAGCATTACATTAGCCACAGTTGCGCTCCCCACTTCCACCCTCCCTCCCTTTTAAAGCTGCTTTACAAAAAAGATTTAGAAGTTCTCAGGTTCACTTTTGCTTTCCTTTCAAAGAGTAGAAGAGAAGGTTGGTTGATTGGCTCTTTTTTGGTTATGCGGTTGAACTAAAAATTCTCTGTTAAACTCCCTTATCCTTTGTTCACTTGAATGTTCTCTTTATAGTGTTTGACCAGAGGGAAACTGTGAGTTCTGGAAGATCTTTGCTGAAGAGTCTTTTCCCTTATTGTTTATACATTGTCAGTATTTTATGTTGAATAGGTGAAGAACATTAAAATCCTAAAACATCTAAAAAAAGAGAGAGACAGAGAGAGAGGAGGATTTCCTTTCTTTTCTCCCGCCACAGACTGCTCTGAGGCACAGTTTCTTCACATAGTTTGTCCAGGGTAGTGCAGGCTGTGCCAACGCTTCTACACAGTGCTTAGCTGTGTCTCTTCCAGGCTCATCATGAAGCAGTAGCCAGCACACATACTATGTCCCCCTGTGTTACTTGCCAGCCGAACTTCCTCTTTTCCTCTCCCTCACTGTCGATGCCCTCAGATTGCACCTCACAGATAAAACATCAGCACTTAATCCCTGCCTCAGGTTCTGTCATGATAAATATTCCTTTGTGTCTGTTTATTTTTGCATTTTTTAAAAGTAGGGTTTTTACATATGTTACTGTGAATCCCCACTCCACCCACACCTTTTTTTTCACTACTAAGTGATCTACTGCCAACTGGCACCAATTCTGCAAATCAAAGTGTGCATTGCAAACATGATCATGTGATCCTCTTTACTAGAAGGTACACCAGGCAATCTGTCTACTTCTGTTCCCCAGAACCTCTCCCACATTTGCGTTTTTTTGGTTCGTTTGTTGTTTTCTTCCAGTTTTATTGAGATATAATTGACATACAGCACTGTATAAGTTTAAGATGTACAGCATAATGATTTTTTTTTTTTGGCTACTTTTTTTTGTTGTTGTTTTTGGTCTTTATTGCTGTGCGCAGGTTTTCTCTAGTTGTGGCAAGCGGGGGCTCTTTGTTGCAGTGCACGGACTTCTCATTGTGGTGGCTTCTCTTGTTGTGGAGCACGGGCTATAGGCGCATGGGCTTCAGTAGTTGTGGCACGTGGGCTCAGTAGTTGTGGTGCAGGGGCTTAGTTGCTCCACAGCATGTGGGATCTTCCTGGACCAGGGATGGAACCCATGTCCCGTGCATTGACAGGTGGATTCTTAACCACTGCACCATCAGGGAAGTCCCCAGCATAATGATTTGATTTACATACATCAATTTTATTATGAAGTGATTATCATAATAAGTTCAGTGAACATCCATAATCTCATATAGGTACAAAATTAAAGAAATAGGAAAAAAATTTATTTCTCTTGTGATGAGAACTCTTAGGATTTACTCTCTTAACAACTTGCATATATAACATCCGGCAATGTTAATTATATTTATCATGTGGTACATTACATCCCTAGTACTTATTTCTCTTATAACTGGAAATTTGTATCTTTTGACTGCCTTCATCCAATTCCCCCTTCCCCTGCCCTGCTTCCACATATTTAAATGTCAGTTATGGAAATTTCTTTAGCTTGTCTTTGGGCAGTGCAACAACCCCTTGCTTGATGATTTCCAGAACCCATTCCACTGACAGCTCAGCTCCAGCTTGTAGCATCCTTGAGCTAAAGAAGGTGATTACCAGATCAATATTTTGTGTTATATCCTGAAATGAAGGGTGAGTTCAAAATTGTTCAAAGAGATCTCATGTGTAAAGCAGTGCATACACCAAGTTTGGAGGGTGGTGAAGAGAATTTGGCAGGCAGGAACTGATGATCTCTAATATCATTCAAATCACTTCTTCAATGACATTTAAGTCTTGTTTGTAATCTGCTAAAGGAACATCCCTGGAACTCAGCAAACCTCTCAAGGACTGTCTGGCTTGTTCTAGAACTTTGTTGTGTTTTTTAGACAGGAAGGAAAACAAATAGATTATCAGTTTACTGTAAAAGGATAAAACACAGGAACAGCCAGATGAAAGAGACACATAGGGCAAGGTATGTGGGAAGGGGCGTGGAGTGTCCATGTTCTCCCAGCATGTTACTCTCCCCGAATCTTACCAATCTGGAAGCTCTGTACTGTTTTTTTAATAATACTTAGTTCTTCCTCCAAAGTAGGAAATGTTAATATTAATATTTCACTAGTTAAAAGCAAACTATGGTTCAAAAAAATTCAAATTGGTTTTGAACTGTAGTGAGAATGTTAATGATATATAATGGAAATGATATATTTATTCCATTATAGCTGCATATTTTTAAATAGAAATTGAAGTATTTAAGAGTCACAGTTTTCACTAAAAAGAGTCCATTCTGTCCCTAAGCCAAGCCTGTAGATGGGACATTTTACATACAATAAGAAGAGAGGAGGAAGAGAAGGAGCCTTCAATGGTACTAAGAAAACTAGGATAATATAATATAATGCCCTAGAAGCCAAGAGTGAATTTAAGGAAGTGATCAATTTTAAATGCTATACATGGATAAATCAAGGAGAAAATGAACAGAAAAATTACATAGTAGTGAACCATATCTCTTTTCTGTTAAGCCTTCTTGGGGCTTTAGTATATTGGTCACTTCGGGAAGAGTCAGGAGAAATGAAAATAACAGATATCCTACCTTCACAAAATCCATTTTACTTCTTTGATTTCTTCCTTCTGCATATATCAGAAACTACTGCTCTCTAGCAATGTCTACTGTCCATCCATTGCTCTAGCCAACTTTTGCAAATTTTGCTCAAGAATACATTTTAACCCACTTTCTTTAAGTACCTGCCGTAGCGGATCATGACAGAAAATAGCAGATGTAGCAATGATTGTTGCCAATGCTTGACATTTAATTTAGCTATTCAGAATGATGGCTCTCTTGATAACTGGAATAATCTAACTTGATTACTGTTCGGGGGGTGGAAAATGATAGGGACACATCATTGATCATGCCTCCCTCCCTTGATCTCTTCAAAAGCCTATGCCTATGTGGTAGAGCTTCTGGCAAAGGTTTTCAAAAGAAACATACTCAGTTGGCATGTTTCCTTTGCCCTTTGCCCTTTGCCCCCTTTACTTTCCTCCTTCTTTTTGTGGACACAATGCCTTGTAAGGGTAGAGCCATCTTACAACCATAAAGCCACATACTAGTGACAGTGAGACAGAAAGCAAGGAGCCTAGCTCCTTGCTGGCATTCTCAAATAGTTGCACCAGCCCTGGAGTGCCTACCTCTGGACTTCTTATTATATGAGAATAACAATCCCCTTTTTGTTTAGTCACTAGAATCTGGTTTTCTGTTGCTTGAAGCATAATTCTACCCAGACATTTGACTGTCTGCCTTCCCCACTAGATCATAAGATGTCAGGTAGCATGCCTGTATTTGCTACTTAAGATAGGAAGCTTTCATAGCAAATAATAGAAAACCCAACTCAAAACTGCTTTAACTATAAGGAAGTTTATTAACTCAGATAACTGGAATCCAAAAGTAAGACAAACTTAAGAGTTGACATAATCCCATGACTCCAGTTCTGATACTGAGGAGCGCCCTGTGGGGCTCCTGAGCACAAAAGCCTGTCCCCCATTTCTTTGATTACGGGAAACAGACTTCATTCAGCTTCCATGACCTTCCCTGAGTTCCAACGGGGCAGATTCAAGAAGTTGTTAATTAGAGAAGTGAGGAGATGTGAGACTAGGGAGAAACAGTCAAGAGAAACAATAGTACAGCCTTGCGGCAAGGTCCTGGTTCCCCACCAATGGATACACATAACAATATCTTTGAGCTGTTTTGCATACTGAAACCCTCACCAGGTGGGTATGGTGTGCTGCCCACAAGCACTGTAGACCCCAGACCAGCTGGAACCAGAAGGTTGATGATGCTGACTCCCACCTACCTCACCACCAACCAATCAGAAGAATGTCCAAGAGATGATCACGCCCTCTTTGAACCATTACGATAAAACTTCTCACTACCCTCTCCAAGCTGGGACACACAGTTTTTTTTTTTTTTTAAATTTTTTTTGTGGAAGAAACGTACTTTATTTATTTATTTATTTATGGCTGTGTTGGGTCTTCGTTTCTGTGCGAGGGCTTTCTCCAGTTGCGGCAAGTGGCGGTCACTCTTCATCGCGGTGCGCGGGCCTCTCACTATCGCGGCCTCTCTTGTTGCGGAGCACAGGCTCCAGACGCGCAGGCTCAGTAGTTGTGGCGCACGGGCCTAGACGCTCCGCGGCATGTGGGATCTTCCCAGACCATGGCTCGAACCCGTGTCCCCTGCATTGGCAGGCAGATTCTCAACCGCTGCGCCACCAGGGAAGCCCGACACACAGTTTTGAAGGCATTAGCCCACTGTGGCCCTCTCTGCCTGGCAAAGCAACAAAGCTATTCTTTTCTACTTCATCCAAAACTCTGTCTCTGAGATTTAATGCAGTGTCTGGGTACAGAGGCCAGATTCAGCTTCAGTTCCATTTCTCTGCTATTCTTTTGGCTTCCCCCACGTGTAAACTTCATGCTTAGGTTGCCATCAAAAGGACTGTAGCAATTTCAAGCCTCATATCCAAGAACAACCATGTCCAGAAGGAGCATGAATCACTTCTCCTGGAAAAGCTTTTCTGGAAGCATCCTGCAAACCTATCCTTGCAACTCATTGAGGTGAACTGGGGAACATGCATGATCCTAATCCAATCCCTGGCAAGAGGGTAATATTACCCTTAGACCAGTCCAGACCACCTCTGGAGCTGAGGATGCTGTGCTACACCAACTATGGGTAAGAGAGAGGGATTCCTGAACAACATCAGAATTCCGCTGGACAGGGAGATCAGCTCTGTGCTTTGTGACCACCTAGAGGGGTGGGAGGGAGACGCAAGAGGGAGGAGATATGGGGACATATGTTTATGTATAGCTGATTCACTTTGTTATAAAGCAGAAACTAACACACCATTGTAAAGCAATTATACTCCAATAAAGATGTTAAAAAAAAAATTCTGCTGGGAAGGAAGAAAGAGGGAAAGGACGTTGAGTAGGTAAAGAACTCACTTTTTCTATTCTTAGCATCTTGCAAACATACTTAAAAAAAAAACTCCTCCTATACACGAAAAGTTTATGCTTTATCTTAAGTTCCTTGAGAGAAGGAAGCATGTTTTACTTTTGTTTATACTACTCTTATGTCTCACTCAATAGCCTGAACATAGTCGAATTTTGATTTTTTTTTTTTGTCAACAAGCCTCAGTATAAGAAAATGGCCTAAATTATTTAACCTCTTGGATTCTTTTGTAGATTGCTAAATTTTCTTGCTAATCAAACAACTTCTTTTTTTCCTTTGGCCACATGGCTTGCAGTATGTTAGCTCCGGACCAGGGATTGAACCTGGGGCCGTGGCAGTGAAAGCACCAAGTCCTAACCACTGGACCACCAGGGAACTCCCTATTAATCAACTTCTTTGACTCCCAAGACTTACAACTGCTGGGGTAGTCAACAGGTTGACATTTATTCAACAACCGTATTACTGTACTAGTGACTTTTTCTAGGAGAGCAAATCGTAGTGAAGCTTTTAAAGTTCCTTTTTCTTATCCAAATGAAGAAACTGCAGGGATGAAGGTGTTCTGCGTCTCTAAAGGCACAGTTGTCAGACTTAAAGTTCCAAATACTCCCCAAATTCAATAACTAGAGATGACTACTGATGATTATTTTTAATAGGTGATTTTCAAAGATGTGAACATTTTATATGATCCGTGGAGATTTAAGTCTCTGAAGGAGAAAAAAATACATGCCTCTATACTAAAATTTCATCAAGAGGCAAACTTGGATCATCACTAAATTGACTCCTAAACCTCTCTCCTTATACTACTAGAAGGTTTGTGTGCGTTTGTTTTGTTTTGCTTTTTTAAGTTTGGGGCTGTAAGGTGATACTTATATTTTATACTAATGTCTCTTCAGTTGATTAGAGCCACTGACATAGTCCCTTACTTGACCAGGATGGTTGGCACTGGTGAGCTTGGTTCGAAGAAAGTGCCTTTGACTTGGAGATGGAATCTCAGCCCAGACCACTGCTGTGACCAGGAAGTAAGCACTGAACCACTCAGCTTCTCTTGCACAAATGGGGATTACGATTGCTGCTTCTGACACGGCCGTAGACTAAACTGGATTCGGTATCTAAGCACAAATCCAGGCACATAATGTTAATTTAACGATTTAATACACTTGTTTCCTCATCCATTTCTCCAAACATTCCAACTAATCCTAAACCTCCAAATGGGCCAGGATTCAGCAAAATGAAGAAGTGGCTTGCCTGGGACATGGGGGTGGGGGTGGCGGGACCGCCAACCCGTGTCGTAGTCTAGGGGTGGCTCGGCCCCCCGCACCGAGACCCGCGGCCAGAAAGCTCGCGTTCCAGGAACCCGGATGCAGGGCGTCGCCAATGGTATCTTGCCCAGACTTCGCCCTCCGTGGAGAGGGGAGGGGCGGGAGCCGAGGGAGGGCAACGCAGTACACCGGTTGGAATCATCGCGACTCGGGCCACGGCGGCGGACGCAGGCCCACGTGCCCGCGGGAGGGGGTGGGGAGCACGGGCAAAACGGCCGAGCCCCACGTCTCGGAGTGGGCAACTCCCAGCAAGGGCGCGCCGGACGCTGCGAGGCGGTTTCCAGACCTCCAAAAGCGGAAGCGGGTCCCGGGAGTGCGCCCCGGCACGAGTGGGCGGAGCCGCCCTCCCGGAAATGCCTGCGGCCTCCGGCCGGCGCGCGGCGCGGCGCAGCGCGTCAGTCTGCACAGTTCCCCAGTGGTACGGCTGCGGCTGTCGGGGCTGGGCCCAGTCGGTTTTGCTAGCCTCTCTGAGAGGGCGGGAGCCTTTTAGGGCAGCGATCCCGCGGTGGGAAGGGAGGGGGAGTCGTAGGGGACCCTGAGCCTTAACCCAGCTAGAGAGGGAAGAGAGTTTGGCCAGCCCGCGGGCGAAAGCGTCGGTTCCCTTTCCACAGGGGAGGGGCGGATGGATGGGCTTCTGACTCCCAGGGAGTCCGCAAAATTCATTGCCGAGAACAGTCGAGATGTGTTCATTGACGGCGGAGGCGTAAGGAGGGTGGCCGAGCTTCTGCTGGCCAAGGCCGCGGGGCCGGAGCTGCGCGTGGGGGCCTGGAAGGCCTTTCACGAGCTGAACCCCAAGGCGGCCGACGAGGCCGCCGTTAACTGGGTGTTCGTGACAGACACGCTCAACTTCTCCTTTTGGTCGGAGAGTGACGAGCACAAATGTCTGGTCGGGTACGGGGGGAAGACGTACAGTGGGTACTGGTCCCTGTGCGCCGCGGTCAACAGAGCCCTGGATGAAGGTTGGTGCCCCTTCTCCCGGTCAGACCCAGCAGCTTTGAGGTTTCAGTTTAGTGGGAGGGTCCCACAGAGCGGGTTGGGAGATGGAATAATGTGTTGATAAGGCGAAATTGAAGATCTTCACTGCCGGTACCTCTGCTTAAAAGTATGAGAAGAGGCTGGCATGAAATCTTTATTCAGTGGGAAATGATTCTAATATTTATCATTGTCACAGCTAAGTCAAAGTCAGTTTTCTAAGGAATGCCACTTTGATGGCATCTGAGGAACAAAGGGCAGAAATTATAACACATTTTACACGGTCAAAATACATCTGATGTAATATTACAATTGTTAGAAGTGGATGAATAAATACAGACAAGCAAATAGAGAATGAGGGATCTGCTTCTGATTTTTAATTACTCGTCCACTTTTACTGCATTCCTGTAACAATTATGCATTCCTTTAACAATTATGTGGTTTCATTTTAATTGTGTTGCAATAGCAAGGGCCTAATGAATATACAAGTATGACATTGTTCCAATGCCTTTTCTTTTCTCCCCAAGGAATACCAATGACTAGTGCTTCGTACTATGCCACAGTGACCCTGGATGAGGTTCGGCATATACTCCGTTCTGACACAGACGTCCCCATGCCTTTGATAGAAGAGAGGCATCGGATTCTCAATGAAACCGGGAAAATTCTGCTTGAGAAATTTGAAGGCTCTTTTCTTAATTGTGTCCGAAAAAGTGATAAAAGTGCTCAGAAGTTATTGCACCTAGTAGTTGAAAGCTTTCCTTCTTATAGAGATGTGAGTCAGTTTGAGGTGAGTTGCTTCTGTTGGCCATTTTATTTTTTTTAGTTTTTATTTTTTAAAATATACTTATTTATTTTTTGGCTGCATTGGGTCTTTGTTGCTGCGCGCAGGCTTTCTCTAGTTGCGGCGAGCGGGGGCTACTCTTTGTTGCGGTGCGCGGGCTTCTCGTTGCAGTGGCTTCTCTTGTTGCGGAGCACTGGCTCTAGGCGCGCGGGCTTCAGTAGTTGTGGCACACAGGCTCAGTAGTTGTGGCTCACAGGCTCTAGAGCGCAGGCTCAGTAGTTGTGGCACACGGGCTTACTTGCTCTGCGGCATGTAGGATCTTCCCGGACCAGGGCTCGAACCCGTGTCCCCTGCATTGGCAGGCGGATTCTTAACCACTGTGCCACCAGGGAACCCCCTGTTGGCCATTTTAGAGTTCTTTAATTATCTTCTCATAGTTAACTCTTTTACTTCCAGAATTCCTTTTGAGAATAAAAATTTTAATTTTGGAATTTTTTTCCATGTGGAACAAAGGAACAATAACAAAATTATTAAGTAGTGTTTCAGAGATATTACTTTTCTTATTGTTTTCTAATCAGTGTATTCTCTTTATTCTTCTGTCCTTTAAAATGTTTCAAACCTGAATTAACACTAGACCTTCAACATGATGTTGTCACTTAGGGATAGTGAGGTCCTTTTAGTACTTCAAAAAATTTACTTCATTGGATGAAAATCAGGATGTATACTAAATTCTCTCTAATAAAAATTATTTCTTGCAGAGTTCTAATGTATATATACTATGTGTTTTCTTTTTCATGCACAGGGTACTTTAACAGTATTATTTGTTTTATGGTACAAAGAAGTTTAAATAGGCGTTCTTTTAAAATGGTGAACATTTTGTGTACTCTCCCAGTGTACACCTGGGTTTTGCTTTTGTATAATTCTTTTAGAATTCGTTATCACTGTTTATTTTAACTGTGATGTAGAATTGAAAGCAACTTCAGGGGGATCATATAATGTAAATCTATTGACTAAGTTAATGAATACTTGTGTCAACTTAAAATTTTGAAGCTACCCTTTTGTAATCACAATTCAACAACTAAAATTACCAGTAATATTGTTCAAATCATTCTTTATGATTTACAAGGTGTTTGCACAGACACTCTCATTTGATCCACAGAACAACTCTGTGGGGCCTAGGGACAAGGAACATTACAGTCCTGTTTGCAGACCAAGAACCAAAGTCTGAAAAAAAGAAAGGTTAACTAGTGTATCTTAGGTCATTTAGTCAAGAAATAGCTAGCTTTTCAATTCTGCTGTAAAGTGAGAGATGCCTGATTATGTATGTTAAGATTCTTTTAATTGCAACTGACAGACACAAAACAAGAAAAAACTTAAGCAAAAAGAATTTGGGGATAGGTACTGGGGATAAACATCCAGGATCAGGGACTCAGTGCCATCAGGATTCAGTCTCTCTTCTTTGTTTCTGTTGACTCCATTTTTCCCTTACTGCAGACCAGCTTTCTCCATGAAGTAGAAAAGGTCCATGAATTTTGCATTTTATCGCTTCAGCCATCAGGGAGAGAGGGAGAAACTTCCTCTCGGTTCTGAAACTCCTGGGCGAGGACTGAATGGACCGGACAGAGGCAGTTCTTAGAAAAGAGGCCCTAGGCCACTGTTGAACTTTATTCTCTTCTGAGGAACCATTTTACTAATGCAGAGGGTACTTTGAGATTTATCTTTGTCTTCAAAGTATGTCATTTCAACCTTGTTTTCAGGAAATTTGGATCAAGTTCCTTGGTCCATCATTCCGACCATTTATAAATATATTAAACAGTGTATAAAATAAATCAAACTGCCATTAATGTGGCTAAGAATCTGTGTATTCCAGAAATGACATGGTTGTTGTAGAAGGAGGGCTAAGATTAAATCTAACATGACTTCAGGATGGAATGAATTCAGGACACCATGTAGTTTATTTACTTTCAAGTTGTTCTGAATTTTTGTCTTTGTGAAAGAAAGCAGTGATTTTTTGGGTAGATTATGATATTGATTTAGTAAGCATTTGTTGAATTTCTCTTTTATTTACAGCATAGTGCTTTCTTTTGATTTGCTATGTATGCTGAAAAGTTCAGTTAAAAACTGTACCAGGATATAGATTAATTTTAAGGCTGATACATTTTAAATGCAAATTAGTATCTGAACCATTTCCCATCAGTATTTATTTCTAAAATACATTCTTACAGAAATATCCCCAAAATGTAACAAAAATCAAACCTAAACCTTTTAACACTTTCCTAAAGGAGTATTATATTTTTTCATAAGTTTATCATTATTGTTACTCAAAAGCACTATATTTCTGAAAGCCATATGATTCCTGACATAACATTGAGCATGTAGTGGGTGCTCACTTAACCCTTTGATTAGTTAATTTACAGTTACCTTTGCATATTCATTTAAAAGATATATAAATAGTTAAAGCACTTTGCTCAATTAATTCCAAGTCTAAAGGAATTCTAATGAAGTTTTGGCGCTGCTTCTGAATTCAGAAAGTGCTAAAATCAAATGTCTTTTAATCCATATTTAAAAATTTTCTAATTGCAGAAGTAAAACAAATTAATACAGAATTTGGAAGGTACAGAGGAGCAGTCTTTATTCTGCCAAGAGGTAACCACTGTTCACAATTTGGTCTTTTTCTCTGTGTGTGTGAACGTGTATACATATGAGCGGGGGAGAGTTATGCTATATAAACTGTTTTAAAATTTAACATATTATGAGCATCTATGTCAATAAAAATTCTTCACAGCACACTTTTTTTTCATACTACTATTTTTAATGACTTCACATTAAAAGTCATTAATGGATGTATGGATGTACCTTATGGATGTACATTACCATAATTATTTGCCCAAACTATTTTACCACAATAATTGTGATACACAGTTGTAGTTTTTAAATTGAATTTTGTATCTTATTGTTTTCAGTTTTATATAATAATAAGCAATACTGACAACAGTTCACACCCATAATATTTTCTTAGGATGGATTCCTAATAATGGGATTACTGAGTCAGAGCATGGCCAGGATTTTCAGGCTTGTGATACATAAAAATGGTAACTCTTCTCCAGAAAGATGATCAGCCGCAGCATATTGGAATGCCCTTTTCCCTGCTCCTTCGTAATATGGTCATGGTATTGGTTGCTGTATTTTTAAATCTTCAGCAAGTTACATAAAAATAGTTACAATTGTTTTTAATGTTTATTTAGTTACTGAGATTATCATTCATTTTTAGACATTATGAACAAATAAATGAAATTAGAAAATTTGTCTAAATGAGACAGTTTTAGATCGGTGATTTCCCAACCTGGCTATGCTCCAGAATCAGTTAGGAAGCTTCAGAATTCAGATACATTTCCAAAGCAGCATCCTCAAAGATTCTGATCTATGGGTAAAAGAACTATTTTTTTTAAGCTCTTCAAGTGACTCTGATTTAGACTATTCAGTAGCTATATAAAAGTTCTAATTAATAGATTGGCTTCTTTACGCTGATGTACTGATAAATATACATGAAAAGCATGAGCTTTTCTGATATTTTAATTGATAACATTTTATGTTACTCTTAAGCATTTGTAATTTTTGACCTTTCTAATTTGTTCATAATAAGTTTGTTGCAGAAAATCAACTCATGGTTATAGAGTTTTACACTGATAATTATTTTATAAAGGTACTATTTTGAAAATATTTTATTCACAAAGCAATATTATGGAACATATAGGGTAATTGTTATTTGGGGATTTACTGGTATTTTCAGTGATATCAGTTAATATTTTAGAGACGTAGAATTTTATTACTAAAATTATTTCATTACTAAAAACCATATCAGCTTGTTAAGAAAATGTTTTATAGGTGATTTGAGTTTATTTTTAGATTCCTCACTTGAATTTGTTTTTGTTTTTGTTTTCATTTTAGGGTATTATAATCTAATCTCTGTGATACTAGTTGGCTACCATGGAAACAGTGCTCATGATGTGACAATTTGTGTTTTGTTAGATACTAGCACTGATTTTGTTATATAAGTCTGGTTCCTAGATTTTTCCAGTTTGCTCTATGAATCTTGTTAGAAATAGGAGACAATAGCTTCTATCATAGTAAATATTATGATGTAATAATTTTGTTTGAAACAGTTTTATTTTGCAAATTAAGTTTTATGCCTTGCTGTTTAATAAAGTAGACTTGAATTAGAAACCTAGTTACCATATATAAGTCCAGCGTATATAGAGGAACAGCTGCCAGGTTGTCATATTTTGATAGGTTTGAGAATATAGATTATTCCCAAATGATATAGGGATATTTCTTAGTGGTGATTTGTTCCCCCAGCACTCAGTGTAATTTAGTCTTTGCACTATGTCAAAAAATGAGTGTATGTGTTTGCCCGAGAAAACAAGATACCTGCTTTTTTAGTGGTGGCCTTAGAAAATTTAGTTTAAAAAAAAAAAAATGAAATTTAGTTTATTTAGTAAAAGTAAGTCTGGATTGATTGTAAGAGGTATACCTTAAGGTTAAGCAATATTAGGTTATTTCTCATTAGGACAGTGTAGCATTGGGGTTGTTTTTAGTAAATATAGGAATCTATATTATCATCTTAAAGAATTTTTATATGGAGTCTTTCCCTGAAGAATTTAATTTCACTTTTAATTTACTTCTTTATGTCATTTCCTTATTAAAACATTCTCCGAGGTGATCAGAATATATTTTGGGAGCCAGTGATACTGATTATTCACATTTAACAGACTAGCAGTTATAAAAGATGATTTGAGGTTATTAGCACTGGTGTTAGGACTAGGAGTAGACTGTAATTATCTTTGTTCTTCCATAGTGAAAGCTAATGAGCATTTGTAGTTTTATAGAGAGTTTTAAAATATATATATATTTATTTATTTATTTGGCTGCACCGGGGTCTTAGTTTTGGCACGTGGGATCTAGTTCCCTGACCAGGGATTGAACCCAGGTCCCCTGCATTGGGAGCATGGAGTCTTAACCCCTGGACCACCAGGGAAGTCCCTATAGAGAATTTTTGAGTTAAATTATGACCCATTCTCTTATAATGCCTGGTTAAATTTGTTTCTTCCATGTATAAATATAATTGGTAACTAATTTTGTTATATGAACTTACATATTAACTTGGACCATTTCCAAAAAGGGTAGACTTGATAAATTCTAGCTGTTGATCAGTTTTGTCTTTATCTCTGAAATAAGTTAATCATTTTATCTGAAAGGAAACAGTTAAAAAATGGATGTTGTGGGCTTCCCTGGTGGCGCAGTGGTTGAGAATCTGCCTGCCAATGCAGGGGACGCGGGTTCGAGCCCTGGTCTGGGAAGATCCCACATGCCGCGGAGCAACTAGGCCTGTGAGCCACAATTACTGAGCCTGCGCGTCTGGAGCCTGTGCTCCGCAACAAGAGAGGCCACGATAGTGAGAGGCCTGCGCACCGCGATGAAGAGTGGCCCCCGCTTGCCACAACTAGAGAAAGCCCTCGCACAGAAACGAAGACCCAACAAAGCCATACATACATACATAAAAAGAATGTAAGCAGACAAGAATAGCATTAAAAAAAAAAAAATGGATGTTGTAATTCTCTTCAGAGGTGAATTTAGGAATGATTATTTTCTTCTTTATACTCTTCCATATTTTATACAATTAATGTGAATTATGTTGCAATCAGAAAAACATATATTTTTTAACTTAAGAAACTTTCTAAAGAAATACTATCTAGCCCTTAACAATAGCAAGCAGGTGGATTATAGTGACACAGAAATATGTATATGAAGTAATGCCATTGAAAAAGAACACTAAATAGTGCCATGATTACATAAATTGTATTTTATGTGCTTTGAAAAATATAGGAAGTAAATTTGGAGTGATAGAGATAACTTAGTATTTATTAGACCCCTTCTTTTTTTCTGTAAAAGGTCTATAAATTCTTACCAAAGAGTAAGATTATTCTACCCTTGAAAAATGTTTTCTATGTGTGCCTTTTTTTAAATAGCATACATAAAGCTTTCACATACCCAGGTAACATTTATATTCTCCTCATTCATCAGGGGAAAAGAATTTCTTTTTACAAACGGGCCCAAATCCTTGTGGCAGATACGTGGAGTGTATTAGAGGGAAAAGGAGACGGCTGCTTTAAGGACATCTCCAGAATCACCATGTTTGCTGACTATAGATTACCTCAGGTTCTTGTTTACCTGGGAGCCCTGAAATACTCTGACGAACTACTGGAGAAGCTTCTCAAAGGTTTGCCAGCTTAATTAAGACATTCTTTGTTATACTATGAATTGTCGTTGGGTCTTTGTCTAGTTTCTTTTACAAAAGGTCTTCTTTCCTTAAAAAACAAAACAAAACACTATTATTGTTAAAAGCACATGTAAAGAAGAATGCAGGGGCAATTAAATTACAGAGAAAATTGCTTTTTGTTGTTTACAGTGTGGAATATAGATATTGTTGGAAATCACAGTATTTGGACATCATCATTTCAGAGTCTTATAATAAAATGAAACCTAAATTTATGTCACGTGAAGGTGTGCAACACTAAGACAGTTCAGGTTTGTATTTAAAGAGTGTTAAGCTGAAGAGCACACTACACTGTGAAATAAAAGGTGGGCTGAGTGATAGGTAATATGTACTGGATTTTGAGTTAGGAGGCTCCAAGGTCTGTCACTGGCTTATCTTACACAAGTCACTCACTTTCCTAGGCTTATTTTTTACCATTATTGGGTTTGATTATTGATTCTCAAGAGTGGGAGCCTTATTATAATATATGAGTATAGATAATTGTGTTTGTATGAAAAGTAGCTTTTTGCTTTTTGTTGTTTTTTTTTGTTTTTTTCCCCCTCCCCCTTCTCTGCCCTCCCCCCAGCTTTTTGTTTTTTAAACATTTCTTTGTATAAGGAAAATAATTATATTGTACAATTTTCATGTTAATTTCTCTTTTAGGTGCAGTACTTTCAGCTTTTTTCTTTATTTTTAAAAGAAGTAGTTTTTATGATTGAATAATTTTCTCTTGTGAAATAGATTTCAATCACCCAAAATAAGAATAGCACAGGATAGAAAAGTACCATTATTCCTATGATTGCTTCTACCAGGTTTTTATGCAGCCTTGGGCAATCCGTTTTGCCCATTTCCTCATTTGGAAAATAACAAGCTATTTTATGTCATAATGCTCATGTCTGGGATCATTAATTGTTGGATACCTTTAAAAGGGACAACATTTAGCAATCAGGGCTTCTACATACAGCCATATTCAGCTGATCTTTTTTCTGGCCAACGTATAGAATGTTCATTCCTATCTCTAAACACACTGTTGCTTGGTTTCCCTCACCCATATTTTCTTTTTTTCAATTCAAATCCTACACATCCACAAAGGCTTAGTTCAAATGTTACCTCTTCCACATAGCTTTTCCTGACTCTCCATGCTTTGTCCATCTCCTTCTCCTGAGTTTTTAGAGCACCCAGTTGTCTCTGCTGCTGTGAGAAAAACTCTGGTGAGAAGGGATCACCCAGCATAGTTGTACAGAGTTGTCTGAATTTTCTTCTACCATCCATTTCACCTCCAGAGGCTCTTTTCCAGATGTCCAGCTGCAACTGTTACTGCCTCTTATTACATCCAGCTTCAAACTGTCCTTCACTAGTTTGTCATAGGGGGAACAAATTCCCTTGCCTCTTAGTTTATTTAAGCAAAGTTGGAATTTTATTTTCCCCAAAAAGTACTTTACTAGCAAACTAGAGGAGAAATACTGATAGAACTTATAAATATAAAGGAGCACACGTAAGTCTAGGACACTGATTAAAAAAAATTTTTTTTTAATATTTATTTATTTGGCTGCGCCAGGTCTTAGTTGCGGCATGTGGACTCTTTTGGTTGCAGCATGCGGGCTCTTAGTTGCAGCGTGTGGAATCTAGTTCCCTGACCAGGGATTGAACCCGGGCCCCCTGAATTGGGAGCATGGAGTCTTAACCACTGGACCACCAGGGAAGTCCCTAAAAATTATCTTAAGTGAAATCTAGAACCAGGTGGCTTGATTAGATGAGGTAGAAACTTCCTTAACTGGTCTCTAGTGATACTTTTTCCAAACTTGAGGATATGCTACGTGTATAATTCTTTTCTTCTCTTCTCTTCCGGGCAGGGCAGCCCTTGGAAGATCTACTTAGATTTCTGTTCATTTACCTACCTAGATTTCTGTTCATTTTATCTTTAGCCCATCTCTTCGCCAAAGGCATATTTTTTAGCCAGCTATAAAGACTGACAATGCAGTTTGGCTAAATTAGATTCTTCATTGTGATTCTAAGGCTGACTTTTAGGCCTAATATGTTGGCCAGGTTACCTTCCCTGACTCTAATCTATGTCAGTCCTCTCAAATGGTTTCATTCTTTTTCTGTTTCAAAGTCCATGTCCTATTCCATACTATAAGTTGCTGTATTAGTTACTTTGTTAGTTTCCTTATGGCTGACATAACAAATTATCACAAACTTGATGGCTTAAAACAACAGAAATATATTCTCTCATGTCTCTGGAGGCTAGAAGTCTGAAATCATGGTGTTTGCAGGGCCATGCTTGCTCCCTCTGAAGGGTGTTGGGAAGAATCCTTCTTTGCCTCTTCTTAGCTTCTGGTGGCTGCCAGCAGTCCTTGGCATTCCTTAGCTTTGTAGCTGCATCACTCCAACCATGGCTTTCTTCCCTGTGTGTCTCCTCTGTCTCTTCGTATCTTCTCCTTTTTTTTATGAGGACAGCAGTCATGGCATTGAAGGCCCATCTTAACACAGTTACGACCTCATCTTAACTTGATTACATCTGTAGGAGCTCTTTACGAGTAAGGCCACATCCACAGGTACCAGGAGTTAGGACTCGAAAGTATTTTGGGGGGGGAGGGGAGGGGTGGGGAGGAACACAGTTCAACTCTACAGTTATTTGTTACTGTGTAACAAATTATGCTCATATTTAATGACTTAAAGTAACAAACATTATCTCACAGTTTCTATGGATCAGGAATTTGGGTGCTGCTTAACTGAGTGCATCTGGCTCAAGATTGCAGTCAAGCTGTTAGCTGGGGCAGTGGTCTTATCTAATGGCTCCACTTGGGTGGTGGTATCTACCTCCAAATTCACTGTCATGGTTGATTTGGCAAATCTGGCAAGTTGATAGTCAAGTTTGAAGGAATTGATTAGCAAGAGAACTGAAGAATGGATTTGTATGCTGGTACCTGGGGCAAAGTAAGGAAATGGAGGGAAACAGCCAGTGTCTGTTCTTCCACCTGCCCCAGGGATCAGGGAGAGATGGATGGAGGGGACACTATTTAAGATCCTAGGTGACAGAGTGGAACTCAATGGGGCTAGGGTATTTCCCCTGGGTCTCAGTGGATCACAGGGCCTCTCAGATACTGTGAAGCTCTGTGCAAGGGTACAGATTGGTGGCCAGATATATATATATATAATATATATATATATAATATATATATATATATATTATATATATATAAAATATATATATATTGGTGGCCAAATATAGCTTGCAGATGTGTTTTGTTTGGCTTGAACCATGTTTTAAGCAATTTTTAATTAGTTATCAGCACTTGACAAGTAGGAGATTTCACATGAAAATCAACTTTCTGGCTTCTCTTGTAAGAGTAGAGAAATACAGGAACATTGGGTTTACCTTTACACGGGGCAGCACATGCTCTCTAGCTCACCACAGTTTGCATCTGGCAGCTGCATCCACTTACTGTATCTGGCTTATCTTTATAGGCAGTTGAGTTGATGAGCCCAACTCTAGTCTCCCTGGCAAAGCACTGCCAGCGCCCACCCTGCAGGATCAGATATACCCTGGAGGTGGGTGCTGAATAGACTGCAGGTCCTATAGGAGCTCGCGGCTCCGTATTCAGGCAGAGCTGACTAAAGGATCCTGAATCCAGGATGTGAGGGCAATCTGGCTGCGACATCTGTCACCCCATTGATGGCCAGGGTTGATTCGGCTGATCTGGCTGGTTAGGTGGGTGTCCCCTTCCTCCCTCACCACTCCATGTGCGTCCCTCCCGAAGCTGCGCGCTCGGTGGAAGAGGACAACCTTCCCCGATAGAGGAGGACCGTTCTTCGGTCAAGGGTATACGAGCAGCTGTGCTCCCCTGCTAGAACATCCAAACAAGCTCTCAAGGATCCTGAATCCGAAGAACGATCATGGTTTTCCTTGCTCAAGCTAAGAACTTTGATTTCCTAGGTTTTCCTTGATGTACCTGGCGTGTCCCCAAGACAGTGTTAAGTGGGGAAGGGAGGTACTGTTTATTTGGCCCCCTAGGAGTCCTCTAGATTTTGCAATAGTGTTTTTATTTTTCCTGACATTAAACCCAAATTTTAAATCCTCTCTAAAAGTAATTTAATAATCTTGCTGTCATATTTTAAAATGTATGGTTAGGGACTTCCCTGGTGGTGCAGTGGTTAAGAATCTGCCTGCCAATGCAGGGGACACGGGTTCGAGCCCTGGTCTGGGAAGATCCCACATGCCGCGGAGCAACTAAGCCCGTGCGCCGCAACTACTGAGCCCGCGTGCCACAACTACTGCAGCCCGCGTGCCAAGAGCCTGTGCTCCGCAACAAAGAGAAGCTACCGCAACGAGAAGCCTGCGCACCGCAACAAGAGTAGCCCCTGCTCACCACAACTGGAGAAAGCCCGCGCACGCAACAAAGACCCAACATAGCCAAAAAATAAATAAATAAATAAAAATTTTAAAATAAATAAATAAAAATAAAATGTATGGTTACCCCATACTTATTTAGCAAATATTTATTGGGGAGCTAGTATATGCAAGGTGCTAGGCTAGGTCCTAGGAATATTGAGACAACTAAGCCAGACATGGTCCTTGTCCTTGTGGAACTTAACTTGCAATTTTGAATTCATGCCTGAGTTTAGAAATGGTTTAAATTACCAAAAATAAATCTGAGATTTACAATTTTAAAATGAGTACTATTTAAATACTGTGTTTTGTCCTATAGTAAAGTTTTGAGTAGATTTCATTTCATTGACTATTAGTGCTTCTTGCTCTGTCTTTTTTCCCTTGCAGGAGAAATGCTTTCGTATGGGAATAGGCAAGAGGTGGAAATCAGAGGGTGTTCACTTTGGTGTGTTGAGCTGATCCGGGATTGTCTTCTGGAGCTTACTGAAAAAAAGGGTGAAAAAACTAGTGGAGAGATCAATTCCATTCTTCTGGATTATTTCTTATGGGACTATGCCCGTGATCACAGGGTAGATATGAAAGGAATTCCATTTCATCGCACACGTTGCATATATTATTGACCCACAATGTAAACTGATCCTAAGAAAACTTGCATTTTTATATCACATAATTATTTGTATAATTTTTCTTTGTTATTAGAGAAGGTGGTAGAGGTTACAGCAACAAGAAAATTGATTACCCAGGCTCTCTTAAAATATTTTCCTGACATATCACTCTGTATTGCCAACTTTTTCCTTTGTTTGCTTATTTAGTTTTCACTGTATTTTCCTTTTCTATGGATACATGACAGAAATAGTAAAGGAAATTTAATGCTTTCTTTAAATCTCAGATTTCTTAAAATTAATCATGCCTTATAATGTGATTGACCTTTGGTAATAATATTTCATCCATTCAATTGGTATCTTTTTTCAAGGTGTTGTAATTTTCTATATACCTTAATCATTTGATATAAGAGAGAGAGAAAGTAGGGTCTTTGCTGTATGAATGCTGCTGCTCTTGTAGAAATCAATCTTGACAGATTTTTTAAAACTTCTTATTGATAAACATAATGATTTTCAATTTAGGATATCTGTACAGTTTTTTTTTTTCTTCAGAGTAACTACATTAGAATTTATTGAATAAAGGTTTTTTAAACTTCTCTTAACTCTGGAATGAATTATTTCATTAAAATAGAATTTACCACACATACTTTTAAAAGGTTTACAATGAATCTGACTATTTACTTTATGTTGCAGGACTCTCATTACCTACCAAGCAAGCACTCGTCTCCCATCTTCATCCCCACCTCCCTTCTAACGTAATCTTGATTTTTGTTACCTACCTTATCACCTCACTGTGACTGTGTGAATCAGAAAAAGCCGTCCTTTCTCCAGGCACTTCACTGCCATCTGCTGGAAACTTGTCATAATAGCTTTACAAATGACAATGAGTGGGAATGTGAGTGGGGCCCCCTGGAGTCCTGTACTGCACAACTTGCCCCACCAGAAGTAGTGGTCCTGTATCTGTCTCTCTCCTATGTGACTAAGGGGAAGGTGATCTTGTCCCCAGTTCTGGAGATAGACCTGAGTTAATATGAATGGTGTATTATTCATGATAATCCTATTCTCTGTCTGTGATTGTTCTAGTAATAGATATATAATCTAGTTCTGGCCAGTGACACTGGAGGGCAAGTCTGCAGGGAGGCTTAAGGGAAAAGGTTTCTTCACTTTGAAGAAAGGGCCATGGGAGAAGATCCCTCTTCTTCCTCTGAGCAATGTTCTGCCTTAAATGTAATACCTGAAGCTGTAGTAACGATTGTGTGGAGCCAGAGCCCTCCTGAACCTGCCCTGCGTGAGTCCAGCCTAGCTATGGCCTTCATTCCTGAGATAATGAACTCAGCACCTTATTATTGCCATAATTTTGAATTAGTTTTCTGTAGAAAGTATCATAGTTAATAGTCTCCAATTTAACCCGCTCTTACAAGGCTCCAGGAAGCGCAAGCAAAACAGTTGCTTAGACCTCAGGACTGGCCCAGCTCCTCCTCCTGTCGCCCTTTTGCTCCTCTCCGTGTCCTGCCCAACCCTGTACCCTTTCCCCTGCTTCCTGTCTTTTCCCTCTTCTCCCTCCTCCCCATCTCTCCCTCTCCTCCTCTCTCCTTCCCCCTCCAGGCTCAGCCAGCTCTGGGCTTCCTGCTTTCCCCATTTACTTCTCCATCATGTAAAAGATAGAGAAGGCAGTTTAGGGCTGTATGGTGCTCCTTGATGTCCAAGACGCAGCTGTCTTTTCTCTTGTTACACTGAGCATAGCCTGGACTCGTGATCCAAAATGTCTGCGTTCTAATCTAGGCAGCAGGATTGAAGAAGCTACGAAGTTGAAGAGTGCAGGGGTTGACAGGAAGGCTCTAGCAGTTACCACGTGCAGTTTTGCTTTCATTTCACTGACTAGAACTTAGTCACATGACCACAACTTACTGCCAGGGAGGCCAGGGAACTATTCTCTATTCCAGGCATTGGGTACCAGCTAAACTAAGGAGTGTGGATGGATATTAAGAAACAGCAAGTTTTCATCACCATGCATGGATTTTATAGTTTTCATACCTGATACAGACTTAAGAATTTAAATTAAATAACAATTCACCTAATGGTTTTAACAGCCAGTGATGCTCACTTTCCAGATCTATTGTGGGATTGCAAAATAGTAATATTCTAATTCTAATATTCTTGGTTGTGTGAGCCTTGCACAGAGATAACTTCTCTCTTGATGGATTTCAGGATAGATTTAGGAGCATAATGAACTTGGAGCCAGCTCCTGAAGTTCCAGAAGATGAGAATGTAGAAATAGGATCTAGAAAGGTTTTTGGTTATGTTGATTTATTCTGCATGCTAATCTCAAAGACAATTAATGTAAATGTGCACAGCTCCTGGAGCCCCTCCCTGCCCTCCCCATCACAGCCCTCCATTCAGGGAAGTCCTTTGTTTACTGTCGTTAAACCAGTTCCCTAGCAGAGATGAAACATTAGTTCTGATTCCTTGGTGACTGTTTCCTTTAATAGCTTTTGCTTTGTAACAAGCTCAAAAAACATTTTTTTAAAACATATTTCATTGATTTCTTTAGGATTATCTGGTGGTTTAGCCATGGTACCATGTCGATGTCTTCCAGCCAAAGTAAACAGGTTGGGTTAATTACATGTTGCAGCATGGGATGTCTCAGTAAGAGGATGCCTTGGGACAGGGTCTAAGGAAGCAAGGTTCTCTCTAAATTGGATGCCATCAGCCAAAGGCAATTCTACCTTTGGCTATCTCAAATCTTATCTATAAAGAGGGCAGGCTGAAGCAAGGAAAGACAGAAATTGGTAAAGAAGCAGCAGTCACTCATTTCAGCCAAGATAGCAGGATGTTTGGTTCTGTGTGTGTGGCACAGTAGCCTAGGCAAAATTATCAAGTGGCCTTATTTTGTCTCACTTTATCAAGGTCTCTGAGTAACCTTGTCTGAGATTATGTTCAACAGGAGAATACCATGGCATAGCTGTGAGTGCCAGGGCAGCTTTTGTCAGGGGCTGCTTTTGTTCCTTTCTCAACCTTTAACTTCTCCCTGATTAGCACTAAAGAAATTAATAGATTTCATTCAATTCAATCCAGAAATCAATTAATGAACTCCTTCACTGTTCCTCTTCCCTGAAGCTGAATGGATAATGGTTTAATAATCCAGTTGAGGAGGTATAGGTTTAATGAGCCACAGTACATGACTTGAGGCAACTACACCTTCCTTTTCCTTGTAGCTCTATGACTCATCTCTCTCTTAGTGTGCTTAGATCACTTTTTTCCTTTTTTCTTCTTTTTTTACTTTGGTTTTTTATTCTCAGCCCTTTGGTGGATGTTATTGCCAAAGACAATACCTGAACAAGTAAGAAAATTGACCTTATTCAGTTAATTGCAATAGAAGAGCACCCCAGATGCGAAGATCAGAGTTTCTTGGCAGGGTGGTGTTGCCCTAGTCTTTTATAGGGAGGAGTAGACAGGTTACAGGTGGAGGAATTCACAGGTGGGTTTGTTTTGCAATCAGGAGGCATCTCAGTCAGTTCGCTGAAGAGGAAATTTTTATCTTTGTGTCTAGCTAGTTTGAGGCAGACAGATAGTTCTAATCTCAGCTAATCATTCACAGAGACAAAGAATGAGGAATTGGAGAGTCTGTGGCTGGCCTCGCGTCAGCAGGTTTGGGTGAAGGGAAAGATCTGTGTTTGGTCTTGTCACAGTCACAAGTCAAGCAGGGAGAGATGAGAAAGAGTCGACAGTTAGTCTTATCTAAGTCACATGGTTTTCTTTTGGGTAAACCGTTTCCCAGAATATAAAAGGGTGGGGGATTTCAGAAAACAAAAGGTTAAAAGGTTGAAGGGATTTCTTTTTTTTCTTTTTTTAAATATTCACTTAGTCATTTGGCCGCATTGGGTCTTAGTTACGGCATGCGTGATCTTCATTGTGGCACATGGGATCTTTTGTCGTGGTACGCAGGGTCTTTAGTTGTGGCTTGCAGGCTCCAGAGTGTGCAGGCTCAGTAGTTGCGGCACATGGGCTCTGTAGTTGTGGCATGTGGACTAAGTAGTTGTGGCATGCGGGCTCAGTAGTTGTGGCACGCAGGCTCCTGAGTGAGGGCTCAGTAGCTGCGGTGTGCAGGCCTAGTTGCCTTGCGGCATGTGTGATCCTAGTTCCTTGACCAGGGATCTAACCTGCGTCCCCTGCATTGAAAGGCGGATTCCCAACCACTGGACAACCAAGGAAGTCCCTGGAGGGGTTTCTTTTTTCTAATTTTAAAAATTAATTAATTAATTAATTAATTTTATTTTTGGCTGCATTGGGTCTTCATTGCTGTCCGTGGGCTTTCTCTCGTTGTGGCGAGCAGGGGCTACTCTTTGTTGCGGTGTGCGGGCTTCTCATTGCAGTGGCTTCTCTTGTTGTGGAGCATGGGCTCTAGGCACACAGGCTTCAGTAGTTGTGGCTTGCGGGCTCTAGAGCACAGGCTCAGTAGTTGTGGCACACAGGCTTAGTTGCTCTGCAGCATGTGGGATCTTCCCGGACCAGGGCCTGAACCTGTGTCCTCTGCATTGGCAGGCAGATTCTTAACCACCGCATCAAAAGGGAAGCCCCTCTGGAGGGATTTCTTAATGTCACTGTTTTCTGAAAGTACAGAGAGCTCAGGTAAAGTTCAACGTTGTCACCATCAACCCTTTCTTGTGCTTGTGCGTTTGTTGGGAAAAAGATAAGCTGCCATGGCCTAGGCAACATTTTTATTTGCTCTCAAACCATGGGAGGTAATGATCCTCAAAGTAAGGAAGTCCAGAATTGTGAGTTCTCCATAGTATAAAGTATCCAGAGTTAAGATCCAAGGGTTTGGGCTGCCCTAAGGGGAATCACTGTAGGCTCACTCCCTTGGTTCTGTCATCTGCTTTTGAACAAATCAGTTAAAATCTCTATGCCTACTTAATTTACATATGCAAGAGGATAATCTGAGTCTGATTTTCTAGTTCTGGTTCCAGTTTTCTTTTTGTATCATTTTGTAAAATATATGCACGTCTCATTTACAGGCTGTGGTAGGATGATATTGTGGTGGTTAATTTTGTGTCAGCTTGACTAGTCCAAGGTGCCCAGTTATTTGGTCAAACAAACACTAGTCTAGATGTTGCTGTGAAGATATTCTCCAGGTGTGATTAACATTTACAGTCAATAGACTTGAGTAAAGCAGTTACACTCCATAACGTGGGGGCTTCAGCCAATCAGTTGAAGGCCTTAAGAGCAAAGACTGAGCTTTCCAGAAGAAGGAACAACTCTGCCTCAAGGCTAAAACATAGAAACCCTGCCTGAGTTTCCCACTTGCTGCCCTGCCCTGAAGATTTTAGACTCAAGACTGTAACATCAACTCTTATCTGAATTTCCAATTTGCTAGCCTGCCCTACAGATTTCAGACTTGACAGCTCCCACAATCACATGAGCCAATTCCTTAAAATAAATCTCTTTCTCTCTAGATAGATGAATGGATGGGTGGAGGGATAGATAGACATATATAGATTATATGTCTATAGTTAGATCTGTATCTATATCTATCTCTCTCTATATATTCTATTGGCTCTGTTTCTCTGGAGAACCCTAATACAGGTATGAATAAATAAAATGGCAAAATAATTTTTGTCTAACTCAGGGATATCGAATATAAAATAAGAAATTAACAAATGTATAATGGGACTAAGTAATTTTTAAGATTCCTTTCAGGTATAAAATTTGCTGACTAGGGCTCCCCTGGTGGTGCAGTGGTTAAGAATCCGCCTGCCAACTCAGGGGACACGGGTTCAATCCCTGGTCCGGGAAGATCCCACATGCCGTGGAGCAACTAAGCCTGTGCACCACAACTACTGAGCCTGCACTCTAGAGTCCGTGTGCCGTAACTACTGAGCCCTCGCGCCACAGCTACTGAAGCCCGCATGCCTAGAGCCCATGCTCCGCAACAAGAGAAGCCACCACAATGAGAAGCCTGCACACCACAACAAAGAGTAGCCCCTACTCGCCACAACTAGAGAAAGCCCACGTGCAGCAATGAAGACCCAATGCAGCCAAAAATAAATTTTAAAATTATATCTTTAAAAGAGAAAGAAAAAATCAAGCATGGTTCCTGTACTAACTGTATTTCAGGATAACCTGATAGTGGGAAAGCTCTTCTTTATAGAACAATTCTAGCTAATAAATGCAAAAAGGAATATTAGAATTAGAACATTACCATTTTGGAATCCCTAATGAAATAATACATCTGTAAAATAATATCAATGGTTGTTAAAACCATTAGGTAAAAAGCTGATGGGTAAATTTTAAAGGGATGGATTAGGCTGAAAGCACCTGAACTCACTAATAATCTTAACATCACCAGAAGTGAGATACTCAGACATCATGTACCTCCTGGTGTGTTGCAATAGGGAAGTACACAGCCCTGTATTCTTGCCAGAAAAATTGAGCCTGAATCTAATCAAGAATCTAGATCTACAAGTTTACAGGAAATGTAGGAAAAAAGAGGAACAAGTTAAATGGCAACACAAAGATGCCATTGCCAAATACAGAATGTGAGATGTTCTAAAGGACAAATGGCACAGTTTCTTCAACAAATAAGTGATTAAAAAAAAAAAAGGTGAGCATTGGTGAGGATGTGGAGAAATTGGATCCCTTGTGTACTGTTGGTGGGATTGTAAAATGGTGAAGCTGCTATGGAAAACAGTACGGCAGTTCCTCAAAAAATTGAAGATAGGATTACCACACAATCCAGCAATTCCATTCTGGGTATATACCCAAAAGAACTGAAAGCAGGATCTTGAAGAGATAGTTGTACACCTTTGTGCTTAGCATTATTTTCAATAGCCAAAAGTTGGAAGCAACTCAAGTGTCCAACAAGAGATGAATGGATAAACAAAATGTTATATGCATACAGTGGAATATTAGCCTTAAGAAGGAAAGAAAGGGCTTCCCTGGTGGCACAGTGGTTGAGAATCTGCCTGCCAATGCAGGGGACACGGGTTCGAGCCCTGGTCTGGGAAGATCCCACATGCCGCGGAGCAACTACGCCCATGAGCCACAACTCCTGAGCCTGCGCATCTGGAGCCTGTGCTCCGCAACAAGAGAGGCTGCAATAATGAGAGGCCCGCGCACCGCGATGAAGAGTGGCCCCCGCTTGCCGCAACTAGAGAAAGCCCTTACGCAGAAACGAAGACCCAACACAGCCATAAATAAATAAATAAATAAATAAATAAATAAATAAATAAATAAATAAATAAATAAATAAAACCTTTAAAAAAAAAAAAAAAGAAGGAAAGAAATTCTGACACATGCTACTGAGGCAAGAGACAGATGGGCCCTCAGGGCAAACGGTTTGAGTTCGTTCCTTGTGGACCGATACTCTGAGACGGGAATAACAGGACAACTGAGAGAGGAGGCTCAGCCCTGCCTAGATAGAAGATAAGAGACCTCATTCTCGAAGTCAGGAGACCTTCCCGACTACACATGTGCAGAAAGGCTCCTTGGAGGTCAAAAGGGGAGTCATGCCAACTGACCAAACCTACACATAGGCCTCGTTGGTAGAATCCATCTTGGCTAAGAGATGCATGCGCACACATGGGAAAAGCCTGAGATACACCAAATATGGACTCTGAATCAGACAAATCAAAATGATTGGTCAAAGGAAACATGGAAGAAATGCCCCATATAAGTGATTTAAACTGCCACGAGGGCGCGACTCTCTCTCTGAGCCCTCCTGTGTGTCTATCCACACATACTGTACTCTTTTTTTCTCTTAATAAATACTTTACTTGTTTCACTACTTTCCATCTTTGTGGGAATTCTTCTTCTGCAAAGACTTAGGGCCAGGGCCTTGTCACTGACCACTGGTCTAGTGGCTAGGATTCGGTGCTCTCACCGCCACGACCCAACCTCAGTCACTGGCCGGGAACCAAAACCCCGCTTCAAGCCGCTGCAGTCCTAGGCCACCCAAGATCACTACAACATGGGTGAAGCTTGAGGATACTATGCTAAGAGAATAAGTCAGTCACAAAAGGACAAATACCATATGAATCCACTTACATGCGGTACTTAGGGTAGTCAAATTCATAGAGACAGAAATTAGAATGGTGGTTTCCAGGGGGGAAAGGGGTGAATGGGGAATTGTTGTTTACTGGGTATAGAGTTTCAGTTTTGCAAGACAGAAAGTTCTGGAAATCTGTTGAACAACAGTGTGAATGGACTTAACACTACTCAACTGCATACCTAAAAATGGTCAAGATGGTAAATTTTATGTTATGTGTATTTTACCACAGTTTTTAAAAAGGTGGAGGTAACTGTTACTAAAAGAGAATTAAGGGACCTGTCAACCAAATGCTACATGTGAACCATGTTTGGATCCTGATTTGAGTAAATACAGCGAGAGAGAAAGACCGAGAGGGGAACAGAGAGAGAGAGAGAGAGAGACGTACATTATGTAGAAAGCTATAGCTGAGCTCAACCTTTGAGGAGGCAGTGTTGACTTTGTCATCTGACACATATAGGCTTCAGTCTTGCCTCTGCCACTTACCAACCATGTAGCCTTGAGCAAATTACTTGCTGTCTGTTTTTTAGTTTTTTATTTCCATAAATATTTGTTGCATCTCTGTGACGAGCTTAGTATTTACTATGTATTAAATGCTGCTCAACATTGGGGGCATAAAAATAAATAATATATGGTCTCTGCTGATGCTGGAGAATAAAATGTGAGGCAAGAAATAACAGGGATGAGTCTAGAAAGGTAGGCAAAAAGTAGATTAAGGAAGGCCTTTGTATACCATGTCAAGAAGACTGGACCTTATCATGAGAGCCGTTTAATCTTTTTCATAAAAGAGCCATGCAGTTTATACATTTTAAAATTTGTCCTCTATGTTTATAAAAATGTGTTATAAATTTTTAAAATTTAACTGCAATTCAATTAAAAAAATCTCAATGGAACTTTCTTCTGGAAAATGTCAAACTGATTCAAAAGTTCTTCTGGAAGAGAAATGCTAATAGTCAAGAAAGTTACAATAATGAGGAAGGGCTTGCCCTATCAGCAAAATATACAGCAAAATGTGCAAATATACAGTCTGTCTCACTGAATGCTTGCCCGTATTACATTATGAAAAGATGTTGCCAACTTTATAGGCGAAAATGGTTTATCATTTTAATTTTTAAAAATATTTATTTAATTAATTTTTTTTTTTTTTTTGGCTACGTCAGGTCAGTTGCAGTATGCAGGGTCTTTGTTGAGGCGTGCGGGATCTTTCGTTGTGGTGCAGGCTCTTCATTGCGGCATGCAGGTTTCTCTCTAGTTGTGGTGTACGACCTTCTCTCTAGTTGTGGCTCGTGGGTTTCTCTATAGTTGTGGCATGCAGGTTTTCTCTCTCTAGTTGTGGCACGCAGGCTCCAGGGCACATGGGCTCTGTAGTTGTGGTGTGTGGGTTCCAGAGTGCGTGGGTTCTGTAGTTTGCAGCATGCGGGCTGTCTAGTTGAGGCACACGAGCTCAGTAGTTGTGGCAAGTGGGCTTAGTTGCCCTGCAGCATGTGGGATCTTAGTACCCCGACCAGGGATCGAACGTGCGTCCCCTGCGTTGGAAGGCGGATTGTTTACCACTGGACCACCAGGGAAGTCCCTATCATTTTAATTTACATTGTGTTGGTTTATTAGTGAAGTAAAACATCACTGACATGTAAGCCAGACTTCAGCTTTCTTCTAATCCTCTGCCTTCTAGGTTCACGTGGTTTTGTCCAGCACCAGACTTGACTTAGGGGCTGGCAGATCTTTAAGTTGCTACAAATAATCCTCTGTCACAAATACCTCGGTTAGCAATGTAGACTTTACTGAAGATTTTGCAGGGGAGAGAGAGGAAGAGGTTCACCTTCCTCACAGCATGCAACCTAAAGATCTCCATTAGCCATTTCTGTTCTCCCTGGAATTCCTTTATCAGCTATCCTTTCCCTCTCTCTGATTCAGCTTCTTCTCAGCATCTTGGGCTTTCCATCTTTCTCATTCCTTCTCAAGAGCAGTCAAATAATTCTCCTGGTTCATATGCGCAACACCGTCTTCTTCTCTGAAGCCCGGGTACCTACCAAAGGTCAAACCCAGGAGACTTAACTTCCACCTGGGTGTAGGCTGGCAAAGCATCTTCTCAGCAAAAGAAGTCTCTCTCTCTACATGGATTTCTCATTCCAGCTGCTAAGTAGTAATATTCTCCACGACGTCACAGAAATGGTATAGGCAAAGGGCAGATTTGTGGTCAAGTTTGTGTCCTGCATAGATCACTATAGCAGGTGTGCAGGAAGGATTTGTGAGGGCAAGATGGGAAACAAAGGAAAATCACAGGTTCTTGCCCTGCCAAATGGTGGGCGTGCAGGCTGCTCCAGTCCAGCGCCCTCCCTGCACTGCGATCCAATTGCTTTGCTTCAGTGTAGAGAGGCACATGCAGCCTCCTCCCCTAGCCCTGTCCAACCAGAAGGCCAGTTTCCCCTTGGTGCCGCTCCCCCAGGCTCTCCAGGTCACTCTTAGAGCCTCCTTTGACTTAAGAGAGATGCCTCTTACTTGTGAACCCTCTATTCCCCACTCCACAAGGACCAAGACCCCATGACTCTCCTTCAACACCCCAAGTCCCTCTTTATAAGGGCTATAAAAGGAGATAGGATTGGAGTTGGAATGGAATTAGTTTTGTTCTGCTGTAAATCCTGGGGGTGAAGGGGGTGATAATGACTGGTGTCTACTTTACAATGTGGGGAACTTAAGTGACCCCTTCTCTTCAACTTTGGACTCAAGACACCAATTTGGGGGCAACAGGAAATGTCCCATTCCAATCCTGTTAGGCATTTGCTGACCTCGTCTGCAGACATGTGGCCTCCTGAAACCTGCTGCCTAGTCTTCCCGGGATTTCCCAAACCTAAATTGTTACTGTTATTCATTGCAGTTTTGTCAGCAGACCAGTCATGATGGGCAACTTTTAAAAAAAAATTCTAAAAGTGCAACATAATTAACAAATTCACATCTTTGGATTTTAAAAATTCAAAATAATTCAATTTAATAATTTAAGCAGCTTTTTTTCCCACTTTCACTTTTAAGTTTTATGAGAGGACTGCTTTTTGAAGATGCTTAGATGGTGCTATTAAAAATGGGAGGCATTGAGGCATTTAAAAGTAAATTGGAAAAGTTAAACATAGAATTACCATATGATCCAGCAATTTCATTCTTAGGTCTATACCCAGAAGAACTGAAAAAAACAAAACAAAACATTAAACAGATACTTGTACATGATGTTAATAGCAGCATTATTCATATTATCCCCAAAGTGGAAACAACCCACATATCCCTCAGCTGATGAATGGATAAATAAAATGTGGTATGTCCACATAACGTAATATTATTCATCCATAAAAAGGAATTAAAGTTCTGATATATGCTACAACATGGGTAAACCTGGGAAACGTTTAGCAAAAGAAGCCAGACACAAGGCCACAAATTGTATGATTCTATGACTATGAAATGCCCAGAACAGGTAAATCCATAGAAAACAGAAAGCAGATTAGTGGTCGCCAGTGGCTGGGGAAGAGAGGAATGGGAGTGACTGCTAACTGGTATGAGGCTTTCCTTTTGGGGTGATGAAAATGTTTTGGAAAAAGATGGAGGTGCTGGTTGCACAACATTGTGAATGTCTAAAACGCCATTGAATTGTACACTTTAAAACGGTTCATGTTATGTTATGCGAACTTAACTTCAATAAAAATAAACGGAATTGGTAGCTAAAATATTGAAAGCAATGTGACTCTTTCTCATATTCATCTTACAAACTCCTGGAGAGTTCTCTGGCTCAGCACTATGAGAGGGGTCCCTGGGTAGTATTTACTTTGGCGCTAATATGGGAGGCGGGGCCTCCAGGTGGCCGGCTCTAGGCTCCTCCCTGACGGGGCGGGGGCAAGGGCGGGGCTTGGCGGGCGGGGGCGGGGTCTGGGGAGCTTCCGGCCGCCCTGAGGGGCGGAGGCGCGTCAGCGCGGATTTTGCTGGTTGCCGGGAGAACCCACGACAACAAAAGGCGCGGGCTGCGGCGGTAGGTGCGGCGCGGCGGTGCGAAGTGAAGGCGAAGAGTACTGCGCTGCGCTAGCCCTGGAGACTGGGGTTTCTCGAACCGGTCAGTGAGTGGCAGGCGGGCCGGGCCGGGCTGGCGGGGTCGGGCCTGGTGCGGCGCTGGCCTGCTCTCTGAGCTGGTGTCCCCGGCCGGCCGTTGGGAGGAGAGGGGGCCGGCCGGGGGATTGGGAGCCGCCGCGGCTCGGCTGGCGGGGAGGGCGGTTGGGGCGCCCGCAAGGCGGAGCAGTGCCCCCCGAGGGGCCTGGGCCTATGCTGGGACTCCCAGGCGAGCGGCCGGGGAAGTTGGGTGCCCCTTGAGGTAGAAGGGCTTGGGGAAGACGGACGCGCGGGAACCCCGGGAACCCCGGGAACCCCGGACCGAGCCTCACGGAATCGGATCCTGTGTATTTCTTGTTTTCATGCTTCCAGCTGCCGTATCTGAAGAGGGGTGGAAAGGCCCACCTTCCTTGGGGGTTTCGTTTTGTCACAGGCCTCCTTTTTCCATTGCGGATGTTGAAACTTCGGTGCATTCTAAGCTCTGCGGAAATCTGAAAGACCCCTCCCTTAGAGCAGGTGATAATTGAGAAAGAAAGGGTGCCCAGATTCTTTCTTTGAAACACTTTAAAAATAAAACTTCGCCCACTCCAACTTTAAAAATCTTTGTTGTTTCCCCTGTTCGCTTCCTGTCTTCTCCATCTGTTCTTTATGCATTTGGGGCCTTTTCTGAGATCCTTATGAGATTCACTATCCATTTGCCAGAAAGTTTCTTACGAAAATATTACTTACAAACTACAATTTTTAGACAGTCACTACTTCTGAAAAGCCAAGGGCACGGGGTGGCAACGGTATTTGGAGACACTTTTCTGATCAACGACATGGCATCAGTGATCAAATATTTCTCCTTCCTTTGCTCAGATTTCAAACTCCATTGAGTATGCCAGCCAGTCGGAGTTCACCTTTCTTTACATTGATTGGTGAGATTAATACGTACGCTTCTGATGGCTGTAATTGATCAGAATCTGAAGAAGTGTAAGTGCTATGGATTTTTTAAAAGACATGTAAATTCTTTTTAAAATGTTTTAAATTTACTTTTTATTTATTTTTTGGCCGTGCCGCAGGGCTTGTGGGATCTTAGTTCCCCCACCAGGGGTTGAATCCCCGCCCACAGCAGTGAAAACCCAGAGTCCTAACCACTAGACCGCCAGAGAACTCCCTAAACGTAAATTCTTGTATATTAATTTTTTGCAAGCTATATGTTTATGGGCCCTTATCGGTTTTTTACTGATTAGAGTAGGTGAATTTCTATTGCCTTTGTAGCCAGATTGTTTATAGACATTCCTATTAAAAAAAAAAACCAAGAAAGTGAAAACATCTCAATTACACTTGGCACCTTTTATTAACAATTTCATTGGAAGTAGTTAGGTTTAGCTTAACATAGACCATGGCTTTTGTTTTAATGCGATGGTATAAAAAAAAAGAAATAGGGGCTTCCCTGATGGCGCAGTGGTTAGGAATCTGCCTGCCAATGCAGGGGACACGGGCTCGAGCCCTGGTCCGGGAAGATCCCACATGCCTGCAGATCAACTAAGCCCTTGCGCCACAACTATTGAGCCTGCACTCTAGAGCCCGTGCGCGGCAGCTGCTGAGCCTGTGTGCCACAACTACTGAAGCCCACATGCCTAGAGCCGGTGCTCCACAACAAGAGAAGCCACTGCGATGAGAAGCCCGTGTACTGCAACAAAGAATAGCTCCCGCTCGCTGCAACTAGAGAAAGCCCACGTGCAGCAACAAAGACCCAATGCAGCCAAAAATAAATAAATAAATAAAATTTATATATAAAAAAATAAACTAATTTGTATGATAAAAACTCCTAATATAGGTGTTCAGAGACATTTGGAAGAATCAAGTCATACTACATCCCTGTAGTTTGTTTGGAAAAGTTTGCAGTACCAAATGATTGTAGAGTCCTTTATTATCCAGGAAAAGATTTATCATATTTATGAATATTTATTTTTTCAGTGCAGAATTTCACTAGAATGATTAAAACTGCCAAGGTTAGGTGCATCTCTTTGGCCATTAAAGATAGTTTGTTGACTCTGTTTTGGGATTTTACAGCACAGGGGAGCTGATATTTTTTTACTCTCTTTGGACTCTTAGTAGAGTGATGTAAATGTTTTTCTGTTATTGTGATCTTTTTCAGACTGTTCACTCACAAAATTATAAATGCACAGTATTGCTGCAGAGTTTTTTTAAAAGGCTAGTAAGTATTAGATATGTCTTAATTAACATTCCATTGCATGTAGTGCTGAAAATGTTATTTTAGTCCATTAGTCTGCTAGGTTACTTAATGATAGTGTTCAAGACTCTTCTCCAGAGAGCCCAGTCCCATCCTAAACTGATTATTTTTCATCTGCATTTAGATGTAGATTACTTGTCACTTTTCAAAAAACTTTTATATGGTGTAAGCGTAATGCTACCAAGACTGTGAGCATTCATGTACAAGTTTTTATGTGAACATATATTTTCATTTCTTTAGGGTATATACCTAAGAGCGGAGTTGCTGGGTCAAATGATAACTCTGTGTTTAACTTTTTGAGGAACTGCCAGACTGTTCCAAAGTGGCTGCATCATTTTACATTCCCATCAGGTTTCCATATTCTTTACCTTCTTGCCAACACTTATTATGATCTGTCTTTTTTATTATAGTTGTGTTAGTGGGAGTGAAGTGGTATCTCATTGTGGTTTTGATTGCATTTCCCCCATAGCTAATGATGTTGAGCGTCTTTGCATTTGCTTATTGATCATTTTTATATCATCTTTGAAGAACTGTCTTTTCCGATCATTTGCCCACTTTTTTTTTTTTAGTTTATTTATTTTATTTATTTATTTTTGGCTGCATTGGGTCTTCGTTGCGGTGCGTGGGCTTCTCATTGCGGTGGCTTCTCTTGTTGTGGCGCACGGGCTCTAGAGCACAGGCTCAGTAGTTGTGGCACACGGGCTCAGTAGTTGTGGCGCACGGGCTTAGTTACTCTGCGGCATGCAGGATCTTCCCGGACCAGGGCTCAAACCCGTGTCCCCTGCATTGGTAGGCGGATTCTTAACCACTGCGCCACAAGGGAAGCCCACCTTTGCCCACTTTTTTTTTTTTTTAAGTTTTTTTTCTTTTTTTAATTATTATTTATTTATTTATTTATTTATTTTTGGCTGTGTTGGGTCTTCGTTTCTGTGCGAGGGCTTCCTCTAGCTGCGGCAAGTGGGGGCCACTCTTCATCGCGGTGCGCAGGCCTCACTATCGTGGCCTTTCGTTGCGGAGCACAGGCTCCAGACGCGCAGGCTCAGTAGTTGTGGCTCATGGGCCCAGTTGCACTGCGGCATGTGGGATCTTCCCAGACCAGGGCTCGAACCCGTGTTCCCTGCATTAGCAGGCAGATTCTCAACCACTGCGCCACCGGGGAAGCCCTTTGCCCACTTTTAAATTTGGTTGTCTTTTTACTATTTAGTTGTAATAGTTCTTTGTATATTCTGGATACAAATCCTTATTAGATATATGACTTGCAAATATTTTGTCCTATTCAGTGAATAATCTTCACTTTCTTTTTTTTTAATGTTACAATATTGTATTTCTTTTTAAAAAAATTTTATTGGAGTATAGTTGATTTACAATGTTGTGTTAATTTCTGCTCTACAGCAAATTCAGTTATTTATATACATATATATATATATATATATATATATATATATATATATACACACACACACACACACACATTCTTTTTTATATTCTTTTCCATTATGGTTTATCACAGGATATTAAATATAGTTCCCTGTGCTATACGGTAATACCTTGTTGTTTATCCATCCTATACATAATAGTTTGCATCTACTAACCCCACACTCCCACTGTGTCCCTCCCCCACCCTCCCTCCACCTTGGCAATCACAGGTCTGTTCTCTATGTCTCTGAGTCTGTTTCTGTTTCATAGATAAGTTCATTTGTGTCATATTTTGTTTTATTTTTTATTTTATTTTATTTTTTAAATTTATTTATTTATTTATTTATTTTTGGCTGTGTTGGGTCTTCGCTGCTGCATGCGGGCTTTCTCTAGTTGCGGCGAGTGGGGGCCACTCTTCCTTGCGGTGCGCGGGCTTCTCATTGCAGTGGCTTCTCTTGTTGTGGAGCACGGGCTCCAGGCACGCGGGCTTCAGTAGTTGTGGCACGTGGGCTCAGTAGTTGTGGCTCATGGGCTCTAGAGTGCAGGCTCAGTAGTTGTGGCACATGGGCTTAATTGCTCCACGGCATGTGGGATCCTCCCGGGCCAGGGCTCGAATCCGTGTCTCCTGCATTGGCAGGCGGACTCTCAACCACTGTGCCACCAGGGAAGCCCTCATATTTTAGATTCTACATATAAGTGATATCATATGGTATTTGTTTTTCTCTGTGTGACTTACTTAGTATGATAATCTGTAGGTCCATCCATGTTGCTGCAAATGGCCTTATTTCATTCTTTTTTATGGCTGAGCAGTATTCCATTGTGTATATGTACCACATCTTCTTTATCTATTCATCTGTCGATGGACATTTAGGTTGTTTCCATGTCTTGGCTATTGTGAATAGTGCTGCTATTCACAGCACTAGTCTTTTCACTTTCTTGGTGGTATCCTTTGAGGCACAAAACTTTTAAATTTGATTAAGTTCATTTTATCTACTTTTCCTTTTACTGCTCATTGCTATTGCTTTTGCTTTTGGTGTCATAAATGAGAAACCATTGCCAAATACAAGATTACAAAGAGTTACCCCTGTGTTTTCTTTTAAGACTTTTATAGTTTCAACTCTTACGTTTAGGTCTATGAACGATTTTTTTTTGTTTTTTTTTTTAAACATTTTTGAGTATCTTTTTTTTTTAAGTTTTATTTATTTTTTGGCTGCATTGGGTCTTCATTGCTGTGCGCGGGCTTTCTCTAGTTGCGGCAAGCGGGGGCTACTCTTTGTTGCAGTGAGAAGGCTTCTCATTGTGGTGGCTTCTCTTGTTGTGGAGCATGGGCTCTAGGCGAGTAGGCTTCAGTAGTTGCAGCATGCAGGCTCAGTAGTTGCGGCATGCGGGCCCTAGAGCATGTGGGCTTCGGTAGTTGCAGTGCACGGGCTCTGTAGTTGTGGCTTGCAGGCTCAGTAGTTGTGGTGCACGGGCTTAGTTGCTCTGCAGCATATGGGATCTTCCCAGACCAGGGATCAAACCCGTGTCCCCTGCATTGGCAGGCTGATTCTTTTTTTTTTTTTTAAAGTTATACAATTTTTATTTATTTATTTATTTATTTATTTATTTATTTATTTATTTCTGGCTGTGTTGGGTCTTCGTTTCTGTGCGAGGGCTTTCTCTAGTTGCGGCAAGTGGGGGCCACTCTTCATCGCGGTGCGCGGGCCTCTCACTATCGCGGCCTCTCTTGTTGCGGAGCACAGGCTCCAGACGCGCAGGCTCAGTAATTGTGGCTCACGGGCCTAGTTGCTCCGCGGCATGTGGGATCTTCCCAGACCAGGGCTCGAACCCGTGTCCTCTGCATTGGCAGGCAGATTCTCAACCACTGCGCCACTAGGGAAGCCCCGGCAGGCTGATTCTTAACCACTGCGCCACCAGGGAAGTCTTATGAACCGTTCTGAATTAACTTTTGTATACGATGTGAGGTAGAAGTCCAACTTCATTCTTATGCATGTGGATATCCAGTTGTCCCATGACCACTTGTTGAAAAGACTATCTTTTCCCCATTGAATTGTGTTGACACTGTTGTTGAAAATCAGTTGCCCATAAATGTGAGGATTTATTTCTGTATTCTCAGTTCTTTTCCATTGATCTTCAAGTCTGTCGTATGCCAGTACCACACTGTCTTGTTTACTGTTGCCTGGTTTTAAAATTGGGGAAGTATGTCCTCTAACTTTGTTCTTTTTCATTATTGTATTGGCTATTCTATGTCCCTTGAATTTCCATATGAATTTTAGGATCAGCTTGTCAGTTTCTACAAAGAAGTCAGCTGGGATTTTGGTAGGCATTCTGTTGACTCTTTAGATCAATTTGGGGAATATTGCCATTTTAATATGTTAAGTCTTCCAATCCATGAACATATGTTTTTCCATTTATTTAAATTTTCTTTACTTTCAACAATATTTTGTAGTTTTCAGAGTGTAAGTTTTACACATCTTTTGTTAAATTTATTCCTAAATTTATTTGATTCTTTGTAATGCTATTGTAAATGGAATTGTTTTCTCAATTTATTTTTCAGGTTGTTCATTGTAAGTATAGCTACCAATTTAATTTTTTTAAAACATTGTCCCTGCAATTTTTAAAAAATATTTATTTATTTTACTTTTGGCGGCATTGGTTCTTTTTTTTTTTTTTTTTTTTTTTGGCATTGGTTCTTAATTGTGGCACATGGCATTGTTCGTTGGGACGCACAGGTTCAGTAGTTGTGACGCGCAGGCTCTAGAGTGCATGGGCTCTGTAGTTGTGGTGCACGGGCTTAGTTGCCCGTGGTGTGTGGGATCTTAATTCCCTGACCAGGGATCGAACCCACATCCCCTGCATTGGAAGGCGGATTCTTTTTTGTTTGTTTTAAAAAATAATTTATTTTATTTATTTATTTTTGGCTGCGCTGGGTCTTTGTTGCTGCACGCGGGCTTTCTCTAGTTATGGTGAGTGGGGGCTACTCTTTGTTGCCGTGCGCGGGCTTCTCATTGCAGTGGCTTCTCGTGTTTCAGAGCACGGGCTCTAGGCTCACAGGCTCAGTAGTTGTGGCGCATGGGCTTAGTTACTCCGCGGCATGTGGGATCTTCATGGACCAGGGCTCGAACACGTGTCCCCTGCATTGGCAGGCGGATTCTTAACCACTGTGCCACCAGGGAAGCCCAGAAGGCGGATTCTTAACCACTGGACACCAGGGAAGTCCCCCAATATAATTTTTAATGTATTAATTCCACCAGAGATCTTCAGAAATAAGTACCATGTAATTTAGGAGTGGAACAGCAGTTTTTCTGTTAGTTTTGGTTATTTTTGAATAGAAAATTTAGTTTTAAATTTACATTGACTTATAGAAATCCTTAAAACTATTTTCATGGATTGATTTCTAACATTTGCGACAAAGAGGAGATGTTATTTTTCAGTACATAGCTGTAAAAATCTAAGGGTTTGCTTTGTACTACTTGTGTACGTGTACAATTACCCAATTATTTCCTTGCCTTATGTTTCTTTTTAATTTATTTATTTATTTATGGCTGAGTTGGGTCTTCGTTGCTGCATGGGCTTTCTATAGTTGCTGAGAGCGGGGGCTACTCTTCGTTGCGGTGCGCAGGCTTCTCATTGTGGTGGCTTCTCTTGTTGCAGAGCACGGGCTCTAGGCACACGAGCTTCAGTAGTTGTGACACATGGGCTCAATAGTTGTGGTGCACAGGCTTAGTTGCTCCGTGGCATGTGGAGTCTTCCCAGACCAGGGCTCAAACCCGTGTCCTCTGCATTGGCAGGCGGGTTCTTAACCACTGCGGCACCAGGGAAGTCCTTGCCTTATGTTTCTAATTCCCCAATTATTCAATATTTAGATTAATGAGCTGGGAAACATATTACCACTATAGAAAGAATAGCATAATGGAATCCCATGCACTTATCACTTTGCTTCATCATTTACCAACTCAAGGCTCCCATCCCCTAGATTATTTTGCAGCAAATCCAGACATCATATCATTTCATCTATAAATTATAGGTATACTTTTTCAAGACAGATTTACTCTTTGTAGCTATCTTATATTAGAACAAAACCTGCTTTAATTGACTTTGCTTTAGAAGTTGCTTAGTTTATTAGGATAGAGAAGTCAATAACTAAATTTTGTTTTTATTTTGATACACAGGGGTCCAGATCTTACGTAAAATGGATGTTTCTCACACTAGATACTGCATATTAAGTAGAAAATCTATTTAGTAAAATCTAAGCTGCCATGGAAGAAATACCGGTAAAAGTTGCTGTAAGAATTAGACCTCTGCTGTGCAAAGAAGTTCTTCATAATCATCAAGCTTGTGTGAGAGTTATTCCAAACACCCAACAAGTTATCATTGGGAAAGATAGAGTCTTTACTTTTGATTTTGTTTTTGGCAAAAATTCCACTCAAGATGAAGTTTATAATACCTGTATAAAGCCACTAGTGTTGTCACTCATTGAGGGCTATAACGCAACCGTTTTTGCCTATGGACAGACTGGATCTGGGAAGACATACACCATTGGAGGAGGCCATGTTGGTAAGATTCTCATACTCTTTGACTTTTATTTGAGACAGTAGAAAGAAGCTGAAATACCACAGTGCCTGACACATAGTAGGTGCTCAGCATATTAACTGAATGAAATAATCAATAGGATAACAGATGTGTTCATAAGATCATCATCTTTGAAAGATTTGTTTTAAATATTGAAGTTTCATTAAACAATTTATGATTATATTTGCTTGAGGAAAGACGTTTAAGACAATGTTCAGTATTCAGCCCTTTGCTGTTTTTCCCCAGTTTTGAGATATAATTGACATGTAACTTGTATTAGTCCAAAGTATATAGCATAATAGTTTGATATATCTATATATTGCAAAATGATTACCACAGTAAGTTCAGTTAACATCAGTCACCTCAGTTACATTTTTCTTCTTGTGATGAGAACTTTTAGGTTCTATTCCCTTAACAATTTTCACAGCTTGGTCACATACACAGCTATATTGTTTTTTTTTAAGAGGCCATGAATACAATTTTAATTCCTTAAGGGAAAAGGTTATTAAAGTTATCTATTGTCCTAAAATATTTTAGCTGCTCTAAAATACTTCATACCAAAAGAAATAGATCACCATTAGGAAGAGTTTTTGATGTTTTTTTCTGCTAGTTTAAAAAAAATTAATGTTCATTGTAAAAAGAATTGCAAGTGATGCTTAAGAAATCTAATTAAACAAATGAAAGCTCCTCTCATTCCCAGGAAATAACAGTTTGATGTATACATTCAGAGTCCTCTAGACATTTTTCTAGGTATATTACAAGTACTCACACATGTAGTTTTTTGTTTTTTTTGTTGTTAGTTTATTTGTTTGATGAGGTATTTCATACCTGTGATTCTGTAACTTTCTTTTTGCATTTAACGATATAAAATATCATTTCATTTCTTTCCATTTGGGTCATAGAATTTCACCTCATTTTTTTGGGCTGTACATATAATGTTCCATAGTTTGAATGGATCATAGTTCATCCATTCCAGTATTAATGGACAGGATTAGTGGTTGGTTTTGATTTTTACTGTTATAAAAAGTTACAGTGTACATATCTTTATACATTTAACTTTGCATCCATTTGTTAGTATTTCTGTAGAATAGATTCCTAGAAGTAGATTTGTTGAGTAATGGGTATGCACATTTAAAATGTGGATAGATACTGACAAATTATCCAAAAGGGTGTAACAGTTTATATCCTCCCACCAATATGTGAAAGCCATTTATTTGCTCATATCCTTGCCAGTTACTGGAAATCATAAATCCAAAATTTTTTTTTCACTATCTGATAAGTGAAGAATTGCACTTTGTTGTTTGAAGTTACATTTCTTGGTGTATTTGTGAAAATAGCATTTTTGATTTCCCAGGCTATCTGTAAGACACCAATTCTGGGTCAGTCACCTGCTGTTTGATTATTGACCATGGAAATAATGTAGTTTTTTTCTCCAATAAATAATTTATTGAGCTTTTGCAGTGGCTAGAGTACCATGCTAGGCACTGTGGTAGATGAAAATCTCTTATTTTTCAATATGATGCTTATCTAAACTACTATTCATTTCCCTGCTTTTCAGAACCTTGGATTTACCAACTTTTACCAGGCATAATCTTCTCTAAAAACTTTCATTTGCATACTCTTTAAATAGTGTATAAGAGCTAAATGATGGCTATTAAAGTATAAAACTTTACAGTTTTTCTCTCTGAAATAGTCTTTCAGGAATATAAGAGTGACAGTGAAAATGTGATTTTTAGGTTACCAGAATACATTTTGAAGCTTTATTTGTAAATATTATTTGTAATTCAGCTTTTTTTTTTTTAAGTCTTTTGAGTGACTGTGCTTTGTTATCTGTTGAAGTGGGAAATGAATGAGCTATTTCTGATCAGCCTCATATTCTGGCTAATCTAGAATGCATATATTCAATATATGCTGGAGTTTATAGATAGTACTATTGGCTAGTTCCTGGAAGCTCTCCAAAAGGAATTTTCACTTTCTCTTGTACTGGAAAAACCTGCAGCTTCCCATATTTGCTACATGATGGCAATCAAAGGCGGTCCAAGTTAGTAAGGTTCAGATTTTCAGGATGTTTGTTGCCAAAAATCTGAACATTGGTAATCTTCAACTTGGAAGCAAGTTGTTTTTAAGGTTCATTTGTAAGCCACCTTTTTGTAGCTTGGAATATATTTTCCATGGAACAATGCTAAAAATGGTGGGCAGGTTTCTAAATTGGCCTACAGAAACTTATTTAACTTTAAGTCCAATTTATTCTTTTACTTATTCTAAATTTTATCTTGTACATTTTTTTTTACTATTTTAAAAATTGTGGTTAAAAAAATAAATGTAAAACAAAATTTACCATTTTAACCATTTTTAATAGTACAGTTTTATGACATTAAGTATATTCACAGTGTTTTGTAACCATCACTGCTCTTTCCAAAAATTTTCATCTCCCCAAATAGAAGCTTTGTACCCATTAAGCAATAACTGTCCTCCCCCCGCCATCCCGTGGTAACCTCGAATTTACTTTCTTTGACTGTAAGTTTGCCTCTTCTAGATATTTCATAGAAGTGGAATCATACAGTATTTGTCCTCCTATGTCTGGCTTCTGTACTTAGCATAATGTATCTAAGGATATCCTACATGTTGTAGCATGTATTGGAACTTCATTCCTTTTAATGACTGAATGATTTTCCATTGTATGTATAAGTCATCTTTTGTTTATCCATTCATCTGTTGAGGGACACTTGAATTGTATTCCCCTTTAGGCTATTGTGACTAATGCTGCTGTGAACATTGGTGTACAAATATCTGAGTCTCTTGTATGCATTTCTATTCATTCATGTTATTGTGTTAATCTGTGTTCTGCGTTGCGGAAGTGATGGAGGAGAAGAGGCAGTGATGCAGGAGAAGAGGTGTAGAGATGTTCCCTCCCTCAGTCCTGGATTGAGGTCTTGGCTTGGGCAGAACTGGTCTTTCTGTACCTCTCTTCTGCATATGTCCTTTGCTGCCATTAGACCCTGGCTTGCTCCCCTGTCCCTTTCTTATGCCTGTTTACCCTCAAACTACCTGTACCTTTCCATCCCAGAAATCTCAAAACATGCTTTTTGGCTAAATGTGAAGAAATATGACACAAATAATTTTTTTAAAAGGGTTCTTGCTAACATAAATGAGTTGCATTCCAATGATTGGGATTCTCCCCAGACCATAATAAATGATCTAAAGAGAGATATTTTAGATATTTTAGGTACTACCTGTACCTATTTTGAACTTCACTGGTGCCACTTATGCCTATTGCATTCCTGGGGTTTTCAATAAATATTTTCTTATTAAATCTTTTATTTTTGCCTTAAACTGTTATATAAATATCATTTAGTTTTTTTCATTGTCATGTCATTTGATTGTAAGCTTTTTTTATGCTGCTTCCAATTCTATACAGTATATTTAGTTTATTTTTAAGTTATTTATATTTAAAACTTTTATTTTTAGACTATATATATTTATTTCTAAAGGTAAAAATTCAGATATTACAACCATAAGATAAAAGTAAAAGTTTTTCTTTCTTTTCTCTCCCTGTTCTAACTCCCCAGAGGTAACCACCATTTTTTGTGAATTTTTTCAAAAATATTCTTTGCATAGATATGTATGTTTTCTTTTATGCAGATGAATTTGCTCTGCAGTTGCTTCTTTTAACTTTATGGCTCTTAGACATCTGTTTAACAATAGGTGCATGGTATACCATTGTTAACCATTCTCCTACTAATGGATTTATTAGTGTTTGGAATTTTTTATCAATTACAAGAAATTTTTACTGATCCTTATACAACACCTTTGGGTATGTGTACATGTATTTCTTTAAGAAATACTATATCTGAATCAAAGGGTGATCACGTTTCAACTTTTGATACTATTGATACTAATGTTTCTCCAAAAAAGCTGTGCTGGTTAACATTGTCATAGTATTCTAGAGGACCAATTTGCTCACCTTGAGGAAATGGGGCATTATCAAATTTAAAAATCATTGCTCACATGACATTTTAAACAGTGAATAATCATAAACAGTGATCACAGTTTTTCATTAATTACATTGATGTTCACAATTACATTGTGAATACAGTTTTTCATCAATTACAATGATGTGATTTTTAATAGTATTTTAGTGTTAATAATTGAGAGAATGCTGGGTAAATCAGTCTTTATTGTATCTTAAAATAATAGTTACATTTCTCACTTCCCCTCTGTTTTACCCACTCTTGCTGCCATCCACCACCCCACTTCTCTCTGCTCCTCTTTGCAGCAGAACCTTGAAGGTATTATCTGTGACTCGTGGTGGCAGTTCTCCTCTCGGTCTTTCTTACACTCACTCCGTTCAGACTTTCACCTCCACTACCACTGACACTGCAATTGTCAGGATATCACAAATGCCCTTCACTTTACTAAATTTAGTGGTCAATTCTCATCAAACCGGCCTTTCAGCAAATTTGATGCATGCTCTCCACTTGGTTTCCAGGCCACCACATTCTTGGTTTCCTCCTACTTAACTGGTCACTCCTCATGCTCTCTTGCTGGTTCCTGATAAGTGAACCAACAAATGATGAAGTGCCCAGGGCTCAATCTTTGGTATTCTCTTCTGACTCTCAGCTTTTCCCCTTGGTCTCATCCAGCCCTATGACATTAAATACCATCTATATATAGCTTCCAGTTTTTTACCTCCAGTCCAGACGACTGTCTTGTACTCTAGTCTCATATATCCAACTGCCTATTCAACCTTCCCAATTGTATCCCTAATAGATACCTCAAACTTAATAGGTCAAAAAATGAACTTCTGCCATTTTCCCCTTAAACCAACTCAACACACACTCTTCCCTATATCAGTTGATGGCAACTCCACTGGCTCAAGACAAAATCTTGGAGTCATCCTTGACTCATCACTTTCTGTCACATTCCATATCCAATCTGTCAGGGAATCTTAATGGCTCTCCCTTCAACATAAATCCAGAATCTGGTCACTTCTCACCTTTCTCTGCTGCCAACCTTATGCCACCATCATGTCCACCTCTCCCCCGAACCCTCTAGACTCCTGGATTAGTGCACTGGTCTCCTAAGTGGTCTCCCCACTTCTGCCCCTACCCTTCTATGATTGAGGCAAAATGCAGCAGACAGAGTGGTCTCTTTTAAATCCCAAGTTACTGCTCTGCTTCAGTGGCTCTCATCTCACCCAGAATAAGACCTAAAGTCTATCGTGGTCTCCAAGGACCTACATGGTCTTGTTTCTGTCACTTCTCTGACCTCATGCCCTGCCACTCTCCCCTTGCTCCCTCTGCTCCAGCTACAATGGCCTCCTTGTTTATGGATCACACCATTTTAGCACCTTTGCGCTTGCTGTTCTGGGACATTCAGATACCTACATGGCTCCTCTGCCACCTCTTTCAAGTTTCTGCTCAAATGTCAGCTTCTCCGTGATGCCCATCAAATACACTTACACTTCCAGTCCCCCTTACCTTGCCCTATTTTCTTCTCCAGGCATACTTAATGCCTTTTAATATACTATATAATTCACTTATTCTTTTTTGCTGTTGTCAGTCTCTCCTAGTACAGTTCCTTAAGGGCAGGGATCTTTTCCTTGTTTTGTTCACTGATGGTTCCCAGGGTCCTAGAATACTGCCTGGCACATAGTAGGTACTATATAAATATTGAATGAATGCATGAATGAAGTTTGGGTAAGAGCATGCATGTGAAAACTTTCACTTCTGAACTTTATAGAAAAAAATGTTCTATTTTTCTATTTTAAAAATTTATAATAGAAATTTGAGAAAATAAATTTATTGATTGTAGCTTTTCTTATATCTTAAATTTCAGATGTGCTTTCTTTCTCTAAATTTTCAGCTTCAGTTGTGGAGGGTCAAAAAGGTATCATTCCTCGTGCTATCCAAGAAATATTTCAAAACATCTCTGAAAATCTTAGCATTGACTCTAAGATAAAAGTGTCTTATATAGAAGTATACAAGGAAGACCTAAGAGATCTTCTAGAATTGGAGACATCTATGAAGGATCTTCACATCAGAGAAGATGAAAAGGGAAACACAGGTAAAGTAGCCTACTTAGTTGATAGTCTTCATTAGCAAATGAATATGATTTAATTCAGTTTCTGGATATTTTCCAAGGATTCTTTAAAAACAGACATAGAAACAAAATGCATTTGTTTTTGCTTTTAAATTGAATAACTTATTGATTACCAGTAGCAGTTAATGCACGCAGGTGAAAAGTAGAAGTTCAAGGTGGTTGGTAAGATGAAGTTATTAAGGTGTAATTCCAAATACAGATGACCCTTGAACAATGTGGCGGGGAGGGTGGCGATTAGGGGTGCCGACCCTCTGCGCAGTCAAAAACCCAAGTATAATTTACAGTCGTCCTTCTGTATCCATAGTACTGCCTTAGCGGATTCAACTAACCTCAGATTGCATAGTACTGTAGTATTTACTATTGAAAAAAATCCACATGTAAGTGGACCTGCACAGTTCAAACCTGTGTTGTTCAAGGATCAACTGTAATTATTTCCTATAATTGCCACCTCCCCCGCCCCTGGGCTGATCTTAAGAAAGTGTGACATAGGCTAAATTAATTTTTGTACTTTTTTTCTCCCAGAGTTACCCTGAGGTTGGGGATGGCTTCTCCCTTTGGTGTTTTGGTGTTCATCCAAGTTGATCCAAGAACTCTCCTTTCTTCCTTTCTGATTTTTGTCCCAGCACTCCTATTGCTTCCTCTTTTTTTTTATTTTTTAATTTAGAGTTTATGTGTTTGCTCCTTCATATTGACATTTACTCGTCCTTTGTTGTGCTTCTCAAGGTCTGACGTTCTGTGCTGTCAACCTGTTAATCTCGTTAAATATCTGTTTGTTTGGAAATGGGAGAACGTTAGAATGGGAAGGTCAAAATACAAGTATTTTAAAGAATAACACTTTCTGATTTTCTGACTTAAAAGGTAATATGTTCAACGTAGAACATTTTGAAAACATAGCAAAGTATAAGGAAGAAGGTTAAAGATCATCTTTAATCTCAGAACTCAGAAATAGCAACTTCCAATTTTGGTGTGTTTCCTTACAGATTTCTTTTTCTACACACATCTGATTAAAAAAAAAAAATACACTCACAACCCCACATATTGTATTGCATCTTATTTTTTCACTTAATATTTATATTGTAAGAATTTTCATGTCATTAAATATTTTTCAAATTTATGACTTCATGTGGTCATGTAATTTTGTCTTCTGAGTATATTATAATAATCGATTTGACTAATAGTCCATTATTGGACATTTTGGTTGTTTCCAGATTTTCATGATTATTAATAACAATGACTGTTCTTAGATGTCTTCTTCTCCTAGAAAACACATTTAGTGGAACCTTCCTCCTTCCTGGAGATAAAGGATCCTGCCAAGGGAGTGATTCCCTGGGGGAATTTCCTGGCAGTTAGGAAAATAAGATGGCTCGCTCCTTCAGCAGCAGCCTGCAGGGGGCAGTAAAGCTCGCCTCTGTAGGCCCTGTCCTGGCAGCTCTGGCATTGCTGGATGTTTGAAGAAATAGGTTATTGTTTTGTTTTTTAGAAAAAAAAGCATACATAGTACTTTGTGACCTTATTAGATAATTTTGTATAGTTTATCTTTTCTGGATGAAATCCAGACTGATGTTTTGAGCTTCTGTAAAATGTAATTATTGAATGTTTTTATCTTTTATTAAAAGTTACAAAAAAAATACATGTTTATTGTAAAATAGACAGTACGGAAGTATACACTATCACGCCTCATAAACTTAGTGATGGAAATACTCCACACCTGATAGCAATCCTGCAAAAATTTTGGTAGGATGTAACAGTCTTAAGACAAATTACCACATATCTTATAAAATGTCCCAATCACAACCAAAATGCATTTGTTTGACATATTTATTGAGTTTCTCTGTATCAGGTGGTAGTTGGTATCTAACCTGGATGCTGCACAATTAGCATCATCTTGGAAGCTTTTTAAGAAATACTGATTTCTGGGCCCCACTTTTCACAGATTCTGATGAATTAGTTAAAGATGGGGCATGGGTGTTGGTACTTTCCCTTTTATAAAGCTCCCAGGTGATTTTCAGCTGGGTTTGAGGACCATAGATAGTGCTAAGCTATAGCCTAACATTAGAAAACTTTTAGAAAAGTTATACTGTGCTTTATGGTTAAATTGTTATATTTTATAATCACTGATAGTTTAGCACTCCCTGTTGTAGTACAGGTACATTAGAACTTTAAATGAACTGGGCTGTTAAAAAAGGTGTCATGATGGAAACAATGCAAGAAAAATGAATATTTTTTAAAGAAACAGTGACATGACAAGATCTGATTAAAGAGGGAGCTTGGTGCTGTAATTCAAGCACAGACTTGGGAGGTTTACTGCTGTGATTCAAATCCCAAATCCACCTACTCCTTTTTGAAATATTTTTGGATATAAACAAATAACACATGTAGTAAGCTTAGGTTATTTTGGGTTCTATTCTGCCATTAAAATAGAAACTTTTTTGCCTTTTTTGAATTGCCTTGCACTCTTATATTATGTAGGGGAAACCTGTTTTTAAAATGAATAAACAACTTTATTTATATTGAAATTTTCATTTATCATTGGTTATTTACCAAAAACTTTAAACCTTAGGATGGCTTGAATATTAACGAAACTCAAAAGAAACTAATTTAATTTAATTTTAATTAATCTACTACTGATTAATTCTTTTGAGTTATATATATAATTAATCTATTATCTTTCAATCAGTATATTAGACTCTACAAATCAAAATACTGGAATAAAGAATTTTTCTTTTGTCATGTGTTTTAAAGAATTGAGTGTGATGTGTGATTCCAAAAAAAACCCACAGATTGTTTAAAACATACATATATGTATGACATCTTTTAGAATTTAAACATCAAAATGAATGCCATCTATTGAAATAGTCCTGTTAGAAGATTATCTAAAATTATTTAATGATGTTGCTGATGTTACTTTTATTTTGAAATGCTATGAATTTTTTTAAAGGGACTGTCTTAGCTGGGCAGTATAAGCAAATGATAATTGTTGTGTGGTTAATTTAACTCTACTGGATTTTTACTAAAACTTGCTGTTGCTATTTTAAGTGATTGTTGGGGCCAAGGAATGCCAGGTGGAAAGTGCAGATGAAGTGATGAGTCTCCTGGAGATGGGGAATGCAGCCAGGCATACGGGTACCACCCAAATGAACGAGCACTCCAGTAGGTCACACGCGATTTTCACAATCAGCCTTCGTCAAGTGGCGAAAAATAAAGAGGCAGCTGAAGATGGATCGTGGTATTCCCATCAGCATATTGTCTCAAAGTTCCACTTTGTGGATTTGGCTGGATCAGAAAGAGTAACCAAAACAGGGAATACTGGTGAACGGTTCAAAGAATCCATTCAAATCAACAGTGGCTTGCTGGCTTTAGGAAACGTAATAAGCGCTCTTGGGGACCCACGCAGGAAGAGTTCACATATTCCATACAGGGATGCTAAAATTACCCGGCTTCTGAAAGATTCCCTGGGAGGCAGTGCCAAGACCGTCATGATCACCTGTGTCAGCCCATCCTCCTCGGATTTTGACGAGTCCTTAAATTCTCTCAAATATGCCAACAGAGCACGCAACATTAGAAACAAACCCACCTTAAACTTCAGCCCCGAGTCAGACCGTATGGGCGAAATGGAATTTGAGATTAAGTTGCTTCGAGAAGCTTTGCAAAGCCAGCAGGCTAGTAGCAGCCAAACTAGCCAGATCCATCGGGAGGGGACTCCTGATAAAAATAGGATCCATTCTCTTGAGGAGCAAGTTGCTCAGCTACAAGGAGAATGTTTGGGTTACCAAAATTGTTTAGAGGAAGCCTTTACCTTCCTGGTGGACTTAAAAGATTCTGTCAGACTAAACCAAAATCAGCAACACAAACTGCAGGAGTGGTTTAACGTGACCCAGGAGGTCACCTCATTCAGAGGACACCAAGGCATTGGAAACCTGGAAGAAGGACCACAGCATATTACAGTTCTCCAGCTGAAGCGAGAGCTTAAGAAATGCCAGGTACTTAGACACTACCTTTGTAAGTAACTTGTTTAAAGACTAAATTTATCTGGGCAAGTAAGAGTCGTTTTGGAATTTCAGAAGTTTTTTTGGAAAGGATTATATATAAAATCTCATTTGCCTTTACTCTGTTTCTTTTTCCCTTTTCCTATTGCTTTCTCCTCATAATTCATCTCTTTCTTGGCTCCTCCTCCTTTCTCCTTCAAATGTATTTTAATTTGTTGTATTTATTAAGTAGGCTCTTGTGGGACTGGTCATTAATTTAGAGGATGAAAAGAAACACAGTTTCAGAACAAAATTAGGTTAAATTTTATTGAGTTTTTAATCCCTCTTTAGGTCAGTGCTTCTTGAAAGAAAAAAAGTACTTCATCCCTTGAGTTTGGTGTTTTGATTTTTTAGACAAACAAATAAATCATCATATTTGATAATATTTAAGGAATGTAGCTATGTACATGTATACATATTTTATATATGTATATTGAGTTGAAAATTACATTTTCCCACTTTTCATTTGAAAAATATTTGTTATTTAAAGATTATGTGTCACTGGGGAAATAATGGAGAATAGACATACCTGGTTCTGCTTATGTGGAGTTTGCAATCTGGTGGGCAAATGGATATTCCTCCATTTTTTTAAAAATAGGAAAACATACGTAATGACGGCTTTCTAGTTAGAAATCTTTCCTCAATATCTATTTGTATGTATTAGAAAGAAACCTCTATTACAGCAATTCTCAAACTTTTTGCTCACAAGGTTTTTTTACTTTCTTCAAATTGAGGTTCCCTAAAGAGCTTTTGTTTATGTGGGTTGTTATCTATTGATATTTACCATATTAGAATTAAAACAACAAATTTAAACTATTAATTCATTCAGAACTAACAATAATAACCCGATTACATGTTAATATAAAGAACATTTTTTCATTAAAAATAACTATTTTCCAAAACAAAAAAATTTAATAACAGTGGAATTGCTTTATATTTTTGCAAATCTCTTTTCATGTCTGATTTAATAGAAGACAGGTGGATTTTCATATCTGTCAGCATGCAATTTGTTGGAATATGTTGTTTTAGGTGAAGTATATGAAGAAAATCCAGCCTCATCTAGATTTGTAGTTGGAAGAGAGGAATATTTTAATGACTTTTTCAGATAATTGTGGATATTGTTTCACATTACATCAAAACTCAACAAGCGGAAATTTCCTAAAGTTTACCTGCAATGTGGGATTTGAAACCATTTTGTTACATTAACATTCACTGATTTTTATCTTGTACTTTGAATGGATATTTTATCCACACATGATTTTGAATCAACATGCATTGGACACTTGAAAAATATTTGTTTACTAAGTTATGCAGATCTTTCAATGCTGACACATTTCACTATACAGTATCAAAAAAAATCACATTCCTTAATATCACCACTGACCTCACCTGCAAAGTCTTTAATTACTGAAAGCTGTCAAGTTTACAGTAGCAGAAGTGTTTTCCAAAATTCTAATTTTTGCATGAAACTTGAATTTTATCATTTGCAACAAATACTATTAGTTGTTTTCCTTGAAATGATGGTTCTGTCACACATACAAGTGTGAATAGTTTGTCTGTTGTTCTTTAGAGTAAAAATAGCACCCTATGAAAAATGTGGCTAGTTCAGCTTGCAACTCAAACAATTGCACAAGATTTTTTGCCCCAGATAACTATCACCCTTCAGTATACAGCAGAACTACTTTATGCATACCTCCTATTTGACACATAGAATACTAAAAAAGTACTCGTGTTGAGATTTAATAAAATCATGTTTATTTCTTCATCAAGATATTCTTAAGTGAAACTGACATTTGTTGGTTTGTTTGTATTGTTAGTGCACAGCAGTGAAGAATACAGTGACTACCACTACAGTTTGGTGACACTTTCTTTATTCATACTAGGAGCCAGCAGTTTTACATATCATTGTTTTTGCACCATCAGTACAAATGACAACATGGTGAAAAAGGCAAATATCATTTTAGTATAACTAGGAAAATGGTTTTAACCTCATGGTACCCTGAAAGGATCTAAGGTTAATGCTAAAAGATTCACTACTGAATACACTATGAGAACTGCTGCTCTTTTACAAAGCTTTGATCTTTAAATATAAGCATATAAAGTACTACTTTTAAAATCATGGTTTTTTTTTTTTTTTTTTTTTTTTTTTTTTGGCTGTGTTGGGTCTTCGTTTCTGTGCGAAGGCTTTCTCTAGTTGTGGCAAGCGGGGGCCACTCTTCATCGCGGTGCGCGGGCTTCTCACTATCGCGGCCTCTCTTGTTGCGGAGCACAGGCTCCAGACGCGCAGGCTCAGGAGTTGTGGCTCACGGGCCTAGTTGCTCCGCGGCATGTGGGATCTTCCCAGACCAGGGCTCGAACCCGTGTCCCCTGCATTAGCAGGCAGATTCTCAACCACTGCGCCACCAGGGAAGCCCGGTTTTTTTTTTTTTAAGGCAGTAACTCTGCTCTGCCTTTTTCTTAAATAGAGCAGGCCTGGCCCTTCCTCTTTGGTGTAAGAAACTGGCAGAACATTAAGTACAGGTAATAGGAAGCTTGAACTTTGTGGTACACTATAGGAGTTGGTGGTAGAAAGCATGCTTCTAAGATGACTGATTTTGGAAGCCCACAAAACCCATCTGCTTGCGGGTGAGATGGGTAGTAACCTCCTCTCTTCATCTGTTGGAAACTCTAAATTTAAACTTGCTCTAGATTATGTACTCTAGATTATGATATCCCAAAGATATTAACAGTCTTGATGAAAAATGGTACCATGATCAGATTGTTTTGGGAAATGCTAGATTGCAAAAAACAAACAGGTTTCTTAATCCAGAGACTTCCCAGAACTTTGAAAAGTACAGATGTATATTATGAGTCTCCAGGTGAGAGATATAGCATTCAGTGTTACCCAATTTAAAAAAATTGATTCCCTTTTTTGGTCTGCAATCTTCTAGGCGTAGTAATCTATGGATACCACTGAACAGCAAATAGACAAATGATTGGTGTCATTCCTTACCCCATATGTCTCTTTAAAAAATTGTTTTTTAAACTTCATTTTCTGTTCTTTTTTTTCTGTGAGAGAATATAGTAGTTAAGAACATGGGTAACAAACTTCCAGGGTTTGAATCCCAGCTCCTCTGTTTACTAGCTTTCTGACCTTGGACAAATACTTAACCCCTCTGTGCTTCAGTTTCCCTACCTGTAAAATGGAAACACTAATAATAAGCTCTGTTTAGGGTTGCTTTGAAAGCTATTAGAGCATTATTAGTTCCCATAAAGTGATGAGAAAGATGCCTGAGCTATAGTAAGGCTTAATACACATTAGCCTATTATGATCTCCTCTCATTTATTCTTTATCTACCTGGGCCTAGGTTATACATCTGTGGCAGCTAAGGGATTGGACTCAGTAGTTGTAGGTAGGGCCACGTGCCAGGGGTTCTGTGAAGGCAGCTCGTCCCCTCATAAATACCTCTTAAGGCTCTTTGTTACTTTTTTATTCCATAATTTGAACACAAGAACAGTATGTGAACACGAATATACTCAACAGATAAACACTTTTAAATAAATAATAAACAATAAAACTGTAGTTTATAAAGTATATGTAAAAATATTTAAATATGCAGCACTGGGAGAGCAGTTACATTTTAAGCTTCTCGGATGGGCAATTAATTGCCCATAGCAGAGGGTATTAACTAATGAGAATTATAGTTATATTTTATTTTAAAAAGAGAAAAGTCATAAAGGTCATATAAATATATAGGGTTATAAGGACCATCAGGGTCATGCGTCCCCTCCTTATTTGGTCATTCAAAGATCCCAAGCAGAGAAAAGAGGGGACTTGCCCGAAGTCCCAAGGGAAGGCTGTAGCAAATTCAAGACTGGCCTCAGTCCGTGGGTTCCCAGTTCAGAGGCCCATCCACCTCCACGCCACCACCTGAGGGGTCACGCACATGCTCTGGTTTTGTGAATTAAATCTTGTTTGTAAAGAGAGCACCATTTTGTAAATAGCTACTCATTCTTCTCTTTTCCTGTGGCTTAGCGGAAAGAGCATAGGCTTTGGATCTAGAAAGGCCCTGGAGCTGACTGTCAGGAATTTGGTTTATCCAGTGTGTTGTCTTTGGAAGAGGTGTTAACTCACTGAGCTTTAGTTTCTTCATGAAAAAGGAATCATGTCTATTCAGTGAGATGTTTTTAAAATGCCAAGTTACAGGGCTTCCCTGGTGGCGCAGTGGTTGAGAATCTGCCTGCCAATGCAGGGGACACGGGTTCGAGCCCTGGTCTGGGAGGATCCCACATGCCGCAGAGCAACTAGGCCCGTGAGCCACAACTACTGAGCCTGCGCGTCTGGAGCCTGTGCTCCGCAACAAGAGAGGCCGCGATAGTGAGAGGCCTGCGCACTGCGATGAAGAGTGGCCCCCACTTGCCCCAACTAGAGAAAGCCCTCGCACAGAAACGAAGACCCAACACAGCCTAAATAAATAAATAAATAAATAAATAAATTTAAAATGCCAAGTTACAATCTAGCATAAAGTAGACCCTTGACCAATGTTAATTTTCTGTTTATTTAGTTCAAAATTTGTTTTAAAAGTATTATTTGCATATCCCGAGTTTATTTGGAGACAGGCAAACTAAGAAAACTATATGTTTAACCATATTTCCAGACATCTTCAAAATATATCTCTTTTTAGTGAAAGGGTGCAAAATTAGCGAATGTTCTTTATTTAAACATCCAAATGCATTGTTACACTCTATAGGCCAGCTTGGGAAATGTGACCTCTCTGATTTTTAAAAACCCACATTAAAATCTCATGGCAATTCTAGAAAACTTATAAAAATCTCATTGAATGTACTCTAGAACTTGAATAACTGGCTTCAATCTTAAAATGCAGGAAATAAAAATAAGGAAAATCTTCCTATCTTTGTGGTGATTAATTCTTACATTATAGCAGTAATAGGTCCTCTCAGCTGTTTCGGCCTTTCTTATAAAGAAACCAGAAACAAAGGATAAGACAATTTTAAGAGACATCTTCAAGGTGTCATTAAACCACAGTTTTTGTGGTATTATGTGGGCTCTCTCGAGTATTTTCCACATTGAATCTCTCTTGTGCTTTCTTTCCCTCCTCCCAGTGTGCTCTTGCTGCTGATGAAGTAGTATTTAATCAGAAGGACCTGGAAGTGAAGGAACTAAAGAATCAAATGCAAATGATGATGCAGGAAAACAAAGGACATGTTATATCTTTGAAAGAAGCGCAGAAAGTGAATAGGTTGCAGGTAGAGTTTTTTAATGTACCTTGCTCTGTATATTTCATTGGAATAGTACATGACTAAATAAAATAGCATTGTAAATGATAAGTGGGAATGTTTGCAAAAATAGGTTTCAGATGAAGAGTTCTGAACACAAGCACCTGAAAGAGTTATTACAGTTTTCCTCCTAAATTGGTGTGAAGGGAAAACATTTTTATTGTTAGCTTGACTTGTATTTCAAAAATACAAAACGTTATACCCAGGAGCTTAATTTGCAAATCATGTTATGGTTATCCTTTCTTTATACTTTCCCTTCCGTTGTTTGCCAAGTAATAGGCAATGTGATATTGTCAAGTGTTGGAAGGTAAACACATAATTTAAACTTTTTGTTTTGTTAGATTATCGTTTTATACTCCATCAGTGATTTGCTCTTTAATTTTGGCTAAATCTTTCAATTTCTCTATCTTAGCTTTTCTGTATTAACATGGATGTGCCTGCGGAGTAACATGGTATGTCCCTAAATATTATACTCCCTGGCTATGAACTCTACCACCTGCCAAACAGTTAATTTCATTTAAAGCCTTTAGCTTCCTATCAAGGAGTAACTACTGCCCTGAGTAATAATCTGATTCAGGACAAATTAGACTTTGATTTTGACATTATTTTTGTTTTCTTTTTTAATCCTTCTAATTCTGTAATAATTTTAAAACATAAAACATATATAAAATAAAATGTGTTGTTCAGTGATTTATGACAAAGAGAACAGCTGGGTAACCACCACCAGTTCGGGAAATAGCACACTGCCAGCCCCTCGGAAGCCCTTAGTCTCTCCTCCTCGGAGAGAGCTGCTCTCCTAATTTTCATAATGATAATTTCCTTGCTTTGCTTTGTGGTTTTACTATGTATCCTTGAACACTACAGTTTAGTTTTTGTAATTTTTATAAATTTAATCATTCAATATATATTCTTTAGTATCTGGTTGCTTTTATTGAACATTTTATCTGTTCTGATTCATCCACGTTGTTGTGTGTAGCTGTAGCTTGATTAGTTTATAGCTGTACAGGATTTCATTGTATGAATATACCACAATTTATTTTTCTGTTCTACTGTTGATAGACATTTTTTTCTATGAATTTTCTTAAACATGTCTCCTGGTGCACACGCACACACATTTCTTTTGGATTTGTGCCTAGGAGTTGAATTGCTAGGTCATAGGGTAGGCGAATCTTCAACTTTAGTAAATGATACCAAACTTGTTTTCCAGTTTAAACTTGCACCAGCACTGTATGAGCAATCCTGCTGCTCCACTTGCTTGCCAGCATTTGTTATTGTAAATTTTTAAATCTTAGGCAATCTGGTAGGTATGTAATATTATTTTATTGTGGTTTTAATTTGCACTTCCCCGATGACTAGTGAAGTTGAGCACTTCTTCATGTTTTTTTGCTATTTGGATACCTTCTTTTGTGAAATGCTCATTCAAGTTTCTTGCTTGCTTTCCTATTGGACTGAGTCTTTCTATATTATCTTCTAGGAGCTTTATTCTTTTGCCTTTTACATTTTGCTATACAGTTCTCCTGAAATTGATTTTTGTGTATGGGGTAAAGTAAAGGTCAAATTTCAGTTTTTTTCCATAGAGATATCCATTTGTTCCAGCGTCACTTTTTGAAAAGACCATCTTTTCACCACTGTTCTGAGTGCTGTCTTTGTCATAAGTCAAGGTTCATTCATGCATGCATCTATTGTATATTTCTGGGACTTCTGTTGTATCCCATTGGTTTTTCTGTCTTTGGACCAATGTCACATTTCTTATTTATTGCAGGTTCCTAATAAGTCTAGGTATTCTGTAGAGCAAGGCCTCTGCTCTGTTTCCCTCCTCCCCAAGAATGTCTTGGTTGCTCCATATAAATTTTAGAATCAGCTTTTCAAGGACCACAAAAACAAAACAAAACAAAACAAAAAACTTTTTTGTGATTTTGGCTGGGATTGCATTAAATCTATAAGATACATTTGGAAAGAGTTAACATCTTTTGATCATGAGTCTTTTCACTAACCCATGAACATGGTATATTCCTCCATTTACTCATGCTTTCTTTGGTTTTTCTCAATAATGACTCTTTTGTGTGTATGTAGAAGTATTGCACATCTTTTGTTAGGTTCATTCCCAGGTACTTAATTTTTTTATGTGATTATAAATGGAATCTTTTCAGATTTTCATTTTCTTAATTGTTTGTTGGTATGTGTAACTGTATTGATTTGTTTATGTTGATAGCTTATACCCAGCAACCTGATTGAATTCATTTTTTAATTCTGATATTTTATGTAAATTCTTTATGATTTTCATTTATAATTATGTCATCTGCAAATGATGACATTTTTATTTCTTCCTTTATGATCCTTATACCTTTTTTTTTTTTAACTTTACTTCATTGACTGACATCTTTAATACAGTGTTGAATACAAGTGTTGATACCAAGCATCCTTGTCTTGTTTCCAACTGCAGAGGAAAAGCTTTCACTGTTTCAATATTAAGTATCATGTTTGCTGTAGATTTTTTTTTTTTTTTTTTATACTTTTTGGCTGCATTGTGCGGTATGCGGAACTTCCCCGACCAGGATCAACCCGTGCCCCCTGCAGTGGAAGTGTGGAGTCTTAACTGCTGGACCACCAGGGAAGTCCCGATATATATATTTTTTAATTTATCCTTTATCAAACCAAGGAAAATTTCTTTGCTGAGAATTTTTATTATGAATGGATATTAAATTTTATCAAATGATTTTTCTTTATCATGATTTCCTCCCTTTATTCTGTTAATGTGGTGAATTATATTGATTTTTCTAATTTTTAAACCAATCTTATATTCCTGGAATAAACCTTTCTTTGGGTCATGATGTATTGTGTTGGGGGTCCCCAAGACCACCCTCAGGTTGGATGATGCACTAGGAGGACTCAGCATATAGTTGTGCTCATGGCTAAGATTTATTACTGTGAAAGGAGAGCAAAGGGAACAGGGACATAGAGTGAAGTCCCGGAGAAACCAGGCACAAGCTTCCAAGAGTTGTCTCCCGGTGGAGTCACCCACATGTACTTAATTCCCCCAGCAAAGACTGTGACAACTCACGTGAAATGTTGTCTACCAAGGAAACTCAGTAGAGACTCAGGTTTTATTGAGGGCTGGTAATGAAGGCACTCTCTGCCCAGCATGTAACAAAATTCCAGACTACCAGAAGGAAAGCAGGTGTTCAACATAAACCACCTTGTCTGTACAAACACTTTGAGCACAGTGAGCCACTCTTACCAGTTAGGGTGTTGGGAACCCTCTTAAGATCCAAGTTCCCAGACACCAGCCAATGGACAACCTCTTAAGCAGGTCTTTCAAAGGACAGCAGTCAGGTCTGCTGTGTTAACTGTTTTCTACAAGTGTCCTTGATTTGGTTTGTGATTATTTTGTTTAGGATTTTAGCATCTCTATTCATGTGTGAGATTAGCCTATATTTTCCTTTCTCAAAATATTCTTGTTAGATATTGTAACAAATTAGGTTAGCCTAATAATATAGGTTAGGTAGCATTCCTTCTCTTTCTATACTTTGGAAGAGTGTGTGAAAAATTAGTGTTATTTCTTCCTTAAGTGTTTGGTTGAATTCACCTGAAAAACATTTGGGACTGGAACATTTCTTTGTGGAGTGTTTTATTATGAATTCAATCATATTTTCTTTTTGCCCCCCTTTTGATAAGGTGTATATTTGTCTAAGAATCTGACAACTGTGTCTAAGTTTTCATATTTATTGGCATAAGTTTGTAATAGTCTCTTATCTCTTCAATGTTTTTAGACATGTGATGATATCCCCCTTTTCATTCCTGGTTATTTGTGCCTTCTCTCTTTTTTTTTTTCCTTGATCAGCTTCACCAGGGGTTTATCAGTTTTATTAGTCTCTTCAGAGAAGAAATTCTTGACTTTGATCTTCTCTAGTATATGTTTATTTATTATTTAATTAATTTCTACCCTTATCTTTATTATTTAATTTTTTCTGCTTTTTTGGGGGATAGGATCCTATGCTATCTTTCTAAATTCTTTAGATGGATGCTTAGTTCCATTGATTTTTAGCCTTTCTATATATTTTTAGCCTTCTATAATATATGCATTTAAATTTATATGTTTCCTCCTAAGCTTATTTTTACCTGCATTCCACATTTGCCTCAAAATATTTCCTAAATTTTATTGTGACTTTTTTCTTTGACTTATGGGTTATATAGTTATTTTATTTCCAACACGTGGAGGATTTCTTTTTATTAAGTTTTAGCTTAGTTGCATTTAGTAATTTTTAGCTTAATTGTATGATTTCAGTTCTTTGTGTTGAAACTTGCTTTATGGCTTAGCATAAGGCCAGTTTTTGTAGATACTACAGAAGTGTTTGAAAAGAATGTGTATTCTGCAATCATTGGGTTCTCTTAATCCTGTTTATCCTGTTATTCAAATCTATATTTTTACTCACTTTTTTGGGGTCTTTTTGTCATATCAATGATTTAGAGTGATGTTAAAATCTCCCACTATAATTTTGGATTTGTCTTGAGAATAGTGACCATTTTTGCATTATATATATTTAAGCTCGGTTATTAAGTACATAGAAATGTAGAATTGTTACATCATCCTGGTGAATTGACCTTTTTTTAAAATCACTTTTTACTTCATTTTATCTCTTCTAATGTTTTTTGCCTTAAAGTCTATTTTATATTAATATAGCTATACCAGCTTTCTTTTGATTAATATTTACATGGTATCTCTTTTTCCATCTTCTTTTTAATCTTTCTATGTCTATTTTAGTTGTGTTTCTTGTAATTAGCAGGTTAGATAACTTTACAATTCTTTCTGACAGTCCTTATCCTTTAATTGGATTACTTAGTTCATTTCTGAATTTAACATAATTACTATTACATTCTGGTTATAATCCCACCATTGTGATTTTTACTTATCCTATCTGCTCTATGTTCCTTTTTCACTCCTTCTTACCTTCTTTTGGATTAATTGTGTATTTTTAAATTTACTTCATTACCTTAGAAGTTGTACTTTCACTTTTTTTAGTGGTTATTCTGGAGAGTATACCATGCACCCTTGACTTAGTACAGTCTAATATTAATTGGTATTTTTACCCTTTTCCTAGAGAGTATAAGGACTCCATTTAATATTCCCCGTCAACTTATATGCTATTGATATTTTATATTTTAATTATCTGAATACATGACTTTTAAAATAAAGTTACATTTTATAGCTCAGCATTAACAGTGAAAGTTTAGGTTTTTTTTTTCTCCTATTTAAACATTTTAATACATGTGAAATATTAAGATGAATGACATTTCTTGTTTATATAATTTTGTGCTTATAAAACAAAGATTGATGTTAGAGCTTTCTAGATTGGATATACTTCAAAATTTTTCTTTAGAGGATATGTAAGAAGCTAAACCACACACGGTGTCTCTCTCCCCCCGCCCCACCCCATAATTTGTTCTGCCTTTGATTTCCAAGTTCTTTCTCCCACGACTCTCAATTGCCTATCTTCTATCTCTTTGTGTTTCTGGCTTTATTTTTCACTGAGTAAAGGCTTTCACTTCACTGCACCTGTTACCACTTTCTGTCCCCTTTGCTGTCACCTCAGCTATTTGCAATTTTCTACACTTTTCAACTTTCTAGTCTCTTGTTACTTCTTGGATTTCACTCTGAAGGTTCAAACTTTTATAAAGATCAGCTAATCATAGTGCTTCAGGTTGGCAAGCTAACCAGTCACAGTGTGTGGGGCACTGTCTTGCACACTCTTTAGGCTGTATTTATTGGTGCTTACTATTCAAAAGTTTTTACCACTCAGGACAATCCTAAATTCTTGTGAACACCAGAAGGCTAGTCTTTGTTTTTTTGTTTTTTGGGTTTTTTTTTTTTTTTAGAAAAAACAATTTTTTTTTTTTTGGCTGCGCCACGCACCCTGCAGGATCTTAGTTCCCCGACCAGGGATGGAACCTGCGCCCCCTGCTGTGGAAGTGCGGAGTCTTAACCACTGGACCGCCAGGGAAGTCCCAGAAGGCTAGTCTTTGGATAAATGAGGTTTTACTGTTTTGTTAAGGTAGTTGTAATTTTGGTCGATGTACAGTTATTTTTAATCATTACACACATACTGAGGTTCTCTGTTTTTAAAATTCTTACCTCTCTTCTACAAAGAATGAAAAAATAATAGAACAACAACTTCTTGTGGATCAACTGAGTGAAGAACTAACAAAACTTAACCTGTCAGTGACTTCGTCAGTTAAGGAAACTTGTGGAGATGGGCCAGATGCCAGGATACCTGAAAAGAGACCATATACTGTACCATTTGATACCCGTTTGGGGCATTATATTTATATTCCAGCAAGATCAGATTCCAGGAAGGTAAAGTCTAAGCATTAATTTCTTTCTTATTATGAGATTTAAAAAGTATTGTATATAATATAATATCACAGTGTATTTGTATAGTCTTAGCAGGGTTTTTTTCCATTTGGTTTCACACACTTTTGTTTATACTCTTCTTTTTTGTTTGTTATGTATACTCTTTTTTAAATCATGCTTCTTTTTAATAAAAAAATTAATAGGTAGGAGAATGTATAGATATATTTGGAAGGAATAGTTGAAGATAATGCTTACATTTATCAAGGAGAAAAAAGCTACCCTTTGCCATTGTATTTTTAGACATGACTAAGTCTGATATCTTCATGAATTTTTTTTTTTTAATTTTTATTTATTATTTATTTATTATGTTTATTTTTGGCTGTGTTGGGTCTTCGTCTCTGTGTGAGGGCTTTCTCCAGTTGCGGCGAGTGGGGGCCACTCTTCATCGCGGTGCGCGGGCCTGTCACTAACGCGGCCTCTCCTGTTGCGGAGCAGAGGCTCCAGACGCTCAGGCTCAGCAGTTGTGGCTCACGGGCCCAGTTGCTCCGCGGCATGTGGGATCTTCCCAGACCAGGGCTCGAACCCGTGTCCCCTGCATTGGCAGGCAGACTCTCAACCACTGCGCCACCAGGGAAGCCCCATGAATTTTTTCTATCTTTAATTATACCAAGTTGATGAGGTTGGAGGTATTTATTTTGACTTATTTGGTCTGTCTAATTATTTTCAAAATGACATTTATGTGTTATTCAGTCTTGCCAAGTCTGACATAATCAAGACTATATAAAAGTGAGAATGAAGTTTCATCTTAATTTTAATTTATTTATAAAAATATGTGTGTGGGTGGTAAATATGTGCACACACTGATTTCTCTTGAAAAATCAAGGAATCTCCACCATGGAAAAGACTAATTAGCAGATTCATGAATTTTGGTTTCCATTTATTAATTTTAGGACTGGAAATGATTTGTTTGAGATCTATACATTGGTTACAGTCAAAGGGATAAGAAATATGAGAGGTGTCATAGACTTTGCAGTCAGGCTGGCTTGGATGTGAATACCATCTCTACGGTGTAGGCCTGGATGGATGACTAAAACCGTGTGAACCCCAGGCTCCTTATCTGTCAGAATGGGGGACCTGTGGGAGTGTATGGAGGATTTACATGAGATGGTGACTCCGGAAGTGCCTGGCACACTGCATCCTAACACATGTTCATGGGGTGCCTCTACTGTGTCCCAGGCTCCATGCCTCAGAACGAGTGGGAGAGATGCTACTGTTACCTCTATAGTTTTCAATTTTGAGTGGTTGGATTTAAAATTTAAACCATCGTTACTATTAATTTCAGTTAAACTTTTTAGAGTTATTGACATTTTCTTCTTGGTTGAATACATGATAAATTTTCATAGAACATTTGAGAAGAAAGATAAGATCTTTGTAGGATTCAAATTGGATATCTATTAATTCAACTTAATTATATATCAAGTCTTCTATATTAAAAAAAATTTTTTTTTACTATTGGCTAGTAATGTGAAAGAATTTCCTGTTTCTGTTCATTCTTTGTTTTTTTTAAAAAAATTTTTTTTGGCTACGTTGGGTCTTCATTGCTGCATGTGGGCTTTCTCTAGTTGCGGCGAGTGGGGGCTACTCTTCGTTGCAGTGCGCGGGCTTCTCATTGAAGTGGCTTCTCTTGTTGTGGAGCACGGGCTCCAGGCGCACGGGCTTCAGTAGTTGTGGCACGTGGGCTCAGTAGTTGTGGCTCGTGGGCTCTAGAGCGCAGGCTGTGTAGTTGTGGCGCACAGGCTTAGTTGCTCCGCGGCATGTGGGATCTTCCCTGACTAGGGCTCAAACCTGTGTTCCCTGCATTGGCAGGCAGATTCTTAACTACTGCGCCACCAGGGAAGTCCCTCTGTTCATTCTTTTATTTTATAATAATAACAACATTTTTTTCTGATTATAAAAGTTAGACATATTTATTATCTCTCTCAGTCTCTGTTTCTTTCTCTTTTTACTCGACGTTCACACACATGCACACACACACATTCTTTGAGGAGACAGAGCTCCATGGTCTCTTGAGAAGGGGTTAGGCCCCTCTGTTCCTTTTTTTTTCCAAGATTTTTTTTTAAAAATAAATTTATTTATTTATCTATGGCTGTGTTGGGTCTTCGTTGCTGTGCACGGGCTTTCTCTAGTTGCAGTGAGCGGGGGCTACTGTTCGTTGCAGTGCACGGGCTTCTCATTGCGGTGGCTTCTCTTGTTGCGGAACACGGGCTCTAGGTGTGCAGGCTTTCGTAGCTGTGGCACATGGGCTCAGTAGTTGTGGCTCCTGGGCTCTAGAGTGCAGGCTCAGCAGTTGTGGCACACGGGTTTAGTTGCTCCGCGGCATGTGAGATCTTCCCAGACCAGGGCTCAAACCCATGTCCCCTGCACTGGCAGGTGGATTCTTAACCACTGTGCCACTAGGGAGGTCCCTAGGCCCCTCTGTTCTTATCTCTAGTTGTTTGCTTAGACCTGAAACAGCCATGACTGGAATAAAGGCTAACACAGTTATTGTTTCAAATTAGCAAATTATTATTTTTTTAATTTTAATTAGTTTCATTGCCCCCTTTCACTTTCAAGCGTTTTGGTTTGGAAAACATATTGTGTGGTTATCATAGCTTAGGAGAGGGCAGATACACTATAAGACTTGTAGCTCCTCTGTGGTTACAGGTAATCTCAAAGTTCCCTTATGACCAAGTGGGATTAAGATGTAACAGAAAGAAAGAACCAGTGAGTTTGCCAAAAGATTGCTGTGACATGGAAGGAAAAGACCCAACCAGAGAGACTCTGCATTATGTTGAGGAATGGCAACACTTACTCCCAGTGCTGTTTCCTTCACCATGGATGGACATATATTCAAATTAGCAAATTCTTAGTTTTGTTTTTAAAATTTTCCTTCTACCCCCAAAAGAACCCTTCTAGCCACTAAAAGAAGGGGAAAAGGGAGAAAATGCAAAGGTAATATGATCAGCAGTTTTGAGAGTTCTCTTGCTCCTATTGTGTGTCCAGGAATCCTGGCCCCCACTCTTGCTTGGACTGGTTACTGCAGCAGACATGAAGGCTTGCATGGAAAGACACAAAGCCTGCCAAGCCTTGTTCAAGTCCTGTTTCCTGTTCCATTGTTCTAGAGTGAGCGGAACGTTTCATATTAAATACCAAAACTAGTTAAATTAAGCTAAAGAAGACGTCTGAAATGTCATTTCATTTTTTCACCACTTCATTTTTTCCTGGATTTCTGTCTCCTTGGCAGAAGTTGAGCTAATATTTTCCAGCTCTAATATTTTCTTTTAGAATTTAGCTCAAATATTTTCTTGAAGTAAAAATAGTCTGACAGGGAAATATTTCCTTGACTTAAAATACTTTCAAAGGAAAAGGGGAACAATGGCTTAATTAGTTTTTAAATTGATTGTGTAAAGAGTTTGATTTTCTTATATGCTTGTTTATACATATTGGAGGGAAAGAGTGAAAAGATCTTATTTATTTTAAAGGTATATTATATGTATATAAAACATATATATATACTTTTGTAGCTAAAACATATATATATACTTTTGTAGCTAGCTTTTGTCACTTAATGTATCACAAATGCTTGACAGTCATTAAATATTCTATATCATGATTTTGACAGGTAATAATATTTTATCCTAAGGACATACCATTGTATACTTTTTCCTATTGTTGCACATTTAAGTTGTTTGCAACCATCTCTTAATCTAAAAAGTTTAATTACAAAGTGGAATTTTAGGATTTATCTACTTATGTAGAAATCCTAAAGAAATTGCCCCTCACAACTAAATAGTATAATTTACCAAATTATTAGGAAAAACGAGAAAGAAACTCATTTGTCTCAACAGATACGAGAAACTCATCTAATGTAAACTCATGTAAAATTGAATCTAGATTTAAATTTAAGGAAAAAAATGTAACAGAGGTTTCTATTTTCTTAACGTGGTAAATATGATATAATTAAAGCCAAACGCCAGTGTTATATCAGTACATACCAAAAAGGCACTTTGGAAGGAAAAAATTACAAAGTGGTACCAGTCTTTACTTAGGTTTAAAATAATACCACACATGCTGATGATGCTACCATTTTTCATGGATTATAAGACTCACATTTTTTTTTCACTTTATCATCTTTGGTGGTAGGATATGTTTTACAATTGATGGTATGTCATAGATGATAGCTTTTTTCTTTCTTGCTGGTATAAAAATAATGGTGTGTCTTACAGTTGATGACATTTTAGATTTGATAAAATATTGTATTATGAAAAGGAAATTAAAGCAATAGGTAAATAATATCACTTTCAGTACTTGACATAATTGTATAGTAAGAAAACCAACAAAAATGTTCTTAAGGGATTTTTTTTTTCTTTCTTTTTTTTCTTTTGGCTGCCTCGAGTCTTAGTTGTGGCACACGGGATCTTTTTTTTTCATTGCGGTGCGTGGGCTCCTCGTTGCAGCACACAGGCTTCTCTCTAGTTGTGGCATGAGGGTTTTTCTCTCTCTAGTTGTGGTGCACGGGCTCCAGGGTGCATGGGCTCTGTAGTTTGTGGCATGTGGGCTCTCTCGTTGAGGTGCGAGAGCTCCGTAGTTGTGGCATGCGGGCTTAGTTGCCCTGTGGCATGTGGGATCTTAGTTCCCTGACCGGGGATCGAACCCGCATCCTCTGCATTGGAAGGTGGATTCTTTACTACTGGATCACCGGGGAAGTCCCAAGGGATATATTTTTTTAAACCTTCTGGAATCTCCAAACTCACAAAAGTGGAAATATCTGTAAAATCTTTTCTGTTTTTCCTGAATGAATTACATTTTTATTGAGTCACAAAATTCTTATGCATTAAATCCCATACACTGAAGTCAACAGCCTTTTCAGTTTTCATTAAGATTTTATCTTTCACACAAAGGCCATTTTTTTTCTCACAAAATAATTAATTAGTTTTGCTTTTTAATCACTTCTTTGCATAGGTTGTTGCTCATGGTGAAGCAGAGCTGTGTGAGATGTGTCTGCTGAGCTTTGACCAGGTTCCCTTGCCAGCCCAGCACTCATTCCTGCAAAACATACCAACTTCACAGTAGCAAAATGACAAATTACATCTTATGAACCCTTATGGAACTCTCAAATTCAACTATAAAATTAAATATGTGAAAGCCACAATCTGTGGTAAATGAGTTGCAACACATCTCCTGAAACAAAATCAAATGCATCACTAGTGAGAAGAGATTATCTTATTGTATGATGTTTGAGAATATTACGCTCAGGTCTGGGTACAACACCTAAGTCAAATTAGATTATTTTTGGAGAACAACCAAGTTGCTGAAGGACCTTGGAGAAAATCTGAAGTAACTCTAGATTTAGTCTGATTCAGAGGAGACATGATAACTGCTTTCAAATATTTGAAGGCTTCATTACTGTTAGACTTTGTCTCTAGAACTAGGACCAATGAGAAGCAGTGCTAAGGCAATATAAAGAGGGATTTATTAGTGAGAACTGTCAAAGTAATATGAGAGGTCTCAGGGCTTGTGCAGGTCCCCACAGTGAATTTGTTTAAGCAGAGGTTAAATGATAATTTGCAGTATTACAGAGGAGAGTCAAACATGGGATGAGTTGAACTCTAATCTTTAAAGTTCTGTCCAGTCCTGTTGCTATGTAATTCTTGGAAAAAATGGCTAGAATAAAAAAATTGCCTTCTAGTTGGATACACTTCAGTTATCTGAATTATTACTCAGCTTACTGAGTACTTACATTGTGATCAGTGTTGCTTGGGGTATGGTTGAAAATGCAAAAATATTCTTTGTTGGGAGCAGGGAGTGCAGAAGCAACTGAAAGAAGCAGGACCCAACACTTAGGTAGGAAGGGGCCAGATTATAGAAGGCTTGGTGAGCCAGAAGGGGCTAAGAACCATTCTTTTGGGTGGAATGACTGTTAAGGAATTAATTTACTGAATGTTACTCATTGTGGCAGAACCCATTTGGTGTTCATTATTAAGCTGGGTCATTTGCTTTTCTTTGTAAAAAGAAAATTTTAAAGCAAGTTACAATCCCAGAGAACAAAGTTTGATTCTGAACAAAAAGTTTTATTTGCTCCTGAAATAAAGCCCTCCTCCCAGCCCCCAACCCCACCCCCAACAAAGAGAAACCTTGAATCCTGTTGGTTATGGTGCAGACGGCCATGCTAGGTACAATGTGCTTGTTAGATAAATACTTCTTGAGTTGGTTCTTCTGTAAATAATCTCCGTACCCCAGAATTGGGAGGCCACCTAGAAAACTTTACCCCCCATCCATCATGGTGCTGATGTGACGGATGGTCTTATTAGGTGACCAACAGTGGAGGCACAAAAATCAAGTATCAAGGAATATCCAGTATCAGGTTGGCTTTCCTGGGAGGCGGTGTGTAAAGGACCTACGTCAATTGAATCTTCACACCATGTGATATACACATTCTACTGTATGTAGTAATTTTAATAGGTTATAATGATTTATATTAATAAATTGAATGTCTCCTCTAAGATCTTATTATTTACCTTTTTTGAGAAATTACCCTGAGGTTTGGTTATAGAGAAGTGGTTAAAAAGGAAATATTTGGTAACAGAAACTAGAATAAAAGTATAAAGGCAGTATCTAATTCATTGTTTTCCAAGGTGAATTTTTGAGAACTTAAGGCCAATAGAATAATATCTAGAAAGTTTCCAGGCTAGTCCATGAAAATCTATTTATCCCATGATACATATTAAATGTCACTTAGAGCATTAATTCAGCTCTCCCTGACTACTACATGTAAAGTCTGAATAGATACATTCAAATTTCCAAATCGGGAATATTTTGCCCTGGCAGAAGGAGTGGTAGTGACTCTGGATTTCTTCATGTGGTGGGATTTGGATTAGAGGGGAATTGCAGATCCTTAGCAGCACTGCAATTCTCCAAGTGTTCAGAACTGGGAAGATTGCGGTGGGGTGGGTAACAGTTGTCTCCTATTACACTGTGTATGGGCTTCACATTTGTTGGGGAGTGCCTGAGCTATGTTTAAGAGCTGTGATGTTGGAACTTCCCTGGTGGTCCAGTGGTAAAGAATCCGCTTTACAGTGCAGGGCCTGGTCAGGGAACTAAGATCCCACATGCTGAGGGACAACTAAGCCTGTGTGCCACAACTATTGAGCTCACGTCTCAACTAGAGCCTGCGCGCGACAACTACAGAGCCCATGCGCCCTGGAGCCTGCGCACCACAGCTAGAGAAGAGAAAACCCGCAGGCCGCAACTAGAGAGAAGTACACACGCCGCAATGAAAGATCCCGCGTGCCTCAACGAAGATCCCGCATGCCGCGACTAAGACCCGACGCAGCCAAAAATAAATAAATAAATAAATAATAAATCTTTAAAAAAATATATTAAAAAAAAAAAAGAGCTGTGATGTTTTCACTCATGCCTCTTTTTGGTTTCATTTTTGAGTGCTATTTTCCCTGAAGCTATACGAGCTTTCTAGAAGAGGAAGAGCTGTGTATAGATTCTGAAAGAAGTGTGTGTCCATGAGGCACAATAGTATTGTGAAATGAATTTTGACTTTTTTTGTGGGCGGGGGGGGAATGTATATTTTCAGTGATTGGCTATTTTAAGAGTACCTGTCTAACCTCTTTAAAAAACATTTTGAGTGATAGGATAAAAACAGACACTTTAAAAATCACGTTTTTTGTTGTTGGGTGGGGGAATCACTTGTAAGGTCTACACAAGTCCTTCTGTATACTCTCTGGATCGACTAGTTGCCGGATTTCGAACACGAAGTCAGATGCTGCTGGGTCACTTAGAAGAGCAGGATGAAGTCCTCCACTGCCAGTTTTCTGATAACAGTGATGATGAAGAGTCAGAAGGCCAAGAGAAATCTGAAATTAGGTATGTTAATATAGACTGATTTAATAAACATAATTACATGATGCAATTAATATATACAGATGTAGGTTTTTTTCATTATATCTTTTTCCATTTAGTAGGAGAGTAAGTGGTTTTTGCTACATGCACTGTCAACTAATGTGTTATGAAACCAGTGTTTGAACACAAGTCGTCAGTCTAACAACTGTAAAATAATTTTGCTTTAAATCATTTATGGTGGTTGAATTTTAATTTTCAGAGAGAATGATTTTGGATTTCCTAATTCTGCTGCCACAGTGGCAACAAACATGATGAATTTTCCACTGGGTCCAACATGGTGGGGGATATCTTTTTATTTTGTGGAATATTAGTAAGTTCCACTTATTTTATATTAATCATAAATTAAAGAATAATTTTGGGGGAAACATTTGAGGGCAGATTAGAAACCACTAACAGACAAGTTACCTTTGATCCTGATATTTTTTTTTTTAGACATAAAGGTTGCTCGTGGATTCAAAAGCCAGGCTCTGTTTGTTCTCTTGTTGAACTGAACGATATTCAGGATCAAACACAAAAGTCAAGATTGGAGAATGAAGGTACACAGACTTTCTCAAGGACTTTAGATCTAATATTTAAAATGACACCTCTCTTTTTCTTCAGGCAATAATTTAAGAAGCATCTGGGAATTCTCCAAGACGGGAACTTGATTAGGAGTGCTTTCCTGGCTTTTCCTCTCTACCTCTGATTTTTTGTCCTTTTTTACTCCTTAATGAAAACAGTTTTTCCACCAATCAATTCAAGCTAGAGTTATAGGCTAACTGTCTCAGAATGGGGATTTTATATTCAAACGTGAGTTGATATACATTGTACTCTTGACTTCTTTAAGATGCATCTTAAGTAATTTACTAGCTGTCTACTGCTTCACTGGCACCCATGCCTACCATTAGTGATATATTTGGCATTAGAGCCAACTTAGTCTAGTGGGTGCTTCTAATGTTCACAATTGATGAGAATTTTTATGCATCAAAAAACAGCATAAAAGACATTCATGTTGCAAAAAGTATATGCGTAGATTTTAGCTCATTTCTCTTAGCCTATGTGTGGTCACAACACCACGAGTAAAAGTACAGAGAATATAAATAACATGATAAGTCCTACACTGTGAAAATAGCATCTTTTTAAGAGCCTATGGGGGACTTCCCTGGTGGCGCAGTGGTTAAGAATCCACCTGCCAATGCAGGGGACACGGGTTCGAGCCCTGGTCGTCCGGGAAGATCCCACATGCTGCAGAGCAAGTAAGCCCACGCACCACAACTACTGAGCCTGCGCTCTAGAGCCCGTGAGCCACAACTACTGAGCCCACCTGCCACAACTACTGAAGGCCGCACGCCTAGAGCCCGTGGTCCACAAGAGAAGCCACCGCAATGAGAAGCCTGCTCACCTCAACGAAGGGTAGCCTCCGCTCGCAGCAACTAGAGAAAGCCCGCGTGCAGCAATGAAGACCCAATGCAGCCAAAGATAAATAAATAAATAATAAATAAATTTAAGAGCTTATGCGTGTAATATTAAAAAATGAAATTGAGATAAATTTTTTAAATGTATAAATAGTGTAGAGAAGTGCCACCCAAGTAGCCATCCTTGCACTGTTTGTTACTGGTCTACAAGCAGGTAAGAAACTTAATGTCAGGATGTAAATCAGTGCACCAGCTCCTTCACTGAGGAAGTCTCACTGTGAAAAAAATGTCAGCTGAGCTAAAAGAGTGAGGTAGTTGATTTACGTTCTGGTACAAGACAGAAACAAACAGTGTGAGGCCACACTCTTATTAGCCTGGGGTAGAGGGAGACTACATTCTCTGATTACCGTAAAACTATGAGTTAATAGGAAAAAAATTAAAACCTCTACCTATCTGGAGATTTTATACCTTTCTTAAATAACTCGGGTTAAAGAAAAAGTCAAATTGCAGAATATCTAAGGGTAATGAAAAACTGTATCAGAACCTACAGGATATGACTAGAGCATATACATATGTTTTAAGGAAAGGAAAACTCACTGTGAGCTGCGAAACTAAAGTCCCAATTGCCATGTATTTTTTCCTTTTTTTTTTTTCTCTTTCTGTCTGTCCCTTCCTCTGTTACCTCTAGACTGCTTGTGTGTCTGCCTTTTGTTTTTTTTTAACTCTACTTCTGTCAAATATTTCTGAGCAGATAGTTTTATTTCTCAGTTTTGTTTCTTTTATTTTAAAGATTTAAAGATTGAATGTCTCCAGGAGAGTCAAGAGTTGAATTTGCAAAAATTAAGGAATTCAGAACTCATACTTACTGAAGCCAAACAAAAAATGAGGGAACTTACTATCAACATCAAGATGAAGGAAGATCTGATTAAAGAATTAATTAAAACAGGTAATAGTATCCTGTGAACCTGCTTATATGAGAAAGAAAAGCTTCTAAAGTTGCTTCTGATGTTGTAACATTTACTTTAATTTTTGATGCTCAGGACTATCCACGTTAGCTTGGAATTCAGTCTAACAGGGTGTGCTCTAGAGCCAGTGTGTGGAGGTTAATTATCAAAAGAACTTTGTTTTATTTGATTTCATCTACGAATTTTTCTAACCAGTGTGAACTCTGTGTTGTGCTGAAACTCTGTGGCACTTAATGTTTTTTGCCACTTTTTAGAAACATTATACTAGGCATCTGGGATAAGTCTGAGATGTTTTCCTAGTTCATTTTTAGTAAATACTTATTTTAAATTATTAGTCTTTATTTTCTTGGATAGTTCATTTTTAACCTTAATTATAAACTTTATATTTTAAATGTAGCTAATTTTTGTTTTTCTGAAGATATAAGGATTTGTCCTGGAGAGCTGTCCTCTTGAGTGAGCCAGGCTTTCATCTCCTCCCCTTAATCTACCAGGTTGGGCATATGTACCACATCCTCTCCTCACCCTCCAACTCCATTAGGCTTGCCCTAAAATGCACATCTCAAGCTTTTTGGGTTCCCCTCACTAATACACTCAAAGTGTAAGCCTTGACTACTCTGAAATTCAGTAAAGAACTGAAGGAATAAGACACACTAGCGTTTCTTTCCCCCAATTTCAATGCAAAACAACTCTGGTCACATTTGGGGAAACTGAAGGAAATACTATCCTCCTCTTCTTCAAGCCCAAGACTATAATCACACTCAAACTACACGAATTGTGGGACCCAAATCCTCTGCCAGCAAGGAGAAACCTGCCTGGCCTCTCCCTCCTCTTTCCTGCAAGCTTGCTTTCTGGCTGTCGGTCCTCCTTTCTCAACTTCCTCTCCTCTAGCTGCTGTCCAAAGCGTTTTCCTTTCTCATTCCTAGTGGTGTATGGGCTATGCATCGTCCCAGCTCCAGTTATCCCAGATGTTTGATTTTGACCATTCTCCTTCCTCATAGGCAGGATCAATGCCAGTAAACCTCTCTTAGGAGTATCTAGGAAATGGTTTAGGGGTTTAAATAGCTTCTCCATCCCCATGATTTTAGGATAGTGAGTGTAGAAATTGAGGATATTTACCACTCTGAAATAAACGATTTTCTTTCATGTAGGTTATCCCACCATGGGATATCTAACTAAACAAGCACACTTTTGTAGCCTGGTATACCCATCCTGGTTGCCTTAAAATAGAGGATACCTGACCTTAAACAGAGAAGGTCCTCTTCTTGTTCATTAGAACGAAGGGCAGTTTGGAGCTTTCCGAAAGACCCTTAGAAATGGTGATTAGCAAAAGGGTCAATGTGTACTTACTTTTCAAAGTCCTCTCACTGAAGACTTCCCCAAACAGTAGCTACTTCAGCCAAAATTAATAACAATGACAATTATACTGTATTTCATCAATTTTAATACACACTTTTTTCACATTTTAATATCTCTGAAATCAGGATGCATCTTAAAAATCAGTGACATTTTAGCATTTTGTCATGGTGTAATTGGTACTGTATTTTTTTTTTTCTTAGTGGTTCATAAAATATTGGCGTGTTAAACAATTTATGGGGTCATAGATTCATTAAAACATTGTTGTCATAGGTATTTTGAAGTTAGTTGAAATCATAGAATTGTAGAGCCAGAAGACAACTTACAGTGCATTTAGTTCAATAACTCCCTTTATTAAAAAATTAAGAGCTTTACAGTATAGCAGTATAACAACATGTCCTGGTGATTATTCACCCCATGACCTCTAGACTCTTACTTCCCACCACCACTAGTTTGCCAGTCTGGTTCAGGACAGTTGACTATTCAGAATAAATCAGAACCAAATTCTTAGGGTCAGTAGCTGGGCTTAGAATGAAAAGAGATATAGAAATATCTATATTCTATTTTTCTCTATGTTCTAAATATTCATAAGAAAAGCATTTTAAAAAAATTTATCTTTAACAAGTTCAAATGAAATGAAAAAGGAGAGGGGGCCAGCTCTATATTAAAGGATTCTTAAGAAACATAACAAGAAGATGTACTGTGACCTTGTTTGGATTGTGATTAAAATAGACTAATTGTAAAAGACATTTTGAGACAGTTGGGGAAGTCTGAATAGGAACTGGTGGGTATTAGCATTGTTAGATGTGATAATGACTTTTTGGTTATTTCCATATTCTGTTTAGATGCTTATTGAAGTATACATAGGTGATGACATTATATCTGGGATTGCTTTAAAGTTTTTAAGTAAATTAAAGAAGAAAAAAGGTATAGATGAAGTAGCTGTGGCAAAATCTTGATAACTTTTGAATCTGGGTGATGCACTTTCATTATATTATTTCTCTACTTTTGATATGTTGAAAAATTTTCGTAATAGTAAAAGAAAAGAATTCGGAGACAGATTATGGGTGGTAGGAAGACGAAGTGTAGTAAGCAAGAGGCCAATGAGTCACCCCAAATACCTTTTAACTGAAGTTTGATGCCAGCAAAGGTAAACTGCAAATTCAGAACAAAAGATGAACCAGGGAGAAGATAAATGGCACCAGATGGGGACAGTCATTAAGGAACTAATTATTAAAAGGACAGGTGGCAAGTTGTGTTTGATGGGGATGGGAGGGACAGCTGGATTTTTAATGCTATGCCTTAAATAGTTACTGCCCAGCTTTTTAAGAGTAGGGAAATTTTATGTTTTTGGTGTTTTACTTAGTTTTTAAACATAATTTATAATTGTTATTACTATTATTATTATTATGAAGGTAATGATGTCAAGTCCGTAAGCAAACAGTATTCTCTGAAAGTAACAAGACTTGAACATGAAGCAGAACAGGCGAAAGCGGAATTAACTGAAACGCAAAAGCAGCTAGAGGAACTGGAAAACAAAGATCTTTCTGATGTTGCTTTGAAGGTAAAATTACAGAAGGAATTTCGTAAGAAGATGGATGCTGCGAAGCTAAGAGTCCAGGTAATTTAAAAAATATAATTGAGAAAACGTATTTAAGGCTTCCTGATTTTGAGGATTCTTATACCTAGTTAGGAAAGAAGGAGGATTCAGTTTTTACTAGCGGGAGGAACTGGACGGCAAGTTTTCTTTTCCAGTATGCTGGTGGGTTTACATAGTTTTAGTCTGGGTAGTATATTTCTTCATTCAGGAAGTGTATTATTTTAATCTTTTTATCAAAAACCACATGGTGAGAAATAAAGATAACCACAGAAATAGTGTCCTTTTCTGAAGGATAAAAGATTAACTAATGATTAAATAATATATATAAAACATCTGGTATGTATATAGCACTTTCTTGACACTCAACAAATATGATAACTGTTTCAGACAGTTTTCTGAAATCATAACTGATTGGTTTAAGAAAGGTTAATAACTTTGAGTACTACAGATGTAGTACTTAATTTCCTAATGCTGGACTTTGCTATAACCTCAAATATAGCTACAGTTAAAAAATTCTATTCTTTGAGAAATATTCCATTATAGAGAGATTTTGTGTATGAAGCTGTTCCCAGATGCTTTTGGTATAGTCAGAGTGCTTTGTTAGTTTGCTTATAATGAATTTACTAAAATGCCTTTTCCAGTTCTTTTGATTCATAATCTATTTTTTAAAATATTTTATTTATTTATTTATTTATTTTTTCACTGTGTCGGGTCTTAGTTGCGGCATGTGAGATCTTTCGTTGTGGCATGCGGGCTCTTCACTGTGGTGCGCAGGCTTCTCTCCAGCTCACAGGCTCATTAGTTGCGGTGTGCAGGCTCTCTAGTTGTGGCGTATGGCCTCCAGAATGTGCAGGCTCAGTAGTTGTGGTGTGAGGGCTCCAGAGTGCATGGGTTCTGTAGTTGTGGCATGCAGGGTTAGTTGCCCCACGGCATGTGGGTTCTTAGTTCCCTGACCAGGGATCGAACCAGCGTCCCCTGCATTGCAATATGGATTCTCAACCACTGGAGCACCAGGGAAGTCCCTGATTCATAATCTATTGCTTTCATATTGTTTCCACTGTACATAGAATGGAATTGTAGTTAACCTAGTTAGAGCATTAGTTATCTATTTTTGAAACTGCCACAGTTATTTTCTTTCAACAAGATAAGTGTTCACCGCACACCTCCTGTGTGCCAGGTCCTATTCTAGGTGGGGATGCAGAAGTGAACAGAGCAAAAAAGTCCCTTCTTCAAGGATTTTTAATGCCATCTCAAACATCTGCACATCGCCATTAAAATTTTTTTTTTACTTAAGTAGCTTCTCAAGTCAACACCAAGTTAAAATAACGTGACTTGACACTTTGCACTTTCCTTCAGAATACATATTTTCCCTTAGCAATTCACCTCAGAGAGTCTTGCGATCAATTTTTTTTTATTTCTTGACCGTTAAATTAAGGCTGCGACGTCTAACAAAGTACTCATTTTAACAAAACGTTAGTAGAACAAAACAATTAAGAGCTTTCCTTTATGATTATTTCGAAATTTATTTATAATTTCATAGGTTTATATCCTACCTTCAGTTCTTTTTTTTTTTAAAGACATTTATTCAGCGTCATGATCAGACTATTACATTTAGCAATCAACAGCATGAGTGCAAAAAAAAAAATCTACATTAAAACCCTTTGTTGGAATGCTTTACACTTTCCGGAGAACAGAAACTAAAATAACCTGTTATACAATTAGTCACAAATACAGCCCTTGAGTTTTTTTTGCCCATACACATGAGTATTGTCTAAAACATGTCTTCTTTGTAGCAGCTAGGCCCTGCCACCACTGTGCTTAGCCGAGTTCACAAATCTGTTGTAACCTGTAGCTTCCCTGTCACTTCCCTGGCTCTCCTCTCCTGCTAAGCTTTGTTTCCTGGCAGTAATTAAAACCTTCTGCCACTGCCATAGCTACTGCTGCTGCTGGAACCATAGCCACCTTGGTTTCGTGGTTTGGCAAAGTATTGGCCTCCACCACCATAGGAGCCAGAACTTCTGCCTCCAAAGTTTCCTCCTTTCATGGGTCCAAAATTTGAAGATTGATTGTTGTAATTGCCGAAATCATTGTAGCTTCCGCCACCTCCAAAATGGCTTTCGTCATTACCAAATCCATTATTGCCATCCCCACTGCCACCATATCCCCCACCACCACGGCTGCCACCAAAGGCATCTCGACCACTGAAGTTTCCTCCACCACCAGAGTTGTCATTCCCACCAAAACCACCTCCACGACCACCACCAAAGTTTCCAGAACCACTTCCTCCTCTTTGGCTGGATGAAGCACTAGCCATCTGTTACTTAGGTAGGGCTTTCCTTACTTCACAGTTGTGGCCATTCACAGTGTGGTATTTCTGAATGACAGTCTTGTCTGCGGAGTCATGGTCATCAAAGGTTATGAAAGCAAAGCCTCTGTTTTTGCCACTGCCTCAGTCATGATTTCAATCACTTCAGTTTTCCCACACTGTTCAAAATAATCTCTTAGGTGATGTTCTTCAGTGTCTTCTTTAATGCCACCAACAAAAATCTTTTTCACGGTTAAGTGGGCGCCAGGTCTTTGAGAATCTTCTCTTGAGACGGCCCTCTTTGGTTCCCCAACTCTCCCATCCACCTCGTGTGGCCCTGCATCCATGGCCGCATCCACCTCCTCCGCAGTGGCATACGTGACAAACCCGAAGCCTCTGGAGCGCCTGGTGTTTGCATCCCTCGTTACCATACAGTCTGTGAGCGTTCCCCACTGCTCAGACTGGCTCCTCAGACTCTCATCGGTTGTTTCAAAGCTCAAACGTCTGATGAAGAGCTTCCACAGCTGTTCGGGCTCTTTGGGAGACTGACTTAGACACGACAGCAGCAGAGGGGGGAGACTTCAATGATGCTTACTCGGCGGCGTCCACGGGCAGAAAGGTTATCCTACCTTCAGTTCTGATTGTAATTCTTATACTCAATATTAATAAGTAAGAACCGATCTTTTACTGGTAATCTGTCTATTCAGATTTTCTATTTCTTCATGATTCAGTCTTGGAAGACTGTGTATATCTAGGAATTTATCCATTTCTTCTAGGTTATCCAATTTTTTGGTATATAATTGTTGATCATACTCTTTTTTTTTTTTTTTGGCTGCGTTGGGTCTTCATTGCTGCACACGGGCTTTCTCTAGTTGCGGTGAGTGGGGGCTACTCTTCGTTGTGGTGCACAGGTTTCTCATTGCGGTGGCTTCTCTTGTTGCGGAGCACGGGCTCTAGGCGTGCGGGCTTCAGTAGGTGTGGCACATGGGCTCAGTAGTTGTAGCTCGCAGGTTAGAGCTCAGGCTCAGTAGTTGTGGCACATGGGTTTAGTTGCTCCGCAGCATGTGGGACCTTCCCAGACCAGGGCTCGAATCCGTGTCCCCTGCGTTGGCAGGCGGATTCTTAACCTCTGTGCCACCAGGGAAGCCCCTGATCATACTCTTTTATGATCCTCTGTATTTCTGTGGTATCAGTAGTGACTTCTCTTTCATTTCTGATTTTATTCATTTGAGCCCTCTCTTTTTTTCTTGCTGAGTCTGGCTAAATTGTCAATTTTATTTATCTTTTCAAAAAACCAGCTCTTAGTATCACTGATCTTTTCTATTGTTTTTTTTAGTCTCTATTTCATTTATGTCTTCTCTGATCTTTTTTATTTCCTTTCTTCTACTAACTTTGGGCTTTGCTTGTTCTTCTTTTTCTAGTTCCTTTAGGTGTAATGTTAGATTGTTTATTTGAGATTTTTCTTGTTTCTTGAGGAAGGCCTGTATCACTGTACACTTCCTTCTTAAAACTGCTTTTTTTGTGTCCCATAGATTTTGGACAGTTGTGGTTCCATTTTCATTTGTCTCAAGGTATTTTTTGATTTCCCTTTGATTTCTTTGTTGACCCATTGGCTGTTTAGTAGCACATTGTTTAATCTTCACGTGTTTGTGTTTTTTCCAGTTTTCTTGAAATAGCCAAAGTTATTATTTTTCTAAGAAGGTTATTATATTTACCATATAAATCTATAGCTTAAGCCTTGTGTGTGGATTTAGCAAAGATTATTTTTATGGTTGTGATTAAAAGATTAAATGAAAGATTATTAATAGGGTTTGAATTATCATGTTCTTTTTGTTTTCCATGTTTCTTGTTGTGTATCTTTTTCTGCTGAGGGTACTGATGAGGAAAGGAAAGAACTTAATTAAATTCAAAAGAAACGTCTCATAGCCGGAGGACTGAAAGAAGTGTTCCACGTAGTTTTAGAGATTTCTGTGCCTTTGCCGTATGCATGCACGACTGATGGGGATGGGGATGCTAAAGATGATAAGGTGGTGGGGATGAGAAGAAGTGTGATAGTTAAGTGTCTACCAAGTGCTATATACATACTAGATGTTTTATATGTATTATTTAATCATTATTTAATCCTTTGAAGTGGGTATTTCTACACTCTTACAAATGAGGAAGCTAAGGTTTACAAAGGTAAAATAACTCAGAGTCACATAATTGTGATGATAATAACGGTTTTCAGTACTCTAACATTTCATACCATTTTAACATATTGAAATACTAGTGGTTTTATTGGTATAATGAATTTATTTTAGTTTTTAAAACTTAAAAAATTTGTTTTAATCAAAAAAATCTAAAATCTGTATTCTTTGTCTTTAGATATATATAGCATTATATGCTGCATTATATGCTCTGTTTAATGCTAACAGAGGTGCACGTTTGAGCATCTGTGGAATAAGTGCAAATGACAACCTATCTCACTTTTAAATAAGATTATCAGTAGTTATACTGATATTTTCAATATCATGTGGAAAAGACACTAAAATTCTAGTATTAACATTTTTTGCTCCAGTATTGCAATACTGTCGAAAATAAGTGACAAAGCCAGGGTCCAAATCCAGGCATGGGAAACTGCAGAGTCCTGCGGCCTCCAAGCTAGTAGTACTCAAAGTAGTCCATCTGCAGATTGTTCATTATTGGTCTGCAGTGAGATAAAGGTAAATGGGAGCACAGCTTCTCTCATCAACAAAGTCTTGCATGAAAACATCATCAGCTGAATCTAATAATGTGCTTCATGGTGCAGGCTGACAACAGTCTGTGAGTGGTACCGGTCCACAGACCACATTTTGAGTAGCGCTGCTCTAAGCTACAATGCCTCTGTGAATACTTAGTTTAATTAAAACAAAATGTGTTTATGTCAACAATTTATCACCAAGATAAAGGAAATAATTGTAGTCTGCATAACTTACAAATGACTTCACCTTAACTTTTTTATGTCACATAAGAGGTACTTACTTAGTGCAATGCTAAAGTACAGCATACAAATCTAATATATGTTTGCTTGTTTGATCAGGATTAAATTGAAACACTCTGGTAATTTATATTAGTAAACTCTTCAAAAAATTTTAATGCTGTCTATGGATAACTTTACCTAGAGAGGAAAAGCCTTATTTAAGGTAATTAAAATAGTAATTACAATGGTTGGTCATTCAGGGAAAATGGTATCATTTCTGATCATCTTAACTCAGGGATTAATGATTTAGGCTGCAGCTGGATATTAAAGAGGAGCACAGTGGAATACTATGCAGTCATATAGAAAGAACAAATCTATGAGAAAACACCTCTAAGATACGTTAAACAGAAAAAAAGGGGAGGTGGAGAATAGTCTACCTAGAATATAAAGTTACTTATGTGCATATAAATTATTTCTCAAGGAATATTTAAGAAATTGGTAATTTTATTTCAGGAAACAGGACAGGTAGATTAGGCATCTGAGAGAAGAGTCTTTTTAATTATAAGTTTAGTTTTGTATTGTTTTAATTTTTATTATGTACATAAAATATTTTAAAATTAAGACAATAAAAAAAGCAACAATGTCAATTTTGTTCTGTTTGGCTGTCGGCACCAGGAAGTCTCATTATTCTTTATATCTGGTGAAAATTATGATATTTGCCTGACTGTAAAAGTAGAAATGTAGAAAACAGTTGTGAAACTATCAAGAATAAATTAAAATCTAGGCAAAAATGCCCACCTGCGTCATTAAATGAAAAGTTTAAGTTTACTGGAGGGATATGAGAGGTGCAGTTTTTCATTTTGAAATATTCCATATGATCCCAGGTCTTACAGAAGAAGCAACAAAATAGTAAGAAATTGGCATCACTGTCGATCCAAAATGAGAAACGTGCTAATGAACTAGAGCAGAATGTAGATCACATGAAACATCAAAAGGTACAGCTGCAAAAAAGACTTCAAGAAGAAAATGAGAAAAGGAAGCAACTGGATGCAGAAATTAAGCGGGATCAACAAAAAATCAAAGTAATATTGTCATACTTTCCTGCTAAGCATAATATGAAATGTTCAATGTCTCAGAGCTAATGTAACCAAGGTCTTGATTCAGTTGGCTTGTGAGGTATCTCACCTTGGCCTGTCCTTGGCTGCTGTCCTCATTCACTTTAAAACTTTGTTGATCTACATAGTAAAAGCTATTTATTGAATTCTGAGTACTGTCTTGAAGGCTTTGACTTCCCAAAAGAAAGTGCCGTGATAATTTCTCTAACTAGGATCTTAACTTCAGTTGAGGCTGTCAAAAACACAAATTTATAAAGCTGACTTTCTAAAAAAAAATATCTAACATTTGAATAGGATTTGCCATTTTCAAAGTGCTTTGACATGCATTGTCCATGCGGCAGCATAGAAAAAAGTACAAGGTAAAATGGTACCGTTTCATTCATAGTGTGCAGAAAAGTGATCAGACCTGTATGCCCAGCTGTTCTATAGAATGGATTGGGCCGGGGAGGAACTAGTGGTGTCAGCCTGGGCTCTGGAGCCAGGCTTGCATGTATTCAATCCCAACTCTCTCTGTTCCTGGCTAGATCATTTACTGAGAAAATCACTTACCCTCTCTGTGTCTGTTTATTCTTATCTAAGATGGCCTTATCATACTTGCCTCAGTAGGGCTCTTTTGAAGAAGAGAAGGATGATAATGATCATAATAACAACAAACACTTATCTAGCACTGTGTACCAGGCTCTGTTCTGTTCAAATGTTAAGCCAGACCCAAGGTTTGGAACATAATTGGAGATTTCCTAGATTTTAAACTTTGGAAAATAATATATTCTCAGACCTTAAAAAAAAAAATGACAGAATTTAGTGATGGAAGGGAACTTAAAAGAGCATTTAAGCCAAATTACTGATTCTTTTTTTTTTTAAATCAGCTTTATTGAGATATACTTCACATATCATACAGTTCACCCATGTAAAGCATACAGTGAGTTTTGGTATATTACATTATTGATTTTTATAAAATAATATAACATGAAATTGACCATTTTACCTTTGTTTAAGCGTATAGCTCAGTGCCATTAATTACATTCGGTGTTGTGCAACCATCACCACTGTCTTTTTCCAAAGCTTTTTCATCACCCTTAATAGACACTTGGTAGGGGGCTTCCCTTCCCTGGTGACGCAGTGGTTGAGAATCTGCCTGCTAATGCAGGGGACACGAGTTCGAGCCCTGGTCTGGGAAGATCCCACATGCCGCGGAGCAACTAGGCCCGTGAGCCACAACTACTGAGCCTGCGCGTCTGGAGCCTGTGCTCCGCAACAAGAGAGGCCACGATGGTGAGAGACCCGCGCATCGCGATGAAGAGTGGCCCCCGCTTGCCACAACTAGAGAAAGCCCTCGCACAGAAACGAAGACCCAACACAGCCAAAAATAAATAAATAAAAATAGACACTTGGTAACCATTAAGCAATAATTCCCTTTCCCCTCTTCCCCCCCAAGCCCCTGGTAACCCTAATCTACTTCTCTCTTTATGAATTTGCCTATCCTAGATATTTCATAAAAGTGAAATCATACAATATTTGCCCTGTATCTGGCTTTTTTCCTTTAGCATCATGTTTTCAAGGTTCAGCCATGTTGTAGTATATATCAGAACTTCATTCCTTCTTATGGCTGGGTCATATTCCATTGCATGCATACACAACATTTTGTTTCTGCATTTATCTTATAGACACTTGGATTGTTTCCACGTTTTGGCTATTGAATAATGCTGTGATAAACATTGGCATGGAAGTAACTGTTCAAGTGCCTGCTTTCAATTTGGAATTGAAATACCTAGGTGTGGAATTGCTGGGTCATATGCTAATTCTATGCTTAGCTTTTTGAGGAACCACCAACTGTTTCTGATAGTGGCAGCACCATTTTACATTCCCACCAGCAATGTATGAGGGGTCTGATTTCTCTGCGTCTTCATCAACACTTGTCATTTTCTGTTTCTTTTTTATTGTAGTCATCCAAGTACAAGTGAAGTGGAATCTCATTGTGGTTTTGATTTTCATTTCCATAATGACTAGTGGTATTGAACATCTTTTCATGTGCTTATTGCCCATTTGTATATCTTCTTTGGAGAAATGTCTTTTCAAGTTCTTTGTCTACTTTTTAATTGGGTTGTCTCTTTGTTGTTGAGTTGTGGGAATTCATTATGTATTCTGGACATTAAACTTTATCAGATACATGACTTCCAAATATTTTTTTCCATTCTGTAGATTATCTTTACATTTTCTTTTCTTTTTTTAAAATTTTGTTTATTTATTTATTTTTGGCTGTGTTAGGTCTTCGTTTCTGTGCGAGGGCTTTCTCTGGTTGCGGCGAGCGGGGGCCACTCTTCATCGTGGTGCGTGGGCCTCTCACTATCGCAGCCTCTCTTGTTGCGGAGCACAGGCTCCAGACGCACAGGCTCAGTAGTTGTGGCTCACGGGCCCAGTTGCTCCACGGCATGTGGGATCTTCCCAGACCAGGGCTCGAACCCGTGTCCCCTGCATTGGCAGGCAGATTCTCAACCACTGAGCCACCAGGGAAGCCCTTTACATTTTCTTGATAATATTCTTTGATGTGACAGGCAGATTCTCAACCACTGAGCCACCAGGGAAGCCCTTTACATTTTCTTGATAATATTCTTTGATGCACCAAAGTTTTACATTTTTTATGACGTTCCAACTTATCTATTTTTCCTTTTGTTGCTTGTGCTTTTAGTATCATATCTAAGAATCCGTTGCCAAATCTAAGGTCATAAGGATTTACCCCTATGTTTTCTTCTGGAGTTTTACGGTTTTAGCTCTTATATTTAGGTTCCTGGTCCATTTTGAGTTAATTTTTGTATATGGTGTGAGGTAGGGGTCCATCTTCATTCTTTTGCATGTGGAAATCCAGTTGTTCCAGCACCATCTATTGAAAAGACTATTCTTTCCCTGTTGAATGGACTTGGTACCCTTGTCAAAAACCAATTGGCTGTAGATTTATGGATTTATTTCTAAACTTTCAGTTCTATTCCATTTGTCTATATGTCTATCCTTGTGCAAGTACACAATGTTTTGATTATAGTAGCTTTGCAGTAGATTTTGGGAAGTAAGTCCTCCAACTTTGTACTTTTTCAGGATTGTTTTGGCTATTTGAGGACTCTTGAAATTCCACATGAATTTAAGGGTCAGCTTTTCGGTTTCTGCAATAAAGGCCATTGCAATTTCTTTTTTAATGCTTTAATTGTGTTTAATGCATGGTTCTTTTCTTTTTTTTTTTTTTTACAGCAGCACTCAACAAATTTTTATTTTCAAATTATTCCTTTTACGACGATCCGTTCTTGGCTTTTTCTCTGTAGATCCACTTTTTAAAAATTTATTTATTTTCTTTATTTTTTTCGCTGCATCTGGTCTTAGTTGAGGCATGCAGGATCTTTCATTGTGGTGCAGGCTCTTTGTTGTGGCGCAGTGGCTTCTCTCTAGTTGTGGTATGTTGGCTTCTCTCTAGTTGTGGCATGCAGGTTTTCTCTCTCTAGTTGTGGCGCATGGGCTCCAGGGTGCGTGGACTCTGTAGTATGCAGCACACAGGCTCTCTCATTGAGGCGCGCAAGCTCAGTAGTTGTGGCACGTGGGCTTAGTTGCCCTGCGGCATGTGGGATCTTAGTTCCCTGACCACGGATTGAATGCAAATCCCCTGCATTGGAAGGCGGATTCTTTACCACTGGACCACCAGGGAAGTCCCAGCCGTTGGAATTTTGATATGGATTGTGTTGACTATGTAGATCTCTTAGTGTAGTATTGGCATCATGACAATATTAAGTTTTCCTATCCATGAGCATGGGGCGTCTTTTCATTTATTTAAATCTTCTTTAATTTCTTTCAGAATGTTTTATAATTTTTAGTGTACTAGTCTTTTACCTCCTTGGTTAAATTTATTCCCAGATATTTTATTATTTTAGATGTTATTATAAATGGAATTGCTTTCTTAATTTCCTTGAGTTACTCATTCTTAATAATAATGGTAATAATCATTATTATAGCAGTAAATAACATTTATTATTTGTCTTCAGTCGGTACTGTGCTAAGCGCTTACGTGCTTTATCTCATTTGTCTTTTTCTCTTCCTGTATTTTCAGCTTTTCCTCTTCTCCTAGATTCTTTCTTTAAACATCTTAGACTTTTCTTATCCTAAAATTATTCTCCTTCAACTTTATATTTCTCTCTCTCACTTCTCCCCTTTATAACCAAACTTCTTGGAAAAGTTTACTGTATTTGATTCTGTTTCCTTTCCTTTCATTTGTTCTCTTCTCCTCTCCAGTCTGGTTTCTGGGTCTTGGCTGTACCGTTCACTTCAAAGCTCTTGAGCAGTTCACTAGTGCTCTCTCTGTCACACCTCAGCTGCATCCACCATAGTTCACCACTCCCTCCATCTTGAAATATTTCCCCCTTTGCCTTTGTGAAATTATACTCACCTTGTTTTTTCTTCTCTTATTGCTTGTTCTTTGTCTTTGCTAGCTTATCCTACACTATCATTTCCTTACCTTTGGGAATTACTCAGGGCTCTAGCCTATGCCCTCTTATCTTCCATACTCGGTCCTGGGTGACCTCTCACCTTGTCTTTTTCCATGACTGCAGTTTAACTCTGACAACTCCCAGATTTAATCCTTAATACCAGATTTGCCATTTGAGCTCTGGATTCATATATCCAACCATTGACATCTTTATTAGGTTGTCTTATAGATGAATTCCCTTACTTATCTCCCCACTATTCCTCCTCCCTGCTCCCTTCATGGGGGAGAAAATATAGTTTTCCAGTGTACTTTACATGACATTTCAATGCATTCAGTTGGGTAAGCTAGAAATTTAGCAGTCATCCTTGACTCTGTCCTCTTCCTCATTACCCATATCCAATGAACCACAAAGTCCTATAAATTGAGTCTTCTAAATATCTTGAATCTGTTCAATTCTCATTTCACTGCCAACAGCCTCGTCTGTTCGTTGCTGTCCTTCCTCCAGTGTGAGGATCAGGCCTGCCTGTCAGTCCTGTGGTCTTTGGGTCTCAGCTTCTCATCTCTCATGAACCCTGGCTTAAACCAACAAGACATAGCACTCTCTAAATCTATGTTTAGGGAAAAGAAAAAAACTTTTGAGCAGAATGCATAGTCTGCTGAACTGCAACTCTGCCTGTAACTTAAACTTTTTACATTCTTATCTAGGGTAATTTTGTTCCTTCTTTCATTCTAGGGAAATATGACCCATTTAAGGGGGAGAATGAGTATTCCAGAAAAAGGAACAGTCTGCCCCAAAGATATATTGAAGTTTCTACTACTTCATGCAAAAACAAAACCTGCTCAGAGTCCTAAGGGATATCTTGTCTTCTGTTTGGAGCTAACTCTCTAACATTCCATTTTTCACTTGACTAAACCATTTCCAGAGAATACTATGACTTCTGCATAGGTTCTCCGTAGAGCAGCAGTTCTTAACTGAAGACTATGGATGAGCTATAAAGGAAAGGTATGGGAACCCCTGAAATGTGACCTGGGCTTTTTACTTCTCTAAGCACCAATTTCCTCATCTATAAAATGGGATTTATTATGGTATCTGTTTCACAGGATTATTGTGAGGATTAAATGGGATAATTAAATAGATGTAAAAAGTGTAGCACAGTACCTGGTAGACAGTTATTTTACTATTATAATAGAGATTACAATATAAGGTAAAGGTAATAATGTCTAGAGCAACATGCAAAAGAGGGGATTAGACCACCTGCAGTACACTTTTAAAGCATTTGTAGAAGAATAAGAATAGTAGGTAGTCAGCTCCGGTATAAGGTGCCTTTATTTCAGCATCCTGAAGTTGCTGTGACTGTGACAGGGGCTAAATTATAACTGTGAACTAGAGCTAGGGAAGCATGAAAATTTAATGGGTAGTAAATATAACAGGGTCCAAATGCACTCATAATTCAACTCAAGTGGGCATAGAAAATTTCTTTAGTCTATAGCAGACCTGTGTTCCTTATGACACCCCTCCCACCCTGCCCTGCCCAAACCATGTCACAAGAATTTCTGGAAATATCATGGGAACTAACCGAATAACCAGTCTGTTCAAACCTTATTCTGATAGTTTAAACATTTCCTTCAAATAATTCTCAGTTCTCTTGAATAAGAATATTCAGTCTCTTGGCCTCTTCCTCCCCATGATTCTCAAAGATAGAGTCTGGTATATGTGGTGTTCGGGTGTGTAGCTTTATTGCATCACATGGTGTTGAGGGGGAAGGGACTTTCTGAGTTTCATTTGGTCCTTGGATGTGACTGGCTGGAATCTGCTCTCTCTTGTTCACCTTTCCCTGCTGGCACTTGATGTGAAGCCAGTATAGTTCATAGATTGGTCTCACTTTCAGCTTAGAGCCTGGAGGTGCTTTGGCTTCATCTCATCTCCTAATGGCATTATAAATCCCTGTTGAGACTATCAAATCTTCCATCTAGCTTGCTAGCCCAGTGGCCTGTCCTCACCTTCAGTTTTGGGGTCAATTCCCCACAATAACTGACCCCTATTTGTTCTCAACTCAGGATCCTCGTCATCTGAGGCCAAGGAGTCCAATTAGTCTCTGTTTCCTGATCGTACTTCTCTGTTCTTTCAGCAAGACTGGGCAGAACCATGTGGGTGTGAGGCCTCTGCGCTGCAGTCCTCATTTTCTCCGTCTGCTCTCAGTGATACCTTTATTTATCATCCCCTTTCTGGGCCTAAACTCAGAGAGAAGAAAATTGGGACACACATCTTTTTTACTGTCTCTTTTCTCCTTTCTTCCATTTCCAGGGCTGGAAAATGGTAGACTTCCCTTTTACTTCCTTTTTATCAGTACTTCTAAAATTACCTATGGAAAAGATACAATTTTCATTTTATTATTAATTTGTCACAGCCCAATACCTTTGTAAACAAGAACTAGTAGAAAAATGAAATAAAAACTAAAATATACAAGTCTATCTTTTAATTATTAGATTCAACAGACATAAAATTATTCTGTTAAATTGTTGTAAAAGGTTCTAAACACTTACTTTTAATTTCTGTACTTATCCATCATGGACCAGTAAGAAATAGCAGTGCGGACCAGTTCACTTTGAGTTCATGGCCTCCTTCCTGATTCCTGCTAAGCTTTGGTGGTGGATGGCAACATCGTCTCTAAACCCCAGCAGAACACAAGGGCCCTCTTGACTTGACTCTTAAGATGTGAATGGAAACTAAAGGAATTTGGAAAATACTCTTCGGAGGACCATGATCAGTCTTGAAAGACTATTTTCATGCTGCAAAATCTGATTTTTGAATGCTGGAAACTGAATATAACTTTTCTTTTTACATTTCTCCTGTGATAAATTCTAATATCCCCATTGCAGGTGGGTGCGTTGGGTGGACTAACTGAAGGTAGTGAACTCAGAAAGGCAGAAGAGAAGAGCAGATTTATAATTTTCATACTCTTATCCCTGTTATGCAAATTTGTAACACTGGCAGAGAATGAAAAAAAATACCTAGTTTTTCTAGTAAATCCTGATTTTTACTGTGAGATTTTATTGCTTGAATGAGGGGCTAACATTATTTTCTTCTTAAATGGCCCCAACCTTCATCTACTTGTTTTCTTTCTTTTTGCAACTAAGAAAGTAAATGTTAAAATGATTATCTGCGTAAATATTTAATGATGACCATGTAGTAAAAGCAATGAGGTATTTTCAATTCCTGTTTTCTATAGGAACTACAGTTAAAAACAGAACAGGAAGAAGGTCTAAAACTGAAAGCTGAGGACCTTGATGCATTTAAGATGAAAAGGAGAAAAGGTTCGTTTGGAAGTATAGACCAACTCCAGGTTTGTCGATTCTATTTAGTGTTTCCTGGTTTCTCTGCAATTTGATGATTGTCTAAGTAGGGGTAAAAAGTGGTGGACTCTGAATAAAATCTTCAAACACTAGACTTTGCCACTCGAGTACAAAATTTCTAATATTTCTTGTGAATTTTTTGTGTTATTAAAAAATTAATTTCCCATCCGGAAATGTGCTATATTCTTATTTCAGTAGAAATGGGTTTATTTGAATGTTGTGGAATATAAACATGAAAACTAGATTGTATTTATTCCCATGTCAAGACTGGTTTATTCACCTGGAAACATATATTTCTAAAGATAAGAGCTCTCTACTCAAGCACAACCAAATTGTATATGCACCATATATAATATATTAAAAAGCTATTGTTTTAGTGCCACATTTAAAAAATGAAATCCATAGATTAATATCAAAGTTCAAAGAAACAAAATTTTAATTTTATGAAATTAGAAATGGCAGTTCTAAAAGTCTTAAGATTACTGTGCTTAAAACTGTAATTACCCTCAAATGCAAATACATCACCTTAATTCTGAAAAATTTATTTGCTCTCTCTTCTTAAATCTTATATATTTTAATAGTAAAATTTAGGACATGAATGTATTCTCAGTTATTTTACTAGTGTATTTTAGAAATTAGTTGAACAGTTCTCTCTCTGACGTGCTTGGTAATATTTCTGGGTGGAAGGGTATGTGGGGGAGTAGGTGAGGTAGGAATGCATAGAATAGTTAGACCTGCTTTTCAGAATGTTAAGGATCTAAATTTTAAATGAATACAGTAATAGATTCCCACAGCTTGCACTGATTATGTCAGGTTAAAAATAATAATAAAACAAACAAACAAACAAAAACCTTCATGCTTTTTAATGTTGTAAAACAACATTTTCCAGAATTTGACTCTAAACAAGAACAAGATTATAAATTAATCAATATGACTATCCAAAGAGCTTTTACTAGGACATTGATTTGATATGAAGGTCTCTTATAAGAAGAGAGTATTTAAAATTGGAACTGTGTGGTAGGAATATTTATTTATTTATTTATTTATTTTTTTTTCCTTGTGGAATTTTTTTTTTTTTTTTTTTTTTAAATTCAGACAGAAAGTCACAAAAATTATACTCATCCTCATCAGTTCACTCAGTCCCATGTAATTAATTTTTTTTTTCGTCTTGATCTTTTGTTAGCACTTTTATGAGTTCATCAGTTTTTCATTAGAGTTCTGAAAATGCTTATTCATTCAGTTCAGCAGTACAGTCCGTTACCAGAAACCTGTACTTGTCAGAGTCTTTTCCATGTATTTCTTGAAGATGAAACCCTTTTATAGGAACATATTTGCAAAATCATCAGAGTACACCCAGAACTGTCTGTAAATGACAAAAGACTTAACAATGACCACGGTTAAAGATTTGATGACAGTTCATAATAATGCAGTTGACAAGAAAATTAGTTATTTCTGAGATATACATTTTAAAGTAATAACTAGGATTATTACTTATAACATTATACCAGAACATATAAGATTTTTAGAAATTTCATGTAATGTCTGAAACATTTATATTAACATATTTCCATACATATTTCCATACAAGTACAAATATAAGATTTTTAGAAATTTCATGTAATGTCTGAAACATTTATATTAACATATTCCCATACATATTTCCATACAAATACAAATATGATTTTTAGAAAGGAATATTTATTTTAAGAAAAGACAAAATAAGAAATTTTCAGAAAAGTTACTAAGATACAGTGAATTACACAAATCATAACCTTTATTATATCAAATGCAGAAAAATCCATTCATTTATTATTATTTCCCTAAAAAAACCTGTATTATGTTAGTAGACTCCTACCCATTCTTCAAAGCACAGCTAAAATATTGCCTACTCTGTGAGGCTGGCACTGACATTTCTTCCGTTTCTCAGACAGAACCGATCTCTCCTTCCATTTTTGCATACATAGTACCTAGGAGTTAGCTGTATACAACATTTATTATCAACCGTCATAATTTTTTGGTTTCTTTCCTGTTGTAATGGAGCTTACAGAATATCTGTTATTCATCTTTCAAACCCCACTCACAGTCAAGAAATGTTTGTAGAATATGTTTTAAGTTAATTGCTAGTCTTCATAGGGTCTCATATATGGAGTTTCTAAGGTATAGCTGGATATAACAAAGCTAAAGTATTTCTGTAGTTGCTCTGGGATATGCTTCCTGTTCCTAATAATTGTAGAGCTGCTATTTTAGGCCTCAATATTATTTGGATGTGCTGTTGCTTATAGGACCATACTATCTAGGTCTGGATGGAAAACTACATAGCTCTGGACCTGCTTTGCCTTGGCCACTTTGCTCTCTTTTTCTCATGCATATTCACTTCTTATTGTCTTAATATAGATTTCTAGGGACCGCTTTTATCAAGGTTGAGAAGAACTGGAAAATAGTACTATATTGCTTTGTTTTCTTATTATTTGTTATTTAGGTGGCATTGCTTCATTACTATGTCCCAGTGCAGATGGGCACTTGGTAGAGTTCATCTTGGACAGTCATTCCATTCACATTTTTGTTTGTACTTATTTCTGGGTATCCTTAACTCAAGAGAATACTGAGATGTTTGTTTTGGAAATCTTTATAGCTCAATTTATTTTATTTTGTAATTATTTGATGTTGACAGGCTACAATGCAGAGTGGATTTCCATGCTCCATCATCTATGTCTTCCACAATGTGTATTCATTTATTCACATCATTAGTTGATTGATTGAATCAAGAATTCATTTAACATTTTATTGAAAGCCAATCATGGGCCAGGCAGTAGAGCAGGCACTGGGGCTAGAGAGGCAAAAAGCACTGTCCCTGCAATCAGTCAAGGAGCTCAAGTAGGGGAGAAAGACCATAGAACAATCAGTAGTATTAGTGCTGTGATAGAGGTGTGCACCTTTGTAACAGAGAAGATTTCCAGCATGTTCTCAGAACTAACTCTCAATATAAAGAAAACTGTCAGCCTGAAAAATCTCAGACTCAAACATATTTGTGGAATAAATTTTAATTCCTTATAAAACAACACAGAAAGATGTTAACTTAGAACCACTTATTTCTTGACAGTTTTGGACAGACACTATTTTATTATTCTCACTGTTCATTTAAGGTATTCCAGATAGTTTTTAAATGTTCATTTAAGGTGTTTTAGTCAATCTGAAGTTATATTATTACCATATAAATTTTATGGTGAAGAAAAACAAATTATAACATTTCTTTGGAATTTTAATGTAGAAATTGGATGAGCAAAAGAAATGGTTAGATGAAGAAGTAGAGAAAGTTCTGAACCAACGCCAAGAATTAGAGGAGCTGGAAGAAGACTTAAAGAAACGGGAGGCCATAGTTTGTAAGAAGGAGGCCCTGTTACAGGAGAAGAGCCATCTGGAAGATAAGAAGTTACGATCTAGTCAGGTATTCTATTTAATATGCTCTTTGATTCTGGTTGTAAGCCATATAAACTAGGATTTATTTTTCTCTATGAAGTAAATCATACCACTGTAAAGTTAGAAACCAAAAGAAAACTTTTCTGGTTTTCAGTGTATTTCGCTTATTGGTGCTTATTTAATGACTATCACTAAAATCTATCTTGAAGTAAAATGTTCAATGTTCTACCAAGTATGATTTACTTATTATTAACTTTTTTGGGGTATTTAAAAAATTGTAGTATATTATACATAACATAAAATTTATCATTTTGACCATTTTAAAGTGTACAATTCAGCGGCATTAATTACATTTACAGTGTGGTACAACCATCACTGTTGTCTATTTCCAAACTTTTTATTGCCTCAAACAGAAACTCTGTAACCATTAAGCAATAATTCACCATTTCCCCTGGCAGCCTCTATTATTAACCTTAGTGGATATTTTAAAAATAAATTGTACCATTTGATGCTGTAGAGTGAACATTGATAATTTGGAAGAATAGACTTGAAAACGTTCTATCACTACTCACAGGGGTTTGCAGGTTTCCTATAAAAGAAAGAAGAGTTTGTATAATGAAGATTTGTTTATTTTTCTAATTATAAAGACAAGGGGGACTTCCCTGGTGGCACAGTGGTTAAGAATCCGCCTGCCAATGCAGGGGACATGGGTTCAACCCCTGGTCTGGGAAGATCCCACATGCCTTGAGCAGCTAAGCCCGTGTACCACAACTACTGAGCCTGTGCTCTAGAGCCCATGAGCCACAACTACTGAGCCCACGTGCCACAACTACTGAAGCCCGCGCATCTAGAGCCCGTGCTCCGCAACAAGAGAAGCCACCGCAATGAGAATCCCACTCACCACAACGAAGAGTAGCCTCCACTCGCTGCAACTAAAGAAAGCCCATGCGCAGCAATGAAGACCCAATGCAGCCAAAAAAAAATTTTTTTTAATAAATAAAGTTAAAAAAAAAAAAGACAAGGGTATCTTTACAAAAAATTTTGTTGTAGGACTTGGGTTCTCTGAGCCAGTCAAAGAAGTGGTTTTATGAAGGACTTCACCTCAGTTTCAGGTTTTGAAAAAGGAATGATTGTGGAGGGAGTAGAAGGACCAGGAGAAGCTTTTTTAGATATATGTATATATATATTAGATATATACATACTTTCAATAATAGCAGTAGCAACAATAGCATCTAAAAATGAAGCTAGCTTGCCCCAGACTTGACAAAGACTGCCTGCACAAACCTTTGCCTCCAGCTGGCCTTGAGTCTGGGGTCAGTCTATAATATTGAGTCATGGAACAGGGAGATCAGTGACCTGCCCTTTATTAAACCTGCCTGTCATCCAGCATCTAGACCACTGGGATCTGAGGTGATGGTGACATGTTCTTAACTTCTCCACCTCAGTATAACAGGTGGACAGGCATGGGGACCTGCACTTAACCTCTGCTCTGTCCTCTGTTCCCCAAACGTGTTGAAATAGCTTTTAGCAGCAGGCTGTTGGACATTGGGATAGGGGCAGCCCCTCCAACCAGCCTAGTTGCTGGTGCTGCATCCAGGTAGCTTGTTTACATTGGCTGTCAGGGTCAGGTTTTAAAAGCTGTGACCCACGTAAATGACAGCAAAGGAGGTTAACAAATTAACGTATCAAGTGAATAAATAGAAGAAAATACCTGGCACCTTTATGATATGTTCTGTATCACAAAAGAAAAAAGAGGAAAAAATAAAAAAGGAATAAGAAGGAGACTTATTTCTGAAATACATTTACTTCATGATACAGGGGAAAGAAAGAAAAGAAAATAGCGGTTTTCTAGTTTCAACAAGATGTAATATTTAGGAAGTCAGAACATACTGAGGTAAGCAGAGAGTGCAAATAAAGGAAACCCACAGGAAATCATAGCAAAATTGATTCTTTGAAGATTGTTTTAATAAAACAGAACAGAAACTTGAGACATATTTCTGGGTTCTTTTTAAAACAAAAGTCGTAAGAATAATATTACATATTTTTTCAGTATTTAAGAAATACCATAAGATGCGATCATATGCATTTCAGACAAGAAACATGATATAAAAAAGCCTATATTCATAACATATACTGATTTAAGTCAAAATGAATCAAAGACCTAGATGTAAGTGCTAAAACTATAAAAGTCTTAGAAGAAAACATAGGTATAACTCTTTGTGACCTTGGGTTAAGCAATGGTTTCTTGGATATTACACCTAAAGCACAAGCAACAAAAGAAACATTAGATAAATTGGACTTCATCAAAATTAAAAATGTTTGTGATGCAAAGGACGTTATCCAGAAAGTGAAAAGATAACCCACAGAATGGGAGAAGATATTTGCAAATCATATGTCTGATAAAGAACTTGTATCTAGAATAGATAAAGAACTCTAACAACTCAATAATAAAAAGACAACCCAATTAAAAAATGGGCAAAGGATATAATAGAAATTTCTTCAAAGAAGATATACAAATGGCCAATAAGCACATGAAAAGATGCTCAACATCATTAGCCGTCAGGTAAATGCAAACCAAAATTTAAATGAGATACTGCTTCCCACCCACTAGGATGGCTATAATCAGAAAAATAGATAATAAGTGTTAATGAGGATATGAAGGAATTGGAACTCTCATACACTGCTGGTGGGATTGTAAAATGGTGCAGTTGCTTTGGATAACTATCTTGTAGTTCCTCCAAAGGTTAAACATAGAATTACCAAATGACCTAGCAATTCCACTCCTAGGGGTATATCCAAGACAAGTGAAGACATACGTGCACAGAAAAACTTGTACATGAATGTTCATAACAGCATTATTCATAATAGTCAAAAAATGAAAACAACCCAAATGTCCTTCAACTGATAATATATAAATGAAATAATGGGATATTATTCAGCAATAGAAAGGAATGAAGCACTGATACATTCTACAACATGGATGAACCCTGAAAACGTTACGTTAAGTGAAAGAAACCAGTCACAGTAGGCCGTTCCATAGAGACAGAAAGTAGAATACTGGTTACTTAAGACTGGGTGGGGGCTTGGTGAGGAAATGGAATGACTGCTAGTGGGCATGGGGTTTCTTTTTTGGGGCTGACGAAATGTTCTAATATTGATTCTGGTGATGGTTGCACAACTTGGCGAATATACTAAAAACCATCTAATTATACACTTTAAATAGGTGAATTGTATGGTATGTGAACTATATTTTAGTAAAGCTATTACTCAAAAAAACTATAAACCCATAAAGGGAAAAAACAGTAGGGGAGACAACAGAGGACAAAAGGTTACCAAAAAATGTAAGATGGAAAGCAGATAGATAAGTGGTTACTGACTTAGCAGAACAGAAGAAGCTGAAATCCAAATGTCTAGAAGAGGGACATCAATGAGAGCCAAGCCTTTAACTTTAGCTTTTTTTTTTTTTTTATAACAGCTTTAGGAGATATAATTCACATAAACATGAAAAAGACTCAGAAATGAAGGGACCATGATTTTTAGACGGCAGGAGTGAGGCCTAAGGATGAAAACAGGGCATAGTCAGGAAAGCATCCTTTTCTGATTCTGGGACTAGATGATTTATTTTCTGAAGATTGAACCAGGTACAGCAGAGCGCTGGGGTAAGTCAAAATAAACAGGGAATGAATGAAAGTCTGAATCCTGAGATATCCATTTCCTAACCCCTACTTGGATCCCAAAATGCTGGCAGCCAGACTTATACTTCCCAGCAGGAGATTGGTGGATTTTTCTGAAACAGTCACAGAAAAAAATACCTTAAAAAATTTACATTTGGGAGCCCCCAACTAAGTGACCATATCCCAGATATACCCTATTGTGACACATCTTACCCACCACAGTTTATCAGGATTTTAATACCTGACTCTTAAGTATGATGGATATTTCAGGAATGCTACTAACATTAAAGACAGAGGCCAAAACAAAAGGAAAAAAAAAAAGAAGCTCAGATAAATTAGAGCAAGGAGCTGAAAAAACTTCTTAAAAAACCTTAATATCTTCAAGGTGGTAAAAGATGATACTCTATCCATAAAACAAGAATTGCAGGCTATAAAAAACATGAAAGAACTTTTGGAAATTAAAAGGATTGGAGGATAATGTTAAGGAAGTATTTCAGAAAGTAAATAAAAAGATAAATAGAAATTAGGAGGAATAAAATTTAATCGGCAGGTAAACCCACGAAGTCCATCATCCAAGTAACAGGAATTCCAGAAAGATACAACAGAGAAAACAGGAGAAGAGGAAATTATCAAAGACATAATACAAAAAATTTGCCAGCACTGAAGATATAAGACTCTGGGTTGAAATAGCTTATCAAAGGCACAGCAAAGAGTACTAAAAGCATATCATTGTGAAGTTTTGAGTACACTAAGGGAAAAAATATATCCTGAAAGCTTCCAGATAGAAGACTAGTCACTTGAAAATCTTGAGAGTCAGAATGGCATTAGACTTCTCAGCCTTCTTCATTAGACGTTAAAAGACCTGAAGCAGTCTTAAAACTCACAAGGAAAATGGTTTCCAAACAAGGATTCTCTTTTTAGCCTAACTATCAATCAAATGGGAAGGTAGAATAGGATATTTTCTGGTGAAAAAATTATCTACTACCTAGCCTGTCTCAGGAAACTACTAGAGGATGTGCTCCTTAAAAATGAGGGTGCAAGCTATGATAAAGGAAGACTCAGGATCCTGCAAATGTGATCTAACTGGAAATTTTCAGGATAATACCAGAGGAAGTCCAGGAACAACTAGTCCAGTTTGGAGCAGGAGGATGGCGGCTCCAGGCAGAATGTTCATGTATTCACAAAATCATGTAAACTGACCATTGGTTTATCTAAAAACTGTAATACAACTTACGTTGGGAGAATAGAGGGAGGGGAAGTACAGAAGAGGAGGCATAGGAGTGCTAAATCCTTGTCTTCCGTAATAGATAATCAGCAGACAGTATCTAAAATTGGTAATGTTATTTAGAAACATGGACATAAACACCAGAAGAAATAGCTTAAAAGGTTTAAGATGGTTGTTTCTAGGGAGCAGGACTCAGGGGAAAGTGTTGGGTAGGGGACTGCTTTTTAAAAAAATTATTAAACTTTATGGCAGTATATACATATAATTACTTTGACGAAAAACTCTTTTTAAGATTATCTTAAATTGGTCATAATGAAGATCACCGTAAATCTAACTGGCCATAATTTTGACCGGAATGAAATAAGAGTAGAAACAAATTGTATGTTTAAATAACAACAAAACAAATGTCAACCTCTGGGAAATGTTAACATAATTAATTCTACTATGTAACAGGCCAAGAAAGAAAAGTTTAATTTGGAAAATAATACAAAAGAAAAATACTGCCTCTCAAACCTGTGTTGTATAGTCTGGTTTGGCCAAGCAATACTTAGTAATAAATCCATTGTTTGAAAAATCTCCACTTTTTAAAAAAAGGTATTCAACTTAAGATTTTAGAAAATGAAGCTCCCCAGCCCCCCAAAAAAATCCATGGGAGAAAACAATAATGTAAAAGCTAAAAATATGTTCACTTAGTAATTTTCTCTGTTTTTCCTAATTTATTTACAGTCTGGATTTCTAACAACTGATCTTGGGGTGTCTGGTTGATTGTCTTTTTAGGCTTTAAACACAGATAGTTTGAAAATATCAACTCGCCTGATCTTGTTGGACCAAGAGTTGTCTGAAAAGAATGTGCAGCTCCAGAGCAGCACAGCTGAGGAGAAAATAAAGATTTCAGAACAAGTTCAAGCCCTCCAGAAAGAAAAGGATCAGCTACAGAGACGAAGAAACAGCGTGGATGAGAAACTTAAAAATGGTAGTGTGTTATCACCTGAAGTAAGTCAGTACGCTTTGGAACTAGAAGTGCTGTATGATGGATCACTTGGATGATTTCCTCCATCTTTGTTACTTAAACATAAAAATGATAAATCTGGTCAACTTTGTTTCCTTGAGACTTTTGTCAGATGTAATGAGTCTACCTGTCACCTGTTTGGCGCCATGAGGCATGCTTGACTAGAGACTGTGATGTCCTCTCGTAGAGGTCCATGAACGTGGCCCCTTCCAGGCATTGCCAGGGACTGGGAGACTAATGTTTCTTTTGAGTATGGTCTTTCTCAGCTGGGGTTTCTCATCTGAAATCACAGAACACAGAAAAAGATTTGAGGGACACTTTTTTTCATTTCTTCCAAAGAGGGCACCTGTCTTCTCTCTATGTATCTTTCTTGAATGATACTTGGTAATTCATCACATATAACAGATGTCTAGGTCATTAAGGGTTAATTCTTTCAGAAAGTGTGGGAGCATGTTCCACTTTAAGTCCTAGCCAAGTAGATGCATAAAACTCAAACCCCAATAAAAATACCTTTTAGGATTTTTCATTTAGGGGAGGATATGGCTTCTCTCACCTTTATTTTTTTTAACTATGTAAAAGATGTTTCATTTGTTGGCTGGCAAACTGTCCCAGACTTTGTCTTCTCAAAATTTTACTTCAGTGGTATCCATACCTTATTACTTTATCAGACAAAGATGAACTTTTTTTTTCTTTTTTAAATTTATTTTATTTATTTATTTTTGTTTGCATTGGGTCTTTGTTGCTGTGTGCGGGCTTTCTCTAGTTGCAGCGAGCAGGGGCTCCTCTTCATTGCAGTGCTTGGGCTTCTCATTGCAGTGGCTTCTCTTGTTGCGGAGCACGGGCTCTAGGTTCACGGGCTCAGTAGTTGTGGTGCACGGGCTCAGCTGCTCCGCGGCATGTGGGATCTTCCTGGACCAGGGCTCGAACCTGTGTCCCCTGCATTGGCAGGCGGATTCTTAACCACTGCGCCACCAGGGAAGTCCCAAAGATGAACTTTTGAGCCTGGATTTTCTCTGCAAATATTTATAGTTGATGTCCAAAGTAAGGGAAAGCTGCTAAGAGAAAGTAAATGGCTGGGAATCATCTATCTTGTAGTGTTTTAGATTGGAGCAAGTGTGACAAGAAGTGAAAGGGGCTGGTTAAGAAGGAACAGGGGAAAGGATTTCATGACATTATTGTTCATTGAGTTGATGAAAGAAATTGAAGACAACCTTCATTGGGGGCTATGTGACATTATAAGCTTCTACTGCCCTATTTTATAACTTAATTGGGGTAGCTTTGCCAAGGATCACAGAATGAGGTTGTCCTCCTGAGGCTGTTAAATTGGAGCCCCAAGCCTACAGATTTGAAGGTCTGAAAGCCTTAGATTCAGCAAAACATATGAGGATTTAAGGAATTCTTGCCTGCCCAGGACAGTTACTGGGCCCTATGGGAGAAAAAAAAAGAAGGAGAAAACATTATGCTTCTCTTGAGGAATTCATACTACATCTGAGGAGACAGACAGAAAGATGAGAAAACTCTAAACCCTGAAGAACATAAAAAAGCAAGTTATAGATAATGTAATAAAGCTATACTTATTACATTATTTATATAAAACAATGCAGTGATCATTTGGGGGAAGATTCAATTAAGGCAGCCTTGGTGGATCAGAATCTTGAGCTGGATTATGAAAAACATGGTATATATTGATATAAGAAAGAAGGCCATTTTAGATAGAACACTGTTAAATAAGGCATAGAGATGGGAATGAGCAAATTCTGTTTGCAGAGGGGTAGAGTGTCCATTCTTTTTTTAATTTTTATTTTTTTGTACAATTTTTAAGGTTACACTCCATTTACAATTATTACAAAATATTGTCTATATTCCCTGTGTCGTACAATACATCCTTGTAGCCTATCTTACTCCCAATAGTTTGTACCTCCCATACTCCCACCCCTATAATGCCCCTCCCCCCACACTGGTAACCACTATTTTGTTCTCTATATCTGTGAGTCTGCTTCTTTTTTGTTATATTCACTAGTTTGTTGTAATTTTTAGATTCTGCCTATAAGTGATATAGCATTTGTCTTTCTCTGATTTATTTCACTTAGCATAATGCCCTCCAAGTCCATCCATGTTGCTGCAAATTGCAAAATTTTGTTCTTTTTTATGGCTGAGTAGTATTCCATTGTATATATATACCAATTCTTCTTTATCCATTCGTCTGTTGATGGACACTTAGGTTGCTTCTGTGTCTTGGCAGTTGTAAATAATGCTGCTGTGAACAATGGGGTGCATGTGTCTTTTCTAATTAGTGTTTTTTTTTTTCTGGATATGTACCCAGGAGTGGAATTGCTGGGTCATATAGTAGTTCTATTTTTAGTTTTTTGAGAAACCTCCATACTGTTTTCCACTGTGCACCAATTTACATTCCAACCAACAGTGTATGAGGGTTCCCTTTTCTCCACATCCTCACCAACATTTGTTATTTGTGTTCTTTTTGATGATAGCCATTCTGACAGGTGTGAGGTGGTATCACATTGTGGTTTTGATTTGCATTTCCCTGATGATTAGCGGTGTTGAGTATCTTCTCATTTGCCTGTTGGCCATCGGCATTTCTAGAGGGTCAATTCTTATCTTCAAGAAACATTTAAGTTTCTATTTCATGAGGAATTCTGTAACTAAAAACATTATGTAGTGTTTTGTGGTGAAAATGCAGCACAATGCATGATACCTGTTTGGCAGCCACCCTGGATTTGTTTGAGGGAAGGGTGACCCTCCTACAGTTGGTGGGGTTCCATTTAGTCCTGTGAGCGTCTGTGCACCCTGCTTCCACATGGTTGGTTCTTCTTAGTGTAGCTTTGAAATGGGCTCTGCTGTCACCACTGTTTTCACGCCAAGATTGATAGTACTAAATAGATCTCCAGTAGCAGGCGATCGGGAACATGAGATTCTGCTGTGACACAAGACATCAGTAAAATCTAGGTGGAATGGTTTGCTGTTTTGATGTCTTTAAACTTGCTCAGAATTATTTTTTCTTTCCACAATAAATCACAATATTTTTTCTAATTGTATTACTTCATGGGAAATGATAGAAAGATTTTAGATCACTATACTAGTACAGGATTACCCAACAATTTAATATAGACAAATCACCTCCTTTTTTGGGGGGTAAAATCCAGAAACTAAAATTTAGAAAAAATAAAATATTTGAACTCTATTTTTCTAATAATGCAGAACAGTTACCTAATAAGTGGAGTATAGGAAGAATACATATGAATATCTATGTTTATTTCATCTTTTACATTTTCAATTTCATGTTTTATCATTAGAAAATGCATATAATTTATAGAGAAATACATGCAGTGCTTGCTCAAAAGGTTTCGTTTGTCGTGTTTGTTTTTTACTAACGGGAAATTTGTGATCTAAAATGTTTGGAGACCACTGCTTTAGATCCTTGTTACTCTCAGTGTGATCTCTGTACCAGCAGCAATAGTATCACCTGGGAGCCTGTTAGAAACGCAGAGCCTCAGGCACCACCGAGACCTGCTGAATTAGAAGTCTGCATTTTTACAAGCTCCCTGGTGCACGTTTGGAAAGCAGTGCTCTGTGACAAAGCATAGTCAACTCTTGATAATCTAAGCTTTGAGTTGTGGCAAATTCTTCATCCTGGGACAGCTTCCCATTGCCCCTCTTCTTCTCAACCTACAACGTTTTGCTGGGTTAGATGGAACCACAAATATTTATATGCTGGAGCCTCACTAGAGCGGGCTATCCTCAGGGTTCTATAGATATGCTGCCTTACATTATCTCAGTGCTTCCCTAACTTAGATCCAAAACTATAGAAACTAAATTTGTACCAAATTGTTCTCAGCCATTACATAAAGGCAAACTCTTTCCACATTTATTTTTTTTGGGTTTTTTTTTTTGTGACCTTTCTAAACTGTTTTAACTTACAGGTCTTATAAAATGTCAGTTTTATGGCAATAAATATTAGCTCCTGTGGTTGCAGAAAACATGAGCTTACTACTTTGCAGGAGAAAGAGTTATCAGCAGAACTACGTCTTTTTCACAAATAATGGGGCTCACTGTGCTCAGGTGTACTAGGTAATCCTTTCTCTCTTTTTTTTTGAATTTTTGAATTTTATTTTATTTATTTTTTTATGCAGCAGGTTCTTATTAGTTATCCATTTTATACATATTAGTGTATATATATCAATCCCAATCTCCCAATTCATCACACCACCACCACCCGCCGCCGCTTCCCCCCCTTGGTGTCCATACATTTGTTCTCTACATCTGTGTCTCAATTTCTGCCCTGCAAACCGGTTCATCTGTACCATTTTTCTAGGTTCCACATATATGCGTTAATATACAATATTTGCTTTTCTCTTTCTGACTTACTTCACTCTGTATAACAAACTCTAGATTCATCCACGTCTCTACAAATAACCCAATTTTGTTCCTTTTTATGGGCGAGTAATATTCCATTGTATATATGTACCCCATCTTCTTTATCCATTCGTCTGTCGATGGGCATTTAGGTTGCTTCCATGACCTGGCTACTGTAAATAGTGCTGCAGTGAACATTGGGGTGCACGTGTCTTTTTGAATTATGGTTTTCTCTGGGTATGTGTCCAGTAGTGGGATTACTGGGTCATATGGTAATTCTATTTTTAGTTTTTTAAGGAACCTCCATACTGTTCTCCATAGTGGCTGTATCAATTTACATTCCCACCAACAGCGCAAGAGGGTTCCCTTTTCTCCACACCCTCTCCAGCATTTGTTGTTTGTAGATTTTCTGATGATGCCCATTCTAACAGGAGTGAGGTGATACCTCATTGTAGTTTTGATTTACATTTCTCTAATAATTAGTGATGTTGAGCAGCTTTTCATTTGCTTCTTGGAGATCTGTAAGTCTTCTTTGGAGAAATGTCTATTTAGGTCTTCGGCCCATTTTTAGATTGGGTTGTTTGTTTTTTTAATATTGAGCTGCATGAGCTGTTTATATATTTTGGAGATTAATCCTTTGTCCGTTGATTCCTTTGCAAATATTTTCTCCCATTCTGAGGGTTGTCTTTTTGTCTTGTTTGTAGTTTCCTTTGCTTTGCAAAAGCTTTTAAGTTTCATTAGGTCCCATTTGTTTATTTTGTTTTTATTTCCATTACTCTAGGAGGTGCATCAAAAAAGATCCTGCTGTGATTTATGTCAAAGAGTATTCTTCCTATGTTCTCCTCTAAGAGTTTCCTCTAATAGTGTCCGGTCTTACATTTAGGTCTCTAATCCATTTTGAGTTTATTTTTGTGTACGGTGTTAGGGAGTGTTCTAATTTCATTCTTTTACATGTAGCTGTCCAGTTTTCCCAGCACCGCTTATTGAAGAGACTGTCTCTTCTCCACTGTATATCCTTGCCTCCTTTGTCAGAGATTAGTTGACCATAGGTGTGTGGGTTTATCTCTGGGCTTTCTATCCTGTTCCATTGATCTATAGTTCTGTTTTTGTGCCAGTACCATATGGTCTTGATTACTGTAGCTTTGTAGTATAGTCTGAAGTCAGGGAGTCTGATTCCTCCAGCTCTGTTTTTTTCCCTCAAGACTGCTTTGGCTATTCAGGGTCTTTTGTGTCTCCATACAAATTTTAGGATTTTTTTGTTCTAGTTCTGTAAAAAATGTCATTGGTAATTTGATAGGGATTGCATTGAATCTGTAGATTGCTTTGGGTAGTATAGTCATTTTCACAATATTGATTCTTCCAATCCAAGAACATGGTATATCTCTCCATCTGTTTATATCATCTTTAATTTCTGTCATCAGTATCTTATAGTTTTCTGCATATTAACAAATTGAAGAATAAAAACCATATGATCATCTCAATAGATGCAGAAAAAGCTTTTGACAAAATTCAACACCCATTTATGATAAAAACTCTCCAGAAAGTGGGCATAGAGAGAACCTACCTCAACATAATAAAGGCCATATACGACAAACCCACAGCAAACATCATTCTCAATGGTGAGAAACTGAAACCGTTTCCTCTAAGATCAGGAACAAGACAAGGATGTCCACTCTCACCACTGTTATTCAACACAGTTTTGGAAGTCCTAGCCACGGCAATCAGAGAAGAAAAAGAAATAAAAGGAATACAAATTGGAAAAGAAGAAGTAAAATTGTCACTGTTTGCAGATGACATGATACTATACATAGAGAATCCTAAAGATGCCACCAGAAAACTACTAGAGCTAATCAATGAATTTGGTAAAGTTGCAGGATACAAAATTAATGCACAGAAATCCCTTGCATTCCTATACACTAATGATGAAAAATCTGAAAGAGAAATTAAGGAAACACTCCCATTTACCATTGCAACAAAAAGAATTAAATACCTAGGAATAAACCTACCTAGGGAGACAAATGACCTGTATGCAGAAAACTAGCCACATTTGTTTTTGGTAGAATATAATCATAGTGTGCATTCTAAAGTCAAATATTTTCTTGGGTTATTCACTTTTTTTTCTTTTTAATTAATTAATTTATTTATGGTTTTGTTGGATCTTTGTTTCTGTGCGAGGGCTTTCTCTAGTTGCGGCGAGTGGGGGCCACTCTTCATCGTGGTGCGCGGGCCTGTCACTATCGTGGCCTCTCTTGTTGCGGAGCACAGGCTCCAGACGCGCAGGCTCAGTAATTGTGGCTCACGGGCCCAGTTGCTCCGCAGCATGTGGGATCTTCCCAGACCAGGGCTCGAACCCGTGTCCCCTGCATTGGCAGGCAGACTCTCAACCACTGAGCCACTAGGGAAGCCCGGTTATTCACTTTTATTTTCTGGTTCTTCTTTTTCACCTAAGTACCTTTCAGAATTTAAGTTTGTTTTTCTTAAAAAGGTGAATATTATTTTCTTCCTTATGGAGTGATTATCAAATCTTCAAATTCTTGATGGTTAGTAATTGCACAAAGAAATAAAATGGCTGCTGAACATTTTTTTTTCCAAAATGGCTCTTTCAGGAGATTTTATAAAATGGCTTTAAAAAAATAAGTATTATTCAACCTCCCATTGGAATAGGTTATTACCTACCTTTTCCCTGAATTCCAGAAAAGGAGTTCCAGAAGTCATTCTAACTATTCTTTGGGGAGATCAGAAATAGTAACATTATTTTTCTTTGACATGCTATGGGGAGGAGTGGAGAGAAATACTTGGGTCATGTACCCAAGACATATGAAAATGTTTTTTTCTCCTCTCCCTTCATTAAGTTGTTCAGCAGATACTTACTGAGTTTAAACTATGTAATATGTACTGTGCTAGGCAATAAGGATGTGAGTATGGACAAGACCATCTGCCCTCAGGGAACTTAAAGTTGAGGTGGCCTCCACCACAAGTACGGGAATACAAAAATATATATCCAAGTCTTAACCACGTCCAAAATAATTTCTTACCAGAGATTTAGATCCCCCAAATAAGATGTTATTTGGATAATTCAGAGAACTGCTAGGTTTTCTGACAGGAATTCATCAGATTTTTTTTTTCCTACAGAGGAAATCTTCTTTGGCACATGAAAAAAAAGGTTTTGCTGCCACCATTTTTAGTGCCTACATTTTCCCTCTAATGACATCTCCTAGGAATCTTATGAAATATTTCATGTCCTTAAATCCTCACTACTTTTTCTTATGCTATACTGTGTTTTTTCCCTAGAGACTCTCCTCTGATTACTAGTTCTTAATAACTTATTTTAATATCTTCTTTCCTTCCTAGCAATATATTGTTTTGATAGATCCTTGAAGGGACCCCCGAGGTCTCCAGATCTCACAGACACATAATATGCACTTTAGGAGCCATGGAGGGAGATAACATGATAACACTGTCAAACCTGTGGGCTGAGGCTTTGTTCAAGTGTATTCCTCCGTGATCAGCATTTGCTTATGACCTTGGGATGTTTCATAACTCACCTAACCTTCTTCCTCTTCCATTTTACTACCCAAGGTTTACTACGAGGATTCAATGATTATTTGTTACATATATGTGTGTGTGTTTGTGTGTGTGTGTGTACACACAGTGTATTGTGTAGCATAGCAAGCACTCAATAAACATTTTTTTTAATTTAGTAGAAGAATGGTACTGTCCATTAGACTCAAATAGCATAATGAGATCTTAGTATATGACAAAGTCCGAGTTATACTGTTTCATTTAAAATGAGTGATTTCTATTGTATTATATCTAGGAAGAACATGTTCTTTTCCAACTTGAAGAAGGGATTGAAGCTTTGGAAGCTGCAATTGAATACAAGAACGAACGTATCCAGAGTCGCCAGAACTCGCTCAGAGCTTCATTTCAAAATCTCTCTCATAGTGAAGCAAATGTCTTAGAAAAACTAATCTGCCTGAGTCCTGTTGAGATTAGAGCTATTCTTTTCAGATATTTCAATAAGGTTTGTTTTTCAGGGACAGAGGATTTTCTTATAAAGAGGGGTCGAGATGCTTATACAGCTCACACTTATGTAGAATTTACAGTACTGAATGTTGTCATCTGAAATCTTTGCACTTATCCAAGTATGTAGGCCTAACTTTGTGAAGTTCTTAAAGTTGAAGGGCCTTTTGAAAGAAGGGCTTTCGGGAATAGTTTTAAAAACCAAAGAATTTAAGTTATATTCCTCAGTCACTATTTCTTGGTTGTATGTTTTCTAGATTTGATTGTTCCTACTTAGCATTCGTGAAAAATCAAGGGCCCTCCAGGTTTGGGTTCCCTTTCCTTCATTGCTGTAGGGTAGGGGTAACCTGTACTTTCTTATTATACCCTATGAATTGAAATGGAGGTGAAATGGTGCATCAGTGACAAAGATAGTAATAGATTTTAGCATTAACCTGGATGGGCTTAATATAAATTAAAATATTTTATACAGATTTGACAGCTTACTGATAGAGATGTTTCACAGCATTGAAAACTATATCTGTCTTTTCTCTAATGTTTTCTCTTAAGATATATATTATGAAGTGTTAAACAAGTAGATGACTCTTTTCTCTGAAAAATATATTCAGTTTAAGGGAATAGCAGACAGTTAATGAAAAATGAAACACAGAAGTTTTAAAATAAAGTTCTAATTCTGTTAGACAATTGAAATAAAGATGACTAAATTAATGGAAATGTGATACACAGCCCTCCTCTCGGATAATTACCATCAGTAGTAAGCTTCTATTATTGATGCAAGTGCATCCCATCACTGGGTGTGTGGAGGGCAGAAATATGGTGCATATTGTCTTAGGCTTTGATACAGGTAACTCTTCTGTGGTGTTCTTAGAGCAAGGGTTCTTAACCCAGAGCACCCAGGTGAAGGTCAGTGGATTTTCTGGTCTTAAGAACTCTTTGGAGAAATGAGTATTTTTCTGGAGAGAATGTCATTACATTATTAACAAGTTCTGTGATACAGATATTGTCTGAAGTGTTTTTACTTTATATCAGTGCAGAGAGGAACCCACTGGACTAAATGTACAATCTGAGACCGAACTCTATAGCTTAAAAATTCTGTCACTTATTTATAACATTCATTTTGGAGTTAAAAATGAGAATTATCTAGATGTTACAGAAGTCTTTAGATTCTTGATATCTTTTTAGACTGGAGAAATACAGTTGTAGGATTATAAATGTAAACTACAAATATCATGTCTAAGAAATGATGGAGGGGTGATTGTTAGAGTAGAGCAACATTATATTTAAAATGAAGTTGTTACCAATTCAGAATCTCAACAAATTAAAAAGGCTGTTAGGTTATCTTGTGGGTATATTACAAAGCATTTGCCTAGTTATACCATGGGGATTAAGGGAGTTCATCTTTATGAAGTCTAAGAGAAATAAATTAGTCTATTATATTAGGCTGTCTAAAACACACTTAAAAGATCAAAAAAATGTCTTTGCTAGGTGGTTAATTTGCGAGAAGCTGAACGGAAACTACAGTTACAGAATGAAGAAATTAAAATGAAAGTTCTGGAACGGGATAATGTGGTTCGTGAGTTGGAATCTACACTGGAACATCTGAAATTGCAGTGTGACCGGAGACTGACCCTTCAGCAAAAGGAACACGAGCAAAAAATGCAGCTTCTGTTACATCATTTCAAAGGTAACTAACTGCCCCTTCTCATCAGTTGTGTAAAGGTGACGTGTAGGAGGGGGATTGGGAAAGGAAGGTAGGACAGAATTGAATCACTTAAAGCCCAACATGCATAAATAGTTACTACTTATATGTGTTTTGTGCTTTACATGTTTTGGTCCACATGTTGGGATAGTTGACTTTGATGTAGGGCTATTCATGCTTGAAATGCCATCTCCTCTGCCTGTCCCCAGTGCCACACAGAGAACTGCTGCAATCCTGTTACTTTGTTGTGGTCTACTTTTTATGTAGGAATGTGGGATGACTTCTGGCTTGGTGGTGTACAATTGAAAATTCCCCATCTCTAGGATATAGAACCTTGATATTTAAATCACTTTCCCTTCATAAAATTAAAGTGATAGGTTCTGTCAGATTTCTGGTTATATTGTTACAGTTTTCAGTAAATTATAAATTTTATGCATTAAGGTTAGAGCTTAGGTCAAAATCAGTCTACCACTGATGGGCACATAGTGTTATCAGTGCACAGTAGTTCAACCATCAACTGTGGTATGGAGTTGTCATAGCAATTGGTCTTCACAATACCTGGACTTATGGCTGGTACACACAGTTGCTATGGCAACAAAATCACTGCCTGGCGATACTTCAACGCCTGGAATGCTTCAATCCAGGTGGCTTGGCTGCTCAGTCTTGATTCTCATGAATCTATAGCTGGAAATGTGCTAAAAAGGATCTGGAAGAAGCAACCTGAGTAAGCAGAAAATTGGAAAATATATGCATTTGAGCGTTGAGGCAGTTTGCCTCTAAGTTAATTCTATAACGAGTTAATTAGCAACCAGTTGCCTGATGACAGGATTTCCTTGACTGGATTCCATATGTTATTTCATTCAAACATGCTTTCCTTACCTTATGTTAATTCTGTCCTAAGTCTCTAAAAGTGATATTTTAATAGAATTTTTAATATGTTTTTCAAGTGGTTGGCATTTTACCACAAAAGTTCATGCTTTAGCCAAATGAGAACATTTTAAAAATCATTCGTTTCTATAGCTGGGACAAGTTTTTCATAACAAAGTTATAACTGAAAATGTTAACAACTTATGAATTTTCTAATTTCAACTGAATATAGGCCATAAAATTAAGTTCATTTTTATGATATCCTTCATGGGGATTCTGATTTGTGATGTTATTAATCTAAAATGTTTTTTAAACAAGATGATGGGTTAATATAAAATATACAGATATACTTAGATCAATTTTTACAAAACAACCAATTATAACAAAAGAAAATTACAAACCAGTAGGACCATTTTATAAATTTACCAATAGGAAAGAGTAGGTCTGAAAGTGTGTATTTCTGAAGGTCAGTAAACTGCGTTTTACTGGTTCTAGAACCTAACCCAAAGCGGACAGTTTTAGACATTCCTAAACGTTAATTAGAAGCTTTAAAATTATATTGTGTCATAAACTAGAACTTTACTTATGCTTCCCCCCCCCTTCTCCTTTTTTGGTGGTGTTTTCCTTTGTAATTTAATCTTTCTAGACTCTTTTGACAGGTTTCTGGTTTTTGAGGGGTTTTTTGGTTATATATTTCTTGGGCCTATAAACTTTAGGCTTATGACTTTCCATACATCCATGGTTCCTGATGTAAACTTTAAGACATTGATGCAGCTGGACAGAGTTACAAATGTGAACCTTACTTCTGCTCTTCTGAGGATAAATTTAGTTAGTAGCTACTCAAAAAGTGCTTATGAATCATGAAAAATGTGGTAGTTGGTAGGGATTAGGGTGGAGAAGGGCTCATCTTACTTTGAAAAATTTTACAGGCAGAAGACTCCAAATTGTAGCTGAAAACAAATCCAGCCAAGTAATAGATACATGTAACATACTTCTGACCCTACAATAGAGTCTGGGAGCTCTGTTAGAATTTTCAATCATTTACTTTAAACTGATTTTAAATGTAAATTTCTGTTTTATAGAGCAAGACGGGGAAGGCATTGTGGAAACTTTAAAAAATTATGGAGATAAAATCCAGCAGCTGGAAAGAGAGCTTTATTTCTATAAGAAAACCAGCAGAGATCTTAAGAAGAAACTTAAGGAATTGGTAGGGGAAGCAATTCGACGACAACTAGTACCATCAGAAAGTAAGAGATTTAGTGTTACTTGTCACTCCAACACTGTAGCATGGTTTGTAGTGGAGCCTTTCCCACTTGATTGGATTATTTAGGATTAGATATTTAACTTCTCTTTGTCTCTGTAAACAAAAATAGTTGTCTAGTCTATGTGTAAGACAGAACCACTGGAGAAAAGAATAAATGAACGAATGTATATGTGTGAAGGAAATGATCATTTATTGGATTGCTTGCCATGTACCAGGGGCTCTTGTATTCTCTAACTCACTTAATTCTTAAAATAACCCTAATTATAGGATAGCTGTTGTTTTCCTGTTTTATAGTAAATTAAGCCTTCTGATTATCATAAAAAAGTAAAATAGAGAATAATAAAAGTAAAGGTAAAATAATATTTATGTATTTCTAAGATCAGTCAGGTTTTTTCATATCATGACCTCTAGAAATTCAAACATATAATAAAACCCATCGTTGAGACAAGGATGTTTTCTTGCATAATTATATATAGATATGTAGAAATACCATCTTCCTCAATGAAATGATAAAACATGACAAAGAACTTTGCAAAAGCAAGAAGTGCCATGAAGGTGATATACTGTTATGATTAAAACATATTGTCTTACTACCATGTGTAAAATACATAGCTAGTGGGAAGTTGCTGTATAGGACAGGGAGCTCAACTCAGTGCTCTGTGATGACCTAGAGGGGTGGGATGGGGGTGGGGTGGCAGGGAGGCTCAAGAGGGAGGGGATACAGGTATACGTATAGCTGATTCACTTTGTTCTACAGCAGAAACTAACATACCATTGTAAAGCAGTTATACTCCAATAAAAAGAAAAAAGAAAAAAACATATTGGACTTCCCTGGTGGTGCAGTGGTTAAGAATCCGCCTGCCAATGCAGGAGACACGGGTTCAAGCCCTGGTCCAGGAAGATCCCACATGCCACGGAGCAACTAAGCCTGTGCGCCACAACTACTGAGCCTGTGCTCTAGAGCCTGCGAGCCACAGCTACTGAAGCCCACGTGCCACAACTACTGAAGCCCGTGCGCCTAGAGCCTAGAGCCCAGAGCCCTTGCTCCACAACAAGAGAAGCCAGCGAGATGAGAAGCCCGCGCATCGCAACAAAGAGTAGCCCCCGCTCACCGCAACTAGAGAAAGCCTGCGCGAAGCAACAAAGACTCAACGCAGCCAAAAGTAAATAAATAAATTAAAAAAATATATATATTGTCTTTAAGCCACCAATAGAGAGGAATCAATATCTCTAAAATAATGTATACTCATTTTATAAAAGAATTAGCCTTCCTTTAGAGAAAGTATTCTTCTAATAAGTTAAGAATGGCTTTTGAAAGTTGACTTTACAGCTCTTTTTAGCTCTTTTTTGTGTTTGTAAAGAAAACTAAAGATGGGTACAACAAGATATAAAGAGTACCCCTGAAACTAATATAATGTTATATATCAATTATATCTCAACTTAAAAATATAATTATAAAAATGAAACCATAAAAAATATAGAAACCAGTGGAAAATGATATATATGCACAATGAAAAGATATATACTGAATATATAATATAAGCAGAATTAACATAGTTTTAAATCTTAAAACTTAGTAATATTTTAGAAAAGTAGTTCTAATACTACCTTATATTTATTGTATTTATCATTTACAGGCATTTTCCCAAATAGTCCAATTTAGCCCTCAAACTCAGGGTGGGCCGGTATATGCTAACCTCATTTTTAGATGAGGAAATTAAAGCTTAGAGCAGTCCAGTGACTCATGAACCGACCAGTAATTAGAGCATGGTCTAAGGTCCCTGGTCTTCTGATTCCTGGTTCTGTGTTCTAGTATAAAAGTCGCTTTAGGATAGAGATGTGATACAAACATACGAATTCTGCCAAAGAGACTAAACTTTCTGATTTTCAATGTAGTAATGCAGAGGTATTTACTCATATAATTAAAACATTTACTTGAAATACTGCCTGCAACATATAGCTGAACCTTTTACTTGAAACGCTATCTGCAAAAAATTAAAATGTAAACAGGTATTAAGTAGGAAACAGAGCAATTAGCACAAACCCATTTTTGCTTTAAAAAATTCACTTTCAAATTTGAGATATCTGAAATTAGATGTTTACTGTTTAAATGGCCCATGTTTATACTGCTGAGTCTACTAGACATCTCTTAAAATGACAGTGTGGTATATGGTGGTAAACAGGTTTAAGAAACCTGGATCTGGGACTTCCCTGGTGGTCCAGTGGATAAGACTCCACGTTCCCAATGCAGGGGGTCAGGGTTCAACTAGATCCAGCATGCCGCAACTAAAGATCCCACACGCAGCAACGAAGATCCCACGTGCCACAACTAAGACCCGGCGCGGCCAAGATAAAATAAATAAATATTAAAAAAAAAAAAAAGAAAGAAAGAAAGAAACCTGGATCCTAATCATGCTCTTTAATGAAACAAATACAAAAAGCTTTAAAAAAGCTAAATAATCTTGGAGATGTGTAAAGTGAGGATAACTCCTGTTTTACCAACTCACCTGGAAAGTCTAGTCTTTTTTTAAATTTTTTCGGCTGCACCACGTGACTTGTGGAATCCTAGTTCCCCGACCAGGGATCAAACCCCGGCCCCCAGCACTGGAAGCTCAGAGTCCTAACCACCGGACCACCAGGGAATTCCTGGAAGTCTAGTCTTAATAATAATAATGTTGAAGATGTTATCTCAGCTAATTTGCTATATCCCCTAGAACCATCTTAAATATCTTTATTTTTTGGCTAAAAAAGTAATACATAGTCATTATAGAAAACTTTGAAAATATAGAAAAAAATCAGAAAAAAAAACACCCATAATCCTACCCACAACTATTAACATTTCAGCATAATAATTCTTTTCAGTGTTTTCCTCATGCTTTAAAAAAAATTCATTTGGAATCATACTGGTGATATAGCTTGTACTATATCCTACCTCAAAATGCAGCTCCAATAAAATGACATTAAATAAGACTTGTTTGAATTATAAAATATAGCAGTTTAAATATATCAAATTTTGAGTTCCCTAAACTGTATTATATGCTTAATAATCAGTATCCTAATTAATATATAACTGTCTTGGTATTCAGTTGATTGGGTTTTGTTAGTAGTCTTTTCATTGTCTGCCTACCAGACTTTATCTGCTTTGAATATTTTTAGCATTTTCAAATAGCAAAAGAATTAATCTTTTGACTAAAATATCTTGGTCACTTCTAAAAAGTGGCCAAAAAGACTAAAAGCGCTTGGTCATGCTTCTGTTACAGTGCATCTGTTTTCTAACATTTTGTGAGGATAAAATCAGTATATATGGACATGCAGTCTATGTACTTGTTTAAGTATTTAAAACTTTATACTTCTATTTTTATTGAATAATATTTTATTTTATCCCAAAACAAAACATAAAAGTCTTGAAAGATACACAATTTAAGACATAAATTCTTATTTGGTTAAATCCAAGCAACTCTTTAAATTCAGCTTTAGCCATAATTAGAAGAATTTAATTATTGTTTCTTTTCTTTGGAGAGGATTGTTGTTTGAATATAAAAATACTTATATATCATTCATTTCAGAGCTTACACTGAATTTCACTGAGAAAGGAAATTCTTTTTTAGCAAAAGTTATGAGCTTAATTATAAAAAATATAATATTTTGAAGACATTACACTGGAGGTACAAGTTTATGACACAATAAAAATTTGATGAATGTATATGATACTAAATGCATTAATTAGATTTGTGTGTTATACCATATATTTGTAAATATATAATTTACAATGTGGTCAATTACATTAGTAAAACCATTCATCTTTTTTTTTTTTTACTTTTTATCTTAACATCCTTATTGGAGTGTAATTGCTTTACAATGGTGTGTTAGTTTCTGCTTCATACAAAGTGAATCAGCTATACATATACATATATCCGGATGTCTCCTCCCTCTGGAGTCTCCCTCCCACCCTCCGTATCCCACCTCTCTAGGTGGTCGCATCGAGCTGATCCAGCTGTGCCATACAGCTGCTTCACACTATCTGTTTTTACATTTGGTAGGGTATATATGTCCATGCCACTCTCTCACTTCGTCCCAGCTTACCCTTCCCCCTCCCCGTGTCCTCAAGTCCATTCTCTACATCTGCGTCTTTATTCCTGTCCTACCCCTAAGTTCTTCAGAACCTGTTTTTTTTGGGATTCCACATATATGTGTTAGCATAGGGTATTTGTTTTTCTCTTTCTCACTTCCTTCACTCTGTATCACAGTCTCTAGATCCATCTACCTCGCTACAAATAACTCAATTTCGTTTCTTTTTATGGCTGAGTGATATTCCATTGCATATATGTGCCACATCTTCTTTATCCATTCATCTGTTGATGGACACTTAGGTTGCTTCCATGTCCTGACTGTTGTAAATACAGCTGCAGTGAACATTGTGGTACATGACTCCTTTTTTTTTTTTTTAAAGACACCAATTGTACTTGAACATTTGTTACTTTTTTAAAATAATTAATTAATTAATTAATTAATTATTGGCTGTGTTGGGTCTTCGTTTCTGTGCGAGGGCTTTCTCCAGTTGCGGCAAGCGGGGGCCACTCTTCATCACGGCGCGTGGGCCTCTCACTATCGCGGCCTCTCTTGTTGCAGAGCACAGGCTCCAGACGCGCAGGCTCAGAAGTTGTAGCTTATGGGCCCAGTTGCTCCGCGGCATGTGGGATCTTCCCAGACCAGGGCTCGAACCCGTGTCCCCTGCATTAGCAGGCAGATTCTCAACCACTGCACCACCAGGGAAGCCCCATGACTCTTTTTGAATTATGGTTTTCTCAGGGTATATGCCCAGTAGTGGGATTGCTGGGTCGTATGGTAGTTCTATTTTTAGCTTTTTAAGGAACGTCCATACTGTTCTCCATAGTGACTGTATCAATTTACATTCCAACCAACAGTGCAAGAGGGTTCCCTTTTCTCCACACCCTCTCCAGCATTTATTGTTTGTAGATTTTTTGATGATGGCCATTCTGACTGGTGTGAGGTGATACCTCATTGTAGTTTTGATTTGCCTTTCTCTAATGATTAGTGATGTTGAGCATTCTTTCATGTGTTTGTTGGCAATCTGTATATCTTCTTTGGTGAAATGTCTATTTAGGTCTTCTGCCCATTTTTGGATTGGGTTGTTTGTTTTTTTTGATATTGAGCTGCATGAGCTGCTTGTAAATTTTGGAGGTTGATCCTTTGTCAGTTGCTCCATTAGCAAATATTTTCTCCCATTCTGAGGGTTGTCTTTTCGTCTTGTTTATGTTTTCCTTTGCTGTGCAAAAGCTTTTAATTCATTAGGTCCCATTTGTTTATTTTTGTTTTTATTTTCATTTCTCTAGGAGGTGGGTCAAAAAGGATCTTGCTGTGATTTATGTCGTAGAGTGTTCTGCCTATGTTTTCCTCTAAGAGTTTTATAATGTCTGGCTTTACATTTAGGTCTTTAATCCATTTTGAGTTTATTTTTGTGTATGGTGTTAGGGAGTATTCTAATTTCATTCTTTCACATGTAGCTGTCCAGTTTTCCCAGCACCACTTATTGAAGAGGCTGTGTTTTCTCCATTGTATCTTCTTGCCTCCTTGATCAAAAATAAGGTGACCATATGTGCGTGGGTTTATCTCTGGGCCTTCTATCCTGTACCATTGATCTATATTTCTGTTTTTGTGCCGTACCATACTGTCTTGATTACTGTAGCTTTGTAGTATAGTCTGAAGTCCGGGAGCCTGATTCCTCCAGCTCCGTTTTTCTTTCTCAAGATTGCTTTGGCTATTCGGGGTCTTTTGTGTTTCCATACAAATTGTGAAATTTTTTGTTCTAGTTCTGTGAAAAATGCCATTGGTCGTTTGATAGGGATTGCATTGAATCTGTAGATTGCTTTGGGTAGTATAGTCATTTTCACAATGTTGATTCTTCCAATCCAAGAACATGGTCTATCTCTCCATCTGTTTGTATCATCTTTAATTTCTTTCATCAGTGTCTTATAGTTTTCTGCATACAGGTCTTTTGTCTCCTTAAGTAGGTTTATTCCTAGATATTTTATTCTTTTTGTTGCAGTGATAAATGGGAGTGTTTCCTTAATTTCTCTTTCAGATTTTTCATCATGAGTGTATAGGAATGCAAGAGATTTCTTAGCATTAATTTTGTATCCTGCTACTTTACCAAATTCGTTGATTAGCTCTAGTAGTTTTCTGGTAGCATCTTTAGGATACTCCATGTATAGTATCATGTCATCTGCAAACAGTGACAGCCTTACTTCTTCTTTTCCAATTTGGATTCCTTTTATTTCTTCTTCTTCTCTGATTGCTGTGGCTAAAACTTCCAAAACTATGTTGAATAATAATGGTTAGAGTGGACAACCTTGTCTTGTTCCTGATATTAGTGGAAAGGGTTTCAGTTTTTCACCATTGAGAACGATGTTGGCTGTGGGTTTGTCATATATGGCCTTTATTATGTTGAGGTAAGTGCCCTGTATGCCTACTTGCTGGAGGGTTTTTATCATAAATGGATGTTGAATTGTGTCGAAAGCTTTTTCTGCATCTATTGAGATGATCATATGGTTTTTCTCCTTCAATTTGTTAATATGGTTTATCACATTGATTGAGTTACATATACTGTAGAATCCTTGCAGTTTGGGGATAAACCCCAGTTGGTCATGGTGTATGATCCTTTTAATGTGCTGTTGGATTCTGTTTGCTAGTATTTTGTTGAGGATTTTTGCATCTATGTTCATCAGTGATATTGGCCTGTAGTTTTCTTTCTTTGTGACATCTTTGTCTGGTTTTGGTATCAGGGTGATGGTGGCCTCATAGAATGAGTTTGGGAGTGTTCCTCCCTCTGCTCTATTTTGGAAGAAGGATAAGTGTTAGCTCTTCTTTAAATGTTTGATAGAAGTCGCCTGTGAAGGCATCTGGTCCTGGACTTCTGTTTCTTGGAAGAGTTTTAATCACAGTTTCAATTTCAGTGCTTGTGATTGGTCTGTTTATATTTGCTTTTTCTTCCTGGTTCAGTCTCAGAAGTTTGTGCTTTTCTAAGAATTTGTCCATTTCTTACAGGTTGTCCATTTTATTGGCGTAGAGTTGCTTTTAGTAATCTCTCATGATCCTTTGTATTTCTGCAGTGTCAGTTGTTACTTCTCCTTTTCCATTTCTAATTCTATTGATTTGAGTCTTCTCCCTTTTTTTCTTGATGAATCTGGCTAATGGTTTATCAATTTTGTTTATCTTCTCAAAGAACCAGCTTTTATTTTTATTGATCTTTGCTATTGTTTCCTTCATTTCTTTTTCATTTATTTCTGATCTGATCTTTATGATTTTTTTCCTTCTGCTCACTTCGGGGTTTTTTTGTTCTTCTTTCTCAGATTGCTTTAGGTGTAAGGTTATGTTGTTTATTTGAGATGTTTCTTGTTTCTTGTGGTAGAATTGTATTGCTATAAACTTCCCTCTTAGAAGTGCTTTTGCTGCATCCTGTAGGTTTTGGGTCGTCGTGTTTTCATTGTCATTTGTTTCTAGGTATTTTTTGATTTCCTCTTTGATTTCTTCTGTGATCTCTTGGTTGTTAAGTAGTGTATTGTTTAGCCTCCATGTGTTTGTATTTTTTACAGATTTTTTTTCCTGTAATTGATATCTAGTCTCATGGCGTTGTGGTCGGAAAACATACTAGATACGATTTCAATTTTCTTAAATTTACCAAGGCTTGATTTGTGACCCAAGATATGATCTATCCTGGAGAATGTTACATGAGCACTTGAGAAGAAAGTGTATTCTGTTGTTTTTGGATGGAATGTCCTATAAATATCAATTAAGTCCATCTTGTTTAATGTATCATTTAAAGCTTGTGTTTTCTTATTTATTTTCATTTTGGACGACCTGTCCATTGGTGAAAGTGGGGTGTTGAAGTTCTGTACAATGATTGTGTTACTGTCGATTTCCCCTTTTATGGCTCTTAGCATTTGCCTTATGTATTGAGGTGCTCCTATGTTGGGTGCATAGATATTTACAATTGTTATACCTTCTTCTTGGATCGATCCCTTTATCACTATGTAGTGTCCTTCTTTGTCTCTTGTAATAGTCTTTATTTTAAAGTCTATTTTTTCTGATATGAGAATTGCTACTCCAGCTTTCTTCTGATCTCCATTTACATGGAATATCTTTATCCATCCCCTCACTTTCAGTCTGTATGTGTCCATAGGTATGAAGTGGGTCTCTTGTAGACAGCATATATATGGGTCTTGTTTTTGTATCCATTCATCCAGTCTATGTCTTTTGGTTAGAGTATTTAATCCATTTACATTTAAGGTAATTATCGATATGTATGTTCTTATTACCATTTTCTTAATTATTTTGGGTTTGTTTTTGCAGGTCTTTTCCTTGTCTGTGTTTCCTGCCTAGAGAAGTTCCTTTAGCATTTGTTTTAAAGCTGGTTTGGTGGTGCTAAATTCTCTTAGCTTTTGCTTGCCTGTAAAAGTTTTAATTTCTCCATCGTTGTCGTCGCATCTGAATGAGATCCTTGCTGGGTAGAGTAATCTTGTTTGTAGGTTTTTCCCTTTCTTCACTTTAAATATGTCCTGCCACTCCCTTCTGGCTTGCAGGGTTTCTGCTGAAAGATCAGCTGTTAACCTTACGGGGATTCCCTTGTATGTTGTTTGTTGCTTTTCCCTTGCTGCTTTTAATATTTTTTCTTTGTATTTAATTTTTGATAGTTTGATTAATATGTGGCTTGGCATGTTTCTCCTTGGTTTTATCCTGTATGGGACTCTCTGTGTTTCTTGGACTTGATTGACTATTTCCTTTCCCATATTAGGGAAGTTTTCAACTGTAATCTCTTCAAATATTTTCTCAGTCCCTTTCTTTTTCTCTTCTTCTTCTGGGACCCCTATAATTCAAATGTTTGTGCATTTAGTGTTGCCCCAGAGGTCTCCAAGACTGTCCTAAATTCTTTTCATTCTTTTTTCTTTATTCTTCTCTGCAGTAGTTATTTACACTATTTTATTTTCCAGGTCACTTATCCGTTCTTCTGCCTCAGTTATTCTGCTATTGATTCCTTCTAGAGAATTTTAAATTTCATTTATTGTGTTGTTCTTCATTGTTTGTTTGCTCTTTAATTCTTCTAGGTCCTTGTTAAACGCGTCTTGTATTTTCTCCATTCTGTTCCCAAGATATTGGATCATGTTTACTGTCATTACTCTGAATTCTTTTTTAGGTAGACTGCCTATTTCCTCTTCATTTGTTTGGTCTGGTGGGTTTTCACCTTGGTCCTTCATCTGCTGTGTGTTTCTCTGTCTTCTCATTTTGCTTAACTTACTGTGTTTGGGGTCTCCTTTTCGCAGGCTGCAGGTTTGTAGTTCCTCTTGTTTTTGGTGTCTGCCCCCAGTGTCTAAGGTTGACACAGTGGGTTGTGTAGGCTTCCTGGTGGAGGGGATTAGTGCCTGTGTTCTGGTGGATGAGGCTGGATCTTGTCTTTCTGGTGGGCAGGACTGCATCCGGTGGTGTGTTTTGGGGTGTCTGTGACCTTATTATGATTTTAGGCAGCCTCTCTGCTAATGGGTGGGGTTGTGTTCCTGTCTTGCTAGTTGTTTGGCATAGGGTGTCCAGTACTGTAGCTTGCTGGTCGTTGAATGAAGCTGGGTCTTAGCGTTGAGATGGAGATCTCTGGGAGAGCTTTCGCCATTTGATATTACTTGGAGCTGGGAGGTCTCTGGTGGACCAATGTCCTGAACTCAGCTCTCCCACCTCAGAGACATCGGCCTGACACCCGGCCAGAGCACCAAGACCCTGTCAGCCACACGACTCAGAAGAAAAGGGAGAAGAAAAGAAAGAAAGAAAGAAAAATAAAATAAAATAAAAAATTAGTAAAAATTTAAAAATTAAAAAGTAATTTAAAAAAAAGAAAGAAACAAAGAAGAGAGCAACCAAATCAAAAAACTAATTCACCAGTGATAACAAGTACTAAAAACTATAGTAAAACAAAAAACAAAAAATAAACCAGACAGACAGAACCCTAGGACAAATGGTAAAAGCAAAGCTATATAGACAAAATCACACAAAGAAGCATACACATACACACTCACAAAAAGAGAAAGAGGAAAAATACATACATAGCTATATATTAAAAAAAAAAAAGGAAAAGAGCAAATCAATATACAAATCTACCAATGACAATAAACTCTAAATACTAAACTAAGATAATCATAAAGCCAGGAACAAATTAGATGCAGAAAGCAACCCCAAGTCTACAGTTTCTCCCAAAGTCCACTGCCTCAATTTTGGGATGATTCGTTGTCTATTCAGGCATTCCACAGATGCAGGGTACATCAAATTGATTGTGGAGATTTAATCCGCTGCTCCTAAGGCTGCTGGGAGAGATTTCCCTTTCTCTTCTTTGTTCGCAGAGCTCCCGGGGTTCAGCTTTGGATTTGGACCCGCCTCTGCGTGTAGGTCGCCTGAGGGCATCTGTTCCCGCCCAGACAGGATAGGGTTAAAGTAGCAGCTGATTAGGGGGCTCTGGCTCACTCAGGCTGGGGGGAGGGATGGGTACGGATGTGGGGCGAGCCTGCGGCGGCAGAGGCTGACATGACGTTGCACCAGCCTGAGGCGCGCTGTGTGTTCTCCCGGGGAAGTTGTCCCTGGATCACGGGACCCTGGCAGTGGCGGGCTGCACAGGCTCCCGGGAGGGGCGGTGTGGATAGTGCCTTGTGCTTGCACACAGGCTTCTCAGTGGCTGCAGCAGCAGCCTTAGTGTTTCATGCCTGTCTCTGGGGTCCGCGCTGATAGCCGCGGCTCTTGCCCGTCTCAGGAGCTCGTTTAGGCGGTGCTCTGAATCCCCTCTCCTCGTGCACCCCGAAACAATGGTCTCTTGCCTCTTAGGCAGTTCCAGACTTTTTCCCAGACCCCCTCCTGGCTACCTGTGGCGCACTAGCCCCCTTCAGGCTGTGTTCACGCTGCCAACCCCAGTCCTCTCCCTGGGATCCGACCGAAGCCGGAGCCTCGGCTCCCAGCCCCCGCCCACCCCGGCGGGTGAGCAGACAAGTCTCTCGGGCTGGTGAGTGCTGGTCGGCACCGATCCTCCGTGTGGAAATCTCTCCGCTTTGCCCTCTGCACCTGAGTTGCTGTGCTCTCCTCCGTGGCTCTGAAGCTTCCCCCCCGCCCACCCCCCCGTCTCTGCCAGTGAAGGGGCTTCCTAGTGTGTGGAAACTTTTCCTCCTTCACAGCTCCCTCCCCGAGGTGCAGGTCCCGTCCCTATTCTTTTGTCTCTGTTTTTTCTTTTTTCTTTTGCCCTACCCAGGTACGTGGGGAGTTTCTTGCCTTTTGGGAGGTCTGAGGTCTTCTGCCAGCGTTCAGTAGGTGTTCTGTAGGAGTTATTCCACATGTAGATGTATTTCTGATGTATTTGTGGGGAGGAAGGTGATCTCCATGTCTTACTCCTCTACCATCTTGAAGGTCTCCCCCAAAACTCTATTCTTCTATCAATTTAAACCACTATAAAACTCTACATGTCAGGATACTAGAGTCAGAAGATCTGGTTGGGATCCTAATTTCTTTTATTGGCTGTGTGACTATGGGTGAATAAATCTTTCTTTAGTTTGTTCCTTCAGTGTTGAAATTCTGGAAGAGGGAAACTTTATATTGTGAGGAATATAAGTGGGCTTGGGAGTGAGCCTTTCCAATGAGCCCATCTCTGCTCTTTCTCATATGATCTTTAAAAATTAAGATGGCTGGCTCCCTCCCCCAGACGCTGTGACCTGGGCGTCAGGAATTTTTGTTTTTTCATTGAAATATAGTTGATTTACAACATTCTGTTAGTTTCAGGTGTACAGCAAAGTGATTCATATATATATATATATACACACACACTCTTTTTCAGATTCTTTTCCATTATAGGTTATTAGGCCAAAGGATTTTTAAAAGCTTCCAGGTGATACTAATGTGCAGCAAAGTTTGGGAGCCACTGTGATCACTATGATCAACTTTGTACCTGCTAATTCCACATGAGGATCTATGTCATTTGCTAGTTCAGGTTTTTTGTTTGTGAGAAGAATTTTAAAAACTAGAAAATCAATCCTTTTTTTCTTTTTTTTATTGAGTAGAGTTGATGTATGATATTATGTAAGTTTCAGGTGTACAACAGAGTTATTCACAATTTTTAAAGGTTATATAGAAAATCAATTATGTTTTAAACCAGGGTCACAAACTAAAATGCCTGCAGGAGCCAGGAAGCCAAAGTGAGTGGTGGGACTGCAGCACTTGTCTAAATTGGCAGGGGCAGCTCTGCTCCAGCTGCTGTTGCCAGGCAGAAATTGTCAGTTTTTCTCATTTTTCTATAAAATCCGGAAATCTATATCTTTATATGAAACTTTCCACTTTTTAAATTTTGCATCATATATTATTTTATACGCTAAGTAAAACATGTCTGTGGGCAGATTTGGCTTGGGAGCTGCCAGTGTGCAACTTCTGTTTTTAAACTTGGTTCTCGCAGGACAAGAAGTGTACTAATTGCATCATCAACATATGTTAAAGTTGGCATTTTTTCTTTGCATTAGGTCTAGTAGGTATATGGACTTCCCTTAAGTAAGTTTTGTCTTTCATATTAGATTATTCTATGATTTGAGGGCCTCAAGCTTTGATAACTTCACTCACTCCTATCACTCATTCCAGCAGGGTGGTCCCCACTGAGGGGTATGCTGTCATTTCCATTTTGATGGTGAAAGCAGTGGCATGTACCCCAGAGTACATTCAGACGGAAGAACCCTGCTCTCATGCTTGGAGTGCCAATCAAGACTAGATTTTCACACATATAATGCCAAGTTCCAGAAGATTCCCTGGAGATATGACCAGGATTTGAAATGTGATTCACCAGTGGCAAGCCGAGCAGAGGCAGGTGTGGAAGGGCACCAGAGAGGCCTAAAGCACCTCTGTGTTTCCAGGGGTACCAAAATCTCTAGAAGACTACTTCTCAGTTTTGTTCCATTAATTGAAAGTTCTCAGTTATTCACATGCAAGATGCCTCTAAGTGAAATAAGAATAATTCATGTTCACACTCTGTTCATCTCAAAGAAGTCACTTAACAAAAAAAGCTGGAAGACATAATTTATATTGCATGATAATAATGTAGTTATGTTAGGATATCATGATTAAAATACCTGTTTTGGAGGAAACCTCTAATTTTTTTTCTGCTTTTTGGATTATTTTTAGATCATGATGCTGGAAATGGAGTACAGAACCCAGAAGAAGCAGGCATGGTTTCAGAAGAATTCAAATGGGCATCCAGAACTGAAAGTATAAAATTAAGTGGAAGGGAAAGACAATTAGACAGTTCCACAAGCAGTTTAAGAACACAACCAAATCCTCAGCTCTGGGAAGAAGGCCCAGAATTACCACCAATTTATAGCTCTTTAGCACCCACTAGTGGGCATTTGTTAAGCAATGAGGACAAAACGGAAAGGAATGACAATCAGTTTACAAACTCTCACAGTCGACCACCACCCCAAATTCAGCCAGTAGGAAATGTGGCACAGTTGCATAGTGTCACGCCTGTAAAGTTGTGTCGCAAAGAGTTACGTCAGATTTCTGCCTTGGAACTGTCGTTACGAAGTTCCAGTCTTGGAGTTGGGATTGGATCTATGACTGCTGATTCCATTGAAGTAGCTAGGAAAACGAGTGACTTAAAAACTTAGGCATTTAATAAGAAAAATTTTAATTTAGTAGGTGGGTAAGATTCCTTTTTCTAATCTGTTAAAAATTAAAGCTTAAGCTTACTAGCTGTTCCCTCAGGATAAAAGAAGGGGAGGAAGTAATCCCTAATCTTTTTGTATACCGTGGATATGTATATCTTCTATAGTATATTTGAGGACTTTTAATTTGTATTTCTATAATAACCAAACACATGCTTTATCAAGTAATAGAACATTTAAATGTTTCCACTTCTAAATTTGCTTAAAATTTTTTCCAGGCATATTTGAAGAATAAAACTAAGAGTAGAATAATAAACTAAAATATCCATCAAATGTATATTATTATATAATATACAAGTATATTATTAAGTGTATTATTATATTATAAAAGTATGTTATAATACAATAATTATAATATAAATTTATATTGTTATTCTCAAATACAAGGATATTTTGTTATTTTTTTAAAAAACAGTTAAATATTATATCAGAGAGAGAGTCACCTGCTGTGTATGTTTTGGCTGAAACAGCTGAAAATTTGTGCCAGAATGCACTCTATGGGCTAAGGCAACTGGCTAGGTTTAGGGATTAAGGTTAATTTAGGGTCCTCAGAGGCTGAGTGATCATTCTTGACTTTTTTTTTTTTTTTTAATAAATTTATTTATTTATTTTTGGCTGCGTTGTGTCTTCATTGCTGCGCGCGGGCTCTCTTTAGTTGCGTCCAGCGGGGGCTACTCTTCGTTGCGGTGCGCGGGCTTCTCATTGTGGTGTCTTCTCTTGTTGTGGAGCACGGGCTCTAGGCACATGGGCTTCAGTAGTTGTGGCTCGCGGGCTCTAGAGCACAGGCTCAGTAGTTGTGCATGGGCTTAGTTGGTCTGCGGCATGTGGGATCTTCCCAGACCAGGGCTCGAACCCGGGTCCCCTGCATTGGCAGGCAGATTCTTAACCACTGCACCACCGGGGAAGCCCCCCATTCTTGACTTTTTAAACATGGTCTCTGCTCTTTTTTCTGGAATTGCTTTTAGAGTATTATATTATTGGTTTGCTAATATTATGGAATATAGGTTTATCATCTCTCTCCTGCCCTATCTATTCAGCATATCTCTCATTATGCTACTAAAATTGGGAGAAATGAATACAGTTCCATGGAATAGGGAAACAAGGATAGAATAACACTAAAGTATTCTAACATATCAAGGAAAAGGTATCTGGTCATATGGAGTACACCTGTAAAGCTTGACATCTAGCCAGAGGATCTTTAATAAGTTGATGGGCTTAATCTGAGATTTGTTTCCTCTACAACCTGGTTAGTCAGGCCTGTACACAGGCCGCCCAGATTGCACGGGGGTTGTAAATATGTAAATGAAATTTTTTCTTCAAGATATTTTTGGTCTAAATCTTATTATATAATGTAAACCTCAGTTTGGAATTAAGAACTCAACATTGCTTTGCCCAACAAATTTTTCATCATATTTTTCAATCACAGAAAACATTTCATTATAATGACCAGAGGTATGATTTTGTTACTTATGTTATTTTTGTTACTTTTCCAAACTTTTACTTGTAAAATAAAGTTTTTTCTTAAACCAATTAATGTTTGGGGTGGGCAGTAGCAAAATCACCCTGATTTATGGAATGTTACTCCATGAGAGTAACCCACTTTATTACTGACTCCAACTTTTCCTACCTGATGCTAAGTTTTTTCTTTTGTTCTTTCCTTTGTTGCTATTGACCCTGACCATCTTACCTAAGACCCAGACTGTTGCCCTGTGCTCAAAGACTGTTTTCCTTTTCTAGTTTCTAGCCCCTAGGAAGTAGGGTTCCTTGGTCTTACTGGTAAAAAAAAGTTTCCTATAGGAGAAGAAAACCAAACCAAAACAAACTTCTAAGTTGGTGAATAGTTTCTAGATCTCTTAAGTATGGTATTAAAACTCATTTGAATTATGGGTTAAATAGACTTCTGTGGACTTAACCTGGAAACGGAACCACAAATTATAACTTCGGCCCAAAGAGAAACTGTTTCAACCAACAAATTTACAAACCAACTTAGAGATTTTATTTTTAACAGGGACTATTTGAAGTCAGATTCCTGTTTTCAGCTAGTTTTCTCTTTTTGCCTTTGGTTTATATGATATGTATTTAATATATATCCTATATAATGTGTGTTTTAGATAGATAGACAATGGCAAAAGGCCAGTGCCTTAGCAAAGCACAGCAATCATATTTATTAATATGTACATATTTATTAATGAAGCCCCTAATTTTAAGTTCCTTATAAAATTAAGTAATAATTTAGAAATAATTCATATAAGAATGTATTTTGACATTGGAATTCTGCTTGCCCAAGAAATGGACACATATTTGCTTTACCTGTGGAAAATATAAACACATTTTCTAAAAGCCAGCTCACTAACAAAGCAAAAAAATTTATATTAAACCAACAATGAGTAGATTTGATAATGCAAATGTGAACTGACATCTAAATAACAAAGGTACAATTTTTTTTCTTCCTTTTGGTTAAACATACATCCTTTATAAGCTATGATAGATTTCAGATAAATACTCAAACAAACACATATAAATAATGCCCTGGATAATATATTCTGGGAGTGAACCTCTTGTCTTTCTAGTTTAGTCAGTGCACTCACAAAGGAAAGAAAAATTGTCATCTCTCCCAAGGCAAATTCAATTTTTTTTACATTAACTAATAATAAATTTACCCTCTGTTTCACATGCTCTCCTTAATCTAAACATTTTGTCATTGTTTGCCTTTTTGCGTGTATATGAAATATGTCTGTGGGGGTTTTTTTGTTCATTATTTTTTTTCCACCTATAACAGAGCATTTGGAAAGAAACATATTTGCCTCCATAAAGTACTAGTTCTTTCCCTAACTCCAGAGTGTTGTAGATAACAGAGTCGGAGACTTCTATGAGTATGGGAACTATGGGTGGTAAGAACATCAGTGAAGGTGCTTTTGTGCTTCAATGTTTGCTTTCTTTTGCTAATGTTTCCCCCCGCCTTAGTTCTTTTTTTTTTTTTTTTTTTTAACATCTTTATTGAAGTATAATTGCCTTACAATAGTGTGTTAGCTTCTGCTTTATAACAAAGTGAATCAGTTATACATATACAATATGTTCCCATTTCTCTTCCCTCTTGCATCTCCGCCTTAGTTCTTCGTATCTTCATGAACTCAGTGTCCAAGGAGTCAGCAAAAATATACATATGATCTTCAGTAATGTGGACTTTATTGCCATTGGCTTGTTTGTAATAATCCAGGTCAATAAAGTGATAAATGCTTATTTAAGAATGGGCGTCTTATATTTTAAAACAAAGTGTCATACTAAGTCTTAGAATGAATTGCTAAGAAGTCAAGTCCTTAGTGGGAGTTTGGTTCTATAGTCAACACAAATTCTCATGCATTAAATGCAAGTGTGGGGCTTCCCTGGTGGCGCAGTGGTTGAGAATCTGTCTGCCAATGCAGGGGACACGGGTTCGAGCCCTGGTCTGGGAGGATCCCACATGCCGCGGAGCGACTGGGCCCGTGAGCCACAACTACTGAGCCTGCGCGTCTGGAGCCTGTGCTCCGCAACAGGAGAGGCCGCGATAGTGAGAGGCCCGCGCACCGCGATGAAGAGTGGCCCCCACTTGCCGCAACTGGAGAGAGCCCTCGCACAGAAACGAAGACCCAACACAGCCATAAACAAATAAATAAACAAATTTTTTTAAAAATGCAAGTGTGACATGTTTTGCTCTTTCATTTATTTCCTTAGGCACATACTTGTGATTTTATAAAACACTGGAGTATGAATAATGAAAGCTCAGTGTCCACTCATGTCTACAATTCCTCTCTCAACTTCACTGGAATTTTTTAAAGTATTCATTATGTATATTTTACATTTAAAGATATAACAGGCTGCAGGCTGCCTTGATAAGTATTGATAACATATTTCTTCTATGTTTATATTTTCAAAAATTGAAAATAAAGTTGAGAGTGAGATCTTGTCACAATAAATTTCTCAAGTGCATTGGGTATGTAGTATTTTGAGCTCATCTGGGCAATAGTGTTCAAAGGGTGGTTATGGGAGCATCTTTCTAATGGGGAGGAGTATTTTATCACTGTCATTGTTTACCTTGATGCTGATAATAAGAAGTAGACTGACTTTTCATAAGTTTCATTGTTTTAAAATTCTCTACAAACAATGCACCCCTTAATGCCTGCATCAGGGGTGACTGCTTCCATTCCTTGCTTTTGGAATGCAGTGCACACGTGGCACCGAATACTAGAGTGGTGTTTGATTTTTATAATGGCCTTCATGTTGACACCCAACAATACCTCAATGTGGTGGTAGTTAGAACAAGGGAAATTATAAAAAGAAAGCTCAGAAAAACTTGATGTTATAATGTTGGCTTTTGATATTTTGCATAGTTCTTATTTGTCCCTTTTTACATCTTTTTTCCTAGGAATGTCCACAATGAATCAACAGGATTGTCACTATTGTAATTTAACTGAACCCAAATATATTGACTTAGATTTAGGTATTAGGTTCTACTGGTAAATTATTACACAAAACTCTACTGAGTTATCTCTACAGTACTCAAAGAGAAAAACAGAACAATCTCACAGACTTTGTTATAATGAGCAAGATCCTTATATGCCCAAGGAACAGAACCATTCACAACAGAAGAGTAGAAAACTGAACATCTAAAAACTTGTATACTTACGATTTTTGGAAATTTAAAACTCCATTTACTAGTAAATACTTGTGTAATTAAAGTAGAACAAAAGAAATGCATCTTGAAACAATATTTGCATACTGTATTGTGTTTTCAAGCTTATTACAGTATATACAAAGCAAGGTATGATTTTTCAAGTCCAAAGTGGTAAATATTGTTAGAATTTATTTGATCTGAGGGGTCTCTTAAAAGAACCACTTCTTGAACCCTGCCCCAAGTAACAGCAACAAATTATAGGCAGATGATAGCTTACTTACCCCTCACTCCCCACAGTGTTCCAGGATTCAAATAGCTCTGATAAAAACAGAAGAAAAAGAGGTTTATTTTAAAGCATTCCATAGGCCAGCAAGGAATTTTCAAAAATGTTTTGAGAGAATATATTTTATTTCTCTTGAAATACCATAAATTTAACTTCGCTCTTTGGCTATCTCTATACCCTAAAGAATACTCCCAGTTAGTATTGAATTTGCCATTTGAAAATATACATCCCAGTTTTTAATACTGATCTCTCTTCCTATGATTACTATTAATTCAGGATTGTATGAAAAAAAGCCACCCTAGACAGAATTTGAATGGAAATTGTGGAGCCATTCAATAGAGAATTACAAGAAACATTAGTTTTAAATAAATTTCATCAGTTGTAACATAAACTGAAGAATTTAAGTGAAGGACTTAAGTGATTTTACCGGTGAAGAACCGTGGAGAGTATGCAAAAACAAACACTGTAGGCAGAATTGACAGGATTTATCTTTATAAAACAATACTTAACCATTTCGTTTAATTTTTCTCTCTGCTAAAATATCCCTGAATTTGTCTCCTGAAAAATCTTTGGCTTATGAAAGACTTCCATTCATAATTACAAACCAGCAGCTCTTAGACTGCCTTGAGAGGCTGAACTGATGTTATTCATTTTTGTTTGTGGCCTGCGTTGGTATTTCATTGTTCGCCATGAAAACGAGTAAGGAGTTAATCTGAATTGAACTGATTTATAATTTTGATAATTTATAAGTATTATCAAAGTTTTGTTGTTACTTTCTAGCATGATTATTTTTTCCTAGATCGGGAAAAGGGCAAGGTATTTGTATACTGAGGTGCCGGTCTTCTTTTGAAATTCATACCCATCACCTGGGGGTTGGGCCGCATTTAAATTGTTCCATTGGAGCCTGGAAGTAAGCCTGTCTGTTTCACTGGACATTTTCCCTAGGTGTCACTAGCTGTAAGACAACCAGAACATGATCAGAATGACCCAGGTTATAATCTTATTAATGGAGTACCTTAAATAATTATATTTTCTAAAACACCAAACAGCCATTTTTAAAAAAAAAAAACAATTTATGAATCACTCCCTTGCATTTAAAATCAAAATCTTATTTTTCAAATGCAACTCTAATTATTTAATAAATTATTTGGTAGTGAAACTACTGTTTTTACTACATGTAAATAGTTTGTTGCTTTATCAAATAAATATATAAAAGCACTTTGAAAACTAAAGCATCATACATGTTTATGATAGAATTACAAGTAGGTTTTCCATAGGGTTGGTTGTCAAAATGTGATAACTTTTTAGCACAAATGTGGTTGCTTACTTTATATATATATCAAAAAACATTTTCAAACAAATTCTCAGAGTTTTCATTATATATGTTAGCAACAGTAGAAATAACTAGTCTCTGGAAAGTTTCATGTGAATTCAATTCTCACAAGAAAATATTTTAAAGACTTGGCTGAGTCTATTTTTATAGGCCTCAGAAGTGCTTCATGACTATTTCTTTGATTTATAAACAAAAAATGTGTTTTTACTGGGTTTTTAACCACCAGTTTTTGGCCATTTGTTACTTATTTCTTTAGTAACAATTACATTTTTTTGTTATTGATGAATTCTGGCTAGAAATAACTTTTCTGGGACTTCCCTGGTGGTGCAGTGGTTAAGAATCTGCCTGCCAATGCAGGGGACACGGGTTCAAGCCCTGGTCTGGAAAGATCCCACATGCCGCAGAGCGACTGAGCCTGTGCGCCACAACTACTGAGCCCGTGTGGCACAACTGCTGAGCCCATGCGCCGCAACTACTGAAGCTGGCACGCCTAGAGCCTGTGCTCCGCAACAAGAGAAGCCACCGCAGTGAGAAGCCTGCGCACCGCAACGAAGAGTGGCCCCCGCTCGCCACAACTAGAGAAACCCTGAGCGCAGCAACAAAGACCCAACGCAGCCAAAAATTAAAAAGAAGAAAAAAAAGAAAATAACTTTTCTTAAAACTGAAAAGTCTAGCTTCTGTTTGGTAAATATTTTAAGCTCAATTTTTCCCTCAGGGAAACTGTAAAAGTTAATTTTTTGGTACATGTATAGGTATGTGATCAAATTAACAGCAAAGTCAGTCTTTGGCCTTTCATACTCTTAGCTACTATATACAAGAAGTATATTAGAATTAAATCTAACAATACCATGGCAGTCTCCTTTGTAAGTATTCTGAGGGAAGCTCATTTCCCTTAGTGTGTAAGTATCTGCCAATGTTAAGGAATATTTTGTCTCTATTTAGATCAAAGCATCCATGACCTGTGCAGCCAAGTAATCAAAGAGAAGGCCAAGACTTTAAGTGTAATGGAACCTATAATCAGAAGTATTCTAGTGGATTGTGAACAAATAGAGAGGAAGAATACTAACATACACTTTTCCTGGGAGAGTTACTTTCATTGGTCCTCTTATAAGGTTTATTACAAAGTTCACTATCTCACTAATCACTGAGAAGGGAAACTAGATGTAAGGACCTGATTATGTGTGTTTAATTGGCCAGGCTACAGCAAACCAAAACACCCTTCAGAACCAGGCCAGTACCCCGGGGTTTAGTTCTTGTATGGGGAAAAATCTGTGCCTCTTTCAAAGGGTGAGCTGATAATTAAAGTTACTTGTATTCTGAAGACATCACAAAAATGGCATCTATAGACAACTGATGGAAATTTTCTTTAGATATTTAATTTATAGGCATTTTTCTGCTTTATGTTTTCTCTTAACCTTTTATCATTGATGCTAGAGCTGAGAACTAAAAGCCCTGTCACTCAAGGAACTTAATTGATTGCAGTGATGAGTACTATGGAGAAAATAAAGCAGGGTAAGGGAACAGAGAATCAAGGATGCTTTTTTTTTAGTTAGAAATTGTTTCTGAGTTAGGCAAACACACAAAGCTGTAAAAACCAGATGTAAGCTCACCAACTTAAAAATTGCTTTTCAATTGACCCAGTGCATGCATGCTCAAAAGGGGCAATTATCATAAATTGCATGTGAACACAGAAATCACATCCAGCCAGTTTTTATGGGAGGGGAAGAGCACTGACTAATTTTGCTGAGCCATTGGAAACCGCTCTAGATCTACTGTTTTGATCTATACAGTTGCTTAGGACTTATTTCAAGTTTAGGATCACATTTCACTTAAAAATTTTTTGAGATATAATTCACATAACAAAAAATTTACCATCTTAAAGTGCACAATTCAGTAGTTTTTAGTATATTCACTGTGTTGTGCAATCTTACTAATTCCAGAACATTTTCATCATGCCAAAAAAACCTCTGTTCTTATTAGTAATCAGTCCCAATTTTCATTTTCTCCCATCCCCTGGCAACCACTAATCTCTCTGTCTCTGTGGAATTGCCTATTTTTGCCATTTCATACATCCTTTAGTGTATGGCTTCTTTTCCTTAGGATAATGTTTCCAAGATTCATTCATGTAGCCTGTAAGAGTATTTCATTCCTTTTTATGACTGAATAATAACCCATTATGTGGATATACCACACTTTGTTTATCCATTCATGAGTTGATAGACATTTGGATTATTTCTATTTTTTGGCTCTTATGAATAACCATGCTATGGAATGCTATAAACATCTGTGTACAAGCTTTTGTGTGAATATGTTTTCAGATATCTTGGGTATACGCCTAAGAGTGGAATTTCTGATTCATATGGTAAATCTACATTTAACTTTTGGAGAGATTGCCGAACTGTTTTCCATAGCAGCTGCACCATTTTACCTTCCCACCAGCAGTGTATGAGGGTTCCAATTACTTTACATCCTTGCCAACACTTGTTATTGTCTTTTTTATTATACCCATCCTAGTGGATGTGAAGTGGTATCTCATTGTGGTTTTGAGTTACATTTTCCTAATGACTAATGATACTGAATATTTTTTTCATGTGTTTATTGGCCATTTCTTTATCTTCTCTGGAGAAATGTCTGTTCAAATCCTTTGCCCCTTTAAAATTGAGTTATTTGTGTTTTCAATGTTGAATTGTAAGAGTTCTTTATATTTGCTAGATACAAGTCCCTTATCAGGTATGATTTGCAAATATTTTCTCCCATTCTGTGTTGTCTTTTTACTTTTTTGATGGTGTCCTCTGCATTGCAGAAGTTTTTGCTTTTGATGAAATCCAATTTATCTTTTTTTCTTTCGGTTGTTTGTGCTTTAGTTGTCATATCTAAGAAACCATTGCCTACTCCAATATCATACATACAGATTTACACTTGTCTTTCCTTCTAAGAGTTTTATTGTTGGGACTTCCCTGGTGGCACAGTGGTTAAGAATCCACCTGCCAATGCAGGGGACACGGGTTCGAGCCCTGGTCCAGCAAGATCCTACGTGCCACGGAGCAACTAAGCCCATGCGCCAGAACTACTGAGCCTGCAAGCCACAACTACTGGGCCCGCGTGCTGCAACTACTGAAGCCCATGTGCCTAGAGCCCATGCTCTGCAACAAGAGAAGCCACCACAATGAGAAGCCCGTGCACCACAACGAAGAGTAGCCCCCGCTTGCCGCAACTAGAGAAAGCCTGTGCGTAGCAACAAAGACCCAAGCAGCCAAAAATAAATAAATAAATAAAAAGAGTTTTATTATTTTAGTTCTTGCATTTATGTCTAGGGTCCATTTTGAATTAATTTTTGTATATGGTGTGAGGTAGAGGTTCAACTTCATTCTTTTGCATGTGGATATCAAGTTGTCTCAGCACCATTTATTGAAAAAAACTATCTTTTCCTTATTGAGTTGTTTTGGCACCCTGTTGAAAGCTAATTGACCATAGATGTTTGAGTTTGTTTATGGACTCTTGATTCTATTCCATTGGCTTATATCTTATGCTAGTGCCACACTTGATTACTGTAGCTATGTAGTAAATTTTGAAGTTGGGAAGTGTCAGTTTACCAGCTTTATCCTTTTTCATATTGTTTTGGCTATTTGGGGTCCCTTGAGTTTGAATATGAATGTTAGGAACAGCTTATCCATTTCTGCAAAAAAGTCTGTTGGAATTTTGATAGGAATTACATTGAATATGTAGCTATATTTGGGGAGTATTGCCATCTTAACAATATTAAGTTTTCCAGTCCATAAACATGGGTTGTCTTTTATTTATTTATATGTTTAATTTCTTTTAACCATCTTTTGTAGTTTTCAGTGTACAAGTCTTATGCTGCTTTGGCTAAATTTATTCCTGAATATTTCTTTTCTTTTGATGCTATTGTAAATGGACTTGTTCTATTAATTTCATTTTCAGATTGTTCATTGCTAGTGTATAGAAATACAACTGATTTTTGTATATTGATCACAATTTGTGGTGGACAGTAAATTTGGGTTAGAAACACACCACACCATGAATCAAGGAACTTAGGTAATGTTTACCCATACAAACTGACTGAACGAGCAGAAATCCACCTTTTTTTTTTTTTTTAAATTGGCCGCGCTGCACGGCTTGCAGGATCTTAGTTTCCTAACCAGGGATTGAACCCGTGCCCCGCTGCAGTGGAAGCTCGGAGTCCTAACCACTGGACTGCTAAGGAATTCCCAGAAATCCAACTTTTTGTTGTTGATGATGATGATCACTTTTTAGCTGATTATTTTAAGATTATTCCTTCAGGAATTATTTCTGTTTTTCTTATTGCTAGGTGAAGGATGGTAAGAGCATAGAGCACCGCTAGGTAATTTTGCTTTTGTAGTCTATAGTCTCAGGTCTTTCACATGTATTTTTCCTATTTAAGTAAAACACAAAAGGAACAATCCTCAGCACCCTGTCTCTCTGTATCATGAGGATACTTTCTGCATATTCCTCAATGCTATATATTTTAATGATTAATGGTGATGCAGAGAAAGCTAATTTATTCAACCAATTTCTATGTGCTAGGTGTTATGCTAAATGCTAAAAAAAAAACCAGTTTAATAAATCACAGACCCATCCACCAAGAAGCACTCAGTCTGTTGAATAAAGACAGACAGTAACATTTTGACCATTTGAACACGTACAAGGAGCCTGGCACTCTAGTGACATACAAGTGAGTAAAAGGCCAGGTTTCTGTTTTAATGGGACTCACAATATAAAGGAGAATATAATGGCTCTGGTAAAAATATAGAGGGCACTATGGGAATATGGAGGAATGGCTTTTAACGTTCAAGGGTAAGGGAAGGCTTCCCTAAGAAGGTGCCCCTTGTGTCTTAATGGACAAGTTGGGTTTTAGAAGGTATAAGAATAAGAGGAATGGCATTTTAGATCAGGAAACCCCATTACAAAGGCTAAGAAAGAGGAGACAACACCATATACTCAGGGAACTGTGAGCAGTTTAGTAATGGTCCTAGTACACTGGGGACTCCAAATAAGGATATGCTGAGTGACTGAATTAGTGCTGGGTGTAAGGGATGGCTGAAGCTGAGGATAGGAAGGTAGCTTAGATCACAAAAGGACCACACTAAAGAATCGAAAGGCTATGGAAAGCCTGCTGCATTTATTCTGTACAATTTACACAGCAATTGGACTGGTTTACTTTTGCTACCCGAAATCCTTTTTCTTTAGACATAGTACAGATGATGTACAAAATACCAGAAGAGAATTTAAAACCCATTAGGTAGAACTAATTATTTACAAATAATTTATAGGTGATATCTATGTCTATATCTATGCATAACATCGATTTTATTCACTGCAAGGCTCCTGAGGAAAATCCTTTTTTTTTTTTTTTCGGTCTAGTGTGAGAGGGTATTTTAAAAATTAATTATTTTTGAAAGTATAAAATAGCCTTTCATAAAACAATTCCATATTCATGTAGGTCATTTTTCAGATTCAAGTTAGTGACATTTGACTTCATATAAACAGTACACTATAAATAACACCATAGTAAGGGCAAGGGAAGGAGGTAGCTGAGTCAAAATACTAGCAAAGCCATACTGACATTTCTATTTTGTAGTGGGCAGTGTGAAGGTAGAATGAAAAAGTTCAGCTTATTTGATTTATCCAATTCTCTTGAAAAAGATTTTTTTAATTAATTATTAATCAGGAATAGTTCTACTTACAATCTTAATATTACTGTGGGATGATTAATGATCAGTCTATTAAATTGACTGAATTAAAAACAATAATACTACAACATTTCCCTCTTCTCAGTTGGCATTAATTTTTTCTTAAGTGTAAGAAAAAATTTTTTTCTTACATTTTTTCTTGTCATTTCTTTCAAAGTGACAGCATATATGGTTTGAGTCAAATAATTACAAGGCTCGTAACAATAAACAGAAGGCCCTGCTCCATTGGTCGTCACTCTGATGCCTGCTTCTCAAAGGAAAACTGCTGTTCTACTATTTGACTCCACGTTTCTCAAGAGCACATTTCTACTGCCATGGCTTAGTTATTCCGTTTTAGCCATTTTATGCCATTTACTAATTTCCCAATATGCTTATATCCCATTGTTCAATGTTTATATATCTTAATCCCTATTTTATATATTGTCCACAGCATCCCATGTTATATCAGTCAGGAGAGGTTAATTATGCTGCATTAACAAATTACCACAAAAACCTCAGTGGCCTACAACAATAAAGGGTTACTTCTCATTTACACAGCATGTCGGTGGCAGGCCAGCTGCAGTTCGCTCTACGGTGTCTGCATTCAGGACGCAGATGGCCAGAGGCAGCCTCTAACAAGCGCCCACCTTGTGGCAGGGCCAGAGACATGGCTCTAAAGCTTCTGCCTGTGCCTCTATTTCCCTGGCCACTGTAATTCACCCTGCCAGGTCGGACATCAATGGGGCAGGGAAGTATAATTCTCCTCCAGGAAAGTAACATCAAGTATTAAACAATCATATAGTCCACCACAATTATTTTGTTTTCCCTGGAATTTATAGCCCCCTCTTTCTTGGGTTGCTTAGTTTTCTCTATACCCTATTCACCATTTCATCTCTATATGTTCCACCAGAGCTGTGAAATTTCTCTCATAAGGTTCAAACACAGTAGGTAATCGATTAATTCTGTGGTTTTTATAGTTGTTGTTGTTTTGTTTTTTCCTTGGAGACATCCCTTCTGGAGCCCTCCATCCTCCTGTGTCAGAGTAGACTGTTTGCTCTCCAGGCCTGCCACACAGTCGTCATCCTGGAACTTCCCTTCACCTTTATCTCAGGAATTCTCCCTATTTTCTCCTTTGTTGGAGCTCCTGTTTACCAGGTAGGTCCTATGTGTTTCTGTTTCTTGGTTTACACCCTTATTTTTTTTTTTTTTTTAATTTTATAACTACTTTATTTATTTATTTATTTATTTTTTGGCTGTGTTGGGTCTTCGGTTCGTGCGAGGGCTTTCTCCAGTTGCGGCAAGCGGGGGCCACTCTTCATCGCGGTGCGCGGGCCTTTCACTATCGCGGCCCCTCCCGTTGCGGGGCACAGGCTCCAGACGCGCAGGCTCAGTAGTTGTGGCTCACGGGCCCAGCTACTCCGTGGCATGTGGGATCTTCCCAGACCAGGGCTCGAACCCGTGTCCCCTGCATTAGCAGGCAGATTCTCAACCACTGCGCCACCAGGGAAGCCCTACACCCTTATTTTGATGAGGCATCTCCCTCTAGTAGATGCCTGAGCATATGTGAGTTAAAATTTTTTACTTTGACATCTTTTTCTGCTCCCTCCATTGTGTCTGTTTCCTCTGTTTCTTTTCTTTTTTTCTTCTTCTTCTTCTTTCTTTCCTTCCTTCCTTCTTTCCCTCCCTCTCTCTCTGCCTTTTTCCTTTTTTCTTTTTTTCTCCTGTTTGTTCATTTCAGACTCTTTCATGTAAGGAGGTTTCTTCAAATATCTGCAGATCCTGGACTATTCACTATTGACTAACAGTGGATGAGAGCTTCTGTTGGTAGGAACAGGACTTGTCTACTGTTGGGCTTCATTGTAAAGAGATAGGTGACAAGCCACATTCTCCATTACAGAACCCCCAATTGTCAATATTTGTAGGCCTTTACTCTTGGACCAGCTGGTTTTCCACCTAGAGGAAGCTTCTAATTCCCTGACAGGATCCCAGCATTCTAGAATCTGAATTTGGGAATGAAGCTGGGGTGGGGGGGATATGTCTCATAACTCAACATGCACAACTTCATTTAATTCTGCTTTTCTACGAAGTGGGTCATCCCTGTCCTTAGCTCTGCCTGGGGTCCAGAGGAGCTCTGAGTCAAACTCTCCAGAAAGTAAACTTCCTATCTGCTGAGTTAAGGCAGCAGGGAGTGGGTTAGGGACTGGGGGAAGGAAGGATCCCACTGTTCATCATAAAATCTTCATAATAAATTCTCATTCTCAGTTCCACTCTACTTCTGCTTTCAGAGGTGCGGCAGCTCTAGCTTCAGACCCTTTCCAGGGTCTGGGATGTGAAAAGGTTCACTCTGGCTGGCTCAACCTCCTCCCAGAAGCTTAGATATTAAATTTCCTAGTTTGGGTAAGTTAGTTGTCACTCATCCATCTCCTTCCATGTTCCTAAGTTTGTTGACATCCTTCTTCAGCAGGGATCTTTTATCCTGTTTGCATTGTCTTTATGGGTTTATACCTTTTTTATCCCTTCACTCTCATTTTAATGAGGTATCTGGAGTGAGTAGAGAAAAACACGTGATCAATGCACCGTGTTTAACCAGAAGTCTCCTTACCATTAACATGAATAGATGTAACGAACATGTTTTCTAAGTGGGAAAAGTCCAAGTATAGTTATAGGCAATTCTATAAGAATTAGATATAGATTAGTACAATAATATACCTAAATTTTACTGAGTGCTTATATGTGCTAAAAAGTCTTTTAAATGCTTATATGTATTATATATATTAATATTTTATCCTCACAATAACCCCATGAGATGGATGCTGTGATTCAACACCTAGCAGTCTGACTCCAGACCACCTATGCTATATAATGGGGTACTTCATGTTTTAAACTACAGGTAATCTTGTTATTTTCAACTTGTCAGGCCTCTAATCAATCCCTATTTATTGTTAGCTTAAGCTATAGCTGAGGTTTTTCACATAGAATTTTAACATTTACAGCACATTATTTGATGTGGCAAGGCTAGCGTCACTTTTGATGTGTCTATTTGAAGATACATGTTGGAGGTAGGAGTAGTTTATGACAAATTTTAAAGCATAGTCATTTAAACTGGGAACCCTGGCATGTGTTTGTTTTATAATACTGACAGATGGGCATTTCCTCTTAAAGAAAGCAGTCACCATCTGTAATCTGAGAGGTCAAAGAGAAGCAATTAGAAATCTCACATTAGTAACAAAACTTTAAAGTGCCTGAAACATGCAAGAGTTTAACATCTTAAATCACTGATGGCCTTGAACATCTTAATTCAGAGCATTCAGCCCCTCATTCTTTGAAGATTTTAGGACCAGGCTCATTATCACTCTCTTCAAGGCTACTCACTACTCCAACACCACTGCCACCTCTGCAGATAATTCCTTGCAAGATATAGATATAGATATAGACATAGATATCTTTCAAATCCTTACTGCCTCTCAGTTCCTTAACCATCTCTCTTGGAACAATCTTTGCCCTCTGCTATCTCAGCTACCCACTCTGATGGTCATTCCCTACACCTTGACATTACTGACATTACTTCTAATTTTAATTTCAAGCCTACTACTCTCCAACCCATCTCTTCTCTTTTCAGGTCATTCTCTGTGGTACCTAAACTCCAACAATTCTTCAACCTGATCAGAATCACCATTCCATTCACTCTCCCATCTTTTCACAGTTCCCCACCCCTCTCAAAGCCTTATTTCTTACCACATCTGAAATTATAATGCCTCCTTTGCATCTACCCTCAACTACCCTTTGCCGATCTCTCCCCATCCTACTTGCCCAGCCAAATCTCAGTCCTGGGTAATCCAAAACTGCCTACTCAGTGCTTGTGCATCGCATGAGCAACTAAATCTGTCTGGAGAAAAATGCACAACCATACTGACTGGTCTCACTATAAATTCATGGCCACTCACTCAGGTGCGCCCTTATTAGTGCCTGGAAACCTTACCATGTTTCCCTCATCAATTCCCTCTCCCACACTGACAGACTAGTATTTCATCTCTCTTCCCCTCTCCCTCCCCCGCTAACTACCCCCTCATTACTTTCAGTTAATAACTACATGAGCCACAGTAGGCTAAACTGCTATAACAAACAAAAATGTTATGGCTCCTACTCAATAGAAATTTATACCTTGCTCACAAAATAATCCAGAGTGTGTGTTCTAGGTCAATGGGCAGCTCTCCTTCATCCCTGCACGTTCTTTCTTGTGGTTCTGCCAACCTCAGGGACTTGTAGTCATCTGTATAATCCAGCTGGCAGGAAGGAAAAACGCATGAAGGAGGCACACTGGCCTGGCAGTGGCCGACATCATCTCTGCTCACATTCCAGTAGCAATAACTTCACCTTTGACCATACCCAACTGAAAGAAAGGCTGAGAAAAATAGTCTCTGTGGTCAGGAAGAAAGAAAGAATACATTGTGATGGACAATTAGCAGTCTCCCAAAATGATCTTGTTTCTAATTTCACAGAGAAAATAGAAGCAACTAGAAAGGAACTTCTATTTTGTCCCACTATCAAATCCACAAGCCTACTTTGATATGTCCCATATATGTGGGGACTGGAGGGATTATATTTCTAGGCTGTCCCCAATCACAAAGGGGCAGTTTCCAAGCTTTCAGTTAGAACAACATGGTCATAATGACCACACCACCTAATCACAAAGTTCAAACATACCTTCTTTCCTTGCACTTTTCGACCTCTGTGGTTTTGGATATTGTGATCAACCCTCCTTCCTGCCCCTGTCTTTGTGAAACTCCAGTGTATCTTGCTTTAGTGATTCTGCATTTCTCTGGTTCTCCTCCCACTTCCTCCTCTCTTTCTTTGCTGGCTTCTCTATCTAGATTAGATCCCTTCTTTATTTGTTGGCTTTTCTCATCTAGGTCTGAGCTTCTTAAACTTTAATGTGATACAAATCACTTGGGGTTCTTGTTAAACTGAAGACCTGATTCAGCAGGTCTGGGGTGGGGAGGGCTGAGATTCCACCTTTCCAACAAACCGCCTGGTGATGCTGGGCCAGTGCGGCTGGGCCATTGACCATGCTTTGAGTAGCAAGGTTCTAAAGAAGATGTTCTCCAAGATTCTGCCCTTTGTTTTCTTCTTTTCTCTCACAGTGATATCACTGCTAGGCTGATAACTTCCCAATCTATCTTCTAGTTCAACCCTCTTACCTTTACTTCAAAACCTTTACATCTAACTTCTCAGTGTCCACCTCTATCTGGCTGTCTCAACAATCTTTCAAACCCTTAAAATGTCCAAGTCTAAATTGATATCTCAAGAAGCAGTTCCTATTCCTATCTCTAATTGTCTTTTTTCTATCTTCTATAATTATCTCCAAACTCAAAACCTCCATTACCTTTTATTTTTCTCTTCCTCCTTCATGTATGTTCTCAAGCAATCCCCTCTTACTGGAAAACCAATTAATCAAATGCCAAATTCTGTAGATTCTGCTTCCACATCATCTTTTAGCCAAGCTCTTTTAGATTCCTCCTGCCTTACCTTTAGTTCAGATTTATCATTACCTTTTACCTGGCCTATCGCAAGTCTATCTGACCATTTTGCCACCTCTGATTTCTGTATCCATTCACAGAGAGATCAAAGAAAAGCAAGGTTTTTAAACCCCCAAACTTTTAAACCACAAAAACTAAGTAATGATTTGAATACAAATTCTTCCACTTGGCATCCCAGGCCCCGTTCTCCTCTGTGTCTGCCACTTCTCAACATGCCCTAGAGCCTTACCATTTTCTTTTCCTGAACACAACTTCCATTGATTCACCTTCATATATGTTCTCATGCTGTCTCTTCTTGCTGTAAAGCCATCCTCGTCTCCTTCAAGGTCAATCCCAAATGCCTTCTCCTCCTTACTGCCTTTCTTTCCTGATTCCCCAGACAGGTCTGAGCAGTTCCCTGATACTCTGCAGTACTCTGTATTTTTCACATGGCATCTGTCATGGTTTGTCTTTTAACTGTTTTATCCTTGTTTTATTTCTTATTTTGAAGGCAAGGATAACAGCTTTAACTCCCCTCTGTAACCCTGCAGCGTCTTACCTATGGGGGCGTCTACTATTAGCTGAAACAAAGTGATTCAGGAAGATAACGTGACGCAACGGTAAGCAGCACAGAATTTGAAGTCAGTACAGGTGTGTTCCGGCTGTGCCGTTTATTAGATGTGAGGCTTTGGGTAAGTCACTTAACTTGGCTTGTAAAATGAGAATCCTAGTACCTGATGGAGCACCAAGGGAGGTAACGTGAAAGTGCTGTAACTCTACAGAGAACTGGGCAATGTTCATTATTTTCCTTACAGAGAACTGATGCAGTCTTTCTATTCAAATCTTGTTTGCAGGACCAACCCTACTTCACGAACTGGAGGTCGAGCCCGGAGGGGCTGGGAATTCGGGCCCCCACGTTCCACTGGCCCTTTTCCACTGCAGGGCTAACTGCTCTCCGCGATGCAGGTGAAGCCGCCCAACTGCAGGGGAATAGCCTGGAGTCCTACTATTCTCTCGGGAGGCCTCGGTCCTTCCACCTACTCCGGGAAAGCCCTTCTCTTCCCGGTAACCCCGAAGACCGCGGCGCCGCCGCCTACGTGAGACGTTTGGACCCTGCCCGGCCCCCGTAGCTCCCCTTCTCCAGCAGGTGGGTCTGGTCCTTTCCCCCAACTCCGGGCGCTCACGTCACCCGCGAACCCCTACCCACGCGACAGCGCCGCAACCAACCTGGAAAATAAACAAACCCCCGCGCGCGGCGGCAGGCGCGCCAGGCCCCTCCCCCGCTCCGCCCCGCGGCTCTCACGCCGCCCCCTCCGCCGGGACTTCCCTCCCGCCCTCGGCTCGCGGCCGTGTTTTCCCCGCCCCTCACCGCAGCCCGCAGCCGCGCTCCCTACAGCGGTCCGCCCGGCCCGGCGCCCCGGGGCCCGTTAGTGCTCCGTGCCCGCTTGCGGGGCCGCCGTGCGACCCCCGCCCGGCGCGAACACGCCCCTGCCCCCCGACACTTGACCCAGCGCAGTCCCAACGCCCAGTGCGGCCGCCCCAGGAGCCGCGGAGCGGCGGCGGCGGGGGGAGGAGGGAGAGGAGGACCGTGCCGGCGGCCGGGGAGGCCCGGTGAGTACGCGGAGGGCGGGCCGCCTCGCGGGGGTCCGCTCCGGGGCCCCTGAGGCGGTGGTGGCGGCTCGGCCGCGCCGCTCCATGCGCCCCCGTCTCGGCAGTTGGGGACTCGGCCTGAGGCGATGGGGCCCGCTGTCCGGAGCCGCTGGGCAGAGTGCGCGGGAGGGCCGCTCCTTGGGAAGGGCCGCGGCCCCGACGCTCGGCGCTGGTCTCGGGGGCGGCGGAGAGAGACCCGCGCCGACCTCAGGCCCAGGCGCCCGGGCGGTGCCTGCGGTTCCCGAGACCCCGCGGGGGCCGGGGCCGGGGGCCACCGCGGTCGCGGGGCCGTCGAGTGACAGGTGCCGCCGCCCCCTCCCCGCCGCGGGCATCGCGCTCCCGCCCGGGGAGCCAGGCGCTCGGAAATTTCTGGAGCTTCGAACTGACTCGTTGTTTTCTCCCTTTCAGGTTTTGAAGCCGCTTCTCTGCCCGAGTTAGGTCTCGCCCAGCTCTGTTTCCTTCTCTATGTACTTTGCGCGAATAAATTTTGGAGCCTCGGTTAACAGCCTGTGGGTGAAATTTGGCTTTCATTCGTGAATGAGGTATAGTGAATTACTTTTTGAGTAAAGTGCTCCTCCTCCTCTCCGCTAACTATTGAAAAGTAAAAGGGAGAAAGGTTTTGAATTTTGTTTGTTTTTTTGTAGTTATTGTTTGGAACAAGCAGTCTTCCAGAATTTTTGTCATCTCTAGCACTTAGGGTGCTTGGTAGGTATTGAACAATGATAAAAAATGACTTATTAAATTGTCTTTTCTCTCCGCCTTGTTTTAGATTTTTCATTCTTACCTTAGCTAGATACTACAATTGAGTAGGTGCTATGGCTTTCATTAGAAGCACTAATGAAAGATCGTCTTTCCTCTACTGAAAAGCCAGTGACATTTTCTCTGCACTGTTTAGTACTATTTCTTTACGTAGTAAACGTGCTTGTGATTGTAACCTGAATCATCAGTTTAATAAATTTGACTTGCAGCCATAAGAATATTGAACTTTGTGGCAATTAAAAATTTTTTAAATCTTTAATCTGTGGAAACGTAGATTTTTTTTTTCTCAACAGGTTCATAACACTTAAGTTCTCATCAGTCAAATCCTAATTAATGGAAGATATTGTCATAAATGGTTACAACAAACTTATCTATAAGATAATCAGTCAGGTGGCTTCACTCTTTAAGAGTGAAGAACCCAGAAGTTGACCAAGAGATCACTGGGGCAATTGAAAATACATGTGCTTTATTCACGGGCGAATCCCTTAGGTCCTCAACCGGTACCTGCTTGTACTTTTTGCCTAGGTTTTTCAACCCACAGAAATTAGGTGATGCGGATTGGAGAGGGGAGGCAGTATTTAACTATGAAGAAAAGAAAATGGAATTTAGGATATACCCATTAAGTTTATATGGTTTGTTTGCACTAAGTTTGTTGCGAGCAAAGTTTTGGTATGCTCTTGGCACTTACTGGTTGTGAACCTTATTTTATAAGAAGCCAAAGTGAAAGATATTGTGTAGTTGTGTTATTTGAGGAACAGAACGTAAAATAATACGATAAAAAAATTTCACCAGGTATTAAGTCACTCATACTCAATGCCATTTCATTTTATGGTTTTTGTTTTTTTTTTAATCTAAGCTATATTTCAGTGAGCCCACACTAGTTGGTATCTACATGGTATTCACTTCTTTTTTCATTAGGCTTACTGGTCGATAGTGTTAATGGAAGATGACTGTCATTCCATTTTATAAAAGGGATATATTTGGTCTTGATTGAGGAGCTTATACATATACCAGTTTTGAAGTGCCCTAATTGTGGTTCCCTGGACTGAGGTATGGCTACTCCTACCATCTTTCTTGACCTTAGAGAGATCATAGTCTAAAGGGATTACATCATAGTGGCACTGGTCCTCAGAACCTTAGTAGAGGAGCCCAAGAGGATCAGCTGTTTATAAATCCTTCTGCTTGCAGTTTAGGCTATTCATTTTAAAAAGTAGTTTACTTAAGCTCCTCATGTATCCTAGTTCTTTTTAATCAATACTTTGAAACCAGTTGTGTTTCCTAAACAAATATGCTAATAATCACTGTTAACTCACATTTGCATTCTGGGAATTGGGGATTATCTCTAGCGCACTTTGCATTTTCTTTTGCTCCATTCTATTTTAGAGCATGTCTTTGAATGCATAGATAGCTGTGTACTTGGGGAATGTAAATATTTTTAAAAAAACCAAATTCAATAAATGTATCTTCTGTGTGCCAGGTCCTGTGGTTTTGTTAGGGGTGGAAAGAAGAAGCTCTTGCCTTTCAGGATGTTGAAATCAGGGTTATAAGGGGCTAGGCACAACAGTAAACAGATAATTTTAAATAAATCTATTCAGTAATAAAAGTAAATATAAACTACAGAAATATTACAAAGGAGGGAATGATTAAACAGGCAGGTCAGAGAAAGCTTTATAGAGATCCTAGCATCTGAGCAGGATTTTAAGGAACAAATACAAGTTGTAAGTGGAAGAGATGGAGGGCATTTTAGGCAAAAGGCACAGCAAAAAGATTTGAACAAGTAAAACTAAATGTGTGGTCAGGAAATTTTAAGTAGTTTGTTTTGCTGGAGTACAAAATCTGAGGAAGGACAGTTGCTATAGAAAGCCCTAACATATGCTCTAATATTTAATAAGTAATTGGCTTTTCTAGTATTGAGTATATATAAAGTGGAGACTTCACTATAATTTGATTTTGCTGTAATTTTAAGTATAGAGGAATTAATAGTTTTTACTAATGGATTCATTAAGAAATTATAGAATGTTGCACTTATATGTGATGAGCTGCCTGCATATTTATATTTGTAAACTTACTTGTTTCTTGTGCATTTGACCTGAAACATTTGTTTTCAAATTATCTTTCAAATTTTCTTTTGTCTTCCTTCAACTACTTAAATTAGCCTTTAAATTATTTTTTAAAAGGAGACTCAGGATTTCCCTGGTGGTCCAGTGGTTAAGACTCTGCAGGTTTGATCCCTGGTCAGGGAACTAAGATCCCATATGCTGCGGGGCGTGGCAAAAAAATAAATAAATAAATAAATAAAAGGAGACTCAAAGGGAAGAGGAAGAAACATAGGAAATAATCATTAAATTTCTGGACTAAAAACCTAATTTGTGTAGTATTTTAGTAATTTTTAACTATTTAACATAGAGCACTAGCCACTGCATTCATAGACTGACCAATGTAGGTAGCTTAGTGGATGTCCACTGTATTTTTGTTTTGTGTACCTTAATTATGTCCTTGTTATTTAAGTGTATGTTTATAAATGAGCATTTATATATACTCAAGTATCTGGATTTTAAAGACCATGTGATGGAGAAAGAAAGGGAAGATAACAGGAGGAGGGAGAAGCACTCTGAATCTGTTTATCCAAGTATCTCTTAGATATGACCATAGGTGGAGATGCAGAAGTTTAGGACACAAGATCTCTAACCCTAGCCTCACAAGAATACTAACCCTAGCCTTTCCCTGAAATAGTATCTTTAAAAGTCTAATGTTTTTGTGGTCTGCTTATTTATCTCTTTTTCTCTTCAAGGTTTTAAAGCAGTTTCAAATGAATTCCTGGATTGTATAACATGATTATCTTTTTGCAAATTCTGAAAAATTTGTTAATGAAGGCAATGTTTTCTTAAAAACATGAACCATAATCAGTCTTTGACAATTGCTTTGTGTCATTTATCTTCTCAATCACTAACATAAAAGAACCTGAGGCATGTCATTGTTAATTCTGACCTGTAGTTGCTCTTTTTAAGTTTTGACACAGGGCAGAAAAATCAATATTGCATTGATTACATTATGTTTTTCTTTTTTGAATTTGGGTATAGATGACCATTTTTCCTTTTCACGATGAGAGTTTTTTCTTATAGAAGGAATATGGTCGTTACAGAATATTTGGGGAAATAGTGAAGACTATAGAAAGGAAAAGGAGTAGTCCCATGCATTTCCTTCTTTTGGTGTGTAAATAAATAATACACATATTTACACAAATTGGGGATTATTTTTATATTTTTATTCCCTTCTTTCATTTAAAATTTACATTTCCCCCCTCTTCCACCTCTGAAGTACTGGTTAGTGTATGGTATATAGATTTTTGACATAGTATACAGATTTCTCTCATGGCTAATGAGGTAGTTGATGTGTTGGCTGTTTATCACTTTTTTTTTTTTAAGTACAGCATGAGTACAGATGATGAGCCCTTCCAGTTGTCCCATCTCCTTACTCCCTCAGCTGCTGAGTAGAGCTATTTTTGGCCTTTAATATTTACTATTATGTAGAGTATAGTGCAGGTGGCTACCACTCTCCTATTCTCCCACCTGTACCCCTTACCAAACAAGGGATCATTGGAGGTGAGCATTTCCCCTTTCCATTTACCCTTTCATTAGTTAGAGAAAGTATTTTAACACATGGGTTGCTAAGATGTAGCATAGGTAGCTGCCTCAGGAAAATAATTATTTTGAGTGTTTATCACTGATTCTTTTGTCAGTTAACAGTATTTGTTCCAATGCTTTCTTTTCACTTTGTCTTTCTTTTATTCTTTTCATTCATTCAGGAAACATTTATTGCTTGTTGTGTGTGTCCACTGTATAAGACATAGTCTCTACTGTGATTCTTGGGTTTCAGATAGATTGGTGTTTTCCTTATGCATTATGTTAGGTATAATCTTTAGGTCTCTGACTCTTCAGTGGCCGACTGCTCAACCACAAATTCTCAATGCCTGAAAACTTTTTTCTTTTCATTTCAAAGAAAAAAAATTTCTGTGAGCTTTGGCGAGATATTTAGAACACCTGTGAACATTTCACTCATGCAGAACAATCCAAATATGAAATTCACAGTTTTGATATCAGTCCTGAAATGGAGAGGAAATGTATTTGTGTAAGCTATCAGTGATGATAAGATTAGATTATATTGCAGTAACAACCTGAAAACCTCAGCAGCTTAAAGCAGCAAAGTTGCTTTCTTGCTCAAGCTACATATCCATTACAGGTTAGTAAGGAGATTTTGTTCATTGTAGTTTTAGACTCCATCAGACTTGACTGTAGGAGGCTTCATCTCAGCATACACTTCCACAATAACAGAAGCAGAGTAAAGAGAACACGGTGAACCATGTTCTGGCTTTTAAAGCTTTTTAAAGCTTATATTTCACTGGTAGTCACATGGCCAGCCTGCATTCAACATGAGAGTGATACGTAATTCTCTTTCAGGGAGGGGCAGTGAATATTTGTGAACAGCTATCATATGCAGTTTATAGTTGCGACAGTTAAAATTAAATACAGTAGTTGTAGAACAACTGTGTAGGATTAGTGTACCTAAAGTGGTCAAAGCTACTAAAACTTACAGGATTTTAACATGGCATGTTGAAGTTGAAGCAGAATTAATGTTTTCCATAATATTTTTGAGTCTGGAATTTCCTTTTCATTTTGTAATATTTTCTTCCTTATAGTAACTTACAAAGCCTTAATTTTCATGTCTGTGGGAAAGATTTAAGCCTAAAAATACGTCATAATTTTAATGGTGTGATGTCATCTCTGTATGTCGTGGTATTTTATCTTAATCCGTATGCTTCTGAGCATAGGAGCAATAGGTATTAACGTGGTATTGTAATAAAAATACTTTGATTTCATAACTATTAGATGACATCTTCAAATCTCAGTTCTTCTTTTGATTTTTTTTCATTGTTTAACAAAAAATTGAAAGATTTCCAAATAATTTTCTAGATTCTTAGGTTAAGATGGAAGATTGAACGTATGCTTCTCATTTTTGTTCCCTCCTGAAAACATGCAAACTGTAGTGTGTGGTTAGCTTTCAAAATGGACCTCAGTGATCCTCACCTCTTAGTATTCACGCTTTTACACAGTCCCTTCCCACAATGAATAGGGTGGACCTGTGTAAACAGTAGGATATTGTGGAAATAACAGTAGCTAGTTCAGATATGAGCACTGTGGCTCAAGACAGACATGATAAAACTGTAAAGAAAAACAAAGGAATAAGTAACACAAATCAGGATAATAATTATCTCTGGACAGAGTGGGAGTTGGGGGGTTGCTATTGGGGAGAGGCATGGGGTGGGTTAACATTTTGTCAATCTTAGTGCTAGGTACTTGGAGTGTTCCTTTTTTTAAAAAAACTTAATAGTTTATTCAGTTATGTACTCAATACATTTCAAAATAAAAATAAATTTCTCAGTTTCACAATTTATTAAGAGAATCTGTTTCTTTTGAATTGAGAGAGTACTTGGTCTTCTAGTAGTTACAAGGCTTCTTACTTAGAAATTGCAGAGTAAGGTTCAGCAAATCTAGTTTCAGGTCCTGACTTTGCCAGTAACTTGCAGAATGACCTAACCAGTCTAAGTACCAGTTGCCTCATCTGTAAAAAAGGATTTGGGTTAGATATTACTAGAGGACCTTTTTTGTAAAAAAATTTTTTTAATTGGTGTATAGTTGATTTACAATGTTGTGTTAGTTTCTGGTGTACAGCAAAGTGATTCAGTTTTATATATATATATATGTTTTACTAGAGAACCTTTGCTATCCTGTCTTAAGTTTAACAGGCTCTTAAAAAGCTGAAAGGTACCAACAAGGGATTAATTTCCAAAATATACAAACAGCTCATAAAGCTTAACATCAAAAAAAAAAAAACCCAATCAAAAAATAGGCAGAAGACCTAAATAGACATTTCTTCAAAGAAGACATACAGATGGCCAACAGGCGCATGAAAGATGCTCAATATTGCTAACTATTAGTGGAATGCAAATCTAAACTACAGTGAGGTATCACCTCACACCAGTCAGAATGGCCATTCATTAAAAAGTACAAATGATAAATGCTGGGGAGGCTGTGGAGAAAAGGGAACCCTCCTGCACTGTTGGTGGGAATGTAAATTGGGGCAGCCGCTATGGAGAACAGTATGGAGGCTCCTGAAAAAACTAAAAATAGAGTTGCCATATGATTCAGCAATCCCACTCCTAGGCATATATCTGGAGAAAACTCTAATTCAAAAAGATACATGCAACCCAATGTTCATAGCAGCACTATTTGCAATAGCCAAAACATGGAAGCAACCTAAATGTCCATCGACAGATGAATGGTTAAAGAAGATGTATATACATACAATGGAATATTACTCAGCCATAAAAAGAATGAAATAATGCCATTTGCAGCAACATGGATGGACCTACATATGATCATATTAAGTGAAGTAAATCAGAGAAACTCAAATATCATATGATATCTCTTATATGTGGAATCTAAAAAAATGATACAAATAAACTTATTTACAAAACAGAAATAGATTCACAGACGTAGAAAACAAACTTACACTTACCAAGGGGGGATAGTGGGGGGAGATAAATTAGGAGTTTGGGATTAACATATACACACTACTATATATAAAATAGGTAAACAACAAGCACCTGCTGTATAGCAGAGGGAACTATAGTCACTGTCTTGTAATAACCTATGATGGAAAAGAATCTGAAAAAGAATATATATGTATATATATGTATATAAATAACTGAATCACTTTGCTGTACACTTGAAACTAACACAACATTGTAAATTAACTACAGTAAAAGAAAAAAAAGCTAAGAGAGGTAGGGGGCACTGAGACTAGTGAACTAAAACATAATGGTGGAAGGTGATTTTGAAAAGTTTCCTTTGGTTGAGAGAATTTAAGTTCTCTATTTTGCTGTCACTTCTCTAGAATCAAACTTAAGGCAGAATTTGTATACGGTAAGAATGTTCTTTGTTTCCTACTCCTTTTTTCCTGTCTTGGAAGTTGGGGATAAGTATGTAGCTGGACCAATGGTCTCTGTGTGCGGTGAAAAATGATATTCTTACTCTTCCATTGTAAACCATATTGATTTAGGATGTTCTCCATAAATATGTATATATTAATCAGATTTAGGATGTTCTTCATAAATATGTATATATTAGGATAGTCTCCATGAATATGTAAATATACAGCAGTGTATTTAAAAGAAAGAGGAAAAACATTAATTTTTGGAAACTGTATATGGAAAAATGAATACATTGTATTGGTGGTATTCTTGTAATAATTGTGAAATCTCAGTATATCATTTTTCTGTTTTATATTATACAGTCTTATGTTGTTTACTTAAGTTTAAAAAGTATGTTATTGCCAATAGAACTGTGTGTATGAATCCAACTGTTACTAAATTCAGTGTCAGGAGAAGTGTATGTGTGTGTGTGTGTATATATATATATATATTTGTTCTAAAATCTGAGACAAATTTTACTGTGTTTATTCATCTGCCTCCTTTCTCCCTTCCCACAGGAATTATTCTTGACAGAAGTATTTTAAAAGAAAAATCTTTACAATGGCCTCAGCAGTACTTAGTTCTGTTCCCACTACTGCTTCTCGTTTTGCCTTGTTGCAAGTGGATAGTGGCAGTGGTTCTGATTCTGAGCCTGGAAAAGGCAAAGGTCGGAATACTGGAAAGTCTCAAACAAATAAATCAACTACAAATGAGAAAAAAAGAGAGAAAAGAAGAAAAAAGAAGGAACAGCAACAGAGTGAAGCAAATGAGGTAGCAATTATAATTATTCATGTCTGCTTTCCCAGTAGGTTGTATGCGTCATGAGGGCAGATACTATCTTGTTGACCTATGTATCCACAGTCCTGGTCCATAGGTACTTGGTAAATATGACTTGAATGAATGGATATAAATTTGTGTGTATTTGAAGTCAGATGTAATGAACATATTTTAAATTGCCTTTTTTTCTTTTGTTTGTGGAAGCTTATGTGCTCATTCCAAAAAGTTTCTGAAAAACAAGAAAGTCTTAAAAGGAAACAAAGGTCATTTGTAAATATAACTAGAGATATAACAATTAATATTTTGGTATGTGTTTTCTGTATACATATATAAGTTTACTTGAATATATAGATACATTCATATATACATTCATATTTTACTTAAATGAAAATGAGACTATATAATAGACTTTCATAACTGGCTTTTTTAAAATTAGCATGAGCAGTTTTCCATATGAGTAAATAAAGATCTACGTTATTTTAAATGACTCCACATTATTTAAAATTATGTGGCTTTGTCATAGTTTACTTAATCAGATTGTTGTGATAAACATTTAGGTTGTTTCCCCTTTTTTCTTTTTCTTTTTTTTTTTTTTTACTGTTATAGACAATAAGCCTATGACTAGACAATAAGCCTATGACTAGCCTTGAACATACATTTTTATGCATTTGATGGTCATCTGTTTCTTAAGGGTAGTAAACAGGCCCTTCTCCCCTAGACATGCCTAGCATGAGTTACATGACCAACATTTAATGCGCCCATTTATTTTTAAAAGAAACGTTGAAAAACAACTCTAGCCTGTGTCTGTTTGTCTTTTAACAGAAGAAGCAGTCAGGTATTAAGGACTTTTCTCAATATCACTTAATGAGAGAAGTAGTAAAAGTGTTTTTTTCCCCCCATATTCATTTTATAATATCCCAAGACTTAGAAAAGGCCTTTCCAATTTGTTTATTTCCATCACCATTGCTTTCTAAGTATCTCTTTAAAATGCTGCCACACAGAGAGCCACTTTAAAAGACATTTTTCTCACCATACAACCTTTCAGAAGTTCAGTCTTACAGAACTTTTGATTGCCCACCATTTTCTTTTTGGTATTAGATGTGGGGAACAGAAAATAAGGTAATAGTGGAGTTTACATTACATTGCTGAGAATGAGCCTGAGGATCCTCCCTTCCCACTTCCACAGCTATAGTTCTGTCAGTCTACTTTCTGTAATAAATCAGTAGTGTACCTGCCATGGCTTTGTCTCTAGCAGCATCCCCTCTACTCTGTCTTTTCCACAGCAGAAAGCAGCTGCTTAAAGCGATGTTTGTATCTCATCACTCCCTCTTGCAGAACAGTCTATTGATTATCAGTTAAATTGTTGATCCTTGATTTGAAGCCTCTTCATTGGTTTCCTAGGGCTGCTGTAACAAAGTACCACAAACCAGGTGGCTTAAAACAACAGAAATTTATTCTCTTAACAGTTCTAGAGGCTGGAAGTTCTAACCATGGCGTCAGCAGGGCCAGGCGCTCTCTGAGACTGAGTAGAATCCCTCCTTGCCTCTTCCTAGTTTCTTATGGTAGCTGTCAGTCCTTGACATTCCTTGGCTAGTGGCTGCATCTTTCCAGTCTGCCTCTTTTGTTACATGGTGTTCTCTTTGTGTATCTTTGTCTATACCCTTCATTGGATTAGGGCCCACCCTAATTCAGTATAACCTTAATCTTAACTTGATTATATTTGCAAAGATCCTATTTCCAAATAAGGTCCCATTCACAGACAGCAAGGGTTAGGCCTACAAGATATTTTTTGAGAGAATACAATTTAATCCATAGTAGCCTCTCAGTATTTTTCTCCCTGTTTCAACCTCTGTGACTAAGATTTTTCTTATTGTTGGGAGTGGCTTGGCCAGTACAGTTTTAGTTCATTATGTTACTTTGTGGACTAGGCCCTGTATTTTTAAGGACTAGCAAAGTAGTTAGAGTTCCTTAAGCTATCTTCTCTCACTATTTAAACTTTTAAATTTATAAGCTATTAAACTTTAATCTTATTGAACCCTATTGTTTTGTATTTTAAAAGCATACTTGTTATCCTGTTCTCTACTCCTATAAACTTCCCTTTAGTAAAGCAGACTCATTAAAATGGTGGTATAATAGAGTATAATCCATTCTCACTTATTAATCATTTCATCTAGAAATCCACCAAAATTATCTCAAATGCTGGTGAAATTAGCATTCTACAAAAGACTACAAAAAATTCAAATAGTGACTTTGTGAGTTAGCATAATGAGTATTTAGAAGTATAAAAATATTGATTTCTTAACTTCCAAAAAAATCATTTGTATCCCAGGATTGGTAAACTGAATTTAATTTTTTGTTTGTTTGTTTCATAGCTCAGGAATCTTGCTTTTAAGAAAATTCCCCAGAAATCCTCCCATGCCATTTGTAATGCTCAGCATGAGCTATCATTACCAAACCCGGTACAGAAGGATTCACGGGAAGAAAATTGGCAAGAGTGGAGACAAAGAGATGAGCAGGTACAGCTAAGTAAATCAAATTGTTTTGCTTTGGTTTTCAGTGAATTTTTGCATTTTTAAGATAGCAGTGCATCTGACCATGACACCACTGTTCTGAGGAGCATTTTATATTGGATTAACTCACATGTGTTTGCTACTTTTTATAAGAGGTTCTGGTTTTTATCTACTAGGAAAGCAGATTGACACATTTATTATATTTGTTAGTTTTGGCAATTTCAAGCAGTTATTTTCTGAGTTTTAAATTCATCTGCCTTTTTACAAATGAGGGAGATATAGGGAAGGGAGAAAAACAGGATTAAATTATTTCAAGTAAAAAAAATCACATTTGTAAGACCAGAGGTCTCTTATTAAAAATACTCAGTGAAATCATTAGAGAAGTGCAAATCAAAACTACAATGAGGTATCACCTCACACCAGTCAGAATCGTCATCATCAAAAAATCTACAAACAATAAATGCTGGAGAGGGTGTGGAGAAAAGGGAACCCTCTTGCAGTGTTGGTGGGAATGTAAATTGATACAGCCACTATGGAGAACAGTATGGAGGTTCCTTAAAAACTAAAAATAGAACTACCATACGACCCAGTAATCCCACTACTGGGCATATACTCTGAGAAAACCATAATTCAAAAGGAGTCATGTACCACAATGTTCATTGCAGCTCTATTTCCAATAGCCAGGACGTGGAAGCAACCTAAGTGTCCATCAACTGATGAATGGACAGAGAAGATGTGGCACATATATACAATGGAATATTACTCAGCCATAAAAAAAACTTGAGTTATTTGTAGTGAGGTGAATGTACCTAGAGACTCACACAGAGTGAAGTAAGTCAGAAAGAGAAAAACAAATACCGTATGCTCACACATATATATGGAATCTAAAAAAAAAAAAAAAGGTCCTGAAGAACCTAGGGGCAGGACAGGAATAAAGACGCCAACGTAGAGAATAGACTTGAGGACACGGGAAGGGGGAGGGGTAAGCTGGGATGAAGTGAGAGAGTGGCATGGACAGATATACGCTACCAAATGTAAAACAGATAGCTAGTGGGAAGCAGTGCATAGCACAGAGAGACCAGCTTGGTGCTTTGTGACCACCTAGAGGGGTGGGATAGGGAGGGTGGGAGGGAGGAGATATGGGGATATATGTATATGTATAGCTGATTCACTTTGTTATAAAGCAGAAACTAACACAGCATTGTAAAGCAATTATACTCCAATAAAGATGTTAAAAAAAAATACTCAGTGACAGTTTTACTTAAAGAAAGAAAGACTTTGAGGAGAAACTTCTCCTTTTCAACCTTGTTGTAAAATAGTTTATGACATTTGTTTGTTTTTTTTAACCTATTTACACGATGTTTTGTTCTTTTATGCCTCTATTAAATAAATGTCATTAATAACCAAATCAAAGAGATAATTTAATAAAACCAATCAATTTCTTTTTGTGTGTGTGGTATCCAGGAAATTAACACACTAAGCCTGGAATGTACTCTAGGAGGTGCTGTATGTATGGGAAATTAATAGTTATTTTCTTATCTGCTAAACTGCCATTTGATCTGTTGGGAATAGGTATTGTTTTAGCAGATGTTTGGCTTAATGGAGTGGCTATACCTATCATGCTTGGGTTACCAGTTTTAAAAGAATTAGACTAGGGACTTCCCTGGTGGTGCAGTGGTTAAGACTGCCTGCCAATGCAGGGGACACGGGTTCGATCCCTGGTCCAGGAAGATCCCACATGCCATGGAGCAACTAAGCCCGTGTGCCACAACTACTGAGCCTGCGCTCTAGAGCCCGTGAGCCACAACTACTGAGTCTGCGTGCCACAACTACTGAGCCTGTGCTCTAGAGCCTACGAGCCACAACTACTGAGTCTGCGTGCCACAACTACTGAAGCCCACGTGCCTAGAGCCCGTGCTCCACAACAAGAGGAGCCACTGCAATGAGAAGCCCGTGCACTGCAATGAAGAGTAGCCCCTGCTCGCCACAACTAGAGAAAGTCCGTGTGCAGCAACAGAGACCCAACGCAGCCAATAAATAAATAAATAAATAAATAAATACATGTTCCTGTAAAAAAAAAAAAAAAAGAATTAGACTATACTGAACTATGCTCTTATCATAAACTACGTTAATTATAACATTTTCTATAGAATTTTGTAGTGCCTCAGGCTCATCTTTACGAGCATCAGTTATTACACTAGGGCTGTGCAAAAATGGTATTTCCGAGCATTGGTAAACTGGATAAATCATCTTGTATTTTTCTAGAGGGGTTATTTGATTCTTTTTCCCTTCTACAGCATTCATTATGACAAATTTTTTCTGGTTTACATGTATTATTAACGTAATGATCTACTTGTTTAGGCAGTAATAGAATTTGCTAGTGTCTTCACCAGAGAGAATTTCTCCCAGTGGCCCAAGAGGCACTGGAAAATTAATAAAGGAAAACTACTCAATTTTGTACCACAATAAATGCCACGTAATAGGGGAACTTAAGCACATATTTGATTGCCCTTCTTCCTGCCGCCATTGATTGCTGCCAAAATGACCAGGTAATTATGAGAAGGAAATAGTCAACTTGGCCCCAACCCTATATAAAAATATCATCCAAGGCTGAGGAACTTTGAGGAATTTCTGCTGGATATACTATTGATGGGTCACTTAGGAAAACCTGGTACCTTATTTGGAAGTCTCACTTGTAGGAAAATAATCAAGGTCATGAGAAGTAAAGTAGTTGTTGGGATAATTACAGTGACAAGTGAAGAAGAGATAAGGGCAAGCTTTGGGACTGATGGACAGTATACCACCTGGAATCTATTTTACTGTGTGGAATAATAGATTTTAAAAGTAGGGACCAGACAGTGACTGTACTAGGCAGAAGGTATGCAGTTGTGGTGGGTGTTCTCCCTCACACAGGGAAACAGCACTATGAGAAGCTCCATGTGTTGAGGGCTGAGCCAGTCAAAAAGCGGGATATAGAAATCCTGTCTGTTATGTGGCTGCTTATTTTAAACACAAAAGAGAAATGCTAAGACAAAGTTTACTACTCCTAAATTATCAAAGCGATAATGTAAATTTACATTGGCTAAGCCTCAGCATAAAATCTGAGAGCTGGCATTAAACAGCAACAAGATAGACAGTAAAGAAACATCCACTCCACTTACTTAGAAGCAAACACTGCATCTTAGTTGATCTCATGTCAGCTGAAGAAAAGTTTCTGCCACATAAAAGGAGAAGAACATTGTACTTAATGTCCAAAGTGAAAGTGTACTTTGAAAAAGATTTGCTACAGGGAACAGAGAAATTGATTTTAGACAGCACCTATTTTTTGCTTTAATAAAAACCAAGGAGCTAGAACATTTTGTAAAAGTCAAGGTGACGGTAATGTTATATAAAAAGGTGAAATAATAGACTGAGATGAAAAATCGGGTAAGAGAAATTGAAAGGGAGATGAGCAGAATACAAAATTTCTTTGCAGAAATGTATACATCAAAGGAGGTATACGTTTCACACTTGAAGTCGGTAGATTTTATGTGATATGTGATACATAAAATATGTGAATTATATCTCAGTAAAGCTGTTTAAAAAAAAGAATAGGCCATGACTTTGATTTGATTGTATTCAGAATTTTTACCATTTCTTTTTAATATTGAATCAAGATCAAGAGCCATATTGTTCACCATCACTTGTTGCCTGGGAATAAATCTCAGTGTAGATGTTGTTCAGGTATAACCTCTTATATTTGTGGTAGTGCATTGATAATACTGATTCCAGTATTACCTTTTAAAAATTTTACATCATGGCTCAAAAATAATGAATGAATAGAAAAATCTCTTCTCATGGATATTCAGTGATAAATAGATCAAATTTTATTGTGTATTTCTTACTATTGTTGTATTGATTCAGACTCCACATATCACTGGTTTTGTCCAACTCTGAAGTTGAATATCTGCTAGCATGTGCATAGTTAATTGTTTTTTCACATTGTAGCCTCTAGTACATCTATCTGATAAAGGCATTTTGCCAATAGTTTGTTCTGTTTTTTGTTTGTTTGTGAGTGTGATATTTCTCATTAACCTTGTGGCTGGTATAATAAGTCTATTGTTGATAGTTTGACTTGCACCTGGTTTTACTATAAGCAGTGCTCTTTGTTTTTTTGGCTTTTTCTTTAGCAACAACATTCATCACTTTTGTTCTGGAAAGCATTACTTAGTACTTGTTCTGTTCTGGAAAGACTCATACAGGTCATTGTGCTTTGGAAGTGAAACAAAAACTATAATGTCTTTAGGCCACTGGTCTGACCATGTTTCATAGCAGGAAGCTAGGAACAAATAGATTGATGACTCAATAAATTGAAATTTCAAATATTTACTATGTTAATTTTCTATTTATAATTTTCCTTTTCATTTGCTTATGTGACAATCACTCTTGTGCTAACACATACAGATTTATATTCTGTATTCACTGTATTAGAGTCCTGTTCATTTTAAAATTTATGTTTTTTATAAGTTGCATTATTTACTATTTTCATTACTACTTTTAATCCTTCAGTGAATCGTTGAACCATTTTTATTACTTTGAGATGTAATTAAAGCATACAACTTAATAAATGTAAACAGCACTCAAAAGATATGAAGATGCATTAATTGAGATGAACCGAACCTGATCATTAGTATGAACACGTAGATACAGTTTTTGTAGAATATTTACAACCTTTAAAATCATAATGTTCAATAAGACTACTGGAAGATTTCTGGGAAATGATTCTGCTTTCCAAATTAGTGAAGGTATATGTTCCACACTTTGAAAATCACTGAGTTAGAGGACCAGAAGGCACTACTGCTACTGTGGCTAAACACTTGGCTGCAAGTGTTAGATGTCCTCAGAATGTTGTTGTGTGTTGTGTTACAATAACCCTGTTCCCCTGAGAAATGAAGATTAATTCTTCATTTGGGATTTGTTTTGCTTGGATTCAAAGTGCGTAAAATTTTTATGGTACTTCAATTTACAAATTTTTAAAAATCTAGTTACAACATATTTACTGTCCTTCTCATTTTTCATTGGTTCTTCATACTCTTTAACTGATCATAAACCCTTGAGCTATAGGTTTATTTATTTAAATAGAAAAAAAATGTTTTACTACTAGATGGGGATAGGAGGCAATGAAGGAAGCCAGGAGGAAGGGGATCTGAAGTACTCCATCTTGGGCACATGTAAGTATCTTCTCCAATCCTGTAGGCATTTTAGTGCCTACTATTTCCTCTTTTTCTTCCTTTCCTCCTCCTCCCATAAGTACAAAGAAAATGATGAGGAATTCTAAATTTGCATACTTAACATATAAGATACTTTTTAAAAATCATGGTTTTAGTTGCATTTTCATGTCCAGTGCCTGTCTTTCAGGCCCAGACTTTTTTTTTCCCTCCCAGTTCTACCTCTACATGTACTGATTAATTACATTGACATCAGTCTTATGATTAACTAATTCTCTAATTAAGGCATGTTTAGGGAATTTGGAATCATGTTTTCTTTCTCTTTCCTGGTATTGTAGTCTTGTGTTACCTTTCTCCCTATTATCTGGAGTAAAAAATCTTATCTTTGAATCATTCTTCTTTCATTCTTCATATTTAATCAGTGTTCCGAAACTTGGTCATTCTTTGCTGAGAAATAGCCTTCTTTGTTTCCTGCATTGCTATTTTCAGGTCCAGGTTCCTGTATGCTGAGACTACAGTGGTTTAGCCAGACCCATTGATTCTAAGTTCTCATTCTTCTAATATGACAGTTTATTTCTTTAAAATTACTCTTATCAGAGTTCCTCTTTCATCTATCCTGAATCCATAATTTTTAGGGAGTGTCTGGAACCTAATTTTACCCTAAGCAATCGTATTTTCTACTATTCTCCAACATAGAGAAGGGGAATTCTAATTTATTGTGTGTAACTCTTGTGCCAGGTAGGCACTGTGCTAGGTACTTTACATATATTATAGCTTTAAATTTTCAAAACTACACTGCAAGGTTGATATTTCTGTTTCCTTTTTATTTATGAAGAAACTGAGATTCACAGAAGTTACATAACTTGCCCCGGATCACAGCTAGAATGCGTGGAATAGAAATATAAATTATCCACCTGTGTGATATCCCAAAGTGTGGATTTTTTCCACATCTCTCTTGTATTGCATAGTATTTATCTTTTATCATGTATCCCATAATATATATATTCTTAATATCATACTTTTTGTTCACGTGACTCTTTCCTCCTAAAATTCTTCCATTCATTTTGCTACCTATCCAAATTATATCTCTCCTTTAAGGACCAACTTATTTTCTTTTCTGTATGCTTCTTTGAATTCTATTTCTTGTTTACCTTTTTTCTGTCAACTTTTGTAGCACTTTTAATATCTTATTCTATTTTCTGTATGTCATGTGTGTTAGTTTTTTATTCCCAACTGGAGTAGAAATTCTTTGAGGGCAAAAGCCAAATTTTTGCTGCTACTTTAAAGGACTAGAGGCAAAGCACATAGAGGGTTCTCTGTGAATCCTTATAGGTTGAACCATACAGTGACATTTGGGAAGTTTTTCCTAGTTTTCAAAGAGTTAAACTGAAATTTAAATCATTTTTGCCTAATTGTATTTCCTTGTATACTAGTTTTTGTTAATAATTAAAAGGTAAATGTAAGCTTTAAACTGCTATATTTAGAATCAAATGCTGGGAAGAGCCGTATTTTTCACTTTTAAAAGTTCCATTTCATTCCGTTTTTATCCTTTTCTTAGAATCAGCTGTCTTAATATCTAAGTTACTTGAGATAGTTTGAAAAAAAAAAATAATGACATCTTGCAAGACTCCCAAATTCGTCTCCTCTTCTCCTGCCCACTAATTTATTTTTGGAATATCAGTCAGAATATGTGACATATTGGAAATAATCTTAAACGTGTTTTCTGTAAATGTTAAATGTCGTTAATATGGATTAAAAGCTTAGTGGTAAATTTAACCAACTTTTCTCAGAATAAACTTAAGTAATTTTGTTACTTTTTCTATGTTTGGATGACTGCTATGCTCTAATTGTATTGAATTATTTTGTACTCAGTTTGCTTTGAGTTTAGGTGGAGAAATTGGTGTAAACTTCCTTTTTTGTGTAACACTAACATGAATCCACTTCCTTTTTACCTTTTAACTGTATATTGTTTTTTAATATACATTTATATAATAAAGTATTTAAAAGGGTAACCTTTTAAAAAAGGTTACTTTTTCCTGATTATTATTAATTTGGATTGAATTAATTCTTCAGTTCTTTTCAGTTACTCCGTAGAAAAAGTATGTACAGTTTACTTGGGGCTTAACCAGAATTTCTAGTGCTATATGCCCTTATTTACCATTTTAATTCTAACTATTTTTCTCTGAGTTAGATTAATTTTTTTCTGTGATAAACCTATTTTTTCCTCCTCTTTTTGTTGTCTTAGTATAGGATTGGATGAAATGCTTTGATTAGAAGTAAAAGATTTATTAGTTCATGGTGTCCAGTGTTAACATTTTTCCACTTTTTAAGGTGTCCCTTTGAAACAGATGACTTCTTTTTGGAATTGGTTTCTGTTTTAGTTTAGTGTTTTTTTTAAATCGTTAAACAACAGAAACAATTCTGAATAACTTTGGCAAAAAATAATTTGACAAAAGGATACTGAGTGATTCACAGATTTGAATTAAAAACTAAACAATGAGACCTTGGGAAAGATGGAAATTAAGGAATTCTGGGGTGCTCAGAGGCATGAACTAGTACACTCACTTTTAGAGGCTATCATCAGCTGATTGAACCCCACTTACTTTGTGTTTGTTCTCAAATTTTAGTTCCTAGGAGAACAAAAAAGAGTTAGGTCCTTTGCTCCCATCCTGTTGTTGGTGATACCATACACATATTTGTGTGGGTATGGTAGTGGGTGGTATATAGAATTAGGTGATTGGCTGTCTTGCTGGAATCCTAGGACACTGGATTGAATTGTAGTTATTCAAAGGAATAAAGGAAGGGATTATGGACAGACAAAAACAAGCAATGTCCACTAAATTTATGCTTTTATTATACAGTATGCATAGGTCGACACATACATGTAAACAAATCCAAGATGTTTACATGTGGCAGCTATCCTATTCAGCTGCAGATATACCTTATCCCCAAAGGCAGACAACCCAAAGTCCCGTCCAGCCACTGTACCAATTCTGTTTGGCAATTAGGAAAAGTAATTCTTAGAGAGTGATTTGTTTGGAGGGTGGCAGAAGCTAGATTATAAGAAGTTAAGGTGAGATTGAGCGGTGAGAAAGAGGTACCAAAAGATACAGATCACAAAGAATCATTTTATTATAGTGTTAGAGGAGTTTAAAGGTAGGGAAGTCATACAAAAGGAATAAAAAGATAGCAGTAAAAAGATGCACTACAATTTTTCTGTAACATCAGGCATATACCAGGACAATTGGTCCCTTATTTAAAGGTTCTATACCTGTGAATTAGTCTGTATTAAGTAGATGGTATGTTTTATAATGCTTATTGAGTTTTCAGTATTCTTATATTTTTGAGTAATAATCACTGTTATATTTTCTGTGTCCAAAACTAGATACCATCTTTAACATCTATTACAGTGTCAATTCCTTTGTGAGATTTTTTTTTATTACAGTAAAAAGATTATTATACAACAGATAATTGACAATGAGGAAATAAAAATATCAAAATAGTAAGTTTTTGCTTTGGTATCTTCTATAAAACACAGAGTTCTCTACTTTGGCATGGATAGATAACTTTGGAGAACCTAGACTGTTTATTGAAGTATTTGTTTTCTTATCCTGTATATATTATCGTGTTGTATAATGCTATTATCTGTTTATCGTTAAACTTTCTTTTTATTTTTAGCTGACATCTGAAATGTTTGAAGCAGATCTTGAGAAGGCATTGTTGCTAAGTAAATTAGAATATGAAGAACACAAAAAGGTATTTATACATTTATGGATTTAGATATTTTAGGTTTAAGTGGTCAAAAGTTAGAACCACCCTTCCTGAATTTTGTATAAAAGTTCTTTAAAGTTTGTCCTAAAAATTTATCCTTGTAACAAAGTAATTAACATAAAGTTTTCATGAGATTTCTCCTCAAGTTCTGAGAGATAACAGAAACACGAGCACTAAGCTTTGTCTGGTGATTTGGAATGTTCAGTTAAGAAATTTCTCCAACCAAGATGAAGGGGAGAGAGGAAATGAGGCTAATAGCAGATGATTTATTTTAACTTATTTTAAATGAACATAGAAAATAGTTAAATTTTAAAAATTTAAGTAACTGTGAGTACAGGGGCATCCATTAAGAGACTCTCTGCTAGAGATACACTACTAATTAACTGAAGTAAATAGAAGGACATTTCTGATAATTTGGCCTTGTGAATTCAGCATTTATCACTAAGCTTTGATATTGGGCTGTGTGTTGAAATGCATTCTACAGTTTGTAACTGTAGGGACATTTACGCAAAAAGTAGTGTTTGTTTCCCTTTTCTATGTTTAAACTGAGCATTTATATCATCTCCATATTATTTAACATTGTAGTCCTTTACATATATTGGGAATTTTTTTTGGTCTGTAAAGTTTATTCAACTTGTGATTACTCAGTGGTTGATCATAAATGGCCTCTGGTCATGCTTAAGGGCCTTTATACTATGTCATTGTACACTAGCTTCTTCACTCAAGAGGAAGGGAGGAGAGGAATTAACATTTACAGTAGATGATTTTGCTATTTATTTATAGCTCATGGGAAGAGGATGAAGGTTGCCGTTAGACTGGACTTGGTACACTATATGTGTTAGTTTCATTTTCCATGTCCCTATTCCTGTTATCCAGAATAATCAAGAATAACTATAATCCTTGTTGTTACTTGTCTGTTTAGACACAAAGCTGGCAATTACAAAAGTGGATACAGCTAGCTTTACTATGATTTAATCATTTAAATGGACTTTCACATTACACTGGAAAAATCCTTCTGACTTGCCCAGTTTGAAGATAAAATTTATCAAAAAGAATATTATCATACAATGATGATTTGTTGTTGTTAGATATATGTCTACATTCTAAAGCTAAAAGGATTAGCTGTACCTATGGAGAAGGAGTAGAGTAGATGGTGTTGGTAAAATATGCTCCCAGCCAGTTTTCTTGGCGCATAGGCCTGGTACCTAAAAGCATAGGTTTTATCAGGCTATAATGACTCTCAGAGAATGGAGAAACTCCTTTTGTATGTGATGGCTAGTTTGATGTGATTACATTGATGTAGCCATTGAGTTTTAAGTCAATATTCCAATAAAATAACTATAATTATTTTAGCCTAAGGATTTTTATAATAGCCAAGGTGTGGGATGGCATTTTCTATCCTGTCACTCATTCACCAGTTATTTTTTTGACTAGCTAAAATTTGCTAGGCATACAGTCCAAAGATAAAGACATGGTGCAAGCTATTGAGTTCAGTGGAAGGAGACACACCCATAATTGTAGTGTATAGTATTGAGAGATTTTATGTTTTCAGTGCAGTGGGAATTCAGGAAGATAGAAGAATTTTCTGTGCTTTTGATGGGGGTGGGTTTTAGGAAAGGATTCTTTTTTTTTATTTGATAAATTTGAATGTTACAATTTGTAAATTTAAGATGTACAGTGTGTTACTTTGATACATTTATATATTTTAATATGATTGCCAGTGAAGCAATATTTATCATATTACAGCATTGTAGTATAGTATTATTGACTATATTCATTATATTTTGCATTGGATCTCTATGGTTTATTTATTACTCATTATAAGTTTGTATACTTAAACACCATACCCCCATCCCCATCCCCATCCCCATCCCCATCCCCTGGTAACCACCATTTTACTCATTTTATTTTAACAGGTTTGACTTTTTTTTTTTTATAGATTCCACATATAAGTGATATCATACAGTACTTGTCTTCCTCTGTCTAACTTATCTCGCTTAGCATAATGTGCTCAAGGTCTATCCATGTTGTCACAAATGGCAGGATATCTTAGGAAAGCGTTCTTAAAGAGGAGTCGTACTCAATGTATCAGAAGTTCAGCAGTAGGCAAGAGAAAGTAGGCATTCTCAGGGAAGGAGTGACAAGTATATGACATGTACACATGAAAGAGTAGCATTTTGAAAAACTATAATTTGCGGACCTAGAGTTGCTGGAGATACTGCCACCAGAATAGAATATAAATAACCTCATGTACAGGCTAAGGAGATTGAGTTTTATACATTTGTTGGCAGAGAGCTGTTGAATATTTTTAACTTTCAGATTGATTACAGGTTTTCATTTTAGAAACTTATGCCGTAACGGTGTAGAAGATGAATGGAGGGGCTAAAATTAGAGAGTGTTGCAGTGTCAAGCTAGAGAAGACAGGGGAAGTGACAGAAGGTATGAATAAATGAGAATAGATTTAAGAGATCTTTAGGAGATAAACTCAACAAGACCTAGGGACTAATTTGCATATGAAGTGTATAGGAAGAATAAGCGAGGATGACTGAAGTTTCTAGCCTAGACAGTTGTGTAGATGATGGTGGCATTAAGCAAGGTACTTACTAGAAGATCAAGTAGGGAAGGCAGGGTGAACATATTTAGTTTGCAGATGTTTATTGAACATTCTGTTTGAGTACATACACAAGTCATCAGGTAGAACTTTAAATTTTGAGTTTGAGGAACAACAGGTATAAAGCATAAGAAGAATAGGTTAAGAATGGAATAATGGTAAACAGCGGCTGCATTTTTAAGAATATAGTTGGGAAAAGAGAAACCAGTGAAGGAGACTTAAGAATAGTGAGAAGTGTATTGAGAAAACCAAGAGATGCTTGAAAAAATAATGTCTTTGGGTGGCATTGAAGAGGAGGTTGACTTTAATTTTAGTGTCAGAGACTAGCAGAATCCAGATTTCAGTGTGGTTAAGAAAGGAAATTGAGGGGCTTCCCTGGTAGCACAGTGGTTGAGAATCTGCCTGCCAATGCAGGGGACATGGGTTCGAGCCCTGGTCTGGGAAGATCCCACATGCCGCGGAGCAACTAGGCCCGTGAGCCACAACTACTGAGCCTGCGCGTCTGGAGCCTGTGCTCCGCAACAAGAGAGGCCGCGATAGTGAGAGGCCCGCGCACCGCAATGAAGAGTGGCCCCCGCTTGCCGCAACTAGAGAAAGCCCTCGCACAGAAACGAAGACCCAACACAGCCAAAAATAAATATAAAAATAAATAAATTAATTAAAAAAAAAAAAAAGAAAAAAAAGAAAGGAAATTGACTGTAGATTATTGTGTTAAGTTTGGTCCTGAAATGAAGAAGAAGAGGGTGGCAACTAGGAGTTACAGACCAAGGAATAGCTTTTTATTTTTATTTTAGTGTTTAAGAGGGAAGAGATTGAGTGTATAAGTAAACAGGTGTCTTTTTATACGGTTTGGCTAGCCTATGTTTTGATTTTCTTATTTGCCTCTTATCTTTAAAAAATAAAACTTTAAGAAACATATTGCCCATTGGTTAGTTGATTTTACTAGTGTTAAACCGAGCTTAATTATTGTTGGTAATTTTTTTTAGGAATATGAAAATGCTGAAAATGCATCAACTCAGTCAAGGGTTATGAATAAAAAAGACAAAAGAAAGACTCATCAGGGAAAAGACAAACCTCTCACAATATCACTAAAAGAGTTTCAATCTGAAGGTAATATACGTATGAAATCTATTACACTAGAGAAGCTATTCTTAGTCCTTGTATAATTTCATTTTAAGTACCTCTCTAATTTTTAAAATAAGTAAAGATTGTTTTATTAATATGTTACTTAGAATGTAAAAAATGTAAACCTGCTTGAAAATAAACTATTTGGGGGTTAAAGTAATTTAAAATCAGTCATTAAAACCTCATAAAATTTCAATAAGAATTTATCTTTATGTATTTCTGAATTTGTTCCTTTTCTAAAACTCACTGAAAATAAAAATTGGTATTTGTAGTTTTTGAGTCATCTTGAAACATATTATTGTCCTTATACATAAATTGATTTGGCTTACACTAGACCAGGAATAGTATTTTCAGATTTCATCCATTATTGGTCAACCTCTTCACGTTATCTGGAACTATATCTTAGAAAATTAAAACGTAAATTTTTAGAGTGGGACTTATTACCAGAAATCTCTTTATAACATCATTTGTATTGGTTTTATTGAACAAAGAAGACAGAAGGAAATTATACCATCCACTGAACTTTTGAAGACAGAGCACAAAGCACATTATTTTTGAATTGGGAAATGGTGAAAACTCTTAAGTCTGTGCTGTATAATATGGTAACTACTATTCATGTGTGGCAATTTAAATATCAGTTAATTAAAATGAACTAAAATTTAAAATTCCTTAGTTGCATTAGCCACATTTGGTGCTCAGTAGCCACATGTAACTAGTAGCTTCAATGTTAGACAGCACAGGTATAGAACATTACTGTCATCACAGAAAATTTTGATGAAGAGTGCTGTGCTATACTAATCAGAATAGTTGCTAACCGGAGAAACAACAGGGTCCTACTGTATAGCGCAAGGAACTGTATTCAGAAAGAAAAAAGAGTAGTTGCTGACCAAATGAACAGCTCTTTCTTCATTGACCAAGAAGTCAGTTTGACTCATATGAATTTAAGCTTAATACATTGGGCATTAGTTCCATGAGGATTAATAAGACCATAGCAATAATCTAAAAAAAACCAAAACCCCAAAATACTTTACTGTTTTCAGAAACAAGCCTACCTGTGAAGTTAGGAATAAATTTAGAGAATCATATTGTTTTCATTTAAGGATGAGAAAACTTTTCCCTATAGTCTGCTTCTCTAAGTTGCTTTGTTTCGGGGTTAAAAAGAACAGATACATGTTAAATTTCCAACTTTAGTAAGAAAGATTTTAATATAAGAATTATGTCATTAAAAACTAGACAGAGACATGAAAAGAATACTTTTTAAAACTTCTTTATTTTTCATATGTTTAAGTACTATGTAAATTTATTAGGTGCATTGAGAAAGACATTAGTGTGATACTGTTAAAGGGAAGCTGTACAACTATTTCAAAACATGATTAACACAGTCATAGTTCTTCCTTGGGTTTCTGGCATCACATTGTATACTAGGTAGAACATGCTAGAAGAATGACTGGATAACCCACCAGGATTTGGTAGTTTGACCTGAAACATGTGATTTTGACATTTACTGGGTTTATGGACTCTATTCTGATCAACAGATGCTTTAGAGAACTGGACCAGCTTTTAGATTCTCAAATAGATTTCTCATAAGAAGCTATGCTATTAAATTATTTTTAGTCCTTGAGAATGGAAAATTTCTGCTGTGCACGAGAAGCATTGTTAAATATTAGATATCCTGATCATCTCCAATTTAAGAACACTTGCTACCTATTTGTACTTTAGTTCAACCTTATATCTGTGTGGATTCCCTATGTCTTCCTTGTAATCACTTCCCAGAAATACTGTGTTGTTACTAAGTCAATGATTTGTTTAATTTGGATATAGTTATGCCATCTTTTTTGTATTCATTTATAAACATTAATTTTTAGGATTTTTTTCACAGTATTATCAAATCACTATGATATGTATTTTTAAAATTAAAAAAAAACTAGGTAATAGTTTTGAAGGACACAAATTACTATTCTACCTTTTATTTTATTCCACAAAGGCAGTGATCTGTACAATTTTTACAGTAACAGTACCCTGTGATTGATTTTAGACATACTTACCCCCCCTGCAAGTTCTTCCCCCGCAAAGTTATGTGAAACCACAAATCTAAAATATATGGGATTCAAATGTTTAAAATTTAATAATACCCCTTGGTATGGGTGGCATTTACTGGGATATAAGTCTTTTAAGCTGAGCAAATTAGTAATTATATGGTAAATTTTAACATCATATCCCTAGAAAAGTAAATTCTGATGTGAGTCCCAGACAACCCCCAAATGTCTTCTGTAACTCTTATTATAATTTTGAAATTCTTTTCAATAACTTTGTTTAAATATTTTTTACATACTGAAATATTTTATATGTTTATGTCCTTCAGTGAAGTCTCACCATTTTTTTTTTCATTTACAGATCACATTAGTAAAAAGACTGAGGTAAGTATTATTATAACCATCTTTATTCTAGAAAACACTTGATGATTTTTTTTGTTTGTTTTTTATTTATTTATTTATTTTTGGCTGCGTTGGGTCTTTGCTGCTGCGTGCGGGCTTTCTCTAGTTGCAGTGAGCGGAGGCTACTCTTCGTTGCAGTGTGCAGGCTTCTCATTGTGGTGGCTTACCTTGTTGCAGAGCACGGGCTGTAGGCACACGGGCTTCAGTAGTTGTGGCTCGCGGGCTCTAGAGCGCAGGCTCAGTAGTTGTGGCGCACGGGCTTAGTTGCTCCGCGGCATGTGGGATCTTCCCAGACCAGGGCTCGAACCCGTGTCCCCTGCGTTGGCAGGAGGATTCTTAACCACTGTGCCACCAGGGAAACCCACTTGATGGTTTTAAGAATGATACTTTAGTGTTTAGCAGTAAGTCTGTTTTGAGACATAGCTATTTAACCCATTAGCTTGTCATGAATGAACTCAATCCTGTCTCTGGCAATTAAAAGGATATAAAGTACATTACAGTAGAATAAAAATACTATTTGCATGCAGTATAATATCGTTTGACTTTAGCATCCTAATTGTTGTGTGTCTGAAGGTTACCACATGTAAGCTTAAAATTTTAGGGAAAAGTGGTGTAACGCTTCAATCTTTACTAAAAAACATCCTGAAACCATGCCTCAGGATATTTTGGAATTATGGAAGTTGTGAGGTAAGCTGTGATTTTATAGTTTATATCTGTGGATAAGATAACCTGATCATATACTTCTCTTACCATTCACCATTAGAGGGTAGTGCAGCCTACACATAATTTCCTAGTGTTATTGATTACTTTTTTTCTTTTAAGACTCTAATACCGCCTCTATAAACCTTTTAGAATTGGAAGATACTACTATAAAATCTCTTCTAATATTGAGGAAGTTACTAATAAAATGTTAGAGTTCTTTTGACTTCTTTAGGTAATAATTGAAAGTTTCATTATTCTTCTGTTACATATTATTCTTGTTAGTAATTCCATTAATTGATTTTTTTTAATGGTCACATGTTCCTTGATTTCACTTTAGAATGCATACATGGTTTTGAGCACTTTTTGTTGTTGTTGTTTTAGGTGTTTTCTTGACAGGTCAGGGAAATGAAATCCATCTCTGAGAAAACCACATCTAAATAACTCTTTGACTATATTAATAATATAGTCCTCAACTATGCACACAAGCACAAAATTGATTTGTTGTTAGACAGATGATAGAAATTCTTTTAAAGTTATTTACAAACCACTGTCACTGTTTTTAGATTAAAATTTAAATGACTGCAAATATAGACTGAGTATTAATTATATGTTTGAAAGTGGAAAACATGTACTTTTGGACTGATTTCAATTTTTTTTTACCCATTGATTTATTTGGAGGATAGTTTTATGCAAATGAGAAAGCAGATACAAATGGTACACCCTGTTCTTAAGATACTACCAGCAACTGGTAGTGGAGGGAAAAATAATTTTTATAAACTATTCATGCTTGCTTTTTCTTCTTCACTGATTTGAAAGAAAAAAATGCAGACTGACAGGATCTCATCTATTTAATATACTTAACCCAAGTTGTATTTAAACAAGCATAGGTATGTGACATAGCATATGTTTTGTCTCTCATTATAGTTTTAGAGCTGTTTTCTATTATTAAATAATTTGATGTGTAATAAAATTCACTTTGAGTAATCCTGATGATTAAGACATTTTAAACATTTGTAAATGCATTCTAATTATAATTTATTTCCTACATAACTATTTTAAGAAATTGGTCAAAAGAATATGTAATTCACATTATCCTATGACACTTGTTAAAAATATACCAAAGTTATGTTGTATTTCTGTTAGTATTATTATTCATTTTCTCGGGACTTGGATATTTAAATGTGCAGTGGTTATGCCATTGTTCTAGGAATTTAGAAAAACTTTTTTCTGGAGAGTTAAAAAAATAAGTCTGAAAAAAATTCTCATTTCAACTCTAAAATGAGATATGTTTTCTACTCCTAAAAATGTACTAATTTTTGTTACCTTGTATGCTCAATAATTGACTTAATTCTTTCCATATTTAATATGTCACTTATGCCAAGAGATTTTTTCCCATGGGTACTCTAAAATTCCCAACCTCTGTCGAGAGCAAAGGCATGGTATCTTAGCCATCCCCTTTTAAGTCAGGAGTTTACTGGGTAAAATTCAAAAAAGAAGAGATGTTTACTTTATTGCTTGGTGAGGATGAGTACTTGAACTGCCTGTATATTTCTGTAGCTGCTAGCTAAATGTGTTCTCAGGTTAATTTCGTCATTCTCCCTTTTCTTTCTCCATCCATCTTGGTTATGTGTTATTAATCTCAGTGTTTTCTTTTCAGTCCCAGTTCTTTTTAATCTCTCTCACCCTAAAACAATTGGAATAAAAATGACACTTGTAGGAGTAGAAGGTGGGAACAATTAAATTTTCTTCTTTGGATGTCCAGGAGATGTTACACTGTTAAATCAGTACCCTCCCCATTATTCACTGCAATAGTCAAGAAGATCCCAAGAGAATTCTAGACAAGCAGAGTGAATAATAGAATAGGTGCTCTTAAAAACCTCAAATAATCATGCCTTTAAGGAACATTACTTGATCCTTAAAGTTTTTTTGTTTTTAATTTTAACTTGTTGCCTTTTTAAGTGTCAGTGCTTCTGGATAGAGTATCACATAGCTACTCCTTTCTCTTTAGTCCCACTTTTATCAGGCCTTCCCAACTCCAGTCCTTCTAATGCCACTGAATAACTTTAAAAATTTTAGTGATCATCATATGGCTTGCAGTCTAAAAGGTCAAGTCTTCAATAAGCCTAAATAGACTACCTCTAGAAGAGAATGCAAGAAGTTGTAACAGTGGTTGCCAAAGGGTGGGGAAGAAGGGGTTCCTGGGACAGGAATAGGAGAAAGGCTTACTTTTCACAATATAAGCTGTTGAATTTTCTATCTAGTCTATGTACTACCTATTAAAATTTTATATTAAAAAGAAAAAACACTGGGTGAGAGAAAGAACCGGGGAAAAAACCCAGTCCTATGTGGCTCCACAGCCTATTTCTTTTTTATTGGACTGTGCTTTCAGCATGTCTGCCTTGGATATATGAGCTTGTATAAATAATTTATTCATTTTAGATCCTAATTATATTAGCTAAAAAGTAAGATGTGGGATCTGTTGATTTCTAAAATTATGATAAGTGGTCAGTGTGTGATTGAAATAAATATTACATGCTAAAAAATGAACCCTGTAGTTAATACTACCAAAACACAGGAGAATAGCAATAATAGATCATTAAATTCTAAAAACAAATTCTCCCTAACTTTAAAAAATCTCACCTAAAATCTTACTTTACCTAAGCAATTCAGCCTATATCCTACCCCTCTCAATGTCCTGAATCCATTTTTCTTCCCATGCCTTTCCTTATTCATGTTTATTATATTTGTTAGCTCTCTTGGTTATAAGTAACAGAAGCTGAACTCAATTGAGCATAAGCAAGAAAGGAGACACTTACTTGGTTCATATAGCCAAACCATGGAAGAATAGGGAAAGAACTGGCCTCATAGTTACTGGAGCCATGGATTTTATATAGCCTTAGGATAGTTCATTTTTCTCCCAAGTCTCAGTTGCCATTTATGGCCTCACCTCATGGCAGTTCACATGGTTACTGGGGGACCTCAGGGTTACATCATTATAGGATTTCCTATAAACTATTAATTAGCTCTTGAGGCTTGATAGAGTGAAGTTCAGGTGTTTTTTGTTGTTGTTTGTTTTTTGGAGAAGAAGGGAGCAAAAGTATTTCCTGGGTGGTGTGTCACACTTCCTGTCATCTCAGCATCAGGGGGCATATAATGTCTGGTTATTGTTATGTTAAAATTGATGAGTGGTTCTGTCATTCTCCAGTAAAAGGAATCACAATTTCTTGGAGAAATGGCTCTGCTTCTAGGGCTGCAACAGGGTATATATAAGATGAGCCCGGAGCATCTTGTAGTGCCAGAAAATAAGGAAGTGCTCAAAAAACAAAAGGATAGGCTTGGGGCATATCAGAGGGACATAGGAACCAACCTGAAATACTTTGCAATGGCCAGAGCTGGGACAATATGAGAAACAAAATTAAATCCCTGAGTTGATACTAATATAAATAAGTTATTTGAATAAATGAGAGACAAGAGGCAAATCTCCCATACAGAAAATTTGCAGTAACTTATATGATTTATTCCCCCTCCAGGAGAGGGAGCTTAACTCCCTCCACTCCCCTTGAGTGTGGCCTGTATTTAGTAACTTGCTTCCAAAGATAGAGTACAGAAAGGGAGGGAAAATAACTACACTGGAGAAACCTGGCAAACACAGCTTTGACCAGGTGATCAATGTTATATTATTAGTGATAAATCATGTTGATAGCATGTACCCTTGATACGATGTGAAGAGAATGGCCTATTCCTCTGTGGGTTTCCCCCTAAAAACACATGTCTAATCCTGAGAAAAACATCAAACAAACCCATATCAAGGGATGTTCTACAAAATACCTGACCAGTATACCAGTATGACTTGAAAATATCAAGGTCATCTAAAACAAAGTCTGAGAAAATGTCATGGGTCAGAGAAGGCTAAGGAGACAGGGTAACTAAATGTAATATATCCTGGATGGGATCTTGGAACAGAAAAAAGACATTAGGGAAGAACTGCTTCTAGGGAAATCCAGATAAAGTGTGGAGTCTAATTATAGTAATATACCAATGTTGGTTCCTTAGTTGTAACAAATGTACCATAATAATGTAAGAAGTTATCAACCGGGGAAACTGGGTGAGAGATATATGGAAACTTTGTACTATGTGAAACTGTTCTGTAAATCTAAGACTATTCTGCAATTAAAAGTTTATTTTAAAAATTGATTAGTGGGTTCAGGTTTGTGAGCCAATATAAAGTTTCCCATCAGACTTTCACGTGATGCTTTTAGTAGCTATTAATGATTATTTGCTTGATAATAATTATTTCTTTAGAGCTTGTTCTTCATTAAATTTAAATTTATTGCTTCAGGAATACATGCATACAGTAATAATTGAATGATAAAGTTTATGAAACCAGTAGTATCCCAGCTATTTTCATTCCCTTACTACATTTTAAAGTCCTTCTCATATTTCAAGATTGACTCTGTGTCAAGCCATGCAAGAGTATTTAGAGTTCTTCTGAACGTGCTGTATTTTTTCATACTACCTTGTCTCCCATGTATTCTTCCCTTCCATCTTTCTCAGTGGTGTCTTTTCCGTGGATAGTTTGTTAGTTCTTGTGAGGGGCAGTGAAATCAGGAACAACCTATGTCACCATCTTGATGATGTCACACCCTTTCCATCTTTTTTTATTTGGCTAACTATGCATCAGAACTTGGCCAAAGAGTCACTTTTTCCTGGAAAGGTTCACTAATCATGGTCTTATTTAGATGCCCAAACATCCTGTGTATTCTTAATATCACTCAACACCCTGTTTTATCATTGTTTTGTTTCTTCACTAGAATTTGAGTTCTTGGAAGTCTACGACCATATCTTACTGCTTTAATTTCTTTGGTAGTCCTAACTCCTTTCACATAGTAGGTAATGTAAATGAATGTTGGTTGATGAGTGAATGTTCTGCTTTCCTTCTAAAACTTTCTCTAGCCTTTTTTGGTCTGCTTCTTCTGTGTATTTTTATCACACTATAACAGAAGCATATAGGTTTTAATTCCTCTGCCAGTTCAAGCACATTGTTAGGGCCTTCATGGAGTTCTGCATTAAGAAGAATTTTAAGACTGCATCCTTGCTCAGCAAGAAAAAGTGCCACACTATCAGTTAATTATGTTTGCCATTTATAAAAGAGGAAGAAGTGGCTGCATGCTTTACAGGTATTTGCCATCCCTGATGTGTATAGAAGAGTGCTTAATTATTGTGTTTATTATTATATCATGTGTTGGTTTTTGTCTTTCGCAGTAAATTGTGCGTTCCATGAGAGTAGCTGATATGTAGCACAGTACTAATTGCATAGTAAGGGTTTAACAAATAATTATTTCAGGTCAAATTCAAGACTTGAGTTCATCAGGGTCTGTTCTAGGGGAAAGAAGAAAGTAGACTTATCCTATATATACTGTCATCTTTAATACTATGCTTATATAAAGAACACCATTATTTTGATTTCCTCTTGGAATAAATTCAAAGCAGTCAAGTGTGGCAAAAGAGGAATAACATACAGATGGAACATTTTGAGGTTTACATGTTACTGTATATTAAGGTATCTTAAAACTATTTTGGGGGGTTTTTTCTTTGTTTCTTTTAACTGTAAAGATGGGAGGCTATTCTTCTAAGAGTTGGCTTGGAGCCCTTAGAAATATGAAAAGAATTGTTAATCAGTGCATTTATACTTGTCAGTTTACTCTATAAATGATGTGTTCTTCAGATAGGAAACAGGTACTCAGTGGGAAGCTAGGTTTGTTTACTAATTGAAGTATAATTTGCACACAATAGAAAGTACCAGTCTTAAGTGTGCAGTTTGATGAGGTTTGACACATACATAAAGTTATATGACGTACATTTCAATCAAGATAAAGAACATTTTCATTACATTACAAAAAATTCCCTTCGGCCCCATCGCAGTCATTCTCTCATGCCCTCCCCTACCCCCCACAGGCAACCACTTTTGTGATTTCTACCATCATAGATTAGTCTTGCCTCTTTATTTAAAATAAAGCATACAGTATGTTATTCTTTGGTCTGGGGCTCTTACCCTCAGCAAAATGTTTGAAGATTCATCCCTGTTGTTGTGTAGGAGTGGCTTTTTCCTTTTCATTGTTAAATTATATTCTGTGGTGTAAATGTATCACAGTGTGTTTGTTTATTCATCTTGTTGATGAACATTTGGTTTGTTTCCATTTTTTGACAGTTATGAATAAGGCTGCTATGACATTTTAAAAAACAGCTTTATCAAGGTATAATTTATGGATACTATAAAAGCTATCCATTTTAAGTGTACTATTCAGTGGATTTTAGTATATTTACAGAGATGTACAGCCATTACCATAATCTAATTTTGGATTATTTCCATCATCCCCAAAAGAAACCTCGTGCCCGTTACCTATACCCCTTTTGCCCTATCCTCCTCTCTCCCCTGGCCTAGGCAACTACTAATCTATTTTCTGTTTCTATATATTTGCCTATTCTGGACATTTTGTATGAATGGAGTCATAAAATATGTAGTCTTTTGTGACTTCTTACACTTAGCATGATGGTTTTTAAGTTCATCCACGTTGTAGCATGTATCAGGACATGCTACAGTTCCTTTTTATTGTTAATAGCATTCCATTGTATTTAATTTTATTTCTGTATTCATCAGTTAGACATCTGGGTTGTTTCCACTTTTTTGGTTATTGTGAATAATGCTGCTATGAACATTTGTGTACAGGTTCTTTTATGAACATGTGTTCAATTCCTCTTAGGTAAAAACCTAAGAATGAAATTGCTGTGTCATGGGGTAGATGATGTAACTGTAAGGAACTACTAAAGAGTTTTCCAAAATGGCTGTGCCATTTTACACTTGTGGACGTATAGGTGGGAGTTTGTGAAATAAAGAAAGTTATTTTTGCATTCCTTGCAGGGAGGCTGACAAAAGGTTTTTTATGATACTAGTCTTAGTTCCTTGCACTAAACTTTAAATGAAAAACATTTTCAATAATTATTTGTATTCCTCTGTGCCAGTAACAGCAGAAAGTGTAATTTAAAAGCAAAATGCGGGACTTCCCTGGTGGTACAGTGGTTAAGCCTCTGCGTGCCCGCTGCAGGGGGCCCGGGGTCAATCCCTGGTCAGGGAACTAGATCCCTCATGCTGCAACTAAAGAGCCCGCATGCCACAACTAAGATCCTGCACAAGGCAACGAAGATCCCATGTGCCACAACTAAGACCCAGTGCAGCAAAATAAATAAATAAATAAATACTTTTTTAAAAAGCAAAATGCTTTTTACAATAATAGATTATAATAATACTTAGACATAAATCTAATAAATGATCTGTGAGACCTATATTGGGAAAATTATAAAACTTTATTGAAAGATAGTAAAGACTTAAATGGAGATACATACCATGTTCATGGATTGGCAGACTTATTATAAAGGGGTCACTTTTCCTGAGGTTAATCTATCAAATCAGTGTAATCCCAATCAAAATCACAATTTAGTTTTTAAAATAAAAATGAAATCACTTCTAAAAATTAATGTGAAAGTGCAAAGGACCAAAAATAGCCAAAATGCTCTTGAGGAAGAAAAAGATAGGAGGACTTGAGCAATCACATATCCAAGATTTTTTTTTATAAAACTAATAATTAATACTGTAAGGATTTGGCACAGTGATAGACAAATAGACCATTAGAACAAAATGGCCATAAACAGACCAACCATGTGTGTACCCTTGATTTATAACAGAATGATGTGGAATATTACTGGGAAAAGGATGTACTTTTTAGAATAAGTGGGTTTTGGGGGGCCAGCTGAATATATTTATGGAAAAAAGGGATTGGATTATTCACATCATACACAAAAATTCATCCGCAGTGGATCAAAGACCTAAAAGTCAAAGGCAGTGTTCTAATTCTTTTAGGTGCAAATATAAGAAGAATATGATTTTAGGGTAAGGAAGACACAAAACCCACTAGATTTAAATTTATACATTGAATCAAGCACTTCTTTTCATCAAAGTATATTAGAAAAGTGAAAGGATGATCTCCAGAGTAGGAAAAGATTTTTTTCCAAAGAAGAACTCAATTGAAGAATGGGTGGAAAAACAAGTACTCACAAAAGAGGATATTTACATGTCCTTAAAAACATACAAAAAGATGTTCACCCTCTTTCGTGATCAGGGAAATGCAAATTAAAACCACAGTGAGACAGTTATTTATCCTCCATGTTGGCAAAAATCAGAGTCTGATGATTTGAAGTGTTGCTGAGGATACAGCATAATGAATAGTATGCTGCTTATGAAGAGGTAACCTGTTATAAACAGTTTGGTCCAACATAGTATTGGATGTCCTAGTCAGGGCAATTAGTCAAGAAGAAGAAATAAAAGGCATCCAAATTGGAAAGGAATTCATAAAACTGTCATCGTTTGCAGATGACATGATATTACAGTTGACCCTTGACCAATGCAGGGGTCAGGGGTGACAATCCTCCGCTTAGTCAAAAATCCATGTATAGGGGCTTCCGTGGTGGCGCAGTGGTTAAGAATCCGCCTGCCAATGCAGGGGACATGGGTTCGAGCCCTGGTTCGGGAAGATCCCACATGCCGCGAAGCAACTAAGCCCGTGCGCCACAACTACTGATCCTGCACTCTAGAGCCCGCGAGCCACAACTACTGAAGCCCGTGTGCCACAACTACTGAAGCCCACGCGCCTAGAGCCTGTGCTCTGCAACAAGAGAAGCCACCACAATGAGAAGCCTGCGTCCCGCAACAAAGAGTAGCCCCCGCTCACTGCAACTAGAGAAAGCCCGCGTGCAGCAGCGAAGACCCGATGCAGCCAAAAATTAAATAAATGAATAAATAAATAAATTTATAAAACAAAAACAAAAAACAAACAAACAAATGTATAATTTATAGTTGGCCCTCTGTATACACAGTTCCTCCATATTAGAGGTTCCTCTGTGTTTGGAGTTCCGCATTCACAGATTCAGCCAACAGTAAATCATGTAGTACTATAGTATCTACTGTTGAAAAAAAATTCACGTATAAGTGGACCCATGTGATTCAAACTCGGATTGTTCAAGGGTCAACTGTAATATAGAAAACCATAAAGACTTCACCAAGAAACTGTTAGAACTAATAAATGAACTTCGCAGGGTACAAAACCAAGATACCGAAATGTCTTTCATTTCTATGCCCTAATAACGAGCTATCAGAAAAATTAAGAAAACAATCCCATTTGCAATTGTATCAGAAAAATAAAACACCGAGGAATAAATTTAACCAAGGAGGTGAAAGACCTGTACACTGAAAACTACAGGAGTACCCTAGGAGATACTGCTGGTTTGGTTCCAGACCACCACAATAAAGCAAATGCTGCAGTAAAATGAGTCACACGAATTTTTGGTTTCCCAGTGCATATAAATTATGTTTACACTCTACTGTAGTCTGTTAAGTATGCAATAGCTTTATGTCTTTTAAAATGTTCATACATTAATTAAAAAATATTTTACTGATAGAAAATGCTAACCATCATCTGACAATACAGGATTGCTATAAACTTTCAGTTTGTCAAAAACGCAGTATCTGTGAAGCGCAATAAAGCAAAGCACAATAAAATGAGGTATACCTGTATTCTATTACACGGGTCCATTTATTCCTGTGCTAATATTGCAGTGTGCTCATCACATCATAATGTCTTATATATGAAAGAGCAAGGGACAGTTGTTAGTCATTAGAAAAATCAAATTGGATCTCTACCTTCCATCATACATTAAAATCTGTTCCACACAGATTGAATACTTGTATATGAAATACAAATTATACCACCCTTAGAACTATAAAATATAGGGGAATATGTTTCTGACCTGGGGGTAGGGGAAAACTTAACAAAAACACTATAAAATGAAAGATTGTTAAATTGGATGCTGTTCAAAATAAGTAACTTATTTTCCACAAAAATACTAAAAAGAATTTAAAAGACAAGGCACAAATTGAGAGAAGCTATTTTCGAAACATGGAACTGATCTCTATCTCTATTAGTGTCCAGGTACATAACAACTGTCACATGGTTAAAAAAGAGATTGTTGTCTTGTTTTCTTACTGTCTCATAGGATAAAAATTTTTTAAAATAGGTAAGAGACATCAGGCATTTTACAAAACAGGGAAAAATTAATAGCAAAAAGCATGAAAAAAAAGTCCAACTTTGCTACTGTTGGAGAAACGCACGTTAAGACCACACGGAGATACCATTTTTTTCCCCACTCAGCAGGTAGGCAAAAATTTTGAAGTTTGGAAATACCGAGATTCAGAGGTTATAAATCAAGGGAGTTATGGATCAGTTTACATTGGTGGAAGTGTAAATTAGTACAAATATTTTGTATAAGTTTGGTGTTCTTGGAAATTTGGATATACATTATAACCCCGGAGTCAATAAACTTCTGTAAAGGGACAGGTAGCAAATATTTTAGGCTTTGGGGCATATCAAATCTTTTTCACAACTACTGAACTCTGCTACTGTAGTGTAAAAGCAGCCATAGGCAATACATAAATGAGCATGGATGTGTTCCAATAAAATTTTATTTACAGAAAACTGCAACAGGCCCCTTTTGGGCCATAGTTTGCTGACCACTGATAAGACTTACCAGTTCTCATATAGGTATACATACCCTAGAGAAACCTTCCCATGTGTCCTGGGAACTGTACTTGAATGTTTATAAATGTGTAATAGCCCAGCCAAAAAAAAAAAAAAAAAACCATGGAAAGATCCAAATGTTAATCTTCAGTAGAATGAATAAATTTTAAATATAATCACACAATGGTTTATGCAGTAGTGAAAATTAATGTATAGCTCTAGGCAACAAAATGGATGAATCCAAAAGAGAATGTTAAGTGAAAATGTCTTAGAACTATGTCAAAGTGATACCAATTTTATAAAATGTAAAATCAAGCAAAACTAAACACTCTTGCCAAAAATGTTTAAGCTATATATAAATCAAGCCTGAAGACCTGACTTCCATTTTACAGGAAATATAGGGATTAGATGTACAAGTTAACTGATACCTAATGGAAGCAATCAGGCAAATCTAGAAGATGGACATTTTGTAGGACAACTGGCCTGGTCTCTTCAGCAAGAAAGTAGTATGGAGAAGAAAAGTTGGACTGTGGAGAGGAGAGGTTCTGGATTAAAGGAGATTTAAGAATGACCAAATGTAATGTTTAGACCCAAATTAGATTAGCAATAGAAGACATTTTTATACAATTGAATAAATTTGAATATGAAGTAGGTATTAAGGAGTATTTTTGTTAGGTGTGATGACATTATGGTTAAATTAGAAAATTTATTTTTTGTAGCTAGCTGCATGTGAATTTTAAGATGAAATGTCGTGATGTCAATACTTTACTGTAAAATACCTAAGCAAAAAAGGGGGTGGGATAAATTGTTAAGGAAGATCTTAACAATTGTTAAAGCTAGGTGTAGAGTATATGGGTGAAAAATTTCATAATAAAAAGTAAAACAAGCAAAATGAAAATATATTCTTTCCTGTTACATCTATAAGACAACAATAAAAGATGGAAATGATAAACACTAAATTTGTTACTCTTTTGGAGGGCACATGGTATGGGTAATAGTCTAGTTTTTAAGTAAAATAGTGGAATAATGGGTGTCCTTTTTTTAAAAAAAAGCTTTACTGAGTTATAGTTTACATACTATAAGATTCACCCATCGTTAAGTATATAATTCAATAATTTATAATAAATTTAAAGAACTGTGCAACCATAACTATAGTCTAAATTTAGAACATTTCTATCATCCCCCCAAATTCCCTTATATCCATTTGTAGTCAATTTCTACTCCACCTTCAGCCCCTGGCAACTGCTGATCTACTTTGTGTCCCTATAGATTTGCCTATTCTGGTATCTAATGTGAATGGACTCATACAACATGTATTCTTTCATATCTGGCTTTCACTTAGCATAATGTTTTTGAGGTTTGTCTATGTTATGTGTCAGTAATTCATTTCACTTTATTGTTGAATAGCATTCCATTGTATACATGTTATTTATTCCCCAGTTGATGGACATTTGCTATCAACATTTGATACATGTCTTTGTGTGGAGGTGTTTTCATTTCTCTTAGGTGGATACTTAGGAGTGAAATTGCTGGGTTGTAGGTAATTTATGTTTAACTTTTATTTAAGTGTCTTTTCAAGCTGTTTTCCAAAGTGGCTGTACTATTTATCATTCCCAACAATATATATGAGGGTTCTTCCAGTTTCTCCACATCCTTCTCAACACTTGATACTGTCTCTTGTTTTGATTATAGCCACACTAGTGGCTGTGTGAGTGGCTGTCTCATTTTAACTTGCAATTCCATAATGACTAGAGATTTTGAACATCTTTTTATTTACTCATCAGCTATTCTTACATCTTATTTGGGGAAATGTCTATTCATACCTTCTGCCCATTTTTATGTGTGTTGTCTTATTATTATTTTGTAAAATTCTGGATACAGGACCTCTATCAAATACATGACTTGCAAATATTCTCTCCCAGACTGTGACTTGCCTTCTTACTTTCTTAATTGTGTCTTTTGAAACAGAAAATTTTTTGATGTTGATGAAGTCTAGTTTATCAATTTTTTCTTTTATGGGTCATGATTTTGGTGTTCATTTAATAACTCTTTGTCTAACCCAAGGCCACAGTGATTTATTCCAGAAGTTTTATGGTTTTAATTCTTCCTTTAAAGTCTATGATCCATTTTTTTCTTTTTTTCATTGTGGTAAAATACACATAAAATTTACCATTTTAACCATTTTTAAATGTACAGTTCAGCGGTATTAAGTACATTCACATTGTGCTGCCATCACCACCATTCATCCCAATAACTCTTTTCATCTTGTAAAAGTGAAAATCTGTACCTATTAAACAATAACTCATTCTCCCCTCCGCCCCAACCCCTGGAAACCACCATTCTACTTTCTATGCCTTTGAGTACTTTTAAGTACCTAATATAAGTGGAATCATACATAAATATTTGTCTTATTGCGACTGACTTATTTCACTTACCGTAACGTCCTTAAGTTTCATCTGTGTTATAGCATATTGCAGAATTTCCTTTGTTTTTAAGGCTAATAGTCCATTTTTTGTATATACCACATTTTGCTTATTCATTCATCCGTTGTTGGTCACTTGTGTTGCTTCCATGTTTTAGCTGTTGGGAATAATGCTGTGAACGTGGGTGTACAAATACCTCTTTGATACCTTGCTTTCAGTTCCTTTGGGAATATACCCAGAAGTAGAATTGCTGGATCATATGGTAATTCTATTTAAAATTTTTGAGGTACCCCATACTATTTTATACAGCAGCTATACCATTTTACATTCCCACCAACAGTGTGCAAGGGCTCCAGTTTTTCCACATCCTTGCAAACACTTGTTCTTTTTTTTTTTTTTTTTTTTACAGTACCCATCCTAAAGGGTCTGAGGTAACATCTCATTGTAATTTGATTTGCATTTCCCTAATGATTAGTGATGTTGATCATCTTTTCATGTGCTTATTGGCCATTTGTATATCTTCTTCGGAGAACTGTCTCTTCAAGTCCTTTGTCCATTTTTTAATTTGGTTGTTCGGTTGTTGTTGTTACTGAGTTTTAGAAGTCTCTATATATTCTGGATATTAATCCCTTATCAGATATGTGATTCAAAGATATTTTTTTCCCATTCTGTGGGTTGACTTGGTCAAGTGTGTAATTTTTTCAGTATGCTGCTGAATCCTGTTTCCTAGTATTTTGTTGAGGATTTTTGCATTGATGTTCATAAGGGATATTAGTCCGTAGTTTTCTTGTAGTGTCTTTGTCTAGCTTGGATATCAGGGTAATGCTGGCCTCATAAAGTGAGTTAGGAAGTGTTTCTCCTCTCCAGTTTTTTAGAAGAGTTTGAGAAGGATTGATTTTAGTTCTTTAAATGTTTGGTAGGATTCACCAGTGACACCATCAGGTCCAGGGCTTTTCTTTGCTGTGAGATTTTGCATTACTGATTCAATCTCCGTACTAGTTTTAGGTCTATTTAGATTTTCTGTTATTTGTGATTTAGTCTTGGTAGGTTTTGTGTTTCTAGGAACTTGTCTATTTCATCTAGGTTATCCAATTTTTTTGGTGTATACCTGTTTATAATACTCTCTTATAATGCTCACTTCTGTAGAATCAGTAGTAATGTCCCCATTTTCATTTCTGATTTTAGTAATTCAAGTCTTCTTTCTTTTTTTCATAGCTCATCTGGATGAAGATTTGTCAATTTTTAAAAATCTTTTTGAAGAACCAACTTTTGGTTTCATTGATTTTTCTCTATTATTTTTCTGTTCTCTGCTTTATCTCTATCATTTCCTTCCTTCTGCTAGCTTTGAATTTAGTTTGTTCTTTTTCTAGTTCCTTAAGTTGTAAAGTTAAGTTCTTGATTTGAGATCTTTCTTTTTTTTTAAGGTAAGCATTTATAGCTATAAATTTCTCCTCTAGCACCATTTTCACTGTGTCCCGTAAGTTTTGGTATGTTGTGTTTTGGTTTTCACTTGTCTCTACATGATTGTCCTTGTGGTTTCTTCCTTGATCCTTTGGTTGGATAAAATTGTGTTGTTTAATTTCCACATTTTGTGAACTTTCCACTTTTCTCTATGTTGTTGATTTCTAACTTCATCCGACTGTGGTCAGAGAAAATACTTTGTATGATATCTGTCTTTTAAAATCTATGGAGACTTAATTTGTGACCTAATGTGGGCTATCCTGGAAAATCTGTGTGCACTTAGAATGTGTATACTGTTGTTGGTTAGAGTGTTCTGCATGTATCTGTCAGATCGAATTGGTTTATTGTGTTAACTCCTCTATTTCCTTACCTGTGTCTGGTTGTTCTGTTCATTATTGTGAGTGGTGTATTGAAATCCCAAACTGTTATTGGAGAACTGTCTATTTCTCCCTTCAAACCGGTCAGTTTTTGCTTAATATATTTTTATGGTCTGTAGTTAGGTGTGTAAATGTTTATAATTATATTTTCTTGCTGTATTAAACCTTTTATTAATATATCCTGTCCTTCTTTATCTCTTGAAACTTTTTTTGATGTAAAGTCTGTTTTGTCTGATACTAGTATAGCCACTCTTGTTCTCTTTTGGTTATTATTTTCACATAGTGTATTTTTTCATCCCTCACTTTCAACCCGTTTGTGTCTTTGGATCTCAAGTGAGTCCCTTGGAGAGAGCATATACTTGGATCATATATCTTTATACATTCTACCAATCTCTGTCTTTTGATTGGAGAGCTTAATCATTTTCATTCGATGTTATTACTGATAAGGAGGTACTTCTTTTTTTTTTTAGTTATAATTAACATAAAATATGTTAAGTTTCTCAGATTTAACATAGTGATTTGATATTTTTATGCATTGTGAAATGATCACTGCGATAAGACCAGTTACCTCCATTATCACACAAAGTTGTTTTTACAGTATTTTTAAAAATTTTATTTATTATTTATTTTTGGCTGTGTTGGGTCTTCGTTGCTACGCGCGGGCTTTCTCTAATTGCAGCAAGTGGGGGCTACTCTTCGTTGCGGTGTGTGGGCTTCTTGTTGCAGTGGCTTCTCTTGTTGCGGAGCACAGGCTATAGGCATGTGGGCTTCGGTAGTTGTGGCACGTGGGCTCAGTAGTTGTGGCTCGCGGGCTCTAGAGCGCAGGCTCAGAAATTGTGGGGCATGGGCTTAGTTGCTCTGTGGCATGTGGGATCTTCCTGGACCAGGGCTCGAACCCATGTCCCCTGCATTGGGAGGCGGATTCTTAACCGCTGTGCCACCAGGGAAGTCCCCTGTTTTTACAGCATTATTGACTACATTCCCCATGTGTACGTTACATCCCTGTGACTTGTTTATCTTACAGTTAGAAGTTTGTACATCTTAATTCATTTAGCCTATTTCATCCATCCCCCTCCCCTAATCTGGCAACTGCCACTTTGTTCTCTGTACCTATAAGTATGTTTGTTTTGTTTTTTAGATTCCACTTATAAGTGAAATCATATGGTACTTGTTTTTCTCTGTCAGACTCATTTCACTTAGCATGATACAAGGAGGGACGTCTGTCATTGTGCTATTTATTTTTTATATGCCTTATAGGTTTTTTGTCTCTCATTTCCTGCATTGCTGTTTTCTTTTGTGTTTAGTTGATTTTTTGTAGTGAAATATTTTAAATTCCTTTCCTGTTTCCTTTTGTGTATATTCTCTAGCTATGTTCTTTGTGATTACCTTGGGGATTACATTTAACATTCTACAGTTGTAACACTAATTTGAATTTATAGCAGCTTAACTTCAGTAACATACAAAAATTATTCCTTTACACTGCTGTCCCCACCCCTTTCAGTTTCTTTTAATTGAAGTATAGTTGATTTACAATGTTTCAGGTGTATAGCAAACTGATTCAGTTATATGTGTATATACATACACACACATATATTTCAGATTCTTTTCCATTATAGGTTATTACAAGATACTGAATATAGTTCCCTGTGCTATACAGTAGATCCTTACTGTTTTTTCTGTTTTATGTATAGTAGTGTGTATCTGTTAATCCCAAATCCCTAATTTATCCCTTTCCCCCTTTCCCCTTTGGTAGCCTTACGTTTGTTTTCTATGTGAGTCTATGTCTATTTTGTAACTTCCTTTATATCATTTTTTTAAGATTCCACATATAAGTGATATCATTTGTCTTTCTCTGTCTGACTTACTTCACTTAGTATGATAATCTCTGGGTCCATCCATGTTGCTGCAAATGGCATTATCTCATTGTTCTTTTATGGCTGAGTAATTTTCCTGTGTATGTGTGTATCTTCTTTATCCATTCATCCGAAGATGGACATTTAGGTTGCTTCCATGTCTTGGCTATTGTAAATAGTACTGCTCTGAACATTGGGGTGCATGTATGTATTCAAACTAGAGTTTTCATCTTTTCTGGATATATGCCTAGGAATGGGCTTGCTGGATCATATGATAACTCTATTTTTTGTTTTTTAAGGAACCTCCATACTGTTCTCCATAGTGGCTGCACCAGTTTACATTCCCACCATCAGTGTAGGAGGATTCCCTTTTCTCCATACCCTCTCCAGCATTTATTTGTAGACTTTTTGATGATGGCCATTCTGAACAGCATGAGGTGATAACTTATTGTAGTTTTGACTTGCATTTCTCTAATAATTAGTGGTGTTCAGCATCTTTTCGTGTGCCTGTTGACCATCTCTATGCCTTCTTTGGAGAAATGTTTATTTAGGTCTTCTGCCCATTTTTTGAATTTTTTTTTTAATTGAGCTGTTTTTATATTTTAGAAATTAATACCTTTGTTGGTTACATCGTTTGCAAATATTTTTACCCAGTCCATAGGTTGTCTTTTTGTTTTGTTTATGGTTTCCTTTGCTGTGCAAAGCTTATAAGTTTAATTAGGTCCCATTTGTTTATTTTTGTTTTTATTTCCATTACTGTAAGAGACGGATCCAAAAAGATATTGCTGTGATTTATGTCAAAGAGTGTTCTGCCTATGTTTTCCTCTAGGAGTTTTATAGTATCTGGTCTTTAATCATTTTGAGTTTATTTTTGTGTATTGTGTTAGAGAATGTTCTAATTTCATTCTTTTATATGTAGGTGTCCAGCTTTTCCAGCATGACTTATTGAAGAGACTGTCTTTTCTCCATTGTATATTCTTGCCTTCTTTGTCATAGATTAATTGACCATAGCTGTGTGGGTTTATTTCTGGGTTTTCTGTCCTGTTCCATTGATCTATATTTCTGTTTCTGTGCTAGTACTATACTGTTTTGATTACAGTAGCTTTGTAATATAGTTTGAAGTCAGGGAGCCTGATTGCTCCCCATCTCCATTTTTCTTTCTCAAGATAGCTTTAATTATCCTGGGTCTTCATGTTTCCATAAAAAGTAAAAAAAAATTTTGTTCCAGTTCTGTGAAAAATGCCATTGGTAATTTGATAGGAATTGAATTGAATCTGTAGGTTGCCTTGGGTAGTATAGTCATTTTGACAATATTGATTCTTCCAATCCAAAAACACAGTATATCTTTCCATTTGTTTGTGTCATCTTTGATTTCTTTCATCCGCGTCTTATAGTTTCTGGAGTACAGGTCTTTTGCCTCCATAAGTAGGTTTATTTCTAGGTATTTTATTCTTTTTGATAGTGGTAAATGAGATTGTTTCCTTAATTTCTGTTTCTCACCTCTTGTTGTTAGTGTATAGAAATACAACAGATTTCTGTGTATTAATTTTGCATCCTGAAACTTTACTGAATTCATTGATGAGTTCTGGTCATATTTTGGTGGCATCTTTAGGATTTTCTATGTATAGTATCATGTCATCTGCAAACAATGACAGTTTAACTTCTTCTTTTCCCATTTGGATACCTTTTATTTCTTTTTTTCCTCTGATTGTTGTGGCTAGGACTTCCAAAATTATGTTGAATAAAAGTGGCGAGAGTGGACATCTTTGTCTTGTTTCTGATCTTAGAGGAAATGCTTTCAGCTTTTCACTGTTGAGTATGATGTTAGCTGTGTGTTTGTCATATATGGCCTTTATTATGTTGAAGTGTGTTCCCATTGTGCCTACTTTCTGGAGAGTTTTTAATCATAAATGGATGTTGAATTTTATCAGAAGCTTTTTCTGCATCTATTGAGATGATCATATGGTTTTTATTCTTCAAGTTGTTAATGTGGTGCATCAAACTGATTGATTTGTGGATATTGAAAAATCATTGCATCCCTGTGATAAATCCCACTTGATCATGGTGTATGACCCTTTAATGTGTTGTTGGATTCAGTTTACTAGTATTTTGTTGAGGATTTTTGTGTCTATGTTCATCAGTGATATTGGTCTGTAATTTTCTTTTTTTGTGATATCTTTGTCTGATTTTGGTATCAGGGTGATGGTGACCTCATAGAATGAGTTTGAAAGTGTTCCTTCCTCTGCAGTTTTTTGGAATAGTTTCAGAAGAATAGGTTTTAACTCTTCTCTATATGTTTGATAGAATTCATCTGTGAAGCCATCTGGTCCTGGACTTTTTTGGTTGAGGGTTTTAAAATCACTTTCCATTTCAGTACTTGTGACTGGTCTGTTCATATTTTCTATTTCTTCCTGTTTCAGTCTTGAAGATTGTATAACACCTTTCTAAGAATTTGTCCATTTCTTCTAGGGTGTCCATTTTTATTGGCATATAGTTGCTTGTAGTAGTCTGTCATGGTCCTTTCTATTTCTGTGGTGTCGGTTGTAACTTCTCCTTTTTCTTTCTGGTTTTATTGATTTGGGCCCTCTCCCTTTTTCGCTTGATGAGTCTAGCTAAAGGTTTGTCAATTTCATTTATCTTTTCAAAGAACCAGTTTTAGTTTTGTTGATCTTTTCTACTGTTTTTTCAGTCTCTGTTTCATTTATTTCTGCTCTGATTTTTATGATTCCTTTCCTTCTACTTACTTTGGGCTTTGTTTGCTCTTCTTTCTGAAGTTGCTTTAGATGTAATGTTAGGTTATTTATTTGAGATTTTTCTTGTTTTCTGAGATAAGCTTGTATAGCTATAAATTTCCCTCTTAGAACTGCTTTTGCTGCATCCCATAGGTTTTGGATCGTGTGTTTTTGTATGTGTGTGGTTTTTTTAAAATTTTATTTTAATTAATTTAGGCTGTGTTGGGTCTTCATTGCTATGCTCAGGCTTTCTCTAGTTGCGGAGAGCAGGGGCTGCTCTTTGTTGCGGAGCATGGGCTTCTCATTGTGGTGGCTTCTCTTGTTGCGGAGCACAGGATCTAGGCGCGCGGGCTTCAGTAGTTGTGGCTCGCGGGCTCTAGAGCACAGGGTCAGTAGTGTGGCGCACGGACTTAGTTGCTCTGCGGCATGTAGGATCTTCCCGAACCAGGGCTCGAACCTGTGTCCCCTGCATTGGCAGGCGGATTCTTAACCACTGCACTACCAGGGAAGTCCCTGGATCGTGTTTTCATTGTCATTTGTCTCTAGGTATTTTTTGATTTCCTCTGTGACTTCTTCTGTGATCCATTGGTTGTTTAGTATCATATTGTTTAGCCTCCAAGTGTTTGTGTTTTTTGCAGTTTTTTCTTATAGTTGATTTCTAATCTCATAGCATTGTGGTTAGAAAACACACTTGATGCTATTTCAGTTTTCTTAAAGGCTTGCTTTGTGGCCCAGCATGCGGTCTATCCTGGAGAATGTTCCATGTGCACTTGAAAAGAATGTGTTTTCTGCTGCCTTTGGATGGAATGCTCTATAAATATCAATTAAGTCCATTTGGTCTAAGGTATCATTTAAGGCCTATGTATTGTCATTGATTTTCTCTCTGGATGATCTATTGATGTAAGTGAGGTGTTAAAGCCCCCCACTATTATTGTGTTACTGTTAATTTCTTCTTTTATTCCTGTTAACATTTGCCTTGTATATTGAGGTGCTCCTATGTTGGATGCATATATTTACAATTGTTGTATCTTCTTCTTGGATTGATCCCTCGATCATTATGTATTGTCCTTCTCTGTCTCTTGTAACAGTCTTTATTTTATTTTATTTATTTTTTAGCATGTTGATTGGAGTATAATTGCTTTACAATGTTGTGTTAGTTTCTGCTGTATAACAAAGTGAATCGGCTATCCATAGACACATATCCGTGCCACATCTTCTTTATGCATTCTTCCGTCGATGGACACTTAGGTTACTTCCATGTCCTGGCTCTTGTAAATAGTGCTGCAGTGAACATTGTGGTACATGACTCTTTTTGAATTATGGTTTTCTCAGGGTGTATGCCCAGTAGTGGGATTGTTGGGTCATATGGTAGTTCTATTTTTAGTTTTTTAAGGAACCTCCATACTGTTCTCTATAGTGGCTGTATTAATTTACATTGCCACCAACAGTGCAAGAGGGTTCCCTTTTCTCCACACCCTCTCTAGCATTTATTGTTTGTAGATATTTTGATGATGGCCATTCTGACTGGTGTGAGGTGATACCTCATTGTAGTTTTGATTTGCATTTCTCTAATGATTAGTGATGTTGAGCATCCTTTCGTGCGTTTGTTGGAAATCTGTATATCTTCTTTGGAGAAATGTCTGTTTAGATCTTCCACCCATTTTTGGATTGGGTTGTTTGTTTTTTTGATGTTGAACTGCATGAGCTGCTTGTATATTTTGGAGATATACAAGCAACTTTGTCAGTTGCTTTGTTTGCAAATATTTTCTGCCATCCTGAGGGTTGTCTTTTCGTCTGTTTATGGTTTCCTTTACTGTGCAAAAGCTTTTAAGTTTCATTAGGTCCCATTTGTTTATTTTTGTTTTTATTTCCATTTCTCTAGGAGGTGGGTCAAAAAGGATCTTGCTGTGATTTATGTCATAGAGTGTTCTTCCTATGTTTTCCTCTAAGAGTTTTATAGTGTCTGGACTTACATTTAGGTCTTTAATCCATTTTGAGTTTATTTTTGTCTATGGTGTTAGGAAGTGTTCTAATTTCATTCTTTTACATGTAGGTGTCCAGTTCTCCCAGCACCACTTATTGAAGAGGCTGTCTTTTCTCCATTGTATATTCTTGCCACCTTTATCAAAGATAAGGTGACCATATGTGCGTGAGTTTATCTCTGGGCTTTCTGTGCTGTTCCATTGATCTATATTTCTGTTTTTGTGCCAGTACCATATTGTTTTGATTACTGTAGCTTTGTAGTATAGTCTAAAGTCAGGGAGCCTGATTCCTCCAGCTCCGTTTTTCTTTCTCAAGATTGCTTTGGCTATTCGGGGTCTTTTGTGTTTCCATACAAATTGTGAAATTTTTTGTTCTAGTTCTGTGAAAAATGCCATTGGTCGTTTGATAGGGATTGCATTGAATCTGTAGATTGCTTTGGGTAGTATAGTCATTTTCACAATGTTGATTCTTCCAATCCAAGAACATGGTCTATCTCTCCATCTGTTTGTATCATCTTTAATTTCTTTCATCAGTGTCTTATAGTTTTCTGCACACAAGTCTTTTGTCTCCTTTGGTAGGTTTATTCCTAGGTGTTTTATTCTTCTTGTTGCAATAGTAAATGGGAATGTTTCCGTATTTTCTGTCTCAGATTTTTCATCATTAGTGTATAGGAATGCAAGAGATTTCTGTGCATTAATGTTATATCCTGCTGCTTCATTAAATTAATTGATTAGCTCTAGTAGTTTTCTGGTAGCATCTTTAGGATTCTCTATGTATAGTATGTCATCGGCAAACAGTGACAGTTTTACTTCTTCTTTTCTGATTTAGATTCCATTTATTTTTCTTCTGTGATGGCTGCGGCTAAAACTTCCAAAACTATGTTGAATAATAGTGGTGAGAGTGGGCAGCCTTCTCTTGTTCTTGATCTTAGCGGAAAGGGTTTCAGTTTTTCACCATTGAGAACGAAGTTGGCTGTGGGTTTGTCATATATGGCCTTTATTATATTGAGGTAGGTTCCCTCTATGCCTACCTTCTGGAGAGTCTTTCTCATAAATGGGTGTTGAATTTTGTCAAAAGCTTTTTCTGTATCTGTTGAGATTTTCATATGGTTTTTATACTTCAATTTGTTAATATGGTGTATCACATTGATTGATTTGCATATATTGAAGAATCCTTGCAGTCCTGGGATAAACCCCAGTTGATCATGGTGTATGACCCTTTTAATGTGCTGTTGGATTCTGTTTGCTAGTATCTTGTTGAGGATTTTTGCATCTGTGTTCATCAGTGATATTGGCCTGTAGTTTTCTTTTTTTGTGACATCTTTGTCTGGTTTTAGTGTCAGTGTGATGGTGGCCTCGTAGAATGAGTTTGGGAGTGTTTCTCCCTCTGCTGTATTCTGGGAGAGTTTGAGAAGGATGGGTGTTAGCTGTTCTCTAAATGTTTGGTAGACTTCACCTGTGAAGCCATCTGGTCCTGGGCTTTTGTTTGTTTGGAGAGTTTTAATCACAGTTTCAGTTTCAGTGCTTGTGATTGGTCTGTTCATATTTTCTGTTTTTTCTGGTTCAGTCTTGGAAGGTTGTGCTTTTCTAAGAATTTGTCCATTTCTTCCAGGTTGTCCATTTTATTGGCATAGAGTTGCTTGTAGTAATCTCATGATCCTTTGTATTTCTGCAGTGTCAGTTGTTACTTCTCCTTTTTCATTTCTAATTCTGTTGATTTGAGTCTTCTCCCTTTTTTTTTCTTGATGATTCTGGCTAATGGTTTATCAATTTTGTTTATCTTCTCAAAGAACCAGCTTTTATTTTTATTGATCTTTGCTGTTGTTTCCTTCATTTCCTTTTCATTTATTTCTGACCTGATGTTTATGATTTCTTTTCTTCTGCTAACTTTGGGGGGTTTTTTTTCCTTCTTTCTCTAATTGCTTCAGGTGTAAGGTTAGGTTGTTTATTTGAGATTTTTCTTGTTTCTTGCAGTAGGATCGTATTGCTATAAACTTCCCTCTTAGAACTGCTTTGCTGCATCTCATAGGTTTTGGGTCATTATGTTTTCATTGTCATTTGTTTCTAGGTATTTTTGGATTTCCTCTTTGATTTCTTCAGTGATCTCTTGGTTATTTAGTAGTCTGTTGTTTAGCCTCCACGTGTTGGCATTTTTTACAGTTTTTTTCCTGTAATTGAAATCTAGTCTCATAGCGTTGTGGTTGGAAAAGATTCTTGATACGATTTCAATTTTCTTAAATTTACAAAGGCTTGATTTGTGACCGAAGATATAATCTATCCTGGAGAATGTTCCATGAGCTCTGGAGAAGTAAGTGTATTCTGTTGTTTTTGGATGGAATGTCCTATAAATATCAATTAAGTCTTTCTCGTCTAATGTATCATTTAAAGCTTGTGTTTCCTTATTTATTTTCATTTTGGATGATGTGTCCATTGGTGAAAGTGGGGTGTTAAAGTCCCTACTATGGTTGTGTTACTGTCGATTTCCCCTTTTATGGCTGTTAGCATTTGCCTTATGTATTGAGGTCCTCCTATGTTAGGTGAATAAATGTTTACAATTGTTATATCTTCTCTTGGATTGATCCCTTGATCATTATGTGGTGTCCTTCTTTGTCTCTTGTAACAGTCTTTACTTTAAAGTCTGTTTTGTCTGATATATTGTTATTCCAACTTTCTTTTGATTTGCATTAGCATGGAGTACCTTTTTCCATTCCCTCACTTTCAGTCTGTATGTGTCTCGAGATCTGAAGTGCGTCTCTTATAGACAGCATATATATGGGTCTTGTTTTTGTATCTGTTCAGGAGGTCTATGTCTTTTGGTTGGAACATTTTATCCGTTTACATTTAAGGTAATTATCAATATGTATGTTCTTATTGCCATTTTGTTAATTGTTTTGGATTTGTTTTGGTAGGTATTTCCCCCCTTTCTTCTTTTGTTCTCTTCTCTTGTGATTTGATGACTTTATATTTAGTATTGTATTTGTATTCCTTTTTCTTATTTGTGTGTATATCTGTTATAGATTTTTGGTTGGTGTTTACTGCAAGGTTTTTGTATAGCAGTGTATGTATATACATGATTGTTTCAAGTAGCTTAACCCTTAATTTCAAATGCCTTTTAAATACCTTGCATTTGTATTCTCCTCCCCTCATGATTACTGTTTTTTATATCATATTTTATGTCTAATTGTTTTGTGCATTCCTTAACTGCTTATTGTGGATACAGATGATTTTACTACTTTTGTCTTTAAATCTCCCTACAAGCTTGGTGTGGATGATTTCTTACCTTTACCGTATGTTTGCCTTTACCAGTGAGCCTTTTCATTCTGTAATTTTCTTGTTTCTAGTTGTGGCCTTTTCATTTTTGCCTAGATAAGTTCCTTTAACGTTTGTTGTAAAGCTGGTTTGGTGGTGCGGAATTCCTTCAGTTTTTGTTTGTCTGTAAAGCCTTTGATTTCTCTGTCAAATCTGAATGAGAGCCTTGCTGGGTAGAGTATTTTGGCTTTAGGTTTTTCCTTTTCATCACCTTAAATATATCATGCTACTCCCTTGGGTCCTGCAGAGTTTCTGCTGAAAAATCAGCTGATAACCATATGGGAGTTCACTTGTATGTTATTTTTTGCTTTTCCCTTGCTGCTGTTAGTATACTCTCTTTATCTTTAATTTTTGTCATTTTAATTACAGTTTATCTTGGTGTATTCCTCTTTGGGTTAATCTTGTATGAGACTCTCTGTGCTTCCTGGACTTGGGTGACTGTTTACTTTTCAAGGGAGTTTTTTAGCTATTATCTCTTCAAATATTTTCTTGGGCCCTTTCTCTCTTCTTCTTCTGGGACCCCTGTAATGTGAATATTAGTGCTTTTGATGTTGTCCGGGAGGTCTCTTAAACTGTCTTCACTTCTTTTCATTCTTTTTTCTTTTTTATTGTTCAGTGGCAGTGATTTCACTGATCCATTCTTCTGAAGTATTTAGTTTACTATTGAGTCCTTCTAGTGTATTTTTCATTTCAGTTATTGTATTCTTCATCTCTGTTTGGTGTTTCTTTATGGTTTTGTAGCTGTTTGTTAAAAACTTCCGACTTCTTGCTCTGTGCATCCATTCTCCTCCCGAGTTCTTGGATCTTCTTTATGATCATTACTTTGAACTCTTTCTTGGGTAGATTACCTATCTCCAGTTCACTTAGTTCTTCTTCTGGGGTTTTATTTTGTTCCTTTGTCTGGAACATATTCCTCTGCTGCCTCATTTTGTCTACGTTGCTATTCATATCTCTGTGTATGTGATAGGTCAGCTCTGATTCTTGACCTAGGAGAAGTGGCCTTCTGTAAGAAGCATCCTGTGTGTCCCCACTGTGCACTCCCCTCTTGGCACCCAAGCTGTGTGCTCTAGGGCTTCCCACTAAGAGAGCTGTGTGGTCCTTCTTTTGCAGCAGGCTCACTATGTGAGCAGTCTGGTAGCCTTGATTGGCCCCTAGTCTGCTTAGTTGCTAGGCCCTGCCTTGTGCAGATGCTGTTGGCTGCTGTTTAGCAGGGTCTGGTCATAAAGTGGCTGGATTGGATGCAGAGTCCTAGGGAGCCCTGGGGCTAATACTGGCTTACTGGTGGGCAGAGTCAGGGTCCTAAAGACTCTGTGGCTGTTGCCAGTCCACCGGTGCCAGATCCTGTGGTTAGTGCTGGAATACTGGCAGGCAGAGCTTGTCCTAGAGTCTGGCTGTAGGGCCCAGGGATCTCAGAGCTCGTTTCAGATTGTTTGGGGGAGGCAATTCCTGATACAGTTTTTGGGTCCAGGGTGTCCCAGAGGTTGCTTTGGCCAGCTAGTGGGCAGGGTCAGGGCCTGTCTGGTCCCAGGGTTGGGTCTGGCCTGCATTGCAGGATCATAGTTTTCTTACTTCTGGTGTTTGCCCGCAGTGGGTGAGGCTAATCTAGAGCTTGTGCAGGCTTGCTGGTGGGAGGGGCCGATGCCTGGCCATTGGTGAGTGGAGCTGGGTCTTGGCCCTCTGGTGGGCAGGGCCGTATCTAGGGGCATGTTTAGAGGCAGCTGTGGGCTCAGGAAGTCTTCAGGCAGCCTGTTTGTTGATGCCTGGGGCTGTGTCCCTGCCCAGTTAGTTGTTTGGCCTGAGGTGTCCTAGCACTGTAGCCTGCAGGCTGTTGGGTGGTGCCAGGTCTTGGAGCTAATGAGCCCAGATGTCAGCCCCCATAGCAGCAGTGTTCACACAGCTGAATGTTCCCCAGTATGTCTGTCACCAGTGTCTGTGTCCCCAGGGTGAACCACATCCACCCCCCACCTTTCCAGGAGACTCTCCAAGACCAGCAGGTAGATGTACTCCTGTCAAATTACTGCTTTTGCCCTGGGCCCTGGTGTGCATGAGATTTTGTGTGTAACCTTTAAGAGTGAAGTCTCTATCACCCCCAGTCCTGTGGGGCTCCTGCAGTTAAGCCCCACTGACCTTCAAAGCCAAATGCTCTGGGGGCTTGTCTTCACAGTGCTGGACCCCTGGGCTGGGGGGCCTGACATGGGGCTCAGAATTCTCATTCCTGTGGGAGAACCTTTGCAGTATAGTTATTCTCCAGTTTTTGGGTTGCCCACCTGGGGGGTATGGGATTTGACTATGTCACGAGTCCACCCCTCCCACCCATCTCATTATGTCTTTAGTTGTAGAAGATCTTTCCTGGTAGGTTCTAGTCTTCTTCATCAGTGGTTGTTCTGCAGATAGTTGTGAAGTTGGTGTGCTTGTGAGAGGAGGTAAGCTCTTGGTCTGTGTACTCTGCCGTCTTGACCACTCTTCCCTTTCAGTTGCTGATGTCACAAAATTACATCTTTATGCATTGCATGCCCCAAGACATAAACTGATGATTATTTTAAGTGCATTAGTCTTTCAAGTTATGTAGAAAACAAGATTTGGAGTTAGAAATCAAAGTTATGTTAATGTTAGCATTTACACTAATAATTGTTTTTGTTTCTTTAAACATATTAGTCTCTTAAATCATGTAGAAAACAAAAAGTACAGTCACATGCCATTGTTACAATAATACTTGCTTTTATAATTACCCTTTATTGAGATGTTTATTTCCCCATGTGGCTTTGAGTTACTGTCTAATGTTCTTTCTTTTTACCTTCCCAGCACTACCGTGAGTATTTCTTGCAGGGCAGGTCTAGTGGTCACAAACTCCCTCAGATTTTGTTTTTCTGGGAATGTCTTGATTTCTCACTTTTGAAGGAGTGTTTTGCCACATATAACATTCTTGGTTGAAAGGTTTTTTTCTTTTAGTATTTTTAATTTTTCAGCCCATTGTCTTCTGGCCTTCAAAGTTTCTGATGAGAAAACTGCTTATGATCTTATTGAGGATCCCTTGTATATGATGATTTGCCATTGTCTTTTTTTTTTTTAATTGGCTGCGTCAGGTCTTTGTTGCAGTGTGCGGGCTTCTCTCTAGTTGTGGCATGCGGGTTTTTTCTCTCTAGTTGTGGCAAATGGGCTCCAGAGCACGTTGGCTCTGTAGTTGTGGTGTGCGGGCTCCAGAGCATGTGGGCTCTGTATTTTTTGGCACGTGGACTCTCTCTAGTTGAGGTGCATGGGCTCAGTAGTTGTGGCGCATGGACTTAGTTGCCCCATGGCATGTGGTATCTTAGTTCCCCCAACCAGGGATTGAACCTGTGTCCCCTGCAGTGGAAGGGGGATTCTTTACCACTGGACCACCAGGGAAGTCCCTTGTCATTGTCTTTTGAAAATTTATTATAATGTGACTTGCTGTGGGTCTTTTTTTGAGTCCATCTTACTTGGAGTTCTTTAAGCTTCTTGGATGTTTATAGTCATGTTTTTCATCAGAGTTGGGAAGTTTTTAGCCATTATTTCTTCAGATATTCTCTCTGCCCCTTTCTATCTCTTTTCTTCTTCTAAGACTCCCACAGTTTGTATGTTGGCCTGCTTGATGGTGTCCCACAGGTCCCTTAGGCTCTGTTTGCTTTTCTTCAATCTTTTTTCTTTCTGTTCCTCAGCCTAGATAATTTCTGTTGTCCTATCTTTAAGTTTACTGATTCTTTCTTCTGCCTGCTCAACTCTGCCTTTCAGTCACTCTAGTGAATGTGTTGTTTCAGTTATTGTACTTTTTAGCTCCAGAATTTCCTTTTGGCATCTCTTTAGGTTTCTTTTTTTAATCCCTAATTACATTTCCATTTTGTCCACACATTGTTTTCTTGATTTTCTCCACATCTTCCTTTAAATCTTTGAGCATCTTTAAGACAGTTGAGTTGTTTTAAAGTCTTTGTCTAATACAACTGCCATAAATAAGTCTTTTTCAGGAACAGTTTCTATAGATTTCTTTTTACTTTCAATGGGTTATACTTTCCTGTTTCTTTGTATGCCTTGTGATTTTTTGTTGAATATGAGACATTTGAGTCTAGTAATATGGTAACTCTGGAAATCAGATTCTCCTCCTTCCTCAGGGATTGGTGTTTTTTATTACTGTTTTGGGGTTTTTTGTTTTTTGGTTTTTTTTTGATTGTTGTAAACTTAATGTCTTAGGTCTTTTCATAGCCTTTCCTTGGGCATTCATAGTCACTTTCTAATTTTCCCCTTACAGGCAGTTGTTTTTGAATGGCCTATTTTTTTTAATAAGCTGGTCTTTATTGTATTTTTTCAAACATTAATATATATTTTTAATTTGTTATTTATTTTATTTTTGGCTGCATTGGGTCTTTGTTGCCGCCTGCAGACTTTCTCTAGTTGTGGCAAGCGGGGCTACTCTTCGTTGAGGTGTACAGGCTTCTCACTGCAGTGGCTTCTCTTGTTGTGGAGCATGGGCTCTAGATATGCGGGCTTCAGTAGTTGTGGCCTCCAGGCTCAGTAGTTGTGGCTCGCAGGCTCTAGAACGCAGGCTCAGTAGTTGTGGCTTACAGGCTTAGTTGCTCCATGGCATGTGGGATCTTCCCGGACCAGGGCTCAAACCTGTGTCTCCTGCATTCGCAGGCGGATTCTTAACCACTGTGCCACCAGGAAAGCCCATGAATGGCCTATTTTTTAAAGTCTGGCTCTCAAAAGTGGAAAAGCAAAATATGAGGGGGGAGGGGAAGGGCACTAGCTCTTTAAATCCACTGGAAGTCACTTCAGCTAGAGGGGGAGGGGCTTGCAACAACGAGGGGAGGTGCAGCAACAACGGCTGTCTGCTTCTTTGTCTCTTGGTCTGCACCTCTGTAATCAGAAGCGGCGATTAGTGACCAGAACACAGATCCCCATTATTTGGAGGAGAGGCTCCTTGCTGCCCACCCTGGCTCCCATAAGCTGTGTACAAGCTGCTCCAGGAACATGTACACAGCTGCCTGCCACATCACTGAGGGTGGTGGATGGGTAGTTGCTACTGTGCTAAGAGCTGAAACTGACCAAAATTTACTGCAGTTTACCATCCCAGAGTTCCCCTGGAAGTTGCAAGCCTTCAGCAGACTTCAGAATTCCAAAATAGTTGTTCCAAAATCAGACAGATTCTGCCAGTGCAGTTATTGTCTGTGTGAGGACACAGGTTCCTGGTGCTTGCTACTCTGCCATCTTCACAGAATCTTCTCCATGATCTAATTTTGAGTTAATTTTGTGCGTAGTGTGAAGAAAGAGTTCAAATACACTTTTGGCATGTTTATATCCAGTTCTCCCAGCACCATTTGTTGAAAACAATATTGTTTCTTTAATGAAGTAACTTGACACCTTCATAAAAAATAAATTGACCATAAATGTGAAGGCTTATGTCCAGTCTCCTAATTATGTTCCAGTGATCTATAAGGCTATACTTACACAAACACCGTACTGTCTTTTTCATTATATTCTTGGGACATAATAGGTGCTCAGAATTTTAGTTAAATTGAAATTGAATTGGCTAGACTTATTAAAGAATCTGTGTTCTTAACACTTGCTGCATTTTTGTCTTTTTTCTGTTGAGGTGTGTGTGTTGGGGGAGGGGGGCGTTGTTGGTTCATTTTTGTTTCATTTCTCTGTAGTTTCCTGTCAAGGTATCTTTTGAAAACTTCTGTCCTTAGGCTGAAAAGAAATTTTATGCCTCGCTAAAGAAAAAATATCAAGGACAGAGTACCCTTTGGGATAGGCATGCTGGTAATGGTAGCAGCTATCAAAAAACAGAGGACATTAGTTGGAACTGCACTATTTAAAGTAGTGAAATCCAGAGGCTGATTAGTTGCCATCATCATGCTATACCTTCCATAGAAGCTCAGCAGTGTTTTAAGCATTGTTGTATTCATTGCTTTAAAATGAAGTCTTACCAGAATGGAAGTATTTTATGAAGCAGTAGACTTTGAGTTATAGCTGTACCACTTGGCAGTAGAATCACTCATGAGCAAGTTATTTAACTTTCCTGTGACTATGATTACTTTGTGGGGAAATTATTCTTGCTCTATCAGTTTCTTACAGTGTTAATGAGATTCAACTAAAGGGATGTTTCTGTAAGTGCTTTGCAAAATATAAAGTGCTCTACAAATATTTTAAATATTATTTGTATATTAAGCACTGATACACACTTTTTTTTTTCTTTCAAACACTTTCTAAGATAAGGTGAAAGGAAAAGGATGAACAGTCATTGAACTGTTGGGTCATTTGCTGACAAATACAGTTGAAATGGGTAAAATTGGGAATATTAAAGCTCAAGAATGTGGGACATAGGGAAAACCTATGAGAGTGAGAGGAACATTTTCTTCAGTCTCTGTCTTGCAACAGGAAGTTGGAAAGGAAATGATACTTTTCTTGGAGAACATATAAAATCTCTGACTTTACATAATTGAGTAGATTGTGATACAGTCTTAGCTCCTTATCATTTGTGTGTAGAATTTATGTAAAAATTGTTTTTAAATATACTGTAAAAGTTTGAGCAATATAAGGCTAGAGTAGTTAAGGCAGTGTGGTATGGCATAAGGGTAGACATATAGGTTGAAAGAATAAAATTAAGAGTCCAGAAAGAAGCCTTTATACTTATGTTCAATTGATTTTGGACAAGGGTGCCAAGACAATTCAGTGGGAAAAGAATAATCTTTTAACAAATGATGCTGGATAGCCACATGCAAAAGAATGAATTTGGACCCCTTCTCACACCATATGCAAAAAATAACTCAAAATGGATTATAAACTTAAATGTAAGAACTAAAACTATAAAGCTCTTAGAAGAAAATATAGGAGTAAATCTTGATGACCCTGAGTTAGGCAGTGATTTCTTGGATAAATTGGACTCTGTCAAGATTAAAACTTTTGTGATACTAAGGATACTGTCAAGAATGTGAAAAGACAACCCACAGAATGGGAGAAAATATTTGCAAATCATGTATTTGATAAGAGACTTGTTTCTAGAATTTATAAAGAACTACAACTCAAAAATAAAAAGTAACCTAATTAAAAATTGGGCAAAGTGGACTTCCCTGCCGGTCCAGTGGTTAAGACTCCACGCTTCCAATGCAGGGGGTACAGGTTCGATCCCTGGTTGGGGAACTAAGATTGCATGTGCTGTGTGGTGCAGCCCAAAAAAATTTTTTTTAATAATAAATTCACATGTAGTTTAAAAAACAAAAAAACAACAAAAAAATTGGGCAAGCTATCTGAATAAACATTTTTTCACAAAGATATACAAATGCCCAATAAGCACATGAAAAGATGCTTAGCACCATTAGCCATCAGGTAAATGCAATTCAAAACCACAATGAATCTCATTCACACCCACTTGGGTGTTTATAATTTGAAAAGATGTATAATAACAAGTGTTGGTGAGAATGTGGAGAAATTAGAAGCCTCATACACTGAATACATTGACAAGTTGTAAAATAGTATGGTCATTTTGGAAAACTGTTTGGCAATTTTTCAAAAGGTTACACATAGAGTTACCATATGTCCCAGCAATTCTACTTCCAGGTATATACCCAAGAGAACTGAAAACATGTCCACACAAAAACTTGTTGCATGAATGTTTACCGGAGCATTATTCATAATAACCAAAAGGTAGAAACAGCTCAAATGTCTATCAACTGATGAATTGAGAAATAAAATATGGTATATCCATCAGTGGGATATTATTTGGCAATAAGGAGTGAAGTGCTGATAGATGCTATAATATGGATGAATCTTGAAAACATTTTGCAAAGTGAAAGAAGCCAGCCACAAAAGACCTTATACAATACTGTATTGTATTCCATTTATATCAGATGTCCAGAATAGCCAAATCTATACAGACAAAGTAGATTAATGTTGCCTAGGGAACAGCTGAGGGGAGGGATTAGGAGGGAATGGGAAATGATGCTAATAAGTTCTGGGTTTCTTTTTGGGCTGATGTAACTTTATAAATGGGTTATGGTTGTACAACTCTGTGAATATATTAAAAACCATTTAAATGTGCAAATTAAATGGGTAAATTGTATGGTATATGGATAAAAAATAATGTAAAAATCAATACCCAACTCAAAAAATATGAAATAAAGGACATTTGCAAATGTATCTCTACTGGTTATCTTCTGGAGATAGAGAAGAATCAGATGGTTGATTGTCTCTATGTTATTTTTTTTTCATTCTCTATCCTTCTAGTGGCTGACCAGGTTTATTAAATGCATGCACTTTTGTATTGATTGATAGTAAATCTTAATTCATTTTTGACAGGAATTGAGTTCTTCTCAGACTTTATCACATGATGGAGGATTCTTCAATAGACTGGAAGATGATGTTCATAAAATTCTTATTAGAGAAAAAAGAAGAGAACAGCTTACAGAATATAATGGAACAGATAATTGCACAGCTCATGAACACAACCAGGCATGTAAAATACTCTTAAAATCACAGTGAAATTATTTTTCTTTTTTAAAAAACCTAAGCAGTGGAACCCAATTATGACTGTATAAATTTACAGTTTTCGGATATTATCTTAGTCATTATTACACATAGATACTTATGTTAAAAAGTATGAAGTACTTCTTTAGTTGATGAATATTTATTGAGCATGCGCTATAATGCTAGGTATTGTTAGGCACCAATGTAGGGGAGTGGGAATATCAAGATGGATAAGACCATCCATGCCTTAGACAGAGTAGTGGGGATAGGAGGAGGGAGACTGTAAAAATATCATTCAGCATGATGAAGGCTTTAAGAGAGATATGAACAATAAAAAAGAGGTTTTTGAATAGGAAAGGTAATAGATCACTCCTTGGGTGAATTGGGAAAGGTATATAAAGAAGTGACATTCGGGATGGATTTTGAATGGTGAATAACTGTATAAACTGAGAAATGGAGAAAACCTAAGGGAGCTGCAGGAACAATGGCCCAGAGCTATGAAAAGCCTTAGACTGAATATTCAGGAAACTGAAAAATTCTGCATCTAAGAAGTATAGACTTAAGTGAGTGTGGGATAACATGACTAGAGAAATATATTGGATTTAGATTATAAAGGTCTTTTTATGTGAAACTAAGAAGTTAGAATTTTATCCTTCAGACCAGGGGTTGCAAACTATGGCTGGTCAGCAGTCTGTTTTTGTAAAGCTCACAAGCTAAGAATGGTATTCACATTTTAAAATATTGTTTGGAGAAATACAGAAAGAAAGAAAAGATCTTATCCTGTAGAGACCCCTAAGTCTGCATTTATTTTTCTCACCACAACCACCAGTCTTCTCTTTTACTTCCTCTTAAACTGTGAGTCTGTTCTTTACCTTATATTGACCCCCAATACTTAATGGTTAGTCATTCAACAAATTAAACACTTGCTGTGTTGTGTTATATAGGACACAAAAGAAGCCAGACTCTTAAGAACTTGTCACTCCAATGCAGCAATAATATTGCTTTATAAAAACAGTATACCACATGAAAATCTATTTTCAACTTAGTACGGGAAATCCTTGCCTGCCCTGAGGTACTTGTGAGCTTCTTCCTTTCTGGCATTGAGTTAAATTTTGTGTTTTCCTGTCTTGTCTTGACTGTCAAATTTTATTTACAGTGCAAGCAACTGTGTTAACATTTATAGTTAGCATATTTGTTTCCTCTTTTTACATTGATTATGATTTTCCCCGTTGTGGTTTGTATCTTCTTATTTTTCTAAGCCATCTCAGATCATTGTTAGATAGTAAGAATGATATTAATATACTTGAGCAAATAATTAGATGTTTCAGATCTTCTGTAGGGCAAAGTTGGGTACACATAAGTTTAATTAAATTATTAAGTAATGTTAATGATATTTTAAAACCAAAGTGACAGTGCAGTATAGTAGAAAGAGAACGGTCTTTGAAATCAAACCTAATAACACAAAATATAGCACTGCAGCTTATCAGCTGTGTTACATTGGAATGAAATTACCTGCCTTTCATGCACTGTTATTATGAAAATTAGCGATTATGATGTAAAATGTTTAGCAGAGCATGTTGTACACAGCATGCACTTGATAATTGTTTTTGTACAAGGTGGAAAGTGGTAGATCCAAAAAAGGTAATTTATAGGAATGGAGATGAGAGATGGCTTTCTTAGGAGAAAATATCTTTTGGTTTTTGTGGGGTTTTTTTAAAATACTTATTTATTTATTTGGCTGTGCCAGGTCTTAGTTGTGGCATGTGGGATCTTAGTTGCAGCATGTGGGATCTTTAGTTGCAGCATGCGGGCTCTTTTAGTTGTGGCATGTAGACTCTTAGTTGCAGCATGCAGGATCTATTTCCCTGACCAGGGGTCGAACCTGGGCCCCCCTGCATTGGGAGCACGGAGTCTTAACCACTGGACCACCAGGGAAGTCGGAAAATAGCTTTTGAATTGGAATTTAAGGGACAGTAGAATTTGAACATGAAGAAGTGAGGGAGAAGAAACTGGAATGTCAGAGTAAAAGAATGGAGGCAGTGAAGAATAAACCAGTTTAATTAAGACAAAATTCAAAGAGGAGCATAGTATAAGTTTGGCACAGTGGGTTTGGAGGGATTGTGGAGGACTTAAAAGCCTGATTTATGATTTAGTCAGGAGATAATAAAGAATTTTTTAAAGTTTTTGAGCAGAGGACAAAGTTCTATATGGTAATACTAATTTCACTGCAGTGCCTAGGAAAAACTGAAGGAAGGTGAAGACTAGTGATAGGAATCAGACAATATGCCATATGGTAAGGTTGTAGAACAACAGTAACAAATTACTAGTGGTAATGTAATTTGGTATGACCATTTTGGAGAACAATTTGGCGTTAACTTTTAAAGTTGAAGATGATGGGGAGACTATGTTTTAGAAATTCTACGTTAGATTAAACCCTGAAGACATCTTCAACAAGAATGATTCAAACTCAGTTGTTTGTGACAACAAAATCAGTAGGAGAAATGAACGAGCTACAGCAATACATAGCAACATGGATGAATATCAAAAACATAATCTTGGGCTTCCCTGGTGGCGCAGTGGTTGAGAATCTGCCTGCCGATGCAGGGGACACGGGTTCGAGCCCTGGTCTGGGAAGATCCCACATGCCGTGGAGCAACTAGGCCCGTGAGCCACAACTACTGAGCCTGCGCGTCTGGAGCCTGTGCTCCACAACAAAAGAGGCCGCGATAGTGAGAGGCCCGTGCACCGCGATGAAGGGTGGCCCCCGCTTGCTGCAACTAGAGGAAGCCCTCGCACAGAAACGAAGACCCAACACCGCCAAAAAGAAAATAATTAATTAATTAATTAATTATATAAAAAAACAAAAAACAAAAAAACCCCAACATAATCTTTAATGAAAAAAGCAAGTCACCAAATAGTAATAGTTTGATGCCATTTATATAAATTTCAAAATATAGAAAATTTAATATATTACTCAGGGATATTGTTCTAAAAGACTAACAAAGGAAGAGAATAACAAACACAAAATTCATAATAGTGGATATTTTCGGGGGGGGGAAGGGATGTATTGGGGAGAGGCACATGGGGGATGCCAAAATACTGGTAATGTTCACACAATCTGCATATTGTTTTATTTTTCTTTTTACCTTGTGTCATTCCTTTATATATTATTTTGCACGTGCAAAACTTTTCATCATTAAAAATGTTAGGATTTTTGTCATGTCATTGAGTATAGTGGGGAAAAAAGAAAGATTGAGGCCATTAAAAATAATCTTTTTATCTACCTCCTTCCTCTCCCCCTTGCACTCCTTTTTCAGAGAAAGAAAGCCCTTCTTTTTGCAAAGGTTAAAATTGTTTTAAACTGTACATTAATGTACCAGAAATTTTTAAAGGTGAAAAATAAATCCATCCTAGTTCAACCAGTCTTAACATTTGGTTTCATTTTTGAATAGTACTTTTCTAGGAAAATGCCACATGTATAGGTATTTAAAAAATAACTGATGATAAGGACTATAGTTTTTGGTAGCCCCTTATGTAAACCATGGTTATAGTCTGTCAAATCAACGTGCTGTAATTTGTTTAAGGTCATTACCCTAATATTGAACATTTAGGTTGTTTAGAATTGGTCACTTGATATTCATTGAATATATTCATATATTTAATTTTTTGCTGAATTTCTCCTTGGAATACATTCTTAAAAATAGTAATTGCATCAAAGCATGTAAACATCTGTGTTGCTCTTGATGTGTTACCAACATTGTCTTCTAGCAGCAGGATATGAGTTTACTAACTTTTCCACAGCTTCACTGGCATTCCCTCTAATGGCCTTCGGGGCTCTGTTTTATCAGTTGTCTTTGTGGCATATTTCACTCTCTTGTTCTGTGAATACCTTATACTCACTATGTCCAAACTCGAGGTCATCATTTACTCTCCAAACCAAGCATTTGGCTTGACTTCATCATTTCTGTTTTTGGTTTTATCATTTTATCCAGATATTCAGACTCTGAACCTCCTGTTTCACTTTTCTGTTTTTCAAGGTTTGGGAGTTTTTAATCTTTGAAATAGTTCTCAGATCTATCTTCTCTTCCATTCTTATTAACATTTCTCTAGTTTAGGCTCTCATTATCTTTTACTGGTATTATTTCAGTAACCTAGTAAGTCTTTCTGCATCCTGCCTTCTAATTCTAGGTAATTTATCTTATACATTGCTAACAGATGACTTTTTAAAAAAAGTTTTTGGCCGCACCACACGGCACATGGGATCTTAATTCCCTGACCAGGGATCGAACCTGTGCCCCCTGCAGTGGAAGTGCGGAGTCTTAACCACTGGACCACCAGGGAAGTCCCAACAGATGACTTTTTGAAAAGCAAGACTTCCATCCTGCCACACCATGTCCCTAAGCTTCAGTGTCTGTTGAATCAAGTGGAAATGTCCTTGACCTGACATTTAAAGCCCTCAAGCTTTTCAGACTGAGAGTCCCAACCCATTTAACCAGTCCTGAAATCAATTTAGTAGATTGCTACCAGCACTAATCAAAAAAAAAAGTTGTCAGCGTATATGACATCTGTTCGTGTTTTATGAAATTTGTTTCTGTGTATATGTGTATATATATATATATAACATACAAATATACATATATACACTGACATGTATGTGCATTCTGGGTCATGATATAAAACTTTCCTTAACATGGGTCACTGTCAAGTAAGTTTGAAAGCATTGTTCTACAGTGTAGCTTCGGCCTAAGTAACTTCAGCTGTAATCTTTGCAGTTTTTTCTCCTAGCTAGAGCAGAGCACTCCTATCACAGCGCTGGATCCTTCCCAGCTTTGCTCAAGGTTCATTTCACATGCCATCTCCTCCCTGAAGCTCTCTCATTGCCCTATCCCAATCCCAAACACAGAAAACCTGGATATGATCTTTCCTTCTTTTTCTATACCCCATAGCATTTTGTTTTTCTTATGGCACATTTCACACAGCACATTTTTATTTGTTACTATTCTTTTTTTTTTTTTTTTTTTTTTATTTATGGCTGTGTTGGGTCTTCGTTTCTGTGCGAGGGCTTTCTCTAATTGCGGCAAGCGGGGGCCGCTCTTCATCGCGTTGCGCGGGCCTCTCACTATCGCGGCCTCCCCTGCTGCGGAGCACAGGCTCCAGATGCGCAGGCTCAGTAGTTGTGGCTCACGGGCCCAGCCGCTCCGCGGCATGTGGGATCTTCCCAGACCAGAGCTCGAACCCGTGTCCCCTGCATTGGCAGGCAGATTCTCAACCACTGCGCCACCAGGGAAGCCCTGTTACTATTCTTAATAGATTACAAATCCCTTGTGGACATAGACTTATACACCCTTTTATCTTCATTTTAGTATAATGTCTTCTACTTAGAAGATAAGTTTAAAATTTATTTAATGAAATATAGGACTTCATAAAAATGGGTATACATTAAAACAATATGATTTTCTGTTTTAAAAAGTGATGTTTGGGGCTTCCCTGGTGGCGCAGTGGTTGAGAATCTGCCTGCTAATGCAGGGGACACGGGTTCGAGCCCTGGTCTGGGAAGATCCCACATGCCACGGAGCAACTGGGCCCGTGAGCCACAACTGCTGAGCCTGCGCGTCTGGAGCCTGTGCCCCGCAACGGGAGGGGCCGCGATAGAGGGCCGCACACCGCGATGAAGAGTGGCCCCCGCACCACGATGAAAAGTGGCCCCCGCTTGCCGCAACTAGAGAAAGCCCTCGCACGAAACGAAGACCCAACACAGCTAAATAAATAAATAAATAAATAAATAAAGTAGCTATTAATTAAAAAAAAAAAAAAAAAGTGATGTTTGTTGTAGAAATTCTGGAAATAACTGATAAGTGAAGAAATTTTAATGATGGCAAAAATATTTGAGGGCTTAGTATATATTTGCCAGATATTCTATTAAGTACTTAAAATGATTATTTCATTCAGTTCTCACAGTTAACTGTGAAGTTGATAGGCATCTTTATGATCCCCAATTTGCAGATGCAGTGGAAAAAAATTGACCCTAATCTCATTCACTTGGAGAAAACTACCATTGATACTTTGTTGTGGTCCTACTTTTCTGTGGATTTACACTTTTTCCCCAGTCATGTAGAAACTTACATGGACCACTTTTCAGTTAAATACAGAGATGGTGAGCAATTCAGATCATTAAGTAATACATTGACCCTTGAACAACACAGGTTTGAACTGCTTGGGTTTACTTATACATGGATTTTTTTCAGTCGAGGTTGGTTGAATCTGCAGATGCAGAGGAACCACATATACAGAAGGCTGACTATATACGACTATGAGTATTTTTTGATTTCTCAGAGGGTTGGCGTCCCTAACCCCAACATTGTCCAAGGGTCAACTGTAATGTTTTTACATTAAATAATAATGTTTATAGCTAAATTGCTTTCAGTTACCCACACTGAGGAAAAAATTTAAATATACCAGTTTGATATAACATTGCTTACTACTGAGGTTGTACACGTTTTGATTTTTTATTGGTCATATGCCTGCATATAGGTGCAACTGTTTTTTCTAGTTTTTTTCATTTACCTTTTGATTTTGTTTCAGTGTTTCTGGAGATTTTTCATCAAGTTAAATCTATCAATCTTCCTTTTTGTTTTCTCCCTTTCATACTATGTTCAGAAGAGCTTTCCTATTCAAAGATGTTAGCTAGTAATATTATAAAGAGTTTATTTTAATACTTAAGTGGTTTTATTTTTTTAAATTAAAATACTGTTTTATATTATTCAATGATATATACTCAGTATAAAACAATTTTGATGAAAGGAAATTTTTAAACAGTAAAGTGAAATCTTCCATAATAATTCTAAGAGAGTTATTAAAATGTTGGTGTATGTCCTTCCAGGATTTTTTCTTTGTATATAGTATTACAGTTTTGGGATCATACAGATGTGTTTTATGGTTCTGTATCATCATTTTTAGTGATTTCAGAGTTTTCAGTTTTGTAAATGTGTCATATATTTAGCCTATATCCTTATTGTTGGGCATTTAAATTGATGTCCAATTTTTTGTTTTAACTGCAGTGAACACTTTCATAGTTACTCCCCCCTCGCTTATCTATTTAAGATAAATTTCTGGAAATGAGATTTTGGGGCCATTATAATAGTATGTATATTTCTAATTTTGATCTAAATTTTTTCTTCCGAAATCATCTTATACTATCATCTTCTTCACTAAGCTCCAACCATGCTTGCCTCTTTACTATCCTTCAAATTCTCTAGGCTCTTTTCTGCCTCAGGGCCTTTATACATACTGTTCTTTCTACCTGGAAAGCTCTTATCTCCCTCCACTTTTTACTTAGCCAATTCCTACCCAATCACTCAAGGTTCATCTTAAGGGTCGTGGCCTCAGAGCTTCCCTGATCCACCAAGGAATAATCCACATTATTCCCTTTATAGCCCTGTGTTTCTTTTCGTCACTGCTTAAACCTTGGTTTCTAATTGCAGCATTTCTTTATGTAATATCTGCCTCCTCCACCAGACAAGTCCCATGAGGGCAAGAATCTTTTCAGTTCTGTTCACCATTGTACACCCAGCACCCAGCATAGGTGCTCAGTGAGTATTTTTGGAATAAAATTGTTGCCACATTACTCATTAGATAAAGAGAACCAATATATATTCTTATGAAAAGTATGACTTTGGGTTGATCTTTTTGCATTTAAATTTATTTATTTTGGTGTATGTTACAAGATGGCAGGCATTTAACTTGATTTTTCCAGTTAGCCATTTGTCCTATATACTACCATTATTCTGTAATTCAGCCTTTTCTCACTTCTTTAAAATACCATAGTTATATTATAATAAATTCTTGTGTTTTAAATCTCTTTCTGGACTTTCTTTTCTGTTACATTGCTGTGTCAACATAGGTGCCATGACATGCTGTTTTAATTATTTTTGCTGTATAATATATAACTATCTGGTAGGCAAATTCTACTGCATTAACTTTTTGTTTCTATCCTGTATTCTCCCAGGTGAAGTTTTGACTATCTCGCTAAGTTCCAAAGAACAAAAACTCTATTGAAATTTCTATTGAAATCTTATTGAATGTACAAATTAATATTTAGTAATACTTAGTTTTCCTATCTAAAACCATGCTTTGTTCTGTCCTTTTCAGTATTTTATCATTTATTGATCCTGAAAATTACTGAATTTTATTCTTAGGGATATTTTTTATTGCTGTCCGGAGAAAATGTTTTTTCTAGTTATATCTTCTATGTGTTAATTGCTAATATAGAGAAAAGCTATTTTTGGTTTTTTGTATTATTTATTTTGTATTTTTCTCATAAGTTTTCAATTCTTTTAGGTTTTTAAGATAGACTAATAACAACTTGTCAGAGACCACTTTAGTATGTTTATTCCAGGATGGAAATATCATTTCAAAGCCCTGATATTGTTCTAGGTTATGTTTGTAGTTTGAGATTAGGCATAAATATCTTATTTGCTTGTACTGTACATAATTACATTTATAAAATTGAGTACAAGTGGAAATGTAGTCAACAGTTTAGGTTGCTTTAGAAAATGAATTAAAATTGGGACTTTTTTTTCCTCTTAAACCTTTCAAAAAGGATATTGTAAATCAGAATTGGCAGAACTGTCTTAGTTCTAAAATGGTGTTTTCCCCCTTTAGGAAGTAGTTCTAAAAGATGGAAGAATTGAAAGACTAAAGTTGGAACTTGAAAGAAAAGATGCTGAAATCCAGAAGCTGAAAAATGTGATCACTCAGTGGGAGGTTTGTATATATTTACTGTTGTAAACTAAAATAATTCTATAAATTTGTACATTTTCTGTTTTTATTATATTGAAATATGTTTAATATTTGATTGATAGAAATAATATTTCTGCTATTTAGGTTTTTTTAACTCATTAATTATATATAATCTGAATGATAGTATATTTTTATTATAGTAAAATACATATAACATTAAATTTGCCATTTTAACCATTTTTAAATGTACAATTCAGTGGCATTAAGTACTTTCTCAGTGTTGTGTAACCATCACCACTGTCTATTTCCAGAACTTTTTCATCATCCCAAACAGAAACTCTGTACCCATTAAACTCCCTATTTCCCCTTCTACTGCAATCCTTGATAACCTCTAATCTCTGTGAATTTGCCTATTCTAGGTACTTCCTATAAGTGAAATCATATGATATTTGTCCTTTTGTGTCTGCCTTATTTCACTTGGCATGTTTTCAGCATGCATATCCATGTTGTAGCACGTATCAGAACTTAATTCCTTTTTATGGTTGAATAATACTCCACTGTATGCATATACCATATTTTTTTGTTTATTCGTCTGTTGATGGACACTTGCACTGTTTCCACCTTTTGGCTATTGTGAATAATACAGCTATGAACAGTGGTATAAAAGTATCTGAGTCCCTGCTTTCAATTCTTTTGGTATATACCTAAGAGTGGAATTTCTGGATCATATGGTAATTCTATGTTTAACTTTTTAAGGAACCATCAAACTGTTTTCCATAGCAGCTGCAGCATGTTACATTTCCACCAGCAATGAACAAGGGTACCAATTTCTTCACATCCTTGCCAACACTTGTCATTTATACAATTTTTTTTAAACCACAAACCTATGACTCTCCTCCTTTCTTAGGCTTTTAAAAAAATCTCTTATTCATCTCAAGTATCATTCTCTTTTTGAACTAATATTTATTCACTCAACAATTATTTGTTGAATGCCTGTAATAGGCCAGGTGCTTTTCTGGACCCTGTGTATGTAATAGTGAAAAAAAGTCAAGTTCCAGCCCTGCTGGTTCTTACATTTCCCTTCCTCGTCTACTCATGCCTTTAAGAATTATCCCTGTTAAAAACCTTTTTGAACTGCACCCAATTCTGCCTTAGCTTTTTCTTTGTCATTTATATTTTCTTTTGCTTTTTTTGAGCACTTACCATGTGTTAGGCACAGTGAATACAAAGATGAGTTAGTAAGAAGCTCATAGTCTAATGGAGAAGATAATCATATAAGTAATTGCAGTACAATGTAGAATTTGTGATTGAGATCTGACAGAGTGCTCCAGAAGCCCAGAAACAGAAATGAATCCATTGCTGCTACTGAAAATTGGTAAAGGTTTCACCAAAAAAAAGATAGTTTTTCCAGATAGAACAGTGCATACAAGGCACGAGAGTGGTAGGAAATGCATTGTTACTGACGTTTAGAGAAATGGAAAGTTGTAGAAGGTGAGATTGGGGGTGTTAGTTGAGGTCAGTATTTGAAGGCATTTGCATTTTAGACAAGGAGAGGGCAGTGAAGGTTTTAGAAGGGAAGTGACATGAGAATTGTCTTGTGGAAGATAATGCACATAGCTGAGGCCTGGAGTGAAGACTGTCTGGTAACAAAATTAACAGGTACTGAGTGTAAGAGGAAGAACACATTTTGAACTGGTTTGGGGAAACGGAACTAATAGATCTCGTTTTGGACATGTTGAGTTTGAAATGGCTGTGGATGCAGGCATAGATGTTCAGGATGTTGAACATCTGTGTTGGACACATTGGAGTCACACCATATGTGCGTTTAACTTTGTGTTCTCTTTTTCATGAAGTTAAAAATATAATGAGGGCACTGTATATTTCATATGTTCTTTATTATAAATTGCACAGTACTAGGATTTTATAGTCTTATGTTTTCATAGATACATTTACTGTTCAGTATTGTAAATGCAAAACTATATATGTTATTTTTATCGCAGTATAAAGAATATTCAGGGGTAATTTTGTTCATTTGCAATTTTTGCCTTATGAGCTGGCTTTAGATCTTGAAGACTAACTAAAGACATGCTTCCATATACACTGATCTGAACCTTGGAGAAAAGGCTTGAGCTAAAGATAGAGTTTGATGAGCTATTAACATTGACTGAAACCCTGAGAGTGAGAATTTCATAGTGGATACAGTTTTATATTCCCAGTAGATATATTTCTATATTCATAGTGAGTATAGTTGTAGTTGACTGTATTTATTTTTCCCCTTCATATTTTTATGTTTCCATCTGACTTATCTCCCTCTTTCATTACTTAGCTTCTCAAAAGTCCTACTCCCTTTTATGTTTACTTCTTCCATTCAGTGTATTGTCTTCAGTATTACTCAGTAACATTATTGATTTATCCTCAGCAATTTACTGGACAGAGTATTTAGTAAAAGTCATCTATTGGACTTAATTTAAAATACATCAAATTTGTTTTACAAGAAAGATTTTTGAATCTGGTAACTTCTGTACATATCTGTGTACATGTTGAGAGAAGAAATGACAAGTTTCTTATATTGATCTGTTTTCTTTCCCTGACCTCTTGTATTTCTATAGTTACTAAATATATTGTTTTCTCTAATGTACTAATATATTAAATATTTATAAATACTTCAGTGTGTGCTATAAGACACGTTGAATAAGAGTAGTGTAGGGGAAAACTTCCCTGGAATATGGATGTTAATGTGGGAACACAATTCCAAAATTGTTTATAATGTATAATTGTGTCATTCATGTAGTTTGAAAAGAAGCTAAGCCATTTTTTTAAAGTTGAAAAATAATTGAAAGATATTTCAGTAAATTACTAATTCATTTCAGCCAAAATGTAAGTAAAGTAATTCAAAAATTACTTTAAAAATATTTAGTTAATGAAATAACAAAAGATTAGTAAAGCCTTAACTGAGCAAATATAAAACTGTGCTGTACAGTAACTACTACACGTGGTGTAAAATTAATACACTACATGGGTTTTAAATACATAAAAGTAAAATTCTTAATTTTTATATATAAAAATTAAATAAAATAAAAATTGTAATTAAATAAAACTAAAGACAGTTGAAAGTCATTTTCTCAGTAACACTGACCACGTTTCCAGTAGTTAGTAGCCACATATTGGACAGTGGCAGATGAAGAACAGATACAGAGAGTTCTAGTATAGTACTGGTATAGAACTATGAATCATTTTTCTTTTTGTTTTCATATAATTATTTTGAATTGTGTAAGGATTTTATTTGAGGAAGAAAAGAGAAAGACTCTTCAGGAAAATTTAGTTTTATTCTGAGTTTTTTCCACTTTTATTCTACTCTTCTTAAATACAGTCATCTATAATATTGATTTGTATTATTATACGAGGGATTTAATTAAGTAGTAGACAGTTGTGAATACATTTTCCTCCATCTTTTTTCTTTCAGAAGTAATTTATGTCTTTGAGCAAGCCTAGAATTCATAGCTCCATAAATTGGTAGTAAATCATTAATTATATCATTTACTTTTTAAAAATTAAATCTTTTTTCCTTGATTATTAGGCAAAGTATAAAGAAGTAAAGGCAAGAAATGCACAGTTATTGAAAATGCTTCAGGAAGGTGAAAGTAAGTGATTTCTGTGTTTTTAGAATTAAAAGTTAATCTTAAAAATATTTGAAGATAACTTTTCAAGATATATGATTTATTAATTCAACAAAATAAAAAGGTTTCCCAAAAGGATACAAACTGGATTATTGTTGATAATTTTATTATTACAGTTTCTTTTGCAGCACCTTAGTATTACACAAGTTTACAACTATTCAGCTAAGAAACTCTTGAAATTTCAATTCTTATAAATTATTGGAGTATATTTAGAGGGAAAACAAGAAAACATTTGCTTAAGATTCTGTTTATTAATTATTAGAGGAGAAGGCCTGTCATGATTTTAGGTTTTCCTTCTACCCCTCCCACTCCCCACCCCGACTCTTCATACTTTTGCTGCCACTCTAAACTTTTGGCAGTAGATTACCAGCAGGAAGCCAAGGAAATCAATCAAAAAAGGTTAGAGATAATAACATTAGTAAAGTTGATGTTATATGAAACCCCCCAAATCAGTTGCATTCCTGAATGTGAATACCTAGTGACGCTAACCTTGAAAGCTCTCTGAAAATTTTCCATTAATAACAGAAAGGGAAGCGTGTATTAAATTTGCAAAAGAAAATGAACCATAAAAGAGGCATAGAGAACGACATGAATAGATGAGAAAGTCTTCTGAATAGACAAAATTAAGTGTAATAAACAATTTCCCTTGTTAACAAATGTTAATGAAATCCCAAATATAGCTCCTGTGAGTACTGTACAGCACTTGAGAAGTTATGAAGCTCACCTTAAAGGATAAGTAAACAAGATACCCCAAATTGTTTCAAATATGAAGATACTGGGAGCGGAATTGTCCAACCAAATATTTAAACTATTAAATAACAGTTATCAAAAACCAGAAATCATGTCCAGCTGAACAGAATATATAGTCTTGAAGTAGAGTCAAACATTTTTTATAATTTTACGATTTTTATAATATAACTTAACTGTTACAAGCTTAACTGTGATAAAATAGAAGTTAAATAATAATGGGAAAAGGCATTATTTGAACAATTAGATATCAATATCCTGAGGTTAATTTAGATATGCATGTCACTGAGCTCCATGTGGATCATTTAATGAATAAAATTATGAAAATAATTGTTTACAAGATATATTTCTAATTGAAGAAAGTAAGGGTATCATTGAACATTGGATGTATGATTTTTAAATACCTAAAAATAAAGTAATATTCCTTAAGGAAACATTTGTGAAAAGTGAGAAAATTAACTGATAAAAACTTACTCTCAAAAATAGATTAAAGGGACTTACCTGGTGGCACAGTGGTTAAGAATCCGCCTGCCAATGCAGGGGACACAGGTTCGATCCCTGGTCCAGGAAAATCCCACATGCCATGGAGCAACTAATCCCGTGCACCACAATTACTGAGCCTGTGGTCTAGAGCCCACGAGCCACAACTGCTGAGCCCGGGTGCCATAACTACTGAAGCCCGTGTGCCTAGAGCCCGTGCTCTGCAACAGAGAAGCCACTGCAGTGAGAAGCCCGCGCACCGCAACGAAGAGTAGCCCCCGCTCGCCGCAACTAGAGAAAGCCCGCGCGCAGCAACGAAGACCCAACACAGCCAAAAATAAATAAATAAAATAAATAAATTTTTAAAAGTAGATTAAAAATGGCTACCAGTAAATAATATCAGTGTCCATACTCCGTACTATAAGTAGTCCAAGTAGAACAATTTTATAGAGGACCATGACATGAAAAATACAGTACGTTAGAGTTTACAAACTCTAACATTTATAATATAAATGCAAATACAGTCAGTTATGTTACAGTACAACATGTGTTCCTAAAAATCACTCATCTCTATAAAATCATACAGTTAAAACCACAAAGTTTATGGGGAAAATGGAGTTAGGAGCATACAATACTCAAAAATTTCATCAGTGACACATTAAAAAAAAAGGAACCTAATAAAAACAGTAACAGTTTTATACATGTTAAAATGGTTGAACACATAAATACTGTAATAAATATGGCACTTTACTTTGAAGACAACCTAAAGTTTGCTGTAGAAGTAGGTTTCAGAAGGTTTGCAGCTTGTGTGTGTTACTGTTAAGTGATGGAAGGATGCAAAGTTGGTGTGGTTCTTGACACAGTGCACTGAAATAGCGGGTAGATATTTGAGGTGTGTACATGGGTGCGGTTTTATTTGTTCATGAAATTGTGCTTAAGCATTAAGTACACAATTCATGTTATGTTCATGTTGTTCCCCGATGTATCAATCTCTTTGAAACACAGAACAGCATTATAGGAAAATTGACTGTAGTTAAAATATTACATAATTGTTAAAAATCACTAGTTCTCAGTGAGTGCGTTTAATTCTGAGGATGGAGGAGTAGAAAGTATAATTTGTAAAAGTTCCCAAGTTGATTCTTAAGGGACTGTGATTTGTTTCTTGACACAGCATCTCACCTTAGTGCATATCATATTAAACTATGAAAAATAAATTTGAATGACAGAGTTATATTGGTGGAGCTGTGGTGATATCAGTACTCGTATATTTGAACATTTCCTCCTTTACTCATTTTATTAGTTTTACCTCTTCAGTCTCTCCTAGCTTTTCAAAGTTGAAGAATTAGTTTTTCATGCATTAGCCTTTACCATAGATTAAGTAAATTGTCAGCCATGTGGAAATTTTTAAAGCTTAGGGAACACAGAGGCCAAAGAACAGATCTCTTGCTTCCCCAAAGAGGGAAAAACCTCTAGACAACAGTTCTGATACCACAGATGTTATATGATTAACTGTGCTCATATGAGCTAACACTTATTTGATAGTGCTTTAATGGTATGAAAAGTCATATAAAAATAATTCTTGTGGGCCTTATGATATGCACACCTTGACAATTTAACAAAACAAAACAAACAAAAACACTCTACATTGTTTTTAAAATCTTGCTTTAAGATTAGTCGAGGCATTTTAAAGTTTTTTTCCCTATGTGAAATATTTTATTTTCTCTGTCCTTGTCCTTTTTAGTATAAATGGAAAAAATTAATCTTTTGTCATATCTGTACAATTAATATTTTAACACCACAGAAATGTAGAATTTCCAATAAAAGCTGCTGTGGTGATAATAATGATCAGAATTTACCAGTGAAAATAAAGAGGTATATATAGGGTCAAGGAATACATTAAGTATGAGGACAATTCATCTTTGCCTGACTGCATTGCTGTCTTGGTTCACTAAAAGTATTGTTAAAGTATTTGAGTGATTGAAAAGATTATACTGCTGTTTTTCCTTTTTGTCAGTGAAAGATAAAGCAGAAATACTTCTGCAAGTTGATGAATCACAAAGTATCAAGAATGAGCTAACGATACAGGTAAGAAAAACTATATATAGGACTGGTTATATTAAGCTGTTCTTTAGTCCTGAATTATGAAACTTGACTAAACAAAAACACAGCCCATCAATACTGCAAACCATACTTCATTATTATTATGTAATAACAAATGATTGAAAATTCTGTTTACTGAACTGAGGGAGGTATGTATGTCCTAAAGAATAGGGGAAGATAAGGTTGTATTTTAGTTGGTGTGGGCTGAATATAGAGATAGAAAGGACAGACAGAACTTATCCTGTTCATGGACTTGATTTTCTCCCCTTCCCATCCTTAGTCTTTGGTCTTGTCTTAGAACAGTGAGCTTGCCCTACGTATCTTTAATATACAGCTGAATAAAATGGCTAATTGAAATTGTTTGTGAGGATAGAGGTTCTCTTCTAATGCTCATTAATCTCATAGTCAAAAATCATCATTGTGAATAACAAGAATATTTACCAAAAAAGACCAAAAAAAGTCTTTTTTTATTGAATATTTGGTTATAGGTAACTTCACTTCATGCTGCGTTAGAACAAGAAAGATCTAAAGTGAAAGTATTACAAGCAGAATTAGCCAAATATCAGGTATGCTTTTATAATTATGAAAGTGTTTTCATCACAAATAATACATTTGGAATAGGTATATACATGTGAGAATAAATGTACTATTTTATTCTTAGTCCAAAATTTATTCACCAAACATATTGATAATTTTGTTATTATTGGTTATATAATTTACATCGTAGAAAATGTTTATTCTAGATATTGGTATATACAGCAATAACTTAAGTAACTCAAAAAGACCTTCAGTACTACATAGATGATGTGAGATATGTGCCAGTGAATCATATCGAGGGAAGGTACATAATGACATTTATCCCATTATATAATAAGTTTGATCACTTGGGTACAGCAATCTCTCCTAGATATCTTCATTGTAAAGATATCTTTCCCCCTTTGTAATTAATAAATAATATGTGAAGTTATATTTTGAGATTGTGTGAATATCCTTTTTACGCAATGATTTTAGCATCCAGATTAATGATATTTGTATCAGTTATTATTTTGGTAGTTGCAAAATAGTGATTTTTCTAATTCTGTCATTTCTTCTGCATTTACAAGATGGCATTTGGCATTTTTTTCTGGGTGAAGCAGTAAACAATATCAGGGCTTTGTTTCAATATATGTGTATATGTATATGTGTGAATATACACAAACACACATATATTTGTATATGCATATGTATGTGTGTCTATGTCATGATATAAAATGAGTTAATTGATGTGGGGTCATAGTTTAAAAGTTTGAAAGCCACCACTGGTGGCCTAGAGAACATAAAAGTTGTTTAGCTCCAGCTTTGACATGTCATCAATCCAGGAAGGAAGATTCCCTTTGCCTGGGAAGCTTTGAAAAGGATCTTTGAATTATTATTATTTTTTTTAAAACTCTTGTTTAGAAGAAAGGTAAGAGTTTTAAGCTATATAATATTGGTACCTCTGTATAGTGGGTATCTACCATGTAGAAAGTTTTTTAGTAAATTTTTTATTTCCCTGCTATCAGGAAATACATCTTATTTTTAACACCTGTCATTATACATCTCAAGTTTCATATAACCTGTTCATACTTTTTTTTCTCTGAATGAATCTTTGAAAAACTTTTATTTGGTCAGGACTGAATTAACAGCATTCTCATACTTGATTTTTTTTTTTTTTAAAGAAGGTTGGTTGTGGACATGTTTTTGAACACCAAGAGGGAGGTTATGGGCAGAAAAAGGGTGAAACAAACAAAGAGAAGCTGCCAACATTATTAAATGGGTCTGGGTCCCATGTGCCCTTGATATAACCACCACTCTAAAAAATGTGCTTTCACAGACAGGTAGTTCCCAAACTTGGCTGATCATCAGAATTTCTTGTGAACTGTTTGATTGTTCAGCCCACTACTAATTATCATAAGTAAATAGGCTGGGACAAAGTCTAGACATCAGAATTTTTAAAATATTACTACTTAGATGATTCTAGTAATTAACCAAGTTTGAGTATCATTGCCATAGTTTATAAAAATGTAGAAAAATTATAAAAGTATTATAAATACATCAAACCATTATTTATGGTTAAAATGGAGGGTAGAATAGTTATGGATGATTAAATTTTTTTGTACCTTTGTGCTTTCCATATTTTTTAAATGATTATTTGCTTTTTGAATCAGAGTAAGGTAGAAAATGTAGTTAAAAGTAATTAATGAACAATACTTCCTGTCTTTTAAGCCACCTTTCTCTTTCTTTGGCTCAAGTCAAATACCATTGATTACATTTCATTTGGAGGAAATTAAATACAGATTTATATATGTCACTGAGCAAATATGAAAAGTATAATCTTCTTTTCAACCCACTGATGAACAAAATCAGATTTCTAATGCTGTCTTATATGAACAAAACTATATAGAACTTGAATTAGAAATTGAATTACCCAAAAGGGTAATGAAGTGAATCACCAAATTTGCTGATCATATGGAGCAAATTGTCTATTTTGATCAATTTTTTTTTTTTTTGGCTGCATTGGGTCTTCGTTGCTCCGCGTGGGCTTTCTCTAGTTGCAGCGAGCAGGGGCTACTCTTCATTGTGGTGCACAGACTTCTCATTGCAGTGGCTTCTCTTGTTGTGGAGCATGGGTTCTAGTCGCGCGGGCTTCAGTAGTTGCAGCACGAAGGCTCAGTAGTTGTGGCACACAGGCCCTTGAGCACGCGGGCTTCAGTAGTTGTGGCGTGTGGGCTCAGTAGTTGCGGCGCGCGGGCTCTAAGGCACGCAGGCTTCAGTAGTTGTGGCGTGCCGGCTCAGTGGTGTGGCTCGCAGGCTCTAGAGCACAGGTTCAGAAGTTGTGGCTCGCGGGCTTAGTTGCTCTGCAGCACGTGGGATCTTCCCAGACCAGGGATCGAACCCTGCATTGGCAGGCGGATTCTTAACCACTGCGCCACCAGGGAAGTCCTGATCAAAATTTTTATTTAAAAAAAAAATCTGGGACAATGCAAATGAGCTCTAAAAAATAAGGTACTGGTGATCAGACTAAGTCCAGACTAGTTCAAATAGATAACTGTTTTCTACAACCTACTTTAACCGTTTGTAAAAATAACAACGGTTATTGCTATTTAAAATACGTATAAATAATTTAGTGGTATGTTCATTCAAATTTGCAACAAACTCAGAAAAGAAGTTCCTTCCTTTTCATAGTCAAAAATGCCTTTGATCTCATTTATTCTTGAAAAGAAAATGCCCCCAAAATGTTATTTCCTAAATAATTGACCCTATTTTTCTTTACAGGGTGGCAGAAAAGGGAAAAGAAACTCTGAATCCGACCAGTGTAGGTGATTCCATTAGCCTTTGAGGTCAACACAAAAATTAAAACTTTCAGGGTTTTGCAAAAATGTATATATTTAATGCTGTGCAACTGCTGAACTATGCAGTTTTTGTTGAAGAAACTTAAAATGATTAGCTCACTAATGGTTTATAATCTTATGTCCTTTTGGCTTAAAGTGAAAAGAAGAAAAATAGAATTCCAGCACAACTCAATGATTATTGTTTACTATTCGTACTTCTTATCACTTTAGTTTTTCATCAGTCAATAAAATTAATTTACTCTTCCATTAATGTTTGATTTTTTTAAAATTTCAGAAACAGTGTCAAAGTATTGTTTTTGCTTATAGCACAATCAATTTAACTGGATTTAAGCTCAGTGAATATTTACGCAGCACTTTGTGCATGCTAAACCCTATAGAACATACAAGATATCCTCAAATGGCTTATGCTCAGGGGAAATAGAAGGTGGGGGTGGGTAATGACAACAGCAAACAAAAAATTACCATACATATTAGAGTGTGATATCACATTGTTTGGAAATTGAGAAAACTTGCATGAGATATTGGGTTGGCCAAAAAGTGCCTTCGGTTTTTAAGTAAAAATAAAAGACACATTTTTCATTTTCACCAAGAACTTTATTGAACAACGTATTCACCCTTTTGTTGCACTATCTTCTGCCATTTTTCAGGCAACTTCATAATTCCGTCTTCCCAAAACTTTTTTATCTTTTTGAGCAAAGAACTGTTCCAGGTGCCTTTTACAGTCTTCCAGGGAATTGAAATTTTTTCCATTAAGAATTTTGTAAAGACCTAAATAAATGGAAATCCAAAGGTGCAATGTCTGGTGAATACGGCGGATGAATCAGAGCTTCCCAGCTAAGCTGTAACAGTTTTTGCCTGGTCATCAAAGAAACATGCGGTCTTGCGTTATCCTAATGGAAGATTATGCATTTTCTGTTGACTAATTCTGGATGCTTTTTGTCGAGTGCTGCTTTCATTTGGTCTAATTGGGAGCAGTACTTGTTGGAATTAATCGCTGGGTTTTCCGGAAGGAGCTTATAATAGAGGACTATTATGAGTCCCTTCCAATCCCACCATATACACAACATCACCTTCTTTGGATTGAAGACGGGCCTTTGGTGTGGTTGGTGGTGGTTCATTTCACTTGCCCCATGATGTCTTCTGTGCCACGTTATTGTACAGTATCCACTTTTCATCACTCATCACAATTTGTTTTAAAAACGGAACGTTTTCATTACGTTTAAGTAGAGAATCGCATGCGGAAATAAGGTCGGGAAGGTTTTTTTCGCTAAACTTACGTAGAACCCAAACATCAAAGTGATTAACATAACCAAGCTGGTGCAAATGATTTTCAGCGCTTGATTTGGATATTTTTCAGTATGTCGGCTATCTCCTGCGTGGCATAAAGTTGCTTGTTCTCAGTTAATCTCTCGATTTGAGCACTATCAACTTCAACTGGTCTACCCAACCATGGAGCATTGTCCAGCGAGAAATCTCAGGCACGAAACTTTGCAAACCACTTTTGACACGTTCAGTCAGTCACAGCACCTTCTCCATACACTACACAAATCTTTTTTTGCATTTCGGTTGCGTTTTTACCTTTCTTGAAATAATACAGCATAATATGCTGAAAAAGTTGCTTTTTTCTTCTGTCTTCAATATTAAAATGGCTACACAAAAATCCACCAATTTTGATGTCTTTTTTAAAATGCACACTGATATGACAGCTGTCACATACAATCTAACAAAATTGTTTTGAATGAAGTTAAAGACAACTAAGTGCTACTAGAACCATCTTACGGAAAAAACCGAACGAACCTTTTGGCCAACCCAGTAGTTGTTTGGAAGGTGGATACCTTTTCTGTAAATTTTTTGAGAAGCATCCTAGGCAGAAGGAGCAAACTCTGGGCTGAAATATTTATTTAAAGGACAATCTGGCTTGAGGACAGAAGTGTGACACACTGAGTGTTGATGTGGGGAAGGAATGAAGATAGATTTTTTTTTATTCATATAATCAATTAGCAGTTTATGGGATTGATTTTTTTTTTTAGTGTTGTCAGTAAAATACAAATATGATTTATTAAAATACAGAGAGTTTTTTTGTTTTATAACAAAGGTAAACACATAAATACTGGTATTGGCCTCCAAAACCAGCATTATATGAAAGACTCCACTTCATGACAGTCTTTAATAAGAAAAACTACTTAATGTTATCATTGTTTATATGTCTGGCTTCTTCCGTGCGGTTACATGAACCTTGCAAAGAATTGTGGCTTATTATTCTCAACACTTAGTTCTCTATATAGCACAGAGTAGATGTTAAATAATTATTTGTTTAATTAATTGATAAAGTGGTGTACAGCTTTTTAAGATAGTTTTCCCCTAATTTTACCTTTGATTAAGAATAGGTACCATCAGAACCTAGTTAATTACTTAAATACATTTGGTAATCCATGGTACCATATTTTTCAATCCAGTGATGAACAAAATCAAATTTCTAATGTTGTCTTATAGGAACAAGCCAGACAGAACTTGAATAGTTTCAATTATAATTGAATTACCCAGGTAGTTATTGAACTGAATTACCAACGCCTATCACATTATCATCTGCTTTTGATTATTTACCTATACACTATCCATTTGGTACATTATCTAACATCTAACACAGTGCCTGGCACATGGTAGACACTCAACAGATACGCCATTTTCTACTAGTGTATATATGGTTTAAAATCACCTGAGCACATAGAAAACTTCATTGATTATCCTGTTTTGTGTTGGGTATTCTCTGGAGTACTGCACTCATGACTTTGTTTTTCCCGCTGATTTTTTTTCATTGATTGATGTATCCAGTTCTGTGGACTTAATCTATCACTTCTAGGCCAATGTCTCAATTTCAACAGAGAAAGCTTTATCTAGTAAGAGATAGAAAAGACAATCAGTGATCAGTTGATTTCTTCTGTTAGATTGATTTCTCAGGCATCCCCTTTTAATAAATATCATTACTCAGATTCTTTTCTGCTTCCTGAATGTGCAATGAAATTATTGATAGCTTATTACGTGCTAGGCATTGTGCTAAGTCCTAGAGATGCAAATAACCACAATCAATTGGAAGAACATAGAAATGTAAAGAAATATTCATAAAATATTCCAATAAATAGTAATACTGATGTATTCAAATTGCTATTGGGGTACAGAAGAAAATACATCTTACTATTTTAAACATTTTAGACATCTTTGGGATTTCTGACATTTTCTATAGTGTGTTAGTAAAGCCAACACTCTTGAACTAGAGCTTTGTTCAAGTTCTGTTACTTATTAGTTGTATGGCCTTGGCTCATAATAAATATTCAATAAATGATTGAACAGCATGAAATTTGGTATCTAATGAGAATAGTCAGTGAAAGTACTGGGTAAAAATTACGTAAGATGCCATTTTTACCTGCAAATTATTTTCAGTCTAATATGAATAAACAAGCATAGCATATAAGTAAATGAAATTCAAGATAGAATACAGTGGATTCCATAACAATTTTATGGAAGGAAGAGAGTATATTTGTTCAGGGAAGTCCAGTGTTACTGATTAAAAAGCTAACGTTTTAATTGATAAGTAGCTTTCCCAAAAAGTTTTAAAGGGCAGAGGTTGTTTGACAAGAAAGGAAAATTTAAAAAGAGGGGTGAAGAAAAAGCAACATATGTGTTCAGGGAATAGAAAGATAACAAGGCATGTGTTGAGGAGCATATCAAGCTAATATAATAATACTTAATTTTTGAGTTTTTGAAAAAAAAATTTATGGCCACAGCAGTGATGCAAAGTTGTCCTTTAAGAAGATTGAAATGGTAATGATGTAATAAAAAATTATAGAAGAATCAGTTTGGAAATATCAAGGAAGCTTTTATAATAGTAGAAACAGGATGTAAAAAGGATCTGAACTAGGGAGGTGGCAGTGGGATTCAGAATACAGAATAAAAAAAATTCCCAGGGTGGAATTTAACAAATTTATGTAGAGTGAGGAAAAGAACAAGGGCATTAGACATGAAAATCAAGATCTCTAGCCTAAATGAGAGTGAGGATGATAGTGCCATTAGTAAGGTACACTGATGGAGGAATTGATGTGGGGGAGATGGACAGAATTAACTTCTGACTTTTTAAACTGGATTTGCCTACAGAGCATCTGAAAATAGTCCAAGAAGTTGGAAATACAGATCTGGTCCTTTGAGGGAAGGATGGATTTGGGATCCATCTACAGTTAAGTTGTATAAATAGTTGACATACCCAAAGGAAAAAGTTTTTGAAGAGGAATACTGCTGAGGACAGACTTTGGAAATGGTAGGAAACAAGAGAGATTGGTGAGAAAGGTGGGAGGCATGGTTATGAATGTTGCATAGAGGTCTCAAGTTATGAGCCTGAGGAAAAACTACTGGTTTTAACAGAGAAAGAACACATTAATGACTTTCAAAATAGCTTTTTCAATGGCACAGAGCAAGGCACTGAGGAAAAAGTTAAACTGTAACACTTTTGGCAGTTATAAGAAAGGGCCCCCAAGGTGCTTTGAAGGGACTACATGGTTGAGTGAGGGTTGGTTTGTTTAAATTTAGGACTCAGTAGACCTTTACTATGTTAATGAACAAAAAGGAACCAGTTAAGAAAACAATGAGACATTTTTAGCAGAGGGGGCGGAGTCAAGATGGCGGAGTAAGAGGATGCAGAGTCCGTGTCTCCTCACAACTAGGGCACCTACCAGACACTGGTGGGGGACCTTGACACCCAAGGGGACAGGAGGAACCCCTGAATGACTGGATAGGACATGGGGGAGAGCAATGGGGTAGGATAAGTGGAGGTGGGATGGGAGCAGCGCCCCTGAGGGGCGGCTGGGGCAGGGGAGAGGTGCCGACGCCTGGAGAGGCCCACTCACTGCAAGGAGATCAACAGGGATAGGGAGAGACCCTAGGGGGGGATTGGAGGGGAATGTGGCTGGCATTTCCCCTGCCCATTTGGGCCCCAGGGATCCTGCTGTGGTCCCCAGGCCTGGCCCTCTGCCTTCTGAGGCGCCCTCTGGCCGCATAGGTCCTGGGGACATAGGAGGGAGGGTAAAGGAAGAGTAGAGGCCAACAGGGTGGGACCCTTGGGAATTGGAGGATCAGAGGAGGGGAATGTGGCTAGTGTTTCCCCTGCCCACTCGGCCCCTGGCGAGCCTGCTGAGGTCTCAGGCATCATCCACCACACTCCGAGGCCAAAGGCACTCCAGGGACCCGTCCCACCACGCTGAGCCTAAGCCCCGCTCCCAACCCCCCCAGGACCTTTACTGGCCGCATGATTCTGGAGCCTAGACCCTGCTCCCCACCTAAACCCTGGCCCCCTAAGCCCCACCCCCATCTAAGCTCCTCCCCCCCACAGCCAAGGCCTTTTCTGGCCCTTTATTTTTTTGTGGGGGGACTATTGTGGTTCTGTTTTACTTTCTGATTGTTTCATTTATTTTTTTTTTTTCTAATGTATCTTTTCTAATTTTGTTTTTTACTTTTTGTTATTGTTCTGCTTTTTTTTTTTTCTTTTTGCCACACTGTGCAACTTGCAGGATCTTGGTTCATGGGTTGGGGGGCTGGCCTGAACTCCTGTGGTGGGAGCACTGAGTCCGAACGACTGGACTAACAGAGAACCTCAAACCCCAGGGAATATTAATCAGAGTAAGGTCTCCTAGAGGTACTCATCTTGGTACCAAGATCCGGATCTAACCAACTGCCTGCAAACTCCGGTGCTGGAAGCTTCAGGCCAACCAGTAAGACAAGAAACAGTACCACCCATCAAAAAAAGTGAGATGATGAAAAAATATGTTAAACACGAAGAAGCAAGGTAAAAACCTACAAGACCAAATACATGAAGAGGAAATAGGCAACCTACCAGAAAAAGAATTCAGAGTAATGGTAGTAAAGATGATCCAAAATCTTGGAAATAGAATAGAGGCACAGATCACGAAAATACAAGAAATGTTTAACAAAGTCCTAGAAGAAATAAAGAACAAACAAAGAGATGAACAACACAATAACTGAAATGAAAAATACATCAGTAGCAGAATAACTGAGGCAGAAGAACGAATAAGTGAGCTGGAACTTAGAATGGTGGAAATAACTGCTGAGGAGCAGAATGAAGAAAAAAGAATGAAAAGAATTGAGGACAGTCTCAGAGACTTCTGGGACAACACTAAGTGCACCAACATTCGAATTATAGGGGTCCCAGAAGAAGAAGAGAAAAAGGTTCTGAGGAAATATTCAAACAGATAATAGTCGAAAGCTTCCCTAACATGGGAAAGGAAATAGCCACCCAAGTCCAGGAAGCACAGAGAGTCCCATACAGGATAATCCCCAGGAGAAACACACCAAGACACATATTAATCAAACTAACAAAAATTAAATTCAAAGAAAAAATACTAAAAGCAGCAAGGGAAAAGCAAAAAATAACATACAAGAGAATCTCCCCATAAGGTTATCAGCTGATTTTTCAGCAGAAAATCTGCAGGACAGAAGGGAGTGGCAGGATATATTTAAAGTGATGAAAGGGAAAAACCTACAACCAAGATTACTCAGCAAGGATCTCATTCATGTTTGATGGAGAAATCAAAAGCTTTACAGACAAACAAAAGCTAAGAGAATTCAGCAACACCACACCAGCTTTACAACAAATGCTAAAGGAACATCTCTAGGTGGGAAATGCAAGAGAAGAAAAAGACCCACAAAAACAAACCCAAAACAATTAAGAAAATACATATCAATAATTACCTTAAATGTAAATGGATTAAATGCTCCAACCAAAAGACACAGACTGACTGAATGGATACAAAAACAAGACCCATATATATGCTGTCTACAAGAGACCCACTTCAGACTTAAGGATACATACAGACTGAAAGTGAGGGGATGGAAAAAGATATTCCATGCAAATGGAAATCAAAAGAAAGCTGGAGAAGCAATACTCATATCAGATAAAATAGACTTTAAAATAAAGGCTGTTACAAGAGATAAGGAGGGACACTACATAATGATCAAAGGATCAATCCAAGAAGAAGATATAACAATTATAAATATTTATGCACCCAACATAAGAGCACCTCAATACATAGGGAAAATGCTAATAGCCATAAAAGGGGAAATTGACAGTAACACAATAATAGTGGGGGACTTTTTAACACCCCACTTACACCAATGGACAGATCATCCAAACAGAAAATAAATAAGGAAACACAATCTTTAAATGACACAATAGACCAGATAGATTTAATTGATATTTATAGGACATTCTACCCAGAAGTGGCAGAATACACTTTCTTCTCAAGTGCACATGGAACATTCTCCAGGATAGATCACATCTTGGGTCACAAATCAAGCCTTGGAAAATTTCAGAACATTGAAATCGTATCAAGCATCTTTTCTGACCACAATGCTATGAGACTGGAAATCAATTACAGGAAAAAAACTGTAAAAAACACATACATGGAGACTAAACAGTGTACTACTAAATAACCAAGAGATCACTGAAGAAATCAAAGAGGAAATAAAAAATTACATAGAAACAAATGACAATAAAAACACGATGACCCAAAACCTATGGGACACAGCAAAAGCAGTTCTAAAAGGGAAGTTTATAGCAATTTAATCTTACCTCAAGAAACAAGAAAAATCTCAAACAATCTAACCTTACACCTAAAGCAACTAGAGAAAGAAGAACAAAGAAAACCCAGGCAGTAGAAGGAGAGAAATCATAAAGATCAGAGCAGAAATAAATGAAATAGAAATGAACGAAACAATAGCAAAGATCAATAAAACTAAAAGTTGGTTCTTTGAAAAGATAAAATTGATAAACCTTTAGCCAGATTCATCAAGAAAAAAAGGAAGAGGATGCAAATCAATAAAATTAGAAATGAAAAAGGAGAAATCACAACTGCCACTGCACAAATACAAAGGATTATAAGAGACTATGACAAACAACTATATGCCAATAAAATGGACAACCTCAAAGAAATGGATAAATTCTGGCAAAGGTACAATTTTCCAAGACTGAACCAGGAAGAATTAGAAACTATAAACAGACCTATCACAGGTAATGAAATTGAAACTGTAATTAAAAATCTTCCAACAAACAAAGGTCCAGGACCAGATGGTTTCACAGGAGAATTCTATCAAACATATACAGAAGAGGTAACACCTATCCTTCTCAACTCTCAGGAATTGCAGAGGGGGGAACACTCCCAAATTTGCTCTATGAGGCCACCATCACCCTGATACCAAAACCAGACAAAGATACCACAAAAAAGAAAACTGATTTTGAGAGATTGGTTCAAGATGGCAGAGCAGAAGGACATGCTCTCACTCCCTCTTGCGACAGCACCAGAATCACAACTAACTGCTGAACAATCATCGACAGGAAGACACTGGAACTCACCAAAAAAGATACCCCACATCCAAAGACAAAGGAGAAGCCACAATGAGATGGTAGGAGGGGTGCAATCACAATAAAATCAAATCCCGTAACTGCTGGGTGGGTGACTCACAAACTGGAGAACACTCATACCACAGAAATCCACCCACTGGAGTGAAGGTTCTGAGCCCCACGTCAGGCTTCCCAACCTGGGGGTCCGGAAGTGGGAGGAGGAATTCCTAGAGAATCAGACTTTGAAAGCTAGCGGGATTTGATTGCAGGACTTTGACAGGACTGGGGTAAACAGACTCCACTCTTGGAGGGCACACACAGAGTAGTGTGCACATCGGGACCCAGGGGAAGGAGCAGTGACCCCATAGAAGACTGAACCAGACTTACCTGCTACTGTTAGAGGGTCTCCTGCAGAGGCAGGGGGTGGCTGTGCCTCACCGTGAGGACAAGGACACTGGCAGCAGAAGTTCTGGGAAGTACTCCTTGGTGTGAGCCCTCCCAGAGTCCTCCATTAGCCCCATCAAACAGCTGGGTAGGCTCCAATGTTGGGTCACCACAGGCCAAACAACCAACATTGAGGGAACCAAGCCCCACCCATCAGCAGACAAGCAGATTAAAGTTTTACTGAGCTCTGCCCACCAGAGAAACACCCAGCTCTACCCACCACCAGTCCCTCCCATCAAGAAACTTGCAAAAGCCTCTTAGATAGCCTCATCCACCAGAGAGCAGACAGCAGAAGCAAGAAGAACTACAATCCTGCAGCCTGTGGAACAAAAACCACATTCACAGAAAGACGAGATGAAAAGGCAGAGGGCTATGTACCAGATGAATGAACAAGATAAAACTCCAGAAAAACAACTAAATGAAGTGGAGATAGGCAACCTTCCAGAAAAAGAATTCAGAATTATGATAGTGAAGATGATCCAGGACCTCGGGAAAAGACTGGAGGCAAAGATCGAGAAGATTCAAGAAATGTTTAACAAAGACCTAGAAGAATTAAAGAACAAACAGAGATGAACAATACAATAACTGAAATGAAGAATACACTAGAAGGAATCAATAGCAGAATAACTGAGGCAGAAGAACGGATAAGTGACCTGGAAGACAGAATGGTGGAATTCATTGCTGCGGAACAGAATAAAGAAAAAAGAATGAAAAGAAATGAAGACAACCTAAGAGACGTCTGGGACAACATTATACGCACCAACATTTGCATTATGGGGGTCTCAGAAGGAGAAGCAAGAGAGAAAGGACCCGAGAAAATATTTGAAGAGATTATAGTCGAAAACTTCCGTAATATGGGAAAGGAAATAGCCACCCAAGTCCAGGAAGCGCAGCGAGTCCCATACAGGATAAACCCAAGGAGAAACACGCCGAGACACATAGTAATCAAACTGACAAAAATTAAAGACAAAAAAAATTATTGAAAGCAACAAGGGAAAAATGACAAATAACATAAAAAGGAACTCCCATGAAGTTAACAGCTGATTTCTCAGCAGAAACTCTACAAGCCAGAAGGGAGTGGCATGATATATTTAAAGTGATGAAAGGGAAGAACCTACAACCAAGATTACTCTACCCGGCAAGGATCTCATTCAGATTCGACGGAGAAATCAAAAGCTTTACAGACAAGCAAAAGCTAAGAGAATTCAGCGCCACCAAACCAGCTCTACAACAAATGCTAAAGGAACTTCCCTAAGTGGGAAACACAAGAGAAGAAAAGGACCTACAAAATCAAGCCCGTAACAATTAAGAAAATAGTCATAGGAACATACATATTGATAATTACCTTAAACGTGAATGGATTAAATGCTCCAACCAAAAGACACAGGCTCGCTGAATAGATAGAAAAACAAGACCCATATATATGCTGTCTACAAGAGACCCACTTCAGACCTAGGGACACATACAGACTGAAAGTGAGGGTATGGAAAAAGATATTCCATGCAAATGGAAATCAAAAGAAAGCTGGAGTAGCAATACTCATATCAGATAAAATAGGCTTTAAAATAAAGAGTGTTACAAGAGACAAGGAAGGACACTACATAGTAATCAAGGGATCAATCCAAGAAGAAGATATAACAGTTAAAACTATATATGCACCCAACATAGGAGCACCTCAATACATAAGGCAACTGGGAACATCTATAAAAGAGGAAATCGACAGTAACACAAAAATAGTGGGGGACTTTAACTCCTCACTTACATCAATGGACAGATCATCCAAACAGAAAATTACTAAGGAAACACAAGCTTTAAATGACACAATAGACCAGATAGATTTAATTGATATTTATAGGACATTCCATCCAGAAACAGCAGATTACACTTTCTTCTCAAGTGCTCACAGAACATTTTCCAGGATAGATCACATCTTGGGTCACAAATCAAGCCTCAGTAAATTTAAGAAAATTGAAATCATATCAAGGATCTTTTCTGACCACAACGCTATGAGATTAGAAATAAATTACAGGTAAAAAAACGTAAAAAACACAAACACATGGAGGCTAAACAATACATTACTAAATAACCAAGAGATCACTGAAGAAATCAAAGAGGAAATCAAAAAATACCTAGAGACAAATGAGAATGAAAACACGACAATCCAAAACCTATGGGATGCAGCAAAAGCAGTTCTAAGAGGGAAGTTTATAGCAATACAATCCTACCTCAAGAAACAAGAAAAATCTCAAATAAAAAATGTAACTTTACCCCTAAAGGAAATAGAGCAAGAAGGACAAACCAAACCCAAAGTTAGTAGAAGGAAAGAAATCATAAAGATCAGAGCAGAAATAAATGAAATAGAAACAAAGAAAACAATAGCAAAGATCAATAAAACTAAAAGCTGGTTCTTTGAGAAGATAAACAAAATTGATAAACCTTTAGCCACTCTCACCAAGAAAAAGAGGGAGAGGACTCAAATCAATAAAATCAGAAATGAAAAAGGAGAAGTTACAACAGACACCGCAGAAATACAAAGCATCCTAAGAGACTACTACAAGCAACTTTATGCCAATAAAATGGACAACCTGGAAGAAATGGACAAATTCTTAGAAAGGTATAACCTTCCAAGACTGAACCAGGAAGAAACAGAAAATATGAACAGACCAATCACAAGTAATGAAATTGAAACTGTGATTAAAAATCTTCCAACAAACAAAAGTCCAGGACCAGATGGCTTCACAGGTGAATTCTATCAAACATTTAGAGAAGAGCTAACACCCATCCTTCTCAAACTCTTCCAAAAAATTGCAGAGGAAGGAACACTCCCAAACTCATTCTATGAGGCCACCATCACCCTGATACCAAAACCAGACAAAGACACAACAAAAAAAGAAAATTACAGACCAATATCACTGATGAATATAGATGCAAAAATCCTCAACAAAATACTAGCAAACAGAATCCAACAACACATTAAAAGGATCATACACCATGATCAAGTGGGATTTATCCCAGGGATGCAAGGATTCTTCAATATACACAAATCAATCGATGTGATACACCATATTAACAAATTGAAGAATAAAAACCATATGATCATCTCAGTAGATGCAGAAAAAGCTTTTGACAAAATTCAACACCCATTTCTGATAAAAACTCTCCAGAAAGTGGGCATAGAGGGAACCTACCTCAACATAATAAAGGCCATACACAACAAACCCACAGCAAACATCATTCTCAATAGTGAAAAAATGAAAGCATTCCCTCTAAGATCAGGAAGAAGACAAGGATGTCCACTCTCACCACTATTATTCAACATAGTTTTGGAAGTCCTAGCCACGGCAATCAGAGAAGGAAAAGAAATAAAAAGAATACAAATTGGAAAAGAAGTAAAACTGTCACTGTTTGCAGATGACATGATACTATACATAGAGAATCCTAAAGATGCCACCAGAAAACCACTAGAGCTAATCAATGAATTTGGTAAAGTTGCAGGATACAAAACTAATGCACAGAAATCTCTTGCATTCCTATATACTAATGATGAAAAATCTGAAAGAGAAATTAAGGAAACACTCCCATTTGCCACTGCAACAAAACAAATAAAATACCAAGGAATAAACCTACCTAGGGAGACAAAAGACCTGTATGCAGAAAACTATAAGACACCGATGACAGAAATTAAAGATAATACCAACAGTTGGAGAGATATACCATGTTCTTGGATTAGAAGAATCAATATTGTGAAAATGACTATACTATCCAAAGCAATCTACAAATTCAGTACAATCCCTATCAAATTACCAATGGCATTTTTTTTACAGAACTAGAACAAAAAATCTTAAAATTTGTATGGAGACACAAAAGACCCCAAATAGCCAAAACAGTCTTTAGGAAAAAAAACGGAGCTGGAAGAATCAGACTCCCTGACTTCAAGCTATACTACAAAGCTACAGTAATCAAGACAGTATGGTACTGGCACAAAAACAGAAATATAGATCAATGGAACAGGATAGAAAGCCCAGAGATAAACTCACGCACCTATTGTCAACTAATCTCTGACAAAGGAGGCAAGGATATACAATGGAGAAAAGACAGTCTCTTCAATAAGTGGTGCTGGGAAAACTGGATAGCTACATGTAAAAGAATGAAATTAGAACACTCCCTAACACCATACACAAAAATAAACTCAAAATGGATTAGAGACCTAAATGTAAGACTGGACGCTATAAAACTCTTAGAGGAAAACATAGGAAGAACACTCTTTGACATAAATCACAGCAAGATATTTTTTGATCCGCCTCCTAGAGTAATGGAAATAAAAACAAAAATCAACAAATGTGACCTAATGAAATTTAAAAGCTTTTGCAAAGCAAAGGAAACTACAAACCAGAGAAAAAGACAACCCTCAGAATGGGAGAAAATATTTGCAAACGAATCAACGGACAAAGGATTAATCTCCAAAATATATAAACAGCTCATGCAGCTCAATATTAAAAAAACAAACAACCCAATCCAAAAATGGGCAGAAGACCTAAATAGACATTTCTCCAAAGAAGACATACAGATGGCCAAGAAGCACATGAAAAGCTGCTCAACATCACTAATTATTAGAGAAATGCAAATCAAAACTACAGTGAGGTATCACCTCACACCAGTTAGAATGGGCATCATCAGAAAATCTACAAACAACAAATGCTGGAGAGGGTGTGGAGAAAATGGAACCCTCTTGCACTGTTGGTGGTAGTGTAAATTGATACAGCCACTATGGAGAACAGTATGGAGGTTCCTTAAAAACTAAAAATAGAATTCCCATATGACCCAGCAATCCCACTACTGGGCATATTCCCAGAGAAAACCATAATTCAAAAAGACACATGCACCCCAATGTTCATTGCAGCACTATTTACAATAACCAGGTCATGGAAGCAACCTAAATGCCTATCGATAGACGAATGGATAAAGAAGTTGTGGTACATATATACAATGAAATATTACTCAGCCATAAAAAGGAACGAAATTGGGTCATTTGTAGAGACGTGGATGGATCTAGAGACTGTCATACACAGTGAAGTACGTCAGAAGGAGAAGAACAAATATCGTATATTAACGCATATATGTGGAACCTAGAAAAATGGTACAGATGAACCGGTTTGCAGGGCAGAAATAGAGACACAGATGTAGAGAATGGACATGTGGACATGGAGGGGAAGGGGAGAGTGGGACGAATTGGGAGATTAGGATTGACATATAGACACTACCATTGTAAAATAGAATAGTTAGCTAATGGGTACCTGCTATAAAGCACAGGAAGCTCAGCTCAGCTCAGTGCTCTGTGATGACCTATATGGGTGGGATGCCGGGGCATGGGAGGTCCAAGAGGGAGGGGATATATGTACACATATTATCTGATTCTCTTCATTGTACAGCAGAAACTAACACAACATTGTAAAGCAATTATACCCCAATTAAAGAAAAAACAATGAGATTGGGGGAATGGGGGTGAGGAATTGACTTCAGAGCCCACCAATTAGGTATTTACTTGCCATTATGTAATTTGGTTTCCATGTCAACCCTCTCCCGTTCATAGTTCAATTCTAAGTTAAGCTGCTCTCTGTTAATGGAATTATGTACTTTCCTTATAACAGTTTAAGAATGTTTAAGCAGAACTTAAGGATTTAAAAAAGAAATATAAAATAATTTCATAATCAGACATTAGTAAACTTCCATGAAGGAATAATTCCTGAAGCAACAGACAAGATGGTAAGTGAAAGATCCTCCAAAGTATGTAAATCATTGACGGATTGTCCTGGGGTAAATTTTTAATTGAATTTAAAATGTTATTTACTTAAAGTTAACAGCCACTGCTAGTATGGTTGTTTTGAAGTGGATACCCATATGTACTATTAGCAATCTTGTACTTTGATTTCTGCCTTTTGGAAAAGCACTGTGGTAATATATATCAAGAGCCAGAAAAATGTTTATACCCACTCATTCCCAATATTGGATAATTTATCCTAAGGAAACAGTTTGAGAGAAGAATAAACTTTAAAAGATCTATACAGGTATAACAGTAAGTGTAACAGGGAACCATGGAGTAACCCAAACGTTTAGCTTCAGTGTCTAACACAAATACCCAACTCGAATGACTAATTAACACATCAGTGGGAATTAGTATTTATGCAGCCTTTAAGAAAAGTATAATTAGAACAACTCTGTAAAAACTTAGAATATATTGAACAAAGTTTAAATATAAAAACTTGTACACTCATTACAGGTAAAGTGAAAATCTATATGCATATGGACAAACTGGAAAGTAGTAATTCCAAAATAACACTGCTTGTGTTGGGATGGGGGATAATGGAGAATTATGGGTTGTTTTTCCCCCCAAATTTTATCTAATACACCATTTTTTGTAATTCAAAAAAAAGAAAAATTACTACTGCTTGGATTTGTGTTAAGTAATTTCCTGTTACAGAAGTAGGTTGTAGTAACTTATGTATTGACATGTTCAACTGAATTGTGTTAATTAATATAGAACATCTCCTGGACATGGAAGTTTTGCTTTTTAATCCAGAACCCTTCACTATAATAGAACTGAACCAGGGAAGGTAGCTTTGTGAATCAAAATGACTGTGTGGCTGCAAGAAAACTTGTAAAATTGTAGTCAACCAGGTTGATGTTTCCCTTGTTTTATTTCTCATTCAAAAATATTTCAGAACTTTAGAAGTTTTACTATCATTAACCATATTATACTGTTCTGGTGACATCTATTCAAAAATTAGTTTTTTGATTTTCATATTACAAACTAAAATGTGAATTATTTTATTGTATAACTTATATAGTATGCTCCCAATTCTGAATTTGTTAAGGAAGAGAGAATTTTCTTTTTGATACCTCAATATACATAAGGGGTACTGACTGTACCATTTTATATAAAATTAATTTTTTATAACACAACTTTATTGAGATATAATTGGCATACAACTGCACATGTTATATGGGATAAGTAAACATATTCTGTGATTTCAGTACTTTGAAATTTGTTAAGATTTGCTTCATGCACCAATATGTGATCTAACTAGTATATGTTATGTGTGGGCTTAAAAAGAATATGTGTTATGCAGTTGTTGGATGCAGTATTCAGTATTCTATACATGTCCGATTAGATTGAGTTTCTTCAAATCTAATATATCCTTAATTATTCTTTGTCCTCTTTTCTATCAGTTACTGAGCAAGAGAGAGAGATGTTCAAATCTGACAGTGATCGTGGATTTGTCTACTTTTTAAAAATGTGTGTGTGTGTATATATATATTTTATATATATAAAATGGAATATTAGCCATAAAGAATGAAATCTTGCCATTTGGACAACATAGATGGACCCAGAGGGTATTATGATAAGTGAAATAAGTCAGACAAAGACAAATATTGTATAATTTCACTTATATGTGGAATCCAAAAGATGAGTCATACTGGATTAGAGCGGGCCCTTAATCCAATGACTGATACTTTTATGAGAGAAAAGAGAGGAAAACTTGTACATACAAACATAGGGAAGAAGGCCACGTGGCAATAGAGGCAGAGATTGGAATGATGGCAGGTATATAAGCCAAGGAACACTAAGGATTGCCAGGAACAAACCAGAAGCTGAGAGAGGCAAAGAAGGATTCTTCCCAAGAGCCTTCAGTGGAAGCATGACTCGGCCAACACTTTGATTTCAGACTTCTAGCCTCCAGAACTGTGAGAGAATTTATTTACGTTCTTTTAAGCCACCAATTTATAGCGATTTGTTATGACAGCATTTCTGACCTCTAAATATTGTGGTGCTCCATGACTTAGTTCTGGGATGTCTGCTTTTCTCACTCTACTCTATCACCCTAGGTGAGTTCATCCATTACCATGCTTTAAATACTAGCAATATGTTGATATCTCTCAAATTTATATTTCCATACCTGATTTCCCCCTTAAAGACAGGCTGGATATAAATAGATAACATATCCAACTACTTTATCCTCACTTGGATATTTAAGAGACATATCAAACTTATTTTATTCCCTCCCCTCCCAACTTTTCCTCTCTCAATAAATGATACTAATATCCATGCATATACTTAAGTCAAAAATCTATCATCATTGATCTCTCCCTCTCCATCATCCCATCTCTTAGCAAGTCCTCTCAAGTTTTCCTCCATATATATCTCAAATTTGCCCATATCTCTCCAGCTCCATTGCCAACACCCTATTCCAAGTCATTGTTATCTCTACGTTGGACTAGTGCTAGCCTTCTAATTGGTCTTCCTGCCTTTGCTCACGCACCCACACTGTTCACATACAATCATGTCAATTTTTAAAAAAATGTAAATCAGGCCATGCCACTCTTTGCAGAAAGTCACTAACTGGCTTTGCATTGCATGGAAAATAAAATTCAAACCTACCTCTGTGGCACAGAAGACCCTGTAAGCATGGGCTGCCCTCTACTTCTCCTGTCTTCTTGGACTATAATGCTCCAGACACACTGGACTCCTTTTTGATCCTTGAACACACTAAGTTGTTCCCTACTTCAGGCAGGCCTTTGCACTTTACCATGGACTGAATATTTGTGTCCCCCACTCCCTAAATTCATATACTGAAACCTAATCCCCAATGTGATGGTATTTGGAGGTGGGACTTTTGGACAGTGATTAAGTCATGAGGTTGGAGCCCTCATGAATAGAATTAGTGCCCTTATAAGAGTCATAAGAGAGTTTGCTTCCCCTCTGTGCTGCTGTGTAGGACACAGTGTGAAAGCTGTCTATGAACCAGAAAGTGGGTCTTCATCATACGCTGAATCTACCAGTACCTTAATCTTGGACTTCTTAGTCTCCAGTACTATAAGAAATAAATTTCTGTCGTTTAAGCCACGCAGGCTATGGTGTTTTTCTTATAGCAGCCAGAACGGACTAAAACACACTTGATGCTCTCTCTCCTTACGGTGCTCTTTTCTCAATTCTCAATATCTAGCTCCTTCTCATACTTCAGGTTTCAGTTCAAATGTCATCTCAGAGAGGCCTTTCCTGACTATTCTGTTTGAAGTAACTCTTACTAGTTACTCTCTGTTACATCTTAACACTAAAAAAATTTTGGCACTTAATATCTAAAATTATCTTATTTTTATAGTTTTGTTTTTTTTGTTTGTTTTTACTAGAATGTAAGTTCTATGAGAGCTAAGGTCATGTCTTTTAGTAATACTGTATCCACAGTACTTTGTGTGTGGTGTGTCATGGATTCTTAATACAAATATCTTAATGAACAATGAATGAACCCAGCAAGTCTTCAGGTCATGAAACATTCTAGATATTTACAATGAGATATGAGTAATTATTCGAGACTAATTTAAAATCTTTGTCATATAAAAAAGAAACCACCATAGCCAAGTCTTCATAATCTAGCAACCACTAGAACCAGAGACTACTAAAGGTTGAATAAATCTTAAGAACATATGCAACCTACTCAATTTACAAATGAGGAAACTGAGACCCAGAGTTACAGCATGTGTATTGGTAGAAATATACAGAATATTCCCCCTTTGGAGAACCTCTTTCTGCACAAACAAATACCACTTTTAACAAAGACTATCTCTCCCTTTGCTCACTATGTTAGCCCATAAAAGGCTATAAGCTTTAGTAATTTAATAAGCAAGGTGATACAAATTGCTTACATTACAGTGGTTTGAATTCAGAAAAATATACTGTTAGATACATAAAAGTTTGAGTGGCTTAACTGCACAGGGAGAGTCAAGCCCATAAATATAGTGGCTCTCACTATGAGCTACTAGTACATCCAGTTAGCCTGAAATAGAGGGTTCTATGGCCCTCTTCTGGGCAATTTGAATGAACAAAGCCACATACCTTGGTATGTATTAAACATGCTCTAACTCAGTGATTAAATGTCCCTCCCTGACTTCCTTAGATGCTCCTCCCTCACCTCTAGGTTGATGGTATGATACCTTTCCTCCAGCTCTTCCCACCATCCAAGTATACTGTATCTGCCTGGAGTGATGAGAGCTTTCCTTCCCTTTACCCTGAGCTAGAGATCTTCATCTTGACTCCCCACTGAGAAGACAGAAGACAAGATTATGGATAAGTTTATATTCTCTATGAAATGGCTCACTAGAAGAATGAAAAGGATCTGCTCTCACCTGTGGAAACAGGATATTACTAGTTTTTAATTAGAATAAACAGTGACTTACATAAGATCTCTCAGTGACTAAATAATGGAGCCAGGTACTAGAATTCTGGATGCAGTTCCATTCTACTATATCTGTTTCTCAAACTGGTTTGCAGATCAAATGCATTAGACTTAACTGGTGGCACTTGTTAAAAAACATGTAATTTTGGAGGTGGGTCTGGGTGTCTAAAGTTTTAATGAATTTCCCAAGAAATGCTTATGCATGTTAAAATCTGATAATCACTATACTGCCACTGCTTTTTCTGATATGTATATTAAAGTAGTCATTTCCATTTGAGCTTTCAAAGTACTTCTTAAGTATCATTAAGTTCACAAAACTTCAATTTCACCTATAAAATTCATCTTGATTTCTTTATCTGTAAATTAAAAGTTTTATTAGATAATCTCTAAAATCCTTTTAAGGTATAAAAGTAAATGTTCTTCACAGAACTCTTGAAACTACAGAATGCACATTTAGTATTTAAACAGTGACTATCAAGATATACTGATACCAAATGATTAAAAATTACCATCATCAAGTGATGGAAAAGCACTTCAAAGTTTAAAGAATAAGTTATTTGCAAAAGTTACCAGCTGTCTACAGATGTATCAGATGTATAACACTCTTTTGGATGAAGCAAATAGTATTGTTTGTTATAACATCTCTTAAGTAATGAACTTTATGTACAATAGAAGCCTGTTTTAAAGGAGTCTCATTTGAGCTAGAACTGCTTTCAGTGGGGCATTGTGAATAAGGTGAACTCCAACTGAAGAACCACATTCCTGATATACAAAGGGGAAGAAAGATTTAAAACTATAGAAAGAAAATATTTAAAAAATAAGTTACCACAAATACTTTCTTGTAAAAACTGACTTTTTTTTTGCTTTCAGCAACTGACCTATTGTACCGTGTGTAAAAAATGTCAAGTATCTCTAGTGTGACTTTTAAAAAAATTTTGACCTCTTATTTTAAATTTTATTCATTTATTTTTCTTTTTGGCCACACTGTGCAGCATGCAGGATCTTAGTACCCCAACCAGGGATCGAACCCACACCCCCACCATGGAAGCCTGGAATCTTAACCACTGGACCACCAGGGTAGTCCCTAGTCTGAAATTTTTTTTTGGTTGCGCTGGGTCTTAGTTGCGTCACATGGGTTCCTTAGTTGTGGCAGGTGGGCTCCTTAGTTGCGGTTCGAGGGCTCCTTAGTTGCGACTCGCCAGCTCCTTAGTTGCCACACGTGGGCTCCTTAGTTGTGGCACACGGGCTCCTTAGTTGTGGCACGTGAACTCTTAGTTGTGGCATGCATGTGGGATCTAGTTCCGTGACCAGGAATCGAACCCAGGCCCCCTGCATTGGGAGCGCAGAGTCTTAACCACTGTGCCACCAGGGAAGTCCCTAGTCTGACTTCTTAAATGTGATATTTATCACCTAAAAATGAAGCACTTTACTAATGTCACCAAGATTTATCTGAGAGAACATCAGGTACCAAATTTGCAGCAGTCAAGGCAACTCGAAACAGAAAAGTGTGGTTGATCCAGATCAAAAGAGCAAAATGAAATCCAAGTGCAGGAGTAATCATACTAATTTTCAAGCAATTTTAACCTCCTACAGCAAGGAGAACAAGGCTGGATATAACGTGTCAGTTCTTCTAAATGTCCTACAAATCTGTCAATTTACAGACTAGGAAAATTTTTTCTTCTCACTTCTAAGTAATAGTTGGAATTCAAAACTTATCTGAACTAATCAGCATTTACAATATCCAACATCCAATAAAAAAATCACTAGTCATGTTTAGGAAGCAGCAAAATGTTACACATAATTAAAAGGAAAATCAGTCAATAGAAACAGATTCAGAATGGCAGAGATAATGGAACTGGCAACAAGGATGTTAAAACAGCTATGATAAATATGTTTATTCAAAGAAAAACATGAACATAAGGAGAGAAATTGAAAACATAAAAAAAAGAACCAAATAGAATTTCTAGAGATGAAAAGTATAATATCTGAAAAAAAATTTTAATTGACTGTATGGGATTAATGCAGATTAGACACTGCTAAAGAAAGTATTAGGATTTCTCTGATGGCGCAGTGGTAAAGAATCCACCTGCCAATGCAGGGGATACAGGTTCGGTCCCTAGTCCGGGAAGATCCCACATGCCGCGGAGTAACTAAGCCCGTGCACCACAACTACTGAGCCTGCACTCTAGAACCCCCCGAGCCACAACTACTGAGCCCTCATGCCACCACTACTGAAGCCCATGTGCCTAGAGCCCGTGCTGCGCAACAAGAGAAGCCACCACAATGAGAAGCCTGTGCAACGTGACGAAGAGTAGCCCTCACTCACCACAACTAGAGAAAGCCCGCGTGCAGCAACGAAAACCCAAAGCAGCCATAAATAAATAAACAAACAGGGACTTCCCTGGTGGCGCAATGATTAAGAATCTGCCTGCCAATTCAGGGGACATGGGTTTGAGCCCTGGTCTGGAAGATCCCACATGTCACGGAGCAACTAAGCCCGTGTGCCACAAGTACTGAGCCTGCGCTCTAGAGCCCACGAGCCACAACTGCTGAGCCCACATGCAACAACCACTGAAGCCCACGCGCTCTAGAGCCTGTGCTTTGCAACAAGAGAAGCCACTGCAATGAGAAGTACGCGCACTGCAATGAAGAGTAGCCCCAGCTCGCTGCAACTAGAGAAAGCCTGCATGCAGCAATGAAGACCCAATGCAGCCAAAAATAAATGAATAAAATAAATTTATAAAAAATAAAAATAAACAAGTCTATAAAATAAAAAAAAAGAATTTATACAGACTTCTTGTCAGAAATATACAAGCCAGAAGACAATAGAATGACATCTTTGAAATGTGAAAGGAAAAAGGAAACTGTCAATCCAGAATTCTATAACCAGTGAAAATATTATTCAAAAATAGGTGAAACATATGAACAAAAGCTCAGGTAATTCATTGCCAGCAGGTGTGCACTACAAAGAAATGTGAAAGAAATCCTCTCTGCAGAAAGATAATACTACCAGATAGAAACCTAGAGCTACACAAAGGAATGAAGAGCAGCAGCAAAATGGAAATGTTGGGTAAATATAAAAAATATTTTTCCTCATGTTCTGATTTCTTAAAAAGATAACTAAGTATAAATCTAAGAAAGCATTGTAGGGCTTATTACATATATGATATAGAACAACATTATCTTGCACAAAGGACAGGAGAGGGGAATGAAGTATACACTCCAAGATTCCTACGTTATATGTGAAGTGGCATATTATTATTTGAAGTTAAACTGTGATGAATTCAAATTCAGGGTTTCTTAATCTCAGCACTACTGACTTCTGGGACTGGATAATTCTTTGTTTTGGGGGGAGGGGCACTATCCTGTGCATGACAGGTGGTTTAGCAGCATCCCTGGTCTCTACCTGTTAGATGCTAACAGCAGCCCTACCCCCACCCCAGTTGTAACAACCAAAAATATCTTTGGACATTGCCCAAATGTCCCTCGAGGGGCAAAATCACCCCTGGTTGAGAAACCATGCCTTAGAGCAATCACAAAAAGGGGGGAAAAATTATACATATATGAAGCCAGTGGTGGAGATCAAATAGATACTCAAAAATTCTCTAAAAGAGGGCAGGTAAAGAGGATAAAAGCAACAAAGAACAGATGAAACAAACAGAAAACAATAATAAGATGTCAGATTTAAAACCTAACTATATTGACAAGTGCATTAAATGCAAGTGATTAAACAAACACTCCAACTGACAGGCGGAGACTGTCAGACTAGATTTTAAAAAAGTAATAGCCAATGAATGACATGCTAGCTACAAGAAATCTCACATATAAATTGAAAGGATAGAGAAAGATATACTATGTTAAAAACACTCATCCTAATAAAGCTTCATCACCTAATAGCAAAATATACTTACTATATGATCCAGTCACATCCATTCATTCCATCTACTCCTAGGTAGAAAAACATATGCCCACACAAAGATGTGTACACGAGTTCATAGCAGTTTTATTCAGAATAGCCCCAAACTGGAAACTACATAAATGTCCATCAAGAGGTGAATGGAAACACAAACTGAGGTATATCCATACAATGGAATACTAAAAGAACCACTGATTTACACAATATGGATGACTCGTAAAATAATTTTCCTGAATAAAACAAACCAGACACAAAAGATTACATACTAATTCAATTTATATGAACTCTAGAGAAGACTAATCTTATAATGACAATCAAGACTTCAGTATTTTCCTGGAGCCATGGTTGAGGGTAAGGATTGACTGGGAAAGGACAAAAGGGAATTTTTCCAAAAAAAAAAGGTCATGAAGAACCTAGGGGCAAGACGGGAATAAAGACGCAGACCTACTAGAAAATGGACTTGAGGACACGGGGATGGGGAAGGGTAAGCTGGGATAAAGTGAGAGAGTGTAGTGTATATATGGACATATATACACTACCAAATGTAAAATAGATAGCTAGTGCAGTCGCATAGCACAGGGAGATCAGCTCGGTGCTTTGTGACCACCTAGAGGGGTGGGATAGGGAGGGTGGGAGGGAGGGAGATGCAAGAGGGAAGAGATATGGGAACATATGTATATGTATAACTGATTCACTTTGTTTTAAAGCAGAAACTAACACACCATTGTAAAGCAATTATACTACAATAAAAACGTTTAAAAAAAAAGGAATTTTTCAGACTGATAGAAATGTTTTATATCTTGATTGTGGTAGTGGTTACATAAATGAATACTTTATTAAGGTTCATGGAACCATGCACTTAAAATTGAGTGTGCTTTATGTGTGTAAATTATATCTCCAAAAAGTAGATTTTAAAAATTCTTGCCATACATGTTCCAGGTTAAAAAAAGATTGAGACAAGCAAAGAAAACAACAAAAAGTCATCTTTAGTCAAACACACACAAAACTATTTGTATATTATTCCTTTTTTTTTTTAATGTCTGAAACATTTATATTAACATATTGCCATACATATTTCCATACAAATACAAATATAAGATTTTTAGAAATTTCATATAATGTCTGAAACATTTATATTAACATATTTCCATACATATTTCCATACAAATACAAATATAAGATTTTTAGAAATTTCATGTAATGTCTGAAACATTTATATTAACATATTTCCATACAAATAACCCAATGAAAGTTTAGTATTAGTTGTTTTGTTTGTTTGTTTTTTTATACTGCAGGTTCTTATTAGGCATCAATTTTATACACATCAGTGTATACATGTCAATCCCAATCGCCCAATTCAGCACACCACCATCCCCACCCCACCGCAGTTTTCCCCCCTTGGTGTCCATATGTCCATTCTCTACATCTGTGTCTCAACTTCTGCCCTGCAAACCGGCTCATCTGTACCATTTTTCTAGGTTCCACATACATGCATTAATATACGATATTTGTTTTTCTCTTTCTGACTTACTTCACTCTGTATGACAGTCTCTAGATCCATCCACTTCTCAACAAATGACTCAGTTTCGTTCCTTTTTATGGCTGAGTAATATTCCATTGTATATATGTACCACATCTTCTTTATCCATTCGTCTGTTGATGGGCATTTAGGTTGTGTATATTATTCCTATATATCCCATTAAGTAATTAAAAATTAAAAAAATTTAAAGATATCATTTAAGATAACATAAAAATGTATAGCACTAATCCCAAAACAGGTGTGCAATACTGTTAACAGAAAAGTATAAAAGTTTATTGAGAGACAATAACAATCTAAATAAATAGATATACAATGTTCCTGGATTAGAAGGTCTAATGTTTTAAAGATTTTAATTCTCTCCAAATGGATTTATAGATTTAAAGCAACCTCAATCATTCTCAACAGAATATTTGCTTTGTTTTGTGGTACTTGACTAGCTGAAGGAAAGGGCCAAGAAAAGCCAAGACACTCTTGAAGATGAAAAATCATTTTGGAGGATTTGTTCTACCAGCTACCAAGAATTCTTACAACATTACATTAACTACACCTATGACATTGCCTCAGAAGTAGACAAATAAACTGGTGGAATAGAGAGCTTATTTAGAGGACATTTGTATCAATACTTGTTTGAGGAGAAGAGTGTCACTGCAGACGAGTTGGGAAAGGACTGTCTTTTCAATATGTTGTCCTGGTACAACTGGACAAAAAATGTTTACCTCATACCATACCAAAAAATTAATCATGGATAGATTGAAGAGCTATTTGTGAATGGCAAAACCCTAAAGCTTTTAGGAGATAACTGTCATGGGTTGCATAGTGGCCCCTCCTTAAAAGATATGTTCATCTGGAACCCCACAATGTAAACTTATTTTGAAAAAGAGTCTTTGCAGATGCTTTTAAAATAAGGATCTCAAGACGCGATTATCTTGGATTAGGGTGGGCCCTAAATCCAATAATGAGTGTCTTTATAACAGAAAGAAAATAAGACACACAGGAGAAACACAAGGGAAAAGGCCACGTGAATAGAGGCAGAGATTGGAATTATGCAACTACAAGGCAAAGAAGGTGAGGAGTTGCTGGCAGCCAGCAGAACTCTCACCAGGAGAGAGGCATAGAACAGGTTCTCTCTTCAGAGCCTCCAGAAGGAACCAACACTACTGATACCTCTATTTCAGACTTCTGGCCTCCAGAACTGTACCAGAATAAATTTGTTGTTTTAAGCCACCAGGTTTGTGGTAATTTGTTATGGCAGCTCTAGGAACTAATAAAATAACATAGGCAAATATCTTCATGACCTCAGGGTATCGAAAGTACAAAAAAAGCGCTAACTATAAAGGAAAGGAGTAACTATCTTAAATTAAAACTAAAAAACCTCTTTTCATGAACAGATACGATGAAAGAATAAGAAGGCAATCAACACAGTGGGGAAAGCTATTTGCAATATATATAACTGGCAAAATAACAGAGTCGCAAAATGGGCAAAAACCTTGAACAGACACTTCGCAAAAGAGGAAATCCAAATGGCTAGTAAACATATAAAAAGGTGATCAGCTTTATTAATAAAGGAAATAAAAATTAAAACCAAAGTGAAATACCATTACATACCCAGCAGACTGTTAAAACCAAACAGAAAAAAATATGCCCCTTGTATCAGGCTCTTTACATAAAGAGAAATCCAAATGGTCAAAAAAAATAGGAAAATGTGTTCAGCCTCATTTAAATTCAAACCACAGTGAGAAACTATTTATACCTCTAACCAAAATGACAAAAATTTAAAGGTCTGATAATACCAAAAGTTTGTAAAATTTGGGGTTAATCAAAATTCTCATACAGAGCTGATGGGGTGTAAATTGTTACAACTGTTCTGGAAAATATTTTGGCATGATCTTGAAAAGCTGAAGACCCACAGACCCCGTAACCCAGCAATTCCACTCATAAGTATATATACTCTTATGCTTTATGTGTATAAGAATATTCGTAAAAGCATTGTTTGTAAAAGGGAAAAACTGAAGGAAAAAATCCATCTGAAATGGATTAAGCCCCACTCATACAAAACACCATGATGGATGGATATCCCAAATGTAATACTAAGTGAAAGAAGGAAGACAGAAAGGGATACAAATAGTGTGATTTTATACATATGAAATTTGAAAACAGACAAAATTAACTTAATTGCATTGATTATCCTGGAAGTCATTTTATTGTTTATCTCTAGCAGATCATAGAGGATTATGATAGGAAGAGACACAGTTAGGGGGTCTACTGGGATGCTGGGAATGTTCTATTTCTTGACCCTGGATATAGTTATATCTATATATAAAAATGGTTTTTAAAATGTATGTATAATGCACTTTCTATATGTAACTGTGTATTACATATCACAAAATTAACTAGTATAAAAGGGGAACTGTTTGCAAGTATCTCTTGTTTTAATATTTCCCACAGGGCGATTCCATGCTACGTTAGAAAATGAAAAGGATCCTAGGATACCAGCCACTTAAATAAAAATAACTATTTAAATTCTTCTAGGGGGACTTCCCTGGTGCTCCAGTGGTTAAGACTCCACGCTCCCAATGCAGGGGGCCCGGGTTCCATCCCTGGTCAGGGAAATAGATCCCCCATGGCACAACTAAAGATCCTGCGTGTGGCAACAAAGATCCTGCGTGCTGCAACTAAGACCTGGCACAGCCAAATAAATAAATAAATAAATAAATATTTTTAAAATAAATAAATAAATTCTTCTAGGAAGAAACTAGGCACTTTCCTCTTAATGACTTATGTATATGTCAAGGATTCTAGAAGATTCTAAATGTCCATTTTGCATTTTTGTGATTTTAAAAATATTATCAGGGAATTTTTTAACACCATGTAAGTTTTAAAGGTGCACTTTAAAAAATATAGATACCAAAACCAAGAATACTATATGTTGGGTAGTAATCTATGACTTAAGATCTCAGTGATGTGTTGGTCATGACTTTTACTGGTTCCTGAGAGTTGACTGTGTGCATCTCTTCCAACTCCGCAATCAATGATATCATTTCACATTGATAGCCTAAAATTGGTTATATTAGTGGGAATATTTACACCTTGGAAATTGGCAACGGATAAATGCTACAAATCAGCACCCCTACCTTCACCCCAACTGGTTTATCAGCACACTACTGCTTAAAGACTAAGAGTTCTGAATATAAATTTAAACTTTTCTTCATTAGCTTTCTTATCTTTAGAGAGGCTTAACATGTTTAACAAACAATTCTATCAAGACAGTGAGGTACTTCCAAAGCCTTAAATAAGAAAGCTGCTCAAACAAGAGAACTTAAAACTGATATAAAACTTAGAAAATAAAAAATTGAAGAGTAGAAAAAAACGGAAGAATAGACAAAACTTGGCATGCATTAGACCGAGAACTTGACATTTTCTAATAGTGTTGTTAACAGGAAAAAGAAAAATCATTGACACAGTCCCCTTCTGTTTAGGTACTTTGCTCAACAGTTGTTGTCTACTTCCAACTGCTCCATTCAGGAGAGAATAAAACTGTTCTGTTTCTTGGAAAACATGGATGCAATTTTCCTGTTTGGTATATCATTATATTTGGGGCTAATGTCTTCAGTATTTAATGTAAATCATTTCTCTTTGTCCTGGTTCCCTCAAGCTGTTTAATAAAGCCCCCTACAGTTTATTGCTCTTGTATTAATCAGAGATTGAGAAGTATCAATTATTCAGTCTTTCCACTAGATGGAAAACATAGTAACTTTTCTGAGGTGAGATGTAGATACTGGTGAAATGCAGTACCCTTTAGTGAGCAAGGCACACTTGAGAACTCAGAAAACCCAAACTGTGCATTTCGTCTGTGTTGACCATTTACCTGATAATAGTTATTTAGATGTTCATTGCCTTAGTCTCTCCTTTCTAAGTCTTAGGTTTTAAATACTGATCATATAATTCATAAGGGTTTGCATTTATCCTTTAGAGCATTTTGGAATAAAAGCAATGCTGAGGAATAAAGTGGTAAAATAGATTTAATCCTCCAACTGTAAACAAAAAAAATACCTTTTGCATTTCAGTGAAGCCTATAGTCTCTTCCCATTTACTGCAATGTGACCTGTTTCTTTTCTTATGTGTGGTTAGTACACTAAATCCAATAGATTCAGTTACTACTTTGAGGAGAAGCTACTCCTTTTGAAATACTTGGTTTTTCCCCAAGTGATCAGCAGCCTACAAAGCATGATTCCCCTCCGCCTCCCCCATCTCTCTTTCTCCTTCCATCTCCATCTCTTCCTCTTTCTCTCACTTTACCTCTCCTTCTTCCTCTTCCTCTCGCTCTCTGTAATCCTTCCTGCTTCCTTGTACTTGCTTGTTTTAAAGGTGATTTTACTTTATTTTTCATTCTTTCACACTTTAATTTTTTTAACATCTTCATTGGAGTGTAACTGCTTTACAATGTTGTGTTAGTTTCTGCTGTATAACAAAGTGAATCAGCTATATGTATACATATATCCCCTTATCCCCTCCCTCTTGCATCTCCCTCCCATCCTCCCTATCCCACCCCTCTAGGTGGTCACAAAGCACCAAACTGATCTCCCTGTGCTATTCAGCTGCTTCCCACTAGCTATCTATTTTACATTTGGTAGTGTATATATGTCAATGCTACTCTCTCACTTTGTCCCATCTGACCCTTCCCCCTCCCCGTGTCCTCAAGTCCATTCTTTATGTCTGTGTCTTTATTCCTGTCCCACCCCTAGGTGCACCAGAACCATTTTTTTTTTGGATTCCATATACATGTGTTAGCATACGGTATTTATTATTCTCTTTCCGACTTACTGCACTCTGTTTGACAGATTCTAAGTCCATCCACCTCACTGCAAATAACTCAATTTCGTTTCTTTTTATGGCTAATATTCCACTGTATATATGTGCCACATCTTCTTTATCCATTCACCTGTCAATGGACACTTAGGTTGCTTCCATATCCTGGCTATTGTAAATAGTGCTGCAATGAACATTGTGGTACATGACTCTTTTTGAATTATGGTTTTCTCAGGGTATATGCCCAGTATTGGGATTGCTGGGTCATATGGTAGTTCTATTTTTAGTTTTTTAAGGAACCTCCATACTGTTCTCCATAGTGGCTGTATCAGTTTACATTCCCACCAACAGTGCAAGAGGGTTCCATTTTCTCCACACCCTCTCCAGCATTTATTGCTTGTAGATTTTTTGATGATGGCCATTCTGACTGATATGAGGTGATACCTCATTGTACTTTTGATTTGCAGTTCTCTAATGATTAGTGATGTTGAGCATCCTTTCATGGTTTGTTGGAAATCTGTATACCTTCTTTGGAGAAATGTCTATTTAGGTCCTCTGCCCATTTTTGGATTGGGTTGTTTGTTTTTTTGATATTGAGAGCTGCATGAGCTGCTTGTATATTTTGGAGATTAATCCTTTGTCAGCTGCTTCTTTGCAAATATTTTCTCCCATTCTGAGGGTTGTCTCTTCATCTTGTTTATGGTTTCCTTTACTGTGCAAAACCTTTTAAGTTTCATTAGGTGCCATTTGTTTATTTTTGTTTTTATTTCCATTTCTCTAGGAGGTGGATCAAAAAGGATCTTGTGATCTTGTGATTTATGTCAGAGTGTTCTTCCTATGTTTTCCTCTAAGAGTTTTATAGTGTCTGGCCTTACATTTAGGTCTTTAATCCATTTTGAGTTTAGTTTTGTGTATGGTGTTAGGAATTGTTCTAATTTCATTCTTTTACATGTAGCTGTCCAGTTTTCCCAGCACCACTTATTGAAGAGGCTGTCTTTTCTCCATTGTATATTCTTGCCGCCTTTATCAAAGATAAGGTGACCATATGTATGTGGGTTTATCTCTGGGCTTTCTATCCTGTTCCATTGATCTATATTTCTGTTTTTGTGCCAGTACCATATGGTCTTGATTACTGTAGCTTTGTAGCATAGTCTGAAGTCAGGGAGCCTGATTCCTCCAGGTCCGTTTTTCTTTCTCAAGATTGCTTTGGCTATTCAGGGTCTTTTGTGTTTCCATACAAATTGTGAAAGTTTTTGTTCTAGTTCTGTGAAAAATGCCACTGGTAGTCTGATAGGGATTGCACTGAATCTGTGGATTGTTTTGGGTAATAAAATCATTTTCACAATGTTGATTCTTCCAACCCAAGAACATGGTATATCTTTCCATCTGTTTGTATCATCTTTAATATCTTTCATTAGTGTCTTATAGTTTTCTGCATACAGTTCTTTTGTCTCCTTAAGTAGGTTTATTCCTAGTTATTTTATTCTTTTTGTTGCAATGGTAAATGGGAGTGTTTCCTTAGTTTCTTTCAGATTTTTCATTAGTGTATAGGAATGCAAGAGATTTCTGTGCATTAATTTTATATCCTGCTACTCTATGAAATTCATTGATTAGCTCTAGTAGTTTTCTGGTAGAGTCTTTAGGATTCTTTATGTGTAGTATCATGTCATCTGCATAGTATTATGTTATCTTCAAACAGTGACAGTTTTACTTCTTCTTTTCCGATTTGGATTCCTTTTATTTCTTTTTCTTCTCTGATTGCTATGGCTAAAATTTCCAAAACTATGTTGAATAATAGCGGTGAGAGTGGGCAACCTTGTCTTGTTCCTGATCTTATAGGAAATGGTTTCAGTTTTTCACCATTGAGAACGATGTTGGCTGTGGGTTTGTCATATATGGCCTTTATTATGTTGAGGTAGGTTTCCTCTATGCCTACTTTCTGGAGAATTTTTATCATAAATGGGTGTTGAATTTTGTCAAAAGCTTTTTCTGCATCTATTGAGATGATCATATGGTTTTTCTCCTTCAATTTGTTAATATGGTGTATCACAGTGATTGATTTGCGTTTATTGAAGAATCCTTGCATTCCTGGGGTAAACCCCACTTGATCATGGTGTATGATCCTTTTAATGTGCTGTTGGATTCTGTTTGCTAGTATTTTGTTGAGGATTTTTGCATCTATATTCATCAGTGATATTGGTCTGTAATATTCTTTTCTTGTAGTATCTCTGTCTGGTTTTGGTATCAGGGTGATGGTGGCCTCATAGAATGAGTTTGGGAATGTTCCTCCTCTGCAATTTTTGGAAGAGTTTGAGAAGGATGGGTGTTAGCTCTTCTCTAAATGTTTGATAGAATTCACCTGTGAAGCCCATCTGGTCCCGGGCTTTTGTTTGTTGGGAGAGTTTTAATCACAGTTTCAATTTCAGTGCTTGTGATTGGTCTGTTTATATTTTCTATTTCTTCCTGGTTCAGTCTCGGAATGTTGTGCTTTTTGCTTGTAGTAATTTTATGGGCATATAGTTGCTTATAGTAATCTCTCATGATCCTTTGTATTTCTGCAGTGTCAGCTGTTACTTCTCCTTTTTCATTTCTAATTCTGTTGATTTGAGTCTTCTCTTTTTCTTTTGATGAGTCTGGCTAATGGTTTATCAATTTTATCTTCTCAAAGAACAAGCTTTTAGTTTTATTGATCTTTGCTATTGTTTCCTTCATTTCTTTTTCATTTATTTCTGATCTGATCTTTATGATTTCTTTCCTTCTGCTAACTTTGGGGTTTTTTTTTTGTTGTTGTTGTTGTTCTTCTTTCCCCAGTTGCTTTCGGTGTAAGGTTAGGTTGTTTATTTGAGATTTTTCTTGTTTCTTGAGGTAGGATTGTATTGCTATAAACTTCCCTCTTAGAACTGCTTTTGCTGCATCCCATAGGTTTTGGGTCATCATGTTTTCATTGTCATTTGTTTCTAGGTATTTTTGGATTTCCTCTTTGATTTCTTCAGTAATCTCTTGGTTATTTAGTAGTCTATTGTTTAGCCTCCAAGTGTTTGTAATTTTTACATTGTTTTTCCTGTAATTGATATCTACTCTCATAGTGTTGTGGTCGGAAAAGATACTTGAGATGGTTTCAATTTTCTTAAATTTATGAAGGCTTGATTTGTGACCCAAGATATGATCTATCCTGGAGAATTCCATGAGCACTTGAGAAGAAAGTGTATTCTGTTGTTTTTGGATGGAATGTCCTATAAATATCAATTATGTCCATCTTTTTTAATGTGTCATTTAAAGCTTGTGTTTCCTTATTTATTTTCATTTTGGATGATCTGTCCATTGGTGAAAGTGGGTTGTTAAAGTCCCCTGCTATTATTGTGTTACTGTCAATTTCCCCTCTTATGGCTGTTAACATTTGCCTTATGTATTGAGGTGCTCCTATGTTGGGTGCATAAATATTTACAATTGCTTTATCTTCTTGGATTGATCCCTTGATCATTATGTAGTGTCCTTCTTTGTCTCTTTTAGTAATCTTTATTTTAAAGTCTATTTTGTCTGATATGAGAATTGCTACTTCAGCTTTCTTTTGATTTCCATTTGCATGGAATATCTTTTTCCATCCCCTCACTTTCAGTCTGTATGTGTCCCTAGGTCTGAAGTGGGTCTCTTGTAGACAGCATATATACGGGTCTTTCTTTGTATCCATTCAGCCAGTCTATGTCTTTTGGTTGGAGCATTTAATCCATTTACATTTAAGTTAATTATCAATATGTATGTTCCTAATACCATTTTCTTAATTTTGGGGGGTTTGTTATTGTAGGTCTTTTCTTTCTCTTGTGTTTCCTGCCTAGACAAGTTCCTTTAGCATTTGTTGTAAAGCTGGTTTGGTGGTGCTGAATTCTCTTAGCTTTTGCTTGTCTGTAAAGGTTTTAATTTCTCCATCAAATATGAATAAGTTCCTTCTAGAGAATTTTTAATTTCATTTATTGTGTTGTTCATCATTGTTTGTTTGCTCGTTAGTTCTTCTAGGTCCTTGTTAAACGTTTCTTATATTTTCTCCATTCTCTTTCCAAGATTTTGGAGCATCTTTACTATCATTACTCTGAATTCTTTTTTGTGTAGACTGCCTATTTCCTCTTCATTTGTTTGGTCTGGTGGGTTTTTACCTTGCTCCTTCATCTGTTGCATATTTCTCTGTCTTCTCATTTTGTTTAACTTACTGTGTTTGCGGTCTCCTTTTCGCAGGCTGCAGGTTTATAGTTCCCATTGTTTTTGGTGTCTGCCCCCAGTGGGTAAGGTTGGTTCAGTGGGTTGTGTAGGCTTCCTGGTTGAGCGGACTGGTGCCTGTGTTCTGGTGGGTGGGGCTGAATCTTGTCTTTCTGGTGGGCAGGGCCACATCCAGTGGTGTGTTTTGGGGTGTCTGTGAACTTAGTATGATTTTAGGCAGCCTCTCTGTTAATGGGTGGGGTTGTGTTCCTGTCTTGCTAGTTGTTTGGCATGGGGCGTCCAGCACTGGAGCTTGCTGGCCATTGGGTGGAGCTGGGTCTTAGCACTGAGACAGAGATTTCTGGGAGAGCTCTCACCGATTGATATTACGTGGGGCTGTGATGTCTCTGGTGGCCCAATGTCCTGAACTCAGCTCTCCCACCTCAGAGGCTCAGGCCTGACTCAAGGCCGGAGCACCAAGACCCTGTAAGCCACACAGCTCAGAAGAAAAGGGAGAAAAGAAAGAAAGGAAAAAAAAATAATAAATTAAAAAAAATTTTTTTTAATTATTAAAATAAAAAAATTAAAAAATAATAATAAAAAAAGAGAGCAAGCAAACCAATAAACAAATCCACCAATGAGAACAAGTGCTAAAAACTATACTAAGATAAACATAAAAATCAGAAACAAGTCAGTCGCAGACAGCAAACCCCAAGTCTACAGTTGCTCCCAAATTCCACCACCTCAATTTTGGGATGATTCGTTGTCTATTTAGATATTCCACAGGTGCAGGGTACATCAAGTTCGTTGTGGGGATTTAATCCGCTGCTCCTGAGGCTGCACGGAGAAAATTTCCCTTTCTCTTCTTTGTTCGCACAGCTCCTGGGGTTCAGCTTTGGTTTTGGCCCCACCTCTGCGTGTAGGTCACCCTCAGGCCTCTGTTTCTTCCCAGACAGGAAGGGGTTAAAGCAGCGGCTGTTTAGGGGGCTCTGGCTGACTCACGCTGGGAGGAGGGAGGGGAACGCTAGTTATAATTGGAATGCGGGTCAAGCCTGCGGGCGGCAGAGGCCAGCATGACATTGCAACAGCCTGAGGTGCACCATGTGTTCTCCCGGGGAAGTTGTCCCTGGATCATGGGACTCTGGCAGTGGCGGGCTGCACAGGCTCCTGGGGGGTGGGAGGGGGTTGGGGGGGAGGTGTGGATAGTGCCCTGTGCTTGCACACAGGATTGTTGGTTGCTGCAGCAGCAGCGTTAGCATTTCATACCTGTCTCTGGGGTCTGAGCTGATAGCCGCGGCTCACGCCTGTCTCTGGAGTTTGTTTAGGTGGTGCTCTGCCTGTTGTAGGCAGACGGGGAAGGAATCCCCTGTCCTTGCACACCCCGAAACAATGGTCTCTTGCCTCTTAGGCAGTTCCAGACTTTATCCCGGACTCCCTTCTGGCTAGATGTGGTGCACTAGCCCCCTTCAGGCTGTGTTCGTGAAGCCAACCCCAGTCCTCTCCCTGGGATCTGACCTCCGAAGCCAGAGCCTCAGCTCCCAGACCCCGCCCATCCCAGCGGGTGAGCAGACAAGCCTCTCGGGCTGGTGAGTGATGGTCGGCACCGATCCTCTGTGCGGGAATCTCTCCGTTTTGCCCTCTGCACCCTTGTTGCTGTGCTCTCCTCCATGGCTCCGAAGCTTCCCCCCCACCCACCCCCTGTCTCTGCCAGTGAAGGGGCTTCCTAGTGTGTGGAAACATTTCCTCCTTCACAGCTCCCTCCCAGAGGTGCAGGTCCCATCCCTATTCTTTTGTCTCTCTTTTTTCTTTTTTCTTTTGCCCTACCCAGGTACGTGGGGGGTTTCTTGCCTTTTTGGGAAGTCTGAGGTCTTCTGCCAGCATTCAGTAGGTGTTCTGTAGGAGTTTTCCACATGTAGTTGTATTTCTAATGTATTTGTGGGGAGGAAGGTGATCTCCACGTCTTACTCCTCCGCCATCTTGAAGACACCCCCCCCCCCCCCGTTTAGGTGATTTTAAAGTTATACCATTCTAGGCCATCATTACAAAATCTACAAATAACAAATGCTGGAGAGGGTGTGGAGAAAAGGGAAACCTCCTACATTGTTGGTGGGAATGTAAATTGCTGCAGCCACTATGGAAAACAGTATGGAGGCTCCTCAAAAAACTAAAAATAGAGTCGCCATATGATCCAGGAATCCCACTCCTGGGCATATATCTGGACAAAACTTTAATTCAAAAAGATACATGCATCCCTATGTTCATAGCAGCACTACTCACAATAGCCAAGACATGGAGACAACCTAAATGTCCATCAGCAGATGAATGGATAAAAAGATGTGGCATATATATACAATGGAATACTACTCAGCCATAAAAAAGAATGAAATAATGTCATTTGCAGCAATATGGATGGACCTAGAGATTATCATACTAAGTGAAGTAAGTCAGAAAGAGAAAGACAAATACCACTTGATATCACTTATATGTAGAATCTAAAATATGACACAAATGAACTTATCTACAAAACAGAAACAGACTCACAGAGAACCAACTTGTGGTTGCCAGTGGGGAGGTGGGTGTGGGAAAGAAGGATTGGGAGTTTGGGATTAGCAGATGCAAACTATTATATATAGGATAGATAAACAACAAGGTTCTACTGTACAGCACAGGGAACTATATTCAATATCCTGTGATAAACCATAATGGTAAAGAATATGAAAAAGAATGTACATATATGTATAACTGACTCACTTTGCTATACAGCAGAAATTAACACATTGTAAATCAACTATACTTCAATAAAATAAATTAAAAAATAAAGTTACAGCATTCTAAAAAACAGCTAGTTGTTACATAAGATATTTTATAGAATCTAAACTCCTACAAAAATAGGTCTAGACTCAATCTACCTATCCTGTATAGTTTTCATTTAATTATCAGTTCAGCTTGTAATTAGATAAAAATCTAATTACCCTGTTCCCTTATATGCATTTTTAAAAATAAATTTATTTTATTTTATTTATTTTTGGCTGCATTGGGTCTTCCTTGCTGCGTGGGCTTTTCTCTGGTTGTGGCGAGTGGGGCCTTCTCTTGTTGCAGAGCACGGGCTCTAGGTGCACAGGCTTCAGTAGTTGTGGCACATCAGCCTAGTTGCTCCACAGCATGTGGGATCTTCCCAGACCAGGGCTCGAACCCCTGTCCCCTGCATTGGCAGGCGGATTCTTAACCACTGTGCCACCAGGGAAGCCCTATATGCTTTTTTTTATACTGTCTCTGTTTTTTTTTAATTCACAAATACTTCCAGATACTAGGAATAGATACTACACAGATACAAGGGCACGTCTCAGCATCTTTGGAAGTTGAAAAACAATATTTGGGCTGAAAATTCCTAGCTGTTTCTACCTCCACTGAATATTAAAGCAAGAAGTATATTGGTGATTACCCGGCCCAGCCAATGCAAGAATCCTTCTGTAACATCTATGGTACCAGATTTTCATTTGGCTTCTACATGAACATTCACAAGTCAATTTTGGTCAATTGTAAGCACCTCTAATCATTAAAGACTCTTCTTTTAGAATGTCCTGAATCCGCCTCCTTTTCATTTCCCCTCACTGGTCTTAATTCTGTTCTCAGGGACCACATGACTATTTAACATCTATTTGAAAACAACTACCATGTTCACAATGAAACTGTTTTCTCATCTAAGTGGAACTTTCCTACTACTTTTTCAAGGTAGTGCAGTAGAGTGGTTAAAAACACAGGCTTTAAAATCAGAACAGTTCTGGGGCTTCCCTGGTGGCGCAGTGGTTGAGAATCTGCCTGCCAATGCAGGGGACACGGGTTCGAGCCCTGGTCTGGGAAGATCCCACATGCCGCGGAGCAGCTGGGCCCGTGAGCCACAATTACTGAGCTTGCGCGTCTGGAGCCTGTGCTCCGCAACAAGAGAGGCTGCGATAGTGAGAGGCTCGCGCACCGCGATGAAGTGGCCCCTGCTTGCCACAACTAGAGAAAGCCCTCGCACAGAAACGAAGACCCAACACAGCCATAAATAAATAAATAAATTTTAAAAAAAATCAGAACAGTTCTGGCTCATATCCTACATCCACCATTTACCAGCCATGTGACTTGACGAAAGATACCTAACCTCTTTAAGCCTCAATTTTCTTACCTGTAAAATAGGCGTAACAAAGCCCTCATAGAGTAAGCACTGAAAAACTAGCTATTTATACTCATCTGTCTTTCATGTGATTTACAGATCTTTCACTGAAATCACTTTCCTCTGGGTACACTCTGGTTGTCATTGTCCCTTTCAATAAGTAACTCCCAGAACTTAATGTGGTCCTTTTAATGTGGTCTGAATAAGTTCATAGTACAAAAAACTCTTGTTATAGACAATAAACCTCTTTTAATGCAGCCTAAGCTTAAATTATTTTTTGGCAGTGAGGCTACTTAAGTTTGTGGCCATCTGAAACTTACAGGTGTTTTTTCATTTGAACTGCTATTAAGCCAGGTCTTCCTTGGATTGTGTTTGTTAGTTTTATATACCTAAGTGAAGGGTTTTTATACATGTATCTATTATACATTTTTAAACTTGCTTCAGCCTGTCATTGCAGAGATTTTTTAATGATTCTGCCATCCACTATATTAGCTAGTCTCCTAAGTATTACTTTCTGTACCTTTGATAAAGATGACTCATATCTTCCATGTTGACAAAAGTGTTGACCAGAATAGGACCAAGTACAAAGTCCTGTGGCATGCTGCTGGAAACTTTCTTTCAGGCTGACATTTTTTTTAAAAAGAGGCATTATGTTGGTGTAAATATTGAACCAGCTTTGAAGCTGCCTAACTTTCCTATTTTCCATCACACATTTCCCCCTTTTATTTACAGAGACATTGTATAAGGTTTTTGCCGAATACCTTGCTGAAATCAGGGTTACTATGCCTGATTATCAGCCCAGTAGAGCTATCAAAACCTATCAATAAAGTTACTCTGGCACAATATTCTCACCAAACCCATTCTGTCTTCTAGTGCACATTACTTAATTTTGTTTAATGTTAATGATTAAAAAAATTTTGGAGGGAAAAATTACAACCTTACAGAAAATCTATACGTACAAAAAACTTTCTTTTCCCCTGATCATTTGAGAATAAGTTGCCAACCTGATAGTCCAGAATACTTTCTCTGTTTTGTAAAAACAAGGACAGTCTCTTACGTGACTGCAATATAACCATCAAAATAAGGATATTAACACTGTTACATTACGACAGTTCGATTCTTAGCCCCCATTCAAGTTTCTCAAACTGATGGAACAATGTCCTTTACAGCAAAAGCACCCAGCTCAGAACCACATGTTGCATTTGGTTGGCCTGTCTTCTTCCTTGTCTCCAGTGTGGAACAGTTTCATAGTTTTCCTTGATTTTCATAATTTCGACACATTTGAGGATTACAAGCCATTTATTTAATAAAATATCTCTCAGTTTGGTTTGAATATTTCCTCATGATTAAATTATGCATTTTAGGCTGGAAAATCACAGAAGTGATGCTGTGTTCCTCTCATGGTATCCTGTTAAGTGATGCATGATACAGGTCTGTCCCATTCCTGAGGCTGTTTGCTTTGATTGCTTGATTGATATAGTCTACCAGGTTTCCCCGGTATAAAGTTACTCTTCTCCCCTCTGTAATTAATAATTTGTGTGTGTGTGTGCTTTAAATTATGTAAATGTACTAATCTTCATCAAATTTTCAATTTATTCATTCATTCATTTATATCTTATGGACTTGTGCCTTCCTATTCTATTCAATGAGTTGTAATCCTTTATTTTGTTCTCAAATTGTCCCCAATTTGGTCATTGGGAGCCTCCTCAAGCTGACTTTTGTGTACTTTTGACACATCCCATTGTTCTCTTAGCATGTTTTTTTGCTTTCTGGGACAAAAAAGATGTACTTTTCCTACTGCAGCCCTGTGAGTCAGGTATTTTCCAGGGAACTCTGGGTCCTTTTGTAAGCAGGGAAAGAGCCAAGATCTGTGTGCTTGGTGTGCTTATTGCTCCTAGGCCTCTCAGTGGACAGAGTCAGGAATACACACATGCACACACACACACATGGATACACATATTTCCGTTCATAGTCATATCTATATTGAAAACTACGAGTTCAACAGATTCCAATCCCAACATTATAAAATTCATTCTAGTTTTCTCCTTACCACATTTGTAATTCCCTTCTCTGACAGGAAGAAACCTGGCTTCCATTATCCTTAATATATTTACAGTTGAATCTCATGATTTGAGGTAGTTTGTTCTATAATGTCACTGCAAACACTGAATCATTGCTCCTAGGGGAAATACAGAGTTAGGTCCCTGTGAGCCTCTCATTAACATTTTTATCAACTGATCAGTATATAACCTTGTTTTATGTGTTTCTGTTTAAGGACATTTTATTAATATATATTATTGATTCATTAACATTGAACTTATGGTTAACAGCAATATAACTCATGCTGGAACAAACCTCATTTAACACACGTATTTTCTCTGTAAGGCACATCACAGGGTTCTTGCCCTTAGGAGCACTAGACTGCACTTCAGCACTATGATTGGGACAATTTTAAATAGTGAAATCACTAACAAAAAGCCCCAAATGTTAAAAAACAAAAAAATTAGACTGTGGAAAGGACACTTGTTTATAATGTGGAAGCTGAAACAAAGGCAGAGTGTCACTTGTCTGACCTCAGCTGGGAACATGTGCATCAAGTAACTCAAATTTTTTGCCACTCTGTGCATGTCTACAAATGATTGTGAAAGCATCACAAGTACTGATTTTGAGGTTACAAATGAATTTTTGCAAGTAAGTGAATTCGCAAATAATGAGGATCTGTATACATTTGATCAATTTCCCTGTTTATAACCAATCTCCCATGGGTATTGCCATCCCCTCCACGTGCGAATGCCCTTGTCACCTTGCTCAGGCTCTGATGCCCAGCTCCAGGCTATAAAGCCTACCTACCACCTAGCCTCTTCTCCCCTATTCTCGCACTCACCTAATGATTTTAGGACCCTTTCAGGAAGAGAAAGAGGAAGGAGACTACTTCATTTTGAAGGGTTTGAAAAGAATCTCTCCAAATTAATGAGATATTTCAGAGGTACAAAAGATTAGATAAAGATGCAACAAACATTTGTGTATCAATGTGCTTAAAGAATAAAACAATACAGATAAAACAAAGCACCCACACACACACACATATCCTTCCCCAATTATCATTCCTTTCCCTCCATCCCAGAGGTAATGCCTATCCACATTGGGGAAGGCCATCTGCTTTATTTATTTATTTTTTAAAATTTATTTATTTATTTATTTTATTTTTAAAATTTTTGGCTGCGTTGGTCTTCATTGCTGCGCGCACGGGCTTTCTCTAGTTGCGGCGAGCGGGGGCTACTCTTTGTTGCGGTGCGCGGGCCTATCATTGAGGTGGCTTCTCTTGTTGCAGAGCACGGGCTCTAGGCGCACGGGCTTCAGTAGTTGCAGCGCATGGGCTCAGTAGTTGTGGCTCGCAGGCTCTAGAGCACAGGCTCAGTAGCTGTGGCACACGGGCTCAGTTGCTCCGCGGCATGTGGGATCTTCCCGGACCAGGGATCGAACCCGTGTCCCCCTGCATTGGCAGGCGGATTCTTAACCACTGTGCCATCAGGGAAGTCCCCATCTGAGGACTTGAGTCTACTGATTCAAATGCTAATCTCATCCAGAAACATCCTCATAGATACACCCAGAAATAATGTTTAATCTGGGCACCATATGTCCCAGTCAAGCTGACACAGAAATTTAACCATCACATCACAATTAGCATTTAATTTAAATGCATCACAATTAGCATTTTTGTAAGCCTCGGTACTTAAGTGGTTTTATTTTTCTGCAACTGTAAATTCTCCCAACTTGGGGAATAGGTACTTACAAAGAAACAGATGAAAAATGTTGCCCTCTCCTAATTGAATTCATGCCAATTTATGAGAATCTTATTCTTTAAAACAGTATGGACCAAATCTGGCCTGCTGCTCATTTTTCTACCTATTTTTCTACAGCCTGAGAGTTAATAACTGTTTTTACATTTTTAATGGTTAAAAATCAAAAGGGGAATAATATTTCATGACCCATAAAATTACATAAAATTAAAATTTCAATGTCTGTAAGTGAAGTTGTAACACTTGATTGACTGATTATTGTCTATGGCTGCTTAGTGCTACAACAGCAGTGTAGTTGCAATAGAGATTCCATGGCATGCAAAGTTTATAATCTTTACTACCTGGCCCTTTATAGAAAAAGTTTTTTGACCTCTGTCTGATAGTCTTTTCTCAGATATGTCTCTAAGGATGGGGAGGGCTAGAATAAATATAGTCTCAAGAACTTTCCGACGCTAGAGAGTTTCAGGCAAATATAAATTGTTATGAGACTATGTTGGAAGACAATTCCCCATTGGTCTGTTGCATTTCTGCATGTCTGGTGAGAAAAGGCACTGACCCCTTTTAGCTTTTCAATGATGCTTATACAGTGACCAGCAGCCTTGGAAGATATTGTGTCTGGCTCCTTTTGGAGCAAAGGGCAGATGTGCTTACAGCCTTGGACCATAGTGTTCCCCTCCAGGGCAAAGAGCAGCCCAGTTTACTGCCTATTACGAAAGATTTGGGTTCTCTAAGCTCAGAGAACCCTCGCTTGTAACACAAGAGCAAGTACAGATGACACTGGTCCTCTTTGCCTTGCCCTGTGGGAACTGGGCCCTGGGGAAATGGTGCATGACAATGCTGCTGTTCTGCCTACTGCTGTTGCTGCAAGTAATAAAGTCCTTTGTCTATGACATAGGAGCCTTGTGTTTTCTGTCCACATCCACAAAACTGTGGCAGACTAATCCATTAGCTTGCAAGTAGGGCAAGTAGAGGCTGATACTAGATCAGCCTCAGGTCTACCCCACTGTAACAACTAGGACTAAGTTTTGCCCTCTTTCAGACAACAGTGACAGAGACATGCACTACAGTGAACATAAGAGGGAAATTTGCAACTGCTATGGCAGAAACCAGGCAAATTTTTAGAACTCTGGCTGGTTGGCTAGGGAGTGGGCATACAATGCTTGTAAACTGTTCTTTAGCTCATCCCTTCCTTGAAGTCTATCACGCTAATCTTAGATCTATCCAGAGATGACAGTAAAGGTTTTTTTTTTTTTTTTTTTTTTTTTTAACCGCACATCCAAACTGCTAAAAGAAGCTTTGGCCCTCTCAGAGAGATTTTCCTCAGGCAGACTAATTCCTGTGGGAAACCATCAATGAGGCATTTAGATTAAGGCTCTTACTGCCCCAGATTGGCTTACAATGCTGATGAAGTAACCCAATGAAGATTGAGAAACAGACCCTAAGAAGTATAGATAACTTCTTGCAATCAGCCCTGATATCATGGAAAACTCCCCCTAGCACTTACATTTAACTTAAGATATCTTATTTTGATAATGGGGCAACAGATGGCTCAGATTAAGATGGACTCCTCCAAGAAAGTTGTCAGCTGAAGGACACAAACTCTTGCCATAGCTGCAAAACGTGGCTGCAGCTGCCGCAGAGCCAAAGGCTGAAATAATGTGGCCAAATAATGACTTTGGGTGGACTGAAACATTGGAATTTTGTTTGGTTAAGCCGAGGTCAGCCACTGCACTGCTTAAAACAAAGTCAATGCACCTTGTTTTCCACACACGGTCACTCTCTCCTTCCATGCCTCTTACTCCCTCCCTTCTCCTCTACCCCAATCTCAGCTACTTTAAGGGAAAGATGATTAGGGGAGGGGCCAAGGTTTCTGTGTCAACGTGGGGGACCGGAGGTCTATGCACCTGGCAAGTATGCTGGGAAACTTCGGGGAGGGGAAGAAGTCGAACTTGTATGGCTCTGCTGGATACAGGCGCCCAAGTCACCATTCTACCAGACCCATAGGGGAACTGGCTCCTGGATTCAGCTTAATGGGGTTCAGGCAGGGTCCACCTGGGGAAGGAGAGCTGACATGACCTTGTGGGTGGGGCCCTCCAAGCCAATTCAACGTACTGTTGCTGTTACTTTTACATCTAAATGTACAGTAGGAATCAATGCGTTATATACTTGTGTTTCCTCATACCATAAATGCCAGAGGAGATCCTCCTGATTGGGAAGAGCTGCACGTAGAGAAATGTTAGTACTTTTTTTTTTTTTTAAGTAAGAAAACAATTTTATTTACAATAGCATCAAAAAGCATAAAATACTTAGGAATAAATTTAATCAAGGAGGCGAAAGACATACACTGAAAACTACACAATGTTGTTGAAGGAAATTAAAGAAGACACAAACGGAAAGACATCTTGTGTTCACAAATTGGAAGACTCAATATTGTCAAGATGTCAACACCACTGAAAGCAATCCACAGATTCAATGCAACACCCACCAAAAGTCCAGGGGCACTTTTTGCAGAAATATACAAATTTATCCCACAATGTATTATGGAATTTCAAAGAACCCCGAATAGCCAAAACAATCCTGAAAAAGAAAAGCAAAGTTGGAGGTCTCGCACTTCCTGAGAAATGTTAGTACTTTTGAGGCTCCACGATTTCAGCTACAAGTCTACAGGACTGATGATTTTGCCCACTGGAGCCTCTGACAATGGCAACCTCCATTTGTAGGTGCTCCTGGGGTTTTCACTCATAGCTTTCCTAACAAACAGGGCTGCCACATACGCCCCTTTTGAAAAGCAGCTATTAGCTTGCTACTGAGCTCTTGTTGAAACTGAACACCTGACTGATAAAGGCTTTGCAACTCATGCTAATACTCCCATTTTCGGGTGGGTCAACTTGGACTGAAAGACACCAAGGTGAGAAGGGATCAATAAGTCTCACTTGTCAATGGAAATATGTTCAAGAATACCACTGTTCTGGCCCCAGTGGCATCTTGGTTTTATACGAAAAAGTGGTAGCTATCCCCCAGGAGAAAAGTTATCCTTCACTTTCTCCTCCCTCTGGCTTTTCTGCTTGAAGCAAAGCCACCGGCTCAATGGGATCCCCAATTCACAGTTTCCCCTAAATGCCTGGGTCTGATTCACAGATGGTTTGGCTACACCGAGACCTGATAGGAGTTCTTGGACCTGTTGCAGCCGTTCAATCCCAGTGTTAACATGTAGAACCTAAAGTGGACAAGGTCACTATACTCAGTGGGCAGAATTCAAGGCCACTCTCTTATCTCTTACCAACAGTCCTCTTGATGAACCTTGTTATATTTGTACTGACTCTTAGGATGTTGCCAATGGCCTAGCTCTTTGGTCTGTACTTTGAAAACTACAGACTGGCAGATTAAAAACACTCGTCCTCTGTGGAGATGTGAACTGTGGAAACAAACCACAGCTGCTGACCCAACCACTTGGGTCTCTCATATAGATATATATGGGAGGAGCCGTTCTGATGAGACTAACTGGAGTCAAGCTGCTGACAAAGCTTTGCACTGCCTTTATTGCCACTACTGCTGCCTGTGTCCATCATTGTACTGGACATGACCCACACGCATCAGAGTAGAGGAGTCTATGTTTCTGATGCAAAGGCTACCACTGCATGTCAGACCTGGACTGCTGACAAAAGGTGACACATTTTTCTCACAGAGAATAAGGCCACGTTGCACGAGTGTGGCCCCCACCCACTCCTGGCATTTTGAATACATTGGACTTTAGACCCTTGTCTCAGGGCTACTGGTGGTACCTCACTGCTCTTGACCTTTTTCAGCTTGGGTGTTATTGGTCTAGTCCAATCAACTGACTGTAACCACACCATTGTGGCCCTTGAAACTAATGTGTCATGTTTTTGGCTTTCTGGACCATTTACAGTCTGACAATGGTATACTTTTTATTGCAAAAGCCACTCAACAATGGGCTACTGGCCAAGGTACTTAGAGGACTTTCCATGCTCTCTATTATCCACAGACATCTGGTATAGTTGAGTGTTGGAACAGTCACCTCAAAAATCGACTCAAAAAGATCTCTTACTCTATATCCCTCATCCCCTCCTAGTTCACATGCTTCAGTACTAGGTATTTTGGTCACTGAATGGGGCTGTCTCCAGATAGGGATCATCTCCTCTTGCCCACTTCCTAGGTAATGAAAAGGACAAAAGGGGTAGGGTAGGGGTGTATAAACCTACTTTGAAAATCCAGAATTCTACCCTGGGCATGACACTTCTTTCTTTCCCCTACTGACAACAGCAGGCTGGCCTGGTTGGTACACCCTCTTGGTGGCAGCCCAGCCAAATGGAGCCTATGGGATTTAAACATAAATCTGTTTCAGCTACTTGAATTCTACTGTTGGATGGATATGGTCCTAGCTTATAAGGATAATGACTACATAGTTGAATACCTTGCTCCTTGAGTCCCCCTAACGTGTTCCATAAGGGCCAAAATGGGAGACATAATGGGTCCCTATATGTTTTATAAAAATGTTTTTATGCCTTTTGCACCTACCCTTCTGGATAAAAGGTCTGGGTGTGAGTAGGGGGTGACTGGGAAAAGGTGAAGTTATAGTTACTGGAATGGGACACACTGATTTTTGGTGGGGGAGGTAAACAATCCCAGCACTAGGAGAAGGAACATCTTGGACCTTGGGAGGCACAGGAAAAGGAGAGACATCAATGATCTTCCGTCTTTCAGAGCTATCCCTGGGTCTTTCCTCATGAAGAAAAACACTTAGGTGAGGCTCTCCTAAACTAGCAAACACTAAATTTAACTCCCTGCTGGGTCTGCCATAGCTCACAGGATAGCTCTGACCACAATTGCCATTCTCCTTAACCTTAGTAAGAAGCCAGTTGAAAATGACAAGGAATGGCCTGGCCCTTGCACCTCCCATGCAAAACATGTGTCAGTACCTCTGGATATCTTTCCCACTCCCATTCCTGTAGCCTTCACTAGTCATTCTGTGGGGTGGATAAACGCCACCTGGCGGGCAGCAAGGATAAACAGGACAGTTTGGACTGCCTGCCTATAGGCAGTGCCTCCATAAACAAGGACTAGACTCAATTATTCAAACTGAACTAGGAACCCTGAGGCCTATCAACCAGCTGCTGATCACATTTAGGGGGTTCCAATAATTATAAACATTTTCTTTCAAGGTACACCACGTGCACCCCCAGGACTGTACGTCTTGTGTGGAAGCTAGGCATTAACTTGCCTCCTCTTAAAAACACAGTGGCTTGTGCTTTAGGGGAGGTCATATGAGACCTTTAAGAAACACCGTCAGTAGCTCACAGAGCCCTCAGATTACTGGGAGGACTATCCGAAATGAAGCTGCTCTTGATAACTTGGGGGAGTTTCCCAGAGGGATTACTTACTTACTTGCTATCTATATGCAACCAGTGGGCAGTTATTCCTACAATGAGAACCATTGAATTAGAAAAGGTAGGACAAAATTAGTCCTGACTTCAGCTGAAGATGGAAGACATCACATTGGCCCTAGATGGCATTCAAGCCAGCCTCAGTTCACTGCTCAGAGCTGTTATGATTGATATAATTGCCCTAGATTTCTTCCTTGCAGGCCATGGCAAAATACGTGCAATTGCTAAGACATCCTGCTGTAACTAGATTAATGCTTTGGGCCAAGGGGAAAAGTCAATACAGAAACAATACCTAGGAAGCAGCCAAAGTAGATTCTGATGGTTTATGGGATTTGTTCAGTTGATTGGGTCTGAACCTCTGGGGAGCACAGTAATTAATACTGCAGGTTGGCCTCATCCTGCTATTTGGAGTCTATTGATGGTACCCTTATTAAATGTTATATGAAACAAATTTAATGGATTTGGTCCCAGCCTCTGATGGTAAGATTAATCAGAATGACAAACAGAGTGGCATACTGATGGGAAAGTTTGCCAGAAGCCAAGAAACTGTAGAAACAAGGAGTGGATATTATTGAGAGAAAATTCTTTATGGGTCTCTCATAATTCTGCACATCTTATAAATACAGGCACTGACTGCCTCTGGTGGGCGGAATAATGGCCCCTCAAAGATGTCCATATCCTAATCCCCAGAAACTATGAATCTGTCACCTTACATGCCAAAGGGACTCTGCAGATGTGATTAAGGATCCTAAAATGGAGAGATTATCCTGGATTATCTGGGAGGGCCCAACATCATCTCTATGAGGTCTTTATAAGGGAAAGAGGGAGGCAGGAAAGTCAGAGGAAATCGACAATGAAGCAGATGTTCAAGTGATCTGGCCACAAGCCAAGGAATGAGGACAGTCTTTAGAAGCTGGAAAAAGCAAGGAATGGATTCTCCTCTAGAGTCTCCAGAAAGAACACAGCCTTTCATTTTTAGCCCTTTAAGATCCATTTTGGATTTCTGACCTCCAGAGTTGTAAGAAAAATCTGTGCTGATTTAAGCGACTAAATTTATGGTTGTTATAGCAGCAATAGGAAATTAACACACTGCCTTTGTTCTGGACTATTTTTTCAAGGATATTTGTACAGTGGTTTTTGAAAACATAATGTCTCCCTCCAGAGCAAAGGGCTGGAGGCTTACTGCACATTTAAAGGACATGGGCTCAGGACTTCCCTGGTGGCACAGTGGTTAAGAATCCACCTGCCAATGCAGGGGACACGGGTTTGAGCCCTGATCCGGGAAGATCCCACATGCTGCGGAGCAACTAAGCCCATGCACCACAACTACTGAGCCTGCGCACCACAACTACTGAAGCTGATGCGCCTAAAGCCCGCGCTCTGCAACAAGAGAAGCCACCACAATGAGAAGCCCGCGAACTGCAACGAAGAGTAGCCCCCGCTCACCGCAACTGGAGAAAGCCTGTGTGCAGCAAATAAGACCTAACACAGCCAAAAATAAATAAATGAAATAAATATATTAAAAAATAAATAAATGAAAGACATGGGCTCCCCACGCTCTTATAATGCAACCCATTACATATACAGATGTCACCTGGCCCCCTTTGCATCATTCTGCAGAAGTTAGGCATTGGGGAACCAGTGCAAGAAGATGCTGATTCACTGCCCACTGCTACTGCTGTAACAAAGTCCTTTGTTTCTAACGTAAGAGTCATGTGCCTTCTGCCAGTATTCCATGAAACTGTTAGCTTATAAGTAGGAAAAAATCTCAAACCCTTCACAATTCTTGTTAGATTATAGAACAACTCAGATAAGCTATGGTGTTGTCTTCACCTTTCGACTCATTTGAGAACCAAGATTTTAAGAATTATTTGGATGAAATGAAAGGATTGGATGAATAAATTTTTTTAACACTTTTCATCTTCCTTTGTAAAATATCTCAATAAGTTGCCTTTTTTTTTTTGACTGCACTGTGCAGCTTGTGGGATCTTAGTTCCCCAACCAGGGATTGAACCCAGGCCCTCAGCATTGAGAGCGTGGAGTCCTAACCACCAGACTGCCAGGGAATTCCCTTTAAGTTGCCTTCTTGAGTGCTACAAAACTCCCCAGCATCCGGAAGCATTCTTTTTTTTTTTTCCCAGAAGCATTATTATTCTCTGAAATTTCTAGATGATTTGCTTCATAGATTTTGTACTCTTTAACTTACTTCTCTCTGCCTTCAGAGAACACCTAAAATTTCTCCATGGCTCATTTGGTTAGTTTATACAACGAGGTGGCAAACTCTTCATATAAGGTAACCTCCTAAGGTCAGGAAACACATTCCAAATACATGTGTTTGAATAAATTTGTCCTCTGAAAAGAAATCATAAGGCTTGGAGTTTTACACAGAATAAAACCAAGCTTGAGTCTAATTACAAAAATATTTATCCCTGTATTTGTATGTTTCCAGGAGAACCAGTCTTACCACTTCTGTAAGATATTCAAGGCTTGCCCTAGGAACTTTGTCTCAGGTTATCAGTAGTATCCTATTTATAAGAGAGGTCAAAAGAGAATAGTCTATGAATATTTTGAGACATTTTCATAAGGCCTGAATAAATTCAGACTCCTAATAAGAGATGAGTAGGTGAAATGTAATAACATTAAAAGCAAGTTTATAATGGAATCCTGGCAATACTTACCAATACTGGAGAAAATCCAAAGTAAGGTTTATCATGAGTAATATAATCAATTCAGAATTAAAGAGACTGTAGTGAAATATGGTTTTTTGATATTTGATAACGTTTGCTATTCTACTTTGTGACAGAGGAAGAGGAAAAATGTAGATAGTAGGGATGATCCCACCAGCTCTCTGTACAGCTTGCTTCCCAAGGGACATTTGGCAATGTCTAGAAAGAGTTTTGATTGTCATAACAGTGGTGGGGTGGTAGTACTACTGGCATCTATTGAGTAAAGGTCAGGGATGCTGCTAAACATCTTACAATGCACAGGACCACACCCCACCCCCTGCAAACAAAGAATGATCTGGTCTCAAATGTCAGTAGTGTCAAGGTTGAGAAACCCTGCTGTGTAGGTACGATAAAAAACAGTGAGACTGGTGATGGAATAGTTCTGTATCCTGGCACCTAGTTATGGTTACATGCATCTATACATAGGATAAAATTGCATAGAACCACATACACACATGCACAAATCAATGAAGATTTAAAAATATGGTGAAAACTGAATATGGTCTGTAGTCTAGTTAACATATCAATTTCCTAGTTTGATATCATGCAGCAAAAATTTAAGATGTCACCACTGGGGGAAGCTGGGTGAAGGGTACAAGGGACTCTTTGTAGTACTATTTTTGCTACTTCCATCTGAGTCTATAATTATTTCAAAATAAAAATTAAAAAGTAATGGTGAGGGGGCTTCCCTGGTGGTGCAGTGGTTGAGAATCTGCCTGCCAATGCAGGGGACATGGGTTCGAGCCCTGGTCTGGGAAGATCCCACATGCTGTGGAGCAACTGGGCCCGTGAGCCACAACTACTGAGCCTGCGCGTCTGGAGCCTGTGCTCCGCAACAAGAGAGGCCGCGATAGTGAGAGGCCCGCGCACTGCGATGAAGAGTGGCCCCCGCTCGCCGCAACTAGAGAAAGCCCTCGCACAAAAACGAAGACCCAACACAGCCAAAAATAAATAAATAAATAAATAAATAAATAAATAAATAAATAAATAAATAAAAAGAAATGGTGAGGGACTTCCCTGGTGGTCCAGTGGGTAAGACTCCATGCTCCCAATGCAGGCGGCCCAGGTTTGATCCCTGGTCAGGGAACTAGATCCTGTGTGCCGCAACTAAGAGTCCTCATGCTGCAACTAAGAGTCCACATGCCACAACTAAGAAGCCCGCATGCTGCAACTATGAGCCTGCATGCCACAACTAAAAAAAAAAAAAGATCCGCATGCTGCAATGAAGATTCTGCGTGCTACAACTAAGACCCAGCACAGCCAAAATAAATAAATAAATAAATTAAAAAAAAAAAAGGAAATGGTGAGACTGGAGCAAAATAAGAACCACAGGTGTGTTCTTCAGAGAGGTTTCTCTTCCCTTGTGCCTCTGCTGGCCCCCTCGTTGCTTCTGTATGTTATGCAGTGGCTGGCACAGCTGTGAGATCCTACTTAGCAGCTTGTATTCAAAGCTTGTGGTGGCTGTAGATGTATTTGTACATTCTACCCAGTGGTCTAAAGCTTTAGTTGACAAATTAATAAACAACCATCCTCACCACCTCTTCCCCAGTCCTAAGGCTCGGAAACTTACTGAACATTTTACCCTATTCCCTGTGATTTGGAAGTAGCCCTAGAGATATTTGTGGACTGTTCCTAGGCTGTGGACCACAGTTTCAGATCAGTGTCCTAGCAGAGTTTCTAATTCTCACCACTGCATCTTTCTCATGAAGTTGCCCCTTTCAACATACTTAACCAAATCATATCCATTCCTCAAGGTCTGGCTCAAATCATTTCCTTTAAAATCCTTCTCTGACTCTCTCTCCTTCCCTGGCACCAAGCAGGTAGTGAATAATGTTTCCTTCCTCTGAAACTATTGCAAAGCAAATAAGGCTCAGGTTATGTATGGTATCTATTATCTATCTATCATCTACCTATCTATCACTGCACTATAAACCTTGGGGGAGACAAAGGAGTATAAAATATGATTTATTGATCTAAATGAATTTCTTCTCTAGTGGTAAAAATGACAGTTCGACAATTCATGTTAGCAGTAAATGCTCTCATGCCAAGAAATTAGCTTAGGCATTGTGTGGTACTAATGATGATTAAGACTTGATCCCTGTATTCAAGGACCTTGTCTAATAAAAGAAATATGCACATAATTAAGTGTAACACAAGGCGGAATGTGATAAGTGACAGCAGAAAGGTAATAAAGTCATATGGGAATATATTTAGAGAATATGTCTGATCAAAAACTGTAATCAGGGAAAAATTGTTAGGGAACATCACATTTCAGGTAAGTCTTGAAGGATGGGTAAAACAAGTCAAAATGAGAGGGAAGAATTTCTACTTGCAGTGAAAATGTTGTGTTGAAACCTACAGGCAGGAAAGCACGAGGCAAGCTTGGAATGCTTAGTGGACTCACTTGGTTGAGGGTAAGATATGAATGAGGAGCAAGGTTTTTTGGTCACAGAGGGCCCTGGACGCCATGCCACAAGTTTAGATATTATTCTGAAAGTTTGGTGAGGGTTAATGACAATTTTCTGGGTGTCATAATGGAAGCTTAGTTCTGGAAGGATAACATATGGCACCAATAGAAAATAGTTTTGAGGATGGTGACTTTAGACTGAGGCAAAGGAATCTGTAGGAGGTTATTGTTGCAATCTAGGCCAGAATTAATGAGGGTGTGAACTAGACTGGTAGCAGGAGAAATAGTTTTAGATAATAGAAGGCACGTTACAAGTGATGAATTGTCAGGTGAAGTGAACAAATAATTATGATGGTCAGAGGAAAAAATTATTCTGCTTGGGTGTTTTCTAAGAGAGAAAGCAGCAATAATGGACACAAACTCGGGGTGTGTAGTGACCTGAAGGAATGATCATAGGTGAGAAAACTACAATGCACATGTGCTTCTAGAGATGAGAGTAAATATGTTTGACTGCAGCAGATTGTATCTATAAAGTAATGGGAGTGAAGCTTGAAAGACCAGGAGTTAGTTGTAGAAGGCCTTGCATCTAGTTAAGAAGCTTGGTTGGGCTTCAGTTTTGAGACAATGGGAGTTTACGATGGATCTCGAGTAGGGGAGTAACATGATGAAGGCGTGTTATTTACACCACTTATTTGACATGACATATATACCACCTTGTGTTATTATGTAAGTTTAATCCTGGACACAGGATTAAAATTTGCTCAATAAATTCTTGTTGATTGACTGAATCGATTGACTGATTTTGTCAAGGAAGAATTCTTCTACCATGTGAATAATAATCTCATTAATATACTTGAATTTTGAATATTGAGACTTATAAAAAGGGATCTATCCAGTTAGAGCTGGCTCATATTGGCTTGTGAAAATTGAATGATAAATTTCAGGAATTTTGTGAGCAAGGACCACAAGTTGGTAGCTTGAGATTGGCCATTTTGCAAGTATTTACATCAAGGAGATTGGGAAATGCTAAAAAATCAAAGCTTGTTTTCTGGAGAGATGGTTATTAAACATATATCACCACGGCACTGCTTGTCTCCGCTTCCCTCCATTCTTCTACCCCCCCCCCCCCAAGGTTTTTAAGGGCGGAGACTGCATCTTATTTGTCTCTGTATCCTCAACACAGTATTTGGACATTAACGTGCTCAATTAATGTTTATAGAATGAATAAAATACGCTCTTGTAATTTTTTTCCAGACTATTTAATAAACAAAAATCATTCAAAAGAAACTCAAATAGAAATCTAGACCTTGTGGGCCAAATCAGATCCTATGCCTGTTTTTGTAAGTAGTTTTACTCGGACACGGCCAGGTTTAGTCATGTATGTATTGTCTATGGTTGCTTTGTGCTACAAGGGCAGAGCTGAGTATTTGAGACAGGAAATGTATGGCCCACAAAGCCCAACATATCTACTATCTAGTCCTCTCTGAAAGTTTGCTGATCCCTGATCTAGACCCACACATCCAACAGTTTCTTAAAAGGTAGGATTGTTTCTAAAAAGGGCCATAATGAATTACTATACTGTATATTCTTATAGATAAATTATATTACTTCATAATACTTCAATACTTCAATACTTCATATATACTTCAATTACTTCATAAATTGTGCATAGACATCAGAATTTTGTAGAAATTAATGTAGACACAGATAATTATAGAGCAATTTCATAAGCGTAGGGTTAGATATAAATGGTTTTCCAGTGGTGGAACTTTCTACCTTGAGAAGTAATGATTACTTCACATGTAAACATAAGCAAATAGTCATCCTTTAGCAGAAAGCCTTGTGTAATTTCTTCATGTTATTGAACAATGCTGCCAGAAACACAGCTGATATGAAATGATGTCTATACTGCAATTTATACTTTAAGAACTTCTCTTAGACCCAGATTCCAAAATGGCTCTGCTAAAAAGTGGTCTTCATGCAAGAGTACTTAGAGCCAGAACACAGTTGGATGGTTTAAGAACAGAAATACACAGTGTATCTTTGCATATTTGGGTCACGGCGTGGTGTCAAGAGTTTACATTTGCAATACTGGTTAATAAAGTTCAGGTCCAGTGTTGTACATTCTTTGCAAGTCATCTTTAAAGGCAAATGACAAGGTCATTTAAAATTTAGAATTCTCTACGGGAAAATTAACTTCCTGTTTCTTATTTATACCCATACTACATCGATAATAATTTTTGAACAACTACCTTTAATGCTCCCTAAAGTCTGAAATGGAGCAGTAACTTAATTTGATAGAATACAAAATGAACACCTCAGCTACATTAAACTGTCCCAGTTGGGTGGGCACTCCTTGGGTACCCTTGTTTCTGCCCCAAACATCCTGGGGGACAGTATTCACAGAGAATTCAGGGGTGGGCTAGCAGGGCTGTCAGCGCGGGAGCGGAGGCCATTGTCAACACAGGTGGCCTGATCACCTGACCAAACCGGGCTGACCCGAGGGTGGGAAGCTCTGGTCGTGGAGAAATGACTCCGCGGAATTGCGCAGGGTAGCTACAGGCGCGTACACAATTTTCCCTTCGTTATGATGAGGATTTTTTTTCATCCATTAACCTTTCACCTCCGGCGCACCGGACTGTAAGAGCAAGCGTTTAAAAATTTTCAAGTATGCAAAACTTAAGCACATTTAAAAATGAATCACAAAAAACCTCTCGGGCATTTGTTTCAGACCCTCCTCCCAGTGGGGTATGCGAAGCCAGCACAGGCGCGGAGTCGGCGCGCACCGTAACCGCGGGGTGTGAGATGACTGGGTGGAAGAAACTACCTAGCCCGCCAGCGCGCAGGCGCATTTCCGGCCGCAGCGCCCAGTGGTCGAGCCCCCTTTCCAGTAATTTCGCTAGCCGTGACGTCATCCCCGTGCGCCCTTACGGTGCCTCCCAGAAGCCGCAAATTCATTTATTGGTAAAGGGGTAAAAACGAACGAATTGACCTCTTCCGCCCCACTTTGTTTTTAGTCCTTCTCTCTGAACGCGCCTACGCTTTGAGCAATGGAGCGGGAGAGGGAAAGAAAAGCGGCCAGAGCTCCAAGCGGCGGCTGCCAGGCATGACTCGGCGACGTCGCCAGCCACGTTACCCGGCGTGCCCCGCGCGGCGCCGGCGGAGGGACGTGGGGGGAGGGGCGGGGAGGAGGAAGCGGCGGCGGCTGCGGATGTCGCTGCGACCGAGTGGCGTCTGAGCACAGGGCGGCTGCTGAGCGCCCGACCCGGGCCTGCGCCGGAGCCCAGGCCAAGCTCCGCGGCCCCTCGCCCGGTAGGGCGGCCTTGCGGCCGTTGTCACTGAGGCGACGTGCCCCACATTCTCCGCTTCTCGGGCCGGCCGGCTCTGGCGTCCCCTGGCTCCCCCTCGCTCGCCCGCTCCCTCCTGCGCGCCTGAGTCACCGCCGCCGCCATGGCCGAGAATGGTGAAAGCGGCGGCCCTCCGAGCTCCCAGGACAGCGCCGCCGCTGCCGAAGGTGCCGGCGCCCCCGCCGCCGCTGCTGCTTCCACGGAACCCAAGATCATGAAAGTCACCGTGAAGACCCCGAAGGAGAAGGAGGAGTTCGCGGTGCCCGAGAATAGCTCCGTCCAGCAGGTGAGGGCCGCCCGAGGCTCGGGGCGGGGTGGGGATGGCGGCAGGACCTCCTCCCGCGGCGGGAGAAGGTTTTGCAAGGGCCTGGGAGAAGGGGGTCGTCCCCGGAGGTGCCCTCGGTTTTTCTCTCGGGTCTCCTCCCAAATTAGATCACACCCAGGTTCGTGGGTTTGCACCTGGGGACACCGCAGAGATTTGTGGCGGGGCCGCGCGGCCTGTTTGCGGGACGTGCCGACGCCGCTTCCCTCAGAGCCTTCCTACTGCTCGGGCGTCCGCAGACCCCCAGCCGCCTCCCCCAGCTCCCCGCCCCCAGCCGCCTCCCTCCGGCTCCTCACAAAGGAAAGGGACCCGCCGCCTGGCTCCAGGCGGGGTGGAGGCTGGGCGAGGGTTTGCCTTAGCCTAGTCCGCGGTTTTGTCTCATGAAGGAAAAAACAGAGGGTGTGCTCATTGTTTTACCTGCCTGCGGGTTAAGGTGGATTTTGGGGGGTGAGGATCACGTGTACATTTAGTTCTGCTGAAATCTTTCCCACCTTCCAGTCTTTAAAGAAAAAATTAACTATGATACAGAAATTGCTTTCAGCCGCATCTTAATAGTACAAGGCTTAAGGAGAAAGGTAGATGACTTTCAGTGACGACTTGCTGGATTTCTTTTTAAAGTATATTTGTTATCCTTAGATGCTAATCGTTGGGGAGGATTTTGTTTCATTTTAGAGGGGTAGCTATGTTCTTCAGATACTGGCGCTTGCAATCGGATAAAAGAAAACGAAATTGGAGTTACTGGAGAAAAATAAAAAATAATTTACGGCTTAAAATCTGTTCAGGAATACAAATTTTGTAGTTAATAATCTTGAGGAATTTAACAAATCGTTTTAGTTTGTTGTTGAATATACGTCCCAGGATATTGCCCTAATTATTGAATTGATTTCAGGCAATGTGAACAGTTTATGAAGAAGCAAAAATTCCTGAAATGTACCTACAAATTTCCCTAGGAATAATAAATGATTGGGGTATTTTTTTATGTAATTCTGAAAGGTGGTGTGTAGTGAGAAACTTTGACCACCTATTGAATCACTTCTTTTGGTCTCTCAATTCTCCTATAAAAATTTTCCTTAATATTTTAATATTTTGCGGCATACAGGAAAATTGAAATAATTGTGCAGTGACCACCCATGTGTCTATCACCTACAATTAGCATTTTGCTTTATTTGCTGTATCGCACAATTAATCATTTATCAGTCAATTTTATTTTTTGGGTGCATTTCAAAGTAAGTTGCAAGTATTAGTACATGTTACCCTTAAAAAGCACTTCAGCAATGTGCATATCGTTAACCTGAGTTCATTTTTTAACTTAAAATTTTTTTTACGTAAGTTTGACTTGCAGTGAAATGCGCACGGTTGCCATTCCATGAGTTTACACAAATACATACACCTGTTTAATCCGAAGCCTAATGGAGTTGTAGAACTTCGTAATTAACTAGAAAGTTCCCTCTTGCCCTTTTCCAGTCAGTTCAGTCACTCTTCTCTGTCAACCAGTGTTTTGATTTTTTTCCTCCCATGGACTCGTTTTGCTTATTCTAGAATTTCACATAAGTGGGATTATGTGGTATGTACTCTTGGGAAAGGCTTTTTCATTCAGCTTAGTGTTTTTAAGACTCGTGTATCCTCAGTAGTTCTTTCCTTTTCATTGCTATGTTGTCTTCCATTGTATGAATATACCACCATAATCTATCCATTTTCCTGTTGAGGGTCACCTGGGCTCTTTCCAGTTAGTTGCTATGAGTACTCTTATACAGATCTGTATTGTTGGACAAGTGCGTTTATCTCTCCTGTTAGAAGTGCTTAGAAGTGGGATGACTGGGTCATAGCGTAGCTGTAGGTTTAGTTTCATAAGGAACTATGTTTTTTAAAAGTGCTTGTACCATTTTACAGTCACACTGACTGCATGGGAATTCCCGTTGCTCCACATTCCTACTAACATTTGATAGTATCAGTTTTTTTTTAGTGGGTGTGTAGCCATATTAACTTTTGAAGCCCATAGTTCTTTCTAAGATTCCTGGTTCAGGTCTTCACCATCCTGGCTGCTTTCAGCATTTTACTGTAAAAGATTAGAAATAAAGTCAATATTTTGTAAATAGAAGAATTCATTTAGTTCAGTGTATTATGCTTTTATCTGTGAGGATTTTTTAACTTTTTGTGATGGTGAAACTAGAATTTCAAATTCTGTGGAAGTTTTAGTTTTACTCCTCTGTAACCAAAGTAAAATTTTAATAGATAAAATTAAAGTCTCTCTGTAGCAACTTTTTCTCATGGCAGTTGAATTTTTGTTTTGACGAATACTTTCTGTTGAAGCAGAAAACGTGATAAAAATTGAAGCTCATCACTGCATCAAGAACCAGAAGACAAATTGAACTGCCTATGGGCTCTGTTAGGGGAAGTACATACAGAAAAATGTACAAGAATAAGAAAAGTAGTTTTCACATGGGTTGTAAAATTCTACTTGAAGCACAAAAAAAGATCTGTCATTTTATAATTTTACATTTTTTCTAAGGGTTTCACAGATTTAAACTATTTGCTGCAGATTAAAATTAGTCATTAAAATAAACTTAATGACATTGAGATTTCACTAAAAATGTTTAGTAAAAAATTGGGAAGTATTTGGTCCAGAAAATTCTTATCTAATCTTAGAGGTAAAGAGGGTAAGCAAAAGACCTACAAAAGGATAATATTGAAAGCTTAGGCTTTCTATCAGGCAAATCCCATTTTCTACAATTTAAAATTTCTTTCACTGTTTCTATATAATGTAAATTTTCAATACATTATGCTGAAATAGTATTTATATGAACATGCTCTAATAATTGGATGAAATTATATTAAATCTCTTAGGTATAAAAAAAGTTATAAGGTGGTTATTAATTTTTTTATTTTTCCCTCAATTTCTGTTTGTATATAACAGGCAGAAAAAAGATACTTTAATACAGTTTGTATTTAACATTTTTAACTTGTTCGGTTGATAATAAGGCTTATACTTTTCTAAAATTAAAGTGAAATTTATTTTTCATTGCGTACTCAGAATCAGTTGAGTAATGCTTAAATTTCTAACTAAAGGTGGTTAGAATATAAACTTCACTATGTATGTTCCAAGGTGGTTTCATTAATAAGGGTTTTCATAATATAAGTAGATAGATTTTTTAAAATGTGTAATGGCAAAAAGTCCCTGTGTATGAGATTATGTTTTCTATTAATTATTCATTATTTTCTGTTGGAAACAGTTTGAGGATTTCTAAGTGTCAACAAACAAGATGAAGTCCAGAGGAATGTTGTCTGTGTGTGAGTGGGTAAAATTAGTGCAGAGAATGGAAGGGCACTTCTGTATACTAGCTCCTAACTAGCTTGTTCTGGGATTTTGTGGCTCTCTAGATTATAGTGTAAGATTTTGAAATGCAGTCACCTGAAATATTCAGGCAGTGTATATTCTAGTTTTAGAAAATATCTTTGTCACTTGAATCTTTTAGAAAAATATTAACATACTTAGACGTAACGTAAATATTATGTATTGAATAGAAGTGAACCTTTCCTTGATAAGGGAAATTACATTGCGTCAGTGTCATCATCACAAACATCATTTAAAATTATACTTTATAGGGTAGATCTAGAACTCTTGTCCCCAGTGGTGCCACCAGCCACATCTGACTGTTGAACACTTAAAATGTGGCTAGACTGATTTGAAATGTGCTGTAGGGGTAAAATACACACCAGATTTTGAAAACTTGTGGCTTGTTTCTTTGCATAATGTTTTCAACATTTATCCATGTTGTAGCATGTATCAGTACTTCCTTTTTATTGCTGAATAATATTCCCATGTATGGATACATATGTTACATTTTATTTTTCCATTCATCAGTTGAGGGACATTTGGGTTGTTTCTACTTCTTGACCATTATGAATAACGCCTATGTGAATACTTATACAAGTTTTTTGTGGCCATATGTTTTCATATTTCTTGAGCGTATGCCTGTGAGTTGAATTACTGGGTCATGTGATAGCTCTCTGTTTACCTTTTTGAGGGACTGCCAAACTATTTTCCAAAGTGGCTGTACCAATTTTTATTCCCACCAGCAGTGCATGAGGATTCCAATCACTTTCCATTGTGTATAACACTTGTTATTGGTCTGTCTTTGATTGTAGCCTTCCTAATTGCTGTGAAGTACCTTACTGTGATTGCTTGGCTTTCCGTTGCTCAAGCAGCAGTTCTTAATATGGTCTGGGGGGTCCCCAGGGCCCTTCTAGGAGGATCATAAGATCAAAACTAGTTTCATGATAGTTCTGAGAGATTATTTGTGTTTTTCACTCTAATTTTCTCACAAACAAGCGTATTTTTCAGAATTTGTTAGATGTGAAATGTGGAAATCCAATTGTCTTCTATTATGAGACTAAAGTGATTTGCAAAAATTTAAAACAGTGCTATTCTTCAAACTAGGAAAATAGTTATTTTTCATAAAAAAGGTATTTAATGTAATGAGTTTGTTATCTTGAATGAATTTTTCAAAGATTTCTCAGTTTTAATCTCCTAGTGTATCAATAGATATAACCTACATAAAGAAAAACTCTGGGGTTTCAAATTTGTAAGAGTTGTGTCCTGAGGCCAAAAATTGCTGCAATGGAGTATTTAAAAGATTACATAGGTACTTGTAAGATTGAGGATTGGGCTTCCCTGATGGCGCAGTGGTTGTTGGGAGTCCGCCTGCCAATGTAGGGGACGCGGGTTCGAGCCCTGGTCCAGGAAGGTCCCACATGCCACGGAGCAACTAAGCCCGTGTGCCACAACTACTGAGCCTGCGCTCTAGAGCCCGTGAGCCACAACTGCTGAGACCGGCGTGCCACAACTACTGAAGCCCGCACGCCTAGAGCTGTGCTCCACAACAAGAGGAGCCACCGCAATGAGAAGCCCGCGCACTGCAATGAAGAGTAGCCCCTGCTTGCTGCAACTAGAGAAAGCCCGCGTGCAGCAGTGAAGACCAAGGCAGCCAAAAATAAATACATAAATTAATTAATTTTTTAAAAAAGATTGAGGATTGACTGCAATAAGTTACTATTACTTCTTGCCTAGAAATTATGGTAGCCTACTGGTCAGTTTCCCCCATTAATGCCTAGAGCAATCTCTGAAAAACATTGATCAGATCATTTTATTCTCTACATAAAACTAACAGCTCTCCATTGATCTTGGACTTATATAATGTGGCCATATATAATGTGGCCATGAGGCCCTGTGTGATAAGATTCCATCCTGTGTCTCCATTCTGACGCCATCTTTCCTCCTTGGCTCTTGCTTTATTGACTTCTTAGTTCCTTGATCTGTTAATCACATTTTTTTTCCTGTCTCAGGAGTTTTGTGCAGTTTGTTCTTGCTACCTGGAATGCCTCCCACTCTTTGCCCATTCTCACTCAGTGCAAAGGTCACTTTCTCAAAGAAGTATCCCTGATTTTCCAGAGTTGGTTGGGATTCCCCATTGTACTTTCTCACAGCACCCTGTTTTTGGTCATAATTTATTACAATTTAAAGTCTATATTTATGTGATTATTTGATTAATGCTTATTTTTTTGCTAGAGAGGATCTGTGATTGTTCACTATTGTGTTACCAGAGCTTAGCACATAGTATGGGTTCAGTAAATATTTGTTTACAAATGAATCTGTCATATGTATGATAATGTATAATTAATAATTACTACCAGTTGTTCAGTCTTTACTGAGTTCAGTACAGTTGTCCCTCGCTGTCTGTCGGGGATTGGTTCCAGGACCCACTGTGGATACCAAAACCCACAAATGCTCAAGTTCCACAGTCGCCCTCTGCATTTGTGGATTTGGACGGCTGAGTGTGTACATGATCTCATTGGTTTCTTGCCCTCCTCTCACGGCTTCGTTTTAAACTGCTCTCCCCTTAGCTCACCACTCTTGACTGCCACAGGGTGTTCACTCTTGCTTCTGGTTACTGGAATAATTCTTCTAGAATAGCCTTTCTTAACTGAGGATCTTCATCTGAACCACAGAGCACAGCAGGGATTTGAATGACTGTCAGTTTTTCCAGCTAATATACTTTTAAATGCATAGGAGAGAAGTTAATTCTTTACGTAAAGTAGGGTGTGCTGGTAAATGTTTATCAACTAGTTCCTTGGGAAGAAACAGCACTGATTTGTAGTGTTTGCTGATTTCCATTTGTAAATACCTCTCATCATGGAAGATTTTAGGCTACTGATACTAAACTGGCTTACACAATTCCTGAAAATTCAGCAGTCTGACCCGGTAGGAGCCATTGCTTGCAGTGGTGTCTTAAGGCAGGTGTCAGCCAACTAGAGTGGGCCAAATCCACTGTGCCCATGCACATCTTTATTATCTGTGCTTTCAGGACAGACCATGTGGCTCACAGAGCTGAAAACATTTACTGTCTGTCCCTTTACAGAAAGTTTGCTGACCCCTGCCTTTAGGGCATTAGGGCTTACTGGATCTCCATCTTGTCACACTTCCTCAAAACCCTTCTCATTGGAAAATTTTGCCATGACTTAAGTTTAACAGTGTGATCAATAGAGATAAAATGCAAGCTACATATGTAATTTAAGTTTTCTCAGCCACTTCAAAAATAAAATTAATTTTTTATTAGAATATTTAGAACATAAAATTTACCATCTTAACCATTTTTGGGTGTATAGTTCAGTGACATTAAATACATTCATATTCTTGTGCAACCATCACCACCATCCATCTCCAGAACTCTGTTCATCTTGAAAAACTGAAACCCTGTACCTGTTAAAACAGTAGTTCCCCATTATCTCCTCCTGCCAGCCTCTGGCAACAACCATTCTACTTTTGGTCTCTATGAATTTGACTACTATAGGTTTCTCATAAGAGTGGAATCATAGTATTTGTCCTTTTGTGACTGACTTATTTCACTTAGCATAGTGTCCTCAAGTTTCACCCATGTTGTAGCATGTGACAGTATCGTTCCTCTTTAAGGCTGAATGATGCTCCATTGTATGTGTATACCATTGTATGTATATACCCACTTTGTGTATCCATTCAGCTGTCAGTGTCACTGGATTGTTTCTATCATTTGGGTATTGTAATGTTAAATATGTTTTATTTAGCCTAGTATATGTTAAGTATCATTTCAACATGTAATTGATATTTTAAAAATTGAGATATTTTACTTTTTTTTTCATACTAGGTGTTCAAGATCTGGTGTGTATTTTACACACACAGCACATCTCAATTTGGACTAGCCACATTTCAAGTGCTCAATAACCACATTTGGTTAGAGACTTCCGAATTAGATAGCATAGCTAATAAAGTTTTCATGCTTCGTTCCCTACTTACCTCTCCCCCTTTATTCACTGCATTTCAGCTGTTTTGAGTCTTTCCCTCCAACTATCACTAGCTCTTTCCCTTTTTGAGCTTTTGCCAATGTTGCTAATGACAGTAACATAACAGTACTTATTCCAGGCTTATCAAAGCATACTGCATTATTGTTATTTTTTTTAAGTTTCACAACTTTATGATGAAAGTACTGTTGTTACCTCTTTTTTAAAGTGAAGAAACTGAAACTCAGATTAGTAATGTGATTAAATTTATATGCCTGTTAAATAGTGGAGCCTAGATTGAAATCCAGTGACTAACTTTGGAGCCCACACCTAACCACTGCTCCAAGCTGCCTTGACTTTCCTCTGGTTGGCTTTTCAGCCTTTGGGTTTATTTAAATGTCAGTTCATTAAAGGTTGGTTGGACTCACCAATCTAAATTAGATCAATGACTATAATCTCTTGATACCATTTTGTGATTATATGGACTTTTTCCTCCCCACCCCATACTGTAAGAATTTACAAAGGTAGGGGTGTTTTGCTTACCTCTTAATCTCATTGTACCTGCCTAGTATTGCACTTGGCACACATTGAGTAATGCAAATATTTATTGAGTGAATGAACAAATAGTGTTTTAAAGATTTACTTGCAGTATTTTGTACTTAGTTGGGACTATTTTAACAATGGGATTTACTTAGAAAAATGTGATGTTTATTCTTAGTTTAATCAAATGTCTAAAGGCATTATTTTAGTTGTTTTTGTATCTGAGCAGCTTAAAAAGAAAATCCCATTAAAATTAGGATTGGGAATTTTTTAAGAGACTAAAGTTGCGGTCTCCAAATCTGTTTGATGCAAATATTACTGAGTTAACATACTGAACAAATTCCATTTATTATAGGCATAAATAAAATGTATATATATGCACCTCTATTTTGCAAATCCTTTCATTATAAGAAGATCTGAACTGTGGTTTGTTCCAGGTAAATTTATGCCATTCTGACTTAGTTTGATGTTCTGTAGATACGACAACACAGACTGCTTGGTTTATTAATTAAGCAGCTTCTATACAGATTTCTAGACTAGTAAAATGTTTTTTGATAAATTTTTTATAGCCTTTAAAGCTCTCTCCAGTTTTTATAAAGGATATGGCTTTATTCATTTTTAAAATACAGACTGCAAAGAAAATGAAATACATTATGCATGCTGTTACTTTAGGAAATTCGAATGATGTAGAAAAGTATGAAATAAGGGGACCCGTTCAAAAAAAGTTACTCAAAGTGTTTATCTATTTATCTGATTCTGTCCGGAAAAGTGTTTCTCTATTTACCCGTATATAATTTTCTATTTATTCCTGTTAAGCAGATGGATTATTACCCACACTTTTACCTTACTCTTTTTATTTGTATCTTTGCAGTCTTTCCATATTGGCATGTGTAGAGCTAACTCATTCCACTATTTATGATTACTTGTGTTTATATATTTATTAATATTTTGAGAAATGGGGAAAGGGTGTGTTGTCATTATTAATATTGAAATGAGGTCTGCATTTTGGAGAGAGCATGAACCTTGGAATTTGAGAGATCTGACTTTGGGCAAGGCGCTTTACACCTCTGAGCCTCACAGGCCACGTTTTTAACATGTGATATAATATCTGCTTCACTAGATTGTTTGGAGGATTTCATGAGATAATATGTAAAAGTACCTGGCTCAGAGTTTATATACTTTACTTGTATTGGTTTCTTTCCTCCTGTACTCTTTTGTTTGCCAGTGAATTGAGTCTTAATTTTTTTGTAGTAGAAGGAAGAATGCGAGCATGTGTAAGTGAAACATTTAGTTTGTGGATGTTAGATTTAGGTCATAGAAACTCCTAAAAATTACATTTTTATTGATAATGCACTATAACATTTTTGACTGAGTGTTCAGTTTTATATTTATAAGAAGGTGCCCTTTTCTCATATAGCTGCTTATGTTTCTAGTTTATTTTATACCCAACATCTTCGTGTAGGATTTATGCAATGGTTTTGTTTTTTAATATATAATTTTAAAATTTATTTTTGGCTGCGTTGGGTCTTTGTTGCCGTGTGCAGGCCTTTCTTTAGTTGTGGTGAGCGGAGGCTACTCTTCATTGTGGTGCGCGGGCTTCTCATTGCGGTGGCTTCTCTTGTTGCGGAGCACGGGCTCTAGGCATATGGGCTTCAGTAGTTGTGGCTCACGGGCTGTAGAGCACAGACTGAGTAGTTATGGCACACAGGCTTAGTTGCTCTGCGGCATGTAGGGTCTTCTCTGACCAGGGCTCAAATACGTGTCCCCTGCATTGGCAGGCGGATTCTCAACCACTGTGCCACCAGGGAAGCCCCTGTACAATGTTTTTTAATGAGGGTACTTTAAGGTTACTCAGACTCAGGCATTTGTTGCAATAAGTTTTATGTTTCTGCAGAGGAATAGTGTTTGTGGACTGCCTCTGTCTAAAGCTGCGTTGAGAATTTTTAAGATTGCTAATTGTTTTTTTTCCTAAGTCAATACTACGTAGTTTCTGATTTTTTGTTGTAGTGTTCAGTAAAAGTGTAGTAGTTAAAACAAACATAGAAGTAAAGTTCAAATGTTAGAGATCAAATTTTGGAAAATTTGAAGCCACGGTAAACTATTTCCTCTGCCTTTTTTTAGAGTGCAGAATAGAAGTTTAAGGATATATGAAGTATGTGCAGGATTTTTGGCTCTTCTGCAAACACATAACATTGTTTAAATTGATCATATTTGGATTAAAATTTTATAAAATGCAGCTTATTTGGGAAAGTATAGCATATCTCTTTGATATGGTACAGTTAAAACCTGAGGTTTATTCATTTTTTTTTTGAACAAACAAAACATTGTAATCAAATGTGCTGTGATAAAAAATAAAAATTAAGTTAAAAATACGAACAAGAAGTAATGAGACATAAACTTTAAATGGCTTTTTTCCTAGCACATTCCACTCTTTTTTTTTAAATTATGAAATTTTATTATAGTATAAAGTACATACAAAAAGGGAACACATCAAAAGTGCACAGTTCTATCAATTTTGCACAAATGAAACACACTCCTGCAACCAGCCCCTATATCAAGGGACAAGCATTACCACCTCTCAGAAGGCCACTCCTGTTTCCTTCCAGCCACCGCCTACAAAGTCAAAGTGTCATAACTTCCTTCATCCTCCTGACATCTAGCAGCCTAAATTCATTTTGTTGGTTCTGCAACTTTATATAATCACACATAATACATTTTCCAGTCTGGCTTCATTTGGTGACCATTGTATTTATGAGCTTCACCAACACTGTTCCAGTGTAGTTGTATTTGTAATTTGTTTTTTTTTTTTTTTAAATCAGTCATCAGTTTTATACACATCACTGTATACATGTCAATCCCAATCGCCCAATTCAGCACACCACCATCCCCACCCCACCACAGTTTTCCCCCCTTGGTGTCCATACGTTTGTTCTCTACATCTGTGTCTCAACTTCTGCCCTGCAACCCGGTTCAACTGTATCACTTTTTTTAGGTTCCACATGCATGCGTTAACATACGATATTTGTTTTTCTCTTTCTGACTTACTTCACTCTGTATGACAGTCTCTAGATCCATCCACTTCTCAACAAATGACTCAATTTCGTTCCTTTTTATGGCTGAGTAATATTCCATTGTATATATGTACCACAACTTCTTTATCCATCCGTCTGTCGATGGGCATTTAGGTTGCTTCCATGACCTGGCTATTGTAAATAGTGCTGCAATGAACATTGGGGTGCATGTGTCTTTTTGAATTATGGTTTTCTCTGGGTATATGCCCAGTAGTGGGATTGCTGGGTCATATGGTAATTCTATTTTTAGTTTTTTAAGGAATCTCCATATTGTTCTCCATAGTGGCTGTATCAATTTACACTACCACCAACAGTGCAAGAGGGTTCCCTTTTCTCCACACCCTCTCCAGCATTTGTTGTTTGTAGATTTTCTGATGATGCCCATTCTAACTGGTGTGAGGTGATACCTCATTGTAGTTTTGATTTGCATTTCTCTAATAATTAGGGACGTTGAGCATCTTTTCATGTGCTTCGTGGCTGCCTGTATGTCTTCTTTGGAGAAATGTCTATTTAGGTCTTCTGCCCATTCTTGGATTGGGTTGTTTGTTTCTTTAATACTGAGCTGAATGAGCTGTTTATATATTTTGGAGATTAATCCTTTGTCCGTTGATTCATTTGCAAATATTTTCTCCCATTCTGAGGGTTGTCTTTTCGTCTTGTTTATGATTTCCTTTGCTGTGCAAAAGCTTTGAAGTTTCATTAGGTCCCATTTGTTTACTTTCGTTTTTATTTCCATTACTCTAGGAGGTGGGTCAAAAAAGATCTTGCTGTGATTTATGTCAAAGAGTGTTCTTCCTATGTTTTCCTCAAAGAGTTTTATAGTGTCCAGTCTTACATTTAGGTCTCTAACCCATTTTGAGTTTATTTTTGTGTACGGTGTTAGGGAGTGTTCTAATTTCATTCTTTTCCATGTAGCTGTCCAGTTTTCCCAGCACCACTTATTGAAGAGACTGTCTTTTCTCCATTGTATATCCTTGCCTCCTTTGTCATAGATTAGTTGACCGTATGTGCGTGGGTTTACCTCTGGGCTTTCTATCTTGTTCCATTGATCTATGTTTCTGTTTTTGTGCCAGTACTATATTGTCTTGAGTACTGTAGCTTTGTAGTATAGTCTGAAGTCAGGGAGTCTGATTCCTCCAGCTCCATTTTTTCCCCTCAAGACTGCTTTGGCTATTCGGGGTCTTTTGTGTCTCCATACAGATTTTAAGATGATTTGTTCTAGTTCTGTAAAAAATGCCCTTGGTAATTTGATAGGGATTGCATTGAATCTGTAGATTGCTTTGGGTAGTATAGTCATTTTCACAATGTTGATTCTTCCAATCCAAGAACATGGTATATCTCTCCATCTGTTGTTATCATCTTTAATTTCTTTTATCAGTGTCTTATAGTTTTCTGCATACAGGTCTTTTGTCTCCCTAGGTAGGTTTATTCCTAGGTATTGTATTCTTTTTGTTGCAGTGGTAAATGGGAGTGTTTCCATAATTTCTCTTTCAGATTTTCCATCATTAGTGTATAGGAATGCAAGAGATTTCTGTGCATTAGTTTTGTATCCTGCAACTTTACCAAATTCATTAATTAGCTCTAGTAGTTTTCTGGTGGCAGTTTTAGGATTCTCTATGTATAGTATCATGTCATCTGCAAACAGTGAGAGTTTTACTTCTTCTTTTCCAATTTGTATTCCTTTTATTTCTTTTTCTTCTCTGATTGCCATGGCTAGGACTTCCAAAACTATGTTAAATAATAGTGGTGAGAGTAGACATCCTTGTCTCGTTCCTGATCTTAGAGGAAATGCTTTCAGTTTTTCACCATTGAGAATGATGTTTGCTGTGGGTTTGTCGTATATGGCCTTCATTATGTTGAGGTAGGTTCCCTCTGTGCCCACTTTCTGGAGAGTTTTTATCATAAATGGGTGTTGAATTTTGTCAAAAGCTTTTTCTGCATCTATTGAGATGGTCATGATTTTTATTCTTCAATTTGTTAATATGGTGTATCACATTGATTGATTTGCGTATATTGAAGAATCCTTGCATCCCTGGGATAAATCCCACTTGATCATGGTGTATGATCCTTTTAATGTGTTGTTGGATTCTGTTTGCTAGTATTTTGTTGAGGATTTTTGCATCTATATTCATCAGTGATATTGGTCTGTAATTTTCTTTTTTTGTAGTATCTTTGTCTGGTTTTGGTATCAGGGTGATGGTGACCTCATAGAATGAGTTTGGGAGTGTTCCTTCCTCTGCAATTTTTTGGAAGAGTTTGAGAAGGATGGGTGTTAGCTCTTCTCTAAATGTTTGATAGAATTCACCTGTGAAGCCATCTGGTCCTGGACTTTTGTTTGTTGGAAGATTTTTAATCACAGTTTCAATTTCATGACTTGTGATTGGTCTGTTCATATTTTCTGTTTCTTCCTGGTTCAGTCTTGGAAGGTTATACCTTTCTAAGAATTTGTATTTCTTCCAGGTTGTCCATTTTATTGGTATAGAGTTGCTTGTAGTAGTCTCTTAAGATGCTTTGTATTTCTGTGGTGTCTGTTGTAACTTCTCCTTTTTCATTTCTGATTTTATTGATTTGAGTCCTCTCCCTCTTTTTCTTGATGAGTCTGGCTAATGGCTTATCAATTTTATTTATCTTCTCAAAGAACCAGCTTTTAGTTTTATTGATCTTTGCTATTGTTTTCTTTGTTTCTATTTCATTAATTTCTGCTCTGATCTTTATGATTTCTTTCCTTCTGCTAACTTTGGGTTTTGTTTGTTCTTCTCTAGTTTCTTTAGGTGTAAGGTTAGATTGTTTACTTGAGATTTTTCTTGTTTCTTTAGGTAGGCTTGTATAGCTATAAACTTCCCTCTTAGAATTGCTTTTTCTGCATCCCATAGGTTTTGGGTCGTGGAGTTTTGATTGTCATTTGTCTCTAGGTATTTTTTGATTTCCTCTTTGATTTCTTCAGTGATCTCTTGGTTATTTAGTAACGTATTGTTTAGCCTCCATGTGTTTGTGTTTTTTGCGTTTTTTTCCCTGTAATTCATTTCTAATCTCATAGCGTTGTGGTCGGAAAAGATGCTTGATATGATTTCAGTTTTCTTAAATTTACTGAGGCTTGATTTGTGACTCAAGATGTGATTTATCCTGGAGAATGTTCCATGCGCACTTGAGAAGAAAGTGTAATCTGCTGTTTTTGGATGGAATGTCCTATAAATATCAATTAAATCTCTCTGGTCTATTGTGTCATTTAAAGTTTCTGTTTCCGTATTTATTTTCATTTTGGATGATCTGTCCATTGGTGTAAGTGAGGTGTTAAAGTCCCCCACTATTATTGTGTTACTGTCGATTTCCTCTTTTATAGCTGTTAGCAGTTGCCTTATGTATTGAGGTGCTCCTATGTTGGGTGCATATATATTTATAATTGTTATATCTTTTTCTTGGATTGATCCTTTGATCATTATGTAGTGTCCTTCCTTGTCTCTTGTAACATTCTTTATTTTAAAGTCTATTTTATTTGATATAAGTATAGCTACTCCAGTTTTCTTTTGATTTCCATTTGCATGGAATATCTTTTTCCATCCCCTCACTTTCAGTCTTTATGTGTTCCTAGGTCTAAAGTGGGTCTCTTGTAGACAGCATATATATGGGTCTTGTTTTTGTATCCATTCAGCAAGCCTGTGTCTTTTGGTTGGAGCATTTAATCCATTCACGTTTAAGGTAATTATCGATATGTATGTTCCTATGACCATTTTCTTAATTGTTACGGGCTTGTTTTTGTAGATCCTTTTCTTCTCTTGTGTTTCCCAGTCAGAGAAGTTCCTTTAGCATTTGTTGTAAAGCTGGTTTTGTGGTGCTGAATTCTCTTAGCTTTTGCTTGTCTGTAAAGCTTTTGATTTCTCCATCAAATCTAAATGAGATCCTTGCCGGGTAGAGTAATCTTGGTTGTAGGTTCTTCCCTTTCATCACTTTAAGTATATCATGTCACTCCCTTCTGGCTTGTAGAGTTTCTGCTGAGAAATCAGCTGTTAACCTTATGGGAGTTCCCTTGTATGTTATTTGTCGTTTTTCCCTTGCTGCTTTCAATAATTTTTCTTTGTGTTTAATTTTTGCCAATTTGATTACTGTGTCTTGGCGTGTTTCTCCTTGGGTTTATCCTGTATGGGACTCTCTGCACTTACTGGACTTGGGTGGCTATTTCCTTTCCCATGTTAGGGAAGTTTTCAACTATAATCTCTTCAAATATTTTCTCTGGTCCTTTCTCTCTCTCTTCTCCTTCTGGGACCCCTATAATGCGAATGTTGTTGCATTTAATGTTGTCCCAGAGGTCTCTTAGGCTGTCTTCATTTCTTTTCATTCTTTTTTCTTTATTCTGTTCTGCGGCAGTGAATTCCACCATTCTGTCTTCCAGGTCACTTATCCGTTCTTCTGTCTCAGTTATTCTGCTATTGATTCCTTCTAGTGTAGTTTTCATTTCAGTTATTGTATTGGTCATCTCTGTTTGTTTGTTCTTTAATTCTTCTAGGTCTTTGTTAATCATTTCTTGCATCTTCTCAATCTTTGCCTCCATTCTTATTCCGAGGTCCTGGATCATCTTCACTATCATTATTCTGAATTCTTTTTCTGGAAGGTTGCCTATCTCTACTTCATTTAGTTGTTTTTCTGGGGTTTTTTCTTGTTCCTTCAACTGGTATATAGCCCTCTGCCTTTTCATCTTGTGTATCTTTCTGTGAATGTGGTTTTTGTTCCACAGGCTGCAGGATTGTAGTTTTTCTTGCTTCTGCTGTCTGCCCTCTGGTGGTTGAGGCTATCTAAGAGGCTTGATGGGAGGCTCTGGTGGTGGGTAGAGCTGACTGTTGCTTTGGCAGCCAGAGCTCAGTAAAAGTTTAATCCACTTGACTGTTGATGGGTGGGGCTGGGTTCCCTCCCTGTTGGTTGTTTTGCCTGAGGCAACCCAACCCTGGAGCCTACCTGGACCCCTTTGTGGGGCTAATGACAGACTCTGGGAGGGCTCACGCCAAGGAGTACTTCCCAGAACTTCTGCTGCCAGTGTCCTTGTCCCCACGGTGAAACAGAGCCACCCCCCCGCCTCTGCAGGAGACCTTCCAACACTAGCAGGTAGGTCTGGTTCAGTCTCTCCCAGGGTCACTGCTCCTTCCCCTGGGTCCCGATGCACACACTATTTTGTGTGTGGCCTCCACGAGTGGGGTCTCTGCTTCCCCCAGTCCTGTCGAAGTCCTGCAGTCAATTCCCACTAGGCTTCAAAGTCTGATTCTCTGTGAATTCCTCCTCCCGTTGCTAGACCCCCAGGTTGGGAAGCCTGACGTGGGGCTCAGAACCTTCACTCCAGTTGGTGGAATTCTGTGGTATAAGTGTTTGCCAGTCTGTGAGTCACCCACCCACCAGCTTTGGGATTTGATTTTACTCTGATTGCGCTCCTCCTACTGTCTCATTGTGGCTTCTCCTTTGTCTTTGGATGTGGGGTATCTTTTTTGGTGAGTTCCAGTGTCTTACTGTCGATGATTGTTCAGCAGCTAGTTGTGATTCTGGTATTCTTGCAAGAGAGAGTGAGAGCACATCCTTCTACTCCGCCATCTTGTTTTGTCTCCTCCCCAGCGGTTGATTCATTTTTGTTTCCAGTGGAGTGGCAGGCTGTTGAGCGTCGTAATCCTTGGTTTTTGTAAGTTTGTTCCGAGCTTTGGGTAATTTACTCAGAGTAAATGAATATTACATGAGTCTATTTGGGAGTAGTTCTAATACCTAAATTGTTTGACATTGGTTGTTTGAAATGTAAAATTTGTTTGTATAAGAATTAGATTATAATAGGTAGTCAGTTTATACAGTTTCCCTTTGTATGGTACTAGAAGTATAGCTGTACCCTATCTCTGTCATAATGCTTTCCAACTTTCACCATGAAGTGCTATAAACTCATACTTTTGAATTGCCTTAGGTGCCCCTCAGAACCAAGAGTTCCATGAGGCTAGAGGATCCTAGTATCAGTGATGTTAATTTTCAACAATGCTGTAATTCTGTAGGAGGAAGTTATTTCTTATGGGTCTTATTAAGGACTTCGGTTTCTTGAGATTTTGTTGTGAGGATTGAATGAGATGATGTGGGGGTGTGGTTCCAGGCACAGTGTAGCTGCTAAATTAGCAATGAATGTAAATGCTTTTTGAACTGTGTGCCATAGGATTTTACTCTTTTGCATCTAGGATACCATAGAGAAGCCCCTAGTCTGTCCAGAAAGCCCACCTATCCTTCCTAACACTGACAACTCATGGCTAGTAGGATTCCAGCCCTTAAATATTACTAAGGGCTCAACTAAACTGTTCACAACTGTTCTATAAGCATTTGATGCTAGATAATGATGTTCATGGATGACCATCTCTTATTCTTGGGTGATCATCCCTGCTGTGATTTACATGTCTTATAGCCACTCTGGTCTGCTACCTAAAACTAAGGTATCTTTTTTTTTTCTTCTCCCAAGACAAATTTTATTTATTTATTTTTAAATTTTTATTGGAGTATAGTTGATTTCCAATGTTGTGTTTCAGGTGTACAGCAAAGTGAATCAGTTATACATATACATATATCCACCCTTTTTTTACATTCTTTTCCCATGTAGGTCATTACAGAGTATTGAGTAGAGTTACCTGTGCTATACAGTAGGTTCTTATTGGCTATCTGTTTTACGTATAGTAGTGTGTATATGTCAATCCCAATGTCTCAATTTATCCCTCCCCCTTTACCCCCTGGAAACCATAAGTTTGTTTTCTACATCTGTGACTCTTAAAACTAGGGTATCTTCATCCCAATTTGTTTCTGATGACCTACCCAAGACAAAGTATATGATAGCTTTCTGGCTAGGTGAGTCACTTGAAATTGGATGCTCAGGAAAGTTGGTCATTTATGTTTTGACTTCCTGCAGTTTCTTATGTGTAGGGCATTCACAATCAACTTTTAAACCTATTTTAATTTAAGTATAGTACAGAACAATGCACACAAAAATGTACAGCTTCATTTATTAGCACAAAAGTTAGAAGCAGAATATTATCAGCTTCCCAGATGTCACTTGTGATCCCTTACAATCACCACCTCCTCTTAACTACAACTTTTCTCACTTTTGACACTATGGTTTTTGCCCCTTTCCTCTCTTTTAACTTATGTTAATGATAACTTATGTTAATGAAATAATGTAGTTTATTGTCATTTGTGATTGGCTGCTTTTGCTCTACATTGATCCATGGTGACATGTGGCTGTAGTTCATGTGTTGTCATCGTGTGTAACAGTCTATTGAATATATCACAATTTGTTCTACAGTTGAGGGTTTGGGTTGTTTTAAGTTTTGGGGTAATAAAGTTTGAACTTCATTGAACGTGTCTTTTGGTGTACCTGTGTGAACACATAATTTGTTAGATAAAATCCCAGAAGTAGAATTGTTGAGTCATACAACAAGCATACATTCAGCTTCTACTGTGAAATGTTTTTCTGAAATATGTGAATTTATACTTCTGTTCGCAATATATGTGGATTCCAGTTGCTCCAAATCCTCTGCAGCAGTCTGTAACAGTCTTTTTTAATAGTACAACCACTTTATTTATTTATTTATTTATTTATTTAGGCTGCATCGGGCCTTCATTGCAGCACATGAGATCTTTTGTTGCGGCACCCGGGCTTCTCTAGTTGTGGCCAACAGGCTCCAGAGCGTGTGGGCTTTGTAGCTGTGGCGCGCGGGCTTAGTTGCCCTGCGGCATGTGGGATCTTAGTTCCCGCACCAGGGATCAAGCCCGCGTCCCCTGCATTGGAAGGTGGATTTTTAACCACTGGACCACCAGGGAAGTCCCTGTAACAGTCTTTATACTGGACTGTTGGGTGGGTGTGTCACTGGTTTTAAAGTTACCTGATGTTGTTAATTAGGATGAGTCCCCTTCCTCTGTATTATTGGCCATTTCATTTTTGTGAAGTTCCTATTTCAGTCTATTGACTAGTTTTCAGTTGGGTTGTGTCTTGCTGATTTTCATGCTTTATGTATAAAATCTGGATTCAAGCTTTGTTGGTTTTTGGTATTGTAGATATTTTTTCTTTGTTGCTTATCTTTTTACTCTATTAATGATAGTTTAATTTATTGTGCCTTTTTTATGGCTAAATCTTTTTGTGTCCTGTTCAGGAAATCTTTTCCAGTTGAACTAATATTTTATTGATTCATCTTTTTGGTATTGTTTAATTGCAAGGTACTGTTTAATTTGCATGTAGTTAGAGTACATACTCCATATGATTGAAAATTTTTGAAATATGTCGACTTGCTTTATGGCCCAGTATATAAGTTTGTAAATGTATTTTAAAAGAATACTTATTCTGTAGTTGTTGAGTACAGTGTTCTATACATACCAGTTGGGTCATCAGTTAATTTTGTTGTTCAAAGCTTTTATATCCTTTTTTTTTCTTTTGGTCCTATTTTATTTTATCAGTTACTGAGGTAAATATGCTAAAATATTTTACTGTACTTTTGGATTAGTCTGTTTTTCTCTGTAGTTCAATTTAATTTTTGCTTTATGTATTCTGAAACTGTATTATGTACATATACATTTAAAGTTTTATCTTCTTGTGAGTTGAACACTTTATAATGTTGAAATGTCCTAGTTGCTTTTGTATTAAAGTTTGCTTTTTCCAGGGAACTATATTCAATATCATGTGATAAACCATAATGGAAAAGAATATGAAAAAGAATGTATATATATATGTATAACTGAGTCACTTTGTTGTACAGCAGTAATTAACACAACACTGTAAATAAACTACACTTCAGTTTAAGAAAAAAGTTTGCCTTGTCAATTAGAGTAGCCTCACTAACTTTATTTGGTTAGTTTTTGCATGGACTATCTTTATTCATTCTTTTTATTTTCAATCTTTCTTTTCCTTAGTAGTTTATGTGTATATCTTTTTTAAGCAGCATGAAGTTGGGTTTCTAAATCCAGTCCGGCAATTTTATCTTTTTAACACATAGTCTGTTATGTAATCACTGATACATTTGGTTTACGTTTACCATTATACTGTTTGATTTCTGTTTTTCCTGTCTCTTCTATGTTGCTTTTTTCTCTTTCTTTTGGATTGTTTTGTATTATTCCAATTGTTCCCCCCCTTTTTCCCAGTTGCCCCTTTTATTAGGTTGGTAGATGCATGCTGCTTAAACTATTCTTTTAGTAGTTATCCTAGAGATTACTATATGCATCTTATAAAATGTCTAAATCAGTAAGTACTTTACAGTTAATTCAAGAACCTTAGAACAGTTGAACACTGTTTACCTGCCTGTGGACTACACTTGATCTTCCTTCCTTCCTTGTTTCCTCTCTTCTTTTCTTCATTCCAACACAAAACATTGTTACTAATGCTTTATAAAGTCAGTTTTTATTTCAATTTATTCTTCCCATTTTTTTATTCCTTCATCTAGGAGAGGATCATTTTCTTCTGTCTGAGGAACATTTCCTGTAGTCTGTATATGCTGGGTAACAAATTCTCTGTTTTTGTGCGTCTGAAAATGTCTATTTTGATTTCATTTTGAGGGATTTTGCACTGGATGTAAAATTTTAGTTTGCCAGTTAACTCTTCCCCCTTTATAATTTTTTTCTTAATTTTTAAATCATGGATAATTTCAAGTATACAGAAGTAGAGATAACGTAAGTTAGCCCCGCCATGAATCCTTCACCCAGCTTTGACAATTAATTTTGGAGCCAGTCTTGTTTCAGGTGTACTTTCCCTTAAGGCCCCTTTCCATACCCCATTATTTTGATGCATCTCTCATGCCTTATATCACTTCATCCTTTAATATTTCAGCATGTATCTCTAAAAGCTAAGGATCCCTTTAAAAAACGCAATATATTATCCTGCTTTACCAATTAATAATGTCTTAATTTCACCAGTCCAGAATTTCCCCATTGTTTCAAAATGATTTTTTAAGTGTAATGTTAGCATGAATTTATTATTATGTAGCTTTAACTTTTAAAAAATAGACTTTACTTTTTCGAGCAGTTTTAGATTTACAGCTAATAGAGCACAAAGTACAGAGTTCCCATACTCCCTGCTCCCCCTACTTTAACCTCCCCCACCATCGACATCCGTCTCAAGGTGGTACATTTGTTACAATTGATGGACCTCTACTGACACATCATTATCACTCAAAGTTCATAGTTTAAGATTCACTCTTGGTGTTTTGGCAAATGTATAGTGTATGTGCTCTACCTCTACCCTAACTCCTGGCAACCACTGATCCATTTACTGTCTCCATAGTTTTGTTCTTTCCAGAATGTCATCTAGTTGGAATTATACAGTACATAACCTTTTAGATTGGCTTATTTGACTTAGTAGTATGCATTTAAGGTTCCTCTATGGTTCTTTTCATGGTTTGATAGTTCATAGTTTGATAGCTCATTTCTTTTTATTGCTGAATAATATCCCATTGTCTGTCTTGGATAATGTCCAAGGTTTATTTATCCATTCACCTGTAGAAGAATTTCTTGGTTGCTTCAAAGTTTTAACATTAATGAATAAAGCTGCTATATACATCTGTGTGCAGGTTTTGTCTGGACATAAGTTCTCAATTCCTTTGGGTAAATACCAAGGAGAGGGTGATTGCTGGATCGAATGGTAAGAGTATGTTTAGTTTTGTAAGAAATTGCTAAACTGTCTTCCAAAGTGGCTATACCATTTTGTATTCCCATCAGCAGTGAATGAGAGTTTCTATTGTTCCATATTGTTGCCAGAATTTGGTAGTGTTATCTGTTTTGGTTTGGCCATCCTAGTAGTTGTATAGCACAGTCTCCTTATTTTAATTGGCAATTCCTCTAATGGCCTATGATGCAGAGCATCTTTACGGATATGCTTATTTACCATTTGTATATCTTTTTTGATGAGATGTCTGTTAAAATTTTTTGCCCATTTTTTAATTGGGTTGTTCAGTTTCTTGTTGAGTTTTAAGAGTTCTTTGTATACTTTGGGTAACCGTCCTTTATCAGATGTGTCATTTCCAAATATTTTCTCCCAGTTTGGCTTGTCTTCTCATTCTCTTGCAAAAGATTTTTTTTTTTCAAGTGGGATCCAAATAAAGCTCATACATTGCAAGGGACTGATAAGTTTCCTGTTTTTTCTTTTCTGGCAAGTATGCTTTTATTTCTTTTTCCTGCCTCGTTTCATTGGCTGACATTTTTAATATGTTGTTGAATAGAGTGAATAGAGAGCATACATCCTTGCTTTGTTACTGATCTTAGAGGGAAAGCATTCAGTTGTTCATCATTACTACACCAAATTGTAGATATTTTGTAGATGTGCTTTATCAGATCTGGGTAGTTCCCTTTTATTCCTGATTCCTTGGGACTTTAGTCATGAATGAATGCTTTCAAATGCTTTTTTACTATCGATTAATAAGACGGTGTGGATTTTCTTTTTCTTTTGTCAGTGTGGTGAATTATTGATTTTTCAAATGTTGACTTACTTAGCCTCACATTTCTAGGATAAACCTAACTTGGTAATGAAGAATTACTCTTGTTCTATATTGCTGGATTTGTTTGCTAGTATTTTACAGAGGATTTCTGCATCTGTGTTCATGAGGGATATTGGTCCCTAGTTTTCTTTTCTGGTTTTGGTATCAGGGTAATATTGGCCTCACAAAGTAAATTGAGAAGTGTTTCCTCTTCTGTTTTCAGAAGAGAGTGAATGAGTTCTGGCAGCTTGAATCTTTCAAGAAATTGGTCCATTTCATCCAAGTTGTCAAATACTTGCATGTAGTTTTCCTTATTCTATTAATAAAATCTGTGAGGTCTGTAGTCATTTCCTTCTGTTGTTACTGATATTGCTAGTCTATGTTTTCTCTGTTTTTTTCTTGGCCATTCTAGTTAGAGGTTAATCAGTTTTACTAATATTTTAAAAGATTTTTTTCTTATTTTTCTGTATTTTGATTTCTGCTCTTATTTTTATTTTTTGTTGGGTTTCATTTGCTCTTTGTCTAGTTTCTAAAGGTTGAAACTTAGATTACTGATTTGTGATCTTTCTTAAATTTAAGCCTTTAATATAAATTTTCCTAGGCATTGCTTTAGTTGCATCTCAGAAATTTTGACATATTGTAACTTCATTTTTGTTCAGTTGAAAATATTTTCTAATTGCTCCTCAAGACTTTCTTTTTGACCCATGAATTCTTTAGAAGTATTTTGTTTAATTTGGGAGTTTTCCAGATATCTTTCTGTTATTGATTTCTAGTGTAATTTCATTATTGTCAAGGAATATACTTATATGGTTCAATTATTTAAAATTTCCAAGGTTTGTTTTTATGACCCAGTTTATGGTCTTACCTTGGTTGAGTGTCCCTTGTGTACTTAAAAGTATCATTTCATCTATAGGTTCTCCTCTGCTTTTTCCCCGTAGCAATTTATTTGTTAAGGACACCTTTTTTGTTTATTTTAGTAGCTGTATCCTTTTAATGTCACTTAATGTATTCCTTTATTGCCTACAAATCTGGGGGAAATTTATTAGACCTAGAGCAGGCAGTGGTTCTTAGTAGTGTCCATCAGAATCACCTGGGAAGCTTGTTAAGCCATAGATTACTGGGCCCCATCCTCAGAGTTTCTGATTTGGTTGGGGCCTGAGAATTTGCATTTCTACCAAGTTAACCTGAGAATGGTGAATGTTGCTCATCTGGGGACAGCACTTTGAGAAGTACAGCAGTTTCTCAATCTTGTTATTGATTACATTTTGAGTTGGAAAATTCTTTGTCGTTGGGGTTGTTCTGTGCATTGTAGGATGTTCACCATCTTCGGTCTCTACCCACCAGTGGTACTTAAGCCCTGTTGTGACAACCAGAAATGTCTTTAGACATTGCCAAATGCTTCCCAGGGCAGATAGAGGCCTCCATTCACTTTAGGAACCGCTGCTTTAGGGTGACTAACTGGGGAAAACTCTTAGGTCTTTATCTCTAAGTTCTTTTATTTTAGTCTGGTTAGATTCTCCTTGGAGACACTATATATTATAATCTTTCTGCTTGGATGTTGAAGGTCCAGATGCCAGCATTCTGTTTGATAGGTGTGAGGTGAAGGGGGAAAGGCTCAGCATCTGGTATGTCTCTGTTTACTTAATCTTCTGTTTTTAGTGTTGTATGTCTGTTCTCATTGTGTCTGGTGTGTTCTTTAGTTCAGAGACCCTCTGTTCCCCTTCCAGAGAGAAAAAAAAATCTTCTAGTCTTTTGTTGGGTTTGGGGAGGGCCAGTTGCTTGCTTAGTGTGCAGTGAAGATGTGTCTGCTTCTTAGACTTTCAAATCCCCTTATTTTAGCCCTTAGGCACCTCTCACCTTATACCTTATCCTCAGCCTCTGGTGGTACCATGTCAAGTCTTCCAGGAATTCTGTAGATTGTGGGGATTGAATTAGCTTTTAGCTTGGCTTTCTGTATTGCCAGTTCAGGATTCAGTTCTCTTGGGTCCACTGGATGTCTGGGTTCAAAACTTTGTTCCAGTTAAGACTGAAAGGTCTCAATTTGTTCTGTTGTCTGAGTTTCTGCTTTAAAAATTTCTTTGTGCAGATCGTATGTCTGATAAGACTTGTATGTAGAATATATAAGGAATTTTTACAACTCAGTAATAGGAAGGCAAATAACCCAATTAAAAAATGGCAAAGGATGTTAATAAAGTTGTCCAAAGAAGATATATAAATAGGCACATGAAAAGATGCTCAACATTGTTAGCCATCAGGGGAATGCAAATCAAAACTACTGCACATCTACTAGGATGGCTATTAAAAAAACCAGTCAGGTAATAAATATTGGTGAAGGCATGGAGAGATTAGAACCCTTATACATTGCTGGTAGGATTGTACAATGGTATAGCCATTAGCCACTTCGGATAACACTTTGGTGGTTCCTCAAATGATTAAATCAAGAGTTACCGTATGACCCAGTAATTTAATTCCACATCTAGGTATATACCCAAGAGAAATGAAAACAGATGTCCACAGAAAAACTTGTACATGAATGTTTATAGCAACATTATTCATAATAGCCCAAAGGTGGAAACAGTCCCAATGCCCATCAATTGATGAATGAATAAACAAAATGTTGTGTATTCATACAGTAGAATGTTGTTTGGCCATAAAAAGGAAGTATTGCTATATACCATGACATGGATGCACCTTGCAAACATTGCATATTATATGATTTCACTTATTGTGAAATGTCCAGCATAGGCAAATCTATTTGACAGAAAGTAGATCAGTGAGTGGTTTCTTTTTTCTTTTTTTAAAAAATTGGTATTTGTGGAGTCACTGGCTTTTTTTTTGGCCGTGCCACGCGGATTGCAGAATCTTAGTTCCCCAACCAGGGATTGAACCTGGGGCCCTGGCAGTGAAAGTGCCTAGCCCTAACCACTGGACCACCAGGGAACTCCCCGATTAGTGGTTTCTTATGGTTTGGAGTGATGGGAGAATAGGGAGGTGATAACTAAAGGGTACTGGTTTCTTTTTGAGAAGATGAAAATTTCATAATTGACTGTGGTGATGGTAGCACGTATCTGTGAATATACTAAAAACCATTGTACACCTTAAATGGGTGAATTGTATATGTGAGTTATATCTCCATAAAGCATGAAGAAATCTTTCATCGTTGTTTCAATGGGGATTTGAAAGGAGGTAAGAGATGTGTGTCATCAATCTAGCATCTTACCTTCAAGTCCTAAAATGTGCTAAAATGATATATAATTGTATGTTAAACAATTAAATTATATATTTTGGAATGACATGAGGTGTATCAAGGATTCTGAAAAGGATTTCTTAGTTTAAGGTTAAGAAACACAAACTTAGATTAACCTCATTTTACATATGAAAATGTTTTGATGTTCTTGAAGTCAGACCTAGATTTCAAGCTTAACCTAGCAGTTTATTAGCTGTGTCACTGTGAGAGGAGGGGGACATATTGAACCTCTCTGTTTCTATATCTGAAATAGGATTAAAAGTCATCTTCTTAAGTTACTGAGGATTAAAAGAGCTGGCATTGTAGTAGCTACTATTTATTGACCACCACGTATGTGACTGATGCTTGAATTTTACATACATTCTCATTCAATCCTTATAAAAACATGTGTTCTGCTCGTTACCTTATTATTATTTCTAATAGCTGCCAAAGGGAGAATGAGATGTTTAATAATAGGAGAATGGTTAAATCATGGTTTGACTTACTTCTTTATATAGAATATTGTGCTAATGGTACTTTAAAAAGATTTTTCTTGTTGGAAATTGTTTATCTTAGGTAAAAGGGTTATATATCATTTATTTCCTTTTTTTTACAATTAGTTTTTATTGGAGTATGGTTGCTTTATAATGTGTTAGCCTCCACTGCACAACAAATGAATCAGCCATACACATACAGATATCTCCTCCCTTTTGGACTTCCCTCCCATTTAGGTTACCACAGTGCATTAGGTAGAGTTCCCTGTGCTATACAGTATGTTCCTATCAATTGTCTATTTTGTACATAGTATCAATAATGTGTATGCGTCAATCCCAGTCTCCCAATTCCTCCCACCCCACCCCTTTCCCCCATACATTTGTTCTCTATGTCTGTGTCTCTATTTCTGCTTTGCAAATAAGATCATCTATACCATTTTTCTAGACTCCACATATATGTGTCATTATAAGATATTTGCTTTTCTTTTTCTGACTTACTTCACTCTGTATGATGCTTTCTAGGTCCGTCCACGTCTCTATAAATGACCCAATTTCATTCCTTTTTATGGTTGAGTAATATTTCTTTGTATATATGTACCAGATCTTCTTTATCCATTCCTCTGTTGATGGACATTTAGGTTGCTTCCGTGTCCTGGCTATTGTAAATAGTGCTGCTGTGAACATTGGGGTGCATGTGTTTTTTTGAATTATGGTTTTCTATCATATATTTTAAAATAAAGGAAGGAAAGTTCAGATGGAAAAGGTCCAGAATATTTACTGCAGTATAATTTCGCATTATATGATTTTTTAAAAAACCAGTTGGTTACATTGAATGTTGTAACTTGATTATGGAAAATTTCATTTATACACAAAGGTATAATGTGATGAACTTTTGTGTACCTCTCATTTTCAACAGTGATTGACATATGGCCTATCTTGCTTTATATTTGTATTCCTCTTCATCTCCCCTCCTGCCCCTGCAAGAAAATGTTAGATATCATTATTTACTGTGTCTTTCCACTTACTGTGACAACCAAAAATATCCCCTTTTATTTCCAAAACATTGCCTTGGCGATAATGCTGTCATCTATTGAGAGCCACTTCTGTAGGGCATTGGTGTCTGTACGGCATTGGGGTAAGATGTGATTCTTTGAATTTCTTTACCACCCTGAGGTTTCCTGACTTTGACAGTGGAGTAAAAAAACCTAAGTATACAGGTGATTTTGATGAAGGTTTGAGAAACTGATCTAGTGTAGAATAAGTAAGCTTTTCTTATAGTATGACACTCTTTTCTATTCTGTTTTTGCATTTTATTCTTGTCCCTGGGAAGCCTTTCTTCAGGTTTTCCTGGCTACTTTCTAAATAGTTTTCACTGGAAAACTTTCTCTAACTACCCTTTGTGCTTCCTCTGTACTTTGTGGTTTACTGACTGCTCGCCTTCAGGAAAAGATTTTTGCTTTCTATCTTTGCATTTGCATGCTACTGCTTGTTAATAAATGTTTAATGAAAGAGGTGGGGCGTAAAGTCAGTATAATTGGCTTTCTTTATATTGAACTAGAAAGGAGCAGGATTCGAGATGGAAATCTGAGGAAAAGATTATTGTAAACTTGGTAAGAGCTATGTGTGGCTTGAACTACATTTAGCACCATTGATATAAAAAGAATAAGGCTATGACAAAGAAGTGAATTATTGTATCTTAGCAGACGATTGAATATAGGATATGTACACCTGTAATAAAATGTTTGCATTAGAGATGAGTGAAGTGGTAACACTCATTTCCGACTAAGATCAAGATATGGACACAGAAATACTATGCCTTTATATTTGAATTGTTGCAGTATCTGTAGTGGGGGCTTCTTTTGAGGTACTTCTAGAAACTAGACTAGATGGTGTTATGCAAACATCTGTAATACATATTTATTTTATCTTATTTAGTTCAAGGAAGAAATCTCTAAACGTTTTAAATCCCATACCGACCAACTTGTGTTGATATTTGCTGGAAAAATTTTAAAAGATCAAGATACTTTGAGTCAGCATGGAATTCATGATGGACTTACTGTTCACCTTGTCATCAAAACACAAAACAGGTATGTTTTTAGAAGACTTTTAACTTTAAACCATGAATAAATGTTTATATTTCTCTCTTAAAAATAACCAGTCTTGGCTTTAAATGGCTTTCTGTCATTAATATGTAAATGGATTAAAATTCATTTATTTGCTGCTCATGTAGATAGCAAATGTTTTAATGATTCAGTAATGCTAATGCTTACACATCTGATATTTTAGACGGTTTATCATTGAGTTATTATATTATTTGAATTACAAAACAAGCAAATTAATGTTTTTAGCTGTGTTTTCTTGTTTAGAGAGATTTTTGGACAGAGATCAGGGGTGACTCATCTTCTTGGCAAACCACAAATTAGTAACCATGTTTCATTAAATCTAAGGCACCATTCAGTTTTTAAGAGATACCTTTATTTGTGTACCACTAAGTAAAAATATCGCCAATCAAATTGGTATATTTTCTTTTCACTTAAAATTATTATACTTAGTGAAAGAGCTCCTAGAGCTCCCTTAGACTTATTCAGATATGGTATTTTATCATCATTCAGATGAAATGAAATTCAGAACTCTTAACTGATGTCACATGGAAGGGGTTTCCAATAAACTCTCATTTTTTTACTTAAGGATATTAAGTAATAATCAGTTATTACTTGTACTGATTTCTCAGCCTTCTTTTGGTGAAGTCTCTCTTTATTTTTTACTTTTAACTTTTTTAGGTTCTGAGTAAAAGTGCCCCCCCAACCCTTAAGAACTTAGAAAGGGGTAGATAAAAAATAGCTTATATAGTCAAGCTTTGTGATTGTGACCAGTCATTGGATTCTCTTCTGTGAGGTGACCTATCTCCTTCTCTTACATAGTCAGTATGATTGAAAGTAATAAAATATTTATGACAGTATACTTGAGGAAGGGCAGTTGAAATATAGTTTGGATTTTGTGGGGTTTCACTATGTTTCTTTATATTTGTGTTCCTAGTGCTTAGTTATTTCAGGGTGTTTACTCTATGATAATTTGAGTTCTGAAAACTTAAACTTTATTTCTGCGTATTGGAGTTCTAGAGGTTCTTTTGAAATAATTAGCTCCAGTGTTTATACCATGATATAATTATTTTTCCTAGGCCTCAGGATCATTCAGCTCAGCAAACCAACACCAGTGGAAGCAATGCTACCGCGTCATCAGCTCCTAATAGTACCTCCACATCTGGTTCTGCCACTAGCAACCCTTTTGGTTTAGGTAAGTATCTTTAGTCATTTTTTATAAGGATTTTAAAAAAACTTCCTTCCCCCCAGGGTAGTTTTAAATAAAATGATAGAATTAAACATTAAGTCACTTTAGCAATGAAAACAAAAACTTGTATAGCTTATTTCTGTAGTTGTAGGTATTAAGGGAGTAGTAGTTGGGAATACAGATGTACTTGCTTAGATTACATTTACATATAATAAGTAGTCAGTAAGTGACACATTTCTTTTCAATAATGAAAGAAATGTACTGTATGTATACCTGATCCGACCACCACATAATTGACTCTGGAGAGGATTAGCTAGTTGTTGATCATAAGCTAACCCCCTGAATACAATTTTCTTGTTTGTAAAATGAAGGGATCAGATTGCATTAGTGATTTTCTAACTGTTGTAAATGCACGCAAAGAGGCCTGGGAACAAGCCCAGTGGTTAAGAATCTTCTGCATCAGCCAAAACTATCAATAGTTTTCTTATATCAGTTTTTACACTGAGGTTCTTTGGGAGGTTTTTTTGGGGAAAAGAGTAGTCTGAAGCTAACAAAAGTTGAACTAGGTAGATAAATGGCTTAATGCTTCTTTCAGTTCCGAAGTTGTATGACAAGTATAGTACCTTGAAATGACATTTTAAAAAATATGTACAGTTTTCACATATCGAGGATCATACCTTCCACCTCTTCCAGAAAAAGTTTTCTTGTAATGGCATGGATTCACATTTGCCTTTTTTTTTAATGTTTGATGCTCTTATTTTTTAAAATGATCTTGGGTTAAATGTGTCTCTTTTGGTTGAAGCAGATGAGTTTTAGATGGCAAAATTATTAACATGAACAATCTAGAGAGATTAGGATGAAATTATTTAGTGTTCAGACTCATGAAAGGTATTTTTGAGGTAAATCTCTCCCCTCTTCCCTCATTTTATAGGCAAAGAAATTGAAGCCCACGGAGGCTTTTAGTTAATTTGTCTGAGGCCATACATCTCCCTAGTCCCTTCATTTCTTATCTCATTCCCACCCCCTCCTATCTTAGTTACTTTTCTCCATCAGTTATTCCATTTACCCTATATATTCAGCTTTTCTTTTGCTGTCTCTTTTCGTTAAGGTCTATTCCATGTTTAAAAGCCACAGAATCCCACTACCACCTTTCTTTTGCTTCCTTTGTCAGCTATCTTTGGAAAAGGCATTTTCTGTTTTCTGTCTGTATTTCTCTTTCACTAAGTTTGCTGTGCTCCATTTCTTGTCCCCATCACTTTACTGAAAATTCCCTTGATAAAGTCACCATTGACCTCTTAGCTTGCCAAATTTAGAGGACACTTTTTTAGATTTTTAGATACTTAGATTAAAAGAAAGTGATTTAAAATCTAATTCACTCTCTTCCAATGCATACCAGTCTTTCCTTGAAATTTTTTTTCTTTAACTCCTGATAACTCTTTTTCCCTGGTTAATTTTCTGACCAGTTTTTTTCTCTCTCATTTGTGGGTCTCTTCTTCCTATTCCTTATATTAGTATTGTTCCCCAGAGTTCTGCCTTGTTTTTCTTCACTCCTTTTACTCTATTTTCCCCAAGTGACATTATCCTAACTATAACTTGTTGACTCTCAGATCTTTACCTCAGCCCACATCACTTCTGAACTCCATGCCTTGTATTCAGCTCTCTTTGATATTGCCTGATGTTCTCTGAGTCCGTTAGCCTGTATGTGCCTCCTTAGAAAGCAAAGAAGAACAAAACAAATATAAAAACTCATCATCTTGTCTCAGACTACTACCTCTCCCCAACCAAATCTCTTGGTCCATAAAATCTTCTCTATCCCACCCCATGCAGTTATTCTATTCTGTTGTTACTTCCTTGATGTAGCGCCTCAACTTTTAAAAATGTCTGCTCTGTGTCATTTCCACACTGTTATTAGAATATCTTAAGTGACTGTCTTGCTTTTAAAATCTTTCAAGACTTTGTGATGTAGTGCCCATCTACCTCTCCATCCCATTTCTTACCATATCTCAACAGTTATACTAGTTAGGATAGGCTATCCTGTGGTAATAGATAACCCCAAACTCAGTGGCTTATTACCACAGAGCTTAATTTCTTGCTCTAAAGCTTTTCTTCATTCTTCATTTTTTATTTAATTGAAGTAGAGTTGATTTACAGTGCTGTGCCAATCTCTGCTGTACAGCAAAGTGACTCAGTTATACACAGAGACATTCTTTTTTTATATTCTTTTCCATTATGGTTTATCACAGGATATTCAGTATGGTTCCCTGTGCTATACAATAGGACCTTGTTGTTTATCCATTCTAAATGTAATAGTTTGCTCGTGCTTCATGTTCTTCACTGGTCAGTGAGGCCTCCATCTACATAGTCCTCAGGGACTCAAGCTAATGGAATTCTGCCATCTTGTAGCTGCACCATTTGGAATGTGGCAGAATAGACAGCTAAAGTGTCTCAAGCTGGACCTTGTATTCTGTATTTGGGCCAGAAGTGACACACATCATTTCTTGCAATCCTTTGGCCATAACTAGTCACATGGGCCTGTCCAACTGCACAAGAAATAGAAGGCTGTACATGAGATGTTTGGTGAGCATTGCTGTCTGCCCTTTTGGTCATACTGAATTGTTTGTGGTTTCAAGAATACATCAATTCTCACATTTATATCTGTGCTTTTGTATATAATGTTTGTTGTGCCTAGTATTAAATCTTCCTCCTAGCATTCCCTACTTCTTGCCAACTTACTCATTTTCCAAGTTCATTAAATGTCATCTTGTGGGAAAGCAGCCATTTCACTTAGGTACTATATTACCGTGATATCCTGTGAATGTCTCTTTTGAAGTACTTATTCTGCATTGGTTTTCTTTGTCAGTCTTTCCCACCAGATTGAGTTCTGAGGGTATACTTGTGTCTTTCTTGTCACCTTATTCCCAACATGTAGCACAGTGCTCAGTAAGTGAGGAATGAATGCATTTGGCTGGTTATATAATTTTACAAAGTTTTACAATAAGCACTTAATCATCCTCTTGGATCTATTAGGTTTCTCCATGATTTAATTCCTCCAGAGAGACATCTATTTTCATGATTGGCAGCAGCTCTGTTCCAACCAGGCATAGGTGAATTCTACTTGCTAAACTTAAAGTAGTCTTCTGGAAAGAGATTATTAGAAGTATAATCTACTGTATATTTTTCATTTCTTCCTTTGCGGACATATTCCGGGGTGTTCTTCTGACACCAGCCAGTTCTCCAACACTGCCTGGGTGGGTATCCAGTGGTTCAATTCTGACACTACCTACTTGGAGTTAGTGTCAGATGCCACAAGTTAAAGGACTTAGTCCCCTATGACTGCTGCTACTTCAGATACCAGTCCAAGTCTCAGGCTACCAGTAGTTCTGACTGGCAGGCTGTAAATCGGGTGTTCCCACAACCCCCTTATCAGGTTTGGTAATTTGCTAGAATGGCTCACAGAACTCAGGAGAACACTTTACTTAAATTTACCAGTTTATTATAAAGGATACATCTCAGAAATAGACAAGTGGAAGAGAAGCATAGGGCAAGGCGTGGGGGGTGGGGGAAGAGTGCAGAGCTTCTATGCCCTCTCTGGGCGTGTCCTCCTAATAGCACCTAGATGTGTTCACCAATCCAGGAGCTTCTGAACCTCATTGCACAAGAGTTTCACAGAACTCCATCTCTATATCCTCTTCTAGTCCTGGAGGTTGGTGAATGGGGCTGAAAGTTCCAACTGTCAAATCACTTGGTCTTTGTGGTGACCACCCCATCCTGAGGCTGTCTAGGGGCTCCACCCTAAGAAACATCATTAGCATAAATGAAGTATGATCCAAAGGGGCTTGTTACAAATAACAAAAGACATTCCCTTCAGTCAGGAAATTCTAAGGGTTTTAGGAGCTCTGTGCCTAGAACCAGGGACAAAGACCAAATATATTTTTGTATTATACTACACATAGGAAATATATATTTATTTGGTTTTATTGCTTATACTTAAATATCAAAGTGAATGCATTTTTTACAAGTCTGAATTATAGAAATTAAACATGTACTTATGAAAGTAATAGGAATTCTATTTTTGCTTTAAACTGAATGGTTTTCTGTTAATAGGCTATTGATTCAGTTAATATTTTTGCATCTTCATATTTTAGCCTAGTCGTATTAATGATAAAATTTCTGAATTTCATTTATGTGTGTTTTTCCCTTTATCTTCTTAGGTGGGCTTGGAGGACTTGCAGGTCTGAGTAGCTTGGGTTTGAATACTACCAACTTCTCTGAACTACAGAGCCAGATGCAGCGGCAACTTATGTCCAATCCTGAAATGATGGTCCAGATCATGGAGAATCCCTTTGTCCAGAGCATGCTTTCAAATCCTGACCTGATGAGGCAGTTAATTATGGCCAATCCACAAATGCAGCAGTTGATACAGAGAAATCCAGAAATTAGTCATATGCTGAATAATCCAGATATTATGAGACAAGTATGTGAAAAGTTACATTTAGCTAAGAAATTATATACTTATTTCTTCCTATTTAATTTTCTGTATTTAAAGAGCTTGCCATATTTATAAGCTAAAAAAAAAAAAAAATTCCTAATCCTTGTTCAGGAAAACTCAACAAAGCTGTAATTCGAACTATCTGAACTTTGAATTTTATGCTGTATTTTAAAGATTTTTGTAAATAGTTATTTTGCAGATTTAAGAAACAAAAAGAGTCCAATTCAAGAGATGGACAGTCATGCATAACAAAGTGCTTCTCTTTTGATGTTATTTGAATGTTAGCTTGCTTTTTGAGGTGATTTCCAACAGGAATTATTCAGAATAATTTTCTGATTTAAATATTGAAGATTGCTAATTCATAGAATTAGAAAACTTATAAAATTAACTGTGGCAGTTAATAGCTAAAATAGTTCATGTGTATTTCAGCGCCTTTTTTTTTCCTCCCTGGAAATCTTTTTCTTAGACATTGGAACTTGCTAGGAATCCAGCAATGATGCAGGAAATGATGAGAAACCAGGACCGAGCTTTGAGCAACCTGGAAAGCATCCCAGGGGGATATAATGCTTTACGGCGCATGTACACAGATATTCAGGAACCAATGCTGAGTGCTGCGCAAGAACAGGTAATAACACTGGGTCTGAGGCTCAGGCCAAGGCTCCTGTTTTAACATAAGTATGTGTGTGGTTGAGGGTTGCCTTTATATGCAGAAATGCAATTTTCATTAACAAAGAGTTCCGTATCTGTTATTTAAGACAAAAGCTTATTCTTTATGATTTTTGTGTCTTTTATTACAGTTTGGTGGCAATCCGTTTGCTTCCTTAGTGAGCAATACATCCTCAGGTGAAGGTAGTCAACCTTCCCGTACAGAAAATAGAGATCCATTACCCAATCCATGGGCTCCACAGGCTTCTCAGAGTTCGTCAGCTTCCAGTGGCACCACCAGCGCCGTGGGGGGCACTAGTAGTGGTGCTGCCAGTGGCACTGCCGGGCAGAGTTCTACTGTGCCAAATTTGGGGCCTGGAGTAGGAGGTATGCTCATAACAACTGATCCTTTTTCCCTTTGTTCTCACTTACTCAGACAATGAAAACATTTCTTATACTGTTATCCTTTGTGCTTTTGTGTGCGTATGAGGAACAACTTTTGTGAGCTATCTTTTCATGTTGCAAGGTGCTTTTTTTGTTTTTTAAGGATGCTTTAAATACGTAATAATTAGTATTAATCACTTGTGTGCATTTTAGTGCAAAAGGTTACTGAAGGTTTCCAGAGGCAGTTTTGTGGTTTTCTCTTCTCGTAAGATGGTTTGGGAGAAGTGGGTTGTCTTCTCCTTTCAACAGCATAGGAAAATTGAAGTGTAGGGGTAACACAGTTACCTGTGTACTTAATCACTGGGACACATATTCCTTGGCTTTAGTCCAGTTTTGTGTTCTTTTCTAGAAATCAATGGGTATCCACTCCTGACACCAGGACTAAACTAGCTGCATCAGAGTACCTGCCAGATTTGTTTAAAAATCAGATTTCTCAGTCTTAACCTCAGACCTTATGGATCAGAATCTGCCACAGTGGGGTTTAAGATCTGTGTTTGTGTAAAGTTGCTAGAGATTCTGATGTGTGAGCAGGTTAGGAATTTACTTTTGGTCATTTTTCTGTAGACTAGACCCAGTAAGTGGATATCCTTTTCAACTGTTCAGATGTTTAACATGCTAAGAATTAGGTCCAAAATCAGTAGCCAGAATGATGATTTTAGTCCTAATAGTTAGCATTTAAATGAGAAGAAATGAAAGCATGGAGCCATGTCCCTAAGGTGAGAGTGATTAGGTATGTTTTAAAAGATACCTATGTTTTGGCAGAGGAAGTAGAAAAATGAGATGCTGGATGAGGAATTACTGAGAGGAAATAATCAGTGGTCACTGTAGTATATATTCTTTTATAGAATACAGTGGATATCATCAGGTTTTTGGATAAAATACAAAATGGTTTTATAAAAATTTAATACCATTTTAAAAAATTAAGGTATGATTGACATAACATATTAGCTTCAGGTGTGAGGTGTAAAATGTAATGATACAATATTTGTATAGATTACAAAATGATCACTGCAGTCTAAGTCTAAACATCCAGATAATACCATGTTTAAAACAAGGAAAAGAATTATCCTGTTCTGATTTTACTTAATGCTTATTTGATTCTTACTGACAGACTTTTGAGAGAGATGCTTTATTCACATTTTAGAGGTCTAAGAGCAGAAGACAACAAAGGTTTAATCGGGTTTCCCCACTGATAGGCGAATCGTTTGTTTACTGTAGCATGGTGTCTGTAGTAACAACTTTGTCTTACAAACAAAAAATGGTTTTGCAACTTCTTACTCAGATTTTTTATTTAATGGCTTGATACAGTATGTAAGATTTCATGTTAATATTTCCATCAAAGGAAAATAAGAAACAACAAAAACGAATGTACCCTGATGGCTTAACATTGTTAGTATATTTTTTTACTATTATAATGTTTACTCAACTCTTCGAAGTTAGTTAGTTATGCATATATATTCATAAGTACACCCCATATACCTGAAAGGTGAAATTCGTGACTCTTCTTTTGCCCTGTAAGCGTTCACCACTCTCAAGGTGAGGAAATCTTAGAGCAGGGGTCAGCAATTTTTTTCTGCAAAGGGATGATAATACTTTAGGCTTTGCAAGCCAAGAGGCAAAATCAAGAATATCACATTATGAAGGGAATTCCCTAGTGGTCCAGTGGTTAGGACTCCATGTTTTCACTGCCTAGAGCGTGGGTTTGATCCCTGGGAACTAGGATCCCGCAAGCCACGCGGCGTGGCCAAAAAAAAAAAAAAAAGAATATTACATTACGAGAGAAAACAAAGTTCCACAAGTTCTTTTATTGATGGAATTAAAAATGTAATAATAATTGGGTATAACATTTTCTTACACATATCCACTAATGATAGGAATGGAATTCTTTTTAGGGATGACATTTTGCTTAATTGATGTTCACAGTGTTTCCTTTTGTCAATGGCAAATGTTCATCTGTTAATACTGATAGGTAATGAGATTTTACTTATTTCATTCAAATGTGTATTCATTCCCCAAATATATTATTATAGTAGCATATTCATCAGTTGGAAAGCATTTATAGGATTCTGTTAGATTCTTTTTGGCTATTAGCATGTCATGACAGATTAATCACTTCCAATTGAAGATTAGGTGGTAGTGCCTCAATTATACAATTAAATTAATTTTAAAATGTGGAAATTTCTTTGCACTTGCACTGAGGTCCAAAAAATGCTGTTGGAACAATACTGTGAGTTCAAAACTATCTTTACTGCACATTTGTGGGAATGGAGAACTTGCTGCTTGTTTTAACTTGACAGCACGAGAATGTATAAAGCAGCCTGACATTGCCTGTGATTCAAACAATTTCATTTGTTGTCAAAATGACTTAACCACAGTATGAGTTTGGCGTATAAATGCTGTTTTGCCTTGTAATTTTGGGAATTCATTGAGAAACATTAACAAGTCTCTAGCAAAAGATAATTTCCAAAGTCATTTATTGTTTGATAATGGTGGTCGAGTGGTTCAGAAGAATTTCAGTCTTAGCTCTGAGCTAAAAAAATTGCAGTAAAACTTTACCTCTTTAAACACAAACAAACAAAACCAGAAAACTTGACCTCTGTCAAGCCGTCAAACTGCTGTGTGTTTGGGCAAGTCAGCGTATTTCTGACAAAAGTTCATGAAATTGACTATGGCTGAGTTCACAAGAGTGATGTGAAGTTCATCATTGATACTCTTACCAGTTGAATAATGTGAAAGTTCCAAATATGTTCCAGAGTACCTGCTGATGAATAAGACAGTGATTAACTATAGTCTTTATATACCTTATAAGCATTTAAATACTTATAAGCATTAAAAATACTTTATAAGCATTATATCTTTGTCCAGGTAATTCTTTTAATACTCCACATGTGTTTTTATCATCATCAGATGTAGCACATCTTAGCAGATTCTACCTCAGGTTGTACCAATGAGTGTTCTCTCAACTTTGAAAATAGTTTTGCCTGTAGTTAGTCCATGCAGACTGTTTATAAAAACAAATTTTTCAGTTACTTCAAACTTGATATTGACTCCTCAAATACAAGATCTGAGCAGTATCAGTAACATTTGTCAAGAAGCAAGGAATACTACTCAGAATAATTTGCATTTTAAAAAAATTATGTAGTTTCTGTATAATTTTAAAAAATATATTTATTTATTTGGCTGCGCCGGGTCTTAGTTGTGGCACGTGGGATCTTCATTGCCGCGTGTGGGATCTTTGTTGTGGCATGTGGGATCTAGCTCCCTGACCAGGGATCGAACCCAGGCCCCCTGCATTGGGAGCACAGAGTCTTAACCACTGGACCACCAGGGAAGTCCCTGCATTGGTTTTTAATTGATTATCGATGTAGAGCCCAATGTCCTTTATCTCGATGTACAGCCCAATGTCCTTTAACTCTTGAGAAACTGTTTTCCTTGAAAGGCTAATGGTCTTAAGTTTATTTTCTCTGGACACATTTATTTGGCTGCTGCAGTCAAGATTTAAATAACCATGCTAATTAATCACTAGTATACTGCTTTCCTTGCTTGGCTAACAAAAGAACCATTTGGGAACCTAACTTTGGTTGCAGCCTTATTTTCATTTTTTATTTTTGTGAAGCAGTTTGGCTATTATGAGATAATTGTATTTTAGATTTTGTATTTTTCTGACTTTACTGTGAGTTGGGAATACTGTGATAAGTGTTGTAGCAGTGTTGAAGTGTATTGTATTCTTTTAATGTCATTGCATAGTAAATACGGTTTTGCCATCTCATTTGATAAAAGTAATCCATATTCTTCTGTGCCTTAAAAGCAGGGCATTCATAGTCCAATTCTCCCCTTTTTCTTCTTGTTCTGACATAATTGGTATGCAGTGGTAATGAAAAAAGAAATAACAGCATGCTACAGTGATTCGTATGGCATGAGGTATAACTGACTCACTGTGATTTGTGGTATGCTGAACAGCAGTATAGAGCAGTATGATAGTGCCACGTGGAGCCTCTGTCGAAACTACTCTGCCTTTGTAGTGCAGAGGCAGCTATAGATAATAAATGAGGGAGCATGACTATGTTCCAATAAAATGTTACTTATGGATCTTGAAGTTTGAATTTCATACAGTTTTCAGATTTTATTATTATTTTTTTCAACCATTTAAAAATGTAAAAACCATTTTTAGCTCATGGGCTGTACAAAAACAGGTCATGGGCCATATTTGCCCTGCAGGCTATGTTTATCAGCTATCTTTGAATATCCTTGGACTCTAGGATGTGGGGGGAAGAAACCTAAACTGAAATAACATGAGAGAATAGGAAAAGCAAAAATTATTACAGAAGAAGAGCAGAATTATAATAAACTAGAAAGGTAAGCTGGAAGAGTCAAATGTTTTGAGCCCATTAAACTACACTGGGTGGAATAAGAACAGAAGGGAAATGAAAAAGCTAATCAGTTGTAAGTTTACTTGAGTTTGAGTATATCTAGCCAGCAAGGGAAAATCTGGATGGATGTTGAACAAATTAATTAGTTTTCAAAGAATGTTGAATTCACATAAATTTAGCTATAGCTCTCTACAAAAAAAAAAGAATAATAGTAACAGGCATCTACACATTAATTGTCAAAACCACTCTATCAAGTAGATACTGCTTACCCCATTTTACAGATGGGGAAACTGAAGTATGAAGAAACTCCCTTAATTTGGGGTTGAATTCATTGAGTGCCAGAATTCAGTGAAAATGGGGTGGAGGCCTGGGTGAGAAGGCTTCCTTCTTTCTTAAGTGGGAACATATATTGAGTGCTGAATATGATTCTAATTAAGTGATCCTGGAGGAAAAGTTGGCTCAGACTTCTTCACTTAATGAGATTTTTTTCAATAGTAATTTTTACCATATCAAATTTTTGCCTTAAATTGATTTTTTAGAACCTAGCCTTTCCATAAGATGTGATTTTCCTATAAATGCAACCAGAATGTTTAAAGTCCATAAACCCTCCTTTATTGGTATATGTTGGGCATGTAGTTTTGGAGATCTTAGTTTTAAAGTTCTTTCTTAGTTCAATTGATAAGTAATATGTGTATTTATCTGCAGTTGCTAAAATTATGCACAGTATATATTGTATTTTAAAATTTTCTTTTATGTATCTTTTCCTTGATAAAATGTTTTTTTTTTTTTTAAACAAACTTTCAGCTAGTATGTTCAACACACCAGGAATGCAGAGCTTGTTGCAACAAATAACTGAAAACCCACAACTTATGCAAAACATGTTGTCTGCCCCCTACATGAGAAGCATGATGCAGTCACTAAGCCAGAACCCTGACCTTGCTGCACAGGTGAGTTTATAATTGTATTATAAAGGACTGAGCACTGTGTATTGAAGTGGCCTAATCAAATAATTGTGATTTTGGCACATTTGTGTGTGCTGCCTTAACACACTAGAAAAGTAGGCAAACTGCATCTCCAATTTTTTGGACAGTTTGTTTCTTTACAGTAAATTAATACTTCATAATATAATTAAAACAGCTTCATTTCCGCTGTTCACTCCCTTCAGAAAGAAGTGCAGGTTTAGTTTGTATCTACATATGTTGATATAGGAGATGAATACAAAAGTTTTGAATTGCTCTCCCTTTTGAAGCCTATTCTTTAGTGTAAGGTAAATCTTGAAAGTGATTTAGAAGTGTTAATACATTTGATACTTTTATTTATTAGATCACACAGATTCTGAATAATAGTCATGTTCAAAATGGCAGTTATAAAATAGCCTGAAATTGTTTACTGTTGGTGGAGAGAGGTTTGTGGGAACAGTATTCTCATTCTTTCCCTTACAGATCTCCACCCAAAGTTAGTATACTGGTCCTTTATTAAATAATTCATTTTCTAACTTGTTTCTGAACAGACCATAACTAAAAAAAAATGAGTGGATCTCAACCCTAGCTTAACATTTAGAATGACTTTGGGAACTTTAAAATTAAAAAAAAGAAAAAAAAAATTCTTAGTCCTGTCCTGAGAGATTTTGATATAACTGTATTGAATTTTTTTTTTTTTTCCCCAAGTTCCCTAGGTGATTCTGATAAACCCATAGGGTTAAGAACCACTGGGCTTGAAAAACCTTGGAGAGTGTGAACTAAACCTTGATCATCTGTGATTTGTATTTGCTATTTATTAAAAATGGCTTCCCTTCTGTGGAATGTTGGGTATTTGAAATAGTTTCCTTTATAGTTACTTTCCATTTCCAAAATTTTAAAAGCTTTTAAAGTTAATCACTTTCTTCATTATGTCAAATGAAACAGTTTTTATACTTCTAAAATTTGGAACCATGTTGATTCAAGTGTATAGCAGATATCTTTGAGTTGCAATCCTCAGCAACAGCTTCTGTCCTCTTAATATTTGTAAAATTGGAAATAAAGATTTTTTTAGATAAATTTTTTGTATACTTTAAATTTTGTATATTGTAGGTACATTTTATGAAATGTTTTATTCATAAGAAATTAGACTGAGTTATTAGTATTAAATGCTTCAACTTACTGCGATAGTACTTTTGTTTAAAATAAATGGAAAATATGTATGCAGAGTGATCCTATTTGTATGGTTTTAAATGTATATTTAGCTAATTAATAATAAGCATTAAATGTGCGTCTTGCTTTAAAATTTTGACTTTAACAAGCACATTTCTGGCCATTAAACTAACAATTTTACATTTATAAAGTGACTTGAGCACTTTTGTATGCTGCTTTTTTACTCTAAAACAAAATGTTGACAAAAGAATGCTAGATATGAATAGCCCTTTATCATAGACAATTGTTAGAAATGTTTACAATGTACTTTGGTTACCAGCAGATTAAAGTTTGTAGTTTCTCTATTCTGATTTTGATTTTTAGGTATTCAAAAAAGTCTGATTGTATAAACTGTTGTTATATACAGTCAGGTACATTAGGAGAAATATCCTAATCAAATGAGATACAATTTTCTGAGAAGGACGCTTGTTCAAATAACATGAATCCTGAAAGATAAATGTGATAACTTTATTGATATATGTTCATAATAAAAAATATTATTTGACTGGAGCCGTTAAAGCAGCAGGTTTGTTGGTCTCAAGTAGGTTTTACTTTATTTACTGTGAACTTATTGGTCACTTTGAAATAAATGCTGTATATCCATAAAACATTGTCTGACTTCTTCCTACTTTGGTTATTTTGTTGAAATTAACTTAATCTACTTTGCAACAATTGATAAACTAAAGGAGGGAGGGAAGAATTCTCTCTACTTCTAGTAGTTAACATATAATTACTCTCAAATATGGTTAATTACTTGAGGGCAAGGATCATCCCCCACCCCCCCAGACTTTGGATGTGGACTGGTAAATAGGCTATCAGTAAATCATTGTTAGTTGACTTTTCACTCCATCTGGGGAAACTGATATAAAAATTTGTCTTTTTTGAAGCTATGAGAATTTACTAGTTTCTGGTTATGTTGATCGTCGTGTATTGTAATCTTATTTTCAGGTATACAACATCATGTTAATATTGACCCTGACTTTTTAACTCTTAACACCCATTTGAAGGTTAGGAGGCATGCCATTTTTCTCATCTGTGGTGGTAGTGAGGTGAAATCCAGAGGCTAATCTTCGTGTTCTCAAATGGATTTATATCTTTTAAGGTCTTTTTAAAGCATTTTAATACTTTATCCCCAGAGATCTATCAGTGCTAGTCCTAGGCTTATATTCACCTAGCAGCTCCATTTCTCTGGCAAGTTGGTTGCTGTTCTGCGGTGTTATTTTTCTGGACCTAATATTACCTGTTTTTCAGGATGCGGGTAGATACAGCAGTTCCAGATCTGGATTTTCTCTGTGCTTGCCACTTGTGTTTTGAGGTGTCTGTGCAAGCCATGTATAGTTTCATGTATTGATGCTTATGTTTATTCTGTCAGTGTAGCAGAAAATATATCTTCATGAATGCCAGTTACTCCCATTTTTCTTTCAAGGGCAAATACTCACCTTTACTCAAGGAAAAGTCAAAGAAATGTTTGCTTTTGTTTTTTAGGATATTGCATGTCATTATCATAATCACCATTCCCATTGAGAGAGAAGATGCCTCGTTTTTGTTTTGTTTTGGCAATCCCTTTTGTGGACAGTATCTTCCCTTTTTTATTCATGTTCTACCTTCCTCCTTGTTAAGTGCCAGATTAGGCACTTGGGGGAAGATAGACTATTAAACAAGGTACATTACTTGTTTCAGATATTTCCAGTTAAAATTGTTTGAACACTTGCCCCATAGATGATGCTGAATAATCCCCTATTTGCTGGAAATCCTCAGCTTCAAGAACAAATGAGACAACAGCTCCCAACCTTCCTCCAACAAGTGAGTAAGAAAAGATGCTAGCTATCTTCGGTAATGATTTGCTTGAAAAAGTTTGGTGATAAACATTTTCCTTGCTTTTCTCTGGCTGATAGCAAAACGTAGAATACAGTCTGCTGTCAATTTGCAGAGAATTCAGCTTGATCTTAATTGAGCCCCATTTCACTGCTGACCTTTTGCTTATATTTTTTAAATATAAATTCTGAGGAAAGGACCATTTGGTTTTTGCTTTTGAGGATTTAGGATTTTGAATGCTTCGTTAATACCATAAACCATTTCCTTTCACTTTACTAACTTTGAAGTGCTTGTCATGTTACACTTTATGGTTTAACTAATCTCGAGTAACAGGAAAGAGCTACCCTATCCTATTTTACATGTTTGATTTCTTTGTAATGTTTCAGGTACTCCAAATTAATAGAACGCCTGTTTTCCAAGGGGTAGATCTTATTCCTCAAACTCGAAGTAGCAAGATTAAAATTGTCGGTGTTGTCATATAAAGAAGGTTTTATTATTAGAAAAGTACTTGAGATGGCCATGGTAATTTTATTATTTAAAAAGAAGAGAAGTCAGTCTTGGCATTTTGAAACTGGTAGTTCTAGGGAGGGCTTTTAAATATTATGCAGATGATCCTCAGGCCTGTAAACCATAATCCAAGGTTAGTGTCCTTGATCTATTGTAATGATGGAAGCCTATCTTTTTTGGTTAGTCAGGTGGTGTATATTTGGAAGTAGGGAAGCTGAACCGGACACATGTATTAACTTCACCTTTGGAACTATTGTTTTAGAGTGTATCTGACTGGTAAAATTGTTACATCAGCAACAGATAACACTTGGTCAGGAGGAATATGTGGCTTTCACCGTTATCACCATGTTATATAAACTGTGCATTTGGAGGTTGTCTCTCAGAAATAATACTTGTATCTGTTGGAAAATGGGGAACAGCTGCGGCTTCCAGAGGAGCTCCTGATTGTCTTTCATTATGAAAAATGGCTTTCATGATGGACTTGGGAGGAGGTCAAGTAACGATTTGCACACTAGATTGCTGTCAAAGAGGAGGTGCTTGTGTTTATTTTGGGAAAGAAATTATGGATTCACAGTGTCTAGGAGTAAGGTGTTAGATTTTCTCAAGAAGAGTAGCAAAGAAAACATTTAAACTTTACCTTCACTGACTTTAATTCCCTCATAACCACTGGTTTTCTTTCTTCCTTAGATGCAGAATCCTGATACGTTGTCAGCAATGTCAAACCCTAGAGCAATGCAGGCCTTGTTACAGATTCAGCAGGGTTTACAGACCTTAGCGACTGAAGCCCCCGGCCTCATCCCAGGGTAGGTTTGTTTGGGGAAGATTATGAAAGTGCACAATGGTTTTTTTCTCTGAGAATTTGACTTAATGCCATCCTGCCTTTTTTTGGTTGAGATTGTTTTATTTAAGACAGTTTTCAAAGTTAAAAATGGTTATTTTAAGAAGATAACTTGGCTAATACTGTGTTGAAATGTAACTGATTTACCATCAGCTGGCCTGGTCTGGCCTCTTGTTTTGCAGGAGTTTAGGTTTACTAACAATTTACGCTTTCTCTAGGTTTACTCCTGGCCTGGGGGCATTAGGAAGCACTGGAGGCTCTTCAGGAACCAGTGGCTCTAATTCTGCATCTGGTGAAAACCCAAGTCCCACAGCAGGAACCACCGAATCTGGACACCAGCAGTTTATCCAACAAATGCTACAGGCTCTTGCTGGAGTGAATCCTCAGGTAATGATTCTTTTCTGCTCTTCTTAATGTTAGAAATTTAGAAATTTCAAGAAAAGAAAAGAAAAGGTGGCCATCTTTTTGGTTTAGCCTGTAATGAAAAGTGCATTCTTAATTATATTGATTCTAAAAAACAGGCATTACAAAAATGGTTAACTTTGGTACTATATTGGACACTAAAGAAACGTTATAGTTGAAGGGAAGAAATGCTTTGCCTTAATTTTTGGAAGTTGCCTTTAAAAATGCATTCTTTTTTGCAGTCCCTGTTTGAAAATTATTTGAAGTAGGTTATATTTTATAAAAGTTTGTCAGGGAGGAATAGAAACTTGATTATTCTCAATATCTCCTGAATTCTATCTAGTCTTTGTACTTTGACGTAAAAGAAGTCCTAACTACCTCACCCCACCCACTACTGCCTCCTGTGGTAACTTTTGTTACATATATACACCTCACAGATATGGCTGAAAAATGTGAATGCCTAATATTCTTGCATCTGGAATCATTTATTTACTAAGAATATGCCATTATGATTCCCAGTTCAAACCTATTACAGTAGATTGTCCTTAAACTTCTACGTGGTGAAAATACAGCATAGTTTTCTTATTTTAAGCGTTATTAAATACAATAAAAACAGGTCAGAGTTTTATCTTATAAAGAATTTGTATTCCCGATACCTAGCATAACTTCTGGCTCAGTAAATATTCTTGGAATTAATAAGAAAAAACGATTTCAGGTATTAGGCCAAATTGTTATCTAAGTTGAACAATCTACAGGCCTCGCCATTATCAGGTTGCCCAGAATTGAGTGATCATTTATGTATTTTTGTCTTACATCATTTCTGAAAAGGAGGTGCAGCTGAACAGTCAGAAGTGTAGTCTGTGCATGTGAAACTGGAACTCTTTTCTGAAGACTTGATTGGCTGATACAGAAATTAATTCTACATTCTAAGCCTCATTAGAACTTTAGAATTTTATACATGAGGACACTGGCTTTTTTAACTACCCAATTGGTCAGTAGCTACAAAATAAATAATCTAATTCTAAACTATTTGCATACATACTTTTTAAAGTTTGCCTATACATTCATGAGCTTCTTAAATAATGGTTGAAGTCTATTAAGCTCTTTTTTTTTTTTAAAGCAGAGTTATGTGATCTTTGACATCATTGTTTAGGTATAAATTAGATTGTTTAAAATAAAGTGCTAATTGAACTTTTAAATATGTTTAATATGTTTCTAGAGAGGCCAGTACTTTTATAGTTCAGTAGTCTAGCATATGTTATTTTAAAAAGCAATTAAAATTTTTAAGATTATTTAGGTGTGACATGGACTGATTTTCCTTAGAGTTTTTGTTTGTTTTTCTTTAACAGCTACAGAATCCAGAAGTCAGATTTCAGCAGCAACTAGAACAGCTCAGTGCAATGGGATTTTTGAACCGTGAAGCAAACTTGCAAGCGCTAATAGCCACAGGAGGTGATATCAATGCGGCTATTGAAAGGTTACTGGGCTCTCAACCATCATAGCAGCATTTCTGTATCTTGAAAAAATGTAATTTATTTTTGATAACGGCTCTTAAATCTTTAAAATACCCGCTTTATTTCATTTTGACTCTTGGAATTCTGTGCTGTTATAAACAAACCCAATATGATGCATTTTAAGGTGGAGTGCAGTAAGATGTGTGGGTTTCTCTGTGTTTTTGTTTGTTTGTTTTTTGTTTTTTCCTGGAACAGTGGGAATCAATGCTTTTTCATTTAAGGCTACTGCATGCATCAACCACTTCTGCATTTATTGTAATTTTTAAAAAACATATCACCTTTTATAGTTAGGTGAACAGATTTTTGTCCTGCATCTGTCCAGTTTATTTGCTTTTTAAACATTAGCCTATGGTAGTAATTTATGTAGAATAAAAGCATTAAAAAGAAGCAAATCATTTGCGCTTTGTAATTTGTGGTACAATATTGCTTATTGTGACTTTGGCATGTATTTTTGCAAACAAAAATGCTGTAAGATTTATACTACTGACAGTTTTTGCTTTATTTGTATACAGACTGTGTATGCACATTTGGGACTGCATTTCTAGAAACATATTGCAATAGATCATCTGAGCAAAAACATCTGTAACCAAAAAAGTGAAGATAAGGAAATACTTTAAAGCTGAGTATTTCCTAATTGTGTAGAATCTTACAGCATCTTTGATACACATCTCAGCAAAAGTACCGGTTAGTCAGGTTTGTTGAAAATATAGTAGAAAAGCTGATTCTGGTTATCTCTTTAAGGACATTTAGTTGTACAGACAAGATGATGTAACATTGTCTCAACATTCACAGATTGACTGTAAATTACCTTAATCTTTGTGCATACTGAAGGAGCACTGTAGTATAACCCAAAAGTGCATTTGCCTAGGACTTTTCAGCTTCTCCCATAGGTAGTTTAACAGGCATTACAATTTGTAATTGAAATGTTGCTTTCACTGAAAGTGTCTTGATGTTTCAGTTATTTTTAATTGCCATATAAAAATAGAACTGTCTTCTGGGTTTATCATTTTTCTTATGCACAGGCAATACATGAATTTAAAATGATTTGTGAGCCACTTGTTTCTGAAGTGTTTTGGTAGTTCTATTAAGAAATAGTTAAATATTGTGCTTTTCAGAGCCTGAGAGAGGGGAATTTTGGGGGTGGGGTGGGGATCTGTCCTGGATTGGGCCAGCCTAAATAATACTGGCAACCAAGATTCTGTTAGGATTTCTGTGCATATAGTGTAGTAAAGAAGTATCTTTCAGGGGTGAAAACAAAGAGCCGTTTTAACAATGTTGAGTACATTTGGCTGTTCCACAGCTTTTTTCTTCCCTCCCCAAAGAAATTCTGTTTGCCTAACTCTCAAACTATTGGGGTGGTACATTCCTTTAGGACCAATTAAAACATAACTTTGGGGTCAGTAATATATTTGGCTGACTCTGGTTCAGTATTCTCTTAGGTCATTATATTCTCTCATGTACAGTTAAAGGATGTTAAAAGTAACCTAAAGTGAATTCAGACCAGTAAAATCAAGGGAAATACAAGTTGAATTCCATTACTTCTGTAAGTTGCTTGCTATTAAAAAAGGTAAAGAGGCAGGTTGCCCACCATTTCGTGCACTGTTCTGACACTTTCCCCTGGAAAAAAACATGTACAAAGGTCAAGATGGAGGCATGACTAAGAGGAAGTTGTTAAGGATGATATTCATGTGTCTGCTCTCTCTGCCTTATGCCTCAGTATGGTTTAAAAACTTTTGTACTGGCAAATGGTGGTATACAGTGTGGGATAGTGTCATAACCAATTTGACAGTTTATTAATCACAAAATAACAATAAATCTCTAGCTTTTACACTTGTTTGTCTTGCCTTTTTTGTAGAAAGAAAAAGGTGTCTTCAATTTACTTTCTCTAACCATGTCTTTTAAAGACTATTGGAGTTGGTTTACCTGATTTTATTACACTTGAGATTATTTTTCATTAACTTTTTGTTTCCTCAATTAAAATATGTGCATATATACTATATTGTGTGTTAAAAAGAGAGCCAGCTGGGAAGTCAGGTGGCCTGGGCTTTGCTAGGTCTTTTTGGTACTTGACTAGTTATTTGATTTTTGAGTCAGGGCATCATGATTTCTTCAGTGAAAGTGGTGGTAAGGCCTGTGCGGCACACCCAACTGGGTGATCTCTTAAGTACCTCTTAGTTGTTGCCCTGGTGTGATTTTGTTGTTTGTTTGTTTGTTTCTAATATGTTCATCTTAGTTCAGGAGTTCAAAATACTTAAAATTCTCAAAAGCATTAAAAAAAACTCTTGAAATAATATAGACTTAAATTGTTCTCATATTGGGTTATTACAAAATGAATAAAGAATAGAGTGGTGAAAATAACACTTCAGGATTTTATTCCCCAAGCGGAATATTTGTGATCCTAAACAAAGTGCAGCAAATCAGATAAATGACAGCTGGCCTCCGTGTATTCAGAATTGGAGTTTCAGACTTGGCTTAAATATAGTAATGAAAGGAGTTTTTTGTTTGGGGAGACATTATTACTATGTTAATTTAATAGGCAAGTTACAACAAATTAGGACAGATAAGAATGTCACTAACATTAGTGATAAAAGTGAATCTAGGGCACATGTCTTTGTCCTTGTGCAAAACAAAAAAGGTTATGTTGTTAAGGCAGGGAAATACTGCATACTCTATTAACATTAAACATGTTAAGTCAACAAGAAGTCCTGCATTAAAGAAACCTGTTTAATACAGCTTTGTCCTATCCTCTGCTGTCCTTTTTACTTAACTATTCTTTAAGGTAACGCTATATCCAGTGAACACACTTGGGGAAAACTATACTTAGTAAATGCACATGGTATTCTCTTCTCTGGAATTTCATCTGTCTTCTTTGGCTTATATGAAGTCTACTGTGCCCTCTGGGATCAGTTTTGTAGTCTTCCTAGACTTTGCTAACCAGTTGATATACTCTGAACTGTCAACTGCTGCATTCTGTCCCTCTCATTCATTTACAGTTTGGGGGATTTTTGTTTGGTTTTCTGCTCTGAAATTTTCTTGGCAGTTAGTTACTTAGGTAACAGTAAGTGTTTCTCTTCAACTTCTTTGTATCTTTCCTCTCATCAACCATAGGCAACCATTGACTCAGAAAGTGAACATTTATTGAACATCTGTTGAGTAACAGGTTCTTTTCTAGTTGCTCAAAGTGTATAGCAGTAAATAAAGTCTGTCCATATGGGGTTTAGATAGTAGAATGTAGGGAGACAGTAAACAAAACACATACATGGCCCTGTTAGGTAGTGGCAAGTGCTTTGGTGAAAAATTAAGTGGAGTATTAGTTCAGGACGCAGGGATTTTATTTTGTATAGGGTAGTCAGAGAAGGCCTCATTGAGAAGGTGACATTTAAGTAGAGACTTGAGGAATATGTGGGAAGGTGAACAGCTTTTCAGGAAGAGGGGCAACTAATGAGAATACCCTGTAATGTGAATGTTCTGAGTGTGTTTGTAGAATACAGAGAGTTTGGTGTGACTGGCAAGGTGAGCTAGGGAGAAAGTAGTGAAGGGACTGTGGCGAGACGGGGACAGGTAAGTGGTGCAGGTGTTTGATGTGGAGGGCTTAATACTCCAGTTTTTGTGTCCCATCCCCAGAGTTTCTGATTTACTAGCCCTAGGGTTGGAGGAGAATTTGCATTTCTAACAAGTTCCCAGGTGAAAACCATTGGACTAGGGGAACCAGGGTGGAAGCTGAGAGACTGGTAAGAGGTAATATCTCAGAGATAATACCAGCTTGGGCTGGATTGGTAGCAATGGAGATAGTAAGAAGTAGTAGTCAGATTTGGGGTATGTTTTGAAGGCAGAGCCAGTAGGTTTTACTGATGGATAAAAGTGTGAGGTTAAGAACAAGAGAGATGTCAAGCAAGGTGAGCAAGGTACATATGGGGAGGAGTGTAAGTCTAGTTTTGATGTGTTGAGATGTACTTGGTTAGATATATAATTGGAGATAATGAGAAGGCAGTTGGAGGAGAGGTTCAGGCTACAGACAGGTTATACAGCTGCCAGTGTGTATATAGATAATATTTAAAGCCAAGGAACTAGGTCAGTGGTTCTCAACCAGAAGGGACTTTGCCCCCCAGGGGGGCTTTTGGCAATGTCTGGAGACACCTTTTTGACATCATGATTGAGTGAGGCTGCTATTGGCTCTAGTGAGTAGAGGTCAGGGATGCCACTGAACATTCTCTGATGCACAGAGCAGCCTCCCACAACAAAGATATATATCTGGTCCAAAAATGTTAATAGTGCCAAAGCTGAGAAATCCTGACTAGATGAATTTTAGAGATTGTTTATAAACATACTTTGGGAAGATTTGAGTCCTGGTTTACTCTTAACTTCCAGTTCAGAGAGAATGATAGGAAACCAGAAAAGGACATGAACAGGCAGGTAGGCTGAAAGCAAGTGGAGAAACTTTTTCACGAGGAGAAGGATGGTAAATGAAGTGTGTTAAATGCTGTTGCTTCAAGTACTCATCATGGATTGAACATTAACCTATGGATTTAGTAAAGGGAAGGACCTTTATGACTATGACAGGGGTTTTAAGGGTGATTAGCGTAAAATTCTGGTTAGAGTGAACCTAGAAAATATCAGGACATACAGAATTTTGAAGTAAAGAGAATCAGAGAAATGGGGGCAGTAGCTGCGGTGAGGCGAGTGGTGGCGGTATAGAGGAAGTTGGCCCTTTGTGTTCTTTTAAGATGGGAAGTACTGCTGTCTGTGTGTGTGTGTGTATGTAGTGGGGGCTTGTTTTTGGAGGAGAGTATGGAATAATTGTTTTCTACCAAAAACTACAAACAGAAAGGAGTTACCACCACCGTTGATCCCCAGAATAGGTTTGATAGATAGATCCAGATAAGCAGGCAGACACATTTGTTATATGGGCTAAAGTGTGTGGGAGAGGGTTTCTTTGTCTTTCAAGCCATCGTTTTCCTCAGCTAGGTAGCCAGCTGCTTTTCCTTGTCAGTAGGAGTGGTACCTTCCAGGCCCATCTGAACTTTTTGTGGTCAAGGAAATGGAGGAAAAGCAGCCCCCTCCCAACATCTTTGCTTTGGTGAGACTGAATAGAAATAAGGTTGAGGTTTTTTCCAGAGCTGAGATGGTGATGAAGTACATTCTCAGTTTGTAATTCCAGTTTATACATGTTACCATTTGTGCCTCAGACTCCTTAATTATAATGTAACCTGTCCCAGATCCACAACCCAGTCTCTTGCTTACCACTCTATGCTTAGAACAGAACTAGGCACATATAGGAGCTCCCAGTATAATTTCCCTCAAAAGACCGAAGCTGAATGTGGGGTCTGATTCTTTAGTGGGATGTATAGTAGTTGCTGTATATTCAAGCTAGATTTTTTTAAAGCTATTCATAGACCCATTCTCCACTCCTTATACTTTCTAGAGAGGGAAGGAAATTTCCACTGTGTTGTGGTTATCTAATGCTTCATAAAAAACTACCCCACAGCTTAGGGGCTTAGAACAAAAATCAGTCACTAATTCTATTCATGAATGAGCAGTTTGGCAAGGATTGGTGAATACTGCTGGAGCAACTTGACTGGGTCTGGAGAATTTACTTTCAAGAAGGCTTATTCACATAGCTGTTTAATTACTACTACTTTCATCTGGGAGTACAGTTGGGGTCTTAGTTCCTCTCCACCTGGGCCTTAATACAAGGGCTACTTGTGCTTCCTCACAACATGGTGGATAGGTTTCAAGAGCCAGTATTTCAAGAAAAATGCAAGTTGTCAGTTTTTTAAGGTCTGGCCCCCAAACTGGCCCAGTGTCATTTCTCCTGTATTCTACTGGCCAAGCAGTCTTAACTTGCCCAGATTTAAGGTTCATAGGCCCAACTTCTTGATGGGTAGAATGTCACAGAATTTGTGATCATCTTAATCTACCATACACTGTGATCCCAGAAGGGGAAAACTGTTGGAGGAACACATTTTTGTTCTTCAGTATTCACTCTTTTCCAAGGGAGAAGTAGTGACTTAACTGCTTATTGAATACTGTAGAAGGAACGAGGTACACTTGACCGAGCCCCTGTTCTTCGGGAAAGTCTGTCCAAAGGAAGCATGCATTCTAGTCGGCTATCTTAGCACATATGGTAATAAAGTTAGAAAGCGCTTCCTTTGGGGAAGACCTGTGGTTTTCATTTTTGCCAAAAAATACAACAAAATTTACTATTGTAACCATTTAAAAATGTATAGTTCAGTGGTATTTAAATACATTCACAGTGTTGTGCAACTATCACAATCATCCAGAACTTCTTCATCACCCCAAGAGGAAACCCTATAGCCATTAAGCAGTCACTCACCATTCCCCCCTTACCCCAGCCCCGGGCAACCACTAGTCTGCTTTCTGTCATCTGTGCATTTACCTATTTTGGATGTTTCATATATAAATGTAATTATATAATACAGGCATACTTGGAGATAGTGTGGGTTCAGTTCCAGACCACTTTAATAAAGCTAATATCACAATAAAGCGAGTCACACAGTGTTTGGTTTTCCAGTGCATATAAAAGTCATGCTTACACTACACTGTAGTCTGTTAATTAGTGTGCACTAGTATTATGTCTAAAAAACAATGTATATACCTTAATTAAGATATTGCTAAAAAATGCTAACCATCATCTGCACCTTCAGTGAGTCGTAATCTTTTTTTATAGTGGAGGGTCTTGTCTCGATGTTTGTGGCTGCTGACTGATTAGGGTGGTGGCTGCTGAAGGTTGTGGGGTGGCTGTGGAAGTTTCTTAAAATAAGACAACAATAAAGTTTGCCCCATTGATTGACTTCCTTTCACAAGTGCTTTTTTGGTAGCATGCAGTGCTGTTTGATAGCATTTTTACCCACAGTTGAACTTCTTTCAAAATTGGAATCAGTCCTCTCAAACCCTGCCACTGCTTTATATTAGTTAATATAATATGTGATATTCTAAACCCTTTATTGTCATTTCAACAATCTTCACAGATTCTTCACCAGGACTACATAGATTTCATCTCAAGAAATCACTTTCTTTGCTCATCCATAAAAAGCAACTACTTATTCGTTAAAGTTTTATCAGGAGTTGTAGCCATTCATTCAGTCACATCTTCAGGCTCCACTTCTAATTCTAGTACTCTTGCTATTTCCACCACATCTGCAGTTAATAAGAGTAACATCAAAGACCACTGATCATAGATCACCATACAAATATAGTAATACTGAAAAAATTTGAAATATTTCAAGAATTAACCAAAATGTGACACAGAGATATGAAGTGAACAAATGCTTTTTGAAAAATGGCCCTGGAAGACTTGCTCAACACAGGGTTGCCACAAATCTTCATTTTGTAAAAAAATGTATTTTCGAAGTGCAGTAAAGCATGATAAAACGAGGTGTCCCTCTATGTGGCCTTTTGTGTCAGGCTTCTTACCATGTTTTCAGGGTTCATTTCATGTTGTAGCATGTATCAACACTTCGTTCCCTTTCGTGGCTGAATAATATTCTATTGTATGGACATACCACAATTTATTCACTCACGTGTTGATGGACACAACATCATTTAGATACTATGAATAATGCTATAACATTAGTATTTGTTTGAGTCTGTTTTTAATTCATTTGGATATATACCTAGAGTGGAATTGTTGGGTCATATGGTAATTATAAATATTTTTAACTTTTTGATGAACTGCCTGTTTTCCACAACAGCTGAACCATTTTACATTCCCATCAGCAAGGTATGGGTTCCAATTTTCTCTGTCTCCTTGGCAGCACTTCTCATTTTCTGCTTTTCTTGGTTTTAAATTTCAGCCACCCTACTAAGTGTTGGATGGTTATCCCATTGTGGTTTTTTTTTTAAAATTTATTTATTTATTTTTGGCTGCGTTGAGTCTTCCTTGCTGTGTGCGTGCTTTCTCCAGTTGCGGTGAGCGGGGGCTACTCTTTGTTGCAGCGCGTGGGCTTCTCATTGCGGTGGCTTCTCTTGTTGCGGAGCATGGGCTCTAGGCGCGCTGGCTTCAGTAGTTGGGGCACGAGGACTCAGTAGTTGTGGCTCGCGGGCTCTAGAGCACAGGCTCAGTAGTTGTGGTGCACAGGCTTCATTGCTCTGTGGCATGTGGGAACTTCCCGGACCAGGGCTTGAACCCTTGTCCCCCGCATTGGCAGGCGGATTCTTAACCACTGCGCCACCAGGGAAGCCCCCCGTTGTGGTTTTGATTTGCATTTCCTTAATGACTTGATGATGAGCATCTTTTCTTGTGCCTTATTGGCTGTTTGTATGTCTTCTTTGGAGAAAGGTCTTTTCAAGTCCTTTGCCTTTTGAAAATATTGTTGAGTTGTAGGAGTTCTTTATATATGCTAGATATTAAACCCTTTCAGTTGCAGGTTGTTTTTTCACTTTCTGTGCACAAAAATGTTCTTTGCACAAAAGTTTTACATTTTGATGAAGTCAAATTTGTCTGTTTTTTTCTTCTGTTGCTTGTGGTTTTGGTGCCATATTTAAGAATTCATGGCCAAATCCAAGGTCATAAAGATTTTTCCCCTGTTTTCTTCCAAGAATTTTATGGATTTAGCTCTTATGTACAGATCATTGATCCATTTGAATTGGTCCTGTGGTCCTGGATTTGCAAAGAGAATATAGGAGTGTTTTTTTTACTCATTTTCATCCCGATCTTTCAAGAAAAAAAAAGGATGAATAATGCCTCAAAGAGAACATGATGGCTAGATGTTAACATGTAGCCGGCTGTAGACCATACTCTTGGCCAGTCTTGGTTTTCCCAAAACAGTCTCAGAGGTTCTTCATTTCCTCTTCTCATCCCTATTTCCACTATCACCCAATATGACCTCCATCTTGTAGTCTCTTGATCGAAGTGTGGTATGTGTCATATTCAGGCACTAAACTTAAGTCTTATGTACAAACTGTGAACACTGATCCCAGTCTTAATGTGGCACTGTTGTAGGTCCCAGCATCAGATGTAAAGCAGGCAGTGGGTGCAAACCAGCCTGGCAATGGCATGTGGGTGAAATCTGTACAGAAAGTATGTGTTCATTAAGGATTTCTTTTCAAGTGAGAAAGACACGAAACATTGATTAGATAGTGAGGCATGTGGATGGAGATAGCTTAGTGGACATCCTCAAGAAATTGAGGAGATAGTTGAGGGATGCAGAAGATGTTAATCTGCAAAGAGGAGGTGGTAGTTCTCAACCTTGGCTTCACATCAGAGTCAACTAAAAAGATTAAGAAATAAGCCCACCCCAGACTAAGTGGAATTGTTTTATCTGTAAGGCTCAGGCATTTTAAAAAGCTTCTGAAGTGATTGTAAGGCCAGGGTTGGAACCACTGATTTAAAGGAAATAATAATTTATTAGGTGGGGGTGGTGGTGTGATGAATTGGGCGATTGGGATTGACATGTATACATGATGTGTATAAACTGATGACTAGTAAGAACCTGCTGTATAAAAAAATAAAATTCAAAAATTCAAAAAAAATTAAAAAAACTACCATATGCTCCAGCAAAAAAAAATAAAAGGAATTTATTAGTAATTTAAAGCAATGCTCCTCACCTTCATTGTGCATAGAGATCACCTGGGATCTTATTACATTGCATATTCTGATTGAAAAACTAACTCTGAATGTTTCTAAGACATAAAAGTTAGCTAAAACTGTAAAACTCTTAGAAGCTAGAAGAAAACGTAGTGTGAATCTTTGTGACCTTGGTCTAGGCAGTGGTTTCTTAGATACGACACCAAAAGTACAAGCAGCCAATGATAAATAAGTTGGACTTCATCAAACTTAAAAATTTTTGTGCTTAAAAGTTGATCAAGTCAGCTCTCTACCCACATTAACAGCCATCCCTTGGATTTGAGCCCACCTGTTGCTCTGGGTCTGAAATGGTCAGCTTTCTTACGTCCTCACTTCTGATCACAACCTTTCAGTTCTCACAGTCGCCTCCTCTGACTATCTCTTGTCTTCCAGTCCCCTCCCTGTTAAGCATCTCTTCCTAAACAGACTGGATGCTGTTATCTATCACGTCCCCATACTTTTCTCACACCCTTCATCTCCTCTGACCCACACAACCAAACCTCAGCCTCCACTCAGACCTTCTCTGTTCCCACGCCGGTCTGCTGATGATGCTGAAGGAAGTTTCCCAGCCTCGCTGTGTGGGGCCCCATCCTGCCTGTGGTCCCCAACCTCGCTGGGCTCCCACAGGGCGTTGGTGATCATCCTTCTCAACATGTCCCACTCCTTCCCACACAAACACTCCTTCAAACCTTGCCCATTCCCTTCAGATTCCTTTCTCATCAGCCTCTTCTCCATTCTCAGTAGATCTTCACTGGAAAAATCGAAGGCAGGCAGTAAAGTAAGCCTTCCCCAACTTCCCACACGCCACAGACAATCTACGTTCAGCCTTCCGTCATCCTCCATTGACAGTGGAAAAGACCTTTCCATCCATCCCTCCTCTACCTCCTCTTTCCCCTCTTGAAACAAAATCCACACACCAACTTTCTCGTGCCTTCAGGCTCTCTCTCTCCTCCCAGGCTCCCTTGGAGATCACATACTTCTTACAACCTTCTGTGCTTAACTCCTTCCTTTCACTGTAAGGTTCCCAGACAGAGCATCTCTATCCCCCACTTCACCTTCCTGACGTGCCAGTCAATTCCTGACCACTGCTCCTGTCCCTCAACTGAAACGGCTCTTTCCAAGGTTGCCTGGCTTCACTACAGCGATGGCAATATTCTCACCTTAATGTCTTAGTATCATTATTTTATTTATAACATTGTTTACAAACTTGGCATGGGATGAGGCAGACTAAGAGCCAGTAGAGAGAAAGGGATAAAGAGTATAGGGAAAAAAAAAAAAGATATTTGGGCATGCCTAGGCACACAGTAGGGGATTAATACATGGCAGCTATGTAAGTGTGAAGGGCATCTAGAAGCTTTTTATAAGGTGAAACTCAAACACTTCTCATTGGACTTGCCTAAAATGCACATTTGATCACATCGCTTCCCTAAGGACGATCTTTCACTCACTTCCCATTGTCTACAGGATGAAATCCAGACTTCTTGACCTGATGTCCAAGCACTTCGTTAATCCGGCCCCAGCTCCCTCACTTCCCAGAAGCCCCCGCATACACGCTGTGTCGCAGGCTCATTAAACTACTTACAGGCCACTTCTTGGACACATCACGACTCTTTGTTTCCACTTGACTCTTTTGTGTCTGGCAAACTCTGACTCGTTCTTTAAGAATCAGCTTCAGGGTCAGCATCTCTGGGCAACCTTCCCTGGTCGCCTCTCATCTCCTTGTGAGGTGTCCCCCGCTCGGGTCCCGCTGCATGTTCTGTCCCTTGAGTCAGCACCTACATCCTATATAGCAGCCCTGTGCCACCTCCCCCAAGAGACTTGAGGGCAAGGGATGAGCACTGTCCCCACTTGGAGCTCCACTGCCTGCCACATGGTTCACAGTTGCTGTGCAGTGGAGGCAGACCTCGTTTTATTGTGCTTCACTTTATTGCTTTTTTAACAAATTGAAGGTTTGTGGCAACCCTGCGTCAAGTCCATCAAGGTCGTTTTTCCAACAGCATTTGCTCCCTTCATGTCTCTGTGTCACATTTTGCTAATCCTCACAATATCTCAAACTTTTTCATTATTATTATATGTGTTCTGGTGATCAGTGATCTGTGATGTTACTACTGCAAAAAGATTACAGCTCGCTGAGGGCTCAGATGATGGTTAGCATTTTTAGCAATAAAGTTTTTTTTTTAATTAAGGTTAGAAAAAGTTGATCAAGTGAAAAAGACAACCCACGGAATGGGTGAAAATATTTGCAGATCGTATATTTGATAAGAATCTAGTATCCAGGTTATAGAAAGAACTCTTAAAACTCAATAAAAAAGACAATCCAATTAAAAAATGGACAAAGGATTAGAACAGACATCTCTGCAAAGAAGATAAGCAAATGGCCAATAAGCACATGAAAAGATTAGTGACATGCAAATCAAAACTTTAATGAGATGCCACTTCATATCCCATTAGGATGGCTATAATCACGAAGACAGAGAATAACATATGTTGACTAGGATTGCTGGTGAGAATGTAAAATGGTGCAGCTACTACTTGGAAGAGAGTTCCGTTTCTTAAAAGGTTAAACCATGGAGTTAGTTAGCATTTGACCCAAATATCTGTGAACTGATGAATGGATAAATAAAATGTGGTATATACATACAATGAGAATACTATTTAGCAATAGAAAGGAATGAAATATTGATACATGCTAAATTGGGGACAGACAATTTTTAGAGGCCCTGGGTGTTCCCTGGACAAATGTGTCTGCTAGGTGGGATGAGAGAACTTCTCAAGGTCTTCCAGCTCTGCATACCCTAACCACTGGAGCCCTAGTTATGGAAGGGGAAGGTATGTGTCCTGGGAGATTAATCCACTAGCTCCCTGTCATTCAACCCTCTGACCTCAGGGTATAACCAACTACCACAATCTTGCCCTTACTGAAGGTGGAAAACCTACCAAGTTCTCATTTCTTGAGAAGGGAAGTTCAAGTTAAACCCTCTAAGCTCTTTGCTTATTGTAAAGATAAATGTTATAAATGATATGTCCTCAACTATTTCAAATCAAGGCCTAAAAAACCTTAATGACAAGGATCTCTGATGATGAAGGAAAAGCAGTGCCTGTCATCCAGGAGCTGGCCTAGTACTAAAAGGTAGGCCTCTCTGTTCTGCTAAAAATAGACAATTTCACAGAACACCTACAGTACTGCTCCATGACCATGGTCAAGACAAAAGACCATTCTGTAATTCTGCCTGAACACAGAGAAAAACATGAACATTGTCCAAACCACAAAAATGACCAAATATTGGGAATTCCTTGGCGGTCCAGTGGTTAGCACTCTGCGCTTTTCACTGCCAAGGGCCTGGGTTCAATCCCTGGCCGGGGAACTAAGATCCCACAAGCCGCATGGCACGGCCCAGAAAAAAAAAAGACTAAATATTCTGTCTCCCTGTCCTGGCTAATGTACTTCTTTAAGAATGATAGTTTTAGCCTCACTTCATGCCTCTCACATTACTGAGATAGACAGCCAATAATCCAGCACTTCCTCACAGCATCCATTTAGAGAGAGCCCTGCTTCTTTGAACCCTCCCCCAAATCACCTAACTTGTCCAAATCACAAGTCCTTTGTAGCATCCTACAGAGATTTCCCCTCACGATTCTAAGGTGTGTGTTCTCCCTTATGCTGTGAGCAATAAACCCAACTTGTTTAATGCAGGGTGTTCCTCATCATCTGGCAATGAGTAGTGGCTGCCCTTTTTAGATAAGGCATGGATTTTCCATTTTCCATGGTTTTGGCCTCAGCACTTTGCATGTGTTATATCACATGTGTTATATCAGTTCCTACAACCTTATGAGGCAGGTGGTGACCCCATTTTATAGGAGAGGAAAATGTTTAACCTGAACTTCCTCCAGTGGTGGGGAATGGAGAGAGGCAAAGTGGAGGGAGTGCTGCCAGAGGGGGTGGTAAGTGGTATTTGCAGGATTGAGGAACTCTTTGGTTGGCTTCTGTTTTTGAACCAGTGCAAACGTTTTCCCGCCTGCACCTTCCTCCCAGGTCTTAGTGGCTGGGCAGGGGTGTGGTCAGGGCTGGGTGAGCAGCATTCCACCGCCCCTGACCCAGGAACTGACCCTCAGAGACAGAGGGATTCTCAGGGGTGGGAGAGCAGTTTGTGCTTGCTATGTCCCCCACGGCCACCAGAGGGCAGTACCGGTCCACACCTCGGCCTCCCTGCGGCCATTCTTGGGAAGATTAGAGCCCTGATTCTCAGCCCCACCAGACTCCTTTTCCTGTTTGTTTTTTAAATAACTATTTTCTAATGCCCCCTTTACCATCATGAAGTGAAAGTAACTCCGAATAAAACTTACCTAAGCAAATAATATGATACATTAACTCTGAAAGGAGAAAAAAAGGAAAGTAACATGTAATAAACGGATGGGTTTCAATATGTGATGCTTGGACATGGCTACACTAGATGAGCACAATAGAGTTAGTCTGATGCTCTGCCATCGGATCACTGAGAAAGAAAAATTACAAATGCAGGTGGATGTAGGTTGTTGTATTTGACAGAAGTTCACTGTGATTTTCTGAAATGGTAAACAATTCTTGGTAAAGTTAAAAATAAAATAGAATCCAATTGTCCCTTTATTGCATTCTTGGAAATTCCAGTGTATATTAAAACTGCAAAAAAACCCACAAAGCTTTAATTTATGTATAAAATAGAGTTAGATTCAATGCTCCTATAATTATAAACACTCTTTTTCATTTGGTCCTACATGAAAGTCCAGCAGGATATTTGAAAATTCTTGTGAAGAACTGCCTTCACTGAGAACTCTAGCTGGTACCAGAGGATATGAGATGCCCTATCTTTCCACCCCAACTTAGGCCCCCTGAGAGCCAGAGCTTTGTGTTGCGGGTCCTTAAACCCTCCAGAGTGCCCATCACAGTACCCAGTACTTACTCACTGAGTACACTGAAATGACTGAGTCCTTTCTCTACACCTAGGGGTGACTCTCGTCCAGCCAGAGTATATTGCCTAGACAACTTAAGGGCCTAGATCCTGAACATGAATGTTGATGTAAACCAAACAGGAGGTGCCCCAAATAGTCCGGCAGCGACAAAAATCCAGGGCTCCACAATTTTTTTTAAATTGGGTATAGTTGCTTCACAATGTTGTGTTTCTGCTGTACAGTGAAGTGAATCAGCTATATGTATACATATATCCCCTCTTTTTTTTGGATTTCCTTCCCATTTAGGTCACCACAGAGCATTAAGTAGAGTTCCCTATGATATACAGCAGGTTCTCATTAGTTATCTATTTTACACATATTAGTGTATATATGTCAATCCCAATCTCCCAATTCATCCCACCCCCCCTTCCCCCCATTGGTGTCCATACGTTTGTTCTCTATGTCTGTGTCTCTATTTCTGCCTTGCAAACCGGTTCATCTGTACCATTTTTCTAGATTTCACATATATGCATTAATATACAATATCTGTTTTTCTCTTTCTGACTTACTTCACTCTGTATGACAGTCTCTAGGTCCATCCACGTCTCTACAAATGACCCAATTTCGTTCCTTTTTATGGCTGAGTAATATTCCATTGTACATATGTACCACATCTTCTTTATCCATTCATCTGTCGATGGACATTTAGGTTGCTTCCATGACCTGGCTATTGTAAATAGTGCTGCAATGAACACTGGGGTGCATGTGTCTTTTTGAATTATGGTTTTCTCGGGTATATGCCCAGTAGTGGGACTGCTGGTTCATATGGTAAGTCTACTTTTAGTTTTTTAAGGAACCTCCATACTGTTCTCAGTAGTGCCTATATCAGTTTACATTCCCACCAACAGTGCAAGAGGGTTCCCTTTTCTTCACACCCACTCCTGCATTTATTGTTTGTAGATTTTTTGAAGATGGCCATTCTGACCGGTGTGAGGTGATACCTCACTGTAGTTTTGATTTGCATTTCTCTAATAATTAGTGATGTTGAGCAGCTTTTAATGTGTTTGTTGACCATCTGTGTGTCTTATTTGGAGAAATGTCTATTTAGGTCTTTGGCCCATTTTTTGACTGGGTTGTTTGTTTTTTTGATACTGAGCTCCATGAGCTGTTTGTATATTTTGGAGATTAATCTCTTGTCCATTGCATTGTTTGCAAATATTTTCTCCCATTCTGAGGGTTGACTTTTTGTCTTGTTTATGGTTTCCTTTGCTGTGCAAAAACTTTTAAGTTTCATTAGGTCCCATTTGTTTATTTTTATTTTCATTACTCTAGAAGGTGGGTCAAGATCTTGCTATGATTTACATCAAAGACTGTTTTTTCCTGTGTTTTCCTCTAAGAGTTTTATAGTGTCCAGTCTTACATTTATGTCTTTAATCCATTTTGAGTTTATTTTTGTGTATGGTGTTAGGGAGTGTTCTAATTTCATTCTTTTACATGTAGCTGTCCAGTTTTCCCAGCACCACTTATTGAAGAGGCTGTCTTTTCTCCATTGTATATTCTTGCCTCCTTTATCAAACATAAGGTGACCATAGATGTGTGGGTTTAACTCTGGGCCTTCTATCCTGTACCATTGATCTGTATTTCTGTTTTTGTGCCAGTACCATATTGTCTTGATTACTGTAGCTTTGTAGTATAGTGTGAAGTCAGGGAGCCTGACTTCTTCCAGCTCCATTTTTCTTTTTCAAGATTGCTTTGGCTATTCGGGGTCTTTTGTGTCTCCATACAAATTTTAAGATTTTTTGTTCTAGTTCTGTGAAAAATGCCAATGGTAATTTGATAGGGATTGTATTGAATCTGTAGATTGCTTTAGGTAGTATAGTCATTTTCACAATATTGATTCTTCCAATCCAAGAACATGGTATATCTCTTCATCTTTTTGTGTCATCTTTGATTTCTTTCATCAGTGTCCTGTAGATTTCTGAGTACAGGTCTTTTACCTCCTTAGGTAGGTTTATTCCTAGGTAGTTTATTCTTTTTGTTGCAATGGTGAATGGGATTGTTTCCTTAATTTCTCTTTCAGTTTTTTCATTGTTAGTGTATAGGCATGCAAGAGATTTCTGTGCATTCATTTTGTACCTTGAAACTTTACCAAATTCATTGATTTAGCTCTAGTAGTTTTCTGGTGGCATCCTTAGGAATTTTTATGTATGGTATGATGTCATCTACAAACAGTGACGGTTTTACTTCTTTTACAATTTGTATTCTTTTTATTTCTTTTTCTTCTCTGATTGCTGTGGCTAGGACTTACAAAACTATGTTGAATAATAGTGGTGAGAGTGGACATCCTTGTCTTCTTCCTGATCTTAGAGGAAGTGCTTTCAGTTTTTCACCATTGAGAGTAATGTTTGCTGTTGGTTTTTCATATATGGCCTTTATTATATTGAGTTAGGTTCCTCTATGCCCATTTTCTGGAGAGCTTTTCTCATAAATGGGTGTTGAATTTTGTCAAAAGCTTTTTCTGCATCTACTGAGATGATCATATGGTTTTTATTCTTCAATTTGTTAATATGGTGTATCACATTGATTGATTTGTGTATATTGAAGAATCCTTGCATCCCTGGGATAAATCCCACTTGATCATGTTGTATGATCCTTTTAATGTGTTGTTGGATTCTGTTTGCTAGTATTTTGTTGAGGATTTTTGCATCTATATTCATCAGTGATATTGGTCTGTAATTTTCTTTTTTTGTAGTGTCTTTGTCTGGTTTTGGTATCAGGGTGATGGTGGCCTCATAGAATGAGCTTGGGAGTGTTCCTTCCTCTGCAATTTTTTGGAAGAGTTTGAGAAGGATGAGTGTTAGCTCTTCTCTAAATGTTTGATAGAATTTGCCTGTGAAGCCATCTGGTCCTGGACTTTCGTTTGTTGGAAGATTTTAAATTACAGTTTCAATTTCATTACATGTGATTGGTAATTATATTTTCTATTTCTTCCTGGTTCAGTCTTGGAAGGTTATAGGTTTCTAAGAATTTGTCCATTTCTTCAGGTTGTCCAATTTATTGGCATATAGTTGCTTGTAGTAGTCTCTTATGATCCTTTGTATTTCTGCAGTGTCCACTGTAACTTCTCCTTTTTCATTTCTAATTTTGTTGATTTGAGTCCTCTCCCTCTTTTTCTTGATGAGTCTGGCTAAAGGTTTATCAATTTTGTTTAGCTTTTAGTTTTCTTTGTTTTTATTTCATTTATTTCTGCTCTGATCTTTATGATTTCTTTCCTTCTGCTAACTTTGGGTTTTGTTTGTTCTTCTTTCTCTAGTTCCTTTAGGTGTAAGGTTAGATTGTTTATTTGAGATTTTTCTTGTTTCTTGAGGTAGGCTTGTATAGCTATAAACTTCCCTCTTAGAACTGCTTTTGCTGCATCCCAAAGGTTTTGGATCGTCGTGTTTTCATCATCATTTGTCTCTAGTTGTTTTTTGATTTTCTCTTTGATTTCTTCAGTGATCTCTTGGTTACCTAATAGTGTATTGTTTATCCTCCATGTGTTTGTATTTTTTAGTTTTTTTCTCTGTAATTGATTTCTAATCTCATAGCACTGTGGTCAGAAAAGATGCTTGAAATGATTTCAATTTTCTTAAATTTATCGAGGCTTGATTTGTGACCCAAGATGTGATCTATCCTGGAGAATGTCCCATGTGCACTTGAGAAGAAAGTGTATTCTGCCACTTTTGGGTGGAATGTCCTATAAATATCAATTAAATCTATCTGGTCTACTGTGTCATTTCAAGCTGTGTTTCCTTATTAACTTTCTGTCTGGATGCTCTGTCCATTGGTGTAAGTGAGGTGTTAAAGTCCCCCACTATTATCGTGTTACTGTCGATTTCCCCTTTTATGGCTGTTAGCATTTGCCTTATGTATTGAGGTGCTCCTATGTTGGGTGCATATTTATAATTGTTATATCTTCTTCTTTTATTGATCCCTTGATCATTATGTAGTGTCCTTCCTTGTCTCTCTTTTTTTTTTTTTAAAGACTGGGAGCATTTTATTTTTATTCTTTCTTTCTTTCTTTCTTTATGGCTGAGTTGGGTCTTCGTTGCTGTGCATGGGCTTTTCTCTAGTTGCGGCGAGTGGGGGCTACTCTTCTTTGCGGTGTGCGGGCTTCTCATTGCGGTGGCTTCTCTTGTTGCGGAGCACAGGCTCTAGGCCCACAGGCTTCAGTAGCTGTGGCACGTGGGCTCAGTAGTTGTGGCTCACGGTTTCTAGAGCGCAGGCTCAGTAGTTGTGGCACACGAGCTTAGTTGCTCCGCGGCATGTGAAATCCTCCTGGACCAGGGCTTGAACCTGTGTTGCCTGCATTGGCAGGCAGATTCTTAACCACTGCGCCACCAGGGGAGTCCCCTTCCTTGTCTCCTGTAAAATTCTTTATTTTAAAGTCTATTTTATCTGATAGGAGTATTGCTACTCCAGCTTTCTTTTGATTTACATTTGCATGGAATATCTTTTTCCATCCCCTCACTTTCAGTCTGTATGTGTCCCTAAGTCTGAAGTGGGTCTCTTATAGACAGCATATATACGGGTCTTGTTTTTATATCCATCCAGCCAGTCTGTGTCTTTTGGTTGGAGCATTTAATCCATTTATATTTAAGGTAATTATCCATATGAATGTACCTATTACCATTTTCTTAATTGTTTTGGGTTTGTTTTTGCAGGTCCTTGTCTTCTCTTGTGTTTCCCACTTAGAGAAGTTCCTTTAGCGTTTGTTGTAGAGCTGGTTTTGTGGTGCTGAATTCTCTTAGCTTTTGCTTGTCTGTAAAGCTTTTGATTTCTCCATCAAATCTGAATGAGATCTTTGCTGGGTAGAGTAATCTTGGTTGTAGGTTTTCCCCTTTCATCAATTTAAATATATCCTTCCATTGCCTTCTGGCCTGCAGAGTTTCTGTTGAATAATCAGCTGATAACCTTATGGGGATTCCCTTGTATGTTATTTGTTGCTGCTTTTAATATTTTTTCTTTGAATTTAATTTCTGTTAGTATGATTAATATGTGTCTCGGTGTGTTTCTCCTGTATGGGACTCTCTGTGCTTCCTGGACTTGATTGACTATTTCCTTTCCCATGTTAGGGAAGTTTTTGACTATAATCTCTTCAAATATTTTCTCAGACCCTTTCTCTTTCTCTTCTTCTTCTGGGACCTCTATAATTCGAATGTTGGTGCATTTAATGTTGTCCCAGAGGTCTCTGAGACTGTCCTCAATTCTTTTCATTCTTTTTTCTTAATTCTGCTCTGTGGCAGTTATTTCCACCATTCTATCTATCTTGCAGCTCACTTATCTGTTCTTCTGCCTCAGTGTTTCTGCTATTGATTCCTTCTAGTGTATTTTTAATTTCAGTTATTGTGTTGTTCATTACTGTTTGTTCTTTAGTCCTTCTAGGTCCTTGTTAAACGTTTGTTTTTTTTTGTATTTTCTTCATTCTATTTCCAAGATTTTGGATCATCTTTACTATCATTAGTCTGAATTCTTTTTCAGGTAGATTGCCTATTTCCTCTTCATTTATTTGGTCTTGTGGGTTTTTACCTTGCTCCTTCGTCTGCAACATATTTCTCTGTCTTCTCATTCTGTTTAACTTACTTTTGGGGGGTCTCCTTGCCGCAGGCTGCAGGGTCATAGTTCCTCTTGCTTCTGGTAAGTCCACTCACAGTGGGTGAGGTTGGTCCAGTGGCTTGTGTAGGTTTCCTTGTGGAGGGGACTTGTGCTTGCGTTCTGGTGGGTGGAGTTGGATCTTGTCCCTCTGATGGGCAAGGCCACATCAGTTGGTGTGTTTTGGGGTGTCTGTGAACTTAGTATGATTTTAGGCAGCCTCTCTGCTAATGGGTGGGGTTGTGTTCCTGTCTTGCTAGTTGTTTAGCGTGAGGCGTCCAGCACTGGAGCTTGCTGTCCGTTCAGTGGAGCTAGGTTTTGGTGTTAAGATGGAGACTTCTGGGAGGGCTCTCCCCAACTGATATTCCCTGGGGCCGGGAGTTCTCTGGTGGTCCAGCATCCTGCTCTCGGCTCTTCCTACCTCAGAAGCTCAGGCTCGACCCCTGGCCATAGAACCAAGACCCCAGTTACGTGGAGATTTTCTTGCCTTTCTGGAAGTCTGAGGTCTTCTGCCAGTGTTCAGTAGGTGTTCTGTAGGAGTTGTTCCACATGTAGATGTATTTTTGATATATCTGTGAGGAGAAGGTGAGCTCCACGTCTTCCTCCTCCATCACCTTCCTCATTCTCTCCACATTTTCTTAGGCAAGTTCCGTCCACCCAGAAGGGCCCTTTCATTCCATTGGCACCCCACGCACACATTCTATTTGTGGTTCCTGAGACAAAGAAATGCATATCCTTGTGAAAGAAAACAGGTAATTGGTTCCAAAACTCACTTTTTGGCCAGAACCAACCAGTGGCCCTGCAAAGTGGCTGGGTCTTGTGGCCCTGGTTAGGATAGAGGGATAAGGAAGCTTCTTCCTGGAGCCCCATCAGGGAAGGGCTCAAACCCAACCCATGCTGGCCAGATTGCAGCTTTCCCTGCTGGTACCTGGTAAGCTGCATGCCAGCAATGCACCAGTGCCCCTAACCTCCCCACAGCCTCGCCCAACCCCGCTGCCACTGGCATAAAGCTGCCCATTGGAAAGTTTTGTTTCAGTTTTCGGCCATAGCAGCTCCTCTGGTGTTCCTTCCTAGCCTGCCTAGTGTCCATCATTGACAGCTTTTACAGCAGGAAGGTGGGCAGGTTGATAACAGCCTGGTCTCACAGGGGTCTCTAAAATGAGGTGGGGGCAGACTGAATCAGTGAGTCATGCATTTCATTCACTCAAGTTCCACCTTTGCAAATTTTTTATCTGTGAACTGCATGTGCTTTTTATTTACCAAGAAATGACTCAAAGAGCGAGAGAAATAAGAGGTGTGTGGTGTAACGACTTGATGGTGAGTGGTCAATTTTGTACGCTTTTCTGCTCCTGAGACCGATCTCCAGAGGATGCCAAGGATAGCCAAGTTTCACTTATTTGTCCAAGTACAGGCATGATCAAGAGTGTTCTAAGTAAGTCATGGTTTACACCGTAGATTATAGAATTTCCTCTGATTATTTGATTGGGTCACACGAATTTAAACTTCAATTGAAGCTTCACTTTCAAAGTTTCCTCTCCTTTTCTCTGAATATGCCAGAGCATGATGACAAGAGTATCACAGATTCCTAAAAATCCACCCAAACAAGCATATCTCAATACATTATGGTTTATTCACCTTAAGAAGAATCTAGAATACAGTATCAACAAGGATACTGGAACATGGTTTGGGATGGGAGACAGAGTTATGCCCAGTTGTGTTCTGGACCACGGATATAAATGCTTCTCACTTCATTTTAGAGTTTCCATAATTGTAGCAATTATCTCTGAAAGATTTTTGTCCACACTGATTTGGATGAAATTTTCTGGAGCTGATGGGGGCTCCAGAGTATCAAACTGGGACTGCAATAACTCAGGGGACATAAAATGCCCTTTTCTTTTGAGTAAGCGTCCAGAGATGACCTCGAACGACCCAGTCAGATGGACCACAAGGAGCTTCACTTCAGCCAGCTTTTCTTCCTTTCCTGACTCATCACACTTCAGACGTGCACCATCTTTTCCTTGTATTAAGATGTCTCTGTATACTTTCTTCAGAGCTGAACAGGCAAGAATTACATGCTGTCCAGAGGCTACATCTCTGTTAAAAAAAAAAGTGTGTGTGGGGAAGATGCTAGAGTGAAGACATTTAAAATAATTGGTGTCAAGTCTAGGTTGAGGACTAGAGTCCCACTTCTCTGACAGTGGAAGGTGTTACAAATGGTGGCCAAGTATCAGGCAGTCCTGGCTTTGAGGTAAAGATCTTCCACTAGTGAGGCATCTTGGGTAACATATTTACCTCCCCGAGCATCAGTTCATCATCTGCTAAATGCAGCTACTCAGAGTACCTGCCCATAGAACTGTGATGAGTAAGTTTATCAAGGTGCCCAGCACACAGGAAATGCTTGGTAAGTACTGGCTCTGCCCCTTGGATGTAGGATGTGACTGAGCCACCACTTGTAGACATGGGTGGCTGCTGGCAGGCACCTGTGCCCCACACACAGCACAGCTCAGGCTCTCCTCAGGTATTCAGGGATTTGAATTTCACAACTGGCTTCTCTCCATTCCTACTCTACAGTATGCTGGAAGAGTCTGGGGAAGTTACCAGTGCAGAGCTAGAGAAAGCAGGAGAAAAGGGAGCATCAGCCTCTGTGTGGTCAAGGTGAGCAGGATGTGAGAAGTTTCCAGGGATGTGCTAAGAAAAAAAAAAAAACTGAGCCAGAAATAGAGGTAGAGTGACAAGGCACCAATAAGGGAAAACCAGTGTGGTTCAAGACCACACATGAGGGTGAGCTCCCTTTCCACTAAACCTACATGTACCAGCCAGAAGAGGAAGTCATCTTGGGGCCAGGAAGGAACTGAATAAAGAGGTGAAGGGTCAAAGCTGGCTTGGGTACTTAGAAATTTCAGTTCAGAACTGAGAATTCTGAAGGGGCCTGCCTTGATTCATGGCCATTGTAGACTGGAGACCCAGTGGATGGAGTGTGTCATCAGCAACAAACCTATGTACCTGAGCCTTCTGGCTCTTCCCAAGGGCCATGAGTGAGAGCTTGTTTATTCTGAGCCTGGAGGTCTGATCTCTATTCTCCTGAGGATCTTCACTTCTGCTTCCATCACGGGTCAGTATGTTAGATCTCTGACAAGTCTATTTATTTTAGAGACCCAAGTGGGCAGGAGTTCTCAACTCCACACCTTAAACCCCTAAGCCCATGCAAAGACAGGGCTGCCAGCCATGTCTGTGCAGTCTAAAAAAAGTAAACTGATTTTTAATCATAAGTATAGTCTAATTTCATATGGCCCACGATTTTAGATTTATAAAACACGACTTCATCTGAGACAGCAAGATTTAGAACCTATTCCCTGCCACTTCTTTATCTTCCATGTCCCAACCAGGATTCCCAGGGGTCTGGCCCACAGATGGGATGGGGAGGACCTCGTTTGCTCAGAGGCATGCTACAGAGCTGAACAATTTGAGACTTCAATCCTGGTGGCCAGTTATCTGTTGACTTATGAATGACCCCAGATCTTCCTGGTTGTCAGAGTTTGAAGTAGGAGGCAATAAAAGTGGTGGCTAAGGTATAGCTATACGTCATTATTATTTTTCTAGCACTTACTATATATATTAGGTACTGTTCTAAGTGCTACCCATGCTTCATCTCACTAATTCCTCACAACAGTCTGTGAGTAGGAACTATATTTATCCGCATTTTCAGATTTCTTCAGATGAAGAAACAGGTTTATGGAAGCCAAGTGGCTGACCAAGTAATTGTGGAGTTGTTTAGAAGGTTGACTTCAGAACCCAACTAAACTACACATCTGTGGCTGATTAAAATCATTGTTGGTTACTTGATAGAGGTGCATTTCATTTCTGGGATGCCATATCTGCAGTCAGTTGTGATTTCAAGAGTGTATTTTTTCCCCTGTACTTTGTGATGGGTTTTCTTTACTCACTGGCTTACCTGGGGACTGAATTTCTCTTACCTTTGTAAAATGTCATGCAAGTTGCAGAGCCATGGAATCCTGTCCTGAAATTAAGGCAGACACAAAGTGGCTTTTCCAGGTTTTGTTTGTTTTTACAGAAAGTTAATCATGTTCATCAATGTTAAGGTCCAGAGAGATCTTAGTGGTTTTGAGAAGTAGGCCATGCACAAGGCTGAGGGGTCAAGTCACTAGGCAGTTCAGCACAGAAACATTTTCCTGGTCCAGGTATCAGAGGTTCTTTTCATAATAATAAAAATTGCCCTAAAATACCAGTATGTAACTTCCGCCATCTTAATCTTCCCATTGTAAGTATATTTTCTCTGGTTCTGATATGTATATAAATCTTTTATTATACTGCATGATTCTTTAGGTGCCTCTGATCTCAAATGCACAGAGGTATTCACAGAAACCCTTATGTCAGCTGCTCCCTGGTCCTATTCTTCAAACCCTCCAAAAGCAAAGCTCTACTCAGATATAAGCAGTGTGAGAATTTTGTATTTCTCCAGAGAAGGCAGAGGAAGTTTACATAGGACACCCTATAGTGTTTCACAAAGGAATCCTCCTAGGGTAAATACTGATTGGCCATAATGCATTTAAAGAAAAACATAATTTTTTATTATGGAAATTTTAAACATATTCAATGATTTTCAGCTCACAGTCTAATTTTATATATGTCCCAGCCATATCCTTACCTGTGCCCTCATCCTTTATCATTTTGATGCATATTCAAGAAACATGATGTGTCTTTAAAAGTCCTTGCTCTTAAACATTTGATTACTACCATTTTATTTAGGATTTTTGCATTTATATAATTGAGACTGACCTGCATTTGTTTTCTTGTATAGTCCATGTTAAATTTTGGTATCAAGGTTATACTAGCCTCATAAAATAAGTCGGGCAGCTTTCCCTCTTTTTCTGTTCTTTGAAACAGCTTGTATACAATATATTATTGTTATGAACTGAATGTTATTATTTCCCCAAAATTCATACCCCCCAATGTGATGATATTTGGAGGTAATTAGGTTTAGATGAGGTCATGAGGGTGGGGTCCTCATGATGGGATTAGTGCCCTTTTGAGAGGAGACCAGTGAGCTAGTGTGTACTCTTTCTCTCCTTCCACTGCCCTCCCCCTCAATCACCCAGTGAGGATACAGTAAGAAGGCAGCCATCTACAAGCCAGGGAGAGAAACTCCAGGCTCAGAATAAACAAGAACCTGACCATGCTGGCATCTTGCTCTTGGACTTTCACCCTCCAGAACTGTGAGAAATAAGTGTCTATTGTTTAAGCCATCCCGTCTATGATATTTTGTTACAGCAGCCTGAGCTGACTAAAACTCATCTTAAAAACTCTGTGCCTGGGGCTTTTTTTTTTTTTTGAGGAAAGATCTCTGATTACAGGTTCAATTTCTTGAATGAGCATTGTGTTATAGTCAGATTTTTCTATTCTTGATTCAGTTTTGGTAACTGAAATACTTTAGAATCAGCAAGGTCACATTTTCATTGGGGGGGCGGGGAGTAGACTGTGTCCCTGAGCACTGTCTCTACCATCAGATCACTGTCATCCAAGCCTGTTTTCCCACAGTAATTTATATTTTTCTATGAAAGTGTCCAATTTTATCTAAGTCTTAAAATTCACTGGTATCAGATTTTTCATGGCCTCTTTTCATTCCTAGTCTTAATTGTGCTTTTTTTCCCCCTTGATCAATCTTGCCAGAGATTTGTCTGTTTTTATCTTTTCAAACAATTAGTTTCACTCATCACCTATATGGTTTCTTTGTTTTATATTCCATTAATTTCAGCACTTACTTCTATACTTTTCTACATTCTTCCTTTTTATTATTTTTTTTCTACTTAAACCCTTAGATCATCATTTTCATTCTTGTTATTTTTCCAAAACTGCATTCAGAGGCTGTAAATTTCCTTCTAAGTACTCTTTCAGCTATATCCCATAAGTTTTAGTTGATAGCACTTTTGTCATACATTTCTAAATATCTTATAATTTCCATTATGATTTTTAACTTATGAATTATTTATATGAATGTCTATTTTTATTTTTCAATTTTACTTATTTCTACAGTTTCCAACCATTTTATGATTTGTGAGAATTTTTATTATTGATTTCTAATTCTTGTGCATTATGATAAAAAATGTGATGATATGATATGATTGGTATGATATTGACTCTTTGGAATTTGTGGCAAATTGTGCCATATAGCACTAGTACTATGTGGTCTAGTATATGGTCAATATTTATAAATGTTCCATATGTACTTGACAAGAATGTTTATTTTTTATTCATGCTTTTCAATATATTTGTTGTTTAAATCTTCTATATCTTTACTAATTTTTCTTGTCTGTTTCGTGTATCTTTTGTCTGTTTTGATGTTTTCAAGAGAGTTGTTTTAAATTCTCCCATAGATTAAGAATTGAGTTTTCCCTTCTGTCTTTGTGTATGTCTGAAAATGTCTTCTGCTCTTACTCTTACGCATTTTAAATAAGATTTCAGTTGGTAAAGAATTCTTGGTTGACAGTTATTTTCCCTCAGCAGTTTGAATACTTACTCACTGTCTTTAGGGCTCTATTGTTGTTGAGAAGTATCTCTTGTTATATTGGGCAATCATTTAGAACATATATTTTCTCTTTGGTAGCTATAGGTAGAAAATAAACCTCTTTGTCCTTGATGTTTTACAGTTTTACTATTTATCCTGTTCAGGACTCATTTTATATATTCAGTCTAAGGAAACTGTTAATTATCTCTTTGAATATTGCCTTTCCCCCACTTATTCTATTCTCCTTGGATTCCTTTTAGCTGTTTGAGAAACTTATTTTATTATACCAGTCTCTTAATTTTTCTCGAATATTTTTCTAGTTATCTAGCTCTCTTATTCACTCTGGGTAATATCCTCTAGTCTGCCTTCTAATTCACTAGTTCTCTCTTCAGCTGTTTCTAGTTTATTGTTTAATCCATCTATTGATAATGAAACATTATCAATAAATTTTTTGTTTCTTGTCTTTCATTTGATTCTTTTAAAAAAAATTAAAGTATAGTTGATTTGCAATATTGTATTATTTCATTTGATTCTATTTCTTGGAGTATGACTTATTCCATTTGTGCTTTTTTGCTGATTCTCTCTCATAGTGGTTCATTTACTTGTATAGTTTGTACTTTTTGACTGCAGGTGCATCTTCAGATTTTTTTTCCCTTGTAGGAGTGCTGAGTTTTGGAAACATTTCCATAGGTAGTTTCACCAATTCCAGACTAGTATTACATTAATTTTTCAACTTGGTCTATGTCATATGAAGTGAATTGGGTGTAGGAAAGTCTCTGGTTTTCCACCTGTGGTCCAGGGGAGACAGCCAGATTCTTTGCTGCTTCTTGAATCTAGTGAGTGGAGATATTTGTAATCCTCACTCAAATAAAGTCTTCCTTTAAATACTTTATGCAAGTCCTTGCACTTAGTTTCAGGTCCAGTTCCATGCATCATATAGGCCTCATCTCCCATCTCTACAGGGGCATCAGAATCTCAGTCCCCAGCCTCCTGGCTTACATGCATTTCCAAAACTTGGGGGAAGAGGTTATTTAGGTTTAATTAAACCTTGCCACTTTGATTCTGGCACCTGAGAATTTCTCATATTGCTTCTGACCTTGGTTAAGCCCTTGGCTATGCCCCCCCTGCCCCCCCACCCCAAATCTTTTCCACCAGGAGCCTTTCAAGTTCTCCAGCTCTGGGTGAGCTCCTTTAGTTCCTGAATATCTCCCCTGGGCTCAGGCTTTCCCATTTCTTATTCAGAGTAACTAAATACTCAGTAAGTGAAAGGTTCATTCCACCAAGGCCTTCACTCTGTACTCAGCAAACTAAAGACCCTCCAGTTACTCGGACCCACCCTTGTCAGGAAGCAGAAGAGGATTTTACACACACACACAACACACACATATATTTAATTTTTTCATATTAAATAAAATTTTTAAAAAGCATGTGTGCTAATATTGGGTTGAGGTTCCTGGAAGTTTTACTAGTGATAGAATTTTTTAAGACTTTACCTCTATGGGTACTTCCCTGATGGCACAGTGGTTAAGAACCCGCCTGCCAATGCAGGGGACACAGGTTCGAGCCCTGGTCCGGGAAGATTCCACATGCTGCAGAGCAAATAAGCCCATGCACCACAACTACTGAGCCTGCTCTCTAGAGCCTGTGAGCCACAACTACTGAGCCCGCGTGCCACAACTACTGAAGCCTGCGTGCCTGGAGCCCATGCTAGCAATGAAGAGTAGCCCCCGCTTGCTGCAACTAGAGAAAGTCCGTGCGCAGCAATGAAGACCCAACGCAGCCAAAAATAATAATAATAAATTAAATAAATTTAAAAAAAAAAAGACTTCGCTTCTATGTACACACTAGTCGGCCAGAGACCACTTAGAAGTACAAATGCAACAGTTACAAAATCCACACAAGACACAGATCAAATGACAACTATCACCTAACTTACACAAATAATAAAACAACAGCTATTAATACATAATTCACAGAAATTATTACTCAGATTACAACAGCTACTACAATGTGCACACATTGTAGCTCAAATGTATTTAATGAATGAAACATTTGTTTATGTTAGCACTTGTCTGACTGTAGTCAGTAGAATCATTGTGGTTATTTCTAAACAAAGTAACAAGATAATGAGGCTTACCAGCTCCAGATTTGCAGACCACAAAGAACTCTGTGCTTTATGAGGAGACCTATGTGCTCTTGGAAAAGAGTGTATATGTTTAAGGTTTATTATTGGCAAGGTTTTCTAAGACATCATACTCAAAAACTAAATGTTCTGGAGAAGTCTATGAGGAGAAAAAAAGTTGTAGGAGTTATACTTATGAAACTTGAAATTGCACTGTAACGCAGTATTTTCTGGGCTTATGGCAGGGGTCCAGGAAGAAGAGTGTCAAGGATTATAGGTAGCGGGGATAATCAGATGGACTTACTGAGCTGTGCAGTATTTTATGATGGAAAATTGCCCATGGGAAAAGCTGCCAATTCAAGCACAGATTTGGATTTCCCCTTTCCTTCATCCATTTACAAGCGTTTGTTGTGTGCTTAGGGAGATCCAGACACTCTGCTCTGGGTGCTTTCTTTCAGTACTCTAGACATGATCACCCTAAGTTTAACTTCTAAGATTCCATTTGCACTCAACGTTCTAAATTCCTTTCTTTCCTGTACTCTCACTGTGAATAGCTAAGCTTTTCTATTATATTCATGAACTAACAGGGATGAAAAAGAGAACACAGTTAGTTATACAATGACCTTAAAAAAATTTTTTTTTAAACCTCTTTGGCTATATTTTCCAAAACAGCTCCTCTAATAGAAGGCTGTAGCAGAGCAGGGTGACTGGGCCTTAAAGACTCACACGTCAGCAGGGTGAGCAGTTTCCTACCTAGGATCCAGTCCTACAAAGATATAGTGCCTTTCAGGCCTGCAGGAAGGGCAGCACAGGCCACTTACTTGGTAAAGTGGTATACTAATCATTAAGGGGACTAACTTCATTGTGTGTTTTACATGTAAATGGGGGCATCCCATTTCAAGCTGCAGAAATGATGTCAACTTTTACAAAGTTAAGGAGTCTGCTTATAGCATATGGGGCCCACAGTGAGGTAACTTCCTAAGCACTTGGAAAAGAAGCAAAGAAGCTTGTTCTTTAAAACTTTAATTTAAAGAATAACACTTAATAGAAAGGGGCAGAGATGTATAAACTCATCTGAAGGAGTAAAAGTGACCCTCAGGCTAGCAGGACATCACTGTGATCCAACTACATATTTTTACACACATAAAGGAAGCACGTCTGTCCCAGCAAGGCTTGGTGGGTGTGAAGGCCCAGGGCAGGAGCACTACGGAATTAAACAGCAGAGTACTGACCAGAGGACATGTCTGGCCATAGGACTGAGTTCTGGTCATAGGACTTTGAATATCATATTCTCATTAGCAAATGTCCTCCTGTAAGGGGATGGATGGTCTCACACCATTAGAAACTTCAGCCCTAACTCTCCTACTCTTTTGATTGCATGTTCACTGAGAAACCTGATTGTATGTTGGCTTCTGAAATCGGATCCATGTGAGTGTTACCGGCCATGTGGCACTTAAATTTCTCCTTGTAAATTAATCAACTGGCATTCTGGTTTTATGCAGAAATCTTGTGAACCTGACTAGTGGGGTTCTCATATGAGACATGAATGCGTGTTCAATGTGTTGACGGTATCAGGCATTGAGCTGGCAAGACAGAGCCTGACTACCCTTGTCCTATCTGGGTAGGCAGACAGCCTTTTCCACAATACATCCCTTGTCACTGTACAAGTCTCTAGGTGAAACAAAATCCTGAGACTAGTGCCGTGGGCTGCTAACCCCCATTCAGCAAGAATGTTTGGTTTAGAAGAGGTAGTTGGAAGGTTCAGCGGGCCGAATGCTAATTCACATATTCAGTATTCACATACCTACTTAGAGTTCAAGGAGCAATTATGATGCATTAGGACTGATTTACAGATGCAAACACAACAAAAAAATGAGTTTTTCTTCTGCATGAGTAAAATGTTCCTAGTGGGTTTGGACGAACCAAGGAGAGGGGATAATTTGTTTAATTTCTAGTACTTTAGATATCTCTTCTTTCTTCACATTAGCAGAGGAGCAAACTTGTGTTCTGTTGTTTTACTTAGATTGCACATTTCCTCCAGTCCATCGGCACAAATCTCTCTTTGTACAGAGATCAATCTCTGTATTATTTTATGGATTAGGAAACAAATATGTTATGGTGTTAAGTTGGGTATTGACTTTATTATTCATTACATTTTCTGCATGCCTGAAACATTTCACAATAAAGACGAAACAAATTAAAAATAACGGAAGACATGTTTGGGTAATAAGCTTCCTATCCTATGTATAGGAAAATGGAACTTTACTTTGAATCCATGCTTTTTTATTGTTTTAATAGTGTCTCAATATGTGCCTTCATCAAGAATTAAGCATGTTGCATCACTTAGTCATAATAAAATTCCTCAGAAGCTCAACCATGAAAACTAATATTAGTACATGGAAACATTAAACTATTTAAACAAAAATGGATGCTATCAGACATTTGCCCAATCAGAATGTATGTCTGACCAGTTTATTCACTGCACCGGTAAGGTCTGGGTCCACCAGCCATAAAAACAATGAGAGAAGGTTGGAGATAAAACAGAAGCACTTTCACCTTTATTTTACAGAAGTTTCCAAGTATTGAGTCATAATTACACAATTGGGATCCTTCCTTGGAGGATCACATGGGGCCACAAGCAGAGAGTTTTTCCAAAGCAGCTCCAGAGGCTACCTAGACGCCCATGTGGAAACCAGAATTCTCAGACCTGCTGTGTAAAGCCAGGTGTCACCTGCCTCAAATACCCTTCAAGGCCTAGGCCCCTACAATGGATGTGCTCACCGAGGGCTGTGCCTCTCTCCTGTTCTCACCCTCACCCTTGCTTTCACCCTTTCTTGCTCCACTTAATCAACCCGGATTCACTTCTTGTAGATTATTTTTGTGTGTGTGGAGTATCAGGGCCTTAACACAGTAGAAAAAGTAGAGTCTTAGAGGTTAGAGAGATCCCCCTCACTCTGTGCCTTTGCTCAAGTTACTTAACTTCTCTGTGCCTCCCTTTGTTCATCTGCAAAATGGGGGAATCATACATAATACATTGAGCTGCTTTGGGACTTAAACAGGAACAGGAGTAGACTCCATTTTAAACATTACTTTTTGGCTGATTTAAGAGCTGAAATAAACAGCATTCATTTCCAACTTTGAATTTTGAAAAGACCTTTAATAAATAAATTTAGTATGTGGTGGGCTGTAACTCCACAAACAATGAATACTTAATATGTGCAAAGCACCATATCGAGCACTGGGGATATAAATATGAACGGTGCAGTCCCTGTCCTTGAGGGGGTCACAGCCTGAGGATGGGTATTTATCAATTAAACTACCCACAGGACAGTAATGAGGGCTCCAAGAAATATAAGAAGGGCTATGATAAGATAAGGGGAGAGAGCAATGTTGATCAGGCCCTAGGAAGACTAAATCTTAAAGGGTAAAGAGGATTTTAACGGAAGCAGGGCCTGTCAAGCAGAGGGAAGGGCAAGACTTGGCATATTAAAGATGGTTTACCAAGACTCTTGTCTAAATAGATGAGGCAGGAGCTCAGCACTGGTGAACAGGAGGTGTGGGAGTTGATAGGTGAGGAAGGTCAGGAGAAACTGTCAGGACTAGAGAGTCAAGACCTTGAGTGACCTGCTAAGGAGTCTGGACTTTATTGTTAGGGTCTTAGGGAGGACTTGGACACATGAGCTCCAAATTTTGTATTCATGTTTGTGAAGAAAGGGAATGATTGAGATCTCCTTTTCACAGATGCAGAAACTGGGGCAAAACAGAGGATATATTAAAGCAAATTCACTGACCTCTGTGTGTAAATAGTTACTACGGACGATATGGTAACTTAGGCAAGTCAAACACACAAAGTCTTAGGGGAAAGAGAGGAGGAAACAACGTAACCCAAATGAACATCCCTGCTTGCTGGATCTGATGTTCTAGGTCCCTTCATTCCTGATAGTCCTTACATGCAGGGATGGGGGGGCAGTGTATCCTGAGCCCCCAGCCCAGTGCTTAAGCACTTGGCCTATCTAGAGAAACAGTGTCTTCTGGAAGGGGATGATGGTTAAAGGGCAGGGCAGGAGCTCAGAGGAACAGATGGAAGATGAGTGGGCCCAGCATTGCTGGGGGAGGTGGAGAGAGGGCAAGGAAAGTAGGAGGGCAGGACAACGGGCAAGGGACTGGTTTTATCTGGTGCAAAAGTGAACTTAAGCCCATAGAGGAAAGAATACATGTAAAAATAATATATACCCCAAAAAAGATAAGGGGGAAAAACTCAAATTCAATTAGTAGGTATTTTTGGAAGATGAAACCAAGGGTGATGAAAATTCTGTGAAAGGATTTTTTGGCACTAGTCGAATTTTCTATACAGGATAAGTATTATATTTATAATCAGGGAAAAATTGTCAAAAAACCCTCTTTTAAATAGACTTTGAGGTTGAAGTCTGCTCAAGTGTCACCATACGCTGCCAGGACAGCATGAACCTGGCACATATGGGAGACTCACTGACTGGCAGCTTGGAAATTCTTTATTATTATCATCATCATCACGCTAATAATGTATTGCAGCCTGGGTGGCGTATCTTTCTATACCAGCGCTGTCCAACAGAGCTTTCTGCCCTGAGGGAAATGTCCTCTATCTGTGCCACCAAATGTCCTCTATCTGTGGCAGCCACCAGCCACATGTGGCTGTTGAACACTTGAAATGTGGCAGTGCAACCCAGGAACTGGAGTTTACATTTAATTTAACTGAAATAGACTTAAGGAGCCCTTGGTATATTCAACTCAGGTTCTTTCTCTTCATATCTTAGCCTTCTGAGCACAATACCCTCCCCAAACCCTCCTGAGACTCTTCCCCAAGGCCAACCGCGATGTCTGCCTCTAACACTCTAACTGATGTTCAGTACAGTATCTTTGGGATGGGGGACTGGTTGCCAGAGGAACCAGGAGGTCCTTGGTGCCAGCTCAGCTGTGACCCACACCTTCACTCTTAGACTCGCTGGGCTCTCATTAAAAATGTAAGCCATCTGCCATCTTACCTCTTTCTCTCTGCTTCTCTCTAAGGTCAGGCTAACTTGTACAGCTGCCTCTGAATATATTTAGTAACTTGTTGTGTTTCTTCCAGTAACTGATAACCTTTTCTTCTGTACAATAAATTCCTCTTCTGAATTCTCCTCCCCAGCCCCCCATCCATACTGCCCACTTAACAAGCCTCACTTGTGAACAAGAGGAAGGATGCTTAAATGCCATTTTAAAATCTGTCCATTTGGGTTGCTTTACTTTGTTCCTTATTTTAAGTTTCATTTGTACTTGCCAAGGAGAAAAATAAAATAACCCTAGCACAGTCACATTTTACACACTCCACAGAAATGGTTTCTGTTACATGTATGTATATATAGATAAGATATTAGCAACAACAATAAGAAGTGATATTTACTGAATGCTTCAGGCACTTCTCTGTGCACATGTTTCATAGTATCTCATTTAATCCCCCCAAGAACTCAAGGAAATAGGTCCTGTCACCATCCCTACTTCACAGGAGGAAAATGAGGCACAGAGAGACTAAGCCATCTGCCAAAAGTCACACAAGCTCAGTGGTGAGGCCAGGTTGTCTATATTATGTTTATTATCTCTCGTATAGTATCATTATTATGTTTAAATTATTACTCTGTATCCCTTTTTTGCTTCTCTCCTCCTGCCTTCTAAAGTCAGATGCTATAAACTTGATTTTGATGGTTTAACGTTTGAACTATCACAGACTCGAGGTGCACTCCCTGAGACAAGAGAAACCCTCAGAGTGCTCTAGAATTAGACCTAATATGGGTTAATGACTCCAGTCCTTCACGGCAGGACAAAGAGAAGAAAGTGGGGCCCAACTGGGGTGAGCCAAGGTCATAAAAGTGTAAACACCAGTGTTGCTCTTTGGCCAGTTCCATGCCATACCCGCCCTTTGGACACCCTCGGCACATGGGCCCAGCTAGAGCCCCTGCTCTCAGCTGCTCTGTGGACTCAGCCCTACGCCCTGCCCTCAGTCTCTCCTGGGTTACAGCTAATCACGCCAATGAATCCAGTTTGTGACTCTGGTTTGAGAGAGACCCTCTAGGAAAGGGCCTCATGACAGTGTATAAAGAAATGAGGTGCGGGGGCTTCCCTGGTGGCGCAGTGGTTGAGACTCCGCCTGCCAATGCAGGGGACACGGGTTCAAGCCCTGGTCTGGGAGGATCCCGCATGCCGCGGAGCAACTGGGCCCGTAAGCCACAACTACTGAGCCTGCGCGTCTGGAGCCTGTGCTCCGCAACAAAAGAGGCCGCGATAGTGAGAGGCCCGCGCACCGTGATGAACAGTGGCCCCCGCTTGCCCCAACTAGAGAAAGCCCTCGCACAGAAACGAAGACCCAACACAGCCATAAATAAATAAATAAATAAAATTAAAAAAAAAAAGAAATGAGGTGCTAGTCATTCATTCTTACACTCATTCATTCATTCACTCACAAATTTGCCACAAATATTTTCTGACATGTACTGTGTGTCAGGCTCTGCAGATGTATAATGGTTAATAGAAATGGCCATAGTGCCTGCCCTTTTGGAGGTAAAATCTACTTGTAGAGATAAATAGTAATCAAATTCTCACACCATCAAATGCCATGTTGCAACTGGGACAAGGACGATAAGGGATACAGTGCCATGAGAGTTTATTATAGGAGGTTTTACCTAGAAGTCAGGGAGAGCTTCCCTGAAGAAGGGGCATAGGAGCTGAGATGTGAAGCATAAGCCGGGTAACTGAGAAGAGGGCAGGGAAGTGCATTATTCCTCACAGTGGGAACAACAGATACAAAGGCCCTGCGGGGAGGAGCATGGTGGTAGAGCAACTGAAAGAGGCAAGGGTGGCTCCAGTGGATACAAGGAGGGGACGCGTGGCACCAAAAGAGACTGGAGTGGGACACGGTCAGTCTGGCCTGACCACGCACGTGTAGGAGTTTAGGTGTTTGGTCCTGACCTTGAGATCAGTGGGAAACCTCCAGAGGGCCGGAACTGAGTTTGCAAAGACGCCAGGGCCTGGCGAGGTGGTAGACTGATAAGTCCTAGGAAGAAAAGATGAACTTCCCTACATATGAGGCACAGGGGAGCCTCTGCCCTCTCAGGGATTACATTCTGCAGATTAAAATCCCTCAACAAAGTGTTCTGGCAGATCCTGCCGAGCTGGGGCAGAGGGTGGCATCACTGTTGATGCCAGTTTAGAGTTTAGCCGGGAGTTCAGGGCCAAAGCTAACATATGTGGTGGACCCGCTGTGCACCTGGCTTTTGGAGCACTGTACATGAGCGCATGACCCAGGAACTCTACTACAACAAGCACCGCAGGAATCTTAACCTGAGTCACCCTGCATCACAGGACATCTGTGTTGGAAGTAAAAACAGACAGCAAAGCTTACCTGGTCATTCAGAGGTATCCCTTTTCCCATCTTCATTCGATTTTCCTCTGGGTGATAGTCATCTGCATCGTAGAATTTCCATCCTAGCTTTAAGAACAAAGTGAAAGAGGGTATGTGGCAGGTAGTGCGGCCCACGTGACAGCCACTGTGGGGTTACTAAAACTAACGGGCAGGTACAGAAACAACCCTGCCGCCCTCTTCCCCACCAGCAGCCCGAGGAACGCCCCCCCCCCCCCGCCCACCCAGGTGCAGGAGTGGGGAGGGCTCTGAAGTCGCATCACGAATCCCGCTCCCTGGGCTGCTGCAGCTCTTGTTTTCATTCATCACTATTTATGATCACCAAGGAGAAAAACAAAATTGCTCCGGTGGGTTTCACAAGCTGCATGGAGGTGTCTGTGGTGAGTTTACAAACCACTCAGGCCAGAAGAAAAGGCAGGGAGGGGAAAGGGAGAGAAGCAAAGAGACAACATGATGGGACTAGCAACTGGGAGGCATTAGAACAGGTTACCTGGGATGCCAGCAGGGCGCCGACGGTGGATCTGTGGAGAGGACATAGATGTTACATGACTGCCCTTTCCCAGCCTGCGCTGTGCCTCTTCCACCCGAGGAGCCCTGGGAAGCAGAGGGCTGCCCTACCGGTATTAATCACCGACAACTTACGATACTGAAACTGAGACAGATGCTCCTGACCCTGGAGTCTAGAGCATGGCTTTAGTTCTCTCCAGGAATTTAAATGAAATAATTATCCAGTCATCACTAATTTTTCTCCCAAAAGCAATACATAAGATCTCATTAAACTCCTGAAGTTTTTTCCTTAAGTTTTCGGTCCCTGTTTTGTAGATAATTATTTTTTTGAGAAAAAATATTGAATTATTAAAGTGATAAATTCTACTGAGGATATTGGAGGGAGAGGTCTGACACGGAATTTAACCTCTAAGCACCCACACAAGGTTCAAGGAGCTCATAAAAGCATTAAAATATTGGGGCTTAAAAGGGACACACTTCAAATAATGGACATGGAGAATTACCAGCACTCATTATTAAGTCTGGGAGTTGAATGCTCTCTGTGCAATGCATCTAAGAATGATCTACCTGTTCAGACCCTAACAGGCTGCACGGTCAGTGAAGAGGGCTTGGGTCCTAGAAACTGAGGTCTGGCTACGGTCTCCATTCTGCCACTAAATGACTGTGTCCTCCTGTGTAAGTCACCTTGTCCTCTAAATCTCAGTTTTCTCACCTGTAAAACAAGGGAACTGAGCTACATTTATCCATTCACCTACTCATTTCACTCAGCCAATATCTACTGAGCACCTACTAGCTCCTAGGACATAATGCTCAGCCCACTGAGACTGGCCATCTTGAGGCTTACAGGCTAGCGCCGTGGGGTAGGGGTGGAGGCCGTCAGGCGATTAATTAGAAACGAAGCCCCTTCATGCTATCAGTTTCTGAAGTGTTACCCAAAATGCCAATCACTGAAGTATGAACTTCAGAATTTTTTACTGTATCCTCCTACCATTTCATCATGCCCTCTTGCCTAAGTTTTACATGCACTTTTACAATTATCTACTTGTTATTTTTGTTTAATTGCTTCACTCTTTAAAATTAAACGAATGTGTTAAACAAGGAAACTCTTTCCTTCCCTTATACAGGAAGCCACCCTCATTTGCCTTAAACAGGAGGCAACCAAAAAGATGTATACAGTGAAAACAAAGCATTGTGATGAAATTCTAGCTGGATACTGTTGCTTACCAAGGGTCGTCTCTCTTTTGTTAAGAAGGTATCAGGGAAGTTTTAAAAAGACACACTTGTACCAAACTGAGACCTGCTCCCGAAGGTAACCAAAGGATTGAGAGAACTGGAACCTCTCCCATTATGTTCACTCCTTTGGAGGCTGCATAGGGTGACATGCTGTAGCCTACGGGTGACTAAACCGTCCCAGCCAAACTCCAGGGCTGGTGAAATCAGCTCTGTGTACGACAGAAATCACACTTAAGACCAAGTTAGATGAGCCAGGAATGAACATGTCAGCCACCAGTCATAATTTAAAAAGAAAAGCTAACTAGATTGGGGTGTAGACGGGCAGGAAGGAGATAGAAAGAAAAGGAAAAACCACTCTAACCAAACTTCCTAACCAGAGGACAGCTGGACTGTTTGAATATGAACCAGGGACCCCAGCAGAAATACGGCAAAGTGCTCGGCTCACAGGAGACTGGTCAGGGCCGAACATTACAAACCAGTTTGGGGCCCAAATGTCTTCCAGTGGGTTGGTCTAAATCAGGATCAAGGAGACTTAAAAAGACAGTAGGCAGTAGGCTGGGGCACAGAATAATGAGAAAGGTATTCAAAAGGCCTGAGCTTGTTGCGACAGCAGGAAAAAGAAGGAAACACGGAAAGAAGCTGAGGGTGGCTTCACTAAGATTGTTAAAATATAAAGAAAGCTAACACCGCCACCCACTCAAATGGTTCCACTCATTCATTCATCAAGTCAATACATATTTATTAAGCACCTACTATGTGCCAGGCATTGTTCTAGACACATATGTCAATAAACAAAAAAGAAAAAGATCCCTTACATTCAGGTAGGGGAGGGAAGGCAATAAATATAATAAACTTATTACTTGACATTACTTTAACAGTGTTTTAAATGGGATCTTTCTGGTTTGAGACTATTGTTCTCTTAAGGTATTACCCCACCACTCCAAATGTTATGGAGTATATTTAAAAATCCTGCAGGGCCCTAAGAGGGGCTCATAAAAGTCACCAAAGAACTCAATGTTGCTACATCCAATGATCAATGTAATCAATTCTCAGGCATTTTATCTCTCAGTCCATCGACAACAGTTGACATTGACCTAACCATTAGAGGGCCCAGGGCTCAGTCCTTGGCCAGCTTATCCACACTCACTCCCTTGGTGTTCTGAACATCTATGTCTTTAAACATATCCACACACCGATGAGTCCTACATTTACACCTAAAGTCCCTCTCTCCTGAACTCGACTTGGATATCTGATTGCCCACTTGACAGATCCACCTGGATGACCAATAGGCATGTCCAACTCACCACATCCCACACTGAGCTCCTGAAATTTTCTTCCAAACCTGCTCTGCCTACTGCTTCCCCATCAGTCAATAGAAACTCTTTTCTTCCAGTTACCCAGGCCCAAAATCTTGAAATCATCCATGACTTTTCTCTCCTTCATATCCCACATCCAGTCCATCAACACATCTTTTTGGCTCTACTTTCAAAATATTCCAGCATATGACCACTTCTCTTCACCTGCATTGTTTTTCTGACCTCATCTCCCAATCACTCAGCCACAATGGCCTCCCTGCTAGTCCACAAGAAAGCCAAGCCTCAGGGCCTTTGCACTTGCCATTCCCTCTGCCCATATGCCCTTTCCTGGCTATCCACGGACTTATTTCCTCTCTTCTTGTAGGTCTTTCTCCAACACCACTTCCTCAGAGGAGCCCTCCCTCACTATCCTGCCTGGCTCTTTGTTCCATTTACCTTCCTTTATTTTCCCCTATAGCACCTACCGCTGCCTGGTGCACTGCACATGTATTTATTCCCTTACTGTCTCCCTCCCTTACTAGGATGTAAACTCTTTGAGGGCAGGGATTTATCTGTCCTGCTCACTACATGTCAGTGACATTGAGGAAGGATTGAGCTCGATAAACATTTACTGAATGCATGAATATCATAACCATATGACATATGGTACAGTCTCCCCTCATCTGACCCAAGACTTGGGTCGGTGGGCAGCACATGAACTGCCCAAGCTCACAACCAGACAGCAGTAGAACCAAGACCTAGGGCTCTTGACTTTTACTACATCACACCAGAGCGGCAGTTTTTCATTCTCTGAGTTCTTCAGTCATACACAGTGAGGGACTTTCTGGCTCTGTGTTTTATTTTAAATTTCAGTTCAAGATTCCCTGTCTTTGAGGCTAAAAATGCCACAATAATTTTTGGAAGCTAAACCTACCTACCTGGAGAAAGAAAGAGTCTTTAAAATACACTGGACCGCACAGGCAGTTCCTGATTCAGATCATCCTAGAAGGGTCTGGATAAGCCTTTGGAGGTTGTGATATTTTAGTTGTCTTTTGCTGCCTCTGGTGGAATGCTGCCGTAGCTGCCTTTTCTGATAATAAAGGGCATTGTCAGACTTTGGTCTAAACAGGAAGCCAAAGGCTTCCTCAGCCCCCAAGCTGGCCAGACTGGGCTGGGCAGAGGTTCTGTGGTATTCAGTGCTCCTCCCTGCTCACAAACCTTCAGGGGCCACTCTTCATTTTAACACCGAATCCTTCCAGTTGAAGGCGGAACACAGTAAATGGGAAGGTTGAATTCACTTTCCAAAATCTAATCAGAAAAGTCCAGGGCCCGGCAGGGGGGAGCTGGCGCGCTGTCCAGCTTGACAAAAGTCTGTAGGAGCCCGGGACGAGGCTTGCCCCTGCTCTGTGGGCCTTGCTCCCTTGCACGCTGTGCCCACACGAGGCCCCCAAACACGGGCACCTGTGACGGCCCGGGCCGCTCCAGGTGGCGCGGGGAAGTCCTTACTCTATTCGCGCCCCTGCAGGCGCCTCTTCACAAGGCGCTTTCGTTAAAGCCTCTGCCTAAATTTACAGACGGAGAGCCCGAGTCTGGGATGTGGCCCCGGGCCGGGCGCCCCGGGGGCGAGCAGGTTGGCAAGCGGGGAGAGGGAGCAGGTGCCCTGGGCCTCAGTTCCCTCATCAGCAAAGGGAAAGGACCCTCCCGTCGCCGCGGGCCCGGAACGCCGGCGGGTCTGGCCTCCGCCGCCCCGCGCCGCCCCTCCACTGCGCCCCCCGCGCCCCGGCCCGCCCGGACCTACTTCCCCGAGCCGCTCACGCCCATCACCAGCAGCGCGCCGGACGCCGCCATCGCCCGGAGTCCCGCTCCTTCCCGTAGCCTTCTGGGGCCGGTCTGCTCCGCCTTCCCAGCCACGGGGGGCGGAGCCACCCGCGACCCAGCCCGGCCCAGGCGGACCCCACCCCAAAGCCCCCACCAAGACCCCGCCCCAACAGTGCCCCACCCCTCATCCCGTCCCCAGCCGCCCGCCACCCACGCCGACACCTTCCCCTCCCCCTCGCGCCCCTTCCCCGACCAGACCCGTCCCACGCGAGACTCCGCCCCCATGCGCTCCGCCCCCAGCCGCCCCGCCCCCCGCAGCGCCCGGCGAGACCCGCGCACCCGGCGGCCCACCGCTTCCCCTTCCCCCCACTTCCACCCAGTTCTCGCTGCGCCCTCCGCGCCCGTTTCCCTCGTGCGGTAAGTGGAGCCTCCCGCAGGCAGGAGGGAGCCGGCCCCGAGTCCCTGCGCCTGCGGTCCTCCTCTCGTAGCCCCTCTCCGCTGCAGGGGAGCCTCACCCTTGCAGGCCGGACCCTCTGGCTCCTCCTTCACCAATGGAGAGAGCATTTATTTGTTTTTTAAATGTTGTAAAAAGAAAAAGCAGAAAATGAATTCACACTTTCCCGCACTGGCAGGCAACAAGCGTCCGTTCCCAAAATGATACCCCGTCCCGCATAGATAAATGGGTATGAATATTTTATGAAGTTGGGGTCATGCTGTACACGGTGTTTTGTAACCTGGCATTTTGTCACAATAATACAATACAAGGCAGATTTCTTTTGGTGTCAAATATAGACTGGCCCATAGTGGCATATGTCATGGCTCTGCTATTTAATCTGGTTCCTGTTCTCAGGTAAACTACTTAAGGGGAAGAAGCACCCTTTGAAGGGTCGTTTTGCTTTAAAACAATGTTAATTATGTGCCATTTAAAATACTTTATTAAAAGTACTTCCAATGACATTCTGCCCAACCTCCTTCGTTATCCAAGATCATATTACTCTGTGTTCTTGAAAACAATAAAGCTGACATAAAAGCATTTATCTAAAGAATATTTCAATTACCCCTGCACCGACTTTTTTTCTTATGTAGCTCAAGTGGGTGAAATTTCAGTGTTCCTGGATAGAGGTTGTACAGATGAAGAAACAGACCCGGAGAGAGAGGTGACACCTAAGGTCTTACAGTTCAGTTGTGCTTGATGAACATTTCTTGAACACCTGCCATCCGCAGGACTCCAAAGGTGAATACTGTTGCCCTCCAGGTGCTTCCAGGCAGGTAGGGGGATAGATGTATAAGCATTGCTGTAACCTGTGCTCTGCTTTACCAGTTTGGGTAAAAAAAAAAAAAAAAAAAAATAGAGTTCACATTTCTTTCAAAATTCAAACGCAGAATGGTTAGCAGAAATTCTGTTTCTTCTCCCCAGATGTCCCTCCCAAGATATGTCCAAGGACCTCATATTTTCTGTACTAGTCATAGTGGTGGCAAGAAACAACACACTCAAGTTGGGTTATTTGAAAAGGGTTCAGTAAAGGGGCTATTTACAGAGATGCAGGTGGGGTCAGTTAAAGCAACACAAGGTCCTAGTCTTAGTAAGTGAGGGGAGGTGTGAGGGGCAGTGGAAGGGAGCCTTCATTGGGCTAGGTTGAGGGGGGAGAGAGAGAGCCTGTGAGCGCTGTTCGGGTAGAGATGTCTGATAGGAAATGTGGCCTTAGGAAGAGAGATAGATAGACACCCCTTATTGACGCAACAGGGAGGGAATCAGGAGAATAAATGACCTCCCCTCCCCTGCTCTTTTTTTTTTTATAAATTAATTTAATTTGTTTATTATTATTATTTTTTTAAATTAACACTGATACTTTTTTTTAAGCCTGATTTCCTTTTTTTAAAAAATTAATTAATTAATTAATTAATTTTTGGCTGTGTTGGGTCTTTGTTTCTGTGCGAGGGCTTTCTCTAGTTGCGGCAAGTGGGGGCCACTCCTCATCGCGGTGCGCGGGCCTCTCACTATCGCGGCCTCTCTTGTTGCGGAGCACAGGCTCCAGACGCGCAGGCTCAGTAGTTGTGGCTCACGGGCCTAGTTGCTCCACGGCATGTGGGATCTTCCCAGACCAGGGCTCGAACCCGTGTCCCCTGCATTGGCAGGCAGATTCTCAACCACTGCGCCACTGGGGAAGCCCCCCCTCCCCTTCTCTTGCCCTTTGATCTCCTGCTAGTGACCAAACCCCACTGGCCAGTCCCAGCTGGAAGACAGAGAGCTAGAGAGTCTATTGAGTCCGCCAGTGCATGCCAATCTCCCGGACACAGAGGAGGGAAGAGAAGGTTGGAGGGTGTATCTGATGGGTCAAAGGAAAGCTATCCAGTACTTTTTTTCTCAAGAGTCAGTGAACGAATCCTCCTGTGCTTGCTTCCAGGACAGCAGAACTCAGAAATGACCCTAAGAGCTGAATTTCACATTTTTTGACTACTGAGAGTGCCACCTGCTGGTCCTGGTTGTCTCAGGGCTTCTCAGCTGTTGGGCAATCTGATGTTAGGTCCTGTCTATCTACTGCAGGAGCTGCTGTACTAACTGAGGCACATGGTACCCTGGAAGCCTGAAGAGACCCTCAGCAAGGCACTGCTTTCTGCTTGTGTTACTATAGTGACCCAAGTCCAGATCACTCCCAGACCGAGGACATCCTGCACTGTAAGTCTTATCTGGTAATAGTCGCTGTAGATAGGCTCCTGTATGCAGCTGCTCCTTCTACAGGGGTTAGGTGGGGTGCAGGGGGGAGCACCTTAATGCATACAAGCACTTCCCTAGGAAGCAAAGCATCTACCAGGATGGCTGGGCAGGGCAGATATTCCTGTAACAGTGGTCTCACATTTGACAAGTCTCATTAAGAAGAGGTTACATCAGCACCTCTTCCCTTCCAGATGGGTCCTTGATCTTGGTTTAATTTTGAGAATTCAAATAGATGCATGGAAGAGCTCCACAGACCAAATCCCATGTCTTTTTTTTTTTTTTAATATTTATTTATTTATTTATTTAATTTTTTGGGCTGTGTTGGGTCTTCGTTTCTATGCGAGGGCTTTCTCTAGTTGTGGCAAGTGGGGGCCACTCTTCATTGTGGTGCGCGGGCCTTTCACTGTTGCGGACTCTCTTGTTGCGGGGCACAGGCTCCAGACGCGCAGGCTCAGTAGTTGTGGCTCTCGGGCCTAGTTGCTCTGCGGCATGTGGGATCTTCCCAGACCAGGGCTTGAACCCGTGTCCCCTGCATGGGCAGGCAGATTCTCAACCACTGCGCCACCAGGGAAGCCCCCATGTCTTAATCAAGCCCCAAAGTAGCCTATTATACATTCTCCTGGAAGTAATGGTTGTGAACTTGCTTCACATCTTCATAACTAAAAAGGGTCACTCAAAGGGCCCAGAACAAAGTTTGCACAAAGGTAAAATGATTTTTGCTACCTCAATAGATGCAGAAAAAGCATTTGACAAAATTCAACATCTCTTCATGATAAAATACTCAACAAACTAGGAATACAAAATCCTCAACCTGATAAAGAGCATCTGTGGACCCCATGGCAAATGTTCTACTTAACGGTGAAAGACTGAATGTTTCCCCTATGATCAGGAACAAGCAAGCATGTCTGTTCTCATCACTTCCATTCAGCATTCTACTGGAGATTCTAGCCAGGGCAATTAGACAAGAAAAAGAAATAAAGGCATCCAGATTAGAAAGGAATAAGTAAAACTATACTTCCAGATTATATGATGTTGTATACAGAAAATTCTGAGACATCTACGATGACCCTATTAGAGCTGATAAATGAGTCCAGAAAGGTTTCAGGCTACACGATCAACATACAAAAAGCAATTGTATTTCTATACACCAGCAATGAACAATCTGAAAGGGAAATTAAGAAGAAAAATCCCATTTACAGCAGCATCGAAAAGAACAAAATAATTAGGAAAAAATTAATAAAAGAAATACAAAACTTATACTCTGAAGATGTATATATGGGATATTAGGAATTAAGAATACTCATCCTCCGCTGGGAGAAATGTAAATTGGTGTCACCTTTCTTGAAAGACAGTTTGGCATGATAGAATAAAACTGAATAGGCATATACCCTACAGTTCTGCAATTTTATTCCTAGGTTAACACTACAGGATATATGTACACAAATGTACAAGAAGTTGTGTTCATAATAGCTCCAAACTGGAACCAACCTGAATATCCATCAGTGATGAGATGGCTTAAATCATTGCATATTCAAACGACAAAACACTGTATAGCCAATAGTATGAATGAATTACAGCTATTGATACAAAGGCATATCAAAACCATAATGCTGATTAGAAGAATTAAATCTATGTAATTCCCATTTCTTGTTTAAAAACAAGAAAATTAAGCAATATGTTTATAGTCTAAGGATGTATACATGTATAATAAAACTATGCAGAAAAGCAAGAGAATGATTAACCAAAAATTCAAGATGATGTGTGTCAGAAGAGGCACAAAACGTCTTCTGGTAAACTGGCAATATTCTATTTTCAACCTATATATTGGACAGTGTGATGGTTAATTTTATGTGTCAACTTGACTAGGCTAAGAGGTGCCCAGGTAGCTTGTAAAACATTATGGGTGTTTCTGTGGGGGTGTTTCTAGAAGAGGTTAGCATTTTAATTGATAGACTGAGTAAAACAGATGGCCCTCACAAATGCGGGTGGGCATCATCCAATAACACTGAGGGCCTGAATATAACAAAATGACAGAGGAAGGGTGAATTTGCTGTCTCTGTTGAGCTGGGACATCTGTCTTCTTTTACCCTTGGACATTGGGCTCTTGGTTCTCAGGTCTTTGGGCTTGGACTAGAACTATGCCACTGGCTTTCCTGGGCCTCCAGCTTGCAGAAAGTAGATCGTGGTAGCAGACCACAGACTCCATAACTGCATGAGCCAACTCCTCATAATAAATCTTCTATATATCTCTATGTTTCCTATTGGTTCTGTTTTTCTGGAGAACCCTGACTAATACAGATGCACAAGTGTTTATTGTATTATTTTACCTTAAACCGTACATATGCATTTTATATACTTCTATATGTATGATATATCATGCACACACACAGTTGGGATCTTTCCTACCTAATTTGCAAGTCCCAGCAGCAGTGAGGGACTCAGGAAAGTGAGCTGGCGAAGCAGGAATGAGTAATGTCTGATATGCTAAGAATCTAAATTGACCTTGACTTTCATCTCCTCCAGCTTGGTTTACTTCTTAAATGGCTGCTAGTGTTTCTTTTTTTTTTTTTTTTTAAAAACATCTTTATTGGAGTATAATTGCTTTACAATGGTGTGTTAGTTTCTGCTTTATAACAAAGTGAATCAGCTATACATATACATATATCCCCATATCTCCTCCGTCTTGCATCTCCCTCCCTCCCTCCCTATGCCACCCCTCTAGGTGGTCGCAAAGCACTGAGCTGATCTCCCTGTGCTATGCGGCTTCCCACTAGTTATTTTACATTTGGTAGTATATATTAGTCCATGCCACCCTCTCACTTCGTCCCAGCTTACCCTTCCCCCTCCCTGGGTCCTCAAGTCTATTCTCTGCATCTGTGTCTTTATTCCTGTCCTGCCCCTAGGTTCTTCATAACCATTTTTTTTTTTTTTAGATTCTATATATATGTGTTAACATACGGTATTTGTTTTTCTTTCTTTTTTTTTTTTTAAACATCTTTATTGGAGTATAATTGCTTTACAATGGGGTGTTAGTTTCTGCTCTATAACAAAGTGAATCAGTCATACATATACATATGTTCCCACATCTCCTCCCTCCTGCATCTCCCTCCCTCCCACCCTCCCCATCCCACCCCCCAGGCGGTCACAAAGCACAGAGCTGATCTCCCTGCGCTATGCAGTTGCTTCCCGCTAGCTAGCTATTTTACGTTTGGTAGTGTTTCTGCTGACGTTGCACCTGATGGTAACTATCACTGACACCAATGATGTTGTAGAATACTCCTTTATTGGCATTAGGTTGTGAATACTCATTTTAGTTAAATTAAATCCACTTAAAACAGAACAAAAATACACTTTTGCCTATTTTTTTATCATGTCTCTATCTCTTCTATCTTCTCTATCAGTGGCCAGCTGATTCAGACAACACTTTGATGACATACATTACCTATTTTCCTTCCCTCCCTCCCTTCCTTCCTTCCTTCCTCCCTCCCTCCCTTCCTTTCTTTCTTTCATTTAAACACACTCCAGATACAGTTTCTCTTACCTTTTAATCAATACAGTAATGACGATAGTTTTTACAAGTATAAATTCTCCAGACAACTAAGTTTCTCCTCCAAATTCTCTTTGAATGGAAGATACTATTATGCTGCGTAACTCTGGTAAAGATAGCTTCTTCTTTTCTTTATCGTCTTGAAGAAAAGTTAGTTGAGTTTTCTTGGGTTAATTCAAAGTATGCCAGTCTTTCAAAACTTTTGCTTATGTGGTATACATTTTCTAAGTTTTCTTTACAGCATTCTTTTAAATGAATGAAAATTGCTGAGTTGCTCATTATTTGTCTCCTCTCTCTTACTCTTTCTTGGTTCTTCTCTGTAATAAATTCTTAGTTACCCTGAAGGGGCAGGGAAATATGGGTTTCAGCTTAATCAAGCTTCCTTGCTGGCTAAGAGTCATGATTAGTGTCACCAGGAAATTTGAATATAACTAAGCCTTCAACAGTATCAGGAGACCTTCTGCAATTGCAGCTTCTTATTGACGATTCAGAAAACACATCAGGATATTTCAGTGCTCTGGGTCATCATTACGAATATCAATGATCATCCCATAGGGTATTATTTTATTGCTGCATTACAAATCACCCCAAAACTTAGCAGCTCTAAAGCAAGTATTTATCATCTTACAGTTTCTGAAGACCAGGAATCTGGGACTGGCAGTTGAGCTCTTAGTGGGGCTGCAGTTTCATCTCAAAGCTCAACTCAGGGAGGATCTGCTTCCAAGCTCACTCACATGGTTATTGGCAGGCTTCAGGTCATCACCTGATGTTGACTTGAGACCTCAGTTCTTTGCTGTGTCTGCCTCTCTGAAGGCTGCCTGAGGGTCTTCATAACATGGTAGCTGGTTTCCTTCAGAGTGAGTGTTGAGAGAGAGGGAGAGAGAGCAAGAGAGAGAGAAATGAAAGCCACAACCTTTTTTTTTTTATGTTTTTTTTTTAAACTTTGGGTTTGTTTATTTATTTATTTATTTATTTATTTATTTATTTATTTATTTATGGCTGTGTTGGGTCTTCGTTTCTGTGCGAGGGCTTTCTCCAGGTGCGGCAAGTGGGGGCCACTCTACCCACAACCTTTTATAACCTAGTTGTGAAAGTGACAGACCATCACTTCTGGAACAATGTGGGAGGAGACTACACAGGTGTGAACATCAGGAAGTTGGGATTTTTGGAGGCCTTCTTGGAGGCTGGCTACCACAGACAGAATCTGTAATGGAATAATTTTGCTCTTTTTATTAATTTATTTTTTAATTTTTATTTATTTAGCCACACCTCACGGCTTGTGGGATCTTAGTTCCCTGACCAGAGATTGAACCTGGGCCCACGGCAGTGAAAGCCCCGCATCTTAACCACTGGACTGCCAGGAAATTCCCTAATTTTGCTCTTTTTTTAAAAAAAATTCAATCCTGGTAAAACACATACGTAAAATTTATCATCTTAACCGTTTTGAAGTGTGCAGTTCAGCAGTGTTAAATATATTCACATTGTTGTGCAACAGCTCTCCAGAACTTTTTCGTCTTGCAAAAGGGAGTGATTTTTTAGAGGGGTATTTCTTATTGATCGAATGCTAGTGGATGGCATTACACTGTTTTTGGTGCTCTGTTTTGGTTTAGCTACTTATTCTTTCTACCTGTCTGAGGTATATATTGACTTATTAGCCCTGTTCTTCCCATGCTATACCCACACCCGTTGCCTTTGCCATGTGACTTGGCAGCTCCTCCCCCTAGAGCTGAGTGTAGTTTTCTGCTTCTTGACTCTGAGCTTGGCCATCTGATTGACTGGCTGATGGAATGTGGACAGAAGGGACAATGTGCATATTTTGAGCCTAGGCCTTAAGAAGCATCATAGTTTTCTGTTTGTCCTCTTGTGCTCTGTCATCACCTTGAGAAGAGTTTGCCCTCAGTAGCTGTTGTCCTCTGAATCAGAGCTCCAGACTTGACACACATAGAACTGGCCTGAGCCCAACCCACTCTGAAGAGCCACACCTGGCTGGGCCTGCTGCTTAGAGCCAAGCCACCCAGCTGAGCTTAGTCTGCACCAGCGAAGTGCCGTTCAACCTGCAAACACATGGGAGGGCTTAGCTGAGATTGGCAGGGCCACCTCCAGCCATGTGAGAAATAAACGCTGAATGTTGTATGCTGCTGATGTTTTGTGGTTGTTTGTTACAAAACATTACTGTAACATTCGATAATGAATATTCTGCCCTTTTGCACTCTGGCCTCTGTGCCAGTGAGTTCCCAAGTACACTACATGCACACACACTCACATAGATTGCATTGATTTTCCCTCTGCACTGTCATGGCCACCTGTCTGCTGTTTGAATTGACTTCATCAGGGTCCGGAAGTAGTCTGTTCACTGAGAATGGGCAGGAAAAGAATAACAGTTTCTCCTAATTACAGATGTGGAAAGCACCTCAAGAGGGTTTCTACTCCACACAGGGTTTCTGGAAAGCAGCTGATTTTGCCATGAATGTTGACCTTCCCTTTGGGGAGTAGAATCACATCTGAGGAGTACTCTGGGGCAGAGTTTTTGGTGTGGTCCTGTTCTGTGCAAGATGGGGTGTACTGATTAACTATGGGGTGGTTTGGGATTGATCATGATGGATTCAATATGGATGGATTTTTCATGGATTGTAATAATTTTTGCTTTATGTGTTGATTATTAATTTGTTTCTTTCACTTCAAGGGATCATTCATAACCATTTCCATAGCCTTTGTCTGTCCTCCTGCACCCCTTCCCCACTCCTCAAGCATTGGTGTCTTGAGAAGGTGTGTCTGTAAACATATTTCACCTTTTATAGGTCTCATGCTCATGGCACCTAGCACACTGTTGAGTTCACAGTAGATGCTCAAATGTCAATGACCTTACACAGTGCTTTTCATGGGAGGTGCTCAATAAATATTTGAATAAATAAACATATTGACTAAATAGAATAAAAAATGGAATCACTTCTCTTGGCCTCAGTTTTTCTCATCTGTTAAATCAAGGAGAGCAGAGTGGTAAAGTAGGTGATTGCTAAGACCCCTCTTGAGGCTCAGCCAGTATTTCACTTGTATGACACAGTACTGGGGAGCTGGCTATTGGCCTGACCCCTGAAATCTGACCACCTGAGGAGTGGGAGAGGAAGAGGCTCCCAGTGGTCAGATGCAGGGCACAGCACTTTTATACACTGTCTCCTTTACTTTTCATAATGACCTTGTGAGATTGTGATTTATCAGATGAGAAAATGACACAGCAAGGTTAAAGAACTAGTTAATAAATGGTGAAGCAGGAACTTGAAAAAATGTTTACCTGAGTCCAACATCCAGAATCCTTTCAGTTTTAACCATAACATCACGTGATCCAACATGATTTATATTAGCACCTTGGTTTGGATAGTGTCCTATTACACATTTGAGATGGAAAATTCTAAGCCAACTTGTTTTTACAGTATATACCTTATTATTTTTCAAGAATATGGTTAAATGAATTCAAAGTGAGAAATATTTATACAAGTGCAAGATTATAATGTTAATAAACATTTTACATTGAACACAGAGAGCCAAAGTTAGAGGTAATGACTGTGCATAGCTCTTCAGGAGAGGTGTGTTTCTGCAGTCTGCCATTCATTACTTACATGGCATTGCATTTCAATAAGTCATGCATACAGAATGGCCTCAGTCCGAATTCTTGCTCATGTTGGTGATTTCTCAGGGGGATCTCAAGAATAACTGGCTGTTAGCCAGGATCTGGGATTTGGTTAAGAAATCAGGACTCCAACAAGCAACAAAAGCAAAAATCAACAAGTGAGACTGCATCAAACTAAAATGCTTCTGCACGGCCAAAGGAACAATCAACAAAATGAAATGGCAACCTATGGAATGGGAGAAAATATTTGCAAACCATATACTGGATAAGGGGCTAATACCCAAAATATATGAAGAACGCATACAACTCAAAAACAAAACAAAACGAAACGCAACAATCTGATTAAAAAATGGGCAGAAGAGTTTGGCACATGGCGAGAGCTCCGTAATTGTTGGAGGTCATGGTCGTTATTACCAACTCCACCTTTGACAGCCTGACCCTTGTTTGTAAATGTTGGGGTTCCCCAGCACTCTGTGTTGGGTCGTGTTCTTTTCTCTTTCCACCAGTCCTCCAGTGCCATGCTTTTGTATACAGACAGAGACACAGCTCCCCAGTGTCCTCACCTTGCCCCTCTCCACGTCAGCCCTCTCGTCCAAGCTGCCTGGTCTCTTACCGATTTGCTGCAAATGTCTCCTATTGCTCATCCAGCTTCCACTCCTGAGGCACCCTGCACCTCCCCACCCTCAAATCCATGGGATACCTGGTAGCCAGAGGGTCTTTCTGAATTAGACCATCCCTTTTGTGCTCATGGCCCTTCATTGGGGGAATCATCACACTTAGAATGAAATCCAAGCTCCTTTACATTACCTACAGCATCCTCTGTCACCTGGCCCTTCTGAACTCTCTGGCCTCATCCTGGGCTACTCTCGTTTTTTGTCACCATGTACTGGCCTTAGTTACACCCCTGTATCTGGTCAAGTGCATCCCCTCCTGGGCCTTTGCACTTGCTGCTCCTTCTGACTGGAACATTCCCATTGCACCCCTCCCTCCAACTCCTCTTAACTCCCACGTACTCCTCAGATCCCAGCTCACATGGGCTTCCTTCACTTCCACTTCATAGTGGAAGATTTCTCTGACTGCCTCTGGCTTCATCTCTCTCAATCGTAGAATCCACTCTCTTCCTTCATAGCACTCATCACAATTTATGCTTAGACATTTATTTTGTCTTTTTTTTATTGGAGTATAATTGCTTTACAATGTTGTGTTAGTTTCTGCTGTACAATGAAGTGAATCAGCTATATGTATAACTATATCCCCTCCCTCTTGGACCTCCCTCCCACCCCTCCCCCGATCCCACCCATCTAGGTTGTCACAGAGCACCGAGCTGAGCTTCCTGTGCTTTATAGATTGTTCCCATTAGCTATCTATTTTATGCATGGTAGTGTACATATGTCTATCCTAATCCCCCAATTTGTCCCACCCTCTCCTTCCCCCCCACCCCCCAGCCACATGTCCGTTCTCTATATCTACATCTCTATTCCTGCCCTGCAAATAGGTTCATCTGTACCATTTTTCTAGATTTCACATATATGCATTAATATACGATATTTGTTTTTCTCTTTCTGACTTACTTCACTTTGTATGACAGTCTCTATGTCCAACCACATCTCTACAAATGACCCAAATTCTAACTTTTTATGACTGAGTAATATTCCATTGTATATATGTACCACATCTTTTTTATCCATTCATCTGTCTTGGACATTTAGGTTGCTTCCATGTCCTGGCTATTGTAAATAGTGCTGCAATGAACATTGGGGTACATGTGTCCTTTTGAATTATGGTTTTCTCAGGGTATATGCCCAGTAGTGGGATTGCTGGGTCATATGGTAGTTCTAGTTTTAGTTTTTTAAGGAACCTCCATACTGTTCTCCATAGTGGCTGTATCAATTTACATTCCCACCGACAGTGCAAAAGGGTTCCCTTTTCTCCACACCCTCTCCAGCATTTACTGTTTGTAGATTTTTTGATGATGTCCATTCTGACCAGTGTGAGGTGATACCTCATTGTAGTTTTGATTTACATTTCTCTAATAATTAGTGATGTTGAGCATCTTTTCATATGCCTCTTTGCCATCTGTATGTCTTCTTTGGTGAAATGTCTATTTAGGTCTCCTGCCCACTTTTTAATTGGATTGTTTGTTTTTTTGATATTGAGCTCCATGAGCTGTTTTTATATTTTGGAGATTAATCCTTTGTCCATTGCTTTGTTTGCAAATATTTTCTCCCATTCTGAGGGTTGTCTTTTCGTCTTATTTATAGTTTCCTTTGCTGTGCAAAAGCTTTGAAGTTTCATTAGGTTCCATTTGTTTATTTTTGTTTTTATTTTCATTACTCTAGGAGGTGGGTCAAAAAAGATGTTGTTGTGATTTATGTCAAAGAGCGTTCTGCATATGTTTTCCTCTAAGAGTTTTACAGTGTCTGTCTTACATTTAGGTCTTTAATCCATTTTGAGTTTATTTTTGTGTATGGTGTTAGGTAGTGTTCTAATTTCATTCTTTTACATGTAGCTGTCCAGTTTTCCCAGCACCACTTATTGAAGAGGCTGTCTTTTCTCCATTGTATATTCTTGCTTCCTTTGTCATAAATTAGGTGACCATATGTGCATAGGTTTATCTCTGGGCTTTCTATCCTGTACTGTTGATCTATATTTCTTTTTTGGTGCCAGTACCATACTTTCTTGATTACTGTAGCTTTGTAGTATAGTTTGAAGTTGGGGGCGCCTGATTCCTCCAGCTCTGTTTTTCTTTCTCAAGATTGCTTTGGCTGTTTGAGGTCTTTTGTGTTTCTATACAAATTGTAAAATTTTTTGTTTTAATTCTGTGAAGAATGCCATTGGTAATTTAATAGATTGCATTGAATCTGTTGATTGCTTTGGGTAATATAGTCATTTTCACAATATTGATTCTTCCAATCCAAGAACATGGTGTATTTCTCCATCTGTTTATGTCATCTTTGATTTCTTTCATCAGTGTTTTATAGTTTTCTGAATACAGGTCTTTTGCATCCTTAGGTAGGTTTATTCCTAGGTATTTTGTTCTTTTTGTTGCAATGGTGAATGGGATTGTTTCCTTAATTTCTCTTTCTGATTTTTCATTGTTAGAGTACAGGAATGCAAGAGATTTCTGTGCATTAATTTTGAATCCAGCAACCTTACCAAATTCATTGATTAGTTCTAGTAGTTTTCTGGAGGCATCTTTAGGATTTTCTATGTAGAGTATCATGTCATCTGCAAACAGTGACAGATTTACTTCTTCTTTTCCAATTTGTATTCCTTTTATTTCTTTTTCTTTTCCAATTATCATGGCTAAGACTTCCAAAACTATGTCGAATAATAGTGGCGAGAGTGGACATCATTGTCTTGTTCCTGATCTTAGAGGAAATGCTTTCAGTTTTTCACCATTTAGAATAATGTTTGCTGTGGGTTTGTCGTGTATGGCCTTTATTATGTTGAGATAGGTTCCCTCTGTGCCCACTTTCTGGAGATTTTTTATCATAAATGGGTGTTGAATTTTGTCAAAAGCTTTTTCTGCATCAATTGAGATGATCATATGGTTTTTATTCCTTAATTTGTTAATATGGTGTATCACATTGATTGATTTGTGTATATTGAAGAATTCTTGCATTCCTGGGATAAACCCCACTTGATCATGGTGTATAATCCTTTTAATGTGTTGGTGGATTCTGTTTGCTAGTATTTTGTTGAGAATTTTTGCATCTATGTTCATAAGTGATATTTGTCTGCAGTTTTCCTTTTTTGTGATATCCTTGTCTGGTTTTGGTATCAGGGTGATAGTGGCCTCGTAGAATGAATTTCGGAGTGTTCCTCCTTCTGCAATTTTTTGGAAGAGTTTGAGAAGGATAGGTGTTAGCTCTTCTCTAAATGTTTGATAGAATTCACCTGTGAAGCCATCTGGTCCTGGACTTCTATTTGTTGGAAGATTTATAATTACAGTTTCAATTTCATTACTTGTGATAGGTCTGTTTATATTTTCTAATTCTTCCTGTTTCAGTCTTGGAAGGTTATAACTTTCCAAGAATCTGTCCATTTCTTTGAGGTTGTCCATTTTATTGGCATATAGTTGTTTGTAGTAGTCTCTTATAATCTTCTGTATTTCTGTGGTGTCAGTTCTGATTTCTCCTTTTTCATTTCTAATTTTATTCATTTGCGTCCTCTCCCTTTTTTTCTCGATGAGTCTGGCTAAAGGTTTATCAATTTTGTTTATCTTTTCAAGGAACCAACTTTTAGTTTTATTGATCTTTGCTATTGTTTTCTTCGTTTCTATTTCATTTATTTCTGCTCTGATCTTTATGATTTCTTTCCTTCTACTGACTGGGTTTTCTTTGTTCTTCTTTCTCTAGTTGCTTTAGATGTAAGGTTAAATTGTTTATTTGAGATTTTTCTTGTTTCTTGAGGTGAGTTTGAATTGCTATAAACTTCCCTCTTAGAACTGCTTTTGCTGCGTCCCATATGTTTTGGGTCATCGTGTTTTCGTTGTCATTTGTTTCTATGTATTACTAAATTTCCTCTTTGATTTCTTCAGTGATCTCTTGGTTATTTAGTAGTGCACTGTGTAGCCTCCATGTATTTGTGTTTTTTACAGTTTTTTTCCTGTAATTGATTTGTAATCTCATAGCATTGTGGTCAGAAAAGATACTTGATACAATTTCAGGGCTCTTAAAATTTCCAAGGCTTGATTTGTGACCCAAGATGTGATCTATCCTGGAGAATGTTCCGTGTGCACTTGAGAGGAAAGTGTATTCTGCCACTTTTGGGTAGAATGTCCTATAAATGTCAATTAAATCTATTTGGTCTACTGTGTCATTTAAAGCTTGTATTTCTTTCTTTCTTTTCTGTTTGGATGATCTGTCCATTGGTGTAAGTGGGTGTTAAAGTCCCCCACTATTATTGTGTTACTGTCAGTTTCCCCTTTTACGACTGTTAGCATTTGCCTTATGTATTGAGGTGCTCCTATGTTGAGTGCATAAATGTTTATAATTGTTATATCTTCTTCTTGGATTGATCCCTTGATCATTATGTAGTGTCCTTCCTTGTCTCTTGTAACAGTCTTTATTTTAAAGTCTATTTTATCTGATATGAGTATTGCTACTCCAGCTTTCTTTTGATTTCCATTTACATGGAATATCTTTTTCCATGCCTTCACTTTCAGTCTGTATGTGTCCCTAGGTCTGAAGTGGGTCTCTTGCAGACAGCTTATATATGGGTGTTGGTTTTGTATCCATTCAGCCAGCCTGTGTCTTTTGGTTGGAGCAGTTAATCCATTTACATTTAAGGTAGTTATTGATATGTATGTTCCTATTACCATTTTCTTAATTGTTTTGGGTTTGCTTTTGTGGGTCTTTTTCTTCTTTTGTGTTTCCTGCCTTGAGAAGTTCCTTTAGCATTTGTTGTAAAGCTGGTTTGGTGGTGCTGAATTCTCTTAGCTTTTGCTTGTCTGTGAAGCTTTTGATTTCTCCATGGAATCTGAATGAGATCCTTGCTGGGTAGAGTAATCTTGTTTGTAGGTTTTTCTCTTTCATCCCTTTAAGTATATCCTGCCACTCCCTTCTGGCCTGCAGAGTTTCTGCTGAAAAATCAGCTGATAACCTTATGGGGATTCCCTTGTATGTTATTTTTTGCTTTTCCCTTGCTGCTTTTAGTATTTTTCCTTTGAATTTAATTTTCATTAGTTTGATTAATATGTGTCTTGGTGTGTTTCTCCTAGGGTTAATCCTGTATGAGACTCCCTGTGCTTCCTGGACTTTGGTGGCTATTTCCTTTCCCATGTTAGGGAAGTTTTCGACTATAGTCTCTTTGAATATTTTCTCAGACCCTTTCTTTTTCTGTTCTTCCAGGACCCCTATAATTCGAATGTTGGTGCACTTGGTGTTGTCCCAGATATCTCTGAGATTGTCTTCAATTCTTTTCATTCTTTTTTCTTTATTCTGCTCCTTGGCAGTTATTTCCACCATTCTGTCTTCCAGCTCACTTATTCGTTCTTCTGCCTCTGTTATTCTGTTGTTTATTCCTTCTAGTGTATTTTTCATTTCAGTTATTGTGTTGTTCATCTCTGTTTGTTGTTTAGTTCTTCTAGATTTTTCTTAAACGTTTCTTGTATTGTCTTGATCTGTGCCACCATTCTGTTTCCGAGATTATGGATCATCTTTACTATCATTACTCTGAATTCTTTTTCAGGTAGGTTGCCTATTTCCTCTTCATTTATTTGTTCTTGTAGGTTTTTACCTTGCTCCTTCATCTGTGACATATTTTTTTGTCATCTCCTGTTTTTTTTTTTTTTTTTTGATGCGTGGGATTTTGTTCCTGTCTTACTGGTTGTTTGGCCTGAGGCTTCCAGCACTGGAGTTTGTAGGCTGTTGGGTAGAGCCAGGTCTTGGTGCCGAGATGAGGACCTCTGGGAGACCTCACTCTGATGAATATTCCCTGGAGTGTGAGGTTCTCTGTTAGTCCAGTGGTTTGGACTTGGAGCTCCCGCCACAGGAGCTCAGGCCCGACCCCCGCTCATGAACCAAGATCCCACAGCTGAGTGGGGCAGCAAGAAAAAAAAAAAAGAAAAGGAAAAAAAGGAGCAGAACAATAACAAAGCAAAAAGTAAAATAAAATTAGAAAACTAACAGATATGTTAAAAAAATAAAAATATAGATGAAACAGCAACTGGAAGTAAAAACAGAACCACAATACCAAAAAAGAGGAAAACGAAAAGCCAGAAAAGGGCAGGGCTTAGGCAGGGGTGGGGTTTAGGCAGGGGCAGGGCCTATGCATAGGATCCACAGGGGTGGAAAAGGCCCTGGGCGGTTGCGGGGCAGGGCTTAGGCTCAGAGGCAGCCAGAGGGGCCCAGGAGTGCCTCTGGCCTCGGAGAGTGGAGGACCAGTTCTGGGACCCCAGCAGGCCCCTGGGCCCGAGTGGGTGGGGGAAATGCTAGGTGTGGCCCCCCCATCCTCCATTCCTGGAGGGTCCCTCCCTGTTGGCCCCTCCTCTTCCTCCGCCCCTCCCTTCTACGCCCCTAGGACCAACGTGGCCAGAAGGGCCCTTGGAGGGCAGAGGACCTAGCCTGGTAGCCCAGCCAGCTTCCTGGGGCCCAAGTGAGTGGGGGAAACACCCGCTGCACTTCCTCTGATCCTCTGGTTCTGGAAGGTCCCCCCCCCCCACGCCCTGTCTGCCTCTCCTCCTCTTCCCCCTTCCTCCCTCCCTCCTACGCCCCTGGGACCAATGCAGCTGGAGGGGGCCTCGGAGGGCAGAGGACCTGGCCCGGGAGCCCAGCAGGCTTCCTGGGGCCCGATTGGGCAGGGGAAATGCTAGCTGCACTCCCTGCTGATCGTCCGAGCCCCCTAGGGTCCCTCCAGTTGTGGGAACTCCTCCCCTCTCCCAGCCACCCCTCAGAGGTGCCAGTCCCATCTGGCCTCCACTTCTCCTCCCTCACTCCCCCCCATGTCCTACCCGGTCACTTGGGGGTTCCTCCTGTCTCCTTGGGCATTGAGGTCTCCCACCAGCATCTGGTATGTGCCCTAGTTGTGGGGAAATACGAACTCCGTGTCCTCCCACTTTGCCGTCTTAACTCTGCCTGACATTTATTTTGTCTTTGTTTAACATCTGTCCCCTTCTTGATTGTCAGCTCCATGAAAGTCTTGATCATAACCATTTTCCTTACAATTGTATTCCCATCATTAGCACAGTGCCTGGCACATGGTGGGTACTGTGCAAATACAGTTGAATAAATGAATGGCTTACCACCACAGTCAGTTGACTGCCTGATAGAGGAGGATTGCTTTTTCCCCTCTGGGTTCTAATAAGAAACTACAAGCAGCCTGAAGTTACTTCTGAAAATGAGTTGCTATTCACTTGACCCAGAAAACCCCACAAAATCATGCAAATCAAGAGGTTCACTTTGAGAACACTCATGAAACTGCCCAGGCTATTAAGGGTATGCATATCTGAAAATCCACGAAGTACCTGAAGGATGTCACTTTACAGAGCAATGTGTGCCATTCCGTTGTTTCAGTGGTGGACTTGGTAGGTGTGCCCAGGCCAAACAGTGGGGCTGGATGCAGGTGGCCCAAAAAGAGTGCTGAATTTTTATTGCACATGCTCAAAAATGCAGAGAGTAATGCTGAACTTAGGGGCTTAGATGTAGACTGTCTGGTCATTGAGCACATCCAGGTGAACAAAGCCCCTAAGATGCAACCCATACATGAGTTCTCCCTGCCACACTGAGATGATCCTTGCTGAAGAAGAGCAGATTGTTCCTAAACTAGAAGAGGAGGTTGCACAGAAGAAAAAGATATCCCAGAAGAAACTGAGGAAACAAAAACTTATGGCCCGGGAATAAATGCCGCAAAAAATAAATGCAAATAGAAGTTAAAAAAAAAAAAGAGGGGCTTCCCTGGTGGCGCAGTGGGTAAGAATCCGCCTGCTAATTCAGGGGACATGGGTTCGAGCCCTTGTCCAGGAAGATCCCACATGCCGCGGAGCAACTAAGCCCGTGAGCCACAACTACTGAAGCCCATGTGCCACAACTACTGAAGCCCGCGCACCTAGAGCCCGTGCTCTGCAACAAGAGAAGCAACTGCAATGAGAAACCCGTGCAGCACAAGGGAGAGTAGCCCCCTGCTCGCCACAACTAGAGAAAGCCAGCACGCAGCAACGAAGATCCAATGCAGCCAAAAAATAAAAATAAAATTAAATCTTTAAAAAAAAACAAAAGAGAAATTCTGGCCTCACATGGACATGTGTTGGAAATGGTGGGTGGGGCATTTTAAAAGTTTTTTAAGAAACTTATCCATATTCTTCTTTGATATTATATCAAAACTTGATAAGTGGTAGCTTCTTAAAGTCTAGTTGCAACGTGGAATCTGAATCCATATGAATGAACTTTTTGTTCTCTGTTACATTAAAATCCCGTGATCAGTCTTGCACTTTGAATGGATCTTTTACCCATGCAGTGATTTTGTAACATCATGCACTGGTCACTTGGAAAATAGATTGACAGGTGCAAATCACCCATATGTTGACACACTTCATTATACAATATGTTTAAAAAATCATCTTTGTAATATCACCATCGATCTCATCAGAAAAGACTTTAAGTCTTGGGAAGCCGTCAAGCTCCCAGGGGATCCCAAGGTTCTTTGGACCTCACTTTAAGAAATGCTGTTTTAAGAGTTGTTTGTTAACTGCTAACTGAGGTGACTGAGGCAATTAGCTTCTGTTCTGATTACCTTTTCTAACCAAGGTGAGTTAAAGCATATAAGGTTTGTAATTTCGTTTCCACATATACTTTTTTAAAGGTCCGTCTTCACGCTACTCTTGTCTCCATGACTATGGGAGCCATGTCTGTATCCTTAGCATCTCGTGCTGTGCCTGGTGTATAGCAGGTGCTCAAAATACACCTGCTGAAGGAAGGACTGGGAGGGAAGAAGGGAGGAATGAAGAAAGGAAGGGGGGATGGGAGAGAGGGAAGAGGAAACTTACCTCTGGTACCTCATTGGCAGGGACTGGCTCGGATTTCAAGTAAAGCATGACTCCTAGTGGAGCTGGTTTGTTGGATAAGCTGGACTGAGAAAGTTGCAAGCAGAAAGCACCTTTCTCACCTTGACCTCCCTCAAGTGCATTCTGTCAGCTTGTTTTTCTCTGCCTCTGTATGAAATTCTGAGCATATCCCATAGCATTTCTGTTCCTCATTGGAATCAACATTTCTTGAGTCAGAAGTACATAATAATTTTTAAAATATTTATTTATTTATTTAGCTGTGCCAGGTCTTAGTTGCGGCACGTGGGATCTTTTAGTTGAGGCATATGGGCTCCTTTAGTTGCGGCATGTGGAATCTTGTTCCCTGACCAGGGATGGAACACGGGCCCCCTGCATTGGGAGTGCAGAGTCTAAACCACTGGACCACCAGGGAAGTCCCTGAAGTACAGCATATTAATGATCATTTATGGGTGGAAAAAATTAGATGAAAGTTGAAGATTTTTCCGAGGTTACAGAGCAAGTATGATTACCATCTAAATTTAACTCAGCTCTTATACTTGAGTGTGGGGTGATGTATCAGGTGGAGTGAACAGTTTTTCACTTTTTAAATTCACAGAACAATCACTTTATTTTATATATTCTTACTTCGTTTTGTTTCTTGGTTTATCTCTGGCTTTTATCATATGACATTAAAACCAGATACCTGAACCAAACTTATCATGTTTTAACCTCATACAAAACTTCAACACAGCATGGAATGGGAACCACCCATGAGTGTGGCCTTCAGGTTGGAGTGAAAAAAAAAAGTAAAGCAACCAAGACTGAATAAAAGTGAATGAACCATGAATCATCTGAAAAGACTGCTTGGCCTCAGATGAACTAGAAAAGTGTTGACTCACTAACCTATATTCTTCTCTGCTTATACCATTAGCCTGCTTTAGTCACACAGTATGTTAAATAACTTGGATCTTCAATATAAAGCACTTCACTGAAAAATTTTTGCTTCTTTAGTTGTGTGTGGGAGATACATTGTCATAAGCATGTAAGAACAAGGAGGTAGATGTTGAGAGAGAAGCAGAAAGAAAAAAAAAAATCCTGTCTCATAATCACGTGGTTCTGATTATGTATTCAAGGAAAGCAGTTAAAAGTTTTGGCAATCTTACTCGGGGAAAAAGGAAACCTAAGAAAAATCATACAAGTGAAAGGCTTCTTTGTTCAGATGCTGAATGTTTACTGACATCCAAGCCAGGTGACTGAATTTCTTCTTACCGTCACTGGTTGGATGGAAATACTTCTCCTCTCTCCTGAATGGCAGGAATGGAACGTGACAGATTCCAAATGAAACCACCGGCTTCTTTCAGTTTGAGATTGGGAAGCATACTGAGCAAAACTGTGAAAGGATATAAGCTTATCTTTTTTGCCTTTACTTTTAAAAAATGTGGTAAATTGCACATAACATAAAATTTACCATCTTAACCCTTTCTCCGTTAAGTACACGTTGTTGTGTATACTTACACTACAATGTAAGTGTACCTAATACTCAAGAACTTTTCATCTTGCAAAACTGAAATTCTGTACCCTTTAAAGAACAACTTCCCACTCCCCCTGGTAGCCGTCATTCTACTTTCTGTCATACCTCATATAAGTGAAATCATACAGTATTCTACTTTTGTGACAAGTTTATTTCACTTAGCATAAAGTCTTCAAGGTTCATCCATGTTGTAGCGTGTGTGAGAACTTACTTTTTAGGACTGCATAGCATTCTAATGTATGTATGTACCACATTTTGTTTATCCATTTGTTGATGGACATTTGGGTTGCTTCTACCTCTTGTCTATTGTGAATAGTGCTGCTATGAACATGGGTCTGCAAATATCTCTTCAAAATCCAACTTTCAGTTCTTTTGGATATATACCCAGAAGTGAAATTACTGGATCATATGGTAGTTCTATTTTTAACTTTTTGAGGAGCCTCCATAATGTTTTCCATAACAGTTGCACCATCTTACAATCTCACCAACAGTGTACAAGTGTTCCCTTTTCTCCTCATCCTTGCCAACACTTGTTTTTTTCCTCCCTCCTTCTTTCTCCGTTCCTTTCTTCCTCCCTCCCTCCCTCCCTTCCTTCCTGCTATCCTAATCAGTATGAGGCAAAATCTCATTGTGGTTTTGATTTGCATTTCTTGCATGGTTAGTGATTTTAATCATATTTTTATATGCCTGTTGACCATTGTCTTTGGAGTAATGTCCATTCAGCCTTTTTTGCACTCTTTCTCCATCTTAGTGGACTTGTCCATCTCCTTTCTTATTTATTTATTCCCCACCTGTATCCTAAAGGAGGAGTTGTGGCAGCTTCCAAAGATAGGTTTAAGAACACAAAATGAAATAGTTGAGAAAGTGGAGTAAAAGGAAGCAGAACAAAGAAAAGAAGGTGAAGCTAGGAGTAGATGAGTTCTCAGGTGCATTTCAAAGCCCTCTCTAGTTGCCGTAGCTGCAAGCTCCTTAGCAGCCAGGACAAGGTGGGGAAAATAATCATTCATCATAAGGTAAACCCAAACCAGCTTCTCAAAAAGCAAAGCCCTTCCTGTCGTTGTGGCCTGAGAGAGGTTTTCCTTATGTAGGGGACACTGAGAGACATTGAGGACGACACCCTCTATTCCTTCATTACAGACAATTTAATAGCAGTTTTCACACATCTCTTTCTTAAACACCCCTCCACATCAGGCAGTGGCAGGAGAAGACTGATATCTCAGCCCATTCAGTCAGGCAGAGAGAGAGAGAGAATTCAACCTTCCTTTGCCTTTTTGTTCTATTCGGACCCTCAACGGGTTGAATGATGCCCACTCACACTGGGGAGGGCCGTCTGCTATACTGAGTCCACTGATTCACAACCTAAGTTCTTCTGGAAACACCCCTCACAGACACACCCAGAAATAATGTTTATGCAGGCATCTGGGCATCCTGTGACCCAGTTAAGCTGACACATAAAGTTGACATCACACCTCCGTCAGCCAAGTCCTTCCCCAGTCCAATGCCGGAATTCTCCATCACTGATCCTTTTACTCCCAGGCTCTGCCCAAACAACCTAAGTAGCTTCTTGTTACCCACAGCAGAAGTTTCGAGCCTATTCATGTCAAGGTACATAGAGAAAGTTAAACATTTTTATTGCACCCAAGTATGAACTGGAGGGGTTTGGGGATGTATGCATGGTGCTTGGTGAGAAAACGTTACTTTTTCTTTACATAATTATAACAAGAAAAAATGCTAGATATTTGGGAAGATATGAAATAATTCATCTGCATTAAATGCCCAAATAATGCCTCTTCAATTTATTTTATTTATTGAGGTATAACATATATATAGTAAAGTATACAGATAAATGTGATAAATTTTTACACATACATACATCCATGTAATCGCCTCCTAGGTAGAGATATGGAACATTCCAGCACCACAGGAGGCTCCTTTCTGCTCTGCTTCCAGCTCGTAACCTTCAAGGGTTAAATGCCATTCTGACCTGTATTATACATCAGTTTTATCCACTTTTGGACTTCATGTACCCAGAATCCTAGAATATATACTCTGTAACTGATTTCTTTTATTCAACATCACATCTGTGTGATTGATGAATGAACTGTATTGGCCATCCATTTCTTTTCATTGCTGTGCCATATCTGTTGATTAACATAACAATTTATTTATCCATTCTGCTATTAATTACCATATAGGTTGTTTCCAGTTTTTTGGCTATTATAAATAAAGCTGCTGTGAATATTCTTGCACATGTCTTTTGGTGGACATAAGAGCTTCTTTCTTTCTTTTTTTAAAATTATTTTTTAAATTATTTTTTTAAGATTTTTTTTTTTTGATGTGGACCGGTTTTAAAGTCTTTATTGAATTTGTTACAATACTGCTTCTGTTTTATGTTTTGGTTTTTTGGCCCTGAGGCATGTGGAACCACCAGGGACGTCCCATAAGAGCTCATTTCTTTGAATATACCCAGGAGGGAATTGGATTGTTTAGACCCTCTACATTATTACTACCTTTTTGTTTGTTTGCTTGTTCTATCAGTTACTAAGAGACATTGTTAAAATACTTTGTGAATTTGTTTACCTCTCCCAGTAGTCTGTTAGTTTTTTGTTTTTTTAAAAAAATTATTTATTTATTTTATTTATGGCTGTGTTGGGTCTTCGTTTCTCTGCGAGGGCTTTCTCTAGTTGTGGCAAGCGGGGGCCACTCTTCATCGCGGTGCGCGGACCTCTCACTATCGCGGCCTCTCTTGTTGCGGAGCACAGGCTCCAGACGCGCAGGCTCAGTAATTGTGGCTCACGGGCCCAGTTGCTCCGCGGCATATGGGATCCTCCCAGACCAAGGCTCGAACCCACGTCCCCTGCATTGGCAGGCAGATTCTCAACCACTGTGCCACCAGGGAAGCCCCAGTTTTTGCTTTATATAATTTGAAGCTATGGTATTAACTGCATACACATTTAAGATTAAAAAAATCTTCCTATTGAAATTATTCTTTTATTATGAAAGTTCCCTCTTTATCTCTTTTGCCATTTGGGATACTCACTATCCCTTTCTTCAGGAACCAGCGTCAAATATCTAGTTTCCCTGATTATGTTGTACACTCACAAACTTAAAAAATCTTTTTAGATAACTAATGTGTCAAATTTCTGTACCATTTGGGATTATATTTGTCTGCATGTATTAGAAAAGCCAAAAATAACAGTGGATTAAATAAATTGGAAATTAATTTTTCTCTCATATAAAAGAAATCTGGAAGTAGGCAGTTCAAGACTGGATGGCAGTTTCACAAAATCGTAGAGGATTCAGGCTCTTGTCTATCTATGTTAGCACAGGCTTCCAGGCTCATGGTCACCTCATGGTTCAAGATGGCTGCTCAGAGCTCCAGCCATCATGTCTACATTCCAGGCAGCAGAGAGGAAGAAGAAAGAATAGGGTAAACTCACTTCTGCTTACATCCCATTGTTATCTGCTTACATCCCATTTTGTTGTCCCAAAATTTAGACATATAGCCACACCCAACTTCAAAGGATCCTGGGAACTGTAATCTTTATTTATGGATGTATATGTAACAGTTTGTTACTGTGTTATATTTAGTATTTCTTTAAAGAAACCGAGGGTTGTCATCAGTTAGATTCATTAAACTATAGCTTGCTTAATAAATAATGAACTGTAATCTGCCTTCACTGACCAAGCTCGCCTTAATTGTTTTTACAAAAACTTGCATGGCCTACAAGCATCACGTGACCTAAACAATACGGTGTTTGCCCAAGTTGTTATTCAGTAACTTGGAGTCAGCTGTGTCCAATTTGAGCTTGAGCTGGTTAAGACTGGTTGGGAACACTGACCCACCAACCAAGCATGCACAAGTGTCCTTTTGACATCAGAGGGCCCAAAACTCCACCCTCTGAATGTGCTAAGGCACCGTTTTCTGAGTACATGTCCCATGAAGAAGCTTTAGCTTAGTTGCACCTGCGCAGAATGATGATTATCTCACCTTTTTCTTATTTCCAATCACCTTCCTCCATGCTCCTGATGACTCAGCTTTATCCCGTGAATATCCTGAGTCCCTCGCCTTCGGGGAAGTGGGTTTGAGATTTGTTCTCCTGTCTCCTCGCTTGGCTGCCTTGGAATAAACCTTTTCTCTGCTGCAAACCTCCGCGTCTCATTATGTGGCTTGCTGCAAGTTGGGCGAACACCTGGTTTGGGAACACCCCCTTCTCTTGTTGGGTTCTTTTGGCTCTCAGGCCTTCCCTCCTGGGCTCTTACGTTGCTGTATTAAAGGAACCACCTCGCTCCTCCTGGTTGGGAGAGGTCTCCAGTTTGTATAGAATGAGTCTGACCATTGGCTGCCCTGTGGGTTTCTGACTCACTCACATCCCTTCTTCACTTGCCAGTGACAGTGCCGTCCGTGCTCCAAATGAAAAGTAGACATTTCCAGGAGTTTTAATGTGGTTCTGGTTTAAGAAACCTCAGACATAAACACAAGGTGAATCGAAATGCTTTATTCTTGTTCCCAGGAAGCCCTTGTCTTTCAGTGTCTTACTATGAAGTTTTCACTTATTTAATTTAATTCAATAATCGACGTTTCGATATAATCATAACAGGTAACACTACATGCCAGGGATCTTACTTGTACTACTATTGCCCTATTTCACAGACCAGACAACTGGAAAGGTTAAGTAATTTCCTGAGGTCACATAGCCAATAAACGGCCGAGTGCTGAGCTTGTGTCCTGGGAGAACCATTGTCCCTCCCTTCTGTTGCCTTTTGAGGGAAACTGGAAGAGTTATGGCACAATTTTGAAAGCAAAGTGAAACTCGCTTGAAATCTCCCAAGACACTGGTTTCAAGAAACGTAGCTTTCTAGCCTCCTTCCTAGTGTTCACTCTTTCATCCCCATGCGGGGTATGGTTAGGAATAACAGTGCAAGGGGTACTTCAGTCATTATCTCATCTCTCACCTTCCCTCAACCGCCTCCCATGTGCTCTCAGCTGATCTCATCGCCACTGAGGTGTCAGCTGACGATCTCAGAGGCTGTCATGCGCAAGGAGCAGGGATCTGGTGGTAGAATTTCAGGCGTGGATGAGCCCTGTGTAGGTAGGATATGTTTCTTCAGAAAGGCAAGTCCCTTCTTAAATCATCTCCGAGCCAACTTTCCCTCTCCATTTGCCCTTCTCTGTCCATGTTTTTCTCTGGTTAGAAAACATCTGTATTTTCCATCTTGGTATATAATTATGTGAGAAGCTTCAAAGGCCCTGTGATACAAGTTGTGGAATACACGGGCAAAACAGCAGTCTGAATACATCCTTTCTCCCCAGGGTTTCAAGGAGGAAGCTCATTTCCTCCTGTGAAGGGTCCCATGCCTCCCACAGCCGGCTTGCTCTGTTCAGGTGGCCTCCAGCAATGGATCCCTTAAGGGGAAAGCAGATGCCCTAAGGCAGAGAGTCTGACTTTACTGCATCAGATTCCCCTGGAGGGCTTGCTAAAATGCAGACTGCTGGGCCCCACCCCCAAACTTTCTAATTCAGCTGGTGTGGGGTCTGAGAATTTGCGTTCCTAGCAAGCTTCCAGGTGATGCTGCTGGTCCGGGGGCCAGCTGTCCTTGTTGTCTCCAGCCAGGGAGACCAAGGGATACGCCAAGCATTGCCTGACTGTGGACGTTCTGTGTCAGCTTTATTCCTCCTCCTGTCAGAGGAGAAGGGAGGAAAAGGTCCAGGATGAGAATTTTCAAGTGTGTTTTTCAATGCCTTGCTACTTGCTTAAGTTACTGGGATTGGGTGCTTAACCTAGCTGGCCCCAAACTTTCCTTCTTCTTGTTTATTTGTTAATAGTACCATGGTCTGGAGAAATAAAAGTGTTGGATCTCATATTTTATACAACAATGTCAGGTTAGTAATTTACCGGGATCCTGGGACGGTCTTCCAGAAGCTCAGGGAGAGCAGCAAATCTTTGCTATTTTTGAGGTTAAAAAAACAGTTACCCAAAGTGGAATATGTGCATTATAAAAAAATTTAAGTGCTGTGGACTTGTGTAGAGCATAAAATGATTGTCTCTAGAAGTCCCTCTCTTCTCTCCCAAGGCATTTGATGCTAAAGGTCTAAGGTGTTTCCTTTCAGACTTATCTTTAAGCACATATTAAGGGCTGATACCTGGCTGGTTCCCAACTATAGGGCTGTGCCAGTTACTGAAATATTGAAATGCCTCTATGAGCACTAGTACACAGCCTCTGCCTGAGCCCCCCGAGTGCCCTGCCTTTCAGGTTTCACACTGCAGGGAACTTGTTTAAATTGGAGTTGGTTGGTTGTTGTTTGTTTTATTGAGGTATAACTGACTTACAATGTTATATTAGTCTCAGATATACAACATAATTATTCGATATTTTTATATATTACAAAATGGTCACCATAATCAGTCTAGTTACCATCTATCGCCATACAAAGTAATTACAATATTATTGACTATATTCTGTGCTGTACATTACATCCCCAAGACATTTATTTCATAACTGAAAGTTTGTACCTCTTGATCCCCTTCGCCTATTTCACCCATCCTCCCCCTCTCTGGCAACCACCAGTTTGTTCTCTGTATCTGTGAGCTGGTTTCTGTTCTGTTTGTTCATTTGTTTTGTTTTTCAGATTCCACATAAAAGTTAAATCATGTATCTGTTTTTCTCTGTCTTATTTCACTTAGCACAGAGCCCTCAAAGTCCATCCATGTTGTCCCAAAAGGCTGAATAATATTCCATTGTACATATACACCACATCTTCTTTATCCATTCATCTATTCGTGGACATTTAGGTTGCTTCCATATCTTGCCTATTGTAAAAAATGCTGCAATAAGCATTGGGGTGCATATGTCTTTTTGAATTAATGTTTTCATTTTCTTTGGATAAATACCCAGAAGTGGAATTGCTGGATCATATGGTAGTTATATTTTTAATTTTTTGAGTAACCTCCATACTATTTTCCATAGTGGTTGCACAAATTTACATTCCCACCAACAGTGAAATTGGAGTTCTTTGTGAACTCAAGTCAAAGGAAATCTGGAAGAGTGGCTGGAAGCCCACAGCATGTTCAGTGGATTTGGTAACACGATTTAAGTTATTCGTTGAGAAAAATGATAAAAATATACTTTCCCTCTGGCCAACATATAATAGAAATATGTCCAGTACTGTGGGAAAATTGGGGAAAAGAACAAAAAGCTTTTGCATTTTAAAATTGCTGCTAGTATTGGGACTTCCCTGGCGGTCCAGTGGTTAAGACTTCACTTTCCAATGCAGGGGGTTGAGGTTTGATCCCTGGTCAGCGAGCTAAGATCCCACATGCCTCTGGGCCAAAAAACCAAAACATAAAACAGAAGCAATATTGTAACAAGTTTAATAAAGACTTTAAAAATGGTCCACATCAAAAAAAGAATCTTAAATAAATAAATAGATAAATAAAATTGCTGCTAGTATTGCTAGAAAGGACCTCTACTACTCCCTCTGGTGGCAGGGCTGGAACCCAGCTGGTTTTAAACACAAGTTTAAGGGAACCAGGTGTGAGTAAGGTGATGTATGGTTAAGTTCTTAATGTTGAAGTTTTCCAAAGTGAAATTTAGCCTTTTTTGTTTTTTGAGAAGAATAATCTGAACAAAGTAAATTTTTACAAGGACAAGTTCATGTGCAGAAAAGGCAGTAAAAATAGATTAGTTTCACTAAAATGAATTCTCAAAAATAGAGGTGATTTGAAAGTCACAGAATTATTTCATATGAAAAATAATTACTGTTGGTTCTGGAAATAAGTCATGGCCAGTGAGGAATCTAAGTATCACCTGAAAAGGACTTTATGTTTCCTGGAATAATTTCAATTTTCAAAACACAGTGCTTTCTTATGAGTGAGATATATTCCACGTTCAAAACTTTTGTGGGCAAAATGACTATAGGCTTATCTACCTCAATTGCAATTTCTCCTTACTATTAGAGATTGATTTCTGGGTCTCTGAGAAATTTCCTCAGCTCCTTCACTAATTGTACCTGACCTCAACTCTAGGTCACAAAAGCAACTTAAGTTTGAGAACTGACTCACTGATACTATAAGTTAATGTTTGGAACCTTTCCAAACACTACCAATTCCAGGGAATTAAAATTAAAATGTAGCATCTCACCAATATTTCATTCTTCTGCTTAATTCACATTAAGCCTATAATCAAGCTTATAAGCTGTTACTGTGGAGAGCTATATACCTCATCTGAGATTGTAATTAGAGCACACTGTCATATGTGGAAGTTGGTGATTTTGGGGGTGTTCCAGTGTAAGGGGAGGTAGCATATTTTCCTACCCTAAAATTTTAAAATGAAAAGGCCACTCTTTATTAAAATATCTGCAAGTGCTAAGTTCCCTAATAAAGCAAGTTTAAGAGAAAATAAACTCTGTGATACCACTTTAACTGAATTTAACATTGGAAGTTTTCTTTTTTAAAAAAATTTTTATTGAAGTATAGTTGATTTACAATGTTGTGTTAATTTCAGGTGTACAGCAAAGGGATTCAGCTATATATATACTGAGTTATATATACCTATTCTTTTTCAGATTCTTTTCCATTATAGGTTATTACAAGATATTGAGTACAGTTCCCTGTGCTGTATAGTAGGTACTTGTTATTTTATATATCATAGTGTATATATGTTAATCCCAAACTCCTAATTCATCCTTCTCCTCTCCTTTCCCCTTTGGTAACCGTAAATTGGTTTTCTATGTCTGTGAGTCTTTTTCTGTTTTGTAAATAAGTTCATTTGTATCATTTTAGAAGTTTTCTTAAAGATCCATTGGCTATCTTTTCACTGAAACTGGAATGCTTCCAGTCTCAACATTTTCTGGTCTGGGTCTTATCTCAATACTTGATTAAAGATGGTTACTAGATTTATTGTGGTGATCATTTCATAATGTATGCAAATATCCAATCACTATGTAGTATACACAAAACTAACATAATATTGTACATCAACTATATTTCAATAAAAAGACTTGATTTAGATACTTTTTATTTTAATAATGGCTTTACTAAGATATGATTCACATACCATACAATTAAAAGTGTACAATTCAGTGGTTTTTAGTATATTTGCAGAGTTGTGTGACCATCATCAAAGTCAAGTTTAGAACATTTTTTATCACCCCCAAATGAAACCCTGGACCCATTAGCAGTTCTCCCCGTTTTTTCTCAAATCCCTTGCCCCTTAACCCATTCTGGACATTACATATAAAATATTCATAAATTATGTGGTCTTTTGTCATTGTTTTCACTTAGCATGATATTTTCAAGATTCATGTTACATGTTATAACATGTATCAGGACTTTGTTTTTATTGCCAAATAATATTCCATTGTATGAATATACCGTATTTTATTTACCCACAAATCAGTTGATGCATGTTTGGGTTGTTCCCACTTTTCAGGAAGCATTTTGAATAATGCTTCTATGAACATTTTTGTGCAAGTTTTTGTGTGGACATTTGTCTTTTTTATTTATTTATTTATTTATTTATTTATTTATTTTTGCCTGCGTTGGGTCTTCGTTGCTGAGCATGGGCTTCCTCTAGTTGCAGTGAGCGGGGGCCCCTCTTTGTTGCGGTGCGTGGGCTCCTCATTGCGGTGGCTTCTCTTGTTGCAGAGCACAGGCTCTAGGCGCGTGGGCTTCAGTAGTTGTGGCTCCTGGGCTCAGTAGTTGTGGCTCGCGGGCTCTAGAGCACAGGGTCAGTTGTGGCACACGGGCTTAGTTACTCCGTGGCATGTGGGATCTTCCCGGACCAGGGCTTGGACCTGTGTCCCCTGCATTGACAGGCAGATTCTTAACCACTGTGCCACCAGGGAAGCCCTATTTTGTATTTTTAATCTTTTGATTAATCTGTGTTTAATCATTTGATAACTCTGTGTTTAATCTGCTGAACTGTTTCCCGAAGTAGCCGTATCATTTTACATTCCCATTAACAGTTTATGAGGGTTCCTATTACTTTACATCCTTGTCAGTACTTGGTATTATCTGTCTGTTTGATTATAAGCATCCTAGTGGGTGTGAAATGGTATACAGTTGTGATTTTGATTTACATTTCCCTAGTGATTAGTGATGTTGGGCGTTTTTTCATGTGCTTATTGGCCAGTTGTATATCTTTGGAGATCTATGCAGATGTTTACCCTATTTAAAATTGGGTTATTTGTCTTTTTATTATTGAATTGTAAGAGTCCTTTCTACATTCTGGATACAATTTCCTTATCAGATATATATTTTGCAAATATCTCCTCTCATTCTATGGGTTGTTTTTTCACTTTTATGATATATTGAAGTACATATTTTTAATTTTGATAGTGTCTAATTTATCTATTTTTTCCATTGCTGCTTGTGCTTTTGGTGTTATACCTAAGAAGTCTTTGCCTAACCCAAGGTCACAAAGATTTTTACCTATGTTTTCTTCTAAAAGTTTTAATAACTTTTGCATTTAGGTCTACGGTCCATTTGGAGTTTTTGTGTGTGGTTGAAGAATGGGTCCAATTTCATTTTTTTTTTTTCGTATGGAGGTATCCCATTGTCCCAGCACCATCTGTTGAAAAGACTATTCTTTCCCCCATTTAATTGCATTGACATCCGTGTTGAAAATCAATTGACCATAAATGTGAAGGTTAATGTGCGGATTCTAATTCTATTTCATTGACCTGTGTCATCCTTTTGTCACTACCACACTGTCTTCATTACTGTTGCTTTGTTGTAAGTTTTGAAATTAGAAAGTGTGAGCTTCTAACTTTTTTTTAAAAGATGGTTTTGGTTATTCTGGGTCCTTTATATTCTCATACAAATTTTAGAATAAGCTTGTCAATTTCTGCAAAAAAAATAGTCATTTAGGATTTTGATGGAGATTGCACTAAATTTGTATATCAGTTTAAGGAATATTGCCATCTTAACAACATTCTTCCTATCCATCAACATGGGATGGGATTCTTTCTATTCATTTAAATTGTTAACTTTTTTCAACAATAATTTGCACTTTTCAGTTGTACTCCTCTAAAAATTTTATTTCTAAGTATTTTTTTTTTGGTACTATGGTAAATGGAATTATTTTCTTAAAATTTTAGATTGTTCATTGCTAGTGTATAGAAATGCTATTGATTTTTGTATATTGCTCTTGTGTCCTGCAACCTTGCTGAAAGTGTTAATTAGTTCTAATAGCTTTTTTGTGGATTCATCAGGATTTTTTTGTATACAGAATAATGTCAGAATAGAGATAGTTTTATTTTTTCCTTTCCAATCTAGATGTCTTTTATTTTTCTTGCCTAATTGCCTTGGCTATAATCTTCTGCACAATTTTGAATAGAAGTGATAAGAATGAACATCCTTGTCTTGTTCTTGATCTTAGGGAGAGAGCGTTCAGTCTTCTAACATTAAGAATGATATTAGCTGTAGGTTTTTTTGGTAGATATCTTTTATCAGGTAGAGGAAGTTCCCTTTTATTCTTTGTTATTTTTATTATGACAAAGTGTTAGGCTTTGTCAAACTTTTCTGCAAAGCTTTTTTTCAAACAGAGCTTTTTCTTTCTCTTTGTTTTTTTTAAAGAATTTTTGAAGACTTAGCAATTTGGCAAGATGGGTACACAACTTGATAAGGTCCATCAAATGCAAGACTGTCTTTTTTTTAAATTAATTAATTAATTTATTGATTTTTGGCTGTGTTGGGTCTTCATTGCTGTGTGTGGGCTTTCTCTAGTTGTGGTGAGCGGGGGCTACTCTTCGTTGTGGTGCACAGCCTTCTCATTGTGGTGGCTTCTCTTGTTGCAGAGCACGGGCTCTAGGTGGGTGGGCTTCAGTAGCTGAGGCATGAGGGCACAGTAGTTGTGGCTTGCGGGCTCTAGAGCGCAGGCTCAGTATTTGCGGCACTCGGGCTTAGTTGCTCTGTGGCATGTGGGATCTTCCTGGACCAGGGCTCAAACCCGTGTCCCCTGCATTGGCAGGAGGATTCTTAACCACTGCGCCACCAGGGAAGTCCTCAAACAAAGCTTTTCCTGCATCTCTTGAGATTATCATGTCCCTTATTCTATTGATATGATGTATTACATTAATTTATTTATGACTGTTACGTCAATCTTGCATTCCTGGGATAAATCCTACTTGGTCATGGTGATTAATCCTTTTTATATGTTGCTGGATTTGGATTGCTAGTATTTTGTTCAGGATTTTTTCATCTATATTCATAAGAGATATTGATCTGGAATTTTCTTTTCTTAAAAATCTTTGTTTGGCTTTGGAACCAGGTCACACAGAATGAGATGGAAATTGCTCCTTTCCTTCTCTTCTAGTTTTTGGAGGAGTTTGTGAAGAATTGGCACTTTCTTCCTAATTCAGTCTCTTTACTTGTTATAGGTTTATTCAGATTTTCTATTTCTTCTTGAGTCAGTTTTGATAGTTTGTGTCTTTCTGGGACTTTATTCAATCTGAGTTATCTAAATTTGTTGGTATACAATTTTATGTAATTGTTGACCAAGTGTATCCCCCCCTCTTTCTGGGAATTGTCCACCCCTTTTCTCTGTGGTTACTGTGGCAGTGTTCCCTAGCAACATTTATAAGATATGAGCCAGGCTGCATAGATACTATTGACTGGTCCATCTGACCAATGAGGGGTTGAGAAAGAGCTATTTTCCCTTTAGTCACATAGTAACATGTAAGGTCAGAAGCTATTGGCAGCCACATTTACCATCCCATTGCCTGAAAAACAGAAAACCATTCTGCAGTGAGAGGCATCAGCACAGCTGACTTGAGTGAATATGGGGGGCAGAGGTTTGGTGAGGATTAAATCCTGGTTTTAGTTCATGTTATTGAAATTGGGTTGCACCCCTGCCAGTGATCCCTCACTCTCACAGCCTTTTGTTTATTAGATCCTTTGAGAAGACATCTTTCAAATACAACTAATAGAGTCTTGACTAGTAGAGAACCCAGTCCTGGGGAGTGGGCATTGTAACTGCAGGCAGGTGAGGCTGCATTCTGTGTTCTCAAGGTGGTGTCACAGTCAGTGGTAAGTCTTAGTCTCAGGAGTTGGGCTGAAAGTAGTCAGAGAATGATAGAAAAAGGATGTAAATCACCCAGAAACATCCTTCCTGTTAGTAGCTAGTGAACTGAGGCAATTTAAGTTCAGAAAATCACTTGTTTGGTTGAAAGATAATAGCTGCATTCTCTGTTATACCCCATTTTAAAAACTAAGATTGAGGTTCTCATTAGGAAGGTGGAGAATCTAGCAGTTAGGAAAGAGAAGTCTTGGAGGACCTATGTCCCTGCAAAGCATCTTCTTCTAGGTCTTTCATTGAACCAAGGGATGTGGCTTTCAGGACTAAGGGTAGAGCCTGAGTTACAGGGGCAATATTTGAATGTAATTTTAGAGGAAAGCCACCTTGCTATCATGTCCTACATTCCAGTTTTGCATGTGTGCCCCAAGACCAAGGTCCTTAAATGGATACAAAGGTGATGGGCAGAATCCTCAGTGTTTTTGCTAAGGAACAGAAGGTGCATGAACATAGCTCTGTTCCTGGAGTACTACTTAGCAGAGTTAGGGATGTAAAGGTAATAAAAAGATTTGTTCCAAGGAGGAGTATTGTCAAATGGAGTTCCTTAAATGGAATTTATTAGTGATCCATGAAATACACCAGTAATTTCATGTACCTTGTTGTGTCTAACAAAAGGGTAAGATATATATTTTGGGCCAGTGACCATCTAGAGATCTGTTTTTTGTAGTTATTTTCTTTGCACCATTGTATATTGGGTAAGGGTTGGTTACATTTATCATTTTCCCACCAGTTGCAAAATCAGGAAGAAGCATATCTGGTCCAGATTGGGATTGTACTAAAGAAATAATAGATGGTACCTAAAGATCCTGAATGAAGAACAGTGGCTCTGTGAAATCTCCTCTCAGTACAGTAGCTGGGTGTGACTTTGCCCTTTGGGAGATGATAGTTGTAGTATGTTAGGTAAGGTCACTTTTGGAATTTTATGTGCAGTATAAGAGTGTATGAGGTAGGTAGAAAAGGGAAGGATGTAACTGATATCTACTGGGATGATAGCCCTGCTAATTTTGAGAATGGTCTCTCCCTTTCATCCGCATGCATACAGTGGTGGGACTCCCAACAGCCATGTTTTGAAAATATAACACAACCCTTTGGCCACTTTTGATTTATTCAGAGGTGTCCATCTGGCCCCAGCTTGGCCAGTATCTCTTGAGGAATGAAGGCAAAGCATAACAGAGATGACAGACAGAGAGACTAGTTGAGTTGAGTTCAGGTCCCTGCTTCCAGCTTGCTCCCGGGGTCCTACTGTCTACTGCCCTTAGGTTTTGTGATTCAGTCCTTAAATCATATCACCCCCTTTTTGCTTTAGTCAATTTTAGTAGGTTTCTACTACTTACAACTAAGATAATATTAACTAATGTAGTCTTTTAAAGAGACTAACATCCTATTTGTCACATTTATGATAATAGTTTTAATATAATGATTTATTATACAAAGAGGAACAACAATATCATTCTTAGCCTATATGCTTCCTAAGTATAAAACTATAATTCCTCCTTCCCCTCTTCCTTTTTTTTTGCATTCTTCTCCTTTTTTTTTACTCTTGGAGCCCAGCACAGTGACCGACATCAATAGATGCTCAATTAATGTTTAATGACCTGAATTGAACATAAAATAAAGGGAAAGTAAGAAAGAAATTCCCCCCAAATACTGCCACTAAGTGAATCAAACCATTTTACTTCTCTCTGGACCCAGATTTGTCCACATTCTTTCATCATTTTTATTTAAGTGTAATTCCAGATCAGACCCAGTTTTGTATTCTACTTCTTTTTTCAATAACGATATGTTATAAACATGATGTTCACAGCCTTCAAAATTGCTATTATTATCGCTTCAATAATGGGAAAGATAAATTTAGAAAGTATTTATACTGAATATTTCATAAGGCAAAACAGAAATTGAAAGTGCTTTCATCACAGCCAACAAGGCAAATCTGCTTCTCCCCTTCTGTATTGTCTTTCCTTGCAAAATCACATACTGCTCAAATCCAAGTCTTCACTTACACCACACCTGCTCCTGCACTTCTGAATGTGGCTGGAGAAAAAAAACCCAACCACACTGGACAGGTCTCACTGTCAATTTCTGATCACTTAACCCCAAGAGGACCCTTGATTCTGCACAGCAACCATTGCATATTTTTTGAATCAATTCACAGTCCCATTCTCCTAGATTATTTCATTCTTTCACTTCCAACCTCTAACATTGTCTCCCCCAACCTCTATGTGAGCTGATGACCTTGCATTCTCTTTCACTGAGATATGAGAGGCAATCAGAAGAGAACTTACAAGACCTTACTACTGCCTCTCCTAGCTAACTCCATTTGTTCCAATATGCTCTGCTTCTCCTCCTGTTACTATGAATGAACTGAACAGGTTCCTCTTTAAGGCCAGCTCTTTCTTGGCATTGATTCTGTCCTCTCTTACCAGCTCAAGGATTTTGCTTCAGCAATTCCCTACCATCCTTAACACCCCTGTCTCTTGCATCACTATTATTTTCTTATTCACTGGACTCTTCTCATTAGATTACAAATGTATCATTACTTCTTTCCTTAAAACACACACACACACACACACATGCACACGCACATGCACACGCACACACATGCACACACCCAAAAAACTTCTCATGACGCACTTCACTATCTATGTACTGCTCCATTTCTTTTTTAAATTGAAGTATAGTTGACTTACAATATTATATTAGTTTCTATTGCTCCATTTCTTACCTTTCTTTCAAGCAGAACTCCTTGAGTCCAGTGGTTCTCAAAGTGCACTTTGAGATGCAGCATCAGCATTGGCACCACCCAGGAGCTTGTTAGAAATGAAAATTCCTGGCCCCCCTTCAGATCTAATGAATAAACAATTCTGGGGATTTTTACCCAGCAATCTTCTCTTTAACAAGCCCTCCAGATGATTCTGATACAAGCTAAAAGTTGAGAACTACTGTTTAGCATATAGTTGCTGACTCCAATTTCTCTCTTCTCATTGTCTCTTGAATGCATTCCAGCCAAGCTTTAGATCCCTGCATTCCACAGAAACTGCTCTGTTGAGGTCAAAAATAACTTCCATTGGTGGGAGCTACATTTCCAATTGTCAGAGAGAAAAGTTATAGAGAAGCAAGATAGGAAAACTAGAATGAGCCCAGTGGTACTGAAGCAGAGTCAGAGACAGCAGTATGAACTCATGCTTAGCTTAATATATGTATATGTATATTATATATATGGAAATAATTCTAGATAAGTGTGTATATATGCATGAGCATACATGTACATGTTACCTAGCCCAGTCTGCTGAGGGGACCTAGAAGCAATGACACCCCAGTAGCAATAAGCACATTCAAGGCCTAGATATTGGTTTCTAATACCTTTCTCTAATAAAAGGAACCAGGGCCCCTTGAAGAAATGGCTGACTTTAGGGCTGGGGGTTGGTAAATACAGATGAGGTGGAGCATCTTATAAAACCAGAAAGTAGCAAAGTGCTACAAACAAATGTTTCTTAGTTCAGGACACTGTAGGCCCTAGCTTTCTTTTTATCTCACTGGCTAATTGTTCTTAGTCTCTTTTGCTGATTCCTTCTCATCTCTCTGACCTCTAAGCATTGGTGTGTCCCAGGGCTCAGTCCTTGGACGTTTTCTCTTTCCATCTACAAATATTTCCTGGTGATTTCATCCAGTTTTGTGACTTTAAATACTATCTGCAGACCCCAAATTGCTATCTTAGCTAGACACCTCCCCTGATCCTAGACTTTTATATACAACTGTCTACTTCAAATTTCAATTCAGATGTCAACAAGCAGATAAAATTCAACTTGATCAAAACTGAGCTCTCAGTAGCTCCCCTACAAACCTGCTCTTCCTACAGTCTTTTCTATTTTCATGACTGGTGGTTTCATCCTTTTGGTTGCTCAAGTCAAAAACTTTGGAGGTATCTTTGACTTTTCTTCTCTTACCTCACATTTAGTCCATTAGAAAAATTCAGTCCTACTGTCAAAATACATCCATAATCCAATCCCTGCTCACCACCTCCATTGCTATCATCCAGGTCCAAATCATCATTATTTCTTGTCTAGATTATGGAAACAGATTCCTAATTGGTCTCCCTGCTTCTTCCCTTGAATTTCTCATGTTCTTAACACGTTCGCAGTTAGTTTGTAAGTCAGATCATGTCACCTTTCTGCTCAAAATCCTTTGTTGACTTCTCAGCTCTCTCAGAGTAAGAGTCAAAATCCTTGAAATTACCTAGAAATCCCTTCATGATCTACTTAGCCCACAATGCCTCCTGACTTGGGATCCTATTATTCTTCTGCTATCACTCCAGCTCAGCTACACAGACCTTAATCCAGACACACAAGTGCCTCAGGACCTTTGTACTCTCTGCACTTTTAGCCAGGAATGCTGAGTTTGTGGTAATTTGTTTTGCAACAATAGAAAACTGATGTAGATTGAATGACATGAAATTTCCAGTCATCAACCATGTTGACCTCCAAAATAACAATTTCATATAGTTCCCCTAATAAATTGCAGCATCCATCCCTACTCTCGACACCCCTATTTCCTTTCTCTGCTTATTTTCCTTCAAAGTATGTATGACCATCTATCTTACTATTTTCCTATTTATTTCTTATTATTTCTCACTATAAGGTAAGCAGACATCTTTTGTTCATGCTGTGTTCTCAGTGTCCAGAGGAGTACATGACCAATAGTAGCTATTGGGTTGGCCAAAAAGTTCGTTTGGGTTTTTTGTACCATATGTAAAACCCGCACGAACTTTTTGGCCAACACAATATTTAGTAAATGTCCAGTGTTGCATGAGTGAAAGGAGGTTGGTAGAGGAGGTGGGAATTAGCACAAACCACTTTTTTCGACAAAAACTCAAGCTGAAAAATCTGGTGGGAACTTGAATGAAACCCAGGAGCTCTGTACCTACCCTTAAACTTTGGAATTTACAGAAACCAGAAAATTCTAGAGAATTTTAGCTTGTGTGTTGAAATGTTTTCAATTTGACATAAAATAACTGAAATAAAAAACTTGGATGGAAAATATTCAAGTGATTTAACCTCAGATGATCAGGTCAGAAAATCTGGGAGCTAAATTTAGAAAATTGGGAATGGAAACAGCAACAATCAAATAGCTGCTTTCCTTACTCCTTTGATTTGAGGCTACTTGCAGGAGGGGAAGGAAACGCTGCAGAATTCCAAGGATGGGCTGGGCACCGGACAGCACGTCCACATTTCCATGGGCAGCATGCTCTCACCTCAGCCCGCAGGACAGGTGGATGCCTGTGGATGGGCTGAAGCTCTTTAGATTGATTTGGGGGAGAGTCTATTTATCCCAAAAGACCACCTGTAAGAGAGAGATCTCTAGTGTTATTGAAGTTTCCTGGCCCATCTAAGATAAACATGCTTGGTAAAAAGATGGCATGAGTCTTTTAAAAATGGTATTAAATCTCTACTTGTTTTATTCGGTACAGTCCATATCTGAACACTGATATCTCCTCGATCTACCTTCCGAGAGTCTCTGGAACCTGCAGGCCAGAATGTTTGTGACCAAATCCTCCCTTTTCTTAGACTATTATCTTTGCAAAAAAAAAAGTTTATGGACAACTTCAAAGAAACAAAACTGGTTCTATAATCCTACCCCTTACTGTATTGGCTGTTTATATTTTCCAATACTGTGTCAAATATCATTCATATTTACATGTGTTTTAAAAATAGTTACAATTATAGTATAGATGCTATTTTGATTTTTTTCATGTAGCATAATTTAAAATGTACTTGGGCATATTTCTACATAATCCTCATAATTGTGGGCATATTTCTACATAATCCTCATAATTGTAATGTCAGAAGCTGTACTAGATTTCCCAGAATTAATACATGGCTATTTCCATATTTTTGGATAATTGGACTATTTATTATAAATAGTGCTTTAACACACCACTTCAGAGCCTTTATTCCTCTCACAGACGGGGTATGCAGAGCTGGCTCTGTGTGTCAGCTGAATAACTGGTGGCTTATTTGATGTGAAATGAGACCAGTCCCCCCAGATTTCTCTGTTAGCCTGCTGTATTACCTAAAATCCCCATCATTAGCGGAAGTCAGGTCAAGGCTTAAACTTCAGTTAAGTGCATGTTAATTTTACTTGGAGGGATGACACATGTGTCATTGTCACCCATCACATCCCTATCATTCACTAATGTACTGGATTGACCCGCCATTCACCAGCCAGATGTGAAAAGAAAGGGACTGGGGACAGCTGGGGTTTGGCCTGGGGCATGGGCAGTATCTGTGCAGGAAGTCATGTGTCTCAGGCTCAGGAGCCCTGTGGCCGGTGAGGAGCCTCCGGGAGGAAGAAGAGGGGTCCTGATCTGGGGGTGGACGGCCCCACGCTGGAATCAGCTTCCTTATACTTCATCTCTGGGTAACATCTTCCTCCAGCTCTCGGTCTTCCTCATGGTTCTGTTGTGAAACTATAGCATGTGCTTCCAGTAATCCAAAGTGACCGTGACATCAGTAGACAATCTCTAACCTTGGGCACTTTTGTATCCTCTCACGATGACCTGGTACAGCGGGGCCCGGTGAATCCTTGAAGGATTGGGAGCGCTGCCACTGTGATGGGCGGTGGTCTGTGCCCTTTGCTTCCATTTCAGAAATAGCGTCAGCTGTCTCTGGAATATTTCAGCAGAATAACAGAGAAAGGAAGGCAACTGGAACAATTGTGTACATGATAAAATCTCCTTCTTCTTCCTGGGAAATGGCCTCTCTGGATGAATGAATTCATGCAGTGTTTACGTGGGGAAAATTAAGTTAAATATCTCTGGCATCAACAAGCTGACTACCAGCTAGCTCCAGCTGGGCAAAAGCCTTAAGTAGAAGGTGTTTCCAATGTCTGCCTCTGCTTTCTGAGGTGATTATTTTCCAACTTTGCTCAAGTTGGCTGGCCTGCTCCACCTTATGGCCTCTTGATGTTAAAAAGCTGATAATCAGCTCTGCTGTTATTCTGGGTTCGCCCTTTGACAAGCTAAGTGGAGTTTCTTTAAGAAATATGTGTATTTTTTGCCAGCAATCAGAGATATCGGTGACTGAAGTGATGGCTCTTGAGCATGAAGAAAGCATGTATTTCTCTCTCTACAAATGGTCCCATATCTGCCAACTCAACACAGACCAGCCCACAGGAAGCTTTGGATAATTGAGGCAGATCAGAGATGTGCTTTCCCTGAACTCTCAGTTTTCTGCTGTGCTTTAGTCAGGGAAACCCGCCCTTGTTTTCACCTACTGCTCTCAGTTGGGCTTTCATATTAAGTTGTCAGGTTTTAGACAATCTGATGGTGATGGGAGACCTCATAGTCATGCAAATGTGCGAATAGGAAAGGATGAGACTGCTGGCCCTGACAATGATTACTTTCCCCAGACAGTCTAGAGCTCGGCACTTAATAGGGATTTAGAAAATTCCTCCTTCCTTCTTTCCCTTTCTTCTTGCTTATATGGTGTAGAAGAGGAGAGGAATATTTAGGCAGTAAGTGGACATAGTTTTATACAGCAGTGGGGATGATTTAAAAGAAATTAGGTGAATGGCCAGTGTTCTCAGTAGGTCAGTCAATGAACCTTTGATCATTGTCTCCACTGTTGATGTGACCGCTGTACTCAGACTGACTCAGACAGAGTCTCAGCCTCGAGACCCCTGAAGGCGTAGATGGGACTGAGACCTGAGCATTCCTTTCTCACTGGCAACAGCCTTTAAATATCGTGACAGTGAATTTAATGCTGTTAAAGACTAAGGAAGGGCTCACGGTGATGAAGTTTCATCAGAGGTGGGCATACTGAGTTGGCATTGCAAAGTAGGAATACCATCAGGTGACTGATGTTAAATAAACATGTCAGAATGTATATAGCAAACGTTACTGTTTGAATATTCTTTCCAGTGAAAATGCTTGGAAGACCCTCACGCACTTTGTGGCAGGATAACGTTTGAGAGGTTGACTAGTCTCCCCAGCTCCATGCCCCATCATTTGTCGTTTTTCCCTCTTTGGCAGAAAGCAGAGAAAAGAAGCCTTCTTCCTGGCTTTGCATTTTGAAAGCCCATGCCCTTTGTGACCCACAGAGGATTGGGGCATAGCTAACGTGTTGGGAAGCCGAGGAGAGGCCCCCGCCTAGACTAGCTGGGGTGGGTGGGGAGAGAGCAGACGGTCACTGGAGCCAGAGGGAGGCCATTTCCCTCAGGGCCCACCGGGAGCGGCACTGTGGCCTTGGTTTGAGCACCCAGGAGCCAGCTGGGGTCCCAGTCAGTGCTCACACTTGAGTGAACGTCACTCAGCATCTGAGCCAGGGGCTGGGATAACCCAGCATTTTGTCGGGGATCTGTGAAACCTTTACCTCCATGACCACCAGCACCTCACTCAGAGGCTGTGCAGCAGGATTGTCACATTGTGAGGACAGCCTGCCTGACCTTGCACTCTCTCAGGACACCTGTAGGACCCAAGAGAAGTGGCGTGGCATCCTAGACACCCAGCAGGTGAGGGTGGGGTGACAGGACAGCTCCCCACACTCTCCTGGGAAGTGGAAAGGTCGGGGAAGCGGGGAAACAACTCGGCAAGGCCCTGAGCTGGGACAGTGGCTAACACAGCCTTGGTACGCCATAAAAGGCCCTGGTTGGGTGCTATAGGGCCTGGCTTTTAATCACAGCTCTGCTTCGATGTCACCATGTAATCTTGGGCGCAATACTGCATTTCTTTGAGTCTCAGTTTCCACATTGTATGTGTGCATTTTTTCATTCACCCTCTCATTTGAAACTTTTTTTAATTTAACAATTATTTACTTACTGTTCACCTCTCACTTGTTCAACAAACATTTATTGAGCACCGTTCGTAGGTGAAACTCTGCTGGGCACTGGATTTACAAACAGACATGACTCTGTCGTCAAGGAACTTACATCCCAGAGCTCCAAAATGAGAGGTATAAGTGGTTGGTCTCTAAGCTTCTGCCAATTTGACATTCTATAATTCTACTATTATTGCAAGTTTTACATTGATATCTTGCCTCCCTCCTTCCCCTCCCCAAAAGGGTAAAATCTTTCTTTCACAGAGCCTATGGTTCAATGACAGCAAATTCTTTCCCTGAGGGATTAGTTTCAGTATTTGGAAATCGCTAAAGGTCGTGTGGAGCCAGGTGTGGTGGCAAAGGCAGCTAAGGCCTAGGAAAGAACCGAGTTCCAGGTGTCCTGGCAGTGGAGTCTTAGTATCCTGTATTTATTTCTGGTTGGAGTCACCTTGAGCACCGCCTTGAATGCCCTGTGGTGGTCTGGCCGGGGATGTGGTTTTTGTTAAGCTTTCAAATCATTTCCCCAGAGAGAAACTTGCTGACACTGGAGTGAGCGCCTCCCAGCTGCTTGTGGGCAGCCTCTGTCAGTGAGGTCACTGCGGTGGCCTGCTTTGTCATCAGCTTCTCGTGTCTCTGCTTTTGCCACAGATAGTGCTATTTCATCCTCCCTCTCCCCTAGCTTCCTTCAAAGATTGACAACACATTCAAGTAGTAAAGGATGACACATCTCAGAACCTACTCATCACAGATGCCAATTACGTGCCCACTCTCATCTCAGTTTATAGATACTCTTCTATCTTCTGGGCAAAGAAGCCCGTTGAATTGAAGGAGCCTTTGTCATCTCTTCAGTAATTCCTAAATATCTAGTCAGATTGCCTTGTGAGTGTTCACTTGCATATCTCACACCTTCTCTAGACCAGGAGCACTTGATTCCATCCACACCTTTATTCCTTTATTCTCCAAGTAGATAATAGTTACCTGGTACCAGGCATTGTGCTAGGCTGGGATGATGCATAAGACCTGAGTCCTGTCTGATGAAGCTCATAATACTGGAGATGGGATGGACACATACATAATTAATTGTGATACAGCATAGTAAATACAGATAGAGAAGTATAATGGAGACAGTGGAAGCACAGAGGAAAAGAGGGCAGCCTGAGCTCTTCTTTGTGGTAGTCTGTGTTCTTCTTTGCATAAATATACTGCTCTTCTCTGTGGCAAGGATTATACTTCCCTACTATTGTTATTTAACTTCTTTCTATTACTGTCAGGCTTGGCCATGGGACTTATTTGGCTGATTGAATGATATATATATCATTTTGAGGCAGAAGCTTTAACAGCCAGACTGTGATCTGTCATATTCTTTCCTTTTGCTCTTTGCCATGATGACTATCAAATATTCCAGATTACTCTGTCATCCTGCATCCTGGAGTGAAGCTGACATGTGATGGTCATGCAGAATAAGCAAGAAATAAATTGTTTAAAGCCATTGAGATTTTAGGGTCATTTGTTACTGCAGTATAACCTAGTAAATTCTGTCTAATAAACTTTTACTTGTCTCTGTACCCTGGTGTCTGGTGCATACTAACTACTCCATGAAAGTTTTTGGAATGAATGAAGAGCTGAAGGGGTCAGATAGGCTTGAAGGAGAGAGTAAGGAAGGGAGGTTCAGTAGGGTCTGGAAAGTCTTATGTAAAGAAATTTAGAAGGCACTTGGCCATGATGGGTGTCATAAACTTTTCCTTATGAACTGGACAGGAAAGGCTCATAGTGCTTTTGTCTCTTTTGATGTCTTCTGTTTGCTTGCTATGTCACAAGCAAGCTTTGGAAGCTGACTGATTAGCCAGAAAATAAGTGATATTAAAAGGATATTGGGTAGCTCACAAAATCATTGGGGAGGGGGAAGTGGGATAGAGAAGCAGACTTGGGGCTAAGTTTTTAGGAGTAACACCTCAGAACTTCTCAGAGAAGGCATTGTCTCCCAACTTCATTAGTAAGGGTTAAAGTAAGTGGCTGTAACAAAGATGCTCAGCATACCATGGTTTAAAGACTATGGAACTTTCTCCTCTTTCATCTAACAGTTCCAAGGGGAACACTCTAGGTTGGTGGTCATCCAGGGACCCAGAATAGTCCCATTATGCTATAGGGAATTGTCATCATATGGATTATCAAAGCTGAGTGGCTTCCATATCTGAGTCCTTGCCATTGAGAGAAGAGGAAGCACATTCATAGCCTTGCCCAGATCTGAAAGTGGCACCTAACACTTCTGCTTACATTTTATTGGTAAGAAGTTAGTCACATGCCTGTACTTAACTGCAAGGGACATATAATGTAGTGAGGCAACCACGTGTCCAGTAATAGAACTATTAGTATTAGATGAGAACTATTAGTATGTGTGTTAGTTAACTACCGTAGCAATAATGCTATGTAACAAATCTCTCCTAAACCTGGTGGCTTTAAACCACAAGCATTTATTCTCACTCTGACAAATTTGCTCATTGGCTGCTGTTCAGTTGACCTAAGCTTGGCTGGGCAGGAACGCTCTGATTAAGGCTACAGGTTGGCTGGGCATGGTGTCAGGCTGTGGGTTCGATTCAGGCCTACTCCACATGTGTTTGTTCTGGCACCCAGGCAGAAAGGGAAGTGTCTTTTTGGGGCATGTTCTTCTCATGATAGAAGTGCACAAGAATGCACAGAAATGCTTGATGCTTCTGGAGGCTCAGCCCAGAAGTGCCACATTGTCACTTTCACCCACTTTCCATTGGTCGAATCAAGTCTCATGACCAAGCTCAACATCAGTAGTGTAGGGAAATATTCTGCCTATTCTATTGGGAGATGCTGCAAGCTCAAATAGCAAAGGTGTGTGTGTGTAATTCTATTACAGGGAGTATGTGAATAGTTGAGAACAATAATTCAACCTACACCCTATGAATTAAGGGGAGAGTAGTATATTTTGGTTGATAGCTAGAAATCTCTGCCACAACTTTTTCATTTCTTGGTAGTCATAGAATGTTCCCACCATGAGGACAAGGACACTGGCAGCAGAAGTTCTGGGAAGTACTCCTTGGCGTGAGCCCTCCCAGAGTCCGCCATTAGCCCCACCAAGGAGCCTCTAGGCTCCAGTGTTGGGTCGCCTCAGGCCAAACAACCAACACGGAGGGAACCCAACCCCACCCATCAGCAGACAAGCGGATTAAAGTTTTACTGAGCTCTGCCCACCAGAGCAACACCCAGCTCTACCCACCACCAGTCCCTCCAAAGCAAGAAACTTGCACAAGCCTCTTAGATAGCCTCATCCACCAGAGGGCAGACAGCAGAAGCAAGAAGAACTACAATCCTGCAGCCTGTGGAACAGAAACCACACTCACAGAAATATAGACAAGATGAAAAGGCAGAGGGCTATGTACCAGATGAAGGAACAAGATAAAACCCCAGAAAAAGAATTAAATGAAGTGGAGATAGGCAACCTTCCAGAAAAAGAATTCAAAATAATGATAGTGAAGATGATCCAGGACTTTGGAAAAAGAATGGAGGCAAAGATTGAGAAGGTGCAAGAAATGTTTAATAAAGACCTAGAAGAATTAAAGAACAAACACCTAGAAGAATTAAAGAACAAACAAACAGAGATGAACAACACAATAACTGAAATGAAAAATACACTAGAAGGAATCAATAGCAGAATAACTGAGACAGAAGAATGGATAAGTGACCTGGAAGACAGAATGGTGGAATTCAGTGCTGCAGAACAGAAAAAAGAATAAAGAATGAAAAGAAAAGATAGCCTAAGAGATTTCTAGGACAACATTAAATGCACCAACATTCGCATTATAGGGGTCCCAGAAGGAGAAGAGAGAGAGAAAGGACCCGAGAAAATATTTGAAGAGATTATAGTCGAAAATTTCCCTAACATGAGAAAGGAAATGGCCACACAAGTCCAGGAAGCTCAGAGAGTCCCAGGCAGGATAAACCCAAGGAGAAACATGCCGAGACACATAGTAATCAAATTGACAAAAATTAAAGACAAAGAAAAATTATTAAAAGCAACAAGGGAAAAATGACAAATAACATACAGGGGGACTCCCATAAGGTTAACAGCTGATTTCTCAGCAGAAGCTCTACAAGCCAGACGGGAGTGACACGATATATATAAAGTGATGAAAGGGAAAAACCTACAACCAGGATTACTCTACCCGGTGAGGACCTCATTCAGATTGGACGGAGAAATCAAAAGCTTTACAGACAAGCAAAAGCTAAGAGAATTCACCACCACAAAACCAGCTCTACAACAAATGCTAAAGGAACTTCTCTAAGCAGGAAACACAAGAGAAGAAAAGGACCTACAAAAATAAACCCAAAACAATTAAGAAAATGGTAATCGGAACATACATATTGATAGTCACCTTGAATGTAAATGGATTAAATGCTCCAACCAAAAGACACAGGCTCACTGAATAGATACAAAAACAAGACCAATAGGTGGTCTAAAAGAGACCCACTTCAGACCTAAGGACACATACAGACTGAAAGTGAGGGTATGGAAAAAGATATTCCATGCAAATGGAAATCAAAAGAAAGCTGGAATAGCAATTCTCACATCAGACAACATAGACTTTAAAATAAAGAATGTTACAAGAGACAAGGAAGGACACTACATATGATCAAGGGATCAATCCAAGAAGAAGATAAAACAATTATAAATATATATGCACCCAACATAGGAGCACCTCAATACATAAGGCAACTGCTAACAGCTCTAAAAGAGGAAATTGACAGTAACACAATAATACTGGGGGACTTTAACACATCACTTACACCAATGGACAGATCATCCAAACAGAAAATTAATAAGAAAACACAGGCTTTAAATGACACAATAAAAAATAAATGAATGACACAATAGACCAGATAAATTTAATTGATATTTATAGGACATTCCATCTGAAAACAGCAGATTACACTTCTCAAATGCCCACGGAACCTTCTCCAGGATAGATCACATCTTGGGTCACAAATCAAACCTCGGTAAATATAAGAAAACTGAAATCGTATCAAGCATCTTTTCTGACCACAACGCTATGAGATTAGAAATCAATTACAGGGAAAAAAACATAAAAAACACAAACACATGGAGGCTAAACTATATGTTACTAAATAACCAAGAGATCACTGAAGAAATCAAAGAGGAAATCAAAAAATACCTGGAGACAAATGACAATGAAAACACGATGATCCAAAACCTATGGGATGCAGCAAAAGCAGTTTTAAGAGGGAAGTTTATACCGATACAATCCTACCTCAAGAAACAAGAAAAATCTCAAATAAACAAGCTAACCTTACAACTAAAGCAACTAGAGAAAGAAGAACAAACAAAACCCAAAGTTAGCAGAAGGAAAGAAATCATAAAGATCAGAGCAGAAATAAATGAAATAGAAATAAAACAATAGCAAAGATCAATAAAACTAAAAGCTGGTTCTTTGAGAAGATAAACAAAATTGATAAACCTTTTAGCCAGACTCATCAAGAAAAAAATGGAGAGGACTCAAATCAATAAAATTAGAAATGAAAAAGGAGATGTTACAACAGACACCGCAGAGATACAAAGCATCATAAGAGACTACTACAAGCAACACTATGCCAATAAATTGGACAACCTGGAAGAAATGGACAAATTCTTAGAAAGGTATAAACTTCCAAGACTGAACCAGGAAGAAATAGAAAATATGAACAGACAAATCACAAGTAATGAAATTGAAACTGTGATTAAAAATCTTCCAACAGGGCTTCCCTGGTGGCACAGTGGTTGAGAATCTGCCTGCCAATGCAGGGGACAGGGGTTCGAGCCCTGGTCTGGGAAGATCCCACATTTTGCGGAGCAACTAGGCCCGTGAGGCACAACTACTGAGCCTGCGCGTCTGGAGCTTGTGCTCCGCAACAAGAGAGGCTACCACAGTGAGAGGCCCACGCACCACAATGAAGAGTGGCCCCTGCTCGCCGCAACTAGAGAAAGCCCTCGCACAGAAATGAAGACCCAACACAGCCAAAAATATATAAATAAATAAAAATAAAAAATAGTAAATATATTAAAAAAAATCTTCCAACAATAAAAGTCCAGGACCAGATGGGCTTCACAGGTGAATTCTATCAAATATTTAGAGAAGAGCTAACACCCATCCTTCTCAAACTCTTCCAAAAAATTCCAGAGGAAGGAACACTCCCAAACTCATTCTACGAGGCCACCATCACCCTGATACCAAAACCAGACAGAGATACTACAAAAAAAGAATATTACAGACCAATATCACTGATGAATATAGATGCAAAAATCCTCAACAAAATACTAGCAAACAGAATCCAACAACACATTAAAAGGATCATACACCATAATCAAGTGGCATTTATCCCAAGGATGCAAGGATTCTTCAATATACGCAAATCAATCAATGTGATACACCATATTAACAAATTGAAGAATAAAAACCATATGATTATCTCAATAGATACAGAAAAAGCTTTTGACGAAATTCAACACCCATTTATGATAAAAACTCTTCAGAAAGTGGGTATAGAGGGAAGCTACCTCAACATAATAAAGGCCATATATGACAAACCCGCAGCCAACATCGTTCTCAATGGTGAAAAACTGAAACCATTTCCACTAAGATCAGGAACAAGACAAGGTTGCCCACTCTCACCACTATTATTCAACGTAGTTTTGGAAGTTTTACCCACAGCAATCAGAGAAGAAAAAATAAATAAAAAGAATCCAAATCGGAAAAAAAGAAGTAAAGCTGTCACTGTTTGCAGATGACATCACACTATACATAGAAAATCCAAAAGATGCTACCAGAAAACCACTAGAGCTAATCAATGAATTTGGTAAAGTTGCAGGAAACAAAATTAATGCACAGAAATCTCTAGCATTCCTATACACTAATGATGAAAAATCTGAAATAGAAATTAAGGAAACACTCCCATTTACCACTGCAACAAAAAGAATAAAATACCTAGGAATAAACCTACCTAGAGAGACAAAAGACCTGTATGCAGAAAACTATATAAGACACTGATGAAAGAAATTAAAATGATACAAAGAGATGGAGAGATACACCATGTTCTTGGATTGGAAGAATCAGTATTTTGAAAATGACTATACTACCCAAAGCAATCTACAGATTCAATGCAATCCCTATCAAATTACACACGGCATTTTTTACAGAAATAGAACAAAAATTCTTAAAATTTGTATGGAGACACAAAAGACCCCAAATAGCCAAAGCAGTCTTGAGGGAAAAAAACAGAGCTGGAGAAATCAGGCTCCAGGACTTCAGACTATACTACAAAGCTACATTAATCAAGACAATATGGTACTGGCACAAAAGCAGAAATATAGATCAATGGAACAGGATAGAAAGCCCAGAGATAAAACCACGCACCTATGGTCAACTAATCTATGAAAAAGAAGGCAAGGATATACAATGGAGAAAAGACAGTCTCTTCAATAAGTGGTACTGCGAAAACTGGACAGCTATATGTAAAAGAATGAAGTTAGAACACTCCCTAACACCATACACAAAAATAAACTCAAAATGGATTAGAGACCTAAATGTAAGACTGGACACTATAAAACTCTTAGAGGAAAACATAGGAAGAACACTCTTTGACATAAATCACAGCAAGATCTTTTTTGATCCACCTCCTAGAGTAAAGGAAATAAAAATAAATGGGACCTAATGAAACTTCAAAGCTTTTGCACAGCAAAGGAAACCATAACCAAGATGAAAAGACAACCCTTAGAATGGGAGAAAATATTTGCAAATGAAGCAACTGACAGAGGATTAATCTCCAAAATATATAAACAGCTCATGCAGCTCAATATTAAAAAAGAAACAACCCAATCAAAAAATGGGCAGAAGATCTAAATAAACATTTCTCCAAAGAAGACATACAGATGGCCAAGAAGCACATGAAAAGCTACTCAACATCACTAATTATTAGAGAAATGCAAATCAAAACTACAGTGAAGTATTACCTCACACCAGTTAGAATGGGCATCATCAGAAAATCTACAAACAACAAATGCTGGAGAGGGTGTGGAGAAAAGGGAACCCTGTTGCACTGTTGGTGGGAATGTAAATTGATACAGCCACTATGGAGAATAGTATGGAGGTTCCTTAAAAACTAAAAATAGAATTACCATATGACCCAGCAATCCCACTACTGGGCCTATACCCAGAGAAAACCATAATTCAAAAAGACACATGCACCCCAATGTTCATTGCAGCACTATTTACAATAGCCAGGTCATGGAAGCAACCTAAATGCCCATTGACAGACGAATGGATAAAGAAGAAGTGGTACATATATACAATGGAATATTACTCAGCCATAAAAAGAACAAAATTGTTCATTTGTAGAGACGTGGATGGATCTAGAGACTGTCATACAGAGTGAAGTAAGTCAGAAAGAGAAAAACAAATATCGTATATTAACGCATATATGTGGAACCTAGAAAAATGGTACAGATGAACCGGTTTACAGGGCAGAAATAGAGACACAGATGTAGAGAACAAATGTATGGACACCAAGGGGGGAAAGTGGCGGGGGTGGGGTGGTGGTGTGATGAATTGGGAGATTGGGATTGACATATATACACTAATCTGTATAAAGTGGATAACTAATAAGAACCTGCTGTATAAAAAAAATAAAATAAAATTCAAAAAAAATTTAATTGAAAAAATTTTCATAAGTAAATATGTATAAAATATAAATATTCAATTATAAAACACTCAATGAAACTAGAGGCCTTTGTGTCTTCAGAAAATCTTTGGATCAATATATTTCTAGGTCATCTTCATTCTTTGGAATGTTTTAAAACAAATTGTGGTAGGGGGGATTCTTGGAAGTTGGTGGAGGAGGAAGTACCAGGAATCTGTCTACACTCCTAGGCAATAATTGCATTGGCAGAATCTGTATGATGTAACTGTTTTGGAACTCAGAAATCTATTGAAGGCTTGCAACTTCCAGGGGAAGCTTGGACAGTAAATTGTAAATTGTGGTTAATTTTAGTCAATTACTGCTCTTAGCCTAGTAACAGCTACCTATCCCCATCCTCTAGCCCCATGGCAGAAGCCCTGAACCCATTCCTGGAGCAGCCTACACACAGCTTGCAGGAGCTAGGATGGGCAATAAGGACCCTGTCTTCCAGATATCAGGGATCTGTGCTCTAATTGCTGATTGATGCTTCTGATCACAGAAGTACAGACCAAAGAGGAGGGTGAACATTGTTTTTGTACCTCCCTTCATTCTTGCAAGTCCCTGTCCAGCTGAAATGACTTCCAGATTTAAAGGACTGACACCTTTTCTCCCCTCTCTTCATTAAAGCTAGGACATTCAAAAACAATTGCACTGCACATGTAGGGAAAACTAGAAAGTGACCGTGCATGTCCGGGGAAAGCCGCAGGCTCAGTAAAGACCTGAGGAGACCTCAAGCTCATCCCTTGAACAGAGACAGCCTACAACAATAAAACAAACAAACAAAAGAAACGATAAACAAAACAATAACAAAACCCAGCATTCCTGGGCAGAAGGAGAATCTGTTTTCAGAGTTACCACATTATTAGACTTAAATATCCAGTTTTCAACAAAAAAATTACAAGGCATAAAAAGGAACAGGAAAGTATGGTCCATTAAAAGGGAAAACAACAAAACAAAACAGAAATTGTCCCTGAAAAAGACATGATGGCAGATCTACTAGGCAAGGGCTTTAAAACAGCTATCTTAAAGATGCCCAAAGAACTAAAGGAAGATGTGGAGAAAGTAAAGAAAACCATGCATAAACAAAAGAGAAATATCAAAAGAGAGGAAACCTTAGGGGAAAAAAAACCAAGAAGTAATTCTGGAGCTGAAAAGTATAATAACTGAAATGAAAAATTCACTAGAGGGATTCAAAGGCATATTTGAGCAGGCAGAAGAAAGAATCAGTAAACTTAATGATAGGACAAGAGAAAATTTTCTAGGCTGAGCACAAGAAAGAAAAAGATTGAAGAAAAGCAAACAGAGCCTAAGGGACTGGTAGGACATCATCAGGCAGACCAACATATACATTGTGGGAGTCCCAGAAGGGGAAGAGAGAGAGTAGGGGGCAGAGAGAATATTTGAAGAAGCAATGGCTGAAAAATTCCCAAATTTGATGAAAGATATGAATACAAACATCCAAGAAGCTTAAGTAAGATGAACTCAAAGAGATCCATACATTAAAACAAATTAGTCTAAAATCTAGTATCATTGTAACTTTAGTTTGTAACTACAAATTTAGTTTTCTACATAATTTAAGAGACTAATGCATTGAAAAGAATTATTAGTTTATGGTTTGGGGCACACAATGCACACAGATATACTGTGACGTCAGTAATTAAAAGGGGTGGTGATAGAGCTGTGAAGGAGGAGATTTTTGTATACTGTTGAAGTTAAACTGGTATAAATTCAAATTAGAGTTTTATAACTTTAGGGTGTTAAATGTAATCCCCATGGTAACAATAAAGGAAATAGCTATAGCATCTACACAAAAGGAAATGAGAAAGGAATTTTAAAAATTCACAAAATTGTGAAAATTAACACAGTCTTAGCTAGAGGATCAAAGAAAAAATAACAAGAGAAATTAGAAAATACTTAGAGATGAATGAAAATGAAAACACAACATATCAAAATTTATGGGACACAGTGAAGCAGTGGTAAGGGGTAAATTTACAGTTATAAATGCTTATAGTAAAAAATGAGAAAGATCCCAAATCAATAAACTAATTTTATAACTTAAAGGACAAGAAAAAGAAGAAGAAGCTAAGCCCAAAGCTAGAACAAGGAGGAAAATAATAAAGAGCAAAGATAAATAGATAAATGAAATAAAAGATAGGAAAATAATAGAGAAAATCAATGAAACTGAAACTTGATTCTTTGCAAAGATCAACAAAATTGACAAACCCTTAGCTAGACAGACTAAGAAAAAAAGAGAAGACTCAAATTACTAAAATCAAAAATGAAAGTTAGGACATTATTACTGATTCTAAAAATAAGAAGGATTATAAGGGAGTACTATGGACAATTGTACGCCAAAAAATTGGATAATCTAGATAAAATGGACAAGTTTCTAGAAATGCAAAATCTACCAAGGCTAGATCACAAAAAATTAGAAAATCTGAATAGACCATAAATAGTAAGGAGATTGAATCAGTTATCAAAATTGCCTGACAAAAAGCCTGGGTCTGATGGCTTCTCTGGTGAATTCTACCAAACATTTAAAGAACTAATACCAGTCTTTCTCAAACTTTTCCAAAAGTTGAAGAGGAGGGAACACTTCCTAACTCATTTTATGAGGGCAGCATTATCCTGATACTCAAACCAAAGTCACTACATGAAAAGAAAACTATAAAGCAATATGCCTTATGAACATTGGCAAAAATCCTCAATAAAATATTAACAAACAGAACTCAGCAGCATATTTAAAGGATTATATACCATGACCAAGTGGGATTTATTCCTGGAATGCAGGGATGGTTCCACATATGAAAAGTGATCAAACTAATACACCAAATTAACAAAATAAAAGAAAAAACCCACAGGATCATCTCAATGGATGCAGAAAGAGCATTTGACAAAGTTCAACAAACTTTCATGGTAAAAACACTCAACAAACTAGGCATAGAAGGAAATTACCTCAACATAATAAAAGCCATATATGAAAACACCCAGCAAACATCATACTCAATGGTGAAAGACTAAAAGCATTTCCTCTAATATCAGGAGCAAGGCAAGCATGCCAACTCTTGCCACTTCTATTCAACATTGTACTGGAAGTCCTAGCCAGGGCAGTTAGGCAAGAAAAAAAAGTAAATGCATCCAAATTGGAAAAGAAGAAGTAAATTTACCTCTGTTTTTAGATAATATGATCTTTTGAGTAGAAAACTCTAAAGATTCCACAAAATCCTGTTAGAAGTAATAAGTGAGTTCAGTAAAGTAGCAGGATACAAGGTTAACATGCAAAAATTAGTTACATTTCTATACACAATGAACAATATGAAATGGAAATTACAAAAACAATTCCATTTACAATAGCATCAAAAAGAATAAAATACTTAGGAATTAACCAAGGAGGCAAAAGAGTTGTACAATGAAAACTGCAAAACATGCTGAAATAAAGAAGACATAAATAAATGGAAACACATCCCATGTTCATGTACTAGAAGATTTACTATTCTTAAATAGTATAATGTCACCCAAAGTGACCTGTAGATTCAATGCAGTTCCTATCTGAATTCTAATGATGGTTTTTGTAGAAATAGAAAAACCCATCCTAAAATCCATATAGACTCTCAAGGGACCCTGAATAGCCAAAGCAAACTTGAAAAAGGAGAACAAAACTGGAGAATCCACACTTGCTGATTTCAAAACTTACTATAAAACTACAATAATCAAAACAGTGTATTACTGGCATAATAGACATAAAGACCACCAGAATAGAATAGAGAGCCTAGAAATAAACTCTTGCATATGTGGTCAAATGATTTTTGACAAGGATGCCAAGACCATAGTATGGGAAAGGACAGTATTTTCAACACATGATGCTGGGAAAACTGGGTATGCATATGCAACAGAATTAAGTTGGACCCTTACCTAACACCATATACAAAAATTAACTCAGAATGAATCAAGGACCTAAATATAAGACTTAAAGCAATAAAACTAGTAGAAGAAAACATAGGATGAAAGTTTAATGACATTGGATTTGGCAATGATTTCTTGGATATGATACCAAACCACAGGTAACAAAGGAAAAAATAGACAAATTGGACTTCATAAAATTTTTAAAACATTGTGCAACAAAAGACATTATTAACAGAATAAGAAGGCAACATACAGAATGGGAGAAAATATTTGCAAATCATGTATCTGATAAGTGATTAATATCCAGAATATATAGAGAAATACTAAACAACACAAAAACAAACAACCCAGTTCAAAAATGGGCACAGGACTTGAATAGACATTTCTCCAAAGAAGATATATACATGGCCAGTAAGCACAAGAAAAGATGCTCAACATCACTAATCTTTAGGTGAATGTAAATCAAAACTACGATGCTCACACCCATTAGGATGACTACTATCAAAAAAAAAAAACAGAAAACAACAAGTGTTGGAGAGAATGTGGTGAAATTGAAACCCTTGTGCATTGGGCTGGGAATGTAAAATGGTACAGCTGCTGTGGAAAACAGTATGGTGGTTCCACAAAAAATTAAAAATAGAGCTAGCATATGATTCAGCAATTCCACTTCTGGATATATACCCAGAAGAATTGAAAACAGGGTCTCAAAGAGGTATTTATATACCTATGTTCATAGCAGTACTATTCACAACAGCTAAAACATGGAAGCAAATCAAATGTCTATCAGTGGATGAATGGACAAGCAAATTGTGGTATACATACAATGGAATGATATTCAGCCTTAAAAAAGAAGAAAATTCTGTAATATGCTACAACATGGATGAATCTTGAGGACATTATGCTGAGTGAAATAAGCCAGTCACAAAAGACAAATACTGTATTTTTCCACTTACATGAAGTACATTGAGTAGTCAAAATCATAGAGTGGTGGTTGCTGGGGGTTGGGGGGAAAAGGAATAGGGAGTATTGTTTAATTGTATAGAGTTTCAAGATGAAAAGTTTTCTGGAGATGGATGGTGGTGATGTTTGCACAACATTATGAAAGTATTTAGTACCACTGAACTGTACCTTTAAGATGGTAAATTTTATGTTATATGTATTTTACCACAAAAAAATTTAATAACATCAAAAATTCAAAGAAATGAAGTGTGCAGTAAATAAAATGAAAAATTGACTTTAATTTTCACTTAAATAACAAAAATTCTGAAAAAAGTACTCAAAATATAATTATTAATACCCTCATATAGCATGAAGTATATTGAAAAATCAATCTCCTGAAATTGCAAAGATACATTTAATGAATAGAATTCATTAAGTTATGTTTCTTCTTATGTTTTTAGAAATACAAAGAAATTCCAGCAATACCTGAATTTGGCTAATTGCAAATTTCAAAAGCAAATAAAAAATGAAAAGCAAGAAGCAACAATGGAAAGAATTAATGAAAATCAATCAGTCATTTCATAGCAAATAATATCAACGATGAGAAACCAAATGTATTTTTACGTTAATTGAAAAATTGTGAAAAATTGTGAAAATTAATTTAACAAGAAAACTAAATATTTTACATTCATCTGAAAGGCAAATCATCTCACTGACCAAAACCAAATTAACCATCAGATGAATTGTGATGGTCTAATAGGCAGGTGCTAGGCAATGTTGCCACTGCTTGGTGCTTTCTGGCGGTAAGTCAATAATGTATGGAGTTATATGCCCCCAAATAACATTTACTAAATGCAAGAATTTAATAGAAGGAGCCATATAAATGGTGTTCAAAATATTTTCAATGATCATTTTTTGTTGTTGTTGGCTTAAACAATAGAGATTAATTTTCTCACAGTTCTGGAGGCTGGGAAGTCCAAGATTAGGTGGTGGCCAATTGGGTTCCCGATGAGAGCTCTCTTCCTGGCTTGCAGGTGGCTGCCTTCTCCCTGTGTCCTCACATGGTGGAGATTGATCTGTTTTTAACTACACTTAATTTTTATTTTTTAAGATTTTTTTGAAGTGGACCATTTTTAAAGTCTTTATTGAATTTGTTACAATATTACTTCTTTTTTTTTTTTTTTAATGTTTTGGTTTTATTGGCCGCAAGGCATGTGGGATCTTAGCTCCCCGACCAGGGATCGAACCCACACCCCCTGCACTGGAAGGCGAAGTCTTAACCACTGGACCGCCAGTAAAGTCCCTAAATACCCTTAATTTTTTAAGAGCACTTTCACGTTTACAGAAAAATTATGCAGAAAGTACAAAGAGTTCCTATATATCCTATCTCCCCACCTCCCGCCCCTGCTTTCCCCTATTATTATCATCTTGGCCTTCCCAGAATGTCACATAGTTGGAATCATACAGTATGTAGCCTTTTCAGACTGGCTTCTTTCACTTAGCAATATGTATTTGAGGTTCCTCCATGTCTTTTTGTGGCTTGATAGCTCATTTTTTAAAATTTGTTTTTATTGCTAAATAGTATTCCATTGTATGAATGTACTACAGCTTATCCATTCACCCACTGAAGGATATCTTGGACGTTTCCAATTTTTAGCAATTATCAGTAAAGCTTCTATAAACATTTGTGTGCAGGTTTTTTTGTGGACATAGTTTTTGTCTCATTTGGGTTGATACCTAGGAGCACAATTGCTGGATTGTATGGTAAGCCTACGTTTAGCTTTGCCAGAAACTACCAAATTGTATTCCAAAGTGGCTGTACCATTTTACATTCCCACCAGCAATGAATGGGAGTTCCTGCTGCTCCATATCCTTGTCAGCATTTGGTGTTGTCAGTGTTTTGGATTTTAGCTATCTAATAGGTATGTAGTAGTATCTCAATATAGTTAATGTTGCAATTATCTAATGAAGTATGATGTTGAGAATCTTTTCATATGTCTATTTACCTCCTGTATATCTTCTTTAGTGAAGTGTCTGTTAAGATCTTTTGCCTATTTTTAAATTGGATTATTTGTTATTTTGAGTTTTAAGAGTTGTTGTACATTTTGGATACAAGTCCTTTGTCTGATATGTGTTTTGCAAATATTTTCTTTCAGTTTGTAGTTTATCTTCTCATTCTCTTAACAGTGTCTTTTGCAGAGCAGAAGTTTTTAATTTTAATCAAGTCCAACTTACACGCTTTTGGTGTTGTATCTAAAAGTCATCACCAAACTCAAAGTTAGCTGGATTGTCTCCTACATTATCTTCTAGAAGTTTTATAGTTTTACATTTTACATTTAGCTGTATGACTCATTTTGAGTTAATTTTTATGAGTAGTATCTAGATTATTTTTTTTGCATATGGATATCAGGTTGTTCCAGCACATGAAAAGGATAGTAAAAAAAAAAAAACAACCAACAACTATTATTTTTCCATTGGATTGACTTTGCTTTTATGTCAGAGATCAGTTTACTCTATTTGTGTGGGTCTATTTCTGGGCTCTCTATTCTGTTCTATTAATTTATTTGTCTATTCTTTTACCAGTACCACACTGTCCTGATCACTGTAGCTTTATACTGTTTTAAAGTCAGGTGGTGTCAGTCCTCCATCTTTGTTTATCTTCAGTATTGTGTTGGCTATTTTGGGTTTTGTGCCTTGCCAAATAAACTTTAGCATAAATTTGTCAATATCTACAAAATAACTTTCTGGGATTTGATTTGAATTGCATTGCATAGATCAGGTTGAGAAGAACTGACACCTTAACAATGTTGAGTCTTCCCACTCACAGACATGGAGTATCTCTCCATTTATTTAATTCTTTGATTCCTTTCATCAAAGTTTTTATATAGAATGTGTATATATTTTGTTAGATTTATACCTAAGTATTTCTTTTTCAATCATCAATTTTAATGGCTGTAAAAATGCTTAAAAATCTTTTAAAACCCAATGCACAATATTTACAACTATCAAGCTTTTGGGGCCAGGCCACCTGTTTTCCATTTGTGGCTCATCAAAGTGCTATGACCCACGGGTTGGGAATTTTTCAGTAAGGAGCAGCAGCTACTACCACTGAGCATGAGACATCTCTCCCACTGCTACTTCTTTATTAGGAACTGGACCTTGCCAGTTCTCTGCTGTGGCCAATGTTCTCACTCCTCAGGTGGATCCATTTTTCCTTTACTCAAGTATCTCTGGTTGTCTGTAGGGACAGGTTCAGAGATTTTTGGAGGGGAGTTTTAGTCAGGCTTTTGTTTATCAGACCTAGAAATTTTATCTGTTCTACAGATCAAATAGGACCTTAGTTGGATGTCTAGTGATCAGCAAATTCCTGTGGGTCACATCACTCTGAAGTCATTTGGGTCCCACTGCTCATGACTGTCTCCGTGCCCTCCTGGGCACCGAAGGTTAAGTACCACTATTTGTCCTCTGCTAATCCAGGCTCTGATCATCTCCATTTAAATCAGGAAGGTCCTTTAAACTGCAGAGGTTTTCAAAGCACCCCTGGTCACAGAGAACAACCACTGTGGTACTTTTCAATGATGGCCGTGCTTCCTTCAGCAATGATTCTCCCGAAGCTGTGGTGGAGGCCCCCTCAGGACTCATGGTTACAAGAGAGGTGAACTGGTTACATATGAGCGTCCACTTCAGTATTTCCTTCTCCTTGATTCTTTGGATTTTTCTCCTGTACAAATATTGGGGGATTTCTTCCTTCTCATTTTCATTTAGCTCAGTCCAAAAGTCAGTCAATTTATTTAGATGGTACATTGAAACCAGAGTCACTGAAAAGTGCACTCAAATCAACAACTTTAGGTTTACTTACACACATACTGTTCAAGTTAAATTAGCAAAACCTTGTAATTCTTTCTCTTCCTGGGGTTGACTTTGTAACTGGCTTTCCATGGGTGCCTGGATCTGATTCAAGTATTAAGAGTGAGAGTAGTCAGAGGTGGTGGGCAAGAGGTGGCAAGGAGATTGTCTTCCCTTTCCAGGGTAACTGCCTCAGGTGAGGTCAGAATAGGGTCTTCAAACAATGCAGGAACAGCCTTTTTAGATAAGGGAAGAGGCTTTGCTTCTGCTGTCAAGAGGGACTTGGGGGCTTGAGTTACTAGGAATTAACCAAATCCTCCTTTATGGCCCCATTTCTGTTCCCAGATTCCCAATCTTTCCTGAAGATAATTATCTCACATGAAATCTGGTGAGGCTGATAATTCAATTGACTTCATAATTTGGCAACTTGTAGAAAAAATTTTGAGTTTGCTGTTTAGCCTTGTGGTTCAATTAATAAAAAATTCTTTTAGCTCTGTCATAGAATACAGCTTTTTTAAAAAGTTGTGAGCTGAGAATTTAGGACTCAGTGTGTCACTGCTTTTCTTTAAGTGGCCCAGTTTTAAGCTCACCTCTTGAGTTCATTCTTTGAATTCCTCTTGCTCTTCATGTTATTTCGTGACCATGGCCACTCAGTTTCCCAAAGCCTTCTCTTCAATGGGTACTTCACTCCAGGTGACCGTATGTGGTAATTTCCCCAACTGTTTTTCATGTATTCCAAGGGCTTCCCAAGCCCACATTATACTTGTTGAATCTCAGCCTTCCAAACCAGACCAGGTAGCCAATCTCAGATTCTTCTCATTTCCTCAGAATGCTGTTGCTTGCAATCCCACTTTGGGTGACCTCTGTTCTGTCCTTTTTCCTACTGTCCTGATTTGAATTCCCTGAAATTTGAGATAACAATTTTGGGGTATTGAGCTTGATTCTTTTGGAGCGGAAAGCTTGCTACAGTAAGAAGAGACAAGTATGTAGCCTTAAAAGAAAAGCTTGGGTTGTCTTGCGTGGTGACTTTTCTTTGATCTCTAGGCTATCTTAGATCTGCTCTTTGGGTTGGGAGAGATGATTCAACCCCAGCTGTAGTTTTCTTACTGGAGTGGAACAGTCTCAACACCGCCATCTCATATGTCTATGGAGCTTTATAGAGTACAGACCTGTCCTCCACTGGCCTTGTCTCATCCCAGCTTCTCAGCCACCTGTGACATGAGCAGAACAAACATAGACGTGCTTGCCTTTGAAGCTGAGAAAAGAAATGAAGAGGCTTTCCCAGGATTCTCAGGGTCGGCCAGTAGCTAGGCCAAGAGTGAAATCCACATCTTCCCAGACTCTCCACACTGAACTCCCTGTCAGGTCCTGCCCTAACATGCCTCAGCCCGGGGCAAGAATACACATGGAGGCCCACATACTATTATCTAAATATTCACAAGCAATAATCAAGCTATCAACTGTTAAATAAAATATACTCTATCCTCCTATCTTGACATTTGGAGTTTCCAGAAGCAAATGCTGAGACTGAATTTGGCATATTGGGTATTTATTAGTGATCAACACAGGGAGGAAGCAGGAGCAGGCAGAGGGAGGAAATTGACTGCAGTACAGACCCCAGGCAAGCCTCAGCCAGTCCCACGGGGGTGTCCCAGAGCACTGATGGCCCATCAAAGTGTATCAAGTTTAGGTGAAATGACCGGGCCATCCCTCCCCACCCCAGGTACAGGGCGTACCTTTGGATGAGGAGGCTCTGTGCAGCTGCAGCAAGAGCCGACAATTGGGCAATGAGCCCTTCCTCTAACAAATACTCCTTAATAACGACCTGTTCAGCCCAGGAAAGGCCAGCAGGGTGAGAGAGCCTCCTTCTCTTCCCACTTCTGGATGTCCTGGCCTCCACATCCAAAGTCCACCTGCCTCCACAGCCGCCCTTGGGCCTATGGGCACACGACACAGGGGCTTGAGACACCCTGGGAAAGACAGCGGGGCAGGAGACGCCTATCCCCAACATCCTGGAGGCAGAATCCCAGGGTTCCCAGTACCCAGAGATTGGCCTAAAACCGGACGGGCATACCTCCATTCTTGGACAATGCGGGAGCAGAAGGAAGTCCCTTAAGGGTCCCCCTTAGGGCAGGATAAGGACCCTCTTGCTCGGGTCTAAGGTACTGCTACCAGAGATGGAAGTGAAATGTTGGGAGACAAAAAAGAGAAATTGCTTAAGGAAGGTTCTGAATTTCTTAGAGAAGGAGATTGACTCTCAGTTAATATTAAATAAAATAAAGGCTTACAAAAATCCCCATGAGTACCAGGGATTGTGACTGTTAGCCTTGTTGCCGTTGTAGCGGAGCAAGGGCCTCATGTCACTCTCGGGGTTCGCCCTTGGTCCAGTAATCCTCTCCCGCGGGGGAATCCTCCTTGCGGGTGTAGGTCAGGATCGTCCTCCAGCCCCCGCCCGCCGCCAGGTCCCTGGGGCCAAGCAGAGCAGGGCGCTGTCGGGCGCCTGGGGGAGCCGGGGCAGGGACGTGCGCGACCAGGAGCCAGAGTGATCGCGGCCGGAGAGGGAGGAGGCTGCCGGGCCCAGCCTGACGCAGAGGCGGCGGCGGCGGAGCAGGCCACTGCCGGGGCGCCCCGGCCACCAGCGTTAGCCCTCTCTCCGCCTTCTCCTGACGCGGCTCCTCGCGAGTGGGAGTGAGTACGTCGCGCGCCAGCCGGGGGTCGCGGGCTCGGGGCATCCTCTGCAAGCGAGCCCGGGCGGAGGGAGGCGCAGGAGCGCGCGCGAGGGGCGGAGGCGGGGAAAGGAGCGGGCGAGGCGGAGGCGAGGGAGCGGAGGGAGGGGAGCGAGGAGAGGGAGGGGCCCGCCTGCCGCGCCCCGGCCGCTCGGCGTGTGTGGCCGCAGGCGCCCGTCGCCGCTGCTGTCCCGGGGCTGAGCCGCGCCCGGGTTTTCAGGACGGTGCGTGAGCGAGTGTGTGTGTGTCCGCGCGGGCGAGCGCCGCGCCGGCCCGGAGCCTCTCGCTCGCTTCCACGGGCCGCGGTGCATGTTTGCCTCCTGCCACTGTGTGCCGCGAGGCAGGAGGACCATGAAAATGATCCACTTTCGGAGCTCCAGCATCAAATCGCTCAGCCAGGAGATGAAATGCACCATTCGGCTGCTGGACGACTCGGAGATCTCCTGCCACATCCAGGTGCTGGGGCGAGGGAGTGGACTACACGCCGGGCGCAGGACTGGGGGGCCTCTGCGGGTGGGCGTGCGCCGGCAGGGGCGAGGAACCCAGTCGGGGGCCTGCTAGAAAGCCACATTTCTCTTCCTCCGCCCCCTGAGACTGGGAGCCCTACCCAGGGATGGGGGCACTGTCCCCCGCAGGCACCAGGCGCGCGTTTTGCGTTCCCGGGGCCCCTTCCTCTGGCTTACACGCTGCGCTCAAGTCTCGCTGCGCCTAGGCTGGGGGCGCAGGGCAGCTGCCTCCTGGGGCACTCTAACCCCTCTGTTCCCTACCCCGTCGGGATATATGAGTTCTGAGAGCCGAGAGGGGTACCTGCATGTCGCCCACTTTTTCCTTCCTCCCTTCCTCCACGTGGAGAAGGCATGCACCAGCCTGGGCTCACTCATTTCTTTCTCTGGCGCCCGGGCTCCGAAGGTGCCCTCAGTCCCAGGGACCTGCTCCCTCTCCCTGCCTCCCCTCTACCTGTGGCCTTTACTTCTCAGCGTGGAGCGGCGGCGAAGTTTCCCGGGAGTGAGGAGAGGCCAGGCAGCCCCGGGCTCCAGCCTTAAGGGATGGGGCGCGCTCTGCGCGGACTGGAGCTACCTCGAAAGGAATCGTGTGAAATCTGAGTGTTTCAGAGAAAAGAAAAGGGCTGTGAGGCCGGCAGGGAGGGAACCCTGCAGGACCTGGGTTCCGGGAAAAAGCGCCCTTTGGGATATTGTTGGACATTTGCTCTCGTCCAAGTTGGAGAAGGCCACAGTTGTTTGGGCGAAGGCAGCTTTGCTGGCAACCTCATCCTCGGGTAGTAAGTGCCTTTGGGCTTGCAGTAGATCTAGTGTGAGCTGCAGCGGTGTGTGTGTGTGTGTGTGTGTGTGTGTGTGCTTTCAGTGCATGTATATGTAGGCAGGTATGTGTCCTGTTCCAAGACCCACTTGGGACACACAACCTGGAAAGGTCATGTCAGGGTTCAGCACTATTAGCTTCTGACTTTTAAATCTATTTACTTATTTATCTCTGTGATATCCTCTTCTCACATACCTGAGTCTTGAAGCTTCAGTACGGAGTGAGCTGTTTTAAAAATACTGGGCACCCTACCCCCGTTCTGGTGAGGGATGAATGGGAGCAGCCTCTCCCAGGGGCAAGAATCTGCCTCTGGGCTGTGTTAACCAAGAATGAATGAATGAATGAATGAATGGTCTTCCCCTCCCCCTTTTTTCTTTTCTTGTGGGAGTTTGTGACATAGGGACTGTGACAACTAATTTGTGAGCTGACAACTGGATAAGTTTCAAGGCAGGAATGTGGTGCCCCATGACCTCCCAGGAAAGTAGGCTCCCACTGACTTTTCTGGAGGATCTTGAATTTCATTCTGGGCTAAGCATTGCTGCTAAACTTAATAATAAAAGGATTAGCAGGATAGGCAGTTTTTCTGCTGCCACAGGGTTGCACAGAAACATTTGGCATGTACTGTCTTGTGATTCAGAGAGAGTAGTTTGTGCATTTTGCTTTAAGTCCTAAAGTGGGTATACAAGAACTTTAACCCATATTGAATATGTAGATAATGAGGGGACCAGTGGCAGAGAGCGGGGCTGTTGAGTTCTCTTGGGCTCTCTCAGCCCTCTCTGCCCTGTCCTTTCCCACTTGGAGTTGACACCACTGTTTTTTTTCCCTTTGGGGGAGGAAGTCTTCCTTAGAATAGATAAATAGTCCCCAAAGGACATGTATGCATTGCCTGGTGTTCTGGGAAACAATAAATTGTAGCCAGTCTAATAGCAATTTGGAATGTTAGAGTTTGTATGGCCCAACTGATGCCAAAGAGATTAAAATGCTATGTTCCAAAATGTTGATTTTGGCATTGCTTAAGAAAATCAAGTGTTTTATTTGGAGGCACATCTGCCCCCAAATGGTGATTATCATTTAACCAATGAAAATGAATTAAAAGATTTTATTTTGATAATTTTGGAACTTATACCTTCCTAGAATATTTCAACCTGGGAATTGATGTTACACTTCTGAGCATAAGGTCACAAAAAAATTTCCATTTGTTTAGGGTGAGGACAAAATGATTTTTTTTTAAAAAGAAGCTTTTGGAGTCACCAGTACATGCCCTGGGGAATCCACCTGTCTTTCCTTTCTTGCTTGCCTTTTTCCTCCATTTTAGGGAATCACAAAGTTAAAAGACAGTGTAGATTGTTACACAGATCTTCCCTCTATAACCCACACAAAATGTGAGTTATGTATTTTTTTTTTTTGCAAAACAATAGCTTTTAAATATTCTTTTCCAAACTATATAATTTGGGTGGTTATTGACCAAAAAAACCCTTTCAAACAAACAATGTAATGGCTCAGTGTCAGCAGCCTGATAGCCAGTTACAGTAGGAGATGCCAAGAGTCACTTGCTGTGGCTCTTCATAGGATCTAGGATGCTGTCCCATTATGTCATTTGCATGTGAACGTTTAGGTAGAGTGGAAGAGGAATTCCAACCAGATAGGGAGCAAAAGGAGAGTCTAGGGCACCAGACAGAGGCCTGGGGAGGGGAAGGAGTTGCTAAATATTCCCTATTGGGCTTTTCCAACTGAGCCAACCCTTGAAGTCTGGAGACTGTGGAAGGACATGGCTTAGCTCTCATCTCTTTCATTCAGTCTTGCTGTTTCAAGTAGAACGGAGTCCTAGCCATCTTCCCCATTCCATCCACGTTTTCAGACGCTGGCAGTGTATTCACAGCTCCTTCTAATGAGCTTGCCATTTTTAATACTGATTTTTATTGAGTAAAATATAGACTTTTTACATTATTTCTTTGTTAGCAAATCCTGGTAAACATGGTTGCTATTATTGGAATTACCTGGAAATTTGTATTTGTATTTGAATAGAAATCCTGGCACTGTGCCTAGTACACAGTAGGCACTTAGTAATTATTTATAGATGTAGATTGAATAATTTCTGTCTGGGCTGTTAAATTCATGAGGTTAGGAACTTTTGTTGTGGTGGTTGTTCAAGGAGTCCTCAGTACCTAGAGCAGAACCTGGCATATAGTTGTGTTCAGTAAACACTTGTTGAATGAATGAATGCTACCGGCCCAGTATTTAATGTAGCTCATTACCTGTCAGCATGAGGGTAGCATGACAGCACTGGACTGGGAATCAGGAGATACATGATTTAGTTATGTTACCAACCAGTCGTGTGACACTGAGTGAGTCATTTGACATTTGGAATCAATGTTTCTTGTTTTGTAAAATAAGGGAGTTGGGTTAGAATGGATGGCTCCAGTTTAAAAAGTCTGTAGTTTAACTATTACCTAGACCAATTACCTTTGAGTAAAACATTGCTGTTGACAGAGTGGTTGTATACACATTATCTCATGTGATTTTCATTCCTATCCTGTTATCTCCGTTTTATTGATATTATTGTGTTCTTGAGTGTTATCTTAATTTTATAGGTGTAGAAAATGAGGTTCAGAGATGTTAGGCAACTTGAGTCACCTGGCAAGTAAGTAGATTAGAAGCCATGTCATTTGACTCAGAATCCAGAGCCCTTTCTTCTCTGCAGCTGCCTCCTGAGACTTGAGAATTAGGATGCTTTAGGCTGCAAATAAGACAGTAGCCAAGTTGAAGTGGCTTAAATAATAAGGAGGCTTATTATCTTACCTAATGAGAAGTCCAGAGGTAGGGTAGCTTCAGAGTTGTTCAGCAGCTCTGCGTGGACCTAGGTACTTTCCATCTTTCCACTCTGCCACCTCAACACGTCACCTTTGTCATTTATAGTCCTGGTTATAAGGTGGCTGTAGTAGTTCTGAATGTCAGTCAAGTACTAACACATCCACCGTATAAGAGGTGGTGTTTCTTCCTGCATTTCTTTTTATCATGGGGGAACACCATTCCTGGAGGCCCCCATCAGTCTTCCCTTCAGATCCTATTGGCCAGGATTAGATCCTATACCCAGGACTTAGCTGCAAAAGAGTCTAGAAACGTGTACATTTGGTATCTGCACCCTTCACTCCCTATAACGGGAGGTGGACTTTGACATCACGGAAGCAATGGAGAGGTGTGTGTACGTGTGCATGTGCCTGTGTGTGTGTAGTAGGGGGCTGGGGAACTGCTGTTGGCTAAGCAAGCAGTAGTGTCTTTCAGAATAGGTCAAACTGAGTTACAATTATTGTTACAATAAAACTGTCAGGAAAGTTTAATAAGATGTTAAGTAAGCCCAGGCTTATTTTAGGCAATCTTTGTATGATCAAATTCCACAACAAGAAAAATTATCGGATAGTCCTTTGTAGTTGGTGTTGTTAAATCAGTTCAGTCCTTACTGAGCAGGTGGGTTCTGGGTAGCTACAAGCCATCTTGTATAGAGCAGGCACCTCTGCTCTTGTTGAAGTGGCAGTATGGCAAAGTGGTTGAGAGCTTATGTTCCCGAGTGCTACTTGCCTGGGTTTGAACCCTGGCTCTACCATTAACTAGCCAGGTGATTTGGGCAAGTCACTTTGCCTCTTTAGGTCTCAGTTTCCTCATCTGTAAAATGGGGATAATAATGGCACAACCTCATGGGCTTGTTGTTAACAATTAAATGTGGGATATATGCTGAGCGCTTAGTACCTAGTCCATTGTAAGAGCTGAAAAAATATTGATGGTTGTCTTACTATTATGTGAAGGTATATTGGATTTAATCCTAAGTAGTGGGAAGGCTTTGGCTTGGAATCTGATGTCTTTAAGACCAAACTCCATTACTTTTTTTTTTTTAATTAATTAATTTATTTATTTATGGCTGTGTTGGGTCTTCGCTTCTGTGTGAGGGCTCTCCCTAGCTGCGGCGAGCGGGGGCCACTCTTCATCGCGGTGCACGGGCCTCCCACTGTCGCGGCCTCTCTTGTTGCGGAGCACAGGCTCCAGACGCGCAGGCCCAGCAACTGTGGCTCACGGGCTCAGTCGCTCCGCGGCATGCGGGATCCTCCCAGACCAGGGCCCGAACCCGTGTCCCCCGCACCGGCAGGCAGACTCCCAACCACTGCGCCACCAGGGAAGCCCTCCATTACTTTTTGATTGTGCAAGACCTTAAGCGAGTCACTGGGCCTCCTGTTTTTTAATCTGTGAAATGGGCATAATAATTCCTCAATTGCCAGTCTCCATTGGGTTGTTGAGGTGATGTCTATAAAAGCATGTTGCAAATGTTAAAACATCACCCAAATGTAGAATACTATTCTAATTAATTCAGTTGAAAAAAAAAAGAGAGAGTAGTTTACTGCATCCTGATTTTCTTATCTTCTGGAACAGGAATTGGATGGTCACATGCAAACATACATATGTGCTAAATGTCAGGCCCCATGATGATCCTGCTGGTGAAATTCAAGCTAGGTGCAGCTGACAGCCACACCTTTTCTGCTAGTAAGGACAATCCAACACTTTTCTCTATCAAACTCATTGAGAATGCCATTCAGAGTGCAGTGAAGATCAGACACAAAAGGAATAGGAGAGACAGTTTGTTAAATACTGTGGTCTAGCTCTGACGCGTTTAGGCCTAGATTACATGGGCCAGCTCTTTGTATTAAGTATATTCTGACAAAAAAAGTAATGTTATTTCAATGGCCTGCTAAGATCTTATCTCTTGATGTCCTCAAAGCAAAGGCAAAGTGTATTGACTGTGGGGAGAATGCAGTACTGTTAGCGCCACATCATTTGGACAGTATATCAGCTGGGTGCTTTCAACTAACAAATTCTAATTCAAACTGGCTTTAGCACTAAGGATGTTTACTGGATCACATATCCAGAAGTGCTGATTTAAGTAAGGACCTAATTCAAGGACTATCCTGCCTTTTTGTGAGGCTTTATCCTCAGACTGATAGTGAAATGGTTATAGCAGTTCCAGTTCTCACATTTTCATTGGACACCCTCCAGAAGAAGAGCAAAACCACTTCCCACTCAGCATTCCAAGCAAAAGTCCTGCAATCATTCTGATCAGACCTCCTGGGTCGCATGCCCACCCTGAACACAGTGAGTGTAATCAATAGAAGGGAACGTGCTGATTAGCTTAAGGCGACCAGAACCTGACCCTGGGACTCAGAGTGGAATCAGCTTCCTTCCTGGTGGTGGTCTGCATGGGGGAGAGGTCAATGCCTAGAAATCAGGGCTCTCCTCCGAAGGGGGGCGGGGGAGGGCTGCTAGGAAGTTAACCATACTAGATTCTTTGTCTGTCTGGGTCAGTGATTCTCAAAGTGTGTTCTGGGGACCCCCGGGAATCCCTGAGATCCTTGCAGGGGGTCTATGAGGTTCAAACTATTTTCAAAATAATAATAAGATGTTGTTTGCCTCTTCTGGGTGAAAGAGTTTTATCAAGGTATAATTTACATACCATAAAATTCACCCATTTAAAGTGTACAATTTTAAGATCTTCACAGAGTTGTGCAACCATTACCACAAGCACTTTTGGAACATTTTCATCATCCCCAAAAGAAACCCTATGCTCTTTAGTAGTCACACTCCCTAAACCTCCTAGCCCTAGGTAACCACTAATCTAACTTCTGTCTCTAGAGATTTGTCTATTGTGGCCATTTGATAAAAATGAAATCATACAATGATCTTTTGTGTCTGGCTTCTTTCAGTTAGCATAATGTTTGCAAGGTTCATCCATGTTGTAGCATGTATCAGTATTTCTTCACTTTTAATTGCTGAATAATATTCTATTGTATGGATAGATCACAGTTTATCAATTTATCCGTTGATGAAAATTTGGGTTGTTTCCACTTTTTGGCTATTATGAAGAACGTTGCAGTGCATATTCCTGTAAAATTCGCCATTTCTTTTCGGTATACACCTGGGAGTGAAATTACTGTGTCATATGTTTAGTAACTCTGTTTAATCTTTTGAATTGAACAGTTTGCCAAACTGTTCTCCCAAGCAGCTGCACCATTTTACATTTCCACCAGCAGTGTATAAGGGTTTCAATTTCTCCACAGTCTCGCCAACACTTGTTATTATCTATTTGATTATAGCTATCTTAGTGGATGTGAAGTGATATCTTATTGTGGTTTTGATTTGCATTTCCTTGTTGCTAATGATGTTGAGCATCATTTCATGTGCTAATTGGCCATTTGTATATCTTCTTTGGAGAACTGTCCGTTTGGATCCTTTGCCCATTTAAAAGTTGAATTGTCTCTTTATTATTGAGTTCTAATAATTCTTTATATATTCTGGATACAGACCCCTTATTTAATAAATGATTTAAAGGTTTTTTTTCCCCCATTCTTAGGGTTGTCTTTTTACTCCGATGGTGTCAACATTTTAAAAATTTTGATGAAGTCCAATTTATCTATTTTTTCTTTTGTTGTTTCTGATTTTTGTGTCATAGCTAACTAACTATTGCCTAAACCAAGGTCATGAGATTTATACCTGTGTTTCCTTCGAACAGTTTTATAGTTTTAGCTCTTACATTTAGGTCTTTGAATCATTATTTTATTGATATGTGATCATATACCATAAAATTTCACCATTTTAAACTGTAAAATTCAGTAGATTTAGTATATTCACAAAGTTGTACAACGATCACCACTAATTCCAGAACATTTTCATCATCCCCCAAATAAAACTGTACCCACTAATTGTCCCCATCTGGGACTTCCCTGGTGGTCCAGTGGCTAAGACTGTGCACTCCCAATGCAGGGGCCCCAGGTTCCATCCCTGGTCAGGGAACTAGATCCCACATGCGCAACTAAGAGTTCGCATGCCGCAACTAAAAAAAAAAAAAGATCCCACATGCCGCAACTAAAGATCCTGCATGCTGCTACTGAAGATCCTGCATTTTGCAATGAAGATCCCGCCTGCTGCAACTAAGACCCAGCACAGCCAAATAAATAAATAAATATTTTAAAAAAATAGTCCCCATCTGATCCATTTTGAATTAATTTTTGTATATGGTGTGAGGTAGGGGTTGAACTTGGTTTTTTGCATGTGGATATCCAGTTGTCCCAGCACCATTTGTTGAAAAAACTATTTTTGTATTTGTCACCCTTGTTGAGATGTTGATTTGCCTTTTCCACTCTCATTCTCTCATAAGTATACAGCAGAGTTTTCCAGAGGCTGCATGATATGTGATATTGCAACACATTGACTATGGAAGCAGATGTGAGAATCCAGCTGTCTTCTGTTAAGCCAGACAGTAAAGATATTTACAAAAATGTAAAAAGCACTACTTTTCTCACTAAATTGGTCTTTATTTTGTAAGATAAAGTTATTTTTCATAAAAGTATGCTATTTATGTTAATGTGCAATGGGTTTATTATTTTTTTTAAATGAATCAGTGACTGAATATTTTAAAAATTATCAGCAAATATTGAGATATACAACCCAAATAAACAAAAGTTCTATAGATCATCAATAGTGTAAGGGAGTTTTCAGGCCAAAAAGCTCACTAATTGCTAGTTTTGGTGACTATCAATTTACTGAACTTCCTGAAAAATTTTTTAAAAACCCTAAGTAAAACAAAATAGAACTCCCATGCATCTTGGGCCTCCAAGATTGCAAGTTACAAGTACTTGAAATGATGTCAACTAAATAAAAAACCCAGTTGTACATGGAAAATGTGTATATGTATATTTGGAATTCTTAGTATTAACGATATACCTGTGTGTGTGCATGTGTGCATGCATGTGTGTGCGTATGTGTGTGTGTGTGCATTGCAATATTAAGAGTAGAAGGTCAAGGGCACACTCTGCTGTCCTAAGCATTTCCCAATTGCACTTGCTCTCCAGCTGAATCTCAATTTTTTTCAACTCGAATAATTAGATAAAGCCTTGTCTTACTTTGAGACCCCTCTTTTGATTATGGAAAATGTACAGCAACAGTGCATTAACATGTAAACTGCTTGAATCAGGCCCATCAGTCACTGAATTCTTAAGTTGTTACTTCTTTTTCTGAGTAGGCATTTTGGGAACTCTTAAAAACGTGGGATAGGGAGGGTGGGAGGGAGACGCAAGACGGAGGAGATATGGGGATATATGTATATGTATAGCTGATTCACTTTGTTATAAAGCAGAAACTAACACACCATTGTAAAGCAATTATACTGCAATAAAGATGTTAAAAAGCAAAACATGGCAGGAAGAGAAATATCGGAATTTGTCCCACGGAGAATCTAGTATCTTCTGTTCTGTTGTTAAAATGCACATTCTGATTCAGAAGGTCCTGAGGACTGCCCTGAAATTCTGCATTTCTAATAGGCTTCCAGATAATGCTGCTGCTGCTGTTCTGTGAACCACACTTGGAATAGCAAGGCGTTAGTGAAATTTATCTGTTTCATAATAACATTCTTAATTTCCTTGAGTGTGGGGCTTTTTGGCCTTTGTCTCCCTTGATAACACCTCACCTGGCACATTTCCCTCAGTAGAGGTTCAGTGAATGAGTGAGTGAATGAATAAAGAAATCCATCCAGGTGTATCTATCACTGATAGACTGAAGTGCTGATTAGATATTGATGCTGCGGATGAAACGATTTCTTTTGACTCCCCGCCCCAGCCAAATCAAGAGATTGTTTTCCAAACAGGATTTCCTGTGATGGCCAATCTGATGAAGGGTTGGACATCCGTGAGAGCGCATGGGGGCCCAGGATTAATGAGAGAGTTCTTGTCCCTCTGGGCCACACTTCCCACTCTTGCTTTCCTGTATCCTGGACCCTGGTGGCATTGTGGAGGAACTCTGGCAACTTCTTGGCAGAAACAAATCATTGTGTATAAGCCAGCAGTGCCTGGAAATTCCCAGAGGCTTAGGGGACCCAGCTGTTCTCACTTTCAGAAGTGACCTCGGGGGACAGTGACCCCAGAGGACAGTGAAAAATACATTTGAGGTGTAACATAAGCTCTGGAGCTGTTTGTCTGGTGACTTTCCCTGAAGGTGCATGAGGGAAGTGAGAGGATCACTTTGGAAAAACATGAAGTTAATTCCAAAGGGAAAGAACATTTGTATAGATCAAGCAATTGTGTTTTTCAAAAGTGAATTAGTAAAGTTTTTTGAAATAACATCAATCTTATTCAGTAAACATTTAAAAAATATCTTCTACATGCCAAGCACAGAGCTGGGAACTAGAGATAAAAAGAAAATAAAATCAGACATCAAGAGGCTGATAGTCATTTGGAGGCAGAGAAACACGATCATGATTCAAGGACAAAATGACAGATATATGTGGGTGGAGGACCAAGAGGAGGCATCTGTGTCAGACTGAGACATCAATCAGTACCTCTGGTGTAGATGAATCTTGATTAATAATTAAAGGACAAGTGGAAGTCAATTCTTTGACGGAGGGAAAAAGGCATTCCAAACACAGTGAGCCCTTGCTTGGTGTAAAGCCATGGCCATGAAACAGCATGAGTGGACATAGAAATGAAGGAAGAGAGAATCTGGGATTAGTCCCAGGTGGTTGGTTTCAGTGACAGGGGTCATGGTGATACCAATCCAGTACTGGCCACAAATTTTGGGGACCCACTGGAAAATGAAAATATGGGGCTCCCTGTTAAAAATTATTAAGAATTTCAAGATCACAAGAACAGACCATTAAACCAAGTGTGGGATCCTTCTCAGCATGGATCCCACACCCATGAAACTGACCCTGAGAAGACAGAATAAAGGAGAAGCAGGTTAGGGGAGAAGATGATGAGCCTGGGCATGTTGACTTCGTGGTGCCTGTAGGGAATCTGAGTGGAGAATTACTGGTAGCCAGTTGGAAATAAGGAATGAAAGTGAGCAGAGAGGTCTGGCATGGAGACACAGATAGGAGAGTCCTTAGTATTCATGCAAGTGGTGGTAGAAACCATGTGGTATGAATGAAACTATTATGATGGGTCTTCCTTTTTTGTCTTTCTGCTTGGGGAATCCTTGTAGATCAAACCAATGGAGTTTGAGCTCTGGAATTCTTTCCAAGAGCACTTAATCATTTTCCCTTAGTCTGGAAATTCCCACCTGAACGAGAGCTTCTCCATTTTCTTCTGCAAGAAAAAAAGGCAGCCAACTCAGAGTTCTCAGTGGAAAGGCACTTTCCTTCTCTTAATTCTCATTTTCTAGCTTGGAATAACCGATGAAAAAAAGTCCTCTCCCAGCTATAAGGCTCTGAGTTACAAACCATAGGATTTTCACTCTAGGGAAGTTACCCTTTGAAACAGTGTCATGAACATTAAATAGATAATACATTTTAAAATCCTATCAACGTGGTGTAAAATTGATGTCAACATGTCATATGAGGAGCAACTTTGCAAGTTATGCTGCAATAATTTATCTTTTTAAAATATTTACTTACATCTCAGATATCCCCAATGGCAAATTTTGTTTTCTATTTAGTTTCCAGGAGATTATTGTGAATGTTGATTAAAATAAATTCAAGTTCTGTAAAATCCTTCAAAGAAATAATTTAATATTAGTAACATAATGACCTGGATCTTAGATGTACAACAGAGCTTTGTCTGAATATATCTATTATTATGCTAAGGTTTTTTTTTTTTTTTAATGAAAGCTTCTTTATTCATTTATTTATTTTTAGCTGTGTTGGGTCTTCGTTTCTGTGCAAGGGCTTTCTCTCGTTGCGGCGAGCGGGGGCCACTCTTCATCGCGGTGCGCGGGCCTCTCACTGTCGCGGCCTCTCTTGTTGCGGAGCACATGCTCCAGACGCGCAGGCTCAGTAATTGTGGCTCACGGGCCCAGCTGCTCTGCGGCATGTGGGATCTTCCCAGGCCAGGGCTCGAACCCGTGTCCCCTGCATTGGCAGGCAGACTCTCAACCACTGCGCCACCAGGGAAGCCCCTATGCTAAGGTTTGAAATATGATTATTCTGTAGCAGGGGAAGCAATTAGCATATTAACAGATTACAGTTTGGTTTATTACCTCTCATCTGAGAAGCATGATTTGTTGCTTTAAGGCACTAGGCCTTGATGGTGAATGTTAGTCTGGAAAGGATTGACTGAATCAGGGTCTTCATGTGCAAACTGTGAAAATTCAAGTGCAATATCATTTACTAATGAATTGGTAATAAAATTAAGCCATCTTAAAATAAATCAGTAACTAATTAGCTTTATTAATAGAAGAGAGGACAAAAGCCTACTCAGTAAGTTGGCTAATAATTCTTCCTTGATGTTACTAACCGATGTTATTTTTTGGGCTGGTCTATACGCATATGACTGCCCATTGTTCTGAAAATAATGCTAGTCTCTGTGATCTTCATCCATATGTAGGTGTCATCTACAATGTTATGATGGTGGGAATTTATTGGTTCTTTGTTTAGCAGCATCCTTTCTTTCTGCTCATATGCCTCTTGATATCCTTGAGTAGTATGCTCATAAAGTGTATTAGCTAGTTGATTAAATTGAGATCCAGAGGTGTGATTTGCCTGAAGTTGCCTATTTAGCAAAATTAGGGTGGGGTATGGTGTCTTGGGTTATCGATTTGCTCCTACTAAATACTAAATACTACCCTTCTTTTGTTTTTGAATCTTTCTTGGCAGTCTAAATGATGTAATTCTTTTCCACTGACAACTGTTAATAGCACAAGGAAAAAACCTCACACTGACCACATTTCTGGGTAAAGAAAGCATGTTGATGTCTTAGAACTGTCATCTAAGGACACAATTTTAGTTCTTCTCTACTTTCTTTAGTCAATATATGGCTCAATGTACTTCCAAATGAAAATTGACATCAATTGATCAGGTAATTATGAATTGGCATCTAACATTGCTAGATAATTGAAAGATACCTTCCCTTTCCCTTTACATGTTTGGCATGGTACCAAGCAATACGTTTGCTTGTATTTTGAAATTTCAAAGTAACTTTCAAAAAATTACAAAGGAAAAAAAGAGGAAGGATGATGTCATAGAATTGTCTATCTATCCTCTGTGGTAATTTACCTTGTAGTTTTGAGATTGACTCAGGAAGTCAAATTCTTAGCAATCCCAGGCCATGGTATTTAGAAGACTGCTAGAAAAATATGAAAGTAAAGTTTTTTGGTTAGGCACTGGTTACATCCTGGTCAGGCTCTCTTTGTTTTGAAGGCTTAGGTAGAAGAGTAATAAAATCTCTGGAGTCAAGGGTGGAAAAAACACTTCATACCACCTGGAGCCTTGTCAAGGGTAACTTCACCTCTTGTGTTCCCAAACCTCAAGGGAGATGTATTTCTGCTGAAGGATCATGGCGGTGGGGGGCAGGGCACCTTGAATGACACATTTTGTCTCCACATTTGGAGACATAGTTTCTCCACCAGGTGTAGATGGCACCTTCTTGGTTCAGTGCTGATTAAAAGAAAACAAGGAGGAAAAGTTGTACAGTAATTCAAGGGCAGCCGTGAAGTCTGAGTTTGCAGCGCCAGCAGCAGTGTGGTAATTTGAGAATAGCAAATTAGAAGAACAAAGCAGATTTTAATCATATGCCACAGACAGGAAGGTGGTTTAGGTTTATCTCCAAATTGTCCCTCCATTAAAGAAAGGGAGGTTTTTAATGCTCTAATCCAGTATTTATTGTTAAAGGTTTCTTTGTTTCTTTCCCCCAGCCTTTCTTTACTACACTCACTGGGTGGGAAATGCCAGTCTTTTTTCCCATCCATGTACTCAGCAGTTGTTAAATATGAAACATTTTCTTGATGTTATTGGAAATGGAGGGGGGGCACAGATTTTGAGATTTGAGATTCAAGATCTTTACCTTTAGGAGATTTTTGTCTGAAGGCACAATTGTCCCCTCCCATCCTTTCCATCCACCCATCCACCGATCCATCCATTCATCTGTCAACCCAGCCACCCGCTCCTCCACTCATCCATCCAACAGACATTTGCTGAGCATCTCTCTTAAGGACCAGTCTGGGTACCAGAGATAAAAAGATAAGTAAGAATATGGTCCTTTCCAGTCTGGTAGAAAACACAGACACATAGATTCAAGGTGATACTATTACATTTGAAGAACACTAAGGTGTTATTGGAGCACGTAGAGAAACCGAGGTATCAACTGGGGGAAGGTGTAACCCTCCTTTAATCTCTAATCACTCTCTTCCAAAGCCACTACTCCTCCAAAGGATATTCTTTGAAATGGTTCACTGATATTTTCTTACTCCCATTTAAATGTGAATAAGAGCATCTTTAAGAACTTTGCTCTTTGTCTTGCAAATATCTCAGCAAAAATTGTACCTTGCTATAAAATGTGATTTCAAGAGAAGTCACACACCCCATTCCCTGCTTTCTACGTGCTTTTCACCCTCAAAGTGTCTCCTATATAGAAATTCTTGAGCAGCCACTGGGGATCCTAATCCAGCCTGGGAAGGACAGCGAAGAGTTTTTTTTGGAGGAGATGATGTCTTAGCATCCAAGACTTAGATGAGTTTTAAAGAAAAAGTAGGCATTGTTTGGCCACTAAATCGGGGGACTGTGTTGAGAAGGGGTACAGTTAGGAAAAGAAGGGCCTCTGGCAGAAGGCTGTGCATAGGCAAAAACATGGTGTTTGTGAGGAACTAAGAAATGCATTGATTTTATATGTTAACAGAGAGGTCCATCACTTGCAGTGGGGAGTTGGCAATTATCTGCTCAGACTATGCAGACAGTGCAGTGGGCAGCTGGAGTCTAGAAAACAGTATTGGCTACTGTTTACTAGGGAATAATCAGGACAACCCCACTGAGGCATGGTTTGTGTGGTTCAATGACAATCGCCATTGTTTTGCAGGGTCAGCTTGGCTACACTTCCAGAGTGAAAGGTAAGACGTGTCACGTGTTTTATCTCAGGCACCGCCCTGAGGAACGCTGGAGTTTTCAAGTTCTTAGTTGAGGTTTTAGACTTTTATGTGCTGTTGGGGTGGCGATGGTTCCATGACCTGTGACCTTCAGTGAGCCCAGTGATGAAGCGAGTCTTCCTTAATGACAGATCAGGAAATTGACAGACTTTTCCAAAGCAACTCATCCCTTTAACCTGTTAGGGTGGTCCTCAGTCCAACCAGAGAGGGCCTGATGGAAGTAGTTTGGGGGTTTCTGGAAATAAGTGTTGAACAGAAGTGAGAGGAATCGAAAAAGGCCTCCTTCTGCACTTTAGATCAGCACTGCCCAGTAGAACCTTTGTGATGATGAAACTGTTCTTTATCTGTGCTGTCCAATTTGGTAGCTACTGGCCTCACGTGGCGATTGAGCACGTAAAATGTGACTGGTGTCACTGAGGGACTGAATTGTCAGTGTTATTTAATTTAGTTCATTAAAATCTAAATTTAAATAGTTACATATGCTAGAGGCTGTCATACTGAACAGTGCAGTGTTAGCCTCTTAATGGTGGTTAACTCTTGAAGGAGAGTCAGGGTGTGGAGTAGCACCAGAAAACTTTCCTGCTTTCCTCTGCATACTGCTGTACCATTTGCACTTTTGGTAAGCATTTGTTACTTCTGCATTTTTAAAAACTGTGTGACATTCTGAAAAAGGCAAAACTTTGGTGACAGTAAAAAGATGAGTGGTTGCTTGGGGTGGGAGAAAGAGGGATGAATAGACAGAGAGCATGGAGTATTTTTAGAGCAGTGAAACTATTCTATATGATGCTATAATGGTGGATACATGTTACTGTAAATTTGTCCAAACCCACGGAATGTATAAAATCAAGAGTGAACCCTAATGTAAACTCTGGACTTTGGATTATAATGATGTATCAATGTAGGTTCATCAATTGTAGGACATGTACCATTCTGGTGGGGGATGCTGATATTGGGGGAGGCTCTGCATATGTGGGGATGGGGGGTATATGGGAAATCTCTGTACCTTCTGCTGAATTTTGCTGTGAACCTAAAACTGCTCTAAAAATAAAGTCTATTTAAAAAGAAAAAAAATAAGACATTTTGGAGAAGAAATATGTGCCTTTATTCTCAGAGAGGACTTAGAAAGTTGGAAAAGATTTTAGATTTTTAGTCTAATGCCTGCATCTTTCTCGGGGAGCATCTAAGTCCTGAGAAGAGAAGGGACTCACTTAACCTGGTGAGTGACAGAGGACTAGGACCCAGGCATCCAGATTTCCATTTTCATAGTTCTTTCAATTTCATGGTAAGGCATTGTTTATGTGAGTTTGGTTAATGTTGCTATGGTTTTCCTGTGTACCTAGAAATAAGTGACATGCCATGATTTAAGTTCAAATTCAACTGTTCATTGCTGGTATATAGGAAAGAGATTGATTTTTTTTAATATTAACCTTGTATCCTACAACCTTGCTATAATGACTTATTAGTGCAGGAGTTTTTTTGTTGATTCTTTCAGATTTTCTACATAGACAATCATGCCATCTGTGAATAAAGGCAGTTTTATTACTTCCTTCCCAATCTGTGTACCTTTTATTCTTTTTCTTGCCTTGTTGCATTAGCGAGGACGTCTAGTATGATGTTGAAAAGGAGTGGTGAGAGGGGCATCCTTGCCTTGTACCTGATCTTAGTGGGGAAAGCTTTGAGTTTCTCAACATTGAGGATGATATGAACTGAAGGTTTTTTGTGGATTTTTTTTTTAATCAGGTTGAGAAATCTCCCCTCTATTCCTAGTTTACTGAGAGTTTTTATGATGAATGGGTCCTGAATTGTCAAATGCTTTTTCTGCATTTATTGATATGATCACGTGATTTTTCTTTTTTAAAAAATATTTATTTATTTATTTTATTTTTGGCTGCATCGTGTCTTAGTTGCAGCATGCAGGAAGTTCGTTGTGGCATGTGGGATCCTCCGCTGTGGCACACCGGCTTCTCTCTAGTTGTGGCGTGCGGGCTCCAGAGCATGTGGACTCTGTAGCTGCGGCATGTGGGCTCTCTAGTTGTGGCCCACATACTCAGTAGCTGTGGTGTGCGGGCTTAGTTGCCCCATGGCATGTGGGATCTTAGTTCCCCAACCAGGGATCGAACCTGCATCCCCTGCATTGGAAGGCGGATTCTTAACCACTGGACCACCAGGGAAGTCCCTTGATTTTTCTTTTTCAGTTTGTTGTTTTGATGGATTACATTTGATTTTTTTTTGTTAAATTTTTTTTAACATCTTTATTGGAGTATAATTGCTTTACAATGGTGTGTTAGTTTCTGCTTTATAGCAAAGTGAATCAGTTATATGTATACATATGTTCCCATATCTCTTCCCTCTTGCGTCTCCCTCCCTCCCACCCTCCCTATCCCACCCCTCTAGGTGGTCACAAAGCACAGAGCTGATCTCCCTGTGCTATGCGACTGCTTCCCACTAGCTATCTATTTTAAGTTTTGTAGTGTATATATGTCCATGCCACTCTCTCACTTTGTCACAGCTTACCCTTCCCCCTCCCCATATCCTCAAGTCCATTCTTTAGTAGGTCTGTGTCTTTATTCCCGTCTTGCCCCTAGGTTCTTCATGACCTTTTTTTCCTTAGATTCCATATATATGTGTTAGCATATGGTATTTGTTTTTCTCTTTCTGACTTACTTCACTCTGTATGACAGACTCTAGGTCCATCCACCTCACTACAAATAACTCATTTTGTTTCTTTTTATGGCTGAGTAATATTCCATTGTATATATGTGCCACATCTTCTTTATCCATTCATCTGTTGATGGACACTTAGGTTGCTTCCATGTCCTGGCTATTGTAAGTAGAGATGCAAGGAACATTTTTGTACATGACGCTTTTTGAATTATGGTTTTCTCAGGGTACATGCCCAGTAGTGGGATTGCTGGGTTGTATGGTAGTTCTATTTTTAGTTTTTTAAGGAGTCTCCATACTGTTCTCCACAGTGGCTGTATCAATTTACATTCCCACCAACAGTGCAAGAGGATTCCCTTTTCCCCACACCCTCTCCAGCATTTATTGTTTGTAGATTTTTTGATGATGGCCATTCTGACCGGTGTGAGATGTTATCTCATTGTAGTTTTGATTTGCATTTCTCTAATGATTAATGATGTTGAGCATTCTTTCATGTGTTTATTGGCAATCTGTATATCTTCTTTGGAGAAATGTCTATTTAGGTCTTCTGCCCATTTTTGGATTGGGTTGTTTGTTTTTTTGATATTGAGCTGCATGAGCTGCTTGTAAATTTTGGAGATTAATCCTTTGTCAGTTGCTTCATTTGCAAATATTTTCTCCCATTCTGAGGGTTGTCTTTTCATCTTGTTTATGTTTTCCTTTGCTGTGCAAAAGCTTTTAAGTTTCATTAGGTCCCATTTGTTTATTTGTGTTTTTATTTCCATTTCTCTAGGCGGTGGGTCAAAAAGAATCTTGTTGTGATTTATGTCATAGAGTGTTCTGGCTATGTTTTCCTCTAAGAGTTTGATAGTGTCTGGTCTTACACTTAGGTCTTTAATCCATTTTGAGTTTATTTTTGTGTATGGTGTTAGGGAGTGTTCTAATTTCATACTTTTACATGTACCTGTCCAGTTTTCCCAGCACCACTTATTGAAGAGGCTGTCTTTTCTCCACTGTATATTCTTGCCTCCTTTATCAAAGATAAGGTGACCATATGTGTGTGGGTTTATCTCTGGGCTTTCTATCCTGTTCCATTGATCTATATTTCTGTTTTTGTGCCAGTACCATACTGTCTTGATTACTGTAGCTTTGTAGTATAGTCTGAAGTCAGGGAGTCTGATTCCTCCAGCTCCGTTTTTCTTTCTCAAGATAGCTTTGGCTATCTGGGGTCTTTTGTGTTTCCATACAAATTGTGAAATTTTTTGTTCTAGTTCTGTGAAAAATGCCAGCGGTAGTTTGATAGGGATTGCATTGAATGTGTAGATTGCTTTGGGTAGTAGAGTCATTTTCACAATGTTGATTCTTCCAATCCAAGAACATGGTATATCTCTCCATCTATTTGTATCATCTTTAATTTCTTTCATCAGTGTCTTATAATTTTTTGCATACAGCTCTTTTGTCTCCTTAGGTAGGTTTATTCCTAGATATCTTATTCTTTTTGTTGCAGTGGTAAATGGGAGTGTTTTCTTAATTTCACTTTCAGATTTTTCATCATTAGTGTATAGGGATGCTAGAGATTTCTGTGCATTAATTTTGTATCCTGCTACGTTACCAAATTCATAAATTAGCTCTAGTAGTTTTCTGGTAGCATCTTTAGGATTCTCTATGTATAGCATCAGGTCATCTGCTAACAGTGACAGTTTTACTTCTTCTTTTCCGATTTGGATTCCTTTTATTTCTTTTTCTTCTCTGATTGCTGTGGCTAAAACTTCCAAAACTATGTTGAATAATAGTGGTGAGAGTGGGCAACCTTGTCGTGTTCTTGATCTTAGTGGAAATGGTTTCAGTTTTTCACCATTGAGGACGATGTTGGCTGTGGGTTTGTCATATATGGCCTTTATTATGTTGAGGAAAGTTTCCTCTATGCCTACTTTCTGGAGGGTTTTTTATCATAAATGGGTGTTGGATTTTGTCGAAAGCTTTCTCTGCATCGATTGAAATGATCATATGGTTTTTCTCCTTCAATTTGTTAATATGGTGTATCACATTGATTGATTTGCATATATTGAAGAATCCTTGCATTCCTGGGATAAACCCCACTTGATCATGGTGTATGATCCTTTTAATGTGCTGTTGGATTCTGTTTGCTAGTATTTTGTTGAGGATTTTTGCATCTATATTCATCAGTGATATTGGCCTGTAGTTTTCTTTCTTTGTGACATCTTTGTCTGGTTTTGGTATCAGGGTAATGGTGGGCTCGTAGAATGAATTTGGGAGTGTTCCTCCCTCTGCTATATTTTGGAACAGTGTGAGAAGGATAGGTGTTAGCTCTTCTCTAAATGTTTGATAGAATTCGCCTGTGAAGCCATCTGGTCCTGGGCTTTTGTTTGCTGGAAGATTTTTTTTTTTTTTTTTTGGCTGAGTTGGTTCTCTGTTGCTGCATGCAGGGTTTCTCTAGTTGCTTCGAGTGGGGGCTACTCTTCGTTGTGGTGCACGGGCTTCTCATTGCGGTGGCTTCTCTTGTTGCAGAGCATGGGCTCTAGGCATGCAGGCTTCAGTAGTTGAGACTCGCAGGCTCTAGACTGCCAGCTTAGTAGTTGTGGCACATGGGCTTAGTTGCTCCGCAGCATGTGCGATCTTCCCAGACCAGGGATTGAACCTGTGTCCCCTGCATTGACAGGCGGATTCATAACCAGTGTGCCACCAGGGAAGCCCCTGCTGGAAGATTTTTAATCACAGTTTCAATTTCAGTGCTTGTGATTGGTCTGTTCATATTTTCTATTTCTTCCTGGTTCAGTCTCGGAAGGCTATGCATTTCTAAGAATTTGTCCGTTTCTTCCACGTTGTCCATTTTATTGGCATAGAGTTGCTTGTAGTAATCTCTCAGGATCCTTTGTATTTCTGTAGTGTCAGTTGTTACTTCTCGTTTTTCATTTCTAATTCTATTGATTTGAGTCTTCTCCCTTTTTTTCTTGATGAGTCTGGCTAATGGTTTATCAATTTTGTTTATCTTCTCAAAGAACCAGCTTTTAGTTTTATTGATCTTTGCTGTCATTTCCTTCATTTCTTTTTCATTTATTTCTGATCTGATCTTTATGATTTGTTTGCTTCTGCTAACTTTGGGGTTTTTTTGTTCTTCTTTCTCTAATTGCCTTGGATGTAATGTTAGGTTGTTTATTTGAGATGTTTCTTGTTTCTTAAGGTAGGATTGTATTGCTATAAACTTACCTCTTAGAACTGCTTTTGCTGCATCCCATAGGTTTTGGGTTGTCGTGTTTTCATTGTCATTTGTTTCTAGGTATTTTTAAATTTCCTCTTTGAGTTCTTCAGTGATCTCTTGGTTATTAAGTAGTGTATTGTTTAGCCTCCATGTGTTTGTATTTGTTACAGATTTTTTCTTGTAATTGATATCTAGTCTCATAGTGTTGTGGTCAGAAAAGATACTTGATATGATTTCAATTTTCTTAAATTTACCAAGGCTTGATTTGTGACCCAAGGTAGGATCTATCCTGCAGAATATTCCATGAGCACTTGAGAAGAATGTGTAATCTGTTGTTTTTGGATGGAATGTCCTATAAATATCAATTAAGTCCATCTTGTTTAATGTATCATTTAAAGCTTGTATTTCCTTATTTATTTTCATTTTGGATGATCTGTCCATTGGTGAAAGTGGGGTGTTAAAGTCCCCTACTATGATTGTGTTACTGTCCATTTCTCCTTTTATGGCTGTTAGTATTTGCCTTATATATTGAGGTGCTCCTATGTTGGGTGCATAGATATTTACAATTGTTATATCTTCTTCTTGGATCGATCCCTTTATCATTATGTAGTGTCCTTCTTTGTCTCTTGTAATAGTCTTTATTTTAAAGTCTATTTTGTCTGATATGAGAATTGCTATTCCAGGTTTCTTTTGATTTCCATTTGCATGGAATATCTTTTTCCATCCCCTCACTTTCAGTCTGTACGTGTCCCTAGGTCTGAAGTGGGTCTCTTGTTGACAGCATATATACAGATCTTGTTTTTGTATCCATTCAGCCAGTCTATATCTTTTGGTTGGAGCATTTAATCCATTTACATTTAAAGTAATTATCAGTATATATGTTCCTATTACCATTTTCTTAATTGTTTTGTTACTGTAGGTCTTTTCCTTCTCTTGTGTTTCCTGCCTAGAGAAGTTCCTTTAGCATTTGTTGTAAAGCTGGTTTGGTGGTGCTGAATTTTCTTAGCTTTTGCTTGTCTGTAAAGGTTTTAATTTCTCCATCAAATCTGAATGACATTCTTGCTGGGTAGAGTAATCTTGGTTGTAGGTTTTTCTCCTTCATCACTTTAAATATGTCCTGCCACTCCCTTCTTGCTTGCAGAGTTTCTGCTGAAAGATCAGCTGTTAACCTTATGGGCATTCCCTTGTGTATTATTTGTTGTTTTTCCCTTGCTGCTTTTAATATTTATTCTTTGTATTTAATTTTTGATAGTTTGATTAATATGTGTCTTGGCGTGTTTCTCCTTGGATTTATCCTGTATGGGACTCTCCATGCTTCCTGGACTTGATTATCTATTTCCTTTCCCATATTAGGGAAGTTTTCAACTATAATGTCTTCAAATATTTTCTCAGTCCCTTTCTTTTTCTCTTCTTCTGGGACCCCTATAATTCAAATGTTGGTGTGTTTAATGTTGTCCCAGAGGTCTCTGAGACTGTCCTCAGTTCTTTTCATTCTTTTTTCTTTATTCTGCTCTGCAGTAGTTATTTCCACTATTTTATCTTCCAGGTCACTTATCTGTTCTTCTGCCTCAGTTATTCTGCTATTGATCCCTTCTAGAGAATCTTTAATTTCATTTATTGTGTCGTTCATCACTGTTTGTTTGCTCTTTAGTTCTTCTAGGTCCTTGTTAAACATTTCTTGTATTTTCTCTATTTCCACGATTTTGGATCATGTTTACTATCATCATTCTGAATTCTTTTTCAGGTAGACTTCCTATTTCCTCTTCATTTGTTAGGTGTGGTGGGTTTTTGCCTTCCTCCTTCATCTGCTGTGTGTTTTTCTGTCTTCTCATTTTGCTTAACTTACTGTGTTTGGGGTCTCCTTTTCTCAGGCTGCGGGTTCGTAGTTCCCGTTGTTTTTGGTGTCTGTCCCCAGCGGCTAAGGTTGGTTCAGTGGGTTGTGTAGGCTTCCTGGTGGAGGGGACTAGTGCCTGTGTTCTGGTGGATGAGGCTGGATCTTGTCTTTCTGGTGGGCAGGTCCACGTCTGGTGGTGTGTTTTGGGGTGTCTGTGGCCTTATTATGATTTTAGGCAGCCTCTCTGCTAATGGGTGGGGTTGTGTTCCTGTTTTGCTAGTTGTTTGGCATAGGGTGTCCAACACTGTAGCTTGCTGGTCGTTGAGTGAAGCTGGGTCTTGGCATTGAGATGGAGATCTCTGGGAGATTTTTGCCGTTTGATACTACATGGAGCTGGGATGTCTCTTGTGGACCAGTGTCTTGAACTCTCCCACCTCAGAGGTACAGCCCTGATGCCTGGCTGGAGCACCAAGAGTCTTTCATCCACACGGAAAAAGAGAAAAAGTGAAAAAAATATATGTATGTTTGCTCCCAAAGTCCACCTCCTCTGTTTGGGATGATTTGTTGTCTATTCAGGTATTCCACAGATGCAGGGTACATCAAGTTGATTGTGGAGATTTAATCCGCTGCTCCTGAAGCTGCTGGGAGAAATTTCCCTTTCTCTTTGTTCGCACAGCTCCGGGGGTTCAGCTTTGGATTTGGACCTGCCTCTGTGTGTAGGTCGCCTGAGGGCGTCTGTTCTTTGCTCAGACAGGACGGGGTTAAAGGAGCAGCTGATTCGGGGGCTCTGGCTCACTCAGGCTGGGGGGAGGGAGGGGTACGGATGTGGGGCGAGCCTGCGGCGGCAGAGGCCGGTGTGACGTTGCAGCAGCCTGAGGTGCGCCGTGCGTTCTCCCGGGGAAGTTGTCCCTGGATCACAGGACCCTGGCAGTGGTGGGCTGCACAGGCTCCCGGGACGGGTGGTGTGGATAGTGACCTGTGCTTGCACACAGGCTTCTTGGTGGCGGCAGCAGCAGCCTTAGCGTCTCATGTCCGTCTCTGGGGTCCGCGCTGATAGCCGCGGCTCGCGCCCGTCTCTGGAGCTCGTTTAGGCGGCGCTCTTAATCCCCTCTCCTCGCGCACCAGGAAACAAAGAGGCAAGAAAAAGTCTCTTGTCTCTTTGTCAGTTCCAGACCTTTTCCCAGACCCCTTCCCAGCTAGCCGTGGCGCCCTAGCCCCCTTCAGGCTGTGTTCACGCCGCCAACCCCAGTTCTCTCCCTGCGATCCGACCGAAGCCCGAGCCTCAGCTCCCAGCCCTGCCCGCCCCGGCGGCTGAGCAGACAAGCCTCTCGGGCTGGTGAATGCTGGTCGGCACCGATCCTCTGTGCGGGAGTCTCTCCGCTTTGCCCTCTGCACCGCTGTGGCTGCGCTCTCCTCCGTGGCTCCGAAGCTTACCCCCCACCCACCCCCTGTCTCTGCCAGTGAAGGGCCTTCCTAGTGTGTGGAAACCTTTCCTCCTTCACAGCTCCCTCCCACTGGTGCAGGTCCCGTCCCTCTTCTTTTGTCTCTCTTTTTTCTTTTTTCTTTTGCCCTACCCAGGTATGTGGGGAGTTTCTTGCCTTTTGGGAGGTCTGAGGTCTTCTGCCAGCGTTCAGTGGGTGTTCTGTAGGAGCTGTTCCACATGTAGATGTGTTTCTGATGTATTTGTGGGGAGGAAGGTGATCTCTGCATCTTACCCTTCCGCCATCTTGAAGCTCCTCCAATTGATTTTTGATTGTTGATCCTACCTTGCATACCTGGGATGAATCCCACTTGATTGGGTCATCTAATGATTTAGACAAAGGAAATTAACTCCTAAAACTTGTCCTTTTTGATAAATAAACAGCACCTCTCAAATCAGTTATTTTCCCTCCCTCATTTATTTTGGAGATAATATCTTTTCTCTTTATTAATTACTATGGAGCACATAGTAAAAGTTCAAATAATACAAAAAATTTTTAAATGAAAAATAAATGCTCCTGCAACACCAGACCCTAGATGCACTCCTCAGAGTCCACCACTCTCCACAGATTTTTTTTGGTGCATCCTTCCAGAATTTCCTTCTAGAATTTTCTGTTTCCTTTCATAGAAGAATAATGACCTCCTTATATTATGGACTAATGACAACCCTACTGAGCTGTAGTTTTTATGGGCCAAGTGACCTGGAGAGTTGTTTTATAGGGCTAGCTTGGCTGACACTTCTAGAACTAGAGGTAAGATGCATTGGGTTTTTGTCTCAGGCTCTGAATGCCTCCAGAAATGTTGGGGTCCACTTGATGTTTCTATTGGCTCCTTTATTCTCATTGGTGGGCTTGTATTTGTGCTGGATGACTGATAGTCACATCCTATTTTGGGGGGAGTGTCCTCACTGCTTCTTCCATTATGTCATTTTATATTCCCCCTGTAGCGTGACTGGAATAAATGAAGAACGCTTCCATGCTCTTCCCCTTCTCTGCTCACCTCTGTGTCTTGCAGACTTAGGATGTCTTCAAAGAGAACCTTTCCTCCCAAAGACCCTGTTTAAAATTCCACTCCCTCAGTGATGTGTGAAGAACAGTCAGAGGTGCTGAAAGACGTTTGATGTGTGAGATTCCTTCCAGAGAATAGTGACTTACTTAGATCTCAGAGGACCCCAGTCAGTGAGGGGCCAGAAGAAAGGGGGCCTGGCCTCAGGGCAAAGGAGAGCAGAAAGGGAAGCCACAGGCATTTGCTCAGGTAGTGTGTGAGCGTGCCTTGCAGTGAGGGTTTTAGGTGCCTGTAAGACCATGGTAGTCCCTGTGCACATTTTTGCAGGAGGGCTTAGAAAGATTTTCCAGTCACAGTTGATCAACCAGTAAGCATTTATTAAACCAACAAAATTTTAATGCCCCATCACATACACTATCTGAGTCTTCTCTCTAAAGTGACACTCCAAATCACATTGCTCCTTGTCACATTTTTCATAGCACTTATGGCTATTTATTAACTTCTTCAGTCCTTTGGGTGCCTGCTTGCTTCTGTCTTCCCCGCTAGACTGGCAGCTCCGTGAGGGCAGGGATGCTGATGCATCCCAGTGTCTAGTGCCTGGGACACTGTAAGTGCTTAATACAAACATCGATTAGCTGAAATAATACATAATGAATACACTCTACCAAATAGTAATGACAGTAGTGAGTGATCACCACCATTTGTGGAGCACCTCCTATGTGCCAGCTCCTGTACTAGCCACCTTTCATCTCATTTAATCCTCAGAAGCAGCTCTATGAAGTGAGAATTAATATCCCTGTTTTATGGGTTAGGAAAATGGGCCAAGAAATGTATCCTGTCCCAGGACATAGAGCCAGTAAGCAGTGGGCTGAGATTTGAACCTTGGTCTGTCCAAGACCACGAAGTTCAAGGAATGAGGTATAATCCCTAGGGATGTTAACCGTGAGTAGTCACTGCAGAAATGGGCCCAAAGGAGCAGGTTGCCACCTTCCAGGTGAGTGTCGGGTGGCTGGTGGCAGGCCAGGCATCTGCCCTTCAGGAATTGAAATGGAGACACCCAGACAGTCGTCAACACCGTGCTGCAGGGTGGGTTTATCCCTGATGCGAGTTCCTGGTAGATATTTTGAGCAGTTGTGAATTATTTAGGTACCGAGCCAGAAACACTTCCTGGCATTGAATCCTAACTGAAAATTGCGCATGAAATTAAAGTCAAGAGGTTCAGCAGTTATTTATTTATTTTTTCTGTTAATGAATGAGGAAAAAACCAGCCTTTCAGCCCTCAGCTTTATGTTTCACCTTCTTGTTTCTCTTCCCTGGATCTCCAAGTGGCTCCTCAGTGCTTGTGAGTCTTCTTTTTTTTTTTTTTAGAAATTCACGTTCTTTATTTATTTATGACTGTGTTGAGTCTTCGCTTCTGTGTGAGGGCTTTCTCTAGTTGCGGCAAGTGGGGACCACTCTTCATTGCGGTGCGCGGGCCTCTCACCATCGCGGCCTCTCTTGTTGCGGAGCACAGGCTCCAGCCGCGCAGGCTCAGTAATTGTGGCTCATGGGCCCAGTTGCTCCGTGGCATGTGGGATCTTCCCAGACCAGGGCTCCAACCCGTGTCCCCTGCATTGGCAGGCAGACTCTCAACCACTGCGCCACCAGGGAAGCCCTTTTTTTTTATATCATATCTTGCAAAATACCTGAGAGCCGTTTTCACCATTCTGGGTGCCCAGAGGGTGCTCAGTTTGATCCGTTCTCCCACAAGGAGAGCTTCAGCAGAGAGAAATGAGGCCTAATGAGCCCCCTCATCATGGCAGACCCCCTCCTTCTCTGGGCCCTCTCCGAGCCTCGCTGCTTTCCCTCCTTCTGGGCTGTTGTGCTAATTGGGGATCAACTGAGCTATTATTGTGAATTTATACAACACATTATGTGTTGTAAAATGCCTCATATTCAGTTTATCAGTCATTTCTTAAGTAAGTCACTGACTAGGGAAGGAGGAGAATTCAGAAGGATCTAGGCCCAACTCGCAGACTTATCCTAGTGGGTTAACCTGGTGAGGGCAAAACTTGTAAGAGGGACCAAGTGCATGTTCTTAATGAGGATTGGTGCTGGTCAGTCCCTGAGAGGGATCCCCCCACATTTCCATGTCTTTTTTTTTTGGCTGCACTGCGTGGCTTGTGGGATCTTAGTTCCCCGACGAGGGATTGGACCTGGGCCCCAGCAGTGAAAGCACCAAGTCCTAACCACTGGACCGCCAGGGACTTCCCCCCCATGTCTTTTTTTAAAAAAAGTTTTGTTGAGATATAATACACATACCATACAATTCACCCATTTAAAGTGTATAATTCAGTGGGTTTTAGTATATTCACAGGGTTGTACAACCATCACCACAGTCAACTTTAGAGCATTCCATCACTCCCCAAAGAAACATCAGACTGCTTAGTCATCACTCCACCCAACCCCTGCATTTCCCCCAGCAGCCACTAATCTACTTTCTGTCTCTATAGATTTGCCTATTCTGGACATTTCATATACATGGAATCATAAGATATGTGGTCTTTGTGACTGATGTCTTTCAATTAACATAATGTTTTCTGGGTTCATTCATGTTGTATCAGTACCTCATTCATACTTGTATCAGGATGTATCAGTAACTTTATTTCTCTTCATTGCCAAATACTATTCCATTGTATGGATATACCACAGTTTGTTTATCCATTCATTTTTTGATGGACATTTGAGTTGTGTCTACTTTTTGGCTATTGTGGATAATGCTGCTCTGAACATTTATGTACAGGTTTTTGTGTGGACATACATTTTCATTTACCTAGGAGTAGAATTGCTGGTGCATGTGGTAATTCTATGTTTAAGCTTTGAGGAACTGGCAGACTGTTATCCACAGTGGCTCAACTATTTTACATTCCTGCCAGCAGTATGTGAGGGTTCCATTTTCTCCACATTCTCATGAATAACATTGTTATTATTTGACTTTTTGACTACAGCCATCTTAGTAGGTGTGAAGTAAAGTGGATTTGCACTGTGGCTTGGGTTTGTATTTCCCTGGTGGCTTCCACTGTATCTTGACAATAAAATTTTTTTATACATATCTATTTATTTTTGGTGAGAACACAAGTTCTACTCTTGGCAGATTTCAATTCTATAATACAGTGTAATTGACTATAATCACTATGTTTTACATTACATTCTCAGACCTTATTCATCTTATAGCTGAAAGTGTGTACCCTTTATCAACATCTCCCTATTTTCCCCAGCCCCTGGCAACTACTTTTTTACTCTCTATTTCTTTGAGTTTGACTTTTTTTTTCCCGATTCCACATATAAGTGATATCATGCAGTTTTTGTCTTTCTCTGTCTGGCTTATTTCGCTTAGCAAAGTGTTCTCAAATTTTATTCATGTTGTCACAAATGGCAGGATTTCATTCTTTCTCATGGCTGAATAATATTCCATTGTTATGTATATAAATTTGTCTTTTGATGAACACTTAGGTTGTTTCCATATCTTGGCTATTGTGAATAATGCTGCAGTAAATATGGGAGTGCAGTTATCTCTTCATTATCCTGCTTTCATGTCCTTTGGATATATACCCAGAAGTGGGATTGCTGGGTCATATGGTGGTTGTATTTAAAAACTTTTTTTATCAAAGTACAGTTGATTTACAATATTGTGTTAGTTTCAGATGTACAGCAAAGTGATTCAGTTACACATTTTTTTCAGATTATTTTCCATTATAGGTTATTATGAGATATTGAATATAGTTCCCTGTGCTATACAGTAAATCCTTGTTGCTTATCTATTTTATGTATAGTAATGTGTATCTGTTAACTCATATTCCTAATTTCCCCTCCCCGCTTCCTTTTCCCTTTGGTCACCATAAATTTGTTTTCTATGTCTGTGAGTCTGTTTCTGTTTTGTATATAGATTCATCTGTATTATTTTTTAGATTCCACATAAAAGTGATATCACATAGTATTTGTCTTTCTCCGTCTGACTTACTTCACTTAGTGTGATAATCTCTAGGTCCATCCATGTTGCTGCAATTGGCAATATTTCATTCTTTTTTATGGCTGAGTAATGTTCCACCTTCTTAAACCAATCATCTGTTGATGGGAATTTGGGTTGTTTCCATGTCTTGACAATAAAGTTTTTACTTAGGCAGCTGGATGTTCTGCTGGGGGTTAATATTGGAACAGACGAGGAGAGTGTCTGTCTCTGGAACCCTCCTCTCCTCAGGCAACCTCACGTCCATGGGGCACCCCTCACCCTTGAGCCTCTTCTGTCTGTGGGACTGGGGGAGGGAGTAGACCAAGTCTGAACCACTGCCCAGGCCTTCACTCTGTTAGCCATCTTCAGAGTTGGCCTTCTGCTTTCCCGGCCATTCTTAATTATCCCATGACCCACAAAAAACATGAAGATTTAAAACAATTTGCTTTTAAAATTCAGTTACAGATGTTGTCCTGTCATAACTGCAAGCTGAGTTATGAAAGTTTCTAAGGTCACAAGTGTTTTTATGAAGACACTATATGTCAAGCCCGCAGCACAGAAGAAAGACTGTGTTTTCCAGCTTTCCTATGTCCTCAAAAATGAATGGATAAGCAGAGCCCAAATCCTTGGAAATGTGTTTTTTTTTTTAAATTAAATTCCTTATCTTGAGAGACTTGTAGATTTATATGCAGTTGTAAGAAGTAATGCCAAGAGATCCCATCCTTGGGCTGTTTACCTGTGGGAGAAAATGAAGATTTACTGAGGGACTGGAAAATAACTCTGGAAGCATGCCAGGAATTCCAACGATTTCTGCTGCCATCAGCTCCCTGCTTTCCCCAGGATGAGGACCATATGACCCAACAATCAAAGAAGCTGCTCTGGAGGAGTGGTTACTTATTGACAGCGGCTATTCAGCGTTGTGATTTATTTTGGCTTAAGGTGGACAAACCTAATAACAGTACCCCCTTCTCTTCCTTCTCATTCTTGTTCTTAAGGGTCAGTTGCTAATATTGGATCTTTCCTGCCATGGCTGCTGCTGCTGCCCCTAATCCTTTGAACTTTTAAAAGACGTGAAGCCTGTTAAAAGGTCTCATTTTAACTTAGACCTACCCACGCTGGGAAAAGATCCTCTAAATGAGGCAAAGAATGTAAATAAGCTAATGATTATAAAATTGGTCAGTGTAGGGCTTCCCTGGTGGCGCAGTGGTTGAGAGTCTGCCTGCCGATGCAGGGGACACGGGTTCGAGCCCTGGTCTGGGAAGATCCCACATGCCGCGGAGCAACTGGGCCCCCCCGTAAGCACAACTGCTGAGCCATAGCAGGAGAGGCCGCGATAGTGAGAGGCCCGTGCACCGCGATGAAGAGTGGCCCCCGCTTGCCGCAGCTGGGGAGAGCCCTCGCACAGAAACGGAGACCCAACACAGCCAAAAATAAATAAAGTAATTAATTAATTTAAAAAAAACCCAAAAAAACAAAAAAAAGAAAAAAAAAATTGGTCAGTGTAGTACTTGGCATATCATTTGAGTTTGGTTCTTTCACTGATTCCACACATATTTATAGAACTATAACTCTGTGTTAGGCATTGTTTGAGATGCTAGGGGTACAATTAGAGAAAAAAAAACACATAGAAATTTCTGCCCTCATCTAGCTTACATTCCCCTGAGGGGAGACAAAAAAATTACAACAGAAAACAAAACCAAAAAGTAAAATAATGGATAAAAAGTAGGGAGTGGGGGCAAAGTGGGGAGGGGAGGGAGTGGGGATGGATTCCATTAAAAAAAGCCTTTTAATATTGTGCTGTACATTACATCCCCAGGACTTATTTATCTTATAACTGGAAGTTTGTACCTTTTGAACCCCCTTCACCCATTTCACACCCCTGCCCCTCCCACCCCTCACTCCTGGCAACCACTGATCTGTTCTATCTGTGAGTTCAGTTTTTTGCTTTCTGTTTTTTAGATAACTCATATAAGTGAAGTCATACAGTGTTCGTCTTTTTCTGTCTGACTAATTTCACTCAGAATAATACCCTCCAAGTCCATCCATGTTGTTGCAAATGGCAAAATTTCATTCTTTTTTATGGCTGAGTAGTATTCCATTGTGTGTGTGTATATGTGTGTGTATCACATCTTCTCTATCCATTTATCTGTTGATGGACACTTAGGTTGCTTCCATATCTTGGCAATTGTAAATAATACTAAATAACGCTGCTACGAACATCAGGGTGTGTGTATCTTTTCAAATTAGGTTTTTAATTTTTTTTGGATATATATACCCAGGAGTGGGATTGCTGGGTCATACAGTAGTTCTATTTTTAGTTTTTTGAGAAACCTCCATACTGTTTTCCACTATAGCTGCACCAATTTACATTCTCACCAACAGTGTACAAGAGTTCCCTTTTTGCTACATCTTTGCCGACGTTTGTTATTTGTATTCTTTTGATGATAGCCATTCTGACAGGTGTGAAGTGATATCTTATTGTGGTTTTGATTTTGCATTTCCTTGATGATTAGCGATGTTGTGCATCTTTTCCTGTGCCTGTTGGCCATCTGCATTTCCTCCTTGGAAAAATGTCTATTCAGTTCTTCGGCCAATTTTTTAATTGGGTTGTTTGTTTTTTTGATGTTGAGTTATTTGATGTTGAGCTATTTATATATGTTGGGTATTAACCCCTTATCAGTCATATCATTTGGAAATATTTTCTCCCATTCAGTAGGTTGTCTTTTCCTTTTGTCAATGGTTTCCTTTGCTGTGCAAAAGCAGCCCTATACATTACATAAAGGAATGAACATGGCTGTGTCTTATAAAAGTTCATTTACATAAATAGGCAGAAGAGCAAGTTTGGCCATGGACTGCAGTTTGTCAATCCCTGCACTAGAATAAAAAAATGTGAGGGAGGTGAGAAATCAGGCCCTGTGGATGGGTATCTTCGGGGAGAGCATTCCAAGCAGAAGCAACAACCAGTGCAGAGGCCCTGAGGTGAGTTTGTGGCTGGCTTGAGAGAAGAACGGTAAAGGCCGAGTGAACAAGTGGAAAACTAGTAGGAGACAAGGTGGGAGAGGTGGAGGGGCCATTCCTATGGGGATTTGTAGGCCAAGGTAAACTCAATGCATGTTTACTAAGAATATTCAAAAGAATAATCAATGAACTGCTTTTTTAGCAGTTGAAGTATGACATGCATATAGAAAGGTATTCAGGCATACAGCATGACACTTTTGTAAAGTGAACACTGGGTGACAGCGCCCAGATCCAGAAACACAACCGGACTGGCACCTCAGAAGCCCTCCCCATGCCTCCTCTCGGGCACTGCTCCTGGCGGGTGACCACTAGCCTGGCTTCTAACACCACAGGTTAGTTGTACCCATTGTTGAACTTCATATAACTTTTCATAAGAGGCACGTGTGGTATGCTCTCTGTTGCCTGCCTGCATCTGACTCCTCGGGCTTAACGTTATGTTTCTGAACTTCATCCTTGTTGCTGCTTTTGGTTATAATTTAATTCTCACTAAGGTATGGGAGTCAGTTCTATGAAGATATTATTTAGTTGTTTTTTCCACTGTTGATGGACATTTACATTGTTTCCGGTTTTGGCCATCACAAGCTGCTTTGTTAGCTTTAACTTAAAAAAAAAAAACAAACTCAAGCACACAGAGTCAGCCAAATATTTAGGGGCTTTTGGAGTTTTTGGAAAACAGTTGCAAGTGTTTGAGAACAAGACAGGCCTGGACCATTCACATACTGTCCAGGGGTGAGGTGGTTGTTTTCCTACTGCAGCTCAGGAGGTCCAAGGCGGCCAGCACTGCAGCTGCCACAGGCCTAGCTGTGTGGCCCGCCATTATGGAGTTGGTGTGGTTTGCTCAAGTGGCCAAGCCACTTTCCCCTATGACACTCCTCTAGCAGACGTCTGTCTGAGTGTTCCAGAAAGAAGCTCTTGTGGTGGGGCCTCTGGGGCTCCCACGGGCACTTCTGCAACCATGGTCTATGGGATCACGGAGAACGTGTGTTCCCTAAATCTGTAAACCTGTGATGCAGAAACACGAAACTTTTTGGGCCATGACGCTTTCTTCCCACGTCCTTGGAAAGAACGTAAACATTTAGGCAACTCAAGGTCAAATCTGCCTGGAGAAGGGAAGTCTGTGTCTGCGAGTATTCTTCATGAAGTGCTCAGACAGCACCATGAGCAGATCAGTTTCCGGTGCTTTGGAAGCTGACCTTTCTGAGCACGCGGGTCTTGTGCTGAACACGCAGGCCAGATGCACTTTGCAGCTGCAGAGTCATGAGGTGGAAATCTGATCACTATTAGGAGGACCTTGGTGGCTCTCCCATTCCTCCCAGCTCTCTCGGGCCACCTGTCCTGTTGCCCCTCTGCTCAGCCAGCACACCCCCTCCCATCTACATCATCCTCTTAACGATGCAACATGGCCCCGGCTGCCCATCTGGTGGCCTCAGTGCTTGGCTAATCTTAGAACACTCCCAGGTCACCACTGGGGCTCACACAGCCTCCATGTCCTTCTTGAGCACTTTTTGATTTGACTGGAGGGGGAAGTTCCTCCTTGTGGACACATTCTAAATTAAGGAGCCCAAGAAGACACACCAGTAGGTAAACTGAGGAAATAGGTAGGCTGGAAAAAGCAAGAGAGAAGGCAGCCTCCCAAGTTAGCAATTCTGAGCTTTCTCACCTGTTCCTAGATGTAGGCTCTATTTTACAGGATTTCCCAGTAGCATGGATATTTCTAGACTCTTCCATTGCTTCTACAAGAATCATTGTAAAATACCCCTTTCATGGTGCATTATTGTATGGGGGGATGCTCTCTTTCTGTGTAGAAGAAATTCTCATGATAGGAATAGACACCAGGCACAGAGCAGATGTGTGGAAATTGTTTGCTGAAAGAATGAATAAGGAAAGTATGTCTTTGAACTTTCTATAGCAACTCTGACATCCCACTGTACTGGGGTCTCCTGAACCCAACGTTGTTTGTTGTCTGACTCTAGCTGACCTAATCTGACAACACAACATCGCCTAGAAGACTTCCTGTCACTCATTCATTCATTCATTCATTCACTCATCAAATATTTACTGTGCAAGGTCCTGTGAGAGGATCTGCGGATGTAGCAGTGAACAAGACAGTACAAGTTTGTGGAGCTTCTATTCTAGTGGGAAGAATCTGGCAATAAGCAAACAGTAATACAAATAAAAATTAGGAAAGGTGGTGATGAATTCTATGTAGAAAAGTTCAGTTGGGTCAGGGGGATGAGAGAGTGAGGTGGAATAGGGATGAGAGAGTGAGGTGGAATAGGGGTGAGAGAGTGAGGTGGAATAGGGATGAGAGAGTGAGGTGGAATAGGGATGAGAGAGTGAGATGGAATAGGGATGAGAGAGTGAAATGGAATAAGGATGAGAGAGTGAGATGGAATAGGGATGAGAGAGTGAGATGGAATAAGGATGAGAGAGTGAGGTGGAATAGGGGTGAGAGAGTGAGATGGAATAAGGATGAGAGAGTGAGATGGAATAGGGATGAGAGAGTGAGATGGAATAAGGATGAGAGAGTGAGGTGGAATAGGGGTGAGAGAGTGAGGTGGAATAGGGGTGAGAGAGTGAGGTGGAATAGGGATGAGAGAGTGAGGTGGAATAGGGGTGAGAGAGTGAGGTGAAATAGGGGTGAGAGAGTGAGGTGGAATAGGGATGAGAGAGTGAGGTGGAATCGGGATGAGAGTGAGTTGGAATAGGGATGAGGCAGTGTTCTTTCTAGCGTGGCTGGGAAGGTCTCTCTGATAAGGTGGTGTTTGAGCAGAGGCCTAGAGGAAGTGAGGGGGAGCCAAGTGAGTATCTGGGAGAAGAACATTCCAGGAAAAGAGAAGAGGTTCAAAGGCCTCAAAGCAGAAGGGAGCATGGTGTATCTGACGAACAAGAGGGGTTGGAGGAGCGAGGGGAGAGGGCTGGGAGAGAAGCCCAGACAGGTGGAGGCAGGTCCACCTGGTGGGTCTTCCAGGTCACTGGAAGCACTTGGAAGCCACTGGAAGGTTTTACTAGAGGGCAGCATGGTCAGACCTGTGTGTTTTAAGAGGGTCACTCAGTTGCTGTGTGAGAATCGGCTCAAGGGGGACAGGAGCAAAAGCAGGGAGACCCATTGGAAGGCTGATGCGCTCTTCCTGGTGAGAGATGTACCCTTGTGTGGTGAGAAGTTTTAGAACGCCCAAGGCTGCCAGACTGTCCAATGATCCGGAACAGGGTGCTCTACTTTTGTGTGAATTTCAAGCTCAGGATATAAACACCGGCCTGGACTTGGAGAGGGGGCTGGTGAGGGCTTCCCTGGGCCCTGCCCCCCACTCCTCTTCCTCTCCAAGGGCCCTCACCACGGAGCGCTGTGGGGCACAGACCCAGTGAAGCCAGGCAGCATCTGGGTGTTAGCAGCACTTGGTGCTCACCCGAAATGACAGCAGGACGCCGACCCCATTGTCACCAGCTTCAGGGCAGCGCCCTCCTCCTCTGAGGAGGAGAGTTTCACCTAGCTTTCATCACACAGGGCCTCCACAAGCTGTAGTTCCCTTCCCCTTCTTGCTGGAGTGAATTGAACCTTTTCTTTCCTCCCTCCCTTCCCCCTTCTCTCTCTCTGTGTCTTTCTTTCCCTCTTTCTTTTCTTTCTTTCTCTCTCCCTTTCTTTCTTTCTCTCCCTCCCTCTCCCTTCTCTCTCTCTTTCTCTCTTTCTTTCTCTCTCTCTCTCCTCCCTCCCCACTCTCACCCTTCCCTCCTTCCTTCCTTCTTCCCTCCCTCCCTTCCCTTTTTTTCCTTTTTAATTGAGATATAATTTACATATAGCATTGAGTAAGTTTGAAGTGTACAACGTGTTGATTTGACACATTTATACATTGTGATTTGATTACCACTGTAGCTTTAGTTAACACCTCTAGCATGTCACATAATTATCATTTCCTTTTTGTGAGAACATTTAAGATCTAGTCTCTTAGCAATTTTGAAATATTATAATATAGTATTGTTGACTGTAATCACTGTGCTGTGCATTAGATCTCTAGAACTTATTCATCTTCTAGTTGCAAGTACCCTAAACAACATCTCCCCAATTCCCCAACACCCCAGTCCCTGGTAACTACCACTCTACTCTCTGTTTCTATAATTTCAGCTTGTTTTGATTTCACATATAAGTGCTATCATGCAGTATTTATCTTCCTCTATCTGGCTTATCTCACTTAGTATAATGTCCTTGAGGTCCATCCATGTTGTTGCAAATGGCAGGATTTCCTTCTTTTTCATGGCTGAATACTACTCCATTGTATATTTATACCACACTTTTATCCATTCGTTTACTGACAGACACTTAGGTTGTTTACATATCTTGGCTATTGTGAATAATGATGCAATGAACATGGGAGTGCAGACATCTTTTCAATATCCTGTTTTCATTTCCTTTGAATATATACCTGGAATTGTGATTACTGGATTATATGGTAGTTCTATTTTTAATTTTCTGAGGAACCTCCCTACTGCTTTCCATAGTGGCTGCACCAATTTACATTCCCACCACCAGTGCACAAGGGTTCCCTTTCTGCCACATGCTTGCAGCACCTGTTATCTCTTGTCTTCTTGATGATTGCCATTCTCACAGGTGTGAGGTGGAGTTGGGCCTTTTCTGTCCATGATTTCAACCATGTCTTCTGAGGTGCGGCTTTCCTTACACGTCTCTGGATCTGGACTCACCCGGTTCACTTAGGTGGTGGAGGTGTGGCCCTTGAGTGTTGGCCATTCCAACCCGTATGTCCGGTTTACACCTCTTTGTCTTCACCATTTGGATTCTGCCTTGGTTATCTACTGCTACGTAACAGATGACCACACACCGAGAGCCTTAAGAGAGCACTCATTTACTAGCTCTGTAGGCCAGAAGTGTGGTGGACTCAGCTGGGCTCTACGCTCAGGGAATCACAAAGCCACCGTCATTTGGAGGCTCAGGGAAGAATCTGTTTCCAAGGTCATTCAGGGTGGTGGTAGAAGCCAGTTCTTTGTGGTTGTAGAACTTAAGACCCCATTTTCTTGGCTGTTAGCCAAGAGCTACTCTCAGCTTCTAGAGGTCACCCATATTCCTTGTCATGTGGCCCCCTCTGTCTTCAAGCCACAATGATGCACTGAATCCTTCTCATGCTTTGACTGTCTCTGACTTCCCTTCTGCCACCAGTTGGAGAAAGCACCCTGTTTTTAGGGATCATGTGATTATATTTGGCCTATCTGGATAATCCAAGGTAATCTCCCTACCTGAAGGTCAGCTGTGCCATGTAGCACAACGTAAGCATGGGGGTGCTGTCTCATCATAGTGATTGGTTCTGGGGATTAGGGCAGGACATAATTAGGGCCATTTTAGAAATTCTGCCTACCCTGACAGATTCTTTTGCTTCCAATATCAATAGTATTTGCAGACCTGCCTTTGCCCTCATGACTGGTGTACCTTGGCGATTACTACAGTGTGCTTTTATTTCCAGGACCTGAGTTCCTTCTTTTTCAGAGAGGCAGTTGGCATTTTGAAGCCACTTGGTGCCCTAGAACCTAGCATAGTGACCAAAAATCGGTGTTTAGTGTTTCTGTGTGATGCTGAATGGCAGGGAACCAAGAAATGGTGGCCTATTGTATCATTAAATGATCACTAAAGCTTCTCATTAAAGCTAAAATTACAAGGGCTGAGATGTTCAAGGCCCTGTGTGTTTGAAGTCTCATGGATCATAAAATGGGAAGTAATCTAATGTCCTAGGGCATCTGCTTTTTCCTGTCACAGCCAACTTCCAGGAAATGTACCAGAGGAGTCTTCCCACCTCTGCTGGAACCTCCCATGATCAGGAGCTCATTACCTTATGATGTAGTCTATGCCATTCTTGAACAGGTCTATTTATTAAAAAAATCTTCCTTCTATTGGCCCACATTGGTTTCCTTCTGACTCACCCAGTGTACCCATTTATAGCCTATAGCCACACCAAATGCCTCTTTTCTCTTATGAAATATGCTTATGCAGAGGTTTAGAGGCAGGCACCAAGACTTGGAGCATTTCTTCTCCAGCTAAACTCGAGCTTTTCAGGAAATCTGGCACGTTGCCTTCTCTTCTGGTGCTGGGTACACCTTTAGAATGCAGGCTCGGTCAAGGGCAAGGAACTTTTTCTGTTGTACTCATCACTATATCCCCAGCTCCTAGCACAATGCCTTGTACATAGTAGGTACCAGTAAATACTTATTGATGGGCCGCAATCTCCTTTGGAACTTAGGTGTTTGCATGTTCTCCCTGATTGACATTGCTCAGTCTTGTGAGCCATCCCAGGTCTCTACCTAGAAACAGTTAATGTTCTCTGTCTTAAATCCTTTCCAGAACTAGGCATATAAACAGATAAATAAAACAAGTTAATGATTCAGGTGCTTGAGAGAAGTTGCTTCCATAAGTAACAAATTTTGGTGCTTGATTTAAATTGTACCTCAGAGTTGCAGCAGGCAGGAGGAGGTAACTTCATTACAGAGGAAAAAAAAGATCATATTAAACTTGGAATTGGTTTGCCTTCTCCTCTCAAGTGCATGGAGTCACTTAATCAGATGCATCTCTCAATGTGAGCACTTGCTGCGGAGATGGGACTGAAGCCCCACTGACAATAAGAAGAAATTCCTTTCCAGAACAAATAGAAGATGTGGTTGCCTTGCTGCTTATTAAATAGTGGTTGCCTTGGTACCTAGAGGCAGCAAATTTGGGTATTCATGGTGGGTATTTGCCGCAATGTTCTAACATTACTGCTCAGTTTAAAATGCTTAGTTTTGTATAACGTAATTATTGATACATTTGCATCGTTTTTCTACAGGAAAAAGTGTAGGTAATTATATCGGTAAGAAATTGGAAGTTAGAGCCACTGGCTTGGTAGCTCAGGTCTCTAACCTGAATGCATTACAATACTCCCGTGAAAGAATTCCACACATAAAAATTTCAGGATGTTGTTCTGCTCTCTGAAAAATTGATGTGGTACCTTATAGGTAAAATAAGGGTCTTGCCTCGTCTTTACAACATTTATCGCTCCACCTTCCAGCAGGTATTTACTGATTCCTGTGATACATAAAGAAGTGCAGATTTTAAGTAGAACTTTCAAAGGAAAATCTCTAGTTGTATCATTTAAGATAGCTAGAAAAGCAATTATAGAAAACAGCCGTTTATTGTCTTTTAATACTGTTTGATAAACATCAGAATAAACTAGTTTGTTTTTGACAACTTTGATCTGGACATAGTGTATTTTACACATATTGGGCAAATCAGTTAAAAAATAGAGCTCACTATTCTAGGTAGGAAATTTCAGTTGTTTAATTCTTTATTTGTTATCTCTTTCAATAGTGCGTCTAATAATTAACTGACATGATTACAAAGCTTTGAATTGTAAGTTATACAGTGCTAGAAAGAAGCTAACCCCTATTCTCCATTCTTCTCCTCTCTTCCAAACTCATATTTTGCTGTCTCTAGATGTTTGCATGTTGTTAGAGTCCAAAGAATACATTAATTCTGCAACCATTTTAGCCGAATTTCATTGACTAGTTAATTGACTCATTCAGCAAACATGCATTGGGCCTGCCTTGGGTTTAGATCACAGCACTAGGGTTAGAGAGTAGAAAAACTCTATAAGAGATAAAGGCGACTTACCTTAAAAAATTTTTTTTAAGTTAACAACACATCCATCACCTCACATAATTACTTTTTTTGTGTGTGTGGTGAGAGATTCAAGATCTCTTCTCTTAGCAGCTTTCAAGTATATAATACACTATGGTTAACTATAGTCACCATGCTGTACCTCAGATCCTCAGAACTTACTCATCTTGTAACTGGGAGTGTGTACCCTTTGACCAACATCATCCAATTTTCCCCACCTCTCAGCCCCTGGCAACCACCACTCTACTCTCTGTTTCTATGAGTTTGGCTTTTTTAGATTCTCAGAAGTGAGATCATATAGTATTTGTCTTTCTGTGACTGCTTAATTCACGTAGCACGTTGCCCTCGAGATTCATCTATATTGCAAATGACAGGATTTCCTTCTTTTTTACAGATGAATAATATTGCCATTACATATAAAAATATACCACATCTTTATCCATTCATTTGTCAATGGACACTTAACGTTGTTTCCATGTCTTGGTTATTGTGAATAATGCTGCTGTGAACATGGGGGTTCAGATATCTCTTCGAGATACTGGTTTCATTTAGAGGAGCCTTACCCCTAACGAGTCTATAGACCAGTAGTTCTCAAAGTGTGGTCACACCCCAGTATAGACATTGTGTATGTGTGTGTGCACACACACATGCATGTACTGTATACATGCTGATAGCCCTGGAATATACTACAATAGGAAATGGACATTCATGATTTAAATAAAATTAATACACTTTATTTTTTAGAGCAGTATTATGTATACAGAAAAATTGTGCAGAATATACAGAATTCCATCTACCCCTGTTCCTCCATCTCCCCCACTCTCCCCTATTATTAACATTTTGCATTAGTGTAGTACATTTGTTACAATTGATGAACCAATATTGATACATTATTATTAACTAAAATCCATAGTTAACATCAGGGTCACTCTTTGTGTTGTGTGGTTTGTTGGGTTTTGACAAATGCATAATGTTATATATCCACCATTACAGTATCATTTAGAATAGTTTCACTGCCCTAAAAATCCTCTGATTTCTACCTATTCATCCATCCTTTCCTTTCCCCAAACCTTAGCTACCACTGATCTTTTTACTGTTGTTTCTATGGTTTTGTCTTTTCCAGATTGTAGTGTAGTTGAAATAAGACATTCTATAGCCTGTTTAGACTGACTTCTTTCACTTAGCAGTATGCATTTAAGGTTCCTCCATGACTTTTTGTGACTTGATAGCCCATTGAATAATAAATATTCCATTGTCTAGATGTGCTACGCTTTGTTTATCTATTGAAGGACATCTTGGTTGCTCCCAAGTTTTGGCAATTATGCATAAAGCTTCTATAAACATTCATGTGCAGGTTTATATGTGAATATAAGTTTTAAACTTCCTTGAGTAACTACTAAGGAGCACAGTTGCTGGATCATATTGTGAGACTATGTTTAAGTTTGTAGATTCTGCCAAACTTCCTTCCAAAGTGACTGTAACATTTTACATTTCCACCAACAATAAAAGAGAGTTCCTGTTGCTCCACATCCCCACCAACATTTGGTGCTGTCAGCATTTTGGATTTTAGCTATCTAATAGGTGTGTAGTGGTATCTTACTGTAGAATATTTATTTATTTATTTTAATTGAAGTACAGTTGATGTACAATATTATATAAGTTACAGGTGTACAATATAGTGAATCATAATTTTTAAAGTTTAGATTCTATTTATAGTTATTATAAAATATTTGCTGTATTCCCTTGTTGTACAATATATCCTTGTAACTTATTTTATACCTAATAGCTTGTACCTTTTAATTCCCTACTGCTATATTGCCCCTCCTCCTTCCCTTTCTCTGATGATAACCACTCGTTTGCTCTCTATATCTGTGAGTTTGCTTCTTTTTTGTTATATTCACTAATTTGTTATATTTTTTAGAGTCCACATATGAGTGATATCATACAGTATTTGTCTTTCCCTGTTTGACTTATTTCTTAGCATAATACCCTCCACGTCCATCCATGTTGTTGCAAATGGCAAAATTTCATTCTTTTTTATGGCTCAGTAGTATTCCATAGTATGTGTGTGTGTGTGTGTGTGCGTGTGTATAATATAATATATACATACATACATACATACATACCACATCTTCTTTACCCATTCATCTGTTGATGAACACTTAGGTTGCTTCCATATCTTGGCAATTGTAAATAGTGCTTCTATGAACACTGGGGTCATGTATCTTTTCAAATTAGTGTTTTTGGTTTTTTTTTTTTTTTTTTTTGGACATGTACCCAGGAGTGGAATTGCTGGATCATATGGTAGTTCTGTTTTTAGTTTCCTGAGAAACCTCCATACTGTTTTCCACAGTGGCTGCACCAATTTACATTCCCACCAACAGTGTATGAGGAGTCCCTTTTCTCCACATACTCGCCAACATTTGTGTTCTTTTCGATGCTAGCCATTCTGACAGGTGTGAGGTGATATCTCATTTGTAGTTTTGATTTGCATTTCCCTGATGATTAGCGATGTTGAGCATCTTTTCATGTGCCTGTTGGCCATCTGCATTTAGGATAATTTTCTTTTTAAGAAAGCAACCTAGGCACCTGAGCCTCATAAATGCACTGCACAGATAGGCAGGAGTGGAAAGCTGTAACATAACTAATGCGTTCTGAGTCCTGCATGTTTCAAAAATAATTTTCTTCATCATCATTTGTATTCATTAACATAGCTAGTTTCAGTCAAGTGTCAGAAATGGTGAGAGCTCTCTGAGGCCCCCTCATCCACTCCTCTATTATACTGAATTTTTTTCTCTGCAGCATATCCTTCACAGTTCTTCAGTTTTAAAGAACTGGTCCTGTTGGGCTTTTCATCTTATTGTCAGTGCAGTGAGTTTGCAGCTGATTTGCCTGCAGGGGAAAAACGTCTTGCTGTAGGTATCTTCTGGTGTCGTTTTGGACAGTACCTCACACAGAGTTTTGGTTTACATAGATGGTCCCCTGGTATTTTCTAGGTTGAGTTTGCTTTGGTGCCCGATGGAGGTCAGTGTCAGTAATAGTCATGATCGTCAGCTTCACCAACTCTGCCCGTTTCAGGATTTTTGCCTTTTGGTGGTAAAAACCAAAGACCCAGAAAATCGACAGGATATTGCCATGTTAGAGGTAACATACACTTTGCACATCATGCCTCATCTCAAAACTCTTTTTGAAAGTTAATACGGCAGATCTTATGGTAAAGCCCTTTTTAAAAAATCTCAGAACTATTTCTCCGAAGTTTTGCTTTTCTCAGTTTTATCCCATTAATAATAATTATAATATTAGTTGGGAGAGGGGGCTGGGGGTCTTGTCTTGGAGCTGTTTTTGCATAGAAGGTATATTTCTTTTGCTCATATATACATATATATGTGTGTTTTGCTCATATAAAAATACATGTGTGTATATACATATTATATATTATACATTATATATTATTTATATATTTTTGGCTAGGGTATTCTAGGCCAGTGCTGTCCAATAAAACTTCCCTGATGATGGAAATCTTCTGCAGTGTCTACTACAGTAGTCAGTAGCCACATGTGTCTTTTGAAGATTTGAAGTGCAGCTAGTGTGGCTGAGGAACTATATTTTTCATTTTTAATTAATTTAAATGTAAATTATATGACCCCATGTGGTTAGTGGATAAGAAATATAGGGGAGCACATAGACTGCTTGTTGAGCGCTAGCTCTTTCCTTTGGCAAATTCACAGATATTTTATGGGAGGTGGATCTAAACTAAATCTAGAAACCTTTTGGCCTATTAACTTCAACTATGGAGTTTGAGATGTTTACTTAAAAATGTTTCTTGATGTGATTCTCTGTGTCCAGTGTGACCCGAGATAGTTCTAAAGAAGTTTGTAAATAACACACAGGAGGTTTCAGGAACACGAAGGTTCAGTCTTTCCGTTGGCGTGCTCTGTGGGCCAGGACAAAGAGCGGAACAATTCTGAGCTTCAGTTTCCCACGTATAACGAGAACCATGGAAAGTACACTGTCAAGGTATCTAGCTTCAGTGGTAGATGGGACCTGAGCAGAGCCATGGAATGAATTCCCTCTGCTCTGGAGAATTCTGATTTGGAAACCAGAGAAGTCAGGTGACTGTGAAGTATAGTAGTCAGGACTGGCTGGGTTATGTTGTGGCAACAGCAGGTCCACCCGGAAATCTCAGGGACTTAACATCACAAAGGCTCAGTTCTAGCTCCATCCAAATCTAATGTCATTGGGCAAGTGTTCAGGGTGTTTGTCCTCCATGCAATCACTCCGAGATTTTGGCTGTTGCCATCTTGTTCCTTCATCATTGAAGCCACCAAGCTCCATGCAGGAGAGAAAAAGAGTGTAAAGGGTTGCACACCAGCTCTTAAATGTTTAGACTCAGAAAGGACACAGTCCCTTTTGCTCACACTCCAGGGGACAATGCTTGACCTTGGCCTTGACCGTGCAAGGGGGCTGGGGAATGTGGAGGAGTCCACAGATATTTGGTAAGTAGTAAATGTCTTTTTCATACCAAATCCTTTGCATTTAAAAAATTCCAACACTTTAGAATGATTTTGGAATTTTCAACTATTTCTGTTAAGTCACTTAGATATAATTTGGAAGGTTGTGCAAAATATTTTATCTCTAGGCTTTAGTCCCAGTTTGGAATTTAATTGGATACTCTATTTCTCGGTAAATTTGACTTCTATTTCATGTTTAACGTTTGCTGTTACAATGCTAATTCACCTTGAGGTCCTTTGGGCACAGGTGCTCATGGATTAAAAAAAGTTATTGATAATAATTTCATTATCCAATTGAGCAGATTTAGTTCATATCTTTTGGGATGTGGACTAAAATACAAATGGAAAGAGTATCATACATAATTTCCTCAAGCTTGTACTGAACTTGGGCATTACTATATTTTAGAAGCTACTATATTTTAGAAGCATGCTGTGATTTGTTTTGTTTATTTTTAGTTTTGCAAAACCCAGTGTACTACAGATCCTGGTGAAATTCATTCTTCATTCATAACAGCCAGCTTTAAAGTGGCAAACATGGAGAAATCACTCAATTTTTTCCTAAATCTCCTCTTTCCTCAACTATCATTTTTCTGCCATCAAATGGAACTTATACAGATGTGCTTTCTGTCATTATATCTGAAATTTTCCCAATCATAGAAATTTCCAGGGCATTTGCCAAAAATGCAGATTCCCTGTTTTCAGTGGATCTGAGATGTGGTCTAGGAATGTGTATTTTAACAAGTACTCCTTTTAAAAAAATATTTATTTATTTATTGAAGTATGGTTGATTTACAATATTGTGTTAGTTTCAGGTGTACAGCATAGTGATTCCATTTTTTTTGCAGATGATATTCCATTACAAGTTTTTACAGGATATTGGGTATAATTCCCTGTGCTATATAGTAAATCCTTGTTGCTTATCTATTTTATGCATAGTCGTTTGTACCTGTTAATCCCATATTCCTAATTTGTCCCTCCCCCCTTCCTCTCCCCTTTGGTAACCATAAATTTGTTTTCTATGTCTGTGAGTCTGTTTCTGTTTTGTATATACATTCATTTGTATTATTTTTTAGATTCCACATATAAGTGATAACATATAGTATTTGTCTTTGGCATGTTGCACTAAGCATAATATTCTCTAGGTCCATCTGTGTTGCTGCAAGTGGCATTATTTCATTCCTTTTTATGGCTGAGTAATATTCCATTATATATATATATATATATATATATATATATAATGGAATATATCTATAATGGAATATATCTATATAATGGAATATATATACATATATATATATATAAGATGTGATATATATATATATCACATCTTCTTAAGCCAATTGTCTTGATGGGCACTTGGGTTACTTCCATGTCTTAGCTATCATAAATAGTGCTGCTATGAACATTGGGGTGCATGTGTCTTTTCAAATTAGAGTTTTCATTTTTTTTCCAGCTATATACCCAAGAGTGGAATTGCTGGATCATATGGTAGCTCTATTTCTAGTTTTTTAAAAAACTGCTGTTTGCGTAGTGCAACCATAGTTTTAAAAAAACTACTGTTTTACATTCCCACCAACAGTGCAGGAGGGTTCCTTTCTCCATATTCTCACTAGCATTTGTTATTTGTAGACTTTTTCATGATGGGCATTCTGACCGGTGTGAGGTGATACCTCATTGTAGTTTTGATTTGCATTTCTCTAATAATCAGCGATTAACAAGTACTTCTTGATGATTCTAATGTTGGGATAGTCTGGGGACTCTGCTTTATCTTATTTTAAGGTAACCAAGTTGGTCTAGGATTGGGAGGTTGGATTCTTGTCAGGCTGAGAATAGGATTCTTGTTACATAAGTAAGGTTAATGACAAAACACTAGCTAGTGTCCTTGACAAAGTACAGTTGATAAATTGGGTTATATTTCATCAACTTCTCAAACTTCAATCATTGCTCTGCCATTTTCACAGTTTTTGTGTGGTCTCATAATGTGTACAGTTATTTGTTTAATATTTTTCTTTCCATTACATAAACCAACTTATTTAAATGGGAAATTTTATACTGTGATATCATGATTTTACCGTTAAAAATTTTTGTGTACCACTTATAATTATTTCATGTACTCAATGTGAAGCCTGCACCATATTTGGGGAACACAGTATAAATTAATTCATTGTTCTGTGTAAGAAGGTCTCTGCTTTTAAAGTACCAGTTTATGGATTTGTTGGCTGAATTATGCCCTGTAAGCTTGAGATATGCAAACATGCTTGTCAGGATTCAAGCATTTACATTTCATTCATAGCCATTAGTAGTCTTTATCAAAGCAGAACATTTTTGGTTACACTAATAAATACTCAGAGCTCATAATAAATGATCATCACAACTGTCATTTGTGATTGTAACCATTTGTTTGACCCTGCCTTTAGTTAAAGGCTATGCTCATCTCTATGTTTATTTATGGTGATCACAAAAAATAATACTATTTTCAAATAGCCTTTTTTTTTTTTTAAATTATTTATTTATTATTTATTATTTTAATTTTTGGCTGTGTTGGGGCTTCGTTTCTGTGTGAGGGCTTTCTCCAGTTGCGGTGAGTGGGGGCCACTCTTCATCGCGGTGCGCGGGCCTCTCACTATTGCGGCCTCTCTTGTTGAGGAGCAGAGGCTCCAGACGCTCAGGCTCAGTAGTTGCGGCTCACGGGCCCAGTTGCTCCGCGGCATGTGGGATCTTCCCAGACCAGGGCTCGAACCCGTGTCCCCTGCATTGGCAGGCAGATTCTCAACCACTGCGCCACCAGGGAAGCCCCAAAAAGCCTTTTTAAAAAAGTAAATACTAAGTCCATTCACCATGATTTTTGTTTCAGAAAAGGTGCTCACTGTACATATCACTAAGTACCTGTACATATATGTTCAGACATGGAACGTTTTCCATGTTCTGCAGAAGGTTCTGTAAGGTAAATTTAAATGTGTACAGTGTTGATATTTTTGGCAATATCTAACAATTCCATCTTACTGAGAGCTACATCCTTTCTATTTTCTTGTATTTACCATCAGTCTAATACCCTCTCTTGACCCCATGTTCTTCTCAGTTCCCACCTTTAAAGGAAATTTCTCTCCCACTCCAGGCAGGCTTTTCTCCTCTTATCATGGGCACCAATGGCTTCTGCTTTATTCAGTTCAGTGGCTGGTTCTCAGATCTCATCTTATTTGACCTATGGGCTGATGTTGACACAGATGGCCTCTCTCTCTTCCTGGAGACTTGTTCTCATTTGGTTCCCAGGACCCCTTCCCTCCACCTTGATTTCCTTGTGCCTCTGGGTCTCTACTTCTCAGTCCCCTCGGCTGAGTCCTCCTCATCTTTCCTCCCCTTTACATTGGACTCAGATAAAGACAATGAGACAAAGACAAAGATGCATGTAGAGAAATGTTTCGCAGGATAATTTATTTAAGTAAACAATTGGAAACAATAGGAGAATGGTTAAGTAAATCATGAAATGTCCATGTAATGGAATATTGTACAGTGTTAAAGCATTTTTTTCAAAGAATAATGAATGATATTGGAAATATCAGTGATCTTTTAAATAAAAGTAGGATATTCAACTGTTTATAGAATTATGCAATTTTATAAAAAATTACATACATATACAAGCACACTCATATGTATCACATACATGCTGAGACAAAAGGCAGGTATAAGTATATCACAATTTTGACAGATGTTAGCTATTTGAAAAATTCCAAAAAGAACATATGTTATTATTATGAAGAAAATAATTTTTGAAAAAGAAAGCAAAACTTGTAAAGATTGGAGAAAGATCTGCTTCCATGGGTGGATTTCCAGGGAACTATATGGCAAAGGGGCCAGTGGAGAAACATGCCAGATTTTCCTGAACCATGTCTTTTGATGTTGCCTTTTTATTTTAAACTGGCATGAAGTCCAAGGATATCATGCACAGTTGCGTTCTGATGTTAGAAGAAAAATACATGTGGAAAAACTTGATGTGATTTTCTGAATATCCATTACTTAAAAATATTTTGCTCCTGGAGGAGCCAGGACAGAAGGGAGGACAGCTGTGGAAGGAACCCTTCTATGCTGTACTGCTGGAGTCACCAGCTTTGACTTGAGCTTGAGGTTGAACTGTTTAATTGACTAGGACTGAGTCTTAAATACCCATACACACCTGTTCTAATATCGTTGAGTGACTGGAAAGTTATGGAATATAGATATCTTTCAGTAGGAAAGCAGAGTTTGATGTAGCACATTTGGGGCCGGTTTGGGGGGAAAAAACCAAGGCAAACCCCATGCCATGTGTACAGCCCAATGAGATGAGATTTCTTAATGGATGGGTTTGCATGTGCTTTATTATCATCTCCTCTGTGAAGTGCATCTTCATTAACCAGGACTCATGGTGTGGTTGCCAACTTTTTGTTGCTCTCTCTCAGTGTATCAGTTTTAGGTTCCAGTGGAAAGATGTTTCAATCAAATCATCTTCCATTTAGGACATTAATTCATCGAGGGCTGGATTGTCCTGCAGTGACCTAGGACAATGACAGAAGTCTTGACTTACTTTTAGTATATATGGGACTTTTCCCCTTGGGCCCAGGGTGTGATGCATATACATTTTAAAATTAAAAATTAAATTATGTATTTCACAAATACATACAAGAGTAGATAATAACAGACACCATCAACTGCCATCCAGTTTCAGAAGCAGCACGTTAACAAATATATTTAAAAAGTATTAACAAATACTCGAGCCCCATCCCATGGACGCCTGTCCCTGTCCCTTTTCTCCCCTCTCCAGCATCACCTGCCATCCTGAATTTGGTGTTACAGGTGCATGTTAATTTGCTTTGGGGAGGATAACTTTTCCAGGCAACTATATCCAGTTAAGTAGACGAGAGCTCAAAATACCACTTCCCGACTGAGTGTAACGTAATCGCTCTTCTACCAGTGGTCGGGGTCAGCCTCCAAGGTGGTTTTCTTGGCTGACCTTCCCTTTTCCATTGTGCTGGCACCGCCAGGATTTGTGTGGAAGGACAAGGGTTGACTACAGCTTTTGGAGTTGTCGATGCAGCAGAATCTTCCAGACAGGTGACCCCTGATGACTCATCACAGGCTGGGAGTGCTGGTTGGTGCCCTCCAGTGTGTGACATCTCTCTCCGAGATGGGTGGGGGGTGTCACTGGACGAGGCTCCTCAGTATGCGTGTCCCCCCAGGGCCCTGGCAGAGAACATTAAGGGTCCAAAGAGTCAGGAAATCCAGCAAGCACCATCTTTATTGTCTCCAATCACATTTATGATCTTTTCTTGATCAGGGTTCAATTTGTTGTCAAAACCCTCCCCTCTTACCCCTGGTGGAACAGTGGACTAATCACTAAGTTTTCTCTTATCTCAAGTTCCTGTACTCAAATGTTGTAACTGAGGTAGCTAAGAGGATGCAAATTAAGTGCAGTAGTACTTCCTGAAATAGTCCAGGTATTCCACTAAAAAAGGGATTTCATGGGAGACGCAGGTTTAAGTAAACTCCTTAAAAAATGGCAAAGCTTCACAGAAGCTTCAGTATGCTAATGTTTATTGTGATTCTCCAAGAGCGAAATGTATATGTAGTGATTATCAAAGTCACTTGACATGGAATTTTAAAAATGAAGCATCTCATGAAATGATAGGCTTGGGACAGACTTTGGAATCTGCTGGAATATAATATTCACTTTCCATGCATTTTTTTCGCTTTGTTATGCTTGCTTTCTAAATGGCTGCCCCTGGCAACAACAGGAACTCTGTGTGTGTGTTGGGGGAGGGGGGAGGTGTGTTAACAAACTGGATCTTTTCCAAACTGGTTAATTAGTTTATCAGTCTGCAAATTATAGAAAGCTCATTAAAGGCATTTTTCTGAAGGATTTTGGTTTTCTAGCATCCAAGTCTCCTACATTCTCGAAATCTCTTTTGTGCCAAATAGATGAAAAGTTAATTCCATTACGGAGTGCCGAGCTGCAAAAGGAAGTTCGAAAAATGCCCATTTATTTTTCCATTGCAGCCTTTCCCAGGAGGGACTGTCTTCGGACCCATTCTGCCGCTAATGGTCTAGTGTTTTTGACAGATTTGCAGTTGTTTTTGCTTCTGGGATGAGCAGATTGCAGGGAAGTTCCTGTAATGACTGTGGGGAAAGACACAATTAGCTGATAAAAAACCAAGTGATAGAAAATAAAAAGGGGTTGAGCGTTAGTGTGTTTTAGAGTGAGGTGACTGAAGGGAAGAAGAGCAGGAAACACAAATCATATTTACTGGGATTGGAATAGAGTTTGGCTGCCCTCTTGTCTTTGAAATTTCAGTGGCCTGGCCCTGGGGGTATCTAACCTGGGGAGGCTGAATGTACGTCATGAGCCTCCTTGTTTCCCTTGTGTTGATTGGACCTGATTGTTGCATTTACTGAGATTTTGACTAGCAAATTACCAAGAAGCATTAATTTTAAAATTTTAATGGCATTATTATTTTATCATGCTATTATTTTTAACAGTATTACTTAATTTTTTCTACAGCTACTGGAGCTTGAATTGAAAATAATTTAAAAGTGGTAAGTTCAGTACGGTTGTATGTAAGACCAATTAAAAAATTGTATGTTGAATGACTAAATTAGCATTTGAAAGTGCTGAAGTCAGTGGAGCTGTGTGAAATTATGTCTGAGATAAAGGGAAATGGCGTCTTTGATTGTTGTGGGCACCAGACAGTCCAGGTGGTTCTGCTGAGTTTCACGATGAGCTTATATTAGTTTATTATTCTAAATGCCCAGCTCTCAAATGGCCCTAAAATATGGTGCCAAGTCCCCATAGTACAGCAGTTGGAACACTTTTCTTTCTTTCCACCTCTGCTTACCTAATATGGGATCCTGCAGACGTCTGCCATGGGTCACAGCAGGGCCACTTGAGAGGATTGTTGAGATGGCCGGAGACCTGAGCAGAATATCCTCCTTTCCTCCTATCATTTATGAGCCACACAGAGATGCACACACACACACAGACACACACACACAGACACACACACACACACACACACACACACGTATGTCTGGGGGGGTGAACGTCCACTGAGGAGGAAATGGGAGACTTCTGATGGTTTCACAATCTATTCACTCTCTGTCGCCTTAATTTCTTTCCCCCATTTTCCTGTGGTGTTTTCTTCATTATGCCGCACAGACAATGTCTAAAGTCATTTCCTGTTCCTTTTCTGTACTTAGTCAAACATTTAATGGGGATGATGTTGATAGTCCAGTATTAGGTTTGGTGAGTGGGAAGGAGATTTTTCAATGAGTGAGACATGGTGCCTGCCCTTAAAAACCTCACCATCGAGTGGGTGGACCTGTGTTATTAGCCAGAGAGGTCTTCGTGGAGAAAGTGAGTTATGAGTGTTAAACGAAGTGGGGAGAATGATTCAAATATCAGAAGAGTGGAAGTATTGTGACCAACTTTTTTCACACAGGGGTTCCCTTTTCTAAATTGTAGATATTCTACTTATGGCTTCATTGGCCATTTATCTTTTGTAATCCCTTGTGTACTAATCCATAGTTTTAAGCAGTGGAATATTGCTTTTCACTGTTGATCAATTTCTACGTGGGTTGCAGTGGTATCCAGGACTAAATTTGCATTGAAAGATGGCTAAGTCAATGGAGCTGTGTGAAATTAATGTTAGCTCAGGACTAAATGCAGAATGAGGTGTGTCAAAGGGGTCCAAACAAAATATTTTTATTTCTGTCCTTCCTTTTTGTGCATTGGTGTGTTCCTCTGCAGCTGAGCTGAAGGGGAGCATATTACTGAGATGTTTGTGCATCCTTGATGCCAGTTATCTCCTTGTATGTAAGTTATGTAACTGTAATAGAATTCTAGGAAAAAACCTCAGTGGTTAAGTGTGCTTCTTTCAAAAAGAGGTAAAAGCAGTATATATTTTGATATAGTCAGATGTGAGACTACTAATGCTAATAGGAAAACTTATAAGAGTTAATAGCTTGGGCTCTTTCTATTCTGGCTATAACCAAATATTGGTGAAAATTCAGCCTCTGTTGTTCTTGATGGGAACTTGAATGAAAATTTATTTTGACCTAGCCTTACATTGCTGTGATGGGTGGTTAACCCATGGTAAGCTTCTGGTGAAGACGTTTTGGTGAAATTTTAAAAATCATTTTTGGAGTGCTAGATCCTTGAGTTTACCCTTTCCCCCCAAACTTCAACTCTATTCATGTCCCAAAGCCCCTGGTATGTTGTCAGCCCTGGGAAGTCTCTTCACGCTATCCTGACATGTTTATTCATTCCCTCCTTTGGGCTAGCTCATAGTTTCGCTGTTGTTCCTTCTACAGAATAATCTGTGGTTAAATCTCTCTCTCCCCAACTCGACTCATCAAGGGCTCTCCCAGGACATCTGCATTCCCAAGTCTGCAGGCCAGGACTGTCACGTAGGGAGTGCTTAGTAAATATTTGTTGCATTCAATTCATTTGTTGAGAGCCTACCTCTACTGTGATGTTGGAAGTTCACCAACTCCAGCGGTGTCCTGGAAATCTCTTATTACATCCCACCTATGTCTTCAGAAGCCTTTCAGCAGATTTCTGAGATGAGGAAAAGATGGTTCATATTAAAATTCAATTTCCTACAAGTAGAGAGAAATATACAGATGGTCTTTATCTCTCTCTTATTCTATTGAGATAGGCTTTTTGGAGTGGGGAGGGGAGGGAGGTGGTGAAGTCTTGGTTTTTAGGAACAAGAGAAAGATTAGAAATGCTTTTAACAAAACCTGCTTGATTCATTTTGGAAGGTGGCTTTTTAGTGACCTTTCATAATCCACTGCTAATGGGATTTTCCCCACTGGCATAAATTTTGCTTCCTGGTGATGATAACTTGGGTGACACCATTAATATTCTCTTCCTTGCTCTGCTGAAAACAACAGCATGCCAAATGAGATGAATGGCAGGGGTTATATGGGAAGTAATGCTGTTTGCTGTGCAAGCAGTGTTGAAAGGATCCCTGCTAACCAAATGCTTAGACAAAACATGCTTACAGTGGCTCTTGGGAGAATATTCATAATCAGTCTATGGCATCATGTTGATTCAACATGTCATTGTTAATGCAAGAGTTTACTTCAAATTCAGGCATAGTGCTGAATATTCAGTGATTGCTATCAAAGGACTTAGTGGTGTGTGTGTGCGCGCGCGCGTGTGTGTGTATTGAAACACTAACTAATGGTCCTTTAAACAAAGGCACAGAATAAGCCCCATTATGTTACAGGTTTTAATGACTTAGACATTGATTCATGGGCCAGTGGAAGCAGGTAGGCTCACCTGGAAGAATATATAAGCTGAGAAGATGAGCTGGGGAAGGGTTTCGCCACTTGAGTGTCAAACACCCTTGAACTGCCATAGCTGAGAAAGTACATCTCTTTTCTCTGCTGCCTGCTGGCCACCAAATGTAGCTTCCCAGGGACTATGGAGGCCCTGATGGCCAAGGCCTTAGGCTATTGTAAAGTGTACAGCCTAGAAGAGATGCTTGATGGTGGTCAGCCTTGGTGAGCTCTCAGCATTCTGAGTATGCAGAATATGTTTCTGTAGCTCCATTGGTCTCAGCTTTCACAGTTGTGCCTTTGGGTGGAATTTAGTGAATGTATATTATTCACTGTTGATCAACAGAGATGTGTGCTCGTACAAGCGGGTACTATGAGCAATCCTTTGCTGTAGGATTATACATTAGTAATGTATATGTGATAGTAATGTATATTCACATATACATTATATTATATACAATATTATACACACTATACATTATATGGTATGTACATTAATATATTAGAATCTGGTAAAAGAGGTTTTTTTCCCTGAAAATATTTTGAAGGTGTTTAAGAATCATTGGCTTGTAAGGGAACTTGTATTCTCTTGGTTAAATCCACCTAATTTTTATAGATAAGCAATCTTGTGTGTGTGTGTGTGTGTGTGTGTGTGTGACATGATACATTAGTGCCTGAGTAGAGAGCTGGAATTCAGGGCTTATAACATCTGGCCTAACACTCTTTGTACTACTCTACACTAACTTGTCCTTTCTTTGCTCTTCCCTGGTTGACTTGAGTCATGTCCTGGTAATGGGAATCCCAAAAGCACACTCTTAGTGATTCAAGGTAGTATTTCCCATCTGTCCCTGAAATGGGAGATAGTGCAGGTTGCCCCACACCCCAAAGGGTTTGACAGGAAAGCCAGCTTTAGTTGTGAGACATGATGCATCTCTCTTTCAGAATTTAATGATCTGAAGAACTTTACTTCTAAATTATTTTTCTCGGTTTTAATGAAATTGCTTAATGTAATTAAGTGCTATGCAGCAGTAAAGAACGATGCACTGTTTACAGATCTCCCATATCCTAAAGGTCAAAAAGGAACTGGAAAATTAGTCATGTGCCTTTTAAATTATTTATGAATTACCCTGTGGTCTAAAGAAATGGATGTTAGTGTTAAAGGGAAACCAGCTGATTTTCCACATCAGATTACAGAAGGGCATTTTAATATCCGAAATAGAAACTATAAGTACATGTAATTCTTCACACCAGGGAGCAAACAGCATAACTCAGGTTTGTTGTTTATGGACAATCTTTCCTGGCCCCCTGTGTAGAATTCTGATTTAGGTTCATGTGTCTGCTGCCAACTCGATGAGGATTTGTTAGTGAATGCCCAGGCAGAGCTAGTTGTTGATATTTGTTTCTCTGCCTGAAGCCTAGGGACAGAATTACAGCAGTCCTCCAGTACACAAGGAAGCTAAAGCATTGACATATGTTTATTTAGTATCCATAGCAGTGGACTTTATTTTATGTTTTTTGGGGGGATTATCAGACTGTGTCTCTAGACATATATATTGTTTCTTTTTACAACTGCTTTGATTTTACTAGGGTGCAAATAATATTTCCCAAGCCCAAGTAATTTCCCTTCCAGTAGATTTGAGACTTTTGCTTGACTAACCATTGATATTTTATACCCCTTTGAAAATTAGCAACATATTTGTAAAATACCCATGTCTACACATGACTGACTCCCTTTTCCTTTGCCATATGTCTCCATGATTGATTGAGGGAATTTTATGACTTAGAAAAATTCCAGTACATATGTTATCTTCTATATTGGCAAGGAATATTATTTGGAAATATGCTCACTTTCATAAGATCCCTTCGCATGGCTAGTGTGGAAACAGAGAGGGAGCACTTGATCTAAACCCTTTAAAGAGATTTATAAAAGATTGTGGGGAAAGGTTTTGTACTAATTATTATTATTTGTTTTTAAATTTATTTATTTTTAAAATTATTTATTTATTTTTGGCTGCACTGGGTCTTTGTTGCTGCGCGCCGGCTTCCTCTAGTTGCAGCGAGTAGGGGCTACTCTTCATTGCGGTGCACGGGCTTCTCACTGCGGTGGCTTCTCTTGTTGCGGAGCACAGGCTCTAGGCACGTGGGCTTCAGTAGTTGTGGCACGCAAGCTCAGTAGTTGTGGCTCACGGGCTTAGTTGCACTGCGGCATGTGGGATCTTCCTAGACCAGGGCTTGAACCCGTGTCCCTTGCATTGGCAGGCGGATTCTTAACCACTGCACCACCAGGGAAGCCCATGTACTAATTATGTACTAATTATTAAGAAGGCCTTTAAACATACTCTCTTAAGGAATAAGCACTCATCCTTAAGCTCCAAAATTTCATCAGAAATGTTCTCTTTCAGCAAGGAGAATAAATTCTCTCTAGTGAGTCTGAAGGCCTACGATGTACCTTTAGAATCAGAGGCTTTTTCTGAAACACATTTCCTATGACCCATAGGGGTGTGTGCAGGCTCAGTACATGCACTTGGAATCCTTACACCCAATAAAATTTTAAATTCACATCCTGTCGTTTTATACTGTGCCACGGTTTACATTTGTATCAGGCAAGGTTTTAGTTGCAGACATTAGAATCCACAATAGCTCACTTAAACACAAAAGGATTTATTAAGTGGTGTAGGTAGCTCACAGACTCACTGGCAGGGTGGGAAACAGATTCAAACAGATTCGGGGCTGAGCTCCCAGGAATGATTCCAAAACCACACTGTCGAAGCAGACTGTTAAATGTGCTGCTGCCTCTGCTATGACCAGGGGGCTGCCTGCCATGCCAGTATGTCCCTGCAACAGCCCCTGGTCCTCCTCTGCCGTCTCCTAAACTTTTACAAACACAGCTCACGGCGCTCTCGGGAGGGCATGGGCCCAGTGTTCATGGTTGGATTTTTTAACTTGAATTGGTTTGCTGGTGGCATCTGTGCTCCTTCCTGCCTGTGGGTTTGCACAAGCCTTTCTGCCTAATTGCGGTACCTCTCTTTCTTCCCTTCTGATTGAATTTCCATCATCCTTCCTTTGGCTTGAGGCCAAGATGTCTTACTTCCAAGAGTCCATCCTTAATAGCTGCTGGCTTTAGGAACTTTCCTATTTCATAATGCCCTACAATAATTTTTAATAAAATAGAAATGGTGTATATTTAATGTGTAAAAATGATGTTTTGATATATACATTGTGAAATGATTACTACAGTTAAGCTAACGAACATATCCATCACCTCACATAGTTATCATTTTTGTTGTTGTTGTGAGAACACTTAAGATCTACTCTCTCAGCAAATTTTAGTATAAAATACCATATTATCAACTGTAGATACCATGCTGTACATTAGATCTCTAGAACTTATTCATCCTACATAACTGAAACTTTGTACCCATTGACCAACATCTCCTCATTTCCCCCACCTTACTGTCCCTGGTAACCACCACTGTACTCTCTGTATCTATTATTTTGACTTTTTAAAGATTCTGTATATAAGTGAGATAGTGCAGTATTTTCCTTTCTGTGTCTGGTTTATTTCACTTAGCATAATGTTCTCCAGGTTCATCTATAGAGGACAGGATTTCCTTCTTTTTTAAGGCTGAATAATATTTTTAAGGCTGAATAATATTCACTGTACGTATGTATATGTACCACAAATTATTTGTTCATCTGTTGATGGACACTTAGGCTGTTTGCATATCTTGGTTATTGTGAACAATGCTGCAGTGAACATGGGAGCGCAGATACCTCTTCCAGATACTGATTTCATTTCCTTCAGATAGATGCCCAGAAGTGGGATTTCTGGATCATATGGTAGCTCTATTTTTAGTTTTTTGAGGAACCTTCATACTGTTTTTCACAGTGGCTGCACCAATTTACATTCCCATAACAGTGCACCAGGGTTCCCTTTTCTCCACATCCTTGCACTTGATCTCTTTTTAATAACAGCCATCCTAACAGAGTACTTATTGTATGTACCATTCTTGTTATAATATTAAAAAGTTTACATGTCCTATTTTTCTGAGTAGCTTGTAACCCCACATTTTATACCTGTTTTCATCCCCTACACCTAGTAGAACCTACTGTAAATGACCTGTATGTATTTGTTGTTGGTGATAAAGAACTATAATCACTGAAAGCATGGAGTCTGATTTTTCTTGAAATGTTCCATCCACCCTCCCTGAGGCTTTCTAAATAGTAAATGCTTAATGGATACTGTTGGCCACCCTACAGAGAGATTGATGTCTTTAAAAAAGAAAACTCTTTGTCCATTGTTATTTTGTGAGTTACACATAGTAACTCACTAAAAGCTTTATAGTTTTTGTTGAAATCATCTGGTGAGGAATCCAGCAAATAAATATTCTTTGAAGTTTTCAAACAGGTGGGTGCTACTTCCAAAAATGTATTCGGTAGGAACTCCCTGTAAATGAACCTTCCTCATGCACAAGCCTTGTCACCAATGGCTGTGCCGTCCTATAGACAGCAAAGAGCCTCAAAAGAAGAGGGGCTGGCAAAGTGCAAGTGGTGTGCTGTCTTCACTTCTGTTTGCTTTCTTTGTGTGTCTGATTTGTTAGGCTTCCCTCCTTCATCATCCTCATGAACTTACTTTATAAAAAAAACAACTAAAATACACAATAGCATTTCCCAAGTGTGATCTGGAGGCAGGATGTTGGTTCTCTGCAAAAAGGGTTCTGTGGTCAAATACCACTGGGAACCACTACAATACCCCTCTTGGTGATCACAGTGTGCATTAGCATATAAAACGCTATGGGAAGAAGAAATGGGTTTGATTTTATTGAGCTTTCAGAGTTTCCCCTTCTTATTAGACTGAAGACTCCTCTTTTCGAGATTACTTTGGAAAGTCTCATAGAATTATTCTTAAACTGAACACCATGGAAATTTTGGGCAAACCAAAGTTTTATACATGGAATTTGGGTTTAAATAAATGATGGTACTTACCTTGTAAAAAAGTTAGTATTGGACTCCTTGCTGAAGTGATTAGTCCCCCCTTCTATGTTTACTTAATGTAAATTTATATATATTGATTTTCCTTTAATGATGTTATTGTAGTATTTGGTTTGTCTGTATGTGGATAGTCTTCTAAACAATGATCATTTTAAAAAGCTGGAAGCAGAATTTCTGTTAGGAAGAGAACTATCCTTTTTTTATCAATACAGCTAGAAAAGTCATTTTTCCCCTTTGGCTTTTGTTTTTCTTTAAAACACCTCTAGAACACAGAATTGGATCAATCATAATCCCTAGTTCATGATATACTCACACTATTGGAAAATGGAAGGGATCCCTCTTATTTGTTAGTTTGTTTATAATAATGTAATCAGTATCCATAAACCTGGGACCTTAGCAGTAAATAACATCTAACATATGCATCCTCCCCAATCCCATCTTTCTGCTTCCTTCTACTTGGGGTAGAATTAGAAGGAAGAAAGGACAGGAAACAGGAAAGGTTTGTTAAGAATTACATGCTTAAAAATAATTATTTGCTCTATCAGGGAAATGTCTCCTAAGGGCTCTTCCAACTTGGAGATTTTGTTACTCCTTTTCCTTATCAAGGAGAAATATAGAAGCAAATACGTACATTAGTTTGTTTGTTCTTTCATTCAATGATCATTTACTGATTAGGCCATGTTCTAGGGACTCACAGTATGTAGGCATAGTCTCTGTATTATAGGTATTCATCTTCTAGTGCAAATAAAATAATTACAATAAAATGTGTATTATACTGTAGAGGCCTTGGAAAGTTCAGAGGAGGTGCCTTACTCTGCTTGAAGGCAGTTGGGGAGGCTTCATACAGGTTGTGATATTTGAGCCAATTTTTTTTTTGTTTTTTGGGTTTTTTTTTGGCCGCACTGTGAGGCTTGTGGGATCTTAGTTCCCTGACCAGGGATTGAACCCGGGCCCTCAGCAGTGAGAGTGCAGAGTCCTAACCACTGGGCCACCAGGGAATTCCCTGTTTGAGTCAAGTTTTGAAGGATAATTGACCAAACAGATGAGGCAGAGTGGCAGTGGGGGATTTCTTAAAGCCTTGCAAATAAATGTTCATGACAGCTCATTGAGTGAAGGTGAATGGGTCTGAGGCTCAGCCTCTCCTGTTAAGGTAGAGGCTCATAATTTTGGGGATTCTCTTTTATTATGGTAAAATAGAAATAGAATTTTAACATTTTAGCTACTTTTTATTGTAGTAAAATATATACAACATACAATTTGTTATTTTTACCATAATAACCAGAACTTTTTCATCATCCCAAACTGAAACTTCATACCCACTAAACGATAGCTCCCCATTCCCCCCTATTCCTAGCCCCTGGTAACCCCTATTCTTTCTAGCTGTATGAATTTGACTACTCTAGGTACCTCATGTAAGTGGAATCATATAATATTTGTCCTTTTGTGTCTAGCTTATTTCATTTAGCATAGTGTCTTCAGGGTTAATTCATGTCGTAGCATGTATTAGAATTTCCATTTTTAAGGCTGAATAATATTCCATTGTATAAATATACTACATTTTGTTTATTCATTCATCCATTGGTGGATATTTAGGTTGTTACTACCATTAGGCTATTATGAATAATGCTACTATAAACATGGGTATACAAATATCTGTTTGAGTCTTTGCTTTCAAATCTTTTGGGTATATACCCAGAAGTGGAATTGCTGGGTCGTATAGTAATTCTATGTTTAATTTTTTGAGGAACCACCAAACTGTTTTCCACAGCAGCCACACCATTTACATCCCTTCAACAATGACAAGAGTTCCAATTTCTCCACATTCTCACCAACACTTGCTGTTTCTGTTTTTTTTTTTTTTTTTTTTTTACCCCTATCAATAGCCATTCCAATGGATGTGAAGTGGTATTTCATTGTGGTTTTGATTTGTGTTTTCCAATGACTAATGATTTTGAGGCTCATTTCATGTTCTCAGGACTCTCTTGAAGATCTTTTGAAAATTATGGACTTTCTGCCTAGAAAAGTGAACATATTTTCACCATACACATTCACGTAACAACCAAGGGGAGAACATCACAGACTCCCTGAAGCCCATATGGAGAGCCACAGGTCCAGATTTAGAACCCTCCTAAGGGGATTGATATTATGGTTAGGTAGCTCTCTCTAAGCCATTGCCGTAAAGAGAATGGACTGCATAGTTTCACCTTTTGTTAAGTGTGAGAAATCGACAGTTCTAATATAAGTCTTTGGACACAGGAGCTTTCATTTTCCGGAACATAGTTTTGGGGATAAGAAAGAGGAGAAAAAAGGGATGCCAGTCCTGGGAAAATAAGTAGCACTGTGGTTCAGGCAAAGAAAATTGGTCTAAGCCTTAGAGCAAGGCAAATAGTATTTTAGGATGAGCTCATGGGGGGAGGTGAGAGTCTGATGGCTCTTCTCACACTGGGAGCTCAAGTCTCAGTGGGAAAGGACAAGCAATATGTAGATTCTTTTAAGGAAAGATCCAGACAAGGCTCAAGGCTTGGAATGTCTAAAGTGAGTTGGGGAGGGGTGGACAACTGGAAGTCCAGGTGGGTAGCACCAAGGAAGCCTGAAAGCAGAGATGGGGATGGCAAGGGGACTGAAGTTTCAGGGTCAGGAAGTAAATAACTGAGTCATGGATGGTATCTGCAAGTACCAGGGTGGGACAGAATACTTTTGCTCTATAGGCTCAATCAAATGATGCTGGTGGATGAGAAAAAGCCCTTTTCTTCATCAGTAATAGAACCTTGACATGGGAAGGTCTCGGTAACTGGCTGGGAGAAGTACAGTCATTGAGGAGCTTGGCAACAAAGTCTTTGTGTTCTAGGAAGGGGAGCAGGATATGATCAGGTTCTGAGTGAGACCAGCAATCGGCTGGCCCAAGGGTTCGTTGGTCATCTGCTGCCCTTAGGGCTCGACATAACCCATGACTGGAGAGAGGCTTGATCACAGTCTGGGGCACACCTGGTTAAGAGGCTTCAGCTGTAGGAGTTGGAATTATCCAGGGAAGTGTTTCTCAACCTTGGCTGGGCATTAGAGTCACCTGGGGAGCTTTACAAATCCTTGTGACCCAGCATGCTCCAGACTCATTAAATCACAATTTCTAGGAAGGGGAGGTGAGATCCAGGTATTAGAATTTTCTAAAACCACCCAATGACACTAATGTGAAGCCAAAGTGAGAACCTCTGATTTAGGGGCAAGCAGTCGGATAGTCATTACACAACCTAGTTGTCTTTGAAGAAAATTAGTTCTCAAATAATTTTGGTTGAAACCATGTTACTGAGTTCAAAACCATTTCCTTCATCTCCCTCCACTCATTCAGGGGGAGGTTTTCTTGGCCTAGTTATCAAAAGTGCCTACAATGAGCTTTTCCAATTTTGTGTGCATACAGATCACCTGTGGGTTGTGATACAGTAGGTCTGGGGTGGAGCCCGAGAATTTGCATTTCTAACAAGCACTCAGGGGATGGTGATGCTGCTGGATCACAATTTGAGTAGCCGGTTTCTAGCTCATAACCACTGAGCTGATTTTCCTCATTCTTTTATTCATCACATTTGTTGGGTGGTGCTTACTACCTGCAAGTCACTTTGCTAGGTACTGGGAATGTGGTGGTGAACAAGAAAGAGACAGCTCTCGCCCTCAAGGATCATAAAATCTAGGAAGAAAGGCAATACGTTCATCATTCCACCAAAAATTACTTAAATACAATTATGATTAGGGCAACAAAGGAAAAGTACAGGCTTCTACGAAACCATGTGATAGGGAGCCTTGATCTAGTTAGTGGGACAAGATTGTGACTCATGAGACCCAGGAGACCCATGTTGTGTACCGATGCGCTCTCTGATTGTGGGAACCCGAGGACTTCTTCCTGCAGTTTCCAAAAGCACTGGCTATATTTAGTATATTGACCCTCTTTTCCTGCTGTACATTTTCCCATGGTGGCCTCAGCCAATCTCTTGACTTTCCTTATTCACACTCTCTCCACTACCACCTCTCTTCTGAGCTCCAGGTTCAGGTTTCTAACTATGGAGGAACATTTCCAACTAGGAGATCACCTTAGCCCCTAAAACCCACATATTCAGGGGACGAACTCCTTATTCTCTTCACCACACCAGCTCTGACATTGTCACCACCATGTTTTTAGCCAGTCAGGCAAAAAACCGGCATTTTCTTTTAACCAATGTGGACTTCATTATTATTGACTCAAGGAAGCAGCACATATTTTTCTCATAGGATCTGAAATAGGTGCATGTCATGTTCATTTGATTCATATGGTGACTTAAGTTGAATAAACTGCCCACTCAGTGAATACTGTTTAAATAAATGAGACTTGGGGGAGGAGGGAAGGGAACGGACATTCATTTAGTCTAAGTATTTTTCCTATGTATTTTATGTACCTTAACTCATTTGATTCTCATGATACCTTTCTAGGCAGGTATTGTTACCTTTCATAGATAAGGAAACTGAGGCTCGTAGTATGTCCAGGTAGTAGATGACAGCAGCATGTAAACTTAGTTTTTTCCAACTTCAAAGACCATCATGTTCTTTTACTAGGCATCACGCTTTGTACACTGTAAAGTGTTCTCTAAACTTTTATTATTATGAATATATATTTGAAACAAAAGCTCTTTCAAGTATTATGAATGCTTTTTCCTGAAATTTGTAAAATGCAAATCGGTGTCTCATGAAATCAGACTTAGTTACTCGAAAATAACTGTGTCTAGCCTGTAGCATGTACTCAATAAATGTCTGTCCTCTTTCATGGATTCAAGTATTCTCTATTTTGGTTTTCTTTGGATTTTTCTTTTTCCTTTCCATGGTCCACTCTGGATATTTTCTACTGAAACATCATCTTCCAGAACACTAATTCTCTCTTCAGCTGGGTCTGTTCTGCTGTAAATCCATCTACAGCATTCTTAATTTCTTCAATTACATTGTATTTTGCAGCTCTAGAATTTCCATCTGATTTTTAAAATATATGGATTCCAATTCTTTGGTGAGATTTTCATCTTGTCACCTATTTTTTAAACATGTTCCTCAGTCATTTTAAAGTCTGTGTCTAATAACCCCAATATCTGGATCACCTGTGAGACTATTACTATTGTCTGTTTTTATTTTCCTCTTGGTCCTGTCTGTTGGTATGCCTGGCAGTTTTTAATTGGATCTTGGGCATTATAAATGAGAAACCATGGAGGCTTTTGATGATATATTCTTCCACAGAGGAGTTTTTCTTTAGCTTCTTGCAGTCAGACAAAGTTTTAGAGTAGGAGCAGATCATTTTAATTCAATCTTAGAAGATGTAGCCCTTCAGGGGTCCCAACTGAAAACCTGGAGTGTATACCAGGGCTCCTCTGCTTTGATGGGCTCTGAACTCCAATTATATCTCCTTATTAGTGGTGAGAGCTCTGCTTAGTTTACCATCCCTCTAGCAGGTGTTTTCCGCTCTGTTTCTGTCTTCTGTGCCCGTGAAATTTACAAATTGGCAAATCCCTAAGTGATAGTAGTGGGGAAACATTTGGGGCAACTTCAGGCTTCCTTACTCTGGGAACTTGGCCTTTCAGGTTTTGGTTGTCTTGGTAACTCTTAGATGCCTTCAAAGAGATTTTTGTTTTTAAAATTTATGCAGGCTTTCTATTTGCTTGTCTGTCAATTTTTTTAAAAGCTTTGAAATTTAAGTAAGTCTGGTTTTTGATTCATCAGATTGCCCCAGAAACAGATGCCATTCAGATGTTCAGGTGAGAGATCTCTGCTTGAGCTGTAGTCTAGTCTGCTACATGTGCGTCCCACAAGAACCTTTGACTTTTCTCTCCTCATAAATTTTGCTTTGCATTCTGAGGAGGTAACTTGAAAATGAATGAATTGAATATTATGTACTTTATCAGATGTAGAATGGTAGCTTTATTTAGCGGGAACAGGCTTAAATAAATGATAGAGAAAAGGGTAACTCAGGAGACAGATTTCTAGTTTGATCTCCCAGGCAGTAACAAGGGGCAATAATTCTTCCGCAGAGGAAGGGAAAACCATGGTGATTTCTAGTGGTCTGATGCTGATATTTTTAGTGTACTTTGTCTTATTGAAGGTTTGCAATTTTGAATGGTATAGTTTCAAATTTTGAACTGTTTTCAATGCTATTTCTCTTTGTGTCTGTATATTGATAATGTGTGTGCATATATACACACACGCAGTACACAGCCTTGTTTTTGTATCCCCTGCTCTCACAAAGGCATTGAATGCCAAAACATAAGTTCTTCTCAATCTCAACATCTAGGAAACGGAAGAAAATTTAACCCAAGAGGTTGGCAGGAGTTTATGGCTGTAAGATTTCATTGCCTTGCTGTCTTACCTGGTACAGATACATCTGCCCCCGTTTATTTATTTTTCTGCTTCCTCCTCTGCCAGCAGTGACCCTGGAGCCTGAAGGAGGCCAAGCTGCATTCCTTGTGATGGTTTTGAGGGAGGAGCCCCAGCTTTTTGGAGAGAGGAAGTTGGCATGAGTGCTTTCCTTCAGAGGGAGACTTTTCCCACTTGAGCTTACTGACTGGCCTTTTCCTTTCCTTTCTACCTCCTCCTGCTTTTATTATTGTTAGTGGGATTACAAAGAAAGTGGGTGATGTGCTTTCTGCCCCTAAGTAACTTGGAGTTTAGTTGTGTGGAAAGTCAAAGATGTGAAAAATTAAATATCAATAGAAAAAATTAAATAGCAACAGAAGTTAATAAAAGATGAGAGTACAGGTCCTGCTGTGGAAATCTGATGAGAGGGAGGACTGCTCTGGAGTCACATGGAAGATTTTGTGGACTTGAGGATTGGGAGTTCCTGTGGATTTAGAGCTGGCAAGGCACGAGGTGGCTATCTCCATCAGGGTGACTAGAGTGTAGAAAGGCTTGGGGTCAGGAAGGAGCAAGGTGGGCTTAGGGCGCCAGAGAGTGTCCTATAAGAATATGGGGAAGACATGGGTGGAAGGCTGAAGTCCCGTGGTGGAGAACCTCAAATGCCAGTTGCTGGGTTGGGTTTGGACATCCCACAAGCAGAGGGGGGACCTCAGAGGTCTCTGAATGAGGGGTACAGTGATGCTTGTTTTAGGAAGGTTGAGTTAACAGGATGCAGAATGAGTCGGGAGGGGCAATACCGTAGGCATGAAGAGTAGGAGCTTTTGCGATGATCCCAGTGAGTGTGAGGGTTGGTGACATGAAAAGAGAAACGAAGAGGCAGATTGGAGAGTGCTTTTAAAAGAACACTGGTGAAGGACTGGCTATGAGTAAAGGCTGTTGGCGCTTTATGCAAATGTAAATTATGTGCATTTGAAGTAGTACAACAAAAAATATTAACAAAGATTATTTTATGGGAAAAATCTTGAAATAACTCTAAACCCTTCTTTCTCACCTGTGGCAGTCACCTCTCATGGTCCAGGCTTCCACACTTTACAAAATGGATCCATTCACACAAAAAGCAATTTTTCAGTAAGTAGAATCTGATTTTTCTGATAATTTGCAATATAAATTTAGAGATATGTTCTCATGAAAAAAAAAAAAAAAGCCCCTAATGGATACTATGTTGGACCTCTAATGAGGAGGAGCCGGGATGGGCCTGGCCTCCCAGGGGTGGATGCTGGGAGTGGATGCTGGTGGATGCTGGTGGCCTCACGTGGGCTGGCGTGGTGTTCCTCCGGCTGGTGTTCTTCTTTTTTGGTAGCATTGTCCTCATTTGTGACTCTAGAATGTCTCCTCCGTGGTGATGGTGCCTGGGTAAATGCCAATCAGGAAATGTCATGTCCCACAGGGTGGCTGAGTGAGCCACTCTCTCACAGGCATTACTGATGTGATTTGCTCTGGATGAGGGTTTCCTGAACTGCGGGACACGAGGCACTCTTCTTTTGTCAGAAAAGGAATTCTTTGCAGAATTAAGTTTGAGAAAGGCTGCATATTTTAAGTCCCACCTTGAGTCTTCTCTGAAGATGGCAGTGCACATTAATATATCAATGGCTCTGAGAAGTTGGGCAAGCCAAGAAACTAGTTGAACATTGTTGAACCCAGTGTTTGTATACTTATTTGCCCATGGAACACTACTTGTGCATCACACTTATTAACATCTGGGTGTCGAAATCCAGTTCTTCCAGGTGGCCTCCCTGAGAGCAGCAGAGTTCCTTCAATGAACGAGCAAATGAATGTTTATAAGGCCCCTGCTCTGTGCTGCCACAGTGCACGGGGATTTACCTGTATTCTTGCATTCAAACCTCAGAGCACCCCTCTGAAGTGCATCTAAGGAAACTGAAGCTCAGGTGAGTTGGGACACCTGTCTAAAGTGACATTGTTAGGAAGTGACAGGTCCAGAACTGGAGTCCAGATCAACCCAAGTCCCGAGTGGGACACCTTTGCTAGCAATCTGGAGAGTTGTGAGTTCTCTCAATAAAACAGCAGCTATTTCATCACAGAGGTTTCATGCTTCACCGCTTAAACAAATACAAATATCTCTGTTGGTAAATAGACATCCCACGTATTATCAGAGGTGGTCTATTTCGTCGTGGTCAGAAATGAAGTTTTGAGCCAGGTGAATCTGTAACGGCTGGCTCCTTTTCAGCCCTTTCCTGTGGGAGAGGACCTGAGTACAAGTGCCCACCCACTGACTCCCCTCTTCCTTTGCATTGAGCAGTGTGGACTCTTGAGGACCTGTCCATTCAGCCCTCACTGTCCTGCTCTCATCCTCCGGGAGCTGGTGCCCCACCCATCCTCACTGATCCACCACTGTGTCCTCAGGCCCTTCCCTGTGGGTGATGGTTCAGAACAGTGAGAGGAATACAGTCACCTCCCGACCATCATAGCATAAGGCTGAACATTGACATAAGACAATGGAACAGGGATGTGCAGATTATTCCCTGTTTTTCCAGTTGCTTGAGGAGTTGCAGGATTCTCTGATGGGCCTAGGAATTTCTGGCTTGCTCAGAATGTTTCAGTTTCTTTTTCCTGCTTCTTCTTTTCAGTAGTGGTCTCTGCTTGGCTAGGAGGGCAGGCGGCCAGAGCAGCTCCCTGCGCTGTCGAGTCTGTGCTGTGTGTAACTTACAGAGCGATTGCTTGTTTGTTCACCTTTTCTTCTCAATTTCCTCTTACCTGTCGAGAAGTGGAAGGATGTCACCTTGCTCCCCTAAAACTGGAACTTTATAGGATAGAGTTAGGTGTGAGCAGTTTTCCTCTAGCAGTTAAGCAGGGCCATTAAATTGCTCTTTAAGCTGTTCACTTCTATGTTCTGTTAGTAACAATTAATTAGTTTTAAAGACTTAACAACTAAAAAGATGAGAGGAAATGTTCCAGCTTGTTTAAGACTTGATCTTCAGTCAGTTTTATTGAAAGCGAGGGAAAAGGAGAATCACCCCCAAAATGAAATTCACAGGTTATCTCCAAACCTTCTTTGAGTCATCCAGCCCTCAAATATTCATTTATTCCTCATTGGCAACATGCAGGGCACTCTGTGAGATCTTGGACACCAAAAATCATTGCATCAAATCCTACCAGATCAATCTGTGTGTTCTATGCATGAATGTGGATCCTCCTGGGACGTCAAAAGTTAGCCCCTTCCTCGGGGCGAGGTGTGCACTGGTGTCAGACTTGGAGAGCTGGGTTGTCACAGGCAAAAGGATTTGAGGTCGAGAACCCATTCCCTCAAAGGAATGAACGATTATTAGGCCCCAGCCCTGTGCAGTCACCATGCAATGTGATTTACATATATTCTCATACTAAAATCTCAAAACAATCCTCTGTGGCAGATCTGAGGAAATTGAGGTTCAGAAGAGTTAGGGAACTTGTCTAAAGTTACATGGGGCATGGCGGTGTCTGAATGGGAGCCCAGATCAACCCTGAGTCCACTGTGGGATCCCATCGCTCCTTTTCTGGTTTGGTGGGGTTGGATCCAGAACCTTCTCTGGGCTTTTCTAGATGTACTCTTGTGGAGGAAGAACTTCTATTTGAGCTTCAGGGCAGCTGGAATCAGGGGCTGTAGGTAGTAACATCCTTTCCTTCATTAAAAAAATCTTTTACATTTGCTGCATCAATTTTTCCTGGAAAATCGGAGGTGGTTATGAGCTCATAGCTCCTCTTAGCCAGATTTAATGGTTTCAACACTCTGGACCAGCTGCATTTTACAAAGTACAGATGCCCAGTGCTATCCCCAGAGGCCCCTGTCCTGGGAATCTCTGCTTTTACAAATCTCCAGGGGATTCCAACGTGCATCTCAAGTTTGAGAACGGGTAGACCCGAGTGACTCATTCTGGCCCTTCTAACTCATTATTGCTCATGCAGGCTTCCTCCCCACCTCCATGTTAGTTTTCTGAGACGTCCCATGGGTGAGGAGGCACTGGCCACATGAGTTTTAATTATGTATGACCACGGAGCCTTTACCTGACAACTGCTGGTTTCTAGTTTCCATCTCAGCTTTGAATTCAGTCATCTCTCTGTCCCCCAATTTAATGTTCTTTTTTTTAAAAAGGATGTTCTTGCTCTTATTTAATTCCATGCATTTAGTGAGGTGTTTTACGCATTTTTATCTTTTTCGATGACTTTGAGACGGTGCAATTATTAGGTTTTAAGTTTATCCTCCACAAGTGATAGGCTCATGAATAAGATATGACTCCCTTCTCTCACCAGGCACTTCTGTACTGCCCTTGTAATCTCTAACTTGCCTTTGCGATTTTGGCCCGTGGAAATTCATATTCCCCATGGCAGGTGTGAAATCCTTAAGCCCCTTGACCTGTAGCTATACCATCTAGTGACTGTCCAAGGAACATGCTGACTTCCTCTGAACTGGCATTACCAGGACGAAGTTTTGATTGAATCTCTACTGGATTGATTTTGCCAGAGTTGAGCTCTTTTAGAGCGACCCGAATAGCAGTTAACCCTTGGCAGTGAACTGCTTTTTACCAGCTGTGGAGATGAGATTCCATCCCCGGCTTGCTTTAGGTAAACCGGAGTTTTAATTTTTGTCTGCGTCCCTCTCTGACTTGGGTGGCTTTTATTCACTTGGTGATGGCTTGTCTGTAGCCAGTGTAATTCCTCATCCCTGCTGACATCCGTATCTTGTCACATTTTAGTTGAACCTCCTTTGAGTGCTTTCTACGCAGTTGGACATTTGTGGAACATTTTGGGGTGGCCTGCCTGAGTTAGCTACAGCGAGGGCTGCTGCTTGGCTGCAGGCGTTTCCTGGGCTGATGTCTTTTATCAGGCTGGAGGGTGTGGGTATGCTCATTAGTGTTTCTGGGGCTCAGGGTGGGGCTGCAGGTCAAAGCCACAGCTGTCATTCAGCTGCTTGGCCGCTGTCATGGGCTGGGCCCTAAAGAGGAGCTTCCCCGACCCTCTCCGCTCATCTCCCAGGCCCTGTGTTACCTGGGTGCCTATTCCTCCCCTGGCCTCAAAGCTGGGGCAAAGGTCAGGAGGTGAGCAATCGCTGTGTTTATCCTTTGTTAATTGCCGAAAGGTTTCTGCAAGCAAGTTTACTAATGCTGCTGTCAGGCGAGGGTGGGAGCAGTTTACCAAGCCTCAGATTTTCTGAGGAATCAGGGACAGTAGGGATTTGTGGAGTTCCCATGTGCTGGGAACTAGATCCAGCACGACTTGACTTGTCTGGGCCCCAAGTCTAAATCGTTTCTCATGGTTAATAAAAAGAACAAACAAACTTTCTCAGACCCGACGCTTCATCTCACCGCACTTCTCTGTGTGGCCTGTGCTTCTAGAGTCATTTGGTTCTGAACTCTGCTACCTGAAATCCCTGGTTGGGTTACTTCTCTCTGTAAAGCAAGGATTCATTGAATGTAATTTGAAAATGTAGCTTCAGGTGGTTGTTAACGGTTGTTGGTGGATGATATTCCTGGAAAAGACACATAAATAGAAATGACTTAAGTCAAGTATATTTTCTCATGGAAATAAAGTTTATCAAGAGGCTATCTTGAATCTCTCTTTTAACTTCTTCTAGAAATAATTTCAAATGATTACAAAGTTTATATTTAACTTTCTTATGGAAATGATCACAAAACTACATTTAATCAGATGACCTTAGCTCTCCGCAATGTCATTTTAACATGATGTCTCACAAGATGTATTACTGACAGTGAGCTCAGCAGTAGATTTTTCTGGGCTGATGTCTTCATTCTCCAATTAAAAAAAAATTTTTTTTTTCTGATGGTAGCTGGGACTGAGATCCTAGCATGACCCATGCCCGTCTGATGTTGTGTGTTGGAGAAACAGTACAACTTGCATCTTAACATCCAGCAGGCCCTTGGATGATTAAAAGCATCTCATGTTTGTTAATCCTTCAAAAAAGATCACAATGTTCACTGTGACAGAAATCAGTAAGTAGGATTTTGGTGGCAGGGAGATCTCTGTGAGTAAACAATGCAGGATTCAAACTGATGAAAGCTTCGGGTGGAGCCCATGCACTCTTTGGAGACAGAAGTCAAGGTGGCGGTACTCTGTAGAGTTCTGGCCAATCAAGGCATAACCACTCCATCCTGTCTTGGTGAGGCAAAAGGAGGTTTGCTTGTACAGCTTTCAAACGTATATGTTGGTCGGGACTTCCCTGGCGGTCCAGTGGTTAAGACTCTGTGCTTCCACTGCAGGGGGTTCGATCCCTGGTCGGGGATCTAAGTATGTGTAGGTCAATTAAGATGTAATCAATTCAGGTATACCTTTATTTAACATGGTGCATGCTGCCATGGGCTACTATGCAATGTCCTGCGTTATTTTTACTGAAGTAAATTAGAAGGAGGTGTGAAATTCAGGAGGGTCTCTTTTGGCGAGCTTGTGACAGGTAGGAAGCTGTTTAGGAGGAATCGTTTAGTTCTGTTTGCTTAATGGTCTTTTGAGAAATCAAGTCAGAGCTCTCTGTTTTATGATTATTTTTCACTCAGAGCAAATTTCTCCAAATCCCTGTGGTAATAATAGCTCTGAAGGTGGTTTGTTTCCTGACCAAGCACAGATAACAGGGACTCAACTACAGGGCTTCCTGTGGAGGTCAAGATTGTGATATAATTCCTTAAAATTGGCCAGGCAACATCTTTTGGTTTGGGTGACACCTGCCCATTTCCTCACAATTTGTGAAAGACATCTTTCTATCACTAATGCTTTATTTTTGGATATCTTTATGGCAAATAGTTTGGTGTTTTCCCAAAGGATTAACAAATTGTAATTTTTTTTACTTGTTTTAAGAACCTGCTGGATATTAAGATGCAAGTCTTACGGTGTCTCTATTAGACCTAGGTCTCTATTAAACCTAGGTACAGTTACTGATTAGCTGGGAGGGGGGAAAGGTAGGTGGAACCTTGCCTCTCAGCAATGGGAATGTGATTTTTCCAAGCCCTCTTGTTTATTTCAGTAGTGCTAGCATCTTTTGGGGTGGTCCAGATTAGATTCTTCCATTTCGAACGTTCTCACAGACACTCACCACTTCTGTCTTATTTACTGAACAGTTGGGCATTTTGTAGTTAACCTCCCATATATGCCTGTACACATGCACACCTGTGTATGTAGCAAGTGTTAGAATTATTCTAAATTTCTCACAGGGAATCCTAGTTGAAGTTCAATACAACAGAGGTCTGTTTTGAAATGACACACCTCTAGACACTGGTTCAAGCTCACCATATCTGCTCGTACCAGCTGGTGCCCATTTCCTTTGCAGTCTTTCTATGAACTGGGTTACCTAGAAAGGTTTGGCTCTCAGAGTGGCCTGGTGGGGTGCAACAGCTGTTTAGGTAAATGCTCAGCACAGAGTGTGTAAACCTGCTATTTTCCCTGATGAACAAACTGAGATTCCTTTCTCAAAAACATGTAGCAAACAAATGTGCCGCAGAGGCGCAGTATTTTGGGCCCAGCAGGATTGAAGAACTCAGCTTCACAGCCTTTCTGTGTAGGGCAAGAATTTGAAGCAAGAGTTTTACCACCTTGTTATGGGCTGAATTGTGTCCTAAAATTCATGTGTTGAAGCCCTAATCCCCTCAGAATATGACTATATTTGGAGACAGGACCTTGAAAGAGGTGAATAAGGTAAAATAAGGTCATGTGGTGAGCTCTAATCCAATAGACTGGTGTCCTTATAAGAAATGGAGATTAAGACACAGATACATACAGAGGAAAGACTATGTGAAAACACAGGGAGAAGGTGGCCATCTACAAGCCGAGGAGAGAGGCCTCAGAAGAAACCAACCCTTCCAACACCTTGATCTCAGACTTCCAGGCTCCAGAACTATGAGACAATAAATGTCTGCTGTTTAAGCCACCCAGCCTGTGGCATTTTGTTATGGCGGCCCTGGCAACCCAATACACACCCTGATAGGCAGTCTTGGTTGCCAGAAGAAGAGCATATTGTCTTTTGGAGATATTTGCCTCAAACCAAAATACAGATTCTTAAAGAAATAAAATGCAGAAAAATCAAACCTACCTCTGCTGGTAGTGATAGCTTCAGAGACAGGACCTCTGGTCCCCTCAGGAGTCCCTCAGTAATTAGGGAAGAGGCCACTAACAGTCATACTGACTCACAGGGTCTTGACAGCTCTGCTTGTCTCCTTCTGTTTTGTTCCCTTTCATTTGCCCCTAGGACTGGATGCTCTCAGTCCTCATGTTACAGGGTACTGAGGAAGCTGGTTGCTGCCTAAGTCACAGCAGTTGGTGGCTATAAAACAGATGAGGGACTTCCAAGTGCTAACTGTTTCTTTCTTTTTTTTTTTTTTTTTAATATTTATTGACTTGGCTGCACCGGGTCTTAGTTGCAGCATGTGGGATCTTTGTTGCAGCAGGCGGGATCATTTTTAGTTGCGGCATGCAAACTCTTAGTTGCGGCATGTGAACTCTTAGTTGTGACATGTGGGATCTAGTTCCCTGACCAGGGATTGGACCCAGCCCCCCTGCATTGGGAATGTGGAGTCCTAGCCACTGGACCACCAAGGAGGTCCTGGTAACCATTTCTTATAGAAAGTCCCAGAATGGTCTAAACAGATGGGCCCTTTTAGGCATTTCATGATTTGTCTGAAGAGCCTAATTGAAAATTGTGTTTTTGGTCACTTTAAAGCCCATGATTAAGATGTTTTCTAATTAAAAAAAATTTTTTTAATGAGTTGAACACTGGTTTAATTGACTAGCTAGAAAATAGGCCTTAGTTTCTAGAACTTTCTTTTCCACCATCTGCTGGACTTTAAAGCTGAGAGGGAGAATTTCAGTTTAGTTGAGGTAGGCAGCTGCCAGGGGGAGCTCGTAGACAGGTTCCACTGTTAGGTCTTTTCTTATCTATTTTTTTTTCAACATCTTTATTGGAGTATAATTGCTCTACAATGGTGCGTTAGCTTCTGCTGTATAACAAAGTGAATCAGCCATACGTATACACATATCCCCATATCCCCTCCCTCTCTTAATGTTACCTTTATTTCTGTGACTTAAGTGCAGATTTCCCCTTTCCAAGGAGTTTAGGCACACAGAGAACTGTTTTTACAAACACTGGAAAAATGAAAAACAAAAGAAAAAGTCAAGAAAAAAGACCTGGAATTTTTCTGTAATCTGGAGGAGGATTTGTGTGGTATCTGCATTAGGGAAGGAGGAAGGAAGGAAGGAACGGATGGAGGAGGGTGGAAGGAAGGAAGGGAGGGAGGGAGGAAGGAAGGAGGGAAAGAAGGGAGGGAGGAAGGAAGGAAGGAAGGAGAGAAGGAAGGGAGGGAGGAAGGAAGGAAGGAGGGGAGGAAGGAAGGGAGGGAGGGAGGGAGGAAGGAAGGAAGGAACGGAGGGAGGGAGGGAGGAGGGAAGGAAGGGAGGGAGGAAGGAAGGAAGGGAGGAATGGAGGGAGAGAGGAAGGAGGGAAGGAAGGAGGGAAGGAAGGAAGGAAGGAACGGAAGGAGGAGGGAGGAGGGAAGGAAGGAGGGAAGGAAGGAACGGAGGAAGGGAGGGAGGAAGGAAGGAGGGGAGGAAGGAAGGGAGGGAAGAAGGAGAGAAGGATGGAAGGAAGGAAGGAAGGAACGGAGGAAGAGAGGGAGGAAGGAAGGAGAGGAGGAAGGAAGGAAGGGAGGGAGGAAGGAAGGAAGGAACAGAGGGAGGAAGGAAGGAAGGAAGGGAGGGAGGAAGGAAGGAACGGAGGGAGAGAGGAAGGAAGGAGGGAAGGAAGGGAGGGAGGGAGGAAGGAACGGATGGAGGGAGGGAGGAAGGAAAGAAGGGAGGAAGGAAGGAGGGAAGGAAGGGAGGGAGGGAGAGAGTAAGGAAAGAAGGGAGGGAGGAAGGAAGGAGGGAAGGAAGGGAGGGAGGAAGGAAGGAAGGAGGGAAGGAAGGGAGGGAGGAAGGAAGGAAGGAGGGAAGGAAGGAACGGAGGAAGGGAGGGAGGAAGGAAGGAGGGGAGGAAGGAAGGAGGGGAGGAAGGAAGGGAGGGAGGAAGGAGGGAAGGAGGGAAGGGAGGGAGGAAGGAGGGAAGGAGGGAAGGAAGGAAGGAAGGAAGGAATGGAGGAAGAGAGGGAGGAAGGAAGGAAGGAGAGGAGGAAGGAAGGGAGAGAGGAAGGAAGGAAGGAACAGAGGGAGGAAGGAAGGAAGGGAGGGAGGAAGGAAGGAAGGGAGGGAGGAAGGAAGGAAGGAACGGAGGGAGGAAGGAAGGAAGGAAGGGAGGGAGGAAGGAAGGAATGGAGGGAGAGAGGAAGGAAGGAAGGAGGCAAGGAAGGAAGGGAGGGAGGGAGGAAGGAACGGATGGAGGGAGGGAGGAAGGAAAGAAGGGAGGGAGGAAAGAAGGAGGGAAGGAAGGGAGGGAGGAAGGAAGGAGGGAAGGAAGGGAGGGAGGAAGGAAGGAAAGAACGGAGGGAGGGAGGAGGGAAGGAAGGAAGGGAGGGAGGGAGGGATGAAGGATGGAATGGAGGGAGGGAGGAAGGAAGGAAGAGAGGGAGGGAGGGAGGGAGGGAGGGGAGACTGGAGTTTGGGGAAGAACCTGGAATACGACCCAGGATGCTCAATTGTCATGAACTTGCTGTGCGCTCTTGGGCACGTTTATTATCATATCCTCATGTGTCAAATCTTCAACATCCCCTGTCAACATCACAAGGTTGTTGGTGAGTTTGAAAGGAAAGTGTGTGAAAATGAAGAATGAAGTGCCAGTTGAGCTTAATAGAGTCCCTAGGAACCAACGATCCTGTTCTAAAGAACCTCATTAATCTTTGATCAATTTTAATGTCCAAGTGGGAGAAGGCTTCTCAGAGGGAATGAAAACTCATGACACGGGAACAGAGTGTCAGTCAGAAAGAGTTGTTCGTCATTAAATTTCCTCTCCGATACAGATCAGTCCCATGAGTTTTAGTCAGGCCTCGGTGTGTCAGGGAAGCTTGAGCCCACTTTCTGAAAGCCTTTTCCCCGGGAAATGCTGACCATGAAGATCCCAGACCTCTTGAGGGAGTGAGTGGATTTGATCTCAGAGTGGGGAGGCGTGACAATGACCTGTGAGATCGTCTACCCTTTACCATCTAATGCGACAGAGCAAGAGCCACACCTAACTAGCCCCACTTGGGAGAAATGGCTGGTTCCTGAACCAGCAGGCAGGGCCGAGGATTTGGGCTTGGATCTGCCTGGTCCTTTGAGAATCCAGGAAATGATGGCTGGATAATACTTCAGTCTCTGATCAGAACAGCTGTTCTTTACCAGCCCCGATGAAGAAGCTGTTGAATAATTCACGAGGATTGCCTTCAGCAATAACAGTGGGCATGGCCCAATCTGAAGTTCAAAGGGTGCTGGCTGCTCCTGGCAAGTGTCATGATGGGGGAAAATTTGATGGCCTTGGTTGCCAGTGAATAATGATAAGTTGTGCATTGGGTGTGTGCAATTAGAGTCGGACCCTTGGACAGATATGCTGAGGATAAAAGGAGCTGCTCAGGATTCCTGAGACAGGAGGGTTGCAGTGAGGCTGGGAGGAGACTAAATAAGTTCTCATGGGACCTGGTGGCTAGGCAGAAGTGACTACACATCTGAGGATATGTCCTCGCCTTGCCCTGCCTGGCAGAGAACAAAATTTCAGATGGGTGCCTTGGCCCAGTTTCTCTGTGAGGTGGGTGACAGGTAGGTGTTCCACCAAATGTGAAGTGTTTTGTAAATAATGTTACCGTGATACTGAAAGGGTCTTCCCTGGGGTGGGGGTGGGGGCAGAGGATTTTCTTTCTAGACTGGAATGAATTTCATTCATTCATTCATTCATTCAGGGAGAAACCACCCTATTGTTTATTGTTACAGTAGGGACTCCTGAATATTTCAGTGTTTAAGATTAACACCTTCTTGAACAGAATAAATATTCTGAGCGTGATGCTTGTTGACCAACTTCTGAGTCGCTATTTTGATCTTAATTGCTTTCATTTCCTTCACTGTCAGCGAGTACTCAGAACAGTGTGGTGTCATTTTTTCTTTTAATTTTTATTGAGTTATAATTTACATACCATACAATTCCCTTGCTTTACTTGCACAATTCAATGATTTTTTGGTATATTTACAGAGTTGTGTAACTATCACCACAGGCATAGAGATTTTTTTTTTTGGCTGTGCGACATGTGGGATCTTAGTTCCCCGACCAGGGATCGAACCCACACCCCCTGCACTGGAAGCGTGGAGTCTCAACAGCTGGACTGCCAGGGGAGTCCCTGTGGTGTCATTTTTACACACTCTAACAAGTATAGAATACTTATGTGACCCTGCCAGCCACCAAGCAAGTGGGACCATGTGTTTGGACTATATCAGGGGTCCCCAGTCCCCGGGCCCCGGACCGGTGCCCATCTGTGGCCTGTTAGGAACTGGGCTGCACAGCAGGAGGTGAGTGGCGGGCGGGCGGGCGAGCGAAGCTTCATCTGCCGCCTGAACCCCCCCCCCCCCCCGACCCCCGACCCCGCTGTCCGTGGAAAAACTGTCTTCCACGAAACCAGTCCCTGGTGCCAAAAATGTTGGGGACTGCTGGACTATATGATACTGAGAGACTATTGTTATTTTGGAGGGAATACTTGTTAATAAAGACAACTTTATAGTCATGAGTGCTCAAGTAGTTTTTTCTCCTACGGAGTTATATATTAACAAAAATTTATGATCACCTTTTCTAAAACATAGGTGTGCCAGGATAGTTCATTGAGATATTAATTAGTGAACATGTGGTCTCCCTCTATAGCCTACTCTCCTCTGTGATCTAATTAGAGAGGAAGCTGAAGCTACTGGAAGATTGCAGTTTTTCCTTTCTTTTGTAAAAGGTGAAGCTCTAGAAAGAGGTATCTCTAAGAGTTCCTGATGGATAGAGATGAGGGAGAGGGTCTTTGAGATTAATAAGGAAGTGAGAATAGGGACATTCCCGAAGCCTGGGAAGTGGTTACTATGGGAACAAGTTTCTAGGGAGGTAGAATCCCATGGAGGAGACGGCATCATGGTGATTGAGGGTGGACCTGGGGACATGGACTCACAACATTGCCAAAGAAACATTGAAACAATTGGACCTGAGTTGCTGGCTGGGATGCCTGAGCTCATCTGCTTAGTAGTCATAGATAGGCGTATGGTTCACCTAATCTAACTTGCTAAATTCACAAATGAAGACAGTGAAACTCAGAACTGTGTAACTTTTTGAGGTCCCTCAACCTCTCGAGGTCTCTTATTCACTGATCTGTAAAATGGAGGGAATTGACTAATTAAAAATGCCTAAGCGAGTGTTTGAAAAATTGCTGAAAAAAATTGGCAATTCAGCTAACAAAATCTATAATCCTGTCATTTAAAATGCCTTGAAATTACCTGAATAGACACCACGGGTCCTTTGCATATGCTACTTCCACTCCTTGGAACTCCCACCCTTAAACCTTGTTCATCCTTTAGGACTCAGCTAAATGTCATCTTCTCTTGGAAGCTTTCCTTGAAACCTCTTATCTCCCAAGACTGGGTTGGGTATCTCTCCTGACATCCTGGGTTTAACTTATGTGTTAATTTCTTATTGCTGCTGTAACAAGTTACCACAAACTTAGTGGCTTGAAGCAAATTTATTATTTTATAGCTCTGGAGCTCAGAAATCTGAAGTGGGTCTCACCAGGCTAAAAATCAAGGTGTCAATAGGGCTATTCCTTGGCTCCTTACACCATCTTCAAAGCCAACATCTTCAAATCTTTCTCTGGCTATGAATATCTTTGCCTCCTTCCACATCTGTGGACCCTGTGATAATGTTGGGCCCACCTGGATAATCGAGGATAGACTCCCCATCTCAAGGTTAGCTGATTTAACAACCTTACTTCCACCTGCAACCTTAATTCCCCTTTGTCCTGTAACCTAACATATCCATCAGTTCTGGGGAAAAGGACGTGGACATCTTTGGGGAGCCATTACTCTGCCTACCACACCCCATCAGCACTCTTGCCACACTGTATGGTAATTTCCTCTCACTTTGGCTGTCTCCTTCTCTTGACTCCTAGAGCTCAGAGTCTGTGTTTGTTTCCTGCTGCCTTCCCAGCAATTTGTACAGACATTTCAAACTGGAAGCTTTGAGATGATGGTGTGATCTGTGCAGTGTTATGAATAGATATAAATTCGTTAGCAACATTTAAAAATTAGGAGACTTTGCATAAAAACTGTGAGTCCATTTTTAGGAAAAGCATGAAACTTGGCAGCACTGGACACATGGCACAAGGGGATGTCTTGGTAGCCTCTGTGATCTTGGGGAAGCCCTGGGGCAGAAGTGAGGATGTGAGATGCTGTCAGAATAAAAATGAGCTGGAGCCTACATGGAACTAGGCTGAAATGAGGGGTGAGGTTGAGAGCAGGTGAGTCAGAGCACCAGATGTATCTGCTCGTAGAAACTTGGAAATGTTCCAGGCTGGGGATCAGGGTTCAGGGGTCCCAGGATTAGGAGATAGGGAGTGAACAAGCAGACAGGCTGAACTCACTGATGGGAAGTCAAAGGCCGGGGTCAAGTGGCCAGAGCTCTGAGGAGTGTGTGGGTTAATAGCCAAGCAGACTCTTTTTTTTTTTTAAGATTTTTAGAAATTTCATGTAATGTCTGAAACATTTATATGAACATATTTCCATACAAATAGCCCAAAGAAAGTTTAGTATTAGTTGTTTTTTTTGGTTTGTTTTTTTTATACTGCAGATTCTTATTAATCATCAATTTTATACACATCAGTGCAAGCAGACTCTTAAATGATGGGTGAATTGAATCTGTAGATTCTCCATGAGACTCAACTTCAATTCCTCTCCCAACCTCTTGGATTATATCACACAGCCTTTACTATTGCTATTTACCTGAGTAAGGTCAACTGCCAGGAGTTTAATTTTTCCCTCTGTTCACACTCCGTTGGATGGGGGCCAGCTAATGAACAGTCAAATTACTTGGTGGCAGGTGGCAAAAAGGTAGCTGAGTATAACAAAATGTGTATAATGATAAACATTTACTAAATGAAAGAATAATTACTTCATAAATGGAAACTGGTGCTTGGCCAACTGACCATATTTCTTCCTATTGTAGGTCTAGTTTTGTTTCTTGAGATTTTTTTCCCCCCACCAAGTTCCTGGTTTCGTTTAGCATTTTTTTTTTTTTTTTTTTTTTGCCTGTGGAATTTCTGTATTTGATAAAGCTGGCCATTATGACTGCATCATTTTTTCCAGCTTTATTAAGATATAATTGACGTATAATACCATGAAAATTTAAGGTGTACAACGTGATGGTTTGATACACATATGTATTGTGAAATGTTTACCACAATAAGATTAGTTAACGCCTCCATCATCTCGCATAATTACCCTTTTGTTGTTTTTATTATGGAGAGAGCATTAAAGCTCTACTCTCACAGTAACTTTCAAGTGTACAATATAGTATTGTTAACTGTACTCGCCATGCTGTACATCAGATCCCCAGAACTTACTCTTCTTATCACTGAAAGTTTATACCCTTTACCCACATCTCCCCATTGCCCCTCTCCCAGCCCTGGCAACCCCCATTCTACTTTATGTTTCTGAGTTTGATGTTTTTAGATTCCACATATAAGTGAGATCATATAGTATTTGTCTTTCTCTGTCTGACTTATTTCACTCAGCATAATGCCCTGAAGGTCATGACTGCATCTTGATTTTGGATATTTTCTGCTAACTTTTCCATTTCGCTGGATTTTGAGTTATTTTGATGTAGTCTTCTTGTTTCTTTAATCCCCTTGCTTTTCATTTCTGTGGATAGCACCCCTTCTGGAAGTCCTTAGGACCCATCATCCCATCACAGGCTTTGTAGCTGATGACTTGGGAGTCCATTTAGTGGGATCTGTCTCTTTGGCTTTATGGCAGGTGTGTGTCCAGATGTGATATAACAGGACCATTGCAAGGGTCTTGAGCTGAGTGAATCCCATGTTCCACTGGTTTTAATCCTCATTGAACTTACTGATTCCAGATTTCAGAATGTATTTGCTCAGCCCCCTCAGGCATGGTATGTGATAGAATAGGTGCTCCTGTCAGTCGACTCCTTGGACAGGTCCTGGGGTTATAATACCCTTATTTAATGCACATAGAAATCTCTGTTCTTTGGTTTCAGAGGCTACTGACCACCCCCAAGCTATAGCCATGCATCCAGCAAATGCATGTTAAAACGAAGGGGAGTGAAGGCCTCTGTACCTATTCACTCTTAGAAAAACCGCTAATCATCCATTGATCAGTAGCATCAGGGGTATCTTTCAGCTGGGAGGGACCTCAAGGAAAAATCCACTTCAGTGTTTTCAGTTTAATAGATGAGGAGCTGCAGGCCACAGGGGTCAAGTGACTGGACTGGGTTCACTCAGTGAACCAGTAGCCAAGCCCTGTCTGGTTCAGAACCCAGTGGTCTAACTCCAAGTCTGTTGTTGATCTGAAGGATGGGACATTCATGGGGTCAGTGAGAGTGTATGTGACGTTGGGAAGAACCAATTTCTTTTACCCTCAATTTGTCCTTCATCTATGTTTTTCACTAGTTAAGTGCAGGAAAGTCATATAGCGTAATGCAGACTCTCGTGTATAGTACTGGTATTTCTGAGTAGTTGAACTTTAGGCAGCTGCTGGGTGGTTCCCTCTCTATGAGTTTTTATGAAGCTTGTACCTGTGTCAACATTATGAATTCGTTTATTAGAAGAGATTGGGCAATATTATAATTAGATATTTGTCTTTATTACTCATGTGAAACTAATATATGCCTTTGTAGAGTAGTGCCATACCTTGAGTTTTGCAGCTTGTATTTCCTCTTAACAAATTCAAAGTGGTTCATTCATTAGGCTTTTCATATCCCTTAGCTTATATTGTTTACTTATTACTCTTGAAACAGAATTTTAAAAATATTTAAAACATTCATAAATTACTATTTCAATGAGGTACCATTTATCACTTAGCTCAATGAACAGAACACACAATGCATTATATTGGCAAAGGGCAGGGAGAAAAGATGCTCTTTTACCTGTCTGGTGGGAAGTAAAGTGTATAACCTCTAAGGAGGACACTTTTGTAACATCCATCAAAATATTGCGTACACACACACACACACAAACACACACACACACATATGTATGTATATAATACCCACTCTTTTGTTCAACAGTTCCACTTCTAGGAATGTGTTTTGGATATTCTTGAACATTCTGAAATTCCACGTATATGGGAGTATTCAGAGCAGTACTGTTTTTTTCAAAGGATTTGAAACTACCTCTCAATCTATGGGAGAGAGGCTAAATCAAACATGGTGCATCTATACAATGGATGCAGTGATTAAAAATAATGAGGTAGTATATACAAATATTGAATTGTTTGTTGTACACCTGAGAGTAATATAATGTTCTGTGTCAATTTTGCCTCAATTAACAAAAAAAGAATGAGGAAGCTCTATACACACTAATATGAAAACATCTCCAAGATATACCTTTAAATGAAAACAGCAAAGTGTTACCATTTGTGTTAAAAGAGGGGAAGAACATATACACAATTGCTTGTTTATGCATGGAATCTCTGGACATATACATAAGGAATAATATTGGTTACGTATGGGGAGGGTCACCGGGTCCTGCTGGGGACAAGGGCAGGAAGAGGCTTACTTTTTACTGTAACTCTTTTGCATATTTTGTATAATTTTGCATATTTTGATGGATGTTACATATTTTGCATATTTTGATGGATGTTACAAAAGTGTCCTCCTTAGAGGTTATACACTTTAATTCCCACCAGACAGGTAAAAGAGCATTTTAATTAGAATTCAAAAAATTCTAATTTAAAGTTTATTTTAGGAAGGAAAAAAAACATATATGTAAGTAATTTCCAATCTGCCCATTCAAAATTTTTAATGATTATGGAATATACTGAACTCTCTACTATTCTTACTGTGAACTGTATGCTGTGTGTATGAACATATATAGTCATATGTAATGTATAAATTTAAACCCCTTTATGTATGACTTGGGTGGTGACTAAAAAGAAAAATTTATTTTTCTACCTGAAAACTTGATAAACTTTTGAGGTTTCTAGTGTGATCAGATAGTTACTTATCTCCAGTTTATGTACATTTTTAAAAACATCTTTTTAAAATACACTTATGTATATACAATTCTAAAACATGTCGAGCCACTTATTGCTTAAGGAGACATGCATGTATAGTAAAAGTATGAAGAAATGTACACACATCATAAACACTAATTCTGTGAGATCAATGGTGAGGGAAAATATGGGATAGAATTTAGGAGGGATGGGTGCATCATTGTTCATTGCATTTAAAAAAGTATCTTCTTGTATATTTCAAACATTGCATAATAATTTAAAAAGTAATATGTGTTTCTAACTTACTGCTGAGAAATTATAGTCAGACTTCTGTGAGATCATAAGATGCAGAAACGGTGTGGCCTTTATTTTCCTTGCTCTCTGTTGTATCACACCAGTACCTAGAATAGAGCCTGGCAGAGGGTAGGCCCTAAAAACGTTTGTAAAAATGAATAAACAGGCATAAAAGCCCTCTGAGCTGCTGAAGTGGTGGGTGATGGGTTGTGTGATCTTCCAGTGTATCATCTTGTGTCATGGGACCCCAGGAAAAAAGGTGGACGGAACTGACAATGCCTACAACCTTTCAGATGGGCAGGAAGAAAAGAACACTGGGAATTTCTCACTAACTGGAACTAAAGAGGAATATAGAGAGGTGACTGGGTGTATAATAAAATTCAGTTGCCACCTGTACTCCAGAGCACATTGCTTGAAAAAGACCTCTTTATGGTTCTTAGTAAGACTGTATGTTTTCTTTGTGTGTCACACTCAATGACCCTCTTTATAAATGTTTGGTTAAGATGGCTAATGTGGGTGTAACTCGTGAGTTCCTCTTGGCAATTTTGTGACTGTCTGTCATGTATCTCTGCCCAGCCCAGGAGCCAGGTCGTATGGGAGTGGCTGGAATGACTGGCATTTACTGCTGCCCACTGTCAGTGGTAGAATAACCTTTGCTTCTTTGGGTAGCAGTCAGTCATTTAGTTCACATATTTGTTTAATATTAAGAGATAGGATGAAAAAAGTATGGGAAAATAATAAACATTACAATAATAAATTATTATTAATAATAATACAATAATTACAAAAGTGTTAATATATGGAGACAATAAAGGAATAATATGCTACTGTTGCTAGTTACCCCACCATATGTAGCTAGCTAGAGCAGTGATGTCCAATAAAAGTATAACATGAGCCACATATTTAATTTAAAATTTTCTGGTAGCCACATTAAAAAAATAAAAAGAAACAGATGAAATTAATTTTAATCATATATTTCATTTAACCCAATATAAAATATTTTCATTTCAATACATAATCAATGTTAAAAATTATTAATGAGATTTTATATTCTCTTTCTTCGTAGTAAGTCTTGGGGATCCTATGTGTATTTTACATCTCTAGTCGGGTGCTAAATTTTCATCAGAAATACCTGATCTGCATTTAGCATTTACAGAATTTACAGCTGAAAAGGTAGATTCACATACCTAAGTTGTTCCATAAATACTTAAATATTTTTTCCTGTAACTGCATCAGACATCCATTTTTTTAATTAATTAAAATTAAATAAAATGAAATATTTAGTTCCTCAGTCTCACTAGTCACATTTCAAGTGCTCAATACAGTGTAGAGATAGAGTTTATTCATAATTTTCTACAGTAGATTTTTTTCCCCTGATTCCAAGAAGCTGTTTGTCAGTGTTTTTTGTTTTACTTTTAAAACACATATTTATTTATTTATTAACATCTTTATTGGAGTATAATTGCTTTACAATGGTTAGTTTCTGCTGTATAACAAAGTGAATCAGCTATACATATACTTATATCCCCATATCTCCTCCCTCTTGTGTCTCCCTCCCACCCTCCCTATCCCACCCCTCTAGGTGGACACAAAGCACCGAGCTGATCTTCCTGTGCTATGCGGCTGCTTCCAACTAGCTATCTATTTTACATTTGGTAGTGTATGTATGTCAATGCCACTCTCTCACTTTGTCCCAGCTTACCCTTCCCCCACCCCCGGCCGTGTCCTCAAGTCCATTCTCGACGCCTGCATCTTTATTCCTGTCCTGCCCCTAGGTTCTTCAGAACCCTTTTTTTTAGATTCCATATACATGTGTTAGCATATGGTATTTGTTTTTTTTTCTGACTTACTTCACTCTGTATGACAGGCTCTAGGTTGATCCACGTCTCTACAAATGACCCAACTTCGTTCCTTTTTATGGATGAGTAATATTCCATTGTATATATTTGCCACATCTTCTTTATCCATTCGTCTGTCGATGGGCATTTAGGTGGCTTCCATGACCTGGCTATTGTAAATAGTGCTGCAATGAACATTGGGGTGCATGTGTCTTTTTGAATTATGGTTTTCTCTGGGTATATGCCCAGTAGTGGGATTGCTGGACAAACATCACGTGTTTGTTGGCAATCTGTATATCTTCTTTGGAGAAATGTCTGTTTAGGTCTTCTGCCCATTTTTGGATTGGGTTGTTTGTTTTTTTCATATTGAGCTGTATGAGCTGCTGGTAAATTTTGGAGATTAATCCTTTGTCTGTTGCTACATTTGCAAATATTTTCTCCCATTCTGAGGGCTGTCTTTTCGTCTTGTTTATGGTTTCCTTTGCTGTGCAAAAGCTTTTAAGTTTCATTAGGTCCCCTTTGTTTATTTTTGTTTTTATTTCCATTACTCTAGGAGGTGGCTCAAAAAGGATCTTGCTGTGATTTATGTCATAGAGTGTTCTGCCTATGTCTTCCTCTAAGAGTTTGATAGTGTCTGGCCTTACATTTAGGTCTTTAATCCATTTTGAGCTTATTTTTGTGTATAAAACTAGGGAGTGTTAGGGAGTGTTCTAATTTCTTTCTTTTACATGTAGCTCTCCAGCTTTCCCAGCACCACTTATTGAAGAGGCTGTCTTTTCTCCATTGTATATTCTTGCCTCCTTTATCAAAGATAAGGTGACCATAGGTGCATGGGTTTATCTCTGGGCTTGCTATCCTGTTCCATTGATCTATATTTCTGTTTTTGTGCCAGTACCATACTGTCTTGATTACTGTAGCTTTGTAGTATAGTCTGAAGTCAGGGAGTCTGATTCCTCCAGCTCCGTTTTTCTTTCTCAAGATTGCTTTGGCTATTTGGGGTCTTTTGTGTTTCCATACAAATTGGGAATTTTTTTGTTCTAGTTCTGTGAAAAATGCCATTGATAGTTTGATTTGATAGGGATTGCATTGAATCTGTAGATTGCTTTGGGTACTATAGTCATTTTCACAATGTTGATTCTTCCAATCCAAGAACATGGTATATCTCTCCATCTGTTTGTATCATCTTTAATTTCTTTCATCAGTGTCTTATAATTTACTGCATACAGCTCTTTTGTCTCCTTAGGTAGGTTTATTCCTAGATATTTTATTCTTTTTGTTGCAGTGGTAAATGGAAGTGTTTCCTTAATTTCTCTTTGAGATTTTTCATCATTAGTGTATAGGAATGCAAGAGATTTCTGTGCATTAATTTTGTATCCTGCTACTTTACCAAATTCATTGATTAGCTCTATTAGTTTTCTGGTAGCATCTTTAGGATTTTCTGTGTATAGTATCATGTCATCTGCAAACAATGACAGCTTTACTTCTTCTTTTCCGATTTGGATCCCTTTTATTTCTTTTCCTTCTCTGATTGCTGTGGCTAAAGCGTCCAAAACTATGTTGAATAATAGTGGTGAGAGTGGGCAACCTTGTCTTGTTCCTGATGTTAGTGGAAATGGTTTCACTTTTTCACCATTGAGAACGATGTTAGCTGTGAGGTTGTCATATATGGCCTTTATTATGTTGAGGTAAGTTCCTTCTATGCCTACTTTCTGGTGGGTTTTTATCATAAATGGGTGTTGAATTTTGTCAAAAGTTTTCTCTGCATCTATTGAGATGATCATATGGTTTTTCTCCTTCAATTTGTTAATATGGTGTATCACATTGATTGATTTGCATATATTGAAGAATCCTTGCAGTCCTGGGATAAACCCCACTTGATCATGGTGTATGATCCTTTTAATGTGCTGTTGGATTCTGTTTGATAGTATTTTGTTGAGGATTTTCGCATCTATGTTCATAAGTGATATTGGCCTGTAGTTTTCTTTTTTTGTGACATCTTTGTCTGGTTTTGGTATCAGGGTGATGGTGGCCTCATAGAATGAGTTTGAGAGTGTTCCTCCCTCTGCTATATTTTGGAACAGTTTGAGAAGGATAGGTGTTAGCTCTTCTCTAAATGTTTGATAGAATTCGCCTGTGAAACTATCTGGTCCTGGACTTCTGTTTGTTGGGAGATTTTTAATCACAGTTTCAGTTTCAGTGCTTGTGATTGGTCTGTTTATATTTTCTATTTCTTCCTGGTTAAGTCTCGGAAGGTGTGCTTTTCTAAGAATTCATCCATTTCTTCCAGGTTGTCCATTTTATTGGCATATAGTTGCTTGTAGTAATCTCTTATGATCCTTTGTATTTCTGCAGTGTCAGTTGTTACTTCTCCTTTTTCATTTCTAATTCTATTGATTTGAGTCTTCTCCCTTTTTTTCTTGATGAGTCTGGCTTATGGTTTATCGATTTTGTTTATCTTCTCAAAGAACCAGCTTTTAGTTTTATTGATCTTTGCTATCATTTCCTTCATTTCTTTCTTCATTTATTTCTGATCTGATCTTTATGATTTCTTCCCTTCTGCTAACTTTGGGGGTCTTTTTGTTCTTCTTTCTCTAATTGCTTTGGGTGTAATGTTAGGTTGTTTATTTGAGATGTTTCTTGTTTCTTCAGGTAGGATTGTATTGCTATAAACTTATCTCTTAGAACTGCTTTTTCTGCATCTCGTAAGTTTGGGTCATCGTGTTTTCATTGTCGTTTGTTTCTCGGTATTTTTGGTTTCCTCTTCGATTTCTTCAGTGATTTCTTGGTTTTTTAGTAGCATATTGTTTGGCCTCCATGTGTTTGTATTTGTTACAGATTTTTTCCTGTAATTGATATCTAGTCTCATAGTATTGTGGTTGGAAAAGATGCTTGATACAATTTCAATGCTCTTAAATTTTCTGAGACTTGATTTGTGACACAAGATATGGTCTATCCCGCAGAATGTTCCATGAGCACTTGAGAAGAAAGTGTATTTTGTTGTTTTTGGATGGAATGTCCTATAAATATCAATTAAGTCCATCTTGTTTAATGTATCATTTAAAGCTTGTGTTTACTTATTTATTTTCATTTTGGATGATCTGTTCATTGGTGAAAGTGGGGTGTTAAAGTCCCCTACTATTATTGTGTTACTGTCAGTTTCCCCTTTTATGGCTGTTAGCATTTGCCTTATGTACTGAGGTGCTCCTATGTTGAGAGCATAAATGTTTACAATTATTATATCTTCTTCTTGGATTGATCCCTTGATCATTATGTAGTGTCCTTCTTTGTCTCTTGTAATAGTCTTTATTTTAAAGTCTATTTTGTCTGATATGAGAATTGCTACTCCAGCTTTCTTTTGATTTCCATTTGCATGGAATATCTTTTTCCATCCCCTCACTTTCAGTCTGTATATGTCCCTAGGTCTGAAGTGGGTCTCTTGTAGGCAGCATATGTATGGGTCTTGTTTTTGTATCCATTCAACCAGTCTGTGTCCTTTTGTTGGAGCATTTAATCCATTTACATTCAAGGTAATTATCGATATGTGTGTTCCTTTTACCATTTTCTTAAATGTTTTGGGTTTGTTATTGTAGGTCTTTTCCCTCTCTTGTGTTTCCTGCCTAGAGAAGTTCCTTTAGAATTTGTTGTAAAGCTGGTTTGGTGGTGCTGAATTCTCTTAGCTTTTTCTTGTCCATAAAGGTTTTAATTTCTCCATTGAATCTGAATGAGATCCTTGCTGGGTAGAGTAATCTTGTTTGTAGGTTTTTCCCTTTCATCACTTTAAATATGTCCTGCCATTCCCTTCTGGCTTGCAGGGTTTCTGCTGAAAGATCAGCTGTTAACCTTATGGGGATTCCCTTGTGTGTTATTTGTTGTTTTTCCCTTGCTGCTTTTAATATTTTTTCTTTGTATTTAATTTTTGATAGTTTGATTAATATGTGTCTTGGCGTGTTTCTCCTTGGATTTATCCTGTATGGGACTCTCTGTGCTTCCTGGAGTTGATTGACTATTTCCTTTCCCATATTAGGGAAGTTTTCCACTATAATCTCTTCAAATATTTTTTCAGTCCCTTTCTTTTTCTCTTCTTCTTCTGGGACCCCTATAATTCTAATGTTGGTACATTTAATGTTGTCCCAGAGGTCTCTGGGACTGTCCTCAATTGTTTTCATTCTTTTGTCTTTATTCTGCTCTGCAGTAGTTATTTCCACTCTTTTATCTTCCAAGTCAGTTATCTGTTCTTCTGCCTCAGTTATTCTGCTATTGATTCCTTCTAGAGAATTTTTAATTTCGTTTATTGTGTTGTTCATCATTGTTTGTTTGCTCTTTAGTTCTTCTAAGTCCTTGTTAAACGTTTGTTGTATTTTCTCCATTCTATTTCCAGGATATGGGGTCATCTTTACTGTCATTACTCTGAATTCTTTTTCAGGTAGACTGCCTATTTCCTCTTCATATTTTTGGTCTGGTAGGTTTTTACCTTGCTCCTTCGTCTGCTGTGTATTTCTCTGTCTTCTCATTTTGCTTAACTTACTGTGTTTGGGGTCTCCTGTTCACAGGCTGCACGTTTGTAGTTCCTGTTGTTTCTGGTGTCTGTCCCCAGTGGGTAAGTTTGGTTCAGTGGGTTGTGTAGGCTTCCTGGTGGAGGGGAGTGGTGCCTGTGTTCTGGTGGGTGAGGCTGGATCTTGTCTTTCTGGTGGGTAGGACTGCGTCCGGTGGTGTGTTTTGGGGTGTCTGTGAACTTAATATGATTTTAGGCGGCCTCTCTGTTAATGGGTGGAGTTGTGTTCCTTTCTTGCTAGTTGTTTGGCATAGGGTGTCCAGCACTGTAGCTTGCCGGTCGTTGAGTGAAGCTGGGTCTTAGCGTTGGGATGGAGATTTCTGCGATAGCTTTGGCTGTTTGATATTATGTGGGGCCGGGAGGTCTCTGGTGGACCAATTTCCCTAACTCGGCTCTCCCACCTCAGAGGCTCAGGACTGACACCCGGCCGGAACACCAAGACCCTGTCAGCCACATGGCTTTTGGGAAGTCTGAGGTCTTCTGCCAGCATTCAGTAGGTGTTCTGTAGGAGTTGTTCCCCATGTAGATGTATTTTTGATGTATTTTGGGGGAGGAAGGTGATGTCCATGTCTTACTCCTCCGCCATCTTGAAGGTCCCCCCACACCCTGTCAGTGTGTTTTTGAGCATATAATAAAGGTTAGACATATTCTTACTCTTGAATAGATTATAAACTAATAAAATCAATGTAATATATCACTTTGGGTTAAATTAGTTTTCTGAGTGAGTCTTGCAGCTGTTTTGACAAACCTCATTCTGAGAACTCAGATCTAAGATCTGAGATTTAAGGTGAAAAACATCCTGGATGATAATTCTTTTACAAATATGCTTAAGCTCAGGTCAAAAGATCCAAGTAGCTCTTATCCTAAGAAGTGATATCTAATTTTCCAGTTTTTAGAGAAAAAGATGATACATTTGGGAAAAAAGAAAGATCTATCCAAAAATCATGAAACTGAAATTCAAAAAATATGGAAAATATAAATTCATGGTTTAAATGAATCTCAAGAATTAGCTAACAAGAGGATGAGTAATTTAGCTACTAGAAGAATAAACTAGTAGAATTGAAACCGAGCAGGAGTCTTTGGGGCCTTCTGAGGGAGAGACCCCCCCCCCACCAACCCATGTCCCCCGTCTCTTGTTTGAAAAAAAAGGTTTAGCGTCCTAGGCTTTCCCGAAGTTCCAAAGAGCAGATTTAATCAGAGGAGTGAGAAAATGCAGAAACAAAGAAAAACAGTCAAGCATGATAGAGTAATATTAGCTTAGCCATAAAACAAAACAAGGACCTTTAGTTCCTCCTCAAGGGCTATAGGTAATATCCTGAGCCATATCCTTGAGTTGTTCTGCAGATGTTAAAACCCCCACTGGGTGGAACAAGTTAACTGCATGCTGACCACAGGCATGTGGACCCCAGACTGATTGTAACCAGAAGCTTGATGGTTGAGATTCTGGAAACGTCACCCTGTTACCTCCCCACCAGCCAATCAGAGAACCATGCACGAGCTGATGACAGACCTTGTGACCCTCTCCTGCATACTAAGTTTGGGTCTTTTGAGCATGAGCTGTCTGTTCTCCTTGCTTGGCCCCATCTTGGGTGCCTTGCAGTAAACACTGTACTTTCCTTCACCACAACCCAGTGTCGGTAAATTGGCTTTGCTGTGCATTGGGTGAATGGACCCAAGTTTGGTTCAGTAACAGATTTGGAAATTGAGCACATGTATTTTGAGTATAGATTTTATTACAGACTTTTGATACCTCCCATATCAGGTAGGAGGACATTGATGTAGAGATGGACAGTCTGTCACCATCAAAGGTGCAGTTACTAGGAGAGATTGTTGGAGGAAGGTCACAGTTACTGGTTCCCCTGTCAGCAGGGCTGCTGGAAAGTTCTAAGAGCCCAGAGGAAGGGGGCCTAAGGTCTTTAGTGCTCCTGTCTCCCTGCTGATTTCTTATCTTGAATTAAGTTCTGGGGCTTGGGCTTTTCATAGAAAATAGAATTAATTCTTCTCCATAAACTCACAAACCACGAAGAATTCACTGGGGATCCCTGAAGTAGTTATTAATAAGGTACAGGCACCCTGACAGGCACTTCTATCTGTCAAAGTGAGGGGCAGGGTAGGGACCAAATCTGATTTGAGTGCTATTGCGTGGGCTGGATCCTGTGGACGACTCATTTTCAGGATGGAAATGGCTCTCTCTTCTCACATCATCCCTGCCACCTCCCACTTCACTCTCGTGCCTGGTTAAACCTTCAACCTGGTTTCCCAGCATATCCTGTAAGAAGCTAGCATGGGTGTTTCCTCAAAAAGTCAGCTTCCCCGTCAGGCACTGGCTCGGACTAGCTGGCAGCTGTCCACACGGCACTGTGGCTCTGTCTCCCTGCAGCGTTTCAGAGACAGTCACCGGGTAGGTAATCACTGTTCTCCATTGAAATAGACACACAGCAGTGGTGCTCAGTACTCACACATGTGCGTGTGTATGTGTGCATTGGGGCAGTTGAACATTTCCTTCTATTGCTCTTAAAAGAAGTTTTAAAACTACCTTTTCGGGCTTCCCTGGTGGTGAGTGGTTAAGAATCCGCCTGCCAGTGCAGGGGACACGGGTTCAAGCCCTGGTCCAGGAAGATCCCACATGCCGCAGAGCAACTAAGCCCGTGCACCACAACTACTGAGCCTGCACTCTAGAGCCTGCGTGCCACAACTGCTGAAGCCCACTTGCCTAGAGCCCGTGCTCCGCAACAAGAGAAGCCACTGCAACGAGAAACCCATGCACCACAACGAAGAGTAGCCCCTGCTCGCCGCAACTAGAGAAAGTGCGCTCGCAGCAACGAAGACCCAATGCAGCCAAAAATAAAAATAATAAATAAATAAATTTAATAAAAAACCCCCAAAAAACTACCTTTTCTGGTAAATACATGCATGTTCTGGAAAGTATGGAAACCCACAAAGAACAATATAACCTCTCCTAATTCCCTACCTCAAGATCATCACTGAAGTAGCTTTTCTTCCTTCAGTGTTTAAAAACAATCCTTTACAAAAAATTCCACTGACTTTGTTTAAAAGGATAAAGTGCCTTTTTTTCATCATAACAACAAGCAAACAAATTGCTTGTAGCCTATGTGACCCGTGCTCTCGGGTGGAGGATAATTTTGCAATGGACTGCTTAGGCCTCAGAGCTTCTATGCATACCATATTTCATATGTGGATATTTATTAAATGGGCATTCATTAAAGTCTCATTTCCTACACTTTATGCCTGTGGAAAGATCACCCTGCCCCCTCCTCCAATCTGAAATAATGTCTTTTTTACACCGCTTCGAATTTGAATTGTCTTGCCTGTGCAAGCATTCATGTGTCCAGGTTGCTGGCTCTGGCACTTGAGTTCCAGTGTGGTATTTTTCTAGAGACGCAGTTTCTGAACAATTTTGTTTCTCCTGCTCAGGATGATGGGCAGGCAGTCTCTGCAGCAGCAGCCACGGCCGATCAATATCCAGTCCGGTGGCCACTGAGACCCCGGCTCTGCCATGTCCCTAGAGTCCCAGCCCTCCCCTCCCCCCCTTCCCAGGGAGCTGAGGGTCTTGGTTCCAGACTGCCACATGGGGACCTAGATATTCCAAAGAGGAGGAGAAAGAACGCTGATGAGATGCGTTTTGCCCATAACTGCCTTTTGGGCAATGGTCTTGGAAGAAAACACAAAAAACAAATGTAAAAACTGAGAGTGACAGTTGGGATCTCATTAGCTTAGTGGCTGTCACAATATATCCAGGAAAGAGGCAGTGGGCATGTGGCTGACTGTGTCTGAGGAACCGAAACAGCGTGTCTGTGTGCACGCACGTGCATGTGTGTGTGTGTGTGTGTGTGTATGTGGTTGTGTGTGTGTACCTGGGCACCTGGAGGTGGCTCAGGCTTTGCCATGTGATTACTTACTTCAGCTTAAAAAAGTTGTCAGTTGCATTGCATCAGGCTTGGTTATTTTTCTTTATGGGTGCGTCTGTGAATATCTTTAAATTTCAGTTTAAGCTTTTTAAAGGGGCATTCCCTGTGAAGAATTAAACATATTATGGCTTTGCTTTTTTTTTTTAACCTGTGGCACGAAATGCAGACAGCAAATGCCTCAAGTGCAGTATCTTAAGCCAACAGCCTAGATCAAGATGAGGGTATTTCCGAACTCTGGAGGGTATGGGGTCCTGATCTGATCATTTTAAGAATAAATTGTTTCCAGTCTCCGTGGACCACCGCTGTCCTTCCTTACCCCTGGCAGCCCAGTTCCCAATTTCCGAATCTTCCTATAAAGCTGCTGAGATGAAGCCTGTCACTTGATTGTAATTTCCAACCAACCAAAGTGATTCTAGTGCTGAGATATACCTGCACCTGTTTTCCCCAGACGAAGCTGAGGTTGGTAAACTGTGCGCAGGGCCTTGGAGGTCAGATGGACACAAATGGAGGGAATTTGTTGCCTGAAGATTCCTGGAGTGGGAGCCAGAGTCCTGTGTTCTGGATTCAGCTCTTTTGCAGCTGGCAGGGAACCTCACTGTGTTTGGGCTTGATTTCTGGAGTCCTACTCTACAATTTGATGGCAGTATGATTCCAGTGGAAATATGGCCTTTCATGCAAAAAGAATAAACCCCATAACCCCAGAATTCAGCCAAGAAACTTCTGTGATCTGGGGATGAGACCTGATGTCCCTCTTCTAAAAGACATGTTACAGCTGTTCACTGGCCTCATTCTGTCTTCCCAGAGGCAGTGGCCAGGCCTCTCAGCAGGCTGGATGGAAGTTTATAGAGCCATTCACTAGTTCTGTGCTTGGCTTTTTATTTTTTAATTTTTAAAATATTTGTGCTAGCTTTTCAAAACTGCAAAATGTGGGCTAATAATATTACTTTCTCCAATGGTCTGTTGGCTGGTGGGACACTCGTTCTGATTTGGTAGTGCTGCCTTGCTGTTCCCTGTTGTTAAATATTTTGAATATGGCCCCGTAACCCCTGAGAACATCTGATCAGACCCCGAGCACATCCCTTCAATAAATGCAATTTTCCCCCTGATTTCCCTGCTGCCAGCAGGAGCTCAGAAAGCTTTCCACTTGTAAACACAGTCATGTTTCATGTGAATAAGACTCCCAAAGCCTGTTTGGCTACATCACTGCTGTGAGCTGAGCAAGACCACAGGCTGCAGGAGACTCAGGAGTCTCTAATGAAGGCTGGATCTGCTGTTTGGATGTTTTCTGCCTTTGCTTCTCCCAGCTGTGCCGATAGAGCTACAAGAAATCCCCAAAACAAACTATTGGTCACTGCTCACTCCACTGCCGCCAAGATAACCGGGAATTTGTGGAGACTAGGTGCTTTCGAGGTTTGGATATCATATGTCACCTTAGCCAAAGCAAAGTAGAAGCTTGAAAATCAGATCCCATTTCAAACATCACACCCCTCCCCCCACCCGAGGAAAGGATTTTTTTCCCTAAGGAAAGGATTGGAGAGTGGCTCATGCGCCTTAATTTACCTGGGTAATTGTTTCTATTCTGAGGTTCAGTGGAGCTTTGGAGAGTGAGCTGATGCTGATTTACTGCTTGCACTAGCCATCCCCAAAGGCTGCTGATGCACCTCGTTTTCTCCTGTCCCTTGCCAGGGCTGCCATTTGCCTGGTACCACCTGAGGACCCAGGGCTGCTCTACTGGGTTTGGCTCTGCTGCCAGGGAATGTAGGGTGGTCTTTGTGGAATCATGGTTGTCCATGGCAGGTTTGGGATGGGCTAGATTAGCCGTTGCTCTTCACCTCTTATATGCCTGGGCCCGCCTGCTGCTTGCTCTGATTCTTGGCTTAAGGGCAGGGGTCACAAACTCAGATGCCTACAGGGCCAAGCAGGTAGCATAAATGTGCAAATTGGGCCAGGGGCAAGACAATAGGGAGTAGAGGAGACTGTGGCAGAGATGGGCATGCATCTCATCAGATAAAGATGTTTATTTTTAGGTAAGTGGTTTAATGTCTTTTACTGAACTGTAGTTAGGCATACCTATCAGAAGATGAGGAAGGTATGAAGGCTGTCGGTGAAGTAACATTGAAACTGGACTGTTATACATATTCAATAACCAACTTCTAGGTATTCAAACTTTAAACACCCCCCCCAAAAAAAACACCCCAACTCAACATCTGCAGGTATTTAACTTGGACACTAATTTGCTACTTCCAGTGGAATCTTAAAAGAAAAAGAAACATTTATTCAGCACCTACTATGCACTGGATAATGCACTGTCATTTTAATAAACATCATCTCACCTGATGCTCACAGAAATCCTGTGAAGTAGGTCTCTTATATCCAATTTTTAGATGAAGAAACTTGGGCACAGTGAGGACAAGTCATTGGTTTGGGGTTGCTCAGCCAGAACGGGGCAGCGTTAGGATTGGACACCCTGACCTCCATCATCCGGTCCAGAGGCTCTTGCTCTGCCCCACAGTGTTGTGGGTTTGTGGCCTCTGTGGCCCTCTGGTCTCCTCCATCGCTGTTGGGTGTCCTTTGCCTTCCCTGAGGGCTGTCTGCCTGCTCTGGGCTGACCCTCTGACTTCCTGAGGTCCAGGCTCTCATCCGCAGCCCGTGTCCCTGCTGAAGCTGACAGTAGATCCCCATCTGCTCCCGTGGTGGACCTCGCCTCAGCCATCATGGCGCCTTGGGCCTGTGGCTCGTGTTCATCCAGCCTGGCTCGGTCCTGTGGTCTCATTGCCAGTTGGGTCTCCTTGGATCTGGATCCCTCTCTGCTTGGTTTGGGTGTTAGCTATGCCTGGGCATGGACTTCAGCCCATAGACCATGGCCATGCCCTCTGGCCCACCAGGCCCACACCACAGGGCCCCCACTGGAGGGGAGGGCAGCTGGTCCGCTCTCATTTTGTTAGAAACATGATCTGCCGGCTGTGAGGAGGGATTGGGAGTGATTGTGTTGTGTGGAGAAGGGGCAATTCACTGTTCAGGTTGTCTTCTCCTTCCCTTTCACATATTCTCAATTATAAATAAATGAGAACATTTGGAATCCAGTAAATTTAACACCTCCTCCTCAAGTGCCCCAGAAATGCTTTCCTGTACATGGGGTAAATGAAAAACAATCAGTGGAAAGTACAAGAACAGGACTTTCCTACTTGGCGTGTGTTTTCTTGGGTGTGGACGTTGGCTGCGGCAGAGGGAGATTTTTCTTTTCAAGCGTGGGTTATAGTTTTGTTCAGAGATCTGTATTTCAGGTTACCTAACTGAGAGAGAGGAGCCATCGGGCTCCTGGGGGAGTCACGTGAGACCAGATTTCACACCCTGGGGTGTCCTGCTCAGGGGTCCCTGTTCTCTGCTCCAATGGCACCATGTGGTTATGTCCCACGGGCGTCTTCTGGTGGAAGCGACCTGTATTCTTGTCTCCCCTCTAACATAAATGAGTTGTGTGCCCTTGGACAAGTTACTAACCTCTCTGAGCCACAGTTCTCATATTTACATAATGAGAATAATGGAAAATTACAGGGTCGTTTTGAAGATGAGATGAGATTAAATCTATAAGGTGTTCCTCTTCAACGCTGAAATGCGCCGAAGCACTAGTTACTGTAAGCATCAAGCCCTTCAGACTTTCAGGCTTGTGTTTGGACATCTGTACCAAGTCGTGAAGTAGGTAAGTGAGTCTTAGCTCCTTCCCACTCCCTCTGTCATATCAAGAAGCCCTGTAGTCTGTGAGCTTGCCTGTCCCAGAAAAGTAATTCCCCACCATGTAAATATTCCTGATCCCCAAACATTCCTTAAATCCTTCATCAAACTCAATTATCCTTCTTCTTCCATTTTCTCTTTTCTTAAATCCACACCTGTGCTGAGCTACGTATGATTAGATGGGATCAGAATAAACTTCTTTGCAAGGATAAATAGTGAGGCATCCTTCCCAAGTATATTTGCCTTATCACCCAAGAATAGAAGAAAGTAATTTTGCTAAATGAATGAATTTCAAATGGTGAAGCAACATAAGTCTGAGACAAGGTTTTGGTGGCAAAAGGAGAGGCCCAGTCTGGTGCCTTGGGGGCCTACCCTCCGGATGGCACCTCTTTGACATGGTTGGTGTGGTGTCATGTTAATTTATATTGAATGTATTTTATGTAGGATTTGAGTTGGCTAAAAAGTGATACTAGAATAAAAGTACTAAGAAATAGTGCAAAGGAAGAATCAGGATAAATGGAACGTCAAGCCCATGGGGAGAAGCTGAACGCAAGTCTGTGGGCTGTGTGACTGTGCAGTTGCTGTGAGCAGGCCATGTGTTTGGTTGTGAGCTTCCTGGAAGGCAAGTTGAAAAGGAAATAACAATCCAGCCATGAGAGAAAAAATTCATCAGTTACTATGGAAGGCAAAGATTTCTCGGTGCTTAACTCCACCCTAGGGCTGCACAGACGGTAGGAGATGTAGTCAACAGAAGCCTCTACAACATCTCACAGTGAAATCAGAAGTGGGTTTCTAGCTTCTTGTTTCTTGGAATATGACTTCCAGAACCTGGTGTTAATGGTAGCCTGCCACCTTGGGTCAATGTGGTTCAAATACACAGCTTTCTGTGGCTGTATTGACTTTGGTTTGGGACAGTGAGAACTGACATCACTTACGCTGAGCCAAAGGACATATGATTTTTGAAGGAAACTCCAAAGATAGCCCACAGTGCTTCCTATTGTACCTGGGAAGATTTGAAGAAGACAGGCTGTATCTTGCTCCCGGCTTGAATTTTCCCAGGCAGCCCAGGCATTCCAGACTGGGAGAATCATCAGTCATTGCACGAGTGAAATGGAGGCTAAGCCAGATCTAAGCTTGGTTTTATGTGTAAAAATGGTCATTTTGGCAAAGGTGGGGGGAAGGTCGTTGGCATGTCAGGAGGAGCTTGGGAGAGCCTGGCTCTCTGACTGAGGTCCAGCCCCTTGCCTCGTGTGAGCAGGTCCGATGGGCATGCTTGTAGGTCTCCCCACATCCCTCTGGAGTAAATGCTTGTTCTCAGATCCACTGTGGTTAAGGCAGCATGTTCACAATGTTGAAGGAACATCAGGCTAATCAGCTCTAAGTGCAGACTAGATTTCTTCCTGTGCATTAATTGCAGCATTTGAACATTTTTTTAAGTAAGCAAAAACGAAGAAATATATTTTTAGGGACTGAAATACCCTTGTTTATTTTGGAAACAATAAATACAAATGTTAAAAAAATTAAAGAGCCCAGTAATCTCCTTCCACGTCTTTGAAAACAACTTAATTTTTTTCCTGCTTCCCCAAGAAATGCATTCTCATTAGACACAAAAAAACTTAAAGATATTAAAAACAACCCATGATTCCACCACCTACAGATAATCATTGTTAACATTTCCTTCCATTTTTTTCTGTCTTTATATCTGTATATACATATCTAAAGCTATATATATTTTTATGTTGATACCTATATCTTTATAGGTTAATGGGAAGATTACTATGAACATCAAGCTATGTTCCAGAAGTCTTTTTAAGACTACTGAAGATTCCAGATTCAGAAGTAATATTCCAGGTACACCATTGGGAAAAAAGGTGGAAAGATAAAGAGCTGGTGGATAAAATGAGACGGGTATCCCACCTCTCTAGGTGGTCACAAAGCACCGAGCTGATCTCCCTGTGCTATGTGGCTGCAAAAATAAAATTAAACAACAACAACAACAAAAAACCCAGAACACTGGCTGAGGTCCACTCTGGGTCAGGGCAGCACTGTGATTTCTATTAACCCCAAGAGGCAGGCTTATGGAGTCAGTGTTCTCAGGATTTAGAGCTCAGGCTTAGGAGCCAAACAGGTCTGAATTTGCATCTTGGCTTTACTTCCTGCTAGTTTCAAGTCTCATTTTTCCTATTTGTAAGATCCATGTAAGTCCTTCCTTCATATGGTTACTGTAAGAACTTAAAGGTGTAATGCACATGAAACACTTATGCCTGGCATACAGCAGGCACTCACAAATGGTAGCTCTTATGGTTAGTATTACTCTAAATATGAGTAAACTGAGTCTCAGAGAGGGTCGTGTGCCTGAGGTCACACAGCTAGTAAGTGAGAAAGATGGGATTTGAACTCAAGTCTGTCTGGCTTTGGAGCTCACTTTTTTTTTTTAATAAATTTATTTATTTATTTATTTATTTATTTTTGGCTGTGTTGGGTCTTCGTTTGTATGCGAGGGCTTTCTGTAGTTGCGGCAAGCGGGGGCCACTCTTCATCGCGGTGCGCGGGCCTCTCACCATCGCGGCCTCTCTTGTTGCGGAGCACAGGCTCCAGACGCGCAGGCTCAGTAATTGTGGCTCACGGGCCCAGCTGCTCCGCGGGATCCTCCCAGGCCAGGGCTCGAACCCGTGTCCCCTGCACTGACAGGCAGACTCTCAACCACTGCACCACCAGGGAAGCCCTCGGAGCTCACGTTTTTATATTGCACTAGGTCAATGGCTGAGAAGAAAAGATTACATTTATTTAATAATACAACGTATTTCATTTCTTCTTCACCAGATGTCTGTAAGGAGTGATTGCCAGCACTTGGGAGTTCATGTTGGCCTTTTCTGGCAACTACAAGGAAAGTGAAGCATTCTTCTCTCTGTTTAGATGTAAAGTTCCTCTTCTGTAGTGGCAACTACAGCTGATGGCATCTGCAGATGACAAGGGAGGAAGGGTTAATGTGTGTGTTTGTTTCTCCCCAGGAAAATGGCAATGAATTTCATGATTGGGGTGCTGACTACTATTTAGCAATGAAGCTTTTTTTCCCAGTAGATTAGGAAACAGATGTTTTCTGGTCCATTGAGGAATTTTAAAGGCTGGAAGTACTTAAGACTTATTTTTCAGGGCTATTGACCTCGATTCTTGGATTATGATCATTCTGGCTGGGGCCCAGTGCGTTGGAGCTTTTAATCTGCAGAAACTCTTTTGTGTATTTATCCTACTCTGTTCAATGTAACCTTTTAAATCTGTAATTCATGGAAACATAGTTCAGATTTAGGAACTGAGATTATTTATTTTCACTTCTTTTAAGTCTAAATAACTAGTGTATGAGGTTCCTTGCCTGGTGAACTGCCTTGGGATCAGTCTTTACTTAGTTCAGTTGGAATCTTTGACTTTCTGACATTCCCCCCTCCCTTTTGAAGGCAGTGTTTTGAAGTAATAAAAGCAGAATCACATTAGCTAGAACACATTGAGTTTTATTCTCTTAGTATCTGATAAGTCATGCTGCAGTAACAAAAACACTCCCAAATGTCAGTGGCTTCATACAAAATTTCTTTTATTGCTCATGCTATTTACTTCTGTAGGGGATTTCTACTCACCATGGTCACACAGTGACCTAGGAAGACAGAGGCTTCACGTGGGATACTTCCATGACCAACATAGTAGTGGGAAGAGAGTGTGTGAAGGGAGTGAATATCTCACTGACTCTTTAAGCTTCATTGGCCAACACAAGTCACATGGCCAAGACCCACTTCAAGTGGAGCTGGAAAGTACAATTCTATCATGTGCCTGGAAGTAGAGCAGAATCAGAATACATGGAACCTCCTGAATGACTACCATACCTCCTGGGTACCAGACTGTGTTAGGTGCCTCACATATGTCATCTGTAATCTTCACGCCAATTCTGCAAGGTACAGGTCCTATTTCCATTTTATAGATGAGAAAACAGACTCAGAGAGGTAAGGTGAGTTGCCCATGGGCACACAGGGTTGGGATTAAAAGCCAGTCTGTCTGATACTAAAATTTATGCACTTATATGTTTCACTCCCTTTGATAGCTTACCCTTGCACCATTTCCCCCAACTGGACATTTCCCACCTGGATAATAATGGTGCTAGTTAATCCTCCTCCTGTGATCAATTTTTGTATGCACTATGATTGTCAAAAATTGCCCTGGGAGGCTAGAAATCGCTAATGGCCCTATGATAGTGGTCCAGCTGGGAGCTGGTCCATTGAATCATGTCTGTAGGGATAAGGAGAGTCTAATGGTCACTAGCACAGAAACAGGGGTCTTTAGGGTCAGTCAGAAGCTGGACAAATACTCTCCTTGGTCATTGGAATCTAGAGACCACTACATGACTATTACACAAGCTGACACACTGATTAAGTTTACCTTTACAAAGGGAGCTTTGTGTTTTATTTATCTAAATGATAATTTGGGCAAAAAGTGTCCTTGGGCATGACCTGGATTGCAGAATTAGAGTAACAAGTGAAGTGCTATCTTTGAAATGATCCAGACCTCTGGTCAGTGGCTAGAAAGAGGTCTCAATCTGGTCTTTTCTGCTGACAGAGAGAAGAGCATTCTGTTGGGCAGCCAGTCTATGCCAACAAACTTACTGATGCCCAAGATCACTTTCCCTGGTTCTCATAATGACTAATGCCAGGCAAATAGTGCCACTAAGGTGGAAGTGGGTGAGTTTTTGGACCTTGAGATAGATCTTGAAGAACAATTCCTTGCTTGAAAAAATATTCTGAATTATAATTAAATGAATTAGAAATAGTAGATTAGTGTCTCCTCTCTGGTCCCCTACAAGCTCCTCCTTATTTTATACATATTACTGCTTGTGTTACCTTTGTTAACTTACAGATAACTAATTGTTATAACTTGCTGACTGAACAACTTCTGTTGGCTTCTCATTGCCTACAGGGTAAAGGTCAAACACTTTAGCAAGGCATACGTAGCTCTCCATGATCCTCCTCCACCAACTGATCAAATATTCGTAATATGTATGTAATGTCATTGTTCAGGAAGTTTCTATATGACAGAGGACCCATTTTCAATTTCCCGCCAGAGAGAATTCCTGCTAAGAGGGTGTAAAGAAAAACTCAGTCCTCCTCCCATGTTTTTCCTTTACTCTCACACTACTCACACTCACACTTCTGACACCAAATATGTGGGAGTTTTTATTTTTGTTTTCTTCCAGTTTTATTGAGACCTAATTGACATATGGCACTGTATAGGTTTCAGGTGTACAGCATAATGATTTGACTTACATACATCATGAAATGATTACCATGATAAGTTTAGTGAGCATCCATCATCTCATATTGATATAAAATAAAAGAAAAAGAAAAAACATTTGTTTTCCTTACCATGAGAACACTTAGGATTTACTCTCTTAACAACTTTCATATGTAACACACAGCAGGGTCAAATGCATGGGAGTTTTTCCTCACAACAAGTAATTCTCAGACACCAGACGGGTGTCCTACAATTTAACACAATTCCAACATTGTCTACCTGGAGACGGTATCAGACCCCACAGGTTAAGGGCTCAGTCCCATGACATTGCTGCCGACTTCAGATGCCAATCACAAGTAGTGGGTCCCTAGGTTGCCCACAACTTCTGTCTGACTTAACTACGAATTGGAGGTTCCCATGACCTCCTCCTCCTTGGATTCAATTATTTGCTAGAATAGCTTACAGAACTCAGGGGAACACAAACTTATAAAAGATGATAAATGATACAGATGTAAAGTCATGTGAACAGATATGTAGCGCAGGGTTTGGGAGGGTCCTAAGTGCAGGAGCTTCTGTTCCAGTGGAGTTGTGGTACATCACCTTCCTGGTATGTGTTCACCAACCTAGAAGCTCTCTGAACTCTGTATTTTCGGGATTTTTAGGGAGGCTTCATCACATAGGCATGATTGATCATTAACTCCATTTCTAGCTCCTCTCTTCTCTCTGGAGAATGAGGGGTGGGGCTGAAAATTCTAAGCTTCTAATCAGAGCTTGGTCTTTCTGATGACCAGCCCCCATCCAGAAGCCTGCCAAGAGTCACCTCATTGGAACAAAAGACATTGCTATCACCCAGAAATTCCAAGGGATTTAGGAACTCTGTGTCAGGAACCTGGGTCAACGACCAAATATTAGAACAAAAGATGCTCCTAGTGCTCTTATGACTTAGGAAGTTACTGTGGTTTTAGGAGCTCTGTGCCAGGCACTGGAGGCAGAGAGCCACGTGTATATTTCCATTATCTTGCAGAGGGGTTCTGTCTTTCCTACCCACTCAGCACCATGCTGATCCTGCAGAGAGAAGCTGCAAGAAAGATGGAGGACTTGGAGTGGTCACATTAGAGAGACAGATGCTTCAGTGTTTTATAACCAGTGAAGACTGAGGGTTCTCTCTGGTCCATAATAAGCCAGAAGTAGGCTGCTCAGAGTCATCCAGACCCGAGGAAGAAGTATTCCCTGTGTTCACCGAGGGAAGAGGAGCTAGACCGAGTTATTACAGGGACCTTCCCTTGGTTAATTATGGGTTGTTATCATGTCCTTAAGGAAGAGGAATTGGAAACTAATATCGTAACTCACTCTGGAGCCTAATGGACACTATCCATTTATGGACATTAAATGTTTATGGCTCTTGTGGCCTAAATAACATTTTACCGTAGTCATCAAATCTTAAGTCAAACATAAATGATTATATATAGCTTCTTAGACTGCGTCTGACCCCCATTTACTGAAGAGCATCAAGATTCTGGGGCTCAGAACGGGCAGGTCCGGTGAGCAGTGGTCACTCATGGACGTCTTTCTAAAAGTTCACGTGTGTCTGGAGGTGCAGCTCGCACAAAGGGTTAGGATTTGAAGGCATCTCCTCTTTCTTCATCCAGAAGAGTTTCCTTTCTCTGGACAGTGACCTTTTGCAGCTATTCCTTGTGTGGGAGGGAGGCTAGGCCAAGGCAACGCCCAGAGGCAGGAGCAGGTCCTGATGGCCTGTGAACTGTGGGACACACAGAATGCACAGAACAAGGAGGGCTGTTTCTAAATCTTGCCCCCAATAAGGTCGTTTGGCTTAATTCAGATGCTGTGCCCTTGGTCAGGCCTGATTGTACAAGTCCATGTTTGTGTGGAGAAAGCATTCACTCTTTCTGAGACTCATAGACTGGGCAGAGGGAAACTACCTGTGGCTCCTTCTCAGTGCCCACGTTCAAGACCCATTTAGGACATCTTCTGTTAGTAACCATCATGGTTTTCCCCAAATAGCCAGTAAGTATTTATTTCAGCAATTTGAGAAATGGATTTCGTAGGTTTTATCCCTTTGGAGTAATGCTCTATGTGCTTAGCCACCCTATACTTTGTGGCTTGCTTTGGAAAATACATTTTCTTTGCTTCTTTCTGTTTTTAAAAAAAAATCCAGTAAGGTGTTTCCTTGAGTCAGATCTTTTCTTGGTATGCTTAATAGTAATTTAGCAGAAATTTTTAGCCTTGCACTGGCACTTCCAGCCTCACTGGGAGTCTGCTTATAGCACCAGAACAGCCAGTGTGTGGGAGGTGAGGCTGAGAGTGAAGGATGATTCTGCAAAAGTAAGTGTGTTTCCCACACGTGCCCTCACATGCTCTCGTTCTCTCTCTTCCCTGGCTTCCTTTTATTCCACTGGCTTCTGTGCTCTTGAGGATAACCCCTGCTTCATTAATTTAGCTTTGCTCTGTCACTTCCCATGACATCCACGTTCTTCTAGAATGCTAAGTCTGATACAAACTTCATGCCCTGGAGCAAAAAGGAAGTAGGGTACTGGACTTAAAAAGATACAAGTGTGTCTTGGCTCTCTCTTCTTTGCATTTTGTTCTGCTTCCATGGAAGATCCAGATCTGTGTACCTTGGTTAAATGCTGAGTCTGAGCCTGGTCCAAGGATGGTAGGGTCGGTAGAAAAGACTGTTTGGTGCTGGCTGGAGGAGGAGCCACTGAGAACTTGGGCAGTGGTGATGGACCAGTGACAACTGTGGAGCTAGATGGAAATTTCCTAGGCTTCATGACATTTTTGAAATAATTTTCAAGCTCAGACTTCAGTGAGAAAGAACAGAGGAGGCATTTGTTTCCAGGGCAGGAAAATGGGTGGACCAAATGATAGAGTCTCAGTGTATATAGTTTTCAATAAGTTAAAATAAATAGGGTTTTCTGAGACGCAACTGAGATATGTAATGTTATATAAAGTGATAAAACCATAATCTTTGGCTTATTTCTTCTGTGGGACAGAAATAATTTGTAGCTTATCAATCATCTACAAGTTAACATCTAACTTTACGGTTTCTGGACTCTACAGTTTAGTGAATGTTAAGTTAAGCCAACTTATCTTCCATAAAGCATCAGGTGCCCTGTGTAGCTTTGTGAGACAGTGCTCTATGTGACCTTGAAAGGACACCTAGTCATATTTTTGCCTTATCTCCAAATTTCAGATAATGTTTCTTGACAGTACCTATGGAACCATTGAACAGTCTTCTGATTTCTTGTTTGGCATTAATTCTAAATGGTTAGCTATTATAGGGGTACCCATGGTTTGAACATTGTCTCAGTTGCTCCATCCTTCTTTCTTTCCAGTGCGGTATGTTGTGACTCTCTTCAGGGCTGATGGCCCCTAGGGAAACCACCTGGATCAATAGTCTTTCCTTGTCCAGCTCTCTTGTTCTTTTCCCTTGGTCCAGATGGGAAAACTTCAATCATGGGGTAAAAATGGGGAGGGCATGATTTAGAAATAAAACTGTATTTTTATCTAGATTCAGAACAGAGTTTTAAACAAATCTTGTGAAATAACTCGTTTCAATATAGGTAAAATGGCTATTTGATCTTTAAGTTTATAAGCAACAGCATTTCTTATTTTTTAATTGAAAACTTTAAAATTGCCTCTTTATTGCCTGAAGCAAGGTTTTCTTTGCTAATGGGTTGATCCCTTGTGCATGTACAGGCACACAACACACAGACATACGTACAATAAATCTTATTAATTTAGACTTCACCAAAGAAAAATGTTTGATAAATTCAGATACACTAGATTCTTATTTAAGAAAAAGCTAAATATTGTCCTTTGTAATGCCTGCTGTGCAGACCGTTTTATGTGTCAATTATGTTATTTAATTATGTTTCAGGAGCTATGATTTGACCCCCAGAGTGACAGAACAACAAACGCTTCTAATGTATTTCCATAGTCATTCATTTCTTTTGGGGCCACTTAATCTCAAGGAAAATGCTGCAAAGTCAGAGTCCAAGATCAGAACCTCCTGAGAGGGACTGAGGGGAATAGGAGCGGGGTGAGCTGGAGTCAGAGTGAAGCTAGGAGCCATGAGTCAAAAACAAGACCCAAGTCTATGTCATCAACAAGGTACCCTCTTCAAATATAAAGACAAATAGAGGTTAAAATTAAGTGGATGGAGAAAGATATACCACGATAACACGAATCAAAAGAAAGTGTGAATAGCTCTTCAATATGTTAATTTCAGACAGAGCAGATTTCAGAGCAAGGAGAGTGATCAGGGCTAAAGAGAGGCATTACGTAATGATAAAGGGGTCAGTTCTCCAAGAAGATATAATAATCCTGAACATGTATGCACCTAACAATACAGCATCAAACTACATGAGGCAAAACTGACAAAACTTCAAGGAGAAATAGGTGATCCACTATCATAGTTGGAGACATCAATACCCCTCTCTCAGAAATGGAACTGCAGGTGAACAGAGCTGGCGTGGTGCAGGACTGCCAGGGAGGCCTTGGTGCTCCGAGAATTCCCAGACGTGCATATTTTTAAAAATTTTAATATTTATTTAACCCATATAGCTAAAGTACTGTCATCTCTATACAAAAATGAGTTCTTCACTATCATGATCAATATAAAATTATTAAGAAATTCATATAAGTATATATTTTACACTTCGCACACATCTCAATTCAGACTAACCACATTTTAAAAACTCAGTAGGACGTGGACAGCACACCTATAGGGATTGAGTTAGGTTAAGGTTGGAAATAAAGATTTGATGGTTAAATTCGAGTTAGAGAATATAGAGAGAAGGGAGGTGTCTCCATGTACCTAAAGAATAGTAAAGAAAATCAAGAATGAACATGCCCCTTTAGCCTCCTCTTATCTCAGTCTGACGAAGCATCAGATGTAATGAATATCATTCTGCGTCTGATTGAACCTTTCTCCATTGGGACTGGTTTTCATCTGCCTTTGGTAAAACATTTCAAACTGTGTGTTAGTTGGCCCTCAGTTCAGACCCAGGTGTCACTCACCCATTTTGCAGACTCATGTTGGGCCGAATCCCTTGCTTGGACCTGCTTTACAGTGGAGTTGGATCCTACTACCCACAGATTAGTCTGAGATCTCGCATGCATCAGGGCAGAAGGAAAGGCTGTGTAAAACCCTGAGGACGTAAGGTATGGAAGGAAAGTTGGTGCTGGAGATATGGAGCTATGGGAATCTGGGGAGTGGAGGAGAGAGGGGAATGGAACGGCAAACCAGAATGACATGTGCATATTTACGGTTCTCTTTTCCTAATAATTAGTTCATGGGGATTTAACTACTGTAGCGAGCCAGGTTCTAAGGTTGTAGGGATTTTTGAATGGTACAGCCTGGCCAGTTTCTCCACATTGTGGTCTGAAGACCATATTAGGGTCACAGGGACAGGGGGTTGTTAAAAATGTGTAGATTCATGGTTTCCATCTCAGATTTACCAAATCAGAATCTGGGGGTGGGGCGGAGAATCTCCATATTCAACAAGCCCCCCAGGTGAGTCTCAAAAATTTGAGGAAACAAATTGAGGGCACACTGCATGTTGACTAAGAGGAAACGAAATGGAAGTCTGTGTGTGTAGAACTGACGTTCCACGTGGGCATCCACAGAGCTGGAGAAACACTGAACAACGAGCACTAAATAAGGGTTTCAGGCGTTAGCATCATGTGTTAATTAGAGTTTCTTTTTTATAGGAAATGTCATGGTGCAACACTTTCCCCCTTGCTCTACTTTGGAAACCACAAGAATCCCCAAGCAAGCTTTACATCTAAGACACTGGGAGAGAATTGTTCATAAACATGGCTTGGGTCTGCATTGGTGTGAACTAGTTTGCTTTTAAAAGCTTGTTAAAATGACTTAATGATCCAGAAACCCTACTGGTCTACTGTGGTTACATTGTGGTTGAGGGATAGTTGAGCTGAGGTTTACTGGGCTCCTGCCATCTGTCAGGTAGGGTGCCAAGTGCTTCACATGTACCATCTCATTTAATGAGGGACACTTGTCCCAATTCACAGTTGAGGAAACTGAGGCTCAGAGAGCCAAGTGCTGTGTCCTAGGTGACACAGCCAGGGATGGCCAAGGCCAGGATGTGAACTGAAGTCACTTTCTCTCTAACATCATTGCTTGGACAACAGGCTAAATTATTTTTTTCTGACCTGTGGAGACCAGTGGCACAACATCCTAAAAGTGACCTTGAACTCCACCTGGGACTCAGGTGGCCAAAGTTCAGTAATCAAGGCACACAACAAGCCAGGAGTAGCATTCATTTTTTAGTTTGTGGAGAATTTGATATTTGTGAAAGCAAATTGTTCAGTCTGTAGCCTTGAGGAAAGAAGTCTATGAAGAAGCCTTCTGGCTCCCTTCAGTCTCAAACAATGTACCCCCTGCTGCTCTAAAGAAGAGTTGGTAAAGGGGGAGTTTGCAGAGTTGAGCAAGATGGCGGCTCTTGACACATCCCTCTAAGGATTGCTGCCTGTGAGGAAGACAGGACAGGGACAAGGCATGGTTCTGGGAGAAGGCCTAATCCTTCTTCCCCTTATCTTACCTTCTATCCTAACCTCTTGTTTCCACCATTATTGCTGAGCATGCAGAATTTTGTGACGTGGTTAAATGTCACTTCCACCCATGTCCTTCGTTAATACAATGCAGGAAGCCAGCTCTAATAGGCTTCCTTACTGTCCCTAGATTTTTTTTTCATAAAGAAACATTTTAAGAGTGAAAATGATTCAAGCGCTTTTATATTGCACTTGAATTTATATTGTACATCAACTTATATCCCTTTGATATTATACTTGCAAACAGATATTTCTGCAGGTTTTGTGTGAGTGACCTATAACCTTTGTTTAAAAAGTTTAACCTCCTGGGCTGGACAGCCTTGCAAGTTCCAGAGGGCTTGGGGCTGTGGGTGGCATTTTCTATGGTGTGGTGATGGGGTTATGGGGTTAACTGTGATAAGACCTTGGAATGTGAGTGGGCCATTGGCGAGCGTGGGCCTGGCCAGGCTGTGGGAGGACGGCCTCACAAAGGGCACACTGTCACATTCCTCTGGGGTCACCCGGCAAGCACGGTGGCTGCTTGCCATTTGGCAGTGTTCTCTGGTATTTGCCTGGGAGTGGATTCCTGGATTCCTTGGTGCAGGGAAGCGCAGTGCCCCAGGGAGAACACTGCTCTTGGCTCAGCGACAAGCCCAGAGCTGTAGAAGCAGTTTATGGAGGAGGTTGCAGGGCTTATAAAGGATCATCATCCTGGGAAGAGACTAGGCACCCACCCAGAGGGTAGGAGCATGGGGAAGACCCTTTAATTTCAGTGTTTTGATTCTGGCCCTGCCAGGTATATGGCATGGTCCCCTCCAGCCTCCGGATTTGGGAGTGCATTAGGGGAGGGGAATTGGGTGAAAGCTTCAAGTAATAAATGGGATGTTCAGTGCCTAGTGAGGATTGTCTCTGTCTAGAGCTGCCACAGGCTCCTTCTGAAGAGTCCCAGGGTTTCTCTGAATAAGGCAAAGCTTCACATTTAACTAAATGTCCTCTCTCTATACAACGGTGTGCTAGCAGCTGGCAAGCAAACATGTTTATGACTCAGTGATCTTTTGATAAGAGCTCATTCCTGAAAGGCAAATGGAAACTTCCAATTAGAATTCATGTCAGGTCATAGGGTGGAGTATGGAAAAATATCAACAAATGCAGGCACAAAACTGGGAAAGCCAAAATAATAAGGGAGCTGCAAGATTGTAGAAATGAAAAAGGGCATTAAAATCAACAGATCAGAGGAAAGGGAAGGCCAAGGCAAGTGACACTTATGACGCCTTTATATGTTCAGGAAAAGCTGATACTCCTGGGAACTAAAATAGCAGAAATGTCAAGTGTTTAACCTCAGCGTTAAAAGAAAAAGAAAGAAAAATGGAACCACAAAGGTTTTTAAGATTATAACCTGTGAAATACAAAGTAAAAGATTAAACTAGAATAGAAAAAAACGGACTAGAATAATAGATAAGTTCCAACTTTGAAATTTAATTGTTTGTCCTAGAGCTTTTAAGAAAACAAAGATGATCTTGAAGGGCAGAACAAGTCATCCTAACTCATATTCCTGAAACTGTACTAGAATAAATTATTCACAGGGGAATACTAAACATTTGGATGCACACGTGGTGCTAGTTTCATTTTGCAAAACAAGAAATATATTACACCAATGTAATTCATTTATGGCTGGAAGTCTTGTTGGATGAAAGAAGTAGTGCATCTGAAGTGGCTGATGTTCTGAAATCATGCTATTGGACAGTCTCAACAAGCTAGAACTGCGCAATCTGAAACACACGTGCTCCTTAAATGGGTTCAATAGACCCCATCTACAAGGTATGCTAATTAGTGTTGGCTTGAAACCAGTATATACGTATATACTAGACATACTTCGTGTGTCAAAGGGCTCCAATGTCATTTTGTATAAATTACAATAAAACCTCATTGTTTAAACTAGTGACCAAAGCGTACAGTTCCTAGTGGGTCAGATACGTGATCTCAGTGAACTCATGGGAGGTGAGTGGGTGGCCTGGCCAATGGGTGGCCATTGTTATGCTCCCTGCCATGGGCATGCTGAGCCTGTGTTACTTGATCAGGTGGGTTTTTAAGGGAGGCTAGTTTTTCAGATTTTAGGGGAAATCTTCTAATTTTTAAACATTGGCATTTAGACCTCAAAGATGGGGCTGTTCAAACCCCCAGTGTGCTAACTCTGGCTTTAAACTTTAGAGTAAATGAGATGACAGGTGAATGTTTTCTGGCTCCTTGGCGTGAAATGAAAGAATTAAAAAAAAAAAAAAAACCAAAGCAAGTTTGTGAAAGTAAAAAGGGTTTTCTTTTATCAAGGTCATAATTGTGTAATTTTAACAACTTGAAGAACAGATATGTAAAGAGATTGATGGTGTGTCAGCTTACTTATTACTCTTTTCTACTCTGAGCCTTAGTCAGATCTTTGTGATCTGTGTGTACCTAGACATGTATGATATATATTTATATACTTATGCACATGTCCATAGGTAAAAATTCCTCCGCACGGCTCTTGGTACTGATTACTCACTTTCTTCCAAACTGAGCTGATCCTTGGTTTTTTTTTGGCAGACGCAGTGGGCTGCAGAAGGAGGGGTAGGGGCAGAAACAGGGCTATTCTCTCTGAAGTGGTTTGTAGGATAAGAGGAGGATGAGATGGAGGAGCAGGGAGATTAGTTAGGTAGGAGTCTCTTGAAGTTGTCGCCACTAGAGTTGTTGAGACCAAGAGTTAAGGATAAAGTAGCTTCAGTGTGATGAGGAAGGGCTTGATAAGAGCATTATGGGCTGTATAAGATAAGACTGGATTTAGTAAGTGATCAGTGATGGGGAGACAGAGGAGTTAATGATGGTTACCAAGGCTCAAATCAAAGAAACTGGCAAATGATGGTGAGGAGAAGCCGGTGGTGAGTACTGGGGATCAGAGTGATCAGCGGTGGTGAGTCTGGCTCGGGACCTGTTGATTCACAGGTGAGACTCCCAGTCTGGATATAGAGCTTGAGCACCATCTGCTTCTCTGCATAGAGGTAACAGTTGGATCTAGGGGACCGATGAGATCCCTCAGCAACTGACAGACGGAGGTAAGAGACAAAGACCCGAGTCCAGGAAAAAGAACAGGGAGCTAAGTGGAATCCAAGCGAGGAAAGAGTTTCAAGAAGTGGAGGACTGTTGATGTGGCACATATATACAATGGAATATTACTCAGCCATAAAAAGAAATGAAACTGAGTTATTTGTAGTGAGGTGGATGGACCTAGAGACTGTCATACAGAGTGAAGTAAGTCAGAAAGAGAAAAACAAATACCGTATGCTAACACATATATATATGGAGTCTAAAAAAAAAAAAGGTTCTGATGAACCTAGGGGCAGGACAGGAATAAAGACGCAGATGTAGAGAATGGACTTGAGGACACAGGGAGGGGGAAGGGTAAACTGGGACGAAGTGAGAGAGTAGCATTGACATATATACACTACCAAATGTAAAATAGATAGCTAATGGGAAGCAGCCACATAGCACAGGGAGATCAGCTAAGCTCAGTGCTTTGTGACCACCTAGAGGGGTGGGATAGGGAGGGTGGGAGGGAGACGCAAGAGGGAGGAGTTATGGGAATATATGTATACGTATAGCTGATACGCTTTGTTAAACAGCAGAAACTAACACACCATTGTAAAGCAATTATACTCCAATAAAGATGTTTAAAAAAAAAAGTGGAAGACTAATGAGCTCCCACTTGATACCTGGCATCATATACATGTTCTCACTGAAGCCTCTTGAGGGCTTAGGAAGAACCATGGTTGCCTGATTGTTATAAATAAGGAGACAGTTAAGCCAGGAGAGGCTGGCAAGGAAGTGGGATCGTGGGACAGACTGGGATCCTTCAAGAAGGTGGGTGGTGAAAGGAGTGAGAGGGAGCTTGGTGGGGACAGCACATCTGAGAGAAAGAAAAGGGCATTTCTGAGGATGTCCTGAGGGGTATGTTTGTCATCTAAGGGAAAGGATCAAAGGGAGAGGGGGATAGAGAAGATGAAAGCTGGAGATGGAATACATAATTGATGGGGCTGAGTCAAAAAGCAGGGGGTGAGAGATGGGATCAAGAGAGAGCTTCAGAGTGACAGGAACCTGAAAGGAAGCTGTCTATGGACAGAGTACCTGAGCCCCAAGCAATGGTGAAACATCACAGCAGGAGAGCCACAGGTTTGAAAGGAGTGACCAGTTCTGGAAGCCGATGGCCAATTTCACATTACCTTGAGAAGCACTATTAGCTGTTTATTTTCTTTTCATCAAAACATTTTCTATGGATCGTTCATGTTAATTTGCATGAATTATAGATTCTTCTAATTTGCATGAATTATAGATTCTTCAACACAAATTAATCCAGCCTAGATTAGGTAGAGATGACTTTAATTACCTTTCATTTTTTCCCAAGGAGACTATGCTATTGCTAGTTGCTGTCACACGAGTTGGTTCTGTGTTTTGTTTTTAGCTTCAGTGAAGAATAGGGCTACACATCAAGAGCAATATTAGAGGAATTAATTTGTTATTGTGCTTACATCCTTATCAAGATAATGGGTTTAACACATACAGTTGTGATTGAGATTTTTCTGGAAAAAGCTCCCTGTTATATGGTTAGAAGGAACTTGGATTTTGGAGTTATTTGGTACATATATGACTATAGTATTTCCCAGTGGTGTGATCTTAGGCTAAAGGAATTGCTTTATATTCTCCAACTATAAGGTCGTAATTATACCTTACAACATTTTAATGATAACTAAGAATCTATGAAAACACCTAGCACGTGCCTTAATAAATGGTGGAAATAATGATAATAATCACTAAATGAACTGAGGACTAAATTTATAAAAGCTATCAAACATAAAAGCATAATGTATACAATATGTGTGCGTAGTTTGTGTGTATACGTTCATATGTATAGATGAACAGTATTTTCCCATTCTCTTGTTGGCTATTTGAATTGTTTCCAGTTTTACTCTATTACAAAGCATGCTATTGTAAACATTCTTATACATATCTTCTGGTACACATGTGCTAGACTTTTTCTAGGCTTTCTCCCTGAGCATGGAAGTACTCTTGTGCTCACCTTCACCTCTGCTAGGTGTTGCCAAATCATTTTCTAAATTGGTTGTGCTCATTTGCATGCCTACCAGCCAAACTTTAAAATGTTTGCCAATCTCATGGGTATGAAATGGTATCTTGTTTTTTAATTAGTATTTCCCTGATTACAGATCAGCTGAGCATCTTTTCATGCTTTCTGGCCTTACAAGTTTTCCCTTCTGTGAAATGCTATTTATGCTTTTTGCCCATCTTTTTTCTAGACTCATTTTTTAAAAAAGTATAAAAGGTATAAGGGCACGGAGTCAGGCATCTATCTATCTATCTATCTATCATCTATCTATCTATCTATCTATCTATCTATCTATCATCTGTCAAAGTTCAAGAGTCAATTCATACTAACATTAACTGACACTTTATCTGGCAGAAGAATCAAGTTGATTGCCTGTACTTGATAGATGCCTGTACGCAGCAGTGCTGAATGATAAGTGTTGGATGAATCAAATATGGGGAGAAAAACAAACCTGCCATTAAAGATGTGCAGTGAGCACATCAAGTGTGATACCTTTCCATAGGGTGTGACCATAGCGCCTGGGAATCTGAATTTTGAACAAATTCCCCAGGTAATTCCTATTTCTAGATATCTTTGAGAAATCCTGCTCAAGTCCCATTCCTGAGACTGACTTGCAGTGGGGGAAGGTCCTTTGAGTGCTTTTCTTTTTTTTCCTTTTTGGCCACACCACGTGGCCTGTGGGATCTTAGTTTCTCAACCAGGGATTGAACCCAGGCCCTTGGCAGTGAAAGCACTGAGTCCTAACCACTGGACTGCCAGGGAAGTCCAAGTGCTTTTCTTATGACTTCTTTGGCACAAATCTACCTGGGAAGCAATATAATTAGGGGAAAACAAGTGGCTCCAGAAAGAAGTTCTGTTGGTTTCACATAACCAGCTAAGCTCCCCTCCCCAAGTGCTTAAGCCTGTGCCAGATGATTCTTGACTCCTGCCAACCCACTGCTGGCCGTGGGCCACCTGACCTCTTTAGTGTCCCCACTGCCAGGTACAGTGACGTGTCTTGTGATTTTCTCCATGGCCCCCAAACCTGCTTCTTCCCCACTGCTGCCAGGGCAGTCCTTCTAAATGTCCCCGGCGTGAGACATTTCAAGGGATTTGAGGGCTCTTACAAAAGACCTAGCTGCGTCCCGTCCCTTTTCAGAAGCACTTTCTTTTACCACTTCTTGCCTCTCTGTGCTTTGGGCACGTTGATCTCTGCACGTTGGGAATGTGGGACCATCTCTCTCACGCCAGTCATTTTGCCTTAGATCTCCCCTCCCATTTCTCTTCCTCTGGCCAACTCATCCTTATCCTTTAAGACAGTGTTTCTTAGACCTTAACATGCATACAGATAACCTGGGGATCTTGTTAAAATACAGATTCTGATTCAGTTGGTCTGGGGTGGGGCCTGAGATTCAGCTTTCCTAGCAAGCTCCCGGATCCTGCAGGATGTTGCTAGGTCTGGGGACCACACTTGAAGACTCAGCTTGGCATTACCTGCGCCTCCCCGAGTTGTAAATGCCCCTCCTTTGTGTTCCTAACACCTGGGCCAACCTCTGCTGTGCTTCTCACACTGTATTATGACAACTGCCTTGTCTATCAATAAGTTTCTTGAGGCAGGAATTGTGCCTTGTTTATCTTTATCTATATTTGCAGTGCCTGGCATACAGGAAACACTCAACAAATATTTGTTGAACAAATAAATGATTCCAACAACCAGACAGACATTTGTCTGGCTGCATTTTGCTGTTTGTGGCTGTTTCCCTGTTGAGGCCAATGACTCATTGCTTTTCCAGATGGCGCCCTGTGGCCTGAAGGGTTGGCTCCACTTTCTACAAAGCATCAGACCTTGCCAGGGGAGGAGCAGCGGAGTGGGTGGTTAGCTTTGGCATTGGAAGAATCCAACTTCTTTGTGCCTAATTTAGGTCAAGCTTAGTGGGTTTAAAATTAGCCCTGAATTCTGTATTTTCTTTGGATGGTTTTCTCATGGTTGTGAACACACAGGCACACATCTCTTATGGAGTAAGTTTCTGAGGTTGAATAGCCTCTTCCTCTTCTGACCCTGTTCTCCACACACGTGCCGGAATGAGTTTTGCCAAATGGAAATTTGGGTTATGCCACTCTGCGTGGCCCCCTTTCTTTTCGGGGAAAACTCCAGGTCTCCCCTCCTGGCTCACAGACAGGGTGCCTGGGATGATGCACGCTTACACCTGTTGTCTCCGAGTACCCACTTTCCCTCTCAAAGCTGTCCCAATTAGGATGATGAATAATGTGACTGCCCTATTCCTACGGCCTCTCCACACACCTCATGCTTTACCTTTTTAGCCAAGTCACTTGGTTGTGAGGACATTTGCGCCACTGGTCCAGTCCCAAGCTTCCAGCTCTGGCTGCATATTCTCATGAAGGGGACCCTGCTACCAGCTCCCTCTTGCATTTGCTCTGGACAGTTATTCTGTAAACTGGAATATATTATCTATTTTAACCTATAATTAACTGTACATTCTCTAAAACCCAGCAAGATCAAATAATGAACACAGTGGTTTATGTTCTCCCTCAGCACTTTTAGCAGAAATCTCCTAATGATGGCATTAATCCTTTAATGGACTAATGGGTGAGACATTCTACTTGTGGGTGAGTAAATAGTAGCTGGATGGGAGAAGAGGTTGCAGGTATGTAGTAGTTATTTTGCTTAAAGTGTGTAATCTTCCTCCTCTTCATAAACTTGTTTTTCAGTGCTGATTGGACCATGGAAAGAGTATTAGGTGGAAAGCCAGAGAGACCTACGTGAGGCCCAGGCAGTTTCTCAGGCAGCGAGAGTTAGTATTCACACCTGTAAAAATGAAAATAATAAGACCTACTTTATGTGGATAGTTATGTTGATTAATTGAGATAATGTGAAAATGTTGAGTTATATACAACGTAGGTAAGACTTTCTTCTTGTTTTCAAGGACTAAACCAACTGAATTATTTCTGTTTGGAAACAGTGGCAGTGCTACAAATATATTATTTGGTCTTGACTTGTGGCACTATGCTTTTCTACTGTGATGCCATGTTCTGTTTTTAAGCCGGGAAAGTGTCTTTCTTCCCCTTTGTTCCTCTATGTATTTCACTGATGCAGCCACGTTGAATCCCTTCACGTGCCTGACTGTTCCTGTCTGAGTTACCACTGTGTCTGGGATATAAAAGAACTGCTCTTATCTTCTGAAAACACAGCTGCTTCAATTACATCACGCCAGACTTTCTGTTAAGGAAATCTCCATCGCAGACAGTGGAAACCTAGCAAAGATGGAGATTCAGTGCTCTGCACATTTTTTCTGTGAATCTTGGAATGTTTTTAAAACCAGAAAGTGCAAAGTGGAGAGGTAGGCAAGGGAGAGGCATTTAAGAATTTCTATATTGTCGAATGTTTGTTGTTTTGAGGAACTGCAATGTGAACATAAAAGGCGCTCTTTGTGTTAGAGCAGGAGAAACATTTACCATTCAGCCCAAGGGCAGCGTTTAACAGAGTCGCTGTGAATTTGCCCAGCCTCTCAGTGGTCCATGGGCATCACCGGGAGCTTGTTAGAAATGCAATCACAGGCCCCTCCCCAGACCTCCTCAATCAGAAGCTGCATTTTAACAAGACCTTCCAGTGATTCAAATGCACATAAAAGTTTAAAGAAGCTTTGCTCTTGGCCAGCGCTGTCCAGTGGAACTTTGTGAGGTGATGGTGGTGATCTATATTTGTGCTACCTCGTATGGTAGACAATAGCCATGTGTGGCTAAGAACTTGAAACAGGGCTAGTGTGACCAAAGACTAAAGTTTACATTATATTTAACTTTAACAATTATAATTTAAATGTAATTAGTCACATGTGGTGTGTGGCTACCAAAGTGAGCAGCGCCGCATGAAATTCTACCAGGTTTTGCTTGCGGGATTCTTCGTGAGGGTAATGCCGGCTCCCCATCACTGCCAGGGGGGTAGTCAGTTCTCCCTGCATGGCCGAGCAGTATCACTGCATATTCCAAGGTCCTTGTCCATCACTGTGGCCCATGCATAGTCCCTGGAATGAGTCCAGGAGCCTTGGCACTCCTGACACCCTTACTTTCTCCTCTGGAGGCTCAGAATGGTTAGCTGGTCAGTCTTGGAATCAGATAGGAAAAAAAAAAAAAACTTGACCTGCCCTAAGCCAACACAAGACACTGAAAACTATTGTTTTTTTTTTAAAATAAATTTATTTATTTTTGGCTGCATTGGGTCTTTGTTGCTGTGTGCAGGCTTTCTCTAGTTGCGGCTAGCGGGGGCTATTCTTCGTTGTGGTGCGTGGGCTTCTCATCGTGGTGTCTTCTCTTGTGGAGCACGGGCTCTAGGCACACGGGCTTCAGTAACTGTGGCTCACGGGCTTAGTTGCTCCGTGGCATGTGGGATCTTCCCGGACCAGGGCTCGAACCCGTGTCCCCTGCATTGGCAGGCGGATTCTTATCCACTGTATCTCCGGGGAAGCCCACTATTCTTTTCTAACTGTGTTATTTCTATTATTTCACAAATCCCTGAAGATCAGAAGACGTACTTCTCTACTTTGCTTCATCTGCAATGTATCTGACTTATAAAATATAAATTGATGCTTTTTATTGGCTTTCTTTCTCCTTTAATATTTCACTTCCTCCATAGGGAACTCTAGTTCAAATTATTTTCTTTATTCCCTGAAGGGGTCTTGAGAAACTTTCCTTTCTACATCTTTTCTCAACCATTCCTTCTCTGTCCTCTTGGCCTAAGCCACGTCCGAGTTGGGGCAACTACTCCATAAACATCACCTGTGCTATTGTGCTGACTTCAGCAGATTCTGTAACTTTAAGACATCTCTTGTTTTTCCTACCTCCTCCATGCTGATCATCTCCAATCATTGTTTCAAACGTGAATTCTTTTTATCAAATTTGGCAACACCAAACACTTCCCAGCTGTTCACTGGGTACACATGGCCAAGCAATGATGCAAACATCTGTTCTGGCTGGAATAACCCTCATATTTCAGCAAATGGCGTTGTGGGACCATCTGTCTCCCCCTCCTCCCATGTGACCCCAGAGTTCTGTTGAGGTGAGGGAAATCAAAGAGCCTTTTGGTGAATGAAAATGAAGTTTAGTGTCATAGCAAATAGCTTTTATTCTATTTTATCTTATTCAATAGTTTTATTGAAACATGTATTGACAAATGTACATTTGATTACACCTTGGAGATGTTTTATCATCAGGTATAGGGGACCTTGTCATCTCTTTATCTTAACGTTTGTACTTAAATATCACCTGATTAGGAGGCACCCTCACGTAGACCCTGAGAGTGGGAAGGGGCTGGAGTGATCATCTCATTGTACGGAGGAGAAAAGCGTCTTCCATAGAGCTTCCCTGGGCGTGGCCAAAGAGCCAGCTTAGAAGCCTGGGTCTCTTGACTTACAGGTCTGTAAGTGGGCTTCAGGGGGTCCATGAACCCTTAAAATTGTAGCTAGGTTTTGTGTGTGTGTGTGTGCAGTGCTGGGGTAGAGAATCCAAAGCATTTATTAGAGTCTCAACATTGCATCATACTATTCTTGTCCTTTTGAATTCTCCTGGTTTGGTGATTAGTTTGACCCCCAATTTCTCAGATTTAGGATGAGGCATATTTAGGATATGGGCAGATTTAGGATGAGGCATTTGCTAGAAAATGATGATATGCAGAGAAGTTAGCTATACTGAGGGAGAACTTTGTTACACACCATTCTGCCATTGGTGACTGCTGGGTTCAAGGAAGAGAGGGCAAGAATATTTAGCCTATTCAGAGGAAAGTCATCACTGTGATAAGGAAAGATAATGCTCAGCCACTATCTCATTGATCAAGGGAGAGCAGGGCCATCCTCTTATGTGAAATATAGCTTTTTGCATGGTTTGTACAGATTTTGGAGCCAAATGACCTGAGCTTGGAGCTCTGCTCTGCTACTCCCTGGCTGTGTGGTCTTAAGCAAGTGATTTATTTTTGAACCTCGGTTTTCTCATATTAAAAATATAGGGATAGTGATACCTGCTTTGCAGGGCTGTGATGAAGAGTCAATGCAAGAATATACAGAGAGTCCCGAGCGTACAGTAGACCCTCCACAAATGACCACCATTTCCATTATTCTCTGGTGACCATTTCAGAGCTGCTGAGGACTTGTGTCTTTCTAGATCAAAAGGCATCATTTAGATTTACTGTTGCCATAAGCAGAGGAGTGGGCTGCTGAGGAAACCCAATTCCTGGGATAGCCTGCCTTTGAGCTGCTCTGAGAATGATTGTGGAATATGTATATTTGTTAATTTGGAGACTGCAGGACATATAACTGTTTGCTTATAGTGTCTGATTCCTTAAAATGTAAGTGCTCAATGCCTGCATCTGTGAAGCCAACTGGTCTACTTACTGCTGTTCAGCCTTTTGAGGGAGTTCAGGACGATGTGGTAGATTATTCTTTTCTTTGCTAGCTCTTCCACTCTCTTTCTGTCACCATCCACGAGACGTTCCTATCTATCTGCTGGAATTCCATTTCCTGCAGTGGAGTTTACAGGTTAACAGAGCACATGATCTTACAGGAAGCTAAGTGTTGGCTGGACACATCATTTGTGGAACAGAGCCGTTAAGACACTTCTTTTCTAGCAAATGTGATCTGCTTTATAGAGAGAAATAGGAGAAGGATATGACTTTCTATTCTAAGCCACAAATGAATCTTCATGTGTAGGGAGTATGCAGAGTTTCTAGTCCGTGGTCCACCTTAGGTTGTTTTGTGGCTTGGGTCAACTCATTTCCCTTATCTGTGGAAAAGAAGTGCCTCCAAGAGCTGGTGTAAAGGATGAACATTTGTTTTATAATAATAATAATAATAATAATAATAATAATAATAATAATAATAATAATTGGGTATTTGGGATTAGCAGATGCGAACTCTTATATGTAGGAGAGATAAACAACAAGGTACTATGGTATAGCACAGGGAACTATATTCAATATCCTGTGATAAATCATAATGGAAAAGAATATGAAAGAGAATATATATGTATAACTGAGTCACTTTGCTGTGCAGCAGAAATTAACACAACACTGTAAATCAACTATACTTGAATAAAATTTGAAAACAATAATAAAACAAATTCAGATGAGACAGTTACTTAACTCTCTCAGTTGGCTGATGTAAGTGCTTCTTAGAATAAGGTGAACACAGAATATGAACCATGCCTCCCAGGTCTTTCCTGTCTTGCTTCCCACAATTCCCACCATCTCCACCACGCGCACACACACACACACACACACACACACACAACCCCTCATGATCATGAATCCTGTGATGACTTCTCTTGCATGTAATATGCTTGTGAGGCTGGGGGCCCACCATAATGCCTGTTAAAACTACTATGAACACATATTTTCTTTTAAGGCTTCTCTTTTCCCAAATTAAAAAAAAAGTTACAGCAAAAACAAACTCAGCTGTAGACTTTATTTAAAAGCAACATATACTTCACTAGTCAAGTTCTCTAGGAATAGAAAACTGCAATTCAGGATAAAAATGAGCACTGGCTTATGTGTCTTGCCACCAACAGAAATCTAACTGTACCTCCAAATATATAACTAGTGCATGCCATAGAAGGTAGTTGTATTTTTAGGTTTAGGTGTTTTTAGTTAATATTCAGTGCATTCTCTTGAGAGAGCAGCACTGGTGAAAGGAATGATTCTGACAGGTGCTATTTCATTCTCACCTGGGAAGAGTTTCTTTCTTAATCACCACCCCTGTGGTTGTGCTTCTTCCTCTTTGTGTGAGATCTGGTGACTCACTGTAATGACTGAACGGGTAGCCTTTCTCCAGTCTGTGGCCCCATCTGTCTCTATTATCTTGGTTCCCACTGCAGCTCACTCTTCTGTGTTTCTTTGCTTTACCCGCTCTTCCTTCCCTGTCCTTCCTGGAGCCTGTGGCCTTGAAGCCAGCACCACACTACCAGTGTTCTCAAAGTGTAGCCCCAAACTAGCAGCTTTAGCATCGTCCAGTGTGGTAGGCAGGATGATGACCTTCCGAAGAGGTCTATATCCTAATCCCTGGAATCTGTGGGTATGTTAAATTACAAGGCAATGGGGAATTAAGGTAGCACATGTCATTAAGGTGGCTTAGCAGTTGACCTCAAGATAGGAAGAGTACTCTGGATTACCCAGGTGGGTCCAATTGTAATCACGGAGTCTTTAAATGTGGAGGAGGGAGGCAGTGTCAGAGCGACGTGTTGCAGGAAAGACTTGCCCAGCCATTGCTGGCTTTGAAGATGAGGGATCGTGGCCATGAGCCAAGGAATGCAGGTCACCTCTAGAAACTGGAAGAGGCAAGAAAATGGATTCTCCCCTAGAGCCTCCAGAAAGAAATTCAGCCCTGCAGACACCTTGATTTTAGCCCAGTGAGAACCATTTTGGATGTAACGTTTTGAATTCCAGAACTATAAATAGTTTTTTTTAAAATTTATTTATTTTTGGCTGCGTTGGGTCTTCCTTGTTGCGTGCATGCTTTCTCCAGTTGTGGTGAGCGGGGGCTACTCTTCATTGCAGTGCGTGGGCGTCTCATTGCGGTGGCTTCTCTTGTTGTGGAGCACGGGCTCTAGGCGCGCGGGCTTCAGTAGTTGGGGCACGAGGACTCAGTAGTTGTGGCTTTTGGGCTCTAGAGCGCAGGCTCAGTAGTTGTGGCGCACGGGCTTCATTGCTCCGCGGCGTGTGGGAACTTCCCGGACCAGGGCTTGAACCCTTGTCCCCTGCATTGGCAGGTGGATTCTTAACCACTGCGCCACCAGGGAAGCCCAAAAGTAATAGTTTTAACTTGTGTTGTTTTAAGACACTAAATTTGTGGAATTTCTTATAGCAGCTACACCTTGAACTTCTTAGAAATGAAAATTCTAGGACGCCCCCCACTCCAGACCTATTGTATCAGAAACTCTGGGGGTAGGGCCCAGGAATCTGCATTTTAACAAGCCCTCTGGGGGAATCTGATGCATGTAAAGTTTGAGAATCTCTAGGGCATCTGTTTCCAAGTGGAAGGAGAAAGGAGTGGTGTTTGGTGAATGTGGCTGGGAAGATGCTGTAAGCTAGATGAAACGGCGTGGCCAGGTGACTGTGTGTGGGCTCACCACTGAGCTGACTGGCTTTGCATGACATTGTTGTCCCTAGAAAGGGACAATATGTAATTTGTGATGTGAAACAATATAGCAAACTGCTCCTGCAGCTGGTCAGCCAGCTTTTCAGAGAGAGAGATGTTTTACGGACATCCTTTAGTCTCTTTAACTTATCACAGGTGGACTTGTTTATTACAAAGGTAGCTGAGTTAGAGTGGGTGGCAGACTTAAGGCCAGGTGCTGCCAAAGGAGAAGTTAAAGAAAGGATGTCACATCCAGTTACTTGTTTATTTAGCATACATTTAGCCTACCAGGTGCCAAGCACTGTGTGAGGCTCTGACGATAGAGGCTGAACAAGGCAAACAAGATCCCTGCTCACAAGGACCTTTGTTCTAGTGAGAGGAGACAGCAGACATATACTTTGATAAATTATACGATTTTTCTTTCAAGTTCAGAGAAGCCTCCTGCCCAGATCCGCTTGGTTTTGCTTTGTGCCATAATACAGGGAAGTTTAGAATGGGAAGTAACTGAACTATGTTCCAGATCACCTTGCAGACTGAGGCTGGTGAAACAGAAGTATGCATCCTTGAAGTGCTTCTTGATGGACACTTTGAAAGCCTTTCAAGAAAAGCAATGTAGACAACATCTTGTATCCTATACTAATGGAAACTGTGGTTGAGAACTAAGGGTAAGCGATGAAGAGAGTGGGCTCGTGGGAGCAGGTTGGGACCGCTGAGAAAGTATGTTGTGATGGAGGGGAGATGGGAGGAGAGGCTGGAAGGCCCCTTTCAGGCTGTTCAAATGAAGAAGTCCCTGTTGAAGAGGAGATTCACTTTATATCTCTGGGATAATAACCTTCCCCAAGTGCCCAGATGCTGGGCTCTGAAGTGGGTTTAAGGAAGAACAACCCCCTCTGAGAAGGTATATTGTTTATTCCTGAGGATGTGTATTTCACTTTTGGACAGGAGCCAGCTCTATGTCTGATCGATAAGAAATAAATTATGCAGGGCATTATCTTGGTTGGGTATATACTAACGAACTGCTATTCCTTTCCCCTCTTTCTTCTTCTCCTTCATAAATTCCATATGAATCCCCTTTTCAGTGAATCCCCTTTTCGTCTCCCAGGAGCATAGTTTTACTGGTTGTGGCCTTTGTTCATGATTTATTCCCTGCATGTTTAAAAAGAGATGCCAGACAGCTTACAGTGGAGTGCCAGATCCCTTCCATTTGTCCTTCCAGAGCCACTCTGCCTTCTCTGCCACAGAAGGGTGATCTGATCAATGACATTAGTACAAGAGCTGCCTTGTCCTTTGGCTTCCAGTTGGGTTTGACCAATAGGGACCTCAGCCAGGAGGCTGCCTGGTTGAGTGAGATCTGGGTATTCTAACTGAGTGTGCCACCTGCTTCCTGTTGGGATTTTGGAAGATATGAATATCAAAATACATAACAAGGAGATAAACACCATTAAACAAATCAAAAGGCATAGGGATACAGAACTAGGAATTGAGGTAGCCATGACATTTGTGTGCCTTTTCGTGTGTATTGGACAATTAGATATCTTTTTTTTTTGTGAACTACCTGTTCAAGTCTATTGCCCATCTTAAAATTGGGTTGTTAGTCTTTTTATTTATTTGTAGGAATGTCTTAAAAATATATTCTGGACATCAGTCTTTTGTCAGATATAAATATTGCAAATATCTCTCCCTAGCCTGTGACTTGCCTATTCACTATCCTAATGATGTCTTTGTGTAACAGATATTCTTAATTCTAATGAAGTCCATTTTATCATTGTTTTTATTATATGGTTAGTGCTTTTAGTGTTCTGTTTAAGAAATCTCTGCTTACTCTAAGCTCGTGACGATTATATTTTCTTCCAGAAGCTTTATTGTTTTACCTTTCACATTTATGTCTATGATCCATCTCAGATTGATTTTTTAAAAAACAGCTTTATTGAGGTATAATTTACATACCATTAAATTTACTCAGTATTTAAAAATTTATTTATTTGTTTTTATTTATTTATTTTTGGCTGCGTTGGGTCTTTGTTGCTGTGCGCGGGCTTTTCTCTAGTTGCAGTGAGCAGGGACTACTCTTCATTGCGGTGCGCAGACTTCTCATTGTGGTGGCTTCTCTCATTGTGGAGCACGGGCGCTAGGTGCACGGGCTTCAGTAGTTGTGGCACTCAGGCTCAGTAGTTGTGGCACATGGGCTTAGTTGCTCCGTGGCATGTGGGATCTTCCTGGACCAGGGCTCGAACCCATGTCCCCTGCGTTGGCAGGTGGATTGTTAACCACTGTGCCACCAGGGAAGTCCCAAATTTACTCATTTTAAGAGTTTCATTCAATGATTTTTTTTAAAGTAAATTTACAGAGTTGTGCAACTATCTCCACAATGTAGTTTGAGAATATTTTCATCGCTGAGGAAAAAAAACTTGTGCCCATTTACAGTCATTCCGCTTTCCCACCCTCAGCCCCAGGCAACTACTCATCTACTTTCTCTCTCTATAGATTTGCCTTTCCAATTCATATGTGTGTGTGTATGTGTGTGTGTGTGTGTGTCTATGTGTGTCTGTGTGTATATGTATGATGTGTAGTTATTATGCACAGACCTTAACTCCAAGCTTCTTGGAAGCCAGAGCAAAAAGGGCATCCCAGTGTTTTTCATGGTCTTCCTGGCTGGTCCCTGCTAGGGCTACAATTCCATCATTTCAGGAAGAGTTATTTGTATCAAGTCTTATGACAGGCATTGGGTAATATAATGGGCAATGTCTTTGGCTACATTTTGGCATGAGATAGAGAAATCCCAAACAGTTATTTCTTCTGTTGGTACTCTCTCAGAGTTCAAGAATTACCTATCACCCAGTTGAGACTAGGGAAGGCACTTCTGTGAGAAGCTACAATAATAAGGATTATGCTCATGGATTTCTGATGATCTAAATGAATACACTGGGGGAACTTAAGGCAGCTAAGGCACAAGCAGGCAGTATGGTTCTGTTAAATACACGAGTCTGAAGCAGGCTTTTGGTGAGGACAGATCAGTCTTTTTCACAGTTGGATTCTCTGATGGGTGAGTGTCTGAAGTGCCCCAAAGCTGTATTGTTTGTTTATTTTTTTTCTAAAATTTCCCCCCAGCTTTACTGAAGTATGATTAACAAATAAAAAATTAATATATTCAAGGTCTACAATGTGATGTTTTATACATGTACATCATGAAATGATTACCATACTCAAGCTAATTAACACATCCATCATTTCACATAGTTACTATTTTGTGTGTGTGTGTGTGTGTGGATGTGTGTGGTGAGAACACTTAAGATCTATTCTCTGTTCTCATAGCAAATTTCAAGTATACGTGCAGCATTAACTATAGTCACCATGCTGTACACTAGGTCTCCAGAGCTCATTTATCTTATAATTGGAAGTTTGTACCCTGTGACCTATATCTTCTCTCCACAGCACACCACCCCCCCGCCTCAACCCCTGGTAACCACCATTCTATTCTTTGTTTTTCTGAGTGCAATTTTTAGTAAAGTAGGATCCATGTGCTGTATCTAACCACCAGACATTCAGGTAGCAGAGCTGACATATTGTGAACATTTAAGGGCCTGGTGTGTCCTTGTATTTCTGCCTATCAATGGCTGGCACACTTATCCCTTGTGCATGGATGCCAGGGGGGCTGTGAGTGGGGCCAGCATTCCCCACTGAAAGGACCTTCCATTCTGCTCTCGCACCTGGAAAAATAGATGGCTGGTTCCCTAGCTTTCTGCAACATAAAGTATGAGAGAAAATGGTTTGGAGCCCACATAATTTTAAGAGTTCTTACCACTTCGCCACCTCAAAAGATATACTTATACTTTTGATATACCCAACAGGATAGGTTAATTTTAAAATATAGCCTTACATAGCTGTTTGAATTGACCTGTTGTGTAGAGTTACTTGTAGGCCATCAAATACTGAATATCTGCCAAATGCAATGATTTATTTGGACCATATTTTGATGTTGAAATGTTTTCAAGTCGTCATTTAGCCAACACGTTCAGCTGCTCACAAAGGCTACTCTTCTAGTTGGTCACGGCAAAAGCCATATCACTGGCACAGAGAAGGTTGCTTTTCTGTTTGTCTTAACAGTAGCAGGATATGTATCCTCTTTACCCAAAAGCTATATTAGTTAAACACGTTAAAAAGGGATACTCTTGCACTGCCAGTGAGACTATAAATTGGTACAACAATTTTAGAAAGCTCTCTGGCAGCATCTACTATAAGTAAACATATACATACTATATGCCTTAGCAATTCCACTTCTAAGTATATACTCAGTAGAAACGATTTTATATGTTCACCAAATATATGTACAAGTATGTTCATAGCAGCTTTATTTGTAATAACCCAAAACTGGAAACTACCCAAATGCCCATCATTACACAACTGTAGAATGGATTAATGAATTGTGTATTCATACAATAGAAATACTCTAGAGCAATAAAGTGAATGACTTCACACAACAATATGTATGAATATCACAAATTATGTTGAACTAAAGAGCAAGAACAAAGAATAATACTATAGGATTCCATTCACTTAAAGTTCAGAAATAGGCAAAACTGATGATAGAAATCAGTAGTGGCTACCTTCGGGGAGGTGATTAACTGAAGGATACGAAGGGGTTTTTGAAGCATGAGTAGTGTTTTAATGTTTGATCTGGGTGGTGGTTATATAGATTTGTTCACTTTGTAAAAATTCATTGAGCTGTATACTTCTGGTTTGAGTATTTTACTGTATATATATCAATAAAAATTACTTAAAAACAAGGAGGGCAGTTAGAACAGTCCTGCCTTATGTGTTGAAGATTATCTGATAAAAGTCCATTTCTGTACATACACTGATTCCAGAAATGGTACAGATTTTGAAGAGTCATGAATAACCTGAGATAAAATATGAATGAAGCTTGGCTCAGAGAGAGAGTTTCTGTATTTAGACTCAAAGTTTGACAGGGATTAATGCAGGAAGTGAGAAATTGCATAATTTTTTCCATGTTCACCTCTCTTTGAGATGAAATAATGTATACTAGTGAGTCTTAGTGAAATAGTTGTGTCTAAAATGGCTGACTTCTCACCTAAGATATTAAACTAAGAAAACTCAGGTTTGTGCTCTCCACCCCACCCACCTCCACTTACCTTGACAAAATGGCAGTCCAGCTTTACAAAGGATATCTGGCAGAATAATGGTCTATACTTTTGAGGACTTTTTACCTCCATCCCTCCTTGAGGAACTGGGACAAAATACTTCATGTCCTCGTTAGAGCAAATTGGGAGTTGAATAGTTTGGTGTGGGTTGGGAGCTACCTTCTCCTTGGTCCTACAGGATCTGGCCACCTTCTCTTCTCTACACTCATCTACTCCTGTCCCCTTTGTTCACCCTGCTCCGGCCTCATTCCAGCCTCCCTGACACTCCTCAGACCCACCCTGACACTCCTGCCTTTGCACCTTTTCCCTATCTGTCCTTGGATACACCTTGGATGCATGCCCTCATTCATCTCTACCCATAAGGCCTTCATGCCCTTCAAGTCTTTGCTCAAAGGTCACCCACCCAATAAGGTCTACTCTGACCATCCTATTGAATACTGCCGTCTTCCTCCCCGACCCCTTCACTGGACTGTCAAGAAATTTCTGGACACACGTAGGAGACAGCGTGAAGGGATGGAAGAAACATGGGCTTTGGAACAAAATCGAACTGGAGTTTGGAATTGGAATTTGGGAGTTGCTTACTATTTCTCTGGGTCTAGTGTCCTCAAACATAAAATGAGGCCACCTCATAGGATTGTTGCCAGGTAGGATACTGTAGGTGAAGCACCTAGCCAAGAGCTTGTACATGGCAGTTCACAATAAATAAAATCTCTCATCCCTTTCTCTCTAGCCATTTCCTCCCTGCCTCAGTAGGGTCTGATTTACACAGTAAGATATTCCAGGAAGTCAGTTCCAGATGAGGATTAACACATTTTCACAGGATGAACAAACTAGCACTGAAAAGTGGAACCTCTAACATATTAACTGAAATTATTATGGTTTGCCTCATCTTACCTACTCAAAAATGGCTTTGTTAAAAGCCTGGGAGAGGAAATGGCCTGAAGCCTTCGACACAGATGGGAACTGACTGTTTAATAAGCCAAGTCTCTGACGGGCAGGTGATGTTACAGCCCTAGAGGAAGGTGAGAAGATAAAGATCTTCACTCCTGCCCCAGACGTTCTGAAGCATTCCAGGGAGGAGCTGTGTCATTAACAATCATGTTCTGAAACACTCTGAGGGTCAGCAAAAGGTACCATTTGCCTTTGGGGCACAGGGATGTGTGTTCTAGTTACTAAGCAACTCGCCCTTCTGGGCTGGCCTTGCCTCATTATTCTGCCTATGGTGATGGGAAGCAAATCTGTTGTTTTTGGAAAGAGAAGCTAAGGTTTCCTGGCCCTTCCATTTATTAAAGGAAATAGCCTGGTGAAAAATGAGTAAGACCCAGGGAGGATTCTCTCCCTTATGTGGTGAGAACAAGATTAGGAGGGGTCTTGACCTGGAGGGAAGGCTGTAGAAAATTGAAAGGCAGGTATCTGTCCATAACTTTTACACTTAGTCCAGTGAAAAATCAGGAAAACTGTGTGAAAGGCTGGTTGGTTGAGTAACGGAAGAGCTTACTGAGAAAGAAGTGTTCTCAAAGTGTGCACACCAACATTTGAGAACCTGTGACTTGGTGGAAAAGAGCAGAAGCTTTAGAGAGACATAGAAGAGAGTTCAGGTCTTGGATCTAGCTCATATTTGTTGTTTGAGTCTCTTTTTCCTCATCTGTAAAGTGGAGATCATAACAGTGATATCTACCAAAGTGATTGTGAGGATTGAATGAGCTAATACATGTCAAAGGCTTAGCACAGTGCCAGGCACACTGTACATGCTAAAAATGTTTGCTTTTATTGAAAAGTTTGAGTGGTTGTAATTGTATACAAGAGTGTGTTGTGTCCACTCTGAAGAGTCTCACGTTTTCTTACAGAAGTTCTTGTCCATATTTTTCTGAACCAGCTTGGGAAGAAGCTGATAGAGATTTTCCCTGTGCTGATGGAGTGTTGTTTGTTTTTTTCCTTGGGGAAGGGCAGAAGTTGGGTGACGAGGCAGAGTGCCACAGTCAGAGAGCAATTAGGAGCTTAATAAATGAGCGTACGGTTGGGTGGAGGGAAATGCTAGAAAGGGAGATGTAAGCTAAGGGCAGCATGAGTTGGGCAGCCGATCCCATTTGCAAGTCGGTAACTTGCAAAACCAGGAGTGTGCATTCGATTCCATTGGTCTGGCTTCCTGTCCTGGGTTGGATATCATGTACTTTTAAAGCACTCTGTGCCACCATCTTCATGGCCTTTCTGCTCAGCATCCCACCTCTATTGGGGCTACTCTCTGGGATCCTGGCAGAGAAGACGTTAACCTTCATGTCTGCAGACCCACAACTTTTGCACTCCCAAGTGTGCTGCTGCTCTGCACAGAACTGATTATTTTGGGGAAGTGGAGTAGAGTATATAATTCGTTGCAACATTCTTGGAGCTGCCTAGGGAGAATCTGGGGACAATAGATTGGGTGTTATGTTGGATTTAGCCGAGTAGCAGTCCTCTTCCTTCTCTCCTTTTTCCCAGCATGGGGTGGAGACACCATCTCCAAATTGAGCTCTGGATTAGTCTCTCCACCATCTTCTCTGCACTCGAGTGGTTGATTTTTCAATTCATGTGCTGCTGTGTGCCTGTGATGGCATAACTCTGCTCTGGTAATTGTAATGAAAGGCGATAACCAGAGGGCTTAGCTTTGAGAGATAGAATCACTCTTTACCAAAGACTCAAATTGGAAGGAGTAAAATTTACGGTCTGATACCTTGTGTTATAATATTGTCAGTCCCCATCCCAAGCTGGAAGAGATATTGAAACTCTGGTTTCCATAAGTCAACCTAATTTTGATGCCAATCTCCCACCCTGCTAGTTTGGTTGGAAGTTCCTCATCTGTCTTTGCAGAAACTTTCCCCACTTGAGCATGTTCATCATTGGCTGTATGTCCTTATCAGCTCATCCCTTGAACTTGGTGGATATTCTTGGGACATGGCAACCTAGTGAGGCCAGAAAGCCCGGTGCTTGTGGTTGTGTTTCTCTGGATATACCACATCTTTCCTCCCTAACATCTTTATGCCAACACAGAGCATAGCAAGGGAGCAAGCCCAGGTCTATAGAGCATGTCCCCTTCCTTCTTTTTAATCTGGAAGAAGTTTTTTCCCCGTGATAGGTTAAAGATAGGCATAAATTCGTTGCTACTCCTTCCACTGAGAGGGAAAGTCGAATTGCTCTTACCTTGAATCTGGGCTGGCCTTAAGGACTCACTTGTAACCAATAGAAGGCAGTGGAATGGACATTGCATGAAAGGTAACTTCTGCTGGAGCCCTTTGGGAATGCTCATCATGGAGGAAGCAAGCTGCCAGTTAAGAAGTCTGGCTTGAGATTGCCATGCTGTGAGGAAGCTCAAGCTAGCAGCACAGAGTGGCTACATGAAAAGAAAGACAAAAGGGAGAAGGAGAGAGGGGGGAAACTCCATTAGCCCCCATCTGTTCCAACCAGCCCAACTCAGCCAGGCACGTGAGTAAAGACATCTTCAGATGCTTCCAGCTGTAGTTACCATCTGACTGCAACCATGGAAGGGACCCCCATCAAGAATCATCCAGGTGATCAATCAATATACAGAATCATGAGAGATAATATTGTTTTAAGCCCCTGTGTTTTCAGAAGTTTGTTACACAGCAGTAGATAACTGGAACACTCCTCATGCTATTCTCCTCAGTGGGTTTAGATGTTTGAAAACAAAATCCACCTATTAATTTTCACTCTGCCACAGGCATCCTTTGAGGTTAGGAATCACAGAGCTTGCTACCTCTTAATGGGGGAAGAAATCTGGGTAAGGGGAGAGAAAATAGGGATTAAAAAATTCCCTAAATTAACATCTAAAAAATTTCACCCGTGCCCAGTTTAATTTTGACTTCCATTAGGTTGTAATTCCGTTGTTGCACTCTCTACGGGGTTGGCTATTTTGAGATTTTTTTGGCTTTGTGAAATTGATAGGTAAAAAGTATATTTCACTATGGCTTAATTACTACTTCTAATCATTTACTATGTACAAATTATTTTGTGAATTCCTATGAAGAATTCGAAGAAGACATTTACTTGAGAAAAAAAAGCTTGAGAGAAGTGATAAACCCCGAGTTATGCCATCATGCATGACAGCGATGAGAGGACCAAGGCAGTATTTCATCAATTTCCAAATGAGATCAGAGGACAGAGGTGTCATTGAGGGTGTGGGTAGTCTGTGAGGATTCTAGTGTAGGGACAGCTCCTGCAGTGAATTCTCTAGCATGAGCAGGCGAACACATCAATAGCAGAATTTTGGTAGGTAGAGCGGGGAGAGCTTTGTTCATGTGGGGGAATGGCATGAGTGAAACCATTTTGCAGAGTATTTGAATGATAAAATGAACTGGAGGAAAATAAAAAACAAACAATAATAACAAAAAATAAAACTCAGCTCTACCATATGACCCAGTAATCCCAGTGCTAGGCATATATCCGGAGAAAACCATAATTCAAAAGGATGCATGCACCCTGATGTTCATTGCAGCACTATTTACAATAGCCAGGACATGGAAGCAACCTAAGTGTCCATTGACAGATGAATGGATAAAGAAGATGTGGTACATATATACGATGAAATATTACTCAGCCATAGAAAGGAATGAAATAGTGCCATTTGCAGAGACGTGGATGGACCTAGAGATTGTCATACAGAGTGAAGTAAGTCAGAAAAAGAAAAATATTGTATAATATTGCTTACATATGGAATCTAGAAGAATGGTACAGGTGAACTTATTTGCAAAGCAGAAATAGAGTCATAGACGTAGAGAAAAAACTTACAGTTACCAAGGTGGGGGGGTGGGATGAATTGGGAGATTGGGATTGACATGTACACACTACTATGTGTAAAATAGATAACTAATGAGTACCTACTGTATAGCACAGGGAACTCTGCTCAATGCTCTGTGGTGACCTAAATGGGAAGGAAATCTAAAAAAGAGTGGATATATGTATATGTATAACTGATTCACTTTGCTGCACAGCAGAAACTCACACAACATTGTAAAGCAACTATACTCCAATAAAAATTAATAATGAAAAAAAACCTCAGCTGCCTGAACCACAGATAATACAGTTTACGTTTCTGAATTTGTCTATTCTCTTCACTGGTGTGCGTCCTCGCTGACATTGGCTAACATCTACTGACCACCAAATGAGGACCCTTTGGCATCCTGTTCATTGTCCAATGCCCAAGGAAGTAACTTTCTGAGATGCAGCTTATAACTTGGGGGAGCAGCATTGATGGTTGGAAGGTGTGTTCTGATCTGGGAGGGTTATCACCTGGACCTTTCCTTGACTTGGCAGGAGAAAAGCCACCTCATCTTCCTGTCTTGAGATCTTTGTAATTAACCAAATTTTGGTAGGGGCTTTCATCCCTCCCAGGGGGCCTAGCTGGAATCTTTGGGGGCTGGTTCTCCTCGTGGGCACAAAGCATGTGTTTGTAGACTCTGCAGTGGAGTACTGGACTCAGAACCATTCTTCCGGACTGGTTCTCCAAGGCACTTCAGGTCATCGTAAAGAATTCTTTGGCTCTGGTGGCCTCTTGACTTGTGTCCTCGTCTTCCAACGTTTGGCTGTGTAGATGGTGGGGAAAGATTGGGAGGCCTTCGTAGAAAGAGACAGGAGCTAGCATGTGTGGGTGGAGGGCAGTAGAGGAAGCAGGGAAACTTAGTGTCCCGTGGCTGGAGGCGGAAGCAGCAGAGAAGGTCTATGCTCTAGGAAGTCTGAAGATGCAGGAAGTTGCTAAGCAGTACTCTTTATCTGATTTCCTAAGCCCGGCTGCCTTGCATAAATATCACAACCAACTTTTCAGAGTGTGTGTGTGAGGGGGGCGGGGGTGGGTGTGGAGATAGGGAATGGAATTTGATAGAATTGCTGCAAACGATAAGAAATTGGCTATGTAATATAAAACGTAAGTTACTTTTTTTCTGGCTTATAGTTTACCTATGGATATTAGAGATTAGCCCTGGCATTTTTCTATTTCTTACCCTCTTCCCAGCTTTATTGAGGTATAATTGACGTATAACATTGGGTAAGGTTAAGGCATACAACGTAATGATTTGATTTATGTATATGAGATGTACAAAATGATTACTATATCTATCACCTCAAGTAGTTGTAATTTTTTTGTGTGGTGAGAACGTTAAAAGTCTTCTCTTACCAACTTTCAAATACACAATACAGTATTAACTGTAATTACCATGCTGTGGATTACATGCCCAGAACTTATTTATCTTATAACTGGAAGTGTGTACCCTTTGACCATTTTCATACATTCCCCCCATAACCCCATAAGTTAGTATTTGATTTAATCTGTGACTGAGTAAAATTGGCAGACTTTCCATCAGGACCGAAAGCAAGAGCCAATCATGCAACCCTGCCCCATTCCCAACAAACTTTTCAAGCTATAAACCTCTGTCAGCTCTGGTCCCACCCTCATTGCAGGCTTGGAAGAGGGGTGATGGACACGTTCAACATCATCTTTCATTATCCCAGAGCTGTTCCCTCCTTGTCCCGTGATGTAAGTTTCAGGGACGCCCCCACTAGTTGTGTTTGGGTGGAAATGAATCAACGTGAGCACTAGACAAAGTGGGGCAGCCCTCTGCTGAGGACCCAGTGTGGGAACCCAGAACTGCCGGGGCTCAGGTCTGGGATGGGGCCTCACCGTCATCAGGGCCAGCCTGCTGGTGCATACCTGGGCACCTGGAGGCCCCAAAAGGCTGGTTGGTGGCTTGCGTGGGGCCATTGGTTGGCAGAAGCAGGGAACTCTAGGTCTGTGCTGGACTTCAAGTTCAGAAACATCTTCACCACCTGCAGCCTCTTGTCTGTTGCTTCTTTTTCTTCCCAGATGAAAGGGAGGTGGGACTTTCAGATAATATGATAATAAGTGGAACTCTGGTCTGTGAGCCTTAAGGATACTTCAGGCCATTGGTGTGAGGGAGGACAGTCTGTATGCTCCTTTCAGAGAGTAAACCAGTGATTAAACCTAAGTGATTAGAAAGAAATACATTATACTGACAACCAGCCTAATGCTTGTTATTTGTAGAAAAGCTGGAAAATGCAAATAGGCACAAAGAAAAACTAAAAATAACAAGCTCTCATCTCCCACAGCTATCATCATCAGCATGTAGCCTTTTAGCCTTTAAATCTTTATTCTTCATGTCTAGACGTACATATAAGTGCATGCACATAAATGTAAAAATGGGAATTTTACCAAAAATGTTCATTCCATCTTACAATCTTTTTTTTTTTTCATTTTATCTTGTGTCTTAAATATCTTCTCATGTATTCTTAAGAGTGAATCCCTGAAGGGGTTCTCACTTTTATACTTGTTTTTGAGCAAGAGTCTCTGTGCATTCTTATGTGTTTATACAGTGCCATCAGGCTCTGTGTTGTGCTTTGCTAAACAATGGGCCAAAATTCCTTGGTATAAGGAGCTGGTAGACTGCATCTGATATTTTCCTTCCTTCAGGAAGCTCCTGTCTGCTGCAAAGAGTAAAAAAAGCAGGGGAGAGTTAAAGAAGAAGGCTGGTTTGTAATAGCTGATAATGGCTGTTAAAATTCACATCAATCATTCTCTATATTTTTAGTTTCATAAGGAAAAAACAAAACAAAACACAGCACCACCCTTGGCTTGGGTTGCTGTGTAGTCAGAAGAGATGTAAATATAACCAAGATGTTGTTCCTCCTTTGTGACTAATCACTTGAAGAAAGGGGGGAGTGTGATAGTCAGGGAACCCAGCCTACGCCTTTCAGTCTTTAAATATTTGTGATAAATCGTTTATGTTCGTGTGTGTGTGTGTATGTATGTGTGTGCCCCAGGAATCCCCACAGCACACAGAAGGTTGTTTCAGGAGTTTCAGGGGCTTTGTGGACTACAGGCCAGCTAATCACGTGACTAGTGATGTGAGAATCTTCTACAATGATACTCTTGAAATGAGGCGTCAGGCCTTCACAGAGTGGAAATTATGGACCATGCTGGGTTGCTCCTTTGCCAGAATAAAGAGTAGTGTCTGAGAGAAAAAAAAAAAATGCAGCTTGGAAGAATTAGGAATGGAGGTGGGAGGAAATCATACATTTCTAGAAGGTCATCCACCCAAATAAGGCTGGTGCTAGGGTTGTTGGAAGGAGTGAATGACGTAATCTCTGTGCAGCTCTTAGATTGGGCCCTAGTTTATAGTTAGCACTCAGTAATTTGTAGCTATTATTACCACTATGGTTATGACCATTGTCATATTACTTATGACACTGAATTAAATTCTGCATGGGACAGCCACGTCTAGACGTGTGTATGCTGGAGTAGTGAAAAATATTCTGGGACTAACCTATTGTCCAGTGGAATCTCCTCTTTCCTTCCCAGCCCATCCCATCCCCAGTCTTAGCAACTTTGTCAGGATGCTTCTTGGGCAGGCTAGACCGGATATGCAGTGATGTGTCCTGGGCCATTGCAGAGTGCCCTTTAAAGCCACATCACCTCTGTAGTTCTAAGCATGTGTGAGCTTTCAAGCCACCCCCCGGCCCAGTTTCTCCCTCCTCCTTTCTCCTGGAGAGGAAAGATGATTTCTTGCTGCATATAAAGCTACCAACCTACATCTTAATAGGGGAGAGGGAGGGACTGGGGAGATAAAAGATGAAGCCGTTAGTTCAACAATGGGGAGGGAACTTGGGAGTAAGAGTCTTCACAGTACCTGGAGGGGCCGAGACACTTTGGAGAGGCTAAAAGGGGTTAGGGAAATGTTGTGGGTTAGATCTTGGGTTCTCTTAAATGTTCCTTGAAATCGAATACTGGAGAGTTGGATTTCTTTTCAGTACTTTAAATGTGTCTGGGTGGGGTGCAAAGACTGAGCCACGTCGACTCCCATTGATGTCGTAGGGCTACAGGTATACGATCTTCTTGCTAATTTCTGCCTCGGTGGAAGAAAGTTTTTCCACCAACCTGAGCAAAGCCTCACTAACCATGTAAGTGGTTTTGAATTTATCTATAAACCATTCAACAATTCTTGTTCCAGCTGCTTTACGTCATCACCTTGGATGGGCCAAGATCTGCCCTGTCAGATTAGCCTCAGAAAATGGAGGATCCCTCTGCCCAAGGCTCTTGACAGATAGACAGGACTGTGAAGGGGATCCATGCTTAATTGGTCCCCAGTGTTTTTTTAAAATTATTGAACTCAGTGTAGACATCTGTACTCAATTTCAGGAGGAATTCTATCTTCCTTATTAAGCTCCTGGGTGTATTACAAATTCCATAAACAGAAATAACCTCTTTGCTCTCCCTATATATGAATGGCAGCTCCTAACTATGTTTTTCTTGGAGCCCTATATTCTCATATACTTGTTAGAATAATATGATCAGCAGGTGATTCCAGCTAGATCATAGACTCCAAACTCACTGAATTCCTTAAGTTGTTATAGAGAGGCCTAAGGTAAAATGTGAAGATTGTAAAATGGGTGGCAATACTGTTGTTCTAGGTGAATATTTTAAAAGTACTCTTGTGGAGGGCAAATCGGGCATATTATGCTAATTAAGTTCAGTGTTAGACCAACCCTAGTGTGATAGGTATTAGGATTCTTTTTTTTATTATTATTTTGAATTTTATTTTATTTATTTACTTTTTTGTACAGCAGGTTCTTATTCATTATCTATTTTATACCTATTAGTGTATATATGTCAATGCCAATCTCCCAATTCATCTCACCACCACCCAACCCCCCACTTTCCCCCCTTTGTGTGCATACATTTGTCCTCTACATCTGTGTCTCTATTTCTGCCTTGCAAACCAGTTCATCTGTACCATTTTTCTAGATTCCACATACATGCGTTAATATACGATATTTGTTTTTCTCTCTCTGATTTACTTCACTCTGTATGACAGTCTCTAGGTCCATCCACGTCTCTACAAATGACCCAATTTCGTTCCTTTTTATGGCTGAGTAATATTCCATTGTATATATTTGCCACATCTTCTTTATCCATTCGTCTGTCGATGGGCATTTCGGTGGCTTCCATGACCTGGCTATTGTAAATAGTGCTGCAATGAACATTGGGGTGCATGTGTCTTTTTGAATTATGGTTTTCTCTGGGTATATGCCCAGTAGTGGGGATTGCTGGGTCATATGGTAATTCTATGTTTAGTTTCTTAAGGAACCGCCATACTGTTCTCCATAGTGGCTGTATCAACTTACATTCCCACCAACAGTGCAAGAGGGTTCCCTTTTCTCCACAGCCTCTCCAGCGTTTGTTGTTTGTAGATTTTCTGATGATGCCCATTCTAACTGGTGTGAGGTGATACCTCATTGTAGTTTTGATTTGCATTTCTCTAATAGTTAGTGATCTTGAGCAGCTTTTCATGTGCCTCTTGGCCATCTGGATGTCTTCTTTGGAGAAATGTCTATTTAGGTCTTCTGCCCATTTTTTTTTTTTAAAGGAATTCCTTTATTTTTATTATTTGTTTATTTATTTATTTTTGGCTGTGTTGGGTCTTCATTTCTGTGCAAGGGCTTTCTCTAGTTGCGGCAAGCGGGGGCCACTCTTCATCGCGGTGCACGGGCCTCTCACTATCGCGGCCTCTCTTGTTGCAGAGCACAAGCTCCAGACGCACAGGCTCAGTAGTTGTGGCTCACAGGCCTAGTTGCTCCGCGGCATGTGGGATCTTCCCAGACCAGGGCTCGAACCCGTGTCCCCTGCATTAGCAGGCAGATTCTCAACCACTGCGCCACCAGGGAAGCACTGTCCATTTTTTGATTGGGTTGTTTGTTTTTTTAATATTGAGCTTCATGAGCTGTTTATATATTTTGGAGATTAATCCTTTGTCTGTTGATTCATTTGCAAATATTTTCTCCCATTCTAAGGGTTGTCTTTTCGTCTTGTTTATAGTTTCCCTTGCTGTGCAAAAGCTTTTAAGTTTCATTAGGTCCCATTTGTTTATTTTTGTTTTTATTTCCATTACTCTAGGAGGTGGGTCAAAAAAGATCTTGCTGTGATTTATGTCACAGGGTGTTCTTCCTATGTTTTCCTCTAAAAGTTTTACAGTGTCCGATCTTACATTTAGGTCTGTGACTCATTTTGAGTTTATTTTTGTGTATGGTGTTAGGGAGTGCTCTAATTTCATTCTTTTACATGTAGCTGTCCAGTTTTCCCAGCATCACTTATTGAAGAGACTGTCTTTTCTCCACTGTATATCCTTGCCTCCTTTGTCATAGATTAGTTGACCATACGTGTGTGTGTTTATCTCTGGGCTTTCTATCCTGTTCCACTGATCTGTGTTTCTGTTTTTGTGCCGGTACCATATTGCCTTGATTACTGTAGCTTTGCAGTATAGTCTGAAATCAGGGAGTCTGATTCCTCCAGCTCCATTTTTTTTCCCTCAAGATTGCTTTGGCTATTCAGGGTCTCCATACACATTTTAAGATTTTTTTGTTCTAGTTCTGTAAAAAAATGCCATTGGTAATTTGATAGGAATTGCATTGAATCTGTAGATTGCTTTGGGTAGTATAGTCATTTCCACAGTATTTATTCTTCCAATCCAAGAACATGGTATATCTCTCCATCTGTTTCGAGATACAAACCTTTCTAATAATTTGTCCATTTCTTCCAGGTTGTTCATTTTATTGGCATAGAGTTGCTTGTAGTAGTCTCTTATGATGCTTTGTATTTCTGTGGTGTCTGTTGTAACGTTTCCTTTTTCATTTCTAATTTTATTGATTTGAGTCCTCTCCGTTTTTTTCTTGACGAGTCTGGCTAAAGGTTTATCAATTTTGTTTATCTTCTCAAAGAACCAGCTTTTACTTTTATTGATCTTTGCTATGTTTTCTTTGTTTCTATTTCATTTATTTCTGCTCTGATCTTTATGATTTTTTTCCTTTTACTAACTTTGGGTTTTGTTTGTTCTTCTTTCTCTAGTTGCTTTAGTTGTAAGGTTAGATTGTTTACTTGAGATTTTTCTTGTTTCTTGAGATAGGATTGTATCGCTATAAACTTCCCTCTTAGAACTGCTTTTGCTGCATCCCATAGGTTTTCGATTGTCATGTTTTCGTTGTCATTTGTCTCTAGGTATCTTTTTATTTCCTCTTTGATTTCTTCAGTGATCTCTTGGTTATTTAGTAATGTATAGTTTAGCCTCCATGTGTTTGTGTTCTTTATGTTTTTTTTCCCTGTAATTTATTTCTAATCTCATAGCACTGTGGTCGGAGAAGATCCTTGATACAATTTCAGTTTTCTTAAATTTACCGAGGTTTGATTTGTGACCCAGGATGTGATCTATCCTGGAAAATGTTCCGTGTGCACTTGAGAAGAAAGTGTAATCTGCTGTTTTTGGATGGAATGTCCTATAAATATCAATTAAATCTATCTGGTCTATTGTGTCATTTAAAGCTTGTGTTTCCTTATTAATTTTCTGTCTGGATGATCTGTCCATTGGTGAAAGTAAGGTGTTAAAGTCCCCCACTATTATTGTGTTACTGTCGATTTCCTCTTTTAGAGCTGTTAGCAGTTGCCTTATGTATTGAGGTGCTCCTATGTTGGGTGCATATATATTTATAATTGTTATATCTTCTTCTTGGATTGATCCCTTGATCTTTATGGTGTGTCCTTCCTTGTCTCTTGTAACATTCTTTATTTTAAAGTCTATTTTATGTGATATGAGTATTGCTACTCCAGCTTTCTTTTGATTTCCATTTGCATAGGATATCTTTTTCCATCCCCTCACTTTCAGTCTGTATGTGTCCCTAGGTCTGAAGTGGGTCCCTTGTAGACAACATATATATGGGTCTTGTTTTTGTATCCATTCAGCGAGCCTGTGTCTTTTGGTTGGAGCATTTAATCCATTTACATTCAAGGTGATTATCAATATGTATGTTCCTATTCCCATTTTCTTAATTGTTTTGGGTTTGTAGGCCCTTTTTTTTTTTGGTAGGCCCTTTGTAGGCCCTTTTCTTCTCTTGTGTTTCCCACTTAGAGAAGTTCTTTTAGCATTTGTTGTAAAGCTGGTTTGGTGGTGCTGAATTCTCTTAGCTTTTGCTTGTCTGTAAAGCTTTTGATTTCCCCATCAATCTGAATGATGTCCTTGCCAGGTAGTGTAATCTTGGTTATAGGTTTTTCCCTTTCATCACTTTAAATATATCATGTCACTCTCTTCTGGCTTGTAGAATCTCTGCTGAGAAATCAGCTGTTAACCATATGGGGATTCCCTTGTATGTTATTTGTCCTTTTTCCCTTGTTGCTTTTAATAATTTTTCTTTGTCTTTAATTTTTGTCAATTTGATTACTCTGTGTCTTGGTGTGTTTCTCCTTGGGTGTATACTTCCTGGTACTCTCTGTGCTTCCTGGACTTGTGTGGCCATTTCCTTTCTCATGTTAGGGAAATTTTCGACTATAATCTCTTCAAATATTTTCTCGGGTCCTTTCTCTCTCTCTTCTCCTTCTGAGACCCCTGTAATGCGAATGTTGGTGCATTTAATGTTGCCCCAGAAGTCTCTTAGGCTGTCTTCATTTCTTTTCATTCTTTTTTCTTTATTCTGTTCTGTGGCAGTGAATTCCACCATTCTGTCTTCCAGGTCACTTATCCATTCTTCTGCCTCAGTTATTCTGCTATTGATTCCTTCAAGTGTATTTTTCATTTCAGTTATTGTGTTGTTCATCTCTGTTTGTTTGTTCTTTAATTCTTCTAGGTGTTTGTTCTTAAATCTTCTAGGTCTTTGTTAATCATATCTTGCATCTTCTCGATCTTTGCCTCCATTCTTTTTCTGAGGTCCTGGATAATCTTCACTCTCATTATTGTGAATTCTTTTTCTGGAAGGTTGCCTATCTCCACTTCATTTAGTTGTTTTTCTGGGGTTTTATCTTGTTCCTTCATCTGGTACATAGTCCTCTGCCTTTTCATTTTGTCTATCTTTCTGTGAATGTGGTTTTTGTTCCACAGGCTGCAGGATTGTAGTTCTTCTTGCTTCTGCTGTCTGCCCTCTGGTGGATGAGGCTATCTAAGGGGCTTGTTTGGTATTAGGATTCTTCAGAAGCGTTCCATTTCTCATCCTTGTGGGCACATGGTGGAATTTCATTTCCCTCTCCTCGTAAAGTTAGGCAAGATTTTTAACTTGCTTTGGCTGATGAGCTGAAGTGACATATTTTTTTTATTGAAGTATAGTTGATTTACAATATTGTGTTAGTTTCTGCTGTACAACAAAGTGATTCAGATATATATATATATATATATATATATATATATTTTTTTTTTTTTTAGATTCTTTTCCATTATAGTTCATTACAAGATATTGAATATAGTTCCCTGTGCTATACAGTAGGACCTTGTTTATCTATCTTATATATAGTAGTTTGTATCTGCCAGTCCCAAACTCCTAATTTATCTCTTCCTGCCCTTTCCCCTTTGGTAACCATACATTTGTTTTCTATGTCTGTGAGCCTGTTTCTGTTTTGTAAACAAGATCATTTGTATAACTTTTTAAGGGTCCACTTACAAGTAATATCATATGATATTTGTCTTTCTCTGTCTGACTTACTTCACTTGGTATGATAATCTCTAGGTCCACCAATGTTGTTGCAAATGGCATTATTTTATTCTGTTTTATGGCTGAGTAATATTCCAGTGTGTGTGTGTGTGTGTGTGTGTGTGTGTGTGTATGTATGTGTGTGTGTGTGTGTATATATATATATATATATATATATATATATATATATATATATATATATACACACACACACACACACATATATATATATATATATACCCCATATGGAAGTGACATGTTGCCAAGCATGTATGGGATTCACCACATTCCCTTCCCACTACTCTGGTGATTGTTGAAGCTGTTGTCAAGAGGAATTCATCATTTGGAGTCCTTAAGCTATGATGAGAAAAGCCCTCGCCTACCAATCAACATTGGCTGTGTATTATAGGTGAGAAGTAAACCTTTGTCCTATTAGCCCACTGACATGTTGTAATTGTTTGTTACTGCAGCTTAACCTAGCCTATCCTGACTGATACATCTTGGCTCCAACTCTTGATTTTAAGTCTCAGTTCCAACAGTAATTCATGTTATTTCATTTTAACCTCTCTGAGCCTCAGTTCCCCCATTTCTGAAATGAAGTGTTTGGATCAGATTCTCTCTACAGTGCCTTCCAACTCCAACATTCTCTAATTCTTCCCCTTTTAAATGAATGTGTTGCTCCTTTTAATAATTTTGGTCTTTTTTTTTTGGACTGAGAGGCTGGAGTTAAAACCTGAATTTTGCCATTTACTTGCTGTGTGTCTTTGGGCAAGTTACTCAGTCATTCTGAGCTGTATCTTCCTTTCCTAGAAAATGGAAAAGCAGCTAGCTCCTGGGACTCATGTGGATTAAACCGGATGACTAGTTGAGGTAATTTATAGAGCGTGGCCCAAAGTGCCAGGCACTCAGGAGTTTCTAAGCAAATACCTGACGATTCCAATCTCAGAAGAGGAGGTGTTGCTAGCATCTCCTCTCCTGATGATGGGGCTCAGGGAGACCAAGAGGCACAGAGGGGCTGGCCTATTTCACAACACTTGTTAGAGAAATAAATGTTGAAGATCATAGAATAGACTAAGGGAAAAAACAGGTGTTAAGTGAAGATGTACTTAATTCTGGAACTATTGATTAATGAAGACAGCTTGAAAGCCCTTTGCTTAAAATCTTGTCTCAGCTACTGGAGTGGAGTTTGCTTAAAACTGTACTTTTCCCCTTTGGAACTTTAAATAATGAAAGAGAAGATCTTTATGTTCACTTTGATTTTGAATAATTACAAGATTATTTTGTTGAATTTATTTCCTTAGTCTGTCTCCTGAGTTGCAGTTTTTATGGTCATGTCCCCTGAGGTGCTCTGCTGGTTTCCTCCTTCCCTCCCTCCTCCCTCCCCAACCCTTTCCTTCTTCCTTTTTAAATTAATAAACTTTATGTTTTAGAGTAGTTTTAGGTTTACAGAAAATATGAGCAGAAAGTAGAGTTCCTATATAATCACCACCCCCACCCCCAGTTTCCCTTGTTACTAACATCTTGCATTAATTAGTGTGGTACATTTGTTAAATTGATGGACCAATAGTGATACATTATCATTATCAACTAAATTCCATAGTTTATATTAGGGTTCCACTTTGTGTTATACAGTTCTACGGATTTTGACAAATATATTATGTCATATATCCACCATTAAAGTGTCATACAGAATAGTTTCATTGCCCTAAAATTGTGTGTTTCACCTATTTACTCCCCTTCCCACTGCAGTAGTCACTGATCTTTTTACTGTCTATATAGTTTGCCTTTTCCAGAATGTCATTTTTATGCAATATAATAGGTAGCCTTTTCACACTAGCTTCTTTCACTTAACAATATACATTTAAGATTCCTTCATTTTTCATGGCGTAAAAGCTAATTTCTTTTTATCACTGAATAATATCCTATTATATGGATGTACCAGTTTGTTTATCCATTTACCTATTGAAGGACATCTTGGTTGCTTCCAATTTTTGGCAGTTATGAATAAAGCTGCTATAAACACTTGTGTACACGTTTTTGTGTGGACATAAGTTTTTGACTCATTTGGGTAAATACCTAGGAGCAAAATTACTGGATTGAGCTTACGTTTAACTTTGTAAGAAATAGCCAAACTGTCTTTAAAAGTGGCTGTACCATTTTATATTTCCACCAGGAGTGACTGAGAGTTCCTGTTGCTCCACATTCTTTTTTTTTTTTTTTAAACATCTTTATTGAAGTATAATTGCTTTACAATGGTGTGTTAGTTTCTGCTTTATAACAAAGTGAATCAGTTATACATATACATATGTTCCCATATCTCTTCCCTCTTGCATCTCCCTCCCTCCCACCCTCCCTATGCCACCCCTCTAGCAGAGAAGAAAAAGAAATAAAAGGAATCCAAATCAGAAAAGAAGAAGTAAAGCTGTCACTGTTTGCAGATGACATGATACTATACATAGAGAATCCTAAAGATGCTACCAGAAAACTAATAGAGCTAATCAATGAATTTGGTAAAGTAGCAGGATACAAAATTAATGCACAGAAATCTCTTGCATTCCTATATACTAATGATGAAAAATCTGAAAGTGAAATTAAGAAAACACTCCCATTTACCAATGCAACAAAAAGAATAAAATATCTAGGAATAAACCTACCTAAGGAGACAAAAGACCTGTATGCAGAAAATTATAGGACACTGATGAAAGAAATTAAAGATGATACAAATAGATAGAGAGATATACCATGTTCTTGGATTGGAAGAATCAACATTGTGAAAATGACTATACTACCCAAAGCAACCTACAGATTCAATGCAATCCCTATCAAACTACCACTGGCATTTTTCACAGAACTAGAACAAAAAATTTCACAATTTGTATGGAAACACAAAAGACCCTGAATAGCCAAAGCAATCTTGAGAACGAAAAATGGAGCTGGAGGAATCAGGCTCCCTGACTTCAGACTATATTACAAAGCTACAGTAATCAAGACAGTTTGGTACTGCTCCACATTCTTGTCAGCATTCGGTGTTGTCAGTGTTTTGGATTTTAGCCATCTAGCAGGTGTGTGGTGGTATTGCATTGTTGTTTTAATTTGCAAGTCCCTAATGACATACAATGTGGAGCATCTTTTCATGTGTTATTTGCCGTCTGTTTATCTTCTTTGGTGAAGTGTCTGTTAAGATCTTTTGCCCACTTTTAAATTGAGTTGTTTGTATCATATTGCTGAATTATAAGAGTGCTTTGTATATTTTTGGATACAAGTCCTTTGTCAGATATGTGTTTTGCAAACACTTTCTCCAAGTCTGTGGCTTATTTTTTCATTCTCTTAACAGTTTCTTTTGCATAGCAGATGTTTTAAATTTTAATGAAGGCCAACTTATCAATTTTTTCTGTCACAGATCATGCTTTTTGGATTGTATCTAAAAAGCCATTACAAACTCAGGTCACCTAGATTTTGTCCTGTGTTTCCTTCTAGAGGTTTTATAGTTTTCTGGTTTACATTTAGGTCTATAATCCATTTTGAGTTAATTTTTGTGAAGGATGTAAGGTCTGTGTCCAGATTCTTTTTTTTTTTTTTTTTTTGCATGTGTATTTCTAGTTGTTCAGCACCGTTTGTTGAAAAGACTGTCCTTTCTCAATTGAATTGTCTTTGCTCCTTTGTCAAAGATTAGTTGACTTTATTTGTGTGGGACTATTTCTGGGCTCTGTTAGTGTGGGCTCTCAATTCTGGTTTTTGCTTTATTTGTCAATTCTCCTACCAGTACCACACTGTCTTGATCACTGAAACTTTGTAGTTAGTCTTGGAGTTGGGTAGTGTCAGTCCTCTGACTTTGTTCTTCACCAATATTGTGCTGGCTATTCTGGATCTTTTCATCTTTCTGTAAAAATATTAGAATCAGACTGTTGATATACACAAAGTAACTGCTGAGATTTTGATTGGGCTTGCATTGAATTTGTAGATCAAGTTGGGAGGAACTGACATCTTGACAATATTGAGTCTTATCTACATTAACATGGAATATCTCTCCATTTAGTTAGATCTTCTTTTGTTTCTTTCATCTGAATTTTGTAGGTTTCCTCACATAGATTTTGTACACATTTGTACCTAAGTATTTAATGGTTTTGGTGCTAATGTGAGTGGTTTTAATTTCAACTTCCAATTGTTCTTTGCTAATATATAGGAAAACAATTCACTTTTGTGTATTTAGCTTTGTATCCTGCAACCTTGCTATAATCACTTATTAGTTCCAGGAAATTTTTTTTTTTTGTCTATTCTTTTGGATTTTCTACATAGATGATCACTTAATCTTCAAATAAAGACAGTTTTATTCCTTCCTTCCCAATCTTTTATTTCCTTCTTATCTTACTGCATTAACTAGAACTTTCAGCATGTTGTCAAATAGAAGTAGTGAGAGGGGACATCCTTGCCTTGTTCTCGATCTTAGTGAAGAAGCATCCAGTTTCTCACCATTGAGTACGATGTTAGCTGTAGGTTTAAAGCATCTAGTTTTTCTCCATTAAGTATGATGTTAGCTATAAGATGTTCTTTATCAAGTTAAGGATCTTATTTCTTTTTAATCATTGGCTATAATAACCAAATCAAGCAGACCTGGGTTTAAATACTGACTCTGCTACTTTCTAGTTGTGTTGACCTTGAGTAAGTTAAATAGGCTCTCTGAGCCTTTGAGTCCTCAGCGTGAGATCTTTTTAAAAAAACACTTTTCAAAATTGTGGAAAGGTTTGGAGTTGGAAAACCCTAAAATTATTCAGAGGTGAGTGCCTTCAAGAATTGGGCTTGGCAATGGCACTACACCCTGATATAGGAAGAAGAATAAAAGATGCGGAAGGAAGAAACTTTTGAGTACTGAGCAGTGGCAGAAATTGCTAAGAACAGCTGACACGTCAAATATGATTCCCCAAACATTGGGATGGATCTGTGTGCCAGTTGGAATAGAAACGGCCCTCTGATTGAGCACAGACACACAAGCCATCCTTTAGGATGAAAGCTGTGGAACACTGGAGAGGTAACCAAGGTGGAAAACACCCAGAAGAAAAACAAAGAGATGGAAACATTACTTATTCCAAACCACTCTGCCTGCTTAGTCATATGACACTCCTTCAGAAGACACCACTCAGGACTTAGGCAATGGATTGGCCAACCCATTCTGGCTGCTTTACCTTCTGTGGATGCACTGTTTCTTTGTCTTTCTTCCATAGGGCCCCTTTATCTTCCCCAGCCTTGATACTACTAAGCCCCTAGCTATGAGGATGGCAGTCTATTTCTGTCTCCTCAGAGTGTGTACAGGCTACCATAGAACTGAGATGGGCAGTTGGTTTTGACTTGCTACCAAAGACCCTGGTGGGTCTAGGTGACCACTTGTGTCTTGCCTGTATTTTTTTAGCCAGATACTTTCAGGAAATTATTGGTTTTTCCCCCCAGTAAATGTCTGGCTTTGGTAGTTGTTTTGCTATTTTCTAGCTTTTCGGTCACTGCTACAGTCATAACCATGCCTTCCCTTCCCCCACCTTATGAATATGTATTGTCCACAAAAATGCCTTTAATTGATCTAGCCTATATTTTCCTAATTATCTTAGCCGTAATATACTGATTATTACTATAAAGCAGATGTGTATTCAGAATTAGGTGCTCCAGCTTCTTGAAACCTTGGTTTTACCTTTCATACATCTGAAAATATTTGAATAACACAAATCAAAACAACTTTTAATTTCTGTGTGAGAACCACAGATTGAACCATGAGAGATCCCGCTATTCTTCTTTTCCTTTACATTTCTCCCCATTTTAAAAGCTTTAATATTACTTCTTTCCTCACTGTCTGAGGATGATGCAATTTTCTGAATATAGGTCACAACCAAATATTAAATACCAGTTACTGGCTGCAATGGGAAGGAACAATTAACAAAGTGAAATATCACTTGCTATTTAAATTCCAATTATAAAAGCTAATTTATTTCTAAAGAGATGCTCTGTTTTGGTTAAAGCTGTGGTGCCCACCATAACAAAAAGTATGAATTTACATAAATATGCTTGAATTTTTTAAGCACAGATATAAACAGAGCATTTTTATATTATTCAATCAAGCCATAATCTTTCTTAAATTAACAAATGCTTATTCTTCACAATAGAAGCAGAACTACTTAGTTTGCCGGTTTCTCATTACTATTATTTGTTCATCTGCCAATGAAGGTGAATGGATTGAGGCCCTTAATTCATGCAAGAAATGCAACCACCTGTCCCTAGAAGACATGCTCCTGGCAGCAAAATGAGTATTCAATTGCTGTTTCAGGCCTTATAATTGTCTAGAGGCCCCACTTGGAGTTTCTAGGTATCCAGATGGGAATTGGATTCTTCCTTCCCAGGTAGAAGACTTAGCAGAGACTGACAAGTCTGCTCTTCTTAGATGTGCATCCATGGGGACTGCCCCTTTTCAAGAGCAACTCCTGCAAGCATAGAGTGCCAAACAAAAGGGCCCTTTGAACAAGAACCTCACAACCTTTATTACTAAAAAACTAGGTCTGGCAGCAGCCCTACTTCTGTTTGTCAGAGAGGGTTCCTGGGGGCACAGTACCAGCTCCAAAATGAACTGTTTCCAGCGTCCTGGTCGGTGCTCTCATTCTTCAGACCATTGCCTGCTCCCCTCATCTCAGTGATCCTCCCTGAAGTCTGGTCTGTGTTGGACCCTTCTTCCCTCAAAAATCCTAGGATTTCAGTGGCTGGATGGCCTCAGAGGGCGACTCAAAGCTATGTCCACTGAGGACTTTTTCTGGCTGTGAGGGTGCTTCTGAGCAGTTCCAAGGAAAACTCTTACAAGGAACCCTTTTGAAAGCCTCTAGTTTGCCTCAGGTCAGGGTTGTAAACTCAAATTTCTCTGGGGATCAGGGAAGTAAGGGAAGTGTAAGATGTGGAAGATGATAGAACGGATGCAAGACCCCCAACTCCCCCCACCCCCACCGCCAAAAGGGGCAGCCAATCCTGAGCTCAGCAGACCTTCATGGCCTAGTTTCCAGACCCTCCGCCTTTTCAAGAGCAGCCATCATCCAGATTTCATGTGCAGTCTCCCAATTTAAAGATACAAAAACACCGTGCTGGCCAAATAGAACCTGTCGGTAGATGGACTTAGCTCTCTGGTTCATTAGTCAATAACCTCTAATTGTGTTTCACACCAGCACTATTGTCCTCTCTGTGCTCTCCTACTTGGCCTGAGGCACTGGTTTACCCTCTCTCCAGAGTCAACATTTTGGGTGCAACAAGCAGAAAAATCAACTTGTACTGGCTGAAAAAACAAGGAATTTTGTTGGCATCCCTGGAAGTTCACACTTAGGGTGAGCTTCATGATTGATAATCTGGAAACACAAGCTCCACTTTCCTTGTAAATATTTTGGCTCCACCCAGTGATACCTTCATCCCCAAGCTGGTTTCAAAATGGCTGCAGCAGTTCAAGGCCTCACGCCTTTATGTCACATCATCCAGAGAGAACAGAAAGTCTCTTCCATAAGCTCTTTCAGAAGAGTAAACAAGAGCCGTCCCAGAAAACATGGTCAATTGCTCCTCATGTCTCATTGGCCTAAACTAGGTCATGTGTCCTTTCCTGAGCCAATCAGACAAGAGGGATGAGATTACCCTTATACCAGCTGAGCTTGAGCCCTGGAGGTAAGGGTGGGTTATAGTTTCCTGAGGCTTATGGGCTTTGCGTCTACCTGTGTGTATATGTATGTATTAGGTGTGTGCACACATATGTGCATACCTGAACAAAATCTGGGTTCTATTAGGAAAGACAAAGGGGTGTATGGATGCTGGGCAATTAACCAATGACGTCTATGATAATGTGGTTTGTATTTTATAAAACGGCGTCTCTCTAGGTCTCGTGTGGTGGTTGATAACCCAGTGCTTCTTCCTGCCAGTGTCCAAATTCTAGTAATTGGGGAACTTGATACTGTTCCCAAATCCTCATGTTGTTGTTTTTCTTCTGTCTCCACGTAGAGAATAGGGGTCAGATAGGCAAATTGAGTTCCTACAACTGCTTGGGCACTGTGTTGGACCTGGGTTTGACACACTTACAAACAAACTTAACTTTCCTGAGTCCATTTAAAAACTCTGTAACATGGGGAGGACATGAATTACCTCAGTGTGTTATCCAGAGGTTAAATGCAAGTATGTAACACAGTTCTTGGTGTACAGTGTTTAATATATAGTAATTATCATTATTATGTTGAAACCTTCATTCCTGAAGTTACCTTTTCAAACTCTAAGTGTTGGTTTATAGCAACACATTAAGTATTTTGGGGGTTGGTACTCTTTTCCTCATTTAACCAATATGTAAAAGATATCAAAATGTCTTGAATATATATATATGTATACGTATATATGTATATATAACTGAATCACTTTGCTGTACACCTGAAACTAACACACTATAAATCAACTATATTTCAATAAAAGTTTTTAAAATTTTTACATAAAAAAGGAATACTTCCAGCTAAACAAACAAACATCTTGACCTAGAGTTTTAATAATTAAGGATTAAAATCTGCCATACTTTTTCACTGAAGACAAGCCATGGCTGACTTAGCCAGTTGATTTTGCTTGTTCTTTTTCTTTAAGCACAAATTTATTGTTATTTTAACTTTGCCATTGAACCAGGGAGTTGAAGTAAATGCATCACCAGCAATTGGCTGCAAGAGGAGTTAAGCAAAAATAATGAGTTCTTTGTCTCTTTGTTCACTTTTTCACCCACAGAGGCCAGTTCTGGGAGGTCAACACTATTCCTCTTAACTTCTTTGTATCTTGATCTATGAAACTGGAGACAAAGATTTAAGATTACGATAATTCTTAATATTATTAATAATGACATCTTACATTGGTATAGGGCTTTGCAGTTTGCAAGAATGCTTTCACATTTTACAAACCACAGGGTTTTAAGGTCTGTGAGATTATAAATTGTGTTTTGCTCACTATTTTTCTCTAATTCCTATCCCAATGCCTACTGTATAATAGATGCTTAACAAATATGTGAATGAGCCTCAAAATAATCTGGTGGGGTAGATTTGGAAGTTATCATTGTTATTCCCCTTTCATACAAGAAGCAACTAAGCCTCAGAGATTTCATGACTTGCTTAAGGCTTTCTAATACATGCTTTGGGGTGGGGAGGAGAGATGGGATTTTCTGAAAAATAGTCTGGTTTGTGATTACAAAAATTAGTTTCCTTTCCAATCTGTGGGAGAGAACGCTAAGAGAATGTGGGATTATTGCAAGGAGTTCAGGGATCCACACGCATACCAAGAATTGTCCACAAAAACTGGACAAAGAAGATGGAGAGAGGGCCTAGCCCCCTTCATACTTTGAGGTTTCTGGGGTAAAGAAATCCCAAACCAAACCCTCAAACATGGCAGCCCAGTTTAGATCAGCACATCAAACTGTCTGTGGTGAGAAACTAGAACTAGATCTTTTTCCCCCAATCTGATTTGGACTAATACTTGTAGAAAACACAATAAAATAAATTACTCTTAATTTCTCCACTTATGGAAGACTGGTAACAAAGATTTTACATTCCAGCACTGTCCACAGACCACACCTTGGCTAGATTGGTTTAGATTTTTAACACATTAAAAATATTACAACTATATTTACAATATTTTAATATAGTCTTTATAAAAATGTCAATTCACAGTGCACTATAGGTGGTGAGAGCCAGTATTGGGACAACAGTTTAACTATGGTGAACAAATTATTCTTTCAACCCTGAGATTGTATAACCTCATTTAGAGATGGCATCAAAAGTCTATATTTCTGGAATCTAAAAAAAAAAAAAAAAAAAAAAGGTTATGAAGAACCTAAGGGCAGGATGGGAATAAAGACACAGACCTACTAGAGAATGGACTTGAGGACATGGGGAGGGGGAAGGGTAAGCTGGGACAAAGAGAGAGGCATGGACATATATACACTACCAAACGTAAAATAGATAGCTAGTGGGAAGCAACCACGTAGCACAGGGAGATCATCTTGGTGCTTTGTGACCACCTAGAGGGGTGGGATAGGGAGGGTGGGAGGGAGGGAGACACAAGAGGGAAGAGATATGGGGATATATGTATATGTATAACTGATTCACTTTGTTATAAAGCAGAAACTAACACACCATTGTAAAGCAATTATACTCCAACAAAGATGTTTTAAAAAAAAGTCTATATTTCAGGCACTTTCTTGAGGCATAACATCCAGCTGACTCCTGTAGGAGGCCCTGCTCACACATTTGTGCCCTATTGTTTTCCACATGTGTGAAATGCTATTGTGATTAATAAAACACAACTTGGGTAATAGCTCTAAGGAAGTTATATTAGCTATTTGATTTTTCTTCCCTCTTCAGTTGGTACTGGAAATATAACTAATATCTTGTCGGAGAATCAACAAAATTTTGACATTAAAAAGAAGTCCTTATACTTGAAATCTTTGGTTAGCACTTCTCTGTGTAGACCTTGATGGATTAGGGTGAAAGTTGGCTAATTGTACTACGTTTGAGGAGTCTCTAACATGAGGACTGTGTCGTTTTACCTGAGGCTCGCTGTTAGTTTCCAGAACCCAGGTTTTTCATGAGAGAAAGCAGTGCCCCATTTATTCATTCGATCACACTCAGTGTGCCAGGTACTGGCTTAGGTAGCAGGATAGGGTGTGAACAATGGCCTCTGCCCTCAGAAACACCAGGAGGAAGTGAGTGGAGGGTTTGGGTTAGTTCAACAGAGTTCCAGCAGTGGGAGGTAGGGGGAAGAACCAGTGCTCACCACCAAGCTCCTTCCCTGAAGTGAGACGTGTGAGGCTGGCAGCTGGACTTCTGCACCCTCACATAACATACCTGAACAAACTCTTCCAACTCTTGGTACTGGGCCTGGGTGGCCTTTTGTTTAGTGCAAGAGCTGGGCTTAATGCACAGAAATGATAATGATAGGTACTTACATGACTTAAGAACATTGTCCAGCTCTCCAGGCAGGAGTGGAACAGAGCAGAACGTGAGGCTGTAAACTGGCTTCCTTGGCACGAAGCAGTGACATAGAGCATCTTGAGATGATGAGGTTGGATGGCAGCCTGCAGATTCAGGGGCAATTTGTGTTCTGTAGACTGGAAAAACCTTTGATTTTTCTGAGTTGAGGAATGGACAATTCTCAAGGGAAAATGGGCATTTTTCCTCGTGGGCTCTGGAGACAGGTACAATTTTTGCACTTTTCCCATGCTGGGAAAATTCCTCTAGACCAGTGTTTCTCAAACTTGCATGAGCATATGAATAACTGAGGGAAATGCAGGTTAGGTTAGGTTGGTCTGGGACAGTGCCTGAAATTCTGTGTTTCCAACAAGCTCCTTCCCGGGTGATGCTGAATTTGCTACAGTATTGCTGGACTGAGGGTGGTGCTCTGAGGAGCAGAGACCTGGAACCCACCTGGTGGCGTGGACCCATGGGAACTGGCCTCACCTGCTTTTGCTGAAGGCATTGATCCCTGTTTCAGACGCAGTTGTATTTATCCAGTCACTACATTGTCTGCTGTGCTGTTTCCTTCTCTCAAGGATCTTAGGTAGTCTGAGATATTGCTGTAGAGTATATATTGGTTGCTGTGTTTAATCATTTAAAAAAATAATCTTTGTTGTGCTTCGGAGTACTACATCTTCTTCAGGGCACAGTAGCTGTCATACACAATCAAGGTCCCACGTCATTACAAGGCATTGCCTTAACCCACATGTCTTGTTGGGGGTAGTCCACCATAGTAAATTCTGCTTTGGAGAGCTTGGCAATCCAATCATAAAATGATGAACTCATGTGTTATGTTCAGTGATTTGATCCTGCAGCAGCCCCTAAGATGGATGAGTTGCAGAATAAATCTATGAAAGGAACTATACCCATTGATTATGTTCTGGGCATTGAATTTAGCTGTCATCAGATATAGCTTGTCGTTTGAGCCTTCTGGGTTAAAAACAATTACAGAAATCTAAAAACAAGTTCCATTTTGATGTTTTGTTCCTGTGAGCTACGTCAAATGGGTTCTTTTTTTTTTTAATTAGTTTATTTATTTTTGGCTGTGTTGGGTCTTCGTTTCTGTGCGAGGGCTTTCTCTAGTTGCAGCAAGCGGGGGCCACTCTTCATCGCGGTGCGCGGGCCTCTCACTATCGTGGCCTCTCTTGCTGCGGAGCACAGGCTCCAGACGCGCAGGCTCAGTAATTGTGGCTCACGGGCCTAGTTGCTCCGCGGCATGTGGGATCTTCCCAGACCAGGGCTCGAACCCGTGTCCCCTGCATTGGCAGGCGGATTCTTAACCACTGCGCCACCAGGGAAGCCCTCAAATGGGTTCTTTTATAAAGAAAGTAAAGGTTCAAAACTCATTCAAAATTACACTCAAAAGTGATTTCAGGAAAATGGAGCCTTCATATCACAGTATGTGTTTATAAGCCCCAGTCCTTTGTTCAGTGTGGTGCATCCCAGGCCAGTGAATGACTTTTTCATCAACTTCCCAAGCTGGTGGTAGTGGTTTCTAAAGAAAAGATAATCACATAGCATAGACCAAACTGATCTTCCAAAATTATTTTTAGTGGATTGGAAGAGTGGCTTCACTTAATGTCTCTGATTCTTCATTTATTTTTGTAGGTCACATTCCATCCCTAAAACATTCCATGGGTCTGTCAGCAACTTTGATTGAAGCAGAAAGTTATCAAATGTCCTGATGAGGGCTTGGAAGGGTCTTTGCTCTTAAGGAGTTTTGTTGTAATGGTATTTATCTTAATCAGATTTGGCTAATACTTCTCTTACTCATAGAGTTTTAGAAGGAAAAATAATCTAGCCAACTTAGAAATCTAGTCCAACCAACTCATTTTACTGATGTGGAAACAGCTGGGTAGTTTGCTCAAGGTCACCCAGACCTGTCTCTGAATCCCAGTCCTTGACTCCCCGCCCCAGTCTACCTCAGTGCCTTTCTGTGTTGATTTATGGGTGTGATATGGAGGCTGTGAGGCCTGAGGCAGCAAGTTTTCCACCTTTCCTGGTGGGAGTTGGGGTGTTCTATCTGATACATTCATTGCATTTCCATACCATCCAGACCCTGTGTTCTAGCAGAGTCACAGTAGATTAACCAATGTTCCAAAGAGGCAAAGTGGCATGGAGCCTGGATTCTGTAGCCTGGTGACCTGGGTCAAATCCTACTTTGCTCCGTACATGTTGTGTGACTTTGGGTAAGCCACTGAGCCTCTCTTCAGATATAAAATGGGGACCTTCCTTGCAGGATTGTTGTGAGGACTGAATGAGCAGTTAAAGCAAGCAGCCAGGTGCATTGTATTTGGAATTGTGTGTGGTTTTACAAACTGTGGATGTCTACTAGGTATTGAGTTGTGAAATCAGTGTTCTGAATCATAAATAGCATTAGAAAAATTAAATGGCATACACTAGGATAAAATAGAACATAGTAGAGCGTGTTGCACCTAGGCAGGGTATTGTTTGGTATCCTTTTGGTTCCCCTTTTTGGTGTTCCTTTGGTTTTGTGTGTGTGTGCGTGTGTGTGTAATGGCTCACAGTATAAAATGAATTTCTCACTGTGGATTGCAGTTAAGAGTTTGGAAGCTCCTGCTCCAGGGAGCAGGGTGAGTGAATTCATCTGTCTTAGCACAGACCTATTGGAGTGAATGAGGCACATTTTAGACATGAATGTACAAGGCAAACTCTGGCTGAAACATAAATGTGCTTCCTTTGCAGAGGGAGACCAAAGGGCAGTTTCTTATTGACCACATCTGCAACTACTACAGCTTGCTGGAGAAGGACTACTTCGGCATTCGTTTTGTGGACCCAGAGAAGCAGCGGGTAAGAGCTGACCACTATCTGGACCCATTTGGGGGGGTCACTCAGGCTTTGGGGTGCTGAATAGGTTCTTCTCAGAGCAATTGTGGTGCACTTGTTCTCATGGTTATTGACCACATGAAACTTACCAGCCTGGGTATGTGTGTGCACATGCACGTGTGTGTGTGCATGTAATTGTGTATAAGAATCTGGCACTGTTCTCACTGGACTGAATGAGACAGGGGGAAGGGAAACTTAACATTAGGGCTTTCCAGAAAGCTACTCCCACCTGGTTGAAGAGAGAATGTTATTGTGCCCTTTGAACCCAGAGTTTGCCATAGCTTCTCAAACAGTGGCTACATAAAATCTCATTATAGAGAAAATCCACCCCTCACTATAAAAAGTTATTAGTAGAGAGAGGAACAAGGGGGTGACTGTTTTAATGGCATGAGGTTTTCTTTTGGGGATGATGAAAGTGTCTGAAACTTGATATAGGTGATAGATATACAACATTGTGAGTGTACTAAATGCCATTGAAGTGTACACTTTAAAATGGTTAATTTTATGTTATGTTAATTTTACCTCATTTTTAAAAAAAGTTTTGGCAGATGATGGGTTAAGATACTTTGCAAGCTGCTCCTTGGGCACCACTAAATTTGACAGCCTCCATTGTATTCCTGCTCCTGGACACACCTATCCTTCCTGGTCTCTGTTGATGCATAAGAGTGAGCAGGGTAGTCTTGGCTTTTGAGCCAGTGTACCAGCCTAAGAGTGTTCGGGTATGGCATATGCTGAACTCACAGTGATGTGTGTCCCTCACATCAAAAGACCCCAGGAATCTCCATCCCAGTTCCTACCACCTAGCGTTTATCATTCCTCAACCCTACTGTGGGTCCCAGCTATGGGTTAAAAGGCCCTGTACCTGCTCCAGGCTGTGTTTCTTACCCTGCCCTACTGACAAGCAGGGCAAAGTGTGAAGGGGTTAACTGGGGATGACTGCCTTCTTTAATTTGCTCTCCTCCTTACCAGTGTCTCTGGTCATCTTCCTGTCCCCTTTTCCCCTCCTCACAACCCCACCTGGTTCTTGGTTTTGTGTTTACTGACTAATACAATGAGGGAGAGACTCACAGAGTGTATTTTTGTAAAGGAGGAGGATGTTGAAGGAATAGATTAATCTTCTGAAACATGGAGAATCTTATTGACCTCTCAGTAGGACCTAATCCTCTATAAAGGGATATAATGCAGTGGCTCAGAAGAAGGAGATTTTGGTTTCCTGTAGCACTTGCAGGAACCCTTGAATGGACCAAGCATTTATCTGAGTGAGAGGAAGGTAGCAGGACACTGTGAGGATGTAGAGCTGACATGAGATCATGGAGGGAATTTGCGTGGTGTTTGCTACTGAGTAACAGTGATTCCCAGACCTGGCCCTGCAACTAAGTCAGTTTAGGTATTTGCTAAAAATGCTTAGTGTGGACCTTATTCTAGACCTCCTGAATCAGAATTCCTGGGGCTAGGGTCAGGAAGATGTATTTTAAGACATCTTGATTCTAATTTTGATGCATCCATCCCAGCTTTGTCTCCTGACCGGTTTGGGGGACCATGGCATAAAGATGTTTATAGACATAATTTCTTATGGCCTATGAATATATGACCCTTGTATGGAGGGAGAAACAGGCTCAAAAACATTGTTACTTACCCAAGGTCCCACAGGTAGTAAGTGATGCAGTGAGTATTTGAATTTAGAATTATGGTTCAGAGTCCCCATGGCCAAACAGACTCTGTGAACTATATTAGTCATCTAAGCACCACTGTAAATAGATTATTTTTGTGCAAAATTCTAAACAGCCCTCCTGCAGAAGTAACTCTGGCTACCATTAGTTGAGCATTTATTATATGCCAGGAATTTTATCATATGATCTTTAGTGTTCCCCAAAACACTTCAAGGAAGGGGAAACTGAGGCACAGAGAGGGTCAGTGGCTTGCCTATGGCTAGTAATTATAAGAGGAAGGATGGAATCTGAACCCATACTCTTTCCATTTCATCTCTCAGATGAAAATTTGAAACATAGCCTAGACTAGGGATCTGTAAACCCTTTCCATAAAGGGCTAGATAGAAAATATTTGCAGCTTTGTAACTCAAAAAACTTCTGTTGTAATTACTCAATTAGTAATTTCTAGTGGAAAGTGGCCATAGACAATACCTAAATTAACGGATGTGTCTGTGTTCCCATAAAACTTTTTTCCAGTGAAAGTATTTCACCAAAATAGGCAGTTGGCCATAGTTTGCTGACCCTTGGTCTACACAATAGCTGGACACCATTTAAATGCATAAGCCTTTTTCATTCCTCTTGACCCTCTCGTTGGGGAGATACTGGATAAAATATTAAGCAAAGTCTTTAGAATTAGAATCAGGGGTATCAATATGAACCCATGTTTTTTAATATACATAGATAAATACAGAAATAAATATAAGGGGTGTGTGTGTGTGTGTGTATGTGTGTGTGTGTGTGTGTGTGTGTGTATTAGGGTGGGGGTTTAGTAAGTATACATATATTTCCAGGTCCCACCTGCTGAGATGACTTAGAGGCAATGACACCACTGTAGTAATAAGTACACCTAGCCTTCAGATCTTGGTTTCAAACACCATGCTCTAATAAAAGGAAGAAGGGCACCTTGCAGAAAAGGCTGATTCTAGGGCTGGGGTAGTGAAATCACAAGGTGAGCTTGGAGCATCTTGTGGCACCAGGAAGTAAAAAATTACTCAAAAACCAAAATGTAGGGCACTAGGAAAGGCGCAGAGCCGATGTGAAAGAACTGCCAATGACCAAAACTGGAACAATTGGAGTTCAAAAACAAATGACCGCGGGCTTCCCTGGTGGCATAGTGGATAAAAATCCTCCTGCCAATGCAGGGGACACGGGTTCGAGCCCTGGTCCAGGAAATTCCCAAATGCCACGGAGCAACTAAGCCCATGCCCCACAACTACTGAGCCTGCACTCTAGAGCCTGCGAGCCACAACTGCTGAGCCCGTGTGCCACAGCTACTGAAGCCTGTGTGCCTGGAGCCTGTGCTCTGCAACAAGAGAAGCCACTGCAACGAGAAGCCTGTGCACCGCAATGAAGAGTAGCCTCCACTTGCTGCAACTAGAGAAAGCCCATGCGCAGCAACAAAGACCCAACGCAGCCAAAAATTAATTAATTAATTAATTTTAGAAAAACAAATAACAATAGCATTGGATTATAATCCATAGAATGAAATAAATATCCATGAGACTATACTGATATAAATAAATAACTGCATAAATAAATAAAAGGCGGAAAAGAGGCAGCTCTTCCTTACAGAAGAATTCCAATTAATTAATGTAGGGGGAATGAGAGAAATAGAAATCTACCATTAGAGTGCCAAAATAATAATTGTTGTGGGCAAGATCGATCGATGAATGCTAAAATTAATGGGCAACAGTTTGAGGAGAAGCAGGATATTTGCACAGTCTCAAGGAAGTCCCCTGTCATTTGTTTTTGAACTCCAATTGTTCCAGTTTTGGCCATTGGCAGTTCTTTCACATCGACTCTGTGCCTTTCCTAGTGCCCTACATTTTGTTTTTTGAGTAATTTTTTACTTCCTGGTGCCACAAGATGCTCCAAGCTCCATGCTTCCCTTCTGCCCCGAGCCCGGTATTTTTTTTTTTTTAATGTTTTTTGTTTGTTTGTTTGTTTTATTTTTGGCTGCATTGGGTCTTCGTTGCTGTGTGCGGGCTTTCTCTAGTTGTGGGGAGCAGGGGCTACTCTTTGTTGTGGTCCGCAGGCTTCTTGTTTCAGTGGCTTCTCTTGTTGTGGAGCACAGGCTGTAGGCACATGGGCTTCAGTAGTTGTGGCACGTGGGCTCAGTAGTTGTGGCTCACAGGCTCTAGAGTGCAGGTTCAGTAGTTGTGGCACACGGGCTTAGTTGCTCCGTGGCATTTGGGAATTTCCCGGACCAGGGCTCGAACCCGTGTCCCCTGCATTGGCAGGCGGATTCTTAACCACTGCGCCACCAGGGAAGCCCGAGCCTGGTATTTTTAAATTATTGATACAAGGGGAAAAGGAATAACTTTATAGTGGAAAGACTTGGCAGACACCACTTTAACCAAGCGATCAGTGTTAATATCAACAATAAAAAGAAATACCAATGTCATGGACTCCCCAATACCATGCACTGAGAAGGGCACTCTCTCTCTGTGGTATTCTTCACAACAATGCATAACCTCATTCAAATCTGGAGGGAACATCAGACAAACAAAAGGGAGAGACATTCTCCAAAACAACTTACCAGTACTCTTCAAAACTGTTCAGGTCATGAAGGACAAGAAAAGATTGGGGAACTCTCACAGATTAGAGAGATGCATCAACTAAGGTAATATGGAATCCTGGATTGGACGCTGGAACAGAGAAAAGTGTAGTAGTTGGGAAAACTGGTGAATTCCAGATTAAGTCTGTAGTTTAGTTAATAGTATTGGGTTAATATTAGTTTCTTAATTTTGATAATTGCTCTATGGCTATATAAGATGCTAATACTAAGGTAGATGAGTAGTTATGCTATTTTTGCAACTTTTCTGTATGACTAAAATTATTTTTTTAACTTAAGCTTCTGGGTTGATATGCTTCATTTTTCTTTATATTTTGACTTCGTTCACCTTAATTTTTAGTGTCCAGACTCAGGTAGTAGATTAGTGGAAAAAATAAGGGCTGCTCCAAAACAAAACCATCTTCTCTGATGTATTCATTAAGTTGCTTAGAGGGCTGCCTGAATAGTTCTGTTTTCCCTTGCAATATAGCCGTTATAGCCTTTTGCTTTTGAAGATACAGTATGAGTGTAACTTCCACATGGATTGCAAAGTAGTTGCTATACAAAACTGTATGGACTTTGCACTCAGAAAGAGGCTTAGGCTTTGTACTCATAAAGATGCTTGGACTTAGTACTCAGAAGGATGCAAATTAAATCCCATCTCTGCTGGGTAGTAAGCTGTGTGATCTTGACCAAGTTATTGAGCTTCTCTGAGTCTTTGTCCTGATTGTTAATATAGATAACAGTACCTACATGTAAGGTTGATATGGGAATTAGAGATAAGCTATGTAAATGCTTAACAATGGTATATATGGAGTATATGTTATGTGTTATTTTTATTATTAATTGTTATTATTACTTTTACTATGTATTAGCTAGGTCTAGGTGAGACAATTGCAGGAGGAAATACAGCCATGATTGGCAAGTCTAAAACCTAGAAATGTTCACAATAACTTCTTTTAAAGGCAGGATAGCCATTATTATGATCACTGGGGAGAGAAGAGGGAGGAAGTGAACCTTGGGTAATTATTGGGTTGGCCAAAAAGTTCATTTGGGTTTTTCCATGGAAAACCCCAAAAAAACCTGAATGAACTTTTTGGCTAACCCAATTTTAAAAAAGGGCTCAAAGACACAACAGTATGCTGATATGAGAGTTTTAAGCAGAGATTAATTGACAAGTATTGGTTTATTTTTTGTTTTTGTTTTGTTTTGTTTTACCAGCTCGTGTACTTTTTCTCAATGGAAAATAAAACAATGAATTATTTGGATAGAAAGCTAAACAAGAAAAAATCAAGTTAGTTAGAAAGCCTGAAGTGGAACTTACCTCTGCTGTGGGAGTTGGTGGTTTGCCTACAACTCTTCACAACTTGATTTATGGTACACCATTGTGGAATATTAAATATTTAACACTATTACATTTGGAATACCATATGTTTGACAAGATGTCTTATGCCCCATATGCTGTGAGAGTGGTGAGGACTGAGTCAGTAAATGATGACTATCTTTTGCTATTTTAATAGCGAGGGCCCAGAATTTCCATTATTTTAAAAATTTGATGTAGGATGGGACAGATTGAATACTGGTCAATAAAAGTCCTCTTGAATTTCCACCACATTTATCTTCTGAAGAACTCATATAATCTTAGTTGCCTAAGATTAGGGAAAAGCTGGGTAGTATCCTTCTCATTTTATTGGGAGAGAAGCTGGGACTACAAGTTTAGAAGACTTGGAAGAAATAATTCCAGAAGAAAAAGATCTTACTTGGCTTGTCCAGATATTTTTTATTAAATGTAGCATAATCTTTCTACCACTTCTGCTCAGGTGCTAGGGTAACTTCCCTTTGGAAAGATGAAGTTTTGAAATAATTAGTTGGGTTTCATAATTCTACTTTCTATGGCTATGGTTTGAGATGTCCACTGTCCTGGTTTCCCTTCTTATTCTTCCACACTTCCCTCTTTCCCAAACCCAGCTAGGGAAATCACCCCCAGTGCCTTAGAACTGAGGAAGTACCCCAACCCTAGCCAGCCAGAGGAGGAATTATACCAGGACTTGGTTTATAGACTTCAGGGAGATTGAACCCAATGCTTTTGATTTTTAACTTCCCTGTCTCTAAGCATTTGTTTAACCCACTTACATGACTGTCATTGACTTTTCTAACTTAAGGGCTATTCTGACTCATACCCAAAGACAACATATTTAGTTTGGAAATCTACACCCCTGGGGTAATCTCTGCAAGCACCCTTGTTTTAGGGCGTTCTGTGTCATGTGACCACCAGACGTCCTTTCTGATAGGATGACCTGGGAAATCATGGATGCAAGAACATGCTGAATACTAATGCCTCCTCCCTCCAAATATAATTACAGCCCTGAGGTTTTTATGTTGGCAGCCAGAAAGAACAAGTGAGCCTGTCAGTGAGTCTTGTTAATAATGGGAAAAGACCTTGCCTATGTTAGAGCAATTTGCTTTTTCTGGAAGCAGCTTTGGGGAGGACATGGAATGGAAAAAAACAGGCCCAGTGATTTGAAGTTTCACTCTGGGGATGGTGCCAGGAAGCTAGACAGCATTATGTCCCACCAGCTGCTCCTGCTTTGAAAGGCTACTTCCTGGGGAAATTGCTTCATAGATGCTCGAAACTAGGAATGAGAGTGGTATCTGAGATCTAGGGCAACCCTGCACTAAAGTGGAGGGCTGTATTGCTGCCTCAAGTCACTGGTCATGAATTTGCTTAATGAGTCCTGTTTTACTTTTGAGTCTCAGGGGTATTAAATATTAAGAGTACTTGGATGTCTGTTTCGGGAGGGGTATGGACAAGTAACTTGGCTTTCCAGGAAAAGACTTTGGGTACTCAAGTTACAAGGAACACAGCACTATCATAACAGCTTGAAAATTGGATATATTGTGTATTGGTTCAATTGTGGTCCAAGGTATTAACACTGACAGATTTGGGGAAATTGTCATATTCTTTCAGAAGAAAGCAGAACTTGGTGCTTAACTAAAATTATTGCTCATCGTTAACTCTATCTACACCTGATGTCCTCTCCTGGGAAGGAATGGGATGCCTGATAAAGACAGGTTGCAATCTGGAAGTCACTTAGCCAATTGAGATGTTATAATTTTAGTGGTGGGGAGGAGCAAACTCATGAACTGGTTATCTTGTTCAGGTCAAAAGGCAAACATAAGGAAGAACTTCTGGGAATATGGCAGAGTAGGAAGACCCTGAGCTCACCTTCTTCCATGTGCATACCAAAATTACAACTGTTTACAGGGCAGCTATCTATGAAAACAACCTGAAGACTAGGAGAAAAGATCTTTCACAACTAAAGATACAAAGAAAGAACCATAACATGACAGGTAAGAGGGGTGGAGACACAGTATGGTCACACAACTGGAAGGTGACCCACAAACAGGAGGATAGTCACAATTGCAGAGGTTTTCTCCATGAAGTGAGGACCCTGAGCCCCACATAAGGCTGCCCAGCCTGGGGGTCTTGCACCAGGAAGATGGGCCCCCAGAACATCTGTCTTTGAATGCAAGCAGGGCTTGCATATGGGAGAGCCAGAGGGGTGTAGGGAACAGATTCTGCTCTTAAAGGGTGCACACAAAATCTCATGCACTCCAAGTCCCAGTGAAGAGGCAGTCATTTGAAAGGATCCTGGGTCAGACCCCCTTGCTGATCTTGGAGAGCCTCCTGGAGAGGCAGGAGGCAATTGGGACTCCTGCTAGGGACATAGACATTGACAGCAGCCATTTTGGAGAACTCATTCTATCACAAGGACACTGATAGAATGGTGAGAAATGTAACCAACCTTAGGCAAAATGGAGACAGAGGAATATGTTCCAAATGAAGGGATAAGACAAAACCCCAGAAGAAGAACTAAGCAAAGTAGAGATAAGCAATCTACCTGAAAAAGAGTTCAAGTTAATGATCACAAAGATGATCATAAAGATGCTCAACAAACTTGAGAGAAGAAAAGATAAACACAGTGAGAAATTTAACAGAGTTAGAAAATATAAAGAACCACAACAAAGCTAAAGAACACAATAACTAAAAAAAAACTAGAAGGAATTGACAGTAGATTAGATGATACAGAGGAACAGATCAGTGAGCTGGAAGATCAAGTAGTGGAAGTCACCCAAGCTGAACAGAAAAAAAAAGAAAAAGAATTTTTAAAAAATGAGGATAGTTTAAGAGATCTCTGGGACAGCATCAAGCATATTAATATTTGTATTTTAGGGGTCCCAGATGGATAAGAGAGAAAGGGTCAGAAAATTTATTTGAAAAAAAAATAGCTGAAAATTTCCCTAATGTGGGAAAGAAAAAAGACATCTCAGTCCAGGAATCACAAAGAGCCCCCCGAAAGAAACCCAAAGAATTCCACACCAATACACATTATCTTTAACTTTTGCCATTTTAATTATAAAAAGAGAATCTTAAAAGCAGCAAGAGAAAAGCAACTAGTTATGTACAAGGGAACTCCCATAAGACTATGAGCTGACGTTTTGACAGAAATATTGCAGGCCAAAAGGGAGTGGCATGATATATTCAAAGTGCTGAAAGAAAAAACCTGCAGCCAAGAATAGTCTACCCAGCAAGGTTCTCATTCAGATTTGAAGAAGAGATAAAGAGTTTTACAGACAGGCAAAAGCTAAGAGTTCAGCAACACTAAACTGACATTATGAGAAATGTTAAAGGGATTTTTCTAAGCAGAAAAGACGACAACTAGAAATATGAAAGGAGAAATCTCATAAGTAAAGATAAACGTATAGTATAGGTAGTAGGTCAATCGCTTTTAAAGCTAGTAGGAAGGTTAAAAGACAAAAGTAGTAAAATCATCTATATCCACAATAAGTAGTTAAGGGATACACAAAACAAAAAGATGTAAAATATGATGTCAAAAACAGTAAACATGGAGGGAGGAGTAAAAATGCAGGGTTGTTAGAATGCATTCAAACTTTAGAGAGCAGCAACTTTAAAAAATTGTGCGTGTGTGTGTGTGTGTGTGTGTGTGTGTGTGTGTATCCTCATGGGAACCACAAACCAAAAATCTTTAACAGATACACATGCAAAAAAGAGAAAGGAATCCAAATATAACACTAAATATAGTCCAGCAGTCCCCAACCTTTTTGACACCGGGGACCAGTTTCATGGAAGACAATTTTTCCATGGACGGGAGCGTGGGGATAGTTCAGGTGGTAATGCGAGCAATGGGGAGCGGCAGATGAAGCTTTGCTCGCTTGCCCACCGCTCACCTCCTGCTGTGTGGCCCGGTTCCTAACAGGCTGTGGACTGGTACCAGTCCATGTCCCGTGGGTTGGGGACCCTGGATACAATCAACAAATCACAAAAGAGCAAAAGAAGAAGAAAGGAACAAAAAATAACTACAAAGACAACCCCGAAACAATTAACAAAATGGTAATAAGTACATACCTATCAATAATTACTTTACATGTAAATGGACTAAATGCTCCAATCGAAGGACACAGTGTGGCTGAATGGATACAAAAATAAGACCAATATATATTCTGTCTACAAGAGACTCACGTTAGATCTAAAGACACACACACAGACTGAAAGTAAGGGGATGGAAACAAGTATTCCATGCAAATGAAAATGAAAAGAAAGCTGGAGTAGCAAGACTTATATCAGACAAAATCGACTTTAAAACAAAGACTGTAAGAAGAGACAAAGACAGATGTTACATAATGATCAAGGGATCAATCCAAGAAGAAAATATAAGAATTGTAAATATATATGTACCCAACAGAGGAGCACCTAAATACATAAAGCAAATATTAACAGACATAAAGAGAGAAATTGATAGTAACACAATAATAGTAGAGGACTTTAACACCCCACTTACATCAATGGACAGATCATCCAGACAGAAAATCAATAAGGAAACACTGGCTACACTGAGGTATCACCTCACACTGGTCAGAATGGCCATCATCAAAAAATCTACACACAATAAATGCTGGAGAGTGTGTGGAGAAAAGGGAATCCTCTTGCACTGTTGGTGGGAATGTAAATTGATACAACCACTATGGAGAACAGTATGGAGGTTCCTTAAAAAACTAAAAATAGAACTACTGTATGACCCAGCAATCCCACTACTGGGCATATACTCTGAGAAAACCATAATTCAAAAAGACACATGCATCCCAGTGTTCATTGCAGCACTATTTACAATAGCCAGGACATGGAAGCAACTTAAATGTCCATTGACAGATGAATGGATAAAGAAGATGTGGCACATATATACAATGGAATATTAGTCAGCCATAAAAAGGAAAAAAATTGGGTCAGTTGTAGAGATGTGGATGGACATAGAGTCTGTCATACAGAGTGAAGTAAGTCAGAAAGAGAAAAACAAATATCATATATTAATGCATATATGTGGAATCTAGAAAAATGGTACAGATGCACCTATTTGCAGGGCAGGAGTGAGACGCAGATGTAGAGAACAGACGTGTGGACATGGTGGGGAAGGGGGTGGGATGACCTGGGAGATTGGCATTGACATATATACACTACCATATGTAAAATAGATAGCTAGTGGGAACCTGCTGCATAGCACAGGGAGCTCAGCTTGGTGCTCTGTGGTGACCTAGATAGGGTGGGATGGGGGGGTGGGAGGGAGGTCCAAGAGGGAAGGGATATATGTATACATATGGCTGATTCACTTCATTGTACAGCAGAAACTAACACAACATTGTAAAGCAGCTATACCCCAATTTTAAAAAAATAAGGAAACACTGGCCTTAAACAAGACTCAAGACCAGCGTACCTAATAGACATATATAGACCATTCCATCCAAAAGCAACTGCATACGCATTTTTTCAAGTGCACATGCAACATTCTCAAGGATAGATCACATGCTAGGCCACAAAACAAATCTCAATAAACTTAAGAAGATGGAAATCATATCAGACACCTTTTCTGACCACAGTGCTATAAGACTAGAAATCAACTACAGGAGAAAAACTGAAAAAAAAACAAAAAACACAAAACATGAACACATGGAGGCTAAACAATATGCCACTAAACAACCAATGGGTCAGTGAAGAAATCAAAAAGGAAATTTAAAAAATGAGAGAAATGAAAATGGAAAGACAATGATCCAAAATCTGTGGGACCCAGCAAAAGCAGTTCTAAGAGGGAATTTTGTAGCGATATTAACCTGCCTCAGGAAACAGGAAAAATCTCAAACAACCTAAATTTACATCTAAAGGAACTAGAAAAAGAAAAACAAACAAAACCCAAAGTTAGGAGAAGGAAAGAAATAATAAAGATCAGAGCAAAGGTAAATGAAATAGAGACTAGAAAGACAATGAAAAAGATCAATGATACTAAGAGCTGGTTCTTTGAAAAGATACACATAATTGATAAACCTTTAGCCAGGCTCATCAAGAAAAAAAGAGAAAGGGCCTAAATAAATAAAATCAGAAATAAAGGAAGAGAAGTTACAACTGACACCACAGAAATACAAAGGATCATAAGAGATTTCTAAGAACAATTATATGCCAACAAGATGGATAACCTAGAAGAAATGGAAAAATTCCTAGAAATGTACAATTTTCCAAGACTGAATCAGGAAGAAATAGAAAATACGAACAGACCAATTACCAGTAATGAAATGGAATCAGTAATTTTAAAAAAACCTCCCAACAAATAAAAGTCCAGGACCAGATGGCTTCACAGGTGAATCCTACCAAGCATTTAACATTTATCCGTCTCAAACTATTCCAAAAAATTGAGGAGGAAGGAATGCTTCTGAACTTATTCTATGAGGCCAGCATCACCCTGATACCAAAACCAGAAAAAGACACCACAAAAAAAGAAAATTACAGGCCACTATCACTGATGAACATAGATGCAAAAATCCTCAACAAAATACTAGCAAACAGAATCCAACAACACATTAAAAGGATCATACACCATGATCAAGTGGGGTTTATCCCAGGAATGCAAGGATTCTTCAATATATGCAAATCAATCAATGTGATACACCATATTAACAAACTGAAGGAGAAAAACCATATGATAATCTCAATAGATGCAGAAAAAGCTTTTGACAAAATTCAACACCCATTTATGATAAAAACTCTCCAGAAAATAGGCATAGAGGGAACCTACCTCACATAATAAAGGCCATATATGACACATCCACAGCCAACATCATTCTCAATGGTGAAAAACTGAAACCATTTTCTCTAAGATCAGGAACAAGACAAGGTTGCCCACTCTCACCACTATTATTCAACATAGTTTTGGAAGTTTTAGCCACAGCAATCAGAGAAGAAAAAGAAATAAAAGGAATCCAAATCAGAAAAGAAGAAGTAAAACTGTCACTGTTTGCAGATGACATGATACTGTGCAGATGACATGATACTGTGCAGATGACATGATACTATACATAGAGAATCCTAAAGATGCTACCAGAAAACTACTAGAGCTAATCAATGAATTTGGTAAAGTAGCAGGATACAAAATTAATGCACAGAAATCTCTTGCATTCCTATACACTAATGATGAAAAATCTGACAGAGAAATTAAGGAAACACTCCCATTTACCACTGCAACACAAAGAATAAAATACCTAGGAATAAATCTACCTAAGGAGACAAAAGAGCTGTATGCAGAAAACTATAAGACACTGATGACAGAAATTAAAGATGATATAAACAGATGGAGAGATAGACCATGTTCTTGGATTGGAAAAATCAACATTGTGAAAATGAGTATACTACCCAAAGCAATTTGCAGATTCAATGCAGTCCCAATCAAACTACCAATGGCATTTTTCACAGAACTAGAAAAAATTTTCACAATTTGTATGGAAACACAAAAGACCCCGAATAGCCAAAGCAATCTTGAGGGGAATAAATGGAGCTGGAGGAATCAGACTCCCTGACTTCAGGCTATACTACAAAGCTACAGTAATCAAGACAGTATGGTACTGGCACAAAAACAGATATATAGATCAATGGAACAGGATAGAAAGCCCAGAGATAAACCCATGCACATATGGTCTCCTTATCTTTGATAAAGGAGGCAAGATTATACAATGGAGAAGAGACAGCCTCTTCAATAAGTGGTACTGGGAAAACTGGACAGCTACATGTAAAGGAATGAAATTAGAACACTTCCTAACACCATACACAAAACTAAACTCAAAATGGATTAAAGACCTAAATGTAAGGCCAGACACTATCAAACTCTTAGAGGAAAACATAGGCAGAACACTCTATGACATAAATCACAGCAAGATCCTTTTTGACCCACCTCCTAGAGAAATGGAAATAAAAACACAAATAAACAAATGGGACCTAATGAAACTTAAAAGCTTTTGCACAGCAAAGGAAACCATAAACAAAACAAAAAGACAACCCTCAGAATGGGAGAAAATATTTGCAAACGAAGCAACTGACAAAGGATTAATCTCCAAAATATACAGGCAGCTCATGTAGGTGAATATCAAAAACACAAACAACCCAATCCAAAAATGGGCAGAAGAGCTAAATAGACATTTCTCCAAAGAAGATATACAGATTGCCAATAAACACATGAAAGGATGCTCAACATCACTGATCATTAGAGAAATGCAAATCAAAACTACAATGAGATATCACCTCACACTGGTCAGAAAGGCCATCATCAAAAATCTACAAACAATAAATGCTGGAGAGGGTGTGGAGGAAAGGGAACCCTCTTGCACTGTTGGTGGGAATGTAAATTGATACAGCCACTATGGAGTACAGTATGGAGGTTCCTTAAAAAACTAAAATTAGAACTACCATACAACCCAGCAATCCCACTACTGGGCATATACCCTGAGAAAACCATAATTCAAAAAGAGTTATGTGGGCTTCCATGGTGGCGCATTGGTTGAGAATCTGCCTGCCAATGCAGGGGACACGGGTTCGAGCCCTGGTCTGCGAAGATCCCGCATGCTGTGGAGCAACTAGGCCCGTGAGCCACAATTACTGAGCCTGCGCATCTGGAGCCTGTGCTCCACAACAAGAGAGGCCATGATAGTGAGAGGCCCGCGCACCGCGATGAAGAGTGGCCCCCACTTGCCGCAACTGGAGAAAGCCCTCGCACAGAAACGAAGACCCAACACAGCCAAAAATAAATAAATAAATAAAGAATAATCAAAATACCAAGAACCTCCCACATATTTAAAAAAATAAAATTAAAAAGAGTTATGTACCACAAGGTTCATTGCAGCTCTATTTACAATAGCCAGGACATGGAAGCAACCTAAGTGTCCATCAACAGATGAATGGATATACAAGATGTGGCACATATATACAATGGAATATTAGCCATAAAAAGAAACAAAATTGAGTTATTTGTAGTGAGGTGGATGGACCTAGAGACTGTCATACAGAGTGAAGTAAGTCAGAAAGAGAAAAACAAATACCTTATGCTAACACATAAATATGGAATCTAAAAAAGAAAAAAGAAAACGTTCTGAAGAACCTAGGGGCAGGACAGGAATAAAGACACAGACGTAGAGAAAGGACTTGAAGACATGGGGAGGGGGAAGGGTAAGCTGGGACGAAGTGAGAGAGTGGCATGAACATATATACACTACCAAATATAAAATAGATAGCTAGTGGGAAGCAGCCACATAGCACAGGGAGATCAGCTTGGTGCTTTGTGACCACCTAGAGAGGTGGGGTAGGGAGGGTGGGAGGGAGACCCAAGAGGGAGGAGATATGGGGATATATCCATATGTATAGCCGATCACTTTGTTATAAATCAGAAACACACCATTGTAAAGCAATTATACTCCAATAAAGATGTTAAAAAAAATAAAAGAGAGAGAGAGACATGTACCACTATGTTCATTGCAGCACTATTTACAATAGCCAGGACATGGAAGCACCCTAAGTGTCCATCGACAGATGAATGGATAAAGAAGATGTGGCACATATATACAATGGAATATTACTCACCATAAAAAGAAACGAAATTGAGTTATTTGTAGTGAGGTGGATGGACCTAGAGTTTGTCATACAGAGTGAAGTCAGAAAGAGAAAAACAAATACCATATGCTAACACATATATATGGAATCTAAAAAAAAAAAGAATGGTTCTGATGAACCTAGGGGCCAGACAGGAATAAAGCCACAGACATAGAGAATGAACTTGAGGACATGGGGAGGGGGAAGTGTAAGATGGGACAAAGTGAGAGAGTTGCCTTGACATATATACACTACCAAATGTAAAATAGATAGCTAGTGGGAAGCAGCCACATAGCACAGGGAGATCATCTCAGTGCTTTGTGACCACCGAGAGGGATGGGATAGGGAGGGTAGGAGGGAGACTCAAGAGGGAGGGGATATGGGGATATATGTATACGTATAGCTGATTCATTTTGTTATACAGCAGAAACTAACACAATACTGTAAAGCAATTATTCTCCAATAAAGATTTTTTTAAAAATCTTCAACAAAGTGTGAGCAAACCAAATTCAACAATACATTAAAAGGATCATGTACCACAATCAAGTGGGATTTATGCCAGGGTTGCAAGGATTTTTCAATATCTGTAAATCAATAAATGTGATACATCACATTAATAAATTGAAGAATAAAAATTATATTATCATCTTAATAAATGCAGAAAAAGCTTTTGACTAAGTTCAACATCTATTTATGATAAAAACTCTTAACAAAGTGGGTATAGAGGGAACATACTTCAACATAGTAAAGGCCATGTATGACAAGCCCACAGCTAACATTGTACTCAACAGTGAAAACCTGAATGCTTTTCCTTTAAGATTAGGAACAACACATGGATACTCACTCTTGCCACTTTTATTCAAGTCCTAAACACAGCAATCAGAGAAGAAAAAGAAATAAAAGGAAATCAAATTGATAAGGAAGAAGTAAATCTGTCACTGTTTGCAGATGACATTATACTATACAGTAAGTCCCCTACATACGAACCTTCAAGTTGTGAACTTTCAAAGATGCAAATGTGTGTTCGCATGTCCAATACATAAGTTACTTCACATGTCTGGCGTACATTGTCACATGCATGCATCCTCTACAAGTGGTTGTGCTTTTGTGTACTTTACTGTACAGTACTGTATAGAGTGCAGTAGAACAGTATCTTTATTTCAAGCTAGATCCGCAAGAGGACAACTTCATTAAACTCCTTGCTGTACAGCACGAGGAGCTTATTATTAAAGACCTAATGGAATTGGAGGCCCAGAGGAAGGATGAAGAGAGACAAGAGGAAGAAGATTCATGACACAGGAAACAGCAAGAGGATTTTCTTTATTTGAGGAGGCACTGTTAGTTTTTGAAGCACAGGACCTAAACGTAGAACTGTACATGAAGGTTGCAGCAGCCGTTCAGGATGCAGTCCAATGCTACCATGCCATCTATGATGAGAACAAAAAAGCTACTACCCAGACATCACTGGATCATTTTTTCAAGAGGGTAGATAGAATTGAATCCAGCAAGGAACCAGAACCTGTGCCATCAACGTCAGGCGTGAGTGAAATTGCAGCTTGCCCTCCATCTCCTATTGCTGACAATCCTTCAGCTCGACCATCTCCCACTTCCTCTCCCTCCTCCAGTCAGCAACTCTTCTTGCCTGTTCATTCAATGCCAGCTCCTGTATGCCAGCTGTTGTACTGTACTACTGTACTTTTCAAGGTACTGTACTGTAATATTAAAAACATTTTCTTAATTTTTTGTTTGTTTTTTGTGTGTTATTTGTGTGAAAACTATTATAAACCTATTGCAGTACAGTACTATATAGCCAATTGTGCTGGTTGGGTACCTAGGCTAACTTTGTTGGACTTATGAACAAATTGGACTTATCAACACGCTTGGAATGGAACTCTTTCATATGTAGGGAACTTACTGTACATAGAAAATCCCAAAGTCACCACCAAAAAACTATTAGAACTAATAAATGAATTCCATAAAGTTGGAGGATACAAAATTAACATACAGAAGTCTGTTGTGTTACTATATACTAACAACAAACTATCAGAAAGAGAAATTAAGAAAACAACCTCATTTACAATTGCATCAAAAAGAATAAAATACCCAGGAATAAATCTAACTAAGGAGGTAAAAAACCTGTACTCAGAAAACTGTAAGACATTGATAAAAGAAATTGAAGACAACACAAACAAATGAAAAGTTATACTGTTCTCATGGATTGGAAGAGTTAACATTGTTAAAATGATCATTCTGCCCAAGATAATCTACAGATTCAATGCAATCCCTGTCAAAATACCAATTACATTTTACACAGAACTAGAACAAATAATTCTAAAATTTGTATGGAATCAAAAGACCCTGAATAGCCAAAACAATCTTGAGAAAGAACAAAGCTGGAGGTATCATGCTCCCTGATTTCAAACTATATTATAAACCTATAATAATCAAAACAGTATGGTACTGGCATGGAAACAGACACAAAGATCAATGGAACAGAATAGAGATCCCAGAAATAAACCCACACTTAGATGGTCAATTAATCTATAACTTAGGAGGCAAGGATACACAATGGGGAAAAGACAGCCTCTTCAATTAATGGTGATGGGAAAATTGGACAGCTACACAAAAGAATCAAACTGTCCTACTTTCTCACACCATACACAAAAATAAACTCAAAATGGATTAAAGACTTAAATGTAAGACCTGAAACCATAAAACTCCTAGAAGAAAAAATAGGCAGTATGCACTTTGGCGTCAATCTTAGCAATATCTTTTGGATAAGTCTCCTCAGGCAAGGGAAACAAAAACAAAAATAAACAAATGGGATTGTATTAAACTAAAAAACTTTTGCACAGTGAAGTATACTCTCAACAAAATGAAAAGGCAGCCTACTGAATTGGAGAAGAAATTTGCAAAGATGTATCAGATAAGGGGATAATATCCAAGATATACAAAGAACTCGTACAACTCAACATCAGAAAAACAAACAACCAGATTAAAACATGGGCAGAGGACCTGAATAGACATTTTTCCAAGGGAGACATACAGATGGCCAACAGACACATGAAAAGCTGCTCAACATCATTAATCATCAGGGAAATGCAAATTGAAACCAGAATGAAACATCACCTCACATCTGTCAAAATGACAGTAACCAAAAAGACAACAAATACGAAGTGTCAGTGAGAAAATGGAGAAAAAGGAACCCTTGTGCACTGTTGTGGGAATGTATATTGGTGCAGCCACTATGGAAAACCCTATAGAGGTTCCTCAAAAAGTTAAAAGTGAGACTGCCATATGATTCAGCAATTTCACTTGTGGGTATTTACCCAGAGAAAACAAAAACACTAATTTGAAAAGATATATACACTCCAGTGTTCATTTCAGCACTATTTACAATAGCCAAGATATGAAAGCAACCTAAGTGTCCATCAATAGATGAATGGATAAAGAAGATGTGATTATATGTATAAATATAAAAAAATATTAAAAAATGATATCTTGCCATTTGCAACAATATGGATGGGTCTAGAAGGTATTATGCTAAGTGAAATTAGTCAGAGGAAGACAAATAGTACTTGATCTCACTTATTTGTAGAATCTAAAAAGCAAAACAAAACTAAAACAGACTCACAGGTACAGAGAATAAACTAGTGGTCGCCAGAGGTGAGAAGGGTGGGGGAATGAGTGAAATAAGTGAGGGAGATTAAGAGGTACAGACTTCTAATTATAAAATAAATAAGTTACAGGGATGTAATGTACATCATGGGGAATATAGTCAATAATGTTGTCATAAGTTTGTATGGTGACAGACGGTAACCAGACTTATCATGGTGATATTTTTTTAATGTATAAAATTATTGAACCACTATGTTGTACACTTGAAACTTTTTTTTAAAATTTTTGGCCACACCCTCTGACATGTGGGACCTTAGTTCCCTGACCAGGGATCGAACCCGCGCCCCCTGCATTGGAAGGCGGAGTCTTAACCACTGGGCCGCTGGGAAAGTCCCGAAACTTTTTTAAAAAGGCAGACAAAAGAATAAGTAGGGCTGGGAAATGCCATTTTATCTCTGTTTGAGTTAGTAAAAATGGGAAGATATCCAATGTAGGACAGTCTTTCTCCTTTGTGGTGGGAACCTCCTGGGTTTGGTTCAGATGAAGATAGAAATTAATTAGAGAGGTAAGGTTTAAGTGCCATCATTATAAAGAGAAGCACTCACTGGAGGCTTCCAGCAGGGAAGAACATCAGAGCTGAATGGAGACCAGCAGGTTTGGAAGTTTCAATATAACTTTAAAGACAGTTTTTAAGTCCAGCTGGGAAGAGGCTGGAATGTAAGTATGAGTATAGTGTATAACTTGGAGAAACAAAAACAGTAGAGATTAGGAAATGACAGTATGAAGCAGACCTATTTCTTTTTCATTCATGCTCCAGCAGATATCTTTCAGAGTTCAATTGTAATTGTGTGTTATGGAGGTAATGATGAGGAGTGTCTTAGGCAGCTTGGGCTGCTACAAGAAAACACCGTAGACTAGGTGCTTAAACAGGACATTTATTTCTCACAGTTCTAGAGGCTGGATAGTCCAAGAGCAAGGTGCTGATGGATTTGGTTCCTGGCAAAAATTGTCTTTTAGGCTTGCAGATGGCTGCCTTCTCCCTGTGTCCTCACATGGCGGGGTGGTGGGTGGGAGGAGCTCAAGAGAGAGTTCTGGTCTTTCTTTGTCATCTGATAAGGACACTAATCCCATCGTGTGGGTCATACTCTCGTGACTTCTTTTTAAACCTTATTACTTCCCACAGGCCTTACCTTCAGGATTATCGCATTGGGGTTAGGGCTTCAACATGTGAATTTGTGGTACAGGGGCACATTCAGTCCGTAACAAGGAGAAAGAGTTCTAGTTATCTATTGCTGTGTAACAAGTCTCCCCAAAACTTAGTGGCTTAAAACAACACAATTTTATTATATTTCAGGATTTTGTGGGTCAGGAATTTGAGCAGGGCTCAGCTGGGTGATTCTTCAGCTCTGCATGGGGTTGACTGGGCTCACTCAGCTGGTGGCTGGTCTGGTCTGAGGGTGTCCAAGACATCTTTATTCATATGCCTGGTACCTTGATGGGGATGACTGGAAGGTGGGGCTTGGGGGCCCCTTCCCTCTGCATGTGTTTTCGGGGCCTCTCCACATGGCCTTTCCAGCAGAGTGTTTGGACTTCTTACATGGGTTCCAAGCACAAGTAGAACCATTTACCAGATAAACTGTACAAAGAGAGTGGGTTGATAAGTTTTGGACATGTTGAGTTGGGATGACTGTGAGATGTTGAGGTAGAGAGGTTTAGGGTATAGTTGAAAGTATTGATCTGAAGCTTACTGAAAAAGTTTTAGGTCATGGATGGAGAGTTTTGGAGCCCATGGGGTCCTCACTACTTTAAAGCCCTGAGAAATAGATTGCAGTGCTGAGGGAGAGAGTATAAACTGAGAGGAGAATCTGAAAGCTGAAGAACATCTATATTTTAAAGGATGGTCCAGAAGGAGAAACCTGCAGTGGAGACTGACCAGGAACATACAGAGCAGAAAGAACAGAATGAGGAGAGAGAGGCATTCTGGAAGCATGGGTAGTTACAGAATTAATGAAAAGGAATGAGCTGCAGTTTCAAATATCAAGAAGAGGGAAGATCAGAGGACATTACTGCTCAAGTGCTAAGAGCACTGACACCAGGAAGATGGGGTCAAATTCTGTCCCTGCCATTTGCTGTTTGTATGACTTTGACCTTAACCTGTGCCTCAATTTCTTTATCTGTAAAATGGGGATACTAAAAGTATCTACGCCATAGGTGGTTGTTTAAATGCATTACTCCATATTATCAACATATATAACCTATCTTTTTACTATTCCATGCTTTAAAGAGTTTGAAAAGATCCATGGGTCTGGCGACTAGGAGAACTTTGACTTTAGAAAATTTGGCTGATAGTGTTGTTAAATTTATATGCCATGACAGCAAATGTTACACAGTGGTAAATTCCATTGTAACAAGCATGAAGGAATCCCATAATTTCCCTTATGATTGCATTTTGGTATTTTACTGTACTTTAAGATGCACAGCAATAAATATTTTTTACAAACTCTATTGTATTTTCAGACCACTACTAGCTTTTTCTTTAAGTGTGCCTTATGGATCTCTTGGATGTAGAGCAGAGGTTGGCACACAAGGGTCAGGATGGCCCTCATCTGTTTTTGTAAATAAAGTTTTTTTGGAACATAGCTACTTCTATTCTTTTCTGTGTTGTCTGTGGCTGCTTTTATGTTCCAATGGCAGAGCTGAGTAGTCCTGACAGAGACCATATGGATCACAAAGCTTAAAATAATTACAATCTGGTCCTTTATGAATAAAAAAAGGTGCTTATGCTTTCCTGTTCCCTGCAGTGTTTCTTCTCCTCGCAGTTACTTCTATTTTGCTCATCCTTAAGAACCTAGAAAGCAAAAGGAGTTATGGCTGAAGGAGTAAAAAAACACCGAACCAAAGCCATGGAGGTTTTCTTACGTAGATTGACTTACGAATGGACGATAAGTTTGAGTATACCTGATCTACAGATATTTTTGTTGCTGTAGATTTTATTGAAACTGGAGTGGAAACCATTGTTCCTGGGAGTGAAATAACTAGGGCCTAGGCTAACTTTATTATCTAGAACACTGTTAAGGCTGCATTCATTTCGATGGTGTTCTTTTTTCCCCAGCAGAGGCTGAAGGGCCTAGAAATGGCATAAATTGGCTAGCTAATGCAGGGACTGAGTTACTCTGGGGCTTTGTCCAGGTGAGATGTGAGAATCAGGCCATCTTTTCAGGGCTATGATGGGAATTGGTCAGATTTTGGATCTGGTTACTATTGAGGGGAAAAACAATCTCCTGTTTGGGAAGGTACATTCATTCTTGTTTAAAGCCCCATTGGTTATTTAACACATTTCTTTAGTCTACAGATTACTTTGGTGTAGGGAACCAAGGGTTTTGAGAAAGATAACAGAGGGGTATGTAATTTATTCTGTAATCATAGGCTGGATCAATTTCAACAGAAGCCCAGCATTGAAGATAACTAAGTGTTATATTGTTTACTTTTGGGAGCTTTTTTTTTTTTTTAATCTCAGCAGCTACCAAATTGAAAATCAATCTACTTAGTCATACATCACTACCTCACACCCAGCCTCTTTTTCCCCAAACAAGCCAAAATTAGAAAGTATGAAAGAAGTGCATCATTTCTGTGATGGGGTAGAGAAAAATGATCTCTTAGGGCTAAATGCAGCAGCAAAATTAAAAAGAAAGAAACATTTGTTGGCAGTGTTCTCATCCTTCACTTCATAGTATGTGGAATGTGAGAGCTAAAGGAATCTTAGAGGCTTTGGAATCTGCTACCCCCAACCCACAAGATCACAGAGAAGGAAATCAGGGCCTAGAGGGTTTAGGCATCTGTCTACTTTTCACCTCTTTTGTGTAGCTATCTTCTACTCTTCCTCTTTTTCTTCAAGCTACTGTCAATCAAAATATATTTGTTCTAAGAAATGGCTTGAATTGTAGTCAGGCTAGGTCGTCAATACTGAAAACAGTGCTAAATTGGGACCCCTTACAGGGAATGTGCAAGTTACCAGGGCTCAAGCCTAAGGTGAAAGGAATAAACGTTGAATAGAAGAATTTTAAATACCATGGAGGGCAGTTTTTGGTGGAGAGTTAGGGATGCTGTCTTAGGTTGTTCCTAGAAAGCAGAACCTGAGATAAAAATTCCAGTTTTATTAGGAAATGCTCCCAAGAGAAGATTTTAGGAGAGTGGGGGATTTGACATGGAAGAGAAGGAGGGGTGCAAGTGTGCGATGTTGGGCAGAGTCATGTAGAAAGTAACTTAGGCTCAGTCGCACAGAGGAGCTCAGGAAGAGTGTAGGTCATGCCTTAGAGGTGTCCCAGCTAAGGGAGCAGAGGTATTTATCCTCGCACATCTGTCAGTTATTAGTTAAGAGCTGACATCCTGTGGGATTGGGGTGGGGGTAGGTGGCAAGGTTCATTCTCTACCTCGAAATGGATTCCAGTAACCTGAAAGCAGCCTTCTACAAAAAAAGCCAGACAAAAGGGAAAGGGGAGCTGGGCTGAGCCTTCACACACCCTCCTGCAGACACCTTCCTGATACTTTCAAGTCATGCTAAGGATGCATCCTCTTGTTCATCTTTCTCCCGAAGCTCAGTAAGTAGAATCAATGATTGGGTATTAGCTTCCTTAGTCTTTGCAATTTTTATGCTAAATAAGAGTTGAGGAAATGAAGGTTTCAGCCACAAATTCAGATATTTGGTTGGCACGTTTTCCTTTCTTCCTCTCTCTGGGAATATCAGTTTTCAGCAAGGAAACAGACTTAAAAAGATAGCATATATTCCAAGTAGCAATTGAAGGGGAAAATAGCAATGTGATAGATGTTCTAAGCCTTATATCCAATTACCAAGCACACCACATCATGGCTGTTATTTTCTCATGAGCGTGTAATCCATCTGTACAGACAGTCTCAGCAGGAGTTGTTGGTGTAGTCCAGACTCGACTTCATTGCCCAACTCTTAACTCTAAAAGGAAGAATGAAAAAAGGAAGGAGAATTATATGTTCATGTAGAGCAGAAGGCAGGTGGGGTGGGGAGGGAGAGAGGAAGAGAATGACAAATGTGGGCTCACCACCATGGCACCAACTTAGGAGTCTCAGTGAATGGGAGGAAGATGGGAGCAGCTGGTGTTTATTGAGCCTTCACTATGATCCAAGCTCTGTTCTAAGGGCTTCTAAATGAATTAACCCATTTAAACCTCACGATGATGCTGTGAGGAAACAGAGGAACTTGATGGAGGTCACACCACTCACTAGTAAGTGGCAGAGCTGGCATCTGAATCCAGGCCTGGCTGGCTCCTGAGTCAGATGGCACTGTCAACCCTGGGTGCTTGACTGGCTTTGGCATCTGCCTGTTATATATGAAATTCTTCCTCTTGAGTCTAAATTACATGAAATCCACTTTTATTCTCTGGATAGAGCTTAGGTTTTTCTTTTCAATTGATTTTTAAATATTTATGTAATGCATGAATACATGTAAAAATTTAAGTTAAAATATCACAGATAAAATGGAAGTCATGGTTTTCTTTGACCAACACCACTAAATTCCTGTCCTCTCCCTGTTACCCACCTCACTGGATCAATTTAGTATCATTTTAGATGTTTGAAAATACATTTAGATGCTCGTTATGTATTCTTTGGAAATGTATGGTAGTGTTTTGTACTTTTTACTTTTTAAAAAACACATTAAGGGACTTCCCTGGTGGTCCGGTGGGTAAGACACTGTGCTGCCAACGCAGGGGGCCCGGGTTCGATCCCTGGTCAGGGAACTAGATCCTGCATGCATGCTGCAACTCAGAGTCCACATGCCACAACTAAGAAGCCCACATGCCACAACTATGAAGTCCACATGCTGCAACTAAAGATCTCGCATGCTGCAACTAAGACCCGGCACAGCCAAAATTAATTAATTAATTAATTAAAAAATAAATTTAAAAAACAATAAGATGCTATTAAAAAAAAAAAAGAAGACATTAATTGTATGATACCATAGTTCAGAGGTTGTCAAACTTTCTTGGTTTATGGCTCTTTCAGTATCTTAATAATTATTTCATGGTGCCCTAGGTCAAAAGGATATTTAACAGTTCCATCTAATAAGAGTTAGATCCAAACAACTTAGTAGGTATTTATGTCCTAACATAGCCATTATGGCCTTAGTAGCTCTTTAAAACATTACACACATGAAAATAGTATTTTCAGTTTATTCTTAACCATAATTACTTACTCACAGGCAGTATGTGCTTATTGGACACTCCATGGCTCTCAAATCCTGGGATCAGATCAGATGCTACCACACTCATTGCCTGTTCCACACCTATTTTTGCACGGCACTCGTTTTTAACCACAGCAACCACTGGAAACCCAACTTTGCAAAATGAATGACATCAAAAGAATTACAGTATGCTCTAATATTGGAACTGTGGACCTCCTTGAGCTCATAGTTTGCACGGTGTCCAGCAGATGTCTAGTACGGCTGCACTTCCCTGGGATGCTTCAATGCACAATTTGGGAACTAACTCTGGCCACAGTTAAAAATTTTGCAGTTCACTTTTTTCATCCCAAACTGTGCCTTAGGGATTCAACCATGTTACACATAAAGATCTACCTCCTATAAAACAGTGCTGCAGAATTACCCAGAATTTATTTACCCATTTGATTTACCCATTTTCCTGATTATGGCCATTAATGTTATTTCTAGTATTTTGTAATTTTATATAACATTGCAGTGAAAATTCTTGTTCGTTCCTCTTTGTTCATGGCCAAATTAGAGAATAAAGGAATTGCTAGGCCATAGGCCAGTCAGGTTTTTAAATTTTAATACACACTAATAAATTGAGCTCTTTGAAGAAATGATTTTCTGTAATCCCTTGAAACATGATTACTGCTGGCTTATTTTTCTTAGGACTCTATACCCTATGACTATCCCATTGGGGAAGAATAGCTGTCTTGGAAATGTATGTAGTGAGTGATTGTATTGTAGACAAAGGTAATTGAGAGGCAAGGGCAGAATATGAATAGGCTGAGAGGAAGAGGAAGGTAGGAGCCGATCAGAAACTGCAGGGCGTATTTTGTAGGACAATGAGAAGGCCAGTTCATTTAAAGGAAATAATTTATGTAGGGCACAGATGGCAAATACCTTGCGGGCATGCCTTAAATGTTTCCTCCCCCTCGGTGGGAGACATACTCAATCCATCATGGCACAGCAGACATAACCAATCCATCACCGCACTCATTCTCCCTAAGCCTTCACAGTCTCGGAGTTTTCCTCACAGCTCTGGGAGATTACCACCAACTAACTAGTGTGGGCACACAAAATGAAACTTACCTGTCATTCCTGGAGGCAGGGAGAAGGTGGGGAGGTAGGTTGAAGTTAGGCAGAGAAGGGCTAAGGAGTTTAAAGAATGCCAAACAAGGAGAATTTGGAAAACTTATTTATATTTCAGACTTTATTAGCAAAATGACTGGTGATCCTCCTTTGTGAAATAGCAATAGTTATTGATCTCAGGCTGCTGTTATTTGTTTTCATGCCTTAGTTCTAAATTATCCTATCTATTTATTTCTAGAAAAGTAATTTAATCACCAGAGGCCCCTCTTATTATTCTCTTCCGTGTGTCCCATATATTGAAAGATGTGGTCTACCAATTAAACTGTACTTATTAAGTAACAACACAGCATCAGCAAACAAGCATTCGTTGAGTATTTTTCACGTGCCAGGCACTGTTTAAGCAACCTTACGTTTATTAACTTTTTATTAACTTTTAAAATCATCACAACAACCTTACAAGGTAGGTACTATTACTATTCCCACTTTATAGTTGTGAAGTTGAGATAAAAATTAAACATTCTGCACAAGGTTATATAGCTAGTAAGTGGTATAATCAATATGCCTTTCTCACTGTTCAATTTTAACTGTGTAAAGTCCAAGCATAATTTCTGATTAGAAGGAGATAACCAAAAGTACAATGGTACCAAGGGCCAAGAGGATGGGGGGAATGGGAGTTATTGTTTAATAGGTATAGAGTTTAAATATTACAAGATGAAAAGAGTTCTGGAGATGGATGGTGGTGATGGTAGCACACCGTTATGAATGTATTTAATATCACTGAACTATACACTTAAAAATGGTTAGAATGGTGAATTTTATGTTATGTATATTTTACCACAATAAAAAAATCAGGGGAAAAAAGGAGATAATCAGGGTTCCCAACATGAGTTGGTATAATTTTGGCCAGAAGCAAAGAAATTTGCTATATTAGTTTGCTTGTGCAACATGTCAAGGGTAAATGCATTGTTTCCTGGCAGATTCTTCATTTAGAAGAGTTAGATTTATTTTAAATAGCTAAAAGACCCCCATTCTTGTTTAAAGACTGCAAAGATCTGAAACCCAAGATTGGAAACTACTGATTGGACACTCAATTCTCCAGCTCCTGGGGAGGTAGGGAGTGTTCAGCGAGGAGAATAATACATTTTAGAGTGAACTGATCTGTTGCGAGGCCACGTGCCTGAGGTTAAGGGCCTGTGCTCTGGAATCCCACTGAACGCTGGCTTCACCATTTCTTCCCTTTGCCATTTCCTTGGCAAGTTCTTTAACATCCTGAGCCCCAGATTTCTCGTCTGTAAATAGGGTGGTAGTGATAGCTCATGGAAACTCTTGGAAACTCTGGCACTTAGTGAGCATTCAACAATGCTAGCTCCTATTAAACTTTATGGCTATGCATTTACATCAAACAATAGGGATAATACAGAACCTTGAGGCTTACTGGATGCCACAAATGAGATAGAGTGAGGTGTAAGTGCTCAACTGATGGTAAGTTTCCTCCTCTTCTTTCCTCTCCAGTAATCAGCAGGGAGTGGGTGCCCCATAAGTGAGGGGTCCCTGACATCTGGATGGATACCCATTGACACCCCTCTTATCATCTTTATAAACTTCTGGTGTATAAAGTGATGCTTCCTGACGTTCCTTAAGCAGCTTCAGGGGCATCATGGTTAGTGATATCAGGGGCTGCCCTGATCTCGGCATGTCAAAGTGACCTTCACTCGTGGTGTGGAGAGAGCTAGGCGCTGGGGCCAGCATTGTGTCTGCTACAGATACCTGTCAGCAACACGATTCTGAGCTATTCAGGATTTTGGGCTTCTTTGTTTTGTGTTGGAGCTGATTTTTCTTCTTGATGACCTCAGGCCTCTGCAATAAGATATTTAAAATAATTTGTTCCTCCCTACTGTGAAGGAAGAATTGCCTCTGTGTGTGACAGAGCTAATGCTGGCTTGGCCCACTGCTAACCTGAAAGGATGCTGCTGGACTGTGGCTCTTAGAGGTCACAGATGTCAAAGTCTTTAGCCATCTGTGGTTTGCCCAGAGCAGTGGAGCTCAAAGAATCACCTAGGAGCCAACTAGAGCCACTGGAACATCTAATTCAAGTGCATGTTTTCTCCCTTGTCCTTCTCTCCTAGCAACTGTATGACTCAAATACTACTTAGAAAGTATTAATTCTCTGTAATTTATACCCTTGCCTGTGGTTATTATTATTGCCAATTGTTCATGTTGATCTTTAGAGGGTGGAACCCTGAGGAATATCTATGGGGAACTGAGGCTGTACTTTGGAAAAAGAATATCTTTATTAAATTCGTTTTAGTTATTAAGTATGCATCACATGGTCCAGCCGTTTGACCCACAATCTCTCTTTTTCTCCCCAGCACTGGCTTGAACCTAACAAGTCCATCTCCAAGCAAATGAAATGTAAGTGTCAATCTGTGGGTTCACTTTTGCTGTGAAATGTCCAAAGATAGACTTTATTTCTTTCCAAAGTTTCTCCTGCCAGGGAAGAAATGGATGGAGTTGAAGATCTGGGGGCTGGGGGCTTCTACCTCCCAGGGAGAGCCGTGTAACTTCTCTCTTATTTGTTGGCCTCGGTCCTCCCAGCAGTCACTATTCCTATAGCTGCCTGTGTCTCTCACCCTCCCCACCATCTTACCCTCGTATTTCATATTCGAACAGGGGTATTGGTGCCTGGTTCCCTTTGATTGTTGGGGTTGCTAGTAAATGGTTCAGGGTGGGAGGTCAGTCTTGGGGGGGCAATGAGAGAGGCAGGTGTATTTTGAAACTATGATCTTGCTGCTAACTTTACTGAAGATTGTAGTATTCTTTTCCACCCCTCAACCTCCCCAATATATTTTTCTGGGTAATAGTTTTCAAGCTCTGGTGTTCTGAACTGCCTTTTTCCCCCCCTGATGAGCTCTTGGAAGAGTCGGCTAGGGAAACATCTCTCTAGAATATAGAATATCTGGTCATCCACCTGGGGCATTGTGAAGAGGGTGTTGACTGATGGTCCTGGGTGGCATGATGTTTTGTCCTAGTCACTGTGCCAGGCTGTAGTCAACCTGTTTTTATTTATGGTTTAGAGGAGAGCTTCTGAAATGCACCTCAGAAATTCATTGCCTGCCCTGAAATCCATTTATCCCTTCATGTCAACGTTCCCAGGGCTCTGAAATATAGGTGATAAATCAGTTTCTCATCAGAGATCAGGTTAGCGCATATTATGTCACTTGTCATCATTCAAGGGATTCTTTTCCTTTTCAAATATGAAGAAATTATTCGGGGCAAGGTTTTTAAGTGGGAGAAGGAAGAAACTGAACATGGCTGGCAAACTAGTAACCAACATATCTATTCCTTAACTCTTTTCTTTTTCCCTCCCTCCCTCTCCCTTTTTCTCTCTTTGTCCTCCCTCATACCTCTCTCTGTCTGTCCCTTCCCATTCTTCTCCCATCTCTCCAGAGCTAACTGGCCAGTGCAGGACACACAGCCAGCCGGGTTGTTCAGGCTAACACCCAGGGCTGCTGTGGGCAATGGGTGCTGCAGAGAGAGGGCAGGAAAGGTGTGTGAGATGCAAACAGGGGCAGCAGTGCACATGCAAAGTTCAGAGAGGTCAGGCTCTTGGGGTGAAGCTGAAATAGAGTTGGGACAAACATTCCAGAAGAAGTAGCAGAACAGAATTATCAGGAAGCTTTGTATAGAATGATATGCAGGATAATGAGAATGAACTAACTTGTCTGCGAAAAAAAATAGCTCATGCCTGGCTTTTATCCCTTAACTACAAAGTTTTGATATTTTTGTTAATATATTTTAAAATATTTAGATAATTTTCCAGTACACTTATTTATAGTAAATAGTTCTTTGACTTTTGTTCTTAAATGTCATGAAATATTTTCCTTAGGACACACATTTTTGAAATATAACTTGTCTCTAAAGTAAGATGTATTTCAACACTTAATAGAAGAGAAAATTTTAAATTTGTGAAGAATTTTCTGCTTAAGAGCTTTGTGTCTACACATACTAAATCTGAACAGCCAACTCAAGATATATAATGTTTTGGGAAATGTGGTTTCAAAATTGATGTATGACTATTGGCCAGTTTCAATCTAATGACAAATAGAATCTGAATCTGGAAAAAAGAATTGTGTAAAATTCAATTTCTAAACCAGACACGGTGACTGACTGATTCTAGGAACCAGCAAGGGTCCTACCTATCACGTAGTCCTCTGTTGTATTGTTAAGAACATTAGTGATCAAAAAATTATGTAATTTTTCTCAAGATCACAAACCTCATTTTGTTGTTGTTCTTGATGTCTTTTAGTATCAAGAATTTCTTGTGTTCTTGTATATATGCCCTGGAAATATTCACTATAATGAAATTAGAAAAAATTTAAGCTAGGGCTTATAGACTGTTAACCCAGAAAAACTGGGTCCAACCTTTGGGACTCATCCATGAGGTTATCAACAGGATCTGGTTGCAGAACCCCAGGCAGCTTCCTCTTTGGTTGTGGGTATGCTGTTTATATTCTGACTGCCTTTGAGTAGGCAGTGAGACCGTGATTCCTTGGAGGAAGAGTTTCCTCCATTCCCATCTCACTCACCAGTGATGACCAACTTTCAGATCCTTTGCCCTGACCCCATTAAGATCCCTCTGACTATGGACGTTCCCAGGGTTGGCAGAAGGCCACCTATCCTGATTAATAAACTTTGTACAAAGCCATTATTATGTCTTACTAACATTTTTGAAAATAGTTTTTTAATAGTATCATGTTTGTGGTTTTCCTAGCAGTTCAGAAAAGTTTAAACTGTTTCCTTTCTCCTCCTGCTTATATCTCCATGCTTACTCCAAAGAGATAACTATTGTTAACAGTATTTTATATATCCTTCTGGGAATTTTTATGTATGTATAAGCTCCCCCAACATATATAACGCCTTTCCTAAACAGAAATGAGATCAGTCGCTATATATTATTCTTCACCTTGTTATTTTTCTTAATAATTTTGGAGACTTTTTTTCAAAATCAGTGATTGATGATTAGCCTCATTTTTGAAATGGTTTTCTGATAGTTAATTGTATGCATCTATGTAATTTACTTATTAATGGACATCCACATTGTTTATAGTCTCTTCCTATTACAAATTATGCTGTCATATACATTCTTAGATGTACATTCTTGATCTTGTACATCTGTCCTAGAAATTCCTAGAAGTTGAGTTGTTGGATCAAAAAGTATACACATTTTATATTTCCTTAGAGATAAATATCCATCCAAAGATCTTACAGTAATTTACTCCACTAATATTACATGAGAGACCTTGTTTCCCCCAAATCTTGTTGAAGATAGGTATAATCAAACTTGTTTTTATGATGACCTCATGTTTATTAAGGAAGAGAAACATGTAATTGAAAAACTAATTAACTGGGCAGTTATTAACTATCAATTTTAAAACTGAGAAACTTCGTAAACCAGTCTTATTTCTCCTCTGACCTTAGGAGTTACTTTCAATTTTATTTTTTAAATGAACATATGGTAAAATTGCCTTTATTTTGTTCTATAGTGCTATGAATTTTTAGCACACAGGTAGATTTGTGTCCGCCACAGTCAGGATACAGAACACATCACTCTAAAAACCTGTCTTGTGCTGACCCTGTGTCGTCACACCCACCTCCCCTAACAACTAACAACCTCTTATCTGTTCTCTGTCAATACAGTTTGTATCTTTTGAGAGTGTCATATAAATTGAGCCATACAGCTTGTAATCTTTTGAAACTGGTTTCTTTCACTCAGCATTAATACCTCTGAGATTCATCCAAGTTCTTATGTTTCAATACATGATACAGAAAATTAATGAGAATAGTTGGTCTTTGAAAAGGTCAAGAAAAGTTGATAAACCTCTAGCAAGACTGATGAAGAAAAAAACAGAAGATACAAACTACCAATATCAGGAGCAAAAGAGAATATGTCACTACAGACCCCAAAGAACAACTCTAGGTGTGAAGTCCGACAGCTTAGATGAAATGGACCAATTCCAAAAACACCACAAATTACCAAAACTCACCCAGTAAGAAATACATAACGTGAGTAGTTTTACAATTATTTAAGATGCTAGGTTTAAAATCTTCCAGAAAGGAAATCTTCCGCCTACTTGCTGCCATTGCTGTTGCTGCCAGAACCCCTTTTCTTGCTCTTCAGGCCTTAACTAGGAGCTTCTAAGTCTGTGCTGATGCCCAGGTATCTCTGAGTTCTGTCCAGGGGACACAAAGGGGAAAATGTGGTGAACTCAACACTGGTTCACTGATTCTTTGAATGCTTGTCTTTGTTTCCAATCTGCCTGCTACTGTTTACTTTCCAGAGACCTTAAATGGCTGCTGCACATATTCTGTCCAGGTTTTATAGCTGCATTCAAGGCGAGAGACAGGGTGGGGTGCAATTAGTCCATCCTGCCCGGAACTGAAACTTTAAAGTCAACTTTTAATAATTCCTTGTCTACTGGGTAAAAATGCAGATAGGCTACATAATTTACTTGGGAAACATTGAGGGAATATCTTTCTCATTTCCGTGTTCCATCACTGTATATCCCTAAGTACAAATGTGGACTGAGCTGGTGATTTGTTTTTCTTTCAAAAGTACTCAGGTAGTAGACTGCCTGCAAACAAAGTGTCAAATGAAATGCATATATTTTTTTAACATCTTTTTTGGGGTATAATTGCTTTACAATGGTGTGTTAGTTTCTGCTTTATAACAAGGTGCAACAGCTATACATATACATATATCCCCATATCTCTTCCCTCTTTCATCTCCTTCCCACCCTCCCTACCCCACCCCTCTAGGTGGTCACAAAACACTGAGCTGATCTCCCTGTGCTATGCTGCTGCTTCCCACTAGCTAGCTATTTTACATTTGGTAGTGTATATATGTCCATGCCACTCTCTCACTTCGTCCCAGCTTACCTGTCCCCGTCCCTGTGTCCTCAAGTCCGTTCTCTATGTCTGCGGCTTTATTCCTGTCTGACCCCTAGGTTCATCAGAACCATTTTTTTTTTTTTTAGATTCCATATATATGTGTTAGCATACGGTATTTGTTTTTCTCTTTCTGACTTCACTCTGTATGACAAACTCTAGGTCCATCCACCTCACTACAAATAACTCAATTTCGTTTCTTTTTATGGCTGAGTAATATTCCATTGTATATATGTGCCACATCTTCTTTATCCATTCTTCTGTCGATGGGCAGTTAGGTTACTTCCATGTCCTGGCTATTGTAAATAGAGCTGCAGTGATGAAGTGCATATTTTGAATGTTTGGTTTTCAGAGTCCTAGCTTTCTGTGCAGGAATGTTGCTATGTAATACATACTGACTCTTCTCACTTCAAACCTATAGCTTTTTTAGCCTTGTCCCCATGACCGTGGAATGTAGCCCAATGTGTATACATGCAGAGACACACATCAAGAGGACAAAAATGACATGTAGGATCTATGTAACCACACAAATTATACTAGCATGTAAAGGTTTTAAAAAGTTATACACTATGATTCAGAGGTATGGAAATGTAACATTATTTCCCCATGACTGAATTCCACTTGCTGTGAGCCCCTACCTCCTGTGGGGGTGAAAAGTTAATCTTGCCACTTCAGGGTAATTCAGCATCTGCCTGTTTAGTATTTGATCTCTTTCAGCAAATTACTCAGTGAATTCATAATTTAAACATAGTCACTTGAAAGTGCATACCCTATGTTGGAGTATTTCTTTTCCTCCTTCCCCAAAATGGCATCATGAGGCAGGGGAAGCTTACTTACCATCCACCATGGCCATGAGGGTGACATCTCTCTCATGCACAATCCTGAGTCCTGAAGGACTCGTGTGTCTCATGTGATTTGGCCTCTGGTTGCTGGCATCTTTCCCTACTCCGTCCTCTCTGGACGTAATTGGTCCCACTTGGCCTTTGTGCGCTGGCATGTGCTGCTAAGACCTGTGGCTCCTGCCATGGTCTTGACCTTCAAGGCTATAAACTCTGCCCTCTTGTGGTCCCCACTCCATGTCTCTTTCACTGGTTGCATCTCAGCACTTCTGTATTCACCACTGGGACAGGTAGAAACTGCTTAGCCTCTTCCATGCCATGCTTCAGCCTCAGGGAAACTCGGTACACTCTCTAGAGGCTCACCCTCTGCTTGAACACACCGTGCTGCCATTTCTTCAGTGTGCTCCAAAGTTCCAGACAGGACACTTCCCCTAAACTCTGGGGTTTCCTTGTCTTGCCTCCACACCTCACTCTGTTCAGCCAAGCCTAGTGTGCTGAGGGGTGCTGAATTCCTTCTCATAGCTCCAGAAAGCATCTTAGCCTTGGTTATGTCCTCTCTGGATCTCTCCAAGCTCTCCACCTGCCACCCCTTCCCCACAACTAATATGGCTTTTGCCCTTGGATATAAGATTGATGTCCTAATGCAATAGCTTTTTTATACACAAGCTACTGCTGTTTCTCAAATGTAATGAAAAAGAAGTGCTATTATTTACAATAGCACTAACAAGTAAAAACATAAATTTCTTATAAATAAATGTGCAAGATCTATATAAATAAAACTATGAAATTTTACTGTGGAGTTACTGTAGAGTAGATAAACAGCTCAATAAATGGAGACTTCTCATGTTTCTGGTTAATATTAATGAAATCAATTTGTCACAAATTAATATAGACATTCAATAATGTTTCAAATCACAATTTCAGTGAGGTTCTCTATGGCATTTAACACGCCGATTCTAAGGCTCATTTGCAAAATAAAATGCTCAAAAGTAGCCAATAAATATGCAAAAAAGAACAATGAACAATGATGGGGTTTTTGTTCTGTTAGCAAATCAAGACCTATGAGCTATAGTAATTACAAAAGGCCTCATGATAGACTCACATAGTAATTAAGATAAAGTCAGGAACAGGAAAAGAATCAGTAGAACAGAAAGAACAATCCCATTATTTATGGAAATATGGGTTATAAGAAAGATTGCATTTCATATTAGAGACAGAAAGATTCAAGGTATAATTTTGGGGTTGCCAAAATTATAATTTTTTTTTTTGGGGGGAGTTGCCTTTTCACTTGGGAAAAAAAGACTAAAGCCATACTTCACATCATACTTCACATCATGGGATTAATAACAAGTGAATTCAAAAGCCCAATATATTTAACAACTTATAGAAGTTTAGATAAAAATTTAGGAGTATTTATTTTTATTTTGCAGTAGTACGTTTATTTTTTGGCCTTGTTAGAGGATTATACAATAAGCAAGATATTTGCTATTAATCTGTTAAAATAGAGAAGGATAATTTTTTAAATTGTGATATTTCAATTGCTGAGCATCAAAGCTGATCTTGTACTCAATGGAAAAAATGTAGAATGGAAGTTATCATTTTGTCTCAATATGCTTAACTTTATGTTTATTCATTAATGAGCTATATACATTATGATAAAAATGCTAGGTTAAAAATACTAAATAATACTTATAGAATGAAAATTGAATGAGCATAGTCAATTCTGTGTTCTTGTTTTTTTTTTTATAAGAGATGATTCAGAGTGTAGTTCAGCCAACATATTCATTCATTCAACAGAAATTTTTTATAACCTTTTGATCCATTCAGCCATTTCTCCCATCCCCCACCTCTAGCAATCACCAATCAGTTCTCTTTCTATTCTGTATGTTTTTGTTTTTGGTTTTGGGTTTTTTTTAGATTCCACATTTAAGAGAGATCGTGTGTCTTTCTCTGATTTATTTCACTTAACATAATGGACCTTAAGGTCCTTCCATGTTGTCACAAGTGACAAGATTTCATTCTTTTTAATGGCCAAATAATATTCCATTGGCAAGAGTTCATTCTTTTTTAATGGCCAAATAATATTCCATTGTGTATATATATACACCACACTTTCTTTATCCATGCATCCATTGGTGAACACTTAGGTTGTTTCCATATCTTGGCAATTGTGAATAGTGTTTCAGTGAACATGGGGGTGCATATATCTTTTTGAGCTAGTGTTTTTGTTTTTTTTTGGATATATACCCAGAAGTGGAATTGCTGGATCATATGGTAGTTCTATTTTTAATTTTTTGAGGAATCTCCATACAGTTTTCCATAGTGGCTGCATCAGTTAACATTCTCGCCAGCAGTGCATAAGGGTTCCCTTTTCTCCACATCCTTGGCAACACTTTCTATTTCTTGTCTTTTTGATAATAGTCATTCTAACAAGTGTGAGGTGATATCTCATTGTGGTTTTGATTTGCATTTCCCTGATGATTAGTGATGCTGAGCATCTTTTCACGTGCCTGTTGACCATCTATATGTCTTCATTGGAAAAATGTCTGTTCAGATATTCTGCCCATTTTTAAGTGGATTGTTTGGTTTTGTGCTATTGAGTTGTATGAATTTGTTATATATTTTGGGTATTAACCCCCGAGATATATGCTTTTCAAATATTTTCTCTCATTAAGTAGGTTGCCTATTTATTTTGTTGATGGTTTACTTTGCTGTGCAGAATCTTTTTAGTTTGATATAGTCCCATTTGTTTGTTTTTGCTTTTGTTGCTTTCACTTTTGGTGCCAGATTCAAAAATTATTACCAAGACTTATATCAAAGAGCTTACATCCTATGCTTTCTTCTAGGAGTTTTATGGTTCTATATTCAAGTCTTTAATCAATTTTGAGTTGATTTTTGTGTGAGGTGTAAAATAGTGGTCCAGTTTCATTGTTTTGCATGTGGCAAGAGAATTCCCAACAACATTTGTTGAAGAGACTAACACCATTTATTGAAGAGACTGTCCTTTCCCCATTGTATATTTTTGGATCCTTTGTCATAAATTAATTGACCATATATGGGTGGATTTATTTCTGGGCTCTCTCTTCTGTTCCATTGATCTATGTGTCTGTTTTTATGCTAATACCATATTGTTTTAATTATTATAGCTTTGTAATAGAGTTTTAAATCAGGGAGCATGATGCCTCCAGCTTTGTTCTTCTTTCTCAAGATTTTTTTGGCTATTTGGGGTCTGTTGTGGCACCATACAAATTTTAGGATTAAACATTTTCTGTGAAAAACACCACTGGAATTTTGATAGGGATTTTATTGAATCTGTAGATTGCTTTGGGTAATATGGACATTTTAATAATATTAATTTTTCCAATCCATGAGCATGGAATGTCTTTCCATTTATTTGTATCACCTTCAGTTTCTTTCCTTAACATCATGTAGTTTACAGTATACAAGTCTTTCACCTCCTTGGTTAAATTTATTCCTAGGTATTTTATTCTTTTTGATGCAATTGTAAATGGGATTGTTTTCTTAATATCTATTGCTGATAGTTTGTTATTAGTGTATAGAAACACAGCAGCTTTTCACTGTTGAGTATGTTAGCTGTGGCTTGTCATAAATGGCCTTTATTATGTTGAAGTACATTCTCTCTATACCCACTTTGTTGAGAGTTTTTATTATAAATGGATGGTGAATTTTGTCAGATCTTTTTTGTGCATCTATTGAGATGATCATATTATTTTTATCTTTTATTTTGTTAATGTGGTGTATCACATTAGAAGTATTTTGTATAATTATGGAGTCAAACAGGGTTTCCTAAGGAAAACATCAAACCCAGAAGTAACAAAGTAAAATGCTAATAAATTTGTACAAAATTTAAATGTTTGTACTAGAATATCTGGTTTATTCACTGCGCAGAGTAGATTCTCAGTAAATATTTGTTCGATGAATGAGTATAAAAATGAATTATAAACAAATTAAAATACAAGCAAAATAATGGGAAGAACATTTGTCAAATATATAAAAAGTAGTAATATGCAAAATATATAAAGTACAATGCTACAAACCCAAAGATAAACAACTAAATAGAAAAATGTAAAAAAAATCATGTAGAAGGAATAAAAATAAATGGCCAATAAACTCATAAACAGATGTTCAACATCATTAGTAACAAGAAAAATGCAAATTAAAACAAGATATTTTTGTTTATTATTCTGAGAAAATTCTAAATATTGATAATATCCAGTTGCTGTGGATGGGGGTAACACTTCTGGTGGGAATGTATAAACTGGTAAAGCCATTTGGGAGGGAAATTTGGCCGTATCTTTCAAGATTAAAAATGCCTATCTCTTTTGATCCAGTGTCACTTCTGTGAATCTATTGAAAGCAAAATTGATTCTGTAACAAATATATGTGCAAGGAGGTCCACTGCAGTATTGCTTATAACACTGAGAATTGGAAGCAATAAAAAGCCTAGAAACTTTGGCAAGGCTAAATAAATTATGTGGAGTACATGTAGTCATTTAAAGGAATGAAACAGACATATATTATTGACATCAAAATATTTATTACATATATAGTAGAGTTTAAAAAGCAAGTAAAATTCCACATATAAAATGATCCATTTATATGAAAATAAAAAGGTTATTTTATATGAATATGTAAGTGCACGGAAGAAGGACTAAAAAGATATATACTGACTGTGGTTACCACTGGGGAAGAGAATGAGGTAGAGAGAAGTAAGGTCCTCATGTTTTATTACATATAGTTATATTTTACTCAGATCTCTTACAGTGAGAATATATTCATGTATCACTTGGTAATAAAAAAGAGAAAATAAAAGAAGAGGAAGCTTTACGCAAAAGTTGAGGAAGCTTTGCGCAAAAGTCAAGAAAGGAATGAAGATAGAGAGGAAGAAAAGGAATCAAAGTGCATTAAGCATGTACAATAGAAATAGAGACCTAGATGAAAGAAAGCGCATTTAGTCTTCTAAAGAGGCTCTCTGCTTAATCCTGGCTGGTGCCTGATTAGCCCACCAGAGTAGTTAAGATCTTATTCTTGCTCTATTTATCAGGTACTATGCTGCTGCCAAGCTCTGTGAAGGGACAGGGGTTCTTGGAAATGGCTTCCGCATGCAAATCAAGGTGGGGAAGACCCCATCCTCTGTGTAACACATTGATTTGATTCAGCCATAAGAGCAATGTTGAGTCAAGTTGCTGGCTGATGTCTTTTGTGCTCCCTCCCCTAAGTTACAGTGGTCTTTCATGGAAGCCTGAGACGACGTGTAATTTGTGTCTCTGGTAATATTTATGAAACTTCATGTTTATGTAGCATTCCTTAGCTTTTCCGTAGTCCTGGGGGCTAACCTAATGAATAGGTCCCTAGCTGCTGAATGATTTTGTCAATAAGGAGCATATATTCCTCTGTAGCATAGGCAGAGAATACCAGGAGCATAGACTTTGTTCTGGTGTTAGGAATAGGAGAACAGCCACAGGTCCATACCCATTCATGAGGACAGTTGATGCCTGACTCCCAATTCTGTTCTTCCAATTATTCCCTTTGCTGAGTATTATTAGTTCCGAAGGCTGCCATAACAAACTACCATACACTGGCTGGCTTAAAACAATAGAAATTTATTCTCCCACAGTTCTGGAGGCTTAGAAGTCGAAATCAAGATGTCAACAGGGCCATGCTCCCTCTGAAGGCTCTTCTAGCTCTTGCTCGTTGCTGGCCAGCCTTGGCATTCCTTCCTCAGCTTGTAGCTGCATCACCCCAGTGTCTGCCTCCACCTTCACATTGCCTTCTCCCTGTGTTTCTCCGTGTCTGTGTCCAAGTTTCCCTCTCCTTTCTCTTATAAAGGTATCAGTCATTGGATTTAGGGCTCACCCTAATGCAGTATGACCTCATCTTAATTACTTACACCTTCAAAGACCCTGTTTCCAAATAGTGTCACATTCGGAGATTTCAGGTGGATATGAAATGTGGGGGGACACTACCCAGCTCACTGCACCGAGCACCTCAATTTAGATTTCCCACACCCTTCAGCATTCTTATTTACTCTTTGGGTGACCTTCATGCTTTTGTTTTGTGGCTCATTTTTCCTCCTTTGTATATGTGTTCTTCTTTGCTGAACTTGACCATATGCTTCTGACAGTAAAGCTTCGTACATTTTACTTCTCCAAACACCCATAGTCTCAGTAACCCCATCTCTAGACCTGTTGGGGCAGCCTCTCCCATTGCCCTCATGTGTATATACATGCTCATCTAATCAGTTCCCCAGTATTTAGTTTGGAAGATTTCTTTACTTGGTCCATGGCTTACTACAAGGCCAGGCATGTGATCAGTTCATAATAAATGCTTGTTGACTAGAATCAAAATACTTTTAGGGAGCAGGCAGAAGAATTTAAACTGCTATGTTCTTTATTTTTTTTATTTTTATTTTTTTTTGCTATGTTCTTTAAAACAAAGCAAAACACACACATCTGAACAAAACGCATTGCATAATCAAGTACGTGACACTAAGTTCCCAGTCGCTGTGGATTAGTCTTGGCTGGTTTTGCTCTTTCCAGTTTTCTTCTTTCCAATGCTTCTTTCCAGCTTTGGGAGCAGGTTTCTTTTATTCTAGTCACAGCTCAGTAGGGTTGGCCAACTTTCTCTTTTTCTCCCAGGTTCAACTATTTCATCCAAAATTTCCATTTTTGATCCTTCTTTCAAAAAGTCCGTGCAGTTTGGGCCTATAAATAATTTCCACATTGTGCTCTTTCTTTATTTTCCAACATGGATAGAAATAATGATAACAAAAGTAATGACAAAAACCCTTAACTTTATAATGTGCAATTCTAAATGATGTGTACATTTAATAAGCCACAGATTTCTAATTTTTAACCTTATCCTTATGGTGTGGTTGGTGGTGACATTGATGTCATTTTGATTGGGTACAGTGGTGGGCTTCGGGGAGGACCCAGCACTCCTTGTGGGAAGGAGGGAATGTGGCAGGAGTGGTGGAAAAAGCAGAGGAAAAGGAGTATCCTCCAGCAGAAGCCCTTATGTCACCGGGGAGATACTTTCAGGGCTTCCTTCTTCCTTCAGGAGTGCCCATGTTGTTTCATAACGGACCACGTGATTCAAAACTACAAGCGTGCTGGCGGCATAAAAGTCTGAATGATAACCATGATGGGCCAAGAGATTCCATGCTTGGTATGTCAGTACTAGAGGTGGTTCAAACGTGGGTCAACCAGGTTAGGAAAGCTCTATTCATATCCGTTTCCCTTTGTTTGGAAATACTTCATAATGCCTCATTTTTAGATGCAGTTTTGTAGTAAAAAAATGTCAGTACTAAGTTACATAAGTAATTGCATTGGGCTGTTATTATTATTATTATTATTATTACTAGTTGATTTATGCCAACCAGCATAACTCCTGTGGGGCCAGTTAGTTACACAACATCTGTAGCAAGCAGGCACCTGGATCTCTTGCCTTAAGTTTCATGTACTTTTGCTAACTTTTTTTGGCTGAAATTCTCAGGTCACTGCACCCTAGTCCCAGGCAGCAAAGCTCTTCTTTAGAAGCAGGACTGCCAAATATCTCTTCATATGTGCACCTATTTCTTGTGTATTCCATCCCCACTCCTTCCTGAAAAATGACAGTCCCCCTCTCACCCTTTGAACCAAGATATAGGACTTAGGTCAAGTTGGAGGGCTCTACCTCATCCACGTCGGTTTCTTCTTCAACCTCTAGAGTAGTAATAACTCCTATGGGTTGAGTGTGAAGGTCTCAGGCAGCCTGCTGAGTGCTCAACATTATTAACTCGTGCCATTCTCATAGTGGTCTCTGTAACAGGGCCTCTGGGTCAGACCCAACCTGCTGTCTGGTTTTATATGGCCACAGGCTGGGAATAGGTTCCATATTTTTAAATGGTTGGAAGGAAAAAAGAAAAGATGATATTTTGTGCCATATGAGGAGTACATGAAATTCAGATTTCCATGTTTTATTGGAACACATCATGCCATTTGTTTACATCTTGTCTGAGGTTGCTTTCACGCTACAACAACTGAGGGGAGTAGTTGAGATAGCGACCTTGAGGCCTGCAAAGTGAAAAATATTTACTGTCTTACCCCTTATAGAGAAATTTTGCAGATCCCTACTTTAGGTGGCTGGTTGCATTATTATCCCCATCTTACAGATGAAGAAATGTAAGCTGAGAGTTTTAAGTTTGTCTGTAGCCATTTGTCCAAATGGTGAACTTGAGATTAAACATGTTGGGTATCCAAGTCCCTGTTGGAGCTTCTCTTGAGCAGCATAGGCAGTCGGAGAATTTCAAGAACAAGTATTTGTGAGAGAGCTTCTCAGCACTCCAGTATCCTCTAACAGAGTTCTTAGAGTGTGACTTCATTCTGTGCACATGTGTGTGTATGTGGGCATGCCTGTGTGTATGAGTAAGGCATAAGAGAGAGCTATAACAGGAGGAGGATGAATTAAATAAATTTTTTTAAAAATCCCTGCTTTAGAAGTAGAGGAGATGCGGTACCAGTAACATCTTGGAGGCTGCTGCTTGTCATTTCAGTAAAAGAGGGATGGAGGGATTATCCCTGCTGTTGATGATGATAGTTAACAGTTGTTGCTGAATGATAATAATCACTTCCAACTAGAAGAGAGCAGTCGTTAAGAGAGCAGTTCTCTGTGGCTGGCTTATTTGATCATATCCCAAGAGTTATAGCTCGGTAAATGAGTGAGTAATGCTTTGCCCTTTTGGCGCTGTGTCGTTTTGCACATGCGCAGAAAGAGTGTGTGCTCCTGAGCTGTTTCATCACGGAGCGCCGCTCATCAGCATCCCTGTGAGGGCTGCTGCCCGACGGAGAGGTGGGGTGTGGTCCTCAGCTCTCACTCTAAAAGCCCTGGAAGGACCTGGGAGGGACAGTGTTCATTTGGTTGGGAATAAAAAGGTGTTAGTTGTTCTGAACAGGCCAGGAACCCCTGACGCCTAATTGGAGTCCTTTGGAATGTAAGCCTCTTATTTGTGGGGTGTCAGGGGTCCTTTCTGCAACCAAACCCTTTGAAATATTTCTCCAGAGTCTGAAAGAGTCTGACAATTGGTCACATTTTTTTTTTTTTTTTTTGCCCAATGGAGTCCCAGAGGAGGGAGTCATAAGAGAGACATATTCCAGGTGTGGGTATTGCCCTAACAACTGCCTGCCAGAGCCACGGGCTCTATGCCTTAACTACTGTTTGAAGGAGTTTGTGAAAGTTTTTCATAGCTGTCAACCAGAATGTGTATGAGAAAGATCATGAGTTTATGTGTATATTCCCAAAGTTATGTTTTTTGTTTTTCTATTGTTCTTTACGGTGATTGGAGGAAGACCACAGCATTTTAAGGAAAGCTGCTAAGGGATGTTTCACTAGAAAAAAACAAACAAGCAAAAAAATGCGATTTGCTTTTACAAACGTTTGAGGATGGTTTTTGGTTAAAAATAGAAAGTCATTTTTTTCATTTTCATTTTAGGGAGCCTGCTCACCTAATCGTTTCCTATCCCCATCCCCATTTCTGGGCAAGGTTTCAAAGTGGAGATGAGGAAGTCTGACTCTGCTTTATAAACGGCTGTTCCTCTCCCCGTGTTCTCAATGTTAACAAACCACCCAAATGATAATACCCTGAGATCTGCTGATGCAAAAAGGGGCCCCTAAGCTGCCCTGTGGTGACGCTTGGCCTCCCCAGCCCTCGTCTGGCAGGTGACAGAGGGCTGTGAGAGAGGAGCCCTGCCATTTTCAGTGCAAATACATGCTCCTGGCATTTTAAAGGGGATTTTTTGCATTTTTCCCCTTCTCTGCTCCACAGCGGTTTTCTCATTGTTAACACTTACATGGCTGAGTAAATGCTTTTCAGCTGTTGACTTAAGTACAATTCAGTCTTCTCCATCTCTTCCCTCCCATTTCCAACCTCCCCTTTCCTTCTCTTCTTCTAGTAGGAGGGTTTACCTAAACGTGAGCTTTTGTTTGTTGGGATATTGTGCCATGTGCATGTACCAAGAGCCCACTGGATCTGTCCGAACACCTCTGGGGAGGTCGACGTGAACCCCGGTGCTGTTCCCTCTTCCAAAGCAGGAAACAGAGAAGTTAAGTGTCTTGCTCAAGGTCACTGTCTGAAGTCCCTTTTGAAGTTTGGGCACTCATACCCTGGGGGATTTGGGGTTCCCACCAGCCCGTGTGCTTCTATCACTGATGCCAAAGCCTTAGTACCACAGTAGAAATGAACTATGGTGTTGCCCCCCGTGGGGTGACCATGCTTCCCAATCTAGTAAAGCCACACAGTGGCTCTTCATGATGACACAGTCGGGGAAGGGCCCTGAGCAGAGTGTGGGCTTTATTGCCTGCGTGTTACCTCCGTGCCAGGTGTTTCCTGCTCTGCAGATAGCTCCTTCATCAGACATTTCCAACTCTGATTCTGCGCCAAATGTTTGGCACAGGTAAGAGGCATCCTTTGCTTCCTTCCTCTCTCCCTGTAGCTGAAGAATAAAAAACATGGAAGCTGGAATGGCAGAGACACTGAGCTGCTAGGAGAAGGGGTAGGCTCGTCTCCAAAAGGGGATTTCGACCTTAGACTCATACCGGGGAACACATGCCGGCTATCACCTGGAGCCTGGGAAAGCTCCTTTTCCGGCATTTACACGGCTGGTGTTTTGACCCCAAACCACTGCCAACACACATGGGGGGGTTGTTTAATGATTAAAATTTTTAAATAGTTGTATTTCTCCCCTTGTTTGGTTTTCTAGAAGGTAGTAAAGAGAATTGCACTTACATTTGTGGATTTGATTGCGTGGAGATGAGAAAAAGGGAATGGGTGGGTGTGGTCTTCCCTCACCCCTGAAATCCTTTATCCTCCTCCATAGCATTTATGACCTTCAATATCCTATATGTTTTGCTTATTTATTTTGATTTTATACCTGTTTACCCCACTAGAATGTGTCCTCCGTGAAGACAGAATTGCTTGTATTTATATCTAAACCTGGGCCTGTTACCTAGTAGGTACTCAAAATTTTTGTTGATTGAATTAATTAATCCTTCCACTAGACGTAGCTATTCGAACCAACTCCAGAGTCCCTGAATTTGTTCCAGATGTTGAAGGGCAGAGGCTGAATTGTAGGACCTGAGATTTTCAAAATATAAATCCTAGAAATTGCTATAGTGATTCAGACGGTAGACCTTCTAGACTAGTATTTTGACGGGATGAATGTGATGGCAACGCCTGGCTGTTCGCCTTGACATCTGCCTCAGAGGTTGGGCATCATCATTCATTCATTCAGCCAGACAGGCAGAGAGTCGATCTTTTATCAATAATTAGCTCTGGGGATAGAAAGCTGAACAAGACATATAGGCCCATTCCCTCATAAATCTTGTCATCTATAACTAGATCAACATTTTTGGGGGAAATTATCTTTTCAGCCTCCCCCAACCCTGTGAAGAAGCATTCCTTAGTGTCAGTGATGCTGGATCAATATGAGACAACCGTAGGGGTATATATGATGGTGGAAGAAAATGGGTAGAAAATTTCAGACTTGAAAAGTGCCGCCTCCTGATTTTTCTGCTACCTGCTCGCATCCCTTCTCTGATAAGGGGTCTAGTGGTGAGCATATCACTAGTACCTTGTATTCGTTTCTTCCATGATCACATCCTAGCAAATGGCAAGATGCTTAGTGACTTTTTTCTGTGTGGCTTAGCAACAGCATATATGAAAAGAATTCCAGCTGTTGGTCTTTTGTAGACTCAGAGCGAGTCAACACTGAGATGAGGCTGTGGAGGGTGAGCAACAATTATGTCCAAAGCGAGGCCGGTGATGGTCCCCTCACCTGAGCAGCTCTGGCAACCCCTGGAGCCCTGTGCTTGAGGAAACACAGAGGAGGGAAGAATACACCCAGGGTGAGGGCACTCAGAACTGTTTCATATGAGGAACAGCTAAAAGAACTGGGGATGTTTATTTTAGAGAAGACTCAGAAGAACCGTAAGCTCTGTCTTCGAATGGTGGAAGGGCTCTCCATGTGGGAGAAGCATTAGATCATTCTGGAGCCTCAGGTCTTGGAACAAGGATGGCTGGGTGATAGGACTTCCGACAGTCAGGGTATTCAAAGGTGGCTGCCTGGGGAGCCACCTCTGAGCCTCACTGCTTGATCCCTTAGGAGGAATGCAAGTCCTAATCTGTATCCTATCCGATGAGCCCAGATTCCTATTGAAGCCAGCCTAGGACATGGCAAGCAGATATGCTGACCAGGTAGAAGAGAAAATGACAGCTCTCGTTTGGGTCTGCCTTCTGTGATCCTCCTTTCCTCTGTTTGCCTTCTGTCAGCTGATTTTATTCCCCAAAATTCAAATATTGGGAGTCTCCATTAAAATATATATATTTAATAATATATGAAATGGTTAATGATACATGGAATAAAAATACATGCATTTAATGATATATATAATATACATTATTATTATATATAATATATATATTATATACGTTATAGAATTGCTTGTATTGTAATGTGGGAACAACCTGAATGATGATTAAAAAAGAATAGTTGAGTAAATTCTAATGTATCATATGAACTGTTATGCAGTTATTATAGACAATGAGTTAGATCTGTATCTACTGCCCTAGATGGATGGGCAGGCTAGAGAGTTAAATGAGAAAAGCAAGAGAAACATATTCAATACATAGTATGATCTTGTTTTGTGAGAATAAATTATATTTTAAATATTACGTATGTAATCATGTTGGCATATAGTTTGTGTGAGGATGGCAAAAGTGGGGAAGCATAGAGATGAAGTGGTTGTTAACAGTGGTTGGAGAGTTTTGGGTGGGGTGGGGACTTGAGGAACAGAAGGGGCAGGAATAGAGACAAAGTGAAGGAAAGTGAGAGGGGACGGCTCATGCATCTGTCTGTCTATCAGTATCCATCTATCTACCTATCTATCATCTATCTATCATCTGTCTATCTAGCTTCATTGGTTGTGCTTAAACATGTCTTCATTTTGAGGACTTTAATAAAAGAAAGAAGAAAGAAAGAAAGAAGGGAGAAAAAGTCTTTATCTTTTATGCTATTTTCTTTTTTTTTTTTACTCTGTTGCTTTTATAAATACTGTCTCAACATTTCTATTAAGGACACTCCAGAGGTTTTATAATAAAAAAAAAACCTATTAGTTTTTATTCTTTTGAGATGATGATTTAAACAAGTTGAAAGAAATCTGGGGAATGTATAAGGATAAAATATTTTGAATCAAAATTGAGTTTCTAGATATCGTGAAAGATGAATGACTTAAGAATCATTTGTATTTTTCTTCATTGTTTCTTTGCTGTATAAGAGGTGTTCATTTTCTCCTAGTGCTCCAGAAAAATGTTCCCTTTCTTAAATCTAGGGAACACAGGGTCAGGTTAGGAGCGCCCAACTCAGTTAAGAAATTTGCTAGTTTCTGGTGGGGAAGTGGAGCATTGAGCGGAGGGTTCTGACATCGGTGTGTGTGTGTGTGTGTGTGTGTATATTTTTAATCAGTTTTTCTCTGCTGAAATATCCAGCAAGATGCTGCTATGTTTTTCTGGGATTTGGATACTTTCTTTCAAACTATTTTAAATAATTGTTTTCCATATTAAATTATCCTCTTATACATTCATTTTTGATGCCGATAGTTCTTTCTACATAAAGAATTTGTCTACATACAGAATAGCCCCAGATGTTGTAGAATTGGCTGGTGATTTAACCCCTGCTGATTATGAAAGAAGATTTGAGACAGAATAGGGTGCTGTTTGATATTCACATTTGGATGTAGTCTCAGAGCTGATCCCAAGCAGCCATACTGATACAGAGACAAATAATGAGTGGGTATGTCAGATCCATAGAAATAATAATACTAACCATCGTATTTCTTTGATTTTAACATGCTCGTTTTATATACTAACTGAAATCTGAATGCATTTTACTGCACTTGTGTGCATTTATTATGTTAATATCGCAAGTCAACAGTGGTCTTATAATTAAAAGAAATCCTATAGAATCCCCTTGGCTGGCTATTGAGTTCTGGAAGTTTTAATGCACTTAGAACATTCCAGAATCAATGAACCTCAACCAGAATTTCAGGCTGCATAGTGCTATCCTGATTTAGACAAAGCAGGAAATTATAAAAGTGTTTCTTTTCATGCAAGCAACTGCCTCATTGATAGATAACACTAAAATAATCCTAAAATTATACGAAGTAGGATCTGTGCATGGCGACTCCATTTTTAAAATCCTGATTTTAGGTCAACAGCGCCATCACTTTGGGAAAACTAGTCATGTGCAGTGACATTTTTCCACCTCATAGGCCAAAAAAATATTTCACTAGGCCAAAAACCTGAGTGGTACTTACGAACAATTTATCTGTCAGAAGAGAATGGGAAGAATGGAAGAGAAAATGTTATTTGAATCTGTGACCTGGAGAGAAGGAAAGAGCCATGACATGGAAAGCTGTGCTGACTGACTAGGTTGCCTGTATCCTGAGTTTGCTTTAGGTGTCTTGTCAAGCATTTCCATTGAGTTTTGTTGTCACTGTTGCTTCGTTTTTTTGGACATAATATCTGTTCTTTCAGAAAATCCCCCTGCCCCTCCCCCCAGGCTAGGCTGGAAGGCTTCCTGGCTGACTCTCCTGTGTGTGTTTGAGTCCATGGTCTTTTGCTGCTTTTCTCATGCTTTTTCTTTATGACGTTTCAGCTCATCCACCATACACCATGTGCTTTAGAGTGAAATTCTACCCACACGAACCCTTGAAGATTAAAGAAGAGCTCACCAGGTATTTTTTTGTTTGTTTGTATGTTTAACGTGCCCCTTGAACCAGCCAGGGCCTCTGAGTTTTACTCTTGTCTAGAGTGGAGTGTCTCCAGCAAGCAGGCGCTCAGCTCAGCATTTGGCTTGGAATGTTTCTCTTACACTTAATTGTCTTGGGACTTTTCAAACCGTTGTCATTGGGAGTGTAATTAACTGCACAAAAAAGCAGTGGGTTTAAGGAGGAGGTGCTTTCTGAAAGCACCTGACAGTGGGATGCTAAAAATAAATAGAAGACGACTGCGCTTAGGATATGGGCAAATTCATAGCTAGTGCAGCCGCTGGGACCTGTCTTTTGGATCTAAGCTTTTCTGAAGGGAAAAGGTCCCTTGATAGAATGATGGACTGTTTTGTCATCCCGCATTCCGCTTGCTAAATGACCGACCGCGGAGCCGGCTTCCCTCTCCTTGTAGACTCTTCTCAGCCCAACTCTCTGCATTTTCTGGTTCTAGGGCCAGGGCCACGTGGCAAATAGTCCACCTTCTGGGGGTTTGGCTTCCGTGAACAGCCTTGGCCAATGCCACTGAGCAGGGTCCCAAGAGGGCCAACTCGGTGGATGGAGAAGAGCCCATGTGTTCTTAGCTCTTAATGAGGCTCTGATCTGGTGACCGAAAAAAGCCATTGTGTCTAGTCATCTCTCAGGATAATCTGCGTGGGTCCGAATGCAGCAGAGAAGCAAAGGCAGTTGACATTGATCACCATGTGCAGAGTCACGTGCTAGGGTATTGTGCTCTCTCATTATCCACGAGGGTCTGGTAAAGCTCCACCATAGTGACACAAGGTGATGTTGGGAGGGAGCCATTCTCCGTTAGTAATTTGTGCACAGCCATTGGTGGAGGTTTGTGCTTGAGGGCGGGACAGGGTAAGCGTGGGAAAGGAGATGATGGACATTGTAAGTAGTGGTTGGTGTTTTGCAATCTGGCCTGCTTTTTTTTTTTTTTTTAATTAAGGTAAAATTCACGTAACATAAATTTTTTTCACCGTTTCAGTAGCATGAAGTACATTCACAATGTAAGGCAACCATCACCATTATCTAGTTCCAGAACATTTCTTATCACCCCAAAAAGAAAGCCTGTACCCATTAGCAGTCACTACCCACTCTCCCATCCCCCAGACCCTGGAAACCACTCATCTGCTTTCTGTCTCTATGGATTTACCTGTTTGGGACATTTCATATACATGGAATCAAATGGTATGTGGCTTTGGCCTGCTTTTGGCTTGAAAAATTTATTTATTTATTTGTTAAGTACTTCCTCAGTTCCTGCTGTCTGCAAGGGCTATATGAGCCACCTAAATAAATAAATAAAGATATTTGTCCTACCCTCTGGGTGCTAACAGTGTAATTAGGAAGATCAAATCAAATACTAATGCCAGGCATTATTTCATCAGGGGCCAAAATGGCTCACTTTTGTCACTTGTTTTCTTTAAAATCTTGTCCAGAGGATAAAAATTGAATATGTGTCACAATATAAATTAAGGATGGGTCTTTGGTTGGTGATGTTGAGAAAAGTCCCATTGGAAAGTAAAAGGGTACAAAGTTTTAGTTAAATCCCTCTCAATTGAATTTGCTAGCACTTCCCTGAATTTGTCTGAATAACTGAGGTATGAATTGTGTGACATTGCGAACATTTTTATGTCTCCAAAGGAAATTTAGACGATACAGGTAGAAATGGGCTTTTCTGAGTCCACACAGTCCTTAGAATTCAAAAGGAATCTACAAACTGTGGAATGACTGAGGTACTTATGACTTAAACCCTATCTTGAAAGAATTTAGTTTTTATTGTTTGATAAGTTATTTTATCATAAGATTAATCTAAAATTTAAGAATTTAATAAATGAGAAGCTAAGATCACATTCATGACCAGGCTTAGGGGTAAAGAAACACTGAGAAAAAAGCAGTTTTAAAAGAGCAAAACAACAAAAATACTCACCAAAAAGGATATTTGAAATCATTTTTTTAATCCTTCTTTTATCTCTCCATTTACACAGTCACCTTACAATCCTTTAGATTTCTGAGGCATTTGTAAATGCTATATACAATTGAATGTAATAAAAGCATGTTGGTTTTAAATTTTTTAGTAAGAACCACCTTTAAATTCATGTTAGATAGAGAAGCATATCATTAACGATGGCATAATAATGTATGCCCCAGATCCTCTTGTGTTTTTGTTGCTTAATTCTTTCATGCAGGGAGGGGTGAGACTGAAGGAAAATGCATTATTATTATTATTATTTTGGTGGCTATTATATTAAAAAATGAGTATCTGAACCTGAAGCCATTTGTAAGGCTCAGTGGATTATGTGGAATCCATAATAATCCATGATTATCTCTAGAGTTCACTAATATGAGCAAGGACCCAAACTCAGCTGTTGTGAAAGCGGATTTTCTTTTCTCAGGAAGCTTTTGTCAAACTCGGTTTCTGAGTTATGGGATCAGAACCCAAACGTCTCATTCATCAGTAAACATTTATTTGAAACTATTTTCCACTACTAAACTCACCAAAACCTGGAAAGGAATGCTTTTTGTTCAATGCATACGTGCAGCACGCAGAAAAGAAACTTGATGGCATTTAGCCAGGTAGTTTACATTCTTTAGGAAAGGAAAGATTTCATCATCTCAAGTATTTGTGCGACCTTGGCATTGTGAGCGATCTAGGGCCGTGGTCCTCAAGGTCACGTCCCTGGATTAGCGCAACAGCATCACTCGGGAACTTGGCCTCTGCCCCAGACCTGGGATGGGGCTCTGCAATCTGTATTTTCACAAGCCCTCCAGGGAATTTTAAAGCATGTCAAATTTTAAGAACCATTACTCTAAGGCAATTGGATTTTCAAAAGTATTAGCTTCTTTAGGCAGATATTAGACTGTACAATTCAGTGGGTTTAGTATGTTCATAAAATTGTGCCACCATCACTGTGATCTCCTTCTAGAACATTTTTATCACTGCAGTAGGAAACCTAGTATTCAAGCAGTCTTTCCCCATGCCCCACTCCCCCCAGCCCCTGGCAGCTACTAAGCTCTGTTTTTGTCTCTGTAGGTTTGTCTATTCGGAAATTTTATAGAAATGGAATCATATAATATGTGGCCTTTTATATCTGACTTTTCACTTAGCTTAATCTTTTCAAGGTTCTTCCATGTTGTAGCGTGCATCAGTAGGTACTTCATTCCTTTTATGGCTGAATAATATTCCACTGTATGGATATATCACTTTCTTTTATCCTTTCATCATTTGATGAGCATTTGGTTTAGCTATTATGAAGAATGCTGCTATGAGCATTCATATACACATTTTTGTGAGGACCTAGATTCTGATTTAATTGGGTCTAGGGTAGGGTCCATGTTGGTATTGTTTAAAAGCTCCCCCAGGTGATTCTAACATGCAGTCCCTCTGAGAACCTCTGGTTTAGAGCCTTATTACTCAAGTGTGGTCCATGGGCCTGCAGCTCAGCATCACTGGGGAGCTTATTAGAAATATGGACTCTTGGGCCCCACCCAGACCTACTGAACCAGAATCCACATTCTAACAGCATCTCTGGGTAATTCACGAGCTTACTAAAGTGTGAGAGGGACCAGTTTAGGGAGATACTCTGGGTCCTTGATGGCCAGTGTTAATACTGTTCCCTTGACAAAATGTACACTAACTCCAGATCAGAAATTTATTAGGGACTGCCTTTATGTCCTGCACACAATTCCATACAAAGTTGGGGTCAGAGAGTGTCACTTGAACCTCCATCGTGTGCCCGGTGCCTAGCACTGTCATGGCATAAAGCGGGTGTGAGATAAAGATTCATCAAGTGGAAGCACCAGGGAGCCACTGAACCCTTCAATGCATCTGTGTGTCCCGGGATGGCGAGCTCCAGCACTTGGGGAGGCGGGGGTCGGGGGGCTGCCAGCACCTGAGTGATCTGAGTACCTCAATCACACGTTCTGAGCGGGGTTGTGCATGAGGCTACTCACAGGCTGAGTAAAGATCAGATTATTTGAGCCCTGGAGGTAGTGACTGGGACCGATTGGGTGGTACTCCCCACCTGGCCTCAAGAACCAGGAAAGAAGAAAAAAAGGTTGGTCTCTGCGACTTAAACTCCAAAATAAACAGAAAGAATCTGCACACACCTATAAAGTTAGTCAGAAACAATAGACCCCAGGCCTGAGCCTTCAATGAAAGAATCAATCCGGCTGAGACATAGGAGGAGATCTGAAGAGGGCGTGATCAGCGTAGAGGAACAGAGGGGGCAGTGACAAGATGAGCCTGAGCCAGGGGTGGTGACCTGGCACCGCGCCCCCCGCCATCCCCAGCTGAATCAAGCCCATGCGTATTTTTCGTTTGGCACTCCAGTGTTTTCAAAAATAGAGTTTGCTGCAACATTTAAAATTCAAAGGATTTCACTTCTAAACCCGTCGCCGTGGCGCTGGAGCTGCTGCACAGCGGCTGACCCCTTCGCGGGAGCCAGCACCCTCTGTTCTGCTTCCCGAGCCCCGAGCCCCAGCCTGTTTCACTCAGTATCAGGTTTGTCTGGCCCTGAGGCCGTCTGTTTGCCATCCCTGGAGAAGCGGAGAGGACACTAAACAGATGACCGCTCGTGCTGTGAATAAGTTGGCTCTCTGGCCTCCTAACCAAGTCTTTTTGAGATTGATGAACATGAGTCTGTCTGCCCCCGGGACTAGTCTCTGTAGACTGAGTCCGATTCCTGACTCCTCATTCCACGGAGAGCTCGGGCAGCCTGTACCTGAGGTGCTGGTGGTGGTGACAGCGGCTGCGGTTGTCCTTGTGTGGGACTTTCTGCCAGGGACGGTGGCTGCTAGGCCCTGTGGCTCTCCTGCATCCTTCCTGTATCTCTTTGGAAAGGGCCAGCCACACAGCTCTGGGAGCTGCCGCAGACACTTCAGGTTTTCTGAACTCTGGGCGCTCCTCCCAGTTTTCCTCTGCTTGCCCTCTGGGGGGCTTGGGTAGGGCTCTGGTGACCCAGGTGGATGAAACATGAGCAATCCTTCCACTTCTTCCAGGCCTCGGCCAAAACTTAGGGCGACTCTTTCTCCTTTTGCATTGCAGGTATCTTTTGTACCTGCAAATTAAAAGAGATATTTTCCACGGTCGACTGCTCTGCTCCTTTTCAGATGCTGCCTACCTGGGTGCCTGTATCGTCCAAGGTAAGTGTGGCCACGGCTGCCCGTCCCCACCATTGTACTGGACAGTAGAGCTTTGGCTGTTCAGAGACTCCCTCCTCCCCAGCCTGTGCCCATCCAGCCCGTGTCATGGTTTGAGGCCAGGCAGGGCTGGGTACTTAGCAATGGACCCCTGCCTCCCCTTCCCTCCCAAGCCTCTGGGGTCCTGGTGGAAGGCTGGGCTGCGGTGGTCACAGGGGCCTCTGCAAGAACGAAGGTCCTCAAGGCCCCGAGGTAGAGCTCAGACTCTCTGTTTCAAAGGGGCTGGAATGCTTGACTTTATAAGAAGCTTTGAAGGGATATGGGGTGTTCTGTGCTCTGAGCTCCGACCACCAGGTGTGGGGCGTGATGGGAATATTGAGCGGGGAATCTATGTCCAGGAAGGTAGGTGTCAAAGAGGTGTCCTTTCAAACCTTTGAAGTGAAATATCAAAGCATTTATACATATGTATTCACATGAGTAGTATGTGTATATATGTGCACTGTATCTAATGCTTCAGCTTTTCTAGTCACGGAGTATGGTGAGGGGAGTACCAGGCTCACAGCCTGTCATTCTGCAGTTTGAACCTGAATTCCCATTTCCTGGTTATTTCACCATAGACAAATGATTTAAACTCTTTAAACTTCGGTGTCTTCATATACTGAATGAGGTGGTCATACTTGTGTGACAATTTCATGAGACTTATTCTCAGGGTTGAACAAGCCCCAGAGGGTGCGGCATTGGGAAGTAGCAAGCATATAGGACCCAGGGTAAGCTTCTGGATGTTTCGACCTGTAAGAAGAAAGTGTTTGAGAGAAAGCTGTCTCCAGAGCCCAAGGCAGAGCATCGTCATGGGGACGGGCCCAGGACCCAAGTGAAGGATGACTCAGATGTTCTGTTCCCCTGGGTCAGCTGGGAGGCAGCTGGCAGCAGGGCCTGCTTGGAGGGACTCAGGTGTTCCAGCCATTTGTAGCATGGATGCTGATGACATGTTTATGAGAGAAGGGGAGGGTGGAGAGGGGAACTAGGAGAAGAGAGGAGGGATGGAGGGGAGAAGGAAGGAAGCAGGTGAGGACAAGGGGAGAGAGAGAGATTACCAAGTGAGCATGTCACCCTTATAAAGGATCTGAAATAGTGAAGGAGCTTATGATGGGGTCATAAGTGGATCATGACAATCGTCTGTCTGATCACAATTCCAACCTTCATTCACAGCTTAAGAGAGACACTCGTCATTCTCCTGGGGGTTTCACTGTCACTCACCACTGTCCCCATGGGATGCTGTGTGCTGTGAAATAGTTCCTAGGACCCTGTTTCCAGGTGTGTGTGCTCTCTGAGAATTCTGAAGTCTATCTGTGTTGCTTTCCCCCATCCTCTGGGAGCAACCTAGTGTCTCGCAGCAGATTTTGGCAGTGGTGTTAAAACCCTTGGAGATACTCAAGTTTAAAGTTAGAATGACAGTGATAGCCTGATGGGAAATAGTCCTTCCATCTGCCCCAAGGTAGAGTGTGTGCTTCTGAAAGCTGCCTCTCTTATACAGAGCTAAGGAATGTTCAAACCCCATAGTTCTTCTTCCCTGTGAAGACTGCAAGTGCCTAGTTAGGGTGCACTGTCTTCCATGAGGGAAAAGCAAATCGATACTAATCCAAGCAACAGACTGGCATATGAGGATTTCAGGATGCGTTTAGGCATTAGTGAATCATGGTCAGTTGTCCAAGGACAAGCTCAATATGGATCTGTAATGGGAAAACTCTCCATCCTGTTTTATGTTTGAAATAAAGCCACAAAGCCTCCATCCAGATGATCAGGGCCCTATTTTATCCCTTGTTGATGTTATCACTGACCATACTCACAGATGCCGTCGAGAGAGTAGAGTTGGAAGTGAACTGACAGACCTCAAGAAAACCTTTCAGCTCTAAAATGCAGCAGTGTCCATGAACCATTTGTAGCAAATCCAGTAAAAGCTGGATTCATCAAGTTCTCTGATGCTCGGGGTGGTATTACAGCAGCTCTAGAGATCATTACAAATGCAGATAAAGATCTGCTTTGTCAGAACTGCTTATGCTTACAGAGAGTGATAGGGAATGTGGAGTAAATGATTAGAAAGCAGAGGACATGTGACTTTTTACTGGCCTCTTGTTTGCTAACACTCTTTGAAGGAGCATGTTTTAAGCTTCAGAATATTCTGAGTGTATAAAACAGGCAGCCACCCAGAGTTTTGCCACCTGTACACACTGAATAAAATGAGCATATTCAATACATGCTTTGCATTGTCTTCATAATACCAATTGCAAAACAAACACACGAAGCCCTAGGAATCTATTTATGTTCTTTCTTGATACAAATATCTTTCCTGTCCCTTCTACAAAACAGCAATATGGCAGGATTACTGTTCTTATCTCCTCTGCCTGGTGTGTCCAATCCCTGTGGGTCTGTGGCTCCGTCTTGATATTCAGAACTCCGTTCAGATGTCACTTCCTCTGAGAAGTCTTCCTGGACTACTAAAGTAGCCTCTCTCTGCACATCATTCTTTCTCATGCCCCTGTTCTGTTGTCTTTTAAGCACTTATATTTGAAATTATCTTGTTGAGTTGTTTGGGGGCTTATTATGCATTGCCCCTTATGTAGGACCTAAATTCCATGGAAGTGGAACTCTGGGGATCTTTTTCACCGCAGTACCCCCGTGTCTGGCACACAGTAAGTTCTCCACTAAATATATTAAGTGAACCAGGGCACTTGCCTAAGTTGCACCAATGTATGCTTTATTTCTGTACTTGGGAAAGAGTGGTTGTTTCACTACCTCATCCATGTATTTGTCATGTGTTCTCTCAACATTTATTGAAGAGCTCCTAGGTGGCAGGCCACTGCAATGTGAAGTCCCTGTGAGGGGAAGGGGACAGACAAGTAAACAGGAAGCTGTGATGATGTGTTAATGTCTAAACAGAGGGACACACAGGGTCCCTGCTCTGACCCCAGGAGGGCCCCCCACTCAGCAAGGGTAGTCAGGGAAGGCTCCCAAAGGAGTTGACCCTGGGGCCGTAACATCCTGTATCTCAAGTTCTTTTGGAATGAGTCCTCTCCAAACCAGGGGAAGTGCCACTGTCATGCTTGCCCTTTGTACTTACCATCACCCGATCACACTCATCCTTTTGCTTCAACTCTTTGGATTTTGCTGACAATTAAATTCTCTTTAATTTTAATTTAATTTAATCTTAATTTAAATTCTCGCAAGCCATCCCATGTACTGTATGTTATTTGTTGTAACTTTACCCTCATCGTCACATGTGGGAGAGAGAACCACGGGCTCCTTACCCAACTCCTCTATGGAAAACAAAATTTGAAGTTAGAAGTCCTTAATCATTTACAAACGGCCTTTTGCTTCAGGTGAAGTCAGAGTTAAAGACAAGCTTTAAGGAACAAGAAAGCTGGGCATGTGATGGGGGAGACGTTGACATTTACCTTGTCAGCAACCCTGTGCAGTTTCCATGGCATTTCTTCTCTAGTTTGCTGGCATTTGCCAGGCTACTTATTTGCTGTGTTTAGCAGTACAAGGCCATTGTACTTCACAAGTTTTCCTGGAAAGAGAAATGCCCACCCAAAACAATACAAGCACAAACAACGCCACCCGTCAACTGTGCAAGGTGACATTGCATTGGACATGGCCTAGTTTAATATCAGTGGTCCGTTCCCTGCGGAAAAGCAGGCACTGGGTTATACCATCCCCTAAATTTTGGGGTCCATAGCCAGCTCACAGGGGCATGTGTATGTGTGTGTGTTTGCGTGTATGTGTAGGTGTGTTATGTGTGTTTCTTTTGAAACTTAGATTGAGTTAATCACCAGTTCGTGGCTCACTTTTCATCACTGGTCCCATCTATTGATTGATTGATTTCCCTTTTTTCATTATTCTCCATTTCTGTTCCTAAAGGCAACAACTGGGTTCATGTGTATCTTTGACTTGGCATACATCCTTATAAAATGATTAGTATTGTCTTGTGTGTATATACTCTCAAGTTTCATAAAATAAATGGGGCTATAGAACTCATTTAATACTTCCTTTTTATGCTCAGAACACTGAGGAATCTATTCATATTTCTGGGTATACATCTATTTTGTTGCTTTTAGTTGCTACAGAGTATCCAGTAGGGTGCATTGCCCATGTGCTATTTACTGCTCCCATCAATAATGAACACCCTAGTTGCCCCATATCTTTTTTCGCACCTGGAGTTTTTTAGAATATACACCCAGAAATGGGATTGCTGGGTAATAATATTAGACTAAATACTCCTAGCTTGCTCTCTAGAAGAGCTACGTGCACCAAGAATCTTCGGACATGTACAAGTACTTCTATTTCTTCATGTCCCTGCCAACACATAGAATCATCCGACTTCCTAAACTTTTTGTTAATCTCATAGGTGTAAAGTGACATCTTCTAGTTTTGGTTTGCACAGCTCTCATTACTGGTGAGTTTGGGCAGCTCTCCATACATGACGCCTTTGGGTTTCCCCTTCTATGAATTGGCTGTTGATATTCCTTGACCATTTTCCTATTGGAATTCCTGCTCATGTACTTATAGATTTGTAGGGGTTCTTTCTTTATTCTAGATATTAGCCTTTGTCAGATTTAGATTTTGCAAATATGTTATTTCAACTTATCTATTATTTTGACTATGATGTCCTTTAATGAACAGAAATATTTTTATTTTGATATGATCAAATTAATCAGTTTCCCCTCTATGGCTGATGGCATTTTGGGTCTTATTTTACTTAAAATAAGTCCTTCCTCCTGTGGTATACATTTTAAGTTGTTTTCAGAACTCTGTAATTTGAGCTCTATTAAGAAGCTTTAAAGAGCTTTGCTTTCCTCCCAGTTTTATCCTTTTACAGTCATTAGATGATTCAACAATGAAGCGACAGTAGATACAAATTACTGAGTTGGATGTGATTTTGCAGATGTGCTTAAGGCATATTGATTTCTATCTACTTCAAAGTCATGTTGGTGATCAAGTTCCTCAGTACCATTTTCCCACCATCTTTAATCTACTTTCCTGGGCCATTTCTGCCTGAGATACTTGCCCCTTCTGGCTCATTTCCCTTAGCAAGCTTGTGGAATCAGTACAAGGTATTCCCACTGCAAGAGCATCACCTTTGCTGCTTCAGGCTCTGCTCGATGCATATCCTAGGTCCATCTTCTCATAGACCCTCTGGGTGCTCAGAGATGTGCAGGCATTTCTTTTTACCCTTAGAGACCCTCTGGACGTACTCTATATTAGGACCCGGCAACAACCTTAATCTGGGATGCTCAGCCATACTTTGATACACACTCTTTAATTTGAAGAGCAATCCATTTATTTTAAAGTACAATCCAGGGCTTCCTTGGTGGCGCAGTGGTTGAGAATCTGCCTGCCAATGCAGGGGACACGGGTTCGAACCCGGGTCTGGGAGGATCCCACATGCCACGGAGCAACTAGGCCCATGAGCCACAATTACTGAGCCTGCGCGTCTGGAGCCTGTGCTCCGCAGCAAGAGAGGCCGCGATAGTGAGAGGCCTGCGCACTGCAATGAAGAGTGGGCCCCGCTTGCCGCAACTAGAGAAAGCCCTCGCACAGAAACGAAGACCCAACACAGCCATAAAAAATAAATAAATAAAAATAAATAAATTTAAAGCACAATCCTCTTGGGTACCTTTATGTTGTGATTTTTCATTGATTGAGCCACACCTGCACAAATCTCAGAGCGAGCAGCTCCAGCCAGGGAATTCCTTGACTCAGAGAAAATTAACTGTGAGAGGAAACTTGAGGAACACCCAGTGGTTTCCAGCTAGAGGTGGTAACACCTCCTATTGTGGGGAGCATTTGGAAACATTGGGAGGCATTTTTGCTGGTCATAATATCTGGGTGTGCCACCAGCACTTAGTATCTGAAGGGTAGGGGTGCTAAATGTCTTACCATGCCTTGGAAGGTCTGAAACAATAAAGAATTGTTTATTTCCCCAAATGCCAATAGTGCCTCTTTGAGAAACAATGATTTTAAACTCCTTTATTGTATAGATGAAGAAAATGAGACCCAGAGAGTTCGGCAAGTGCCCAAGCACACACAGCTAAATCTGAACTAGAATATGACCTTCTAGACACTCAGGCTGTGGTCTTTCCATGGATACAGACACATTTCGTTGGGTGAGCTTGTTCCATGATCTTCTTTGGGGTGGCGGGAGCCATTCTGTGTACACCCTGCTCTTTTTGTTTTGGGTTTTTTTTTGTTTTTTTTTTTGTTTTGTATTTTTGTTTTGTTTTTGTTTTTGTTTTTTTTAACATCTTTATTGGAGTATAATTGCTTTACAATGTTGTGTTAGTTTCCGCTGTATAACAAAGTGAATCTGCTATACGTATACATATATCCCCATATCCCCTCCCTCTTGCATCTCCCTCCCACCCTCCCTATCCCACCCCTCTAGGTAGTCACAAAGCACCAAGCTGATCTCCCTGTGCTATGCAGCTGCTTCCCACTAGCTATCTATTTTACATTTGGTAGTGTATATATGTCAGTGATACTCCCTCACTTCGTCCCAGCTTACCCTTCCCCATCCCTGTGTCCTCAAGTCCATTCTCTACATCTGCATCTTTATTCTTGTCCTGCCTCTAGATTCTTCAGAACCCTTTTTTTTTTTAGATTCCATATATATGTGTTAGCATATGGTATTTGTTTTTCTCTTTCTGACTGACACTCTGTATGACAGACTCAAGGTCCATCCACCTCACTAAAAATAACTCAATTTTGTTTCTTTTTATAGCTCAATAATATTCCATTGTATATATGTGCCACATCTTCTTTATCCATTCATCTGTCGATGGACACTTAGGTTGCTTCCATGTCCTGGCTATTGTAAATAGTGCTGCAATAAACATTGTGGTCCATGACTCTTTTGAATTATGGTTTTCTCAGGGTATATGCCCAGTAGTGGGATTGCTGGGTGGTATGGTAGTTCTATTTTTAGTTTTTTGAGGAACCTCCACACTGTTCTCCATAGTGGCTGTATCAGTTTACATTCCCAACAACAGTGCAAGAGGGTTCCCTTTCTCCACACCCTCTCCAGCATTTACTGTTTGTAGATTTTTTGATGATCGCCATTCTGACCGGTGTTAGGTGATACCTCATTGTAGTTTTGATTTACATTTCACTAATGATTAGTGATATTGAGCATCTTTTCATGTGTTTGTTGACAATCTGTATATCTTCTTTGGAGAAATGTCTAATTAAGTATTTTGCCCATTTTTGGATTGGTTTGTTTGCTTTTTTGATATTGAGCTGCTTATATATTTTGGAGATTAATCCTTTGTCAGTTGCTTCGTTTGCAAATATTTTCTCCCATTCTGAGGGTTGTCTTTTCGTCTTGTTTATCATTTCCTTTGCTGTGCAAAAGCTTTTAAGTTTCATTAGGTCCCATTTGTTTAGTTTTGTTTTTATTTCCATTTCTGTAGGAGGTGGGTCAAGAAGGATCTTGTTGTAATTTATGTCAAAGAGTCTTCTGCCTATGTTTTCCTCTAAGAGGTTTTTTTTTTTTGAATTTTTGAATTTTATTTCATTTATTTTTTTATACAGCAGGTTCTTATTAGTCATCAATTTTATACACATCAGTGTATACCTCTAAGAGTTTTATAGTGTCTGGCCTTACATTTAGGTCTTTAATCCATTTTGAGCTTATTTTTGTGTATGGTATTAGGAAGTGTTCTAATTTCATTCTTTTACATGTAGCTGTCCAGTTTTCCCAGCACCACTTATTGAAGAGGCTGTCTTTTCTCCATTGTATATTCTTGTCTCCTTTGTCAAAGATAAGGTGACCACCTGTGCTTAGGTTTATCTCTGGGCTTTCTATCCTGTTGCATTGATCTATATTTCTGTTTTTGTGCCAGTACCATACTGTCTTGATTACTGTAACTTTGTAGTATAGTCTGTATTCAGGGAGTCTGATTCCTCCAGCTCCATTTTTTCCCCTCAAGATTGCTTTGGCTATTCGGGGTCTTTTGTGTCTCCATACAAATTGTGAAATTTTTTGTTCTAGTTCTGTGAAAAATGCCAGTGGTAGTTTGACAGGGATTGCATTGAATGTGTAGATTGCTTTGGGTAGTAGAGTCATTTTCACAATGTTGATTCTTCCAATCCAAGAACATGGTATATCTCTCCATCTGTTTGTATCACCTTTAATTTCTGTCATCAGTGTCTTATAGTTTTCTGCATACAGCTCTTTTGTCTCCTTAGGTAGGTTTATTCCTAGGTATTTTATTCTTTTTGTTGCAGTGGTGAATGGGACTGTCTCCTTAATTTCTCTTTCTGATCTTTCATTGTTAGTGTATAGGAATGCAAGAGATTTCTGTGCATTAATTTTGTATCCTGCTCCTTTACCAAATTAGCTCTAGTAGTTTTCTGGTAGCATCTTTAGGATTCTCTATGTATAGTATCATGTCATCTGCAAACAGTGACAGTTTTAATTCTTCTTTTCTGATTTGGATTCCTTTTATTTCTTTTCTTCTCTGATTGCTGTGACTAAAACTTCCAAAACTATGTTGAATAATAGTGGTGAGAGTGGGCAACCTTCTCTTGTTCCTGAGCTTAGTGGAAATGGTTTCAGTTTCACCATTGCGAACAATGTTGGCTGTGGGTTTATCACATATGGCCTTTATTATGTTGAGGTAAGTTCCCTCTGTGCCTACTTTCTGGAGAGTTTTTATCATAAATGGGTGTTGAATTCTGTCAAAAGCTTTTTCTGCATCTATTGAGATTATCATGTGGTTTTTATCCTTCAACTTGTTAATATGGTGTATCACATTGATCGATTTGCGTATATTGAAAATCCTTGCGTTCCTGGAATAAACCCCACTTGATCATGGTGTATGATCCTTTTAATTTGCTGTTGGATTCTGTTTGCTAGTATTTTGTTGAGGATTTTTGCATCTGTGTTCATCAGGGATATTGGCCTGTAGTTTTCTTTCTTTGTGACATCTTTGTCAGGTTTTGGTATCAGGGTGATGGTGGCCTCATAGAATGAGTTTGGGAGTGTTCCTCCCTCTGCTATATTTTGGAACAGTTTGAGAAGGATAGGTTTTAGCTCTTCTCTAAATGTTTGATAGAATATTCCTGTGAAGCTATCTGTTCCTGGGCTTTTGTCTGTTGGAAGATTTTTAATCACAGTTTCAATTTCAGTGCTTGTGATTGGTCTGTTTATATTTTCTATTTCTTCCTGGTTCAGTCTCAGAAGGTTGTGCTTTTCAAAGGATTTGTCCATTTCTTCCAGGTTGTCCATTTTATTGGCATATAGTTTCTTGTAGTAATCTCTCATGATCCTTTGTAGTTCTGCAGTGTCAGCTGTTACTTCTCCTTTTTCATTTCTAATTCTGTTGATTTGAGTCTTCTCCCTTTTTTTCTTGATGGGTCTGGCTGATGGTTTATCAATTTTGTTTATCTTCTCAAAGAACCAGCTCTTAGTTTTATTGATCTTTGCTATTGTTTCCTTCATTTCTTTTTCAATTATTTCTGATCTGATGTTTATGATTTCTTTCCTTCTGCTAACTTTGGGGAGTTTTTTTTGTTCTTCTTTCTCTAATTGCTTTAGGTTTGAGGTTAGGTTGTTTATTTGAGATGTTTCTTGAGGTAGGATTGTATTGCTATAAACTTCCCTCTTAGAACTGCTTTTGCTGCATCCCATAGGTTTTGGGCCATTGTGTTTTCATTGTCATTTGTTTCTAGGTATTTTTTCATTTCCTCTTTGACTTCTTCAGTGATTTCTTGGTTATTTAGTAGTGTATTGTTTACCCTCCATGTGTTTGTATTTTTACAGTTTTTTTTCCTGTAATTGATATCTAGTCTCATAGCGTTGTGGTCGGAAAAGATACTTGATACGATTTCAATTTTCTTAAATTTACCAAGGCTTGATTTGTGACCCAAGATATGATCTATCCTGGAGAATGTTCCATGAGCACTTGAGAAGAAAGTGTATTCTGTTGTTTTTGGATGGAATGTCCTATAAATATCAATTAAGTCCATCTTGTTTAATGTATCATTTAAAGCTTGTGTTTCCTTATTTATTTTCATTTTGGATGATCTTTTCATTGCTGAAACCAGGGTGTTAAAGTCCCCTACTATGATTGTGTTACTGTCGATTTCCCCTTTTATGGCTGTTAGCATTTACCTTATGTATTGAGGTGCTCCTATGTTGAGAGCATAAATATTTACAATTGTTATATCTTCTTCTTGGATTGATCCCTTGATCATTATGTAGTGTCCTTCTTTGTCACGTGTAATTGTCTTTATTTTAAAGTCTGTTTTGTCTGATATGAGAATTGCTACTCCAGCTTTCTTTTGATTTCTGTTTGCATGGAATATCTTTTTCCATCCCCTCACTTTCAGTCTTTATGTGTCCCTAGGTCTGAAGTGGGTCTCTTGTAGACAGCATATGTATGGGTCTTGTTTTTGTATCCATTCAACCAGACACAGGTCTTTTGTTTGGAGCATTTAATCCATTTATATTTAAGGTAATTATCAATATGTATGTTCCTATTACCATTTTCTTAATTGTTTTTGGTTTGTTATTGTAGGTCTTTTCCTTCTCTTGTGTTTCCTGCCTAGAGAAGTTCCTTTAGCATTTGTTGTAAAGCTGTTTTGGTGGTGCTGAATTCTCTTAGCTTTTGCTTGTCTGTAAAGGTTTTAATTTCTCTGTTGAATCTGAATGAGATCCTTTCTGGGTAGCGTAATCTTGGTTGTAGGTTTTTCCCTTTCATCACTTTCTATATGTCCTACCACTCCCTTCTGGCTTGCAGAGTTTTTGCTGAAAGATCAGTTGTTAACCTTATGGAGATTCCGTTGTATGTTATTTGTTGTTTTTCCCTTTTAGTATTTTTATATTAAAAATATTATATAATTTATATTATATAAATTATATAATATTTAATAATATATAAATATTATAAAAATGCTTTTAATATTTTTTCTTTGTATTTAATTTTTGCTAGTTTGATTAATATGTGTCTTGGCATGTTTCTCCTTGGATTTATCCTGTATGGGACTCTCTGTGCTTCCTGGACTTGATTGACTATTTCCTTTCCCATATTAGGGACGTTTTCAACTATAATCTCTTCAAGTACTTTCTCAGTCGCTTTGTTTTTCTCTTCTTCTTCTGGGACCCCTATAATTCAAATGTTGGTGCGTTTAATATTGTCCCAGAGGTCTCTGAGACTATCCTCAATTCTTTTCATTCTTTTCTGTTTATTCTGCTCTGTGGTAGTTATTTCCACTATTTTATTTTCCAGATCACTTATCCATTCTTCTGCCTCAGTTATTCTGCTGTTGATTCCTTCTAGACAATTTTTAATTTCATCTATTGTGTTGTTCATCATTGTTTGCTCTTTAGTTCTTCTAGATCCTTGTTAAACATCTCTTGTATTTTGTCTATTCTATTTCCAAGATTTTGGATCATCTTTACTATCATTACTCTGAATACTATCCTTACTCTTTTTCAGGTAGACTGCCTATTTCCTCTTCATTTGTTTGGTCTGGTGGGTTTTTACTTTGCTCCTTCATCTGATGTGTATTTCTCTGTCTTCTCTTGCTTAACTTACTGTGCTTGAGGTCTCCTTTTCACAGGTGAAGGTTTGTAGTTCCCGTTGTTTTTGGTGTGTGCCCCCAGTGGGTAAGTTTGGTTCAGTGGGTTGTGTAGGCTTCCTGGTGGAGGGGACTAGTGCTTCTGTTCTGGAGGATGTGGCTGGATCTTGTCTTTCTGGTGGGCAGGACTATGTCCGGTGGTGTGTTTTGGGGTGTCTGTGAACTTAGTATGATTTTAGGCAGCCTCTCTGCTAATGGGTGGGGTTGTGTTCCTATCTTGCTAGTTGTTTGGCATGGGGTGTCCAGCACTGGAGCTTGCTGGTCGTGAGTGGAGCTGGGACTTAGCCTTGAGATGGAGGTCTCTGGGAAGAGCTCTTGCCGATTGATGTTACATGGGGCTGGGAGGTCTCTGGTGGACCAATGTCCTGAACTCGGCTCTCCCACCTCAGAGGCTCAGGCCTGACACCAGGCCAGAGCACGAAGACCCTGTTAGCCACACAGCCAAAGCAACCCAAACGTTTATCTTTCTGGCTTGACAGAAGTTGCCGTATTGCTGCTAGTGTTGGAAGGTCTCCTGAAGAGGGGGGGGAGGGAGCACTGTGGCTCAGTGCGGGGACAAGGACACTGCTCTTGTTGTTTTTAACCTTTCTTTTTCTCTTTATTTTTTCTGGTTGCAGCTGAGCTCGGTGACTATGATCCTGACGAGCATCCTGAGAATTACATCAGTGAGTTTGAGATTTTCCCCAAGCAGTCACAGAAGCTGGAAAGAAAAATAGTGGAAATTCATAAAAATGAACTCAGGTAATAGGGGTAGACATTTGTAGAAATGATAGAGGTGAGAAAGTGTTCTTATTGCAGGGAATGTGGAAATCGTGTTGTGAAGAATATTTGTAATGTATGGGTAGACTCTTTCAGGTGGCAGGTCAGTATTTCTGGGTGCTATCAAGGTCCTCCATCAATGACAATCTCAATAATGTCGGGTCCCCTGTGTGGCTGTTTATGAACCATCAGCAGTTATTAGAGCCATATACTTTCTTCTGGGTTTTAACAACCCTGAGTTTCTGAACATGAAATCTAGGATAAATAAGTAATCCTTTCTATTTTGAATTTTGCATTGCCTCTTCCCCTACTGTGGCCATTGCTGAAAGCTTTGACTCCAAGTAGAGTAGAATCCATTGACAAGGTTTCCTTTCCTGATCTGCTTTCAAGATGACAGATTCAGCATCTGCTTCTCTTTTCCTTGTCTGTGATGCTCCAGGACGATTGATAACTACAGAGGAGTAGGAGTAGTGAAATCACATACAGTATTTATTCACTGTGGACCAGACACTGTTCTCAGTACTTGTGCATATTGACTCATTTAATCTTCGCAACAAGTTAGGAGATAGGTGCCATGATTGTTTCCATTTTACAGATGAGGGAACTGAGGCACAGGGTGATTAAGCATTTTACCCAGGATCACACAGCTAGCAAGTGACAGAGGCTGGATTTGAATCCAGGCAGCCTGGCTCCAGAGTCTGTGCTCTGGAGCATTGTGATGCTTCTGTTCTGCATAGGCTACGAGGAAGGAAATGAAGCATGAATAGGAATCATCACCAATTTGGAATCCAGGTAACTCAGGTATTCTAATCTGTAACTAGAATATAGATCCCTGCAAGTCACAGAAAATTCATTTTGATAATCATAGCAAGCCTGGGCTCTGCTATGACAAGTATGGATGAAGAACTGTGTGTGTTGAGATGCTCCCATCTTCTGCGCTTCTGGTAATCATAAAAAAAAAAACACACAAAAAACCATAGTATCACTGGATTATGAATCCTGGAACAAATAACTGTCCCCTTGAGAGGGAGTGCTGAGATCCCTGCTTTGTGCAGGCACTCCCCCTGCTGGTAATTCTGAGAAGAGTGTACATGTGGGCATTAAAGGTGGCAGCATAGTTCAGCTTTAAAAAGATGACCTTTGTCCTTAAGAGGTAAAGATGATTAGATATCAAAAATTGTACAGATTTCAGAAAGCAACATACCATCTCTATGGATAATTTTAAGGCATTGTCTCCCAATGAAAGCTTTGTTGAAAATATGACAGTCTGCCTACTCTTTCTACAATTTGGGAACAAGCATGCTAGAGGTAAAAGTAAAGTTCCAGTGCTTCAGTTGAGGGCTTGTGGACCAGCAGTGTCTGAGCAGCACAGGGTGAGATCCTCAGGATGAAGCAGTCACATCCACTATGCAGACTGGTAGGGGAAGGGGATTGAACGGTCTGCTGTGACCAGAATTTGCAGGGTCTCAAATGCTCAGAACATATGATAATAAACATTTTTTTAATATATAAATTTATTTATTCATTTATTTAATTTTGGCTGTATTGGGTCTTTGTTGCTGTGCGCATGCTTTCTCTAGTTGTGGAGAGTGGGGGCTACTCTTTGTTGCGGGGTACGGGCTTCTCATTGCGGTGGCTTCTTTTGTTGCAGAGCACAGGCTCTAGGTGCGCAGGCTTCAGTAGTTGTGGCACACGGGCTTCAGTAGTTGCAGCTCGTGGGCTCTAGAGCACGGGCTCAGTAGTTGTGGCGCACGGGCTTAGTTGCTCCGCGGCATGTGGGATCTTCCCGGACCAGGGCTTGAACCCGTGTCCCCTGCATTGGCAGGTGGATTCTCAACCACTGTGCCACCAGAGAAGCCCAATAATAAACGTTTATTGAGCTCTTACTGGATGCCAAACACTGTGCTAAGAGCCTTACATGCATCGCCTCACTCAGTCCTCCCAAACTCTACGAGGTTGGTGCTATTGTTGTTCCCTGTCTGAGGTGAAGAAAGCACAGCCTGGAGTGGCTGAAGGACTTGCACTGTTAGTAGCAGAGTCAGGACTTGAACCTTGCTCTTACCTGACACTCATACCCATGCTCTTATCCCCTGTGCTGAGCAGCCGTAAGGCAACCTGGTAGTCACATTGATGTTCCACAGTGATCATGATGGCGATGGCCCAGAGGGTGGAGACTGTGGCAGGAGGATCAGTTAGAGCTGTCATCCAGGCAAGACATGCTGGGGACCTGAACAAGAATTGGAGTAGAGAAAACTGAAAGAAGAGGATTTCGAGAGATGTTGCAGGAAGACTTGGTGGCCCACTGGATTTCATGAGCAAATGAGTGGATCCAAGAAGATTCCAGATTGTTTTTTATAATAAGAAAGCTGTAGATTGGACCTTGTGCCAGCATCTGAATTTGTTGACAACCCTGAAAGTAGTCTTCATGCATCTAGAGAATAGACAGAGTCAACAGTCAGCTATGGTTTGTAGACCTTGGAAGTAAACTCCATGGCTTGGCCAAAGCTGCCTTCCTGTGGCCCAACACATTTGTAACACACAGAAAGCCCTTGTGAAGAAGTCAAAGTTGTATGTCTGGAGGATGAAACAGCCAGATAGCCTGTGATATTGAAAAGAGACATTCAGAGGGTATTTTCCTATGTGTTTTTGCTCCTTTTTCTCCTTAAGTAGTCATGTGTTTCCTTCTGCATCAGTGCAGCAGAGAGAGAGTTCAGGTTTGGATGGAAAGATAAGAAGAGCAGGCAAGCTGACAATGCAGAAGAGAAGGGACTTTCTATCAACAGAATAGGTTGGAAACCTGCTACAGAGACTGAGGTTGCCCTGGGGGATCAGCGAGCCCTTTGCACACAGGTCATGAAAGTATCAATCTTCTTGTGTGGGAATTGGACCTCTGGTTGGATTGCTCTGCAAACCTGACAGTTCCAGGAAGGAGTCATAGATGGAAGAGACCCATATGAGGCTGCACCAAGGTGTTAACCATCTTACTCTCCAAGGTTATCACAGCACTCATGACCCTCCCACACAGCAAGGGGATAATGCGTGATCAATGATCTGTTGTTATGGAAACTTCCTGAATGTTTTCCAGTTGGCCTTTGTTGGGGTTTGAGCCTGCTCCCCCCGCCCCCCCCAAATAATCTCTTGCTCCCTACCCGGTTTCTGACCCAGTCAAGAAAGAAAACAAGAGATGCCAATAGAGACACTCAGACATTAGCAGAAATGACCATGATTTGCCTGATAAGCAGGATTAGCTCTGTGGGTTCACAATCTTCTCCAGCCTTTTTACTTGATTAGAATCCTTCTTCTCCTGTGCTCTCTGTGGAAGGTACTAAAGCTGTGATTCTTGGGAGAAAATGAATCAGGGCGGAAGAACTTTCCTCCTTAGGAGGCTACACAGTGCTTGAAGGTGGACCCAAGATGGATTGATAGACAGGCATTAATAAGGGAGTTATTTAGGGGGGAGAGAGAGAGAGAGAGAGGGAGAGAGACTCTGGAATTTTGAGGTGCTTGAAAATATAAGGCCAAGGTTTTAGTAAGAGTTTGCATGGACTAAGTGCTTAGATTCCTTTAAATGTTGAAAAGATTTGCGAGTGAAGATTGAAGTTCGTGGCTAGGTGAGGTTTGCTTCTTCAGATGTGCCACATCATTGACTGAGGCGGGGGAGAGGACATAGTTTTGCAAATATAATATCATAGTTATTGATCATCTCTGTACCAGTCAAGGTAACTAGATTTTCCTGAGGAAACAACTCCAAAAGCTCAGTGGGTTAGAACAAGAAAGGTTTGTTTGTTTGTTCATTTATTTATTTACTTCTTGCTCTGCTGTATACCCACCAGAGGTCAGCTGGGGGCTGTACTAGTCATTCTCACTCGGGTCAGTCACAAACTTGAGTTTGCCAGGAAAAAGAGAGCTGTGAAAGGTCCTGCTTCAGCTTGGAAGTGATACATATCACTTCTGCTTTACCACTGTGGCCAGAACTAGCCACATGGTCCCACCCAACAGCAAGGAAGTGCAGTTCTATCAGGTGTCCAGAAGGTGCAGACTGGAAACAGCTGGCAAACAGCTCTTAATGGCCTTCACAATCTCATTGACTAATAGAGTTTTTGTTTTAATAGACTTTATTTCTTAGAAGAGTTTTAGGTTCACACCAGAATTGAGTGGAAGGTATACAGATTTCCCCTAAATTCTCTGCCCCAACACATGTACAACCTTCCCCATATCATCATCCATCCCCCACCAGAGTGGAACATTTATTATAATTGATGAACCTACATTGATACCTTAGGGTTCCCTCTTGATGTTGTATATTCTATGGGTTTAGACAATAGTATAATGACGTATATCCACCATTATAGTATCATACAGAATACTTTCACTGCCCTAAACACCTTCTGTGCTCTGCCTTATTCATCCCTCCCTCCTCCCTAACCCCTGGCAACTGCTGATCTGTTAACTGTCTCCATAGTTTTGCCTTTTCCAGAATGTCATATAGTTGGGACCATACAGTATGTAGCCTTTTCAAATTAGCTTTTTTCACTAAGCAATATGCATTTAAGATTCCTGCTCGTCTTTTATTGATAGCTCATTTCTTCATATTGCTGAATAATATATTCCGTTGTATGTACCACAGTTTATTTATCCATTCACCTACCGAAGGGCATACGGTTGCTTTCAAGTCTTGGCAATTACGAATAAAATTGGTATAATCATCCATGGGCAGGCTTTTGTGTGGACATAAATTTTCATCTCCCTTGGGTAAATATCAAGGAGCATCATTGCTGGATTGTATGGTAAGAGTATATTCAATTTTGTAAGAAACTGCCAAACTGTCTTCCAAATTGGCTGTACCATTTTGCATTCCCACCAGCAATGAATGAGAGTTCCTGTTGTTCCACATCTTTACCAGCATTTGGTGTTTTCAGTGTTCTGGATTCTGGCCATTCCAATAGGTATATAGCTAATAGAATTTTATTTAGAAAGATTTTATAAAGGCATCTTTGGGCCTCTTAATAACCTGTGAACTGGAGAATGTAGATATGTATCAATATGATTCACATTTTTGAATATATGTTTATGCTAAAACTCACTGAGGCTGAATAATTCTTCTAGATCAGGTGTAGTTAATAAATTTGGCTTTCTGGGCTGTATGGTCTCTATTGCAGCCACTCAGCTCTGCTTTTGTAGAGTGACATAGACAATACATAAATGAGTGGGCTGTGATTCACTAAAACTTTATTGACAAAACAGATGGTGGACTGGATTTGATCCATGGGTTCTAGTTTGCTGACCTTTGTTTTAAACATCTAGTAGAGCAGGTCTAGAATCAATTTCTGCTTCACTATCCTGACTCTACAGATAATTTTGAGACAAAAGATCCATATTTGTTTTTAAAACTATGTATAAGAAATAATCTCTTAATTTATAGATTTTATTTGAGTTTGGTATGCAGAGGTGAGATCCTAGCAATGGGACTGCTTAGAAATAGGTTATTCCTCCTTCTAGAGCCTTCTGGTGGCTGGAGGAAGCCATTGCAACCATCCCTGGGGATGTGACAGTTGTTATTTTTGACTCTTTTGGTTTCTGTTTTCCACAGCTTTAATCATGACCATCTGGGTTAAGAGGGAATACCCATACCATTAGTCCTGGGGGGTCCTCAGAGGGGGTTGAAGATCAAGAATGAGATTGATTTCACTATCAGGAACCGTGATAGTTTCTCTGGAGGTTTTCCTGGAGTTTCTACTCAGATAGTTCATCAGGTTTCTCATTAGAAGCAAAGACCTTTGGATTAGCTTCAGTAACAGGTCATCGGCTTTTAAATATTCAGAAAGCTCAATTGGCGGTGAAGCGGTTTGATGAAGTATATTCCTTGCCCTTAAAGAGCAGAAAAATTATCGGATTAGCCACCCCCATAATGATCTAATGCAGTGAGGTTTGTGCTGGAAGTAATAATGACACTGAGTGTATTTTAAACAGAGTCAGTATCTCTTTTTATTTCTCAAGGCTCACAATCTCTGTAAATCATGTGCCATGGCTTCCTGGCAAGGATTTATAGTTTCAAAAATGTCTAGCTTTCTAGAACTTCCCTGGTGGTGCAGAGGTTAAGAATCCGCCTGCCAGTGCAGGGGACACAGGTTCGACCCTGGTCTGGAAGATCCCACATGCCGCAGAGCAACTGAGCCCGTGTGCCACAACTACTGAGCCTGCACTCTAGAGCCCGCGAGCCACAACTACTGAGCCTGCGAGCTACAATTACTAAGCCTGCACACCTAGAGCCCATGCTCCACAACAAGAGAAGCCACCGCAGTGAGAGGCCTGCGTACCGCAACAAACAGTAGCCCCTGCTCACCGCAACTAGAGAAAGCCTGCGTGCAGCAGTGAAGACCCAACACCGCCAAAAATAAATAGATAAAAATAAATTAATTAATTAAAAAAAATAACAGCCCTTGGACTACACTCTCACCCAGATGTATGTTCTTTGGCCAAATAATAGTTTTGGAAAATGGAATCAGCTTCCATAAAGTTCTAGCTTTACTTGCAACTGGGGGATTTGGTAACATGCCTGTCACCTACATGACAGCAGCAGCACTCTTTAAAAGAATCATTTGTTCTCTGAGTCACCACCATCCCTGCTCAGTCAATTCACCCCCGTCCTCCATTGGATTGTTTGAAACCACCTTCTTTTAACAATAAGGAAACAGAGGCCTGAGAAATTAACTTACTCAAGGCTACACAGTTGTGAAGCAATAGAACTTGACCTGAAACCTAAGTGTTCCTGTAAAGCACTCTGATGTCTTTCTAAGTGGCTGTTCTTCTATGTGTCTTGCCCCTGTCCCAGAGCATCACCATATGTCTCCCCCATATCATGGCAGTCACCCAAATTTGTAGTGTTCTATCTAATGCTCTGCACAGATGCAATCCCTAATGTTCCCCAAGGAGCTTAGGAGAGATAATGTCCCTAAGTAAAGAGTTAGAAGTGACAGACTAGGGACTCTCACTTCCAGTGAGGATGTGGAAAGCACGAGAGAGGGATCTCCCCCTAACACCAAGACAGCACCAACAAGCTAGATAAACTACAAAGTCATATTTTTAAAACCCATCTGAGAGCTAAGGATGCAAAGAAACCTAAAGGTACTAAAATCCAGAATGCCCTTCCTGGGACAGCAGAGACGTGCTGTTGCTTTTACCTCTGGTGGTGGTGGGAGGAGGAGGAATATGCCAGAGGTGGGGGGCAAGGGGAACGAGCCAAACCTTTAACAAGGCTTTAGTGACCACGAGTGGGCTGACCTGACTGATTGGGGCCCCAAAGACTCCAGCTACAGAGTGAGTTGCACTTTCCCACCACCATTGGACCCCAGGCCTTCACTGAGTGAAGAGGGGCAGTATGCCAACGTCAGACAGGGCAGGAGAGCTGAGTGAAACCCCTCAGAGGCACTGCAGACCTTCAGCCAGGGCAGGACATCCCTTGCCAAGGGCGGGGGACATGACCACAGGAAGGAAAACAGTCATCTGAGGTGCAGAGAGCCGTGGGTGCGACTGGAGAGCAGAGGAGATTTCCTGCAGCTCAGAAAGTTGGCAGCCAAGCCATAAAGCATAGAGAACTCTCCAGAGTCTCGTGGATACTAAGATCCTAAGCCCTGCTGAAAGGCAAGTTCTGAGTGCACTTGCAAGCTTTGGAGCCAGTGGTAAACAAACTCTAAAGTTGCAACCAAGTTGCAGCAAAACCTAACCTAACTCAAGTTGAGAATTCTACTTTGCGGTAGCAGACCATTCTATTGGTCTTTTACCCAAGAGTTTAATTCTGGAGCTCACAGACCCAAATGGTTCAGGTGGAGCCAAATCCACCCCTTTCCCTGTCCAGCTGTGCTCCAAGCAGCCCAAGTCATTGCTGTCAAGACCCACACCTCACTCCACAATTAACGTCCACTAATAATTTGCATTCATTCTTGGGATGCTGTACGTCTTTGTACACTATGTAATGGTATGCTGAAGGAGGATCAATAAGAGAGAGAGTGTTTCTCTTGGCAAAAAAAGTTTTCAAGACAGGCAGAAGGGAGATACATAGCTAAGTACATAATTACTTGACCTCACCTAGTTTATTAGAAAAGTATATCTTTAGAGAATTGTTAGTTCTTGAAAAAGAATTCAACTGAACACTGGTCTTTGTCTCTAAATGACTCATTAGAGACACTATTAATCTTAGCAGAACAATTCCTGGTGCCAGATTTAAAGGATAGAAAATCATTATTTTCCATTACCAAACAAAGTTTTGGCCAGAAACAAATGTCCAGTGGGAGATTTGAAAGGAAAACAAATTTCTATTTAATTGATCTTAATGTCTTCCTGAAAACCTGACTATTAAATGGTTTCCTCCTCAGTGAGTCAGGGGGACTCGGGAGTTTCTTAGTGCTATCAGGGTCTCTACCTTTTCTCCATTGGTTTTGAACCCTTTTCCTTCTTTGAACATTTGTAGCTTTTCTCTGTGTATGAATTTTTAGATTAAGTCTTTGAAATGCTTAGGCATTGGAGATCTGAGTCAAACCCAACGCAAATGATACCAGTTCGAGGACTTTTATTTTGAAGAGAGGCCTTTGCTGTACTGTAAATATCTTGGCATGCTTCCTGACACTTCCAATCAAGTCATATTTCTGATTTCAGTCACATGCAGGGCTAGGAAGGGAACAAATGCTATTCTGAGGGCGAGGAGAGAGCATGCTCTGTGCCAGACACTAGTCTAATGGCTTTACATCTGTTAACTGCTTATTCTTTACACCAAATCTTGGAGATAGGTACTATTTTTAATCACCATTGTATGGAATCAAACAGACAGCTTCAGTTGTTTTCTAGTCCTGTGTTCAGTTCCTAGATCAGGGTTCAGCAAACTTTTCCTATCCTAGGCCATTTAGTAAATATCTTAGGCTTTGCACAACATATGGACTCTGTCACAACCTCTCATTTTTGCCATCGTAGCATGACAATGTCCACAGATGGTACCCAAACAAATGGCTGTGTCTTCGTTCCAATAAAACTTTATTTATGGAGACTGAAATTTGAATGTCATGTGATTTTCACAGGGCATGAAATATTATTCTTTGATTGTTGCAAGCCATCTAAAAATGGAAAAAACATTTCTAGCTCCAGGGCTGTACAAAACCAAGGGGTGATCCGGATTTAGCCCACAGACTCTAGTCTGGGGATCTCTGACCTAGATTGAAAGAAGATATCACTGCTCTCTAATCAGATCTAAATATCTGTCATCTGGGATGGAGTGCCTCAACACTGATAACATGAAATGTTTAGAATTTGAAAAATGCTTTCTAGAAGAACCAATAGAAACCATGTCATTTGGAAATGCTCAGCCTGGCATCCAGGAGAGCAGGCACACGGCCCTGGACCATATCATGTTGGTCGTGATGGTAGCGCAGGTCCCGAGAAGCCCTTTGGAATCAGGCTGCCTTGGGTTTGCATTCACTCCTCCACTTAATACTTGAGTAACCTTGAGCAAGTTACTTTTCCTCTTTGAGTGTCAAAATCCTCATCTATAAAATGAGCATAAGAATTCCTCCTTGATGAATATTAAGTGAAAAATATATATATACTGCTTCACAATATAAACAGTTATATATTGCTCAGAACAGGAGAGTTTGGTAAAAGGTTGCTCTGCATGGATATCTCTTATATTCCTGACTATTCTGTTTAGTTCAATGGTGCTTTTAGATCGCATAATACTTCACCCAATAATTCTTTTACTAAAAAGGCAGGAATTGTTTCTCTTTTAATCATTGTAAATGTATAATATATAAAAGAGTATATTCAATATATGTATAATTTAAAGAGTAGTTGAAAAACCACCCATGACCCCCTAACTCTGCTTATGAATTAGAACATCACCAGATGATCTCAAGTCTCCTAACCTGACCCTTCCAGACTACCTCCCTCCCTTCTCTATGCTATTCTGAATTTTAGGTTATTCATTCTCTTATTTTGCTTTCATAAATGTACTCCATACATCAACAAGTAATGTATGCTTAGTTTTTTCCTACTTTTGACTTTCATACAAATGGAATCATACTCTATTTGTGTATCTCACTTTCCCCCTGCCAACATGATGTATTTGAGGTTGTTCACATTGATCCATACAGCCATAGGTCTTCGTTTTTGCTTCTGTGTAATTAATTTTCTATCATATGAACACGTCACATTTTATGTATCCATTTTCCTGTTGACATTGGGGTTGTTTCTAGGTTTTTGCTATTACAAAGTTATTATGGCTTCTTGAATACTTCTCATAGGGTTGTATGTAAAAGAGTCCCTAAGTGTAGGTACAACCCTAGGTGTAGAAACCAGGTACAAGCTTGTGCCATAGAGTTTGCACAACTTCAGCTTTTCTAGGAGATTGTGGCTTGTTTGCTGAAGGGGTTGCTCCATTCACACCAATAATTTATGAGGGTTCCCAGTGCTTCACAACCTTTTTTCTTTCTTTTCCTTTTTTCTTAAACTCTTAAAAATGGAAGCATAACACAAATTCAGAAAAGCCAACAAAACATAGATGTCAAGCTCAATGAATTATTACAAAGCGAGTATGTATGTAACCACCACCCAGGTCAAAGTGAGAATTTGTGACATCTCAGAAGCCCCTGTTATACCCCTTCCCAATATTTATCTTCTCCCTTCCCCCCACCAAAGGTAATCACATGTCTGACTTTAAATAGTTTTGTTTTGCTCATTTAAAAAAGCCATATAAATGGAATTCATTCAATGTGTATTCATTTATATCTGGCCTGTTTTGTTCAGTTTTATTTTTGTAATAGTCACCCATCTTGTTGTGTGTGGCTGGAATTCATTTATTTTCACAGCTGTATAGTGTTCTGTTGTATATCCATTCTACTGTTAGTAGACATTTGTTTCCTATTTTTTGCTATTACAAATGACACTACTGTGAAAATTCTATATATTTCTTGATGCAGCAGGCACTCATCCCTGTTGTATGTATGACTATGAATGGAATTGCTGTGTTATAGGGTAAACGTGTTTAACTTCAGTAGATAACGTCAGTTTTCCAGATAGTTCTACTAAATTAGTCTTCCACCAACAGTATATGAGAGTTGCTTTTGCTGCACATGCTCATGAGTGCTTGGTATTTTTTTTTAATTTTGGCTGTCAGATGGATGTGTAAGTGACTTCTTAGAGTTTTTCATTTTCCTGATCTTAGAGAGGTTAAGCACATTGTCATGTGGTTGTTGGCTATTTGGATATCTTATTTTGTGAAGTGTCTATTCAAGTCTTTTGCCACGTTTCCTTCTGAGTTATCTTTAAAAATTATTTTATTGTTGTTTATTGATTTATTGGAGATTTTTTAAAAAATATTCTACATAGGAGTCCTTTTTTGATTGTACATGTTGCCAAAATCTTTTCCCAGACAGGGACTTACCTTTTCACGCCTGGATGATAGCTCCTGATGAACAGAGGTCTTTGAGTTTAATGGTGTGTCCTCTGGAGCTGTGTAGCACTGCACCCTGCTGCCATCTGGGGTTGAGTGTTTGCAATTAGATGCTCATCAGATTTACAAAGGACAGGGAAGTGGTCAGAAAGAGACCACCTAGGCAAGCAAAAAGTCCTCACTTTCCACTATGAACTTCCAAACTATAGCCTTTCAAAATTAACTTGTTCCCAGACTGAATGGAAAAGAAGGGTGTGCTGGAAAACCAAAGTCGAATTTCAAGAATAAACAGTCTGTAGCTGTTTTGACAAAGAGGTTGACGGTTTGCCACAAAGGGGAACGCCAGCTCTCTAGAGGCAGAGTGAGGGCCTTTCACGTGAAGCGGCAGGATTATCCTGGAGCAGAGCTGGTGGCCTGTGGCGTGGGAGGTGCTGGGCTGCTTTAGCTCTAGTCCTGCTTCTCTTTGGCCTCAATCTGGGTCATTAGGCTGAAGTTTTGCCTGAGGACCACCAGAGTGGGGTACTGCTTAGCAACAGGCTGGGCAGCTCAGCTTTGTGCTTTGTCCCCAGCCAGCGGGGTGAGGGAGTGTATGAACGAGTGAGTGAGAGAGAAAAGAGAGAGTGTGTATGTGGGGGCAGGAAGCCCCCAATATTCAGATTCAATAATTATCTTTATTTTCTGGTGAAAGGTAAGCTTTTACTTCAGGAACTTATGAGAGAGCTATGAAGGGAGAAATACCTGTATGTATTGCAAAAACTTGCAGAAAGTCCCCTTTTCCCTTCCCCCTCAAAATACTTGGTGATTTTCTCGAATCTCTTGTTCCTTTATCAAAAAGAGAAACAATTATAATGACTACGGCTTCAAAAAAAAAAAAGAATCAAAGAAATGGTCAAAGAAAGATAGGATTTGTTAGATTGAAAGGGTCATAAAGTGCTGATCAGGGTGAATAAATAAGGAGGTTCCCTTTATGTATGTCCCAGTGAAACTTCAGAACATCAAAACTAAAGAGGAAATTCGGAAAGGCTTTAGAAAGACTTTACTTTCCTAAAGAAGGAGTTTGAGTTAATCCCTCAGGAATATATTGTGTAAAGGATGGATTTAAAAATTACCTCTTCTTTTAAAAGAAAAAGGTAGCATATGTGGCTCCCTTCCCTTCCCTCTCCAAGTCCCTGTGGATAATAGAAAATGTATTAGAAAGCAGATGCAAGAAAAATACCATCTTTGGATCAGAAGTCCTGCGGTATCTCTGGAAGATAGGAAATAGCTGGAAGGAATCCAGGTCAAAGACATATAGAATAGGAATGGTTCTGGGTGCTTCAGGCAACAGATAACAGGGCAGCCATCATGGTGGTTGGGCAACTGCATCTGGAACAGTTGGGCAGCTTTGACCTCTTCCTCTGCTTCCCTTATGCTGAGTCATGGGCAGCAGCAGGCTTGAGCTGGAGGTACCTTATGTGGACGACATCCAAAAGGAACTACAACCTTCAGCCTGAAATCAAGTTACTAACTCACACTCTTCCCATGTGGCCTGTCTTGCCCTTCCCTACAACCTCTGGAGGCCACTGTATTAAACAAATAACATAAAATACAAAGGTGAGCATCCAACCAAGAATCACCAAACACTTAAGGAAACATCAATTCATTGAATAAGACACTCTGATTCAGCAAACCAAAGGGCTGTCACCAAGAAAACAGCATTAATGGAGTAACAGGGATTGGACTTTAAAAGAAACAAAGTGGATATCCTCGGAGGAGTAAGAAGAGTTTATTCCACAAAATAAGAACAGGCATCTGTTTCAAGAGCCAAATAGACATTACATTAGAAATGAAATATTTAATTGATATTTTAAAACAACTCATCAGTGGGATGGAAAGCAGGATGCACACAGCTGGAGAAGAAATTAATGAGCTGGAGGTTTGAATAAAGAAATAATTCAGGGGCTTCCCTGGTGGCGCAGTGGTTGAGAATCTGCCTGCTAATGCAGGGGACACGGGTTCGAGCCCTGGTCTGGGAAGATCCCACATGCCGCGGAGCAACTGGGCCCGTGAGCCACAACTACTGAGCCTGCGCATCTGGAGCCTGTGCTCTGCAACAAGAGAGGCCGCGATAGTGAGAGGCCCGCACACCGCGATGAAGAGTGGCCCCCGCTTGCTGCAACTAGAGAAAGCCCTCGCACAGAAACGAAGACCCAACACAGCCATAAATAAATAAATTAATTAATTAATTTAAAAAATAGTGAAAAAAACCAATGTGTTTAAAAAAAAAATTCAGAATGTAATACAAAAAGCCTTAGATTTAAAAGAATGAAACAAAGGTTAAAAAGACATGGAGGATAGACCTAGGAGTTTCAAAATCCATTTGCTAGGGTCTCTCAAAGGAGAGAAGAGAGAGTGGTTGAGGTGAGGAAGAGGCGGGAAGGGAAGAAAAGAATCGAAGAAATGGTCAGAAATGAGCTGTTGGATTACAAGGGTCCCCATAGTGCTGATCTTTATGAATAAATAAAGATGCTCCTTAGACATATCAGAGTGAACATTCAGGGTAAAGAGAAGATCTTGAAAGGCTTTACAGAGAAGGAAGATGGGATACTGTTTTCATTAGAGGCATGAGGACTCTTCGCTGTCTTGAGGGGGTGGGGAGGGAATCCATCTTTGAGGAGAGGCTTGGGTGGAAATAGAGTTAATATTGCAATATAGTTTTACATTGTGAACATAAAACTGCATTCCTGTTGTTAGCAAACTCTTCTTGGTTGTTCAGGTTACATATTATCCTTGGAGAATGGTTCGGATTCTCTAAGATACATGTGAGATACTGTTAGTCAAAGCAGAGTCTCTGAAATGCTGCACAATCCTGGTTTGGAAGTTAGCCCTGAAAGGGCTTCATAGCCATCTGTATTTGCAGCCCCCTTTTTCTGCCTGGGGCCAAGACCTTGTTTACCACCCTGGAGGACACAGCTAGGACTAGAAGTGGCTGAGATTTCCTTTCAAAATCCAGGGCTTTCCAATGGAATGGTTGACAGCTCTTCTTACCCGGATGGCTCTGTTTAGGCTGCTGATGGGGTAACAGGCTTGCCCACTTGTACCCTGAGCAAAAAGAAATGCCATTTATCCTGGATAATCTTTTAAAGTAAGTAGGAAAGAACAGATGCTGAGTTTTAGCTCACATTAAGATTGAATTTGCGAGGGCCTGCTTATTGGTAACTTGATAACCTTGATAAACTGTCCAGGTCACTGGAGCCCTCACAGTACGTGTGGGTTTATAATGGAACAGTTAGCCCTGGAACATGGGCTCAGATTTCTTAGCAAAGGGCTCCTCGTGGGGAGGAAGAATGACCAGTCTTACTATTTATGGGATTTCTCTCTTTATTTAGTTAAGAAGAGCACATTTTATTGAATGAAAGAACTCCATGTTTCTATTATTTTTCATATTAACGCCCTAAACTTTTCTTGTGTGATTTTAGAGGCCAGAGCCCACCAGTTGCTGAATTTAACTTACTGCTGAAAGCTCACACTTTGGAAACCTATGGGGTGGATCCCCACCCATGCAAGGTAACGGCCCCTCCCTGCAGGTCGACATATAATGATTGTTTTGCCCAAAAAAGAGTTAATTGGTATGCAGGTCTGGAGGATCCCTTCTAGGATATTTCCACAGCCTGACCCATCGCCCCTAATCATAAGGGACAACAGTGGGCTGCAGTCACATGTTTGGGTAGTAGATTTTCTCTATTGGCCTCTTCTAATTGCTTGCTAATTCATTCATCCATCAAATGGATGGTTTTACTCCTGAGAAGTTATAGGATCCTAACAGGTTTATTTTCAAAGGCCATTGCCAGCAAGAATGCAGTCTTTAAAAGTGGGTAAGTGGAAGGAAAAAAGAAAGGTTTAAAATTCACATTAGGAGTACGTATTTGTTTTTCTTTTTTCCTTTTTCTCGAATTAATACTTGACAGCATTTCTCTCAAGTGGGAAACCCAGACCACCTGTATCAGAATCACCTGGGCCCCACCCCAGGGCCACTGAATCAGAATCACTGGGGGTGCAGCTGGGGAATCTGCCTTTTAAACAAGCTCCCAAGGTGAGGCTCAAGCACATGTTTTCCAGAAATGTTTTATGAAAACAGTGTTCTTTCCATATCCTAAACTATACGTCAATCAGACTCTAACCTGAATTCTAAACTAAGAGTTTATATCAGCCAGGCTCTTAAAGGTATGTTTTTGAGTCATACTAGAACATTTTTTTACCCAGATGGGACCAGCTAATAGTATTTGGTGAAGTCCTCGTGCTAGAGATGTAGCTCCGGCTGCTTATTAGAAGGACCTGGGAAGCTTCATAATCTCCTGTTGCCCAGTGCCATCAGAATCTGTGAGGGTGCAGCCCGGGCAGAGGACCAGTGGGGCCTGTTTACAGTGGCATGTGCATCTTCTGGCTCTGCCCGCACAGTTATTTTAGAATATTTGCCAGATGTCTCTTCCTGCTAATGGTATAAATCAGATTATTCCATTTAGTGAATTAGATTTTATCCACAAATTTGAGCCTCTCTGTCTGTTTTATTTATTACTTGGAGACTGACTTGATTTTTGTTGTTGTTATTGTTCCTTTGCCTTCCCTTATCAATGCTTAGTTTTCCTGGTGGAGGCTGGAATCAAAGTAGGCATTTCCAGACATGTCTTTATATTTACATTGCCAGAGATCCTGTGTGGGATCGAGTCCAGTTAGATTAGACACTCAGGGATTTGGTTTCAGGGCTAATGACAACCAAGAACAGTTTGCCCACATTGTAGGGCAGATCTGAGAACTCAGGCAGCCCCAGAACGCACTTGGAAGTAGACTAGTGGTTTGGGACTAATCTGTATTTTCCCAGGAGGTTCCTGGTGAGGCAGAAGGCCCATTCCTCAGACGGGAAAGGTATACATTCCTGGCCCTCGCCCAAATTTTAGGCGTACTACGGTTGGAAGTCCCATCTCAGAAGCTTAGTTTATTTCTACAGTCATTGTAATTAACCTGAAATTAACCCAGGGTGAGGATGAATAAGCATATCATTTTTCCTTTATTTTATATTCCTTAATCCAAATATGTTTTTATTTTTTATTTTTTTTTCAGGATTCAACAGGCACAACAACATTTTTAGGATTCACTGCTGCAGGCTTTGTGGTATTTCAGGGAAATAAGAGAATCCATTTGATAAAATGGTGAGTAGTGAGTACTTCTTCGGAAAAAATTGTTTAATCTTGTTTTTTTTATTAATCTCGTTTTTTTTCCCCAGCCTTTGACTTTTTGCTTGGAAATGTCAGGTAGAATGCCTAGGATCCATTTCTCTGCCCTGGAACTTCTTATAAAGAGATTATTCATCTAAAAATGGAACCCAATCTCAGTTGTCTTAGACCTCGGGAGACCTGGGGTGTCTCCTGGGCTCGGGGGGCTCTGCCTTCGAAGAAAAGGTGTCCAGGATTCCTGGTGAGGAAACACTGGCCAGAGGGGTGGCCACGGGGTGGGTCAGGGCAGGATACATGTGCAAGTTCCCTCAAATAACTCAGGACCCCCTCTCTCTCACTCACTTCATTCCATTCTCTTCTGTTGAATCCTCGCTGTAGACTCCCCCTTTGTAATCCAGTGTATCAGTGACGATGCTTTTGGCTCAAAGGAACAGGAATGTCTGCTCACAGTGGCTTACAAATGAGAGGACTGATGATCTCAAACAGCAAAAGTTCCAGGGGTCGGGCAGCCCCATGGTCCTTTAACTTAACTGCCTGACAACACTGTGAAGGACTTGAACCCCTCCATTCTCTTCTCTGCCATCCCAGGGTGGTGGGTTTTATCCCCAGGCTTGTGCTCATAAAATGGCCATGCATGCAACTCTGGCCCTTACATCTTCACACAGCAACACTCCCTGAAGGAGAGCAGCCCCTTCCATGTGTCTCATATTAAGACAAGGATAACTTTTTCAGAAGCTCTGTAGGAGACTTCCTGTGTATCTAATTGGGCAGGATAGGGTCATATGCGCCTCCTTAAACTAATTCTTCCAAGAAGCATTCCATGATGAGGTTGGTCAAATCAAGGTCCATCCTTTTGGGGCTGGGAAGAGCATCATGTGCATGAACAGTTGATCTAGAGGAAGAATAAAGTCTGGGTTGTGTCCGGAAGGACATGGAAGGATGGACCGGCAGTGCCCACTATGTCCAATCAAGGAACAAAGTAGCTTTAGTAAAGAGTGAAGAAAGCTGAACATTTTATATGCGTTGGAATATTGTAAGGGCTTAGTCTTGTTCATAGCTTCAGCTTGATTTGGTTCCCTCCCTGATGGTCCCTGACAGATTTGTCACCCAGTGTCTCACTGAGTGGTGGGCTCACTCTTTTGGCCTGAGCCCTTGGGTCTGAAGTTCTTGATGGGCCAGTGGGCATCCATCCTCAGTCCTGGGTTTGAAATGCTCTTTTGCACTTACCTGAACCTCTGTTTCATGGTTCTGTTAGCGTCAGGGTTTCTTTCAGCACTCTTTATCAAGTCCCCCCACCACCGCTTCTTGTTACTCTCCTCTTAGCACCTGCCTTCCCTTCAACCCTTCTCTACTAGATTAGCATCAATCAGCTCACATCCACTTTGCTCCCTACACCTTCTGCTCTTTCTTATCAGCCCTCTCTTTCTAAGAATGCTAATTTATCTAAGTATCGTCTCTTCCCTCTCTATCACTGCCTTTATTCATGTCATACTTTCAGTTCCCATCTGTGCCCACTTATTCTCTTCCTCCACAATTATCTTTCTCAAACTCTCATGTGCCTCTAATAAATCACTTAACTCTCTGTGTCTCAATGTACTCATCCATAAAATGGGCATCAGCTATATCCGACTGCTTTACAGGAAAGAAAGGAGATGGGGGAGAAACAGGTAAAATAGTGTGTGTGTGTGAGTGATTTGATTTGTGAACAAGGATGTTTTATGAATGTATAACATGGTGGAGTTACCAATTTTCTTCCCTGTATGTTCGGTACCTGTAAAGAAGCTCCAATGTTAACCACACTTCAGTCCATTTCAGAGTAAGTTCCCTAGCGATTTCTGCTGACTTTGGGGAGCATGGGTAATGCGGGCAGGGACTTCCCCCATCCTCTCCTAGGACTACAAAAGGCTTGAGGATCCTGAGGGTGTTTGATTCTCAGGTACTAGTCAACTTTGGAGTAGCTGGGTTAAAACCTGACATGTCTCACGTGCAGATTAATTGCAAGTCTCTCCCGTTTGGGGCTTTAGTTTCTTCTTGGGTACACTGAAGAGTTGAGATGGACAATTGCCAGACCATTTGTTTCTGGATTCTATGTCTTGGTGCTCCTGGTGGGGTGCTGATGTCATCCCCATCCCTTCCAGCCACGGCTTAGGCACATATTTGTAACAGCCGTGTACATGTTACTAAAATAAAGTTTCTTCCCACGTTAAACCTAGTTTTGTTTTGTTTTGGTTTTGACATCCATTGAGCTTTGTCACTCTTGCAAATCCTCTCCACAGCTTAATATGACCTCACAATTCCTTTTCCCCCAGGAAAAGCACAGGGGCACACATCACTGTCCTAGGAATTAGATCAAAGGAATAAAAATAGAATTCCCTCCTCTCTTTACACGTGTCTCCTCACTAAGGAGGTGACCTTAGGTCTACATTTCAGTCAGATTTTAACTGAGCAGCTCCTTAAGATGAAGCCTCAAGTCTTTTGACTACAGTTCATCAAGTTGTCCTTAACAATTTTGAGCATCTCAATATCTAATACAGTTATTCATTTATCAACAGGGAGAGCAGAAATGAAAATTTTGCATTGTGGTGTGTGTTTCTTGGAGATGAATGTGAAAGGTTACAGATACTGTGAATCCATATTGTTTCATTAACCGAATATGAAATAACTACATTCTTCCTATCTCGCAAAATGGGCTGACCAATTAACATTGTTCTGATCATTAATGTTCATGAAACCCCTAGAGCTCCTTGGAGGAAAGGTGCAGCTTAACGGTAAAAAAATGGAATAAATAATTCTGAGCTGCCTACGGAGCCTCTCTTGGGAAGAAAATTGCTGTATCATTCACTTGGGGACTCTTCGCTGTTCATTAGACCTTCAGCCATGATAAGATAATATCTCGTTTCATTGCAGTCTGCTTGGCATTTGTGAGTCAGGCAGATTCCTATGGGAAAGCCAGGTACCTTGGTTAGCTGCTACTTTTTTTCTTCTCACCCAAAGAGATTTTCTTTTCTTAGGTCGGATGTCTGCAAATTGAAGTTTGAAGGGAAGACATTTTATGTGATTGGCGCCCAGAAGGAGGTCAGAAACTGTTTTTCTAGCTGTCTGTTGTTGTGTGTGCAGGTGTGTATGTGCAGGAGAAAGAGTCAAGTGTAAAATGTGCCTTTAGTCATGTAGCCCCCAAAAGACCACGATGTTAAAGTTTGTGATGATACTGGAAGTTTGGAGTTAAATAAACACCGGCTTTGCACATTTAAGAATAAATTCAGTGGGCAATACTGTCCATATACCCCTGTGTAAAAATTAGACTGTGATAGACTTGAGAAATAGAAAATTGAACTTCCCGCTACCTCTGTAATTTGCCAGAATGATGAAACAAATGAATAATACTTAAAGATAGCTATCAGCCAGTGCTGGTTAGAGTTTTATAAACAGAGTCTGTAAGTCCAGGGAATCTTAAAATGTAGGTTGGCTTCATCATCTGGGAGGAGGCCATTACTGAAACTTTGAGCCTCAGAGCTAGGTCTGGAAGTTTCTGGATTTTCTTGACCCTAGTTTTTGGTTTAAGCACTAGATATTCAAGAATGGCAAATAAGTTTTTAAAGTCATCCAACTCTGATTGAGAGTTAGACAATGCTTGGAGTGTTGAGAAGGATTGTGAAGCTGTTATTTATCAGAAACAGGGCCTGGATGGGTTAGTAATATCTGCAAAGGGTGAGGAAGGGGGGAATACCATTTCAGGGACACTTCTAAGAACACAGTAATGCATCAGTTACTTCAGATCTGTTTGCTAAGCGGCAGGATGCAAATAGGTAAATTCTTGAAGGAAAAACATGAAAAACATACACTGTGTTTAACATGCCCTTTCTTGTTTTGTTATTTTTTTATTAGAAAAAAGCCATGTTGGCATTCCATACTTCAACACCAGCTGCCTGCAAGCATCTTTGGAAGTGTGGGGTGGAGAACCAGGCCTTTTATAAGTAAGTAGCTTTTATTCATTTAATCATAGGTTTTAAAAGCACCCCTGGAACCCTTTATGTTTTGCAAACAGCTGCATATTCATTTCTTTTAATATAGTCCTTTTTAGTATATTTAAGTGAATTATAAATTTGGTGCATTGTTCAGGGTGACTCCCAACCACTGTTGGCCTGATCAAGTCCTGAACTTTATTTTATGTTGGGTGTTTCCCATAGAATTGCTGTGGGCTTTTTTTTTTTTCTTTTGATATTGCTATTTCCATCCAGCCTGTCATAGGATCTGTTTTCGGTTCGTGTCTCCTCAGAAGCAGACCTTGAGAAGAGTTTTGTGCAAGTAGTTTCTTTGGGATGTGGTTACTGAACATACCAATAGGGGAGTGGAGGAGGGAGAAATAAGCAATTTAGGACACGTTATTGAGCAGTCACTACTCTGAGCAGCTGGGTTCAGCTCTGCTGGGGAACTCTGGCAGACTGTAGAACATGCCTCAAAGTTCTCCCACTGACCAGCAAGGAGGTTGGGCTGTTTATGTACTAATTCCCCATTCATTTTGGCTTAGAGACACTTACGAGGGCAGAGTTAATACTCTCTGGCCCCTCTGGCTTACTCTGAGCATGGGTTGAATGTGCTGTCAACACTAGAAAAAGAAACCTTGGGCAGGGAGTCACACATGTTCATAGTAAGAAGGCTTCAGTATATAGAGATGAGAGCCAAAGGCCTGTGGGTGGAATGCCATCAGAGTCTAGGACTGTAGAAAGTCATTGCTGGACAGGACTTCAGAAACCATCCATAAAGCTCTCAGCTTTCAAAAGAGGTTAAAATTTAGGATTGTTCCATGAGTTCTAGCTTCTCCTCTTTGAGACACTTGCTGACTGGAAGAGCAGTGGTGATGGATGCGGTCAGGAACCTAGCCAGCCCCGCCTGGGGTATCAGCACCGCTCACCCCTGGAGCTCATCCAGGTGGCTTTTGCTCTATTCCCCGGCCCCCTCCCCACTGAAATACTGTCTTTCTTATTAGACTTACCTGAAAATGCTGAATCTCTGAATGTCCTGGGCTTTGGCTGACAAGGACCATCAAGAGAATGAAGGCTGGAACAGTGTTTTTCAAACCCCTTTTCAGCCACAGAACTCTTTCCCTTAAACAGAAAGTGTAGGCAAAGCCTAATACGTAAAAAGGATAAAAATAGAGAAGCTGTGTTGTTGGTGGGGACCAGAGTTGGGATTGGGGACTGGAGACCCTTCACTCGTTGCTCACTGCTCCCCAGGAGGTTGGGTGACCAGTTGTGTGAGTTTGCCCGGGACTTTCCCAGGTTTAGAATGAGAGTCCGGTGTCCCAGGAAACCCCTACATCCTGGGCAAATCCTGTCAGGGGCATGAGATGATTCACAAAATGCTGTGCTTCTTGGAAGGATGATACGTATCAATGAGACCTCAAGGCATCTGTGGGTCCCCTGCAGTGTTTGAGAACTGGTGAACAAAGAACACCTGATGGCCTCTGAAAAATCAGCATGTCTAGACCTCTCCTTCCACGTGAGAGTGGACAAAAGGAAAGGCAGACTGTCTGGTGCTCTTAGTCTTTACTTGGAGCCTGCACATTTTTTTATTTTTGTTTTTGTTTTTAATCATTTTAAAAATTTAGATAATACTCATATACCATAAAATTAACCCTTTAAAGTATATATTCAGTGGTTTTTAGTATAATTCACAAAGTTATGCGTCCATCACCACTATCTAATTACTTAGGACATTGAGTAGGTTTTTTTTTTTTGCACACATATTTTTTTTTTTTTTTTTTTTTTTTATTATTTTTATTTTTGGCTATGTTGGGTCTTCGTTTCTGTGTGAGGGCTTTCTCCAGTTGCGGCGAGTGGGGGCCACTCTTCATCGCGGTGCGCGGGCCTCTCACTATCGCGGCCTCTCTTGTTGCGGAGCAGAGGCTCCAGACGCTCAGGCTCAGTAGTTGTGGCTCACGGGCCCGGCTGCTCCGCGGCATGTGGGATCTTCCCAGACCAGGGCTCGAACCCATGTCCCCTGCACTGGCAGGCAGACTCTCAACCACTGCGCCACCAGGGAAGACCCACACATATTGTTTTATCACGTGTGAGCAAGTCAGTTGGTATATTTAGTCAAATAAAGGTAAAAACAGAATTGAAAAGAGGGGGAAGAAGGGGAAAAAACCCCACAATCGAAGGAATCCGTTTTGGATATTTTGGGATACACTCATTACCTGGCAGCTAACAAAGTGGTCTGATAATTCTGTCATTGAATGGGCCAACTAGGCATATCAAAGAAACCACTTCCAATCAACTGTAGATGCTTCAGAAGACCCAGGGAGTGCAGCTGTGAGCACAGGTGGCACCCTATAGAGTTGGCCGAGTCCTTGCATCAACACCTCTGCTTTGGTTGGGACAGGCTACCCCATCTCTCCCATAAGGACTTCTAATCACTAATATTTGTACTGATCTGAGTTTTGCCCAAAGCTTGTGTTCCTCCATTGTCCCATAACCATCCCCGTTCCTTAGGAAAGAGGAAAGATATAGCTCGTCCTGACCCAGCTGTGTGACCTTGGGCCAGTGGCCGGCCACAGCCTTCTCATCTGTAGAATGGAGGGAACTGGGACTCAGGCATAGTTTGCTTGCATCACTGTGGCCTAGTGTTAAGGACTGTGGGCTTTAGAAGCCAACAGACTTGGGTTAGAATCTTGACTCTGTCGCTTACTAGCCGTGTGGCCTGGAACAAAACACTGAACGCTTTGAGCCTCATCTTTATTTTTCATCTGTAAAATGTGATTGGCAATCCCTGCCCTGCAGTGTTTAGTTCTGCCAGGCACATTGACCATCAATAAGCGGTAGCTGCTGCTATGACTATGACAACTACCCCCTCCACTAACGGTGAAAGTCTTTCGAGTGCCAGTTGGTCGCTGAGCACAGTCACTTCTGAAGGGCTCTGATTCTGTGACACTCAGGAGTGGGCCCCTGCTTCCTTCCCTGCTCCATCCCTTTCCCAGGCAGTGCTTTTGGCCCTGCTTCCAGTTGACCGGCACTGTGCCTTCATGGTTTCGGCTGGCAGAGCAAGGGCCCTGATCTTGTTTTCTGGGTTGGGGGTGGTTTGCTCCCTCCTTTTCACTTCACCTGCCATGAGAACAGGGAGGCCCAGTGGCCAAGAATTCCCTAGTGTGCTTTTAACACATGACTATGATGCTAGTTGTCAGCTGGCCCGGGGCCACTGACCAGGTTTGAAAGCCCTGACTCTGAGATTTGCTGCCTGGGAACAGAGCCCAGAAGCAGAAACTCTGATTCTCCCTCCTGCTCCGAACCCCAGAGGATCCCCAACACAGACTTACATAGTCACCATCTCAGAGCTTGCTCTATGCCGTGTGTTTTTAGGTGCTACCACCTAAAATGAGCACTGGGACATGCCGTTTCTGGGCGCTGATTCCCTGAAAGCACACTGGATTCCCTGAAGGGTTCAGTGGCTCCCTGGTGCTTCCATCTGATGAATCTTTATCTCACACTAGCTTTATGCCACGTCAGTGCTAGGCACTGGGGACACAGTGGAGGCTCAAATGAAACTCTCTGTTCCCAACTTTGTATGGAATTGTGTGCAGGACATAAAGGCAGTCCCTGATAAATTCCTTATCTGGAGTTAGTGTACATTTTATCAAAGGAACAGTATTATACTTGGTTGTCAAGGACCCAGAGTATCTCCCTAAACTGACACCTCTCACACTTTAGTGAGCACGTGAATTACCTGGAGATGCTGTTAGAATGTGGATTCAGGTTCAGTAGGTCTGGGTGGGGCCCAAGAGTCCATATTTCTAATAAGCTCCCCAGTGATGCTGAGCTGCAGGCCCATGGACCACACTTGAGTAATAAGGCTCTAAACCAGAGGTTCTCAGCCTGACTGCATGTTAGAATCAGCTGGGGGAGCTTTTAAACAATACCATCGTGGACCCTACCCCTGACCCAATTAAATTGGAATCTGGGTCCTCACAAAATGTGTACATGAGTGTTCATAGCAGCATTCTTCATAATAGCTAAACCAAATGCCCATCAACTGATAGAAGGATAAAGGAAAGTGGTATATCCATACAGTGGAATATTATTCAGCCATAAAAGGAAGGAAGTACCTATTGATTCCTGCTACAACATGGATGAAACTTGGAAACATGATACTAAGGAGTAGAGGAGATAAGGAGTGGAAGAAGGAACGGACTGCCAGTGGGTACAGGGGCTTCCTTTTGGGGTGATGAAAATGTTTTTTTGATGAACTTTTAACTTCGTGCATTATACTGAAAACCACTGAAACATAAAATCTAAAAGGGTGAACTTTATGTTATGTGAATTCTATTTCAATAAAGCTGTTATTTTAAAAATTCAGAATCTGGGATGAGGGGACTAGATGTTGGTAGTAATACACCTTTCCCAGGAAGTGTGAACCTGCGGCCTAGGGTTCAATGCTCTAATCCAGTGATTCTCAAAGTTAGGGTCCCTGGACCAGCTTCAGCATCCCCTGGGAACTTGTTAGAAAGGCAGATTCTTGGGCTCCAGCCCAGACTTACTGACTCAGAACCTTGTGTTTTCAAAAGCCTGCCAGGTGATCCTGATGCTTTCTGAAGTCTAAGAACCTGCATGGCTAAAGCATTATTTTAAAAATACAGACAAGCCTGGGTTTGCAGCCTGTTTCCTCCAGCTTCTATGATGTGACCATTGTTAAGTGACTTCACCGTTCTCTACCTCAATTTCCTCATGTAAAAATGTGGATTGCTTCCTCCTAGGAGAGAGCTGTGAGGATGAAATGAATTAGTGTATTTAAGATGCTTTGGATGGTGAATGGCCCCTAGTAGGTGCTCAATAATAACATATGTTGTTATTGCTCTGATTACTCCAGAAGCTGTAAACCATGGGAAAAAGGGAAGTTGTATTGTTAGTTCTAGAGGCGGCCTTTAGAGCACCACCCAGTGTGCTGACCTCCATCCCCAGCCCCTGTAGTAGCAGGTACCAGAGGAGAGAAGCTAGAGGCAGGGGTGAGTGGAGGCGTGTTCCTGCAGAGCTGTGCTGTGTGTGCATCGGATGATACTGACACTCAGAGAACACTTTGCCTGTTCCAGGCACTGTCCGCATGTGTGCACACCTCACATATATTACCCCATTTAAAACACACCTTCAATGTTAGGAGTGGGCACAACTCCCTAGTGCCATGGAAGGGTACAGTGGTCTCTGGGTACAGTGGCTCTGCCCTGGCAGTTCTGGGGTGGGGGTGGTAGAGAGCTGTGACAGCAGAAAGGAAAGCAGTGATGAAGCCACCATGTGAATACACAAGTGTTGCCAAGTCATGTGCTGGTCAACTGGGGACTGGATTTCTCTGTGAGGTCAGATGTTTGAGAATAGTCAATGCTTCTGTGCTGGAATTTTGATGGGGAGTTGGAGGTGGAAGTGGGGAGAGGGCAGGCCTGGAAGAAGGTCGGAGGAGAGAGAATTGCTATTTTCACTAGGTTGTGCCTTGATTGCCTTCGTTGGGAGGAAGACTTTTGCTCTGGGCTCGTTGATGGGAGAGCCTGGGAACAGAGAGCTGGAACAGGTCAGCTAGAGCTAGAGCAGGAAGGCTCTTTTATTGGCCTTCAGAGTGTTTGACACGGTTCCTGGGATTGGTCATGGCTTAGAGGATTGGCTTTGGTAGCTCAATAGTGAGAAGGCAATACAGAGGTCTGGAGAGTGATAATGGGGGTGGGGGAAAGGGAGAGAGGGAGGGAAAGTATTATATAATGAGCAGGTAGTACTCTAGGTGTTTTCAAATCATCTAATCTCATTTAACCCTCCTCAGAATACTATGAATTAGGTATTATAATACCCTTACCCTTTAAAACATTTATAGAGAAACTAAGGCTCAGAGAAGCTACATGACTTGACCAAGGTCACAGGATCAAAAGCAGGAAAGAACCTGGACCCTTGTTTCTTCAGGTAAAATGCCACCTGGGAGTCATTCAAGGAGAATATGGGGACTCAGAGTTTCTCCAGTGCAAGTAGGCTGCCTTGGAATGACCTTGGAGTGTTTGATAAAAATACAAACTCCCAGACCCCTCTCCAGACCTGCTTTATGAGAATCTGTAGGGATGCAGCCTGAGAGCTGGTATTCTTAACCCCTACTCCAGGGGCAGCTGACGCACAGCCAGGTTTGGAAGGACGACTAGGTGCATGTCCTGTGACCCAGCCACCTTTCTCTTGCCCCCGTGCATTTCCTTCCATCCTACTCTCTGTTTCTCAATTCCCAGGGGGTTTGTGGGGTTCAAGCTCTCAGAATAAATTCCCCTGTTAAAATTCCATTAAATATCTCAGCCCAAACATTATCGGGCGTCTCCCTGGACATTTGGGAAGGTGTGGGTTTGGTGGTAATGCTCTCGGTAGAGTGTCTATGAGCAAATGAAATCATGCAAATAATCATCAAGGGCACTCAGCTGCCGGGAAGAAGCCAACGCTTTTTTTCAGTCCTCTCATCCTGAGCAGACAGCTATTCACTTTCTCTGCACAACCTGCCTTCTGACCTGTTTTTGTTGAGGCACTCTGGGTTTGTGTGAATGCAGTGGAGCACTGAGGCCACCCACCAAGGGGCTGTTCTGGGTGTAAGGAGAAGACAGTGGCCTCCACAAGGGACTTGGAGGGGCAGGAGCTGAGGCTGGACCAGTGAGAGACAGAGCCGCCCACTGCTGCCCAGAAGAGCCCCCTGTCACCGGAATTGCTGTGCTGTCCACACCCCTTTGAGCTTCTGGCATCTTGCATAAAATGGGCACAGAGTTGAGTCTGAATTTCAAAACCTGTAATTAAGGGCTTCCCTGGTGGCGCAGTGGTTGAGAATCTGCCTGCCAGTTCAGGGGACACGGGTTCGAGCCCTGGTCTGGGAAGATCCCACATGCCGCGGGGCAGCTGGGCCCGTGAGCCACAATTACTGAGCCTGCGCGTCTGGAGCCTGTGCTCCGCAACAAGAGAGGCCGCGACAGTGAGAGGCCCGCGCACCGCGATGAAGAGTGGCCCCCACTTGCCACAACTAGAGAAAGCCCTCGCACGAACCGAAGACCCAACACAGCCAAAAATAAACAAATAAATAAATAAATTTAAAAGTCTTAAAAAAAAACCTGTAATTAAGACTCTTGTGGTGTGATGAATTGGGAGATTGGGATTGACATGTATACACTGATGTGTATAAAGTAGATGACTAATAAGAAAAAATAAAAATAAAAAAGATAACAACAACAAAAACAAACAAGCAAAAAGACTCTTAGTAATCTTTTTAGCAGACTTCCTTGCCCCGAGCACCCTTAGGAACCTAGAACAATAATAGCAAAATGATAAAAAAGCAGAAGCTGCTTTAAAATGTTTCTCCACCCTCCATCTCTGAGTACGTGGGAGCAACAACCCTGCTGAGAAGATGCAGAGAGGCATCCGGTGGTGGCAAATGTGTCAGGCCCACGGCTGTCTAGGGCTAAGGTTGGAGGTGTGGGGAGCAGACAGGTCCAGGGCAGGCACATCCTCAGAGGACCGGGCACAGTGGATGCTGCCCCACGTTAGCCAGCTTGCTGGGCCATCTTCTCCTCTTGACTGGGTGTGGTCTGTAACCTGGCTTTGGCCAGCAGCCTGTCCTAGGTGTCCAGACCCCCTGCGGGGTGTGGATCTCATGTGCTCTGCTTGTGCTTAGGGCTCCCACATTGTCTTCTCTGGGCCCTGCCTTGGCAGGAATCCCCTTCCCTGGGCTTGCGCCCTCCTTCCCCTGCCCATCTTGCTCTCTAGATTTATCCTTTGTAGCCAGGGCCCTTCTCTGTAGGTTCAGGCAGTTTACAAGAGTGTTTCTGTGGCTTTCCATTGTTCTGAGGACAAAGACCAAATCTTTAACAAGGTCAAGTCCTGCTACATTAGGGGGGAAAACATGTGAGCCAATGTGTGTAAAACAACCGTAATAACAACACCGGGAAATGCATGTCAGATCATCTTCTTAGTTCTTCCAGGGCTCAGGCTCAGAGCTTTTGCCTGCTGGGCTTTCTGCCTAGAACACTGCCATCACCCGCCCTGTTAACACCTTCCCTCCCCTGGATCTCAGCTCAAAGGTCCCTTCCTCAGGGCACCTTCTGTGGCCCCCAGACCAGATCGGCACCACTTTCACCCCAACACTTTCGTTGCATCTTTTCCTTCATAAGTGCACCACACAGCATGTAATTTACATGTGTTCACTAATTTATGGGGGTTTCTAGACGAATATCTAGGCCCTCTGGGCCTTACATTCCACAAATGCAAAGTCTGTGTCTTCCTGAGCTTAGCACAGGAATTAAGTGCCCTGTGCGGCTTCTGGGCAGCCCATGTTCTAGATTTTTTTTTCAGAGTGTTTTTGTTTTGTTCTTATTTACGGGAAGGGCTCAGAGGTGCTGAATCAGTCCTTGGCTGGGCATCTGTTCCTCGTGTATCTTAGTCATCGACCAACACGGGTTCTTTTTCTTTTTGGCCGCGTGGCACAGCATACAGGATCTAGTTCCCTGACCAGGGATCAAACCCACGCCCCCTGCAGTGGAAGCGTGGAGTCTTAACCACTGGACCACCAGGGAAGTCCCAGCGAGGGTTCTTTTAAAGGGCACTAGGTCATGGTGACTTAACCCTTCTTAATACTCAGAAGCCAGTGATCGTTTCCATGGTGACATGGGCCCCTGATGCCATCTCCTAGAAAATACACAGTAGGTGGGTTCTATGTGACACGGTGAGTGACCTGCGTCACCAGGAAGCTGTTTTCTGCTGCAGCGCTGGTACAGGTACAGGCAAGAAGGTCCGTCCAGCAAGGAATTTAATGATGCCCTGTGACCCAGCCCACCCTCTCTGTATCGCTCAAGCAGAAACTGGGAAAGAATTCATCTGATCATCAGTATTACCTGGTCCTTTTTGCAGGTCGTGTCCCAGTAGTAGATTATGAGACCAAATGTGTGGGTCATCCGCAGCATATAAAAGAATGAAAAAAGATTGCATAGAAAAAATCAGATTGCAATACACATGGTGAAAGTAACTTTTCTTTCAGGTGTGTGCTGTGTGTGTGTGTGTGCGTGCGCTGAGTTATACAGTAAAATGTATTTCTTTCTTGGTGCTCAAAAATATCCGATTACCACACTCTATGGCATGTTCTGCTTGGACTTTCCAGGGTCACTGCCACCTCTCCTCTGCTTTCTCTTACAGGTATGCAAAATCCAGTCAGATCAAGACTGTGTCAAGCAGCAAGATATTTTTTAAAGGAAGTAGATTTCGATATAGGTGGGTACCCATGCTTCCATTTCGATGATGGGGTTGGGTTGGGACAGCCATTTGCGTTGGAATATGGTACTCATAAATCAGTGCACTTTGGCCTGTACCCGTTTTGGTCCTCCCTTTCCACTCCACTCATTTCTTATACCCACAGGGCCCCTTAAACTCTATAGTAATGTCCCCTCATAGAGGAGAAGGCACGGATTCCTAGAGCTGGGTCAGACCACTGTGAAGTTAAAAAAAAAAAAAAAAAGTGTGCGTACCCCTCCCCTTCCACTCTGAGTGTCTGTGCACAGACACTGTGTTTCTGTCTTTTGCAGCGGTAAAGTTGCCAAAGAGGTGGTGGAGGCGAGCTCCAAAATCCAGAGGGAGCCTCCAGAGGTGCACAGGTGAGTGGGGTGGTCCCCAGGGTGCCGGGAGATTTCTGGGATGGACAGAAGGATTTAAAGGCTGGCTTCGCCAAATCCACTCTAACAAGAAAGAAAGTAAGGACACCAGCTGCCTGGCCCTATGCCATTTTCAGGCCCTGATTCCTGGCATGGCACTCTCACCATCCCCCATATCTCACTCAGACAGATTTGGCTGGGTTCCATTCTGAGTTACTTGCTCTGTGTGGAGCCACTGCCCTGATTCAGCCTGGAGGGTCACGTGAACAAGCAGGAAGTGTGTGAGGCACAGGTGGCTGGGTTATCTCCTGGCTGAGTCCGTTGTCATGTCCTCCTAGAACTGCTCTCTCTTCCGGCCTCTGTTCATCAGATGTGGCCAGTTCCCATTGGCCCAACTCCTTCTAGGCTATTTCACACGAGGGAGTGGGGTACTCATCTCTCAGTGGACCCTTTAGTCCCAAAAGCCACTTAGAGGAAGGACGAACTTAGTCATTAGTGGGTCAAGGGTACGCTTCTACATTAACATGGCAATATATGTAATTCTTAGGAATTAAATATTCTCTTGATCGTGTTGTACTTCTTACCACCACAGTTTACACAAATCATTGTACATCTTAAACTTCAAACATGCTAAATATCTAAAGCAGAACATTCTTATCCTGATGTTCCCCCTTCTGAAGGCAAGATCGTCATAAGATATATTCTTTAGGAAGTTCCCACACAGTGGTGGGCACCGGCCCTTCCTTCCCCATCTTTGAACTTGGAGTCTTCCTGTGCTCAGATTTGCCCAGTCTCCTCTATCTCCAAGGTGATCCAGTGAACTGGGTGCCTCTCACCTTGTCCTTGGGGCTGTCAGGCAGGAGGAGGCCATGGCCTCTCAGAAGTGCAGCTAAGCCAGCCAGTGTGGGCGTCCAGACAGTGGAGCAGCCCGGCGCGGGCCCCCACACAGGGGAACAGGACCGCAGTCAGCATGCAATCTTGTGCAGATGTGTACAGAGAATAATTCATCCCTGGTTTTGGGTGACCCAGTGGGAAGCTGTCACATACAAGTCTGCAAAGCAGTCTCTCCTGCTTTGAGAAGCAGGACAAAACTGTGGGCAAGGGAATTTGGAGCGCCTTGGCTGGGACACCTTGGTGCAATACCTGTGAAAGTCTTAGAGCTTAGTACCTGTTGATGACAATAGTCATTTTTTAATAGTCTTTTTATTACCCCTCCTCTGCCTCAAATTGTGGTCACTCAGTGCAGCAGAAACAAAAAAGAAGAAATAATTGAACATATCATTTAAATGTTTCCAGAATCTTTGGTCTAGAATGACCTCAGGGATCACTCAGTTTAGTGATTCTATTTTACAGATAAGGGAACTTGAGTCTCAGAGAAGTTAAATGATTTATCTAAGGGCATAAATATTTTGGTGGCAGAACTAAGCCTAGAACTCCAGCGTCCTGCTCCTGAGTCCTATCCTCTTTTCTCTGTTGCATCTGCCACCCTGAAAGCCTCTGCATTCTCCTAGAAGCTGGGGGGCAGACCTACCCCAGGGGCTCAACTGGGGGGCAGACCTACCCCAGGGGCTCAGCTTGGTTTTATTCTTCCAGCTTGAAGCTTGAGTGTTTGATCTTAAAATAAAAAGAAATACTCGATTCTGGAGAGTCCCCCTGATGGCACAAAGTAGGAAAGTGTTTTTAACAATATACTTTCAGAGAGACATATTCCAAATATACAGAGCTTTCCAAAAGCCCATAGTTACCATTGATGGATGATGGTTAATGAGATCAGAGAAGAATTTTTAAAAATACTTCTCTTTTAAATTTATGTTTGCACAATTTATGGGAATTAAGGCTTCCTAGGTCAAGGCTTCTCAAACTGTAGCTTGAACAGGGATCACCTGAGGATCCTGTTAAAATCAGATTCGGATTCATGAATCTGGCATTTCTAATGCTCTCCCAGATGATGGCCATGTGGCTAGTTCATGGTTTGCACCTTGAATAGCCAGGCTCTAGATAACTGCTGGGGGAGGGGGTGAAGGGAGCAGATTGGCCCTAGTGAAAAGCTTTTCCTGGAGTGGACTGAACCACCAGAGCAGATGGGAAATGAAGCATCCATCAATTTATAGTTTTTCTTTTCTGGAATTTGCTAAAATCTCCCAGGATATTACTGCAAACAAGGCTCTATAGGCCCGTTCGACACCGGTTCACATGTTCTTTCTTGCTCTTCCACTACCCGCTTTTACCTGTTTGTGAAAGCCTATTGAGTTCACATCCTCTGGATACCTCTCTGGTCCTCAGTTCTTTGGCAGTATCTCTCAAATCTCTGACAATACAAGGAAGAATTTGTTTAAAGTAATAATACAGAGTAAGCTCTGGGAGGACAAAGCTTGTGCCTATCTTGGTTATCTCCATCTTACCCATCAATTAACACAGTGCTTGGCTATAGTAGGAGGTCAGTAGATATTTGCTGAGTGAATGTATGCACTAGGAGTGTGAGATGACAGCTTCACATCTGTAATTTTCTGAGACTTGAGATCTGTCCGTGGTGCTGCCCTGGGGACCTCACCCTCCCAAGAGGCAGCACTGTGGTCAGAGCCACAGTGATGTGTGCCACTTTCAGTAGCAACTTCTTGTTCCTTCCCAGTAGCTGGTTGCATGATAGGAAATGTTTCTCTTAAACAATTACTGTATTTTCGAATTGTTTTGACTTCCTTGATGTGGCTGTCAAAAGTGAGACTATAGTAATGAGCTCTCTTTATCTGGCAGTGCTCAGAGAGGCCCGCTAGTCTAGAATGGTGATGGTAAGGCTTCAGTCATCTTTCCTCTCACTTGAGATTCTCCTCATCAAAGAATAGCCAGTTCCTGGACTCCTACTCCTGCTGAGATGTGTGTGACACAGAGAAACACACACAAAGACTAAGAACACTGTCTTGGGGTTTTTCTTTTTTTCAAAAAGAGAAGAAGCCCACTCTCATGTTAGCTCACTGAACTTTGCAGATGACAGGATCCCCAAGTGAAACCCTATCGGCTGGCTACTTGGTGAGAATCACCTGCCCATTCCAAGGCCCAGTGAGGCGGAGGGCTGTAGCTCTGAGAGTTCAGGGTCGGCTCTTTAAGCCTCCTGGGCATAGAGCCACCACCAAGGGATACCCAGAAACAGCACTTGTACCTGAAATGAGCACCCATCTCGGAGTCCTGAATGGGTCTGATCTTGGCTGTGTTGCTATGTCTTGCATAAGTCACTTAACTTCTCGGATCATCAGTTTGTTCATCTATAAAATGAGATTCTTATATCTTTCCCCGACTTCTAGGTTTTGTTATGGGCATTAACATAAAGGGTATTAAAATTATAAAGTACCATAAAAATGTGAGGTGGTGATATTATTATTATTATCTCTCATCCAAAAATGGGAAGCTAGAATCTGACAGACATGTTCACGCTGAAGTCTCTTCAGATGGAGTTTTTACTCACAGGCCAGCAGCACTTCCTTTCATTCCAAGGAGCAGTTGCATAACTCCACTAGCCTCGTTATTTGTTGCTCGATTTTATGCCACCATTTCTTGAAGCCAGTCTTAGAATATGCCTGCAGTTGCCGAAGGAAACCTTTCTACTCAGTAGAATCCTTAACGGCAGTCTCACTCAGAACCTGTTCTACGCCAGGAGTGCACGTGAATGGGCCGCAAAGCAGGTCAGGCATTTTGGCCGAGTCGGCTGCTGCGTGCGCTCCGAGAGCGGGGGGAACACGGCACGGACCCTCACCTGACAGCGAGCAAAAGAGCCTCCATAAAGGCTCGCTGAGGGTCCCTCCCTGTTGTGATATACACAGTAATTTCTGGGGGAGGGGAACTGCTACCAGTTCAGCTGGCATGGATGGTCAGAGATGGGTGATTCAGAGCTGGTTTGTGCAAGAATGGAAAATGAGCTTTTCAGAGGTCAGAAAACTACATAGTCCACACAAACATGGCAACATGTGCTTTGCAGAGCTAGGATCACAGTCATGAAGGCCACAGGGCTAATGGAAATCCCATGAAAAGCTCAAAAAAATGAGAAGCCTTCACAATAAAAGAAGTCACCATTGCTCATGGTGAATTTTAATCTCCCCTTGTTATTTCCTTCCTTCCTTTCTTCCCCCTGCAAGGAATCCCCACCTCCACTTCTTTCCCTGTAAACCCACCACCCCTGCCAGGACTTACCGCTGACATCACCCCTTCCCTGGGAGGTCTTTCCTGGCTCTCCCCTCACTCACGGCAGGATCACGTGCCCCTCTCCGGTGCTCCCTGGGGCCTCGGCCGTCAGTCAGTCTCTTCCATGAGATGTGTGCTTTTCCAGCTGTGGCTGTAGCACATTAATGAGTCATGAAGTGAAAATAGTGGTCAAGACCAGCACTTTAAATGAAATTAAATAGAATGGAAAGTAAAACATAGTGGCTCACACACAGCAAGAGTGTGCACTTGCGGGTGTGTGTGTGTGTGTACAGAGATATGATATCAAATGTAGTTTTTAATGTGAGTCTTGGTCAAAAAAGTTTGAAAGTCATGGTTCTAGAGAGTAAGTTACTTAAGGTGAGGACCATGATTTCCCAGAAGAATACATACATACCAGCTGCAAGATAAATGGTTGTAGAATGAAATAATGAAGAAAAGAACTCCATGGTTAAGCAAGTCCTTATAAATTTCCTTCCCAGTCAGTGGCAGCTTGGCGGGGGGTGTGGCTTTTAACTCTAGATGCTAACAGCTTCTTCCCTGTGCAGCTCCTATGCCCAACAGAAACGCCTGGGCTGTAAGGCAGTCCCATCAGCTGGCCTGGAGACCACCTGTGACAGTCTGAAATGGCAACTTAATGCCAAGTTTACTTCAGTTTCAAACTGAACACCCCTTAACAAGATGCCAAGGGAGGTGCTATAAGGCACATGAGAATGGATAGGTCAGTCTCTGCCCTTAAGTTGCTTTATCAAGGTGGGGCTGATTAGCACCCCAATAATTACAGGGCGACAAAGGTGACAAATGTGACAAGTTGTGAAAGAAGGGACAGTAGTGTGAGAAGGAAGGGGGAGAGGGAGTTCGTTTGAAGGCAATCCAGGAGGGCTTCAAGAAGAAGGAGACATTTGACATCATCTTTGAAGGATGGGTTGGTTTGGGTTTTGACAGGAGACATGGGGATGGGAAGGGTGCTGAAACACCCACCAGAGGTACCCCATGTCCCTGTCTGTCAGGGCAGACAGTGTAAATGGGCTTCCTGGCTATCAGCCAGTAGCCTTGACGAGACACCTTTCCTTGCCATCTGCTGCCCATTGAGCTACTGACATACATGTGCTCCTTTCAAAAGGAGAAAGTGGAGCTGGGTTCTGTGGTTGGTTCATGAGTGGGGTGTGAATTTGAATGGGAATATTAAGCATCGATATTAAATGTTGGACATCCAGCTCATGGCTATAGAGAGCCTGTGCCATCTGCCTGGCAGAGTTTTTTTGTTTTTGTGTTTGTTTGGTGGTTGTTAAATTACTTTGAGCCATACCCTTCATTCACTTTTCTGCATGTGTAGTTCAGTGATACCTGCCTCTTGTGTACTTTTGTTGCCCATTGTCTTTTTTCAATGCCTTGTCTTGTCACATAGCATGTCCAAGTCTGATGACATGTAGGGAAATACGTTTTCTTTCACTGTGTTGCATTAGAACACATGGACATTATACCACGTATCAAGACCTTAAGGATAACAAGGGCTGTGTGTCTTAAGTGCTATGTCATCTCTACCACTGGCCTAATGCCCTGTGTGAGTCTAGGGGCAGTTCCCAGCCCGGGTAGCCAACTGAGATGGAGGGGCCGGTGTTCCCAGTGGAAACCAGTTCCCCCTGGCTTGTGTCTGTTTTCAGAACCAGCATCACTCAGAGCCGCAGCTCCCACTCCTTGAACAAACAACTCATCATCAACATGGAGCCCCTGCAGCCCCTGCGGCCGTCCCCCAGCGAGCAGGAAGAGGAACTTCCACTGGGTGAGGGTGAGTACGCTTCCTTCCAGAGCCTGGCGTTGCAGGCTTACCCGGGGGGAATGAGGGAGGCACCAACCCTGGGTACCTTGGGTAATGGGTTGGGGTAGGGGTCAGAGTGAGTCATAAACTGTGTTTTCAGTAAATAAACTCTTCACAGCTGGAAGACTGCATTATATTGAGAGTTCTATCAGTTTCTCCTGGAGAGAGTTCACTGGTACCAGGCGTTCCTAAAATTACAAGTTAAAGCAGTAGTGGTGTTAGACCCCTACTATCCAATATGGTAGCCATTAGCCATGTGTAGCTATTTAAAATTAACTTTAAGTGAATTAAAATTAAAAATTCAGCTCCTCAGCCACATTAGCTAGACTTCCAATGCGCAGCAGCCACGTGTGGCTATTGGCTACCGTGTTGGACGGCTCAGACCAAGAGCATTCCCATCATTACAGAAAATTCTATCAGATGGTGCTGTTGTTGACTGTAATCACAATTAAATTAGTGGTTGTAACGAATTCTCCACAAATATCTCTACACTGGTCATCCCCTTTCTGCCTCACTATTTCTATGTCCCTTAATAAGAATTCCCTTTTCCACAGGGCCTCGTCTGACAGTTTTGATACAAGCTAAAATATATACGGTCCATTTCAGCCCCAAAGTTGTTATATTTGTAAAGGCTATGATATGTGTGCTTCTAGGCTTCTTTTTTGGCTTTTAAGGGCTTTACTTCAGGGAAGAATATTACCACACTGCTTACCGCACTGCTTACACCTGGTGAGGCAAATATCACTCTCATTTATTTCAAAGTAAATTTTTTAAAATTCACATAAAATAAAATGATTGGAACCTTGAACCCAAACATAACATGCTTTCCTTAAATTTATGTGATTTTGGTTTCATCATTTAAAATCTGGATACTGGGCAGTTTCAAGAATGCGGGTCACTGTGTCCCTGAGAGATCACCTTTACCTGCAGCTTTAAGTCAAGAATCCCTTCCATAGGGGAAAACGCTTCAGCCCATGATAAGAATATGGCTTAGGATGCAGATATCCTTGGGAGAGATCGCAGCAGCTGATTCACACTGAAGCATAAGGGGTTTTAGTAAATGTTTCCCTGAAAAGAAACTTTAATGGTTGGAAGGAGGACTGGGCAACGGGATGCCATAAATTTCATGGGTGGAAGGAAAATGTGCAAGATACAAAGGATGGGGTCTCAGGAGACACCTTGATCCCCAGCTCAGCCACAGGATGACGATAACCAGAACAATCTTGTTATAATCTCCTTTATGCTCTGTCTCGACAACCAACTCCGTAAGCTCCATGCTAAATTAAATTTCTTAGCCCAGGGGTCCCCGGGTCCATGTTGCTTGTCTACATTTTTCAGCACCTTCTCTGTTTTTGTATGTTCCTCAAAGTGCAATGAAAGCAGCTTTTGTTTCTGATCACTAGTGATTTTCTGGGCTTCCTCCCATATGTCTGGAAGTTGGTTTGAGTGGAAATCATTTTTTCTGGAGGTCAGGATTAACCCAAGTTTGAATGAAGGAGGATATGGCTAATGGAGAAGAGGAGGGGAAAATAGATAACCCAAGCTTAGGATTGTGACTTTGCCTTGTCTGCAGAGATGGAAGCCTAGATGGGAATAAAGCTCGGAAGACCAGTTACCATGGGGAATATGGAAGCCAGGCCACTGATGCCTTGTGAGCACCCTAGATGTGAAGGGGAGCCTGGGCAAGCTTTCCCTGGACAAGCGTTCCCCGGACCCTTCATTCCATTCAATTAATAGAAACTTCTGTTTTGCTCCATTTTCTATAATGAGGTTCCATTTCTAAATACTAACCTTGTCATTAACATGACAACTGTGTGGACAAGAGACTTATGCATTATAATTAACTGCAATAAAAATTAAAATTTCCATAATATATGATAGGAATCCATGAGCTACATTTTCAATTTTTCCAGTTATTTTAAGTATGAATCTTTAATTCTTTCACCAGCTGTAAAGTCAAACTGATAGGTTTCTCTGCTTAAATGTCCAAAATAGCTCTATAACTATCTAATAAAATTCTCTTTTCTAGGAGAACTGTCCCCTTATCGAACATCTTTGTGGGTTTTGAAACTCAGGCAAATCATAGCAACTTGCAGGATATAGTATCAATTTAAAAGGAAGAGAAGTAGAAACAACAGTATTGTTAAATGCCCAGTATATAGAAAGAACTTCCAGTCTAGAGAAGAGAGCAAAATCTTCTTAGGTACCATGAAATTCAAAGTTATGATTCCCACAGTCAACATAGCTACGTTCTTGATACCCTTATATCTCAGTTACTAGTTTAGAGTCAAATTCTGCTTCATGTGTCTTGTCTTTGAGTATCAGGTAATGGGATTTAAACATTCTATAGGGATAAATAGATTATTTAATAGAGCTATATGTCTCTGATATATGAAGAGAAGAGAGGCAGAGAATACAGCTTTCAACAAAGATGTCTCCACTTTTGTGGATGGGCAGATGCAGTGTGATGAATTTAGTTTCACCCTTGTATTTTGATATTGCAACTTTTTATGTCTGAGAAAGAGCCAAATTGAAGAAATTAGAATTTCACTCCTTCCTTAATACAACAGCTCTGGCAAAGACATGGTATACAACTAAGTAGACCATACTTAGCTGTGAAAGTTGCTGTGGCCCCATGAAGATGAAGATACTCTCTTTTCCCTGGAGACTCACAGCCTGTTGGGGAGACAGCAGTGGGATCACAGAGGTGAAGAGTAGGTTCTACCTCTGCTGATTGGGTTGCATGCTCACTTTTCTGTGTGCCTCACAAGATATTAGTGCCTCAAGCTGCCTGGAGAGCCTCTTGTTCCCTTTCAATCTTATCAGAGTATATGGCGTAAAGTTGGGGGCACAGGAATGAATGGATGAGACTGACAGGCAGAGGGAGTTGTGGGTGGTCTAGTCAACTTGCATTGGATGCTTGTGTGGCTTCCAGGGAAGAGGTGTCGGGGGAAGAATGAAAGGTGAGGCAGAAAGTTAGAGATGGGACTCACCCAAATTGCTGGAGAGTTTAGATTTTAACCCAAGGGCAGTTGGGAGGCACTGGAGGATTTCAAGCATGGACCTGATTGGAATTGTGTTTTGTATCTCTTGTGTGTGTGTAGAGGACAGATTAGAGATGGGTATGGCTAGAGCAGTTTTTCAATCTCAGCACTATTGACCGTTGAACTGGATAATTCTTTGTCAGGGGCTGGCTTGTGCTTTGTAGTATGTTTAGCAGTATCCCTGGCTTCTATCGAGTAGTACCCCACCAGTCTGGACAACCAAAAATGTCTCCAGGTATTGCCAGATGCCCTTGGGAACAAAACAACTGCCTGAGAATTACTGTGTTGGAAGCACAGAGACCCCACAAGAGCCACTGCAATAGTCCAGAGACTAGATTAAACCAGGGTTGAGCTGAGGCAGAAGGTGGGATGGGGAGGAGGCAGTGGGCTCTAGCTAGTAAGCAGCAGAGTTGCTGACACACGTAAGATGCCTGTGGATTCCTGTCCAGGTGCTGCCCTTGTCTCCAAGAACTTGAGAGGGAAAAGACCTTAACCTCTTTGGAAATGAGACTGTTCTGAGACACAGGAAGGTTCAAGTGACACGTCAACATCAGAGAGGCAATGGCAAAAATGATTTCATTTAGATATGGAGCCTTTGGAAGAGTTAGGTACTTCACTGAGCTTCAGACACAGAGTGGAGGAGACTCAGACATCTCTGCTTACCTTTGATGTCATTATTCCTCCTCTCTATGCAGTGGCTCCGATTCTTGTTTGGGGGATTCAAATCACACATTTTGAAATTGGATCCATAACAGGTGAAGGTTGGCAGTCTGAGCCCTGTTAAAAGAGTTGTCTGATTAGGAATTATTAAAAAATCAGATTGGGAGAATAAAGAAGGACCTTAACCCTGACCCTTGGAGGCACCATCTCCTGGAGGTCATGGGAAGGACCTGGTGCCTTGTCTCGCATGGGTGCCATGGTGGTGACATCTCTGCTGCCGTCATGACTCTCAGTGGTCCCGACCACCCATTTGTCTGACAATCTCTTTCTATTCTTCCTGGAACTTCAAGATCCTCAAAGACAGCTGGGGAGAGCATGATTGCCCAGATGAACTCAGGGGCATTCTGGGAGAGAACGCGTAACCCCGTTCACCCAAACGACAGCTGAAGGATTATCTCTGAGGTTGGCTGTGTCTGTAGAGAAAAAACAAAATCAGTTCCTAGGCACCACTAAACAATGAGAAAGTTTTCAATGTTACCCCAAAGTTGCTCAGCTACAGGATCTGAGTAGGTTAGTGCTGTGGAAAGCTTTAGATGAGAATAGCAAACCATTTGAAAAGTACCACTTAGAGTTAATGAAAATTTCCGGAGAAGAAAAAATTGAGAGTGGGAATTGTTCTGGGTGAAAATGACATTTTCAGGAGTGATTAATCTGAATAAATTCACATGCAAAATGGAGTAGGGTTCCCACAGTGTATACAGCAAAATGCTTGCATGTTTTATTAGTATAGTGTATTTTTCGTTAAGGAAAAAAGATTATGGTAGAGAAGGGGAATGGAATGAATCACGTGAGACTTGGTAGCTGGCAATTACCAATGCCCAGTGAAGGTCACTCTTGTCCACCAGAGTGATGGTATGAGCTGGCATGATTAAACAGGCAGGAAACCATGCTTTCTTCTCCTTGGTAGACACAACTAAATAAGAGTTGAAAATGTTTGACACCCTCCTGCTGGCAAAACAAAAGCACAATGGAGACACCAAAATTTCCATAAAAGAATGTCTTGGGGATGGCAATGTGATTGGTTTAAGGGTGGCTTAAAGCTGCATTTGCATACGATTGAGAAAATGTCTATATCGATGAATAGATGGGAATTAAGTAGGGCAGTAAAACTAACTCTCCCGAGCCACACTTTCGCACTGTCCCTGTAAGTGTGTATGTGTGTTTGTGTGCGTGCATGTGTATGCGAGTGCATGTGTGTGTCATGGATGTGGCTCTGTGTGGGGTGGGTAGGGGGCAGTGGGGGTGTTTTAAGGGTCATTTACAGTGTCTGGCTCTAACCATAGGTGACTTAAGTTGGTGTCATTGAAATTCTAGAAAGTCTGTATGTGAACCTGAGAAGGCATTTTGAGCATATAAAAAGCGTATAGTTCTCACCCATCAAGCAGGCCATACTTGTGACTCCACCCTGCTCCACCCTAACACTTAACAGGTGACCCGCGGGGCCAACTGTGGTCTCCATGTGCAGGTTTTTCTGTACCATACCAGGCAGAGCCTTTCATACCCTACACAGTTGTTCCGATCCCGTCACTGTTGGAATCTCTAACAGCCCACGGCTGCCATGGTTACACTGACTCCAGTGAGTCTGGTCTCCTCCCTGGTTATCTGATATGAAAATTTTTCTCCCTCTTTTCTTCCTTTATAGAGTTCCATGGCCAGGGCTCAAACAGATTTACCCTCTTCTCAGGGTGTCAGAGTCTCTCTTGCATGCCATTTTCCCCCATGTGCCAAGTAATTTCTTCCTTTTGGCTTAGGGTATGTCAGGATATGCGTTGGGAGTGACGCACTGGTCTTTTCGAAATTTCTTTTATGTTATGTTTCATCAAACAGTAGGAGCTGTTTCTAAATCCTGTGGGACCACCTTTCCCCTGTGGTTACTGCTACCTGGTGACAGCAGACCGTTAGCACCAGCTCTGATTACTCTTGTCCCTGCCATTGGGTTTGGGGTGGCTATTTGTTTGTATTTTCTCATTGTAAAACTAACTTATCATCTTCTAGAAAATCTAGAAAGAATAAAAAAGCATAAACAAGGAGAAAAAGACCACCTTCCAGATTGTCCTACCTGCTGGAGCCAGTCGATGTTAATGTGTTAATAATTTTTGTCCCTATGTGCTTTAAGGCCATTTCCGTCATCCTGAGTGTAAAATTTTTTAAATTCCTGCTTTGTTTGTTTAATGTTGAAAACGTGAGTGCATGAAAACATATGATAAATTGAACTGTAGGTCAAACCATGAATTGGGAGCATACTTAATGCGAATGTGGACACATGGGTTAATATCCTGAATTAGAAAGAACTCACACAAAGTGCTGTTTTAAGCATCTTTTTGGCATTGCTCGGGTTTGGGCTCTCCCAAACGTTTCCATTTAATGGCACCCTCAGTCTCCCACTGCTGACAGGCATACAGCAGCCGAACCTGCTTCCACAGGAGCGAGGAGCCTCCGCAGAGCAGAGGCCAGCTTCTGGTTTTATTTATAACTGCAGTATCGGATTAGCAGAGACAAAATTCAGAATTCTTTATCACATTTATTGAATTCGGGAAGTTTGGGTCGGCAGCTCCTCTAGGGTAGGAGATGCCAAGAGGAACTTAGGGAAAGAGATAAAGGCCTCCTGAGTGAGCTCTGCAAATTCATGTTTGCAAGCTCTTCAAAGCTTTCACCTTCCCCTTTGGTGCTTTTCTTTGGAGTTGGTGTCATCTTTGGAACTTTGGTTTCTGGTATTTACTGATGACTTAACGTACTTGAAAGAGAGCTTTGTAAGTTGAAGCATTTACACTGCTGGAAGGAAGCTAAATGCTTTGTTCCTGATGCAATTTAAGTGTTTTTATCTTACAAGGATTTTGTATTTTACATCATACGATGCCAACATGTGTATCATTTCAGTTCTGTAGTTGGCTAAATGCCATAAATTGTTCATTTTAAGAAATATCGTATTCCTCAGCATAAACACAGCAGTGCTTTGGGTAGCTGCTCTGTTTCTGCATCAATGCCTTGCACCAGTGGGGAAGCACAAACTCTGGTCTCAGCTCACCCACCTTTGGGAGCCTCGTATTCCTCGTCTCTGAGACAAGAAGATAGGACTTGAGCACCACTCAAATGCTTTCTAGCTCTAAATTCTTCAGTTCTTTTGCTTAACGTCAAGGTCAAATTCCAGGACTATGCTTTGAGGTCTTTCACAATAAGTATGCGAACCTGGGGACAGGAATATTTTTCATAGCTTTTGGGGGTTAGAGGGAATGTTAAGGATGTTCTAGCACAAGGGTTGGCAAACTGGCCAATGCTGCCTCTTTTTTTTTTCTGGCCCAAGAGCTAATGGTTACATTTTAAATGATTATATAAGTACCTACATAGTATCCTTGATTTTACCTCTTGGCCCACAAAGCCTCAAATGTACTATCTGGGCCTTTAGAGAGAACGTTTGCTGATCCGTGATGTAGCACACCCCCTCGGGATTCTACAAATGAGAAAGCTCAGAGAGGGGAGACCGTTTGCCCAGAGTCACGGAGCTGGGTGAGTACTGGGGTTGGGATCTGGTCCTGTTTGTCAAATTCCTGGCCCAGGTATCTTAGACGACATCAAATACATCTAAAACAGTTCCACTTCTTCTCGCGAAAACAGAACCATTAACTACGGAACTACATTTAGTTTTCAGTGATAACAAATGAATTATCAAAAGAGACATCTTATCCTGTATAAACGTGGGAACCTCTGTGATTCAGTGAGAAGAGCTGCTGCATGTTCGGGGCAAGGTTTGAGCGTTTGGCCTTCAGTCACAGCCTGCCAGGGCCCTGTGACTCCTCAGAGACGTCCAGCCCCCCAGGACCATCACCTTCCCTGGGCACCAGCGGTGGGGAGGCTGTGGACGCGTGTGCCACACCAAACAGAATTCCACGTAGACCCGGGTTGCAGGGCAAACAGCCTTCATGCAGGAAGGCTCTCTCCCCTCTGGGAATCATGTTCTGATTTTAAAGCTGAATTTGTTAAATAAGGAATGGCTCACTCCGGGCCTAGTTCTAATTACTCATAGTCTGTGTTGAGAATCTTTGTCTTATTAGTGAGAACAGTTCAGTTCTGAGCTTCCCAGATCACTGCTCCTGCTCAGGTTGGCACCTGGCTGCCACACCTGAGTATTAATAATCAATTGCTTTAAAGGATTCAGCTGGGGTAAAAAAATATATATATATGTTAGTCAAATGTCCCATGAAGTAATCTGGTCACGGTCCTTGAGGGTTAGGATGTGAGCCAGGCGAGAGCGTCAGCATGAGCAGCTGTGACAGCCGGAGTGTGGTCTGTGACAGGGAAGACATTCTGCTTTGGCCCTTGGACAAGAATACATTCCCACCACATCCCTAAGAAACCGCAGGAGAGGAAAAGTGAAGATATTGCTAAACCATTGTCATTAGAAAGCAGAGGCTATCATTTTCTGGATTCCACAGTCAGCATGGGGTTCTATTTTCTACTGTTTCTGTTAGTGGGTTGGTAGTGAGTGTTAAGTAAATGTTCTTTGTGATACCCAGGCTTACAATGAGGCAGGAGCTCACAAAATCTCCCATCCTCCCACCTCTTTGGTTAAGACCCTGTGCCAATTATGTGAAAGAAAGTGTTGGGCAGTGTAGGCTAGTTCCACTCTTTTAGGGAGGTGTCTCAGGCAGTACGGGCAGGGTTCAGAAAAGAGGCTCTGGTCAGTTGGCACAAGGCTGGATGTTGGGTGTGTCCACTGGGGTGCACGTCCAATGCCATCTGCAGAGTGGTGCAGCTTTTCTCTTGGTTTGGCTGATGGAGAATTGGAGGCCCTAGAGCCATGGCTTCCAGACCCTGGATTTATACAATGGCCCACTGGGGTGGAGGAAATAACTATTCAGACTTCTATTGGGATTTTACTTTTATCACCTCCTCAAAAAATTTCTATTGCATAGGTTTTATAATGGATATAATATATCAAGAGAACTGTACGTGTATCCAATTTATAAATAAATACTCATTTTTTTCATAAGTATGAACAAATGTATTTCCCCCCAAAAAAGGTTTGGATATAGCTGCTCTAGATCTTAGCGATGAATCTACCAAGAAGAAAAGGCAGGGCATGTTTTTGAAACTCTCAAATCCCTGTTCATGCCAAAACTCCAGATTCCTAAAATAGATGCGAGATCTCTCTGCTCCAGTTACGGTGGTGACATGCCATTCTACGTGCTTTTGGTCTTCATGCTGGTGAACCAAGATGAGTCATCCAAGCACAGTCTAGACCTTTGCCAAGCTGTTTGGTAGGTGCTGTGTCACTCTCACTGAAGTGTTCTGTGGTGGCCCTGAGTCCCCGATTTACATGAATGCTGGACTCTCTTTTTGTTGTTGTTGTCGTTATTGTTTCAAAAATCCTTCAAATTCTTTTTTTAAATTTATTTTATTGAAGTATAGTTGATTTACAATGTTGTTAATTTCTGCTGTACAGCAAGTTGATTCAATTATACACATACATTCATCCTTTTTCATATTCCTTTCCATTATGGTTTATCACAGGATATTGAGTATAGTTCCCAGTGCTATACAATAGGACCTTGTTGTTTATCCATCCTATATATAATAGTTTGCATCTGCTAATCCCAAACTCCCAGGCCATCTCTCCCCCACCCCACTCCCCCTTGGCAACCACAAGTCTGTTCTCTATGTCTGTGAGTCTGTTTCTGTTTTGTAGATAAGTTCATTTGTGTCATAGTTTAGATTCCACATATAAGTGATATCATATGGTATTTGTTTTTCTTTGACTTACTTCACTTAGTATATTAATCTCTAGGTCCATCCATGTTGCTGCAAATGGCCTTATTTCATTCTTTTTTTATGGCTGAGTAGTATTCCATCATATATATGTACCACATCTTCTTTATCCATTCATCTGTCGGTGGACGTTTAGGTTGTTTCCATGTCTTGGCAATTGTGAATAGTGCTGCTATGAACACAGGGGTGCATGCATCTTTTCAAATTATAGTTTTGTTTGGATATATGCCCAAGAGTGAGATGGACTCTACTTTCTGAGTGTACACAGGACACAACCTTAGTGGGGATCCTCTGGTGGTGGGAAGAGCATTGCATAGAGACTGAGAGGGCTGAGGTTCATTCATTCACTTGATAAACAGTTACTTCTTCTCTGGTACATGCTCGACACTGGCAGTACCTGGATCTTATTTCCTCTTTTATAAAACAAGGTGAGATGGTTTCTAAGTTTCCTCCACACTCGATTGTCCTTTAGTAATTCTTCCCCATATTCCTGCTCTTCTTAATTACGTGCTTTTGGATCACTCATCATTACCTCCAAAAACAAAAGGTATAAACATCTTCTTTTTAAATGTGGTTAATGAAACAGTAAGCATGTGGCACAATGATCTATAAAAGCAGGGTTACATTTTTTCTTTTATTTTTTGTAAGTTGCAAACTTCCAGCATAAAATTGAAAATTAATAGCAGCTAGCTTAAAAGAGAATATAAAATGAACACTTCCTCACTTAAAAGAGCCCTCACCTCCTTTAATGTCTCCTCTTAGAAGAGAAGTCCAATTTGGGAGCTTTTTAGTCCCCCCCAATCTCCACTTCAGCATAAAAAAAAAAATGGGAAAATGGTCAGATGGTCTGGCTGAAAGAGAAATAAATAGGGTTTTCAGGATGACCCACGTGATAATCTGAACACAGACTGGATTTTGCCATTAAAGGAAGAAGTATCCATACTGGAAAAAAGAGAGCAGCCCTTGTGATCTATGGCTTGTCAGTCTCTGTCTGAGCCTCTCTGCTGCAGCTGCACCATTTGGCCCCTAAATAGAGGCTTAGCCCCACCCCCGACTCCAGGGCCAATCCTACCTTGCTCTGGGAGGGAATGAATAAGCCGAAGCCCAGCCTCTTGGCTCAGGCTGTGAGTACTGCTCTCTCTATTGCTCTGCCCGGTCTTCTCCTGGTCCGCATGCCAGCCTTGCTCCCTTCCTGAGTCTCTGCCCTGGTGGTGCCCCTGGTACTCTACTCCTCCAGGACCTTGAAGGCCCCTCTCCCTGGGACTAGACCATACTCTGCTGGTTGACAGCCTGCATGGTGCTCCCGTCCTGTCTTGTGTTTCTCAGGGCCATGTTCTGTTCCTTCTCAGAGCAAACTCTTTCCCAGCACCGGCCCCATCTTGAGTAGAGGGGTCTGATTTTAAATGCCCATCTTCTCCGGTTAAACTTCTCTCACTGCCCAGTGGTGTCATGAAATACAAAATTGTCAAATCCATCAGCAAAATCCTATTCACTTTAACCTTTCAAATATACCCCAGAATCATTGCCACTGCACCACTCCAGCTGCAGCCACTCTTGTCTCCCTCAAGAGACAACAGTATCTCTGCTTCTACACTGCCCACCTCCCCCGACCCCTGTTTTCCACACAGCAGCCAGGGTGATCTTTTATAAGTGGAACTTGGATCTAGTTAGGTTCAAATCTAAGCTCCTCACTCTGGCCTATGAGGCCCTGCGAGCTTGACCCCCACCCACCCTTAGACCATTTCCTACTGCTTTCCTCTTGAATCTCTGTGTTCCTACCACATTGGTCTTCTGACCTTGTTGCCACCACAGGGCCTTTGCACAGCTGATTTATCTACCTAGAAGGGCCTTTCCTCTGATCTGTGCATGACTGGCTGTTTCTTTTTTTTTTTTTTTTTTTAACATCTTTATTGGAGTATAATTGCTTTTGGCTGTTTCTTTAAGTCTTAGCTCAAATTTCAGCTCCCTGGAAACCCTGAGTACCCAATTCTGAGTAATTCTCCAAACCTAGCCATTTGTTCTCTCTTGTGCCACCACCCTGTTTGATTTTTGTCAGAGTGTTTAGCACTATCCAGCACTTTCTAATTTACTTAGTTGTCCTCTTGTTTGTTGACTGTCTCCCTCGACTAAAATGTCAGCTCCACGACAGCAAAAACTTTGCCTGCCCCACCCCGACATTGTCCCTACCACTTAGAGATGTTCTGACACACAGTAGGAGCTAAATTAATGCTTGTCAAATTAGTGAACAAATGAATGAATGAGTTCTAAATGCAGCCAGGACAGCCTTTGTTTATGTAAAAGAAAGCATATAAGAAGAATATTCTCCTGGGATTAGGGTTTGCCAGAAGCCAAACTTGTTCTGTTTTATTTTGTTTTTGTTTTTAATCTGAAATCAAAAGCTATAATAGACATAGTCATTGTAGAAAATTTGGAAAATACAGAAACCACAAATCCAGAATTTTAAAAGCACCTGCAATCCCCTGTGTTCAAACTGTGGTACGAATGTGTATAATCCATTCTATATATTTTTAACAAATATTGGACTACACTAGAGATACTATTTTGTACTCCGCTTTTTCACTCATTAATATAACATGAACATTTGTCTATGCATTAAATATTCCTCCACTATTTTAATTTTAACGGACATACATTATTCCATCACATAAATAGACAAAAACATCTTTCACCCCCTCCATCTCCTACCTAAATTATATGTATATGTATATGAATGTCTCTTATGTAGCTACAAAACTGAGTATAACCGTTTTTTAAAATCTTTGATAATTTGAAAGGCAAAACTTAGAGTGGTTGGACATTTTTCTTGCATTTCTTGCCATTTGTGTTTCTCTTTTGAGCATACAACTAGAATGTGAGAGAGAGGGGCCCTTGGCTGGTGTGCTGGGTGAAGGATTGGGTCCTGCTTCCTCTAGTTTCTTGGTTACCTAGCAGCAACACAGGAGCCCATAGTTCCAGAAGAGCCTGTTTTTTTCAACAGGGAGACACAGATGCCTGTTTCTTAATACCATCTGCAGAGCTGTTGGGAAATATGGAAAAAAATTGGAGCTCCATTTATTGATGCAGCCCAATTCAATTTCCTTTACTCAGAGAAAAATGGTTCATCTGTAATGGCGACTTGTGCCTGGAGGGAGTGAAATAATACAGCAGAAGTGATGAGAAAACAAATTCATCCTGTACAGAGACAAAGGAAATAGATTCTTGGCTGAGAGTTCTAAACAGACGAAAGGAGGCTGTTCTAACTGGAACCAGTAAGGACAGCGTTGTCACCCATTATTCTTCCAGGAAAACCTCTGGGCACTGACATCTGACAACACTGCACTGTGAATAGATTACCTTGATATATCTAAGTTATGGAACATCAGGCAAATTTCAAGTCCTAGGTTTGACCAGGATAGAGGAAAAACTCTTTGTTTACATGGAAGGAATAATCTGAGTTATAGGTCATCTTAGTCAGAGAGAGATGGCTTAAATTCTTCTCCAAGGAAATTCCTCATGCATGTTTTTGAAGAATGCAATATAGCTGTGAAATTCCTGGTCCCTGTCCAACATCTGTAGGAGATTTTCACCTGGTTTCATGTATGGACAGCTGTGGAAGATTTCCCTTCATGTTACCATCACCCTTATAGAGGGGTATCTATAGGTATTCAGGCCCTATCTTTATTCACAGGGTTTTAAGAGCACCATGCGCCAGTGAATAAGAGTGTCTCCTATAGTAGATAAATCAGAGAGGGAATGGACAGTTCTGCATCTGCACAGTCTATGGGTGGCTTGTTGGGTGATGACTCCCATAAGGCTCCTTGGTGCTGTCAATGGATGGTACCTGATCCTTGGAGACTGGGGTCTCTTATTTTACACTCTCCTCTACTTGTAACCCCTTCAATTTTCCTTTTATTCAGAATTCTGTTGTGCAGTCTGCAGGTTGAGGAGGTCTTTCTGTCTTGGAGAATGGTTTGTGAGATTAATGGCTAAGTATTTGTGGTCGTTGTTTTATTGTTGGGTAGGTTAGGTTTGCTCTCTGGGCTGAGGATCAAGAAAAGGCTTCCAGGACTTTTGTGAGCATGGCTGAATCAGTCAATTAACATTTTAAAACATTGCCTTACCACGGTTGGAAGACAGTAAAGCTTGCTCTTCATTGGTGTTTGGAAATGGAGAGACCACTGAACTTGGAATAAGGAGACAGGATTCTAGGTGTGGTGTTTTCACTGACGAGGGTGACCTTGACCTCCTCTCTGTTTCTCTTGGATTAGCGTCCTTGCATTAGAGCTCAGCCTCACGCTGCCACCCTATACTCTCAGCTGCTTATTGGCCGCCTCCACTTGGACGCCACACAGCAGCTCACAGCTCACACATCAAACTTAATGGGTTTACGACTACACTCGTGTCCACATCCTTCCCCAAATCCCAGTCTCCAAACTGCTCCTGCTCTGACTTGGTTAATGACAGTACCATCCATGAAGTTACCCCAACCAGAGAGACCTGGAGGCCATCCTTGCCTTGATACCCCTCCCATGCTCCACATCCACTCGGCCACCACCGTCACGTCCATCCCAGAAGTAACTCTGACATCTGCCCCGGCTCTTCAGCCTGCTGCTACAGCTTCATTTCAGGTCCCCTCTTCTCTTTCTGGGGACACTGCAGTATCTTCCTTATTGATCTCCCTGTAACCCATCCTGTAAACTCCTGCTAGAGCAATCACCCTTATTTGAAGTAGTTTCTAGAACCTCCTCATTGACTATGGAGCAAAGTCCAGCCCTGAAAGGTGTTCACGGCTCCTCACAATCTGGTCCACGCTCACCTCTCCAGCCTTATTTCCCTCCTTTGGTCCTGCCCAACCCTCTCATCATTCTGTGAATGCAGCTCCCCCCACGCTGCCCCAGTACCACAGGCCCACGTGGGCTCCTCTCTGCTGGTTCCTTTACTGGGGCTGCTCTTCCAACTTCCCTCTGCTCCATCTGCTAGATCCATACTGTTTTGTCAAGTGGCTCCTCCTCTATGAAATGTCCCTGCCTTAAAGACAGAACTAATAGCTTTCTTCGCTTTCATTCTTGCATTGATTCTTCTTTTTAGCTTTATTGAGATATAATTACATATAACATTGTGCAAGTTTAAGGAGTACAATGTGTTGATTTGATACATTTATATGGTGCAAAATGATTACCACCATAGAGTTAGCTAACACTTCCATCCCATCACATAATTATCATTTCTTTCTTACGGTGAGAACATAAGATCTACTCTCTTAGCAACATATAAGTATATAATACTGCGTTATTAGCTACAACCACCATGCTGTACATTAGACCCCCAGATGTTGTTAATCCAATAACTGGAAGTTTGTACCCTTTGACAAATATCTCCACCACCACCCCGCCCCGCCTGCCCCTGGTAATCACCACTCTGCTCTCCATTTCCCTGGAGGCACCACTTACATTTGATTCTTAAAACTCCTCTTTCTAACCGTTAGTTTATATGTCTGGTCTAACTGGGTGCCCCTCCCTGCACAGCGCCTGGTATCTGTTCATTAACCGGTGGATGGTTGAATGGAAGGTGAGCCATTCTAGCCAACTTTTCTGTTCCTGACCCTAAGCCCTAAGATTAAATATAAGCCATACTATGGAATAAAACAGAAAAAAATTCAGAGTTCTCACCTGCTTCCACTGAGAACTCATAAGTACAATGCGTATTTGTAATACATTAGGCTTTTTATATTATTTAAAAATAACTAGTGAGATTTTTTTTTATATTCTTTGCTCTAACTTTATTTTTTAAGGATTTAAACATTTCCCTATTGGAACAGAGTATGCTCATTTTAAACATCTTGGAAGAAATATTGCAGTCAATTTTGGGGGGCAGGAGCTAAATGCATTCTTTGGAAGATAGAGACAGTGGCCCAGCAATACCTTTATCTTAAGTCACAAACATGTTTTTCAACTTTTGTTTCTTACCCAAAGCTGACTGCTTGGAATGATATGCTCTTTCTTGTTTGGAAATAAGATGGAGTGTCAGGAAAATATGAGGAAGTGTGGGAGGTTCTTAGGCTGTCAGCAGGCCTCTTGATTCTCAGTCTCCGGCGGGTCCTTTCATGGCTTTTTCTGCTTGGCAGAAGAGATTTGGAAATAGAGACTGAGATGCCCATTTCATTGCAGCTAGAGCATCTCATGCTACTTCTAAGGCTTTCGTAGAGTTAGACTTGTCCTGCCCCTCACCCCACTGTGGGTTTCCTTTCTCTTTGATTTGATTGATAGAATCTGGATTACCAGAAAACGAAAAGAAAAAAAAAAAAATCCTAAAAGACAAAGCATTAAGCAAATTCACTTGAGAAGTTACTTAATACCTTTTCTCCTAAAGCTCTAGAGAAGTTTCCAGCATTATACTCTGGGACCTAATTGGGAAGGTTATTTAAGCAAATGTCATTCTTCATCTTTAGATTTTCCACTAAGTGTATGGAATCTCTATTTGTTAAGATTCTGTGGCCATGAGAAATTATCACTAAGCTTTTGTTCTAAATTTATGAGCTAAAAGTTCCAAGAAAATCCCTACTGGATATGTTTGAAAGAAGCTCTCTGACAGTTTGAAGTGAGTGAAGTGAACAGATGTGTGTTTTTTAAAACTTGCTTTGTATCTAGATGCTCTGAGATGAATGTGTCAGAGGGTGAGAGGGCAGATGCATCAGACGCCAGTGAGGTGGCTGAGACTGGGAAGTGGGTGGGGAAGAAGGATTAGGAGGTGGAATTGGCAGGTGGGTGATTGTCTAGATAAAGGGTGAGGGAGAAGGAAGGTTCAATGATGCTGTGTGTTTGGGGGAAGGTATGATGTTCCTGGAAGGCACTCCTTTATTTTCACAGGACGTGGCTCCTAATCTTTAAGCCTCTGTTTCCTTATCTGTAAAATTTAGAGATAATAACCCTAGTTAATACGGTAGTCATAAGTATTAATTGACCCATAGCAACAGGATATATATATATATATATATATATATATATATATATATTTTTTTTTTTTTTTTTAACTATGAAAAAGACAAGGGTACTCTCAAAAATACGATCAGCATCCCTGAGAGAATGTATATGAAGGGCTTAGAGCAAAGCCTGGTGCATATCAAGTAAGGGTGACCTATCATTACTCTAAAGCAAAAGTAATGAAGACTCTGATTCAGGTGCCAGAAAGAAAGCCCCCAAACAGACTTCCATATGCCAGATAAGCATTCAGTATATGATGAGGTATCCTTGCATAACTGGGATCCTTCTGTCTCCTCTTAAGATGTAGGGTAAACTGTCACCCTAAGATGGTCTTTCCCCAACGGCTCCATCTGAAGCTTCACCCCCAAAACCACTCCTGCCAAGTTATTGATGATGATAACATCCTTTTCTTCCCTTCATAGCACTCATGCTGTCTTGTCTATTTGTTGGTTTACCTGTTGCACAACTATATCGCCCTCCAGGCTGGGGCCGAGACCGTGATCAGGCTCGCACTCAGTGTGCTTAGCACACTGAAGGTGCTCAGGGAGTATCTGTTGGATGAATGAATGACGAGCCGTCCAGTTTGTGAACTGGCTCACCTGGGTGCAGGCTTGTCTGTCCTTTTGGAGCATCTTCTAAAGCAGCCTTTCATGGACACTCTGTCAGAGAAGAAAGGACATGGAGAGCAGGCAAACTGAGGCTTGCTCAGATCTTGGTAAATAGCACTCAGAAAGTAAGACCCTGAAGAAAAAATTCAGTTTTAAAATTTTTAGCTCAAAACATCACACAGAATGATATATAGCACAACACATTGGTATTTTAGGCTTGGAGGTTAAAATTTCATACTCAATTATGGCTTCTCTAGACCTCACCAACTTGCAAATATTTTAACTATATTTGCAACCCTTTTGAACTTAAAGCTCCTGCAGGTCTGGTGGGAAATAGAGCAAATTTCAGCAGCAGTTTTCTCTGGGCTGTCGCTTTTGAGGGACGGTTGGGATCTCCACCCATTCCCTAACTTCTGGTAGTTCTCCACTTTCCTACACTGTGCAGATAGTGCTTTTTTTTAATAATAATAATAATAATAATGACAACCACCTAAGATTCTGTTTCAAAGATATTGACACTGAAAGGTTGGGGGGGAAAGTGAGGGACAGGACACAGGGAGGCAGGAAGGGAGAGCAGGGCAGTGTCTGATGGAGCATTCTGTCTGTATTTTCTGCCCCTCTAGAAATCATCACCAGTGGCCCAAGCAGACGGAAAGAGGGCCCTGTGACACTCTGCCTGCCTTCCCACCTCTCTGTCTCTCTCTCTGTCTCTGACTCTCTCTCATTGTCTGTCTCGGTGCGCATAAGCTGCCTGTCTAGAGATACCACAGTTGTTGTCAGTGTATGGGATGGTCAGGGCAACAGATGGATGAGCCCTTATGCTAGAATCCTCTACAGACATGAAGTTCCTGTGAAGAGCATTCTCCTTCCCCACAATGATGTTGAGGAGAGCCCAGCTGTGCTGTTGAATTTCTATTCGATTCTGTCTGCAACTGTAATTCTCCAGAGGGGTTTGTTGGCCTCTTTCCCACCACTGCATGGTGATGCCTGGCCCCGCCGAGCAGTGCTCTCATTTTACAGGCAGGAAGCACTCAGTGAATGCTTCATCTAATAAGGGGGATAATAAAAGGAAGAGCATTTGATATGCCAAAGCACCTTATACATTTTCAGAGCTTTCTTCACGTGAGTTATCATAATTTGAGCCTCATGACCATTTCCTTGACATGGATAGAACAGATAATGTTGCCTCACTTTACAAAGGAGGAAATTGAATTATGCAGATGATTGGCTACCTGACCAAACAGTCCTGTCACTTAGTGGTGCTGGGAACTGCTTCCATTTATCTTATTATACACCCAAGAATATACCCATTGTATCACAAATATAGCATTAAAATGTTTTATATCATTATTGTATTTCATTATATGATAAATATAATCTGTGATAGTGCCCAGGACTCTTAATAATTGGTACTTAATGTCTAAATTTATTACAAAGAACATTTAACGTATGTAATAGCTTTTTATTATCTTTCTAATTGGAGTTAGCAGTTAGCTAAAATTTCAGTGAATCTCCATAACTCTTTTAACTGATGGCCAAATCCACTACACTTGTGAAATCTGTGAGTTTTCAAAACAGCTACTAAGGTACATGATATTTATTGTGCCTGCTACATATCAGGCACTCAGTTACATAAGTGCCAACATCAGTACTATTCTACAGGCAGAAAACTACAGTTCAACAAGCTTATGTAGCTTTCCCAAGGTTACAGGGCTGGTCAGGTAAACTTAACAACCTGCAATGCTGCTTCCCTACTATTTGGGGAGAAGTAACTAGAAATGTTAGAGACAGATGGTTGATAGAAGGAAGAAAATCCAGATGATTTAAAATCCTGTCTTCCCCTTGAGTAAAGGAGAGAAAGGAATGAGCATGTGTTAAAAAAAAAAATCACTAATTTTTCTTGAGTAACCTGTGCCGGGCACTGATCTGAGCATGCCACGTGGATTACCTATTAATCCTCACAACAGCCCTGGGAGGTAGGTCCTGTGCTCATTTTATAGGCATGGAAACTGAGGTCAGAGATGAATGGTACAGCGGTATTAGAACCCAGAGCTTGTGCTTTAAACCTTGCTTTCTGTAACTCCTTAGTAAGTTCTGATTCACCAACCAGGAACCAGCACTACACAAGGCAGTTGATATACATGATCTCATTTCCTTGCCCTAACATCCACGGGAGAAGTACTGTCTCCATTTTCAAATGCACCAGGGTTCCAAGTCGTCCAGTAGCTCCCAGTCACCCACAAAGCAGAGACAAGCTTGCTCCCTTGCCTCAAATCTGTGTCAGGAAGTTTGTCACAAAAGTAGACATGAAATCCAGGCTCGTGAACTGCTCTTACCATTGAACTCTCTTCCTCTGCTGTGGCTTCTGCCTGATTTATCAGTGTTTCTGGCATCTCACTGTGGAAAATCGATTCCCCTCTTCACACATATCCGCTGCTTTCTTTAGCCTCTTGTCACGCCCAGACATGCATTCCTGATTCTTCAAACAAACAGACAAATCTAAACAGGAAGGATATTCAAGGGCACCCAAATGTTGTGCTGTTGATATCAGTCTGTGAGCACAGTGCCTCAAACGAAAACAAGCCTCCTGTGCGGTTCCTCCCAGAATCCTTGGGTTGGCTCCGCATCCCTGCCTTCCTTTGCTTCTTCCTCTTGAAATGTAGCCACACCTTTGGGTAGAGTAGGGCAAGGTAGAGAGAAATAGCTGGGACAATATGGGATGCTGGTCCTTCTAGGTTCCCTCTCTCTAAATAAAAGCTGAAGGTCCCCAGAAGAAAGAGGGTGAAAGAATCTACTTAAGATCTCTAAAAGTAGCACAAAGAGTGGGAACAAGCTAAAAAAAGGGGGAAATTTTACATGCACGAAGTGCAAAATATTATGACTAGTTGTAGTTAATAAAAGGAAAGAAGGAGACACTTCAAAACTATAGTGAGATTTGAAGCTTGAGCATTAATGGAGAATAACTCTCCTGGTGGAAAAGAACAGAAATAAAGTATGGTGGTGGTTTTGTTTCAGGTTTTTAATTTGCTTTCTTGGTTTTTTTTTGTTGTCTGTTTTTGTTTTGTTTCGTTTTTTTGGAAGGGCTGTTTGTTTAGAGTGGGCTGTCAGGTTCACATCATGTTGTCTTTATAATTTATACTGATAAGTACACAGATTCATCTGTATTCTGTATTCCCTCCAAACAGGCAAAGGGAGATTTTCTCAATATCTGAGCCCTGGTCTACTGCTATGCAAATGAGCCCACATTAATCTTTGAAATCTTTTATCTGTGTTACTGCACAGCATTGATTCATCTGGGATGGGGATTTTCTGATCTGTTTTCCAGTATCCTAAAGATTTTCAGTAGTTCTTCAAGAACCACTGTTGGTGGCTAGTGAGGCAAGACCTAGCAGGTACTACCCCAGGGCCCCACTCTGTGCAGTCTGTTTTATATATGGGGATTCTGCTCAGAATTATATCACAAGGGGAGTTGCAAAGGCATGAAGATTTTGTGAATTTTTAGGGGTATTTAACTTTCAAGTGTCGGGTTTGGAAATTGACTAATGGCCCTGAGAGTAGGAACTGCCCTACTATACCTGGAACTGACAACCCGTGGGCAGGGTGAGGGAGCCCCCTGGGAGGTCTCTAGCGGCGACCTCAGCCCACAGTGCACAACGGGCTACCACCCTTCTCCCCTTTCAAGATTTATAATCTGGTCCATAATGTACATTTTTTACATAGTTGAGGTCATACTGCTTATTATATAAACTGCTTTTTCCACTAATCAATACATTGCAAGCTTTCCCTCACATCATTAAACTCCTAAACATACATTTTAATGGATGTACAATATTCCATCACATGTATTTAGTCATTTTCCCACTGGAAATTTAGATTTATTTTTTTCTTTTTTGCTATAATAAATGATACTCTGATGAAAATCTTTGTCCAAAAATTTTTGTCAACGTTTCTCATTATTTCCTCAGGCTAAATTCCTAAAAGTAGAATTTCTGAGTCAACAAATATCACTCCTATAAAACTCAATATATTTTTCTAAACTTCTTTCCAGAAATGCTAAATCAATTTATATTCCCACAGTGAAGTACAACAATGCAGAATTTCAGCTGACTGCCCTGCATATAATGGTTTGTTTTGTCAGGAGAGGGAATAAAAAGAATATTTTTATTAGAAAATTATCTTTTGCCCTCAGTAGCTATTTAAAGTAGAAAAATGCATGCATGCATAATTAAATAGTGGGAGGAAAATTTTTTTTCTTCTAAAAATGAGAGTGGGAAAATTATACCAGCCAAGAAATAGAACTGAAGGATAGTGTGTGGGGCACAGTTGTTAATCAGTTGAAATTTTTTCAAATATAGGAATTTTTCAATATTCTGAAAACATTGAAAACATTTTGCTCCCTGAGCACTTACTCTGGGATGCAAGCACATTTCATGCCTCAGAGGTACAAGTGCAGGACTTTCAAAAGTCCTGAGACAGAGAATGTAACATTTAGATCCTGCATTGAAAACACAGTGGGGGCAGTAACAGCTCTCTTCCTGGGGGACTGTCCTCTTAGTCAGCTGATGTTAATTGGATGCTTAGGTTCAAATCATGTCTTTGCCACTTACTAACTCTATAAATTTGGTCAGGGCAGTTACCTTCTCCAGGATGTTGTTTCCTGCCCTATAAAATGAAGAAAATTTTAGCATCCCTGTGAGAACAGAGATAATGCTGTGAGGAGCTCAGCAATTTGTCCAGAGCTGTGCTGTCTAACATGGCAGCCCCCTGTGGCTACTGAGCACTGGCAATGCGGCTGGTCTGAATGGAGACATGCTGTAAGTGTGCAAATGCACACCAATTTCAAAGACTTAGTACCAAAAGAGTATCTAAACTATTTTATTATTTTGATATTGTTATATAGTGAATGATACTATTTTGGATATCTTGGCTTCAAATAAAGAGCATTATTGGGGCTTCCCTGGTGGCACCGTGGTTAAGAATCCACCTGCCAATTCAGGGGACACGGGTTCTAGTCCTGGTCCAGGAAGATCCCACATGCAGCGGAGCAGCTAAGCCCGTGCGCCGCAACTACTGAGCCTGTGCTCTAGAGTCCGTGAGCCACAACTACTGAAGCCCATGCACCTACTGAGCCTGTGCTGTAGAGCCCATGAGCCACAACTACTGAAGCCTGCATGCCACAACTACTGAAGCCCGTGCGCCGAGAGCCCGTGCTCCACAACAAGAGAAGCCACCGCAGTGAGAAGCCCGCGCACCGCAACGAAGAGTATCCCCCGCTCGCTGCAACTAGAGAAAGCCCGCGCACAGCAACAGACCCAATACAGCCAAAAATAATAAATAAATTAATAAGTAAATTTAAAAAAAAAATTTTAAGCATTATTAAAATTAATTTTAATTTATTTCTTTTACTTTTCATATGCTTTCTTCTTTAATGTGGCTTGCGTTGTATTTTTATTGGACAGCGCTGCTCTAGAACGTAATAAAGATTCAAATTTTTTTTAAAAGAAATCAAGGGGGGGTTCTCCATTGCAGAGTTGTCCAGTTGTCGTTTTTATCTTTGGGGGGCCATTCAATTCTTAGGACACTGTAGGGCATTTGGCTGGGGTCCTCTGGCCTGGATGGTTTAGGCCAGGCTGGGGTAGGGATGATGCATATTATTTCATTGTCTGTTAGGGGAGTGAGTGGAGAGTTTAAAAATAGCAGCCCCCTCCCTCCTCCGGCCCCATGCTGATCCCTCCTGAGTTATTTCTGTTGGCTGCATTAGGAGCCTGACATTTGATTCATTCAGTGCGCCCTGCCTCGGTCCTTTAAAACAGAATGGACAGTTAGTGAAAGGTCAAAGCCACTATGGCTGGCGGTAGCTGCCCTGGGCCATGACAGGCGGAGGAGACTGAGGGAACTGAAGAACCAGTAATGGCAAAATGCTTGGTCAAGATCCAGACTCGGAGGGGTCTCCGCCTGCAGTTGGTGAACCACTGCAGCAGCAACGTGTTTGTCCGTCTGCTGAGACACAGTCCCAAGATCACAGCCAGAAACACGGGTACGTGCCCTGCGCTGGTCTCTCCTCCGCGCCTGAGAAGAGTGCGGGCTTTTCCAGCTGCCGGCTCACCGCGGGCCGTCGGCTGGGAGAGAAGCCTAGGCAAACCCAGTGTCAGAGGTTTGGGATAAGGATGAGAAAGAGAGGGAGGAAGAAAAGCAGAGAGGCAGGCGGGAAGGAGAGAGTGAGCAAGCGAGCGCTGAGGGAAAATGGGAGGGCTTGAAAGGGGGGTCCTGGCCCTCCTATTAAGTGAAATGGTATGAAGTCGTCCTAAAGGCTAACAAATTACATGCCAGTAGTAGCCCGGTTAGGAAGGAGGCAGCAGTGGGGTGTCCAATCCAGATGGCCCAGGAATGACTGAAGATCATAGAGAGGACAGACTGGATGATCAAAAGATGCTCCTCCCTCCTTTCATTGTTCAAAGTTTAAGATCTTCAAGTGTGCTTGCGTGGATGAGGCAAAAACTCCCCTTTATCTTCAAAGTAGAGCTGTCCTGAAATACAATAGCAGTTAAAGAACTGGGATCAAACTGATGTTCTGCTCATTTCCTTTTCATTGAAAATGTATTTTGTGTGTTATTTTGTGGTCCTTGGGGGAAAATAGGAATTGAAATAGGAATTTAAAAAAATCAGAGCCTACAGCAGGAAAGGAGCTGCTGTTATATATGTATATGTGGTTTTCACCAAATGATTAAAATTTTTAAAATCCTGGGAAATGTCTGGAATTGGCCATACCACATGCACATGTGTGGAACTGACTTCTGAGTGAATTGAAATGAAATTAATTGTATTTGTATAATGACATAGATAAATAGATGATGTGTTCTTATTATAAAAGATTTTTAAAGTACAATTTTATAGAATGTTTTCCTTGACCCTAATACTCCTGATAGCCAGTCTATGCACATTGACGTGTAGAATGGATATAGTATTTTATTTTTACATAAATGGGATTGTTCTATATGTATTATTTTACAATTCTTTTTTTTCACTTTATCATATGGCTTGAAGGACTTTCCATATCAATACATATTAATCTGTATCCTTTTAAAAATTGGCCGAATAATATCATTTAGTGTAGAGATGTCATAATTTATTTAATCACCAAATTATTGTTGGAAAACTGATATTTCCTATTTATTAGCTGTAACAGTGCTGCAATGAATGTGCATATACAAGTATTTCTCTATGACAGATTCTTAAAAGTTGAAGGATATACACATTTTAAATTTTGATGGAAATGGGCAAATAAATTATCCTCTGAAAGACTAACACTCACTAACAAGGTGAGTACGAGAATGGCTGCTTCCCCACATAAGCACTAACCCTGATGTGACCAACTTCTAAGATTGAAAAAAAAAAATGAGATTTTATTGTTTTAATTTGCCTGTTCCTTTTTATTAGTGAGGGTGAGCATCTTTTCAAAGGATAATTGTCCATGTGCATTTCTCCTGGGAATTACTTGTTTACTTTGTGAATTTCTGTTTTGTTTTTGTCCTTCCCTTATAGATTGTGGGAATTCTTTTATAATCTGCATATTAATCCTTTGCCTTTTACAAGTATTAACTTCTTTCCTCATAATTTGTTCTTGGCTTTTAACTTATTTTAATGTTAACTTTGTAGCACAGGCACTTTTCATATGCACAGACAGCTTCTGCATGTGCAGACTACTTAATTTTTTTATGTTCTAAGTTTTATTATTTTATGCCAGTTTCCCTCATTCCAAGATTACAAACATGTTTTCTGTGTTTTCATCCTCATAATTTATGCATTAGCTTGAACTATGTGAAATTGCTGATACTCAACTGCTTTTGACCTACAAAAATGGTGATTTCATGTGGTTTGATCTAATATTTGTTTTTATTTGACCTGTTAACTTCTTTGGAATTTTTATGTGTGTTTGACAAGAAGAAGGGGTATACTTTTTCCCTCTCCCAATTGGTTAGTGATTTTTCTCAAAGTTATTTATCATAACCTTTCATTATTTTCAAAGGTATATTTCTGAATTGCATATTTTAGTATTCCTGCTCCATTATTAACTATAGTATAGTTTTGACATCAGACAGGTCAAGTTCCCCCTCATGGATCTTTTTTTATCCAGAGTTTCTTGATTAATCATGTGCACTTTCTCCATTTGTCATTTCTGAAAATGTGTTGAGATTTGTATTGAAATTGCAGTGAATTTTAGTTTAATTAGAGGAGATCTAGATCTTCAAAATAACTGACTTCTCCTATTCAGGAACACTGCTATATTCCTTCATTTTTTTCAGATTTTCTTTTAGGTTATTCAGCTATGTCTTAATGTCGTCCTCATGCAAGTTTTGCATATTTCTTATGGATATCCTGGATATTACGTGGCTATTCTAATTTGTGCGTTTAGCTATTTTGAATGGGATTTTCCCATTATCATATTTTTTATGGTCTTTGCTTGTGTGTAGTAAATCACCTGCTTTGAATCTGAACACCTTACCGACTTCTGATGAATTCCCCTAGCTTATTAGAATCTTTGCCTTTTCTTGTAGATGATACTATCACCTGGAAATAGTGACAGTTTTGTGCCTTCCTTTCCAATATTTACACTTCTTATTTGTTGTCTTTATCATATTGCATTATTGAGGTCCACCAGGATGATCCTGAAGTTCAGTGAGGATTTTTTGTCATGTTCCTGACTTTGGTGTGATGATTGATTGTGATGACAGAGATACCCATGAGATGGTGACAGCTGCATCAGTTAGCATGACATTAGCAGCAAGGAACTCTAACAAACACTGGTTTAAATAATAAAGTGATTTATTATCCAAGACAACACCAAGTCCAGAGTCAGGGATGATTCCAGGATTGAGAAGCCAGGTTCATTTTATCTCTCTGCACTGCTCTTCTCAGTTGGCCAGAACTCCCCCTCAGACAATTTGCCATCAGCATCATAGGATGGCTGCCAGAATTCCTGGTGTCTCTTTCACATACAATGTCAAGAGAAAGTCTGTATCTGTCCAGTATGTTCTTAGAAGCAAGAAACCTTTGTCAGAATTTCCCCCTCTACCTCTCTCCCCCTGGCGACTCTTCCCTTCATTTTTCATTTTCAGGGTTGGCTCACATACCCACTTCCAAACCAGAGACCGCCAAGAGAATGGAATTACCATCATTGGCTGAGACTAATCATCTGGGAGAGAAATGAATGAGTCAACCATGGAAACTGTGAGATAAGCATCTATGTAGGAGAGCCTTCCAAGAGGAGGTGACAGATGAGGTCTTAGAGAACGAGTAGGAGCCATCTGAGTGCAGAAGGACATTCCAGGGAGAGACAACAGTCTGTGCAAAGGCACAGAGGCATGATATAGCGTAACACATTGGGGCACCTCTAAATAGATAGGAACAGTGGAAATGTGTGGAGTAGAGGTGTGCTTTTTATACTAAGCTGGAGTTTAAATTTTATCCTGAAAGCCATGAAAAACCTTTTAAGAAGAGGATTTGTTACCGACCAGGGTTCATGGCCTTCCCTAGTCAATAGAAATTGACTAGAGGCAAGACAAGAAATTCAGGCAAGGCTATATTGGGGCCCCTGCTGCAGCAGGGGAGAGCGAGAACAAACAACAGGTTCCCTTGCTTGCTGGCTCCCTGAGGGGGGCAAGCTTGTTCCTTCTATGGGGTGAGGGTAGGGGTGTGTCCAGGGATCAGGCCAGAGGGGTGGCTTAGGTGTTTTGCTCACCCCTCTGGTGGTGTTGTGTGCAGGAGGTATTCTCAGTACCCTGCTTTTGCTCCTGACACCCTGTTTTTGCTCCAGGCTCTTCAAAAGTGGCAGTTGGGTTTTTTGATCTCTGTATCTTTTGGCTCCAGTATTTGCCCCAACTGCACATGCACACAGTTATTTTTAGTCCCATACAGTTTCTTTGTATTTTGTTGCTGGAGGAGAGGTGTGTCCAGGTGCAAGCACTGCAGCAAAGGGTCCCAGGTCCCAGCCTGACTCAGATTCATATGACTAATTAGGCATTTAAAAATGATTGTTCTGGCAACAATTCAGAAGGAGCCAGACTGAGGTCAGGGAAACCAGTGAGGAGGCCATTGCTGTCCTGCAGTTGAGAAGTGGTAAGCATGGGGGGGATGGAGAGGCAGGGACCACTTTGAAAGTGAATATGGTGGCAGAGTTTGTAGAAGCTGGTGACAGATATGGGGTGAGCAGTGAGTGAGAAGTCACGGCCAACCCTTAGATTGCTGGCGTGGGTAGAAGGTGATGCCATTTACTATATAGTAACTGGTAGAGGAGGGAAAGTCTGGGGTGGGAGATACAGACTGGTTGTAGGATATGAGCCTACATCCAGGTGTGTGGTGAGCCTGCAGCTCATTGGACGGTTTTGAGTTGAGATGGGTCAGAGATTCAGTAACATGTGTTTCTCAAACTAAACTAAGTCATGTTCAAACTTATCTGGTCAAATAAATTTGGGAAATATTGAGTTAAATAAAGCAAAACTGGTTTCTTCTCTTTGGGACCTCTCAGACATTTTAATATGTAAATAGTAATGTTACTGAGTGTTTACTGTGAGCCAACCACTTCCCCCACGTTAATTCTTGACTCCTCTGTGCACAGTGTCCCCACGCGGTATGGCCTGAATTTTTCCATTTTATAGATTTCACTGAACAGAGTGATTAAGTAACTTGTTCAAGGTCACATGACAATACAAGGCCAGGATTCAGACACAGAAAGATAATTTAAGAGCTTGTATTCTTTTTAATTTCAGCTTTATTGAGGTATAATGGAGAAATAAAATTGAAAGATATTTAAAGTATATATTGTGGCAATTTGATGTACGTTGTGAAAAGATTTCCCCCTACTTAACTGATTAGCACATTCATTACCTCACGTATTTATCAGTTTTTTTTTTTTTTTTTTTTGGTGAGAACATTTAAGTTCTACTCTCTTGCAAATTTCAGTTGTATAAAACAGTGTTATCAACTATAATGACCATGTTTTACATTAGAACATCAAACCTTATTCATCTTACAGCTGAAAGTTTGCACCCTTTCCCTGTTTCTCCCACCCCCTAGCCCATGGTGACCACTTTTCTACTTTCTGTTTCTATGAGTTTGACTTTTCTTTGTTGTTGTGTTTTTTTGTTGTTGTTTATTTTGCATTCCACATATAAGTGATTCCGTGGAGAATTTGTCTTTCTCTGACTTATTTCACCTACATAATGCCCTCAAGGCCCATCCAAGTTGTCACAAATGGCAGGATTTTCTTCTTTCTTATGGTTGAATAATATTCCATTGTATACATATACCACATCTTCTATCTTCTTTATCCATTCATCCATTGATGGCCATTTAGGTTGTTTCCATATCTTGGCTATTGTGAATAATGCTGCAATGAACAAGGGAGTGCAGATATCTCTTCAAGATCCTATTTTCATTTCTTTTGGATATATACTCAGAAGTGGGGATTGTTAGATCATATGGTAGTTCAATTTTTAATTTTGGGGGGACCCTCCATACTATTTTCCATAGTGGCTGCACCAACAGTGCACAGAAGTTCCCTTTTCCCTACATCCTCACCAGCACATGTAACCACTTGTCTTTTTGATGATAGCCATGACTTTTTCTGAAGTATAGTTTTTGTACAATATTATATAAGTTAGAGGTATACAATATAGTGATTCACAATGTTTAAAGGTTATACTCCATTTATAGTTATTATAAAATATATCTGAAGAAAACCATTTTTTGAAAAGATATGTACACCCCAGTGTTCATTGCAGCACTATTTACAGTAGCCAAGATATGGAAGCAACCTAAGTGTCCAGTGACAGATGAATGGATAAAGAAGATGTGGTATATATACACAATGGAACATTACTCAGCCACAAAAAAGAATGAAATAATGCCATTTGCAGCAACATGGCTGGACCTAGAGATTATCATACTAAGTAAAGTAAGCCAGACAGAGAAAGACAAATATCGTATGATATCGCTTATATGTGGAATCTAAAAAAATGATGCAAATGAACTTATTTACAAAACAGAAATAGACTCACAGATATAGAAAACGGATTTATGGTTACCAGAGGGGAAAGGGGGTGATAAATTAGGAGTTTAGGATTAAAATATACACACCACTATATATAAAATAGATAACCAACAAACACCTACTGTATAGTACAGGAAACTATACTCAATATCTTATAATAACCTATAATGGAAGAGAATTTTTAAAAGAATATATATGTGTGTATATATATATATGTAACTGAATCACTTTGCTGTACATCCGAGACTAACACAACATTGTAAATCAACTATATTTCAAGAAAATTTTTTTAAAAAGAAAATATAAAAATAAAATATTGGCTATATTCCTGGTGTTGTACAATATATCCTTGTTGCTTATTTTATACCTAATAGTTTATACCTTTCAATCCCCTACTCCTGTTTTCCCCTTCCTCTTCCCTCCCCCAAATGGTAACCAATAATTTTTTTCTCTGTGAGTTTGCTTTTTTGTTATATTCGCTAGTTTGTTGTGTTTTTTAGATTCCACATATAAGTGATATTATACAGTATTTGTCTTTCTCTGTCTTATTTCACTTAGCATAATGCCCTCCAAGTCCATCCATGTTGCTGCAATGGCAAAATTTCCTTCTTTATGGCTAAGTAGTATTCCACTGTATATATACACAACATCTTCTTTATCCATTCATCTGTTGGTAGACACTTAGGTTGCTTCCGTATCTCGGCAATTGTAAATAATGTTGCTGTGAACATTGGGGTGCATATATCTTTTTGAATTAGTGTTTTTGGTTTTTTCTGATATATACCCAGGAGTGGAATTGCTGGGTCATATGGTAGTTCTATTTTTAGTTTTTTGAGGAATCTCCGTATCGTTTTCCACAGTGATAGCCATAATTTTTGATGAGAGCTTGCACTCTTAACCTTAATAGTAATGTCCAAAAGGTGATAGTGTGCACAGTTTCCCAAACTAATTTCAAGGAACAATGGGCAAGGACACAAGTGACCTGCAGAGCTGTGTTGAGTAATGCTGCAGTAGCATGGTGGAGCCATGCATATGGTTGAGACTCTAAGGGGGAGGGTACAGAGTGACAAGAGCAGAGAGCTGAGGCTACCACAAATAGAGGTGAAAAGACTGTGGAAAAGACAGAGGTAGCTTAGAATCATGAGATGGAAACCAAGAGAGTGTGAAGTCACAGAGGTAGAGTGGTCTGTAGGAGGACAGAAGAGAACACACATTGTCTTTAGCAACATGGTGATCATTGGATATCTTGGTGAGAGCCATTTCAGTGGTCTGGAAGGGGCAGTTGACTGCTGCAATATGAGGACAAGGATTGACTGAATTCTCTTGAATTCTAGATATTGAAATCAAAAAAAATGGTAAGACAAAGGTTTCAAAATGTTCAGCTACTCTAGAGGCATAACCAGGAGGTTGGTATATGATGACCACAAGGAGAAGTGAGATTGATGTTCATGGCTAGGAAGAACATTAGGATTTGCTGTGAAGTGTGTGTGAGTGTGTGTGTCTAAGTTTCCATTCGTCTATACTTTCCTGAGTCACTGGGATGACTCTTATGGGTTTTAAATAGAATGAGCAGGCAGCTTCCCAAGGATATTCAGAGGCATCAGGAACATTTCTAGTGTGAGATATTTTGCAGTGTCTATGCCTGAAAGTGAAAACTCTCATCTGAAAAAGTACATGTCATTCTCAGGATCTTTTCTTTAAACCCATAAGACATGAGCTTCACTTGAAGGATTAGACTTTATCCCCAGCAAAGGGAAGATAAAGGAATCACACAGGAGTTTAATGGCATACCATCTTACTACAGTTGGAAGTCTGCATGCTGCTTAATGTGGATAGAAAACATTTGGGGCACCGATAGCACATGCATAATACAGTGAACTTGAAAGCTTATTTCTAACCTAAACCATTAATCCCCACAACAGCAAGTGATTTTTTTTTTTTTTTTTTTGGCTTCCAGGATACACGTAATTAGGTGACCATAAAATCTATTAGGCAAACCTTTTGAGAGTGAAAGGGGCACTGTAATAATGCTGCTAGGAAACAGGCATACCGTGGGACTGTACCAGGCAAATAGGGACAAGTGATCACCTTACATATAATGATACTGTGGTTTCAGCAAATGAAATTGGCCAATAACACAAGACTCTTCCTCTTTAGTTAAGAAGTGAGGGTCTCTCTGGGCCTCTCAGATCCCCTTCTCTTCAGGAAAACATGGTGGTTTGGAACAAGCTTTGGAGTCAGGCAGGCTTGGGTACAAACTCCTGCTCTGTTGTGTCCTGGCGTCATGACCTTGTGCAGGTTACTTAACGTCTCTGAGCCTCAGTTTCCTCATCTCCTCTTATGAATATCACATGATCATGTGCTTAAAATATCTATCGCTGTAAAAATTTATTAAAAATTTTAGTGCTCTTTTCCCCTCTCCCACAATGTTTCCAATAGATACAGGAGAAATAGCTCCGCTTCGTATATGCAGGTGATTGGTGCTTTCAGGGAAAGTATATGTATCGTGTCAAGTGGGACTTTTTTTGAGAGACCTAGACTGGAAGGGATCTGGTCCATTTTTCAGGTAAAAAGTCTAAGACTCATAGAACTGAAATGACATGTCGAAGGACACACAGAGAGTTCTGTGGAACTGAATCTAGGTCCCCAGAATTCCAGGCCACTGTTCTTTCCACGCCATCATATTTCCTAGAAGTGGAGTGATGACCTCTTCCTTCTCTCCCACTCTTCCTTCACTCTTCTTGTCCCTATCCTCAATTCAAGAGTAGAGCACACCTCCCAGAGACAGGATGGCTACACCGATCAACATAAGTAGATCAATCAGAAGTTAGCCCACCTCAGCAAGGACGGTTCTGGTTAATAGGCAACAAATACGTGACCTCCATAGAGACCTGACAATTTCGTGTGTTCTTGAGCAGTGGTTGTCAATCCTTTCAGATTCAGTGTGCCCTTCAGATTCAGTAACAAAGATCTTAATGTTCTCTCTACCATCCTGAAATGCAACTCAGAGAAAACACAGTCTACTTACACATAACTTTAAAAGTCAAAATAATGCTCTAAGTGTAATGACAGGAGAACTTAGAAGTAATTCATAATAAAATAGTTAAGTCTTTCCAAAGGTTTTTCTTAAGCATGATTCACCAGGAGGCAGAATGAAGGCATGGGATGCTGGCTCCTCTGTGAATGTAATGGGGGGGGGGGGGGGGGACATGGGCACCACTCAACAGATGCAAGAACGTGTGCTACTATGTAGGCATCTTGGACACCTTAGCCATTTTGGACAGCAGTGATGTGATGTTCTGAACAGGTAAACAGCTCTTGGCAGGATACTTCCTTCAATTTAGCCAGTGGTTGTATGCCTGAAAAATTCAAAATATGTTAAAATCATATCTAAATGCTTTAGGTTTAAATGTAAAACACAGGTAGATTCTAGATTCAAATCATTCTAAATAGGCTTCTCACCAACATGGATAATATTTAATAGGACATCTAAAAGTTATGTGGGATGCAAAATAATTCTTTATTTTGTGGGACCATCCTATGCATTTTTTTGATGTCTGGCATCCTTGACGCCCACCCACTAAATGATGCTGACCTTGCCAATCATTGTGACCGCCAAAAAAGCCTCTACAATTTTCTAAAATACCCTCCTCCCTGCCAGGTGGTGGTACCGCTTTCTTTGTGTCCCTGCTCTGCAAGTTTAGGGGGCATTCCATAGTTGGGTACCAGCCCAGAGTGACTTGGGGTGCCACAGAGGGAACCTGAATGGTGATGACCAGTGATGCCATTTGCCAAAGCCTGGAATGAGCAGTGCACAACCTGCTTGACTGTACACAGCAGGCACACAGCCTGTCCATCATCAGTGGCCAGTCTTTTCCTTCAGCATCTTTTGATTCTTGCTATTTTACTTCATGAAGTATTTCTTCAAGTTGAATAATGATAATAATGGTATAAAAATAGTTATATTTACTAAAATATAAGTTAACATTATTGTTTCCTATGTGTCAGAAACTTTCAGCTATTATATAATTTTAATTGGGCTGCATAATTATAGAAATTTGAAAGCCATTTCCTTTTCCTTAAGCATTGTCATATCACTTCTAAAAAACGTTTTTAGTCATTGAGCTTTGTGAATACATTTAGGAGGCTTCTCATGTACTGACGAAATAAAATAAATTCAATGAAACAGTGTAGATTGTCTCACTAATTTAACATTTCTGGTCTCTTTGGACATTCTTGTCCAGTTCATCAGGAAAGGCATGTAGGAAACTTTAAGCATCTATCCCATAAAGAAAATTAAGAAAATATGGGTAACCAACTATAATATAATTTCCCTTGTACTCTGTAATAGTGGACTTGTTAGAAAACTAATCTGTGTTGATAAAATGATATTGCTTGTCAATAGATTGTATGTACATATTGCTTAGAAATAGGCCAATGTAGCCTAATTTTCTTTGGTAAGATAGTAACATATAATTCCTATAGCTTTTTTTGATACAGGCAGCACTTATGCATCCATAATTTTGTTTAACCCTCACCCCAGCCTTATGAGGTAGGTGTTAACTCCTGTGTTGTTGTTAAGCAAGCTGAGCTCGAAGAATATTTTTTTAATTTTTATTTTATATCAGGGTATAGTTGATTTACAATGTTGTATTAGTTTCAGGTGTATAGCAAAGTGATTCGGTTATACATATATCTATTCTTTTTCAGATTCTTTTCCCTTACAGGTTATTATAGAATATTAAGCAGTTTCCTGTGCTGTATAGTAGGTCCTTGTTGTTTATCTGTTTTATATATAGTAGTTTGTATCTGCTAATCCCAAACTCCTAATTTATCCCTCCCCCCAACCTTCCCCCTCTGGTAACCGTAAGTTTATTTTGGAAGTCTGTGAGTCTGTTTCTGTTTTGTAAATAAGTTCATTTGTATCATTTTTTTTTAGATTCCACATATAAGCCATATCATATGATATTTGTCTTTCTCTGTCTGCCTTACCTCACTTAGTAAGATAATCTCTAGGTCCATCCATGTTGCTACAAATGGCGATGGCTGAGTAATATTCTTTTATATAGCTGAGTAATATTCCATTGTATATATGTACCACATCTTCTTTATTCATAAATTGGTCGATGGAGGTTACTTAACTAAAGTCTCATAAGTAAGTGGCAGAACTGGGTTGTCCAACCTTTGTCTGGTCTACTTTCCACTCTATCCCACTAAAAATTTGAGCCTAGAGATGACGGGAAAAGTATTATGAAACTCCAGCACATCTAATGCTAGTGGTTAGAAAAACTATGACAGGGAAGAAAGCATATATTTCCCTGCCTAACTCCTCCTTTCCAGAAACATAAGAGAATACTTCTGTTGTTGAGATCAAAGTACTGGAATACTTGGGCGACTTTGAAACATCAGTAATCTAGATGATTTTATCACAGCATTTATCTAGCAGCATTTGTAGACTAGCAGCCTATAGGCCTAAAAATACCCACAGGCTCTTTTTGTATGGCCTGCACAGATTTTTTTTTTTTAATTTGAATTTTAAAGCTTTCAGATGGAGCTCAATATGGTCAATGGTCAATTTTCCCCGGTCACCACCACTTCCTACTGTCCCATACCTGGCCTGCAATCATTCACATCAGGCACCTGCCTGGCCTGTAGAGGCACTTGCTTTTGTGACCCTGGATTAATGACCATGATTATGTCTCTCCCAGAAGCCACTATTTCACCTTGCTAGTGCTCTATTTTTCCTTCTTAGATCCTGGATTTCTCAGAAGAAAAATAAATTTGGGAAGGGGGATAGGGAGTGCTGGGGAGATGGGCTGAAATTTTACATAATGTAACTGAGAAGGTGACATTTGTTTAACAACCTGCAAAGAGGGACAGAGTGTGAACCCGTCTGAAGGCAGAGTGCTCCAAGCAGAGAGAACAGCAAGAGAGAGCTTAACTGGCATGTTTGAGGGACAGCTAGGCTTCTGTGGCTGGAGTGGCATGAACAAGGGGGAGGGTCCTAGCAGAACAAGGTCAGAGAGGTTAGGAGAGGAGGGGAGGGCTCACTGAGTAGAGCCCTAGACATCCCTGCAAGGACTTGGTTTATACTCTGAGGAAGATGAAAAACCACTAGAGGACATTGAACAGATGAGTGGCATGATCCATGTTATGTTTTCAAAGGATGACTCCAGCTGCCGTGTTGACAATGACCCTTACATAGGCAAGGGCTAAAGCAGGGGGACCAGATGAGATGCTGCTGCAGTAATGTAAGTGAGAAAGATGGAGGCTTAGACCAGGTTGGTAGCAGTGAACACAGTAGGAAGTGGTCTGATTCTGGGTGTGTTTTGAAGATAGAGACATAGAAGTTGCTGATGGGTCCATTGTGAGAGTGAACAGAGGAAAGTCAAGGTTTTTGGTCTGAGCAACTGGAAGAATGGAGTTGCCATCAACAAAATACTGCAGTCGGGAAACCTGAGGTTTCCCTTTACCTCTTGTTATAGGAGAAGGATATGGAAAACAGAAGGCAGAGGGAGAATAGGTTGCGTATTAGGAAAAGGAGACTTAAGGAGGAAAGGCCATTTACATGAGAAAATGCTGTTAGGTAAGAACACAGAGCATGGAAGATCTTTGTGACCACAGGACGGTGAAAATAGCCAAAGGGGCTGGGAGTGGTCTTTCTAGAGCAGTTATGCCACTCATATACAATATGTTGCTTTCACTGCTTTCCCAAAGAGGAGAATAAAATGACCTTTCTTCTGGGGATATGGAATACCAGATATGTAAAGATGTAGTATTCCAGAAAGTCATAACTCTTGTCATCTTTCCTTACACTGTGAACACTTTCTCCCTTCAGGTTTCATGGAGTATTATATGATGGTAGAAAAATTACAGCTTGCATTTATTTTTTTTTAATTTTTATTGAAGTGAAGTTCATAACATAAAATCAACCATTTTAACATGAAAAATATAGTACCATTTAGTACATTCACAGCCTTGCAACTAACACCTCTCTCTAGTTCCAAAACATTTTCATCACCCTAAAAGGAAACCTGGTACCCGTTAAGCAGACACTCCCCATTCATTTCCTCCCTCAGCCCCTGGCAACCACCAGTATGCTTCCTGTCTCTATGAATTTACCTGTTCTGGATATTTCATATGGAGATAAATGGAATCATATGTTATGTAAGCTTCTGTATCTGTCTACTTTCACTCAGCATGTTTTTGACATTCATCCATGTTGTATCATGTCTATAATGATTGAATAATATTATTATATGGATAAACCACATTTTATCTATTCATCCGTTTATGGACGTTTGGGTTGTTTCCAACTTTTTACTATTGGATTACTGCTGCTTTGAACATTTTTGTACAAGTATTTGTTTGAGTACTTGTTTTTAATTCTTTGGAGTATATACCTTGGAGTAGAAGTGCTGGATCATATGGTAATTCTGTTTGACTTGAGGAACTGCCAAACTGTTTTCTATAGCAGCTGAGCCATTTTAAAATCCCATCAGCAATGTTCAAGGGTTCCAATTTCTCCTCACCCTTAACCAACACTTGTTATTTTCAGGTTTTAAAAAATTATAGCTGTGGTTTATGTCAGAAAGTGTTTTCCTATGTTTTCCTCTAAGAGTTTTATAGTGTCTGGTCTTACCTTTAGGTCTTTAATACATTTGGAGTTTATTTTTGTGTATGGTGTTAGAAAGTGTTCTAATTTCATTCTTTTACATGTAGCTGTCCAGTTTTCCCAGCACCACTTATTGAAGAGGCTGTCGTTTCTCCATTGTACGTTCTTGCCTCCTTATGGAATCTTAAAAACAAAAACAAAACCATGGTACTGATGAACCTAGTTGCAGGGCAGGAATAAAGAGGTAGACATAGAGAATGGACTTGAGGACATGGGGTGGGAGGGCGAAGCTGGGGCAGAGTGAGAGTAGCACTGACACATATACACTACCAAATGTGAAATAGTTGGCTGGTGGGAAGCAGCAGCATAGCACAGGGAGATCAGCTCTGTGCTTTGCGATGACCTAGAGGGGTGGGATAGGGAGGATGGGAGTGAGGCTCGAGGGAGGGGACATGGGGACATGTGTATGCATATGGCTGATTCGCTTTGTTGTGCAACAGAAACTAACACAGTACTGTGAAGCAATCATACTCCAATAAAGATCTATTAAAAAAAATTATAGCCATTCTAGTGGGTGTGAAGTGCTATCTTATTGTGGTAACAACTAATGATGTGGAGCTTCTTTTCATGTGCTTGTTGGCCCTTTGTATTTTGCTTGCATGTTTTATGGTATCTTTCATTTAGGCTGCTATGGACTGTCATACCAGAGCTATTAGGAAATATCTGTTGCTGTTTAAAAGATAAAACCAGTAATTCTTCAGTCCTGCACATCATTTTTCCCCAGTTTTATTGAGATATAATAGACATACATCACTGTATAAGTTTAAGGTATACAGCATAATGGCTTGACTTACAAGTGTTGTGAAATGATTACTGCACTACCTTCAGTTGGCATCCATTATCTCATATAAATGTAACAAAAAGAAAACATTTTTCCTTGTGATAAGGACTCTTGGGATCTACTCTCTTAACAACTTTCATATATATCATAGAGCAGTATTAACTATAGTTATCATGTTGTACATTATATTCCTTATACCTATTTATAACTGGAAGTTTGTACCTTTTAACTCCCTTCCTCTAATTCTCCCTCTCGCCACTCCCTGTCTCTGGTAACCACAAATCTGATTCCTTTTTCTATGAGTTTTTAAAAAGAATTAGATTCCACTTGTAAGTGAGATCATACAGTGTTCATCTTTCTCTACCTGACATATCATTTAGCATAATGCCTTCCACGTCCATCCATGTTGTCGCAAATGGCGGGATTTTCTCATTTTTCGCTGGCTGAATAATATTCTGGTGTGTGTGTGTGTGTGTGTGTATCACAAGTTCTTTATGTGTATGTATATATATATATATATATATATATATATATATATATATATATATATATATATATATATATATATTCACAGATGAATGGACACTGAGGCTGTTTCCATGTCTTGACTATTGTAAATAATGCTGCTATGAACATGGGGATGCAGATATCTTTTCAAGTTAGTGTTTTTGTTTCCTTTCGATATATTCTCAGAAGTGGAACTTCTGGATCATATGGTAGTGCAAAATTTTTAACTTTTGCACTTTTAACTTCCTGAGGAAACTCCATACTGTTTTCTATAGTGCCTGTACCAGTTTATAATCCTGCCAACAGTGCACCAGGGTTCCCTTTTCTCCACATCCTTACCAGCATTTGTTATCTCTTTTTTTTTTTTCACATCTTTATTGGAGTATAATTGCTTTACAATGGTATGTTAGTTTCTGCTTTATAACAAAGTGAATCAGTTATACATATACATATGTCCCCACATCTCTTCCCTCTTGCGTCTCCCTCCCTCCCACCCTCCTATCCCACCCCTCTAGGTGGTCACAAAGCACCGAGCTGACCTCCCTGTGCTATACGGCTGCTTCCCACTAGCTATCTATTTTACATTTGGTAGTGTATATATGTCCATGCCACTCTCTCACTTTGTCCCAGCTTACCCTTCCCCCTCCCCGTATCCTCAAGTCCATTCTCTAGTAGGTCTGTGTTTTTATTCCCGTCTTGCCCCTAGGTTCTTCATGACATTTTTTTTTTTTTTTTAGATTCCATATATATGTGTTAGCATACTGTATTTGTTTTTCTCTTTCTGACTTACTTCACTCTGTATGACAGACTCTAGGTCCATCCACCTCACTACAAGTAACTCAATTTCGTTTCTTTTTATGGCTGAGTGATATTCCATTGTATATATGTGCCACATCTTCTTTATCCATTCATCTGTTGATGGACACTTAGGTTGCTTCCATGTCCTGGCTATTGTAAATAGTGCTGCAATAAACATTGTGGTCCATGACTCTTTTTGAATTATGGTTTTCTCAGGGTGTATGCCCAGTAGTGGGATGGCTGGGTCACATGGTAGTTCTAGTTTTAGTTTTTTAAGGAACCTCCATACTGTTCTCCATAGTGGTTGTATCAATTATATTCCCACAAACAGTGCAAGAGGGTTCCCTTTTCTCCACACCCTCTCCAGCATTTATTGTTCGTAGATTTTTTGATGATGGCCATTCTGACCGGTGTGAGATGATATCTCACTGTAGTTTTGATTTGTATTTCTCTAATGATTAGTGATGTTGAGCACCCTTTCATGTGTTTGTTGGCAATCTGTATATCTTCTTTGGAGAAATGTCTATTTAGGTCTTCTGCCCATTTTTGGATTGGGTTGTTTGTTTTTTTTGATATTGAGCTGCATGAGCCGCTGGTAAATTTTGGAGATTAATCCTTTGTCAGTTGCTTCATTTGCAAATATTTTCTCCCAGTCTGAGGGTTGTCTTTTCGTCTTGTTTATGGTTTCCTTTGCAGTGCAAAAGCTTTTAAGTTTCATTAGGTCCCATTTGTTTATTTTTGTTTTTATTTCCATTACTCTAGGAGGTGGGTCAAATAGGATCTTGCTGTGATTTATGTCATAGAGTGTTCTGCCTATGTTTTCCTCTAAGAGTTTGATAGTGTCTGGGCTTACATTTAGGTCTTTAATCCACTTTGAGTTTATTTTTGTATATGGTGTTAGGGAGTGTTCTAATTTCATTCTTTTACATGTAGCTGTCTCTTTTTGTTTATTTATTTGTTTTGTCTTTTTGATGATGACCATTCTAAAAGGCATGAAATGATATGTCATTGTGGTTTTGATTTGCATTTCTCTAATGACTAGTGATGTTTAGCCTAGTTTCGTGTACCTGTTGGCCTTTCATTTATCCTGTTTAGAAAAATGTCTATTCAGGCCTTTTTCCCATTTTAAAATTGAATTATTTGGAGTTTTTATTTTGCTATTGAGTTGTATGAGTTCTTTATATATTTTGGATATTAACCCCTACTCAAATATGGCTTGGACATTTTTTTCCCATTCCATAGGTTTTCACTTTGTTGTTTGCTTCTTTTGCTTGCAGGAGCTTTTTAGTTTAATGTAGTCCCACTTGTTTTTGATTTGGTTGCTTGTGCTTTAGGGATCATATCCAGAAAATCATTGCCAAGACCTATGTCAAGGAGCTTTTTTTCCTGTTTTCTTCTAGGAGTTTCATGGTTTCAGGTTTTACATTTAAGTCTTTAATCCACTGCAAGTTAATTTTTGTGAGTAGTGGAAGTTTGGGGTCTAGTTTCATTCTTTCACATGTGAATATCCTCCTGCTTTGTTCTTCTTTCTCAGAATTGATTTGGCTATTTAGGGTCTTTTGTGGTTCCATATAAATTTTAGGATTTATTTTCTACTTCTGTAAAAAATTTCATTGGAATCTTGATAGGGATTGCATTGAATCTATAAATGGCTTTTGGTAGTATTGACATTTTAACAATATTAATTCTTCTAATCATGAACATGGGATACCTTTCCATTCATTTGTGTCTTCTTCAATTTCTTTCACCAGTGTCTTGTAATTTTCAGAGTAGAGATCTTTCACCTCCTTGGCTAAGTTTATCCCTAAATATTTTATTGTTTTTGATGCTGTTGTAAAAGAGATCTTTTTTTTTCAGATAATTTATTGTTACTGTATAGAAACACTACTGATTTTTCTATGTTAAATTTGTATCCTGTAACTTCACTGAATTTGGCAATTAGCTCCAATAGTCTTTTGGTGGAGTCATTAGGATTTTCCATGTATAAAAATATGTCGCCTGCAAATAGAGATAATTTTACTTCTTCCTTTCCAATTCGGATGCCTTTTATTTATCTTTCTTGCCTGATTGCTCTGGCCAGGACTTCCAGTACTATGTTGAATAGGAGTGGTGAGAGTGAGCACCCTTGTCTTGTCCCTAATCTTAGAGGAAAAGCTTTCAATCTTTCACCATTGAGTATGATGTGAGCCATGGGCTTATCATATATGGCTTTTATTATGTTGAGGTACATTCCTTCTATAGCTAATTTGTTGAGTTTTTATCAAATGGATGTTGAATTTTGTCAAAAGCTTTTTCTGCATCTATTAAGATGATCATATGATTTTTTTCTTTCATTCTGTTAATTTGATATATCACATTAATTTGTGTATGTTGAACCATCCTTGCATGCCAGCTCTAAATCCCACTTGATCACAGTAAATGATTCTTTTAATGTGCTGCTGGATTCAGTTTTCTAGTATTAAGAATTTCTGCATCTATATTCATCAGGCATGTTGGTCTGTAGTTTTCTAATAGTGTCCTTTCTGGCTTTGGTGTCAGGGTAATGCTGGCCTCACAAAATAAGACTGGGAGTGTTCCCTCCACTTTGATATTTTTGGAAGAGTTGAAAAGGATTGGTGTTAATTCTTTAAAATTCACCAGTGAAGCCATCTGGTCCTTGGCTTTCCTTCACTGGGAGATTTTTGATTACCAATTAAATCTCCTTACTAGTAATTAGTTGATTCAGACTTTCTATTTCTTCTTGTTTTAGTCTTGGTGGTTTGTATGTTTCTGAGAATTTCTCCATTTTCTCTAGGTTGTCCAGTTTGTTGGTGTATATTTGCTGATAGTAGCCTTTTATGATCCTTTGTATTTCTGTGGTATCAGTTGTAATGTTTCCTTTTTCATTTATAATTTTGTTAATTTGGGTCCTCTCTTTTTTCCTTGGTTAGTCTAGCTAAAAGTTTGTCAATTCTGTATCTTTTCAAAGAACCAACTCTTAGTTTGGTTAATCTTTCCTATTTTCCTGTTCTCTATTTTATTTCTGTTCTAATCTTTAGTTTTTCCTTTCTTCTGCTAACTTTGGGCTCAGATTGACCACCATTTTCTAGTTCCTTAAGGCATAGAGTTAGGGGTTTTTTTATCTTTCTTGCTTCTAATGTAGGCATTTATTGCTATGAAGTTCCCTCTTAGAACTGCTTTTGCTGCATCCCATAAGGTTTGGTATGTTGTATCTCCATTTTTGTTTCTCTCAAGATACTTTATTTATTTCCTTGTTAATTTCTTCTTTAATCCATTGGTTGTTCAGGAGATTATTTAATTTCCATTATTCATGAACTTTCCAGTTTTTCTCATTGATTTCTAGTTTCACACCATTGTGGTCAGAGAAGGTACTCGGTATGATTTCAATCTTCTTGAATTTGCTAAGATTTATTTTATGGCCTAACATATGGTCTTTCCTAGAAAATGTTCCATGTGCACTTGAGAAGAATGTGTATTTTGCTGTTGTCAGATAGATAGAATGTTCTCTATATGTCTGTTAGGTCCATTTGGTCTATAGTGTTGCTCAAATCTGCTGTTTCCTTATTGATTCTCTGTCTGGATGATCTGTTCATTGTTGTGAGTGGAGTATTAAAGTCCCCACTGTTATTGTATTGCTATTTATGTCTCCTTTTAGCTGTGTTAGATTTTGATTTATGTATTTGGGTACACCAATGTTGGGCACATAAATATTTACAATTGTTATATCTTTTTGATGTATTGACTCCTTTATCATTACCTTCTTTGTATATTTTTACCATTTTTAGTTTACAGTCTTTTTCTTTTTAACATCTTTAGTGGAGTATAATTGCTTTACAATGGTGTGTTAGTTTCTGCTTTATAACAAAGTGAATCAGCTATGCATATACATATGTCCCCATATCTCTTCCCTCTTGCATCTCCCTCCCTCCCACCCTCCCTATCCCACCCCTCTACGTGGTCACAAAGCACTGAGCTGATCTCCCTGTGCTATGCGGCTGCTTCCCACTAGCTAGCTATTTTACGTTTGGTAGTGTATATATGTCCATGCCACTCTCTCACTTTGTCCCAGCTTACCCTTCCTCCTCCCCGTATCCTCAAGTCCATTCTCTATTTTGTCTGATGTAAGTATTGCTACCTCTGCTTTTTTGTTGTTGTTGTTGTTGCCATTTGCTTGAAATATCTTTTTCCATCCCTTCATTCTCAGTCTATGTGTGTCTTTATGTCTAAAGTGAGTTTCCTGTAGGCAGCATATCATTGGATCTTGTTTTTAAATTTATTCAGCCATTCTATGTCTTTTGATTGGAGAATGTAATCCATTTATGTTTAAATTATTGATTTAAAAAAAGGGCTTACAATTGCCATTTTGTTACTTACTGTCTGGCTGTTTTGTAGATCCATTGTTCCTTGTTTCTTACCCTGCTATCTGTTTCTTATTTTGATGTTTTGTGGTATCAGTATGCTTTGACTTCTTTATCATGTTCCTTTTGTAATTACTAAAGGTTTTTCCCTTGTGGTTACCGTGAAGCTTACATAAAAAATATCTTAAAATTGTAACATTCCAGTTTAAGCTAACAACAACTTAACTCCAATACAATCCCTAAGCTTTACACTTTTACTTCTCCTCCCCCTCACGTTTCAGGTTATTGATATTACAATTTGCTTTTGTTATTGTATAACTAATAACAGATTATTGTAAGTATGGTTATTTTTACATTTGTTTTTTAACTTGTAAACTAGATTTGTAAGTGAATTGTGCACCAGCATTACCGTACAGAATCTAACTTTGACTATATTACCAGTGAGTTTTACACTGCCTTCTTTTTATGATGTTAATTAGTGTCCTTTCCACTTAACAGACTCCCTTTAGCATTTCTTGTAAGGTAGGTCTAATGGTGATGAATTCCTTCAGTTTTTGTTTGTTTGGGAAAGTCTTTATCCCTCCATTTCTGAAGGACAGCTTCACCAGGTATGGTATTCTTGGTTGACAGTTTCTTTCTTTCAATATTTTGAATATGTCATGCCATTAGCTTCTGGCCTGAAAAGTTTCTGTTGAGAAATCTGCCAGTAGTCTTATGGGGGCACCCTTACATTAACTTATCTCTTTTCTCTTGCTGGTTTTAAAATTCTTTTGTCTTTGACTCTTGACAATTTATATTTATGTCTCAGTAGAGCCCTTTTTGAGTTCAACCTATTTGGGATCCTTTGGGCCTCTTGGATCTTGATGTCTATTTATTTCTCTTCCCAGGTTTGGGAAGTTTTCAGCCATTACTGTCTTTAATATATTTTCTGTCCTTTTTCTCTTCTCTTTTTGGAATTCCTTTAATAAAAATATTGTTTCTTTTCATTGTGTCTTGTAAGTCCTATGGGCTGGGGCTGGCTTCACTTTTTTCATTCTTTTTTCTTTTTGCTTCTCTGACTGGATAATTTCAAATATCCTATCTTCCAGGTCACTGATTCTTTCTTCTGCCTGGTTGAGTCTTCTTTTGAAGATCTCTATTGATTTCTTCATTTCAGTTATTATATTTTTCAGCTTTAGGATTTCTGTTTGGTTTTTAAAAATGGTTTCTATTTCTTTGTTGAGCTTCTCATTTTGCTCATTCATTGCTTTCCTAATTTTGTTTAGTTGTCACGTGTTCTTGTAGTTCACTAAACTTCTTTAAGAGGATTATTCTGAATTCTTTGACAGTTCATAGATCACCATTTCTTTAGGGTTATTAGTGCTTTTTTAGTTTCCTTTAGTGTTGTCATATTTACCTGATTTTTCATGGTCCTTGATTCCTTACGCTGGTATTTGTGCATTTGAGTAAGTGGGCTCCTCTTCCAGACTTTGCAGGTTTGCTTTGGATTCATCAGCCACCTCAGTTTGGGTTTCTGGTGTCTGCTGTTAGCATCCTTGGGCAGGTGAGACCTGCTATTAGAGTCTATTTTGGGGCAAGGCAACTGTTTAAGCTCTGAGATTGTGGATGGGGGTGTGTGCCACTGGCTGAGAACAGCTGGATAGGGCTGAGGGCTTCATTCCATGCCCAACTGAGGTTATAGTATAGGCTCTTTTGTCTGGATTTTCTGGTCAGGCTTACTAGATGGTCGGGACTAGGAACTATAATCAGCAGTAAATGGGGCTATGAATTAACTTCCCTACCCTGGTAGGGCAGCAGGATGGGACCCAGGGCCTGCATGGCTCATTGTTTGGGGACCCAAGTCAGGCAAGAGTGTTTACTGGATATCTGGTCAGGTGAGACTATACCAGTTTTGCTCTGCAGACAGGGAAAGCCATGGGCTATACTTTTGGTTCAAATGCCACTGTTAAGCAGGGCTGTTGGATGGGCTACAAAGCTTTCTGTGTGCTCTGGTAAGGTTCCCTGGTCAGATAAACTGAAGGCTGTATTCAGCAATGAGTCGGGCTATGACTTAGTTTCCCTATGTAAACTAATTTAGGCACAGTGGGAGAAACAGCTCCTAGGCCACTCTGTTTGTGGTCTTCAATCAGTCTGATCCAGGCCCCAAGTTCTATGGCCAAACTGGACCACTTGCTTTGCTCTAAAAGCAATCAGCTCTGCCTGCCCACCTCTCAGCTCCAGTATGGCTGGATAATGCAGCTTCCAGGTGTTCTTACCAGCCCTTCCTGTCAGATGGAGCTATGACTCAGCCCTCCTGCCTGGGTAGGACTGGGAGAGCCCACTTCAGGTAACTCCCAAATTTTCCCAAACAGGCTTTCTGGTTGGAAGGGACAGGGATCTAGGATCCACAGTGGGTGGGGTTATGACTCAGTTCTTCTGCCTGGGTGTGAGTAGACCAGGCTCCAGGGCTGTCAAAACTCCTCCTCTGAGGATCTGAATCTGGCAGTCCTTTCCCTGGTTAGATGCACCACCAACTAGGTTCTGCATATGAGCACAGCCACTGGCTGGGACTAGTACTTGGCTCTGCAGGTAGGAACTCAGTCTGCCAAGATCTGAGTGCTGACTGTTGGAAGCCCCCCCCGCCTTCTCCATCATGAATTCCCAGTGGTTGAGCCCCACAGATTCCCCTGTGATACTGGGGGGTGAAATACAGAGTAAGGGCTCCCATAAAGTGACCCACAATGCTAGGCGGGGAGCTGGATGTCACCCCTGGCTCTCTTTTCCCACTGAAGGAACTGGAGGCTCTGAGGAGATCTCTCAGTGTGATCAGCATAGCCATTCCTCTTACCCTCCCAATGCAGTCTGTCTTGGTCTCTGTGGTACAGGAGGGTACTTCAGCCTCACTTGCATGTTTTAGGATTTTCTCAGTGGTGTCTTCTCCGTGAATGGTTGTTAGTTGTTCTTCCTGTGAGGGGGAGAGAAGTCAGAACAACCGATGTTGGCATCTTGGTGACATCACTTCCTGTACATCTTGAAGAGAGAGAAATACTGAAATGCATTCATTAAAAGCAGGGTTACAGTTACCTAATGTACTTGGCTACCAATTTGGTATTATACTGTAGATCCCTCCTGGGGAACATTTCTTTGATTCTACCTTTCCCACTAAGAACCCAAGACTCAAAATTAGGAGAACTGGCCTTAGGCCTGATATTTGAAGGGTTTTGCATCTATAAAATGAAGGGTTGAGAAATACCTCTCCCCCAATAAAGGTTAAGAAATAATGTTCATACCTTTTGACCAAGCAATTTTTCTTTCAGACATCTATCAAATGAGCTGAAACAAGAGGTGATAAAGGCTGTATATATAAAGATGTCTCATAGCATTCTTTTTTCACAACTGTAAAGCAATCTAAATGTTTGCCAATAGGCAACTATTATTGTATTAACTAAGTAGAAAATTTGGCAACCATTATAAATGCCAGTGGGAGTTTTATGTCAACAGAGAAAATGTCTAAGTTAAAATGTTAAAGGAACAAGATGTAAATTTGTTCATACAGATATGACTGCAGTTATATGAAACGAGAAACCACAAAACTGTGCCTAGAATGAAGACTAGAAAAAATACATAACATAATAAAATATCCCATTAGATAGTAGACTCTCTAATTTTACTACAATACTTTATTGGATGACAGTGTTGACTTCCAAAAGACATTACTCAAAATTATAATAGTGATTTCTTGTCATTTTGTTCTTGTAAACATGACCAAAGTTGGGGGTTTTCCGACCATAATTGCACATGTAAATATTGTAAATACTGCCAACCATTTGAGGTATTTTGGTTATCTTGGGTTTAACATGTTGACCTTAGAACTTATGGTATAGGATCTATTACTAAAAATGACTTTGTTAAAAGTCAGGATCTCACAGAACAATTTCATGGATTCCCTAACTTCCATTCGTTAGTTAGTTTTGGTTTATTTCCATTTACAGATTTTTGTCGAAGAAGAAAACTTGAAATTTAAAATTAAGAAAAATATGTCTCTTTACAGGTGTTCCATTGCCCAAAGAAGATGACATTTCTGCCCCCTTGACCTCCAGCTCACCAGTAAAGGAATCCCATGAGTATGAAGAGCCCTCAAGTGAAGAGGAAGATAAAATAAAAGAAGAGCCCTTGACCATCTCTGAACTGGCATACAACCCAAGTGCCAGCCTGCTCCCTACCCCCGTTGATGATGATGAGATTGACATGCTCTTTGACTGTCCATCTAGGCTGGAGTTGGAAAAAGAAGACACAGATTCGTTTGAGGAACTAGAAGCAGATGAAAATGCCTTTTTAATGGCCGAAGAAGAAGAGCTGAAGGAGGCTCACCAAGCTTTGTCATGGAGCTATGACATTCTGAGTGGCCATATTCGGGTGAACCCACTGGTCAAGAGTTTTTCCCGGCTCCTTGTGGTGGGCCTGGGCCTGCTGCTTTTTGTATTCCCCCTGCTCCTCCTCCTTTTGGAGTCAGGTATTGATCTCTCCTTCTTATGTGAAATCCGCCAGACGCCAGAGTTTGAGCAGTTTCACTATGAATACTACTGTCCTCTCAAGGAGTGGGTGGCTGGCAAAGTCAACCTCGTTCTTTACATGCTGGGTTGCTCATAAAGCTCATATCTCATATGACTAAGGGCTATATTCAATACTAGTGATTTTTTTTTTTTTTCAGCAAAGGCCTTGTTCTGAATGGTCACAGGACCGTCAACAGGTGTTCCTTACTCATAACTAATTATTCAGACCTTTAAGTTAGCTTTCCATAATTCACTGCAAGTAAATAAGTTTAAATCAAATACAGTTATTTTAGTTACAGGTCAGGAAGATGGCCTCTAAATAACCAAAAATATGTTTATTTTTTATTATAGTACAGACATACTCTTTATCTATTATAATAAATTGAGCTGAATTAGATTTCCTCCTTTTTTAATAGTTAACACCATTATAAGCTATAAGGTTCAGAATCAGAGTTTTAGTAAAAACCCAAGAGAAACTTTTTTGAATATAATCCTTAGTGAAAACAATGTTCTCTAACCAATGCCTATACAACTAAATTTATGCTGGGCTTTTGTTTTTGTTTTTTTAAAAATATTTTTATGTGTTCAAAATATTTTGGTAAATTTTTAGCAAAAAAAAAAAAAGAAGCCTCCTGGAGTTATTTAAGTGTACAGATTGTAAGACTAACGCACAAAGGGTATGTCAGGAATTTTTTAATGTTTGTTTTGGCACTGGTTTGTTTTTTAAAACATTTTTGGCTGAACATAATTTGTTGTTACCTGCATATGAGATAGAAAATAGGTAGAAAAACACTGTAGAAAGTAAACTTCTGAAACGGATGATGGAACTGGAGGAAGTAGAAATTGAGAGTATCAAGTGGACACAGGGTCCATTTTTCAAAGTATTTGGACAAGATGACTTGTTACTTTCATTTGCATCCTGTCCATATATTTTGTCTCTGGAAATACAATGTTTTTAAAAGAAAGTGAAACTTTAAAGGAAAAAAGTTAAAGGAGATGCTAGTTAATTGCATATTATTGTACATTAACCCAAGAGTGGAAGCAGATGGGAATTGGACAACTGGTAAGTTGCAAAACAAGAGCTCTGGTGAGGCTGGTAGGCAAGTGATGGTAGACAAATGATCTATTTTATGAAAGTGATGGTGATGCAAGGTATTGGATGATGTAAAGAACAGTATACTCACTGTCCAAGTTGACATGAATATGTTTAAGTGGATCTAAATAAAAGTGGAGAAACTTGAAGGCACATTTTTTGGTCCCTCATGCCATTCATTGAGATTCTGTGGGAGAAACTTTAAAAGAAGTGTGTGTGTGTGTGTGTGTGTGTGTGTGTGTGTGTGTGTGTGAGAAAGAGTGTGAAGAGAATGGATTTTGGCTTTTTGATAAATGCCTATGATCTTTCTTTGTGGCGGTCATTATACTCTTTTCCTTTCCTGGTTTCCTTAAGATTTTAACTCATTCATAATTGGGGCTCTCATTAAGAAAGTGGAGGGGACTCAACTCATTAGATAATATACCATTTCAGCTTGGGTGAAGTAGTGAAATGACTCCCTAACTAGACAGTAGATGGGACAAATGCCCTAGTACCTTCCTTCATACCATTAAATCCATGACAGAAAGGCTCTGATGCTTTCCATGCACAGTACTTACCAATACTGTGAAAGAAAAGAGTATGGAGCTTAGGGCATAGAGCATAGGGATTTCTCCATAGATTGTAAATGAAGGCATGGAATATTTTCAAAGGGATTGGGCTGCCTATAATCTCTCCCTAACTCCAACTCTATCATTAACATAATCTCCAAATTGGCCATTCCAGTCCTACTCATTCATGGAGCTCTAAGTGCTTTATTAGACATTTAATTTTGTAAATAAGTTTTAAAAGTCAGCTCATGAAGCCTTCAGTTGAGCAAACTATAGTATAATTTGCTATTAAGTTTATAGGGTGTTCTTTCTCATGTGCATTGAGTGATTGATTTTGCTTTTTAATAAGAATATTTGATACCTGAAATTTGATACCAAGGTAGAAATATATTTTCTATAGGTTATTTGGAAAGTTTGCAAATGGCCTCCTTTGAAGCTGAAGATTTTTTCCCCCTTGTTTATGACTTAAAGTCATACTTTCTTACATAAGGGTACTCCAGTGTAGTCTGCACAAAATTAGTTCCCTCTTCTAGTCATGCTTCAAATCATTTTCTTTGAAGTTCTAACCAGAACAAATCATCTAGCCCTTGCCCTTTTACACTAATATTAAATAATATTTTTTAAACTAGGGAATTAATATATTAGCCATCATAAAACATTGAAAAATACTGACAGAATAAGTATCACACATAGTCCAGCCAAGCAGATCTATAGTAAGGAATAATAAATATATAATTTTAACATTTCTAGCTAACATCTCTTTTCTCTTAGGCAAAAACTTCAGTGTTGAATAGAAATGTTTTTAAGTGAAGGAGTTGACAGGATAGGGTCTGCAGAATTTAAACAATTTCTACCAAAAGTAAAACTTGGATCCCGAAATGCCATTTTGTCGGGATAGAATCAGAGTCTTTTGAAATATCTGCTTAAGTTTTCTTAGAAGACAGTCACCAGTTGCCTGAATCAAATGAGGAAAAGACTGCTTCCAAAGATGGAGAATATATAATACAGTAAGATACAGAATTCAAAGCAAGTGTGTGAGTATATGTATATTCCATATTATTGGTATATGTGTTTATATATGAATCTGTATATATGTGTGTATTTGTATACACACAACCGATATGCCCTTCATACATAGTTGTTTTTATTTTTCCCCAGTTGAGGAATTTGTGACATGTTATTCCTTTTCCCTCTCAGATATCATAGTGGATAAAACCCACAGTCTCAAAGGTTTCAATTTTCCATGAAAACTACCATTTGTGTACATTTGTGGTTTTATACACACACACATATGGCAAATACATATACACACACAATCTTGTCTTTAGTGCTAATGCAAGTTGGATCATGAAAAAAACGTAGGTGAAGTATCGTGTATTTCTGTCCGTGCTTGGAACATATTGTAAAATGTTATGTATCTGGAATATATTTTGTGGTTTGTCTACTATTTATAAAAGACAACTCTGGGAAGAAGTCAAAATGAATTGATTTCATTGAAATACTAGAGAGTTGGGGGCCATGTTACCTGTGATTGGAGCCTTATCTTTGTATAGTGAAATTTGCATTTCTGTGTCAACAGCCAGATTGTTTTATATGTTAATATGGTGGCAGGAATCCCTAATAAAAAATACTCTGGGGAAAAATGTTTCTGCAATCATTTAGTTTTATTCAAAGTAAAGTTGTATAAATAGCCCATTGGAAACTACAGAAAGGTGCCATCTGCTACCATGAAATGAGGTCACCCTTGAATGGTGATAGTATGGGGAAAAAAAAAAAATCACAGGTAATGGATGGGATTAACCCTTCCTTTGCAGAAGTCACCCAGGCTCAAAGGAAAACTATTGAGTGCACTAGAAATGCACCCAAATATAAAAGACAGCTGTAGTTTAATTAGTGGCATCAAGATAGAAATAGAAAAGCACAGAAAAAAAACCAGAAAAGGGGTGTTCTGTATGACAGGCAGGAGGAAGGATTTCAGAGTGCAGCAGTTAGTATGTTCTCACTTCCTGTGCCAAAGAGAGCTACCTCAGACTCAGCTCTGCAACTTTGCCATTCAACTTCTATCTGTTCACAGGCCCTGGAAGAATCTTGCTATTCTACTCCTGTCGTCCCCTCCATGCATGGCCTAAAAGGACCTCCGCTTTGCTTTGGCACAAAGCTAACAACTCCACACCTGACAGTTAAATCAGAAGGTGTTAGTTACTCTGAATGGAATAAAAGGGACTCTCTTTACTACAGGAACACCATAGGTGTCCAGCTGAATTGTACCCTAGCTGCGGTGGCCTAGTCAAGTTTTTTTTGTTTTTTTTTTCAGTTTTATCGAGATATAATTGACATATACCAGTATATTATTTTTAGGTATACAACATAATGATTTGATATACGTATATATTGCAAAATGATTACCATAATAAGTTTAGTCAATGTCCATCACCTCACGTAGTTAGATTTTTTTTTTCTTGTGATGAGAACTTTTAAGATTGCTGACTCTTAGTAACTTGCAGACATATGATACAGAATCGTTAACAGAGTCACCAAGCTGTGTATTACATCCCCAGGACTTATGCATCTTAAAACTAGGAATTTGTACCTTTTGATCTCCTTCATCCATTTCACCCATCTGGGGGTTGGGGGGTGGGCAAAGTCTGTCAAGTTCTTCCTCAGCAGTCCTCAGGGGTCTGAGCTCCAGAGCACAGGAAAGAAAAGGAAGTCAGTGGCCAGTGTTCAGGTGTGAGGTATCAGGAGTCAGTCCCGAGCCAGCACCTGTTTGTGTTAGTGGCCGCACACTGGGAGGCTCACACACAATGGCCCTTGGCCACTTGTTCACTGAGCAGCCCAGGCTCCGAACGCAGCCTCACCTCGTGGGAGAAACCCTTTTCCTTATTCATACACTCCTTGCTCAGCCGATTAGGGTAAAGATCTCCTAACTACATTTCAGCTTGCAAGGAAAGGACTGGGGAGAAGCTTCCACCTGGGTGACCTCGGGATGGTTGTGGTTGATGAACTTGAGACTCTTGGGGCCGCCTTTCTCTACTGGGTGGAGATAATGTGCTAAAGGACCCTGCTTACTTGTCCTCCTGCTTCTCTCTCTCTCTCTCTCTTTCTCTTGGACCTGCTTTTGGGCTTCCAGTCTCCATGCTGTAAACAGACCCAGCAGGACCTGCCCGTGGTGGGCCCACCCAGGACTCAGCTCTCCACGTTCCAGCCTCGGTCTGAGGCAGGGTGGGTAAGTTTGGTGAGCCCCACCCACTGCCCTCAGCTGTCACCACTTCAGAGAGGATGAAAGAAACCTCGCTTGGGCCTCAGATCCCAGCTGTGCTCTTCAATTCATCAATAAAGCCGATTTTAATCCTCTTCTGGCCATGTGTCTATTGTCTATGGGGAAGTGGGGTGTGAGATGGGGAGTGGTGCAGGATTCACACTAAGTACACGCAAGACTGTTTAGGATCTGTCACTTGCACTGTTGCAAGCGAGGAAGGAGTCGGGGAGGCTGCTCCCGGCTGAACCTCAGGCATCAGAGGATGTCTGCCACTGACATCGGCCCTGACAGCCCTTGTAGATGGGTGAGGGAACTTGGGACATAATATTAGAAAAGAACAGAGGATTGCTTGGAACCACACATCCTTCTTCTTTACCTGTAGCTGATGCTGACCCCAAATATCTCTTTGGAAAGAGAACCAAAGCCACTTTCCTGGTTGCAAAGGAAAACCCTTAGTAGGACACAGGATATGCTTTGTGTGGATACCAAATATTGAAACCTGTCTTGCAAATTACTGTAGTTCCTCCAGCTAACAGGGCTCACCTTGATCTCCTTATCCACAAGAATTATGATTTTGATAATTCCAAGGGTTTTGAGCTTTCCAAGGAGACTACACTTCAAGGGAGGGAACATACTGACAAACCAACATTGGTTTCCACTCTGGCAGTTATATTCTTCGTAATAAGTTAAAAACACAGCATCCTGGTTTAGGGATCAGTCTCCTGTCATTTCCTTGATGTGAACTGGCTCGCTCCCATGCTCAATCAGCCTCAGTGTCCTGATAACCCTGAGCTTTCAAACCAGACCCTGAACAGTGGTGGCCACAGAGAGGTACTACTCCCTGGTTCTAAGGGTTTATGTATAATTTATTGTCCAAACCGGGACTCTTTTTGAGAGTGAAAGGAGGTGTTTTTAATGACTATGTCACAGCAATGGGTGTTAACTAGGACTTTTCCAGACACTCTATCTGTAGGGCTTTGCCTCATCCGCTAGGTGCCCTCTTTCAACAATTCTTCCAGCTTGTTTCCTCTAAAATATTGACAAGGTGAAATAGGGAAGGATTATTGCCCTATAGTCATAGATCTACTACTTGCCATAAAGAATCAGATTAAAAGTCACCAAAAGTAATTGTATCATGGGTTTTGGTGTGAGACTATAAATTACACAAATTATTTCAAATGAGCCTTCTGGCATTGAATATTTAATGCTACACACTCAATTTGTTTACCATTTGTAATGTTGAATTTCTTGTTTAGTGTGAAGCAGGTAGAGAGTTAGAATAATCTCAAGGTTGCTTTTACCTCCATAGTCATGAGTTTGACATTTCTGATCAGCACATACACAGCGATGATGATCAGCTTAACTATGAGCAACAGGGTCACACTAAGTACACCCAAGACTGATTTATGCCAAAACCAACTTGCTAACATATAATGAGAAGTGTCAGTCAGCTTTGCACTTATTTGATGCTGGATACTCCATGTATGATCTTCCTAGAACACAAGCTGTAAAGTGAACCAAACACTATTAACAAGTCCAAGGAATCATAGCTAGAAAGCTGCCTCTCAGGGAAGTGTGCCCCAAGAGACCATGCCTGTCTCAGAAGGGCTAGGGATGCATTAGACACATTTTACTCTAAATCTCCCATTTTTGCAAATTTCTTGTGGCAGAGGCTGGCAGGGGATCTCCAAAACCATTTCTTCTTTATGCTGTGCACAGAATTAGACTACATTTCCCAGCCCTCATGTATGTAGGTATGGTCGTATTCCTGAATTCTGGCCATTGGAATTTGAATGGGAAGCGATCTGTATCACTTGTAAGCCCTGGACTAAGTGTGAGCCTTTATGTGCCACTGGATGTCAACACCTGCCAGCAACTTAGATCCTTGAATGACTGTGATGCAGAGCACCCTACGCCTCACCCTAAACCTGACCCACCTGAGACTGTTACTTGAGCAACAAAGTCTTACCTGGCAATTTCCATGTCCGTTGTTGTCACCACGCCGTCTCCCATCACTCAAGTTGTCCAGCTCTCTTGAGGAAGGAAAGTACAGCTGAGAGCAGCTATAAGAACTGCCCAGGACTGGAGTGTCCCAGAAGGTTCCACTGGACAATCCCTGTGCTTGAGAGTGCAAAAAGAAGGGTTAGGGCCTACTTTTGGTGCTAATATATCTTGTCACTCTTGCTTTCAGGGGCTCAATTGGAATCTCATGTAATTAGAGCCCAAAGTAGCCCACCCTGATAGGCAAAATGACCCCTGATGGAGAACTACTGGATTCAGGAGTGGTTTCATGGACACATGTGTGACCTGTGAACTTGTACAAGGCCCTGCTCTCAAAGGTTTTGTTTAGTGCTCTGCTCTCACATCTTGAAATTCTTAACAATAATATCTTAGAACCTGTGTTATGTAAGTGTAGTCCAATGGGACAACAAAATGTGCAGGAGATCAGTCAGGCAACAGTGGGCACCATGCGTGCTGAGCATTTGGTCTGAGCACGACACACACACGTACACTGGGCAGTCTGAGACCCCAGGGGTCCCTGAGGGGACTCTGTGCACCAGTGGAAGCTGGCCCTGGGAGAAAGGAGGTGCTCCCTAGGGACAGCGTTGTAACCTGTGGTGGGGGGCCTGCTTGCCAATCAGTCCCTGGAGCCCATCTCTGAAGTACCTGCACAGATATTTTTTTTTCTAAGCACTTTACAGTTACTTATTTAATCCTCACAATAATCCTATGAGGTAGGAACTATTTTTTTTTTCCTTGGATTCCATATACATGTGTTAGCATACTGTATTTGTTTTTCTCTTTCTGACTATTATTTTTTTTAAGATTTTTTTTTAAATATTTTAAAGTCCTTGTTGAATTTGTTACAATATTGCTTCTGTTTTATGTTTTGGTTTTTTGGCCACAAGGCATGTGGGATCTTAGCTCCCTGACCAAGGATCGAACCCACACCCCCTGCATTGGCAGGCGAAGTCTTAACCACTGGACCACCAGGGAAGTCCCAGGAACTATTATTATTATCTCCTTTTTTTAATTAAATTTTTTAAACTGAGGTATAATTGACATACATTATGTTTGTTTCAGGTGTACAAAATAATGATTTGATATTTGCACGTACTGCAAAAGGATCACCACAATAATTCTGGTTAACATCTGTCACCATACATAATTTTTTTTCTTGCATCAGTGCAGATATTAACTCTATGGTCTGAGCGCTGGGACAAGATCTGCCACCACTTAGGCAGTACACTTTGTCATTAACTAATTACAACATGAAGTGTACACATGGATATTGCAATAAACTATATCAGAAACTAATTAGGATTCTTCAAAGAATTTAGAAACTCTGGTTTTTAAAATCACTGCAACATTGCACAATAAATATCCAAAGGCTTGGAAATAGAAATTAAATTTAAAGATCCTCACATTTCACAGAAAAAGGCACTATTTTCATATAAAAACTTGCATGGACCAATTATTAACAAATGGACAACTGTAACATTATTTTTCCTTGTAATTGAAGATACAGTGTTAGAAATCATCAACAGGCATTTTAAATTCCATACAAATCATGAAACCACTTTCAGCTTCTTGTACAACCTCCACAAGTTACAGGAAATGTCAGAGGAAACAGTAAAATGCTATTATATTTATTAACATTTAAACCTAAATTCAGAATTACAGAAAACTCATTTGTAAGAAGAGATAAAACATTTTAGAAAAAATTTTCTACAAGAAGCATCAGCTCTAAGATATATTCGAACTTATATTTCAAAATAATTGATAACTTTATTCTAATGTTGTTACAGCCTATGAAATACTCTTAAAATTACCAATAACAGTTGCATCAACAGAGATGCTTTTCAAAATTAAAAATTATCAAAAATTATTTGTTAAGAGTGACTGATGTTACTTTCAATTATATCAATTGAAAATGAAGTTGCTAAAATAAGCTTTAATAGCCTAATAAATGAATTTGCAGAAAAGTGAAACCTAAAAAATTGTTACGATCAATCAAGATATATCTATATTGATATATAGATATAATAGAGTATCATTATTTATTGTATTATACAAAATTATGGCACCAAACTATTGTTTTTTGCAATTTGTGACATTAGTTGTTGTAACATAAATGTTATTACTCATCTATCACTATTACTCTTTCATGTTTTATAATAAAATATTTTCAAAAGAAAAACCTTTATATTTTGTACCTTTAACTGCACTTTCCCCCTGTATTTTGAAAAAGGGGCTCCACATTATAATTTTTACACTGGGCCCTGCAAATTACGTCACTGACCTTGACTGTGTTAAAAGAATGGAGGGAGGGAACATTGGAAGAGAATCCTTTAATGACTAGAACTGAAGATTTAAGTGTGAAAGTCAAATGCATATGGCTAATTTTTCCTTCTTTGAAGAATTTAAAGCCATTTAACTGATAAAGAGTCTATCTTACAGAAAAGAATTACTCTTTCTTTATAAAGATAAGAAGTGAGGGAGCTATCGTTTTGCTAATATTTTTATTTTCTCGAACTTTGGTGATTAGACTGGGTTAAATAAGGTGGCTCTAACTGAAAGAGAATGGGTAAAAATTAAAACTCAGCATCTAGGATTTGGTAAAGCTTTTACTTGTACATTTCTGTGTAACTGAGAAAGTAAATGATCCAAATGACAGTGTGACAAATCCTTTTGCAGGTCAGATCATTACCAATTATTTCCTTTAAATAAAATTGAAATAATAGCTAGTTGAATCAATGAAACCAAAAGCTGATTCTTTGAAAAGAATCAATAAAATTGGTAAGCTTCTAGCCAGGCTAACTAAAAAAAAAGCGGGAGAGAGAAGACACAAATTACTAATATCAGAAATGGAAAGGGGACATCATCACAGATCTCATGGACACTGAAAAGATAATGAAGGAATACTATGAACAACACTGTGCCCACAAATTAAAGTAGATGAAACAGACAAATTTCTTGAAAGACACAATCTGCTAAAAGTCACAAAAGAAGAAATATAATAGATAATCTGAGTAGGCCTATGTCTATTAAAGAAATCAAATATGTAAAATCACCTTTCAAAAGAGAAAGCACCTGGCCCAGACAGGTTCAATGGTGAATTCTACCAAAAATGTAAAGAAGAAATTGTACCAATTCTCTACAATCTCTCTCAGAGTTTAGAAGCAAAGGGAATACCTCCCAAATCATTTTATGAGGTCAGCAACACCCTGAGACTAAAACCAAAGATATTGTAAGAAAACTATGCACCAATATCTCTCATGAGCACAGATATAAAAATCATCAACAAAATATTAGCAAACTTAATGCAACAATGTATAAAAAGAATTATATACCATGACCAAGGGGGATTTATCCCCAGTATGCAAAGCTGGCTCAACATCCAAAATCAGTTAATGTAATCTATCACATCAATAGACTAAAAAAGAAAAATTACATAATCATATTAATAGATTGAGAAAAAATTTTGACAAAATTCAACACTCATTAATGATAGAAATAGAGTGGAACTTCCTCTACTTGATAAGGAATATCTATAAAGAATCTATAACTAACATTATATGTAATGGTGAGAAATTTGAAGCTTTCCCACTAAGAACAGGTACTAGGCAAGATTATCCCCTCTCAGCACTCCTTTTCAACATCAAACTGGCAGTTCTAGCTAATGCAATAAGACATGGAAAGGAAAAAAAAGGTATAGAGATTGGGGAGGAAGACATAAAATTGTCTTTGTTCTCAGATGACATGACTGCATAAAAATCCTAAAGAATGACAAAAACACCTCTTGGAAGTAATAGGCAAATAGAGCAAGAAAATAGGATACAAGGTTAATATACAAGTTGATTGCTTTCCTATATACCAGCAATGGACAAGTGGAATTTGAAATTAAAAATATAATACCATTTACATTAGCACTCCCCCAAATAAAATACTTAGGTATAAATATAACAAAATATGTACAAGATCTATATGAGGAAAACTACAAATTCTGATGAATGGAATCAAAGAACAACTTAAATAAATGGAGAAATATTCCATGTTTATGGATAGGAACACTCAATATTGTCAAGGTGTCAATTCTTCCCAACTTGATCTATAGATTCAATGCAATAGCAATGAAAATCCCAGCAAGTTATTTTATGTTATTGACAAACTGATTCTGAAATTTATATGGAGAGAAAAAAGACCCAGAATAGGCAATACAATATTGAAGGAAAAGAACAAAGTTGGCTGACTGATACTACCTGAGTTCAAGTCTTACTCTAAAGCTATGGTAATCAAGACTGTGTGGTATTGGTGAAAGAATACACAAACAGATTAATGCAACAGAACAGAGAGCCCCAAAATAGACCCAAATAAATTTAGTCAAACTAATCTTTGACAAAGGTGCTAAGGCAACACAATAGAGCAAAGATAGTCTTTTCAACAAATAGTGCTGAAACAACAGGACATCATCCACTTGTAAAAAAAAAAAAAGAATTGAGGCAGATAATTTAAACTCTTTACAAAAATTAACTCAAAATATAAATCAACTATACTTCAATAAAATAAATTTTTAAAAATTGGGCATTCCCTGGTGGTCCAGGGGTTAGGTCTCCGCACTTTCACTGCTGAGGGCCAAGGTTCAATCCCTGGTCAAGGAACTAAGATCCCACAAGCCACACAGTGCAGCCAAATAAATAAATTAAGTAAGTAATTAATTAACTCAAAATGGACCACAGACCTAAATATAAAACACCAAACTATAAGACTCCTAGAAGATAACATAGGAGAAAACCTAAATGAAATTGGGTATGGGGATGACTTTTTAGATATAACACCAAAAGCACAATCCAGGAAAAAAAATAATTGATGAGCTATATTATATTTCATTAAAGTTAAGAACTTCTGCTGAGAAAGACATTGTAAAGAGAATAAAAGGCCACAAACTGGGAGAAAATATTTGAAAAAGACACATCTGATAAGGAACTATTATCCAAAATATACAAAAAACTCTCAAATCTCGGCAATAAGAAAATAAACAACCTGTTTAAAAAATGGGTCAAAGACCTTAAGAGACACCTAACCAAAGAATATACACAGATTACAAATAATCATAAAAAGATGCTTCACATCATAAATCATGAGTGAAATGCATATTAAAACAATGAGATATCAATGCACACCTATTTGAATGACCAAAATCCAGAATACTGACAAAACCAATTGCTGACAAGGATTTGTAGCAACAGACACTCTCAGTCATTGCTGGTGGGAATGCAAAATGGTACAGCCACTTTGGAAGACAGTTTTTCAGTGTCTAACAAAACCAAACATGCTCTTATCATATAATTCAGCAATCTGGTTCCTTGGTATTTACCCAAGGTTGTTAAAAACTTATGTCCACACAAAAACCTGCACATATATGTTTACAGCAGATTTATTCATAATTGCCAAAACTTGGTAGCAACCATGATGTCCTTAGGTTAATGGATAAATAAACTGTGGTACATCCTGACAATGGAATATTATTCAGCACAAAAAAAAAATGGTCTAACAAGCCATGAAAATACATGTAGAAAACTTAAATGCATATTCCTAAGTGAAAGAAGTCAGTCTAAAAAGGCTATGTACTGTATGATTATTATATGATATTCTAAAAAAGGGCAAACTATTGAGACAGTAAAAAAGATCAGTGGTTGCGAGGGTTTGGGAGGGTGTGATGAATAAGTGGAGTAGAGAAAAATTTTAGAGCAGTGAAAATACTCTGTATGATACCACAATAATGGATACATGTCATTATACTATTATCCAAACCCATAGAATGTGCACCACAAAGAGTGGACCATAACATAAACTATGGACTTTGGGTGATTATGATGTGTCAATGTAGGCTCATCAATTGTAACAAAAATATTACACTGGTGCAGACTGTTGATAATGGGTGAGGTTATGCAGGAAGTATATGGGAAATCTCTGTACCTTCTTAATTTTGCTGTGAACCTTAAACTACTCTAAAAAAATAAAAACAATGCTATGGAATAAACAAGGATGCAAAAAAAGACTATTGCATAAAGCAATAATTATAAAACTGGGGTTTTATGGGGCTTATCATATATAAAGATGCATAAAAGAGGCAGAGGTACCTTGGAGCAGTTTTTGTACGCTGTTGATATTATGTTGGTATTAACTGAAACTAGACTTTTAAGGATAATATGTTAATTTTAATCCCCAAATCAACTTTAAGAAAATAAACCCAAAAGTATAATAATAAAAATAATAAGTTAAAATTGGTACCCTAGAAAATATCTAATTACAATAACAGAAGGCAGTAATTTAAGAAGGGAAACACAAAAGATGAAAGACATATAGAAAACAAAGAGCAGAAAGTGATGCCAGGGGCAGAGACAAGATGGCCAAGTAGAAGGACTTGAGCTCACCACCTCCCACGAAAACACCAAAATCACACCTAACTGCTGAACAACCATCGACAAAATCACTGGAACCTACCAAGAAGATATCCTATATCCAAAGACAAAGAAGAAGCCACAATAAGATGGTAGGAGGGGCACAATCAAGATAAAATCAAATCCCATACTCATTGGGTGGGCAATGCAAAAACTGGTAAATAATTAGATTGCAGAGATTCTCCCACAGGAATGAAAGTTCTGAGCCCCAGGTCAGCCTCGCCTGGGGGTCTGGCATCGGGAGAAGGAGCCCCCAGAGCATCTGGCTTAGAAGGCCACAGGGTCTGATTGCAGGAATTCCACAGGACAGCAGGAAACAGAAACTGCACTCTTGGAAACTGCACACAGGTTCTTGTGCACACCGGGACCTAGGAGAAAAAGCAGTGACATCACAGGAGCCTGGGCATGACCTATCTGCTGGTATTGGAGGGTGTCTGTGGAGGCAGGGGGCGGCTGTGGCTCATTGTGGGGACAAAGACACTGGTAGCGGCAGTTCTGGGGAGTACTCATTGGTGTGAGCCAGCCTGGAAGCCGCCATTTTCTCACCAAGACCTGGCCCCACCCAACAGACTGTAGGCTCCAGTCTAGACTAGTCTGTAGACTGCTAGGATGCCTCAGACCAAACAACCAACAGGGCAGGAACACAGCCCCACCCATCAGCAGACAGGCTGCTTAAAGTTTTCTGGTGCAGCTTCCCACTAAACAAACCACTTGACATAGCCTCGCCCACCAGAGGGACAAGACACAGCGCCACCCACCAGTGGGAAGGAACCAGTCCCTCCCACCAGAAAGCCTACACAAGTGTCTTAGACTAGCCTCATCCACCAGGGGGCAGACAGCAGGAGCAAGAAGAAATACAACTTGCAGAATGGAAACCGTAATCACAGAAAGGTAGGCCAAATGAGACAGCAGAAGAATATATCCCATACAAAGGAACAAGATAAAACACCAAAAGAATAACTAAGTGAAGTGGAAATAGAGCCTATCTACCCAAAAAAGAATTCAGAGTAATGATAGTAAAGATGATCCAAGATCTCGGAAAAAGAATGGAGGCACAGACCAAGAAGATACAAGAAATGTTTAACAAAGACCTAGAAAATATAAAGAACAAAACAAAACAACAACAAAAAAACAAAGACAAAAGATGAACAATACAATAACTGAAAAGAAAAATACACTAGAAAGAATCAATAGCAGAACAAATGAGGCAAAAGAACAGACAGGTGAGCTGGAAGACAGAATGGTGAAAATTTCTGCCTCAGAACAAAATAAAGAAAAAAGAATGAAAAGAAATGAAGACAGTCTAAGAGGCCTCTGGGACAACATTAAATGCACCAACACTCATATTATAGGGGTCCCAGAAGAAGAAAAGAGAGAGAAAGGGCCTGAGAAAATATTTGAAGAGATAATAGCTGAAGATTTCCCTGACATGAGAAAGGAAACAGTCACCCAAGTCCAGGAAGCACAGAGAGTTCCATACAGGATGAACCCAAGGAGGAACATGCCAAGAAAAACAGTAATCAAATTGGCAAAAATTAAAGACAAAGAGAAAATATTAAAAGCAACAAGTGACAAACAAAAATAACATACAAGGAAATTCCCATAAAGTTATCAGCTGATTTTTCAACAGAAACTCTGCAGGCCAGAAGGGAGTGGCATGATATACTTAAAGTGATGAAAGGGAAAAACTTACAACCAAGAATACTCTACCCAGCAAGGCTCTTGTTCAGACTCAATGGAGAATTCAAAAGCTTTACAGACAAGCAAAAGAATTTAGCACCACCAAACCAGCTTTACAACAAATGCTAAAGGAACTTCTCTAGGTGAAAAAGAAAAGGCCACAACTAGAAACAAGAAAATTACAAATGGAAAAGCTCACCAGTAAAGGCAAACATACAGGAAATGTAGGAAATCATCTACACACAAATATGATATCAAAACCAGCAATCCTGAGGAGAGTACAAATGCAGGATATTAGAAAAGCATTTGAAATTAAGAGACTGGCAACTTAAAACAATCTTGTTTATATATAGACGGCTATATCAAAACCTCATGGTAACCACAAACAAAATATCTACAATAGATACACACACAAAAAGAAAAAGGAATCCAAACACAACACTAAAGATAGCCATCAAATCACAAGAGAAGAGAACAAAAGAGAAAGGGAAGAAAAAAGACCTACCAAAACAAATCCAAAACATTTTTTTAAATGGCAATAAGGACATACATATAGGTAATTACCTTAAATGTAAATGGATTAAATGCTCCAACCAAAAGACATATACTGGCTGAATGGATACAAACACAAGACACATATATATGCTGTCTATAAGAGACCCACTTCAGATCTAGGGGCACATACAGACTGACAGTGAGGGGATGGAAAAGGGTATTCCATGCAAATGGAAATCAAAAGAAAGATGGAGTAGTAATACTCATATCAGACAAAATAGACTTTAAAATAAAGACTGTTACAAGAGACAAGAAGGACACTACATAATGATCAAGGGATCAATCCAAGAAGAAAATATAACAATTGTAAATATTTATGCACCCAACATAGGAGCACCTCAATATATGAGACCAATGCTAACAGCCATAAAGGAGAAACTGAGAGTAACACAATAATAGAGGAAACTGTAAAACCCCAATTTTATCAATGGATAGATCATCCAGGATGAAAATCAATAAAAACATTATGCCTTAAATAACACATTAGATCAGATGGACTTCATTGATATCTATAGAGCATTCCATCCTAAAGCAGAAGAATACACAATCTTTTCAGGTGTACATGGAACATTCTCCAGTATAGATCACATATGGTGCCATAAAGTAAGCCTCAGTAAATCTGAAGAAAATTGAAATCATATCAAGCATTTTTTCCAAACAACACTATGAGATTAGAAAGCAACCACAAGAAAAAAAAACTGTAGGGGCTTCCCTGGTGGCACAGTGGTTGAGAATCTGCCTGCCAATGCAGGGGACACGGGTTCGAGCCCTGGTCTGGGAAGATCCCACATGCCGTGGAGCAACTAGGCCCATGAGCCACAACGACTGAGCCTGCATATCTGGAGTCTGTGCTCCGCAACAAGAGAGGTCGCAATAGTGAGAGGCCCGCGCACCGTGATGAAGAGTGGCCCCCGCTTGCCACAACTAGAGAAAGCCCTAGCACAGAAACGAAAACCCAACACAGCCAAAAATAAAATAAAATAAATAAATAATGATAATAAAAATAAAGGAATTCCTTTAAAAAAAAACTGTAAAAATCACAAACTCATGGAGGCTAAACAACAGACGCCTAACAACCAATGGATCACTGAAGAAATCAAAGAGGAAATAAAAAAATACCTAGAGACAAATGAAAATGGAAGCAAGATGATCCAAAACCTGTGGGATGCAGCAAAAGCAGTTCCAAGAGGGAAGTTTATAGCAATACAATCCTACCTCAAGAAATAAGAAAAATCTCAAAGAAACAACCTAACCTTACAACTAAAGCAACTAGAGAAAAAAGAACAAACAAAAGTCAAAGTTAGTAGAAGGAAAAAAGTCATAAAGGTCAGAGCAGAAATAAATGAAATAGAGAAAAAGAACAGACCAGTCACAAGTACTGAAATTGAAACTGTGATTTAAACACTCCCAACAAACAAAAGTCCAGGACCAGATGGCTTCACAGGCAAATTCTATCAAACATTTAGAGAAGAGTTAACACCTATCCTTCTGAAACTATTCTAAACAATTGCAGAGGAAGGAATACTCCCAAACTCATTCTATGAGGCCACCATCACCCTGTTACCAAAACCTGACAAAGATACCACAAAAAAAGAAAATTACAGGCCAATATCACTGATGAACATAGATGCAAAAATCCTCAACTAGCAAATACTAGCAAACCGAATCCAACAATACCTTAAAAGGATCACATATGACGATCAAGTGAGATTTATCCCAATGATGCAAGGATTTTTCAATATCCACAAATCAATCAGTGTGATACACCACATTAACAAATTAAAGAATAAAAACCATGTCATCGCCTCAGTAGATGCAGAAAAAGCTTTTGACAAAATTCAACACCCATTTATGATGCAAAGTCTCCAGAAAGTAGGCATAGAGGTAACATACCTCGACATAATAAAGGCCACATATGACAAACCTACAGCTAACATCATACTCAATGGTAAAAAGCTGGAAACCTTTCCTCCAAGATCAGGAACAAGAAAATGTTGTCCACTCTCACCACTTGCATTCAACATAGTTTTGGAAGTCCCAGCCATGGCAATCAGAGAAGAAAAAGAAATAGAAGGAATCCAAATTGGAAAAGAAGAAGTAAAACTGTCACCGTTTGCAGATGACATGATACTATACATAGAAAATCCTAAAGATGCTACCAAAAAACTAGTAGAACTCATCAATGAATCTGGTAAAGTTGCAGGATACAAAATACACAGAAATCCATTGCACTTCTGTACACAAACAATGAAAAATCAGAAAGAGAAATTAAAGAAACAATCCCATTTACCACTGCATCAAAAAGAATAAAATACCTAGGGATACACCTACCTGAGGAGGCAAAAGACCTGTACTCCGAAAACTATAAGATGCCGATGAAAGAAATCGAAGGTGACACAAACAGATTGAAAGATATACCATGTTCCTGGATTGGAAGAATCAATATTGTCAAAATGACTATACTACCTAAGGCAACCTACAGATTCAATGCAATCCCTATCAAATTACCAATGACATTTTTCACAGAAGTAGAACAAAAAATTTTTTAATTTGTATGGAAACACAAAAGACCCCGAATAGCCAAAGCAATCCTGAGTTTGGGGGGGGGGGGGCGGAAAACAGAGCTGGAGGAATCAGGCTCCCTGACTTCAGACTATACTACAAAGCTACAGTAATCAAAACAGTATGGTACTGGCACAAAAATAAAATATAGATCAACAGAACAGGATAGAAAGCCCAGAGATAAACCCACGCACATATGGTCAATTAATCTACAACAAAGGAGGCAAGAAAATACAATGGAGAAAAGACAGTCTCTTCAATAAGTTGTTCTGGGAAAACTGGACAGCTACATGTAAAAGAATGAAATTAGAACATTCTCTAACACCATATACAAAAATAAACTCAAAATGTATTAAAGACCTAAATGTAAGGCCAGATTCTATAAAACTCTTAGAGGAAAACAGAGGCAGAACACTCTTTCACATAAATCGCAACAATATCTTTTTGGGTTCACCTCCTAGAGTAATGAAAATAAAAACAAAAATTTTTAAAGTGGGACCTAATTAATCTTAAAAGCTTTTGCACAGCAAAGGAAACCATAAACAAAAGGAAAATACAACCCACAGAATGGGAGAAAATATTTGCAAATGAAGCGACCAAGAAGGGATTAATCTCCAAAATATACAAACAGCTCATGCAGTTCAATATCAAAATAACAAACAACCCAATCAAAATAGGTGGAAGATCTAAATAGACATTTCTCCAGAGAAAACATATGGATGGCCAAGAGGCATGTGAAAAGATGCTCAGCATCGCTAATTATTAAAGAAATGCAAATCAAAACTACTGATACAATGAGGTATCACCTCACACTGGTCATAATTGGCCATCATCAAAAAATCTACAAACAATAAATGCTAGAGAGGGCGTGAAGAAAAGGGAACCCTCCTACACTGTTGGTGGGAATGTAAATGGGTACAACCACTATGGAGAACAGTATGGAGTTTCCTTACAAAACTAAAAATAGAACTACCATATGATCCAGCAATCCCACTCCTGGGCATATATCCAGAGAAAACCATAATCTGAAAAGCTACATGCACCCCAACGTTTATTGAAGCACTATATATAATAGCCAGGACATGGAAGCAACCTAAATGTCTATCAACAGATGAATGGATTAAGAAGATATGATACATATATACAATGGAATATTACTTAGGCATAAAAAATAATGAAATAATGCCATTTTCAGCAAGACAGATGGACTTAGAGATTATCATACTAAGTGAAGTACTGATAAGTCAGACAGAGAAAGACAAATATCATATGATATCACTTACATGTGTATCTTAAAAAATGATACAAATGAACTAATTTACAAAACAAAAACAGACTCACAGACTTCAAAAACAAATTTATGGTTACCAAAGGGGAAAGACGGTGGGGGGGGGGGCAATAAATTAGGAGTTTGAGATTAACATATACACACTACTATATATAAAATAAATAATCAACAAGGACCTACTGTATAGCACTAGGAACTCTACTCAGTACTCTGTAATAACCTATATGGGGAAAGAATCTGAAAAAGAATAGATATATGTATATGTATAATTGAATCACTTTGCTGTACACCTGAAACACAACATTGTAAATCAACTATACTCCAATATAAAATAAACAAAAAATAAATAAACGTGACACAAGAAAACTTTATTCTAAAAAAATAGAATGTTAGGTCTAGGTCACATGTTGGACATACATTTAACTTTTTAAGAAACTGTTGAATTTTTTTCCAAAGAGGTTGTGTCATTTTATATTTCCATTAGCAGTGTATAAGAGTTCCAATTCCTCCATATCCCTGACAACACTTGATATAGTTAGCCCTTTTTTCTTTTTAACATATTTATTGGAGTATAATTGCTTTACAATGGTGTGTTAGTTTCTGCTTTATAACAAAGTGAATCAGCTATACATATACATATATCCCCGTATCTCCTCCCTCTTGCGTCTCCCTCCCACCCTCCCTATCCCACTCCTCTAGGTGGTCACAAAGTTAGTCCTTTTAATTTTAGTCATTCTAATAGTTTATAGTGGTATCTCATTGTGGTTTCATTTTTCATTTTCCTAATGACTAATTTTGTTGAGGATACTGCCATTCGTATATATTCTTTGGTTTAGCATGCATTCAAATCTTTCACCCATTTTTTTTTTTACTAGGTTGCTTGTTTCCTTATTATTGAGTTTTGAGAGTTCTTTATATATCCTGGGTATTACTTTATCACACATACACTTTGGAAATATTTTATCCCAGTCTGTGGTTTTTCTTTTTGTTTTCTTAACAGTATCTTTTGAAGAGCGGACATTTTAAATTTTGATGAATCACATTTTATAGATTTTTTTTTCTTTTATGGATCGTATTGCAGTATTGTATCAAAGGGATCTTCATCTAACCCAAGGACATAAAGACTTGCTTGTATGTTTCCTTCTAGATATTTTATACTTTGAGGTTTAACACTCAGCTCTAAGGTCCATTTTTCCTGTCTTTCCCTTCCTTTTTTGTGGGGACTCCAATTACTAGTATAGTAGGCACTGATGCTCTTTTCATTTATTTAAATACTTTTTCTCTTTGTGTCTCATTTTGGACAGTTTCTATTGTTATGTCTTTAAATTCACTGATTTTTGCTTCTGCAAAGTCTGACATGTAGTTAATTCAGCCCTGTGTGTGTGTGTTTGTGTATAATCTCATACAATGTAGTTTTCATCTCCAGAAATTTGATTTTTTTTTTAAAAATTATCTTCCATGTCTCTACTTAATCCTTTGAGCAAATAGAATACCTTTAATGTCCTTGACTGCTAATTATAACATCTGTGCCAGTTCTAGGTTTGTTTTGATTCTTCTTGTTATGTGTCATATTTTTCTGCTACTTTGTATACATGGTAATTTTTTAGTGGTAATCTTTAATTGAATGCCAAACATTGTGAATTTTACTTTATTTGGTGCTGGATACTTTTCTACTATAAATATTCTTTTGCTTTCTTCTGAGATGCACCAAGGTTTCTTACAAATAGTTTGAACTTTGGGTCTTGCTTTTAAGATTTGTTAGGAGAGAGTGGAGCAGAATTTGTCACAAGGCTAATAATTCCCCACCTCTGAGGCAATAATCTTCTGTGTATTTTATGAAAGTCCCATGAGTTACAAGTTTTTCAGTCTTGCTTATGGGAACAGGCACTATTCCCTGCCCTGTGCGAGTGCCAGACACTATTTCTTCTAATCTCTTTGGTGGTTCTTTCCCAGTTATGAAGTAACTTCCTCATGCACATGTGTTGATCATTACTCTGCTGCATCCTTTAGGGAGATGCTGCAGATCTGATTTCTCTCTTTGTGCCACTCTCTCCTTTCTGTTATTCTGGTTTGTGTTATTAACAAAGAAACTGACACTCACAAATTTCTCAAATACCACACCCAAGCTCACATAGTTAGGAAGTGATAGGGCTAATATTTGGAGTCAGATCTTCCTTAGTACATGGCAGAACCCAGGCCTAGCAGCAGGGGTCAGGGAGAATAACTGGTTTCATTTTCATGGTCACCTGAGTAATTAATAATGAGAAGTACGAGTAGAGGGCAGTCAGCTCTCAAATAGTGAGCAGAAGAAGGCCTCAAATGTTGGCTTTTGATGGTGGACAGGAGGTAATTCTTTTTCAAAAGATATACATTCAGGTAAAATTGGGAAATTCATTTTGCTAGAAGCTCAGCTGCAAATAAAGGAAAACCTTAGTCAAGCAAAGAGGCAGAGATCAAAGGAAGCTCAGTCCACTTATGTAGAAAGGAATGTCTGAGAGAACAGAGGATGTACCTTCCTCTTGTCCTTGGAGCAGATGATGGCACTATTTATGGAATTCTCCCCTCGAAGAACACAGACTCTTTCCTTCAAGCTAGAATTGGCATGTCTGCCAAAGGATTTACCCAAGGTTAGAGATTTACTTTGCGGGGAGGAGCAGGGGCAGACCATGAGGATTCCAGTGAATGGGGCAGTTTGCACCCAATTTAAATTTGATCTAGATATTACAGGCCAAACTTTTGGAATCTTAATCCTCTGGCAGGACCTGTGGGCTGGAGGCCAGAGATCTGATAGACATGCTCGTTAGAGAAGCCAAAAACCAACACAGTTGAAAAGAGAACTGACTTTTAATGTTGTCAGGCCAGAGCAATGGACCATGCCAAGTGGCCTCTGGGATGGGCAACAACTGGTCAGGGACAGAATTGCAAGGCTGAGTATCAGAATAATTGGATGCTTGGAGCCAACAAAGAGGCATGAAAAAGTAGAAGGGAGAGAAGTCATGCAGCCAGGGAACATAGGATGCCCCCAAAATGAGACCCCAGTGCTGCCAGGAAGAAGTCTGGGGGTGGTCAGATGATGAAGGCAGAAAGCTTAGGATAAAGGTTGATGGATATATTTTTATTGAGAGAAACCATAAAGCAGAACACTCTGAGAAACCCCCTTTGCCCCACAATGAGGGATTTAGCATTATTCCGATTTTGAAAAAAAAAAAAAATCCAAAGTTAACATTGGTTATTCTTGTGCAGTAGGATTATGGGTAAGTTTTATTTTGTTCTTTGTAACTTTCTTTTTTAAGCTTTCTTCCATGGGTTTGGATTCTTTTCATAATAATTATGATGAAAACCAGCAGCCTGGAAGCCACAGGAGGGCAAAACAGGGTTGGAGCTCCTTCCAAGCCTCATTATCAGAGAACTGTCATTATTTGACCCAACTAGTGCTTCCCTGGAAGACTCTACTTGCAGTGCTGTCTTGATTTGACATGACTTAGGGCTTGCCCTGACCGAGAAAAGCTTTTTCCCCAGGGACACTTGTACAACACATTTAGAGTCAACTGTTTAAAGGCTGCCTGAAGCAGTGAGTAACAGTTGTGGCGAACAACAGGCTTATTAAAAATCTGAAAAGAAAAAAAAAAGAAAATCTGGGGAATGAGATGCCCATTGGGCCTTTGAAAAGCTCTGATATATTGCTAGGAATCTAGAAAGCCATGAGCATACAGCATACATACATCTGTGAACATGTCCTAGAGAGAACTGAGAAGGCTCTAAGTCCTCACCTGAGGCTCTTGGCAAGCAAGAAGTGAAAGTTAAGGCAGAGTTGTCAACTGCCTGGCAGTTGTGTTGAAGACACACATTCACACACACACACACACACACACACACACACACACACTTACCATTAGCAAAAACTGGGAGACTTATTGGTTCCCAACATTTACAGAAATCTCTGTCTGATCATTAGCTGAGAACTAACCTGAGCAAGCAGAGACTTCAGTAGCTGACAAAGAATACAGACTTGACATAATTAGTTCAGAAGAGTCACTAAATAAACAACAAACAGCAATAACAACAGACTGTGAAGAGGGGGAAATTCTGAATTCTAAAACTTCCACAATATATTACTGAAAATGGACATTTTTCAACAAAAAATTATGAGACACACAAAGAGAGAAGAAAATACGGCCCATAAACAAGGGGATAAAAGGAACAAATAAAAACTAACCCTGAGGGAGGCCAGATGTTGGACTTAATAGACAAAGGCTTTAAATCAGCTATTTCAAATATGTCTGAATCATGTCTAAAGAACTAAATAAAAGTATGAGATTAATGTCTTTCCAAATAAACATCAATAGAGACACTTCATGTCTCTGTGGCACATTTTGGCAATTCTTACAATATTTCAAACTTTTTCATCATTATGATATTGGTTATGGTGATCTGTGATCAGTGATCTTTGATGTTATTATTGTATTAATAATTGCTTTGGGGTGTCACAGACCACAACCATATAAGACAGCGAACTTAGATAAATGTGTGCGTTCTGACTGCTCCACTGACCAGCTGTTTCCCATCTCTCTCCCTCTCCTTGGGCCTCCCTATTTCTTGAGACACAACAATATTGAAATTAGGCCAATTAACAACCCTACAATTGGCCTCTAATTATTCAAGTGAAAGGAAGAGTCACATGTCTCTCACTTTAAATCAAAAGCTAGAAATGATTAAGCTTAAGGAGGAAGGCATGTCTAGAGCTGAGAGAGGCCTCAAGCTAGGCCTCTTGAGTCAAATAGCCAAGTTGTGAATACAAAGGAAAAGTTCTTGAAGGAAATTAAAAGGGCTATTCCAGTGAACACACAAATGATAAGAAAGCTTAACAGCCTTATTGCTGATGTGGAGAAAGTTTTGGCAGCCTGGATAGAAGATCTAACCAGCCACACATATTCTTAAGCCAAAACCTTATCCAGAGCAAGGCTCTAACTCACTTCAATTCTATGAAGGCTGAGAGAAGTGAGGAAGCTGCAAAAGAAATGTTAGAACCTGCAGAGGTTGGTTGATAAGGTTTGAGGAAAAAAGCCATCTCCATAACAGAATAGTGCAAGGTGAAGTAGAAAGTGCTGATGTAGAAGCTGCAGTAAGTTGTCCAGAAGATCCTAGCTGAGAAAATATATGAAAGTGGCTAAATAATAGCTTTCCAATGTAGACAAAACAGCCTTCTATTGGAAGAAGATGCCATCTAGGACGTTCATAGCTAGAAAGAAGAAGTCAGTCTGACTTTAAACCTTCAAAGGACAGGCTGACTCTCTTGTTAGGGGCTAATGCAGCTGGTGACTTTAAGTTGAAGCCAGTACTCATTTACCATTCCAAAAATCTTAGGGCCCTTAATAATTATGCTTAATCTACTCTGCTTGTGCTCTATCAATGAAACAACAAAGCCTGGATGGCAGCACACTTGCTTACAACATGGTTTACTGAATATTTTCAGTCCACTGTTGAGATCTATTGCTCAGAAAAAAAGATTCCTTTCAAAATTTTACTGCTCAGGGGCTTCCCTGGTGGTGCAGTGGTTAAGAATTTGCCTGCCAATGCAGGGGACACAGGTTCGAGCCCCGGTCTGGGAAGATCCCACATGCCGCGAAGCGACTAAGCCCATGAGCCACAACTACTGAGCCTGCGCGCCTGGAGCCTGTGCTCCGCAACAGGAGAGGCAGCGACGGTGAGAGGCCCGCGCACCGCGATGAAGAGTGGCCCCCGCTCGCCGCAACTGGAGAAAGCCCTCGCACAGAAATGAAGACCCAACACAGCCAAAAATAAATATAAATAAATAAATTTAAAAAAAAATTTTACTGCTCATTGACAATGCACCTGGTCACCCAAGAATTCTGATGGAGATGTACAGTGGGATCAGTGTTGTTTTCATGCCTGCTAACAAAACGTCCATTCTGCAGCCAGTGGATCAAGAAGTAATTTTGATTTTCAAGTCTTATTTAAGAAATACATTTCATAAGGCTATACCTGCCATAGATAGTGTGATTCCTCTGATGGATCTGGGCAAAGTAAATTGAAAACCCTCTGAAAAAGATTCACCATTATAGATGCCATCAGGGACATTCGTGATCTGTAGGAAGAGGTCAAAATATCAACATTAACGGGAGTTTGGAAGAAGCTGATTCCAGCCCTCATGGATGACTTTGAGGGGTTCAAGACTTCAGTGAAGGAAGTAACTGCAGATGTGGCGGAAATAGCAAGAGAACTAGAAGTGGAGCCTGAAGACGTGCCGGAATTGCTTCAATCTCATGATAAAACTTTAATGGATGAGGAGGTGCTTCTAATGAACGAGCAAAGAAAGTGGTTTCTTGAGATGGAATTTACTCCTGGTGAAGATACTATGAGGACTGTTGAAATGACAACAAAGTATTTAGAATATTACATAAACTTAGTTGATAAAGTAAACAGGAGAGTTTAAGATTCACTCCAGTTTTGAAAGAAGTGGGTAAAATGCTATCAAACAGCATTACATGCTACAGAGAGATTGTTTGTGAAGAGTCAATCCGCGTACAAACTTCATTGTTGTCTTATTTTAAGAAATTGCCACAGACACCCCAACCTTCTGCAACCACCATCCTGATCAGTCAGCAGCCATCAACATTGGGGCAAGACCCTCCACCAGCAAAAAGATTACAAGTAGCTAAAGGCTCAGATGATGGTTAGCATTTTTAGCAATAAAGTATTTTTTAATTAAGGTAGGTACATTTTTTAGACACAATGCTATCACACTTAATAGACTACACTATAGCGTAAACATAACTTTTATATGCTCTGGGAAACCCCAAAATTCATGACTCACTTTATGGCAATATTCGCTTTATTGTGGTTGTCTGGAACTGAACCTGCAATATCTCTGAGGTATGCCTGTATTTGACAAAATCCAACATCTTTTCATGACAGAAACACCCAACAAACTAGGAAAATATAGAAACTTCTTCAGCTTTGTCAAGAAAAACCTACGGTTATCATCATGCTTAATGGGCAAAAACTGAAAACCTTCCCCCAAAGATCAGGAAAATGTCTTCTCTTACCATTCCTTTTCAACATTGCATTGGAGGTTTTACCCTGGGCAATTAAACATGGAAATAAAATAATAAGCATACAAATTGGAAAGTAAGAAAACTATCTCTATTCTCAGATGACATGATCTTGTAAAATCTACAGATTACACAAATGATTAGAGCTAACAAATGAGTTCAACAAGGTTGCAGGATACAAAATCACTATACAAAAATCAATTGTATTTCTATAATCTAGCAATGAACAATCAAAAAATGAAATTAAGGAAGCAATTCTATTTACAATAGCATCACAAACAATAAAATACTCAGTGATTAATTTAACAAAATAAGTGCAAGACTTGTACACCGTAACAACAGAATATCATTGAAAGAAATTAAAGAAGACCTAAATATATGGAAATACGTCCCATATTCATGGATTAGAAGATTCAGTAATATTAAGATGGCAATACTCACCCAATTGATTTCCAGATTGGAGGCAATCCTTATCGAAATCCCAGCTGTCTGTTTTGCAGAAATTGGCAAGTTGGTCCTAAAATTTCATATGAAAATGCAAGGCACCCAGAATAGCCAAAACAATCTCAAAAAAGAAGAACAAAGTTGGAGGACTCACACTTCTGGATTTCAAAAATTAATACATAGCTACAGTACTCAAGGCAGTATGGAACTGGCATAAGGATAGATAGGTTGATCTGTGAAATATAACTGAGACTCCAGAGATAAACCCATACGTTTATGGACAATTGATTTTTGACAAGGGTACCAAGACAATTAAAAGGGGAAAGAACAGCCTTTACACCTAAAGGACAACTGGATAGCCACACAGAAAATAATGAAGTTGTACCTATTCCTCACACCAAATTAAAAAATTAATTCAAAATGGATCAAAGGTCTAAATGTAAGAGCTCTTAAAAGAAAACATAGGAATAAAATTCAGTAATATTAAATTAGGCAATGGTTTTAAAATATGACAATGAAAGCACTATCAACAAAATAAAAAACAGAGTTCATCAAAATTAAACACTTTTGTGCTTCAAAGGACCCCATAAAGAAAGTGAAAAAGACAACCCAGAGAATGGGAGAAAATATTTTTAAATCATACATCTGTTAAGAGTCTAGTATCTAAAATAAAGAAATGTTACAATTCAGTAAAAACAAAAATAACCCAGTTTTAAAATGAGTAACCGATATGAATAGATATTTCTCCAAAGAAGACATACAAATGTCCACTAAGCACATGAAAGGATGCTTCACATCATTAGTCTTTAGGGAAATGCAAATCAAAAGCTCAATGAAATACCACTTCATACATGCTAGGATGGCTAAAAAAGAAAAGATGGTGAGGATACGGAGAAATTGAAACTCTCATGCATTGCTGAAGTACAGCTGCTCTGAAAAATAGTCTGGCAGTTCCTTAAAAAGTTAAACACAGAATTACCATATAACCCAGCAATTCCACTCCTAGGTATATACCCAAGAAAATTGAAAACATATGTTCACATGAAAATATTTGAACTTGAATGTTTGTGACATTATCCAAAATAGCACAAAACGTGGAAACTACCCAAATGTTCATCAACTAATGAATGGATAAATAAAATGTGGTATAGCCATAGAATGTAATATCATTCAGCCATGGAAAAAATGAGGTACTGATGAGACAGGCTGGGACCTGGGGCGCTTTGCTGCAAGTGTTTGCACCTGGACAAACGTCTCCTTGAGCAACAGAATACAAAGAAACTATAAGAGGCTAAAAATAAATGCTTGCACACACAGTTGGGGTGAATTATGAACAAGACACAAAAACCCAACTGCCACTTCTGAGGTGTCAGGAGCAGAAGCAGGGTACTGCGCATGCCCCCTGCACTCACCACCACCCAAGGGGTGGGCAAACTACCCCTCTGGCCTGACCCCTGGACCCGCCCTTACCCTCACCCCATATAAGGGACCAACTCGCCTCCACTCAGGGAGTGAGCAAGGGAACCTGTTACTTGTTTTTGTTCTCTCCTGCTGCAGCACGAGTCCCAGTAAGGCCTTGCCTGAATTTAAAGAGTCCAAGAACCCGGGTCAGTTACACTGATGCATGCTACGAAATGAATGAATCCTGAGAACATTATGCCAGGTGAAAGAAAAACCAGACACAAAAGGCCACAATGTTGTATGACTCCATTTTTATGAAATGCCCCAAATTGGCAAATTCACAGAGACAGAAAGTAGGTTAGTCACTTCCAGGGACGTGGGGGATGGGAGAATGGGTGGGGAGTGACTCCTAATTGGTACAGAGCTTGACTGGGGATAATGAGAATGTTCTGGAATTATATAATGCTAATGGTTGCACAACTCTGAATAGATTAAAACCACTGAATTGTATATTGTAAATGGGTGAATTTAGTGGTAAATGAATTATATCTCAATATTTTGAAAAGTAAGTCAGATCACAGCATTCTTCTCAAAATGCTCCAACAAGTTCCTATCTCAGAGAAAAAGTCCAAGGAATACAAGACTCTGTAGAGCCACTGCTCTGACCACTGCTTCTCTGAACTCATCTCCCATCACTCTCCCACCTGACAGTCCCCCTCCAGTCACACTGCCTCCTTTCTGTTCTTTAAACACGTGATCATGCTCCCACCTCAGGGCCTTTGCATTTGCTTTCCCCTCAGCCCTGGATTCAATCCTCCACATACCTGCACAATTAACTTCTGCACCTCTGAGGTCTTTGCTTGAATGTCCCCCTTTCAGTGAGGTCTACCCTAACTACATGCCCCAGTACTTCTTTTCCCCATCCCCACCTGTTTCTTCTCTTTTGCATTTATCCCTAAAATACAACACGCTTCTCTTATTTCTTTCTTACTTCATATTTATTGTCTGTTTCCTCCCACTAGAATTTAAGGTCCGTGATAGCCAGAATTTTTGTCTGCTTGTTCACTACTATATGTTTCACACTCTACTGGGCAGACAGTAGGTGCTTACTAAATATCTGTTGGTGACTACAGAATAAATGAATGCCTACAGGGATAAACGGATCTGGAGAACCTGTTCTGAGAATGAAAGCATTTCCAGGTTCAAACAACAGACATACAAACGACTTTGGGGATAAACTTTTTTGAAGGTTGGATACTGCCCTTTATCAAACACTTATTCAAGCCTAAGAGCTGTCAGATGTTTTCTGACACCTGCTAGTTAATCATCGTGACCACACATGAAAGTGGCAGGCCCCAGGCCCTTTTCTTTCAGCAGCCAAGCGTGTGAGCTTTGCTCAGCTTCTCATCTTTGATGCTCACATTTTGCTTGTACTTCTTCCTCGATTTCACACAGTGACATGAACTGCTGGGGAACTCTCTCTGTCTCTCTGTCTCAGGACATTTGTGCTTTGAGTCTGTCTAACTCTGGACCAGCTCTGCACACTAAAGACACTCTGGATGTGCCTATTGATAGGAGAAGGAGTCCTCCAGCAGGAACTCCACGCCACCTGACCTCGCAGCCTCCTGAGCTCCAGAAAGCATCTTTGTGGTGCTTCCACATGCGCCCGGCAGGAGCACACATGATTAAATGTACAAACATTTAAGAGCAGGCTCAGTGCACAGACGTTTGTATTATTGTTTTTAACTTCTGATTCATTCACTCTAGGGATTCAGGCTTTCCTTGATGGAGACCTAAAACATGAGAGAGAGAAATTTTTTTGGCTTCTAAAAAATCATAGTGCTTTCAGGAATTTGAGTCTCAGCATGAAGAAATCCCATCTGCTGCTGCCATCTCCACTTTCTATTTTGCGGATAAAATAGCTCTTGCTTTGTGTCTGTGTGTAGAGCGTGGCAAAAAGATAGGAAACTCATAAAATGTCAAAGGACCATTTCTGTCATGTTCAAAATCTCTTTCTCCTCTGGTATCCTGAGATGTCCTCTTGAGTCGCAAAAATGTTTTCTCTGCAGCAGCTGACCCTACCTGTGCTAATGATTTCAAGTAGCACCTGTAATCCAAATTAGTATAATCCAGAATCTAGCCCCAACACACCTGTTTTTGGTCCGCCTAAATATCCCACAGGCCCTTCAGGTTCTTTCTATCCAAGACTAACTTATTATCTTTCCACCAAAACATTTTTTTAAAATTTTAATTAAAATTAAATTTATTTATTTATTACATTAAAATTTATAAAATTAATAAGAAATAAGAACCCCTGGTTCTCCTTCTGTTGTCAAGCCTGACTAATAGCATTACTTTCTCCCCCTCAAGGAAACCAGGAAATTCAAAATCAAGCTTGGTTCTCTGCTCTGGCTCCATGCAGATTCTGTCAGTCACTAAACGACTGCTTTGACCTTATTTTAATGAACTTCCTAAATTTTCCTGACCATATATCTTTTGAAGAAGGATTACCCTCCTGCTCACACTCAAAAGCCAACAGTGGGGGCTTTCTTCTGCTCACTGCTTGAAAGCTGACTGCCCTCTACTCCCACCTTGCAACACTGATTACTCAGGTGACCGAGAAAATGAAACCAGTTGTTCTCCCCAGCCCTTGCTGGCTGCCCTGGTGCTGGGCCTGGGCTCTGCCTTGTGCTAAGGAAGATCTGGCTCTGTTACCGAACCAAACTTGGGTCCACTCGCCCAACACACAACTACGCCAAATCTACCGACACTGGGCTGTGGTGAAGGAAAGTACAGTGGTTACTGCAAGGGACCCAAGATGGGGCCAAGCAAGGAGAACAGGCAGCTCATATGCTCAAAAGACCCAAACTCCCTGATGGCTTTCAAGGAAGGGTTTTTTAAAACTGTATGAGGGAGAGGGTCACAGTGTCTATCATCAGCTTCTGCACAGTTCTGATTGGTTGATGGGGAGGTAACAAGGTGCTATTTCGGGAATCTCAACCATCAAACTTCTGGCTCCAATCAGTCTGGGGTCTAAGGGCTGTGTGGTCAGCACACAGTAAACTTCTTCCACCTGGTGGGGGTTTTAAGTATCTGCAAAACAACTCAAGGATAGGGCGCAGGACATTAACTATAGCCCTTGAGGAGGAACTAAAGGTCCTTGACTTTGTTTTATGCCTGAACTATTATTATTTTGTCCTGCTGGACTGTTTCCTTTGTTTTTGCATTATCTCATTTCTCTGATTAAATTTGCTCTTGGAACTCAGGAAAGGCCTAATGGGCTAAAGCTTTTCTACAAACAAGATGCCGGGGACACAGGGCGTCTGTGCCCAGGAAGGCCCCGCAGGGTCCTGCTCAGTTTCAGCCCTATCACTTCCAGCCTATGTGAGCTTGGACATGATATTATATGCCATGCATGCAATAACACAGAAATCAGACCTATAAACATAGATTATCGTAAGAAAGCATGGTAAATGCATAAGGTAGTAGAGGTCCATAGGTTATCCCATTCTACTGGGCTGAGCCTCCCTAGATTTCTAAGGAAGGCTGTGCAAATTTTGAAGCTTCCATTTTTACTTTCAGGGAGGACTATACTATGGGAATCCCCACTAGTTCAGAAGCTGAGTCCCTCTCCCGTTTCACCACCATGCTGCCTCCTGAAGGTGGGCAAATGAGGCCCATGGTTCCCAGGGGTCCAGGCCTAACTCTAAAGCCTGGCTGGGGCTGTCTAAATCAATCCTGAGGTCCCATCCAATTGTCCAATAAAGGATAAGGCCCAGAGGGCTGAGAAATCTGTTGCCTTGTGCACATGCATTATTCTCAATGAGAACATTATTTCTTTACAAACACAGATTCATTGTTCTGAATCCTAAGTGTGAACCAGGAATTGGAGCTAAGAGAATCTTACACTTAGAGCCCTAGGCTCAGCTACTGTCCCACTCCTCCTAAGGAGACATATCTCTCTGCACCCAAAACCCGCTTTTTAAAAGAGCTTATATTAAGGAGACTGAAGCCGGAATTAACTGGACTATACACCGTGGGCCACTGCTTTGCCAAATGAACAGGAGCGAAGGACGAGGCTGCCCCCAAGTGGGAAACCCGCAAAAAACAGCGACGCTTCCAATCGGCTTGCAGTTCAGTTCAAGAAATTGAACGAGCTCTGCATTTCCAGCTCGCAGGAATTCCCCTCCTAGAAAGCTGCTAGGGAGGAAATTAGGGTGCAGATTCTTTTACTATTACCGGGGGGTGGGGGGCTGAGAAAACAGAATAGGCGAACCCATTGTCTCCCAACCTCCCGACCCTATAAAGCACCTGGTTAAATGCAGACTCCGGATCCTCACCGCGGAGATTTTGATTTGCTAAGCCAGCAGCACTGGGAACCTGGGGTCTAGGTTTCTAACCACGTGATCATCCTCAGATCATCATCCGGCAGATTTGGAGATTCTGGGATGGGAAGCAACTTTCTGTTTTCCTTCCCGGGTCTCGAGCAGGGGCCGACGTCTTGTGGGCCATGGGAACCCAGAAGTTGCTGTCTTCCTTGAGCTTCCTCGCAGCCCCCAGCCGCCACTCTGGCGTCTCCCCAGCAGCCACTGCGGAACCCCGCCCACCAGCCCTGGGTCAGCCCCGGGTCCGCCCAACCACCGTGGTTTCCATGGCGACCCGGGCTGCGCCGCGTGCAGCTTCCCTAGCGCAGTGTAAGGTTGCGTCTCGGCCCCAGCGTCCACCGCCCGACCGAGAAGGGGCTTCTGGTCCAGGACAGTCAAGCTAAGAAGTAACTTTTATTATTATTATTGATTTGAGTATTTCTTGTGCCCATTTCTTATTTAAAATAAGCTGTAAGAGTTTTGTTTTTGCTGGGGGGTGGGGGCGTAGGGGGAGAGGAATTCGTGTGACGTGTCTTTCTAGTACTTTTATGTAACATCTCACCTGCGTATTCAAATGCTTGGGATAGCATTTGGCTGAAAGAATTCATTTCTACTTGCCTTAGCGGTTTACCTTTCTTTGCACAGTCCTTCCGCGGTGCACGCACGAGGACGCTCAGGTGTGTGGCTTATGCATGTGGGCAGTAACCGCCCACACCGAGGTGATTCCCAGACCGTGGGCTTCCTGTTCCTTACTTTACTATCCTGTCCTGCCCTTCCTTCCAAGGGCTGTTGCCTCTGCTGAACCAGATGGAGGACGTCAGGTTCTCAGGGGGCCCAGGTGGGAACGCAAAGACTGTGCTCTCAGAAGGTCTGGGCTGAGCTTGGCACTCAAAGTACTTGTTATTCTAATCAAGGGGCCCCAGCTCATTCTAATCAGCTTCCTTTAGGAGAGGGCCACAGCTTCTGGAAGGGCTGGGTTTTCTGGTTGTCAACCCTTGGGCCTGGGCATACTCTCAAAAGGTGCCATAAGTAGCATGGTCCTACCCCAGGGGGCCAGTCGGCTTTTCCTTTTTGTCATCCAGGAGGACCAATGAGTTTGGGTGCTTCCCTGGGGCAGTTTGGCTGTTCAGGATGGCCAGAGGCTAAGTGGAAACCTAGGCACCTCAGGAATCCTGCTGATGTGTGGAGTAAATGCTGGGGAGAAATGGGGAGCTCTAGGGAGGGGTGTTGCTTTTACTTTTCTTAGTAACCCAATGGGGAACTATTATTATCTCAACTTTACAGAAGAAGAAAGGGGAGAACAGAAAACTTCAGAAACTTGCCCAGTGGTGGAGTCTAGAATTAAACCACGCAGGGTCTGGCTTCCAAGCTCAGTACCTGAACTTAGCTTCATTTTCTTTTTTATTTTATTTATTTATTTATTTTTGGCTGCGTTGGGTCTTCGTTGCTGCGCACGGACTTCCTCTGGTTGCGGTGCGCGGGGGCTACTCTTCGTTGCGGTGTGCGGGCTTCTCACTGTGGTGGCTTCTCTTGTTGAGGAGCATGGGCTCTAGGCACGCGGGCTTCAGTAGTTGTGGCGCATGGGCTCAGTAGTTGTGGCTCGTGTGCTGTAGAGCGCAGGCTCAGTAGTTGTGGCGCACGGGCTTAGTTGCTCCGTGGCATGTGGGATCTTCCCGAACCAGGGCACGAACCTGTGTCCCCTGCGTTGGCAGGCGGATTCTTAACCACTGCGCCACCAGAGAAGCCCCCATTTTCTTTTGACATAATGGAGCTTTTATTCATGCCTCACCCCTCATTAATCTTTTAAAAATTTTTATTGGAGTATAGTTGATTTAAAACTCCTTATTAATTCAAGCAAATTCATTCACTCATTTAACAGCTGTTTCATCTCCCCCTTCCCCGACCCCCTCCAACTGTAGTTCCATGGGGACAGAGACAACCACATCAATTTCATTGTGTTCAGGAATGTTTGCTCCCAGGAAAGTTTGATGAATGAATAAAGAGCAAAGAGAATAAGTGCTTTAGAGTTTTTTTGCATTAATCATATAAATTAAAAGAAGGAGACATAACAGATTTATAATTACCTTTTCTGGGCCAGGCATCTAAGATATTTTACCCCTATTTATTCCTGAAGCATGAGATAGGGATGGAGTGTAAGTTTCACTTGTTTCCCCTCTTTTTTTTTTTTTTTTTGATGAGGAAACAGGTTAAGACACACTGATCGCTTGTGGTGGAGCTGGGATTTAGACTCAGCATTGTTTGCCTGAGTCCCGACCCTACACTTTTCCCACATAATCACACTGCCTGCTGGAGCATCGATCATGACATCATAGGAATCAAGGGGAAGGTAGAATTTTTTTTCTAAGTGACAAAATGGCAAGTGAAAGTTTGATTGTAGGTGTGTTATTCTTTAGCCAGACAACAAGCGCATGCAGGAGAGGAGAGAGCAAATATGTGAGTAATAGCAAAGTGCAGAGGCTGGGAGAAAGTTCCCCATGTCCAGAGGACTGTTCTTTGGCTTAGGTCCTGGCTTAGGAAATCCCTAAGGTTCCACATTAAAACACAGGCATTCCCGCCTGTAAAACTAGATGATTACTTACCAGCTCCTTCCATCATAGGCTTGCCTGAGATGAAATTGCAGGGTTTTTTTTTTTTTTAAACTAAGAAGGTGTTGTGTAAGCACCAGAAACAGAACAATGTTGGATTTGGTGGGGAGAAAGTTTGCTGTAGAATATGTATTTCTTAAAGCCTGTGTTGTGTGTCCTGGTTTATCTTCCTAGAAGAGTCTCTTTTGGGCTCTAATCGTTTATCAGAGGGCATGTGGTTTGGTTTTAGGTAAAAGCTAACCTCTGTTTCCAACGTGTAACTGATACACTCTCCTAGTTTTCCCAGCTCTTAATTTGTTAACACTTATGTTTTCTTTTCTCTCATTTGGTTGCCATTTTCCTTTATATCTCCCCTGTTGTCCCTCTCAGTGTCGCGAGTTTTTGTATTAACCATGCCCCTTGCCTTTGCCTTGACTTCTGCTCCGCCTGCCAGGGTTTTTAGGGATGATAGTTAAGCAATCCTCGTGGCTACCTTGGAGAAAACCAGCGTCTTGTTATGCCTGTAGGTGGCATGTGCAGACTGCAGTCTGGGGTTGGGGGCCAGGGGGCAAGGCTTAATTCTTGGAAGATTTCAGAGGATTGCAAGAAACAGTATTGAAACAATGAAGTACCGAGGTCTTAAAAAAATCTTGGCATTCAGCAAGGAGTGAGGTACGGACTTATTAAGCAAACATCTGTTTATCTGCATATACTGACACCACCAGTTCTCCACTATGCTCTCAAGTAATTGCAAACCATAATTTTAAAACAGCTTTTTTCTTTTTCTATTTAGCTTCCGATGTTTTCTTTTCCACAGGCAGGCCAGTCTGTCTGTGTTTGAATTAATCACCTGTCCATTGGAATCTAAAAGCACAACTTGACTGTGTATTGGTTATGTCAATGCAGAGCCAACTGAGTAATTGAAAGTAGTATAAATTAAACGTAGTAGTAATTAAAAGAGAAGTAGTAATTAAAAAAGAAGTAATTAAAAGAGAAGCCACCGCAATGAGAAGCCGGCGCACTGCAACAAAGAGTGGCCCCCACTCGCTGCAACTAGAGAAAGCCCGCGCACAGCAACAAAGACCCAGCGCAGCCAAAAATAAATTAATTAATTAATTTTTAAAATAACAATAATAAAAATAAAAGTAGTAGTAACTAAAAGTAGTATATCCAAGAGTTAAAAGCCAGAACTCTGGAACCAGTAGGCTTGGGCTGGAATTCTAGCTGTCCCACCTATGAGCTGTGTGACCTTGGGCAAGTTATTTAGCCTCTCTGTGCCTCAGTTTTCAAAATATTAAGTGCTACGTGTTAGCAATAATTGTTATTTCACAGTTGTCCATAGATCCCACTGGGCCATTTGATAGAGAGAGAGATAGAGATATATACACTTTGCTGGAGTGTAAACACCAGCTTCTTTGGGAGTTTTCACCGTTGTTGAGGACAACCAGTTCAATATCCCAGTGGAATCATGGCTACCTTTACCTGCTGGCTGACTTCATATTGGTTGAGCAGTTATTTATGGAGCATCTTCTACAAGAAGAAAACTGTTCTTGGTGCCCTAGAGCATAGTATCACAGCCCATAATATGTGCCCTAGGAACTCTGACCCTAATTAGAGAGAGTAGCTATGGCTACCTTAAAACATCACTGAAGTCAAGGAAAGACTGAGGAACTGTTCCAGGCTGAAGGAGACCAAAGAGATATGACAACTAAATGCAACATGTAAATCAGAACTGAATTCTTTTGTTGGAAAGGACATTATTGGGGCAATTGCTGAACACTGAATGGGGTCTAAGGATAAGATAGCCATAATGTATCAGTGTTACTTTCCTGATTTAGATGATGATATTGTGAAGGAGAATGTTCTTGCTTGTAGAAAATCTACAGGAAAGTATTCAGAGGTGATGGAGTCTCAAGTTGGCAACTTACTCTCAGAGGAAAAACGTTCTTTGAACTTATGGTAACCAACCACCCTGGTGTGTCTGGGACAGTCCCGGTTTTAGCATTGACAGTCGTGTGTTTGGGAAACACCTCAGTCCCAGGCAAACGAGGATGGTTGGTCACCCTATTTTTACTGTACCTGCAACTATTCTGTAAGTTTGAGTTGTTTCAAAGTAAATATTTTGGTTAAAAAAACTAGATGATTCAAGTAATAATAATACAAATAATCAATAAAGAAGCAATACATGATTAGTTTCCAAGCAGTGGTACAGCCAGAAGATGGTGTAGTTGGCAGAAGTGATCATGGTGAGCTGGAATGGTCAGAGGTGGGTGATGTTGTCAATGAGGGGATATGACAGGCGTGCTGCACACGAAGTCCTCACAGGACCCAACACCCACCATTGTGTGCAGTGAACCCTGGCCCTACCAGTCTCAATCTAGCTGACCTTGAACAAGTTACTTAATCATTCCATGCCTCAGTCTCCTCATCTGCAAAATAAGAATGTTGTGTAGTGGATATCCAATGTTTTTATCTGCAAGGGAACCCTTATCCTTAAAGGCAATCTCATGGTTTAAGATGTCATGAAACTGCTCTAGTTGAAGTGCATGACGAGTTTCTAGTCTTGCCACCCGCTTGGCCTCTCCCAGGCCCTCTGCTCTGCACTCTGATCCTCCTGCAACCCTGGACCTCTGTAGAATGCAGAGTGAAAGACAATGAGCTGGAAAATATTTGTTATTTATACTCACCTTTTTTTTTTCACTTCACATAGTTATCATTAATTTTGTATGTGGTAAGAATACTTAAGTTCTACTTTCTTAGCAAATTTCAAGTGTATAATACAGTATTATTACCTATAGTAACCATGCCGTACATTAGATCCCCAGAACTTATACATCTTATAATTGGAAGTTTGTACTCTTTGACCAACATTTCCCCACATCCTAGCCCCTGGCAACGATCATTTTACTCTCTGTTTCTGTGAGTTTGATTTTTAAAAAATTCCACATATAATCATCTGGTATTTGTCTTTCTGTGTCTGGCTTATTTCCCTAAACATCATGTCCTCCAGGTTTATCCATGTTGTTGCAAATGGCAGGATTTCCTTTTTTTAAGGGCTGAATAATACATATATATTTTTATACATATTTTATATGGCTGAATAATATATGTAATAATTATATATATAAAGAAAAGAAAGTATGAGATATATGTGTGTGTGTGTGTATATATATATCTCTCTCTCACATTTTCTTATCCATTCATCTCTTAACACTTAGGTTGTTTCCATAACTTGGCTATTGTGAACAATACTGCAATGAATGTAGGAGTGCAGATATCTTTTTGAGATAATGATTTCATTTCCTTTGGTTATATACCCAGAAGTGGGACTGCTGGAAAATATGGTAGTTCTATTTTAATTTTTTTGAGAGGAAACAATCTACACAATGAAAAGGCAACTTATGGAATAGGAGAAAATATTTTCAGACCATATTTCTGATAAGGGATTAATATCCGAAATATGTGAGGAACTCATACAAGTCAATAGCAAAAAACCCCACCAAAAAAACCCATTAAAAATGGGCAAAGTGGGGGGACCTTCAAGATGGCAAAGGAGTAAGACATGGAGATCACCTTCCTCCCCACAAACATCAAAAATACATCTACATGTGGAACAACTCCTACAGAACACCTACTGAACGCTGGCAGAAGACCTCAGACTTCCCAAAAGGCAAGAAACTCCCCACGTACCTGGGTAGGGCAAAAGAAAAAAGAAAAAACAGATAAAAGAAAAAGAACAGGACCTGCACCTCTGGGAGGGAGCTGTGAAGGAAGAAAAGTTTCCACACACTAGGAAGCCCCTTCACTGGCAGAGGCAGGGGGTGGGTGGGCAGGAAGCTTCGGAGCCACCAAGGAGAGTGCAGCAACAGGGGTGCAGAGGGCAAAACGGAGAGATTCCCGCACAGAGGATCGGTGCTGACCAGCACTCAACAGCCTGAGAGGCTTGTCTGCTCACCCGCTGGGGTGGGTGGGAGCTGGGAGCTGAGGCTTGGGCTTCAGAGTTCAGGTCCCAGGGAGAGGACTGGGGTTGGCTGCATGAACACAGCCTGAAGGGGGCTAGTGTGCCACAGCTAGCCAGGAGGGGGTTCGGGAAAAAGTCTGGAGCTGTCGAAGAGACAAGAGACTTTTTCTTGCCCCTTTGTTTCCTGGTGCGCAAGGAGAGGGGATTAAGAGCGCCGCTTAAAGGAGCTCCAGAGATGGGCGCGAGCCGCGGCTATCAGCGCGGACCCCAGAGACGGGCATGAGACACTAAGGCTGCTGCTGCCACCACCAAGAAGCCTGTGTGCGAGCACAGGTCACTCTCCACACCGCTCCTCCCGGGAGCCTGTGCAGCCCGCCACTGCCAGGGTCCCGTGATCCAGGGACAACTTTCCTGGGAGAACACACAGCGTGCCTCAGGCTGTTGCAATGTCACGCCAGCCTCTGCCACCGCAGGCTCGCCCCACACTCCGTACCCCTCCCACCCCCCGGCCTGAGTGAGCCAGAGCCCCCTAATCAGCTGCTAGTTTAACCCCGTCCTGTCTGGGTGGGGAACAGATGCCCTCAGGCGACCTACACAGAGGCGGGGCCAAATCCAAAGCTGAACCCCAGGAGCTGTACGAACAAAGAAGAGAAAGGGAAATCTTTCCCAGCAGCCTCAGGAGCAGCAGATTAAATCTCCACAATCAACTTGATGTACCCTGCATCTGTGGAATACCTGAATAGACAACAAATCATCCCAAAATTGAGACAGTGGACTTTGGGAGCAACTGTAGACTTGGGGTTTGCTTTCTGTATCTAATTTGTTTCTGGCTTTAAGTTTATCTTAGTTTAGTATTTAGAGCTTATTAACATTGGTAGATTTGTTTATTTATTTGATTGCTCTCATCCTTTTTTAATTTTATTTTATATATATATATATTTTCCTTTTTCTCTTTTTGTGACTGTTATGTATATGCTTCTTTTGTGATTTTGTCTGTATAGCTTTGCTTTTACCACTTGTCCTAGCGTTCTGTCTGTCCGTTTTGTTTTGTTTTGTTTTTCTTTTTTAGTATACATTTTAGTGCTTGTTATCATTGGTGGATTTGTTTTTTTGGTTTGGTTGCTGTCTTTTTTCTTTTTTTACTTTTTTATTTATTTAAATAATTTTTAATTTTATTAAATTTATTTTATTTTATTTATTTATTTATTTATCTCTCTTTTCTTCTGAGCTGTGTGGCTGACAGGGTCTTGATGTTCTGTCCGGGTGTCAGCTCCACTCAATGACCAGCAAGCTACAGTGCTGGACACCCTATGCCAAACAACTAGCAAGACAGGAACACAACCCCACCCATTAGCAGAGAGGCTGCCTAAAATCATAATAAGTTCACAGACACCCCAAAACACACCACCAGACGTGGTACTGCCCACCAGAAAGACAAGATCCAGCCTCATCCACCAGAACACAGGCACCAGTCCCTTCCACCAGGAAGCCTACACAACCCACTGAACCAACCTTACCCACTGGGGGCACACACCAAAAACAACGGGAACTATGAACCTGCAGCCTGTGAAAAGGAGACCCCAAACACAGTAAGTTAAGCAGAATGAGAAGACATAAAAGGGGAAATTGACAGTAACACAATCATAGTAGGGGACTTTGACACCCCACTTTCACCAATGGACAGATCATCTGAAATGAAAATAAATAAGGAAACACAAGCTTTAAATGATACATTAAACAAGATGGACTTAATTGATATTTCTAGGACGTTCCATCCAAAAACAACAGAATACACTTTCTGCTCAAGTGCTCCTGGAACATTCTCCAGGATAGATCATATCTTGGATCACAAATCAAGCCTTGGTAAATTTAAGAAAATTGAAATCTTATCAAGTATCTTTTCTGACCACAGCACTATGAGACTAGATATCCATTACAGGAAAAAAACTGTAAAAAATACAAACACATGGAGGCTAAACAATACACTACTAAATAACCAGAGATCACTGCATAAATCAAAAAATACCTAGAAACAAATTACAATGAAAACATGACGACCCAAAACCTATGGGATGCAGCAAAAGCAGTTCTAAGAGGGAAGTTTATAGCAATACAATCCTACCTGAAGTAACAAGAAACATCTCAAATAAACAACCTAACCTTACACCTAAAGCAGTTAGAGAAAGAAGAACCAAAAGACCCCAAGGTTAGTAGAAGGAAAGAAATTATAAAGATCAGATCAGAAATAAGTGAAAAAGAAATGAAGGAAATGATAGCAAAGATCAGTAAAACTAAAAGCTGGTTCTTTGAGAAGATAAACAAAATTCATAAACCATTAGCCAGACTCATCAAGAAAAAAAGGGAGAAGACTCAATTAGAGATGGAAAAGGAGAAGTAACAAGTGACACTGCAGAAATACAAAGGATCATGAGAGATTACTACAAGCAACTCTATGCCAATAAAATGGACAACCTAGAAGAAATGGACAGATTCTTAGAAAAGCACAACCTTCTGAGACTGAACCAGGAAGAAATATAAAATATAAACAGACCAATCACAAGCACTAAAATTGAAACTGTGATTAAAATTTTTCCAGCAAACAAAAGCCCAGGACCAGATGGCTTCACAGGCAAATTCTATCAAACATTTAGAGAAGGGCTAACACCTATCCTTCTCAAAGTCTTCCAAAATATAGCAGAGGGAGGAACACTCCCAAACTCATTCTACGAGGCCACCATCACCCTGATACCAAAACCAGACAAAGAAGTCAACAACAACAAAAAAACTACAGGCCAATATCACTAATGAACATAGATGCAAAAATCCTCAAAAAAAAATATTAGCAAACAGAATCCAGCAGCACATTAAAAGGATAATACACCATCATCAAGTGGAGTTTATCCCAGGAATGCAAGGATTCTTCAATATATGTAAATCAATCAATGTGATAAACCATATTAACAAATTGAAGGAGAAAAACCATATGATCATCTCAATAGATGCAGAAAAAGCTTTTGACACAATTCAACACCCATTTATGATAAAAACTCTCCAGAAAGTAGTAGAGGGAACTTTCCTCAACATAATAAAGGCCATATATGACAAACCCACAGCCAACATCGTCCTCAATGGTGAAAAAGTGAAACCATTTCCACTAAGATCAGGAACAAGGCAAGGTTGCCCACTCTCACCACTATTATTCAACATAGTTTTGGAAGTTTTAGCCACAGCAATCAAAGAAGAAAAAGAAATAAAAGGAATCCATATTGGAAAAGAAGAAGTAAAACTGTCACTGTTCGCAGATGACACGATACTATACATAGAGAATCCTAAAGATGCTACCAGAAAACTACTAGAGCTAATCAATGAATTTGGTAAAAGAGCAGGATACAAAATTAATGCACAGAAATCTCTGGCATTCCTATACACTAACGATGAAAAATCTGAAAGAGAAATTAAGGAAACAATCCCATTCACCACTGCAACAAAAAGAATAAAATACCTAGAAATAAACCTACCTAAGTAGACAAAAGACCTATATACGGAAAACTATAAGACACTGATGAAAGAAATTAAAGATGATGCAAACAGATGGAGAGATATACCATGTTCTTGGATTGGAAGAATCAACATTGTGAAAATGACTATACTACCCTAGTGCAATCCCTATCAAACTACCAATGTCATTTTTCACAGAACTAGAACAAAAAATTTCACAATTTGTATGGAAACACAAAAGACCCTGAATAGCCAAAGCAATCTTGAGAAAGAAAAATGGAGCTGGAGGAATCAGGCTCCCTGACTTCAGACTATACTACAAAGCTACAGTAATCCAGACAGTATGGTACTGGCACAAAAACAGAAATATAGATCAATGGAACAGGATAGAACGCCCAGAGATTAGCCCACCTTATATGGTCACCTTATCTTTGATAAAGGTGGCAAGAATATACCACAGAGAAAAGACAGCCTCTTCAATAAGTGGTGCTGGGAGAACTGCACGGCTACATGTAAAAGAATGAAATTAGAACACTCCCTAACACCATACACAAAAATAAACTCCAAATGGATTAAAGACCTAAATGTAAGGCCAGACACTATCAAACTCTTAGAGGAAAACATAGGCAGAACACTCTATGACATAAATCACAGCAAGATTCTTTTTGACTCACCTCCTAGAGTAATGGAAATAAAAACAAAAATAAACAAATGGAACCTAATGAAACTTTAAAGCTTTTGCACAGCAAAGGAAAACATAAACAAGACAAAAAGACAACCCTCAGACTGGGAGAAAATATTTGCAAATGAAGCAACTGACAAAGGATTAACCTCCAAAATTTACAAGCAACTCATGCAACTCAATATCATAAAAAACAAACAACCCAATCCAAAAATGGTCAGAAGACCTAAATAGATATTTCTCTAAAGAAGATACACAGATTGCCAACAAACAATGAAAGGATGCTCAACATCACTAATCATTAGAGAAATGCAAATCAGAACTACAGTGAGGTATCACCTCACACCAGTCAGGATGGTCATCATCAGAAAATCTACAAACAGTAAATGCTGGAGAGGGTGTGGAGAAAAGGGAACCTTCTTGCAGTGTTGGTGGGAATGTAAATTGATACAGCCACTGTGGAGAACAGTATGGAGATTCCTTAAAAAACTAAAAATAGAAGTACCATACGACCCAGCAATCCCACTACTGGGCATATACCCTGAGAAAACCATAATTCAAAAAGAGTCATGTACCACAATGTTCACTGCAGCTCTGTTTACAATAGCCAGGACATGGAAACAACCTAAGTGTCCATCGACAGATGAATGGATAAAGAAGATGTGGCACATATATACAATGGAATATTACTCAGCCATTGAAAGAAATGAAATTGAGTTATTTGTAGTGAGGTGGATGGACCTAGAGAGTGTCGTACAGAGTGAAGTGAGTCAGAAAGATAAAAATGAATACTGTATGCTAACACATATATATGGAATCTAAAAAAAAAAAATTGTTCTGAAGAACCTAGGGGCAGGACAGGAATAAAGACGCAGACATAGAGAATGGACTTGAGGACACGGGGAGGAGTAAGGGTAAGCCTGGACGAAGTGAGAGAGTGGCATGGACAGATATACACTGCCAAATGTAAAACAGATAGCTAGTGGGAAGCAGCCGCATAGCACGGAGAGATCAGCTTGGTGCTTTGTGTCCACCTAGAGGGGTGGGATAGGGAGGGTGGGAGGGAGATGCAAGAGGGGGGAGATATGGGGATATATATATACATATAGCTGATTCACTTTGTTATAGCAGAAACTAACATGACATTGTAAAGCAATTATATTCCAATAAAGATGTTAAAAAAAGGGGGGGGGGGCAAAGGACCTGAATAAGCATTTCTCCTAAGTAGATGTACAATGGTCAACAGGTATTTGAAAAGGTGCTCAACATTACTAAACATTGGGGAAATATAAATCAAGACCACAGTGAGATAATACCTCACATCTCTTAGGATGGCTATTACTTAAAAAACAAAAGATAAGTTTTGATGAGAATGTGGAGAAGAGGGAACCCTTGGGCGCTGTTGGTAGGAATGTAATTGGTGCAGCCAAGGTGGAAAACAGTGTGGAGATTCCCTCGCCTTCTATGATGGTTAGGTCCCTTTCCCTTAGAAAATTTCGTGATGCAAATATCTGTTAGTTCCAGAACAGACATGGTGTCTTCAGAAGTTATTTGTCAAAGTGCATAAATACATGTTTAAGACAAAGTATCCATTTAGTATTATTTAATGTCAGCTTTATTAGTATAGTTTTATAATTTACTGTTTAGTAACACCTAGGAGTGCACTTATTTATGAGATTGGTTTCCTATTGAGCATAGTTAAGTGCAGCCTGAAGACACTAAAGAGGGATCAGAGAAGGGGAGGGTAGAGGTTCAGTCTAGGTCACTGGAACATGACTTTTTGAACATAAGGCCCTGCTTTCAACCTGAAAATTTTTCTCCAAAAACAACATGACAGTCATTATACTTTTGGTATAATGATTAAGAAAATACACAGTGTCAAAATACTTCTCTGAGTTCAGAAGTTATTTTTATGTGAATATGTATTTTATGAATTGCAGTGTCCTTTGTTTACTGTTCAGGCAATTCTCACATAAGCTCACATAAAGATTCTTCAGTTGTGTGCGGTAACTGTGACTCACCCCATCCCCAAGGGTCTACAGCAATCTGCCTGGGCCAAGATTCTTCTGGCTAAATTCTCTCTTATCTGGAAACCTCCACACATGCTGTTCCTCTACCTGAGACATTCTTCCCTCCCTTCTTTTGGCTGGGTTAACTTGGTACAGCCTTCAGTTCTCAGCTGAGGTATCGTCTCTCCAGAAGTCTGTTGATAAGTCCCTCCAGTAATGGCACCCCCAGCATCCTGAGCTCCTATGATCACACACTTCACACTGAAAATTTTGCTTATTTAATAGGAAGAATGTTTAGTAATACTCTTCTCCCCTCAGTGGTTCCTGTAAATAGACTGGCTTTCAGTAACTGGAGGGACCTCTAGGCATGTAGCTGGAAGGACCTGGAACAGAACCTGATTTACCTACATAGAAGAGGTTTGAGAAGCTGGAGTGGTTTTCTGAGAGGGGAATAGTAGAGAGATAAGGAGAAATCCCTGTTGATTAGAATCAGAGGTACTTCACGTTGAATGGAGGTTTATGAAGTTTTGCACTCTGGGTTATACAGTCTACCATGTCTGGGAAATCAGAAAGGCTAATACAAAATTATGAGAACTTGATGTGCTTAGATTATTTATAGAAGAAGAAAAAAGGAACCAAGTTCAATGTACTGTCTGGCATGGGGCCAAACTATAACCACCTGGCATGTTCAGGAAACTAGCCAAACATCGGGGATCTGTTTGCTCATGTGTCCCCTGCTCTAGACTCCAAATGTTTAAGCTCCTCAGTAAAAGTCAGCTGAATTAGCAACCTTGGTTCTAGACCAGAGCATGGAGTGGATACCAAATGTTTCAAGTATCCCTTTTGAAATTGAGACCGTTCTGACAAGGCCAAATAGGCACTTGAAAAAAATCAAGTGAAATTTGGGACACTCTCTCCTCAATTCAGTCATGTCTGGCCTAGAGACAGAGATGGTAAATTCAGAGATGTCTCTTTCACATAGTCCTTGGTGGTAATAATAATAATAATAATGATAATGGTAATAGTAATAAATAAAAGCAATGATTTTTTTTAACATCAAGAGCCCCTTCAAAATGTCCTGGTTCTCATGGACCCCTTGAGGGAAGGGCAGTCTTACCCTCAGAGTGGGGAGTTCTTCACCACTGAGCACCTTGGGTGAGACCAGAAGTCACATTTCAGTAATTGTGGTTCACAGTGAAGTAGGAGAAAGAGTCTGGATTTGGGACCAGAAGATCTGACTTCTGATCTCAGCTCACCAGGTGTAATTCTGTGTCTGCACAATTGCTGATGCCCTTGGAACCTCATTTACAGCATCTGAAACTCTCTCAGGATCACTGCAGAGATCAAAGGCGAGAAAACATTAAGTTACCAAACATACAGACTGTAAATCTCTAAGTTATTAGTATCAGACATGCTTGTATTCATTATTTTTTTAACTTTTATTTTTTATTGAAGTATAGTTGATTTACAATGTTTCAGGTGTAGAGCAAAGTGATTCAGTTATAGATAGATATTCTTTTTCAAGTTTGTTTCTATTATAAGTTATTACAAGATATTGAATATAGTTCCCTGTGCTATACAGTAGGTCCTTGTTGTTTATTTTATATATAGTAGTGTGTATCTGGTAATCCCAAATTCCAAATTTATCCCTCCCCCTGACCTCTCCCCTTTGATAACCATAAGTTTATTTCCTATGTCTGTGAGTCTATTTCTGTTTTTTAAATAAGCTCATTTGTATCATTTTTTAGATTCCACATATAAGTGATGTCATATGATATTTGTCTTTGTCTGACTTCACTTAGTATAATAATCCCTAGGTCCAACCATTGTGCTGCAAATGGCATTATTTCATTCTTTTTATGGCTGAGTAATATTCCATTATGTATATATACCACATCTTCTTTTTCCATTCCTCTGTCGATGGACATTTAGGTTGCTTTCATGTCTTGGCTATTGTAAATAGTGCTGCAATGAACATTGGGGTGCATGTATCTTTTTGAATTATGGTTTTCTCCAGATACATGCCCAGGAGTGGGATTGCTGGATCATATGGTAATTCTTCTATATTTAATTTTTAAGGAAACTCCATGATCTCCATAATGGTTGTACCTATTTACATTCCCACCAACAGCGTAGGAGGGTTCCCTTTTCTCCACACCCTCTCCAGCATTTATTGTTTGTAGACTTTTTGATGATGGCCATTCTGACTGGTGTGAGGTGATACCTCATTGTGGTTTTGATTTGCATTTCTCTAATAATTAGTGATGTTGAGCATCTTTCCATGAGCTTTTTGGCCATCTGTAAGTCTTCTTTGGAGAAATGTCTATTTAGATCTTCTGCCCATTTTTTGATTGGGTTGTTTGTTTTTTGATTTTGAGCTGCATGAGGTACTTGTATATCTTGGAGATTAATCCCTTGTCAGTCGCTTCATTTGCAAATATGTTCTCCCATTCTGTGGGTTGTCTTTTCGTTTTGTTTTGGTTTCCTTTGTTGTGCAAAAGCTTTTAAGTTTAATTAGGTCCCACTTGTTTATTTTTGTATTTATTTTCATCACTCTAGGAGATGGATCCAAAAAGATTTTGCTGCGATTTATGTCAAAGAATGCCCCACATATGTTTTCCTCTAGGAGTTTTATAGTATCTGGTCTTACATTTAGGCCTTTAACCCATTTTGACTTTATTTTTCTATATGGTGTTACAGAATGTTCTAATTTCATTCTTTTACATGTAGCTGTCCAGTTTTATTGAAACTTATTGAAGAGACTGTCTTTTCTCCATTGTTTATTCTTGCCTCCTTTGTCATAGGTTAACTGACCGTAGGTGCATGGGTTTATTTCTGGGCTTTCTATGCTGTTCCATTGATCTATATTTCTGTTTTTGTGCCAGCCCCATACCATTTTGATTACTGTAGCATTGTAGTATAGTTCAAAGTCTGGGATCCTGATTCCTCTAGCTCCATTATTCTTTTTCAAGATGGCTTTCACTATTTGGGGTCTTTTGTGTTTCCATACAAATTAAAAATTTTTTTGTTCTAGTTCTGTGAAAAATGCCATTTTTAATTTGATAGGGATTGCATTGAATCTGTAGATTGCCTTGGGTAGTATGGTCATTTTAACAATATTGATTCTTCCAATTCAAGAACACAGTATATCTTTCCATCTGTTTGTGTTGTCTTCAATTTCTTTCATCAGTGTCATATAATTTTCAGAGTACAGGTCTTTTGCCTCCTTAGGTAGGTTTATTCCTAGGTATTTTATTCTTTTTGATGCAATGGTAAATGGGATTGTTTCCTTAATTTCTCTTTCTGATATTTTGTTGTTAGTGTATAGAAATACAACAGATTTCTGTGTATTAATTTTGTATCCTGCAACTTTACTGAATTCACTGATGAGCTCTAGTAGTTTTCTGGTAGTGTCTTTAGGATTTTCTATGTATTGTATTATGTCATCTGCAAACAGTGACAGTTTTACTTCTTTCCAATTTGGATTCCCTTTACGTCTTTTTCTTTTGATTGCTGTGGCTAGGACTTCCAATACTGTGTTGAATAAAAGTGACAAGAGTGGGCGTTCTTCTCTTGTTCCTGATCTTAGAGGAAATGTTTTCAGCTTTTCACCATTAAGTATGCTGTTAGCTGTAGGCTTATTATATATGGCCCTTATTATGTTGAGGTATGTTCCCTCTATACTCACTTTCTGGAGAGTTTTTATCATAAAGTGGTATTGAATTTTATCAAAATCTTTTTCTGCATCTGTTGAGATGATCATATGGTTTTTATTCTTCAATTTGTTAATGTTCTGTATCACCCTGATTGATTTGTGGATATTGAAAAATCCTTGCACCCCTGGGATAAATCCCACTTGATCATTGTGTATGATCCTTCTAATATGTTGTTGGATTTGTTTTGCTAGTACTTTGTTGAAGACTTTTGCATCTATATTCGTCAATGATATTGGCCTGTAATTTTCTTTTCTGTGATATCTTTGATTTTGGTATCAGGGTGATGGTGGCCTCATAGAACGTGTTTGAAAGTATTCCTTTCTCTGCAATTTTTTGGAATAATTTCAGAAGGATAGGTGTTAACTCTTCTTTAAATATTTGGTAGAAGTGGGACTTCCTTGGTGGTTCAGTGGTTAAGAATCCGTCTGCCAATGCAGGGGACATGGGTTCGAGCTCTGGTCTGGTAAGATCCAACAATGCCACGGAGCAAGTAAGCCCGTTCGCCACAACTACTGAGCCTGCGCTCTAGAGCCCACGAGCCACAACTACTGAGCCTATATGCCACAACTACTCAAGCCCCCACACCTAGAGCCTGTGCTCCACAACATGGGAAGCCACCACAATGAGAAGCACTCACATTGCAATGAAGAGTAGCCCCTGCTCGCTGCAACTAGAGAAAGCCCGTGTGTAGCAACGAAGACCCAACGCAGCCAAAAATAAATAAATTTATTTTAAAAAATAATAATAACATTAAAAACATAAAAAATAAATAAATGTTTGGTAGAAGTAGCCTATGAAGCCATCTGGTCCTGGACTTTTGTTTGTTGGGAGTTTTAAAATTACTGATTCAATTCCAGTACTAGTAATTGGTCTGTTCATATTTTCTATTTCTTCCTGGTTCAGTTTTGGGAGATTGGTACCTTTCTAAGAATTTGTCCATTTCTTCTAGGTTGTCCATTTTATTTTCATTATTTTATTCATTTATTCAGAAATTTCCAGGGGCTGACCATGTATGGCAAAGATATGTTGAAGAACTCTATGCATAGAGGATTGGTTTTTTGAAGGGTATTTTTTATATCAGTAATTTTCAAATTAGTGGGAGTGCCTTAAGGGAAACTTGGGTGAATTATGAAGAGAAGGGAGGAGAAAGGAGAAGTTTTGTTTTATGAAACCCACCTTACATTAGGAATAAAGGGCTCTAATGATCTAACTTTTTTAAGTGCGGGTTTATCAGGGGTTTAGTTTCAGTGAGTAGCATATTCGATTCACGGGGGCCCTAAAGTCACTTGCTGGCTTTTTTTGCTTGATCTGGAGACTTTTTGTCCATCTTCACCATCCTGTCTCTCACTGACCTGGCCTGGGTTGGCAGGGTACATAGGAAGGATAAATTTGTATGAGATGGTTGTACTGAGTGTGTCTTAATAAATTTTCTTTTCCTGTTTTGTCCTCGTCCTCCTTCCTTCTCCTTTTAGACATTTTTCCTTTTATTCTTTTTAAATTCCTATTCCTTCTTTGTCTGTTGTCATTTATAAAAATCAAAGTAATTTATATACATGGTTAAAAAAATTAAACAGTAGAAAAATCTTCAAATAAACCAGGCTACCTTTATTTAAATGTCTTCTATTTTATATTCATTTAATTGGCATTTATTCCCTACAAAAGACAAAATTAACCTTTCTTATTCAGTGAATTAAGACCCATAGCATGACTGAACATGATAAAACACTAATGATGAAATTTTTCTTAGTTTCTTTTAATACATTAGTTGCCTTGCTCTTGTAGTTGCAAAACTGCCATCAAGTTCTTATAAAAATGTTCATTGAATTGTAGGTTGTTAGTGAATATAGTAGGACCACACTGTAAATAGAAGAATCATCAATTTTTAAAAATATCTCTACCTTTTTTTTTTTTAAACATCTTTATTGAAGTATAATTGCCTTACAATGGTGTGTTAGCTTCTGCTTTATAACAAAGTTAATCAGTTATACATATACAATACGTTCCCATATCTCTTCCCTCTTGCATCTCCCTCCCTCCCACCCTCCCCATCCCACCCCTCTAGGTGGTCACAAAGCACCGAGCTGATCTCCCTGTGCTATGCAGCTGCTTCCCACTAGCTATCTATTTTACATTTGGTAGTGTATATATGTCCATGACACTCTCTCACCCTGTCACATCTCACCCCACCCCCTCCCCATATCCTCAAGTCCATTCTCTAGTAGGTCTGTGTCTTTATTCCCGTCTTGCCACTAGGTTCTTCATGGCCTTTTTTTTTTTTTTCCTTAGATTCCGTATATATGTGTTAGCATACTGTATTTGTTTTTCTCTTTCTGACTTACTTCACTCTGTATGACAGACTCTAACTCCATCCACCTCATTACAAATACCTCCATTTCATTTCTTTTTATGGCTGAGTAATATTCCATTGTATATATGTGCCACATCTTCTTTATCCATTCATCTGTCGATGGACATTTAGGTTGCTTCCATGTCCTGGCTATTGTAAATAGAGCTGCAATGAACATTTTGGTACATGACTCTTTTTGAACTATGGTTTTCTCAGGGTATATGCCCAGTAGTGGGATTGCTGGATCATATGGTAGTTCTATTTGTAGTTTTTTAAGGAACCTCCATACTGTTCTCCATAGTGGCTGTATCAATTTACATTCCCACCAACAGTGCAAGAGAGTTCCCTTTCCTCCACACCCTCTCCAGCATTTATTGTTTCTAGATTTTTTGATGATGGCCATTCTGACCGGTGTGAGATGATATCTCATTGTAGTTTTGATTTGCATTTCTCTAATGATTAATGATGTTGAGCATTCTTTCATGTGTCTGTAGGCCATCTGTATATCTTCTTTGGAGAAATGTCTATTTAGGTCTTCTGCCCATTTTTGGATTGGGTTGTTCGTTTTTTTGTTATTGAGCTGCATGAGCTGCTTGTAAATCTTGGAGATTAATCCTTTGTCAGTTGCTTCATTTGCAAATATTTTCTCCCATTCTGATGGTTGTCTTTTGGTCTTGTTTATGGTTTCCTTTGCTGTGCAAAAGCTTTTAAGTTTCATTAGGTCCCATTTGTTTATTTGTGTTTTTATTTCCATTTCTCTGGGAGCTGGGTCAAAAAGAATCTTGCTGTGATGTATGTCATAGAGTGTTCTGCCTATGTTTTCCTCTAAGAGTTTGATAGTGTCTGGTCTTACACTTAGGTGTTTAATCCATTTTGAGTTTATTTTTGTGCATGGTGTCAGGGAGTGTTCTAATTTCATACTTTTACATGTATCTGTCCAATTTTCCCAGCACCACTTATTGAAGAGGCTGTCTTTTCTCCACTGTATATGCTTGCCTCCTTTATCAAAGATAAGGTGACCATATGTGTGTGGGTTTATCTCTGGGCTTTCTATCCTGTTCCATTGATCTATATTTCTGTTTTTGTGCCAGTACCAAACTGTCTTGATTACTGTAGCTTTGTAATATAGTCTGAAGTCAGGGAGCCTGATTCCCCCAGCTCCATTTTTCGTTCTCAAGATTGCTTTGGCTATTCGGGGTCTTTTGTGTTTCCATACAAATTGTGAAATTTTTTGTTCTAGTTCTGTGAAAAATGCCAGTGGTAGTTTGATAGGGATTGCATTGAATCTGTAGATTGCTTTGGGTAGTAGAGTCATTTTCACAATGTTGATTCTTCCAATCCAGGAACATGGTATATCTTTCCATCTATTTGTATCATCTTTAATTTCTTTCATCAGTGTCTTATAATTTTCTGCATACAGGTCTTTTGTCTCCTTAGGTAGGTTTATTCCTAGATATTTTATTCTTTTTGTTGCAATGGTAAACGGGAGTGTTTTCTTAATTTCACTTTCAGATTTTTTGTCATTAGTGTATAGAAATGCAAGAGATTTCTGTGCATTAATTTTGTATCCTGCTACTTTACCAAATTCATTGATTAGCTCTAGGAGTTTTCTGGTAGCATCTTTAGGATTCTCTATGTATAGTATCATGTCATCTGCAAACAGTGACAGCTTTACTTCTTCTTTTCCGATTTGGATTCCTTTTATTTCTTCTTCTTCTCTGATTGCTGTGGCTAAAACTTCCAAAACTATGTTGAATAATAGTGGTGAGAGTGGGCAACCTTGTCTTGTTCCTGATCTTAGTGGAAATGGTTTCAGTTTTTCACCATTGAGGACAATGTTGGCTGTGGGTTTGTCATATATGGCCTTTATTATGTTGAGGAAAATTCCCTCTATGCCTACTTTCTGCAGGGCTTTTATCATAAATGGGTGTTGAATTTTGTCGAAAGCTTTCTCTGCATCTATTGAGATGATCATATGGTTTTTCTCCTTCAATTTGTTAATATGGTGTATCACATTGATTGATTTACGTATATTGAAGAATCCTTGCATTCCTGGGATAAACCCCACTTGATCATGGTGTATGATCCTTTTAATGTGCTGTTGGATTCTGTTTGCTAGTATTTTGTTGAGGATTTTTGCATCTATGTTCATCAGTGATATTGGCCTGTAGTTTTCTTTCTTTGTGACATCTTTGTCTGGTTTTGGTATCAGGGTGATGGTGGCCTCGTAGAATGAGTTTGGGAGTGTTCCTCCCTCTGCAATATTTTGGAAGAGTTTGAGAAGGATAGGTGTTAGCTCTTCTCTAAATGTTTGATAGAATTCACCTGTGAAGCCATCTGGTCCTGGGCTTTTGTTTGTTGGAAGGTTTTTAATCACAGTTTCAATTTCAGTGCTTGTGATTGGTCTGTTCATATTTTCTATTTCTTCCTGGTTCAGTCTCGGCAGTTTGTGCATTTCTAAGAATCTGTCCATTTCTTCCAGGTTGTCCATTTTATTGGCATAGAGTTGCTTGTAGTAATCTCTCATGATTGTTTGTATTTCTGCAGTGTCAGTGGTTACTTCTCCTTTTTCATTTCTAATTCTATTGATTTGAGTCTTCTCCCTTTTTCTCTTGATGAGTCTGGCTAATGGTTTATCAATTTTGTTTATCTTCTCAAAGAACCAGCTTTTAGTTTTATTGATCTTTGCTATCGTTTCCTTCATTTCTTTTTCAATTGTGTCTGATCTGATCTTTATGATTTCTTTCCTTCTGCTAGCTTTGGGGTTTTTTTGTTCTTCTTTCTCTAATTGCTTTAGGTGCAAGGTTAGGTTGTTTATTCGAGATGTTTCCTGTTTCTTGAGGTAGGCTTGTATTGCTATAAACTTCCCTCTTAGCACTGCTTTTGCTGCGTCCCATAGGTTTTGGGTCGTCGTATCTCCATTGTCATTTGTTTCTAGGTATTTTTTGATTTCCCCTTTGATTTCTTCAGTGATCACTTCGTTATTAAGTAGTGTATTGTGTAGCCTCCATGTGTTTGTATTTTTTACACATCTTTTCCTGTAATTGATATCTAGTCTCATAGCGTTGTGGTCGGAAAAGATACTTGATACGATTTCAATTTTCTTAAATTTACCAAGGCTTGATTTGTGACCCAAGATATGATCTATCCTGGAGAATGTTCCATGCGCACTTGAGAAAAATGTGTATTCCGTTGTTTTTGGGTGGAATGTCCTATAAATATCAGTTAAGTCCATCTTGTTTAATGTATCATTTAAAGCTTGTGTTTCCTTATTTATTTTCATTTTGGATGATCTGTCCATTGGTGACAGTGGAGTGTTAAAGTCCCCTACTATGATTGTGTTGCTGTCGATTTCCCCTTTTATGGCTGTTAGTATTTGCCTTATGTATTGAGGTGCTCCTATGTTGGGTGCATAAATATTTACAATTGTTATACCTTCCTCTTGGATCGATCCCTTGATCATTATATAGTGTCCTTCTTTGTCTCTTATAATATTCTTTATTTTAAAGTCTATTTTGTCTGATATGAGAATTGCTACTCCAGCTTTCTTTTGATTTCCATTTGCATGGAATATCTTTTTCCATCCCCTCACTTTCAGTCTGTATGTGTCTCTAGGTCTGAAGTGGGTCTCTTGTAGACAGCATATATATGGGTCTTGTTTTTGTATCCATTCAGCCAGTCTGTGTCTTTTGGTGGGAGCATTTAATCCATTTACATTCAAGGTAATTATCGATATGTATGTTCATATTCCCATTTTCTTAAATGTTTTGGGTTTGTTATTGTAGGTGTTTTCCTTCTCTTGTGTTTCTTGCCTAGAGAAGTTCCTTTAGCATTTGTTGTAAAGCTGGTTTGGTGGTGCTGAACTCTCTCAGCTTTTGCTTGTCTGTAAAGGTTTTAATTTCTCCATCACATCTGAATGAGATCCTTGCTGGGTAGAGTAATCTTGGTTGTAGGTTTTTCTCCTTCATCACTTTAAGTATATCCTGCCACTCCCTTCTGGCTTGCAGAGTTTCTGCTGAAAGATCAGATGTTAACCTTATGGGGATTCCCTTGTGTGTTATTTGTTGTTTTTCCCTTGCTGCTTTTAATATGTTTTCTTTATATTTAATTTTTGACAGTTTGATTAATATGTGTCTTGGCGTGTTTCTCCTTGGGTTTATCCTGTATGGGACTCTCTGTGCTTCCTGGACTTGATTAACTATTTCCTTTCCCATATTAGGGAAGTTTTCAACTATAATCTCTTCAAATATTTTCTCAGTCCCTTTCTTTTTCTCTTCTTCTTCTGGGACCCCTATAATTCGAATGTTGGTGCGTTTAATGTTGTCCCAGAGGTCTCTGAGACTGTCCTCAGTTCTTTTCATTCTTTTTTCTTTATCCTGCTCTGCAGTAGTTATTTCCACCATTTTATCTTCCAGGTCACTTATCCTTTCTTCTGCCTCAGTTATTCTGCTAGTGATCCCATCTAGAGTATTTTTAATTTCATTTATTGTGTTTTTCATCGTTGCTTGGTTCCTCTTTAGTTCTTCTACGTCCTTGTTAAATGTTTCTTGCATTTTGTCTATTCTATTTCCAAGATTTTGGATCATCCTTACTATCATTATTCTGAATTCTTTTTCAGGTAGACTACCTATTTCCTCTTCATTTGTTAGGTCTGGTGTGTTTTGACCCTGCTCCTTCATCTGCTGTGTGTTTTTCTGTCCTCTCATTTTGCTTATCTTACTGTGTTTGGGGTCTCCTTTTCACAGGCTGCAGGTTCGTAGTTCCTGTTGTTTTTGGTATCTGTCCCCAGTGGGTAAGGTTGGTTCAGTGGGTTGTGTAGGCTTCCTGGTGGAGGGGGCTATTTCCTGTGTTCTGGTGGATGAGGTTGAATCTTGTCTTTCTGGTGGGCACGTCCACGTCTGGTGGTGTGTTTTGGGGTGTCTGTGGCCTTATGATTTTATGCAGCCTCCCTGCTAATGGATGGGGCTGTGTTCCTGTCTTGCTAGTTGTTTGGCATAGGGTGTCCAGCACTGTAGCTTGCTGGTCGTTGAGTGAAGCTGGTTCTTGATGTTGAGATGGAGATCTCTGAGAGATTTTCGCTGTTTGGTATTACGTGGAGCTGGGAGGTCTCTTGTGGACCAGTGTCCTGAAGTGGACCAGTGTCCTGAAGTTGGCTCTCCCACCTCAGAGGCACAGCCCTGATGCCTGGCTGGACCACCAGGAGCCTTTCATCCGCACAGCTCAGAATATAAGGGAGAAAAAAATAGAAAGAAAAAAAGAGGATAAAATAAAATAAAATAAAGCTATTATAATAAAAAATAAGAAAAAAATTATTAAGAGTAAATGTATTCAGAAAAAATATTTTTTTAATTTTTAAAAATAGATTTATTAATTTTTTATAGTAAAAAATAAGAAAAAATTTTTAAGAAAAAAGTTTATTAAGAAAAAATTTTTTTAATTTTTTAAAATAAAAAATATGAAAAAACTTATTAAAAAATTTTTTAATTTCTAAAAATAGAAAATATGGAAAAAATTATTAAGAAAATATATATTAGGAAAAAAAATTTTTTTAAGTAAAAAAAAAAAAAATGGACGGACCTAACCCTAGGACTGATGGTGAAAGCAAAGCTATACAGACAAAATCTCACCCAGAAGCATACACATATACACTCACAAAAAAAGGAAAAGGGGAAATTAATATATCCTGCTCCTAAAGTCCACCTTTTGAATTTGGGATGATTCGTTGTCTATTCAGGTATTCAACAGATGCAGGCACATCAAGTTGTTTGTGGAGCTTTAATCCGCTGCTTCTGAGGCTGCTGGGAGAGATTTCCCTTTCTCTTCTTTGTTCCTACAGCTCCCAGTGTTCAGCTTTGGATTTGGACCCGCCTCTGCATGTACGTCGCCTGAGGGCGTCCGTTCCCCGCCCAGACAGAACGGGGTTAAAGGAGCAGCTGCTTCGGGGGCTCTGGCTCACTCAGGCCGGGGGAGGGAGCGGTACGGAGGAGGCGGGGCGAGCCTGCGGCGTCAGAGGCGTCGTGACGTTGCAGCAGCCTGAGGCGCGCCGTGTGTTCTCCCGGGGAAGTTGTCCCCGGATCACGGGAGCCTGGCAGTGGCGAGCTGCACCGGCTCCCGGGAGGGGCGGTGTGGAGAGTGACCTGTGCTCGCACACAGGCTTCTTGGTGGTGGCAGCAGCAGCCTTAGTGTTTCCTACCAGTCTCTGGGGTCCGCGCTGTTAGCCGCGGCTCACGCCCGCCTCTGGAGTTCGTCTAGGCGGCGCTCTGAATCCCCTCTCCTTGCGCGCCGCGAAACAAAGAGGCAAGAAAAAGTCTCTTGCCTCTTCGGCGGCTGCAGACCTCCTCTCCGGCTCCCTCCCGGCTCGCCGCGGCACGCCAACCCCTTCAGGCTGTGTTCACGCTGCCAACCCCAGTCCTCTCCCTTCGATCCGACTGAAGCCCGCGCCTCAGCTCCCAGCCCCGCCTGCCCCAGCGGGTGAGCAGACAAGCCTCTCGGGCTGGTGAGCGCTGCTCGGCGCTAAGCCTCTGTGCGGGAATCTCTCCGTTTTTCCCTCTGCGCCCCTGTTGCTGTGGGATCCGCGCTGATAGCCGCGGCTCGCACCCGTCTCTGGATTTCGTTTAGGCAGCGCTCTGAATCCCCTCTCCTTGCGCGCCGCGAAACAAAGAGGCAAGAAAAAGTCTCTTGCCTCTTCGGCAGCTGCAGACTTTTTCCCAGACTCCCTCCCGGCTAGCACCAAAGCCCGAGCCTCAGCTCCCAGCCCCGCCTGCCCCAGCGGGTGAGCAGACAAGCCTCTCGGGCTGGTGAGTGCTGGTTGGCGCTGAGCCTCTGTGCGGGAGTCTCTCCGCTTTGCCCTCCGCACCCCTGTGGCTGCGCTCTCCTCCGTGGCTCCGAAGCTTCCCCCCTCTGCCACCCGCAGTCTCTGCCCGCAAAGGGGCTTCCTAGTGCCTGGAAACCTTTCCTCCTTCACGGCTCCCTCCCACTGGCGCAGGTCCCGTCCCTATACTTTTGTCTCTGTTATTTCTTTTTTCTTTTACCCTACCCAAGTACGTGGGGATTTTCTTGCCTTTTGGGAGGTCTGACGTCTTTTGCCAGCGTTCAGTGGGTGTTCTATAGGAGCAGTTCCACGTGTAGATGTATTTCTACTGTATCTGTGGGAAGGAAGGTGATCTCCGCGTCTTACTCTTCCGCCATCTTGCCCCTCTCTCTCTACCTTTTTATTTGCAGATGGATCCATTACCACACACACACACATTACCCCACAAATGTCCACTGACCAGACATTTTCTACAGATTGAGGCAGACACTCCCCGGACCCATGACCTAAAGGACTTACGTGCCAAGCGTATGGCTTACTATGAAAGCATTGCGGTCATCAAGAGTGATGCTTCCAGAAATGGCAGCCAACAGGTGTCGACAGCTTCCCAAGACATCAAAGTTAATCCTTCAGAAAACCAAACCCTCAGGCTGAGAGGCCCTCAGATGTCTCCGTGTTATTTAGCAATTGGATAGAAACCTCTGCTCCGGGAAGAGTTCACAGAGGCTTCTGGAGAAGCAGAGCAGTGTCAGGACCACAGGGCCCAGGAGGAGCCCTGGAGAAAGAACCACCCACCAGAACTGGATCTCCAACTGTTGGCTGATGCCTTGGTCCCCGAGACACAGAAGTTGCGACACGTTATAATTTGGTCCCAGAAGTTCTTGTCCAACCTTCCAGAAGAGTATGGGTCAAAGAGTCCCACAACTTCTCTAAGACTCCCTCGCTCTAACCTTTGTCACAGTTCAAAAGCTCTAGGAAGTAAGAGAAATGCCCATCTGAGGTCATCTGATTCTCCACCCCTGCTCAGAGAAGACCAGTCCAGCACACAGACATTCACAGCTGCTCTTCAAGCCTCCAGAATAACTCGTCAGAAACAGGCTTGTTTTCCGAATTTCCAAGTTCCTTCCTGGAGGACGGTTTTCCTGGCAGTCACTCTTGTGGGTGGCAAGAAACTACAGTTAGGAGTGAGGGAGAGGCACAGCTGCTGGGTGCCCTCTGATAGTTGGCAGCTGGAAGATCCTGCTCAACAGGGGTGTGACAGAGCAGGAAATAGTCACATTCAGACCCCCAACGAGGATGAGGTATTTCCTGAGAGGCTGGGAGCTCAGCCACGACTCAAACATACTTTTGGAGAAAGTAAAGTTTTAGAGGAAATTGGACAGAGCCCACCCAGAAATGGTTACTTCTGGACCCCATTAACAGACAGCTCAGAGGAGGAACATTTAGATGAACCTGGGGAAAGTAAAGGGACACCTAGAAGGGATGTTCTGGGCAGGAAGTATAGAAGGTTTTCAGGAATTGCCTTATCCCCTCCAAGTGATATGATAGCACCATGTGGTGTTTCCTTCTCTGGGGAGACTCCCCTGGAGGCTGAAGTCAGGCAGGAGTGCGGAGGGGCTGGGGAGTCCCCTGTGGGGACCCCCAAGGATGTCAGAGCAGAATTCAAAGCTGACAGCTCCAGAGGTGAAGACCTCATCCAGAGACTGCCTGGGAGTCAAAGTATGCTCCCCTCCAGCAGCTCCAATGGAAGGAGAACGGAATCAGACAATGTGGGGTTCAGTTTGGGGTCCCCCCAAACTGACATTAAGCATAAAAATGGATGGAAACATGCCATCATGGAGAGCGCAGGGAAGACTATTACGGGGAGAATGCCAAGAGACTGTCTGAACAGAAGTGTGCCGAGTCCTGCCAAAAGCAGCCAGCCTGTGATAACTCAGAAGCAATTTGACCTAACACGTCCCAAAAGTCAAGTGGCCCCTCAGATGGCCGGCCTCTCGCTGAATGTGTCAGAGGGCCCCTGGGAGAGCCCTGCGCTTCATGTACATCCATGGACCCACTGCAGAGGCACACGGTGTGCTCGGCAGGGCTTGGTTTCACCAATTGCCACCACCTGGGGTGGACAGGAGATCAGTACAGACACCCCGAGTGGTCACCAGGCAAACAACTCATGAGCAATAGGAAAAGATACCGCCTTCAAGTCACCCCATTTCCAGGGAGATCTCCAAAGCCGATTGGAAGGGATCCTTCCCACTCCAGGATGTTGGTGACAGCCTCTCCTGGAGGGGTGAGTCACCATGTAAGCCAGAGCAAGGGGCCAGTGTACTGGAGACATATTTCTAATAATTTTCTGCATATGCTGAACAAGATCAGGGGTCTTTCTTCAGAGGAGAGCAACTCCTCTTGGCCTTTCCAGGGGCCTAGACTGTCCAAATCAGAATTGGTAATCACATTTCCAGAAGGGAGAGGCAAGTCTAAAGGTGCCATCCTGGCCAGGGAGGCCAGGGAGTGGAGAGATGGGAGTGAGAGCCATGCAGCTGCGGAAGGTGAGGAGGGCACCCATCCCCCAGGACAAGGCTATGCAGCAGAGGCAGCTCTGGAAGAGACTAGCTTTTGGAAACCTCAGGGCAACTATGGTATGAAACCAAAGCTGGGGAAGACAGTCTCATGACTGGCACTTGTATAACATGCCACGTGGCCATTGGGTTTGAGACACAAGCTCCTTCATATATTACCCCTTAGTTTCATTTTCTATAAATATGAAATGGGCATTGTCTTAGTCTCTTTGGGCTGCCGTAAGAAAAATACCATACACTGGGTGGCTTAAAGAACAAATATTTATTTCTCACAGTTCTGGAGGCTGGAAAGTCCAAGATCAAGGTGCCAGCAGATCCAGTGTCTAGTGAGGGCCTGCTCCCTGGTTCATAGATGGCTGTCTTCTTGCTGTGTTCTCACATGGCAGAAGCAGAGAAGGGAAGCAAGCTCTTCTGTGACTCTTTTGAGGGTACTAATCCCATTCATGAGGGCTCCACCCTCATGACCTCATCTAATTCTAATCCCCTCCCAAAGGCCCCGCCTCCTAATACCATCACATTAGGGGGTAGAGTTTCCACATATGAATTCTGTTGGGGGGAACAAACCTTCAATTCATAAGAGGGATAATTATCAGAGTAAAGTATAAACTGTGAGATACTATGCAAATACATTTATTTTGTGTGTGTGGCAGAACAAAAGCCATTAGCTAATTAAAAGTAATCTTAGAAAATAGTTATTTTGAAAGGTAAATGCTACAGCATTCTTCTGGTTGAATAGATAGCTCTCTCGGGTGCCTGCATTTTTCATGAGTGTGATGATTCTATTCATTTTGCTGTATAGTAGTTTGTGCGGGAATAAGTATTATATGTGTTTCACCTAAATTACATTTTAACAACCAAGCATTAGAAAATAAAATCTGCCTCTCCAATTTGAGTGCTATGTAGGTAGAAAATGATTAATGCATTTTTATTTCATAGAATAAGCTCAGATTAGGAATTTAAAATACCTTGCTAGATCTTTATGCAAAAAATTTTCTTATTTGAATTCATTCTCTTTCGTTTTTGGAACTGAATTACATGATTTGTTATAAACGATAGTAAAATATAACATTCCAAAGCTATTTTGAGATACAGATAAAATGGTAGAATATTATTAAAGTATGCTTATAATATTTTTATAAGATTTGGGAAGCTGAGTGACATGCCTTGCATCAACAGAGGTAACAAAATACATCTGGAAAATAAAATCTATATGAAGCACGACAGATTTGTAACTTTGTATTTTACACTTCTAGGGAAGTTATGTTCTGCTACCCGCAAAATGACCCCAGAATGACCAGCTGTGGGGGACACTGGGAAATGTCCAGTACTGCATGTTCATCTCATAAACTTAAAGATGTGAAGCCAAGGTTTGACTTCTTTTTTGTTTTGTCACATAATAACATTTTAAATAACTAAGTATTAGCATTGGCAATCTTCTGAAAAATTAATTAACATTCTGGTTTATACACTGTGGTAAAAATCAATTATGTACTGAAGGTCTACCATGTGCAAGATGCTGTACAGGATGCTATAACAGACATAGAAAGGAAGAAGAGACAGTTACTCCAGAGTGTGGAGTTCTATAAGAGAAGCGCAACAGTGCTTGGGGAGCAAAAGATGTTATGGTACCGGTGGAATCAGGAGAGGCCTTATTTGTCAGGTAGTAAGAAAGGAGGCTTTGAAGGATAGATAGTAGTTGAACAGATAAAAAAAGGAATACCAGTTGGTAGAAATAGCATGAGTACAGTCATAGAGGTAAGATGCTTGGATTTTGTTGAAGGAGTAATGAGTTGCCTAATGTCAGGATTATTAGTCAGGATTGGTTTGGTTTCAAGTGATGGAAGCACTACTAAAACTAGTGGGGCATCAGAAGAAAATGAATTGGTTTGATTATTTGCAAATGTTTGGGGGTTTCATCTAGCAACTCAACACAATGACATGAGCTTTCAGTCTCTCTCCATCGCTTGGCTTTGCTTCCAAGATGGCAGGCACTCTCATCCATCTTTCATATTGTATTTGGCAACTTTCTATAGAGGTGTCTTCTAAAACAGACTTCTCCAAAGAGTTCCTCAACTTTGTTTTCTCTTTGTTCTGGGATCCTTAACCAGTGCCGGAATATAGAAGCTGAAGTTAAAAGACTTGGGTATGAATCATGGCCCTGCCACTTATTAACTGAGGGGCTTTGAATGAGTTACTTAAACTCTCCAAGATTCAGTTTCATCATCTTCAAAGTGGGCACAGTATTTACTCTTCTACTTTGAAGGAGTTTTGTGAAGATTAAGTGAATAACGTCCATGGAAGTACTTTGAAAATTATTAAGTGCTGTATACATGTAGGATTTGATGAGTGAAAGTAATATTAATAGTATGTCTATTTGGTACATCCAAACTTATCCTAGAACTCTGTGACCTTTTTGGTGGGTGTTTATACCCCTTTCAGAAAACAGTCCATGTCATCGTCATTATCATCGTCATCAAAACAGTGAATGTTTTTTAAGTACCTACTCTGTACGTGTCAAACATGTTGCATGCAGTGTCTCATATATTCCTCCCAGCAGTCCATTTTACAGAAGAGGTCACTGATCTTAGGTGAGGATCTTGTCCAAGGTCACCTATTTAGTAAGTGGCAGAGCCAGTGTCCAAACCCATTTGACATGAGAACCCTTGCTTTGAACCCCTCTGTTCTGTTTCCTCTCCAGCCTCCTATTCTTCAGTCCTGTGGGTCATTAACACCACATCTCTTAACCAATTCATGCCTATGCCACCACTGCTTTAAACTCTTTCATATACTGCATAGATATGTTCAGATTTCTGGTTATCCTGAATGCCATCCCTAGAATGTGACTGTGAACTTTTGGTTGAATAGATTTTGCTGTGAAGACATCTGTATGTTGTACGATGTTGATGTGTCCCTGTATTGAATTATAGCCACTGTGCACTGTTAGATTACATGTTTATGTGCCCTTTTTGAGCTTTATGACATAGAATCCATTTTTCTTGTTTCAGCCAATGTCTTTGGAAAGTGTAAGTGGTTTAATTCTCTGGAACCAAACTCATCAAAAGCACTTTTCCCTTGGGAACCTTTGGTTCCTTCCCATTAATGAGTTTAACATTAAGATCTGTTGTCCCCCTAAGTTCATAGGATCCATACCCAGTGGACGTGCAGGGCTTGAAGCTTACATTTTGTACCCAGAACTGGCCTCTGGACTCCAGACGCATACATACACCTTCTTGATTGATGTGGCCATTTGAATGTCTCACTGGAGCTCCACACTTGGCAGGTCCCAAACTATATTCATGGATCCCCGCTCTCCATCCCATAATACCACTGTTCCTCTGTAGTGTCCTCCACTGTGCACCTAACTGCCCAGGCTAGATCCCTGAGGTCATCCCTGCCTCTCCTTTTCCCACCTCCATATTTGGTCCTTTCCAAATCCTGTCAATTTTTACCTCCTAAATATTTTTTTGAATCCAGCCCCTCCTCTTCATGCTCGCCCCCTTACCATCCGCTCTCCCTGGATGACTGCAAGAGCCTCCTACCTTGTCCCCCTAACCACTCTGACTCTCACTCTGATCTCCACACCACCATCAAAGGGATTTTTTCAAATGTCATAGAAGGTCACCCTGCAATGGATTGCTGTTGCCCTTAGAATAAAGATGGACCACATTAACATGTCCCTCTGGGCTCAGGCTGTTTCCACCTCTGCCTCTTGCCCCCTTCACACCAGCCGCAGGGCCCTCTTCAGTTCCCCAGTGGTGGTGCACGCTCTCCACCCCACCAGCAGCCCCTTGCTTACTTAAGTGATAATCACTTCAGATCCAAGCCCAAAGCCCCATGAGAGCTTCCCACCCACCACCTTCAGACTAGGTCTGGTCTACTTGTTTACTTGCTCCCAGAGTGCCCTGTTTTCCTCTTTCAAGGAAACGAAATGTAAAATGTAATGAAGTAGAATGTAAGGAGGGTCTTCAAGGTCAAGAACAAGTCTGTGCAGCTCACTGGGAACTAGCACAGTGCTTAGATCTTAATAAGAGCTCAATACTTATCAAATAAATGAATAAATGCAGAAATAACTAACGTTTGTGGGAAGCCACTCATTTTTAGTGGATTGCCATGTGTCTATCAATCAGCTATAATCTATGTATTATTATATATATATATGGAATATATGTTTGTATATTGTATATTCAACATATATAATAATTTCCATTTTGTTAGGTTTAAGAGTTGAGTTGGGTCCTTTTAAGGAATAATGCAGATAAGAACATCTTTCTTTTTTAAACACTCCTTTCTTTTTTTTTTTTTTTTAACATTTTTATTGGAGTATAATTGCTTTACAATGCTGTGTTAGTTTCTGCTTTATAACAAAGTGAATCAGTTATACATATACATATGTCCCCATATCTCTTCCCTCTTGCGTCTCCCTCCCTCCCACCCTCTCTATCCCGCCCCTCTAGGTGGTCACAAAGCACCGAGCTGATCTCCCTGTGCTATGCAGCTGCTTCCCACTAGCTATCTATTTTACGTTTGGTAGTGTATATATGTCCATGCCACTCTCTCACTTTGTCCCAGCTTACTCTTCCCCCTTGCCGTATCCTCAAGTCCATTCTCTAGTAGGTCTGTGTCTTTATTCCCGTCTTGCCCCTAGGTTCTTCATGACCATTATTATTATTATTTTATTTTATTTTTTAGATTCCGTATATATGTGTTAGCATACGGTATTTGTTTTTCTCTTTCTGACTTACTTCACTCTGTATGACAGACTCTCGGTCCATCCGCCTCACTACAAATAACTCAATAGAAATCTGCTTTTACAAGGAGTAATTCAAATGTTTTACCATTAAGCTTGCTGTAGGATTTAAGGAGATTCATTTTGCCAGATTAAGGATGTTTCCTCCTATTCCTAATGCTCTAAGTGGTCCCTCCTCCCCACTCCTCACCCCCAGGAAGAGCTGTTGAATTTTATCACATATTTTGTATTTCTCTAGAGATGGAGGCGTTACTATGATGGTTTTTATTAAGACTTTATCTTTTTAGAGCAGTTTTAAGTTCACAGAAAGTTTGAGGGGAAGATACAGAGATTTCTCCCATACCCCCTCCCTGCAAAACAGGCATAGCCTCTCCATTATCAGCATCCCCCACCAGAGGGTACATTTGTTACAAGTGATGAGCCTATGCTGACAAATCATAATCACTCAAAGTCCATAGTTTACATTACAGTTCACTCTTGGTGTGGTAGATTCTATGGATTTGGATATATAATGACATATATCTATCATTATGGCATCATACAGAGTTTTTTTTTTTTTTTCACTGCCCTGAAAATCCTCTGTGCTCTATCTATTCATCCCTCTCTTCCTTCAACCCCTGTCAAGCACTGACATTTCTACTGTCTCCATATTTTTGGAGAATTGTCATATAGTTGGAATTGTACAGTACATAGCCTTTTCAGGTTGTCTTCTTTCACTTAGTCATATGCATTTAATGTTTCCTCCATGTCTTTTCCTGGCTTGATAGCTCATTTAGCACTGAATCATATTCCATTTCTGATGTACCACAGTTGATTTATCCATTCACCTACTGAAGGACATCTTGGTTGTTTCTTCCAAGTTTTGCCAGTCTGAGTAAAGCTGCTATAAACAGTGGTAAACACTCCTTTCTTTTAAAGGCATTTCTGGTTTAAATTTTTCTAGAATACATTAGAAATCTTTCTGCCATTTCAGTATACACCAGTCATAGTTAAATATTGTCTTGACAATTGATGTTTGTTATGAATATTCACTATCTGTATTCTTATTTTATTATTCTTTTATTATCATCTATCTCATCTCTGAGTCATTGCAGCTGCCTGACTATGACATCTTTTTCCTAGCCTTATTTTCCTTCCACTCTGCTTTAGATTTAGAAATTAATTAAGCATACTTTTAAGCTTGTCTGTTAAATAATAGCTAATAAAGCTTTAATGAAAACATAAGAAGCAAAGTGCATTCATTGTTCTTTGATACAGTGTTACTTTAGCTCTTTTCACCTATGTCCTGGACTGGCTTCTAGATGCTTGAAATAGTGACACGTTTGATAATCTGGGAAGAGCAATATTACTGTAGATATTCATGCATTTAAGAATGACGGCATTTAAAATAGAATGCAAACCACTTGATAAATAAAACTGAAGAGAACACAAACCAAGCATGAAATTGCATCAAGTGATTTCCCCTGTGTACATACTAAGTAGATACCTCTTCAGGAGGTAACTAATTTGTAGTTAGGAATGGAGAAGTAGAAAAAAAAAATCCCATTAATATCTACAGTTAGCCCAACTTCTGTATATTGGTCCACATGACAACAAATATTTTATTCTAAAAATGTTTCTCACAATTCTGTTTTTTTAAGTTGTGAACTAGGGATAGATTGCTTAAGGAGTTGCCCCAAGAATTCAATCAGTATTTGGAGGTGTCTCCATTAGCAAGACTTCTGCAAAGAGAATCTCCAGGCTCTGCCATTCTCTACTTCAAACTCACAATTCAAAATTATTTCAGCAAAATATGATGATAGGAAGACACTCCCCTCCTTGCTAAGAATTCTGGCTGGGCTGTTCCTTGTATTCTGCTGCATCTTTGGGGGTGCCGAGTTTGGGGCTGAGTGAAGTGGGCTGTGTAGAGAACTTCATTCCAGGCAGGGGCATGAGGGCGGCCTGGCTGACACAGTTGTCCTCCCGTCAGCAGCCGGCTGGTCTGCTGGTTTGACTTGCCGGGCAGGCGTCCTTCTTCCCCAGCTTTGCAAGAGTCTCTCAAACCTGTGCTGTTGGCTGAAGTGAATGACTTTTCTAGGAGAAGAGGGCCATCTTTCCGTCAAAAGTCTATGAATAGCTGCATTCCCCTGTTAGAACTTTGCAGCAGAGTCATTCCAGATAGCGAAAGCTTATAAGTACAAAGTCCCAACAGAAGGGAGATGCCCTGGATTCCTGGGACCCACTTCTGGAGGGAAGTCGCCTGGGGGCAGAGCAGCGGCTTCATCTCAGTCTCATTGCCTTGGTAACCTTAAGTAACTTCTAGCTCTTTCTACCCTTCAGAACAACAACAGAGGACTTGTCTTAACTAATTTATGTAACAAACTTTTGGAGACCCTATTATGAACAGATGCTGCCTTAGGCACTGGGGACACAGTAGGGAACAAAACAGACAAAACGTCCCTCCCTTCCTGGCACTTACATTCCAGTGGAGTGAAACAGAAGGTAAAACACACACGTAAATAAGTAACCCACAGGGACTCCCCTGGTGGTCCAGTGGTTAAGACCCCTGCACTCCCAATGCAGGGAGCATGGGTTCAATCCCTGGTCGGGGAAATAAGATGCCACAGCATGGCCTAAAAATAAGAAAAAAAGACTGACCCATGAAATGTGGCAGATGGCAATAGGTGTTTTGGAGGAAAATAAAGCAGCAAATCGGGGTAGAGAGTGCTGGAGGGTTGCGATTTTACATGTGGTGGCCAGGGGTGTCTTACTGAGATGTTAACTGTAAGAAACTGAGAAGAGGCTTCAGAGAAGGATCTGACCCTGACTGGGGGCCACAGCAAGTGCAAGAGCCCTAACTGCAAGGCTTCTTGTTGTTGTTGTTGTTATTGTTGGTGTGTTTCTTTGGGAAGAATTTTATATGTGTCTGGGGATGTGTCTCTGCTGGTGCGCGTCCTTAACAAATGCACACAAATGCCATCACTCAAGAGCATACTGTCTGCTAGTTTCTTACATCAGCATGTCTTAGAGGCCTTTCCACACCCGTTTGTGTGTTCTCCTTTGCTGTCACCCATATCAGCCACACAGCTGTATCTCGGCCCCTCTCGTGCCAACATCTGTGCCTTCCTTGCTCTTTTCCGTCCTTCTCATCCTCAGTTCAGGAAAAGACCTGACCGTGCTCGTTCCAGAGTCCTCAATACAAGTGTCACTCTTGCTGACAGATGTCCTGTCCGTGCCCTGTTTGGTCACTGATTCAGATGTGGAAGGAAACTCTGCGTAAGAGGATTCAGAAATGCATTGTGCTGGCATGTCACCGACGGGCATGGTGTCACTCCCTGACGTCATTGTGTTTCATTTCTTCCGAAGTCTGTGTTCATCTGGAATCTGAATGGGCCTCAGCAGCACTGAACAGGCGGCTTCATTCTGCCCTCTAGTGGATGATGCTGTTTCAGCATGCAGGCTGGCCCCATTGGTTAGCATTCCCCGCTGCTCACAGACGCCGAGTGTGAGCAGCTCTATAGCTGCAGGCACGTGTCCTTTTGTTACAAATATGTAACTCCCTGCAGCAGATCCCTAACAGGAAAGTAAAACTGACTTCTGACTTTGTCTTCATATCTTTTCAAAAGTCAAGTGTGGCATAAACTCTACCTGTATAGTGAAAAGCAAGTGGAAGAAAATAAAATTCTCATTTTCAACCCAGAAAAAAAAAAAAAAAAGTCAAGCGCTTTTTTTTTTTTTCTTGGTCCCTCCAAGTGACTCCAAAATCTATTGGGGAAAAATGATAATTTCTCAGCCTGTAACCTCCAGATGGGTAAACCAGTTTGTTTCCTGACCTAACATTCTGCCAGACTTCAGAAGAGCATTGTATCTTTTTTCTCTTGTGGAAGGTCTTGGAAATATTTGGGTAATTAATAACCAAAGTAATTTGAGATGAAAGCATTCCAGTGCTTAGAACAGCATTTGTAACCTTTGGTATAGTTCTTTGTATGCAGAGGTGGCTTTTGTGGCAATCCCCTTGGCTTCTTTCTTTGTCTAAATACTGAAAGTTTTCATTTCTCTCTGTAGTAAAATATTTTTTCTACTTTGTTCATTTCCCCATCTATTTATAACTTTTTAAGTTGTATGGGAACAGAAAGCTACTACATCTGCCTTTTCTCATCCTTTTGGGCTTTGTTTTCTTTGCTTTCTCCACCCCTGCTGGCTCCGGAGGCTACAGTGCCCTGTGCACGTGTTACTGAAGCATGCTCTGTGAGTGGCACGTGGAGAGGGAAACTCACTTCATTTTCCAAGCCCATTAAAAGGGCTCATTCTGCCTGAGACATTGGGCTGAGGTGAATGGTGGGCAGTAAGCGCAGGGAGGAACCTGAGATCCAGTCATTGGCTTCCTTACCTCCGTGTGATGCCACCTTAGTCAGCCCAGTGGGTTAACGCAATGGGGCTGCTCTCTGGGGTCTGCCACTGGGGCAGCTGGCCTGGGGGTCCATCCACGTGTAAGAACATGCAGAGAGTGGAAGTGAAAGGCAGTGAATTATGCATAAGGAAAGAGGTTTCCTTATACACAGTAAAAGGGCAAAACCGTTGATGTTGCATTTTTTCAGATGATAGAAGAGGTGAAGCCTGTTGAGTTGTTCTTATGTAAACTGTGTGTTAGGTTGTCTGTGTCCTTTGAACATAGATGTCAGGTGGCTTCTTATTTCCAAATTATGTGTCTTTGGGTAATTTAGCAGAGAACACATTACTTGGGGAGTCCTTAAGTTGCATATTAAAGGAATGCTGAAATGTAGTCACTGAACTCTAATAAATAAAATGGTCCAAGAAGTCATTTTGTTCTGGGGGCATCTCTTAGACCAGAGAGAGATTTTGTGAGTTGGATGTGATTGCGATGATGTTGAGATGTGCACATGAACTTCCAAAAGACTATTCTCTCGTTATGCAAGAACCAAGTGGTCCTGTCATCAAGCAAGTAAATTGTTTCCCTGTGCTTTTATTGCTGGAGATCTCAAAGCATTTCAAGACCATTTCAAGCATTTCCTCGGCTGAAGCAGAGGAGAGAAGCTCCACCAGGATTCATCCCAGTGCTTATGCTGTTGGTAGGTGGCCAAGTCGTTAATATGCAAAGTGGTCAGATCTGTCAGATGGATGCAGGTGAAGAGAGAATACTCACATGTGCCAGACCCAATTAAATGTGAAAGCCAGGAGGAACTGATAAGCAGGGGTGAAGGAAGGGAACCTAGAGCCACGCCTCTCAAACTGCTAGAGTGTTGGCATCATTTTCAGAGAAGCATTCATAAGATCTGTGGCCTCAAGAATAAGTTTTACAACTTTCCTCCAAACGTTCCTTATTAGAGAATCATCACTGAATGCCACCAGCATCACTTCTTTTTTTAAAATTAATTTATTAATTTATTTATTTTTGGCTGCGTTGGGTCTCTGTTGCTGCGCGCGGGCTTTCTCTAGTTGCGGCGAGTGGGGGTTACTCTTCGTTGTGGTGCGCGGGCTTCTCATTACGGTGGCTTCTCGTGTTGCGGAGCACGGGCTCTAGGCGTGTGGGCTCAGTAGTTGTGGCGCAAGGGCTTAGTTGCTCCACAGCATGTGGGATCTTTCTGGACCAAGGCTTGAACCCATGTCCCCTGCATTGGCAGGTGGATTCTTTTTTTTTTTTAACATCTTTATTGGAGTATAATTGCTTTATAATGGTGTGTTAATTTCTGCTGTATAACGAAGTGAATCAGGTATATGTATACATATATCCCCATATCCTGTCCCTCTTGAGCCTCCCTCCTACCCTTCCTATCCCACCCCTCTAGGTGGTCACAAAGCACCAAGCTGATCTCCCTGTGCTATGCAGCTGCTTCTTTAAGAAGGAACACAGGATGACGTAGGGCTTGAGCTGGTCTTTGAAATGAGAATGGGGTTTGAATGGTGGAATAAAGGATGGTGAGGAGGGACCTTGTGGTTAGAGGATTTGCCTGGGCAGAGGGCTAGTGCTGGGGGGGAAAAGAACCCATTAAAGCCATGGCCTGCTGCACCACGCAGAACACAGAACTTCTAACTCTGGAGAGCAGTGTGCCCTCCTTGGCCACGGAGGAGAGCGTCCCCCTAAGTTGGCGCCACCCTCCAATCTCCCCGCTGTTTTCCATCTGATCAGATTCCTCATTGTTCCCTGACGACTTTCTCTATTTTCCAAGGCCTTTTCTGAGCCTTTGCCCCTGATATCTCCTTCACCTGACCTACACTTTTTTCCTTTCTCTACTGTCCCATATATGGTGCAGCTCAAATGCTACCAAGGACTTCATGAAAACACTCTGGTTCCTCCCTAAACCCTCCTTGAGTGATTAGTGAGCAGCTCACATTGACGAGGATATCATTCCTTCCCTCATTTACTTGTGTCCAAATTGTACTCATCATCAATAAATTGTAGGATCCCTCTTCTTCCTCTGTGACAACCCCTGTTCTCAAAGTGTGGTCCAAAAACCAGCAATATCAATCAGTCTTTCCTGGGGACTTGCTGGAAATGCTAATACTCCTCAGACCGCACCCCAGAACTGAATGGGAAACTCTGGGGTGGGGCCCAGCAATATAAGGCTTCACAAACCCTCCAGGTGATTCTGATAAATGGAGGAAAGCTAATTATTGACAAGTGGCCCCTGAATTCCTCCCAGAGGGGTGCCTCTCCCAAGATGAAATCCCTGCTCTCTAATTACTAACAGTCCTTTTTTAAAATATATTTATTTATTTATTTATTTTTGGCTGCGTTGGGTCTTCATTGCTGCGTGCGGGCTTTCTCTAGTTGCGGCGAGCGGGGGCTACTCTTGTGGTGCGCAGGCTTCTCATTGCTGTGGCTTCTCTTGTTGCGGAGCACGGGCTCTAGGCTTGCAGGCTTTAGTGGTTGTGGCACGTGGGCTCAGTAGTTGTGGCTCATGGGCTCTAGAGTGCAGGCTCAGTAGTTGTGGCTCACGGGCTAAGTAGCTGTGGCTGGCAGGCTCTAGAGCGCAGGCTCAGTAGTTGCGGCGCACGGGCTTTGTTGCTCTGTGGCATGTGAGATCTTCCCGGACCAGGGCTCGAACCTGTGTCCCCTGCATTGGCAGGCGGATTCTTAACCACTGCACCACCAGGGAAGTCCCTAACAGTCCATTTTAAGAGTTGAGAGTTTGCGTTTCTTAGAAGATGAACAGTTTTAATTTCTTCAACAGTTTGCTTTAAAAACAAAGTGAGGCTGTTTTCCATAAGTTTAACATTTCACTGACTTTATTATGTAGTACAAATGCCCTGACCACTTTTTTAAATGATTATAATTCAACCACAGATAATGAATGCTTTGGAGTGCTGTAACAAATTGGATAATAACAATGATTTAATCAAAGTCAAGCTAGCTAACAGTAGGAAGAAAAACCCTACTGATTAAATTCATTTTAGAAAAATGTCCATTTAAAGTAAACTATTTCCATATCGAAAATCTTCTAATACCTTAATTTTTGTCTAGTGTATGTATACTTTCTCACAGGAAGAATTGAAAAAATAATGAGGAATTCAGTGCAAAGCTGCAGCGTTCAAGGATTTGCAGTGTACTGCTTATTGTCCAGGGAGCTGTTAACTGCTTGACCATGTACGCAGAGTACGTAAGAATGCTTTTTTGGGCTTCCCTGGTGGCGCAGTGGTTGAGAATCTGCCTGCCAATGCAGGGGACACGGGTTCGAGCCCTGGTCTGGGAGGATCCCACATGCCGCGGAGCAACTAGGTCCGTGAGCCACAACTACTGAGCCTGCGCGTCTGGAGCCTGTGCTCCGCAACAAGAGAGGCCACGATAGTGAGAGGCCCGCGCACCGCGATGAAGAGTGGCCCCCACTTGCCACAACTATAGAAAGCCCTCGCACAGAAATGAAGACCCAACACAGCCATAAATAAATAAATAAATAAATAAATAATTTTTTTAAAAAAAGAATGCTTTTTCTACACAAACACAAAATAGTGTATATATACATAATTTGATGAGTTTTAATGGTTACACTCATGAAACCACCATCACAATCAAGATATAGAACACTTCTGTTTCCTTCCAAAATTTCTTTGTGTACCCTTGCATTCTACCCAACCCTGCACCCCTGGTCTCAGGCAACATGTTGTTACTATGGATAAATTAACATTCTATAAAAATAGACCCATACAGTATGTGCTCTTTTGTGTCCGGCTTCTTGAACTCTGCATGATGATTTTGCGATTCATCCATGTTGCAAATAGTAGTTATTCATTCCTTTTCATTGCTGAGTCATATTCCGTGATATGGAGGTACCACATATTGTTGATCCATTCACTTGTTGATGGACATTTTGAATTTTTGGCAATGGCAAATAATGCTGCAATGAACATTCATGCACAAGCCTTTATGTGGACATGTTTTCATTTATCTTGGGTAAATGTCTAGCGAATGCTGGGTCATATGCTACACATAAAAATGTTAACATTTTTTTTAAAACAGCCAAACAGTTTTCAAAAGAGTTGTATGATTTTACGTTTCCACCATCACGTATAAGACTTCTGGTTGTTCTACACTTGATGTCATCAATCTTTTTATTTTTGATCATTCTGATGTGCTGTGTAGTGGTATCTCATTGTGTATTTAATATGCATTTCCCTGATGACTAGTGATATTGAGCAGCTTTTTACATGCTTATTGGCCTTTTGTATATCTTCTTTTGTAAATTGTTCAAATAGTTTACCCCCGTTTTTTTCTTTGAGTTGTTTTTCTTATTAAACTGTAAGAGTTCTTTATATATTCTGTATATAAGTCCTTTATCAGATACATGTATCACAAATACTTTCTCCCACTTTGTGGCTTGTCTTTTTGTTTTCTTAATCATGTCTTTCAGGCAGCAAAGCTTTTTTCATTTTGATAAAGTCCATCTTAATTTTTTTCTGTAGTGTGTACTTTTTATATCCTATCTAAAAAAAAATCATGGCCTACCACTAGGTCACAAAAATTATCTCCTATTTTTTTTATAGAATTTTTATTGGTTTAACTCTTTTTTTAAATTTTATTTATTTATTTTTGACTGCCTTGGGTCTTCATTGCTGTGCACAGGCTTTCTCTAGTTGCAGCGAGCGGGGGCTACTCTTCGTTGTGGTGCGCAGGCTTCCCGTTGCAGTGGCTTCTCTTGTTGCGGAGCACGGGCTCTAGGCGTGCAGGCTTCAGTAGTTGTGGCTCGCAGGCTCTAGAGTGCAGGCTCAGTAGTTGTGGCACACAGGCTTAGTTGCTCTGCGGCATGTGGGATCTTCCCGGACCAGGGCTCAAACCCGTGTCCCCTGCATTGGCAGGTGGATTCTTACCCACTACGCTACCAGGGAAGTCCCTATCGGTTTAGCTTTTACATTTAGGTTGTTTATTCATTTTGAGTTAATTTTTGAGTGATGTTCATTTTATTTCCATAATGATATCCAGTTCTTCCAGCACAATTTGTAGGAAAGACTGCCCTTTCCCCTGTATATAGCCTCATTATCTTTATCAAAAATCAACTGACCACGTTAAGGGTGGATCTATTTCTATACTCTCTATTCTGTTTCATTAATCTCTATGTTTATCTTAATGCTAATGCTGTACTATCTTCCAACTCATGAACATGGTCTATTTCTCCATTTATTTCACTTTTTAAAATAATATTTCTCAGCTATGTTTTAGACATTTTATTGTAGAGGTTTGCATATCTTTTGTTAAATTTATTCCTAAATATTTTATGAGTTTCGATGCTACCGTAAATGAAATTGTTTTTGTACATTTTATTTTTCTAACATCTGCTGTTAGTAAAAAATATATACAATTTTTTTATAGCGACATTGTATCCTGCTACCTTTCTAAGTTCACTTTTATATATATATAATATTTGTTTTTAGATTTCTGAGGTTATAAATAATGATGTTACCTGAATGTAGAGACAGTTTTACATCTTCCTTTTCGATATTTTTGCCTTTTATCTTTGATGCAATGGGTAGGACCTTCAGGACAGCATTGAATAGAAATGGTGAGAGTGTTCATTCTTGCTTTTTTCCCAATCTTAGGGGGAAATAGCTTAATATTCTACCATTAAGTATGATGTTGGTTATTGGTTTTTAATAAATGACATTTATCAGATTGAGGAGGTCTTCCGCTCCTAGTTTATTGAGGGTTTTATCATAATTGATATTGCATTTTATCAAATGTTTTTTATGATTCTAGTGAAATGACACAATTTTCCCCTTTATTTTGTTGATATGATGAATTACATTGATTTTAGAATATTAAACCAATTCTTCATTTGAATATTAAACTTAAGCACATCATGGTACATGATCCGATCCATTGAGTTCTTTTTTTTTTAATTTAGATATAATTGACCTACAATACTATGTTAGTTTCAGATGTACTACATAGTGATTTGCATAGATTATGAACCAATCCCCACAATAACTCTAGTAACCATCTGTCCCCATATAAAGTTATTGCAATATTATTGACCATATTCCTTATGCTGTATATTTATTTTATAAAGAAGCCTGTGGCTTATTTATTTTATAACTGGAGGTTCATACTTCTCAATCCCCTCCATTTCACTCACCCCCTCACCCTGTCCATTGAGTTCTTAATATTTTTTCTTCTTATCTTTCAGTTCTAGAATTTGTTTGTTTATCAAATCTGCTATATCACTTTTAGAGTTTCTGGATTCATTCCAAGATTTTATTTTCTGGAATATAGTGACCATACTTGTTTCGTAGCCTGTGTCTGATAATACGTAGCTCTTAGAGTCTCTTTCTGTTGTCTCTTATTTGTACAGGGTTTTGTTCATGTTATCTTATTTCCTTATAAGGTTTGTTTTCTTTGAGTATATGTGGAATATTGTTTTTGTAAGGTTATTTGTGGGAAAATTTGAGGCCAGTTACTTTATTTGATTCTGCTTGGCCTCTGGGCTCACTACTAACACAGTATCAACTTTATCCAATTTTAGTGCTTGAGATTTTCTGGGCCACCTGGAAAAGTCCAAGTCCCAAGACTGGTTTACTTACAGTCACCCTTACTCTTAGAATTCAGATTAAACCCATGAGTGGTTGCCTTGGGAATTTGTCCTGTCCTGGTCCTTGCAGGGCTGGGTTCTTTCTTATGATTCCCTCTATCTCCAAGAGACTGAGAAAATCACTGCTTGGCCTCTCAGCTGCCTTTGCTGGTTAAGCATATGCCTTAGGGGAGACAGAGTTTCAAACGCTAGTCTCACCACACTGAGTTATAGCTTTTCCAGGATTTTAGCAGGTAGTTTCTCACCATTTATTTAGCTTTTTAGCACTTTCAATGACTTTTAAAAAATGCTTTTTACTTAGATTTTTCAGTTGTCTTCAGTGGGAGATTTGGTTTGAATTATCCAAAGCTGATGCCCTGATGTTGCCTCCTTGATCTCTTTAAAAATAACCACTAGATGATAATCACACTATGGATTCTGTATCTGTTCCCCAGATCATATATTGGATTGGCCAAAAAGTTCATTCGGGTTTTCCCATAAGATGTCATGAAGAACCTAGGGGCAGGACGGGAATAAAGACACACACCTACTAGAGAATGGACTTGAGGATATGGGGAGAGGGAGGGGTAAGATGTGACAGGGTGAGAGAGTGGCATGGACATATATACACTACCAAATGTAAAATAGATAGCTAGTGGGAAGCAGCCGCATAGCACAGGGAGATCAGCTCGGTGCTTTGTGACCACCTAGAGGGGTGGGATAGGGAGGGTGGGAGGGAGGGAGACGCAAGAGGGAAGAGATATGGGGACATATGTATATGTATAACTGATTCACTTTGTTATAAAGCAGAAACTAACACACCATTGTAAAGCAATTATACTCCAATAAAGATGTTAAAAAAAAAAAAAAGATGTTATGGAAAAACCCAAACCTGCTCTTTTTGTTATGGAAAACCCCGACCTGCTCTTTGGAAGAGAGGGGTTATTTTCCATATTTCTCTGGTTTGCTTGCACATTTGCTTCAGCCTGTCTCTCCCTTTTGGGCTTTCTTTTATTTAGGGTTGAGTTGAGTCAGTACCAGTCCATCCTGTCGTACACGCTCCAGGAAGCGCATACCAAGCTCCTTGAGAAGTCTTCTTAAAGTACCTCTCTCGAGGCTTGAGAGGAGGACTAAGTACGTGGCTGTTACCCACAGTACATCAACAATTCTTTCTAAAGAAATTCTTTCAACTCCAACTTCTAGCCTCTTCAACTCCAACCCTTTGATCCTCTCAAAGTAGATGAGTGGCCAAGTGTTGCAAAACTGGTTTTCAGAAACTCCCTTAATAAAACATTTAGAATCCGGGTAATTGTCACATGTTGCCTTGGTTGCTGAAGTTGAAATATTTCAACATCCTATTATGTATTTCACAAATGTTTTCCCAGTTTGTTATGTGCCTTTTGATTTTCTATGGTGTTGTTTAGATGTAGCAATGTTAAATTTTAATAAAATGAAATCTTTTTATGGTTTCTGACTCTTTAAAAAAAAGAAACACATTTTATACTTTTGAGTTTTTTTTAATATTTACCTATATTTTCTTCTGCTACTTTTATGAATTCCTTTTCTACATATTTAATCCACCTGGCATTTGGCAAGTTAGGGAATCTAACTTTTTTTTCCCAAATGGTAAGTCACCCAAATACTTATATGTATTTTTTTCTGAGTTCTTATATTCTTTTTCCATCGGTCTATCTGACCATTCTGCTAATGATAATGTAATTGATTAATTTAAACCAAAATATGGATGCATTTGTCTAAGTGTTTACACTAATCCGATGATGTAATTATTTGTTAAACAATTGCTTTTTAATTAAATAGCCTTATTGAAGATGTTTCCACGAAATTATACTTAAAAATTAAATCACAGATTCCTTTTGATTCACAGTATATTTTTGGTCTTCCAGTGACCGTCAGTGATGATATATGTGTAGGAAACTGCCAGTTTTCGAGATCCAGTCAAAGAAAGTTTTAAGGCTATAAACAGAACACGTTTGAGGTGGTGCCAATGTCCGGTGACTAGTTTGAATTTCACCTGCTAATAGTCAAAGATTCTGGCTTCTGTGACATTCTCACGGTGAAATTCAAAGCTAATAATTAACTGGCTGTGTTAACAAGACTGAATGGCTGGAAGCAGCAAATTCTTGTATCTCAGACACAATGCATTAGTGTTTTAGACATCAGGCACATTGTTGTTTATAGTGAGCTGAACTCCCGGGCTAGGATCCTGAAAATGAGGCAAAATGCTTTGAGCAGTTGCATGCTCAGGACACCCAAGGGGACTGTGTGGTCATCTTCGAATCTCCTTCATCTGAAATGGAATTCAACTTGACGTGAATAAGAGTAGATACTCACTTTGGGGTTTGATCTGAGCTGGTTATGTTTCCGTGTTTCCAGGAGTGGATAAATATACAGAAAGGAGTTTGTACAATATTACCATGAATTTTCATTTTTGCTTACTAAATTATGTAAGAAGGTAGTTTTGTAAGTACTTAAGAATATTTTTATTATGTTATTATTTATTTATTCCCTACTTTTTTCCTAAAATGATTTGAGATATTTATAAAAATGTAAGAAATATAAGTTTCATTTTGTAAGATAATGATATCAGGGCAAAAGAAAAATATGGGTCAGGTAGAAAAAGGCAAGAGGGAATAAATACATAGAAATTTATGCTCTTTTTATCCTTTCATAATCGTAAAGTCACTGCACCACGGACTGAATTTTATCGGGCCTAGAGAAAGAGGTAAACATGCTGTATCACAAACTTCTCATTGTTCAGAAAAGAAAAACAGGCCAGTTACTCAGAGAAATGGCTTTTCATAGGAGTATATTCTTTGTTTGGGAGACACTTCTGCAATGTTTTGTTCGTTTGTTTGATTGATTGATTTTAGGGCAGTGATATTACTGTCTATGTTACTTTTTTTGATGCTGTTTAGGTTTTGTGTTTTATAAACAAATTTTATCGTATATGTGATGAATACATCCATCAGTCAATTTCATAGACACTGTCTCTAGCCCATATATGTTAATCAATTATTTAATAAGTGCCTCTATGTGCACAGTATTGCTTGGTGCTAAGAGATATAAAGATAAAGAACACCAGTTATCACATTGCCTTTTGAAATAAACCTGAGTAGGCAAATGATGATACTGATGATGACGATGGTGGTTATTATGGCAAAATCATGAATGTAGTGCTCAAATGACTGAAGTTGGAGAACATGGGTGTAGATGATAGTGGTGCTAATGAAAAGGTTTTGGTAAGGGATTAAATAATCAGATTTGTGGTTTAGAAAGATCACTTTGGTTGCCATGTGGAGAATAGATTGGCAGTGGGGAAAGATGGAAGATTAGCAAACAGTAAAAGCTTGAATTAAGGCAAAGACATTATGGAAAAAGGCCAGCTCTCAGGACAATTTAATGTGAATTGAGAAGGGAGGAGGACCTGAGGAAAGCTCCCAGATTCCTGGCTTAGGTGACTAGATACTTGGATATAACTAACCAGAATATGGAGTATAAGAAGAAAGACCAACAAGCTTTGGAGAAAAAGGGAAGTTCAATCTTAGATGTGTTTATTGTTATTTTTGAGGTGTCTGTGAGTCATAACAAAAATGTCCAGTAGGCAGTTGGATTCATGGTGCTGGAGTTCAATGGGAGTAATTGAGGCATGAGATATACAGAAAACAAAATATTTATATGAGATATAGACACAAGATATATAGAAAACAAAATGTGAATGGATTAAACAATCCAATAAAAAGGCAGAGAGATGTGTCAGACTGGATTAAAAAAATAGATCCAACTATATGTTACTATAAGACACACTATACATCAAAGATACGACATAAGGGGATGAAAAAGATATACAAACCACAGCCAGAAGAAAGCAGGGGTGGCTTTGCTAATATCAGACAAAAAAGATATTGAAATTGAAAAATTACTAGAGAAGAAAAGGGATATTTTATAATGATAAAAGGGTCAACCCATCAGGAAGATATAACAATTATAAACATGTACACACAACAGAGCCCCAGATACATAAAGCGAAACCCGAAAGAATCAAAGTGAGAAATAGACAATTTAACACTAAGAATCGGAGACTTAAAAATTCCACTTTCAATAATAGGTACAATTACTAGGAAGAATATCAACAGGGAAATAGAAAAATTGAACAACACTTACACAGACTAGATTTCTATGAAGCAGTCTACTCAACAAAGGCTGAATACACATTCTTCTCAAGTGCACATATAAAATTCTCCAAGATACACCAGATACTAGGCCAATAACCAAGCCTGAGTACATTTAAAAGAATTTGGATGGTACAAAATATGTTCTTTAACCACAATGAAATTAAGTGAATATAGACACAAAACCTGCAACAAAATACTAGAAAACCAAATCCAGTAACATATAACAAGGATTTTATACCATGACCAAGTAGGATTTACCAGGAATGCTAAGTTGGTTAACATTAGAAAAAAAATCAGTTATATACTATATCAATAGAATGACGACAATAGCCACATGATCATCACAATAGATGCAGAAAAGCAATTGACAAAATCTAACACCCCTCATGATAAAAATACTAAACAAACTAGGAATAGAAGAGAACATCCTCAATTTGAAAAAAAAAAGGTGTCTATGAAAAACCCACAGTTAACATAAAACTTAGTGGTGGAAAACTGAATGGTTTTCTCTAAGATAAGGAACAAGCCAAGGGTGTCTGTTCTCACCACTTCTATTCTAACAGCCAGAGCAATTAGGAAATAAAAAGAAAAAATAGGCATCCAGATTGGAAGGGAAAAACAAAATCTCTATTCACAGGTGACATGCTTTTGCACTTAGAAAATCCCAAGGAATTCACTTAAAAACTAATTAGTTCTATTAATAGAACTAGTAAATAAGTTTACTAATGTGATAGGATACAAGATCAATCTGCAAAATTCTGTTGTATTTCTATAAACCTGCACTGAATAATCTGAAAATGAAATTAAGAAAACAATTCCATTTACAAAAGCATCAAAATAATAAGACATTTGGGAATAAATTCAACAAAAAAGTGCAAAACTTAGACTATTACAACCCTATAACATTGTTGAAAGAAATTTAAAAAGATCTAAGTCAGTGGAAAGACATCCCATGTTCATGTATCAGAAGACTTAACGTTGTTAAGATAGCAGTACTCTCCAAATTGATCTACAGATTCAGTGTAATCCTTTTCAAAATCCTGGCTAGTTTCTTTGCAGAAATTAAGAAACTGATCCTAAAATTAACATGGAAAATCAAGGAATACAGAATAGCCAAAACACTCTTGAAAAGCAACAAAGTTGGAGAACTCATACTTCCTGATTTAAAAGCAGGTGTCTGATTAAAAACCAAGATGGTGTGATACTGACATGAAGGCAGACTTATAGATCAATGAAATAGATTTGAGAATCCAGAAATAAACTGTCACATTTATATCAATTTATGTTTGACAAGAGTGTCAAAACAATTCAATGGAGAAAGAATAGCCTTTTCGGTAAATGGTACTGTGACAACTGGATATCCATCTGCAAAAGAATGAAGTTGGATTCCTTCACACCATATACAAAAAGTAACTCAAAATGGATCAAAGATGTAATGTAAGAACTATAACTCAGAAGAAAACATAGGGGCAAATCTTCATGACCTTGGACTAGGTAATGGTTTCTTCGATATGTCACCAAAAGCACAAACAACAAAGAAAAAATAGATTAATTTGACTTCATAAAAATTAAAAATTGTTTTGCTTCAAAGAATACCATTAAGAAAGTGCCAAAAAAAAAAGTGCAAAGACAACCTATCAAATATTTTCAAGTCATGTATCTAATACAGGATTTGTGTCTAGAATATCTAAAGAACTCCAATCACTTGAAGATATTAAAGACAAATTACCCAATTAAAAATGGGCAAGGGATCTGAATGGAGATTTCTCCAAAGAGGATATGCAAATGACCAATAAGCACATGAAAAGATGCTCATCATTAGCCATCAGGGTACTACAAATCAAAACCACAGTGAAATACCATTTCACACCCACTAGAATGGCTATAATAAAAAAGACATAAGTGTTGACAGAGATGTGGAGAAATTGAAACCCTCCATCATTGCTGGTGGGAAAGTTGGTACAAGGCTCTTTGGAAAACATTTTGGCAGTTCCTCAAAAAGTTAAACATAGAATTAACCATATGACCTATCAAGTCCACTTCTACATATATGCCCAAGAGAACTGAAAACACATGCCCACACAAAAACTTGTACATGAATGTTCATAGCAGCATTAGTCATGATAGCCAAAATAGAAACAACCCAAGTGCTCATCAACTGATGAGTGGATAATAAAATGTGGTGTATCTCTATAACAAAACATTATGCAGCAATATAAAGTATTGATCCAACATGGATGAACCTTGCAAACATTATCCTCCATCAAAGAACCCCATCACAGGGAACTCTCTAGCAGCCCAGTGGTTAGGATTCCACACTTTCACTGCCAAGGGCGTGGGTTCAGTCCCTGGTCAGGGAACTAAGATCCCACAAGCCATGTGGTGTGCCCAAAAAAAAAACCCCATCACCAAAGACCATACACTGTATGATTCCATTTGCATGAAATGTCCGGAATAGGTAAATTTAGAGACAGAAAGTAGAGTAGTGGCCGCCTAGCTCCGAGGGGAATGTGAGGAATGGAGAGTGACTGCTACAGAATATGGGTTTTCTATTTGGGGATGTTAAAAACATTCTAAAATTGATTTTGGTGATGACTGTGCACAACTCTGCGAAGTTAATAAAAACCTCTGAATTGTACACATTAAATGGATGAGTTGTAAATGAACTATATGGCAATAATGCTGTTAAAAGAGGAAAGAAATATAGGCGGTGTATCCCCAACATTAATAAAACACTTGTTTACAAAGTGTTGCTGTCTCCAGCATCTCATGGGCTTTCATCGCCATCCTAGAACGAGATTGCTTATTGCCAAACTAAGTTGCAAAAAATAAGGCATAAAGACTTTCAGTGATTTACCTAAGATATTGGCTGGTTTGTGGTAGAGCCAGGAGATGCCAGCCCTCACTCCTAAGGCCAAGTGCAGTGTAAATTTCACTATGCTATTTTTTTCCCCAGGGTTATCTGCTCACTCATTTACTTTGCCTCAACTAGCTTATTTAGGGAATCATAAATAAGCCTGCTTTGTGCCAAGTACTTTCTAAGTCCTTCAAGTATATTAACTACAGTTGTCCCTAGGTATCCATGGGGAATTGGTTCCAGGACCTCTGAGGATACCAAAATCCATGGAAGTTCATGCCCCTTGTATAAAATGGTGTAATATTTGCACTACACACATCCTCCTGTATCTCTAGATTGCTTATAATACCTAATACAATGTAAATGCTATGTAAATAGTTGTAAATACAATGTAAATGCTATGTAAATAGCTGGCAGTGCATGGCAAATTCAAGTTTTGCTCTTTGGAAATTTCTAGAATTCTTTTTCTGAATATTATTGGTCCATGGTTGGTTGAATCCATGGATGCAAAACCTGTGGATACAGAGAGTCAATTATAATTAAATTCTTATAACAACCCTCTGAATAAGGTGCTACTTTGACCCCATTTGCAGATTAGGAAATGGAAGCATGGAGATGAACTTTTCCAGCTCACACAGCTAGTCAGTGGCAAAGTCAGGATTCGAACCCAGAAGTCAAGTTTGGCTCCAGCCTGGATTGCTCTTAAACCTCGATACTCTGCAGATACCTGCTCTTCCTTGACTGCTTGTATCTTGGATCTCAACCTTAATTGTAAAAAGAGATGAAGAGAGCCACTCTCTCTGTGCAGCTGTACTGAGCTCTGACACCGGAGCCCTACCTGAGTGTGCCGGGGTGGCACTGGGTTCCCCAACACTAGAGTCAAAGGTGAGTGGTACCACGGAATTAATGACTTCCAGGCCCAGAGCTCAGCCCAGAGCAGTGTTTGCTTTGCAGTAACTAAGCAAATCCTTCATCTATCAGGTGATCTGGCTGGGGTAGGGGTGAGGTAGGCAGGGGAGAGGAGGAGCCCACAGAGTTTATAAGTGTGTACTCAGTCTTAGGAAAACCACACCTGGAAACACACCACCACTGAAGAAGGAGCCTGGACAACAGCTATGAGACTCAAGAAATCTCCCTCACTGCGTGCACTTGCGCGCACACACACGCGCGCGCGCACACACACACACTTCTGATGGCAATAACACAGTCCTTACAGTGTCTAAGTGCTAACGCAGCCACAGACTTGCATATTATTTTACACTCTGGCTCCTGGGATCCTGCGTCAATGGGCAACCCACAGCTAGTTCCTGGACTTGGCTTTCTGGTTGGTTGTTTAGAAAAGGCTTACAGGTATAATAGTACTTTTCCTGTGACCTTCAGTCTCGATTAGCAACTCTGTGTGTCAAATGTAATTAAGAATTCTTACCAGGTCACACAGGCTGCACCCGGCTATCTCAGGAGAGGCCCAGCCACTCTTGTGTTTGCTCTGCGGACAAGGGCCAATTTGTTTCTTTCACAACATGTTGGGACACTCAAACAGTTAAATGTGCAGATCCAGGCTTGGCGTGGAGGAAATGTGCCGTTTCCTGGCGCTGACTTGGGAGAGCAGAGCTGCATTCACCTACCCTGGGAGCTGTCACACTTGCTGCCCAGGTGGTGATTAAATCCAGGACTGTGCTCTTTTTTATTCAGGGGACAGTGTGTAGCCTCGGTGAGGGTTAGTAATGGCTGGGCCTTTAAGAGTATCCTTTTAGAGACAAGCCTTTGTTTATAATCTGGAGTTTCTGCAACTTATCCTCCCCTTAATATACCTGATTGTATCATCTCCTTGATGTCCTGTTTACTCTTTATGTTGAATACAACTTAAATCTGAACTGTGATTTTATTTTAGCAGAAAACTTTTATACATGCTTCTGTATTGAAAGTTGAAGAGTAGCTTAGAAATGTTGGTAGGATAAAAGGACGATTCAGTTTTATGCAACTTCTAGTGTATTTTGGTTTCTACTGTTTAGTGATTGCAGCTTCCACCATCCCCTGAACCTTTCTCTGTCTTTCATTTAGCTCTTGGCTAAGAGGAAGAGTAATAAGAGATAAAGTGATGGGTAATAGAACCAGTTTGTAAAGGTTTTATGATGCCATTGTGAGAGGTGTAGCTTTTAATTCGGAAGGAGATGAGAAGACATTGGAGATTATTGAGCAGACATTTTAAAAAACCTAATTGCAATGCCATTATCATACCCCACAAAATTAATAGTAAGCCATTAATATCATCACACATCCAACCAATATTCATGCTTCTAATTATTCCATAAATGTCATACTTTGAGTTATTTTTAAAAATCAGTATCCAAATAAGGGACACACATTGCAATTAGTGAATATGTCTGTTAATCCTTTTTCATCTGTGGGTTCCCTCTCTCTCTCTCTCTTATTTTAGTTTTAGTTTATTTGTGGAAAAAAATCCAGATTGCTGTTGCTGGAGCTGTAGAGATTCCACATCCTGGACTTGTGATAGCATCTTCTGGTGTACTCTAACATGTCTGTCTGTCCCCTGTATTTCCTATCAATTGTTAACTAGACTTAGAGGTGTATCAGATTCAGGTTTGACTTTTTTTCAGATAGCTTTTTAGACGGTTGTGTTCTTCCACCAAGAAGTACAGTAAGTCCCCTACATACGAATGAGTTCTGTTCCGGGAGCGCGTTTGTAAGTCCAATTTGTTTTAAGTCCAGCAAAGTTAGCCTAGGTACCCAACTAACACAATCGGCTATGTACCGCTGATTTACACTTGCTTCCAGACATCCTGGGCTTGAAATAAAGATGCTGTACTACTGTACTCTATACAGTACTGTACAGAATGAAGTACCCAAAAGCACAACCACTTGTAGAGGATGCACGCACGTGACAGTGTACACCAGACACGTGAACTGATTTACCTAATTGGACATGCAAATGCACGTTCGCATCTTTGAAAGTTCGCAACTTGAAGGTTTGTATGTAGGAGACTTACTGTAATTCTTTTTTACTTTGTTGGATTAAATTCATTAATATTTCGTCGAGGATTCTTAAATCTGTGTTCATGAGAGAGATTGGTGTGTGGTTTTCTTGTCTTGTAATGTCTTTGTCTGATTTTGGTACTAGGCTAATGCTGTCCTCATAGAATGAGATAAGTATTCCCTCTGCTTTGTTCTTCTGAAAGAGATTATAGAAGAATGCGATAATTTATTTCTTAAATGTTTGGAAGAATTCACCAGTGAACCCATCTGTGCCTCATGCTCTCTGTTTTAGAGGGCAATTGATTATATTTTTATTGACATTTAGTTGATTTACACTGTTACGTTAGTTTCTGCTGTACAGCAAAGTGTTATACATATGTATACAATCTTTTTTTATATTCTTTTCCATTATGGTTTATCACAGGATATTGAATATACTTCCCTGTGCTGTGCAGTAAGACCTTGCTGTTTATCCATCCTATACATAATAGTTTGCATCTGCTAATCCCAGACTCCCACTCCACTCGTCCCCCACCACTGCCCCCCACTCCCAGCAACCACAGTCCGTTCTGTGTCTGCGAATCTGTTTCTGTTTTGTTGTAGAGAGGTTCATTTGTGTCATATTTTAGATCCCACATATAAGTGATGTCATATGGTATTTGTATTTCTTTTTCTGACTTACTTCACTTACTTTGATAATCTCTAAGCCCATCCATGTTGCTGCAAATGGCATTATTTTATTCTTTTTTATTGCATAGTATTCCATTGTATATATGTATCACATCTTTTTTATCCATTCATCTGTCGGTGGACATTTAGGTTGTTTCCATGTCTTGGCTATTGTAAATAATGCTGCTATGAACATTGGGGTGCATGTATCTTTTTGAATTATAGTTTTGTCTGTATATATGCCCAGAAGTGGGATTGCTGGATCATATGGAGCTCTATTTTTAGTTTTTTGAGGAACCTCCATACTGTTTTCCATAGTGGCTGCACCAACTTACAGTCCCACCAACAGTGTAGGAGGTTTCTCTTTCTCCACATCCTCTCCAGCATTTGTTATTTGTAGATTTTTTAATGATGGCCATACTGACTGATGTGAGGTGGTACCTCATTGTAATTTTGATTTGCATTTCTCTAACAGTTAGCGACGTTGAGCATATTTTCATGTGCCTGTTGGCCATCTGTATGTTAGAAAGCAATTAATTATTGATTCAATTTCTTTAATAAATATAGGCCTATTCATTCATATGGTTTATTTTCTCTTCTGTGAGATTTGGCAGATTGTGTCTTTCAAGAAATTGGTCCATTTTGGGCTTCCCTGTTGGTGCAGTGGTTAAGAATCTGCCTGCCAGTGCAGGGGACACGGGTTTGAGCCCTGGTCCAGGAAGATCCCACATGTTGTGGAGCAACTAAGCCCATGCGCCACAACTACTGAGCCTGTGCTCTAGAGCCTGTGGGCCACAACTACTGAGCCCGTGTGCCACAATTACCGAGCCTGTGTGCCACAGCTACTGAAGCCGGTGTGCCTAGAGCCCGTGCTCCACAGCAAGAGAAGCCACCGCAATGAGAAGCCTGCGCACCTCAAGGAGGTGCCCCGCTCACCGCAACTAGAGAAAGCCCGCGTGCAGCAACAAAGACCCAATGCAGCCAAAAAGAAATAAATAAATTTATAAAAAGAAAAAAAAGAAAGCGCACGGGCAGCAACGAAGACCCAACACAGCCAAAAATAAACAAATTAATTAATTTAAAAAAATAGGGACTCCATCGTCCAAAAAGAAGAGACTCAAAACAGATCCTGATGAGAACGGCCTTGAGCAGGAGCCTGAGGAGGAGGCCAGCCCCCAGAAGGCAGCTGAAGATGGCAGCTCAGAACAAGGGTCTGAAGAGTGCTCGGAAAAGCAGTTTGAAGACGACTCTGAAAAAGAGTTAGAAGAAAACGGCCTTGAGAAAGGTTTTGAGGACGAGGGCTCTGAGAAGGAATTTAATGAAAACGTTCTTGAAAAAGAGATAGGGGAAAATGACTCTGAAAAATCAGAATTCGAAGATGACAGCTCTGGGAAAGTGTTTGATGAAGAAGGCTCTGAGAAGGAGTTTGACGAAGAGTCAGATGAGAAGGAAGAAGAGGAAGATGTGTATGAAAAAGTATTTGACGATGAGTCGGATGAAAAAGAGGACGAAGAAGATGCAGAAGAAAAGGGTCTGGAAGACGCGGATGAAAAGGACGAAGAAGACGATGCAGATGAAAAGGTGTTTGAAGATTCAGATGGAAAAGAAGATGAGGAAGATGTAGATGGAAAGGAAATTGAAGCCATAGATGAAAAGATGTTCGAAGATGACGATTCCAACGAGAAGTTGTTTGATGACGATGCCAGTGACAAGTTGTTTGAAGATTCCGATGAGAGAGGGACTGTGGGTGATTTAGGGAATGTTAAGGAGGAAGGGCCCCTGTCCACAGGCAGCAGCTTTGTCCTCAGTAGTGATGACGACGATGAAGACGATGATGATGACGTTTAATCCCTTAAACTTGCTTTGGAGGGTGATTCCTCCATCTCCATTTTGCCTCTGCTCCAGGGTAATTAACCAGTAGTGTTACAACGTGTGCATAGAGGTAGGATGCCCTCAGATCAATGCAGTGAAATGTGTCTGGTTATCTGTACTGACCGATTTTAAATATATGTGAACAAGTCAACTGGAAAAAAAAAAAAAAATAGGGACTCCATCAAAAGAGTATTTTTGTAAATCAAGATATCTAAAAACACAATTAGAAAATTTCAAAGCTAAATACTGTTTACTGTGTGACTCAGATTAATTTTTCAGTTCCTCTCTTGCTTTTATAGGAATACATTTCAGTAAATTTCTGCTTTTAAGCTTTGTTTTTATAACTGGGACTTTTTAAAGCAAATAGCAAAAGCTAAAACTTTTGGTATTCCATTCATTGAATATTTGACTAAAAATTTCCAAATGATGCTGAACAAAAGGTAAATTTAGAAAATTTATTTATTTTATTTACTCTTTTTTAAGTTTATTTATTTTTGGCTGCGTTGGGTCTTTGTTGCTGCACATGGGCTTTCTCTAGTTAGGCGAGCGGGGTCTACTCTTCGTTGCAGTGCACGGGCTTCTCATTGCGGTGGCTTCTCTTGTTGCGGAGCACGGGCTCTAGGCGCACAGGCTTCAGTGGTTGTGGCTCACTGGCTTAGTTGCTGCGTGGCATGTGGGATCTTCCCGGACCAGGGCTCAAACCTGTGTCCCCTGCATTGGCAGGCAAATTCTTAACCACTGCGCCACCAGGGAAGTCCCAGAGAATTTATTTATAAAATGTTCAATACAATGTAGAACATTAGGTTAGTTTACAAAGTATTTTTAAAGGCTCACTCTTTCCTAAAATTTGATTGATGGTGCAAAAATAATTTTATCTTCAATATTAACTTTTTAAATTAATTCACAGTGACACTGGCAAAATGTCAGATGTTTCACTTTAGGCACAATACTCCCAGAAGCTTTATTTATTTATTTATTTATTTTAACATCTTTATTGGAGTATAATTGCTTTACAATGGTGTGTTAGTTTCTGCTTTATAACAAAGTGAATCAGTTATACATATACATATGTTCCCATATCTCTTCCCTCTTGCATCTCCCTCCCTCCCACCCTCCCTATCCCACCCCTCTAGGTGGTCACAAAGCACCGAGCTGATCTCCCTGTGCTATGCGGCTGCTTCCCACTAGCTATCTATTTTACATTTGGTAGTGTATATATGTCCATGACACTCTCTCACTTTGTCCCAGCTTACCCTTCCCGCTCCCCATATCCTCAAGTCCATTCTCTAGTAGGTCTGTGTCTTTATTCCCGTCTTGCCCCTAGGTTCTTCATGACCTTTTTTTTAGATTCCATATATATGTGTTAGCATGCGGTATTTGTTTTTCTCTTTCTGACTTACTTCACTCTGTATGACAGACTCTAGGTCCATCCAACTCACTACAAATAACTCAATTTTGTTTCTTTTTGTGGCTGAGTGATATTCCATTGTATATATGTGCCACATCTTCTTTATCCATTCATCTGTTGATGGACACTTAGGTTGCTTCCATGTCTTGGCTATTGTAAATAGAGCTGCAATGAACATTTTGGTACATGACTCTTTTTGAATTATGGTTTTCTCAGGGTATATGCCCAGTAGTGGGATTGCTGGGTCGTATGGTAGTTCTATTTTTAGTTTTTTTAAGGAACCTCCATACTGTTCTCCATAGTGGCTGTATCAATTTACATTCCCACCAACACTGCAAGAGGGTTCCCTTTTCTCCACACCCTCTCCAGCATTTATTGTTTGTAGATTTTTTGATGATGGCCATTCTGACCGGTGTGAGATGATATCTCATTGTAGTTTTGATTTGCATTTCTCTAATGACTAATGATGTTGAGCATTCTTTCATGTGTTTGTTGGCAACCAGAAGCTTTACTTTGATCCCATTAGTTAGATTAAAAAATCTAAGCCTTATTGAAATTACTTTAAATGATTGTCTACTTTTGGTATATGATCATATTGAGATAAAACTGGCATCATTAACTTATCAATTCAGTTTTCTTACATGAATGAGAAAACTTGAAATCAAAAATCAACTAAATTAATTTTGAAGAGCAGTTATTTAATCGATATGAAATTACATTTAAATGTACCTGTTGTAGTTGCACTTGCTGAATCATCTCTGGGCATCACTTTCTTGCAATCACTATCAAGGCAACTTTGAATTATGTGCTGAAGCTTCTTTAGTAGATTTGTGTCTGGTTTTCATATGGTCACTGATATCGCTACAGCCCCATGGTGGATGCTAAGTGTCAACATTTTGTGTAAGTTACACTTTATCTTTTCTTTTAGGCAGGTAAATTCAGTACTTAATTTTTCATTAAACATGCACTTTTATTACTTTTTTAGCTCACTGCTGCTGAAAAGATTTATTGCAAAAATAAAAACTATATTATCAAACAAAATAAATAAGTAGTTGTAGATTTATACCCTGCAGTAAATGACAAGACCTCTGTAACAAGATCTACTAATCTAAGACTAATTTACTCAGAGACCTGTGCTCAGTCTCTATTTCCTGCATATTTTTGATGTTCACCTGACTTATGTTTCCCATGTTTCCTATTGACCTCACTCACTGACTAACTGCTTGTATCTTCATGCATCTTGCAGGCCATGGTGGTGTCTATGGCAAAACTGGCTGGTACACCAAGTGGCCAGCTGCAGCAATAGCTTCCAGTACTTTTCCTACCACTACCCTATACCAGGAGTTAGCCATCTCCTCTATCCAACACATTTTTTTTTAACAAGCAAGTATCCTGCATGTTGAAAGGGAAACACTAGTTATATTTCATCTGGAAAGGGTTTGGAAGAAAGAGATGAATTACACGTTTTAAAGTGAAAACTCTGTTTACTGCCTATGCATCTTCCACATTACTAGACAAGACCATGGCAGGAGGAGCTGGAAGTACAAAGTGGAGATCTTGCAAACCCATCGGGGCTTATTGTAATTAAAATGATATTGATAGTACTTCATTAAAAATGAAAAATCCAGGGCACATGCTAGATCAAATGTGATGCTGCTGGGACCATAACCACAATCCAAGATTTTCCTATGCAAACCAAGAAAGTTCTGGAGAAATGGATGCATGATTACCCCAGTATTAGATAGTCAAGCAGAGATAGTCATGTAGGCAGTTAGATAAAAGAGCCTGGAGTTCCTGGGAGGCAACTGTTCTGGAACACATTTGGGAATCTCTGCGTTTGGGAATCATCAATATGTACATCATATTTAGAGCCATATATTGGATGCGGTCACCTATGGGAATAAGTGTAATCAGGGAAGAGGAGAGGCCCAAGGACTACAAGCTGGGCATACTCCATCATGGGGAAGGGGGTGAAGATGAGGAACCAACAACAGAGACTGAAAATTGAGACAATTGCAGAATGTCACTTATCAGATTGCAAAGAGCACTTGAATTTCAGAGAGCCAGAATATTCACTGAGTGCTTGCTCTCTGCTTGGAGCCTTCATACCCTTGCAGGGTTGCTGAAGAAGAGGTTCAACTCAAATGGGGAAGGGGAAGGGTAAGCTGTGACAAAGTGAGAGAGTGGCATGGACATATATACACTACCAAACGTAAAATAGATAGCTAGTGGGAAGCAGCTGCATAGCACAGGGAGATCAGCTTGGTGCTTTGTGACCACCTAGAGGGGTGGGATAGGGAGGGTGGGAGGGAGGGAGATGCAAGAGGGAAGAGATATGGGAACATATGTATATGTATAACTGATTCACTTTGTTATAAAGCAGAAACTAACACACCATTGTAAAGCAATTATACTCCAATAAAGATGTTAAAAAAAAAGAAATATATATACCTATAGGCCTGGGCAAAGAACACAAACCCCTGATGCAGGTCAGTATAAAAGCAGAGGGAGGAATGAAGGGTGTGCCAAACAGGAGAAGGCAAGCTTCTTCTAAAGGAATGTATAAAACACTTTTCACAGTTCTGCGAACCAAGGAAATTATGTCTGTGGACCAGATATGGCCCACGGGCCCTAAGTTTGTTATACCTGCTACATGTTAAAACTTTTCAGAAGATATTCACATGTTTCCATGAAGGGTCAGTGCATCCCAGGGCCACATAAATATTAAGCGGCAGATCCTGGGATGGAAACAAGTCAGTGGACTGCAAAGCTGGTGTTCTTTTCACTACACCAAACTGCTATCCTGGAATTTCGGAAACCAAACCTCGCTGGAAATTGACTGATAAATCTAAGCATCGAGCTGGCTATGTCTGTGTGTCTGTTGAGGTGAAGGTAGAAAGTGGAGAAAATTATATTTTATTTGTTCCAGAATATTCTCACTGGTAGTTTTAAGTATTTCCCTTCCTACTGCATCCAAGTACTAGAAAGTGGAGACACTTTTTTGTATTTTTTACTAGAAGAAGTCCCATGTCTTTGAAGTCTGAAGGAAAGGTATGGAACCCAGGGCCACAGATGTAAGAAGAGGATCACAGAAGCATCCAGGAATTTTAAGGGCCTTACACAGTATTAATGGCTCTTAACATGACTCTGAAAGGTTGAATGACCCCAAAATGCTGCCCATTGTTCTTGGAGCCAATGACGTTTTTCTTTATTTCCTTTCTGGTTTACCTCTGGATTCAGGCTGTCTGTTTATAATAGATGGCATAAGTGTTCCCTCTTGGCTGTGCCTCTTGTTTTTCCTATGGAACCCACAAGGGGTAGTGGTTAGAGTCAGCAGGCTGGTGTATTGGGCCAGGCTTGGCCACGTACTAGCAATGTGGCCTTCAGGCAAGTCACCCAGTCTTTCTGGGCCTTGTTTTTTTTCTTTTTTAAATTCTAAAATACCTTTCCCCATTATTTCCATAGGTGGTTGAGAACCTACAATAGAATGTTTGTGATTTCGTCTATTTGAGAACACGTTATTAACTCTCTGAGTGTAAGGATTCTTATTTTAAAAGCAAGTAGGGGGAAAGAAGTATGCTGGTGTGGAGAGAGGAGATTTGCAAGCAAGGGAAGAAAAAGAGATGGCCAACTTATATAAAAAAAACCCATAGGGAGTTAACTCCAAACTTTCTGTGCTTTAAAAGTTCATGAATTTTTAGTGTTTCGAAGGTAATCATGTGTACCCAGGGAATGAGAACAAAATGTCAGGGCAGAGAAAGGGAGGAGATCGGCTTTCTGCCCAGCTGTGAGTTTTCTCACTGTGACTCTAAAGCAGAGGGAGATCCAGTGTTCTGGAGTTCCTGGTCCTTCTGAAATTACATGACTGAAAATATGACTGCAGATGGTACTTTCAGTGCTGGGGAAAAAGGGTTCTAGATAGGTTTGAACTTTTAAATGAGATCATTTTTTCTCTTTTTTAAAATTGAAGTGTAGTTGATTTACAATGTTATGTTAATTTCTGCCGTACAGCAGACTGATTCAGTTTTATATATATATATATATATGTTCTTTTCCATTATGGTTTATCACAGGATATTGAATATAGTTCTCTGTGCTATACAGTAGGACCTTGTTGTTTATCCACTCTATATATTGATATAATAGCTTGCATCTGCTAATCCCAAACTCCCAGTCCATCCCTCCCCCATCTCCCTCCCCCTTGGCAACCACAAGTCTGTTCTTTATGTCTGTGAGTCTGTTTCTGTTTTGTAGGTAAGTTCATTTGTGTCATATTTTAGATTCCACATAAGAGAATCTTATAGGTAAATGGATAAGGCAAGGAGGCCCAAGGAGGCTGTCACTCAAATCAATTTGCACAGTACTGTTGTTCACAGGACTTTCCACATCCCATCTCTTCTTTCCTCATAACAGCAACACTATGCAAACAGGGCAGATATTATTGTCCTTGTTTTACAGCTAAGCCAGCTCAGGCCATATTGACTGAGAGCTGGTAAATGGCAGAATGTAGACAAGAATGTGGGTCTGCTGTCTTACTCTGCTCTTTACCTACCAAGCCATCCAGGGTCCATATTTGTTGACGCCTAGAGAGGTTAAGTGACTTTTGAAAGGTCACACAGCAATAAATAACAGACCCAGGACTTTATTCCAGGCATTCAGACTCTATATCCCATGCACTTTCCACTATTCCACTCAGCTTCCCTAAGGGGCAGTAGAAAGGTTACCTGACAACAGCTGGGCACTCAGCAGGTGCCAGGGCAACACCCCAGCCTCACTGAGATGGCATTCAACGGCACTGGGTGATACACCTGGGCCTACCACACCTGCCTGGAAACGTGCCACACAACCTTCACTACGTGGTTAGGTGCTGCTTTTGAAGTTTTATCTTTTTATGTCCCTTCTTAAGGACCCTCCTACTGAGGACTAGAAGAGAATATCAAAAGAAGAGAAATCAAACAGTCTCATACAGTGGGTCTGGTATGAGAACACAGTGGCATGGGGTAGAATTCAAGAGTTTTTGACAAACAGCTGAATTACTAGGTTGGAGGAGAAAGGCCTCTGTCACGCCAGGAGAACTATAGAAGGCAGCTCAGGGTCCCCATGACAGAGAAACAAAGCAGAGGGGGCCCTGGTAACTTGCAATGGGTATAGACCCTCTCTGAGGTTTTGACAGCATAGAGATGGGGACAATTTTGTAGTGCCTTGGAAATTTTAAAGTAATTAGTGTGTTCCCTCGAATGAGCAGGGAACAATAAATTTCTTACACACAATAACATATTCAAATAAACAGGAAATGTCTTTTTTTTTTTAACTTTGTGTTTATTTATTTATTTATTTATTTATTTATGGCTGTGTTGGGTCTTCGTTTCTGTGCGAGGGCTTTCTCTAGTTGCGGCAAGCGGGGACCACTCTTCATCGCGGTGTGCGGGCCTCTCATTATCGCGGCCTCTCTTGCTGCGGAGCACAGGCTCCAGACGCGCAGGCTCAATAGTTGTGGCTCACGGGCCTAGTTGCTCCGCGGCATGTGGGATCTTCCCAGACCAGGGCTCGAACCCGTGTCCCCTGCATTGGCAGGCAGATTCTCAACCACTGCACCACCAGGGAAGCCCAGGAAATATCTTTAATGAGGTAGAGATCATTTAATAAATGCTTTGCCATGGGGAGAGCAGTAGGTCTGAAGTAGAGAGAGAGAGGGGTGGGGGATAGTAAGGGAATGTCTAGGGTATGTCAGGGGAAGTGGTGATGTTATTGATAATATCTCACTGTAGGGGAGAGAACTGATTGAATTCATAGCAGGTGAGTTAGAACTGATCAAACTTGCTTTTAATTTCCACTGTATTTTATATTGGAAAACAAGTTTTCTGGAGCTGTTTTTTGTGGGAAGATTAAGCAGCACAGAGTATTCTATTAGGCCAGAGGAGAAAACATTGGTCTGTCCAATTCTCCAATGGTCTGTTGTATTTTGTTCTGAATGCAGCATCACTAAGTGCCATGGAAGGGGTGCATGTGTCTAGCAAGGTTTAGTCTTGTCAGCAGTGCTGCAGTTTTCTTATTCGTCTCTTTGTTACAGCTAACACTATCAATACTGCCCAAGGGATTGGAAAGATTGATGGGAAATAAATAAGCAGGGTTTCTGAGTTCGGCTTTAGTTACAGTTTCTTTTGTATGTGTGTACATACATATTCAGAGAATCAAGTGGCCTTCACTGATAATTTTTAGTTTGCTAGAACATGAAAGTGGAATTCCCAGGAATGAACCATAATGACACTTCTAAAGAGAGAATATTTGGGGGAAAAAACCCCTATAAAACATTTTCAATTTAGTTCTACACATGAAGAAAGACAATGAACCTATAGCATGAACAGTGGCCTGGGAGGGAGAAGATGTGGGTTCGAATCCTAACTCACCTTTACTGAAGTATAGGCTTGTTTTCAACCTGGACTTCCTTAGAACAAGAGGTGTAAAGAAGAGAGCTGGTGTGTAAGGCCCCTTCCAGCTCTGATTTTTGAACCTGTGATTCATTCTGATGAATGGAGAGCAAAATGTTAATTATTCTGGAACTGTTCATCCTTTCTGTAGAATTTTAGAGCTGAAAGAAGCCTTTTGGGCCAATCTCAGATGAGTTACATTATTTGATTGAGGCTGTGCATTTGGTTTTTCCTGGTGCTGAGTCCAGAGCCAGGAAATTGATTCCTAGCCTAGTGTTCTGTCTAGTCCATCTGATTTCCCATCATTTTGCAATTATTGAGCACCTACCACATGTGAGACCCTGCGTCTAGGCACTGGGGATATTAGAAAATCCAGTCCTGTTCTCAAGGAGGTCATGGTCTAACTGGGGAGAAAATACACCTGCCTGGGGAGGGAGCCATAAACACAGCACCGGTGGCCTCTCTCTTGTCTTGATTTTAGTGATACTCTCCTGGCTTTCTTCTACATCCCTGGCAGCCTTCCTGAAACCATGTTAAAAAATTTTTTTTCTAGAGAAAAGAAAGTCTGCATTGCTCCCTTCACACCATCTACCCTTTAGGTCTAAATTCCAGCTGTCCCAGAGACTGACGACATCTGTAGGCAGTTCTTCTGTGGCATGGCAGAGTGACAAGCCCTGTGTTTCTTTTCAGCATCTCCAAAGGATGTTCCTAAAATGCAGTTTGGCTGAGTTACTGCACATGATAAGCCAGAAATTAACCCTGGCTCTTCTCCTAACTTGCTTTTGGAAAAGTGATGGAACCAGTCAGTGCCTTGGTTTTCCAGTTGCAAACTGGAAATAATACTTGCCAATGGATCCTTTTCTAAATGTGAGAGTTCATCAAGGTCGAGAACTATTATACAAAGCCCTCTCCGCAGGCAATTACATCCATTCTTGTGGCATCAGTCCCCCTCTGCATAGCAATGAGTCCACCATCCCGCTGGGTGCCCCATCCGGAATACTGGGAGCTAGCACACTCTTCTTCCTGCCTCCACCTGCATATCCATCTAGTCACCGAGTCCTAACGCCCGACACCTACATTTCTCTCAAATCCACTTTCCCTAGTTACGCCTCTGTTTTCTCTCCATGGGCTTCCCTCCCAGCGCCCTCCTCCAAATCCCTGGCTCTCCTTCAGCACATTCTCCACACCAGCAGTGTCCCGAGGGCCGGGTGGAAGGAAAGATCTGCCCACGTGCAGTCAGTAAGGGGATGCACTGACTGTAAAGAATCAGTCTGTTTTTTTATTATCACCATGCACTGGAAATGCTAAATAATTTTGGCAATAAAGTACTAATCCTTGAAAAAAATCTTTTGATGGTTTTACTTCTATACAATTGCTGTAGCTGCTGCTGAATTTTAATAATGAATATACAAGCTTTAAATTAGTCATTTTAATACTAAAATTAAAATGGAAATTGGGGGTGTTGGGATGAATTGGGAGATTGGGATTGACATATATACACTAATATGTATAAAATATATAACTAATAAGGACCTGCTGTATAGCACAGGGAACTCCACTTCATTTCACTGTACAGTAGAAACTAACACAACATTGTAAAACAACTATACCCCAATAAAAACAAAACCACATAAATACCAAGAAGTGCAAAGCCATAGTTACATTTCTTCTTTTTTTTTCAGCTTCATTGAGGCATAATTGACTAATAAAATTATAATATATTTTAAAAAAAAGAAAATTTTAAATTACAAATGTGGCTTATATTACATGCTTATTGTATTATTTTATTGTGTTAAACTATTTTATCATATGCAATTTATTATATAGTATAGTGTGTTGGTCTAGAGACTTCAATTTTGAGCAGATAGATGGGGGTGGGGAAGAGATAAATATAGATATATTGGTTCTAAAAGATGAAAACTTCAAAACCCCAAATTTTGAAGTCTTATATATATGCAAAAATTAATATTGTCTGTGTAAAACTGGAAAAAAAAAAAAGGAAATTAACTCAGAGAGCTCCCAGTTATACAGTGGGCTCCTGAACATAGCAGGTACTTCAAACCAACCTGCATTGGTTTGAAAGTTAAGTTCATGATGGTTCAGGATCAGAGGTTGTGGATTAGTTCTAGTTCGTGTCTCCAATCCTTATGTAACTACACATTCAAGCACTTAACCAGTAGATCTAAAGTAAACAATAGCACAGCCATTATAAAGATAAGGAAACAGAACTTGAGTTACTTCAATTTTATTATTCTATGCGACCTCATGGAGACTTCATATGTTTAACACTTAAAACAGCAAAACTTTGGTACATGTACTATTTTGTTCATACATGAAGTTATTTGCTACATTTAAATAATGTCTTTAAAATGGAAAGAACTTTTTCAAAGCGATTGCCCTAAAGCTAAACAAGTCCAGAAAATAATAATTGTTATAGAAAATAATTTTGCCCTACAGAGGAGGGGGGTGGTTAAAAATGATTTACCTCACCTCCATGAGGTAGCCACAGTGATCTTTTTTTTAAATTCAAGTCTGATCCTTGCTTAATACCACTGGGTTCAACCCTCATTGTGCCCTGCAAGGCCACACACAATGTGACCCCTGCCTGTCTTGGCTGCCTCATCTGGGTCTCTCCTCCTCACTGTCTAAATGCTAGTCACACCAGCCTTTATTCATTTCCTCTGTGCCAAGCTCCTCTGGCCTCAGAGCCTCTCCCACCTGCCACCCTCTCCCTTTACCATGTGAATTCCCACCCTCCTTCACATCTGAGTGTAAATGTCTCTTCCTGGGGAACCCTTCTCTAACTCTCCAGTGTCACCCTGTGATATTGTGATTTATGAGAAATACATATTTGGTCATTCAAATGGAAAAAAATATATTTTTTATATGTTTTTGGTTTTCATCCATGGTTCCTGGCTCCCAAAGCCCTTGGAATTTCCTGAGCGATAAGAGCAATGGGAGCATCTTCTGTTATAATATTTGGTCTCTTGTCTTCAGTTCCTGAAAATGCTTCAGAGCCATAAAGGTGGAACAGGTGTCTTGTTATTCATAACTTTTACATCACAAATGGTTTATGTTAATGTGTGACTTATGGAGAGCATCTATGGATAGGGCTGGTTGCCAGGGGAACCAACCATGGAACTTGGGACTTCCACCTACCCTCCAGAAAGGAAAGAAGGGCTGGAGTCTGAATCAATCACCAATAGCCAATGATTTAATCAATCATGCCCATGTGCACTTTGCTGTACACCTGAAACTAACACAACATTGTAAACCAACTATACTCCGATAAAACTTAAAAAAAAAAAATCATCCCATGTAATGAAGCCTTCATAAAAATCTAAAAGGTTTTCTCAGAGAGCTTGCAGGTTGGGGAACCAGAACTCTCCCAAGTGCCACCTGCTGGGCCTCAAACTGCCTGAGGACAGAGCTCCTTTGTTCAGGACTTCACCCTATGTATCACTTCATCTGGCTGTTGATTCGTATCCATTGATATTCTTTGTAATAAACTGGTAATCTAGTGAGTAAACTGGTTTTCTGAGTTTTGTGAGCCACTCTAGAAAATTAATTGAACCTAAGGAGGGGGTCATGGGAACCTCTGATTTATAGCCAGCCCATCAGAGGCACAGGTAACCCCCTGGGCTTGCAGTTATCATTTGAAGTGGGGGGCGCAGTCTTGTGGGGCTGAGCCCTTAACCTGTGGGATCTGACGCTGTCTCCAGAGTTGAATTGTAGGACACCCAGCTGGTGTTGGAGAATTGCTTGGTGGTTTGGGAACCCCTTCCAAACACATTGCAATTGGGTACAGAACCCTGACACCCCTAATATAGTGGCCCAGCGTCTTGTACTTTAGCGTTTATCAGGGTTGCTAATTTAGTTTCACAAGTGACTACCTGATTGAGGTCGGCCTCCCCAGCGAGCCTCTGAGTGGCCCCAAGGCTGGCACCATATCTGTGTGGTTCCACCTTCGCCGTTGCCTGAGTTCCTGGCACATGTTGGTGCTCGGGAACCTTTGTGGCATACCAGAGAACACCCTGGAACAGCCCTTTCCTGAAGGTGTTGTTGAAGAGGAAGGCTTTAAGTTCCCCGGTTTTATTTATTATTATTTTTTAACTCCCCCAGGGAAGCAGGTCCGGATCGCAGACTGCTGTGTCCTAGAGGATGACGGGCTGGTGGCTCTGGCTTGCCGCCAGCCCCGCTCTCTCACTCTGCACCGCTGCCGCCACACCAGCCGGGGCTGTGATGGACCAGGGCCTGAAATGACTTTTCCAGCACTGCAGGGCTGTTCTTCAGGTATCAGCACTGGCCCCCTTGTAGAATAATTTTTGCCCTGCAGGGAATTGTATGGATTGGATTCTAATGGCTTTCTACCCACTTTCCCCCCTTCACTCCCCATAAAACAGTATCTCTTTTGCATGGAGTTATATAAAAAATTTAATATAGTGAATGAGCCACTACATTCACTTGCCTTAAAAAATGAACATGGTATAAAAAGATATCCTTTGAGAAGTTTCACTCTCACCCACGTTGTATTAGTTTGCTTAGGGCTGTCTTAACAAAGGACTGTAATCCGAGTGGCTTAATCCACAGAAATTTATTGTTTCACAGTTCTGGAAGCTAAAAGTCTGAGATCAAGGTGTCAGCAGGGTTGGTTCCTTATGAGGCTGTGAGGGAGAATCTGTTGCAAGCCTCTCTTCTAAGTTCTAGTCGTTTGCTAACCATCTTTGGTGTTCCTTGGCTTGTAAAGCATCACCCCAATCTCTTTCTTCTTCTTCACATGGCATTCTCCCTGTGTGCATATCTATGTCCAGATTTCCCCCTTTTTATAAGGAAACCAATGATATTGGGTTAGGTGCCCACCCTACTCCATTTTGACCTCATCTAAACCTAACTAATTACATCTGTAATGAACCTATCCCCAAATAAGGTCACATTCTGAGGCACTGGGGATAGCACTTCAAAATATGAAATTCCAGGAATCATGCTTCAACTCATAACATATATTCTACATGATATTTTAATTTCTGATTGGACATCTGTGCAGGTGAAAAACCACTTTATAATTTTCTGAGCATAGAATGTAACACTGTTTTATGTATACACTCAAAGTAATTTTTGCACAGTTTTAATATGCACTAAATTTCTCAGAAATGCAACTACAGATTTATTGAAGAATGAGTGTGCTTATTTTATTTGGAAATTTACCAAGAGTTGTTCATGTCTTCAGAAAATCATGTCCTTAAAAGCAACACTGTGCATAGTATTTGGGTCACCAAGACAGCACACCTAAAGCACTTTTCATTTAGAGAAAAATATCAGGCTCCTGCAGCTGTGAAAACAGTGTGGAATGTGCTTTTTTGTTACATAGTTTTTCTTCTTTCTGAGGTGGAAAGAATGGATTGCAAAATGTTCTAAGCCAGATTTATAGATATTTCCTCCCAGAATATTATGGGAAACACACACACGCGTGCATACACACACACACACACACACACACACACACACGTATATTGTTGGGGAGGAAGAAATTTTCCTCTTTCTAGATTCTTCTAGAAAGAATTCTTCTAGAATTCTTCCTCTTCTAGAATTAAATTGACATGAGGCAGATTGACAGGAGAAAATCACACAAAATTATAATAACATGTATACATGAGAGAGACCCAGAAAAACTGAGTAACTCACCAAAATGACTGAAACCCTCAACTTAAATACCACCTTCAGCTAAAGATAAAATAGGCCATTGCGGGTAGTGGTTTGGGACTTCAAAGGAGAGGAAGACAAGTTCCATGAAGATGGAAAAGCAAACGTTTATAAACAAATGTTTGCTGGGCCATGCAGAGACAATGAGACACAGACTGAACTCTGATCTCCAAGAGTTTCTCCCACCACACCTAGCCCATGTTCATTGCAGATATCTCTGGTGATGGCTCTATACCTGTCATAGACCAGGCCCTCTTTCTAAATTCTTCAGGCAGTTAGGGGGGAAGGTCAAAGTTTCTTCCTGCGTTTTTTGGGCCTTGATTGTTTTCAACTTGAAATAATCCACAACAAAGAGAAATATTGGGGTGGTAAATTTTGCTTCCCTACAATATAAACACCCATACATACATACATATACATATACATATATATATGGTACATATGAGATATATGTATAAAGTTACATATTTGCGTCATCTGGGAAGTACTGAGCATAATGACATTGTAAAATACCTTGAAGATTCTACTATTACCTTTTAAAATTCCTCTTAAGATCATTAAATTTTTGTTAGTCTCCCTTCCTTTATTTTCATCCAGGTGCTGAGGACTCTGTCTTTTCTGCACAATTCTGTCCCCAAGTTTTCAAAAGCCCAACACATTTTAGTTGTGTCTTCAGTTAAGGGTTTTTAATAGTGGAGAAGATACCTGGGAGTTTGAACACGATGACACTTTAAAACAGTGGGGTCTTCAGTGCCTTGTTTATTAGCATGTGCACATATTAGTTTGAAAATTTGTCTGACAGAAGCTGTCAACAAAGAGTTTTGAATATTCAATGAGAGTTTCCAACCTTCATCTGAGTTCAGAGATGAAAAATTTAGAAGGACAGAGGGTGTCCACTCTCTGTTGACATTCATGGATCAGTGCATGTGCAAATATTAGATTCTTTCTGGCTATAATAACAGGCAAACAACAGCAAATCTACTCTCCAGAATAGCAAAATTATGAAATACTCACTCAAAGGGGAATGTGTGTCTTCGTGTGTGTGTGTGTTTAGAATTAATTTGATCCAGGAAACAGCACATAGTAGGAGCTCAGTAAGAATTTAATCAAGAATTACAAACATTTTTTCAGAGCTAGAAAGACCTTTAGAGATTATCTAGGTTATTCTACCTGCCTGTCATCCCCCACCTTTTCAAAATGATGATCCTGAGGCCCAAAGAGAATAACTGAGTTGCTAGTGATTGTTCATATACTTGGTCTATTTTGCGGGATCTTATAAAAAACAGTTGTCTTGCATTTTTATACTGATGTCTTTGAGGACTCAACTTGTGAGCCATCATATGGCTCCCCAAGGAGTGTCACCTTCAAGAATACTTCGCTCTTCACTTTTTTAGCACTTTATTTGTCCACTTCAAATTTCATGGATTGTTAAACTTTAAGGCAAAACATTCTTTACAGCTACGTTATAAATTGTCCTCTTTATGAGGACCTATGAAATAAATTTCTCAAAAAACTCAGACTGAGGGATATTTGTCATTCTTCTGCATAACTTGTTAGTGTTTGCTTTATGGAATAAAGCACAATTATGCTTTCTTCTTCAACTTTGCTGCTAGGAAATCCAGGCTCAGATTTATGAAATTAAACATCTTAATAAGACATAGCATGTTATGACATATTTTATAAACTAACCTAAAACTTTGTCCTTATTTTATTTTTTCTGCCTTTTTTTCCTGTTTATTCTTATTGTCTCCTTTCCTTATTTTTATCTTCTTGAACTGTGGGTAGTTTGAAGTTATATGCGATCCTTTTCAATGTTATGCTTAACAAGCTTCTTCCGTCTATTATTTATTGCACATCAAAGTATTTGAGGCATTGTCAATAGACTCACTTTAGAATTTGTGGTGAGACAGGCTTAAAAGATAGAGAATCCAAATAAGCTGTCTTTTTAGTATTGAAAAAAATTGGGGGCCCTAATAGGTAGGAAGAATATGAAAAGAAGAAAGGATTCTTTCAAGTTCTAAGGGGAGCTAAATGGGAAAATAAATTATTGTATTAAACACATATTTAAAAATACAGTATATCTTAAAAATATACAGTTGACTATGGAACAATGCGGATTGGTAAGGCGAGAAGCTGAAACACGGGACCTCTCCCTGGAAGGGTTCATTACCCCCTTTGCTATTTTCCCCCTACTTTGACTAAGCTGTGTTGTGTGCTGATTGTGTGCAATAAACCGAGTGATTCAAGGAAAAATAAAAGAAGAAGCTGAAACAGTTCAGATAGAATCAGGACTGAAACCCTAGTTCTTTTGATTCCACATATTGTGATTTCTAATCAAACATAGACTCTCCCCCTTTTAGTTAAAAATCTGTAAAATGAAAATACAAGTGCAGTATTTATTGAAAAAAAATCCTCGTGTAAGTGGACCCATGCAGTTCAAACCTGTGCGATTCAAGGGTCAACTGTAATCTGTTAAGCGTGAAAGTAACCCAGAATTCTCTCAAGTGGTATAGTAACCCTGGATGGCAGTTATAGGCTCAAATCCGACTTGAAAATTACACTATGGTATGACTCAACCCCAGAGATGTGTAATGTTTGATTATCTCCTTCTATAAATTTTATAGTCCTTGTTAAAGACATAAATAGAGCTCTGTCTCATCTACTTTTTGAACAAGAATTTTTGAACTGCCTGCATTTCAGCCAGTCATTCCAGTTGTTAGGGATTTTTAGCAAACTGAGGATGCAGCCCCAAAGATTGCTTGGAAGAGTAGCCTCAAAATTGTTTGGGACAATTTAAATTGTTTTCTTTATGAGTTAATAGATTTTAATCCTAGAAATTAAGACTAGAAATGTTGATAAGAATCAAGCCCATGACATTTTGTGTAAAAATCTGTACATATTTGTGCTATAAGTATTTATAACATTTAAGAGGAATTGGCTTATTAAAATAACAGATGATGCTTATGATTCTAACTTAAAGTGTACAACTGAACACATGTTTCATTCATATAAGATAGGATTTACATCCTTACGGCTCTGAAGCCTGTTTTTTCTCTTCCTCCATGCAAATACTGTAAGAAAATGATTGATTAGTGTAACTCAGTTACTCACCAGTGAACAGGTTAATGCTTAATTTCTGGGTGCTGTTTCCTCTTGTGTACCAGCTGTCTCTTTTTCCCTGAAGGTACTGTGTACTTTCACACCTATGTGTGTTTCTTCAGGCTGTTCCAGACACCCATTGTCCTATTTCTGCTTGGAAAAACTTAACCCATCCTTTTAAGGCACAGTGGAAAAGTCCCCTTGGCTGACATCTTCCCCCTCCTCCTCTATAAGCAGGGTTTTCTACATGCTCTGTGTGTTCTGCTTTCCCTGCCTTGAAATAAGTACGTATGGCTGTCAATGGTGTGATCATGCATCCATAAAGGCATTGTGTCCGGTTCATAATAATCACTTAATACATATTAAATTGAGCTAACCTAATGAGTTAGATTGGCATAAGTTAAATATGCTGACCAGCTAGATAACAGACCATTCATTACTCAGCCATCTCTTATTTAGGATCTCATAGAATCAGAGTTATTTGAAAGATAATCTAGTTATAGCTCACATTTTGTGTTCTATGGAGAATTTAATTTGAAGGAAGGCTTCTGTGGCATAAAACAGCGTGAAAGCCGCTTATTCTGGACAAACTCTTTATTTTCCGATGAGTAAACTGAAGATTTTTTAATATAAAATTTAGATAGTATGATTTCTTTTGAAAAATTAAAAGACCGAGCAGCATGGTTTCAGTTTCTCATTGTTGGAAAGTGTCAATCTTCTGGAACCTCTCCAGTTTGCCACAGTCCTCACCACTCCCTGATGCAGAAGCTACCTATCAGAGCAGCACTAAACCCCCAAAATGATGACTCTGGCATACCGAGGAAATACACCTGGCCTTCTCCCTTCACTTGTGTTACTTGACTATCACTGAAGACAATTGAACTTGAGGCTTCAGATTTGCAATAGATGTGTTTCTATGAAGTATTGGGGGGAAAATATTGTTTATAAATTAAACTCCACCTGAAATGCAGATAGCATGCTATTCAGAGGACTCAACTGTAACTGTAAACTAACTCTTTTGTACATCAAATGGGCACACTTGATTATATTTCTATTGCTTTGACAAGAGCTACATCTTAGTTTGGCATATAATTCTGAGAGCTCAATTTGTCCTATTAAAATTCTATGAAAATTTCTTCGTTTTATTTTTATGACATTGACTTTTGCACAGGGGAAGCTTGGGTTCAGCGTGATCGTTCTTCCTTTGCAAGTGATCTGTTTGTGTGGCTTTCTTCTTCTGCATGGATAAGATCAGGGTTCTTATACAGTTTTTGGCATGAAAATGAAACTGTTGCCAAGACAAGTTGAAGACTGAGCAACAATAACTTTTGCCAGGGGCATGGTGAGCTCATTAGAGTTGTAAATTTAGGCTTTTTTTTTACCCTAGCAAGTTTTCCTTTTTGCCTATAGTTTCAAAAAAATTTTATTGATGTATCAATTTCATATAAAATTTACACATGCTAAGTGGTAAACGGTTTAATGATTTTTGGTTTCAGAACATTTTCATCATCCCCAAAAGTCCCTTTGTCCTCATTTGCAGCTAATCCCTGCTCCCCCCCACCCCCCAGTCCTAGCAAAGCCTGAGCCAGGAATATACTTGCCCCAGTCATGACCTCAACCTTGGGCAGGTACTGGCCCTCCTTATTCACTCATCACTGAGGTCATCACTTCCACCAACAATGCCATTGGACATGGGTGTTGCGATCACTCCAAGTGGAGTGAACTCCCTTCCACCGAAGCTCAGCCTGTCCCCTGCCCTGGCAGAATCCCTGTGCCTGCTGAGCTGGAAGGGCTCCAGGCAAGAATGCTTCAGACTCCCACTGTTCCTACTTCAAGTTCAGCTGGTTTTTAAGCACAAATGTTTCACAGATTGTTGTTCGCAGTTGTTTTGGGGAAAAGGACTTGTTGACTTCCTCATTCAGCCATTAGCCAGAAGGCTCACTTTTTCATGTTTTTTTCTTCAATGATATCAATGGCCAGCTGATTGGAACTTTGTAATCTATTGCTGTCTCTTTTTATCTTACCGTCTTCAACTGATTCCTCTGCTCTGTACCGCCTTCAAGATGGGCGTTAATTAGCTATCGCAATATTAGATTTATTTACATTTATATTGTTTCCTTGCTATCTACCTTTTTATATCAACCTGGTATCTCAGTTCTGTTTTTATTGGGGTTTTTTCTTAATTTTATGAAGTTACTTTCATTCTGTGTTTTTGAAACTAGATGTGCTTTTAAATTTTTTGTCTGACTTCATAGTATTAATAATTTTTCTCTGTATTTTTGGAGCAAGAATATTCTTCTTTGATTTTCAAATGCTGCATGTTGTATAATTTTACTAATTACTCAATTTGAATAAAGAAGATAGATCCTGGTCTAATATTTGCCTGCTGATAGGACCCATATTCTGTTTGGATTCTCTTACCATCTACCAATGTACCATCAGAATTCTTTTTCAGGAAAAAAGCTAGAGGCCAAGTAGAGGCACACATCCCTAGCATTTAAGTTTTTAATGTCTAGAAGACATTTATCCTGTTCAACATTACTTTATTGAGGGAGGCATGACTACTTTTCTTCCTATTACCTGGTTTTCTAACTATGAGCTAGTGTATTTATTACTGAAAACTTTGAATTAGCATGTAGCTCTTGCTTTGTTGGAAGTAGACCATGGGTAATCCAGTCTCCAAAGTGGATTGCTTCCTCTTTCTGCCCCCCACCTACTCATGCCTTGACACCACAGGGTACAATATTGATTGGCCCTTGAGCTCATGGCCAAGTTCAATTACTGGGTGTTATAAGACTCCAAAGTGAATCTAGCAATGAAGCACTGAAAAATCCTCAGGGAAGAATTCCTTTAGGGAGGAAGAGTCCCCTCAGGAACTAGGTCTCTAATGTAATAGTTAATTTTTATGTTTGTATTGCTGTCTTTCAGAGACCCTTATATAACCTCACTGGCCATCATTTCTCAGTATGACCCATCTACGTTACAGTTAGGACGAATTCCTCCCAATGAATAAAAAAAAAAAAATCCTTGATACCACTGATTTAGTTTCTACTGCTATTGTATTTTCCTACCACATTGATCAAAGGGGGAAATTAGCAACCTGATACTATATACTAAAAATTTCCAAATATTGGCTAAACTAATGAAATGTTTTCATGTTCAGAGGGAATTTTTTTTCTATGACCCTTAATATTTTTAGCTTAAGTCCCTAAAAAATACAATTCCTGCTCTACTTTAAGTACAAAGAAATATCTTGGAGGGGCGTGGACTAGAGCAGCGAATCTGAAATTTTAATATACAGTGCTTCTGAAACTTTAACGTGTGCACAAGTCCCCTGGGGATGCTGTTAAAATGCAGACTCTGCAATTCTCACAAGCTCCCTGGTTACATGGCTACTGCTGTTAAGAGCAGTAGGTGCTGGAAGAGCTAGCATGATTTGGACCCAGCTCGGGATTGGATTACCATTCAGGAAGATACAAACAGGGAAAATTCTGCAACATCTCCATTTCCAGACTCACCGAGGACCTCGTGTTCTGTGACCCCTGCGCCCAAAGCGGAGACTGTCACCAAATGATTACTCTGTCAATAATTGTGTGCCATTTCACATTCAACGACTCATGGCCTTTTTTTATCTGGGAGGAGATTGTTAGAGGAAGGAGGTGGCAGCCACAGATAAGACTTATCATTTTCATGATACCAATCATATATGTTTTTATTTATTTATTTATTAAAAGCTTCTAAGAGTTTGAGTTTGTTGTATAGCAGGTGACGTTGTAAAAATTCAGACAGTCCTTTGAGGCCATAGATACAGGAGCGAGAGATTCCATAGCTCCACAAAAGTATTTCTGAAAAGAATGCAATTTTCCTAGGAAAATAGCCAAGGGTGTGTTTGGAGCTATGGGAAAAGAAGCAGCAGGTTGGCTCTGCTCTAGAAGAACTGAGTTGTGGATGTTTCAACATTCAATAAAAATAAATACCCTTATTGATTTGGAAGATTTAACAGTCAATAAAATAAATGCCCCTATTGATTCGGATAATATGTTATAGAAGTCCCCTCAAAATAGATTCCATTGTAGTCTTTTGTTTGGCAATTTGGGCATTTTCATGGTGTCAAACTTAAGTCAGAGCTAATTTTCAGGGTAAGACTGCTTTGATCCCTCTGCCCGCTTGTCATCCACTATTTTCTAGAACTCTTGTCCAGCATAATTACTTCCTTATTCTAATATTTTCTTTAGAGAATCTTCTTCATGACTGATAGTTTCCGTTTATGGGTTATGTTGAGGCTAAGAATTACAAGGCAGTTATCTGGAAATGCCTAAAAAGTGTGTCTGGCTTCTTTCTTTTTTTTTTAAATTGGTATAGTTGATTTACAATGTTGTGTTAGTTTCAGGTGTACAGCAAAGTGGCTTCTTTCACTTAGCATAATGTTTTTAAAGTTCATCCATGTTGTAGCATGAATCAGTATTTCATTCTTTTTTTAATGGATGAATCATTCCTTTGTTAATTGATAATACCACATTTTGTTTATCCATTCATCAATTAATTGATGGCCATTTGGATTGTTTCCACTTTTTGTCTCCTATGGACAATGTTGCTATGAGCACTTACTTACAAGTTTTTGTGTGGATGTATGTTTGTTTTCATTTCTTTTGGCTATGTACCTGGGAGTTTAATTGCTGAGTCATATGAGAACTCTATATTTGACTTTCTGGGGAACTGCTAGACTCTTTTCCAAAGCAGCTACATCATTTTACAATCCCATTGCAGTTGGCCTTTACGTTCTTCTTTCATTTAATTATTCTTCTATAATGGGCATATATTATTTTAATAATTAGGAAAAAAGTGATTTTTTAAAAAGCTGTGAGCCCCAATCTGTGGGCCACAGGCCTGTTGCGATGGGCTTTTAATCCATTTGGGTACCAGTTTTGTCTTTAAACTGAGCAAAGACCCCCTTATGCTATATATAAAAGCTATTGTGATCAAAAAGGAACAAATTCTTTGTTGGAGGAAAGAATCTGCTCCTAGTCAGTTTGTGCAAAACGATAGACATGTTGCAAAGAGGTGTGGACTAAATGTTCTTCACAGGATTTCTCTATATGAGTTATTGAGTTCCTATCCTGAGTGTTCTCTGTTACATGTTCCTGTGAAAGTACAGTAAAACCACCTCTGCTGATCAGGTGACCGAAAATAGGGAAGGGGAGAAGAGGGATGGGAAAACCTGTGAGTGGAAAAAAATCCATTTCAGAACATTTGGGATATGTTGCTATGTCTATACAACTATTTATCTATATATGTCTATCTCTATACCCATATCTATGTCAATAACTATATCTGTTGAAGTTGGCCATCAGAATTTTGACTCATTCAGAGTCCTGAAGTGATTTGCTTAAATAAATAATATAACCTATATGTAAAAGAATGTTTCTAAGTAGCATAGGGGAACCTAAAACAACGTATATATTTCTTGCATTACTATATATTTCTTCGTCAAGCATATATTTCTTGTCTGCCGCAATTATGTGTGATAAATTGGTGGAGCTCAATTTATGTGACTTTTAAGGCTCATTAACAGTGCTATGCTGAGGTATATTGGAACCAGAGACAAAAGGAAAAATAAGTAATACTGATCCTGATTTTGTTGAAAGTTTTGACATTTTGTTCATCATAGATTTTGTTTGCATTAATTTTGATTTTTTAAAATATTGCACTAAATATTATATATCTTGATAACTGAGATTTTGGTACTCTCTTAAATTGTGTGCCCAAGGGGAGTGCCTCATTGGCTTCACCTTAGTCCCAGCTCTGACACTGACTATATTTAGAGTTCCTTAGGTAAAGGAGCTAGAAAACTGAGTGGCAGTTTATTCATGGAGAAACTGAGACATGCATTAGATCATATGATGTAGTCATATAGTGACTAATGGGGAATCAGAAGAGTAACCCCTCACTGCTATTCTTATATCAAACTATGGGTGATATGCCCCTGTTATATATTTACTGAGGTTTGATCCCTTCACCTTAATTCCAATTTCAAATATTTGATTAAAAAAATGAAATATTTCTAACTCTTTCAATATTGTCTCTCTAATTTTTTTAATACTTATGAAGTAGGTAAAAATTTTCTCAATCACTAGCAATTTAATCCTCATTCCTGACCTTTCAGAGTTTTCTATACAGAAGTACTCTATTTTAAAGCCAAGAAGGAAACTAGTATGACATTGGAGTGGAATTTGGAGTTTTCTGCATAGATCCTTCATTCCTCTCAAAGAGATTAGGGGAAAAAATCTCTGTATTTCTCTTTTTAGCCAACTTCTTAGAGCTTTTCAGTTTGAAAGTCAGATATAAGAGCCAGATGGTTATGAAAATTTAGTGCATCGAAATGTTTGTCAAACCCATTGGAAGAACAGCACATCCTGGAGCTATTATTGGCACAGCAAATAGTGAGTGACATTCAGAGTTTATGCTGTTTGCTCTCTGATACTGCTGGAATGAGTTTACGTCACACACAGGAGTTACCAAGTGGTGACTCTTTCTGGGCTGGCCAATAACTGTTTGTTTTTCAGTTTATTATCACTGAAGTAAAATCTTCATTTTCTATAGTTCAGATCACTGAGGAAGAGCGAAACCGAGCAATGGGAAGAGAGCGTCATTTTAACTCAGCATTTCCCAAAGTTATCCCTTGAGGGTAGTTATAAAAATGGTTTCCTGGAGAAATGAATTGGAAAATACTGCATACAAATACCGGTCTTGGAGGTTGTACATGCTCATTAGCATAGGAAGGCTCTGAGAAATCCTGCAGGGGAAAACAAAAACCTATAGAGTTTGGTTTGACCCAGTTTTGACCAATTTTTGTTATGGAAACTCGTGAAACAAATTGCCCCCAAACTTCGAGGCTTAAAACAATAATCATTTCATTATCTTTCATCGTTTCTATGGGTCAGGATTTTTTGAAGGACTCACCTGGGTGGTTGTGGCTTGGGATCTTTCATGCAGTCCAGTCAGGTGATGGTTGTTGCTAGGACAGCAGGTAGGAGCAGCTGGGGACTGGCTGGGCATCTCTCTTCATGTCACATTAGGGCTTCTCCTGTGGTTTCTCCATGTAGGCTACACTGGGCTTCCTCACAGCATGGCTGCCTCAGGGCAGTAGGACTGTTCCATGGAAGCTCAGAGTTCCAGTGAAAGTATTTCAACTCGCAAGGTGAACGCCACAGTGACTTCTATGATATAACCTTGGAATTTATGCAGCATTACTTTCACTGCATTCTGTTACTTACAAGTGAGTCACAAGACCACAAGAGCAGGGGAATTCAATTCCACATCTTGTTGAGAAAGTGGCAAAATTCCGTAAGAGCCTGTAGATGGGAGATACTATTGCTACTCTCATTGGAAAATATAGAACTCTTTTTTTCTGTGTATCTATTCACCATGAAATACTTTGTGAATTTTGCTTTAGGCAAATATCACCAGAGCTGCTTCTAAGTAGAAAGACAGACTGGTCAAAAAAGATCTGTCTTCACAAATTCTGGAGATATCCAGATGTGCAATTCACAAAGAGATTATTTGGCATGACTATACTGAAAGGTACCATTATTTAAAATCCTAAGTGGGTATACCCACTTAGGTGTTTAGATTTTATGACTCAGAAAGAGTTAATACTCTAACCTTCTTCATCAGGGCCAGTGACTAAAGCAGGTTGTGTGGAATCTCTTGGTACTTATATATCTAGACTGGAGTAGGTTCAGAAGTGATCTACTATAATTCATAATTGCCCTGGAAAATATTCTCCAAGTAAGATGGGCCCTTAACAAACTGAATGGCTTCCTGGCAGTATAGCCAAGTTTCTAAAGACATTACCAATAAGCTACTGGTGTTTCCTGAACCTCCTAACACTCAAATTCTTGTCCGAGGGTCTATTTCTGGGGCAACCCAAATTAAGACATGCATTGTTAGGAGTGGAAAAGTACTTAAATATTTGAAATATTATGTATGGCATTGCATCAATGCCAAGAGCATAGAGAAAATGAGTTGAATTTTGCATACAGATGGGGGAGAAAGATTATGAGATGCATTGTTAGAGAAAAGGAAGGGCCTTGTTGGATTGATAGGCAATCATTTACCCAAAAGAGCTAGCTTGAGGACAGCGTCACCCAGCAGGAGGTTACTCCCAAAACAATGTGTAGTAGATTTTCAACATTTGAAAGCTGGGGGATTAGATGAAAGCTAGCTCATGACACTTGAAACCATCCCCTCAGAAATGGAGAGCTTGGTGATGTGTCTTTCAAAACTTGGCTACCCTGCCTCATAGATATTTTTTCCCATCCCGGATGTTCTTCGTACATGCTCACTTTCAGGCTAAGCCTGGTCTAAGGAAGAGCCACACATTCTGAAAATAATGAACAAGCTTCCATTTAATATCTCACTCGTGTGAATTGTAGGCTTAAATGAGAAAAGGGCACCTCTTTTAGGAATAAATCCTCTAGAATTATAGCAATGTTTGAACTTAAAGCAATAGCTGTTAAATCTTAATTGACTTTAAGTCAAGGTACTTAAAATTCATTCCCACACTAGTGATGAATTTTTATTGATTTTATCCAGAAACATCTTGGCCCCAAAGGCACTATTTGAAAGTCATCTGACAAGAGTTAAGAGTATGTAGTCTGTGACATAAACGATAACTCAGTTTTTCTCTTTGTTTTTATCTAAAGGTAACTGACCTATGTAGGGATAAAACCCATTGATTTTGCTGAAATTGTGATTAACAAATTACTAGGGTATGGGTTTAAAAGAATAAAATAATATGGAATAAAAACTATTATATTGAAGCTGTCATCATTATTTTTAAAGAGTTTCAGAATTACTAAGATGCTTCATAATGAAAATATTTTGTCTTTATATAAATTACAGAGCATAGAAGTAGAAGCATTGGATATAATTCTATTAGTTTTTGCAAAAAAATCCCCTTTGTAGTAGTAGGCACTCTATTTTTTTACGCAGTTCCTTGAGTTTTGGATCAATGAATAGGAGCAAATAGCAACTCATCTAAGAAATATGGGAAATACTGTCCACCACAACCAGGTTTGGTTCTGGATGAAATGTACAAAAAATTAGGGAAATCATCCCTAAATTTGTTTCTTTGAGTCAGTGGCTCCCACAGGCTTTGTGGTATGCATCTCGGTAGACTTGCCAGGTTTCCCACATCCTTGCTGTTAGTATCCTGTTTCAGGGCTGCTCGCAGACAAAGGATCACCTGTAAAAGTGGTCACACCCCCGGATCAGGACACCCTGTAACTAACCCTCACCAGTGGTGCCTCGAAAATGAAGCTTTATTTTTTGTTCCAACCTCTCATTTCACTTTTGTTCCTGCCTTTTCTTTCTCCACTCTTACTGCCAGCACATTCACTACACTTTTATTCACGTTGCTAGAATTGTTCTACTCTGGCATTCAGTCTCCCAATCTCATTATTCTCTCTCCAAGACTTTTTCTCCCCCTGCCCCTGCTTTTCCTTTCCCAGCTTGCTCTAACGGAAGAATAGATAAAGTCTCAACTAGGGGGCTCTTAACCTGGGCCCCTGGATAGAATTGAAGGGGTTTTTGAACTTGGATGGGAAAAAATAATCATGTTTATTTTCATTTCTATCCTACAGTAATTTAGCATCTCCTTCTACCATGACTCTAAGTAACTAATCATGTATTAGCAATACCTGTGACTTGGTCACCAATAGAAATCATACTTATTTTGATTTCACATTAAAGTTGTTGCAGAATCTTGGGGCTTCCCTGGTGATGCAGTGGTTAAGAATCCGCCTGCCAATGCAGGGGACACGGGTTCAAGCCCTGGTCCAGGAAGATCCCACATGCCGCGGAGCAACTAATCCCATGTGCCACAACTACTGAGCCTGCACTCTAGAGCCCGTGAGCCACAACTACTGAGCCCGTGTGCCACAACTACTGAAGCCCACGTGCCTAGAGCCCATGCTCCACAACAAGAGAAGCCACTGCAGTGAGAAGCCCGTGCACCGCAACGAAGAGTAGCCCCTGCTCGCTGCAACTAGAGAAAGCCCGTGCGCAGCAACAAAGACCCAACACAGCCAAAAATAAAATAAAATAAATTTTTAAAAAATAATAAAAGTAAAATTTCCCAATGCCATCAACCTGGGAAAGTCTAACTGGATAGTACATTAGATGTGATGATATGTTAAAATCATGGCGCATGATGACTCCAATGTAAATTGGGAGTCTGATATACAGTATTCTCAAGACTCTTTGTGAAACACCCTCACTTTGATCAATTCTCTTCCTTATTATTTTATAAATCATGAAGCATAAAAATCAGTTTATATTGTATTTTTGGAAGGAGTATCTGAGAGACTCTCAATATTTGCTTAAGCCTGTGGTTATTTTGATGCCTTAGACTTTCTACTTTATAAGCAGAACAAGTATTCTACTAAACTGATCTAAGTAATTGGCCAACTTGTTATGAGGAGGAACTATTAGACACATTATAATTGGTTTACAGATTACCTATCCTGCTACCTATTGATATAGTACCTCATTTTTTCCTCTCAAATTCTTACTATTCTTTGAAGCCTTCTTTGAGTAGTAAGTGAAAAAAAGTAGAAATCATATAGACCTGTTCATTAGTTCTGTGAATTTGGGAAGGTTATATACTTTCTGAGCCCTAGATACCTTCTTTATAAAATGTGCGTCATAATAATCATCAGGGAGAGCTGTTGTGAAAATTAAAAGAAATAATGTACATAAAACCCTTAGTCACTAGTACTTAGTATGTGCTCAATAAATGTTACTTTCATTATTTTATTCCAGCCTACATTGATTATCCCCCTCTCTGAATGCCTATAGCACACACTGGGTGTTCCCTACTATTTCTATAATTATAACCTTGTCTCCTTAACCAATTTTTTTTTTAATTTTTATTTATTTATTTATTTATTTATGGCTGTGTTGGGTCTTCGTTTCTGTGCGAGGGCTTTCTCTAGTTGCAGCAAGTGGGGGCCACTCTTCATCGCGGTGTGCGGGCCTCTCACCATCGCGGCCTCTCTTGTTGCGGAGCACAGGCTCCAGACGCGCAGGCTCAGCAATTGTGGCTCACGGGCCCAGTTGCTCGGCGGCATGTGGGATCCTCCCAGACCAGGGCTCGAACCCGTGTCCCCTGCATTGGCAGGCAGATTCCCAACCACTGCGCCACCAGGGAAGCACTTCTTAACCAATTTTTAAAGCGAGAATACCTTTTACACCTGCAGGATCTGGCACAATGCAGGAAATAGTTTGGGGAAACACCATGAATCCTCCCAAGGTCAACAGCATGTGAATTGTGTAATAGCTTATTTGATAGAAAAACACACCAAGGAGCATGAGCCCTGTGATTTTAAAAAAAAAGGCTGGAGCTGGCCAATAAAAACCTCATCAAATTGAATTCTGATTGGCAAAGTATACAAGTAAATTAAGAAGACCAACATTTCTTACATAAATCGGCATCAGCTTGTGGTTTCTCTGCATTATCTCAAGTCTTTTGAATCCTAGTCCTTGAACAATTTTGACATAGTCAACATTAAATGGAAAGATAAAACTAGAAATAAAGTCTTGGCAGGGAATTCCAAAATGGTCCCTGTTGCCAGTTTCAAATCTCACCATCACTCACTTTGGAATATTAATACCAATGCTTTGCTTCAGAAAAGTTCCAGTGTACTTTTCTTGTTTCTTTGCTAAAACTATTACCATTTGGATATATTTGCTTCTAATTGTTTCTAATGCATAGGTTTTTTTTCTTTTAATAGTTGTACCTTTTTTTGGTCTTTAGCATTTTAGCAAATATTTTCCTGCATTATTGAAAACTTACCATTAGCATTACTTGAACATTTGAAAAATGTATTAGACATCTCTTAAGTTTTGAATGGTTAGGATGTTTCTAATATTTTAAAGTAAAAGCTGCCCCAATGATAACATTTTTTTTTGCATGGAGATTCCCATCTCCCATTCAATGACTATTTAGGCTAGATTCTCCAAAGTGGGATTCCTGGGCGTAATCACATGAAAAAAACCTTAAAAATCTTGACTTACATTTCCAAATGTTCTCGAGGATTGAACTAACTTATACTCCATCAACAGTGGAAGAGAATGCGTTCATCATACCATTGCCAGTCGCTGTTCTTTGGGGTGGGGATGGGGACTTGAAGGGCAGGGACAAAGTGAACTTCACTGATTTCAGAGGGGAAAAAAGGAAGTTGCACTCTTGCAAGATTGCTTTATTACTCTTGTCTTTGATTACTTGGTTTTATCTTTATCTGTATGTTTGCTATTTGCATTTCTTCAATTGTAAATTTCCTATTCAAGTCCTGTTGAAGGCATAGTGGTTTTTGTAACAAAGAAATTTCATTCATTACTTTTAAGAAGCACGGTTGTTTTCTATCTAGATATTGGATTATTATATCCATATTTTATTTTACTTCTTATATATTTGTTGAAAACTGACTCTTAAATCGTAGGGATTTTTACATACAATGCTTATTTTTAAAAACTTAAAAACAACGTTTTTAAAAAATTTAGAACATACAGAATTAGATAAAGAAAGAAATAGGGACTTCCCTGGTGGTCCAGTGGTAAAGAATCCACCTTACAATGCAGGGGACACGGGTTTGATCCTTGGTCAGGGAAGTAAGATCCCACATGCCACGGGGCAACTAAGCCTGTGTGCCACAACTGCTGAGCTCACGGGCCTCAACTAGAGCCCACGGGCCTCAAACTACAGAGCCCCCGTGCTCTGGAACTCACGTGCCACAACTGCAGAGCCCACGCACCCTGGAGCCTGCATGCCACAGCTAGAGAAGAGAAAAACCCGCACACCACAACTAGAGAGAAGCCCGCGCACCGCAACAAAAGAGCCTGCAAGCCACAACGAAATATCCCACGTGCCACAACTAAGTCCCTATGCAGCCAAAAATAAATTAATCATTTTTTTAAAAAAAGGAAGGAAATAAAAATTGTCCTTAATTTTAATACTCAGTGATGAGCAATGTTTATATCTTCTGTACTTCCTTTCAGTCTTTATTCTATATGTGGAAAAAATTTTTTTAAACAAAAACATAATCACAAGGATAGTTTTGTAGTATTTATTTTCATTAAATACATGGAGAGAGTATTTTCAATTCATTAAGTATCCTTTGAAAGTATAGTTTTTAATGGTTGCATAAAACGAACGTACAACTTCACTAACAGATATTTGGATAATTACTAAATGTTTGTTATTATGTGTAGTATGATAAAAATTTTAGGATAGAATCTTAGAGGTGGAATTACTGGATCAAAGGGCAAGAATACAAATACTGCAAAATAGCTTTCTAGGAAGAGGTGACGATATGCATTCCAACAGAATGTGAACATGTAATCTAACCTCATTTTGCTGGCATTGAGCACTATTATAATTTTAAATTTAAAAAATCTGCTTCTTTGATAGATTGGAGTTATATATTATCATTTTGCTTTGCTGCTGTTTGATAGCAAAGTTGAACATTTATTGGAACATTTGTTTATCATAGTTATTGTTTCTTTGCCTCTGTTCTCCTGTGGAATATGTTTGTATTCTTTTCATACTTTAATATTTATTATTTTGCAATATATTATTCTGGATATTCTTTGGAAACTAAAAATGTACATCAATATAACTATATGTATTCTTAACACCCCAAATTATCTGCTATTAATATTTAAATTTTTTTCAGTCTTCCTTTTCCTTATCTTTTCAAAGAAAAAGTCATCTACTTATGATTTATATGCTCATTATTTTATTTTTCTTCACATTTGGAGGATTGCTGAGAATTCTCAGCATTTTATTGACAGCATAAATCTGGGTGAGTGGGTGGGGTAGGAACTAAGTCATACTAATCCTTCTCTGATCCAGAATCTGTTTCTTTTCTTTAAAAAGTTTTTGAAATTTATTGCATTCAATGACCCTTGTCTTTCTTGGTTGCTCTTGAAGAGTTTTAGATGTTTTCACTTTTTTCATGTTTTTCTTGTTCATTTCATTGGCTATTGGGGAAAAGAGATTCGATGTTATAGATACAACCCAGAAAGTCTCTTCTCACTCTTATTTTTGTCACCAGGGTAAGGTGAGGATTTGGCGTAAGTTCTGTGAGATGAGCCAATTTTCTACTTCTACCTGCTAAATAGTTTTAGAAATGTTTCTGAATAGTACCCTATTGGTTTGAAATGCTTTCTTTAACCTGTGGTAAATTTTCCTCCTCATCAGAAAATATTTAATTCTATTACATTGTCTGTCAATTCTTGTGCTAATATCCCATTTTTCTATTATATTTTTATTAAATATTCTGAAATACAAAAGGAGAATCTCCTAACTTCATTTGTAAACATTTTACTCTTCATTCATCCCTGTTTGATTTTCTAGGCAATATTTAGAATTGTTTTCTCAATTTCCTTCAAAAATTCTCTTAATTTTTTATTAAACTTCTTGTAGAACTTTAAGTTATTTTGGAAGCACTGTCAGCATTTATAAACATTTGCATTCTGTGTATTGTCTTCAGATCTTTAATTAATTCTTCCATTGCATGAGATTTTCCATTTAACCCATCAACTTTTTAAAATTTTAATTATTACATTTTCATTCTTAGAAGTTTTCTTTTTTTTCAAATCTGCCTAAACAATTTTGACAGTTTCTTGTTATTTGCTCATACTTTCTATACTATTATTTCTTTAGTGATATTATGCATTCTTATTTTATATTCTGCACCCCAAAACTCCAATATCTGCAGGATTTTCATGTCTGACTTTGCTACTTGTTTCTGGTAATTCTTGCTCATGGTGCCTTGTTTCCTTATGTGGTTTACGATTTTTTTTAATGTCAGCTCATGTTTCAAATTCCCCTGGAACCCCTAGAGGATTGAGTGAACATACATTTCTCCAGTAAGGATTTGCTTTTTCTTCTTCCGGGTTCCTGGAATACTACTAACCCAGAATCACTTTAAAAGAAATTCTGGACTTAGGGCTTTTCAGACCAAACATGAGGTATAAATTTAGGCCACAAAGCACTGTGAGAGCCAACTTATGATTGTCATAAATACTCAGGGGAGTTGGGCAGTTTCTGTGATGTCTCCTTTTGGGGCAAGCATAATTTATTTTTTCACTGAAAGTGGGGACATTTAAGATCCTGACTCTGTGGGCATATTTCTCTTCTGACTTCCCTCTTTGTACACACCCTAGGCTTTAGATCTCATCTTCTGTGGTGCCCTTAAAATATAAGATTTGAGACAAGTACCTCCATCTTCATTCCAAATCAAGATGCTAGGCCACCCATATAGGACATGCGAAGAGAGTATAATATTAGTTTTGCAGGATGTCAAACACCTACCCTCACTGTGCGGGTAGTGAAGGCTGAAGAGTTGGGGGAGGGATTTTGCAGGGAATGAGTCATTGGTGTATCCTTAGGGGGGAGGGAAGTGCCCCTTGACCTCACGTCAAGAGGGGAGGGTTGGTGAGAACCACTAGGAGAGTTTGACCCATGTCCCCTGTGGTTTAGGAGCCACAGGGCCTAGTGTCTGCTTTGTGTTCTTTGAGTCCATTCTGGCTCCTAAATATGGTTGTTCTGAGAGTCGTCCTCTGTCCACACCGAGATGACCACTTTCCATAGGCTGATGTGTGCCAATTGCTCTGAGGCCTTAAGAATGCCAACTACTAGAAAGGAATACAAACATTTCATTTTCTTTAAAAATATCGTTAATAAAATGATTTTTTGATAAACATGAGTTCAATGTCCCTACAGATCTGTGGATTCTTATCAGCTTGATACAAAAAGTAGCAAATGTGGACAGAACATGTTCCCTCCACTTTGGAAGCTGATTCATTGGAATTAGAGAGATTTAGCCTCTTGATGAACCCATAAAACGTTTTTATTGTTATAGAAAAAGCATTCAATCTCATTGAAAGGAGAATATATAACATCACATCTGGGAAGAAAATTAGATGTGCTAAATCTTGTATGGTGATGGAAATGATAATTTTTTATTAACAAATTGTCAGCATGGGGCACATTCCTTCAATTTTCAGCAATTTGAAATCCCAGCATTAATCAGCTTTTGTTAAATGCCACCCACTGTTCGTACAGCAGCGAGGAAGGCAGTAATGAAAAATTAAAAAACTAGCATTAGATCAGAGATCATGCCGGCTACAGAATCTTTATTTTATGTGAAGACCTTTTTTTATTATTCTGGAATTGGGCAAAACATGCCATGTCCTCATCAAATGACTTCTGTGAGTGCTTTCTTTCAGAACAATAAATGGTGCTAATAAGTTGGCCGGCCTCCCACCAACTAGACCTTTGATATATGTTGTGTGAGCACATTAATAACAAATTAGAATAAGAGAAACATAGGGAGTGTTCCCCACTCATAATTGTCTTTTTCTGTAACACAAAATAAATCAAACTATCACATTGCTTCCAGGAAGCCTAAACCATTTATAAAACAACAACTTTGTTTTTTTTAAATTGGTTTAATTTATCCATTTTTAATTGCTTATTAGGTTCCTACAGTGTGCAAGGTGCTACAGGAACTAAACAGATGCATAAAAATGGCCCTGCTGTGAAAGAGCTCACAGTATCCACATACACTTCATTGTTTGGTCCACAAGTTTTACTTCCTCTGTATTCTTGGTCTATATACTTCCTCTATATTTTTGGTCTATTGAATAAATGTGCCAATATTCTTCAGATGTGAATGTGTCACTGCTTACTCTTCTGTCTGTAAGATGTTGCTTTGTGCTTTTTTTCTAGAATTAAGACTAAGGACTGCCAGTTCATCACTTCTGGTGTTCTCCGTCTCCCTTGGTACCAAACTATATCCATTTTCAGAAAGACTTCTCAAGGCTAAGTAGTATATAGACTGTCACCTAGAGGGAGAACAAAGTAGATTGATAAGTACCCAGTACTGTGACCTGGACCACTTTGTTACTGGCTATTACCATAAGTAGTTCCAAGGAGCAAACAAGAATGTGAAATGGAAGTTCAATCATTTGTGATTCAAAGAAAAGAGAGCCAACCTGTGGACTGTTCTCAGTAGAATGGTTTAGTAATTTGTGATGAAAACCTCAAACAGGAAGTCTTAAGTTGGAGTTCATGGCTGCTTCAGAGAATCTATGAACTTCCTGAAACTATAAATAACATTTTATATTTAAGAAGCTGTGTGTTTTGTTGAGATAATCCATAGCTTTCACTGGATTCTTCAAGACAGTCATGAATCCCTAAAATAGTTATGAACTATTAGTCTAGGTCAAGGGGTTGGTGAATTTTTTCTGAAAAGTAAGAGATAATAAATATTTTAGGCTTTGAAGAACATACAGTCTCCATAAATAAGTGAGTGTGGCTGTATTCCAATGCAACTTTATTTTCAAAAACAAGATGGCCCAGGGGCCATAGTTCTCCCACCTCTGGTTTAGGCTATGATTTGGTAAGACAGAACTTTCAAACTACTGTGCTGAAGTACATCCAAGTTTTCCTTTTTATATAAATCATATTTAACATGTGAATTTTATTTATTTAATTTCATTTTTTCTTTCTTATCGAAGTATAATTTACATGGGATAAAATGAACAAATCTTAAGCGAACTCAGTGAATTTTTGCATGTGTTTACACCCATGTAACCACCACCCACATCAAGATATAGACTATTTCCATCACTCCAGAGGATCCCTCATGTTCCTCTTTAGTCATAATCTTCTCCCTCCCCCAGAAGTAACCACTCTTCTATCATCATAGCTTAATTTTACCTTTCCTTGAACTTCATTTAAATGAGACTGTGGAGCAGTGTGCAGTTTTTTGTGTGTGCTTGGCTTCTTTCACTCAACATAATGTTTTGAGATTCATCTGTGTTTTTGAGCACACAGATTTTTAATATAGATATCCTGGTTGATTTATAATATTGTTGTTCCTAAAGACCCTTCTTTATTAACTAGCAAGAATTTCTTGGTCCTGTTGGTGTTTGTAGTGCCAGACTAGTGGCCACAAGAAGATGCAGAATTCCTGTTTCCACCTTCCCACCACTTGAAGTGAATCCACAAACACAGAAATTGCAATTCAGGAACTCCTATTTCCAAATAACATCAACAAATTGAAGCATGAGCTCTGAGTACTGTTTCTCATTGGAGAAAGTAAAGGTCTAAACCTTTCATGAGTTTAATGAGTGAGGGCTCTCGTTTCTCTTTACCCTCAGATCAGTAGTATAAATTTAAAACCAATTGGTTTTATACTATCATTGGCCCATAGAATCAGGAAGAAGTTTCTAATATCCTTTAATCCAGTGCTTCTCAGATTTTTATGTGCATACAAATCCCTGGGGGTTTTGTTAAAATGCAGATTATGATTCAGTTGGTCTGGGATGTGGCCTGAGAATCATCCCGCAGAGCCCTGATGTTGCTTGCTTGTAAAACATGCTTTGAGTAGCAGGACTCTCATCTAGTAATGATTACTGATGTGGTTTAGACCAGAGACAATGGTACTCAAGGGCGGTGACAGTGCAAACTCAGAGAGAAATGAGATATTTATGAATGGAAATGGCTAGGAGTTGCTGAGAAACTGAAATAGTACATGAGGAACAGAAGATTCCAAATTAGATAAATGATGGTAGCTCTGGATATCTATCCAGATTATTATCCAGCTCTGGATTGTTTCTGGGCCTGAGTCTTTTGCAGCTATGGAAACTTAAGAATTTTGGTTCCTGCTGGAGCAACATATATTTTCCACCATCCTTATGTCTAAACTTTCAAGGTCTGAACACTCTTCGTCTTCCTCTATTGGGTTTATTGTGGATTTTTTTCTCAAGAAAGGCCTGCACTCTCTGTATCATAATAGTTAACTAGTTAGTTCTCATGATGTTACCTAACCACCTCTACTATTTTTTTTTTAATTGGGGTATAGTTGTTTACAGTATTGTGTTAGTTTCTACTGTACAGTGAAGTGGCGTTCCCTATGTTATACAGCAGGTTCTCATTAGTTATCTGTTTTATACATATTAGTGTACACATGTCAATCCCAATCTCCCAATTCATCCCACCCCTCTCCAGGTTCCTCAAAAAACTAAAAATAGAATTACCATATGATCTACTTTTTTTTCATTGAAGTATAGTTGATTTACAGTGTTGTGTTAGTTTCTGCTGTACAGCAAAGTGATTCAGTTATACAAATATATATGTATTCTTTTTCATATTCTTTTCCATTATGGTTTATTATAGGATATTGAAGATAGTTCCCTGTGTTAAACAGTAGGTTGTTTATCTATTTTGTATATAGTAGCTTGTATCTGCTAATCCCAAACTCCTAATTTATCCCTCCCCCAACCCCTTTTCCCTTTGGTAACCATAAGTTTGTTTTCTATGTCTGTGAGTCTGTTTATGTTTCATGAATCAGTTCATTTGTGTCATATTTTAGATTCCACATATAAGTAATATCATATGGTATTTGTCTTTCTCTTTCTGACTTACTTCAGTTAGTATGATAATTTCTAGGTCCATCCATGTTGCTGCAAATGGCATTATTTCATTCTTTTTTATGGCTGAGTAGTATTCCATTGTAACCACCTCTACTTTTATGTAGTAAATATTGGCATAACATTTGCTTTTAGATTGTTAACACATTTTTAGGGCTTATGATCTTCAAATGGACCTACATCCATCACATCCTCCACTGCTGTTTTGTTAAGTAGATATTACTTCATTGCAACATGACCCTCCTGCAATAGGCAGATCTTTTTACAAAAACATGTGATTTTGTTGATTTTCGTCTCTTGCTTCAGGTTGCCCACAATCATCTCCAGGAGCTATTTTTCACAACAGCTCATGTTCATGCATGGGTTACCTCTTCACTGAGCCCAAACACACACACATATTACTTATTTAGAAACCTCATTTACACAATGATTATGATTACTCATCCCACATTTTATAACAAGCCCCTGCTAGTAGTAGCAGGTTGTACAGCACTTTTGCCTGTGATAGCCTTCCTCCCCCTCTCTATAATTCCAAAGCCCTGTTTTCAGATGTTTACATAAATAATATATCCAGCACAAAGTCTTTCTTAGTTCTGTCTTTTAAAAAATTGTGTGTATTTGAAAAATTCCCTGCATATTGAATGATATTTGTAACATACAGACAATTTAAAAGATAATTGTAAAGTAAAAAGACTAATCGGAAATCACTCATCTATCTACCAACTATCTTAAGAAATAGAATATCATCCATTGCATATAAATCCTCTGTGCACATCACCCTGCCTCTGTAATAGAGACCATCAATTGCCTGGCATTTATGAGAATGATTGTCCTGTTTTTACTTATAGTGTTACCATATATGCATGCAGCCTTAAAAATAGCTTCATTTTGCCTCTTTAAAAATTTTTGTGACTGGAATCATTCTGTACATATTATTTTGTGATTTGATCCTTTTGTTTAATATTGTTTGTGAGATGCACTGATGTTAAAGCATATGGTTGTGGTGCATTCATTTTAATTAATATATAGTATCCCATTGCATTAATACATCACAGTTTTTGTATTTATCAGGTTTATTATTGATAGACATTTAAGTTGTCCAATTTTGGCTTATTGCAAATAATGCTTCTATGAACAAATAGAGAAAACTTGGAAGTGAATGTTATTTGGGGAGGAAACATTTGAGTGTGTTCTTGGCTATACCGAGTTTGAAGTGCTTTGGGATATATAAGAGGAGATGTTGAGTATGTATAAGGATATAGGACTCTGGAGCTCAGAGCAGGATCTGCCTGGAGATGGAAGCTGGAGAAGCTATGGCCATGGTTGACATCCAGAGAGAGATTATAGTATGAGGGGAGAAGAGGCTCTTGCCTTTATCCTTGACAAGCACCAGTAGTCAATGATGAGATAGAGGAAGCCGAGTCTGCAAAAAAGAATGAGAAAGAATAGCCAAAGTGATATGAGGAAAACCAGAAGAATGTGGGTTTTTTTAAGAAATTTAAAAAAAAATTTTAAGAAACAGGCAGTAGTTAACAGTGTCCAGTGCTGCTTAAAGTATATATAAAATGGGGATTTTAGCATGTTTGTTGGATTTAGCTACTAACAATCATTAGTGACCTTCATGAGAATTGTTTTGGGGGAGTGACAGAGTAAAAAACCACACTGGCATAAAATGATAAATGAATGGAAAATAAGAAAATGGAGATAGAAAATAGAAATTTTTGTCTAGAAGGGCAGGAAAGAAAGATAAAGTGATCACTGGATAGGAACATGAGGTCAAAGGAGGCTTTCGGTTTTTCATCAATGAGACTTTTTTTATATTTAAATTTATTTATTTATTGTTGGCTGCATTGGGTCTTCGTTGATGCGCGTGGGCTTTCTCTAGTTGCAGCGAGCAGGGGCTACTCTTCGTTGCGATGAGTGGGCTTCTCATTGCAGTGGCTTCTCTTGTTGCAGAGCATGGGCTCTAGGCACACAGGCTTCAGTAGTTGTGGCACGCAGGCGTGGTAGTTGTGGCTCACGGGCTCTAGAGCGCAGGCTCAGTAGCTGTGGCGCACGGGCTTAGTTGCTCCGCGGCATGTGGGATCTTCCCAGACCAGGGGTTGAACTCGTGTCCCCTGCATTGGCAGGCGGATTCTTAACCATTGCACCACCAGGGAAGTTCCACATCAATGAGACTTGAACATGTTCAAATTCTAGTGAGAAGGATCCAGTTAAGACAGAATAATTGGATATATAAGATGGAAAATGTATAGGTGACAGCATATGGTTCTGGAAAAGGCTGGAGTTGATGGGATCCAAAGATGTATAATTGGCTTTTTTTTTTTAACATCTTTATTGGAGTATAATTGCTTTACAATGGTGTGTTAGTTTCTGCTGTATAACAAAGTGAATCAGCTATACATATACATATATCCCCATATCTCTTCCCTCTTGCGTCTCCCTCCCTTCCACCCTCCCTATCCCACCCCTCTAGGTGGTCACAAAGCACCTAGTTGATCTCCCTGTGCTATGCGGCTGCTTCCCACTAGCTATCAGTTTTACATTTGGTAGTGTATATATGTCCATGCCACTCTTACTCAGCCATAAAAAGAAATGAAATTGAGTTATTTGTAGTGAGGTGGATGGATCTAGAGTCTGTCATACAGAGTGAAGTAAGTCAGAAAAAGAAAAACAAATACCGTATGCTAACACATATATATGGAATCTTAAAAAAAAAAAATGGTCATGAAGAACCTAGGGGCAGGACAGGAATAAAGACGCAGACCTACTAGAGAATGGACTTGAGGACATGGGGAGGGGGAAGGATAAGCTGGGACAAAGTGTAACTGGCTTTTGAAAGGAAGAGAAATGCTAAACCAATGAAGGAGGAGTGGAGAAAGATGAAAAAATACATGAAAGGACATGGTAGTGGAGTGTTGAGCATGAGGTAGGAGGTAAGATCATTGGCTATGAGGAAAAGGGAAGTTGGAGCTATAAGGACATGTCTAGAGAAGAATGACACGGGTTTGAAAGCCATTCCAGAGAGTGTAGTGTGTTGGCCAGACAAATGTTAACAGGTTGCTGATCATTTGTTTAAAGTGTCAGTATATCGTGTGCCTTGTTCCAGTGCAAGGCCAGAGAATGTGGGTAACAATTTATGTGGATTCTGAGTATGACAGACAAGTGAGAAAGGATTTTGGGATACTGGCTAGATTACCAGTGAAATGGTAGATCATGGGATTTAAGCAATAAGAGAATAAAGCGAGTCTTTTGTGTATATATAGATACGTGCATGATATGCTGCAGTCAACACTGAGTCCCCAAAAGGTCTTGCTGCTGTCAAGAGTTATGCACTACATCCATCATAACTGTACTAAACACATTTCATATGTAAATAAATATGGGACATCTGGCCCTTGGGTAAAAAACATGAATAAAATGAAGAAATTAGAAGACTGTTGGTAGGAGTGTAAGCAAGACAGGTATTTGGAGGCGCTGATGAGACGGAAGAATGGTCACGGTGGGAGTAATTAGAAAAGTAGTTATAAGATGGGAGGAAAAGAAGTTAGGGTCTAAATGAGGGATGCCCTAGTTAGTAATTTCAGGGTATGACAAGGTCCAAGGCCGTCCTATTGGAGTAGGTGGCTAATGGGGTGCAGAGGAGAAGATCATAAGTTATAAGGAGAAGATCATAAGTTATAAGGTAAAAAACCCAAGGTCAGGGTGTTAGAGGGGTCATTGACTGGGCTACTGAAGTCACCCAGGATATTGTCAGGACTTAGGGTGAAGAAGAAGACTGTGATTGTGTACTAAGTCTTTCATGAATGGTGGTGAATGAGGGACAAGGGAAGTTAATGTGTAACAGCAAGGGTGGTAAATGATAACTCAGAGGAAGGGGAGAGGCTGTCATGCATGATGTGAGGGGAGGTGATAATTGTTGGCAAGCGATGATGGGGAGCACAGAGGACAAAAAAATCTCTGTCCTGATTTTGAGCTACATGACAGTGACAGAATGAACAGTCTGCACTTATGAGGGGTGTAGGAAAATATTTGCAGCGGGGCGGGGCGGGGGAGGTCTCCCTTAAGGCAAGGCAGAGGGATTAAGCAAAGAACATATACATTCATAGAGGATTTAGTGTTTGGAGCAGTATTTCCATAGAGCTCAGCTCAAGGGTTTAGATGGAGTGGGGCAGGGATGGGCTGAGTCCAGGGCCCAGAAGTACCAAGCAGAAGGGATGAGGGTGGAGGAGAGAATGGATGGCCAGAGATGCATTCTCTGGGTATTCCTGGTGAAAATGCAAGGTGGGTTTTCAGTTAATCTCTTTGAAAAGAGGGGGCAATCGGCGATGGACTTCTAAGAGAAGTCATGTCCAGATGACTTCTCTTAGATGATGTTGGTCTAAGAAGCTGCAGTTTCTGCACTCACTTGGCCTTCAGTGGTGTTCTTCTAGGCTGCAATCCTGCAGCCAGCATGGGATGCTGTAAAACCCTTACTGTTATTCAGCCTTATAATCAAAATTCCTGGTTATGATTGGTTTCAGCTTTTATATCGTATATCTGACTTACTTGTCATAAGTTGGCTGGGATCTATTGATATAATAATGCAGCCATATACTTCCATAGTGTTTACAGACTTTAGAACAATTTTAAGGTACTTTCAGTCAAGCACATAATCCCATATAATGCCATGCATTTTACTTTTATAAAAACAAAGTTTTCCCTTATGGTTTCTTCACAATTAAAACTAGGAGAATTTTTTTTTTAGTTTTTTTGATGTGGACCATTTTTAAAGTCTTTATTGAATTTGTTACAATATTGCTTCTGTTTTATGTTTTGGTTTTTTTGGCCATGGAGCATGTGGGATCTTAGCTCCCCGACCAGAGATCAAACCCGCACCCCCTGCATTGGAAGGCGAAGTCTTGTCCCAACTCTAAGACAATTTTATTGTGGGTTAATAATTTTTGTAAGATCAATTGGTTTATCAAGTGGAAACAAAAAACACATTGAGGGGGTTTAAGATGTGAAAAATAAGCTTGGGGAGTGAGAGGCAAGGTGTACCCTTTGTCAGTTTTCAGTGATCCTGAATGGGTGAAGTTGAAACTAATTTTAGCAGGTGGTTCTTCATGCTTCATTTTTCATGCTTCATTCTTTAGACTTGATGATGGCTTCCCTCCATTCTTTATTTTTCCACTTTTAACATAGTGTTCCTCAGTGCAAGAGTCTATATTCTCCCATTTAGCTTTGTGACTTTTCGAGATTAGGTGGAAGTGGCAGATATTGTGAACAGTTGGCTGGTTTGGCCTTGGAAGTAGCAAAAGAGGTAGAAATAGAATGACGTGTTGAAACTTAGCATCTTGCAGATGCTCAAGCTTGAGTGAGCTACATAACAGCTCCTGAACCCCATTTTTCTCCCTGTTAACAATGAAAGTTATAATATCCATTTACTTGGAACAAGATAGGCATTCAATAAGTGTGAGGCTTTCATTTCTTCCTCTTAGCTGAACAGTAGTTTACACTTAGCCCTCAAATGAAGTTTGAAAGTATAGGAAGGATATAAAGAGGTCTTTTGTCCAAGGCAAACTAATCTTGGTAGTGGGCAAGTCTTAAAGAATGTGATGTGTTTTATTTTACACTTTCTGGATATCCTGATACTAGTTTGGGCAGATAAATGTTTTTAGAGAGCTAACAACATTTTAATATCACTGTAAGTATAGTGAAGTACACAAAATTAAATAAGGGGTTTGCAAGTTGATGCCATATACCAAGAGATTAATCGTTTGAGAAATGCAGAATTCTTTGGTCAGATGAAGCAAAAAAAAATTTCAGAATTTGTCATTGAGATGTTCTTTTTATGGGAAGAAAAAGGACATAATTCTTTGTAGTTTTAATGGAATGATACCACCAAGTATATTTGTGTAGATGCATCCTCTCTCCTTTCCTTTAGCAGACACACTGATTATCAAGTGCTCTGTTGCTGTATATTAAGTAAAGTGTCTTTAAACAGCATTTTGATGAAAGGATCTTTAATATTGTTCATCTCCTTTTATCGCACAGACTAACTCAATATTTCTTGCAGTCTCTTTCAGAGGCTTTACAGATGGTATAAAAAAAAGACTAGAATTGCTTCTTTTTAAATTTCCTCTGTTGATTGTTTTATAGTTATGGAGTTATGGTTCACAGTTTGTTTTTTAAAGGATTCTTTATTTCTTTCAACAAGAATGATGAATTTGGGGAAAGAGTTTTCTCAAGCAAAAAGTTGGTCACTTTATGGAAACTTTAAGGAAAGACTTACATAAATTTAATACTTAGAATGTGCCTAAAGAGAAATCCATTGATACCATTAAAATCAATATATTTCCTTTTCCTTCTGTTGATAAGTTTTATAGGAATTTTCACACCAAGATTTCTAAGTGATGTGTTTGAAGGATTGTTTCATCAATTCGGTAGAGAAATGTCATCTTGCCCTTGTTTCTGAATGACATTTTAACCTCACTAATTAAGCAACCTCCATCACTATTCAGTGAAGCTCTCTTGAGAGTAAAGGGCCTTTGATTAGGGAAACTCTCTAATTGGATAGGACCTCTCATCATAAAACAGTCAAAACATATTGATTATAGTTTTACCATTAGGACTTCCATTGCTTAAAACAAATGGCTTATAACAAGAATTAGATTGACCTAAGTCAATTTTAGCCTGGAGATATTTGGAACCATTAAAAAAAAGATCAAGTAATCTTAGCATTCCAAGAGTCTATGGAAAGAGGGTGGGCTTTTGATTCATGATAGCAAAAATAAATGTTGTACAGTCGATTTTAGGTTTTAACATAATAGCAATCCTCCAATGATTACTAATGTCTAATACTCCTTTTCTTTATGTCTCTCAACTTACATTTAAACATTTTTATTATGAAAATATTTATGCACGAAAGAATACACAAAAGAAGAACTGTATAATGAATTCCCATGTATGTCACCCAGCTTCAATAATTACCAATATTTTTTCAATCTTATGTCATCAATCTTCTCCCCCTTTTTGTTTGTTTGCTGGAATAATTTAAACCAAATCCCCCATATTATCATTTCACCCATAAACACTTTAGTATTCACCTCTGTCAATCTGTTTTTATGCTGTTAGAATAACTGTAAATGCTAAAACTTACATAGTGCTTTATAGTTCTAGACTGCTTTATACCATTAGGTTATCACAAAAATTTGATAGGTGTTATCACCACTATTTAGCAGATTTTTAAAAAGAGGTTTGAGTGGTTAAATGACATTATCAGGGGCTACTAAATAGTGACAATGTGTTTCAATCCTGGGTCTCATAAATATATAAGTCAGTTTTATACTCTGTAGCAGATATGACCATACCAAGTAAAAGTCTATTCCTTGGGTATTTGACTTCAACTGCTCTGGGCAGAGGCTCCCTTCTTTTGGTCTTATGATACCTGTGGACCAACTAAAGAGTGAGCATAGCCAGAGGGAAGTGGCCATTAGAGATGTGTGTCAAGCATGTCTTTTTATTCTGATGTTTTGACATCTGGGGCTTTGCTGACCCTGGAGAGACTGCCCTTCCGAGGGCTCCAATTCCTAGAGATAGTAAAGGACTCACTTGCAAGTGTGACTTGCATATGCAAACCAACCAATGCAATGCCCATATTCCCCAACCATCTCCTTTACCTAGCTCTTACACTCCAGGCCACTATCTGCAAATCCTAACCACCCCAAGGCCAGGTACCCAACTAGGGACAGCCCCTGTGCCCTAGAGCCCACCAAAATTATTCACTCCAGCCCATCCTAAACCTGCTTACTCTGTCTCACCCATTCCTTCCAGTGGAAACCACAATAAAAGCTCTTGCCCACATTTTCCCCTCACTCCTTTGCCTTCGTGACCCTGGTGCCAGTGTGGTGTGGCATGACCCCTCCTCTTGGGAATGTAACAAACTCTGTTTTCAGTGGCAATCATCTCCTGATCTGTTGGCCTTGCCATATCTGGATAATAATAAAATCTACATTTTAAAACAAGATGGTAAAGGCTGAGTAAACATTCTGGGACTTAATATCAAGGCTTACTGCTGGAAGATCTGACAAGCTTAGTTGGAAGAGGTGACAGTCCTAGGTCGGGTAATTGGGTTGGAGATCAAACTCTAAAAGAATAGCAGAAGGGGATGGCAGTGAGGTCAACAGCACGTGAAAGGCATCATAATTGAATGGCAATAGGCAATTATTCAGTTATCTTGCTAGCTTCCCAAGATGGGCTGAATTCCAGGGGGAATTATATTTTTTTCTTAGGTATGCATATCATCTCAGGTATGAATACATTCCCCTAGGACTGTAGGAAGGCAGTGTTCCCTCACACCCTGATGTTGATACCTCCCCAATAGTTCTTCCCTTAGGCCCCCATTCCTGCATATCCCATCCAGTCTTGCAATACCTTCAGAAGTGCTAGGGTGGGCTCCAGGCATTTGTATTTCTAACAAGTTACTGCTGGTTCAGGAACCACATTTGGAGAGCTGCTACCTTAGGTAATCATTCAACTGAAAAGCATACAAAAAGAGGGGCTAGTGGGAGTTTCCTGGTTCCTTCAGAAGCAATTCATGGGCTTGCAGTCTTATACCAAGTAGACAATGTTATTACTTACTATCTTGCCTGTGACCTTACTATGACCTGAAATTTTCTAGGTCACAGTAGTAACTCAAGTCAGACAAATATGTGTGAAAAATACACCAATAGCACCAGCTGCTAGAATAGGGACACAAATATCTGCAAGCCTTCATGCTTTAAAACAATCAGACAGGTTTTATATGTTCTGTAATTTGAGGGTGACAGGTGGTTCCATATTTTTTGTACTATCAATTTGTAAGAAATGTGAAAATATTTTTGATAAACCTATAGGCTATCCTGTAATTTAGGTGTTACTAACATGATCTAAGGTAGTGCTGCTTCTACTGTAATCTGCCTTTGACCATATATACTATTGCTGATTTTAGTGTGTTGATATTGTAGATCCTCCTTATTCATGGATTCCGTATTTGAAAATATGCCAACTTGCTAAAATTTATTTGTAACCCCAAAATCAATACTGTGGTGCTTTCCTGGTCATTTATGGACATTTGCAGAGAGGTGACAAATTTGAGTTGCCCAAGGTGCATGTTCTCAGCTGGGATCCAATAGGGTGAGGTTCTGCCCTCTTGTTTCAGCTCTCCTACTATAAGGAAGTAACCTTTTCATGGTCCATTTAGTGCAGTGTTTTTCACATTTTTGTACTGTTTATTAGTGATCTTGCTATTTAAAATGGCCTCCAAACATACTACTAAAGTGCTGTCTAGTATTCCTGAGGGCAAGAGGGCTGTGATGTGCCTTGTAAGAAAATATGTGTCAAATTAGCTTTGTTTGGGCATGAGTTGTAGTCCTGTTGGCCATGAGTTCGGTGTTAGTGAATCAATAATATATGTTAAGTAAAGTGTCTTTAAACAAAAACACACATAAAACAAGGTTATGTATTAATCAGTTGACAAAAATGTTATGACCAGATGCTCACAGGAATCTAACCCTGTATTTCCTTAAGAGCAATGACTGAGTATTTGCTAATCCAGTGTTTGCAGCAGCTTCACAGAACATAACTACCATGAATAAGGAAAATCAACATGGCTTGGATTTGCTGAGGGTACCACGCTTAGTGAATTTTGTTCATCCGTTTATTAAATTTACTAATTCATTTCATGTTATTAGCACTGTTTG